>NC_091770.1:77669849-80608182 GCF_029378745.1 Bos indicus
AGACAAAGACTGCATTTTACTTTTCTGTACCTTTCATTGATAGCCTAACTCAGTGATGGGTGAGTGGGTGAGTGAGGGAATGGGTGAGTGAGGGAATGGGTGAGTGAGTGAGTGAATGAACGAATGAACAAACCAGCTTAAGATTGTCATTGGGGTGACAAGGGAGCCCCTGGAGGAGGTACGGCAGTTCTGGTTGTTGCTATTGCTCTGATGGGACTTTCTTGGTCCTGGACATCCTCCCCCAGGGAAAAAGTGTCCAGTGGAGAATGGTCTGAAGTCAGCAGTCTGGTTTCTAGTCCTGAATGTACCGCTAGATATCTGTGTGACCTTGAAGAGCTCAATGCTCTGGGCTTTTTACATCTCTGTAAAATAAACATTCCTTTCAGACCTATTATTCCAAGATTCTTAAAACCACTGGTCCTTATAAAGATGCAGGGGAAAAAACCTACCAAAATAAACCACAAACTTAGCAAATAATATTTATTTTTTAGATCCTAGTCATATCTAGGATTTAATGAATGCCTGCTGTATTCAGGCACTGCTTTAAACAAGTACATCACTTGTATCATTCATATGAAAACCATTTCATTGACTTTGACAAAAGAGGCATAGAAAGGTTGTGTCACTTACAGAGCTGGTGGTGGAACCAATTTCAGATCCAGGCTGTCTGACTCCCATAGCTGTGCTCTTGATCTTAATGTTTCTCCCAGCACAAGGGTAGAACCAGCCTTCCCTTCCTCCCTCGGAACCACTGGCCTCTTCTGAGATTGTATAGTTCATTTGAAAGAGTAAAACTGCTGCCTCAATACAAAGTGATAATTCAAAAGGATGTTGTGAGAGAACAGAACTCCCAGCAGAGCAAAGAGATATTTGCTAATGACTTCATTTGGGACCAAGGCCTTTGTTTTATTTGGTATTACAGATCCTGGATTGAGAAATCAGTGTGTGGATAAGCTTTTGACCTGACTTTTGAACAGAATGTCATTCTTTCCTCCAAACCTTATCAGTCATGAGGTTGAAAGGTGAGTCTTATCCTTGCAACATCACCTATTTTTCTCCTACTGAGAGGGTTCCATTTGATGTAATATTAGGATAGGTTTCTTTCACATGAACTAGATGTAGGAAGCCATCTTAGTCTGCTTCCTCCCACTCCTTACCTCAGCTCACAGGTATATCAGCTACAAGAAACATATTGAAATGGTCAAATAGCCTTTAAAGCTGGGTCAGGAAGAGTAAGTAAACAGGGAAACTTTCCACCATATGAAATGTGTACTTTGAGTCCAACAAAGTATACAGAGTAACAAGTAAGATAAAGATGATTCTAGAACTAACAAAGATGTGATCAGCGCTCAGTGTTGCTGGGCCTTCTTCCTGCAATTTCAGCCACGTTTTCCTCTCATTCTTTTTTTCCCATTCCTCCCTTCACTTTTCTCCATTCAGCTATTCTTTCCCCAATCCTTTCCTTTCTGAGTGCCCCCAGGACTGGTATTGTCACACCTCCTGCTCCTAGAACATTGAGGAAAACAGGCCTTATGAGGACATATAAAAATGCTGAATATCCGCATATGTATAGCATACATTCACACTTTGATTTTTCACATCCGTACTCTCAATCAACAGGTGAGTATTTATTGCCTATTCAGTCTTTACAAGTTCTTACCTACCCCCACATACATATGTGGGTATACCTTAGGACAGATGTATGTATGTGTTCCCCTAAGGATTTTGCATTTTAGCTGGAGAGCCCCAAAGGAACTGAAATGGGGGCTTATTCTTGATACTTTACCACTGACCATGGGTTCAGAGTCTGCCAGGTCTGCAAATTACAGCCTGAGGAAAGCCATTTGGGAAAACTAGCAGAAATAAAGACTTTGCTGTCTGGTCCTTTTATTGGCCTTTCTGGAACTTTCTCTTTGAGCTCTGGGGAAAGCTCAAGTACAGGAACCAGTGTCCCTCTCTCATGACTTCCTATCTGTTCACTCAAAAGATCCTACAACCTTGGGAAACATTGACACATAGGGTATCATAAATATGATACAATCTATGAAACAAAATCATTCCTTTTATGAGGTTTGCCTCTAAAGCATTATAAAAAGTTTCGGCACAAAAATGCCCAAAATACAATATCAAAACCAGAACATGGCTTTTGACTAACCTTATTATACCTTTCTGTTTACCATTGAGCACATCACCCCTGGGGCATCCAGCATGGTGTTAGGAGTATTCATGGTCTTTTGGGAACTTACAACCAAGTTTTGGAGGCTAGACCGACACTAATCAGATCATGAATGCAGCATGATAAAGTGGAAATAGCCTTTGATTTGGAAACTTAAGACTGGCTGTGGCTCTAAATTTCACTACTTCCTGGATGTGAAACCTACTTAAGAAATGTTGTAAAGCTTTGCTTCCAAGCTTAGCTTATGTAAATTATGTATGAATAGAAAATATTTTTATGGTTTTTAGAGAAAAGGGCAAAGCAGAATAGGGTTCCTTACCGGGTTTAATATAGTCCAATGAAGTAAGCCAATATTTTGCAAACAAATTGCCACCCATTGGTAGATCAGGAAATCAATTTAATGCGTGGTGACCAGCTCTTTTCTTCTTTTTTTAATGAAACAGAATTTTAAAAATCAGTGTATCACATGTAATAAGGATAAGAGTAAGTTTTGTTTCAGGTAACTTTTATCTCATGTGTGTGTGTGTATGTACTCTGTTGGAATGGTAAAGTACTTAGAAGTCACTTTCAAGAAGTTTGAAATGTTGATAGAGATTGCATGCCTTCTCTACTTGAATATTTATAAAATTATCTGGACTAAGCCTGGTTGCTTCTTTAATAATTCAATAGTTAGATTCTTAACTCACTCAAGCCAGTATTTCTTGATTTCTACACCTGCTCAACTCCATGGGGTGTTGCCTACAGACATCTCACTCCCAAGGACATAACCAGTAAAGGAGAATGATCACAAATAATAGAGAATATTAGGAATATTTAAATGTCACACCAGGTAATCATTACAGTTCAGTTAACAGAATGGCATTGAAGAGGAGGGGAACTGAGATATCCAGGCAGATTTCTAATAAGTCCACTGAGAGCAAATCCTAAGGGCAGCACCGTGTAAATGGGTTGACATCTTGCCAGTCCTCTGTGCCCACAAGCTCCTGCCTGGCTGGCTGACCCCAGCTACCAGCTCTCAGCAAGCATAGCCCGAGTTTCCCTCCCTTGCATCATCTTCTCTCAGCCCTAACCCTGGCCAGTCACCACGCACAGTTACTACAGGCCAGGACAGGACAAGAGACAGGCAGCAGAACAACATGTCATCTGAGATTTAACACATTTGTATTCTTGAGCTACTGCACTTGAGAGGAACCTTTGCCAGTGGGATGTTCTCACAGAAACCTGATCTCTGCACTGATGCGGTATATCAGCACATGACTGTCCTACACAGCTCAGTGTGGCTCTAGTATTGAGACACTGTCCAGGTACAGTGAGTCTTTGGGACAGTGCCAAAGGCTTTGGCTCAGAAGTTAAAGTGATGTCACAGGTCACGTGTGCTTTAGGACGGTGAGCCTCGAAACATCCCTGGAAGCATGGATTGAGGCGCAGCTTTGGGACTTCCTTCTCTGCCCCCTGTCCCCGTCTCTCTCTCTCTTTCACACACACACACACACACACACACACACACGGCAACACCCAGAGGAAAACCTGATTCTAAGGCTTCATGGATTCCATTTGAAGGCTTTCTCTGCATTCTTCCCAAAGCGTACATTTTCCCTGTCAAGACCATCATTTCTGGACCTGTGGCTCAGCACACTTGTTGGCTCACACCAGGATTTCTTGATGACACTAGAGCGGTTAACCATACCATTTATTGAAGGATGGTATTATTCTATCATCTAATATCACGGGCCAAAGCACCAAAAACCATCCTGACAGCAGTGACCTCACCCATAACTTGCCCAGGGTGGTCAGGCTGGGGTTTCTGGTGCCAGCATGTGGGTGTCCCTGACAGCCAGCACTCACCCAGCGCTGCCCGGGCTTCCCAATTCTCCTGAAATCCTCTATCCTGAATGCACAGACAACGGGCTGCGGTGGGGAGCACTCGACCTCTGGAGATGCAGGCACTGGTGCACTGAGATTCTCAGAGCCTTCCTCCTGGTGCTCTGGGGCTCCCTGTGGCTGAGAGCACCAACTCCAACCCCTGGTAAGTTATTTATTGCCAGTAAATCTGAAATCCTGCTCCAGGCTAGTCACTGCACAAGGAAGTCTAAAGATACAGGGACAAATTAAGTCTAAACCTGATCCTCTAGTTGTCAGAGTAAGCAGCTAAAGCATTGTTGGGGTCTGGATGGGTTCCAGGGACTTCACAACCTCTTGAAGTTCTGTGCAAAATTTGCAGGCCATTTGTAGCTGTTTATAGTAAGAGGATACTAGCTAGGATCAGATCATCAAAGGGCAGGGTTCTGTGGCCCCCAAATGTTTGAGAACAATCAGTTTTCTCACGTATAATCTTTATGTGTTCTAATAGTAAGAAGAGTAGTTTTGTAACCCTGGGTAAAATGGGGACAAAGATCTTTTGAGTAACAGAAGATGGTGTCTGTATGATTTACTGCCCCAGCATCTACTTAGTAAGTGGTCAGTTAACAGATTCTAGTGGCCAGGGTGTTACTGCCTCAGTGGGAATGCGTACCCTGTGGAAGACTAGCTAGAAGCGCTTTGACCAAATCTAAGGGCTGATTTCCTTAAAACGCAGTGTCACACGTTACTATCCCTGCACTATTTGTGTAAGCATTGGTTTCTGATCCTACTGTAGCAGCATGTTCAAAAACAAGTAAATAGAAGATAGTCCATTTGTTATGCAATACAGCAGTCCCCCAGTTTCTGTCATCAGCGTGAAGAGTGTAGATTTCCCCACAGTGGATTCTGTTCCTTCAATCGCTGCTATTAAAAATACTGAGAGAGCAGGCTATGATGACTCTACCGTATCCAGCTAGGCCATGATGTTTCTTACTGAATTGGCTTATTGCAACTCATTTGGCTAATTGTTATCTGATCACATTGTGTATTTATAGTCTGATTTTTAAAAATTTGAATCTAAGAAAATCTAAAACTGTATCCTTTGAAACTAGGGTATTTATCTTTTGTTCCAGAAGAGACATTCTTTTCTTTATTGCTGAGTAGCTGAGAAAAAAGTTTACCTGATGTCCTCTAAATGACTAAATAACTTTTACACAATTGTATAATCTAAATCAAGGTGTTTTTATCAGAAGATTAACTATGGCCTAATTTCACAGCTTGTAGCTTTCCTGAGCTCCAAGAAGGTTAATCCCATGCCTAAATTGGGATTGTTTCTTTCTGTTTGTATGAAAATACCTAATTATTTAAGTATTAAGTTTCTTACAGATAATTAATGTCAGCAAAATTAATTCATTCACTTTTAAAAGCAGGGATCTGACAACAAGAGAAAAATTTGGGCTATAAAAATGTTGTTGTCCTCTATTCATTCTTTCCAGTGTTCTAAATCAATAACTATCTCTATCATGACTGAGTCATTACTGATAGAATAATGAAAAAGTAGAAAAAGTTAATAGTTAACTATTCCATGTTATTTAGTTATATCATGTTGATTTTGGAGAGTTGTATAAAATAAGTTCTAGTTGGCTGCTAAAATAATAGAAAATAATATCAAGCAGCTTTATGACCAGTGAAAATCTAACATGACAATTTAAAAATATCCATTTAGTTTATGATGCTGCATTTCAAATATACATTTAGATGGTAATGGGAAAGATGATTAAAGTTGGCCCAGTGACATTTTTCAGATAGCTGAGAAATGAGAAATATATTCTTCCCTTCACAGCTTTATGTTTCATTGGTGGGAATTGATAGGTTCTTTTGCTGAAGAAGTGAACCAGTGGTCCATGTACCAGAGCGTTTATATTTCCAATTCTAAACTACTTCATTTTTCTAAACCCCAAAGAATTTTACTAGAGTGAAAATTATATCTCATTACTGAATCATAAAAAATAATAAAAAGTAGGCTCTGTTCTTTTGCTCAGAGTAGAACAATGTTTCATAAAGTGTGGAACTAGAAGGAATTTCACATGACACAAAGGAAGAACATTTTCTAACTCTGACCAAACAGATAGTAGAAATTGCTAAAAACCATCAATTCCTCTAAGACAATGTGAATTAATTTTCCTTTTTTATTCATTAATTGTTTTGAGGTTTGTGAATGAAGTGTGTGTATGTTTGTACACAACCATAACTTTTGCAAATGATTCTGCAAAAGAAATTATCTTTCTTGATCTTTTTAAATGCAAGCCAGATAAAAAGGAAGCGACGCTCTTGAAATACCACTGCCCTGTTCAAATCCAACTGTGCATCCAGGAAGCGTTCCTATTAACACTGTGCTTTAATTCAAATGAGGATCTTTCTGTGAAACAATGGAAACTTCATTGGAGTTTAAAGGAAAAAAAGTCTGTATTACACCCTACAGAAAACTGCCACTTGAGAAGGGAACAGGTTGTGAATGACAGATGAGAACCAATAGTCTGTGAATCTCCATCACTTAAGACATAGGATTGATTAAATATTCACCACCAAAGACGATGAAGATCCTCACACTTAAAGTACAGAAGATGAAAAGAAGTATATTCAACAAATTTTGTACTTTCGAAAAAGTCATGTCTGAGATATTTGTGGGGTATCCAAGTGGAGACATTTTGGTGTGCCTGGCAATGAGCTGACAAAGTGAAAAGGCAGAACCTCTGCCCTTAAAATGGTCAGAGTAATGAAGAAATGGATGGACAAATAGATGATTACAGTACCACCAGATATTACTATAATGCGAATATGTCCAAAGCACAGAAGTAGCATTAAAAGCAACTATTAATTTGTTGGGGACATCACAGATAGCTACAGAAAGGCCTTTAAGTTTGTTTGTCAAACTGATGGGAGGAGAGCATTCCAGGCAGAGAGTGGCATCTTCAAGGACTCCAAGAAGTGAAAGATGTTGAAATATTCAGGCAACTACACATTGAATTGTATGGCTGTAGATGGGGTGCACGATGGCTCTTGTCCAGATCAGTGGCTGTAGAGAACTGGAGGAAAAAAGTAATGGAGATATTTAGAAAGTAGACTAGACTTGTTTTTGTGATTGACAGGGCTCAGAAATAAAGAGGGAAGAGGCCCTACTGACTCCTAGGGTTCTGGTTTGGGTATGTGGAGAAAACTGTTTCCCATCGATAAAATAGGGAATGCACATGGTGAAGAGATTTAGATTCAAGGATGGGTAAAATGAAATATTCAGCTTCAAATGTGTTGTGTTTGAGATGCCTACAGGACGTCCAATTGGATGGCAATTATATATGTTGGTGAGGATCCCAAACAAGAAAACTGGGCTGAAAATATAAATGAGAAGCCATCAGCATGTCAATAGAGGTGGAAGCCACAGGATAGGTGAGATAGAGAGTGACAAGAAGAGAGCCTGAGAGAAGAGTGACATTTAAAGAACAGATACAGCAATGTTGGGTAAAGTAGGTTGCTCTGTGGAGGATGGGAGGAGAACTAGTAGATTGTAATGACATGAAACTCATCAGGAGAGTGGGACTTCACAAACAGGGCAACACATATCAGTGTCAAAAGTTGAAGTTAAGTCAAGCAGCATAGAGACTGGGATGCTGACACGGGATGTGTTAAATAAGTTTTGGCACCCTTAACAAAGTAGTTGTCATGGGTTTTAGTGGCTGAGAGGGTCTACACCAGATTGCATTGAGCTGAGACGTGAATTAGAAGTGAGAAAATGGAAGCAATGTTTATGTGAACTGCATTTAGGAAAAGCTGTAGGAAAATCAAGGAGGAATAGAGGGTGGTAGTTAGTGATTCAGTATCAAAAAACATTTTTTAAGTTAGTAGGGATTTGACAGGTTTTATATATGCAAACAGCATAGCATGTTTTATATGCAATTTTAATCATTTTAGATATGCACTCTTGGTTAATTCTCAGAATAATTCTGAGATGATAACAATCATATTTAACATTTATTGAGTGCTTCCTGCATTCTAATATAGGAAATGGACACTTTACATATATTACCTCATTTAATCCTTATGAAAACTCTTATGGGATAACTGGTATTTTCATTTCACTTTCATTTTGCAGATGAGAAAATCTGAAGGACAGAGAAGTATATCTCCAGGCATACAGTTATAAAACAGCCAGGTCAAAATTGAACCAGAAGTCTAATGCCAAAGTCCAAGAAATGATAAAATTGTTCCTATCACCCTTTTAAAGATGAGAAGCGGAGTCTAAGAGGTTAAACAGTTTGCCTACTGTGAGGTCAGTCAATGAGTTTCAGAGCAGAGGGGCAGAGAATGCTTTACTCCAAAGCTTGAAACAACTGTGCTGCTGACGGAGCAGAGTCTAAAGATAAGAGAGAGAGGGCACAACATGTGGAATAAGAACCTCCAGAAGCAGAAGAGGATAACAACGCAGGTGAAGCAATTCATCTGTTATCTGCAACATGTGAGCAAATCCAGGAATGTACAGATCACAGGATTGGAAAGAAACTCTTCAAGGCCAACCCTGCTGCTTTCTTAATACACCACAAACAAAAACAGACGGTAAATGTATTTCCTGCCCAGGGAAGGAGGTCAGAGTCCAGGGGGAGGTGTGAAGAGGGATGAAAGTAACTCTCTATCATTCACAATTCTCTTTGCTATCGTTTAGCACTGGTGACCACCAAGAATTCTTAGTCCAAGCAGAATGGCTTCCTGTCTCCACATGCAAACACCTCTCTGCAGGTTCTCAAAGCCTCAGGATAATGTTTACCCAAGCATCCTTTCTGACATTTATCTCAGAGAAACAAAAGCTTATGTTCCCACAAAAACCCATACACAATGCTTATAGCAGTCGTTGTCTTAATAATCAAAAATGTGAAAACCAGCCAAAGGTCCTTCAAAGGGTGAATGGTTAAACATACTCTGATAAATCTTCACCATCCAATACTACTGAGCAATAAAAAGGAACAGTTATTGATACACATTGCTATAGATTTGTAGGCAATTGTGAGTGAAAAAAAATCTCAAAAGTATGTATACTGTATAATTCTATTTATATAACATTCTTGAAACGACAAAATTATAGAAATGGAGAACAGATTAGAGGTTTCCAAGGGTTAAGGAGGAACACTGAAGAGGAAAGTAGTTGTAGTGATGAGAAGGTACAAAGGTATTTGTGAGGGAATAGATTCGTGTCTTGGAGAAGGCAATGGTACCCCACTCCAGTACTCTTGCCTGGAAAATCCCATGGACGGAGAAGCCTGGTGGGCTGCAGTCCATGGGGTTGCTAAGAGTCAGACACGACTGAGCAACTTCACTTTCACACATTGGAGAAGGAAATGGCAACCCACTCCAGTGTTCTTGCCTGGAGAATCCCCGGGATGGGGGAGCCTGGTGGGCTGCCGTCTATGGGGTCGCACAGAGTCGGACACGACTGAAGCGACTTAGCAGCAGCAGCAGCAGATTCGTGTCTTGACTGTGGGGGTGGCCACACAAATCTGCATATGCAGTGAAACTGCACAGAACTATGTGCACACATATCACAAACAAATGCATGCAAAACTGGTGAAAGTTAGTCATTGGATTGTATCAGTGTCATTTTCCTGGTTGTGATACTGTGTTATTCTTCTACAAAATGTTCCTCTTGTGGGAATCCAGGTGAAGGGTAAACAAAAACCTCTCTGTATTATTTCTTACCACTGCATATGAATATGCAGTTATCTCAAAAAGTGTTTAGTCTTATAAGTAAAAGCCTTTAAAGATTGTTACATAGTCTGTCTTTTTATACTTGAATCACTCCAGAATAGATTCTGGACACAAACTGATACAGTCAAGTTATTTGAATGTTCTTAAGACTAAGACCAGAGAAGGCAATGGCACCCCACTCCAGTACTCTTGCCTGGAAAATCCCATGGACGGAGGAGCCCAGTAGGCTGCATTCCATGGGGTCGAGAAGAGTCAGACACAACTGAGCGACTTCACTTTCACTTTTCACTTTCATGCATTGGAGAAGGAAATGGCAACCCACTCCAATGTTCTTGCCTGGAGAATCCCAGGGACAGGGGAGTCTGGTGGGCTGCTGTCTATGGGGTCGCACAGAGTCAGACACAACTGAAATGACTTAGCACAGCAGCAGCAATACTAAGACAAATACATACTGATCAGTGTTTGTTGAATAAATCCAGGTGAATGAACAAACAGGACAAATTATTTTTTCCTTTCCTGCCAACTTTTTAATAATGTTAGTTTCTAAATCAGTGACTCACCTGTACTCTATAATCAAAGGTCTCTAAATCACCTCAACTCCAGTGACCTTCACCTGTATTCTAGCAACCCACATCCATGGTCACATTCCAAACTATCTCTTTGTCCAGAATCCCAGAGTTATTCTTCTTCTGAAAGCTTAAACTCAGAAAACCAACATCTGACCCTAACATCCACTAAGCTTTCTTTTCACCTTCACAAAGAGCCTCAGTCCCTTCACCCCTTCTAATCTGTCTACACTTCATGACCCCTGTGCCCTCTCATCTCCAGATTACGTAGTGAATCCCTCCAAAGACTACCACCCTTGGTTACCTGACTCCTTTGTTCTTCTTCACATCCCTCAGTCAGTCCCAAATCCATGCTTACTTTGACCATGCAGTATCTACAAGGGATATACAAGGCCGTATAGAGAGAAAATTCCCACTGAGTTCTCAGGATCATCTTAAACATTATTTCCAACATCAGTTAGACACTGAGCTCACCTTGAGAGAGGGTTTATTATCCTAGTCTCCGTTTCTTTTCCCCACTGAGTTATCTATTTTCAATCTTTACCACATCTTCTTCCCCCTTATTTCCCAACTCCATTGGGAAAATCCTCCTTCAGTTACTCTTTTTATACCATCAGCCTTCTCCTTCATAACCTCAAGACATATCCATGTTTCCATCTTGCCAAATAAAGGCTCTTCTATGCTCTTCTCTTCAGATCACCCTTCTTTTTTCCTTATAGGCTAGCTTTTCTAAAGAGTCTCTTCCTTTTTGTCTCCCATTTACAATCCCAGCTTATTGTGATCTGGCTTTAGGCCTCACACCTTTAACATAAACAAGACTTCAAACAATTTCCTAATTTCCAAAGCCAGTGGACATTTTCCATCCCTTGATTCCACTGGACCCTTCTTAAAATTCTCAATTCTCTTAGCTTCTGTGAGGCCACTTGTTATACCATATGATCAACTCTTACGGTTTGGGGATGTGGTAAAAAGAAGATCGTTAGAGACTCAGAGACTTGCTCAAGGTCTGAAAGTACTTTTGCCTTACTTCTTTCCTTTTTATGGTTGCATCAGAAAGAATCACAGCTCTAAAAAACTTTAGAACAGCTGGTTGAATTACTGGAGAGCTGGATGCGTTTTACCCTCTAGTATTAGTCTTTCATGAAACTAAAATTTTAGAAAATACCTCTCCATGTAACAAATCACAAAATCATGAGTCCCAATTCTGAGTTCTTCAACAGAAGAATCTTCCTTATCAGATTTCACTATGAGGCTTTAGTTTCCTCCCCTGACCAGAGATCAGAGATGTGGGCAGTCCATTCACTCCTACCCTGTTCAGAAGGTTCTAAGGTAACTCAGCTTTCAGCCCAACCATGGATATTGTAATTGTATTGCAAACTTTATATTATACTTATGAAAATATTTTTACAAATTGCATGGGAAAAGAATTACTTGCTTTTTCATAAATGCTAAAGCTAGATGAAGAAACAGCCTACCAGACAAATAATTTGAGAGTTTCCAGATTTCTGAGAATCTCCACTAAATGTGTAAAAATACCAAGTAAGAAGCTGAAACTCATTTTACAAAATGAGACGTTAGTGTTTTTACTTCAAATGAAAATCGCATCTAATAAAGAAAATGCCAGGAATACATTTAGTAAAACATAAATATCACAAAAAAGTCAGTTGGCCATTCAGCTAGCATGCAAAGGAACTTATTGCAAAACCTTCAAAGGTTTGGATCTTTCATGATAGCACATTGTCTCCCTCCACCACCTCTGGTGACCCAGCTGCACCTCTTCTAGAGCAATAACGTCTGGTCTTACAGTCTGGCTATTCTTGTAGGTCTCACTTCCTCTTTAAGAATGTAAATTAACAGAAAAACTTTGTATTCATCTTGGGAAGATATCTGAAGTAGACATTATGTGTGCCTATCAGTAGACCACAGACATTGGCAAGAAGGAAGGAAGCTGAATGTGAAAGGATATATTGACAGACCAATGATAGTAACTAATATTTAAGGACTCTTTACCATGCATAAGAACTATGTGCAGTACCTTCAATTTTATTAGGTAGGAACGATCTATTCCGATCCCCTTTTTACAGATAAGGAAACAGAGCCACAAGAGATTAAATAACATGCCCCCAGTCACATTACCTGTAAGTGACAGAGCTGTAGTGCTGACTTCAGAGTCTGGGCTCTTAACCATTCTGCAAATGCACTTCCTGAAAAGAATACATGAGCAAGGGAAGTATCAGTACCCAGCTCTGGAAAAAAATGGATTTCTGGGTCTCCTGGGATCAGCTTGTTTTGCAAGAATAAGTTGCTCAATAGACTGTCCATTCTGAAAGCCCACCTTCATTGTTGGGCCATAGAGTTGCCCAGGTGCAGCTAGTGGTAAAGAACTCAGCTGCCAGTGCAGGAGATGTAAGAGATGTGAGTTTGATCCCTGAATCAGGAAGATCCCCTGGAGGAGGGCATGGCAACCCACTCCAGTATTCTTGCCTGGAGAATCCCATGAACTGAGGAGCCTGGTGGCTACAGTTCATGGGGTTGCGAAGAGTTGGACATGACTGAAGCAGCTTAGCATGCACACACATGGTTACTTCAAACACAATTTGGCTGACCAAATGAATTAATGAACACATAAAGTTCTCTAGAAAGGGAAGTTATAAATATTTCAGCATATCATCATGAGCCCATACACACTAATTTCATACATGACATAAACTCCCAGTTTTATTAACTAAATCCATATCTTCTTTCTTTCACCACCCAGTGTAAGGACTAAAGAATGCTGAAAATAATAAATGTTCTTTCGCTGATTAATTGACTTATTGACTGACTGATACGAGGAAGCCTTATTCTTTTTGTGTCCCAGCTCCAGTTATAGTCAGCTAGTTCAACACCCTACTCTCAGCATCTCATAGAATCAATAGACAAAATCAACAAGAATATAAAAGAACTCAACAACACCATCAACCAACAGGATCTAACGGACATGCATATAAGTCTATACCCAACTCAGTAGAATACACATTTTTTCAAATGACTATTGAAACATTCACCAACATAGGCCATATTCTGGGCCATAAACAAACCTCAACAAATTTGAAATAATTAAAATCATATAGAGTAAATTCTCTGACCACAATGAAATCACTTTTGGTTTCAGTGAAACTACTCAACTAAATAATATAGTGTTATCGTTGCCTTATTTTTGTGATTTTACCCAAATGTGCTGTTACCGTGCCTTTATCATAGGCTGGTTGATATTAATGGTGTCACTTTAAAAAAAATTTTATAAATGATTTCTCACATTTCCTTGAGAAGAAGCCTAGTATTTCATGTAAATGAGTCTTTTCTAATCTGTAGATTTTTGCACCTATTTTTTTTCTTGCAAGAGACACTTTTATTTCTCTGTTCTCCACCCAAAGCATTCAGAGTATCAAAGTATTAATCTGCCCTTCCTAATCAGGTTAAGGCCACTGCTGCCCTGCTCCTGAGCTAAGAAGACTGCTGGCCCACAGGTACAAGGGAATCCATAATTTCCCAGGAATCTATCTTTAATTCTCTTAGAGATGAGTTTATTCTGCTAGAATAAAAGGGAGAAAAGTAGTCCTTTAAGAGCAAAAGTCAGGACTACCTTAGTGGTCCAATGGCTAAGACTCTGAGCCCCCAACTCCAGGGACCCAGGTTCAAACCCTGGTCAGGGAACTAGAGCCCAAATGATGCAACTAAAGACCCTGCTTGCCACCACTAAGACCCAGCACAGCCAAATAAATCAATAAATAAATATTTTAAAATAATAATGAGCAAAACAATGCACTCTATTATTATTATGGGTTATTTTGTTGTTGCTGATAGGCTGTCTTAGTGTCCCAGGCCAGTTGTTTTCTGGACTTGTCCTACCATTGAAATTACCACAGGATCTCCTGGCTACCCAGGACTTCCAAAGTGGCACTAGTGGTAAAGAACCCACCTACCAATGCAAGAGACTTACAATATGTGCAGGTTTGATCCCTGGGTATGGAAGATCCCCCTTGAGAAGGCAATGGTGACCCACTCCAGTATTCTTGCATGTAAAATCCCATGGACAGAGGAGACTGATGGACTGCAGTCCATGGGGGTCACAAAGAGTAGGACACGAATGTGCAACTAAGCACAGCTCCTGGCTGCCCAGAAGAATGCTCTAGAGGCACTATTCTCCCAAGGTGTCGTTCCACGGAGCAATCACATGGCCAAAGCCCATCTCAGGACTCTGAGGAAGCCATTTAACTCAGTGAGGCAGTTCCAAGCCCATTTGGACCCTAGTCCCTAGTCAGCTACTCCACTAACAGGGTCTTTTTGCAGCTTTCCAGAGTCCTTCTCAGGAAAGAGTCTGCATAACTGCCAGTTGTAAGGAAGTCATATACTTCTGTTTATAAAGCCCTTCTGACTATATTGTATAGTCACTGAGTATAGGGCTCAAGTGTATCCCCCCCAAAATTTGGATGTTGCTATGAATAGGATTGTGTTCCCCTCAAATGTGTATGTTGAAGCCCTAATCCCCAATGTGATAGTGTTTGGAAATAGAGCTGTTGGAGGTAATTAGGTTTAGACAACTTCAGGACAGGGCTTTGATGGTGAGATTGGTTCCCTTATAAGAAGGAACATCAGAGCTCCCTGCTTCTCTCTCTTTCTCTCTCTCTCTCTCTCTCTCTCTCTCTCTCTGCTTCCTACCCCTGCTCCCACTCACCCCCCTACCATGTGAGGACACAGGTAGTAGGTAGCCATCTGCAGTCCTGGAAGAGAGCTCTCACAAGAACCTGACCATGCTGGCACGCTCATCTCAAACTTCTAGCTTCCAGACTGTGAGAAGATAAATTTTCTGTTGTTTAAGGCCCCAGTCTATGGTTTTTGCTATAACAGTCTGAGCAGACGAAGGCATACTTTGAAATCTTAAGCTCCAGTATCTCAGAATGTGACTGTATTTGGAGATGGGGCTTTTAGCACAGTGATTAAAATGAAACCATTAGTGTGAGCATGATCCAATAAGACTGCTGTCTTTGTAAGACAGACAGGCAGGCAGGCAGAGAGGGAAAACCATGAGAAAACTGAGGGAAGAGGAGATAGCCATCCATAAGCCAAAGAAACCAGCCTTGCCAACACCTTGATCTTGAACTTGTAGCCCCCAGAGTTTTGAGAAAAGAAATTGCTGTTGTTTAAGTCACCCATTCTGTGGTACTTTGTTATGGTGACCTGAGCAAACTAATACACAGGCTATGTTGGGAGTCATGACAACATATTCACTTATATGGCAGCCTCTTGGTCCATAAAATAACTCAAAATATCAATTAATTCAGAGATAACAAGGTGCTAAATTGGTGGTGATGATAAAGAAAATGTGAAAGAGGACGAAGAATGTGACAGACAGCTTTAATAAAGAAAATGGAATTTGGGGCTGGGGTTTGGTGACCAGGGCAAGAGAGTGAATTTGCTGAGGCAAGAGTGAGAAAGAAAGTGAGGAGAGTGGAGGAGAGGGAAGTTGCTCCCAGGAGAGTTTCCTCTCCCTCCATGGAAGGGGGCCATCAGAGAGGTGGAAGCAGGGCAGCTAAAGATGGTGGCGTTCTCATCCATGGGATGGGCTGGAAGCTACATTGTCTGATTGCCCAACCCTCAACCTCCCTCTTTTCAGGAAGGTTCTAGCTTCTCTGAGCAGTAAGGAGGCAAACAGCACATCTGCCCTCTAACAAGGAGAAACAGTTCTGTTATTAATGAAGTGAGGATGAAGCAGTTACCTGGGTAATTCAGACATCTATCACCATATTTAACTAAGAAGTCTGGGTGTAAGAGTCAAGAGGCATATATTGATTTGAGTTAATTGCCTCAAGGCTTCCCTGGTGGCTCAAACAGTAAAGAATCTGTCTGTAGTGTAGGAGACGTTGGAGACATGGATTCGATCCCCGGGTCAGGGAGATCCCCTGGAGGAAATGGCTACCCACTCCAGTATTCTTGGAGAATCCCATGGGCAGAGGAGCCTGGTGGGCTATGGTCCATAGGGTCACAAAAGAGTCAGATACAACTGAGCACCATCACTTAGACCATTTTATATTGGACTTCTCCAAATTAAGTTATTTCAATGACCATTAGCTTTGCCTATGGGTTGGCCAGTGATGGAGAATGTTGTTAACCCAGTGTTCTGCCAAGGGACTCTCCAGTCCCAAGACCTGGTCTGGAATAAAAGGACAGACACATCATTTCATACTGACTCATTCTCAGATTTTCTGAGTATGAGACAGTGTCTCACATTCTCACTCATAGGAATAACCATGTGAGGTCATCATGTGCAAGATAAATATGGAAAAAGAACTGAGGTGTCTGAGCCAGCTTCTTGTTTACCTACTTAGAGGAAATGCATGAAGGCACTGAGAAGGGGAAAATTGCAAGAAACAGCATTTACATTAAGAACACATCAAAGGAGCAACGGCCACAGGTGTTTCAGCACATTGTTGCTTCTCACCTAAGTGCGTTTCAACAGAAAGCTGCATGTTATCAAAGGTGGCCCTTCGGAAGTACCACCAAACCCCCTCTCCTCCTGCGGCAGTGGATTGCTCCCGTATTTTCACGTTGTCTCTCTGAGCGTCTCAGAGGCTCAGAACCCCTGTGCCTTATTCCTCTATCACATTCCATAAAAAGTCCTGGATTCCCTAATTCTCTCATTAAGATTCAGGATGGTGAAATAAGTATGAATTCCTGGGGATGTGAAGTCAGAACACCTAATCTTGAGTTCTCGCTCAGCTGGTGACATGCCAGGTGTGCTCAGAAAGTCATTTAACTCCAGGGAGCCTCCAGAGCCTCACCTGTAATATCTAATATAAAACTCACAGGGTTAGAAATTCCATGGCAGTACAGTGGTTAAGACTCTGTGCTGTCTCTGCAAGAGGCGCAGGTTCAATCCCTGGCTGAGGAACTAAGATCATGTATGCCAGGTAGCACAGCCAAAAAAAAAAAAAACAGATCAAAAGGTTATTAGAAAAAAGAAATAATGGACACCAAAGACTTTGGCAAAACTTAAAGCAAGATACAATTGCAGCTCTTGTTAATAAGACAGTAGTTTATTTCCCCAGATAAAGAGCCACTTGAGTATATGTACCCAGATGAATTGAGATGAACCTTGGTGTTCATTTGATCCTATTATACATCCATGGTTGCCTCTTCTAGGGATCATGAGGAAGACCTTGCATAAGGAAGACAGTGAAATTTGTGACTTTCCTGGTGGCTCACACAGCCTGCAATGCAGGAGACCTGGGTTCACTCCCTGAGTCAGCAAGGTCCACTGGAGAAGGGAATGGCTTCCCACTCCAATATTCTTGCCTGGAGAATCCCATGGACAGAGGAGCTTGGCAGGCTACAGGCCATGGGGTCACCAAGAGTCAGACATAACTGAGCGACTAAGACTTTCACTTTTATGTAGAATTTAGCCCTTGCTTCCTTATTTTTAGGAACAGGGGTTAAAAATACCTGTTTTGCAGATTTTCTTTTTTTTTTTTTAATGTTAAATGATTTATGAAAGTTAACTCTCACCGTGATTAGTACATTTTGGGTACTTGAGAAACACGATTTTTTTTCTTTTAACATTTTTAGTTAGGAGTGTTGTTCTGTTATCACTCAAGAGGAGACATGACTGTTCCCCCTCCCAGTCTCTGACACACAGTTATTGGTCTGCAGGGATCCTTGTCTCATTCTCCTGGTTTATTTATTTCCCATCCTAACTCCCCATTCCCACCTACAACTCCTGCTCTTCTTCCCTTTACCCACTAAGCAATCATTCTGATGTGTTTGATGTCACTTCATTTGTTTGTTTGTCTCTAGTTTTGTATATTTCCTTGTAGAACATGTTGAGCCATCTTGGGTGCAGAAACACCTCATTTCTCTAACCACTGGATACTTTTGGAAGGAAAAAGGAAGCATGGTTATCAGAGAGCCTCATGGACTTGAAAAGGAGATTGGAAGTTCAGCTTCAGAGACCAAAAACATCTTTTTTCCTTCTGAGAAGACAAGGGCTCAAGGCCTGTCCTCTCAGAGACTGTGGCTCTCGGGCACTGGTGACTGGTCACTGCCTGGAAAGCACCAGGGAGGAGCAGCACCTGATAAGGGGCTGACCCTGTGCATTGAGCAAGGGGCCTGATGTCATTCTCATCGGGAACGAGCCACACCCTGTTAGCAGGGAGGAGGGAGAGGTTATTCAGAGTCATGTGCAGGCTCACAGGACTCAGACATTTCCAAAAGCAAGGCTTGAAAGGTGGTCTCTGTGTACAAAATTTAATTCTAAATGGATTGAACACATAAATATAATATCTAATACTATGAATCTCCTTGAAGAATATATAGGAGTAAATTTTCTTGACCTTGTTTTAGGCAGTATTTTTAGGTAAGATACCAAAAGAACAAGTAACAAAAATAAATAAAGCAGACTTTACCAAAATTAAAAATGTATTTCAAAGGACACCATGAAAGTGAAAAGACAGTCCACAAAATGAGAGAAAATATTTGCAAATCCTATGTCTAATAAAGGTCTTGTGTCTATCATATGTAAAGAACTCTTGTTTTGTTGCTTAGTCACTGAGTCATGTCCGGCTCTTTTGTGACCCCATGGACTGTAGGTCACTGGTTCCTCTGTCCATGGGATTTTCCAGGCAAGAATACTGGAGTGGGTTGCCATTTCCTTCTCTAGAGTATTTTTCTGACCCAGGGGTTGAACCCACATCTCCTGCATTGGCAGGCATATTCTTTACCACTGAGCCACCTGGGAAGCCCCAAAGAACTCTTACAACTTAGTAATAAAAATAACTCAATTAAACAGTTTGAAATCCAAAGGATTTGAATAAATGTTTCTCCAAAGAAGATATACAAATTGCCAGTGAGAACACAAAAAATATGCTCAATATCCTAGCCCTCATGGAAATACCAATGAAAATCACAATGAGAAAACAGTTCAAACCCACTAGAATGGCGGTAATCAACAAGTGTTGTTGTTCATATTCTTAGGAGAAATGAAAACGTTCATCCACCCAAAAACTTGTACACAAATATTCATAGCAGCATTATTCATAATAGCCACTAAGTAGAAGCAGCATAAATGTCCATCAACTGATGAAGAGATAAACTGTGGTAAATCCAAATGATGGAATATTATTTGGCAATAAAAAGGAATGATGCTACAATATGGATGACCCTCGAAAATATTATGCTAAGTAAAAGAAACCTGTCACAAAAAAACAATACATTTATGACCCCATTTGTACAAAATGTCTAACATAGGCAGTTTGTGGCTGGACAGAGGAGCCTGACTGGCTATGGTCCGTAGGGTCACAAAGAGTCAGACACGACTGAAGCGACTTAGACACACGCATGGGGATGAAGGAATGGGGAGTTTAGGGGGTTGCTGGCTAATTGGAACAAGATTTCTTTCAGAGATGTTAAAATTTTTTCTAAAAACCTGTTGAGGTAATGGTTGTACAATTCTCTGATTACACTAAGAAACATTGAATTATACACTTGAAATGGGTGTATTTTATGGTATGAATCTTATCTCAATAAAGCTGATTTAAAAAATTCTTTTCCAAGATAGATCTCAAAATAGCTGAAGGTGACCATTATTTTTTAAAATAACTATTAAAAGCTAAGTGCCACCATTAAAAAGAAGAAAGGCAAAGAACCCCAGATACTAAACAGCACATGGGTCTACCCACTTTCTGTTTTGAATAACGAAACACCAAAGCAGATTGGGTTCTGGGAATGGCCTGACTCCTCCCCCTAAGCTAACAGACAGCAAAGGAGGTACAGATGAAAATAATATCAGCCAATCTGACAGTTATTTGCTCTTCATACCAAAATACAGATACAGACTGTATCAGAGAAACTTCCATCCCCAAATGGGCCCCTTTCTCAGTTTTCCCAGTGATGGATGATCTGACCTGGGCAGAGGCCAGAAATAGAAGAGACCTGAGATATGACCACAGGCATTGCTGTCCATACATAGGGTCCAGCTGGTCCTCTGCAGATAAGCAGGCTGGGGGAGTGTCCCTTTAAGGGAATTTTACTTGCTCTGCTAACTAGAGCATTTTTAGGCAGCTTGCTAATGGGCTCCCAGGTATTTTGAGTTTGATGAGATACCCATGTTGGGAGATGAGTTGGATGCAATGACTGTAATGGCCCTGTGAAGCCCTAAATCTCTGTGATTCTGTGTAGTTTGTTACATAACAACATTTATTCTGAACACAAACCCACAAAAATATTAATTAAGTTTTTCACTTTTAATGGGCAATAGATTACAAGGAAATACACTGAGATCAAAGATTCATTTTCATAAAGCGTCTCCAAGCAATTTTATGTAGTCAGCATAGATTTAGTGCAATTAGAGAATAATGAATAGTCTAGATTATAAATTAGGAGACCCAAGTTCTTACCCCATCTTTGCCCTTGTCTGGAAAAAATAAACAAACAAAAAAAAAAGAACCTCAGGCTGTCAAGGCCTCAGTTTATCTATAGAGTAAGAATATTGTCTGGAGTCACCCTCTAATATATTCTGTGCCTTTACACTCTGGGAATCCCTGTTCCTCCATTTCCCTTCACAGCTTTGGACAAGGAGAATCCAGCGCAATATAATCATTGCATTCATACTAGCTAGAGGTTTAATGCCATGTGAAGTGAAAGTGACTCAATCATGTCTAATTCTTTGTGACCTCATGGACCGAAGCACACCAGGCTCCTCTGTCCATGGCATTCTCCAGGCAGGAATTCTGGAGTGAGTAGCCATTCCCTTCTCCAAGGGATCTTTCTGATCCAGGGATCAAACCAGGGTCTCCTGCATTGCAGGCAGATTCTTTACCATCTGAGCCACCAAGGAAGCCCCACTTAATGCCGTAAAGTACCACTTTTAATGACAAATATTCCATTTATGCAGTAACTCACAGTTAAACCAAAGATTGAATTAGCCAGCCAGCTGTCTGTGTCCCAGGCACAGTGCCCTGTGCTCCGTCCTAATCCGCATCCCACTTTTCCCCACCCTTCTCCATGAACTCAGCTGGCTGGCTGGATTACAGACTGTCAGCCACATCAGAGACTCAACTTCTGGCCCTTGCACTTTCAGTGGTACCCCCCAGTCAAAGTACCCAAATCCTGTCCATCATCCAAGATCTACTCAAGACCCACCTCCTGCGGGACCTCAGAGACCCACATCGGACCACTGCAGCCTTGCTGTGTAGACCCCACACTGGGCTCTTTAGCTTTTTCTTTCTTTTTATTAGCTGTGATGTGCATTCAGGCCCTTCTCCTCACCTGTAAGCTTTCAGAAGATGAAGTGCTCAGAGGCTCCCTGAATACTTGAAGAGAACCTGCAGTTGTGTGGGTGGGGCAGGTGGGATTTGTTTAGCTATCCAGCCATTTCTTTGTCATTAGTGCTGGTCAGCTCTTTGAGGGTAGCGTGTTATAAACCTTGGTCCTGTAAGAACACAAAACTTAAAAAAAGTCAGTAAAGAGCAGCTGACTAAAGCCGGCAAAAAGCCTTTCAAAGGAAAAACTAAGATATGTCTAAAGAAGACAAGTGACTTCCCTGGTGGTCCGGTGATTAAGAATCTGCCTTCCAATGCAGGGGATGTCAGTTTGATCCCTGGTTTTGGAACTAAGATCCCACATGCTGCCAAGCAACTAAGCCCAGGCACTGCAACTACTGAACCCAAACACCACAACGAGAGAAGCCCATGCACTGCAATGAAGACCCAATGTCGTCAAAATTAAAAAAAAAAAAGGCAAGGCAAGGATGAAGCCTAAAAGCATACATGAGGAAGGACTTCCTAAGAGTCCCCACTGCCCCCAGGAGGGCAGGACCTCTCCTTATTTGGAAATCTGTTTAAAACAGATGAAGAGTTATATTTCTTACACAGTATAAGTTCAGGTCTCCTGGAAATGCATCCTGCTCAGTGATTCCACGTCCTCAGCCCCAGTTCCTCATCACAGTGAAGTCGGAACCCAAGATAATTTGTAGGTTGTTTTCTTTAAGTTCCAAAGTGTCCGCAGAATCAAGTAGTCAGAGCTGCAATGAGTTTAAAAGGTCACCTAATCATGTTTACTCATCTCACAGGTGAGGGACCATACTCAGTCTGAGACTGTCCCATGATCCCGGCTCTGAGATCCTGCCTATCTCATGCTGATTCAGATCCACCACTCATTCTGTTGGGTTGGTCAAAAAGTTTGTTCGGGTTTCTTATGGAAAAATCCAAATGAACTTTTTGGCCAACCCAATAAATTAACATATAAGCATATACAGCAGCACCCAAGAGTAAAACTGAGTTGTAGGTATGGAAAAATTAAAAAAAAAAAAAAAAAAACCTGTCTCACAAGGACCATCTCACATAACAGTCACAGGGTTTTACTCCTTCACTGCTACCTGCCTGGCCCTCTGTGAGGCGCTGGCGAGGGAGAGGGAAGAGGAACACAAAGGCGAAAACAACACACAGTCCTGTCCTCCAAGCTTATCTCTCCAGTTGGCAAGATAATATGTAAACACATAAAAATTAAATAATATCACCAGAGACAAATATAGATTCAGGGCAACAGGATGTCTGTATGGAGGTCTTTTAGGAACTGTTGCCCTATAAAGGAACTGACCCTTGAGAGACCAGGATCAGAAGCCAGGAGGTCTAACGATGGGAGCCAGAGAAAGGCTCCTGGAAGTAGGTGGGGCTAGAGCTGCCCTGGCAGGGTGGAGGGCTGAGATCTGCACGGTCATGGAAGGGATGGCTACACACCCATACGACCTGACCGCACGCTGAACCATGCTGACTTCGGACTTTCCTCCTCGGTAAGCACTGCAGCTCAACAGTCTGACCTTATCTCTTGGATAGCAGAATAACTGAGGAGGAAGGCTTCTTTTTGCTTCTTCACCAGAAATGAATCATCCATCAGTCATGTCTTCATCTGATTGATGCTGGCCCTTCCCACCATCTTTCTTTTACACCATTTAGCACTGTTTTTTTCTTTGACATTTATCATTTCTGTATGTGTTTGTACATATGTGCGTCTGCACTCTGTTATCAGCATGCACAGACCATACTGGGAATGGCCCCATCTACAATTCTTTTTCTTCAGTTTATCTATTTATTATTTTGGGTTGCACTGAGTCTTCATTTCTGTGTGGGCTTTCTCTAGTTGTGACGAGCAGGGGCTACTCTATTGCGGTGCACTCGTCTCTCACTACTGCAGCTTCTCGTTGCAGAGCATACATTCTACGGTTTCGACCTTCAGTAGTTGTAGCGTGTGGGTTCATCCCCTGTGGCATCTGGGATCTTCCCAGACCAGGGATTGATCCCATATCCCCTGCATTGGAAGACAGATTCTTAACCACTGGACCACCAGGGAAATCCCTCCATCTATAATTCTTGAAGTTTACTTTTAGCTTCTGGGCGTCATTTAGCAATTATAATGCTGTCATAGGCAGAAAAGAAATGAGCCAATTAATCATTGTCAATTCTGGTCCCTATTTGCCAGATGAGTTATTTGAACAGTATAGCTGGGAATAATTTGTATCAGATTGTATTTTCTTGTTTTATGTCCCTGAAAAGATATATTTAACATCATGGTCACTGTCCCTGAATGTCCTGGAAGCAACAGAGGTAAAACTGAATGTCATAAAGTCATTCATTTGTTTTCAGCAAATATATATTGAATACATTTCAGTATATAAACTATGCTGAACTCAGGATAGTGGGCTGCCGAGGGGCCTTGAATAGTTCCTGTAGGTCCCTGAACTTGACCAGGACCCTTCTGGTCACCTGCAGATAAACAGAATGCATAGTTTCGTTTCTGAAGACTGAAACTGGGGTATTCAGCCTTATCTAATTCCTTGAAATTCCATTCATCAGATGGCTTTCTAATGGGGACCCTGAGCTCTGTGATTACTCAGACCAGTGGTTCACCCAATGGGACTTTTTGCCTTCACACACTGATAAATCATAGCTACCAGCTGAGAATCTCCACAACTTCAGAATGTGTGTCTACTCTAGTCACTCAGTAGTCTGCTTGCTATAGGAAGGCCTCCGTTCACTCCAGAAAAGACAGAGATTTCAGATCCCCAGAGAAGTTAGGAATCATCAGTGACCAACAGACGCTCTGTGTCTGCTGTACATCGCCCTCAAGGATGCCCTGTCTTGTTTCTGCTCTCTCTCCTTAGCCTGATTTCCTCCTTTTGTTCTATTTATGTCTGTCTCTATATCTGTTGTGGTTGCTAGCTCAGTAGGTACCCTCCAAATATACTTCCACTCCAGTGCACACACATATTAAATGATAATTTACCATGTATTGTCTTCTTTTGCGGGACATCCTGCTATCAATGCAATCATTTACATAATTGTTTCACTTAATTCTCACAAAGATTCCTCTGAGGGAGGTGTATATTTTTAATCCTGTTCTAGGGATGACTAAACAGAGACTTGGGAAAGTGAAGTCATTTAGCCAAGGTTACAAACCCCACAAGAAACCCAGATAGGACTCAATCCCAGGTCTTCTTGACTCTAACACACACACTGCTTTCCTTTATATCAACTGACCTCTCAGGACCTGAGTTTTCTCCATTCAGTGAATAGCTTATACTAGAAGATTGCCTGACTCCTGACACTATTTGATGTCTGTGAAAACAGCTTGCTGTCCTTTGAAACTTCAAGTGTGTTTAGGAGAACAAACTGAGAAATGTTCTACTTAAAGGGAAAGAGATGAGGAGTGATAGCTATGGTCACGGACAATGCTGTATTTTAAAATAGTGTTTTACGGGCTTCCCTGGCAACTCAGTGGTAAAGAATCTGCCTGCCAATGCAGGAGACACAGGTTTGATCCCTGGTCCAGGACGATCCCACATGCCATGGAACACCTAAGCCCATGCACCCCAACTATTGAGTCTGTGTCTACAGTCAGTGAGTCACTGCTGAGCCTACCTGCTGCAGCTACTGAAGCCTGTGCTCTGCAGCAAGAGAAGCCACTGCAAGGAGAAGCCCATACACTGCAACTAGAGAATAGCCCCCACTCATGCAGCTAGAGAAAAGCCTGCACAGCAGTGAAGACCCAGCACAGCCAAAAATAAATAAATAATTTTTAAAAAATGAAATAGTGTTTTACACAAGGTCTAAGTGGATTTAGTAATTTCAGAAAAGTCTTTATTAATCCTTACAGTATTTCTCTGAGTGTACCCAAATCAACTCAACAATCAACATTTCCTCTGTAGCGCTTGTGTCCCTGACCCTGTCAGAGCATGGGTACTGCTGGCTGAAGCCCAGCACTGAGGTGACTTTACAGAGAAAATTGGAGAAAGAAACAGAAGCTGAGCCCAGTGCTTCCAAGTCTTAGGGTTTCTCTTTTAGAGATGGTGACAGTCAATTTAGGGCATAGAAACAACCCACAGAGTTTTCCTGTATCCAAGTCAGCAGATTCATTTTTTAGTCTCAAATCATAAAAATTATGTTCTCTACCTTTTCTAATAGATTAATCCAATGTTGCAAAACGATCACATTGCAAAATCACAGTAAGTCAACCTCCAACACTGTACACAGTTACCAAAAATTTGTTTTTCTTTTCTTGTGATCCTTTTGTAATCACTCTTTTGTGTGCTAAGTCACTTCAGTCACGTCCGACTCTTTGTGACCCTAAGGAATGTAGCCCTCCAGGGTCCTCTGTCTATGGAGTTTTCCAGGCAAGAATACTGGAGTGGGTTGTCCTGCCCTCCTCCAGAGGATCTTCCGGACCCAGGGATTGAACATGCATCTCTTATGTCTCCTGCACTGGCAGGAGGGTTCTTTACCACCTGGGGAGCCACCTGGGAAGTCCCATCTATTCTCTTAGCAACTTGCAAATATGCTAAGCAGTACTGTTAACTACATTCATAATGCTGTACATTAATCTCCAAGACTTATTAATGTTTTCCACTGACATACTCTAAGACAGTGGCTTCATTTGTCATCCAGCAGAGGAAGCCTGGACTTGTGTTCATAAACTGAAGTTAACCATCTCCTTTTGGTTTCTTTGTACCTACATATGTTTGCCCATTCTCCTTAAAGTAAAAATGTATGGGAGCAGGACCATTTCCTGAAATTCTGACAGTAACTCTTCCTGTGGAGCGACACTCTACATAAAATAGTTCAAATAAAATACTCAGAGAAATGGGGTTTGGGGGCAGTTGTTTTTTTCCAGATCTTGTACAACTCAGTGGTGTAGGTATGACCAGCCTTGGGTTGAAGGCTTTGTAATACCCACTTTTAATGATATGAATATACCTTGGATACAAAAAAGCTAATCCCTGAAGGAAGTTTAGCTGCTAATAGAGAGTTCCCAGCTAAGGACAATACATGAAAGAGGAGAAATGTGAAGGCCCAGGATCTGGGAACAAGACAAACCTTCAAGTGTCCTCTGAGAAAATGGGGCAACGGCACCCCACTCCAGTACTCTTGTCTGGAAAACCCCATGGACGGAGGAGCCTGGTGGGCTGCAGTCAATGGTGTCGCTAAGAGTCGGGCACAACTGAACGATTTCACTTTCACTTTTCACTTTCATGCATTGGAGAAGGAAATGGCAACCCACTCCAATGTTCTTGCCTGGAGAATCCCAGGGACGGGGGAGCCTGGTGGGCTGCAGTCCATGGGGTCGCACAGAGTCGGACACAACTGAAGCGACTTAGCAGCAGCAGCAGCAGCAGCATACACTATTTCAGAACTGTGGTGCTGGAGAAGACTCTTGAGAGTCCCTTGGACTACAAGATCAAACCAGTCAATCCTAAAGGAAATCAACCCTTCCAAGAATATTCATTGGAAGGACTGACACTGAAGCTCCAATACTATGGCCACCTGATGTGAAGAGTTGGCTCAGTGGAAAAGACCCTGATACTGAGAAAGACTGAAGGCAGAGAGGGGTTGACACAGAATGAGATGGTTGGATGACATCACTAACTCAATGGGCATGAGTTTGAGCAAACTCCAGAGGATGGTAAAGGACAGGGAAGCCTGGCATGCTGCAGTCCATGAGGTCGCAGAAAGCTGGACACAACTGAGCGACTAAACTGTTTCAGAACATGAGCTTTCTGGAACTGTCAGTCTTGGCACCAGAAAATTTAAATGACTTCACATGTGGTTCGTTACCCCTGGATGCATCTCATAAATAACAGATTGTAACAACATATACTGACTTGTGCCTCAGGCGCTCCGTGTCCCCTTCAGTCTGTAGTCTCTCTTCATTGCTTGTTGCCCACCCCCGACTCCTCCCTTGGCTCTCCTCCAGCAGTTCTACACCCTTGAGCTTTGTTTGCAGCCTGCCTGCATTGCTTACCAGCTGTCTCCTGTCTATGCAGCTTTTCTCCCCAGTCAGATTGCAGGTGCCTTGTAGACATAGCCAGTCTCAGACATTCATCCATCCCCTCACAAAACCACCCCAGCCATCACCCTTTATGATTGTTTCTGGGTCAGTAAGACATCAGTGTATGAGTGTGTAGGCTCATCACTCATTTGTGTCCACCCCTTTGCAATCCCATGGACTGTAGCCTGCCAGGCTCCTCTGTCTATGGGATTTCCCAGGCAAGAAGGCTGGACTGGGTTGCCATTTTTTTCCTCCACAGGATCTTCCCGACCCAGGGACCAAACCCTTGTCTCCTGCATTGGCAGGCAGATTATTTACCACTGAGCCACCTGGGAAGCCCAAGAATTCAGTACTTATGCTGTGCCTGATTGCCTATGACAGGGCAAGGAAACGTGGGAGAAGAGCCTTGGGCAAAGTTTCCTGTGGGACATGGACAGGACCTAGAGAGGAAGGGACGGATTCATGGAGAAGGTTCTGGGGTGTGTTAGGAGAAATATTCTGCGTCCACCCACTACTCCACTTCTCCTCACTGGCCTCCCCTGTCCCTGAGGAAACCCAAAGGCAGTTCATATAGAGAAAAGCCTCCTCCTCTCAACTTCCCAAGAAGAAATTGGACCTTTGGGGTGGGCAGGGGAGAAGAGGGAGGAGGCTGGCCTTTTCCAAAGGCCCCTCCTCACTGGGACTTCCACAAGATTCTGGCTCCTGGATTTCTGCTTTGACAGAGATGTGGTCCCTCAGGTCAAGAAGGGGTCAGTCCCTCTCCAGACCCCTCTCTCCTTCTCTTCTCTCTCAGCTTCCTCCAGATGGACTGAGTCCAGGGCAGGTGACCCAGAGCCTTGGGTACTGATCTGGGTTAGAGGCCCCTAGGCAACCTCAAAGTCCACCAGGTAGGAAGGAAGTTGGGGTGGGGGGAAGGTCTCCACCTAGATGCTGGGAAGGACTAGCCATCCAGTGGCTACAGAGTCCATGCAAGGAGTAGGGACAGGCTTCATCCTGCGCTCAGTCGTCTCCCTGGGTCAGGGCAGTCTCCCCGGGCCCTGAGACCCCCGAGGACAGGCCAGGGGAGAGGCGGGGCCCCAGTGGCCCTGGAGGAGTCTGGGCTGAGCCCCCTCACCGGCCCCTCCTCAGGGCTCAGAGCCGGGCCTGGTGCGGAAAAGCAAACAGGCCCTGGTCGCTGCCCTTTGGACCTTTTGCAATTTGCCCGGTGCTCCTTCAGCTGCAGCCCTGGGAGGGCGGCCTCAGGCCTCGTATAAATAGGGCCCTGGGCGCCGGCCGTCCATTCCCACTGCAGGTGCAAGTGTGGGTCCAGGGCTGCCTGTGGGCGCCCGTCCCCCAGAGCCAGTGAGCAGCGCCGAGGCCAGGCCCAGACAGCAGGCGGGAGGGAGACACCACCCAGGTTGGCCATGGGCGCCCCGAGGCCTGCGGTGCTGCTGCTGCTGCTGCTGCTGTTCCTGGATGCCGCCAACGCCCAGGCCAGTGAGTGAGGCCACCCAGTCCCCAGGGTGCGGGGCAAGGGATGGAGGACCAGGGGCCCGAAGCCAGGGCCGGAGTGGTGGCTGGGGCAGCTTGGTCCCGGGACAGAGGGAGGGCAGCCCGAGGATGGAAGGACAGGGGCACAGGACCAGCTGCGGGGGGGCTCCTCTAGACTCAGGGTGGGGTCGGGGAGGTGATGGGAGGGACGGAGGATTCTTCAAAGCCTTCTTCCCTGCTAGAGGTTAATGCAGCGGTCCTCCTGGTCAGACCCTAGGACCCAGCTGGAAGAAAGGGAAAACCTACAGTTGCCTTTCTCCCTTTCTTACAGGAGATGAAGTGCTGGAAAATGTCAGCCCCAGCTGTCCAAGTAAGGCATTTCCCCCTGAGCTGGGAAGGGCGCGCCCCACCCCACCCCCCGACCCTCGACCCCCGACTCCTCCCTCTGCACCTCAGATCACTGAAACACCGTGATGCTGTAATTGGTGTACACTGCTCTGACCCCACGAAGCCAGGTCCTGGAGCCTCTGTCCCCTTGAGGGGATCTCAGCTCTTTCACTCACCCTTCCCCTCTGTCCCAAACTTTCAGCCTGGGGATAGGATGGGGAAGGGACCTGTTGGTCCGTGGGCACTTTAAAGAGACTGTTTGTCAGGGACTAATCATTAATCTGAAGCACAAGAGGAAATGCTGACTTTAACCTTCGTAGATGCTCACCCTGGGATTTGTATTTACCTGACCCCTAAGGGTCAAAGGAGACGGCCTTGCAGTGGTACCCTGTATTCTCCGGAAAGAGCGGGATGCTAACCTCTGATGGGGCAGCACTGCCATCTCGTGGGCGTCTGGCATCACTGCATCTGGACTCGGGACCCAGATGTTCTTTCTCTCAAATTGTTCAGGAAATTTCTCTCAAGCACAGCGGAAACCTCCAGAAATTCCTTCTTGGGGGTTTCTTAAGTCAGCCAGATACCCTTGATGCTTAGTGAACTTTGCCTCAGATATTTGGTAGAATCTAAAAAGAGCCACAGAGTTAGAGTATTTTCATGCTGAAAAGGCAGTGAGAGATATATTTGCTTTATTCTGTCAACTCTCAATTTTCCAAGGAGTCTTTCCTGTAGACTGTCTGAACCTCATTACTTGACACTCCCTGCCTTGTGCTTCAGATTATATATTCAAGGAATACCAGTTAATTTAAATATTAGCCTCAGCACTGTCGTAACGGAGAAGTTAAATCTATAAAGAAAAATTAAGTATAAGGCAAAATTAATTGAAAATAATTGGAGTTTAATTACCATTTTTCATTATCTGTGCCACTATCCTTCTATGCCCAGGATTGAATATCCTTGGGCGAGTTATTTCTGCCATGTAGCTGATGGATTTCTCCTCATTGTAGAAGATGCAGTGCGATTCAAGCACCTCAGGAAATATGTCTATAACTATGAAGCTGAGAGTTCCAGTGGTGTCCCTGGGACTGCTGATTCAAGAAGCACCACCAAGATCAACTGCAAGGTACGAGGGGAGAGGGAAGACCACTGGAGGACCCTGGAGCCCAGGGCAGAGCAAACCTGGCTTGTGCCAGGACTGTCATAACCTCTAAGTTCTGAACTGGCCCTCAGTTTGCAAGTCAGCTTCTGTGCTGAGAAGTTGTCTGCCTCTGCCTGCAGTGCGGGAGACCCGGGTTCAATCCCTGGGTCAAGAAGATCCCCTAGAGAAGGAAATGGCAATCCACTCCAGTACTTTTGCCTAGAAAAATCCTATGGACAGAGAAGCCTGGTAGTCCATGGAGTCGCAAGGAGTCGGACATGACTGAGCGACTTCACTTTCACTTTCACTTTTCTTTCCGAGCTGTAATTAGAATATGTGATCTAAAATGTCAAGATTGCAGACCAATAGATTTAACATTTTAAGAGATGTCCAGTGGGTGAGCATCCCAGGAAAGCATTCTGGAGTGTGGCTTTTATCATCTAACTGAAATAGTATCTACAACTAAAAACAAACAGAACAGAAAATTTTAAACGTGCAGTTTGTTCTCAGATAAAACTTCACCAGTTGTTGAGACAGACTGTACTCGTATCCATGTTCTGTGGAACAGATCTAAGGGCAACTATTGGGGTTCATGTGGGAAAGAGAAGTCAAACCGGGCCGCCCTCTTATTTTTAGGGCACCGGCATCTGTGCTGTCAGGTAAGGTAGCCATTAGTCACAGGCGACTATTTAAATTGAATAAAAGTTGCTACTTGGCTATATTTAAATATAAAATAAAAAGTTTTAAATAAATAAAAATCAGTTGAATAAAAGTAAAAATTCACACTGGTGTATTTAGTCACACTAACTGTATTTCAAATGCCCAGTTGGCCCCCACACCTAGTGGCTCCTATATTGGATAGTGAGAAAGCAGACCATCTCCAGCACTGCAGAAAGCTCTTTAAACCGCGCCGGGTAACACAGAGGGAACTACTTAAACTCCAGCTGTATGGGAAGCTCAGAATAGGCCCGGAAAAATACACATGGTCTTGGATTTTTGGTTTTTCCACTGACATGAAGGAAGCATTTACTGTTGAAACCAATGATAGCCCTCCTCCTGCCTCCTGGTTTTCTTCCAAACCCTCACTCCTCAGCTGCATTTCTTCCAGCCAGTTGTACCTCTTTATATTAACAGGGAGTACATTTAGAACCAATAAAAAGTTATCATCCTTTGCATACAAAGGGGAAAACTTCAGAAGTATGGTGTCCCGTGGAACATGGGAAAGGTCAGAAAGCCCTGAGCTGGGGAGGAGTGTTGTGTCCTTGGTGGAGAATCTTAATGTACTGTTACCCTGTCTTCTCAGGTGGAGCTGGAGGTCCCCCAACTCTGCAACTTCATCCTGAAGACGAGTGACTGCACCCTGAAAGAGGTGGATGGCCTCAACCCTGAGGGCAAGGCCTTGCTGAAGAAGACCAAGAACTCTGAGGAGTTTGCTGCTGCGATGTCCAAGTAAGATGTGGGCATGTGCGTTCAAATTTCTGAGCCCCGGGCATCATGGCATGTGTTTCGCATGAGTGTGTGTGTGTGTCCAAGGGAGACATGAGTATGTGTTTATTGTTGGGCACATATGTAAATACACGTATTTGTACTCTATTCACCATAGAACAGGGAATTGCTGAGTTTTCACAACAATCAAAAAGAGGGAAGTAGTCTTTACCCTCCCCTACTGAAGTTTCCCTAATTATCATTTAAATATGGTTCTAAAAGATCTCACACTTTAAAACTCCTTGAGACAAAAAAGCTGAGATGGTTTGTTTAAACAAGTGAATTCATGTTTAAAGAATGAAACAAGACTGTGCCTGGTGGTCCTCAGAGAGGGTCCGGGCAGGACTTGCTGTGACCAAACATGGCTCGGCTCAGCAGAGAACACTAGCTTCAAGGGGTCCGGGGAGAGCCACGGCCTGAGCGGGTCCCCCTCCAGGGCTGACGTCCTGCCAGTGCACGCTGACCAGACCTTTCCTGTTGCTTACAGCCGGCAGCGCTTCTGACTGATCAGTGTTCATGGTGTGTTGGTTGTTGGATTTTTTTGAACATCACCCCTGCCTCATCTCCAGATCACAGTTTGCAGTGTCTCCTGCATTGCAGGCAGATTCTTTTCCATCTGAGCCACCAGGGAAGCCCTTGTAGTGCCCTAAGTGTGTGCAAATACAGACAGTCATGGGGTTGTTGATTTGGTAACAATGGACACTCCTTCCCTGCCTATCTTTCAATTTGTTAAACCTTAGACTTGGAAGCCAAAATAGGCCCTGGTGCTTCTGTCTCTTACCAGCACATCTTATTGCATCCAAGACTTGGAAGCATTGGAGGGAGTGGGGCTGCAGTGATGGAAGGGGGTAGGAGTTGCTCTCTGGTCTTTGTCTGTTAGTTGCTCTGACTTTGACTAGTTGCTCCAGTTATGTTCGACTTAAAACCCCATGGACTGTAGCCCTCCAGGCTCCTCTATCCATGGAATTCTCCAGGCAAGAATATTGGACTGGGTAGCCATTCCCTTCTCCAGGGGATCTTCCCAACCCAGAGAACAGGGCCTCCCACATTGCAGGCAGATTCTTTACCATCTGAGCCACCAGGGAAGTCTTCTTTGGTCCTTACCCTCATCCAAACAAAAAAGACTCCTGCTTTTGGCCACCTTGAGGCTTTCCTGTGAGCCTGTGTCACAGTGTCTGGAATTTTCTGAGAGGATGTAGGGCTGTGGGAAGCATCCCTCATCTCTTTTTCTTTCTTCTGACTCAGCTAGAGCAGGTGGTGCCAGGCTCTCTGAAATCCCCTAGGGAAGTCCCCAAAGAAAGGTCCCTAAAATCAGAGTTGACCCAGGCTTTAGCCATAGCCTGAGATCATATGAAAGTGAAGGAATGTCCAACAAATGTATGGAAAGAAGCTCCAGTTCGCTGGTGGTCAGGAGATGAAATTAATGCAACAAGATATTTATCACCTTATACTCACTTATACCCTTAAGACTACAGAAACTTAAAACAGCAATAGCACCTATTGCTGGCAAGCCTGTGAGGCAAAGCATACCCTCACACATTGCTGCTGCAAAGGAGTGCCTTTAGTCAATTGAGTAAATTATAATGAAAAATACTTGGAGCCTTTGACATAGCTAAAAAGAAAAGTAGTAACATGTGAAGATAGATGCATAAGAATGTTTGTATCAGTGTTGTTGGTGGGGCAAAAAAATTTAAACACCCAGGAAGAGAAAAGGTGAATGCCATCAAATAGGAGACTATCTGAATAAAGAATAGATAACCACAGAGTGGACTGTTATACAGCTTTGTAAAAAGAACCTGTTAGAGTGCTACCAGATGACTCAAGGATTTTCTTTTTTTTTTTTTTTTTTACATTTTAAGTAGATTTTTATGATTAAAGTCTTTTTTTTAATTTTATTTTATTTTTAAACTTTACAAATTGTATTAGTTTTGCCAAATATCAAAATGAATCCGCCACAGGTATACATGTGTTCCCCATCCTGAACCCTTCTCCCTCCTCCCTCCCCATACCATCCCTCTGGGTCGTCCCAGTGCACTAGCCGCAAGCATCCAGTATCGTGCATCGAACCTGGACTTCATGGAGTAGAATTAAATGAGAAGCACAAGATAAACACAAGTATGCATGATGCCATGCCATTTGGATAAAACCAGCAGTGACAAACTATTTCTATGAAGGCGTTTTCACTCCCACGCTTCTGTATAAGATCATATGAGTGTGGAGACATGAATGGAATGCCCAGTGGGGTGTTCTGTGGGGAGCGTGGCTGCAGAGCCTGATATGGGGAGAGAGAGGGACTGGGTGAGCCTAGCCAAGCCAAAAAAAAAAAAAAAGGAAAAGAAATGAAAGAATACCAGAAGCATACACATACTTGTATACTTTTTTGAAAATATATGTATATGTGCTGATATTTATCAAAAACAATGTAAAAAGAAAATAGTAAAAAGGAGGCTGCAAAGCCACCTAGCCTATGGCTCACGGTAGAGAAGGGACCCTCGGTGACCATACTCTCTCTGCACCAGGTACGACCTCAAGCTGGCTGTTCCTGAAGGCAAGCAAGTTCTACTTTACCCAGAGAAAGAAGAGCCTAAACACATCCTCAACATCAAGAGGGGCATCATCTCTGCCCTCCTGCTTCCCCCAGAAACAGAAGAGGCTAAGCAAGTGTTATTTCTGGTGAGAATTTTAAAAGCTGATAATAGTGGTCCTTTGAACTCCTCTTCATATAATGGAGCTGGGTTCCACTTATACGTCAACTGGATCGTGGGCTCAGCTGCATGGCTAGTTACACAGGAGGCCCTGTATTGGTGTGAAACATGTTGCTCAGAGCTCCCCTGGTTTCCGGGCTCACTGAGGGCCCAGCCCACACAGCCTGAGCAGGTTGGGTCTAATTTTATAGCAGTTTCCGGGGAGTCCTGACCACCCTACCCTCTGTTTGATTTTGTTATGTTTCCACAAGGTGGAGCACAGTAAGGCCTGTGTGTGTGTGTGTGTGTGTGTGTGTGTGTGTGTGTGTGTATGCAATTTTTGGCCACACTCTGCAACATATGGGATCTTAGTTCACTGACCAGGGATTGAACCTGTGCCCCTTGCATTGGAAGGCAGAGTCTTAACCACTGGACCACCAACGAAGTCCCCTGTGCGCATTTTAAACACAGAAAATAATTGAATCTATTTGTCAGCCTCTTTTAAGAATCCCAGGTTTTGCTCTGAGGATGCATTCAGCTTAGTTCAGTCCCGTGAACATTTTTGAGCTCTTACTGTGTTCTGAGCTCTGTCTGCACTCCACGGGGAGCAGACACTGCTGCATCCCGCAGGGGCCCCTGCACATGGAGGTCTCAGGTTCTGGGGGGAGAACCAAGACACATACAACACAAAGCGGATTGGAGTACATGCCATAAATGAGAGATGGAGAAAAGGCTCCGAGAGCACAGAATATGCAACCAGTGTTGGCCGGGCCCTAGGAGGGCAGGGAGGTGTACCTCAGAGCCAGGACCACCCTTAAGAGGTTTTCTCATGCCCACCCTGTGCCCGGGAACCAACCGCACCCATGTTCTGTCCAAGAGGACGAAGCTTTCTCCCAGATCCGTGTTGCCCTTGCCTTTTCTTACAGGCTTCTTTCCCAGCCCCACCCCAAGCACCTAAAGATGGTTCCCTGCATTGAGTACACTTGTTGTATCTCCTGCTGCCCTAGGATACCGTGTATGGAAACTGCTCCACAGACTTTACTGTTAAAACGAAGAAGGGAAATGTGGCAACAGAAATATCTATTGAAAGAAACCTGGAGAAGTGTGATCACTTCCAGCCCATTAGCACGGGAGTTAGCCCACTCGCTTTGATTAGAGGCATGGTAAGTTTCACATCAGCATTGCTATGCACACTGGCAGCAGCCTCTTCGTTATTAACATTACGGAATGTTAGAGCTAGAAGGGATCCCAGAGAAAAAATTCTAGGCAGAGAAAACATAAGGAGCGTAGGAACAGGTGTGAAGTGTTCGTGTGCGGTAGGACAGGGAGTCATGTTAGATGTGTGCATGCATTCTAAGTCATTTCAGTCATGTCTGACTTTTTGCAACCCCGTGGACTGTAGCCTGCCAGGCTCCTCTGTCCATGGGATTCTCCAGGCAAGAATACTGGAGCGGGTTGCCATGCCCTTCTCCAGGGGATGTTCCCAACCCTGGGAACAATCAAACGCATGTTTCATTGTGTTTCCTTCATTGGCAAGCAGGTTCTTTACTACTAGTGACACCTAGGAAGCCCCATGTGCTGGATTCCAGGTTATAAATACTTTGTACAGATCAGAAGTCTCCTGGAGTGAAATAAGGAAAGTCTACAGCCAGACTCAGCTTTTGGGTTTTCATCCCCTTGACTAAAAGTCAAGTATGAAGCTCTCTTCTCTCTCTGAGTTTATCTAGTGGTACAGAACCCCTGTTCCCCCACTTTCTTCCCTGAAGGGAAATACATATGGGAGAAGACTCAGGTTCAAGCCCCAGGGACTGATGAAAATGCTTTTCCCCTGATCCCATTCACAGACCCGCCCCTTGTCAACACTGATTGGCAGCAGCCAGTCCTGCCGGTACACCCTGGACCCAAGGAAGAAGCACGTGTCAGAAGCTATCTGCAATGAGCAACACCTATTCCTGCCCTTCTCCTACAAGTAGGTCCCCGGCTGTAGCCCCGATTCCTTATTTATGGGGCCATTAGGAGCTGAATGCTTCTCGGTGCCCTGTTGCAAGCTAGGCTGTGCCTGGGAGGAGGTGTGAAAAGGTACAAAACAAAATGTATTTCTGTCCTCCTGTCTCAAGCTAATAGGCCGTTTGGTAGGAAAGACTTAGGCATGAGGAACAATTCAAAACCAACAAAAGATATCTGAGATCCAGACTTTAAGGGCTAGAGATCAGGAAAAACTGGAACCATTACTAGCTGCTCAGGTTAGAAAGGCTTTACAGAAGATGTTGGAATTGGCCTAGAGACTTACATATCCATTTTGCAAACTGGTCAGCCAACTAGTGTTGACTGAGTAACCACTATCTATATTCTTAGCACTGAACTATGGGAGATCACAGAAGAATTTTGGAGCTTAGTGCTGGTTCATTCCCTCTGGGCACTCTGGAACGGTGGAGAGTGTAAGGTGCATGTGTCCTTCTGATGGAAGGACAGCCAGCATGACCAGAAGGAGCTGTTGCTGTTCACAGGGGGTCAAGGACAGCTGGATATAAATAAGTATGGTTTGAAAGGGGAGCAGGATTTGGGGAGGAGCAGAGATAGGGGAGACATTCCACGTGAAGAGCAGAGGATGCAGCGGGGAGCCTGGCCATCCGTGACGTGCTGTGATTCCTGTGTTGCCAGGAACAAATACGGGATGATGGCACAGGTCACACAGACTTTGAAACTTGAAAACACACCTAAGATCAACAGCCGCTTCTTTGAGGAAGGTAAGGTGTGATGGTTGCCAGGGTTGGGAAACCTGCCCATGGGGTACCAACCATGGCTTAGCTCCTTGCTGGGCCCTGTGAGAGTCCTGGGCTCTGGGCTTCTGGCCATGGGCCATTCTCCTGAGAAAGCCTGTTCATTTCAGAATGTCAGGTGGCAATGGGATTTATCCCTTTCCCCTTTAGGAAAGGAGAGAGTTCTCCCAAAGCTCCCTGGCTTTAGGAAGTAGGAAACTGGCCTCCCAAGTCCACCTTTGGTAAATTGGACAGCTGGGCCTGAGCGAGGTAGGGCAAATGGGAAAGGTCAGGAATCAGTCTTTAGAGCTGAAGGGAACTACAGAAACCAACCTCGGCCTGCACCTGTCTTGTATGTCAGTGAGCCATGTGCCCTACCTCATTCTCAGCCACCTGTGGTGTCAGGTGGTGGCAGCATGTGCCTTTATACCCATTCTACGGAAGGAAAGGGATGCACAGAGAGGCTTGGTGATGTATTCAAAGTCACAGACTGTTAGAGGCGGTACAGAATGGGCCTCCAGGTCTAGTCTAAGTCAGGACTCCTTCCTCCTCACCACCGATTCACCCACCTCCTGGGCAGAGGTGAGAACAGGGTGATGGAGGGAACACAAAACATCCCCCCAACACACACACACAAACTGCCATTAGACCCAGTGGAAAGACAGGACAGGTGAGGGCCAGTGAGTCTAGCCTCCGCTGTTATGTCAGCAGCACCTCCTCACCAGTTCTTTTGGGCAAAAAGGTCATTCAATCCAATACAAGTCGAACAAGCCTGGATTCAATCCCAGCTCTGCCTCTTACACCCAGAAAGGTCTTGGGCATGGTAAGTGGCTCACCTCTGGGTCTTAGTTCCCTTACCTTTAAATTGAGGAATAATATTAACACTGGACTTCCCAAGTGGTGCTCGTGGTAAAGAACCCGGCTGCCAGTGCAGGAGATGTAAGAGACTGAGGCTCAATCCCTGGCTTGGGAAGATCCCCTGGAGAAGGACATGGCACCCACTCCAGTATTCTTGCCTGGAGAATCCCATGGAAAAGGGAGCCTGGCAGGCTACGGTCTATGGGGTTGCAAAGAGTCCGACACGACTGAAGCAACAGCAGGTATGCACAATATTCATGCTAATCACAAGGAGAGGGTGGCAAGTTAGGGAAACACTGAAGTCAGAGGCTTCTTTTCTCCGCCCCCCTCTTGCTGACCCCTCCTGGATCTCCAGCTTCTAGAAGAAAGATGAGGTTGAGATGCAGGGGTAAGCTGGAATCCCTCTGACACACTCCTCCTTCCAGGCACTGAGGCAGTGGGTCTTGCCTTTGAGAGCACCAGGTCCACGTCACCTCCAAACCACGCTGAGGCCATTGTGAAGACACTCCAGGAGCTGCAGAAACTGCACGTCTCTGAGCAGAATGCCCAGAGAGCCAACCTCTTCCATAAACTAGTGACCGAGCTGCGAGGCCTCAGCAGTGAGGCGGTCACCTCCCTCTTGCCGAAGCTGATCGAGGTGTCCAGGTATTTCTCGAGCAGTCGCAGTTCAAACCTTCATAGATTATGAGCCCATGGGAGCTGGCTGAGACCTCGGCCAGACAATCTCAGAAACCATTGAAATTTCAACCCATTTAATCAATTGAGTCAGTCAGTAAATGTTTGCTTGATAGAGAAATGTCAGCTAAGGTGTCTAGAGATACATGGGTAACACACACGCATACATTGCATCCAAGGTAGATAAATATTTATGTGTTGAGATAGGAGGAAAATCTTTCCCACATTTTAATGGGTATCTTTAATCCCTCATTCTATAATGAGTACCCTGGGAAGTGTGAGAGGAAAAGAAGTCTGTGTTTTCTGGAAGCCTGTAGGCTAGAGGAGAGAGAACTCAAGCAAACCAAATAATACCATGACTTCTCTTTACTTCAGTGCAGTCTTAGTGCTGTGAAGGTCAGAGAAGGGACTGGGGACTGGGCGAGTGTTTATGTGGCATGTTCCATCTTCTGACCAAAGGGTAACAGTCCTCTCTGGTGTTGAGTCCAGGGGGTCCTTCTTCAGACTTTGCTCCGTGGTGCTTCTCCAGGGGATGCTACTTATGGGGAAGGCCTCTCTGTTCTCTAGGGATCTGAGTTAGATTCTGGAAGATGGTTGGATTTGGATCTTGAATAAGGGAATTCCTGACAGAGGGAACACTGTGGGCCAAGGAGGTTTTAGCTGCCTAGAAGGTGATCTTTCTTTCTCTGCCCTTTTCTTCCCAGTCCCATCACTTTACAAGCCTTGATTCAGTGTGGACAGCCCCAGTGCTACACTCACATCCTCCAGTGGCTGAAAAATGAGAGAGCCAACCCCCTTCTGATAGATGCCGTGACCTACCTGGTGGCCCTGATCCCAGAGCCCTCGGCCGAGAGGCTGCGGGAGGTCTTTAACACCGCAAGAGTGCAGCAGAGCCGGCTCACGTTTTATGCTCTGAGTCACATGATCAACAAGTGAGTTTTCCACTGGTTCTCCTCGTAGGAGCAAAGGATGACCCCATGTGTCAGTATTCTGTTTGTACCCTCCCCCCACTTGCAAATTCTGATACTTACCCTTTCGTTTGTCTACTGGTCAATTTTGAAAGTAATGACTTGAAATAAGAAATCAGCGAACATCAGTGTATATTTTAAGATAAACCTGGCTATGCTTGCTGAATCCTAACTCTTCTTCTGTAGCTATCATAAGACAAACCCTACATGGACACAGGACCTGCTGGAAATTGCTGATTACCTGTCAGAACAGATTGGCAATGACTGCACTGGGAACGAAGATCTCACCTACCTGATTCTGAGGGTATTTTCAGTTTTTTGTGTGTTGGTTTTGTATAATAGGCATCATTTCAAACACACTTTTTCTGTCTACCCCTCACTGCACCTTCTGTGCCCTGATTCTCTCTTGTTTATTTTCAATGCAGGTCATAGGAAATATTGGTAAAACCATGGAGCAACTAACCCCCAAACTCACATCTTCAGTCCTGAAATGTATCAGAAGTGAACAGCCATCCCTGGTGATTCAGAAGGCTGCCATCCAGGCCCTGCGGAAAATGGAGCTTAGTGACGAGGTAAGGTCAGCAGAAGAGGGCCGAAAATGACGAGTTGATTCAGATTGACAAAGATTTGGAATGAGATTCTAAATCTCACCATTCTACTGACTTTTTTCTGCTGCTGCTACTGCTAAGTCGCTTCAGTTGTGTCCAACTCTGAGTGACCCCAGAGACGGCAGCCCACCAGGCTCCCCCGTCCCTGGGATTCTCCAGGCAAGAACACTGGAGTGGGTTGCCATTTCCTTCTCCAATGCGTGAAAGTAAAAAGTGAAAGTGACGTCGCTCAGTCATGTCCGACTCCTAGCGACCTCATGGACTGCAGCCTACCAGACTCCTCCGTCCATGGGATTTTTCAGGCAAGAGTACTGGAGTGGGGTGCCATTGCCTTCTCCGGACTTTATTCTACTGCTGTTTAATTGCAAATTTCAATACACCTATTGACTGCCTGGGGCTTCCAGATGGCTCAGTGCTAAAGAATATTCCTGCCAATGTAGGAAACACAGGTTTGATCCCTGGGTGGGAAAGATCCCCTGGAAAAGGAAATGGCAACCCACTGCACTATTCTTCTCTGGAAAATCCCATGGACAGTTAGCGAGGTACAGTCAATGGGGTTACAAGAAGAGACTAAACAATTGACTGCCTAACCATATGCAGACATGAGAAAAATAGTTGACCTTCCTGCTACTTCAGCAGGCAAAGTGTGATTTTTTTCACTACCTGCTGTCCTCTCGCCAGATTGACCATCACTCCCATCTTGGGAAAACATGTCTGATTTTTTTCCCCCAATTTCCCTAGACTAAGAGAGTCAAACTGGCCCCCAAAGGTGGTGATGGTGATTCCACAGCTTTGCAGACAACCTGACTTACTTATTAGCATCAAATTCTCCTGATTTCTCCTTACCTTTACCCTCATATTGAAATAATTTATGTTAAAACATCTTTATCTTCAGTTAGTGGCAGATCTCCAACAAGTCATAACTTGGCCATAACTTGTGTATTTTAATGCAGTTGAATTCAGCATGCATATTTTTTAAGATTCTTTTTGATGTAGACTATATTAAAGTCTTTACTGAATTTGTTACAATATTGCTTCTGTTTTATGTTTTGGTTTTTTGGCCACAAGGCATTTGGGAACCTCAGCTGCCCAACCAGGGATTGAACCCACACCCCCCTGCATTGGAAGGCAAAGTCTTAACCACTGACCACCAGGGAAGCCCCTCAACATACATTTGATAGGTGTCTTTTGAGAACCCTTCCTTGAGCTGGTTGCTCTGGGTGAAGAAGGTTCAGTAACAGCATTTGAAGAATTCAGAGAGAGAAATCCCACTTGCAAAATAAGATCAGGCATGTTTGCCAGACATGTTCCATGTTCTGACAGTGATGATAGTCTTGTCTTTGGGCCACAGGTCCGGGAAGTCCTTCTCCAGACTTTCCTCGATGACACCTCTCCAGGGGATAAGCGGCTGGCTGCCTACCTCATGCTGATGGGGAGTCCTTCCCAGTCGGATATTAGCAAAATCACCCAACTTCTCTCTGGGGAACAGAATGAGCAAGTGAAGAACTTTGTGGCTTCCCACATCGCCAACATCTTAAACTCAGAAGATTTGTACGTCCAGGAGTAAGTAAAGTGATTTTCCTGCATCTGCCTCAAGGGGCTGAAATTCCAAACCTCAATTCTGATTTAGCCACTGCCTGCCCTTTACAGGCTGTTCTTTCTTCTGGAACCAACATCTGTGTGAAAGTGCAGCAGATCTGAGCCAAGCTTTGGGGGCAAATAAAACCCAGAGAGTTTGGTAGAGAATGGAAATCCACGTTGACTTGGGAGAGAGTAACATGATGTGTGTCAGCTCAAAATACTCTCCTTCTTTTTATCTAGCTTGAAAAGCTTAGTGGAAGAAGCTCTGAAAAAATCTCAGCTTCCAACTATCATGGATTTCAAGAAATTTTCCCGGAGCTATCAGTTTTCCAAATCGATTTCTCTGCCATCACTTGACCTGGTCTCAGCCAAAATCGAAGGAAATCTTATATTTGATCCAAACAATTACCTTCCTAAAGAAAGCATGCTGAAAACGACCCTCAAAGTCTTTGGATTTGCTTCAGCTGACCTCTTTGAGGTATGTGTGGGCCTGAACCAGAGTCTTATGTTTTCTAGCCCATTCTGGCCTACATCATAAATAGTCAAGTCAAGGGAGCCATGAGCCAGTTACAGGAGGAACAAGAATCATCAGGCAGTGATACCATCACTTCTTTCCCTCCCCCCTCTTCTTCCTGCCTCCCCACTAGGGGCCATGTGGAGCACGACTCCTTATATGAACGGAAGTGCAATGTCTCAGAAAAGCACTTACACCCTAAATCCAAGGGTTCAAACCCCAAATTCACCCCCAAACCAGAATCTTCAGTTTAACTATATATCCCCTCTGAACCTTAGCTGCCTCTTCCAAAAAACAAGCACATAATAGGTTTTGCCTTGCAAGATTCTGGTGAGATTTAAATAAGACAACTCCTGTGGAGTGCTCAGGTCAACTCCTGCCCAGTAGCATTCACAAAGTACTTGTTTAATAAATTGAGCATAAATAGGGGAATGGGAGATGGACAGACAACAGAGAAACCTGATGGTGTTTCTTGCCTGATTTTCTCTCTCAGATTGGTTTGGAAGGAAAAGGTTTTGAACCAACACTTGAAGCTCTTTTTGGGAAGGAAGGATTTTTCCCAGACAGTGTCAACAAGGCTTTGTACTGGGTTAACGGTCGAGTTCCTGATCGTGTCTCCAAGGTCTTGGTGGACCACTTTGGCTACACCAAAGATGATAAACATGAGCAGGTATGCTTTACATATCCTCTCAAGGAAAGCTTTGGGTCTCAATGCGAAAATGTCCTTATCTAAGCCTGGAAATCATCAAAGCACTATCTAACCAAAGTGACAACTATGGCTATTACTAACCAGTCCAGTGGGAATAAGAGACAGTATCCTCTGCAGTGATGGGCCTTCTGGAGATTCAGTCTGCCCAGAGTCCAGGCTCATTAGAGGCTCTCTAGCATAATGATTAAGAATGTGAACTCTGGGGCATGGGTTTGAAATCTAACCTCACTCTCTTCAAGCTCTGCATACCTGGGCAAGTTGCTTGATGTTATATCTGTTTCCACATCCCCAGAATGCTAATAATAACTTATATCCTTCACAAGGATACTTAAAGACTAAATGAACTAAAGTATGTAAAAAGCTAAACAAAGCCCCTGACTCTTGTGTTGATTATTCAAGAAGCAGATACTATTATAATTTTGAAATTCATATTTTCACTATTATTAACTACTTTCTTTGGCTCTCACCCACATCCGTGCACTAGCTGATGGAGGCAGAATCCTCTTTGAAGTTGGCATAAGCCTCCACTTAAGGAGCAGAAAATAGATTGTGTGATCTGGACCTTCTTATTCTTTAACTCTTTGCTGTCCAAAGCATGGTCCAGTCATTGGCATCACAGCAATGCTTGTTAGAAATGCAGGTTCTCAGGCCCTACTGGGCTGTATGGAATCAGAACTTGCATTTGAATGAGAACCCCAAAATGACCAGTGTACACATTTCAGTTTGAGAAGCAGGGTGGTAATTTACTCCCCGATGCTCACCTCCATCTCCTAATTTACTCACCTCCACTTGAGGCTGAGGGTCTTTGATCTGTTTTGGGTTTCTCAATCACTCTTTGTTTCTCTGATGCCTAAGCACCAGTCTATGGAATTCTTATCTCTAAGAACTTACCTAGATCAGAGCTTCCCTAGATGAGATGTGTTTCAAGCTTTTGGCCAATGTATACAGCAGCTATGCTTTCCCAGGAAATCCCTAGTGGTTTTCCTTTGTTGGAGGAGAGAAGGAGTAAGCAGGGGAGGGGATGGGGGACAGAGGATCTTCTAATCTTGGGGAGCCATAGGGATCCTGGCATGCTGGAGAACAGAGATCACCTATGCCTACATCATAGATCACTTGAATGCCTACATCATTCAAGTTAAGAACAGTGTGGAAGCACCATTGTCCCTGACGAGACCTTAGTTTTTTGTTGGTTTTTTTTTTTTTTTTATGTCAGTTTGGAGGAGCTGTCTGTCTTTTGATAAAAGGTGGGGGCCTGGTTTCAGTGTCTGCCCCACGTCCCCACTACGAGGGTTTATATTTAGGCTCATCACAGCTGCAACAGGGAGGTCCCACACCTTATCCCAAGGGTGTTTGACAGCACTCACACCTCACTAGACATTTTGTTGTTAAAATCCCAGGACATGGTCAATGGAGTCATGTTCAACGTTGAGAAGCTGGTCAAAGATCTGAAATCCAAAGATTTCCCAGAAGCCAGAGCCTACCTCCGCATCTTGGGAGAAGAGCTTGGCTTTGTCAAACTCCATGACCTCCAACTCCTGGGGAAGTTGCTGCTGAAAGGTGTTCGTACCCTGCAGGGGATCCCTCAGATGGTAAGTGGACCATCATAGGGTGATGGGTTAGCCTGGGCTCTGTTGAGATCTCCAGACTCCCTTAAGATCCCAGTCATGCAGACCAGAGAAAGTGCTTGTGCTTCCTTCAGAGATGCAAGTTTGTCTTAAATGTCAGTGAAAAAGATTCCTGGATTCCTAAGGAATTGATAGCATTTAGAAATTAAGCTATTCATCATATATCTATTAACAGCATTCATTTGTTCATGTGGAAAACAGTCCTAAGTGTATCTCTCTACCTAGAGAGATATGCTTTAATATTTAAATGATGAAGTGATTATGAAAAAAGTATGTAGAAAACTGCAGTCCATTGTCTAAATATTCATAATTATTAGTTTATTTAAAAGGGAGAAAATATCCAAATATACTCCCTAGGATATAACGAATAATAATGTGGCTTTCATAAAAGAGATCTCAAGTTATTTTCCAGAGATGTTATAAAGAATAAACACTAATGCATACTGATATGTACATCATCTAAATAGCTCGTCAGTTTTAAAAAAACTGGTTTGACCATAATATATTGTGCTGCAAGTATTCCAATGCCAAATAATCAGAATTAAGTCATGCCATGCAATGATACTTAAAGTTCACAAATCTCAGAGGCCCAGAAATAGTCTTGAAATGCCCTTTGAATCCCCAGTTGAAAATGACATGATATCTATCCAGGGCAAATTTTTGTATTTCAATTTGTTGAAATCAATAATCATTCATCTTTATTTATTAAGCTATTCAGCTAATTAAAATATGCTAGTCCCTTTCATTCTATCTGGATAAAGAAGAATAACTATTGTCTGACATAGGGGAGGCTGCATTTCGGAAAGCCTACTTCAATGAGGCTTACTTTCACTCTCTCCTGTATGATATATAGATTAAAGAGCTCATAAGGAAAGGTTCAACAAGTGACTTGTTCCTTCACTACATCTTCATGGACAATGCCTTTGAACTCCCCACTGGACTTGGATTACAACTGCAAGTGTCCTCCTCCGGCATCATCACTCCTGGAATCAAAGCTGGAGTGAAACTGGAAGTAGCTGATGTAAGAATCTGTTCACTTTCCTCCAGGGCAGGTGTCTTGTGCAATTTAAAAAGGTGTTTGCAATTCAAAACGAAGTGCATCATCATTGGAATCACCTCATTAACTTTTCTTTTTTTAACGTATTTTTTAATTTAATTGGAGGAAAATTGCTTTACTGTGTTCTGTTGGTTTCTGCCATACAATATTGTGACTCAGCCATAATTATACATATATCACCTCCCTCTTGAGCCCCTCTCCCCTCCCCCGACTCCACCCCTCGAGGTCATCATAGAGCACCAGGCTGGGCTCCCTGTGTTGTACAGCAACTTCTCGCCAGCTGTCTATTTTACACATGGTAGTGTGTTTGTGTTGATGAACATTAGGCTTCCACCAGGTTGCACCTAGCAACTTCCGCTCAGGCATGGCTATAACATGAGAACTAAGTGTTTCGGTCATCTTTGTATCCTGTTATACTTAAAGTTAACGTGGGTACTTCCTGGTCCTGGGTATCAGTCTGGCCCTGAAGGACTGAGAACATGGCTTTTCCTCCCACAAACACATCTCAGTAATGCTTCCTCTGGTGTGAGCCATCCAGAGATTCTTCCCAGAAGTGGGAAGCTGTGGGGGGAGTGGTGATCTGACTGCAGGGGACTGAGGTTATTGAACCAAGCTGATTAGGTCATTGTCTGACTTACAGATGCAGGCAGAACTGGTGACAAAGCCATCTGTGTCTGTGGAGTTTGTGACAAACATGGGCATCGTCATCCCAGACTTTGCCAGGAGCGGGGTGCAGATGAACACCAACTTCTTCCATGAAACAGGCCTGGAAGCACGAGTAGTCCTAAAAGCCGGGCAGCTGAAGTTCATCATTCCTTCTCCCAAGAGGCCAGTCAGGCTGTTCAGTGGCAGGTAATTCTTTCACTTAGATCTGACCAGCCAGCTTGGTAGAAGAAATTATGACTGCAGGGTTTGGCCAAGCTACACAGTTGATTGAGAAAATTCAGGCCCCAGTGGATCTTGATGGGAGGCGGGGGGAATGGGGTGAGAGAAGGTACTGGATTACCTGCTTTTAACCTGCCTAGACTCACTACAGTTTCCTCAGAGAAGGTACTGGATTACCTGTCCTAGACTCACTGCATAATTAAAGTTTCCTAGACTTTTCATATTCCACTAAGCTGAGACTTCAGACCTACTGATTAATTAGTTGCCATTAGATTGTATTTTCTTGTGTGATTTTTTTTTGAGAATGGAAAAAAAAAAAAAAAACACTAGCTATAGAGAAAACATCCTTGGGAAATGAACATTTTTCCCAAGGAAAATACCAAAGGACATACCAATCTACAATGGCAAGTTCAGTAGATAAAGCATGAAAGTCCTAATCTACTGACTGTGGGAGGCGACCTCCTATTGAGAGCTCCATGGTAAATATAATCCTCAAACATGGATTTACCTCAGTGTTTCCATATTTTGGACACTTTTTAATTAATAATTATTATGTTCACTGAACTCTAACCCCCTGAATGCTTTGCAAGAGTGTTATCAAATATAAGACAAATGGAGACCATTTTACTCTCATTCTCTTTCTGCCTCCACAATAAAACTGTTATATAAGGACACATTAATTTATCAGTTCAAATATAGTGAGATAAGCGGCGACTGTCAAGTGAAGGCTGAGTTAGAGGAAGCAGGAGAGGACCATGACGTTGTGTATTGTGGAGCCTGTGGCAGTTAGGGAAAGCATTCTGGAGAAAGCCACACTTCAGCTGATCCCTGGAAGCCGTGTGGGAGTTACCCAGACAAAAGAGAAAAGAATGAATGCTCCCAGGCAAAGAGAAAAGCACCTGCAGTGACCTGAAGGAAACTGAAGGAAAAATGTGGTTCCAGGAACTACAAGAAAAGTTCCATGTGGTCAAGTGCATGGGAAATACAATGAAAGAGGATGTGAGAGGCTGGCAGGGGTCAGCCTTGTGAGCCATCTTCAGGAGTGTGGGCTCTTCTGAAGGCAAAAGGGTTGAAAGTGGGCGTGTAAATGAGGTAAGGTTGGTGTTTTAGAAAACTCTGACTCTGGAGTGGGAGATGGGTCGAGAGGAGGCGTGGCCAGAGCAGAAAGATGAGTCAGGAGCCTGGTTACAACCCCATGCTGGGGGAGATGGTAGTGCCACACCTGATGAGGGCAGGCAGACAGAGCAATGAACTGACCCCAGAAATCCTTAGGAGGTGGAAACTTGGTGATCGACTGGATGCAGGGAGTGGAGTGGACGGGGCGGGGTGAGGAAAAAGAAGGAGTCAGGAGGAGTCAGGGGTGCTCGTCATTGAAATAGAGACTAAAGAAGCAAAGCAGTTGGTGAGGGGGATAAGGACAAATGCCATTTTCAACACACTGGCTTGGAAGTCGTGGGAGACTGAGAATACCCAGCTGTCGTCAGATCCATAGGTCTGAGCTCAGTGCAAATGTCTGAACTATAAATACATATCTGGGCATCACTGGCACATAGAGGTTGTTGAAATCAAACAGTGATTCATGTAGAGTAAGGCATGAGGGACTAGGACAAGAACAGATAGAATATACACATGTAAAAGGAAGAGGCATACACAGCAAAGAGTGATAAGGGGTGACCGAAGCCATAAACGGTCACAGAAGCCCGGGAGCAGCCACAGGGGTGGATCACCCCACGGACAGGGCATCAGTGGTACTTAGAGTTCCAACCCACCAGCAAAGGTTGGTCTCAGCACACTCCTAAAATGAGAAAACAGCCCTGAGAAAAGAACATGATATATCAAAGAGACCATCCTTAGGTGGAACCAGGACATTATGAAATATTCTTGCACTTACTAATTTTTTAAGAGCATACTGGGGAGGAGGATACCAGATATTTTCAGATCTAGTTCAGACTCTAAAGTCTTAATCTGGCCATTAGTGAGCAACTCTACTGAATGCTTCCAAGAGATCAAAGAAGACAAAGCCAAAAAATGTCCATTGGAGGTGACTGGAGATGCTGATGAAGGCAGTTCAGAAGCACCAGGAGGGTGGCCGTCAGACCCCTGTTCAGGAGAAGGGTGTTGAATGAAAGTAGTGGCTACAGAGGCAGACAGATTTCTTGATTGTGAGGGAGACAAGAGGGGGCTAGAAGGGCAGGAAAGGGGTGTGGAGTGTGTGTACACAGTGGGAAAAGAGACTTGAGTATGTTTAGTGCTGGTGGAGAAAAGCTAGTGGAGAGGGATTTCAGGTGAAAAACAAGTTGGACACCTTTTATCTGCACTTTAGGAAGGAAGGGGCAGCCATGAAGTCGGGTCCCAGTGTCCGTTACTGACCTCTCTGAGTCTCTTTCATCTGTAAAGGGAGACTCTTAATTCCTACTGTCATGGAAACTACAGATAGGAAATGTGGCCAACTTAGTGCAATGTCTTAGTGCAAATTGTTTTGGGAAATGATAAGAGTCACAGGGTTGTTCGCCTTATTGATGTTCTTCTTACAGTTCTGTGTTTCTGAATAAATCAAAGAATTTGAGGTGGATATGAACAGAGGGAAGATAGGGGCCAGGGTAAGGGGGCATTTACATTGGGAGAATCAGTAATGTTCATTTCAATGACTTGAAAATAACTAGGTTTTTTTTTTTCCTTCTTTCACTAGTAACACATTGCATTTGGTCTCTACCACCAAAACGGAAGTGATCCCACCTCTCATTGAGAACAGGCAGTCCTGGTCAACTTGCAAGCCTTTCTTCATTGGCCTGAACTATTGCATCACGGGTGCATACTCCAATGCCAGCTCCACAGACTCTTCCTCCTACTACCCGCTGACTGGGGACACCAGGTCAGAAATGCTCAGTGTCTCTGCCCAGCATCCGCTCACCTCCTAGATTATGACCACCTAGCAGGGCTTCCCATGTGGTGCTAGTGATAAAGAATCTGCCTGCCAGTGCGGGAGACACAACAGGCATGGGTTCCATCCCTGGGTGGGGAAGATCCGCTGGAGAAGAAAATGACAACCCACTCCAGTATTCCTGTGGGAAATCCCATGGACCAAGGAGCCTGATGGGCAACACAGAGTTGGATGTGACTGAGCATTCACATGCAAGCAGAGCCAAGGAAGAACACTGTGTGTTGTGTTGCCATGTCACCAGCCTCAGGAATTTGTTCTGTGCCTTGGTTATTTAGAACTGTGGTCCTCTGCCCTACACACCAGAAGGTTACCTACCTAACCTGTGTGGCTAGGTTTTGGCATCCCCATAGGTGGGGAGGAGAGGGCAGTATTGGAAGGTGAGGTGTCATAACCCCTAGGGAGGTCTTAGCTCCAAAAATAAACAGAGGAAATTTTATCAAACTCCCTCAAGGAAACTACCCACTGCCACTTGGCGCCCCCTTTTTCTCCCTCATGCATTAGAGGAGATCATAGACATATGCTGATTTGCTCCCAGTTCAGTATCCATGTTTCCATTACCTCCAGACACATGGGCAAGGTCTTTCTTGAAGCCACTCCCACCCCATGGCTTCCCTTGTGGCTCAGCTGGTAAAGAATCCACCCGCAATGCGGGAGACCTGGTTTCAATCCCTGGGTTGGGAAGATCCCCTGGAGAAGGCAAAGGCTACCCACTCCAGCATTCTGGCCTGGAGAATTCCATGGATCTTATAGTCCATGGAGTCTCAGCGTCGGACACAACGGAGCAACTTTCACTTCACTTCCCACTCCTTATTCTCAGCTTTGCTGACTTAACCAGCCAACCCCTGCTGGTCCAAAAACCCCAAGCATCCTGGGATTTGCCCTTGCCTTGGGCTTTTGGAGGAAATGAAGGGACCTTAAAGATCATCATTAGTTAAGGACAAGTGACAGGGTTAAATAAGGACCAGATTTTTGTTGCAGTTGAGGCCGAGTTGTTTTGGCAACATTATTATCATCACGAAGGCTCTAACATTATGCATCGCATGCATTGTAACATCTTTAGATTTGAACTGGAATTGAAACCCACAGGAGAAGTGGAACAGTATTCTGCCAAGGCATTCTATGAACTCCGGAGAGATGGTGAAGCCTTGGTGGACATGCTGAAGCTTGTAACTCAGACTGAAGGCAAGTATCCAGAAAAGGGCCCCTCCATCTCCGCCCTCAGTCTCAAGTCCAGGACTCACAAGGAGAACGAATTTCATTTAATGTATTTAACAATGGGATTTTCCAGGCAAGAATACTGGAGTGAGGTGCCATTGTAAATATTCAGAAAGTCAGATTAGTGCTGGGGAGAATAGAACACAGAGGGGCCTAGGGGATGTCAGGAGTGGAAGCCAGGACAAAGGATGGGGGAAGCCGGTGCCATTTGGATTGAAAAGGGAAGCTCTCACTGGTAAAGGGAGCATAAACAAGAGGCCTGAAAGAGGTCAGGGGATAATGCACATGTAAAGAGTGTTACAGACTGAGGGGCCAGCTGGTGCAAGGGTCCTGGGGCAAGTACATGGCCTCTATTTGAGGAAAAGGAAGGAAGTCGGTATGGTTGAAGCAGAGATCAGGGAGGAAAACTGTAGAAGATGAAGTCAGAAATAGGGGCAGGGCGAAGGATGGTCATGTAGGCTGTGTAAGGATGTTAGTTTTTACAATGAGTGAAGTAAGCTACTATTTTAAAATTGAAGTATACTTGATTTAAAATGTGTTACTTTCAGGTATATAGCAAAGTGATTTGGTTATATATATATATATATATATATACATATATATATACTTTTTCAGATTCTTTTCCATTATAGGTTATTATAAGATATTGACTATAGTTCCCTGTACACAGTATACAGTAGGTCCTTTTTTAATCTCTTTTACATATAATAGTGTGTATCTGTTAATCTCGAAGTCTTAATTTACCCATCCACCCCCTTTGCCCTTTGGTAGCCATAAGTTTGTTTTCTGTGAGTCTGTTTTATCAGTAAATTCATTTATATCATTTTTTTTAGATCCCACATGTTAGTGATATCATATGACATTTGTTTTGCTTTGTTTGACTTATTTCAGTTAGAACAATAATCCCTAGGTCCATCCATGTTTCTGCATATAGCAATGTTTTATTCTTTTTTATGACTGGGTAGTATTCCATAGTCAGAGAAGGCAATGGCACCCCACTCCAGTACTCTTGCCTGGAAAATCCCATGGACGGAGGAGCCTGGTGGGCTGCAGTCCATGAGGTCACCAAGAGTCGGACATGACTAAGCGACTTCGCTTTCACTTTTCACTTTCATGCATTGGAGAAGGAAATGGCAGCCCACTCCAGTGTTCTTGCCTGGAGAATCCCAGGGATGGGGGAGCCTGGTGGGCTGCCGTCTATGGGGTCGCACAGAGTCGGACATGACTGAAGCGACTTAGCAGCAGTATTCCATTGTATGTGTATACCAGATCTTCTTTATCCATTCATCTGTTGGTGGACATTTAGGTTTCTTTCATGTCTTCACTATTGTAAATAGTGCTGCTGTGAACATTGGGGTTCATCTGTCTTTTCAAATTAGGTTTTTTTGTCTAATTTGGGTATATGCCCAGGAGTGGGATTGCTACATCATATGTTTATAGTTTTTAGTTTTTTAGGGAACCTCCATACTGTTCTCCATAGTGGCTGCACCAATTTATAGCCCCATCAACACAGTAGAAGGGTTCTGTTTTCTCCATATCCTATCCAGCATTTATTATTTTTAGACTTCTTGATAATGACCATTCTGACCAGTGTGAGGTGATACCTCACTGTAGTTTTGATTTGTGTTTCTCTAGTAATTAGTGATATTAAAAAGCAGAGACATTACTTTGCCAACAAAGGTCTGTCTAGTCAAGGCTATGGTTTTTCCAGTGGGTTTGTATGGATGTGAGAGTTGGACTGTGAAGAAAGCTGAGCACAGGAGAATTGATGATTTTTAACTGTGGTGTTGGAGAAGACTCTTGAGAGTCCCTTGGACTGCAAGGAGATCCAATAAGTCCATTCTAAAGCAGATCAGTCCTGGGTGTTCATTGGAAGGACTGATGCTAAAGCTGAAACTCCAATACTTTGGCTACCTCATGCGAAGAGCTGACTCATTGGAAAAGACTCTGATGCTGGGAGGGATTGGGGGCAGGAGGAGAAGGGGACAACAGAGGATGAGATGGCTGGATGGCATCACTGACTCGATGGACGTGAGTCTGAGTGAACTCCGGGAGTTGGTGATGGACAGGGAGGCTTGGCGTGCTGCAATTCATGGTGTCGCAAAGAGTCGGACACAACTGAGCAACTGAACTGAACTGAACTGAATAATTAGTGATGCTGAGCATCTTCGCAAATGCCTCTTGGCCATCTCTATCTCTTCTTTAGAGAACCCATTTTTTGATTGGGTTGTTTGCTTTTTGATGTTGAGCTGCATAAGCTGTTTGTATATTTTGGAAATTAAGCTCTTTGTGGTTTGCAAATATTTTCTCCTAGTCGGTAGGTCTTCTTTCCATTTTGTTTATGATTTCCTTTGCTGTGCCTCTAAGTTTGGTGATGTCCTATTTGTTTAGTTTTGAAGAAGAAACTATTTGATTTGTGTTTATGCTGAGCAAAGACTTTAGAAGGACAAGGGCAGAGAAACTAGGGTGCAGCCTGTCACAATAATCCAGGCCAGAGATGGCAGTGCATTGGATTGGATTGGTGGTGGCAAATGTGGTTGGATTCTGGCCATATTTTGAGGGTTAGCCAGACAGAATTTGCCTGATACAGTGGATATTCAGTGTAAGAGAAAAAAGGCTCTCAGGACAACTCAAAATTTTGGCCTGAGCAGATGAAGATCAGGGTTGCCATGTCCTGAGATGGAAAAGGCCAGTGGAGAAGCAGGTTTTAGGTTTTAGGAGAAGCTGAGATATTCACTGTGGATGATTATTTATGCAGGAACAGTAAGTCACAAGATTAAAAACAAAAGGAAAATAAAACCCCCAGGAAAGGGGGTGCTCACAGGGGATATGTATGAAAAAAAAAATGTCATTAAACAATTTTACAAGAGATGTAAAATGGGTAAACCTGTGAACTGAAGGAAACCTGGGAATCTTGTGACAAAGAAGGGAGGAGCTGGGAGAGAGGAAGGCAGGGCACCAGGAAGGATGTCATTGGCAGATGCTCACACGGAGATGTGTGCCTGACAGAGCCAAGCCTTTACTGATCCCTGAACATGCTAAGCGTTCCTCATGTCAGGCCCTTTGCACTTCTGATTTCCTCTGCCTGGACTACTCTCCCCATAGGATACAGCCTGGCTCAGCATCTTTCTCACTTTCATTTATTCGTTTGGCTGTGCCAGGTCTTTAGCTGCGGCATGCAAGGTCTTTAGTGGCCGCATGCGAACTCTAAGTTGTGGCATGTGTGGTCTAGTTCCCTGAGCAGGGATGCAACCTGGGTCCCCTACACTGGGAGCTCGGAATCTTAGCCAATGGACCACCAGGGAAGTCCCTCACCCTCTCTCTTCCTTCAAGCCTCTGCCCACATATCCTCTTATCAGAGCTTCTCTGGCCACCACGCATGAAACAGCACGTCTTCTATGCTTGTCTGTCCTTTATCATCTTATCCAGTTTTACTTTTCATCTTAACATTTATGACCACCGGACACAATGTACTTGCTTATTGTCTGTACATGTCCCACTGGAATGTCAGCTCCATGAGGACTGGGAATCCCAGTGCCAAGAGCAGTGTCTCGCCCATGATAAGTAATCAGTAAATATTTACAAACTGAACACATGTCCAGGTACCCTAGACTTAAAAATTTAAAGTAAAATCCTTGAACTGTGTCCTCAGTTGAGTGCTTTAAGTTCTGGAAGTTTCTCTGCCTTGTTCTCTTTTCTTCCTATACGGAGCTGATGAATACGCATCTTGACTTGTACACTCTCCCAGGTGTGAAGCAGACCGAGGCTACTCTGCTGTTTAGATACAACCGGCAGAGTAAGACCTTGTCCAGTGAACTCCACATTCCAGATTTTGACATTGACCTTGGGACAGTCCTCAAAGTTAATTATGAACATTCTAAGGAAAAGAAGTCTTACAAGCTCACCCTGGACTTTCAGAACAAGAAAATCACTGAGGTCACCCTCACTGGCCACATAAGGTAAGGAACTGTCTAGGGGGTCTGGACAGAGCTGTGGACCTTCCTGGCTCTGCCCTTTCTTCCTTTTCAGCTTTAAAGCTGACCAGGCCAGGGGTACCCACAGTCCACAGTGCAAGGGACAGATAGAACCCTCATCATTCTGACTGTCCGCTCATGTCTGGTTGGACCTGCCTGCCATTCATTGGTATTACTATTCATGAGGCACTGTGCTGGGTACTTTAATTATCTCACGTGATAAACTGCAAGGTAGGTATGAGTTTCTCTGTTTTATAGATGAGGGAGTGGCAGTTCAGAGGGGTTAAATAATTTGGCCAAGACAGCAGAGACAGTAAAGGGTAGAGCAGGATTCAGTTTTTGAAAACCTCTCCCCTACCTCCCTGGAAAGTCCTGAATTTGTGCCGAGTTAGCTTTAGAAGTTGAGGAGTTTAATCTCTGGTCACTTCTTTGAGCCATTCGTGTATCACCACAAATAGAACTCGTGTTTCATCCTGCGTATCTCCTTGGAATGAATAGAATCATTGATGTTGACCTTTTCTTTTTCAATAGCTATGACAGGAAGGAAGAAGGCAAAATCAAAGGTGTGATTTCCATACCCCGTTTGCAAGCAGAAGCCAGAAGTGAGATTCTCAGCCTCTGGTCTCCCTCAAAACTGCTCCTTCAGATGGACTCCTCTGCCACGGCTTACGGCTCAACAATATCCAAGAAGGTGGCATGGCGTTATGGTGTGTATGTCCCTCCTACGTGAGCACACCCAAGAAGAGCTCCGTGTACTTGAGGGCAGTGCTGACGGCCATAGGTCGGGACTGACCTGGTGCTCCTGACAGCTATTTCCCATGTGTGTTTTCAGATGGAGATAAGATTGAATTTGAATGGAACACAGGCACCAATGTGGATACTAAAAAAGCAACTTCCAATTTCCCTGTGGATCTCTCTGCTTTTCCTAAAAGCTTGCATACGTATGCCAATATTCTCCTGGATCGCAGAGTTCCTCAGACAGACCTGACTTTTCGGCACATGGGTTCCAAATTAGTTGCTGTGAGTACATGTCAGCCAGTCAATAAATACACAGTGATAATTACATAGTCAACCCTATATTAGGTGAAAGAGAATATCCAAAGATGGAGAAGGTATGCTTCCCACCCCCAGGGAATTCCTGGAGAGAAAAAAAAGCATTGACGTGTACACGGTTGTTGTTTAGGTGTTAAGTCTTGTCCAGCTGTTTTGCAACCCCATGTACTATAGCCCACCAGGCTCTTCTGTCCATGGGATTTCCCAGGAAAGAATACTGGAGTGGGTTGCCAACTCCAGGGCATCTTCCTTACCCAGGGATTGAACTTGCTTCTCCTGCATTGGCAGGCAGGTTCTTTACCACTGAGCCACCAGGGAAGCCCTTAACATGTGCCTAGTTACCCATTTACACAAGGCTGTATGTTTGAAATACCAAATGAATACTAAGCAGAAGAGTTACCTGTGCCTAAGACATCACAGGGAACTACAGGACACTGGCTAGAGGGTTGACTATGCTATGCATTCCTTTTATAAAATACAGAAAGAGATGAATTACTGCCAACCAAAATTAAATAATTTTTATGATTTATATTTTAACTTTGAGTATATCATCCTGCTTAATGATAGAGCTGTCAAATTTGGATTATCACCTAATGTGAATTGTGTGTGATGCCTGTCCATGCCCACTCCTTTTAAAACTCCTGTTATTTTGTAGGCAGCAAGCACCTGGCTCCAGGAGACATCGAGGAGTCTTCCTTACGCCCAGAATATACAAGACCAACTCAGTGGCCTGCAAGAGTTGTGCCTCCAGAAAATGGAATTGCCAAACTTCCACATCCCAGACAACCTCTTCTTGAAAAGGTGAAAAAATGAACCAGAAAAATTTCTTGAACTATGAGACGTAAATGGAAGATTTTACTTAGCATGATCTAGGCTTTTTTTCAATTTACATTTTTAATGGAAGTGATGTGAGCAATTTAAAGACATTAGTAACTGTAGCATAAATGCTATGGCATTTTTGCATTAGTAAATATGAGGTCAGAATGTGAACACCAACCCAGTTAACAAAAAGAATCCTAAGAAAGTAATTAGGAGATCCTAGTACTCTGTCCCTAAGATGTTTCACGGTTATGAAACGCTTTTGGAGGTAAGTGATTATGTCACTGTAAGAACAAGAAAAACTATGACTTGGGCTTCCAGGTGGTGCTAGTGGTAAAGAACCTGCCTGCCAATGCACGAGCTGTAAGAGACTCCAGTTCTATCGCTGGGTCGGGACGATTCCCTGGAGGAGGGCGTGCAACCCACTCCAGCATTCTTGCCTGGAAAATCCCATAGACAGAGGAGCCTGGCAGTCCACAGGGTCGCAAAGGGTCAGACAAGACTGAAGCAACCTAGCCCACACAACTATGACTTAGACAGAGAAGGCAATGGCACCCCACTCCAGTACTCTTGCCTGGAAAATCCCATGGATGGAGGAGCCTGGAAGGCTGCAGTCCATGGGTCGCTGAGGGTCGAACATGACTGAGCGACTTCACTTTCACTTTTCACTTTCATGCACTGGAGAAGGAAATGGCAACCCACTCCAGTGTTCTTGCCTGGAGAATCCCAGGGATGGGGAAGCCTGGTGGGCTGCCGTCTATGGGGTCACACAGATTCGGACACGACCCAAGTGACTTAGCCATAGCAATAGCAGTCATAAGGACACAGCTCTTGGAAGGGATTTGAATGAATCTGAGAGTTTGATAGGTAGGGATTAAAACCAGGGACTCCAGGCCTTGGGAAGAGCATGAGCAACGTGCAGTATTGGATTGACAATGGGACACCTGCACTATTGTTTGGAAGGTCAGGAGGCAGTGAAGTTCTTGCTGTCTGACTGTGGGCACTGTCTTTGCTCTTTATTTCAGTGACGGTCGGATCAAATACACCTTGAACAAGAACAGTATGGAAATTGAGATCCCATTGCCTTTTGGTGGCAAATCCTCCGAAGATCTAAAGATGTTCAAGACGATTCAGACTCCAGCCCTCAACTTCCAGCCTCTGGGATTCCACCTGCCATCGCAAGAGTTCCAAATCCCCACTTTTACCATCCCCAACTTGTATCCACTGCGGCTGCCCCTCTTGGGTGTGCTAGACCTCTCCACAAGTATCTACAGCAACTTGTACAACTGGTCTGCCTCCTATACTGGGGGCAACACCAGCACAGACCACTGGAGCCTTCAGGCTCAGTACCACGTGAAGGCAGATTCTGTGGTCAACCTGCTCTCCTACCACGTGCAAGGTGAGCCATGCTCGCGGGGAGGGTCACAGAACGGCTTCGCTGCATGTCCCAGCAGGAGAACCTCCTCTAGGAAGGGAAAAACTTCCTTACAGATATTTTTCTTGCTACTTGGAACCCTGTTCTTTTTTTATTATTATTATTTTTAATTGAAGGATAATTACTTTCCAATATTGTGTTGGTTTCTGCCAAACATCAACATGAATTAGCCATAGGTATGCCTATGTCCCCTCCCTCTTGAACCTCCCTCCCACCTCCCTTCCCACCCCTCCCCTCCAGGTTGTTACAGAGCCCCAGTTTGAGTTCCCTGAGTCATACAGCAAATTCCCATTAGCTGTCTGTTTTACATATGGTAATGTATATGTTTCCATGTTACTCTCTCCATATATCCTACCCTCTCCTTCCTCCCCCTCCACCACCTTGTTCATAAGTCTGATCTCTATGTCTGTGTATCCACTGCTGCCCTGCAAATAGGGAACCCTATACTTTTTCTTTCTTACCTTTTTCCCTCCCTGCCTCTCTTCTTTTGGAAATATTTATTAAACACATATGTATCAAGTATCCTACTAGGCAGTAAGAGAGAAAATGAACAGATAAACTAGCAATTAGATTTCAATGTAAAAGATGCTGTGATACAGTCTAGGTATAAAGTGGAGGCACTTGAAAGGGAAACCCAGCAAGGTCTGTGGTAGTCAGGGAGGGCTTCTGGGAGGAAGGCCTTTTGCTGTCAGATTTTATGCTCACACTACAGATAGAGGAGACTGTGGCACAACTGACCCAGACCAATGGGACTTTATTACTGAAAGCCTTTCACCATAGAAATTGTTCTGAAGATGCATGACTTCATTTAATCAGTGTGTTTTGATTTTTATGCTAGGATCTGGAAAAACAGCATATGACCACAGGAATACACTCACCTTCTCAGGTGATGGGTCTCTACACCACAAATTTCTGGATTCAAATGTCAAATTCAGTCTTGTAGAGAAAAGGGGAAACAGTCCGGCCTCAGAAGGTCTGCTAACATTTGACGCATCCAGTGCCTGGGGCCCACAGATTTCTGCGTCAGTCCATTTGGACTCAAAGAAGAAAGAGCATTTGTACGTCAAGGAAGTCAAGATTGACGGACAGTTCAGAGCCTCTGCATTCTATGCTAAAGGCGCATATGACCTGTCTTATCAGAGAGATCCTGCCACGGGCCAGCTCACTGGAGAATCCAACCTGAGGTTTAACTCCTCCTATGTCCAGGGCACCAATCAGATAACAGGAAGGTATGATGATGGCACTGTCTCCATTACCTCTACCTCGGATCTGCAAGATGGCCTCGTGAAAAATACTGCTTCCCTGAAATATGAGAACTATGAGCTGACACTGAAATCTGACACCAACGGGAAGTATGAGGACTTTGCCACGTCAAACAAAGTGGATCTGACCTTCTCTAAGCAGCATGCATTGCTCCGTTCTGAGTATCAGGCTGATTACAAGGCACTAAGGTTCTTCACCCTGCTTTCTGGATCTCTAAATTCTCACGGCCTCGAGTTAAATGCCGATATTTTGGGCACTGACAAGATTAACAGTGGTGCTCACAAGGCAACACTCAGGATTGCCCGGGACGGAATGTCCACCAGTGCAACGACCAGCTTGAAGTATAATCCCCTAGTGCTGGAGAATGAACTCAACGCGGCAGTCAGCCTCTCTGGGGCATCTCTGAAATTAACATCAAACGGCCGCTTTCGAGAACACCATGCGAAATTCAGTCTAGATGGAAAAGCTGCCCCCACAGAGGTGTCGCTGGGAAGTGCTTATCAGGCCATGATTCTGGGTGTCGACAGCAAAAACATCTTCCACTTCAAAATCAACCAGGAAGGACTCAAGCTTTCAAATGACATAATGGGTTCATATGATGAAATGAAACTTGACTACACAAACAATCTGAACATTGTAGGGTTCTCACTGGACTTCTCTTCCAAACTTGACAACATTTATAGCTCTGACAAGTTTTATAAGCAAAATTTTAATCTACAGTTAGAGCCCTATTCCCTGGTAACTACTTTAAACAGTGACTTGAAATTCAGTGCTCTGGATATGACCAACAATGGAAAATTAAGGCTAGAACCTCTGAAGCTGAATGTGGGTGGGACCATAAAAGGAGCCTACCAAAATGATGAAATAAAACACATCTACACTCTTTCTTATGCTGACTTATCTGCAAGCTATAAAGCAGACACTGTAGCTAAGGTACAGGGAACAGAGTTTAGCCATCGGCTCAACACGAACATTGCTGGGCTTGCTTCAACTGTGGACATCAGAACAAACTACAACTCAGACTCCCTGCATTTCAGCAATGCATTCCACTCTGCAGTGGCCCCATTTACAATGACCATCGACACACATACAAATGGCAATGGGGAGCTGGTTCTCTGGGGACAACACACGGGGCAGCTGTACAGCAAATTCCTGTTGAAAGCAGAACCTCTGGCCTTTACTTTCTCCCATGACTACAGAGGATCCACAAGTCACCGTCTCATGTCCAAGAGAAGCATCACCACTGCTCTTGATCACAAAGTCAGTGCCCTACTCACTCTGGCCGAGCAGACAGGCGACTGGAAACTCAGGACCCAGTTGAACCAAAATGAATACAGCCAGGACTTCAGTGCTTACAACACAAAAGACAAAGCTGGTGTTGAGCTCAGTGGACGAGCCCTGGCTGACCTCACTGTGTTGGACTTCCCTATTGCAGTGCCACTTGTCCTCAACGAGCCCATCAATGTCATTGACACTTTCGAGATGAGGGATTCTGTTGGCCAGCCCCAGGAATTCACTCTTGCTGCTTCTGTAAAATATGATAAGAACCAAAATGCTCACACCATCCATCTCCCATTCTTTAAATTCCTGCCAAAATATTTTGAGAAGACTCGGGTAGTAGTTATAGGTGCACTGGAGACTGTACAGAAAGAACTGAAGCGCACCCATATTGATAAACACATGAGGAAATATGTAGAAGCCTTGGACAGACTCTCACAGCAAGTTAGTGATTATCTGAGCACGTTCAATTGGGAGAGACAAGTTTTGAGTGCCAAGGAGAAACTAACTGCTTTCACAGAAAATGACCTGCAAATTGTATTAGACAATGCCACAATCAACCTTAATGAAAAACTGTCTCAGCTGCAAACATATGTGATACAATTTGATCAGTATTTTGAAGATAATTATGATTTGCATGATTTTAAGACAACTATTGCTAAGATTATTGATCAAATCATTGAAAAATTGAAAATTCTTGATGAACATTATCATATCCGTGTCAATTTAGTAAAAAAAATCCGTGATCTGTATTTTTTTATTGAAAATTTTGATTTTAACAAAACTGAAAGTAGTACTGCATCTTGGATTCAAAATATGGATACTAAGTATCAAATCAGAATCCAGATACAAGAAAAATTGCAACAGCTCAAGGTACAGATTCAGACTGTAGACATCCATCACCTTGCTGAAATGTTCAAACAGCAGGTTGAAGCTGTTGACGTCAGAGTGCTTTTAGATCAGTTGAGAACTACAATCCCATTTCAAAGAATAAAGGAAATTATTGAGCATGTCAAATACCGTGTTACAAGTCTTTCTGAAGGTTTTAAAGTAACTGAGGAAATCAATGCTTTCAGAGTCATGGTCCATGAGTTCATTAAGATGTATAAAATAGATCAACACATCCAGGCTTTAATGGATAAATCAGTGCAGTTGGCCCAACAATATAAGCTGCAGGAGACTGTTCAGAAGCTAAGCAGTGTCCTACAGCAGGTCAAGATGGCAGAAATTGTTGAAAAATTGATTGGGCTTACCGACAATGCTCTCAAGCAGCTTGAAGCATTGTCTTTTAATCAATTCCTTGAAGAAGTAAACAGATTCCTTGACATGTTGGTAAAAAAATTAAGGTCATTTGATTACCACCAGTTTGTAGATGAAACCAATAACAAAATTCATGAGGTGACTCAGCGAATCAATGATGAAATTCAGGCCCTGGAATTCCCACAGAAAGCAAAGGCACTCAGACTGCTTGTAGAGGATGCTAGGATTGTGGTCTCAACCTATCTGGAAAACCTAAAGGCCACCAAAATCACCTTAGTCTTGGATTGGTTACAGGAGGCTCTAAGTTCAACATCTGTAACTTACATGAAAGCAAAGTTTCAGGAGACCCTGGAAGATTTTCGAGACCGAGTATATCAAATGGATGTACAGCAGGAACTCCAGCGGTACCTGTTCCTAGTGGGCCAGGTCTACAACACACTCGTCACCTACATTTCTGACTGGTGGGCTCTTGCTGCTAAGAACCTTACTGACTTTGCAGAACAGTATTCGATCCAAGACTGGGCTGAAAACCTGAAAACGTTAGTAGAACAAGGGTTCACTGTTCCTGAAATCCAGACCACCTTTGGGACCATACCTGCCTTCAAAATCGGTCTCCGTGCCCTTCAGGAGGCTACATATCAGACTCCTGACTTCATCGTTCCCCTGACAGATCTGAGGATCCCATCCTTTCAGATCAACTTCAAAACACTGAAGGATGTGAAAATCCCATCCAGCTTTTCCACGCCAGAATTTACCATCCTTAATACCCTCCACATCCCTTCCTTTACAATTGACTTCGTAGAAATAAAAATAAAGATCGTCAGAACCATTGACCAGATGCTGAACAGTGAGCTGCAGTGGCCAGTCCCAGAAGTGTACCTGGGGGATCTGAGCGGGGTGGATACCATTCTTGCTGGAATCACTGTGCCAGACTTCCATTTACCGGAAATCACTATTCCAGAATTTGTCATCCCGAATCTCAACCTTACAGATTTTCAAGTTTCTGACCTTCACATCCCAGAATTCCAGCTTCCCCATATCTCACACACAATTGAAGTACCTGCTTTTGGCAAGCTGTACAGCATTCTGAAAATCCAGTCTCCTTTTTTCACATTAGATGCAAATGCTGACATTCAGAATGCAACAGCTTTGGCAAACCAGGCGGAGATGGAGGCTTCCATCACCGCCAAAGGAGCATCCAGATTAGAAGTGCTCAATTTTGATTTTCAAGCAAAAGCACAACTTTCAGACCCTACACTTAATCCACTGGTTCTGAAGGAATCTGTGAGGTTCTCCAGCAAGTACCTGAAGACAGAACATGAGAGTGAGGTGCTCTGGGTTGGAAATGCTATTGAGGGAAAGTCAAACACAGTGGCAGGTATACACACAGAAAAAAATACACTGGAGCTCAGTAGCAGTGTGCTCGTCAACATAAGTAATCAACTTACCCTGGACAGTAACACAAAGTACTTCCACAAATTGAACATCCCCCAGCTGGACTTCTCCAGCCAGGCTGACCTGCACAGTGACCTCAAGACCCTGTTGGAAGCTGGACACATAGCATGGGCTTCTTCTGGAAGAGCATCCTGGAAATTGGCCTGCCACGAATTCTCAGATGAGGGAACACATGAATCCCAAAGCAGCTTTACTGTGGAAGAGTCCATCACTTCCTTCAGATTGTCTAATAAGATCAACAGCAAACACCTAAGAGTGAACCAAAAAATACTATATGAGTCTCGATTCCTCAACTTCTCTAAATTTGAAATCCAGTCACAAGCTGAATGTCAGCATGTGGGTCGCAGTGTTCTAACTGCTAAAGGCCTGGCACTGCTTCAAGAGGGGAAGGCGGAGATAACTGGCAACCATGATGCTCATTTAAATGGGAAAGTTGTTGGAACTTTGAGAAATTCTCTTTTCTTCTCAGCACAGCCATATGAGATGACTGCATCCACAAACAATGAGGGGAACCTGAGAGTTAGCTTTCCATTAAAACTGACAGGGAAGATAGACTTTCTGAATAATTATGCACTGTTTCTGAGTCCTAGTACCCAGCAAGCCAGTTGGCAAGCAAGTGGCAGGTTCAATCAATATAAGTACCATCAAAATTTCTCTGCTGGCAACAATGAGAAAAGCATCGAAGCCCACATAGGAATAAATGGAGAAGCCAACCTGGATTTCTTAAACATTCCTTTAAAAATCCCTGAAATGACTCTACCTTACACAAAGCTCACAACTCCCCAGATAAAAGAAATCTCCTTATGGAAAAAGACAGGCTTGAAGGATTTCTTGAAAACAACAAAGCAATCATTTGATTTAAGTGTAAGGGCTCAGTATAAGAAAAACAAAGACAAGCACTCCATCCCAGTTCCTCTGGATGCCTTCTACGCTCTTATCCATCGTAACATCAATTCCTTCTCCAGGCTTTTCGAGACAGTCAGAAACCAGGCACTAGATTTTTTTATCAAATCCTATAATGAAGCAAAAACTACATTTGATAAGTACAAAGTTGAAAAATCCCTTAACCAGCAACCCAAGATCTATAAAATTCCTGGATACACTATTCCAGTTGCCAACATTGAAGTGTCTCCCTTCACAGTGAAGATGTTAACATTTGAGTATATGATCCCCAAAGAGATCAGCACCCCCAGCATCACTGTCCTGGGTTCTAGCATCTCCGTACCCTCATACACGTTAGTCCTGCCCTTCTTAGAGCTGCCGGCCCTTCCTGTCCCGAAGGAACTTTCTGAGCTTTCTCTTCCAGAGTTCAAGGTATTGAGTACCATAAACAAAATTTTAATTCCAGCCCTGGGCAATATTACCTATGATTTTTCCTTTAAATCGAGTGTCATCACACTGAATACCAATGTTGGTCTGTATAACCAGTCAGATATTGTCGCTCATTTTCTTACTTCATCGTCTTCTGTCATGGATACACTGCAGTACAAATTAGAGGGCACCTCAAGTTTGACGAGGAAAAGAGGACTAAAGTTAGCCACCGCTTTGTCCCTGAGTAACAGATTTGTGGAGGGCAATCATGACAGTACCGTTAGTTTCACCAAGAAAAATGTGGACGCATCAGTGACGACAACAGCAAGGGTCCAAATTCCAATTTTGAAAATGAGTTTCAAGCAAGAGCTTCATGGGAATACCAAGTCAAAACCTACTGTCTCTTCAGCCATTGAATTAAAGTATAATTTCAATTCCCCCAAACTGCTCTCTGCTGCTACGGGAGCAGTTGCCCACAAGCTCACCTTAGAAAGCTTCACCTCTTACTTTTCCATTGAGTCGTCTACCAAAGGAGGTGTTGAGGGTTCTTTTGGTTCATGGGGATATTCAGGGTCTCTTGCCAGTGAAGCCAACACTTACTTGAATTCCAAGGGCACCAGATCTTCTGTGACACTGCAAGGAGCCTCCAAAGCAGATGGTCTCTGGGACCTCAAAGTAAAAGAAAATTTTGCTGGAGAAGCCACACTCCAACGCATATATATCATCTGGGAACAAAATATGAAAAACCATTTAGAGCTAGGGGGCCTCATTTTAACATCTGGAGAGCATACAAGCAAAGCCACCCTGGAGCTCTCCCTGTGGAAAATATCAGCCCTTGTTCAGGTCCGTGCACATCAGCCCAATTCCCTCCTTAAAATCAATTTCCTTGGCCAGGAAGTCTCCTTGAATGTTAACACTGAGAACCAGAAAATCAGCTGGAACAGTGAGGTCCAGGTTCCTTCTGGGTCTCTCCAGAACAATATACAGCTCTCTAATGACCAAGAAGTGGCTCGCTTTGACATGGCAGTCTCCTTAGAAGGGTACCTACGGTTCCTCAAAGATACTGTCCTACCAGTTTATGACAAAAGCTTATGGGACCTCCTAAAGCTGAATGTCACCACCAGCCTTAATAGGAAACAGTATCTCCGTGCTGCAACTGCCCTCATATATACCAAAAACCCCAATGGTTATCTTGTTTCTATCCCCATGCAAGAATTGGATGATAAATTCATTATTCCTGGACTGAAACGAAATAATCAAAATTCCATTCATGTCACACCTACATTCCAAGTCCCCTTTACAGATCTTCAGATTCCATCCTACACACTTGACCTCAGTGAAATAAAAATCTACAAGAACCTAAGTACTCTTCCATTGACCTTCAACGTATCAACTCTATCCCAAGTAAAATTCCCCAGAGTTGATGTGTTAATACAATACTCTAAACCAGAAGCCTCCTCTGTTCCCTTTTTTGAGATAACTGTGCCTGCATCTCAGTTGACTGTGTCCCAGTTCACCCTTCCCAAAAGTATTTCAGTTGGCAGCACTGTTCTGGATCTAAACACAGTGGCCAGTAACATCGCAGACTCTGAGCTGCCGACCATCACCGTGCCCGAGCAGACTCTTGAGATTCCTTCCATGAAGTTCTCTGTACCTGCTGGAATTCTCGTTCCTTCCTTTGGAACACTGACTGCGCGTTTTGAGGTGGCCTCGCCCTTGTATAACACCACTTGGAGTGCTGGTTTGAAAAACAAAGGAGATCATGTTGAAACATTCCTTGATTCCACATGCAGCTCGACCATTCAGTTCCTGGAATATGACCTAAATGGTAAGGAAATTTCCTGACTCCCCACCCCACCCCCAGCCCCCAGGCTGTATTTCTTTTTTTTTTTTTTTTAAGACTTTATTTATATTTGGCTGTGCTGGGTCTTCGTTGCTACATGGAGTTTTCTGTAGTTGTGGCGAGTGAGGGGTTCTCTCTAGTTGTGGTGCGTGGGCTTCTGATTGCAATGGCTTCTCTTGTTGCAGAGCCTGTGCTTCAGTTGTTGCAGTTCCCGGGCTCTAGAGCACAGGCTCAAATGTTGTAGTACACAGGCTTAGTTGCTCCTTGCCATGTGGGATCTTCCCAGATCAGGGATCGAACCCATGGTTCCTGCATTGGCAGGTGGATTCTTTACCACTGAGCCACCAGCGAAGCTCCCCCACCCTCTGCACGTGCTGTATTTCTTCAAAGAGAGTTGTAAATAAATTATTATGTATTTAGATAGGACTTGAGGCAAAGCTGCTATCTGTAGCAAAATTTAAAAGAGGCAGGAAGGAGATACATTTATACTCCATGTTTGAAAACCATCCTGTTGAAAACCTACTGACATTCTACAGAAATAGTTTCAGAGAAAATAGGTGTTTCTGTAATAATTTTAGGATGAATAAGGTCTCCTATTTTTTTTTTCAAATTAGTACTGCATGTTACAAACATATAAGACATATAGTTAAGATAGAATTCTGTTTTCACAAGGAAGATATTTATATCCTGCAGTTACTAATCTAATGAAATATAAAATCTGTCCCATACAGTTGTAGGAACACACAAAATCGAAGGTGGCATGTTAGTGTATAAGACTAACGCATCCTTTGCACACCGTGACTTCAGTGCAGAATATGAAGAAGATGGCAAATATCAAGGACTTGGGTAGGGAACTTTTAATTTCATCTTTTTTCTAGTCATTGTGGTGTCTGCCATCTCCACCTCCTTTTTGTGATGGCCCATCTGTTTCCTGGGGGGTTTGGGGTTTTTTTGCTTTCAGGTACTGGAATGGAAAGGTTGACCTTAACATCACCAGCCCAACATTAACTGATGTCTGTCTGCACTACCAAGAAGATGAGAACCACTTCTCCTCATCAGTAGCCTCCCCAGCCATAGGCACTGTGGTCATCGACGTGAAAAACATTAGCGATACCGTATTGGGATGGAACCTCTACTACCGCCCTCAGGTGAGTCCCATCTAGTGGTTTACACATATCAAGAGCTAACATAGAATATGGGCAGATAAATTGAAGTCCATACAAAGTATTACCTGGGCTTTCCAAAACCAGGTAAAATACAAGCAATTAACTGGTTAAACTTCTCTTCTGAGGAACTATTCTCCAGAAAGTGTTAGGAGTCTTTTATTGATTGTATGAAATGCACATATGACTTCCTATTACCATTATTATTTTATTACATTTGGGTCATTCTAGAAAGATGAGAGTTTTGCCTCATCACCTAAATCATGGACAAACTCTGCCATATGCTGAGTACATTTTTCAGATTGGGGCATCTGGAGTATTTGAGGCTTCAAAATTCTTCTCCATGATAGGATTGTTAGGTGAGATATGCCAAATTCCTCTCACCTACCATACAAGTTCTGCTGGGGCCAAATCAAAGATGCCATTAGTAGAGAAGAAGAAATAATCAGTTTCTATTATTAAACTTTGTCATAGGCTTGGAGGATGGATAGCACCTGATATTGGTCTTCTAGGTCTCTCCTAGATGAGCCCTGGACATTTTTCATTTTTGTTACATCTTCTTTCTCTGAATTAGTGTTTTCCTGTTTTTTTTCCTCCCCATTCTCTCTATCCTCCTCCTCCCTCTTCCTCCACTTGCTCCTCCTCTTCTAATCTTCAGTCCTAGAAAAGCCTTGATGTTAAATGTCCCTGTGCAAATGCCGTACATAATTTTATCCTTTCTGGGGCATGTGTTAAAGAGGAATTAATGAGTGTATTTGCTTAACCGTAAGACAAACACATATGAAAGATATGACATGTGAAAGATAAATCTCCATCAGAATATGAAAGATCCTCTGATCTTTACTTTTAATTGCTAATGAAGTTTTAATGTAGTGTATTATGTAATCAGGATAATTGAAAACATGTTCTTTTCGTCCTTTTCTGCTGGTCATAGGCCTCTCCAGATAAAATACTCAACATATTCAAAATTGAGTTGAGGGTCCTGGAATTGGATGATGAAGTTCAGATCAAAGCTAACTGGGAAGAAGGAGCTGTGTCCGAATTGCTAAGCTCGCTCAAAGACAGTGTGCCCAGGGCCACGGGAGCCCTTTATGACTATGTCAACAAGTACCACCAGGAGTACATGGGACTTGATCTGAAAGATGCTACTTTAAAACTGAGGAGAGGCCTACAGGACAGCGCTGATCAGGTGTATCAAGGGGCCATGAGGCAGATTGATGAAGTGGACATGGAGCTCCAAAGGATGGCCAGAGGCACCACTGAAACCTACCAGCAGTGGAAGGACAAGGCCCAGAGTGTGTACCAGGAACTGTTGGCTCAGGAGGACCGCAGTGGTTTCCAGAGACTCCAGAAGGTGTCAGACAGCTTAATAGGAGTTACTCAGGGATACAGCGTGACAGTCAAGCATGCGACTGACTTGTTCATTGATCTCCTGAATGTAACCAGATTCCAGCTCCCAGGAAGAGCCAGGAACTACACTGCAGATGAGCTCTGCACTGTGGTCATACAAGAAATAGCGAAGCGACTGTCCCAGGTACATTCAAATATCCATAAAGGATTACATATACTGTTTTCCTATTTACTGTACCTGATGGAGGAGTCTGAGTTATACAAGGAACTAAACAATAAATTTTCTTTTACATCAATGTGCAATCAACTAATAGATATGGCCTTGGAGTGTATGAAAACATTTCTATTTTTCTCACAAGAGATCCAAAAGGCACTCAGTTACCTCCAGTCTACCATGATGACAGAGATGCTAAGTGATCTTCAAAGGTCTCTACAAGACATTTTCCAAGAGATAGAAAGTGAACTTAAACGCTTCAAGGAGAAGAAATTGACTGATTTCATTAATCAAACCCTACAGAATATCAATACAATCTCCGACATATACATTTCATTTGTTTTTAGATTCCTGAAAGAAAACCTAAACTATAACTTTGTTGAGTTTAATAAACTAATCCAAAACAAACTTCAGGTAGCTTCTCAAGAATTACAGCAGCTCCTTCAGTATGTGCAGGCTCTTCACCAAGAATATTTTGATCCAACTACGGTTGGCTGGACAGTGAAATATTATGAATTTGAAGAGAAGGTCATCAACCTGATCAAGAACCTAGTAGATGTCCTTAAGGACTTCCATTCCAAATACATTGTCGGTGCTACTGATTTTGCTTCCCAACTCTCAAGTCAGATTGAACCATTGATACAGAAAAGTTTGCAGGAGTATCTTAGCATCCTTGCCAACGCAGAGGGAAGGGGGAAAGAGAAGATTACAGAGCTTTCTACCAGTGCTCAGGAAGTAATTAAAAGCTGGGCTGTTGCAGTGAAGGAAATAATTTCTGATTACCACCAGCAGTTCACATATAAACTACAGGAGTTTTCAGACCAGCTCTCTGATTACTGTGAAAAATTCATCTCTGAGTCTAAAAGATTGATTGACCTGTCCATTCAAAACTACCACATGTTTCTGAACTATATCATGGAGTTGCTGAAAGAGCTACAATCAGCCACAATCAATGACATGAGCCCCTACATAAAGGTTGCTCCAGGAGAGTTTACTATCACCTTCTGAGTTTTTATAGCAATTCTTCAATTAGACTTTCACATAGTAGGGAAAAAACTCAAACTGTATGTATTAATATAACTTTTGACCAAGCCAGCCCTATAACAGTTATAGGCAGCTGGCTCCAAGCAGAAGCACGTATGAACTGGACCAGCACTGAAGCTGGCATCAGTTCTCTGAAGGTCTCTGAACTCTGGGGAATGACATTTTTTGCAAGTTCAAGAAAACCAGGATCTGAGTTATTTTGCTAAACTCTGAGAGAGTGAGAACAAATAAATTCTTTATCGTGTATTATAACACTCATCGTGATTCATTAGCATTGAAAGATAGAGAAAATGAGAGTATTTATTCAACTGACATTTCAAAACCTCTGGAACACATACTGTTTTGAGTGATAGGGGAAAAGGAGAATTTAAGAAGGGACATATTTTGCCACCTGAAAGGAAGTAACTGATCTCAGAGAGTGTATTTGCCAAGTGAGAATGAAAAATTATTTGCAGAAGCTTTCACATAATTTGATCCACAGGAGCATCTCATTATGTGACACACAGTCTTCCTCAGCAATCAGTCTGCATTTGCCAGGCAAGGCTCTCTGCTAGGCTCTGAGATAAATCACCAGGCCCTTTATTTCACTCACCTGCCAGGAATGGAGAAGGAATGGCTAAGAAGTCCTAGCCCCCAAGGACCTCATGATAGTAGGGACCCTAGAGGCTCCCTGAAGCTTGGCCAGGATCCATTCATGGCCGAGGAGGTAAGGGTAAGAGAGGAGGCACTGGCATAAAACATATATTTATGCTGTTGAGTTTCTTTATTTCTCCAAACTTAATATCCAACCATCCTAAGTGTAATCAAAACCTAAGTGTTTCCCTTGCTTCATCCACTCACCTCAAACTCTGATCTTAAACACTGGTAACATCCAGTCAGGGATTTTCCAGGTGACTCAGTGGTAGAGAATCTGCCAATGTAGGGGACATGGGTTCGATCCCTGGGTTGGGAAGGTCCCTTGGAGAAGAAAATGGCAACCCACTCCAGTATTCTTGTCTGGATATCCCATGGACAGAGGAGCCTGGCAGCCTACAGTCCCTGGGGTCACAAAAGAGTTGGACACAACTTAGCAACTAAACAACAACATCATCCAGCCAGAGCATCCAAGGTGAGCTCTGGTGAAGGAAGGCTAGAAGCTGATATCATTGGGAAGGGCAGCTATAACATTCATTTCAATGGCACTTGAGGACAGAGGAAGGGTGTGACCATTGGAGAGTAGGAAATTGCAGACTCTCATCCCTACCCAAGTCCTACATGAGGCCTATTTGGAAAAGGCCCTTCTTATTCCCAAATACCTTCAACCTGTACCATTCTTTCATAAAGCCTTCACATTCCCTTCTTGAAGGCTACTCTTAAAATGCACAGCATTAGGAAACACATTAGCCTCTTGGTACCCTTGCAGGATTCTTCTGTCTAGAACTGAGGTGCCAAAGAGAGTCACTGCTGCTGCTAAGTCGCTTCAGTCGTGTCCGATTCTGTGCGACCCCATAGATGGCAGCCCACCAGGCTCCCCCATCCCTGGGATTCTCCAGGCAAGAACACTGGAGTGGGTTGCCATTTCCTTCTCCAAAGCATGAAAGTGAAAAGTAAAAGTGAAGTCGCTCAGTCTTGTCCAACTCTTAGCGACTCCGTGGACTGCAGCCTACCAGGCTCCTCCGTCCATGGGATTTTCCAGGCAGGAATACTGGAATGGGGTGTCATTGCCTTCTCCAGACAGTTTAGTAACATTTATTAAATGCTTCTATGTGCTATACACAAAACCTCTATAGAGGAAACAAAGATCAGTAAGATACAGTCCCTGGATGTCTGTCCATCTGTTTATCAGGGGTGGAATGTGCTGTCCCATCATGGATATATACAAAGTATTATGAAGGTTTATTACAGGAAAGGATAAAAACCAAGAAGTATTCATGGAGACTGTTGAAATGGATCTTGAGGATACATAGACTTTGACAAGAGGTAAGGGCGTGACTTAGCAGCAGCAGCAGCAGCAAGGGAGAAATGACATTACAGAAGAACATAGCAAAGAAACAGAGTTAGGTATGTTTGAAGGTAGCCAAGTCAAGGGGAGACAGGATTAGAAAGGCAGCAGAGGTCTTGAAAGCTGGTACTTTACTGGCTGGAGAGGGCATCCAATCAAAGTGTTTGAATAGGAGGGTGAAATGAGTTGTGACTTAAGAAAACTGGTATCACAGCTTCTACAGGATGAATTGTCATGGGATGAATCTGGATTTGAAGCTGTTGCAAGGTCCAGGTAAAAGATACCCAACATCTCAGTCAAGTCATAGCTGCTGAGAATGGTGATGGGGTGGATACAAGAAGCATCAGGAAGACATAACTGACAAATTGACAGAGCTGTGGGGCTGATTGTTAAGGACAGAAGGGATGTGTACAAAAGCTCTGAGGACTGGAACTGCCTGGAAGATTCACTGGAGACAAAAATGGCTGGGATGACCCAAAGAACAAGGAAGCAGAATGAGTCAAGCTGACTTCAGAGTTAAGAAATTTTGAAACTGCATAACTTGCAGACGAACGGGGCATCAGCATAAACATGAGGAATGTGTGGGGGACAGATTATTAATGTAAGGCATGGACTTATAGCCGGTCATGTGGGATCACATGGTATGCTTCAGGTTGCATGGTATGTCCATGCAGAAATATCTCCATTATTATATTGGTGATGTGGGCTAGAGAAACTATCCAGAGAAATGGGAATGAGGGATTATTTTAACCAATTGTATTGATTTTGTGTCCTTATGCCTACCTTTAGAAACGTAACAAGAAAACAGAGTTTTTCCTCTGGTATAATTGCCCTATTGACCTGAGAGTGAGCCAACATGTACATGTCCTGAGAACATACTGTGAGATGATGTGGAAAGTACTACTATAAACCCAGCTATTCCTCCCGTAAAACAAATATCCGAAGTTGAAAACCAACGAAGAAATGAGATAATGGACCCCAGCCCAGGTCCCAAACTTTGGAAGCATGACCAAGCTGTGTACTTGGTTTGACTCCCGGATTCTGCCTTAGGCCAGTGGCTCTGTACCCAGAATAAACCTTGTAATAATTAAGTCTCTTGGGAGTGGGTACCACCTGGAGCATCAGGAGCTCTGTCCATTCTCTTTGCTTTTCCTGTGAAGGCTGGTCAGTTGAGGAACCCAATTGCCCTTTACCTATGAGATGAGCAAAGTCCCCTCTGACTGCTTATTCTAGGTCCCTTTTCTGCCTCTAATTTATGACTTAGTCCCCATTCAGTCAGAGAAGGGGCCAAGCTGGCCCTCAAATGGGGCCTGTAACATGGGAGCCAGGATGGACAAACAGATGTTCCCTCTAAAAGTGTCTAATAACCAGAGATAAATGTGCAGAAACAGACCCTACCTCTTAGCTCATCCCTTTGTCTCACTGTTTCACATTAAGAGGTCAACTGCACTCCCTTCAAGCACTCTGTTTGTTGGTGGGATGGTTGGGTGGTCACCAACAAATAACGTTCCAGGGCCTCGTAAAAGCTGGTGGAGTAGGTACACATGTTTCTAGGAGGAGAGGGCCCTGCCCTCCTCCTCCTGTACAGACTGGCTCACTCCTCCTCCAAGTCTGAGCAGTGCCTTGCGTCAGTGATATCCAGGGCACTACACACTAAGTTCTGATCCTTGTGTTAACTTCACCTTCCACTGGCACCACTGAGGCCCAGTTTTAATCAAGAAAGACAACTATGGCCTTGGAAGGTAGGCTGGCCCAGGAGCTGTGGCCCCACGCTTGTTCCTAAGCTGTGGCTGGGCCATAGCTGTGTAGCATGAGCACCACATGGAGCAGAGACAATCACACTTCGGACTCTCAGCTAGAGCGTAGACTGAGGGAAGGGTGGCTCGGTCAGCAGCCCGGCTACCCCTGCATCCTCAAGTGGACTCGCCACTCCTTCTCTTTCATCAAGTCGGTCCAATTCAGGCTGGCATGTAGGTCCCTATAGAGCAATGAGACTCCAGGGAAGCTCCAGGAGCCTTGTTCCAAGGGTTGGGCTAGATGGATCAAAGCTGAGGACATTAGAACACTCCTGGAATGTTGGAACACTCCTACACAATGCCTTGGAAGTTCATGGAAAGAAGAGTTAGAAAGAGGACAGAGTCCGGCAGCCACTACTTCCCTTGTCTCAAAAGAAAGCTAAGCTCTGGAGCCAAAGTCAGACTTCCTTTCTCATGAGTTATATAACCTTGGGAAAGTTACTTGATTTTTTTAGTTTCATCTTTAAAATGGGAATCATAAAAGAATAGTCTGAAGTACTCTGAGCAGGATTAGAGTGGTTCCCCCTTACATTATAGAGTTGTAATGAAGATGAAATGAAATAAGGTACCTGAAATACCTGGCACATGGTGAGTAAACTAATTGATTGCATCATTTTGATAGAAGCAAGTGAGCAAAATATAATTACAGTTACACACAAGCATATAGAGGAATTTTACCAACATAAATGGAGTGAGAAGGTAAGTCCCAGAAGATTAAACACAGCGTGATACCTGTTCAATAAAGTCAAAATCAACTAAAACTAAGTTTATCTTCTGGAATTATACTTTTAAAGGAAAGAAATGGTAAACTCAAGACTCAAAAGAGGTAACATACGGTGGAAAGGCAGGGGTAAGGATGGGTGTATTAGACTTCTCAGGAGAAGCAGAATTGATAGATAAAACAGGAAATTGTCTAGAAAACAGAGGCGAAGAAGTCCCATAATCTACGATATGCAACCTGGAGAACCAAGAAAGCCAACAATGTCTGTTGAAGGCCTGAGACTCTGGTGGCCAAAAGTATAAGACTTGATCAAAGTCCAAAGGCCCAAGAACCAGGAGCACCAATGTCTAAGGGTAGGAGACAATGGACATCCCTGCTCAGGAAAGAGCAAATTCACCCTCCTCTGTCTTTTGTTCCATCCTGGCCTCAACAGATTGGATGGTGCTCACATGTAGAGGTGAGGGCCATCTGTTTCACTCAGTCTACCAATTCAAATGCTAATCTTATCTGGAAGCAACCTTATAGATGCCCAGAAATAATGTTTACCAGCTACTGGGTATCCCTTAGCTCAGTCAAGTTGACACATAAAATTAACCATCACAAAAGGTGAGGACACACAAGAGGTAGGTGTGAATTACATCATGCTTTCACCCTCATGCTGAGCGATGAGTTTAGGGCCATTTACTGTATTTCCTTGGTGGCTCTGATAGTAAAGGATCCTCTTGCTATGCAGAAGACTGGGGTTTGATCCTTGGGTCTGGAAGATCCCCTGGAGAAGGAGATGGCTACCCACTCAGTATTCTTGCCTGGAGAATTCCATGGACAGAGGAGCCTGGCAGTCTACAGTCCATGGGGTTGCAAAAAGCCAGACATGACTGAACAACTATTTTTTAACGTTATTAATTAATTTAAATATATTGCTTTTTTATTCAAAAATTTAAAGAGAGAAGAAAAATTTCCAAGGGCCTGACACATATTAAATACTTAATTTAATTTGTGGTTCCCTTTCTTTATGGCATCAACCTGGGATTTTTGGATGGACAAACTCCTCCCCTTTCAAAAAGAGAATTGTTTCATGTCCTCAGCAGCTATTTGTTAAGCCCCATCTCTAAGCCAGGCATTCTCCTAAGCATTCAGAGATGAAGAAAGGCTCTGCAGTGGGAGGCTGGGGGAGGCCCAGATGAGAAGGACTCACAGGCACCCTAGGGTCCCAGGGGACAGTAGGGGCAGCGAGGGAAACTAGATGTGGGGTCCTGGGAGTGTCACCTTTCCTCTCAATCCTCAAGCCAGTTCGTTTGGTCCATTTCTTGTGGCATTTCCCATTGAATCTCCTTTCTCTGATGTCTCAGATCACTTCCTGTGCCTGTTTTGTTATCTTGACCTCTGGTCAGTGGTCTTAATACCACAGGTGATGGATAATGGGAGGTCACCTTTGCTGACTGGGGCCTGATACTTTGGACCACCTTCTTCCCTTTCCTCTAGGTTCTTGCTCCCACGCCAAATTCGGTGCTTTTACATTTCAGCTTTTCCTCCCCGGCCCTGACATCCAGCCTCCCCAGTCACCGGTCCCCTAAGCCACGCAGGACTGGCTCTCATTCTATAACAGGCACAGGTGTAAGCTGGGGTAAAGGGCCTCCCCTCAACTCTTGTGTAGGGGGAAAGCCATGGGGCTGGATGGAAGACACATGAAGCCTCAACTCCCCAGTAACAGTAGGGAATAAGCCAAACATGGGACACACCAGCCCCAACCCCCACTCCTTCTCTGAGGCCACTCAGATTCTCCAAGCTCCCCACCGGGCCACCATATCCTGGGAACCCCCAGTGGAAATCTTACCCCTTAGAAGTCCTCCATCTGGCCAGTGGGGCAGTCTCCATCTCCAGGCTTGCAAGAGTTTCTCCACGCAGTCTGCAGGCCTGGCTCCTGGCTGCATCTCTGCTGCAGGCCTGACTGCCTCTGGGAAGCTGCACAGGTCCCCAGCCCCGTCTCCTATGGTCCTTCCAGGACTGACAGGACTGACCGTGATGTGCCCCTCTTTGAGCAAATCCAACATACACAAAATACAAGCCTGAAACTCACTGTGCAACCATGTGTTGGCTGCTTGGATGTGCCCACACTATCCAGCCTCCAAGGTCTCCCTCTTTTTTTTTTTCCTGTTGAGATTTTTATTTTGTATTAGGGTAGAGCCAATGACAAAGGGACTCAGCCATACATATACATGTATCCATTCTCCCCCAAACCTCCCTCCCATCCACGTTACCACATAACATTGAGCAACTCATTGAGCTCCAGCTCACATAGCACCCAACCCAAGGTCCCCTAACACATGGCTGTCCCATCCCTCTAGGGCTCTTTCCCCCTCTCCCTTCAACTTTCCCCAGGTCTCCAAACCCTGTCTGCCCCACGCAACAGAGGAAGACTCCTGTCACTGCATAGGGCAGAACAACTTGACTCTTCTGTGATTATGTCTGGGGAGGCACTAGGGCCTCCCGTTTTATAACCCAAAGGTCTTTTGACCTATTTTACTTTAAGATAAAACAAGGCATCTTCTTATAAGGAAACACTTTGCCTTCTTTTAAGGCCAACAGGTTCCAACTGCAGCCAGCTTTAAAATATTAAAATTTTTTCTACCTTTCACAAATTAAATGGGGCAGTGATTCATCCTACCATATTTTTAAAAGAAGCTGTTTATCAAGAATTCTTTACTCAGGATTTCCCCAGTGGTCCAGCAGTTAAGAATCTGCCTGCCAATACAGGGGACACGGGTTCGATCCCTGGTCCAGGAAGATCCTACATGCTGCAGGGCAACTGAGCCTGTGCGCCACAGCTACTGAGCCCACGCACTCTAGAGTCTGTGCTCCACAACAGGAGAAGCCATCACAATGAGAAGCCCACAACATCACAACTAAAGAGCAGCCTGTGCTCACTGGGACTAGAGAAAGCCCACACAGCAACAAAGACCCAGCACAGCGAAACATAAATTAAAAAATTAACTTAAAGAATTCTTCATGCAGTTTTCCTGGGACAAGGTAGATGGGTAATGGAAGCCTGCATGTATTTGCTTACTCCCAAAAGGCTGAGATGAAAACCTTACACAGGGGAGATTTAGTCAAGTCTTTGGTTTTGTGGTAAGAGATGGGTCCTGTGGATGCAGGTTCCTGATGGAATATTCTGTGTGTTTCCTTTTGGTGTCTAAGGGAAAGAAACATATGGAGGATGGTGGAGGATGGAATTTGCAGGCAATTTTTCTTCTGCAAAAAAAGTCACTTTCATTGGAAGGTGATTTCTAAACCAACTACATTCCTGACTCACTGTACACATTCACTGCTGCTGCTGCTGCTAAGTCGTTTCAGTCGTGTCCAACTCTGTGCGACCCCATAGACGGCAGCCCACCAGGCTCCCCCATCCCTGGGATTCTCCAGGCAAGAACACTGGAGTGGGTTGCCATGTCCTTCTCCAATGCATGAAAGTGAAAAGTGAAAGTGAAATCGCTCAGTCGTGCCCGACTCTTAGCGACCCCATGGACTGCAGCCTACCAGGCTCCTCTCTCTGTCCGTGGGATTTTCCAGGCAAGAGTACTGGAGTGGGGTGCCATTGCCTTCTCCAACACATTCACTAGGTTCAAGAAAATGCAGGTGTTCACTTTGATAAATCAAAGAATATTTTAACTTTACAGTATAAGAGAAACTGATGGAGAAGATTCTTGTAAAGCAGTGTCCTTGTATCCTGCAAACCATTCTACCTAAAATGAATGTTCTTTGCAGTTCAGGGTTTTATGGAGCTTTCTTCAATCAGGGTGGTACTCAGCCAGGTCCTACTGAGGTCACTGAGATGGCATGTGGTAAATATACCAGCTTATGCCAGGAAGGATTTGTTTCTACTGTTACAGAAATACTTCTATTCTAGAAAGTTAATCCGGTCACTTGATTTGTACATGTGGTACATTTTCCTCACAGAGGCCCCAGACTACAGGGAGGCAGATGGTTCCCAGCGCCCCATCATCACTGACACATACAGGAGGGCAAGGTTATCCTAGGGGTCAGTCATCGGATCTTGACTCCTCCTGCCCCTTTGGCTACTCAGCGAGCTTTGCCACCCACCCCCAGGCTTTGCTCATTCCCTCCCCCAAGCCTGGAACACATTCCCCCGACTCTGTAAGTACTATTCAGAGTCCCCTAGAGTGTCTCCTCCTCCAGGAAGCTTTCCAGAACCTTCCAGTGCTCTCCTGAGCTCTGTCAGCCTTGATCATCCATCTGCCCACAGGGCAGCCCATCTATGATGTGACCACTGGGCCTGACACAGTCTGATCTCACTGTGATGCCTCAGCCATACTGGCCCCGGGGCCCTCTCCTCAGAGTGGGAATGAAGTTCCCCGCTTCTCTCAGCCCGCTGTGGGGAGAAAGTTTGGCTGCGCTTCCCCAAGAGAAGGAATGACGGCACATCCCACCCTGGAGGTGGCCCTACTTCTTTGGGCCGGCCAGCAATCTCTCTGTGGTAGAAAGGGCAGGTCAGGGGCTTCCCTGGTGGTCCAAGGGTTTAAAAATCCACCTGCTAATGCAGGGGACATGGGTTCGATCCTTGATTCTGGAAGATCCCACATGCCACAGAGAAACTAAGCCCATATGCCACAACTACTGAGCCCACTCGCCCTAGAGCCTGTGCCCTGCAACAAGAGAAGTCACTGCAACGAGAAGCCTGCCCACTGCAACTAGAGGGCAGCCCCCTTGTGCTGTAACTAGAGAAAGCCCGGGGGCAGCCACAAAGACCCAGCGCAGCCAAAAATAAACTAATTTTTAAAAAAAAGAAAGAAAGGGCAAGTTAGGTGGAAACAAGACTGAATTTGGGGGTCAGGAGGACTGGGCTCTGATCGCAGCTCCCCCTCACTCGCACCTCTGACCTAAGTCTGGGAGGTCACGTATCCTCCCTGAGTCTCCATTTCTTCATCTTATAAAAATCATTCCAGCAGGAGCACAGGAATGGCACACACTCCGTCCGCGCACCACCTGGCGCACAGGAGATGCTAAGCACCGTGCTTTTGTGGGAAGAGGATGGTCCAGGCTTTCCCAGAGCGCCGAGCCAGCCCCGGACGGCTCTGACCCAGGCAGGCTGGCTCACCCACCCGCCCAGCACAGGCTGCCTCTGCACCAGCATGGTTCCTGCAGAAGCTTTCTCTTGTCAGACAGAACACACGCTTCCCGTCAGCTTTTATTTCAGTGGGGGCTTGCTTATGAGCAGGGCATTCTGTTCTCGGAATTTCTTGTTAAAATATTTCATTTAATTAAGTTTTTACAACCAGCTCTGCTTTGTGTCTGTCAGAAGGTGGAGGCCAGGGCCGCCCTCTCCTCAGCTCCCTGGGAGGCCGGGTCACGGAGCCTCTGGGGAGAGCCAAGCCCCGGCTGGGGGCTGGGGAGGCAGCGGGGCGGGGGGAGCCATGTCCCTAGGGCTCAAGGCTTGTAGCCACCAAATCTGGGATGGTCAACAGGTGGACGCTCACGACAGGCCCCACAGAAGAGCTCAGTACCACCAGAAAGGTTGCCTGCGGGCTCCCCATGGAAACCTCTCTCAGCCCAGGAACTGCCCTGTCTCTGAGCCACACAGCCCAGAGCCAGTACGCTGTAGACAGTCACAGCCACCTCTTAGTGTCCCCAAAACTCCAACCAAGATCCGCAGCTTGTTGCTTTCCTTCCCAGGACCCTTCCCTCACCCACTCCTCTGCCTGTTCAAGCCTCAGTCAATTCCTGCTCCCCGGCTCCCTTGGTCAGAACTGCCTGCTTCCTCCTGCCACGTCATGAAATGGAGATTGCACCCCCGGCCCGATTGGTCCTTCATCCATCCTCTCATCCTGGCATGCTCAGTCACTCAGTCATGTCCAACTCTTTGCGACCCCATGGACTGTAGCCCGCCAGGCTCCTCTGCTCATGGAATTTTCCAGACAAGAATATTGGAGGGGGTTGCCATTTCCTTCTCCAAAGGATCTTCCTGACCCAGGGATCGAACCTGCATCTTGTATGTCTCCTGCATTGGCAGGCAGGCTCTTTACCACTCATGCCACCTGGGAAGCCCTGCTTCACCCTGGACTGCCGGATTATTGCCTGCAGCTCACCGGGCCATTGAGGATCAGCCCCGTCTCACACACGGGTCACAGTTCAGGGCCTTGCTAGGGAACCTCAGGGGCTGCTGACTTTACCAAGCCCTTTCTCCCCTAGAGCCGGCTGCCCCTGAGCCGGAATCAATGATCAGGGAGGAGGCAGAAGGTGCTGATCCCCTCCCCACCACCCATGTTTTGAAAGGTTACAGAGCATGGCCGCCTAATAGGTAGAACACAAGATCACTTAGATGGGGATGGGGGGCTCAGGTGAGCACATGGGTTTGTGCAGGGATGTGGTTCACCTAATGCCCAGCACCCTGGTAAACTCTTTACACAACCAACCAACCAACCAACGCTTCCCTGCTTGTCTCCCATGCTCCCTGGCAAAGCTCCTCCAGTACTTCTGGAAAACAGGACCTAGGCCAAGAGGGCCTAGGAGGGTGGCTGTCCTGCACACCAGGCTAAGGCCACAATCCGACCTGGGCCAAGTCTCGGGGGCACTGGAGGTTCCCCAAGGTTCCCCCTTCCCTTCTTCCTGTCCCGGCCTGTACCTGCCCTGAGGGAACCACTGTGGCCCCTGGATAATTCTAGGCCCCTAGTGGTGTTGCTAGGAGTCCGGCTGCCACCTGTCAGGAATGTGCAGTTGGGGACGTGGCCGAAGGCGCTGTTTTCCCACACTCGTATTTTAAAAGGTTACAGACCATGTGTGCGTAACAGGCAGAACATTGGGTCGCTTGTCTCACTTAGAACAATAATCCGTTTTGCTAGGGGTCAGGTCGACACAAAGAATCTGTCCAGACCAGGTCTCTGGATGGGACTTAGCCCTCCCCTCAAACTAATGAAATTTTCAACTCGCGGGTACTTGAGTTAATAAAGTGTGCCACACATCTGCTCGGGCCGCTGGCAGAAGAAAGCCCTGGGGTTCAATTTTGAGATCACTGACATAATGTTTGAGTGGCCTCCTGCCGGTGCCCGGCGGGACACCAAATTAAGGAAAGCCACACAATGAATGTGTGAGAAAAAACGTTAGTGTATAAACACAGAGGCCAGGGCTCCCAAGGGGAGGGTGAGCGAGAGGAGGCCACGGAATTACAGAGAGAGGGGCGGTGTGGGTGACCGCTGGGATTTCCCACCAGGGGCCTACAGGTAATGAATTATTTTCAAGGAAATTGGCACCAACATGATCTTAGGTCAAAAAGATGAAAAAGGTAAAAAGAGCGTATTTTCTATGGCTGTTGAATTAAGTGCTGAAGTGTAATGCGAACAGCTCTGAACAAAATATAAAGCTGGAGGTGAAAATGTAAAACGGCCCCAGGAGACATTACCTCTCAACGCTCTCTGACCCCCAAGAATCCAGCCACCTCCTTCCTATGTCACCACCCTGGCAGGGACAGGGTCGTTGGGTTTGACTGAGGCCTCCTGGGGGGCAAGGAGGAAGGACCCCATCACCCACTGAGCAGACTCTCCACTGACTTTCCCAGCAACCCACAGAAAATCAAAAAGTCCTTGTGTGTGCATGCTAAGTCACTTCAGTCATGTCCAACTCTTTGCAACCCTATGGACTGTAGCCCACCAGGCTCCTCTGTCCATGGAATTTCCCAGGCAAAAATACTGGAGTGGGTTGCCATTTCCTCCTCCAGGGGATCTTCCTGACCCAGGGATGGAACCTGCAGGTCTTATGTCTCCTGCGTTCATTCGCAGGTGGGTTCTTTACTACTAGCGCCACCTATGCAAATCCTGAATGGCTCCCTACTAGGGATTCATAGACTCCAGAGAGGACCAGAAAAGCATAATCTTAAATGATCGTCCCTTGGTAATGAGGGAGAAGGTGTCTTCCTTCCATGGCCTGACTCCCAGGAGATGCAACTGTATTTGTTTTGAGATCAGCTTAAACCAAGATAGGGCCAAGGGTGTCCCCCCTACCCCTGGAAGCTGAGTGAGAGGTGCTGGTCAGGACTGGTCAGGACTGAGGCCTACTGCTGGCACCTCAGGGCATCTCCCCCAGTCCTGCCTGGTGACAAGGTGTGAGAGGGAAGGGTGCTGAGGGCTCCCCAGGACACCCAACAAGGGGCCTGGGCTGTAGGGGGGACCCTAGAGGGAAAGGCAGCGCCACCAGGGCAAGCTGCCCCCAGACACGAATCTGGGGCTCATGAGGGCCAGGGAGGTACTTGGCTAAGGCGAGGGGAAGCCTACACTTACGTCCTCTCGACTTGGCCATGCCATCTGCTCCAGGCGGCCCTGCTAGGGCGCCAAGGCCAGGTGGGCCACCAACCAGTAATTTGTCCTTAGTTCTGTGGTCGCTTCAAGTGCTGCCCCTGTGCTTTGGGGCCTGCCTCATGGGGCACACAGAAGGGTGAGGCAAGCACACAGGGGTGAATAGAGGAGCTTGCACCAGGGGACCCCGGGGCTGGGTACCAGGAGGGCTCAGGTCTCCTGACTCGGGAGGAAAAGGGCTCAGCAGGTGGGGCCCCAGGGCTTCAACAGCAGCCCCCAGCCCCGCCACTCCCTTCCCAGTGACATGCCATACCTATCTGCTCTGGGAGATATTATTTGGGGATAGTAATACTACCTACCTCAGAGGGTTCTTATTAAGTTATAGGCATTAATGTGTGACAGTGGCTTAGAGGGGTGAGTGACATCTTCTTAGCCACGAAGCCCCCAGACTCCCCCTCTTCTGGGAGGCCTTCTCTGACCCAGTACCCCAACCCTCAGGGCCCCCGATGCTCCTGTGAGCCATCCGTCCTCCCTTCTCCTGGCTGTGGGGCCTGTGGGTGCCCTAGGCCAGGCCTGGGTTTCACATATCTCATCCAATCTGTCGCCCACGACCGGGCCTCCTAGGTCTGGGCCCCTGGCAAGGACACAGCAAAACCTAAAAGAACAACGTGAAGGGAGAGGTGGTTCCTACTCCCCACCTTTGGGAGGCCGGGAGCCCCTCTCCAAGGGAAGGCCATGCTCCCTTTCAAAGTGAGAATTCGGCATGTGAGAGAGGAGAGGTGGGGTGCGGTGGGGCCAGCCCCCACGAGGGGCCACGCTGTGATTAATGAGGCTCCCAGAGGCTCTCCAGGCAACTGCATGTGGCCGCCGTGGAATGCAGGACAAGCGGCTTCCGAGTGGCCGGCCAGCGAGGCGCTCCAGGGCTTCCTGCGCATCAGAAACGCCCAGGCTTACAGCTTCCCAACGGTGAGCCCAGATCTCCTTCAGTGGGGAAGAAGGGGCTTTGTCCTTTGATCCCATCCTCCAGGAGAAGACACAGAACAGGCCTAGCCACCTGGATGTAATTCCAGCTCCCTTTTGTGCCAGGGCTCTGACCTCCTGAGCTTTCTGGGCTGTTCTGAATCTTCATTTCCTCAAGTGTAAAGTGGGTATAATAAAGGTACCTACCTCATTTGACAGAAAACAACAGATTCTATAAAGCAATGATCCTTCTATTCAAAAATAAATAAGTTTTTTAAAAAATACCTACCTCAGAGGGTTCTTGTTAAATTATAGGCATTAATATGTGTCAGTTGGATGGCATCACTGACTCAATGGACATGAGTCTGAGTAAACTCTGGGAGTTGACGATGGACAGGGAGGCCGGCGTGCTGCAGTCCATGGGGTCGCAAAGAGTCAGACACGACTGAGCAACTGAACTGAACTGAACGTGTCAGTTGCTTAGAGTGGTGACTGATGCAATGTGAAGGCTATGGAATATTTGCTGTCATTAGGATCAGATGATCTGACTTGAAATCCACTCTTCCTGGACAACCAATAGAACTCTTCCTGGGCCATCAGTCCCTCCCTCCTTCACTAACCCCAAAAGGAGCCATAAGTTTCTGTAACGTTTGGTACCTAGCAAACTGGGAGTCTTTGTCTTGGCTGAGTTTCTGCTTTGGCCTCTAACTGAAAGACAGCATCGACGTGGGCCTCGTTACATGAGAGAACATTTCTCAGGCGACGGGACCAGGGCCAACACCAACCTGGGTAAGCCAGCCAGGCTACTGCTGTGTCCAGCAGAGAAGGGGCTCTGTCACGCCCTCCTCCCCCTGCCCACCAGAGTTACTAGGAACAGGTTCCAGGGAGGCTGATGCCTCAGTATATATATGAAGAACAGGACTAAGTTCTCAGTGGCAAGCAATCATTGATAAGTTGATCAGAAGTAATAAAAGTCCTATATGGCACCTCCGTCTCACAAAGTCCCAAGGTCAGCTGTGGTCACAAAGTTCACAAGGTCACTAAGTCCCAGAACTCAGCAAAGTGAAGAAAGCCATCCCAGCCGAAGGCCCACTGGGCTTCTCGTGCCTCTGTGGGCCCCTTGGAGGTCAGTCCCTTGCCATATTCCTCCAGACCACAGCGCAACCAGGTAATTTCTAAAGGCCTTCAGTTTCTGACAGACTCTCTCTCTTCTTTTACCAACATCATCATCAGGAATATTAATGGAAGTAGATTGCTTTCTATGTGCGAGACCATTCATACAACAAATCCAAGGTAGCCCATTGTGGTCTCTATTTTATAGACAGGGAAACTGAGGCTCCCAGAGTAACTTCAAAGTTACAACTTATCCACATAAAACTGGGCTTTAAATCCAGATCTGTGTGACCTCTAAAACCATACCCGGAAGCAGATACTGGGCCATTTTTATAATACAAATGATGCCATCAGTAATTTTAACAACTTTCCAGTCCAGGCACCCTATATGGGTTTCTCTCGTTTCATCTTTACACCAGCTTTACATAAAGGTGAGTGTGGTCATCCCAGTGTTACAGGGAGATTAAGTAACTTGTCCAGAGCCAACAGAAGACACTTTCTATCATGTAAATCCAATCCTATCACTCCCTTTGTTGAAAATCTAACTCATCTTAGTCAAAATGTATTTTCCTAATTACTCACCCAATTTATTTGGGGGGATAGCAGAACTGATGCTCTTTTCATTAGCACTAGGAAGGCCACACCAGCTAAAATAGTGAAACTACATCTGAACCAAAGGATACTTCTTCACATACCTCCCTCTTGCCCCCGTCATTATAACACCCCTTCCAAGGGGCCTGCTGGGCCTCCGCTGGACTCCAGCCACAGCCATGTGTCTGACAGTGTCCATTCTGATTGGTCAGTCCCAGTGCTGGGCTGAGTGTAGGCCTCTGGTGACCTTAACCCAAGCACATACACAGGTGTGTAAGCACACCTATTACATTGACTGACCAGGGCCCTCTGCATTTGTGCAACACAGGACACAGGAATGCAGAAATGCCTATATGAAAAATTAAACATGCCAAGGTGGTTCCAATGCCTTCAGAGCCCATGTAAGCAAACCAAAATCAAAACCTAAGAACCAAACACAAGCCGCCAACTAGGCTCTCCCAAACACCGCAAACACTTCAGTTGAAGCCAATCAGATAACGTCCTCGCTTCGCTTCTGCCTCTTCTCTACAGAAGTCTTGCCCTGGCTTCTCTCGGTGGAACTCTTCTAACAGCTTCTGCTCCCATAAACCCTTAAAACGTTCAGTATGCCTAGATGTATTTTTCAACATCTATACACAGGCATCAGGCACAAACACACGTGGAGTGGATATAAACATCTGCATGAATGTACATGCACCCACACACGTGAACAGATGTACCCCATGCATACCCCCCAACTCCACTAGCACATCTTCCTCCTCAATGCCTTCCTTTAGTTGCCAGAGATGCCCTATTCCAGGCCCACCACCCACTTCTGCTTCTGAAATTCTCCTTTTCCTGTTCCATGGTACATTCAGCTGCTCCCTTGAAACCCAGGGCCATGCCACCTGATACCTGGAAGCAGACTGAAGCTCCACGGCCATGGTCAGAGGGCTGGTCCTACAGAAAGGGAGCTGAGAACAAGGTCTTTGTCACCCTGGCTGGGTGTTCCCCTTGTTAGATGTCAGCTCACCCAGGAGAGACGTCCTACAATTACAGGCAGGCCAGGATGATGGCCTGATTGCCCACAGCCTCCAAGTTCCTGCTAAGTCCACAGGTTCAGCCTCTTATCAGAAAATAGATGAAGAAGGTTGGGTTCTGCCAGCTCCAGGTGAGGTCCCCTAGGCACTGGCCATGGGGCAGGGGTGGGGGCAGTCCTCACTTGGCCTGTTACTCCCCATGGGTGCAGTTCCTGGAACAGTTCTAGAATTTTCTGAAGAGTGTGTCACAGCACTTTGCTCTCAAAGGTGCAACTGTGCAGGTCAGCCCACACACCCCTCCCAGAGCACAAATCCGGGCCCACCTCACCTCCCTGCCACCTCCTCCAGTAACATGACACTGAGACCGGACCAGAAGTGCAGGTGGGCTGTGCTCTTTCATGCAACAGACACTTATTCAGCACCTGCTGTGTGCCTGCTGCTTTTCCAGGAGAGAGCTCTCTCCATTCTGCCCGAGGGGCTCTGCCTGCAAAGCTGCCCACCTGCTGCAGCAGCAGGTCACCTGTTGGCCTCTGACTCCTTCCATTGGGGCCACAAACTTCCTTTGTGTCCTGTGAGGTATCTGGGCCTCTCATGTCCCTCCCAGGTCAGACTTTTATCAGGGTTACTCCCAGAGATGGCTCATTTCTCAGGGCCAGGAGAGCAGCTAGCTGAGCCTCCAAGGACAGGCCTGGAGGGTCTGAGCAGACAACCATCTGTGCTGGAGAAAGCACTCCCACCCAACGCCAGCCCCAGGCTCACCTTTCTCCAAGAAGAGTCTCTCACTTGAGTAACATGTCCCAGAAATAAACCCCCTCCCACCCCCCAAGAACTCCATTCCAGGGCCTCCCAGGACCCTGAGTGCTGGGAAATGCACTTCCAGCCATACACGTGCTGTCTCTGCTTCACTCCACCCAGAGGGGCTCCTGGGAATTTCACAGGTGACACTGATGAATGGAACACACACGGCCTGGCTGCCAAGACCAACAGGACTATTTGGAGGGCCTTCCAGCCACATGTCTGCACTCTGAGAGTCATTCACTAGAGCTGCTGCCACTGGACTAAGCCATTCTCCACTGGGACCACCCACCAGTCTGGAAGAGGTCTGCACCCCTCCCTGCATGCAATGAGCATGCCCATAACACTTTTACCCCCAGCCCAGGATCAGGCATAGAGTAACGAGCCCCTAAACACACTGCCTGTTTGCCTTCAGCAGAATCAGCTCAATAAAGGCAAGGCCTCTCTCTGTTCTGAACCCCTTTCCTGCATCCCTTGTATCCCTCCCACCCCCATCACCTCTTTACTTGTGCCCTCATGCTCCAGTTCAACCAGCTGAGGGGTCCGGGCAGGGAGCCAGTTCCCTTGCACTGCTCCTGCCTCCAAGGGGTTGACTTGCATCATCCTCAGTGCTCTCCTCCATCTTCCCTGTGCACCGCCCCACTCCAGGCAGAGATCACATCAGCACCCTGGCTATCCCTCACCCAAGGAGACTCATATTTTATACACGACTTTGAGGTTCAGGGTACGGCCCACTGTTGGCTCCAAAACAACTTTCAAATTGGAGTTAAAGCTCAAAAGGTGCCCAAAATGCTCAGCTCAAGACCAGGATCTGCAGAGCAGGTCACAGGTATTAGGCTGACTACATATTCTCACTGGATGGAGGACAAACATGGCTTAGTCCTCGAACTATTCTCAGACCCCCAAGTCCTCCCAAGAGGTGGGGGGGGGGGGGGGGTGTCTTCTCCCCTGGCCTCGACACCCAACCTTGCAATTCGAGGTGGGGGGGTCCTCCATGTCCTGGATGGAAGTCCTTGTTCCACACAGCCAGATGGGCATGAGAAAACCTTAGGTTTGGCCAGCAGGAGGCTGTGCCTCATTGCACAGCCTTCTGAGCAAAATAAGCTTCAGTTCAGTTCAGTCACTCAGTCGTGTCTGCCTCTTTGTGACCCCATGAACCGCAGTACGCCAGGCCTCCCTGTCCAGCACCAACTCCCGGAGTCCACCCAAACCCATGTCCATCGAGTCAGTGATGCCATCCAACAATCTCACCCTCTGTCATCCCCTTCTCCTCCTGCCCTCAGTCTTTCCCACCGCCAGGGTCTTTTCCAATGAGTCAACTCTTCAAATCAGATGGCCAAAGTATTGGAGTTTCAGCTTCAACATCAGTCCTTCCAAAAAACACCCAGGACTGATCTCCTTTACGATGGACTGTTTGGATCTCCTTGCAGTCCAAGAGACTCTCAAGAGTCTTCTCCAACACCATAGTTCAAAAGTATCAATTCTTAGGCACTCAGCTTTCTTTATAGTCCAACTCTCACATCCATACATGACAACTGGAAAAATCATAGCCTTGACTAGATGAACTTTTGTTGGCAAAGTAATGTCTCTGCTTTTTAATATTCTGTCTAGGTTAGTCATAACTTTCCTTCCAAGGAGTAAGCATCTTTTAATTTTATGGCTGCAATCACCATCTGCAGTTATTTTGGACCCCAGAAAAATAAATCAGCCACTGTTTCCCCATCTATTTGCCATGAAGTGATGGGACTAGATGCCATGATCTTTGTTTTCTGAATGTTGAGCTTTAAGCCAACTTTTTCACTCTCATCTTTCACTTTTATCAAGAGGCTCTTTAGTTCTTCTTCACTTTCTGCCCTAAGGGTGGTGTCATCTGCATATCTGAGGTTATTGATAATTCTCCCAGCAATCTTGATTCCAGCTTCTGCTTCCTCCAGCCCAGTGTTTCTCATGATGTACTAGAAGCAGAAGATATTAAGAAGAGGTGGCAAGAATACACAAAAGAACTGTACAAAAAAGATCTCCACGACTCAGATAATCATGATGGCATGATCACTCACCTAGAGCCAGACATCCTGGAATGTGAAGTCAAGTGGAACTTAGGAAGCATCACTATAAACAAAGCTAGTGGAGGTGATGGAATTCCAGTTGAGCTATTTCAAATCCTGAAAGATGATGCTGTGAAAGTGCTGCACTCAATATGCCCGTAAATTTGGAAAACTCATCAGTGGCCACAGGACTGGAAAAGGTCAGTTTTCATTTCAATCCCAAAGAAAGGCAATGCCAAAGAATGCTCAAACTACCACACAATTGTACTCATCTCACACGCTAGTAAAGTAATGCTCAAAATTCTCCAAGCCAGGCTTAAGCAATATGTGATCCATGAACTTCCAGATGTTCAAGCTGGTTTTAGAAAAGGCAGAGGAACTAGAGGTCAAATGGCCAACATCCGCTGGATCATCGAAAAAGCAAGAGAGTTCCAGAAAAACATGTATTTCTGCTTTATTGACTATGCCAAAGCCTTTGACTCTGTGGGTCACAATAAACTGTGGAAAATTCTGAAAGAGATGGGAATGCCAGACCACCTGACCTGCCTCTTGAGAAACCTGTATGCAGGTCAGGAAGCAACAGTTAGAAGTGGACATGGAACAACAGACTGGTTCCAAATAGGAAAAGGAGTATGTCAAGGCTGTATATTGTCACCCTGCTTATTTAACTTATATGCAGAGTAAAACAAGCTTGCTTACATGCTAAATCGCTTCAGTTGTGTCCAACTCTTTGTGACCCTATGCACCATAGCACGCCACGCCCCTCTGTCCATGGGATTCTCCAGGCAAGAATACTGGAGTCAGTTGCCTTGCCCTCCTCCAGGGGACCTTCCCAACTCAGGGATTGAACCTGTGTCTCTTATGTCTCCTGAATTGGCAGGCAAATTCTTTACCACTAGCAACACCTAGGAAACCCCAAGTAGAACAAGGACAAGAACCAAATGTTGCTTTGACTCGTCTTGGTAACAGTATTTCCCATTCCCTCAAAATGACCTACCAACCGAGGAAAACACACATTAAAAACTTCACCCCACTCATTAACATCAAGAGTTTGCAAAATATAAAGTGTGCCCATTGAAATGATACCTAGATCGAGGTCTGAACTTTGTACTCTGATCTTAAGCCCAGAACAAGATGGTCACTGGCTCACATTCTCTAATGACTGACAAGAGCCACATGGTTACAGTTTGGTTGGTTTGGGGGTTTTGTCTGTCTCTTATGCCTCTCACCATGTTAAGTTCGTGCCCCACAGAGAAAGCCCTCACCAAGGAGATGGGCGTCATGGGGCGGGTGAGAACGCGGATCCAGAGGAAGTCTGCGGGAGGAAACGCAAACCCAGGCTGAGGGTGCCGTGCCCTACAATCTCCTAAAGGCAGTGAGCATTACTTCCTTTCTCTTCTGAGGCTGTGGACTCTGGCTGTTTCTATGGCCTTGGCTCTCCATACATCAGGTTGTGCCTGCTTCTAGCTTTGTATTGAGTTCTGTCTGGGCAATAACTTTTGGGAAAATGAAAAAACTCAAGGTATCACCAAATTCACCAGATGTCTGGGGAACTTAAGAAAAATGCCCGTCTGGCAAATGGAAGGGTACGTGGCTAAACGACTAAACAACAACAATCAATAGCAAATGATGGAACTGGGAAGTGGGCAGGATTTCTATTTCCAGTCCTCATTCTGCCCCCAGCTTCCCACAAAACCTTGGGAAACATCTTCTAGTCTCCCGTTTCCTTAGTTTGTTCACTTGTCGTTCAGTCGCTCAGTCATGTCCAGCTCTGTGAGCCCCATGGACTGTAGCAAGCCAGGCCTCCCTGTCCCCAGCTTCTTCAGAGGGAGGCCAAAAGGCAGACAATCTCCGAGGGGCCTGGAGAGTAGCCCCGCCTGGAAGAAAATGCTGAGGCAGCTGGAGCCCAATTCAGTTCAGTCGCTCAGTCGTGTCCAACTCTTTGTGACCCCATGAATCGCAGCATGCCAGGCCTCCCTGTCCATCACCAACTCCTGGAGTTCACCCAAACTCATGTCCATTGAGTCGGTGATGCCATCCAGCCACCTCATCCTCTGTCGTCCCCTTCTTCTCCTGCCCCCAATCTCTCCCAGCTTAGGGGCTACTAATTGCTGTGGCTACTGTATTGGCTGACAGGTGAAGCCAGAACCTTCTCCCTGGCTCTGGGAACCCTGCAAGCAGTTGGGATCTCAGACTCACACAGAAGATGCAGGGAATCATAAGGTTGGAGGGCCCCCTCAGGACCCCCTCTCCCAGCTCTGGGGTGCAGAGCAGGCTTCCTGAGTCACTGCTTGCAGCACAGTCCCCAGAGCAGCAACCCAGGCTGCACATGGGCATCTGTGCTCCTTAGCAAGGGGCACTGGCCAACGTGGTCCCGTCACTCAGGGCAGGCTTCTCCCAGGCAGAGGGCCAGACAACCAGTCCTGAGGCAGCTCATTCTAACGTATGTGTGAGTCTATGGGATTTGAAGCTCAAAAGACTTGTGATCACTATGACCTCTTTGAGAGTGAAAATGGATGGTAATCCCCATGGCCAAGAAGTCTCATGGCCTGTCTGTGAGATGCCAACACCACGACCACCCCACACTCGTCCTGGTCTTTCCTCTACCCCAGGAAGCAGGCTGGTGATGTGTTTGAGAATCAAGCAATGGAACTTGGGCTCCAGAAAGGCGAGCCAGGCAGGAGAGGGTGCTCACTTACCCTAGATTGCGAAACAAACTAAACCACTCTTTCCTAACCTTCCCCTTGGTCCCTTTGCCCTGAGTGAAATCCAGGCCATGAGGACTCAAGAATGTGCCTCACAGGGATCCCAGACCCCAGCTCCTTATTAAACCTTTCCATACTCATTTGAGCACAATCAGAATTTTTTAATCATCTTCCTGAGCATCAATTTATGGGGAGAGATCATTTCCAGATGTGATTCAAAATACAAAAAAAAAAAAAAAAAAACGCACACTCATTGATTAACAAATGATTTCTAGATGGAGAATACATGTGACTCGCAGTCCCCAGCTGAAAACTTGCATCAAATTCTGTTTGAGTGATACAGAAGCCAGACATTCCCTGGTCCTGTCCATCTCTTTTCAGCTGAGGTCTCTTCCCTAGCCTGGCTCAAAATGTCTCTGTTTCAGACCAGAACAAACAGGAACTGGAAAGAGGACTCTGGCCTTGACCAGATTCTCTCTCCCGCTTTAGCTGATTTCTCACAGCCCCCAAGCTCTGAGCCACGGCAAGAGCAAATGATGCACGGAGGAAGAATTCAGTGCTAACAATCAAAGGATGGCTTTCTAGTCCACACTCTACAACAAACTGTCTATGAGCTTCAGGAAGACACCTCCCCTGTCCATTCTGTTCATGGCTGTTCACCGTACAAATGTTGCCAACTCATTGACTGTGCACTAGTTCCTGACTAGCCCATGCTGTGTGTGTCCTTGTGCACCACGGACCTTGTTCATCCGTGATCGTGCACTTTCCCAAAGACCTTTCCCTTAGCGTGCTAGGCACCCACTAAAAACCTACTCCTGATGAGAGACCCAAATCTGAGCACGACTTGGTGTTCTCAAGCAGAGCTGCCAAGCTAGGCAGTCAGTTCTGGACACTCTTACCACACAGCAGGCAGTAGGAAAGCGAAGCCACAAGCGAGGGGAAACTCAAGATTCCATAAAGGGTGGAATTGGGGCTTGATGTTGAGCTCTGGTACAGGAACTTACCAGTTCAAAGCAGGATGTGCCCACACTAGAAAGAAAGTAAGCAGCCTGGACTTCCCTGGTGGCCCAGTGGTTAAGAATCTGCCTGCTGGTTATCCATTTTAAATATAGCGGTGTGTACATGACCTTCCCAAAGTCCCTAAGGATCCCTTCATGGAACTGTACCCAATGTTATATGCCAGCCTGGATGGGAAGAGGGCTTGGGAGAGAATGGATACATACACGTATAGGCATGGCTGAGTCCCTTCGCTGTTCACCTGAAATGACCACATTGTTAATAGCCTATAACTGAATACAATATGAAAAGTTTAAAATTTGGGTTTAAAAAAAAAAAGAATCCACCTGCCAATGCAGGGACACGGATTCAGTCCTGGGTCCAGAAAGATTCCACATGAGTTCATGAGCTGCAAAACTACTGAGCCTGCACACCTAGAGCCCATGTTCTGCACCAAGAGAAGCCGCTGCAATGAGAAGCCTGCTCACCACAACTAGAGGAGGCCCCGCTCACCATAACTAGAGAAAGCCCGTGTGTAGCAACAAAGTCCCAACACAGTCACAACTAAATTAATTAATTAAAATATATATTAAAAATAATAATAAGGAGCCAGAGAATTTGGGAGCTTGCCCCAGTGCCCGTCCAAAACCACTAGACTGGCTTTAGTTCTGCCCAGACTCAGCACCAGCAGCTGACTCCTGTCCACCTGGGGACCCTCTCTGCGCTTTTCTTTTTCGGGCTTTCAGAGCCCCTGCAGTTCCCCTGGATGGCTGGCATTCCATCAGTTAATTGGTTTGTTCCTTCTAGTCTGTGCACAGCAGATACCACGTGACACGTACATTGTTCCCAACCCTCTCTCAAAGGTATCAATTCCTCCAACAGCCATAGTAAGTGATTCCTTACATGTTCCTGCATGTTTCACAGGGCCACCAGCAGGGCGGATGTGCCTATCAAAAAGGAAAATGTCTGCCTCTTGGGCTGCAACCAAGCCACAACTTAATTTCCTCTTCTGGCTGTACTTCTCACGAAATAAATATGAAAAATGGGGTTGGGGTGACTTGGTCTCAGATAAACAGGCCACACTCTGTAGCTGGACAAACAAGGTGCTTGGCTAGAAATAAGATGTTCTTTGGCTGGCATCTCCGAAACATGACAGCTTCTTCCCAGATGCTATGCAAAGCTTGCAGCGAGCTTTTCCTTCCTTGATGCGCCGCCTACACCAGATTTTGAGTCAGGCAGAACCCAAATGTAGCACTGATAAAGCTGATAGCTTTTCAAACACATACTAGGTGGTTGTTGTTTGTTGTTTTTCAGATGCTAAGTCGTGTCTGACCCTGCGATCCCACAGACTGTAGCCCACAGGGCTCCTCTGTCCATGGGATTTCCCAGGCAAGAATACTGGAGTGGGCTGCCATTTCCTCCTCCAGGGCATCTTTCCAACCCAAGGATCGAACCCACGTCCCCTGCATTGGCAGGCAGATTCTTTATCACTGAGCCACCAGGGAAGCCCACATATTAGGTAGTAATCATTACTAATAGAAGCATTTTGGCTGCATTTTCTCATGTAATCCTCACTGCAACCCTCTGAAGTTTTTTATTCTTACTATTTCCCATTTTACAAATGAGGAAACTGAGGCTTAATGGGATTAAACAAATTGCCTGAACACATACAGCTAGTAAGTGATGCAGCAAGGATTTGAACCAAAAACCATGATCTTCACTGCTAGTGCGTGCCAGCTTAATTTTTAAGTGCCTTTTTAAGGGCTAGAGGCCACACCTATGGACTCTGTCCACTTCATGCCCAGAGGGTTTCCGTTGAAGCTTGTCATTGTGACAGCGAGCAATTACTTGAGTCACAGAGATTCTAAGCTCCTCAACAAATAAGAGATGCCTTTTTGTCCTTCTTCCAGAAAGTCTGGGGGCCTTGTTCCACCGGTGGGGCCTCCAGCTGGCCAGGACAGCAGAGGGGCTTGAGTGCCAGGCTCGCTCTCAGAATTGTCACAGCTGTAGAAGGACAGGAGTGTTTCTGAGGAGCCCGGAGCAGGCAAAGAGGAGGTCTGTGCCTGGTTACTGCCTCACAGCCAGGAAGGAAATGCAGTGTGAAGGCCAAAATACAGACAGTTGACAATGTGCCACTTTCACAGCCAAAAGCTGGTTTTCCAGGCAAAGCAGAAATTCTATATTGAACATACCCCTCTGTCACAGCCCAGGGTGATGACTTTCAAATACAAATATAAAGTAATAACATGGAGAAATTTGTCACGGATCTCGGTTCATGACTCACTGTTTCTCTCTAGATAGATCCATTGCCACCAGCAGGCGTCACCAGCCGCAGTTTCTTTCCAGCTTCCTCTATATCTGCAGGGCCCTGTGAGTGGCCGGAGCCAGGGAGGACCTGAACCCAGCTGGTGCAAATGCCTCTCAACTGGCTGCCCGAGAACTTCCAGAGCAAAGGGGCAGCTGCCACCTGTGTTGCCATCCTCCATCGCTGTCACCTGAATTAGGTGGTGAAGGCGGGTTGAACAGCTTCTTGACATGCCATTGTGGAGTCTCTGAAGGAGAAAAATGGTGTTTTCTCTTTCAGGCTATCAGCTCAGCCCTGAACATGTTTTCTGAGTTAAATTGGATCCTTTACATACAGGACAAAGCTCTCCTGGGCTGGTCTCTAGGAGATCATAGGTTTGATTTTTCCTTTGAATCACTTTGTTCTTGGGGACTACTCAGGCCTTTGAGCACACTCCTGGTGATCTCTGATCCTGTGTTTCCATCCTGGAATGTCTCTGGAGTTTAATCCCCTAAGACTGTCCACTCCTCGTCTGGAGCCCAGGGGCTCACACACTCTCCTCTGCAGCTCTAGAATTTGCCTTGCTCTTTCCTCCAATATGTTCCTTGGACTTCTTCATCCTTGTGGTTACCCTCTTGCCTCTGAAATGGCCTTGAAACCCAGGTTTTCCCAACTATCAGCTCAGCTTCCAGCCAAACTGCAGATAACTTCCATGAGTGGAGCTTTTTCGAGGGTGTTCCCAGAGCAAACTGGCTCTGTTTCTAAAGTTTCTTTCCTTAAGAAACTTGGGACAAATTTCAGGGGCAAGATTGGAGGAAACCATGGGACTCAATCCTCTCCCTCCCTGCAGTGAAACACCCTTGTCTCACCTTTTCTCAGAAGGTTTTTTTTTTTTTTTTTTTGGTGTGTATGTATGATTTCATTTATATGAAATATACAGAAAGGAAAATACATAGAGATAGAAGTAGATCAGTGGTTGCCAGAGTGTTACAACTGGGATGTTATGCAAATTTTACGTCAACTGTAAGAAGAATAGGATAAGAAAATGTATAAAGGAGAAAAGCAGTAAGAAATAATATCCCTTAGAGTTGCACCACCCAAAACCAAATACTCTTCACACTTTGTTTCAGTTTATGTTCTACAGTAAATGAGACAGAGAACGAGATGGTTGGATGGCATCACCCACTCAATGGACATGAGTTTGAGCAAGCTCCAGGAGTTGGTGATGGACAGGGAAGCCTGGTGTGCTGCACTCCATGAGGTCGCAAAGAGTTGGACAAGACTGAGCGAATGAACTGAATTGATGTTCTATAGTAATAATTCTTACTGCATTTATAGTTTATATTTGGTTTTCAAACTTAATGTTATTTCCAAAGTATTGCCTATGGTCCATATGTTTCATGATCTTAAATACTGGCTACAGTTTCTTGATACTTATTTTTTAAATTGCTTCTTAATATTGCTAGACTAACTTATACTATGCTGTGCTTAGTTGTTCAGTTGTGTCCAACTCTTTGTGACCCCGTGGACTGTAGCCCGCCAGGCTCCTCTGTCCATGCGGATTCTCCAGGCAAGAATACTGGAGTGGATTGTCATGCCCATCTCCAGGTGATCTTCCCAACCCAGGGATTGAACCCAGGTCTCCTGCATTGGAGGTGGGTTCTTTACCATCTGAGCCCCAAGGGAAGCCCAATTTATACTGAAGGGTCTTAATCTCTGCAGCCCAGGAGACTGTCCCAGGTGTGGGTCCTGGAGGACCTACCCTTGTATGTCAGTTCACCCACCCACCCCCCAACCCCTGTCCCCAGGAGGGAGCATGGGTGTGGCTTCTATGCCTCCAGGCTGACCTGCCTACCTGTCAATCTCAGGGAATCTAAACACAACTCTCCCATCATCACCCACCACTAAGCATCAAGCCTACTTAACACCCCACTCTCTTCTCTGTCTCTGTCTCCCTCTCTCTTTGCCACACTGTAGGGTTTATGAGATCTTAGTTCTCTGGGACTGAACCCAGACCCTTGGCAGTGAAAGCACAGAATCTTAACCATGGGACGGGTTGTCACCTTAGAGTCCCCCCGACACATTACCAGTCAGACACACCTCCAGAGCATTTTTCTCATTCACTCAGCATACATTCGTGATATCTCTGGCATCCATCTTTGTTGAACCTCCCCCTCACCGTGCATGGCCCTTTCCTGCCTGTGTTGACACAGTCCCATTTGTGAACTAGTGACTTGGGATGGGAGAGAGAGAGAAGCCTCTAGGCTGAACCAATCTGCCTTCTCTCTCTCTCTCCTTTTTATTTCTCTCCAGAATTTGAACTAAGAGGTACAGAAACTATAGGAAAAATTGTCTGAGGCTCTAAAGGTCATTTACAGTTTGGACTAGGATAGGAGTCAGGGTAACCCAGGACTGTGAGCAAGCTGGGATTCTGAGTGAAGAGAAATGAACAGCCTTGTAGAGGAAGCTCCAGGGAAGGAGGCTGGAGCCAAGAGACACAAAGAAGAGAGACGGTGTCATCTCAGAGAGCAAGACACAGAGAGTCTGACAGGCACCAGCTGGAAACTTTCCCAACTCCATGAAGCTTGGCAGTACTTTCAGCCTCTCTCTCAGCTCACTGTTTATCCTCCCATTCTGCTTAAGTTCATTTGAGTAGTTTTTGTTTGTTTGTTTGTTTCTTATAATCAAATAATCCTCAACTGAGCCAAAAGCTTAATATGAGTATTTACCTTTTACATGTTCATGATCAGACTCAGCCAAACTGGGCGACTCCCCAAGGCAGGTCCCACGCCCTGGTCCTCTGAGCCTCCTTAGACAAGCAGCAGACCTGGGCATCCCCTGAGGCATCTGCCAGCAGCTTCAATATTAACCAAGAAGACGTTCATTCCTTCAAATCTCTTTACTGCCAATCAGTCATAGAATATTGACCATGGCCCAGCATGGCCATATGGTCCCCTCCCAGATTCTCTTTGTCCTCATTTCAACCTTTCCTGTCCCCAGAGACATCCCTAGGGTGGCAGATATCAGGGAAAGGGGCCAGGCATCATTTACCTTGCAGGAAACTTACAAATGTCCTGAAAATTGCTTATTGTTCATTTTTCATTACACATCTATCCACCTGCTCACCCATTCATCCATTCATCCACGCATCCACCTCTTCATCCATCCATGCTGTATATATAGAACCACTGAATGTTCTCTGGAGCACCTGCTCAGAGAACAGCTCCAAAGGCTGAGAAGTCACACATTAGCCTTGAACCACCAGAGTCTTCTGGGGAACAGAACTCACACTTCTTGACTTTTTCCTCAGTCCCCTACCATACTAGATTTTCCAAACAAAAATTCAAAAAACTCAATCTATTGGCCCCATGCATGAACACGTGTCATTACCTTTCTGATCCAGGAACTGGTTTCTGTACCCACAACACTCTGAACCAACCAGAGGCATCAGCAGTCAAAAGTGTATCATGCTGATCCACTGCTCGTCTGCAGGGTGGGCCATGTAGCTTCCTGACCTGCAGCTTCCTCCCAGGGGAACAAGTTCTTGAAGCTCATTCTATCTGATTCTATAGGGAGTCACAAGACCAACTTCTATTTGCTGCAGGAGGGCAAGGGGAGAGGAGAGATGGCAGCCCTCTTGTGATAGAAAAGGTCCCACAGTAAGGGCTCATAGCACGCATGGGGGAGATAACGCTATTAATGGTGGGGATAGCAATGGGGCGGAGGTGGTGGCAGGGATAGTAGATACACAGATGCTGGTGGAAAGTAAGCATTCAGTAATCATCTGTGTGCAGAGCTCCTGACTCAAATGAATAAGGGTAGCAGCAGACAGACCAGGCAGATCAGCTTTTGAGGTTGCTGGTCATTGCCGGCACTGCTTAATTCCCAGGCACTACCTGATCATATCAGGTATCTAGGATTTCTGAAAAGCCATGGACAATATAACACATTTAAATCCTCTAAGTCAATCAGGTCATCTTAGGAAAGTCCATATTCCCATATGGTTCATGGAGCTAGATCATCTCTGCAGTCAATTAGAGAAGACAGTCCTCTCAGGAAAGGCCCATCTGCAGATGATGATGCTCAGAACCTGTTGTTGTTCAGTCGCCCAGTTGTGTCTGCCTCTTTGTGACCACAGACTGCAGCACACCAGGCCTCCCTGTCCCTCATCACCTCTCAGAGTTTGCCCAAGTTCATGTCCATTGAATCAGTGATGCCATCCAACTATCTCATCCTCTGTCATCCCCTTCTCCTCTTGCCCTCAATCTTTCCCAGCATCAGGGTCTTTTCCAATGAGTTGGCTCTTCACATCAAGTGGCCAAAGTATTGGCGTCTCAACTTCAGCATTGATCCTTTCAATGAGTATTCAGGGTTGATTTCCTTTAGGATTGACTGGTTTGACCTCCTTGCAGTCCAAGGGCCTCTCAAGAGTCTTTTCCAACACTACAGTTTGAAAGTATCAATTCTTCAGCACTCTGCCTTCTCTATGATCCAAATCTCACATCTGTACATGACTACTGGAAAGACTATAACCTTGACATATGGACATTTGTTGGCTAAGTGATGTCTTTACTTTTTAATACACTTCATAGGTTTGTCATAGCTTTCCTTCCAAGAAACAATCTTCTAATTTCATGGCTGCAGTCACCATCCACGGTGATTTTAGAGCCCAAGAAGAAGAAATCGGTCACTGTATCCACTCAGAACCTGGCCCAGCTCTTAATCTAGGGCCTTCTCTTCTGACAGTTCCAAATGTTCCCTTCCCTCCTATGAGGTCCCTGTCCATTCAGTAAATCCTTGCATCAAAGAACGACAACATTTAGGAACAGGCTGATGACAGAGAAGATCAGAATTTAGATGAAATTTACTTTAGTCCAGGAACCAAATTGCTCTGGGTAAGCCAGCCTCCCTCTGTGGGCCCCTGCTCACTTCTTCCCACCCAGTTCCCCCCAAGCAGGGGCTGGCCTCTTCCTAATACAGAAAATACAGCTTTTCTTTAAAGTGTTGGATTTTCCCCTCAGAGCAAACCTCGTATTTGGATTCTCACCCTGTTCTCAGGGTACAGGGGCTGGTAGTGGGGCAGGACACACCGTGCCCAGTCCATTGACAGCCCTGGTCAACAGCTGTCAAATATTTGGACTGAAGCATATTTTGGGTATTTTCACAGAAACATGGGCAGCCTGCTCCCAGGAAGGAAAAAGAATTCATGACCAAAAGGAAAGAGTCCTTGGCATTGTAGGTAATTGTTACCATGTGAGTCCATTCAGCATTACATGTCCTCTCAGGCCCACCACCCTTCACTCAGCCCCTCCAGGTTCTGCTCACTGAACCATTAGCATAAACTCTTCCTCTGCCTTTACTTCCTAGGGATGACCCACAACTGTCCCCAGGAAGGAGCCAGCCCAGGTGCCACCATGTCTCACAGATACCTCAGGGCAAGCTGCGGGTCCAGGCTGTGACAAGCAATAGATCTTTCCAGACCAACAACTCTGTACCCAGGCCTGTCCTAGGTGCTGCAGACCACAAGCAAAGAGAATACCATCACCACCACCATCATCACCATCAGGATCATTACCATCATCACATCACCACCATCATCACCACCATCACCAGTCTCACTACCTACCACCAGCATCACCACCACAATCTCCTTCACCACCACCATCCTCACCATTAGCATCATAACCACGATCATCATGACCTTCATCACCTCCATAAAATTTACATAGCGATGGGCTTCCCTGGTTGCTCATTGGTAAAGAATCCACCTGCCAATGCAGGAGACATAGGTTCAGTCCCTGACCTCCATGCACCAAAACTACTGAGCCTGTGCTCTAAAACCCGGGAGCCGCAACTACTGAGCCTACATGCTGCGGCTACTGCAGCTCACACAACCTCGAGCCTGTGCTCCACAACAAAAGCAGCCATTGCAATGGGAAGCCTGTGCACCACAACTAGAGAGAAGGCCCCGCTCCACGCAACTAGAGGAAAGCCTGTGCAGCGATGGAGACCCAGCACAGCCAAAAAGAAAGAAAATTGTTTTCAAAAGAGAATTTTAAAATGTATCAAATAGGTACTTCTAAAAAATTTACATGTTGATCACTACCTGCCAGGCAGAATTAAATAAATATTATCTCATGCAAGTTTAGGACAACTCTACAGGACAGACATTATCAATACCCCTATATCACAGACGAGGATGTTGAGACACGGAAACATTAAGCAACTAGCTCAGGGTCACCAGTTTCTAAGGGGTGAGGCTGGAATTCCCTGAGCATCTGGTATTTGTGTCTGTCCTCTTCATCCCTCTGTGAAACTCCTCATGAACGAGATGGACCTCCTGCCTTTGGGATGAATGGACAGTTGAGACCAGCATCCAAGGAGCAAGGTAAGAACAAGGCAGCAGGCGCCTGAAGGATTAAATGAAAAGGAAGTTGCAGAGAGAGGTCTGAAAGGTAGCCGATGGCTGGAGAAGGCCTCTCCACCTTCCAGTCACAACACGAAAAGCGGGTTTCCACTGGGTCAGACACTGTGGAGGTCCTGGGGACAGATTTCTCTCTAAAAGTTGGCCACACCTGGATGCCTTGTTGATCCTGAGCTTGCGGGACTGGGAAAGATTAAATCGCCCTCTCAGAGCCACAGAGCCCAGCGCTACCAGTTCCTATGACCGGCACTAAATTAATGACATGAATGTGCTCTTCCCATCAACCTTTCCTGGACTGAAACATGAAATATCCTTTCCCATTTTTGATCTTGTGACCTCTAGGGTGTCACAGGTACAGATCCACACGTGTTGCCTGCCTGCAGACCTGTATACACGACACACACTCATGCACAAAAAGCACACTCCTGCAACCTTACCTCTTGTGTCTGTGAAATCTAGCTGCTTATCCACTGACAAAGGGGAGCCTAATATTTGAAACGGTGCCTGTGACTCCAGCACATCCACAGTTAGCCTCCTCTGCTTCTGTGCAAGGCAGCCTGTTCTTTTCACTAGAGTAGAAACAGTCTTAGGCAATGATGGATAATGCTTTAGATAAAGCCTTAGGTTTGTGCTGTGGGGAAGGTAGCAGCAGAAAATGTTCAGTTGCCAGGACCAGTGCCAAGGCAACCAGCTGGGGCCAGCCTGGTACCCACTGGGAGGAAAGAGGGGGATGAGGTTTACCTCCTAGAAGAAGGAGTCTTTTTTTAATAATTGAAAAGCATTTTTTTTAAGAACAAAAGGGGATTTTTTAATGTTAAATTGAACACTTTGTTTTGTATTTCTTAAAGTAATATTTGGGAAAACAGTGATTAGTGTTTTCTCTTTCATATTCCCCTGAGCATGACCTAGTCTCTAAACCGGCAAAGGTATATATTGGTTGGATGGAGTGGTGTGGGGGTAGCTAGAAATGTTATGACAGGAATGCATAGAGAAAGAGTTAATATTCAGCTCATATTATTGAAATACGATTTCACAGTAAGACAATAGGCCTGAAAGCTAGGCATTGACCAGAGAGAAAAGATGTTCTAAATCTCTTTAGGTTCTATTCAACATACTGACAATCAATCAGTCAGGCATGCAGTCGGCAATATCTATTGAGCCCTTCTCTGTATGTTCCAGAAGAATAATCTTATCCTCAAGAAACTTAGAGAAAAGAGACAGGCCACAAGTAAACAAGATAAATACTAGGCATTGATAAGTGCTAAGGAAGAGATTCCTGGTGCTAAAAGGGCTTCCCTGGTGGCTCAGAGGTGAAAGCATCTGCCTCCAATGTGGGAAACCAGAGTTCAATCCCTGGGTCGGGAAGATCCCCTGGAGAAGAAAATGGTAACCCACTCCAATATTCTTGCCTGGAGAATCCCATGGATGGAGAAGCCTGGTAGGCTACAGTCCACGGGGTCACAAAGAGTCGGACATGACTGAGCAACTTCACCTTCACTTTCAAGAAGGAGATAAAATTAGGTAATGTGATATGTACGTTTTGCAGGGTTGGGCATAAGGCCTGTCACCCTTAGGGAAGTCAGGAAAGACTGATTGAAGAGATGACATTTAACCTGAGACCTGAGTGATTACATAGTAACCGAGCAAAATCTAGAGAACATGGTAGTCACAGCAAGTGCAAAGGCCCTGAGACACGAATGTTTTTAGGAAATTGAAGATAAATACAAAGTATCATTAATGCTGGGGGATTGTAAATGACCAGAATGGAGAAATAGGACATAGGAGAGGTCTACAGAGGCTAGGTCCTCCCATAGGAGGACTTGAAGACTAGTATAAATAATTTAAGGTTTATTCTTATTACACTAGCAAGCCACATTGTTTGAAGCATGGGAGTGACACAGTTTAATTCATACTTAAGAAAGACCACACTGATTACTATGTTGGGAGTTTGGCAGAGTTTTTCAACCTTACCACTATCAAAATTTGGGGCTAGGTAATTCTTTGTTGTGGAGGGTTGTCTGGTGTCTTATAGAATTGTCAGCAGCATCCTGGCTTCCCTTCACTAGATGCCAGCAGCACCCCCTTGCTTCCAGTAGAGACAACCAAGTGTTCCTGCTGCTGCTGCTGCTAAGTCGCTTCAGTCATGTCCGACTCTGTGCGACCCCAGAGATGGCAGCCCACCAGGTTTCCCTGTCCCCGGGATTCTCCAGGCAAGAACACTGGAGTGGGTTGCCATTTACATCACCAAATGTCCCTTAGGGAACACAGTCACCCCCAGATGAGAACTTCTGTTCTATGGGGACCCAAGTAGAACAAAAGAGTTCCAATTCGGAGACTGTAGCTGCGGTCCAAGAAGAAGAAACAGCAGCTTAGATGCTGATGGTAACCATGGAGATGATAAGAAATGTTTGGGGTCCAAGATCTATTTTGAAGTTAGAGCCAGTGGGATTTTCTGATGGATTAGATGTGGGATGCGAGAGATAGAAGAGCCAAAGATGACTTGAAATTTTTGGTCTGGACACCTAAGACAATGGCAGTTCTGTCACCAAAATTAAAAATCCTTGGAATAAGGGACAGAAACAGGGACAGGCAGCCAAACAGTTCTGGTGTTGATTATTCTAAGATTGAGATTCTTCTTAGACATCCAAATGTAAATATTGAGAAGTAATTTAGACAGATAGCTACGTAGAGCTTCAGGCAAAAGATAAGTATAAATTAGAGAGTAACCCACACATCAGTTGAAGAAATTCAGACTATAGGATATTTTTTCTGTAGTATATTCAGACCATGAGACTTGCTGTCCAATTCAGAAGGAGAATAATACGTAGAGGAAAGAAAAGCTAGAAGTCCACCTGTCCCAGTCCTGAGGGGTTAGGAGGATAAGGGGGAAAATGCAGAAGAGGCAGGAGGTGAGATACGACGCTCCTCTGTTGAACTGGGCTTCCCTGGTGGCTCAGACGGCAAAGAATCTGCCTGCAATGCAGGAGACACAGGCTTAATCCCCGGGTTGGGAAGATCCCCTGAAGGAGGAAAAGGCCACCCACTCCAGTATTCTTGCCTGAGAATTCCATGGACAGAGGAGCTTGGTAGACTACAGTCCACGGGGTCAGAAAAGAGTCAGACATAAATGAATTACTAAAGCACACAATGTGTTGAATAATTGGAGGGGAAAACCAGAAGGAAGAGTCTTTTGTCCTATCTCTTGGTTGGGACTCTGGGTTAATTTTACTTTAAATCTTATACCAACATGGCAGCAACCACACCAAAGTAAATTTAATTGTGAAGCATACTAGAACTAAGGGAAGACCAAGCTTGAATTACGTTTCTGAGCCATTTTCAATTTCTTTAGGGGAACAGGGGAGCGTGTCTGGGACCTCAACCATCAAAGACAGCAAGGTAAGCAGTGACCAGACCAAGTGCCACTGGCTCAGAAATCAGAGGATCACCAATGCGTGAGGGGTCTGAGAACACAGGATTCCTCCTCCCACATCCCAGTGCCATACGGGGTCAGAGAAAGGAGAAGAGAGCTGGAATCAGTTTGAAATTTTTCAGTTGGGCCAAAATTTAGTTTTATTTCTTCTTTTACCAGCCATGTGTGGGAGCTCACGTGGAGCATCAGATCAGTATCAGGAAAACAAAGAAAGAACAATTGCTTTCATCAGTGTGGTTAGCATGGATAAACTTACCGCTACAGAACATACTGGTCGACCAGCCAATCCAGGGCTGTTCAGCAAACCATTGCTGAGTGCCAGCTATGCACCGACTCTTTCACGTCTACATTTCTAACTTGCAATAAATTAGAAATCCAAGGACCTGGTTCTTCATTTTGCTCTGACACGTGGTCTAGAACCTGGGTGGTGTTCTTTCCATCTCTGGATTTTCCTTTCTAGGCGATGAAGGGATTAAAGATTAAACCTTCTGTTAGTCTTCCAGTCCCACCAGCCTGGACTTTGAAGAATGAATGTGGTACACAAGTAGGCTTCCCACCTGGCCTCCTTAACTGTAGAGAGTGGGAATGACCACACAACCAGTCACCCTTCTCCTGGTCCCTAACTCTTTGACCTTCAGGAAACCTTGGGTCTCCTTCTCTCCTGGTTGTCATTCTTAGCCCTGCAGAGTTGGCCCCAGGGCTGAGAGTGGTAAGACTTAAGAACATTCCCCTTGGCGGCCAGGAAAACCCATCAGAAAGAAAAGACCCTGTTTTCCTTCTTGGATTCCCTTAGCACTTCCTTGAAGCCGAAGGGAATGACATCACAACAAAACAAAGTTGCCAAGACATACTCTAGAAAAATGTCCTCACATGGTTACATTTTCTGCAAATTACAGCGTTTGGAGTATAAATCAGAGTAATTGTTTAAATCAGAGTGACTGTTGAAACAGATTTCCAGTGATCAAATCAAAAACGCAATCATTCTTGCGGTTCCTCCGGTGCTTGGAGCCCCACATACTTCTGAAACTGTCGGTTGTCAGTTACATGGAGTGTTTACATTAACATGCTGCCCTAACAGAGAAAATATATATTTTAAGAAGAAAATGTGAATCCAGGGTTACAAGAATGTTTCTGAAACAGCTAAGTCATCTTGTTTCAAGTAAAACCAGATGTTTGCATCAAGAGAAAGCCAATCATTTCTTTTAATTATGCTCAATGGTCAGGCCACCAAGAATACCCACATGTGTACACATGAGCCGGTGGAAATCAAAGGCTCTGTGACAGAGAAAGCAATCAACAACTCCCAGACCACCAAATGGTATTGCCAGCACCGGCTCTGGGCACTCTCTGAGTTCCTTCCCTGAGAAAACCAGGGTCCCAAGCAAGGTCAGGCTCAGGAATAGATTCTCTGGTAGAGACTGAGGTTCCATACATACACACACACACACACACACTAAAAAAAAAAAAAAGGACTTCAACAGTTATGCTGTCCTCCCTCACCAAGACACCTCACTATCGCCAAAGACTCAGAAACGTGAATAAAGACAGAGCTCTTTCTCCTTGTGGTGTTTATCCTGAAGGAGATGCAGTGGATTTGCATGCCAGCCTCCCTGCCCAGGTGGTATAAGAGCCTGAGTGAGCAGAAGGCACATTTGTCAGTTTGGTCTCCACTCTGATGCACTGTCAGGTATGGCAGACCCGATGGAAGATTCTCCAAAGGCCAGGCAATGACATCCCTGACCGGTGGGCAGAAGGGAAGACTTTGCAGTTATCACCTTCCCTCTGAGATCCCGGCTCAATCTGAGAAAAGATCCATTCTCCCAATCAGGGGCTTCTCCTGTGGCTCAGAAATAAAGAATCCACCTGCAGTGCAGGAGCCACAGGAGACGCAGGTTCAGTCCCTGGATTGGGAAGATCCCCTGGAGGAGGAAATGGCAACCCACTCCAGTAGCCTTGCCTGGAGAATCCTGTGGACAGAGGAGCCTGGTGGGCTACAGTCCATGGGGTCACAAAGAGTCAGACATGACTGAAGCAACTTAGCAGCAGCTGCTCCTGAGCAGACATAACTGATTGCTGGGGGTCTTCACTGGGGGACTCACAGAGATTCATTCTATTAATAGAAAGACTGTTGTTCTTTAGTCGTTGTATCTGACTCTTTTGTAATCCCATGGACTATAACCCACCAGGCTCCTCTGTCTGTGGGATTTCTCAGGCAAGAATACTGGAGTGGGTTGCCATTTCCTTCTCCAAGGGGTCTTCCTGACCCAGGAATCAAATCCACATCTCTTGCTTGGCAAGCAGATTTTTTACCACTGAGCCACCTGGGAAGCCCAAAATCCTAGAGCTAGAATGTTTCCCACAACCAAAAAAGAATAGCCATGCCCTTAAGGCGTCCTTCCAAGCATGTCCACAGTACCTGAGCCTTTCCTCGAGAAGATGGTAAGTCCTAAATATTTGTTCCAAACAGTACTTATGAATCTGAGTACTGCTTCTAATAGCACTGCAAAAGCTTAATGCTCACTTCGCATCAGTTCACCAAACTTCATTGTTTAGGCACCAGCCTCACAATTTTCACTATTACTAGTCTTCTTTGAATTAATACTCCTACCTTTCTTGTTTTCAATTAAATGATTCTTTAGTCTTTTCTAAAATATTCAAGAAATCACAGATGTGTTAGTTGTATATCTTTTAAATATGTGTTAAACATATGCCATTGAGATGGAAATATTCATCCATATTTGGGCTAAAATCTTCTCACAAGTACCATCAGTACTTGTCAATAGCTTTAGACAATTATTCTGTAGAACCCTGGTGGGTTTTTTTCTGAACCCTTCATCAGATTCCTTTAGATGACATGGCGATACATGAACACAGGGCTGCATCACTCCTTCTGCCTGCCTCCGTGAGCTCTGCAACCACCTCTCAGCAAGTTGTCTAGTCATAGGAGGAGTTCAAGACCTGTTTTTTCTCATCCTGTTAGAAATAACCACCATTTCCCACCAACAGAATTAAGGGAGGGAGATTTCCTCCATGATTCATTATGAGAGGACATGAACAAGAATGCAAACACGGACTAAATGTTTTCTGAGTCCTCTCTGTGCCCCAAAGTTCCACGGACATTTCAGTGTTTTTCTTTTTTTTCCAAAATAGATCCAGCATGGGAAGTTGTAAAGGAAAGCTAATCCTGTATTATTATTCAACTAAGAACTCTGCTTTGAACTCAGCCCAGAAGTCAGACTATGTCTGTGCAACAGGCACTTGATAATCACTTCTTGGCTGCGGTTGACTGGTAATGTCCTCAAAACCAAGCCATCCTGGGGATTCCTGAAGTCAGAAGGGAAGTGAATTGTTTGAAAATAAAACACTCCTGCCTCAGGCCTTCAGACCGCCCATAAGACAGCGGTCTAAAAATCCAAATAACTGTTCTGAAATGTACTTCAACTCCATTTTGTCAAATGTCTGCTTGCGTCTTCCAGCCTCATGGATATAAGTCCCCTGATCTGGCTGCAGGCCACCCTGAACGGTTGTGTAACAGCAGGGTTTACACTGTGACTGCAGAGCTCAGAAGCTTCATCCGAAGTGCCACTGCTGCGATTCCTTCCATTCATTCCTGCAACCTTTTAACAAACAATTATTAAGCACCTGCTGAATGCAGTGATCCAAGATATTCACTTCAGGGGATCTGAAGATGCCTTACTCATGCCAGCAGTTGACGTTTCTCAATCCAGAGACAATGCCAGGAACATTCAGTCCTCTTTTAGTTTCCTAGGCATAAATCTCAGAACAACGCAGCATGCTGTTTAAGTAAGAAATTTTTCAGAAAACCACTTTTCTTGCAAGAGGTTGAGTCAAAGACTAAAGGATTTAGTTAGTGCCTTAACTGGAGATGCAAATAGGTGCTGATACCATTCAAAAAAGAAAAGGTTCAGAAAAGTGACAAGACAAAATTCATATTCTAAATGTTTGATCCCACTCATAGCAGCTTCAAAAAATACAATTTAGGCCCGACAGGTGTATCCAGATGCCTGCCATACAGCTAAGTACCCCAAAGCAGGTGGACCCCATCACACCTTTGGCTACAAGGAAGTTCTCCTGGGAAGGAAGCCACGCCCCTTGGCCCTGGCAGTTGACGTTTGGTAAAAATACCTGCAGGGAAGGAGGCCAGCTGTGGGCAAAGATGAAGAAGATAATCACCATCTTGGGACACAGGGGCCTCATGGCTGCCACCCCAGAAATTCTGACTTTGAACCTGGCTGTGCCAGGCAGTGACCCACAATGAACTCCAACAGTGAGGAAAGTTATCAATTGACCAGGCTGGTGAAGACTGCTATCCATAGCCTGAAGTCTCCCATAGCTGAACTTCACACACTGTGAAGGGTCATTCAATATTAACCATGGACAAATGGATCTTTGAGTGAAAAGTCTGTACTGTATATTATCGCATGAGAGTGTTTCAGCAGGCAGGGCATTTGAGCAGCTGGGGTCTTTTTGGAGAACTCACAGTACTTAAGTAGGGGTGCTGTACACTCCACTTGGGAGTGAGGCTCTTCTGGAAGATGGAAAGCCGCATGCCTATCAGCAATCCCATATTGGAAGTCAGGGCTGCAGCAAGTTGCAGAGTTCACCGCCAGAGGGCAGCAGTGCGCACAGACACAACGGAACCGCCCCATTTGAGAGAGGAGAAAACTGAGGTGGGAAGGGAGCTTAGCGATGCGCCCACAGCTCACAGGGAGAACTGTGATCCAGTCCAACCCCCTGACTCAAACCCACCCTCGCGACTCCTAGCCAGTGCTCCTCCAGTGACCCCCAGGGTCTCCAGAAAGGATCATTTTGGATGCTTTATGCATCTTTATTTAGAGTTGATAAAGCTGCCTGGTCAAACCTGCAACATCTCCCCCCAGGGGTCACTGGATCCCCCTAGTGATTCCTGGAATGCTCTATTTTTCCTTGACCCACAGTAAGAAATACATCGCACTTTGCAACCCACACTTAGTATGTTGTTATTGTTTAGTCACTCAGTCATGTCCAACTCTTTTGTGACCCCACCGACTGTAGCCCACTAGGCTCCTCTGTCCATGGGATTTCCCAGGCAAGAATACTAGAGTGGGTTTCCATTTCCTTCTCCAGGGGGGTCTTCCCAATCCAGGGATCAAACCGGCATCTCCTGCATTGACAGGCAGATTCTTTACCACTGAGCCACTAGGGAAGCCCTCATTTAGTATACTATAAACCATATACAAAACTGAAACACATTTTTACAAAGTAATATCCTTATTCCTCAGATACACTTGGATATTTTCAACTGTGCTGGATTCTGTGTCTCTTTTTTTTAATGCGAGGTGGATCTCCATCCACCACATTGACTTCACCACCAACTAACTGGTTGTCAAGCCTGGTTTGAAGGGTGGCCTGGAGAATGATCTCCAAAGAATGGAGGATAAAGTCTACTGTGTTGATTCCCCTGTACATTCCAGGTCCTGCAGGCTTCGGAGGGGCTGACAATGCTGGGCTTTTCCAATTGAGGAGGAAGCTGATTGCCTGGGGAAGTACCAAGGCAACCCTGATTCACCATCCAGCCTTACTTGGTCTGTATCATGCCTTCACCCATCCTCTCAGCAAACATTGAGTCCCCCCAAGAGTTCAGCCCGGCTTTGCCTGCCCTGCCAGAATTTCTGGCTTCAGACATCCCTGTGATCAGCCTTCCCCTGCAGTCTCTGGCTCCTGGAACTATATGGGGTCCCCATTCTGTAGCTCTGAGTGAAGAAGAAGGTAAGGATGAAGGAGAATAATCCGAGGCCAGAGGGCAGAAGATACTCAGAGCCAAGGGGTCTTACCAGGTAGATACTGCAAGGGGAACTTTTCCTCTGGAGACCAGAATCACCCCCATATCCCCCAACTCTGGCAGCAGCCCTCTCCCCCTGGGGCACAGCTGATAGATCTGCCCAGAAAGTCCTTCCTGACACTCTGCCAAGTATTTCAGTTGCTTGACTTCATCTCTTTGCTCCTAGCATGTGATTTTATGAAGAAATTCAAAGGACAAGCCATCCCTCACTGATCAATGCCCCAGTGATCCTAAAGTCCTGCTTGAAACCAAGGGCAGTGTCTCAAATCCGGTTCCCTGATGTCTGGAGAGATTCCAGGTGAGACCTCACAGCTGGATGTAAGGCTGTCACTTCGGTCCTGCTCTTCACCTTTGATGGACACAAGTGGATCACAGTAAAGAAAATCCTTCAAAGGCTCAGGCCAGGGCTGTGTCCCAAGATGCTGGCTGATTTCTCATCATATCACAGATCCAAAACTGAGGCCCCCAAAGACAAAAATGACTGAAAGATGGCACCTGTTCATTGCAAGTGGCATCGGTGTTCATTGGGTGTCCACCAGGCACAAAGCAGTGAACTGAGTTTCAAAAGAAGGAAGAGGATGAGTTTGGTCCAGTCCTGATTTTGCGCTCTTCCACAGGTTCATGGAGGAGTGAAGCCAAGCACTGACTTGGGTACCACCCCTTGGGACCACCTGCCGTGACTTGGGACCACCTGCCATGCATGTTCCCACCCTGCTCTCTGCAGAACACCACTCTTCACTTCCCACATAGGACTGCATTTCCGGGCTCACCTGTCTGCTTGTCATAGAATGTTGGTACCTTGTGAGTAGGTCAGAGAGAAGCTACGCTGGGACCAGGAGGTGAGGGAGGTGGATGGCCTCCAGAAGGTGGAAATTCATCCACCTCGAGAGGCTCCAGAATGGAATCCATCCCTGCTGACGCCTGAATTCTAGCCTGGTGTCACACTTTTACAGACCCGTAAGGTAATCAGCATGAACTATGTCAAGCCACCCTGTGGTGGTGATTCGTGACAGCCGCGAAAGGAAGCTAATGTAGATTTCCGTCATTTTCTTTGGGGCCAGGACCCTGTGGGCATCTCTCTGTGTTTCAGAACAAGAGGAGACATAGTCAGGTGACACAAGGGGACCTCTTGAACACCGCGTCCACAAGGGGGATTATGGAGCTTTGTCTTAATGGGAGAGGGGTTAGAAGCTGGCTCCTTGAGGGGAAGAGGCCACCATTAGGGAGTTATAATCTGAGGCTAAAGGATGGAAACAATTCTACGTCACTCACACAGAGACCCATTCTCACTGGCTTTCTTTCTAGGAAGAGCCGGACAGCAAAAAAAAAAAAAAAAATACACTCATGAACAAAGAAACAAGGACACCTTTGTACTTTGCAGAGAACCCAGTGGACACTCAGTGGACTGGAGCTGGTCAACCATTAGATCAGGGGCTGGGGTGTCAGAGACAGCCCCATCTGACCTTTGACCTGAATGACAAATAGGATGCAGGTAGATCAGGGCTCACCCTTTATATGCAAAGCACTTTTCGTGTGCTGTTTCATTTCATTCTCCCAGCAGACCTATAGAATCTGCATCGTCTCCATTTTACAGATGAGAAAACGGAGGTTCACAGAGACCAAGTTTCTTGTCTAAGATAACACAGCCGACCACAAAAGAATGAGGACCAGGCAGCCGTGTGGTCTGTCTGGCTCTAAAGCTGCAATCTTTTCTATTCTGCTCATAAGGGCTCCAGTTGCATCCTTCTTGGAATTGACCCAAAAGTTCCAGACAGAAATTTCTTTCCCTCTAGGTGTTGACATTTCGATCTTTCCTCCTTGGTCCCCTGGCAAGGGCACTGCCCGAGGAGGTTTCCACCCTCACAGCTGTTGCTCACGGGAGAAGATGAAGCTGGCCAGCTGCCCCCGCCCCGCCAGCCCCCGGCCTGGCCTCGCTCTGGCATGGTCCTGACCTCCTTCCTGCCCACAGTCCCCTTGGGCTCTGCCCTGGAGACCTGACACTCTCTCTCTCAGTGACCCTGTGCTGTGGGCCAGTGGGTGGGAGAGAGAGCGAGGCCAGATGGGCCGGCGGAGCCTGGAGTGACTGGCTGGTGGTATTCGAGCCTATTTTTATTCACCAAAAAAAAAAAAATCTGTTCTGTATTTTATTCAGCTCTGGGGCAAGGAGAGGTCAACTCTCTTCACCTCTGCTGTAAGATGAGAATGGTGCAGGAAATGAAATGACAGGGAAGCCAGCCCAGGGAGAGGGAGAAAGGGCAAATTACAGGGAAATTAAAAACCTGTGTTCAGATCAGAGTGGAGGGTGTCAAAGCTCCCCTTGCAGGGGGCCCTTCTCCCCAAGGCCACAGGGCGTGGAGATGTGAGCCCTGTAGCCATGCTTGACAACCGCCACATGAGGCCCGGTGACAGCATGGTGGCCTGGCACACACGTGGCCTCCTGAGGGAGGGCCTGGCTTTGGCCGCTGCACCATCGTCCATGCTTCCAGCTCCAGTAGGGTCACTGGAAGGAACTTCCCCAAGAAGCAGAGCCCGAGAGCCTGATGTGTTGGCATATGGCCCGTCTTTGCCTTTATCACGGTTACAGAGTCCCCTCAGTGTGCAGGCACAGGATTCCTATGCATCTGAGTCAAAAGGCATGAAATTATTCAGAAACCCAGATAAAGTAGCCTCTGCTCCTTTGCTCCGCAGAGGCATAACTTCAGCTCCATTAAGGCCTGCCTCCAAGGCCACATCCTCCCCTCCCCCTGGGGATGGAGCAGACACTGTGCTTTTGGTCCCAGCAGCCAAGAGCTGGAAAATGCCAGGCAGACACCGGTGCCCACCTTTCTCTTGACCTGGTGGACGCAGAGACACGGCTGCAGTTCCATCCAGAAAATCATCATGGAGCACCTGTCACATGCTGGGCAAGCTTCGGCCCCCAGAGGTCTAACAATGCAGGGGGTAGATAGACACGCTCAACTCACCCCACAGAAGGCCAGTGAGTGAAGCGTGAACAGAACTTTCCACCAACTCTGAGAGCACAGAAGAGAGGGACTCAGGTAGCCAATGGACCACAGTGAGCCCACTGGGCAAGGAGGCATGTGGGTGAGGCCTTAAAAGACAAGGGGGGCGGTTATTTTATTGTGGTTTTGTCTGTCTGTTGCTAAAAGAATTGCAGAGGCAGAGCCTGGAGGAAGAGTGGACTAGCCAGACTGTGGATAGGAATGCTGACCAAATCCTAGGGCATGTTTGGGGAGCAGTGGGGAGCACCGTGAGTTAGTCTCCCTGGGCGGCCATCATACATCACCCCAGACTGGGGGCTTCCACTGCAGAAATTCCTCTCTCTAGGCTCCGGAGGTTGGAAGTCAGAAATCAAGGTGTTGGTAAGGTTGGTCTCTTCTAAGGCCTCTCCCCCTGGCTTGTGCATGGTTGCCTTCTTTCTGTGTCCTGAACGTGATTCATCTTATTGTCTGCTGTCTCTCTGTGCGTTTTGTGATGTACAAAGTCACTTCAGTCGTGTCCAACTCCGTGCGGTCCTACAGACCGTAGCCCACCAGTCTCCTCTGTCCATGGGATTCTCTAGGCAAGAATTCTGACGAGGGTTGCCATGCCCTCCTCCAGGGGATCTTCCCAACCCAGGGATTGAACCTGCATCTCTCGCATCTCCTGCATTGGCAGGCAGGTTCTTCACTGCCAGTGCCACCTGGGAAGCCACCATGTCATTTTTATATAATTTCCTCTTTAAAGATTATTTAAATACTCGAATACAGTCAGATTCTGAGGGGCTGGGGTTAGGACCTCAGCACATGAATTTTCACTTCAGTTCAGTTGCTTGGTCGTGTCCAAATCCATGGACTGCAGCACGCCAGGCCTCCCTGTCCATCACCAACTCCCAGAGCTCACTCAAACTCATGTCCATTGAGTCAGTGATGCCATCCAGCCATCTCATCCTCTGTCATCCCCTTCTCCTCCTGTCTTCAATCCTTTCAAGCATCAGGGTCCCTTCCAGTGAGTCAGTTCTTCACATCAGGTGGCCAAAGTATTAGAGCTTCAGCTTCAGCATCAGTCCTTCCAATGAATGTTTAGGACTGATTTCCTTTAGGATGTACTGGTTGGATCTCCTTTCTGTCCAAAGGACTCTCAAGAGTCTTCTCCAACACCACAGTTCAAAAGCATCCATTCTTCGGTGCTCAGCTTTCTTTATGGCCCAACTCACATCCATACCTGACTACTGGAAAAGCCATAGCTTTGACTAGATGGACCTTTGTCAGCATTTTAGGGAGACATAATTCATCCCATGACAGATGTTAGGTCAAGAAGGTTAGTGATAAGAACCTTAGGCTGAAGTCAGATTTCATCATCTCTTGAGTGTAAAACTAATTCATCTTGCTTTTATGCTATTGGTTAATGTTATCAAAACAAACCCTGTCGTCTGCTGTGTGCTAATGGATGTTAAGCAAACAAAAGACAGACGCTAGTGTTCCATGGTCGAGGTTGGGGAAACCAATTTCCTCCCTGCAGGTCTTCTCAGGGTCCTTGAGTATGTTAACGTGCATTGTGAATTCTCAAGAGGGGAGCATAATCACTGAAACCAATTTTTAATAACTAGGAAACACCACCGAAGGTACTGGGGAGCCAGCGAAGATTTCTGAACAGCAAAGCAACATAAGCAAATCTTAAGTTTAAGGTAATTGCACTGGAGCTGAAAAATCTTGAGGTTGATGGACCATCAGAGATGGTTAGACACCAGCATCTGCGTAAGGGTATGTTCCAGAAGGCCTGGCCTCCATGGGTAGGATAGCCTGTGACTGGGCCAAGCTCACTGGAATCATCGGCCCTTCTTTTGTTCAACAAGTGTGAATTAGGCTCCTCCTGTGTACAGGCACTCTGGTTTGCCAGCCTGTTTGTTCCCCAACTTGGAGATCCCTGCCAGTGTACACCCAGCCCTCATCATCTGTGTCTCTGGGCAGGTTTTCTATTCCATGCAGAGATGGGAGCCTAATAGCACCAGCCATCTGGGGCCTGCAGCCCTGGCCCCCTCTCTTCTCTTCAAATCTATGCCACACATGGAGCTAAGACCTAGGACACATATCAGACTAGGACGCTCCCGGTGCCTCAAGGCTGAGTCAAGGCCCTGGTGCTCTCACCAACTAAGCAATTCACAAGAACTCAAGTGCAAGCCTTCTGAAACAAAGGTCTCCATTGTCCAGCTCCTAGGAGGCCCAAGAGGTATAGACACATCCCCGGAGGCAGTCGTTCTCAGGAATTCACAAGGTTCAGTTGAAAGTGCTGAACTGGGAGAAATGAAACCCAGGTCTCAGACTCTAGGCGGAGGAGCCGTGGGCAGGTCAGCAGCAGAGACGGGGCTGGCCTCACCTGGCAGCCTCAGGGATGCAGGTGGACATCCTTTGAACAGGCTTCCTCGCCTGACCTCTAAGTCAGGGCTTTGTTTGCCTCCACACTAAGGAGCAGGTGGGGGGTGGAGCCCTGGAGGAGAGGAACAAGGACCTGACGGGACTCTGGCGGAGCAGTGTGCACAGGGGAGGGGCCGTGGGACAGGGATTGAGAGCTCTGGGGTGCTGGGCACCCAACTGGCGGTAAACGGCCAAGTTGCACTGTCAGGCTGTGGTCTCAAAGCCAGACACACCAAGGCTTCAGAGGAGTTTGATGCAGCCCCTTGTGACTGGGGGTTTGGGGATGAATATCTCCTCTGTATAGAAAAAAGTCCAGATTTTTTTTCTTTTAGTTATGTTTTTGCCAATAATATATCTAACACCCCTGTCCACCTCCCCCAGCCCCAGGCTTCACCGTCCCCACCCTGGACGCAGAGGAAAACTTTTACCCACATGACTTGGTAACTAAAAGAAAAAACAGAGCATTTCACGGGGTATTTTTTTTTTCCTGCTGATACTACATGTTCCTGTGTCAAATGGCCCCATCAAAACGTCAGTGGTCTCCAGGGCTAAGAGAAGTCCCCTTGCCTGGCACCCACTTTACCCCCTCCAACACCATGTGCTGTGATGCTCTGGGGGGAATCTGGCCTTAAGGCAGAAGAGAACCCCTCCCCACTTCTCTCATGGGCCTTTCTCGGTCATTCTCAAGCACCATGGATCCAAGGAATAGACTTCCCCCACCCAGTATGCTTCCCTGGCCTGGCCAGCCTGCCTTTGGCATTTGTAAGGGTTCATCCCCAAAGGTCCAGGTGACATAAATTTATGGAACCTTTCCTTCTAATTTTCTCTCTGGTTCTTTGGAGGAAAAAACATGAAGTACCCAACCCTCTACTATGAGCTTTCCCTGCCACAGTGGAGGTAATGACTTTGGGTGTCCCAAGTGGCACAGATGAGGCTTACATCATGCCATCACAGCCTGTGACCAAACACCTGTAGCATACAAATGAAGTTGACATGACTCAGCTCAGCTGTGGCTCCAGATACTTTCAAAGGTCACTACCCATTTAGATGCTACAAGAGCCCTAGGCCTGACTTTTCATCCTGCCTCCAGGCAAAAAGTCTCCTTCTCTCTGCTCCATAGTTTCTTCTTCTGTAAAATAAACTGTAAGATTCCTTCCAGCTCCCCAAGTCTATAATCCTTTACTTCTACAGTTAAGTATAGTGTTAATCACTAAGTCATGTCCAACTCTTTGTGACCTCATGGACAGTAGCCCACCAGGCTCTTTTGTCCATGGGATTCTCCAGGCAAGAATGCTAGAGTGGGTAGCCATGCCTTTCTCCAGGGGATCTTTCTGACCCAGGGATTAAACCCAGGTCTCCTGCATTGCAGGCAGATTCTTTACCTTCTGAACCACCAGGGAAGCCCACAGTTGAATATATGTAATGTTTATTTGTGTGGAAAGGGGATTTTTTATTTTAGGACTTGAAAGTTCTAACTTCAGACTAACAGTCATTTTGGATGATGTCACATTAATTCAAGGCTAAGAGAAGAGCTAGATTATTGCTGTAGTGTGTTTTTAAGGGGGAAAAAAAAAAAAGATGATTGGGGAAATTTCCTGCCGCCTCTAAACGTGACATACAGACTTTCTCTGCTTTGCATCTACAGTGGGATATTGCCTGTAGGGGGATAGGCCAGCCCCCACTCCCACCCCATGGCTCCCTTCAGAATGCAGATACCCATATTTCTCATGGAGGAGCAAGCAGATGTGAACCAAGAAGTGAGTGAATCTGCTGACAGAGACCCAATCTCATACCGGCTTCTAGCGCTTTGCCCGACTGTGCTTCTGTTTAGGGCAACTGCGCCCTGGGGCTGGAGGAGCTTCTGGTCCCAAGGACTCCTGACTCACAAGGTTCACATAGATGTTTGGGGCCAAATTGTGACAGCGAGTAACCCTTTGGGCATCGCTGCTCCCATTCAGCTTTAAGGCCTGGTAGATGCCAGGGGCAGCTTGAGCCAAGGGTATTGGAAAGAATCAGCTGGTATCAGCCCCTGTGAGCTGACCCACAGTCCTTTTTGGGAAAAGCTGATATGAAATAGAGTGTTGGATTGGTGTGGTTTGTAAATGCAAAACGCTGCTACTGACGACCTCAAATCTCCTCAGATCGTTTCAGGGTTCATTGTTGGGAGAAGGCTCCGAGAGAAGAAGGGCCCAGGCCCCGGAGTAGACTTTGGGCCCTTAAGTAGGGCGTGACATTGCCCCAGACCTTTGGAGTTTCGCACTGAACCCTAATTTCAGGCTATGCAGTCAGGTTGGCCGGGACCTGGCAAGGCAGAAAGCACGAGTATTTCAGAACCTCCAAGGAGGGCGACATTGGCTGGTACAGAGAGCTCTGAGAGCCCCGTGACCCTCGGAGGCCAATGAACTATTTACAGGGCTTTTCTGCTGTGAGGCCAGGAAATCATGTAGGGTCCTCTTTGTTTCTCTCTGCAACTGGCCAACACATGAAGTCGCAGGAACAAACTCCAACTCAAATTGTGAATTTCTAGGTCACGAGAGGACACGGATTAATCAGACTATTTACCAACTGCTGTCAACACAAGCCGGAGGGAGCAGGCCAGTGGATGCCAGTGACATTTTGTGGAGTGCTTGTAGCATGTTTTGTCCATCCTTTCCTTATTAAACATTCAAATCCCCTTCATGTTCTCTAAAACTGGATCCTGTCGTCTGCTCACCCGCTGAGCACCAGTAATCCAACACACATGCCTGCAGCCACACTGGGCTGGAGGTCCCCAGGGCCTGGTTTCACCACATCACACACGACACACAGAGACACACACTCCAGGCATGTATCACCCAGATGCTGCAAAGCATGCGAAGCCAGAAGCCTCCCGTGAGACTCAATCCCTTTGCCGAAGCCCCAGAAGACTTAAGTTGCCCTTGCAGAACTGACCCACCCTGGCCCTCAGCACAAACTCCTGGTTCTCACAAGAGCTTTCTGACGTTAGCATGGCAAGGGCCACCCCATTTTTTGTAGGGAGAAACTGAGGCCCAGCTGACCCAGTCACAGGATCCTGTATAGTTGTCAATCAAGGGTAAAGGTAAAAGCAAGAACAGTTTTCTTACTCTACCCACAGAAGGGCTTCTCCTGACCTCAGGGGGTATCATCAACCAGGACCTTGCCTCTGCTCTCTGCCCCAGTTTGGGGGCTGACCCCTGCTCAACACTGACCTTCTCACATGCCACCTGCTCAGAGTCTGGCAGACCCCAAACCTTGGCTATAAAGGTTACATTCTGATGCCAGTACTCTGTTGAAATTGGCTCATCCTGGCTCCTGACAGCCTGTTGTTAAATACTCAGGAATGTTGCTAGTCAGGTGTTTAAAGGTTGGCGTTTTGAAAGTGATGTGAGAGTCAACTCATTGGAAAAAACCCTGATGCCGGGAAAGGTTGAGGGCAAAATGAGAAGGGAGTGGCAGAGGATAAGATGGTTAGATAGCATCACCGACTCAATGAACATAAATCTAAGCAAACTCCAGGAGACAGTGGAGGACAGAGGAGCCTGGCATGGTACGGTGCTCAGGGTTGCAAAGAGTCAGATACAATTTAGCGAGTGAACAACAACAACAATTTTGAAATTGACCACCGTGAGAGTATTTATACCATGGAAACCAGCAAATGCCAAATGCCACACATCAGGGACTTTTTTTTCCCCTAGAGAGATGGCTTATCAGCACGTCACTGCTCGCCAGAAAGAATCACTGATTTCAATAAGACCTCAGGACTTTGTGAGCAAAGGGCATTTCTCTCAGGATTCACCATGCAGACAAAGAAGCTGACTCTAGTAAGGCAGGATTTGGGTAGTGAGATTGGGGAGGGTGGCTATATCAGATCACTTACAGAATCCACAGCAAATCTAGAGAATCAGAATCAGGAAAGAGGCTGAAACTGAGTATGGTCAGGCAGGGTGTGCCAGACCAGGCAGAGAAGGCAGCAGTTGCTTGCATCTCAGTCCTCCTGCCACGGGCATTACGTCTCGACCCCGATCGCTTCCCCCTCTGCAGAGAGAATTCTAACTGCACCTGCTCCTTGACATGCTTTGCTCTGGCTCTGAATGGATGCATTTGATTACCTAACTTGGAGTCATATCTATAGCTCCCAGTGGTCGGGGTCATGAAGAACAACTCTCGGGCCTTCTCTGCTGCTGCAGGAGGAAGTAGAAAGCTGACAACATTGGTGGATTTCCCAAAGAGATGAAACACTGAAAATGCCCTCTGCAGGAAGGCAGAGCAACTGAGTCATTGGTCCTATTGTGGCAGTGGAGCCTGAGGGCCTTAAGGAGCCCTACCCTCAAACCTCCTCCACCCTGACGTAAGACCTAAGACCGTCCCTCCCTGCCCACCTAGTTGTGACTTTTTACAACCCAGTCTGCCTTTTAGTGAATAAGATCCCTCTCTGAAATGAAATACCCTTCCCCCATTCCTCCAGGATCTAACCCACATCTCTTATGTCTCCTGCATTGGCAGGTGGGTTCTTTACTACTAGCACCACCTGGGAAGCCCAGACATTCAGCTTACAGACTATACAATCAGTGGCACCTCTTGGGTTGTACAGTGCACAACCTGTGCAACTGTACGTGGTAGCCCTAGTGGAGACTGTTCAGGGCTCTCTGAACAGCAAGAGAAGAACACTAGGAAGAAACAATACCAAAGACAACATAGAATTAATCTCATCACTAGGAGAAGAGATATGATAACTTGTAATACATAAGATGTAAACGTATATACTTCCTGGTGGGCTTCCCTTGTGGCTCAAATGGTAAAGAATCCACCTGCAATGTGGGAGACCTGTGTTCGATCTCTGGGTTGGGAAGATCCCCTGGAGAAAGGCATGGCAACCCACTCCAGTATTCTTGCCTGGAGAATCTCCATGGACCGAGGAGCCTGGTGGGCTACAGTCCATAGTGTCACAAAGAGTCAGACAGGACTGAGCGACTAAGCACAGAAACATACACACAGCACATGAACACTTATAATAAGGCATCTTCGTACTTGTCTAGACCCACCCGAATTCATAAAGAATCTTCATAGTGTTTAACTATGCTTATGAAAAACAAAATGCTGGAGATCTTTTCATCATTCAAGGATGCACTGGTAAGAAGAAGGAGGGGCTGCTGGTAGACAGGTGGGACGACACTGAGCAGCTCAGCGGCCTGGTCCTCCGGTCACTGAGTCACAAGGGGCTGAGAGTAGAGAAGCACATGGCCCCCTGAAGGCATGTTCCTTTATAACATGTGAAAGGAGCTCACAGAGTAACAAGTACCCGATGCAGAAGCCTTTGGTCTCTAAGTGATCCCATGTTTGCAGCCTGTTGTTAATTTTACTCAGAATAAAGAAAGCAAATCGCCACTTCTCTCTTGGAGGCTACAAGTGCAGCCCCGCCCTGGTTTTCTAGTTACCCCAGCAGACCCCACGTCCGGAGCAGGAGTCCCCAGCAGACCCCACGTCTGGAGCAGGAGTCAGAACTCAGCCAGGTCCAGAGCATACATCCAACTTCAGGAGACCTGTGGGACCATCAGCTTCAGAGCTGGGCACGCTGTCCCCTGAGGTCTGGTTCAACTGGAATCAAGCTGGACTTGGGCCACTGAATCCAGAAGACAGGGCCCTGGCTTGTGGTTGGGAGACCTGGGGGCCTAGTCCTGCCGCCACCCAGCTCACAGGGTAGACAGAGAAAGCCCTTCCCTTTCTGGCCCCAGATGGAGGCTCCTCGAGCAGGTCCTCCTCCCCAAGGTGGCTGCTGAAGGGTTGAGGATACTCCAGAGACCTATACCTGATCCATAACCACATGCCCCACACAGGACTGGCCCCAAGCCTAGACATGGAGCTGATGTTGCCTTGGGTCTCCTCCTCCTGCCACCTCCTGAAGTTCCATTCCCTTAGAGTCAGCCCAGGCTCCTGGTAGCCCACCACCCCAAGAAAGACCTCACATGAAAAATAAAACATGAAAAATAAATGCAGATGAAAGAAACTCAGAAAGACATATTTTATAATCCAGCAGGGAGAAAAAGGCCTTTTTAGGCAGGTCACAAAACCTCCATATCTATAAAATAGGAGATCGATAATTTTGATTAGATTTCCACATCAAGGAGAAAAACACTGAATGGCAAAAGAAAAGATAAATGAAAACCAGCTTCCCTGGTAGCTCAGTTGGTAAAAAATCCACTTGCAATGCAGGAGACCCCAGTTCAATTCCAGGGTCAGGAAGATCCACTGGAGAAGAGATAAGCTACCCACTCCAGTATTCTTGGGCTTCCCTTGTGGCTCAGCTGGTAAAGAATCCACCTGCAATGTGGAAGACCTGGGTTCAATCCCTGGGTTGGAAAGATTCCCTGGAGAAGGGAAAGGCTACCCACTCCAGTATTCTGGCCTGGAGAATTCCGTGAACTGCATAGTCCACAAGGTCATAAAGAGTCTGATACAAGTGAGAGACTTTCACTTTCACCTCACTCAGGAAAAATATTTGGAACTTGTATCACAGGTAAAATATTAATTTCCTTAAGACTTATAAAGCTCCTTTGGAGTCTGAGAGATCTAATAAATATCAAAGAATCTCTTTCCCTACCAAAATTCCAAACCAACTTGTAATAGACACAGGAATAGGTAAATGAGGATTCCAAAACCAGCTTTATTACTGACAGAGCTTTTTTAAAGTTTTTTTTTTAATTAATCTTATTTATTTGTTCCTTGGCCGATACCACACAGCATGTGGGATCATAGCTCCCCAGCCAGGGATTGAACCCACACCCTTTGTATCAGATGTGCAGAGTTTTAACCACTGGGTCGCCAGGGAAGTCCCCTGACAGAGATTTTGGAGAACACGGTTTAGGTATGCAAACCATAGGTCCCTAATGCCAGACCCTGGAGTGAAGCAGATCTCCTCCCAGATCCCAGACAGCTTTGGAAACCCACAGGCCTCACCTGGCCAGAGCAGAGCCTTTGTCACTAAACTGACAGCAGAGCCAAAGGCCACCAGAAGCACCTGTGTTCTGCAGGTAAGCAGATCCCAGGTAAGCAGATCCGCAGGTAAGCAGATCCCAAAGGGCAGGGAGAGAGAGAGGCAAGTCCATCCCCTTCTTCATCCTGGACTCACCAACCAGGTAATTTACTTCTCTTCTCCACAGTTGAAATGAGTGGTGGGGGTGGGGGGTCAGAAAGAGGACAAGACTCACATTTACTGGTGTCCTTGAACTCAGAAATATAAAGCATGGAAAAGGGAAATAAATCCTCCCTCCTCTTTCAGTTCAGTCGCTCAGTCATGTCTGACTCTGCGACCCCATGGACTGCAGTACGCCAGGCTTCCCTGTCCGTTACCATCTCCTGGAGCTTGCTCAAACTCATGTCCATCGAATCGGGGATGCCATCCAACCATCTCATCCTCTGTTGATGAGTTCCAATAACTGCTGCCACCTGGGAAGCCCCCCTAAGTCAGTAGAAAAATAGCATAATACAATAGAAAAACGGGAAAAGATCTGTACAGACAGTGGAAGGAAAAGAAAACTCAGACACATAGACAAACATATATGAAAGATGCAAAACTTCACTCACGATATAAAAATCCAAATTAAAACCACCATGAAATATCACTCTGTACGCATCAAATTGTCAAACATTTTGTCACCACATCATGTTGGTACACGTGTGGGCAAGTGGTGCTCTCAGACATTGCTGGGGAGATGGCATAGCTTTCATGGAGGGCAGTCAGGCAGTAGGAGTCAAGTTTGCAAAGCAGTTACCTTTGACCCAGCACATTCACTTTTAGGTCTTTATCCCACGGATTTGAGATCCATGCTATTCAGGGCAGTACTGCTCTTATAAATGCAAAAGATTAGAACCAAGCCAAATGTGTATCAGGCAACCAGTGAGATAAATTGAAGTATATCAATGCAATGTAATGATACAGAGCTATAAATATTTTTAGGCAGTTCTATACATCCTGGTATAAAATGATCTCCAAGGAAGTAAAATGAAATAAAGATGCAGATTTTTTTTGTACAAAATGCTACTATGTTCTTAAAAAAAAAAGAATATATGTGCTTAGATATGCATAGACTCCTAGAAGTTCACATAAGAAACTGGTTCCTTTAGAGAAAGAAATTGGAAGGCAGGGGATAAGGTGAATAAGATTCCCACTTTTTTTTTTTATCATTGTATGATGAAAAGGACCCATAGGATGAATAAGGCTGGCTATCTATATTTTCCCACTTAATGTGAATTTTCCCTAATGGGTGCCTTTCACCCAGTGGGGACCTGGTGTCATGCTTTGGTGGGTTTGGGAAGAGGCTGCTTTTGGAACTAAGACTCTTGGGGAGAGTGGACAGGCCTGGTGGGCTATCAGCATAGTAGGTTTTGAGTAGCCAGATCCCAAAACACACATGCAGGAGAGGTAAGAGCAAAAGAAGGATCAGAGATGAGGAAAAACTTACCAACTAAGCAAATTTGGAAAACTCAGCAGTGGCCACAGGACTGGAAAAGGTCAGTTTTCATTCCAATCCCAAAGAAAGGCAATGCCAAAGAATGCTCAAACTACTGCACAAGTGCACTGATCTCACACGCTAGTAAAGTAATACTCAAAATTCTCCAAGCCAGGCTTCAGCAATATGTGAACCATGAACTTCCTGATGTTCAAGCTGGTTTTAGAAAAGGCAGAGGAACCAGAGGCCAAATTGCCAACATCTGCTGGATCATGGAAAAAGCAAGAGTTCCAGAAAAACATCTATTTCTGCTTTACTGACTATGCCAAAGCCTTTGACTGTGTGGATCACAATAAACTGTGGAAAATTCTGAAAGAGATGGGAATACCAGACCACCTGATCTGCCTCTTGAGAAATCTGTATGCAGGTCAGGAAGCAACAGTTAGAACTGCACATGGAACAACAGACTGGTTCCAAATAGGAAAAGGAGTACGTCAAGGCTGTATATTGTCACCCTGTTTATTTAACTTATATGCAGAGTACATCATGAGAAACACTGGGATGGAAGAAACACAAGCTGGAATCAAGATTGCCGGGAGAAATATCAATAACCTCAGATATGCAGATGACACCACCCTTATGGCAGAAAGTGAAGAGGAACTCAAAAGCCTCTTGATGAAAGTGAAAGTGGAGAGTGAAAAAGTTGGCTTAAAGCTCAACATTCAGAAAACGAAGATCATGGCATCCGGTCCAATCACTTCATGGGAAATAGATGGGGAAACAGTGGAAACAGTGTCAGACTTTATTTTCCTGGGCTCCCAAATCACTGCAGATGGTGACTGCAGCCATGAAATTAAAAGATGCTTACTCCTTGGAAGGAAAGTTATGACCAACCTAGATAGCATATTCAAAAGCAGAAACATTACTTTGCCAACAAAGGTTTGTCTAGTCAAGGCTATGGTTTTTTCTGTGGTCATGTATGGATGTGAGAGTTGGACTGTGAAGAAGGCTGAGCGCTGAAGAATTGATGGTTTTGAACTGTGGTGTTGGAGAAGATTCTTGAGAGTCCCTTGGACTGCAAGGAGATCCAACCAGTCCATTCTGAAGGAGATTAGCCCTGGGATTCCTTTGGAAGGAATGATGCTAGAGCTGAAACTCCAGTACTTTGGCCACCTCATGCAAAGAGTTGACTCATTGGAAAAGACTCTGATGCTGGGAGGGATTGGGGGCAAGAGAGAGGATGAGATGGCTGGATGGCATCACTGACTCAATGGACGTGAGTCTGGGTGAACTCCGGGAGTTGGTGATGGACAGGGAGGCCTGGCGTGCTGCTATTCATGGGGTCGCAAAGAGTCGGACACGACTGAGCGACTGATCTGATCTGATCTCTGAAGAGGCTAGATCTGCTAAATTCTAATGCTAGAGGCAGACATGTCCAAGGACAGGAAAATCCATGTCCTGCTCTTCACAGCTCATGCTTCAGAGCTACAAATGAAGACAAAAGGCTTTTAAGCCACACCCTCCTGTCTGTTCACTCCCCAGCTACTGTGGCAGGTGAGGAAATAGCCCTTCCATCCCACTAGAATCTGGAGAAAAGCATCCTGTGAAGAAACCACAGCAAAGAGAAGTTGTTCACTAAGGGCCATTTATCAGTGGGAAGCCTCAGTCACAGAGCTCCACTCCTGGAGCTGACAATGGCCCCCAGAGAGCAGGCATCACAGTGCAGGTCAGGACCAGGAATATCCATTGCTGGATCCACTGGATCCACTGATCCAGTGGATCAGTGCAGCTGCTAAAGAAGCCACACAGCATGCACTGCCCACAATGCCAGATTGTATAGCTATGCAGTAGGGGTGCATCTGTGAGGGTATAAAGGTATGTGTGATGGTTGATTTTATGCATCAACCTGATTGGGCGATGGGGTGCCTGATGTTTGGCCAAACATCATTCTGGCTGTATCTGTGGCGGGTGTTTTTGGATGATATTAACAAGTGAATCAGCAAACTGAGTGAAGCAGATTGCCCTCCCTAACATAGGCGGGCCTCATCCAATCAGTTGAAGGCCTGACCAGACCAGAAAGGCTGACTTTTTTTAAGTAAAAGGACACTCCTCCTGCCCCTCTGTTTGAACTGGAACATTGGTCTCTTCCAGCCTTCAGACTAGGACTGAACCATTGGTGCACACACATGTGTCTGTCCTGGGCAGTCACCCCTTCAGACTCTCCAGGCTTTCATCATTTCCACCACATTCAGGGGTGCAGCAACAGGAGAAGAGGGAACGTGACAGACTGCTACCATGCACTCCAAAAATGCCTTCACTGACTTCAAACCTCACCTCGCTTACTAGAGACCTTTACACCCATGAATGCTATGTTCTGTTGCTGTTGCTCAGTCATTCAGTCATGTCTAACTCTTTGCAACCCCATGGACTGAAGCATGCCAAGTTTGCCGTGTCCTTCACCATCTCCTGGAGTTTGTTCAAGCTCATATCCATTGAGTCAATGATGTCATCCAACCATCTCATCCTCTGTTGCCCCCTTCTCCTCTTGTCTTCAATCTTTCCCAGCATCAGGGTCTTTTCCAATGAATCAGCATTTTGCATCAGGTTCTAATGCTATGTTCCAATCTGTCCAATTAACTTTTCCAGAAGACCATATGTTACAAACCCTTGGGTCTACAGGGACATAGATGGTAACAAAAAATGTCTGAAATGTAAGTGGTGGGGACTGTGACAAGATGGAGAGTGGGTACCTCATCAAGCACAAATTCAAATTTTGATTAAACAACATGCTGTCAAAATAGAACACATTTTTGTGAACTTTGGAAGGCTGTAAGCTTCCCATGGCTTGTTACAATGAAAACTAAAAGTTTCCATTAAAAATAATGACAAACAATAGCACTGCACTTAACAACCAAAAACTTCTCTAAGATAGAGAGTGAAATAAAAATCCTTATAACAATCCCATGAGGGAGATGCTACTATTTATTCTACAGGTGAGAAAATTGAAGCATAGAAAGATTAAGTAGCTTATCCAAGATCACACAGCTAGTAGTATTAGAGTCAGAACTTGAACTTCAGTAGTCTGTCTGCAAAGCCATTGAAATTGGGTTTCTTGTGAATTCTAAAGGTGTAAGAGAACTGAGCTCCATTACACAGGGGCATGATTATTTACATCCCTGGCTGAATCCCTACAAAGTGCCATGGAATCCTGAGCATATATCCAGGGAGTTCCAACCCTATAGAGAACCAATCCCTGTCAAGAAGTTCCCTCTTATATCAATGGGGTTTGCTTGGTGGGTTAGCTGGATAATTGACTCTTTTCTTTACTTCCTTCAGTGTAGATGGACTCAGTGGCCAGTAAAGGCCAATGTCTTTCTGATTTGAAAGTCAAGGCTTTGACAAGGTGGGACACTCACGATGTGGAGGGCATTCTCCACACAGCTTTGTGACTGTATGGAGTCACAAAGTCCCAAACCATGAGGGTCTTCAACTGTGAGCAGATCTGGCTGGACATGAGAATCTCATAGGTTCATCTGGGCCCATGAGACAAAATTAAATGTAGGATTTTAGGGCTTGTGTTAGATAGCACAGGTGGCTTTAACAAAATATTAATACATAACTAAATACTTAATTAAAATATTAATGACTTAAACAAATGAAGGCTAGGAAGTTCAAGATCAAAATGCCAACAGATTTGGTGTCTAGGGAGGGCCCTCCTTCTGACTTGTATATGGCCATCTTCTTGCTATGCCCTCTCATAGCAGAGAGGGCTCTGGTCTCTTTCTCTTCTTACAAGGGCACTAATCCATTATGGGGATTCCACCCACATGACCTTCATCCCCGATGAAGGCTTCAAATTATCAGTGTGGGAGGGACACACACATTCAGTACACAGCAGGGTTGATGGCTGAGTACAGCTATGGAAAACACACCTTGACAGAGTGTGCCATGCTTATTGCACACCCCCATGGCAGCCCTGCCTGCCTTTCCTTTCTGTCTGACCACCTGCTTGCTGGCTAATGGCATGTTCTATAATTCTGAGGAACAGCAGTCCTCTCTTCCAAATCTCCATTCCCAGACCATTGCATAACCTGAACCTTCACACCCATTCTTCAGGGAGACCAAGGACTTTACACACAAGCCAAAGGTAACTAGAAACCCCTTTACACTTGTGGTTACAAGATTCACCCCCAAGGACCTGCATGTTTGAATTCTATTATTGTCTCCATTTGCTAAAAGTCAAATAAAGAAATTGCACCTGAAAAACCCTGAATCTTCTTTGGTACTTGGAGTTCCAGGGTGTAAAACTGGAGGTTAATTGTGCAGCTCTCTCCTGCACAGAAGAGAGAGCTGAGGAGCTAGAGAAGTAGCTTTCCAAAGCACACAGCTGGCCCTGGATATCTTCCCAGCTCTGCCGGAGAAGGAAGGGTGGGTCACTCCCCAAGGGCCAGGCAGCCAGTGCCTCCCCAGGCAAGGTGTTCAGCCAGAGGAATTCCATTGCCCAGGCTCCCTGGCAGCCCTGAGGCCAGGCATGCGGGTAGGTCAGGAGGCTGCTGCTGCAGCTTGGAACCACTGCCCACCACCAATTGGTGGTAGCACTTTAGGTCTCTCCAAGGGGCATGGCTTAGGGCTCTCATAGCCATACAGACAGCCAAAAGTGCTGTTTAAGTGACTAGTGATGTAAGTATTACTCAAAAAGCCTTTTCAACCCAATGGCATTATACAATGATTGCTTATTATTATTATTTATGGGTCCCTTGCTGCTGTTCTGAGCCTCTTGTGCTTTTGCCTAGAGAAACTTGGGCTTCCCTGGTGGCTCAGATGGTAAAGAATCTGCCTGCCATTCAGGAGACCCAGGTTCCATCCCTGGGTCAGGAAGATCTGGGGAAGGAAATGACAACCCACTCCAGTATTCTTGCCTGGGAAATCCTGGGGACAGAGGAATCGGGTGGGCTAGATTGCATGAGTCGTACACTGAGTGACTAGCAGTAGAGGGGTTGAATGCGCCCAGCTAGATGGTTCTCAGCCAGGTCTCTTACGCTATTGTGGGCAGGCAGTGGCTGGGGCAGAGGACGTCTTTGAGGCTTCTTCTACTAAGGGAAGAAACTGGGACTCCAACTGAACACCCCCAGAACAACCTGTCCATGTGACCTGGGCTCCCCTTACTTCAGTCTTTATTAAGGTTCTGCTCTGTGATGAGAGATAGTGAACAAGGAGGTTTAGATCATGGTATCCACCTGGGAGATGGCACCATTAAAAAAAAAAAGAAATCAAGAAGACCTAAAGAACCCCAGGAGGCAGCGTGTGCAAAGAGGGTGAGATGAGTCAATTTCAGCCTGGAGGAGGCGTGAACCCACCAAGGGAATATGCTGGGAATGCGTCATAAACTTACACCACTGGCACTGTCTTCAGTGATGCCATTTTTTTTTCATTGCTGTGAGCAAGTATGTTTATTTTGCTTGTGTCCCTTTTTTCCTGTGTTGCTGTCAAACTGGAGTGAGTAGGGCAGGTGATGAAAGGAGTTTGGCCCCCCATGTAGGATTGGAGAGGAAAGATCCAGGATGCACTAATTCTTGCCCACCTGTAAGCATTTGTTCTTCTCTTGTGGGGTTGAGGTCACTGACCTGAAGGAGGCAGGACAGTGCAAAGCTGGTATGTGGTATGCAGGGACTAGAGCCAATCTATAAGTCCTTGTCTAAGGTATCTGGGGGCTGAAACAGCCCAAAGGGTGTCCCAGTGAAATCCCAGGACAGCACAGAGTGCCGCTCATCTTGGCAAACAAAGCTCATACGGTGAGCTCCATGTGAACAGGCTGGCCTGAGAGTGAGAAGCAGCCAAAGGGCAGATGTGGGTTGAACTGTAATCAAACAAGGGCTCCATCACGAGCAAGGGAAGCAGGGGAAGGAATGCTTCGTTTTACTATTGAATTTAAGCCATGTGGTATTTGGGTGAGTCAGACTGTCTGCCAAACAACCTAATCTCTGCTTAACAGTGATGATGGTCAAGATGCTATAGCTCCCACGTGGCAGGCACAGGGCTAAGCACCTCCTGTGCATATTTTCTTTAATCTTCTTAACAACCTGGTAAGGGGTCATTATCACCATTTTATGGATGAGAAAACTGAGGCTCAGAGCAGAGAAGTATTTGTTTTTGATCAACAGTCAAACTCTGACCTTCAGCAGTTGGACTCGGCACCAACAGGAGCTTTCTCTGGGGCCTCCATGAATTGCCCACAATGCACCTGTGATGATGGGTTTTATCCCCCTTTTCTTCCCAGTGAGAAAATGGAAAATAAGTGACCTGCCTAAGGTCCAACAAGCAGAACAGGGATCTGTCCAACAAGCGGGTAGGTGGCAGAATAAGGATCTGAACACATTCTCACTCCCCAACCCAAGCTCTTTCCACTACTCCCAATTTGCAGGGTGTCCTCCTCTGCAGACTCGAATGGCTTGGTACAAAGTTAAGGAGGAAAAGAACACAAAAGAGAGCTCCTCATAGTCCCAGCCAGGGGAAGAAAGCAGATTGTTAACGGAGGTGAAGGGTAGGGCAGGGAGCAATGCTAACCAGATGCCATCTCCCATTTTTCACTTAAAAAGAAGAAAATCACCTTGTCATTTTTTAAAATTACCTCTCCTGAAGGGGGAAAGGAGCAGGTACTCCAAAGGGCTAGACACCTGCTTTTCTCACCGTCTGCTTCCAATCTGTGATCTGGCCTGGCACATGTCTCCTGTGCCTGGGATGTTTTAAGGGGCCTTCCTAGCTGGGTCCAAAGAAAACATTCGTTTTGATTACAGAAAAGAGGCGCATCTGCTAGCCTGGATTTGTGGGAGAACCCATAATCCCTGCAGTTTACCTCCTATTAGCCTTCTTCTCCAGGAAAGAAATGTCCTGCTCTTTAAAGTCAGGGCCATAAAATTGTGACAGCTCGCTTGCAAGCAGAGCTGGCTCTGGAACATGAAACAGCCCTTCAGATAAAATATACAACTCAGGTGTGGGAGTGAGAGGGCTGGGGTTTTAAAACTGAATCAGCTGTTAGTTACGTTTTGTTTTATGGCTCTATCTGGGCAGTTCCCTACTGTAGAGCATCACCAGTTCCAACATTTTGGACATATTTCCCATTAGCCCTTTATTTGAAATTTTATGCTTCCCCTCATAAAAACCTTCAGCAGATTAATGTGCTCGGGATGTTTATTTATAAGTCCAGCTGGTCTCCCTTCGAGTTGCTTTTATTGCTGAGTTGCCTGAGTATGCCCTTTGTGTAGCAGCAGCAGGATGGGACTGCAACCCAATAACCAGCGTGATCTCCGAGACGAGGGGACACATGGCAGGGGGTAGGGGCAGGGGTGACGGAGAACACCAGGTGGGCCTTTGAGGTTTGCCTTGTGGTGAGGTCCTCGGTAGCCTTCTTTGGCCTGTCTGCTGTCACGTATGTTGGGAATGGGCTGTGTGTGGCAGGAGGTACAGATGGAAACTGAGACAGCCACCCTCATCCCCCAGAGGGATCTGTCCTGTGAATCCTCCCCTCCAGCACACTGGGACAGGCTTGACTTTGTTCAAGTAGGAGCTGTTCACCCTTGAGCTGAATACGGGCCAAGATTGCCAGTGTTACTCTAATTTTGGATGAACAATCATCACTTCTTTTACAAGATGCATGATAATCAAACGTCTTGTAAATTTCTAAATTTGTACCATTCTTTCCTCCCTCCTGCTTCATTATTTTTGCACTAAACATGAGCAGCATCATTATTTTTTAAAAGGTCAGGCATCATCAGGCTTGTTGTTTTTTGGGTTTTTTAGTATGTGTGTACTTTTACTAAGGACCACCACATTGTATGGTCTTGCTACATACTTGGCTTCTTAGCTCTTACAAGTAATAGGAACACTTGGAGCAACATCAGGGATGAGAATTCCTCCAGCTTCTACTATCTTTCTCCAGATTGGAGGCAACACTGCCCTTTGACCTTTAGAAAGTTCTGTCTGCTACTGGCATCAGATCTGCCTCCCTGCACATCTATCTTGCAAGTCCTACACCTGCCCTCCAGGGTACACAGCCTATTTCCTCTCCTTCCTTTAGAGAGATTTAAAGACCATGCCTAGTCCCTCTGAATCATCTTTTTCTCATGCAATATGTCCTGTGACTTCCCATGCACTGAGTGAGAATCCAAATGACTGCTGGCCACATTAAGTCTTTTCCATCTTCCTTGGACTAATGGGTTCTTCTGTCAGCGAGACTACTAAGCCCTTGTCACACATGCCAGCCATTATGCAGTTATGCACTCTTGGCAAGGACTATCTCTGAACTCATGCTTCTGGGCTCCAGAGAAAAATATTTTTTTATCAGTCAGATGTCTTTTGATTATCCAGGCATTATAAGAGGCAGCAGACATTGAAACCAAAGAAGGAAAAAAACTTTATACCAAATGGCAAGAGACTGATATTTGTCTTTCCCTCGCTCCCAAAAATGTTTGGTGATGTCCAATAGCAGAAGAAAAGGCAATCCAAGTATCAAAAAGTAAAAATCATTCATGCGGTCTCTGGAGAGACAAATTCTCCATACCCCACTCCCAAGCTCTCTATGATCCCCTCACCTCCGTGCTGTGTAATCAGTGCTCAAAGGCTCTCTCAGTGTCAGGAAGCTTTCACCAGCTCCTAAAACCCCAGAGGCCAAAGGAAGCAGGGTTAAAAGCAACTGTGGTCATGACCCCAGGTCATTTAAGGGAAAAGATGAACAGTTGTTGGCATAAATAATCTCTTTAAAATACTGATGATTTTAACAAAGATGTAGCCCTGGGACCTAAAATTTTCCATTACACCCATGACAAGACAGAAGGCTTTGGGATGTTGGGAAGAGCTGAGATCCATCCATAGGCATCTGGAGCCTGGATCAAACCACACTTTGGGCACTGGGTGGGCAAGTCAGTGTGACCTTCCTAATCAGGTGTCCCGAGAAGGTACACGTGACCTCATTTCCATCGACCCCACCCACCTAATTAATCTCCTGGATCTAATAAGTCTCTTTTCCCCTTAAACTAGCCCAGATTTAGTTCCTTAGGAAAGAGAAGACCTTCTATAAGAGAAGTCTGGGAGCAAATCTGAGCTATTTCCCATGCTGGCCTCACCCTGTCAGGCACTCCTGACCAAAGAGACTCCATACTATTGGAGGGTGAATACTCTGACTTAGGACCACCAGGGAAGACTTCCTAAAGAAGAGGCCTGGGGAAGGAGGGAGGTGGGAGAGGCAGCACTTGAGATTTGGGAGGGGGGTACCCTGCTTGCCGTGTATTTGCAGAGGGATGGATGGACATGTTCACTGTATAAAATTGTCTGACTCAGAAGAAAATTTGGGTACATGTGAGCATCTGTGCTTCCATAGCTAGGTGAATCTCCACAGTGCAGAACTGTTTGCTGAAGAAATTCTTCTGACCTCTGAAAAAGGCTGGAGTCTGTTTTGATCTCTCCTGCCCTGCATCAGGGCTCACATCTTCCTTCCCAGCAGAGCACAGAATGACACCCTCAGAACCTTTAGCTCTGACTTCAGGGGAAGTAAATCATGGTGGGTACCTTTGTCCAGCTGAGGCAAACCCCAGGACTGGGCTCTTTCCTCATAAGCAAAAGAACCACAATCCCGGCTCTTGGGCTCCAGAAACTGCAGCTTTGGTGCTCTGGGGCCCTAAAGTGGCCTTTGCTGAAGTCAGATGTATCAGTCAGCTCCCAGGGAAGAACTGCTCAGAGGACTCTCAACTGCTGGCCTTGCAAAGACAAAGCTTCCTGCCAGAATTGCTTCTGACTAGAGCTATAGAGCCAAGTGTGGATTTCATAGACAACTTGAATGTAAGGAACTTTGGCTGTTCTCTACTGCTGAGCAGGACATGCCTTCACAGACTAACAGATTCTTCTGTTGCCTCTGAGCAGGCCAAAAGCCCAGTCAAACCTCCCAGATAAATAAGAGTGTTTCCCAAAGTTGGAATTTACAGAATAAGAGATGTCTTCCAGGAAATGTCCCAATGTTCCCATCCTCTCCCAAGCCTCAAAGCCTGCCACATTCAGTTGAAATGTCACATACACACAAACACACATACATGCACACAAGCATATCCAGCCCAGTATGTCTTAAGAGCATTGCTACTTCCCCAACTTACTTTGGGGGAATTCATTCACTTGCTGAGTAAGGCTATTTCGTGTGCTCTACTTATGATAAAGATGTTAACTGAAACAGAGCCAGCTACCCTCCTACAAAAGATTCTGAAATCAATACAGTGTCTGTGAGTAACACTGTGTATATTCGAAGGGATGTGTGAACATGGGGGCCACTGGACAATTGCCATGAAATCCTAAGGGAAGTAGGCTCCAAACAGATATTAGGATTGCATACATCTTGAACATACAGATGTGAGAGTCGGACTATAAAGAAGGCTGAGCACCGAAGAATTGATGCTTTCAAATTGTGGTGTTGGAAAAGACTCTTGAGAGTCCCTTGGACTGCAAGGAGATCCAACCAGTCAATCCTAACGGAAATCAACCCTGAATATTTATCAGAAGGACTGATGCTGAAGCTGAAGCTCTAACATTTTGGCCACCTGATGCCAAAAGCTGACTCACTGGAAAAGACCTTGATGCTGGGAAAGATTGAGGGCAAGTGGGAGAAGAGGGCAACAGAGGATGAGATGGTTGGATGGCATCACTGACTCAATGGACATGAGTTTGAGCAAACTACGGGAGATGGTGAAGGACAGGGAAACCTGGCGTGCTGCAGTCCATGGAGTCGCAGAGTTAGACGTGACTTAGTGAATGAACAACAACAATAATGTCCTCTATAACACACCCGGGCCAAATTCTAGGCTTCCACATTTCCAGCAGGGTGTGGGCAGCAGGCTGGTGGCACAAGGCCAGGAGGGAGTGAAGTGAGGAATGTGTCTCCCTGGGATCTGACAAGAGTGACGGCAGCCCCAGCAAGTGGCTTGCTAATGCTCTGGGGGTTGAGGATCCTGCCCAGCTTACTGTCTCTCTCCTCCGTCTCTGGACGTAGGGTCCCAAGTGTCGTCTACGGCCGCCCCTTCATCCTGATACACGCTCCCCCATCACAGGTCCCCAGGTCTGTCCTCACGGCCTCTTCCATAGCTGGCCATTCCTGCTCTGACTTTGTGTAATCAACTTTTAAAAAATAGATTATTTCACAGTTACCAATTGCAGAGGTGCTGTATTTGCTTTTGTCAAAAAAAAAAAAAAAAGGAAAAAGCACCCATAGTATAATTCCCTTAATTTGTACAGACCATTAGATGTATCATTCCATCCCATCTCAGTGGAATTGTTTGAGATTACCTCTAAACTCCATATAACTAATGGAATATGGGAAGAAGTATTAGTCTCATACGATAGTGTCTGTTAGTCTCATACGATAGCCTTCCTCAGCGATCAATGCAAAGAAATAGAGGAAAACAACAGAATGGGAAAGACTAGGGATCTCTTCAAGAAAATTAGAGATACCAAGGGAACATTTCATGCAAAGATGGGCTCGATCAAGGACAGAAAGGGTATGGACCTAACAGAAACAGAAGATATTAAGAAGAGGTGGCAAGAATACACAGAAGAACTGGATGCTTGGGGCTGGTGCACTGGGACGACCCAGAGGGATGGTATGGGGAGGGAGGAGGGTTCATGATGGGGAACACATGTATGCCTGTGGAGGATTCACTTCGATATATGGCAGAACCATACAATATTGTAAAGTTTAAAAATAAAATTAAATTAAAAAAAAAAAGATCTTCATGACCCAGATAATCACGATGCTGTAATCACTCACCTAGAGCCAGACATCCTGCAATGTGAAGTCAAGTGGGCCTTAGAAAGCATCACTAGGAACAAAGCTAGTGGAGGTGATTCAATTCCAGTTGAGCTATTTCAAATCCTAAAAGATGATGCTGTGAAAGTACTGCACTCAACATGCCAGCAAATTTGGAAAACTCAGCAGTGGCCACAGGACTGGAAAAGGTCAGTTTTCATTCCAATCCCAAAGAAAGGCAATGCCGAAGAATGCTCAAACTACCGCACAATTGCACTCATCTCACATGCTAGTAAAGTAATGCTCAAAATTCTCCAAAATAGGCTTCAGCAATACATGAACCATGAACTTCCAGATGTTCAAGCTGGTTTTAGAAAAGGCAGAGGAACCAGAGGCCAAATTGCCAACATCTGCTGGATCATGGAAAAAGCAAGAGAGTTCCAGAAAAACATCTATTTCTGCTTTATTGACTATGCCAAAGCCTTTGACTGTGTGGATCACAATAAACTGTGGAAAATTCTGAAAGAGATGGGAATACCAGACCACCTGACCTGCCTCTTGAGAAACCTGTATGCAGGTCAGGAAGCAACAGTTAGAACTGCACATGGAACAACAGACTGGTTCCAAATAGGAAAAGGAGTACGTCAAGGCTGTATATTGTCACCCTGTTTATTTAACTTATATGCAGAGTACATCATGAGAAACGCTGGGATGGAAGAAGCACAAGCTGGAATCAAGATTGCTGGGAGAAATATCAATAACCTCAGATATGCAGATGACACCACCCTTATGGCAGAAAGTGAAGAGGAACTAAAGAGCCTCTTGATGAAAGTGAAAGAGGAGAGTGAAAAAGTTGGCTTAAAGCTCAACATTCAGAGAACGAAGATCATGGCATCTGGTCCCATCACTTCATGGCAAATAGATGGGGAAACAGTGGAAACAGTGTCAGACTTTATTTTTCTGGGCTCCAAAATCACTGCAGATGGTGACTGCAGCCATGAAATTAAAAGACACTTACTCCTTGGAAGGAAAGTTATGACCAACCTAAACAGCATATTAAAAAGCAAAGGGGATGACAGAGGATGAGATGGCTGGATGGTATCACTGACTCAATGGACATGAGTCTGAGTGAACTCCAGGAGTTGGTGAGGGACAGGGAAGCCTGGAGTGCTGCGATTCATGGGGTCGCAAAGAGTCAGACACGACTGAGCAACTGAACTGGAACAGGATAGTGTGTGCATGCATGAATGCTCAGTCACATCCAACTCTGTGATCCCATGGACTGCAGCCACCCAAGCTCCTTCTGTTCATGGAATTCTCCAGACAAGAATACTAGAGTGGGTTGCCAAGTTCTACTCCAGGGGATCTTCCCAACCCATGGATTGAACCCAAACCCCCTGCACTGGCAGGCAGTTTCTTTAGCACTGAGCCACCGCCGAATAGTGGGGAGAAGTAAATGAGACCGTGAAAGATAACAGCCTTGTAAATGATCTGGTGCTGGGCATGCTGAAGTTAACAGAATTATTCCTACCAGGTCCCTGCTATCTGGACCATCATGAGCCTCTTTCCTACCACAAGCGTGTCCTGCCTGGAATTCAAATCCTGCCCACTGGAGCTTGCCCAGAGCAATTACTCTTGGGTCCTGTGAATCCTTGGGAAAGTCACTGCACCTTACTGGAGCTGATTCTCCTGGGTTCAACGGAGGGACGCCAGAGTCATGAAAAGACAACGACTCTGAGTTCCCTCCCAGCCTGATGTTCTACAGTCACTGGTCCTGCTTCACACATGGATTCCTTGGGGAGGACAAGAGCACCTGCAGGCATTGCTGAGCAGATATGTCATAGATGTGCGACCTGATCAGATGGGGCCTAGTGTGTTCGTACAAGTGAAAACAGTCACCTCTTTTGCATGTTCTGGGCTGCAAGAGGTGAAGGGAACTCCATGAATTCTCTAGTTCATGTTTCACTTTTCAGTTAGGAGAAAAACCGCAGAAAAATAAACCGTGTCAATCAGCCCCGCTGTGTAAACATGTGATTGATGATACCTCTTGAGACAGTTTGCATTTCTTTACGGAGTGGCCAGTGACAAAGACTCCCCATACCAACCTGCTCTTTTACGGTTATTTGGAAAAAGAACAAGGGAAGCATTTGTTTTACCTCTGGGAGCTTCTACAACCAGCCCCACGCTACTCAGACAGACTCTCCTCCAGGCATCAAGCCTGTGGCTGTTCTACTGAGCAGCGCTCACTCCCAGTTGCCAGCAGCCTGTGATGGGTTGGGGTGAGGCCTTGTGAGCACTGCTCCGCAGGCGCCCACCCTCAGAAGAAGGACTGGGACCTCTTCCTTAGGGCCCTACTTGCTCACAAGGCACCTTTGTGCAAATCAGAAAAAGCCGGCCCCCATCTTTCAGATGTAATTCTGGCTTGGCAGGCAGACAGAGCCTTTCCAAATTAGAAAAAGGTGCCCCTACCTTCAGATCACTGGTCTGCAAACTTTTTCTATCAAGGGCCAGGTAGTAAATATTTTAGGCTTTGCAGGCCAGAAGGTCTCTGTCACAACTCCTTAACTCTGCCATTGTCACATGAAAGCAGCCAGAGATAACACATCAACAAATGGCTGGAGAGCTGTGTTCCAAAATGATTTTATTTCTAAAAACAGGCAGTGAACCTGATTCGACTCATGGACTATTGTTTCCTAGCCACTGCTCCAGGTGAATGCAGCCCAGCACCAGGGCTTGGTAAATGGGACACAGGCTAAAACCCATCCACTGTACTTCCCTTTGACTAGATGCTCTTGTACAAAAACTACAAAATCCTTCGTAGTGGCCCTTCTCTGAATCCCCAGGGTCTGGGAACCTTAGGAGACAAACTTCTTAGACCTCGAATGGACCACCCCAGTGAGTCTTAGCCTCCTTTATCTCCAACTCTCTCCCACTCCCATGGCCTCCAGATCTTAGGGTCAGGCCAATTAGAAAGCAAGTCCCCTACAGCCCCAAAGCCTCTTCCTCATCCCACTGAGCAGCCCCAAACCAGTGAACAGCACTGAGCATGGCTTTTAAAAACAGACTTCTATTTACCCGAAGAGATAAAGACAAGGTCTATGAAGACAGGAAATCTAGCAGAGCCAAATCAAAGGGATTCTTGGATGAACAAAGCTGCCTGCCTCCTGAGACCTCTTCTTTGGCAAAACACCAATTAACCAATCAATAACTGGTTGGAGTGGAAGATTAAGACAGATGGCAGAAACAAGTTATTTCTGGATGTTTTCCAGGTTTTTTTCCAACCAGTCTTCCAATTACAATTAGAATATAGCTGTGGTTTCACGCAAACCCTGAACAGTCCACAACCTTGCAATGCAAGCAAAGTCTACAGAAAATCCATTTCTTACAGCACCAAAGAGCAGCCAGGGCAGTGGTTCCCAGGAGCACTGGTCTGACTTTAAGTGAAATACTTCATTATATTACTCACCCTTCATTTGACCTTCATAAATATCAAAACCTTACCACCCTGCATCCTGACATTTAATTCTTTCCTGTCATCTAATGAGGCCACATTTGGTTAGAAGGTCACTTGTCATTCACAACACTGAGAGAGACATATCATTTTAATGAAGCCCCTAATTCAGAGGGTAATGAAATTGCAGACAAGTTACAACATGCTGGCCGAGAGACAGTGGAGGCCTCGGACTTAGCCAGGCCTTTGTGGGATCACCCCAGAAGAATGAAAAACAACCGAGCAAAGCTGGCCTTCCTGCGTAAGCTGCAGAGCCTGGCCGCTGTCGCTCTAAATTCAATTATCCAGAAGAAAGTGTGGATGCATGTTAATATATTTTACAAGGTCCTATAATTTATCATCCTTTGTTTTTCTTTATGAATAACAGATTTTTCCCTTAGCTAAAAAGTACATCAGGGGTTGGGTGGATGGGAGAGGGACCGAGAGGCACTTGCTTTTTCTTCACTGGAATGGAAGGTCATACAAAGTCTTCTCCCAAAGACAGGCTGGCAGAGAATTGCTAGGAAGTCCATGGCAGAAATCCGGGTTGCAGCTGCAGCCACATTTCAAGGCGGGAGAGGGAAACGAGGCACATGGAATGCTCTAAGTGCAATGGTGGTTTGATAGGGATGCCAAGCCCTGCTCAAACCTGCGGAAAATGAGGACAGAGCCTTTCTGAGCAACAAGAGAAACTGTCCAGACACCACCCAGATTTCAGCCTAGGCTGACAAGCCTGCATACAAGGCTGAGGACGGATGACAAGCATACAGGGTGGTTGGGGAGGGCAATGCCCTCTCAGATTGCTTGTTCCTGACGCACCACTGGATTCATCTCAGACCTCGGTCATCTTCTCAGAACTCACGTCTCTGGCAGGAGCCAATCTTTGCCCAAAGACCACTGACAGCAATGCTTTCTGCCAAGCCCCCCACCCTCACTAACACACACACAGGGACGAGCTTCCATGCTGGTTCCCAAGGCCAATGTCACCCTCTGGTTTGGCCAGGAGAAAGGGCACCATGTTGTCACCGATGCGAGTCTGGTCAAAAGTACCTGCCTTTGGTGTGAGAGCATAAAGAGGGGCTGGTAGCTCTGTTCTCAGATGGAGACATGAGAACAGAGGAGAGCAAGCGCTGGAGAGTGGAACGGATGCTCCCACTGGAGCTGATGGTGGCCTTCCTGGGAAGGAGAAGAGGCTGCAACGGGAAGGGCAGGGGGACATCAGACAGACCACGTGCCAGCCAGGTGAGCTTCTCCTTCAGGGATAGGGGCAGACTCTCTTTTCCAAAGATTAATGCAACAATCTTTGCCACCCAAAGGCTTTTCTGCAAGTTGATCTCGGCACTCTCCCACTCCCTTGAGTCCAGGAGGGCTCTTGATGGCTTTGACAAGTCGACCGTGGTGGAGATGGCACCAGGCCAGTTTGGCTTCCTGCCTTTGGCTCACTGGCTCTCAGGACACTCTCTCTGGGATCTCAGCTACCCTGCTGTGAGAAGCCCAAGCCACATGGAGAGGCCAAGTGTAGGAACTCCATTAGGGTTGACACCTCCACTGAGCTCCCAGCTGATGGCAGCACCATCGGCCATCTGATGCCAGCCTTAGAAATGACTAAGCCGTGTTAGACATCCCACCCAGCTGAGGCCTCAAACAACGTTAGCCCCAAGCACCAGCTGAGTGCAATCACATGTGGGACTATAGCAGGAAACCAGCCAGCTGAGTCTGGTCAACCCACAGAACTTTTGAGAGATAATAATAAACTCATCTTTTAAACCACTGAGTTTCAGAGTGGTTTTGTTGCATATCAATAGTTAACCAACATTTAGGTACTGTATGAGCCCTGACCAATCAGAATGGATGCTGATGGGCAGTAGTGATGGAACAGGGTCTTAGAGACCTCCTGCTGTGCCAGATGTTTACCTTCTAACTCCCAGAATGTGAGGTCCAGTGATGACTGGGGGAGGGGCGGGGCAGCAGAAGGGCACTCAGGGATACAGGGAGACAGGAGCAACAAGTGTTTCAGTATTTAACAGTTACGGACAAATTCACGAGCATCAGCTGGCATCATCACTGGCATCCTTCATCCTGGAATTCAGACCCTCATCCTTTCTGGGCTGCATCAGATATGGGAAGGCAACCCATGCTACTCCTGGGAGTAAAGAGCCTCCTGAGAACTCAACTCTTTTACCTTTTTAGAACTGTTTTCAATCCACAATTGCATTTGACCTATACAATGGGCCCAAGAGGCAGATGTCATTGGCCCCCACTTGACAGGTGAGAAAATTTAAGGTCCAGAGAAACTGAGAAGGGACAGAGGCAATCACTGGAAGTGTACTGGTCAGGATATTTTATTTCTGGTTCTGATGCCACCTCAGTCTGGGACCTTAAGCCATTGGCCTGCCTTCTTGGAGCCTCCTCACCTCTAAAGTGAAGGAAGTAGAAAGATGATTTCCGAGGGCACGCCTGGCATTACCATTCTCTGACTCTGTGACTTGCCTGAGGTTACCAGGAAGGGAACAGCAGCATCAGGGGTGATGGTTTCAAGGGCCCTGACTCCTTGTTCAGTGCTCATGTGACTGCATCTACAGCTGCCTTCTTAAGACACCTCAGTGCCATCATGCAAGGCGGCAGCCCACCCCTCTCCCCAGGCCCTGGACGGGAGGACGTTTCTAGGTCTAGAGCCAGAGAAGTGTTTCTCTGCGTGTGCCTTGGGTCCTGGGCCTTCTGTTCTGATATCCAAGGACAAAATCTCTGGAGGAGGTATGGGGCTGAGCTGGGAGAGAAGCGTGGGGAGAAAGATGAGGTAGGGGGTTCATACCAAGTTTCAGCCAGGTCTGCCCAGACCAGCTCTGAGTAAATCCTGCAGCCACCACACAGGAAGCGGCTAATCGGGGGCAGACACTGTCTCATTCGGAGGTCCAGGGCCCCTGTCTTGACACGGACCTAAGGCAGCATTGGCAGGTGATGGATCTCTCCTGAGATTGTGTGGTTTCCAGGAAAGCATTCCAGAACCTGAAACCAGCTTCAAAGGAATGCGTCTCTGCTCACTCCCGCCCTGGCGGGGAACCAGCCTGGGGCACCTTATTCTTATTAGGGCTGGAGATGTCTTGGACACTAAGCTTGAAAAATGTACCAAGGATTCTGACACAGATGGGGAATGGTGTGGCTGTGCAGAAAACCCCATTGTTGGCAGCACTAGGCTTTCTTTGAAAGATCTTTGCGGCAAGTAATTTAACTCCTTTCTAGCTCACATTTTTCCAACTTTGAAATGGAAATGAGAAATTTCTTTGTCTCGAAACCTTCTTGTGTCTGGGAGGCTGGATGGGACAGAGGGGGAGCTGAAGCTTCCATTACCTGCTGGAAGGGCCAAGGTACCAAATACCGCAATCAAAGGTGAGAATCTCCAGGTAAGAACAAAGAAGAGAGTCCAAAGTGGGACTGAGGTGAGAATTAGATTGGAGAATCTGGAAAGATCAGGTTGGAATGAGCAAATGGTAGTGAACAAAAATGTGGACAGGTTCCAAGGAGAACACCAATACCCCCTGCTCCTCCATGCCCTGCGAGTGTGTGTGGAGATGGAAGGAGGGGCCACTGGGTCATTAAAGCAACTGGGAAAGAGACAGGCTTTGCTTTAGTATCTATTTACTCTCATCTGAACGTGGATGTGAGGCTCCCAGGGGGTGCCCCACTTTGTGGTGACCAATCTTATGTATCAACATGACCATAGCACCCAGATACTAGGCACTCAGTACTGCTGTGATGGTTCTTTTAGACACAATTAACATTTAAATCAGTAGATTCTGAGTAAAGCCAACTGCTCTCTCCATCATGGGCCTCACTCCAACATTCTTAAGAGAAAAAAAAAAAGGTTGACGTTTCCCCAAGAAAGGAATTGTGCTTCCAGACTGCTTACGGGTCAAGATTGCAACATCCACTCTTCCCTGGGTCTCAAGACTGTTGGCCAAGTCTGCAGATTTTGGTCTTGCCAACCTGCATAATCACAGGAGCCAATTCCTTAAGATAAACCTGCCTCTAAGTATCTATAGCTAAATCTAACTCTAAGTTCTATATCTATCTATATATCAGAAGAGGGAGAATGGGAAGAAGTGATTGGGATGAAATCAGATTGGTGGTGAAGTGGTTTGAAAGCGGGTGATGAGAGCCCTCTGGCAGGCTTGTTTATCAGCACCTGGACCTCAACACACCTGGAAAATGCAGTCATTCCACCAAGGCCCACTCCTTGCCTTCCTCTCCTCTCTACACATTTTCCCCTGGTTGATCTCATCTGTCATCTCCCATCTTTTCAACCATGTCCTCTTCTTCAGTGATTCCCAGATCTTTATCATTTATCACTGCCCTGATCTCTCTGCTGAGCTCTAAAACTGTATCCCCAACTCCTACTGGACAATCCATCTCAGAGTACCATTGATACTTCACACTCAACAAATATAATCTGAACTTACCATTCCCCCCTCGCCACCCCTAAAGAAACCCTGATACTCCTCTTGGTGAATGGCATTACCATCTATTCAGTTTCCCAAGCCACTAATTGGAGAGTCAAGGATAACTCCTTTATGCACTCCCCCCACTCACCCACCCAATAATCATGAACTCCTGCTGGTGTCACCTGTGAGGATATTCCCAGTGATAAACTTACTGTCCTAATTCAGCACTCATCTCTGGTCTAACTACGTAAACAGTCCCCAGTCAGTTTCATTAGTCCCATCTAAAATCTACCAGAAGGATGCCCCAACTTGCCCCCTTCATAATTAGATTCTAAAAAGCAGCATTTTTCCACTTCTCAGGGTTGATGATAATATGCTGGTGCGAACATATCTGACTCAAGGGTAGCTACTTCCAAGGCATTTTCAGCCAGGCTCCAAGCAACTTATAGATACATCATTCTTATATTCTCAGGTCTGCTTGGAGCCTTTGGTCAATCTTCCCACACCAATCTAGACAGCCTAGCCAGCATCTTCTTCCATTCAACTATATCAGAGGGCCCTCCTGGTCACAACAAGAGAGGCAGAAACAGGTTCCCTAGGTGACCTGGTTGGGCTTCAAGGCAAAACTGTAGTGTAATGTGCCCCTCCGGATAAGCCGTCTTGGACCATCAGCACCTTGGAGAGCTCTGACCTCTGTTGGGGAGTGAACTGGACCAGAGTCCTGGACTCTTCTGGGAGTGGTAGCAGGGAAGGACAGGGTTGATGCTGTACATCTCATCAACCAGATACCCAGCCTAACGATTTCAGGAATCTGAAAAATACGAATGGCCCTGAGGTCCCAGACTTGGGTTTCAGGGGCTCAGATGGTCCATGGGAGGCAGATGGTCATGATCCTGAGTCCTGGCCAAGCCAGTTTGATGCTGAAAACTAGTGCTCCCCCAAGGTTCTGTGCTCAGACTGCACAGAATTCCACAGCTTTCATCGTTTCATTTCAGGTTAATTGCCAGTGAAAAGTTAAGTCACCTTTGGGAGTTACCTCATCTTTCTGAACTACTTGTCATTTGCTCTTTGTTAGTGGAGCCCACCTCTTCTGTTCTCACTGTGAACTTTCCAGCATCCTCTGCCCCAGCATCAGAGGATGAACTGGGAAGCAAGGACTTCAGGGACGTGAAGGCTTCAACTGACCTCTGGCTCAATGCAGCAGGCCTTATGCATTTGGGGGAGGAGATATTGCCTCTGGTCGCATGTTTAGGAAACTCCGAGATCAATACACTAGGTTCTTCTCCAGGGCTGCTCTTTGCTCCCATTTGACCAGAAGCCTCTAAGCCAAAACTAGACGGAGGGATGGAGCTCCATGTGAAGACAGCTATGTCTGGGCAGTCACAGAAACTGCCTTTGCTCTTCAGAGTTAACACAATTGCTCCTCTACTCGCCTTTGCTCCCTCAGCTCTAGCCCTGTGCTCTCTGTGTGATGACCCTCCTGAGCTCCTACTGCTGAGTCATCACAGCATCTGAGTTGCTGACAAAGTGTTTCCCATTCTCCAGGGTTCCATCCAGTTTTCACAACAACTCAGAGATACAGAGGGGCTTTTTTGGTTATCCCTGCTTACCAACAAGTCTTGACACACAGGACTCTTGACTCCAGCTACATGCCTTTTATAATTTCTTAAAAACATCCAACAGACCAGGATCTCACCATAGTGCTGAGAAACACTGCAGCATGGGCTTGTAACACCACTCGTGAAAAAGCAAAATGAAAGAAAACTACCTTTTGAAGATTATGCTCATCTGCCCAAGGTCTGTCCAAGTCCATCTGTTACTCAGTCTCTTCTTCAACCTGAGCACAAGCTAAGCACTGTATCCAGAGCACAAGCAAAAATCCAGTTCACTGGAAGCTTGTCAACAGCTTTCTCTGAGATTCTTAAGATTTCCTGGGGACATTTCCACCTCCTTACCTCTGGAGTTCAACCAAGGCTTCAAGAGGAAAAGCACTTCTTTTTAACAAAGACTCACAGGCAAACATTGTTGATCCCTGTCTATTCTGTCAAGCTTACCTTTAAATTTTCATATACAAAGTCTTTATAAAGAAGATTTGAATCCAGTAGAGAGAGAGACCTTCAGCTTTGCCTTCATCTCCAAATGCCTGACAGACATGGCCATAAAGGGAAAATGTTCCCAATTAGCCTAGGAAATTATGTTGGAGGGGCTTATTCATCCACAGCTGTGATCAAACAGCAGCTGAAATGATGCACATGTTGGTCTCAATGGATAACATTCTCCTTCAAGTTGGCTTGTGGTACATCACTCTGTGTTGCATCTTTAGCTATATCTTTATCCATAAAGGACCAGCTACAACTCAAGGCTCCATGGGTTGGACCAATAAGTCCAAATTCCTCACACTCTCTTCCTCCTTGGGTCCCTGCATCTGAGTCAAATATAACACCATTCAGAATGAGCAAAGGTGGTTTATAGGTACAGATGCCTTTTTCTCTAACAAAGAAAAAAATTATTTGTTTTTATTTGATTACTTTTGAGGTCCAATTAGAATTTTGCATCTCATAACAGATGTGCTCTTACAAGTATGAAGGTAAATCATTTTCTCTGTATTTGACTCAAATCCTATTTGTAATTTGTTCTTTAAAAATCTCAGCTCTGAGCCTTTTTATGAAGAGAGGCTAAAGCTGAAGAATTAACCATCACTTTTATTAGTTAAGAATGAAATGGTAAGACCTAGGCTATCCTTGTTCCAAGGAGCAGAAAACAGCCCTGCCTCAAAGTCCCCCACAAGACTGGGTTTTTTTCTTCACCTGCTTTTTCCTGGGGCAAAACAAGCCAGTTTTGCCTAGTCCATCTGAGGATCTCAAACCCCCTCCCCTCACTTTGTTTCCTCTCCTCTCTTCTCCATGATCTTGTCCTGGGATTCCAGCCTCTCTGAGCCCCCCTGCTTTCTATCCCTGAGAAATGTCTGCTCTAAAGGAAGAAGGAATGCAGGCCACTCACCCCAGTGTGACCATTAGACCCTTGTCTCCCTCTTCTGGGGTACCAGCATCCCTAAGCTCAATTCTAGGGCAGAAGCAGCTCTATCTCTGGGGAAAGTGTTTCAAGACTTCTTGGATGGGCAAGTGGAGAAAGAATGCCAAGGACAGAGGGGTCTGATGGGGACCAGTAGCCTATTCTCCCTATGCTGCTGCTAAGTCACTTCAGTCATGTCTGACTCTGTGCGACCCCATAGACGGCAGGCAGCCCACGAGGCTCCCCCGTCCCTGGGATTCTCCAGGCAAGAACACTGGAGTGGGTTGCCATTTCCTTCTCCAATGCATGAAAGTGAAAAGTGAAAGTGAAGTTGCTCAGTCGTGTCTGACTCTTAGCGACCCCATGGACTACAGCCCACCAGGCCCTCTGTCCATGGGATTTTCCAGGAAAAAGTACTGGAGTGGGGTGCATTGCCTTCTCCAATTCTCCCTATAGGTTAGGACAAATCTCAGAAAGGGCTGCCTTAAGACAAAGCGGTCACCCCTAAAATGCTCTGTGGATTTGGATACTAAGCACCTGGCCAGGAAGAACCTGAGGTCAGGGAAGGTTGGAGAAGAAACTGTAACAGCTGTGAAGAAGCATCCAAGGCACTCCAGGGCAAGGCTTTTTCTTGCCCTCTAGGGTGAAGAGGGGGAGATTGGGGTTCCCTCTGTGACACTCACACTCTTAGCTTACTGGGGCGACACCATCTGCAGCATGTGGGAGGCACAGTGTGAGATCCGCCCCGCCAGGAAGAGCAGGAGTTGGGAAAGGAAGCTGACGGCTCTTGATACTCAACCCGAACACTTAGAAAATGACCCATCATTTTTGCCTTAAACTTTTCCATACGCTCAACATTATTAGAATTTCTTCTTAACTACACAAATCAGCCTTAGGATCCGGGGCAGCTGGATGACAAGATGTTCGGTTCCCCACCCTTTCCCTTGAGTTCTTATAATGGAAGTGCTTAGTTAACACAAATTACCAGCTTTGCTCTTTACTCTCCTGACAGATGAACAAACATAGCATCATCATTTCTATGCAGGCCGGCTGGCCAAATCCATTCCAATTATCTATCACCCGAACAGAATTCTCCTGGTGAGACAGGAAGACGTGGAGGGAGGTTTCCAGGTCGTACTATTCATTCCAGTAAGCGACCTGTTTCATGCTTCTCCCTGGAATATAAGAAGGCCTTGAATATAAATCAAACTAGAGAGTCGGGGTGTCTAACTTATTTAAAGACAAATATCCATTCATCTGTAGTTGTCCATCTAAGTTGCTTCCATGTCCTGGCTAGTGTAAACCAATAACAACAAGGATACTTTTTTACTAATTCATATTAGGAAAGAAAGATAGAGAATATAGTCGAAAAGTCTCAGGGGTGAGATGCAGGAGACCTAAGTTTTCACGCCAGCCCAGCACCCATTCTCATTTAGCCTTGACATGACCTTGTCACATTCCACTTAGTTTACACACGTGGGATTAAAAGGGGGGTGGATTCCATCAGCAATTTCCTATCACATGTTCTCAGCCCTAAGGACCCCAGAAGTTACTTTATTTCAAAAATTTATATTTATAAATATTTTTAATCATTGATGAAAGAGTGACATTAAAAACAAGAAGGGTGGCCACTTTTAACGCCATGCAGACTGACAATAACTTATGTGACCAAGTTCACTCTGTTTTGTGGCCACTTCAAATCAGAGCTCCCCTACCACCTGTTGGATTAACTGAAGGACGTGGAGACTGCAACTTACAAAACTTAAAAATGGCAATCGTTTGAATCAACCTGTCACTGTGAATCAGGATTTCCTATACACTGAGAATACAAAATAAGATACATACGTGAGGACTTCCCTGGCGGCTCAGTAGTAAAGAATCCGCCTGCCGATGTAGAGTTTGATTCCTGGTCCAGGAAGGTCCCACATGCTGAGGAGTTACTAAGCCTGAGCACCACAACTACTGAGTCAGCACTCAGAGGCCCGGGAATCATAGCTACTGAGCCTGTGCACCTAGAGCCTGTGCTCAGCAACAGAAGAAGCCACTGCAATGAGACGCTTGCACAGTGCAACTAGAAAAAAGTCCAAGCAGCAATGAAAACCTAGCACAGCTAGCAAATGAATAAGTAAAATTATATTTAAAAAAATACATAAGTGAACTGATTCTGAAAGTGAAAAACAAAATCACCATAAGGCTTTAATTTCTAATTTTTGCATTGATCAGAACAGTCTATTGTGCTTTTTTGTTAAAAGCTTGAAATTATATGATAAATATGTTTGCCCATGTTTCTACTGTGATTTAATCATTAATTAATAAATATTAATATATTCAAAAACAATGCTTTGACTGCTTGTGTAGCTTCAAGTTCCACATAAAATTTCATTTCAAAAAATGGTTCCAGTCCTTTACAAATTTTGAAAACCACTGGACTAATTATCTCTAATTTTCCTTCCAGCAAGAGGATACTTTATGCAAATCCTTCTCCGGGGAAAGGAGAATTGTATGACTTCAGGAACTTTCTGGCTTAATCAGAACCTTCCTAAGAAAAACAAACAAACAAACTTGATTCCCAAGTCTACAAATCACCCTGAAGAGCTCGGATCTTTCTCCACAGGGAAGGAGTCCTGCAGAAGCAGGTTGTCCATTACCGGGCAAGAGTCAGATTCTGCCCCATGGATCTCACATTCCACTTGCAGAGACTTGCCTGCAGATGGCTGACAGTGGGAGAGAACGAGGTTGGGGAGCAGGAAGGAGCCTCAACCCCTCTGAGCATCTACTCCTTGCTGGCTCAGTAGCTGGCATGACACACGTCACTTGATTTCTTCTATTTATTGCTTCTCAAAACTCTTTGCCATCTTTTGCCTTCATCCAGATGAGAAAACCAAGGTGGATATCCAGGCAGTGAATGGCAGAAGCAGGTCTCAGATCTTCACCACTCTCACCCTAAAACAAACTCGCAGTGGGTGGTGAACAGTACTGCCAGCTCCCCAGTGTGGGCTTCCAGAGGCAGGGCCATAGCATCCACACAGACCATGCCAGTGAGAGAAAGGCTGCAAAGAGGAGTTGGCACTGGAGCTGAATTTTGAAGGATGAGGAGAAATGCTCCAGGCAGCAAAGAAAGCAAAAGATTCCCAAGCAGAGACAGTGTGAGAAGAGCACAGAGAGAAAAGTTTCAGGGGAATGACATTTCAGGTGGCAGAGCAGGAATGAGAGGGTTGTGTTGGGAACACAGGGATGGAGCAGGCAGGTGATACCACCCTGCCCTCCCAGCTCCAAATGCCACCACCCTGGCCCAAGACCCCGGCTACCAGCAATTCAGACAACCCTCTGTGCCTTTACACCCCCTTCTCCATTTACCTGGCAATCTCTTCCTAGCCCACTTCTGCCTGGGGAAGTCTTTCCTGGACTTCAGAATTCTGCCAAATCCCGCCCATGCATTATAAAGCCATTCCTGATGCTCTCAACCAGATGTAATCTCTCTTGCCTCTGAACACCCAGAGTTCTTTGATTTGTTCACTCTAAGGCCTCAATAGCTGAACATGCAAGACACATTTTCTGGGAAAGATGCTGAAATGGAGGATGGACATCAGCCTCAGTAACAGCTGTGTGTTGACTTTGCGTAGCAGCAGGGCCATCCTCCACCCCCACCCCTGCCCTTGTAGCTCCAGACACTGGAATCCCTGCCCTCAGAGCTATGATGCTGGATATCACATGGGTAGACTGTGTATCGTCAGGACACTTATTGTCCCTGAGGTTGAGGTCCAAGCACCTAAGAGGTGCCTGAGCAGTATTTGTTGAAGTCAAATGAACTCTAGCCTCAGTTGGAGCTTCTCCCAATTCTATCTCACACAGATATATTATGTATCTTTTCAAGTAACACATATAACCATATTAGTAACTTGCAGAAAATATTATCGTCTGCAGATTAAATGTAAAGTTCATTTTTTTCACATTTCTCCTGGCTGGGGGGGTGGGTGGGAAGCATTTTAATCGCTGCCTCTGTTTCCAGACCATTATCCATAGGTTTCAATATGCATTCAAGGACCAGCTCAGTCCATACAGAAGAGCCACCCAAGCCACCCTGCACACACCTGTGGCCTCCTAGCCTGTGATTCTCTTGTTCCCTCCCCACACCACCCAGCCCTGAGCACCCACCCTTGTGAGAAACCTGCAGGCTGGAGGGCTGTCCTGGACCTCTTAACCCAGATGGATTCACTCTTGCAGGCCTACTGTCCTGCTTGAGCGCCGCCCCTAAATGGGGCACGGAGGGCAAAGTGAGTAGCTTCACAGATCGCCATGGTGTGGCAGAGAACTAGGTGCCCGGGAAGTGCTCGAGAAAGAGATTCATTCTCCAAGCTCTATTTCCTGTGTAGATGAGGAGCTGGAAACCCAGAACTCTGCTACTGGGCCTGGGGGGAAGCATTCAGAGCAACCCTCCAAAAACAAAGCCTGGCCTTGGTGGCTGGCTCAGTGTGCACGGAACATCAAATGGCCGGACATGAAAGGGCTGAGGAGGATGCTTGCTGGAGAGGCACTTAGCCTGAAAAACCTGAAACCATCCCCTTGACTGAGGGCCGCTAACCACAGCCTCCGTGAATGATTAATGACTATGGCCAGTGCTTATTGCAAACAGGCATGTGACAGCAGAGCCACTATGCTCCCACAGGACCTGCCCGCGTGATCGATGAGCCACCGAGGGGTGCGGAGGGGCTGCAGGGGGAAGGAGCCAGCTCAGGCTGCAGCCACCAGGCAGCACCCATCCTTGGTGAGAACTGGAGGGAGGCCAGGGCCTGTGTTCTGGGTGGCTGGCTGACCTCATGTACAACACATAAGCCGGCCGGCACTAAGTAGCTACCTGGGCGATAGAAGGAGATCTGGGAGGCCTGAGTTCAACTCTAATGAGAAAAAGGTGCTGAAATGGAAGAGCTGGAGCCCCCACACCTGCAGGTTCCTATCCTGTGTGGCACATCATAGGAGCCCTGTAGTTCCAGAACTAGCAAAATGGTGCAGGATGCTTTGAGAGACCTCTAAGTTCTGGGTGCAGATAGAGCAGGCTGCAAAAATGAGTTCCCTGGCCTCAGACACCTCCCCTTCTCAGCCTTCCCCACCACCCACCACTGCTGCCAGCCAGACATAACTCCCCCCACCCAACCCCTGTATCGCCCAGATTTGCGATGGCCATTTGGATGGCTGACGTGAAGCCTCCGCTCTCACATGTTCTCTGTCCTTTCTCCAGAAAGGTCAGTTAGCACTGCATCCTCACGCTGCCTCCTTCCTCCCAATGCACACCCTCTAGGATGGCTGAACAAGGGTTTCTGAGTCCCTGACACGTGGATTCAGCACACACCTACCAAGTTCACTGAGCACAGACTATGTGGCTGTAGAAGGCACTGCCCCTATCTTCAGGAGCCTAGGGCCAGCAAGGCAAGCTTCCCTCATGTGGAACAAGCATAAGCAGAACAAAGCACAGCCCCTTAGGGTGCAGCCAAGGGAGGAGAGGGAAAATGAGCCTGCTGGGGGAGGTCAGGGAAGACAAGAAGGGCCCTCGAGGCCCCCCCTGAGCTGCCAGCCTCTGCCCATGCAGAGCCACTGTCCAATCCGGGCCACCAAAGCTTCCAAGGCCACCACCTTCCATCCGGGTCTCTGGAGGCACCTCTGAGAGGCCCTGAGGCCGTGGCAGCAGCAAGCAAGCTCAGCAAAAAGACCGAGGAACCTGGCACAGGCCTGGGGCTCTGAGACGACCCTGGGAGCCAGCCGGGAGCCCAGGGACGACCCTTGTGGGGACCTGGCTGGTCTGCAGACCCTGGCTCCGTTTCATCTTAATACACTCCTGCATGTACCTGACATCGGATACTCGTCCTAGAGCATGCAAATCTAATAAATTCTTGGCTCCTGCAAGTTTCTTTAAAAAATATAAAAGAGGATCATATATAAAGAAGTTGATTAATATACACCCTGCTAAAACAGCCTGGAACATCTGTGTATTAAGTTCATTTATTAAATTACACCAATCTGTATTTTAATGAGTGAAAGATACAGTACTTATTCTGTCATCCATCAAAATAAACTCAGGAAATACTTAACATTATAATCATTTTTCTTGTTTGAACACGAGTTATGAAATATGAATCCTGCACTAAGAACGCTGGACTTGCCATCATGATCAAATATGTTTTCACAGGTGCAGCAAATATTCAGTTTTCATTTCTTTCTCCAACTGTTGAAAATATAAACCATGTTTTCTAGTCCTTAGCTGGGTAACACTGCCTTCCCTCCACATGGCAGCCATTATTACAGGCTTATTACCCACCGTCTTTCTTTCCCCCAAGATGAACTCCTTCTAAGTTGCTTAGTAATGAAAACACAGACTCCTGTGGGGCCCCTGAAGCACAAGCTCGTCCCAACGGGGCTCTTACGGCTCAGGCGGGGTCCTTGTTTCCTTGTCCTTCTTCCTGGGAGCACCTAGATCCTCCAGATTAGGGCCTGAGTTTCAAAAGCCATTTGACGCAAGCAGTGCATGTGGTACAAACACAAAAGGCAGTTGGGCCTCAGCTCCACTGTGGAGTTCCCCCTGGCCACGGGGTTTCCATGCCTACTCCTTCATCCCAACTCCCCGGGAACCACTCCACTCAGATGAGGGGCAACCTTAACACAGGCTGAAGCCTCACGAGTGAGTCCAGCCTTTACCTGTGTTCAGTTATCCAGGACCCTGGGGGCGATGCGGTCAGCTTTCAGGAGCCAAGGAGGGCTGGTTTGTCTGCCCGGGGATGAGAAGGAGCTCAATGAGGCAGAGGAGGCAAGAAAAAGGTCCCAGCTGGATAAGCTGCTAAGTGGAACCACAGGACAAACTGATGAAACCTAATCACGAGCTGGCGAGGCTCCGGCCTGCTTAACCCCTCAGGCTCCCATTGCCAGAGTTCAACTATCAAGTCCACCCCTATCTCTTTGTTCTCATTCCTGGCCACACTGGTCCCCCAACATATCCATAACACCCACTCTTCTCTGCAGCCCTCCTGAACTACCTCCTGCTGGTGTTCCCTCCCACCTCAGGCTTCGGCCCCTGCAGTTCCCCTGGCATGGGATGCCCGCTCTGCTTTCCCTTTACTGAGTTCAGTTCAGTTCAGTCACTCAATCCTGTCCGATCTTTGTGACCCCATGGACTGCAGCATGCCAGGCCTCCCTGTCCATCACCAACTCTCGGAGTTCACTCAAACTCATGCTATTGAGTCGGGGATGCCATCCATCCATCTCCTCCTCTGTCATCCCCTTCTCCTCCCACCTTCAGTCTTTCCCAGCATCAGGGTCTTTTCAAATAAGTCAGTCACCTGGTTAATTACTTCATTGTGATTTCAAGCCCCACCTGTTCAGAAAACTCAGTGGGAGGACCCACTAGGAATCCAGGAAACTTCACAGTGGAACTGACCCCTAAGGAAAGAATGGGAAGGTATTTAAGACAAAGGGATCCCCTGGAGCAAATGCATGGATGCGAGGATGCCCTAGGCTTGAAGGAGAGACAAAGGGTAGATGGGAGGGTTGTAGAGCAAGAAATGGGAGTTTGGGGCCAATCCAAGGAGGATCTTGTGTGCTGATCCATAAGGGACATTATGGTGTAGGAAATGAGGAGGATGGGCTTCCCTGGTGACTCAGACAGTAAAGAATCCACCTGCAATGCGGGAGACCTGGGTTCTATCCCTGGGTTGGAAAGATCCCCTGGAGGAGGGCATGGCAACCCACTCCAGTATTCCTGTCTGGAGAATCCCTGTGAACAGAGGAGCCTAGTGGGCTGTAGTCCATAGGGTCGAAAAGAGTAGGACGTGACTGAGTGACTAAGCACACACAGCAAACCCTGGTGGTCCAGTGGCTAAGACTCCACTCTTCCACTGAAGAGGGCCCCTGGTTGGGGAACTAGATCCCACATGCTGCCACTAAAGATCCCTCATGCTGCAACTAAGTTTAAAGATTCCAGTGCAGCCAAATAAATAAATATTAAAAATAAATTTTTAAAAAGGAAATAAGGAGCAACTTTTTATTTTAACCTCTCACTTCTATACTTGGCAGATTTAAAAAAACAAAATTCAGATCCAGAGTTGTGAACAATAAATATGTAAAACAAAGAATGTAATCATTTCAAGCTAGTGTAATCCAAAAACAATCTCAGTAATATAAAAAGAGTTCCTTTTTAAGATTTTTAAATGTTAATAACCTAAAAGGTCACAATTCTAAACAACTAAATGGTATATAAACTTCTCTTTTTCGGTGAGGAACATATATATTTTTATCCATCATATAAAGCTAAAATGGCTTTCCCAGGTGGTGCAGTGGTAAAGAAACCACCTGCCAAGCAGGAGACCACAGAGACTCAGGTTTGATCCCTGGGTCAGGAAGATCCCCTGGAAGAGGGCATTGGCAACCCACTCCAGTATTCTTGCCTGGAGAATCCCATGGGTAGAGGAGCCTGCTAGGCTACATGGCAGGCTACAGTCCACAGGGTCGCAAGAGTCAGACAGGACTTAAGCAACTAAACGGCAATGGCAAAGCTAAAATGACCCCAACCAATTATCCTCCCTGGATGACCAAAATATTAGTAAAAGCAAGGGGCTTTTGAAGGGTTTTGAAACTTTAAGAGCTGTCTAGATTTGCATTTAAGAAGTAAAGTCTATTTGGAATTCAGTAGGTGTACAGGAGGAGAAGGCAATGGCACCCCACTCCAGTACTCTTGCCTGGAAAATCCCATGGATGGAGGAGCCTGGTAGGCTGCAGTCCATGGGGTCGCTAAGAGTCGGGCACGACTGAGTGGCTTCACTTTCACTTTTCACTTTCAAGGATTGGAGAAGGAAATGGCAACCCACTCCAGTGTTCTTGCCTGGAGAACCCCAGGGATGGGGGACCCTGGTGGGCTGCCATCTATGGGGTCGCACAGAGTCGGACACGACTGAAGTGACTTAGCAGTGGCAGCAGTAGGTGTACAGGAGAGCCAGGGGCAGGCAGGGGCTAGTGGGACAAGGTTAGAGTAATTACAGAGGAGGGGTGCTGAGCTGGAGCGAAGGCAGTGGCAGGGAGCCCCCTTGCTATGGAGCTGGGAAAGCACACGGTGGGTGTTAAGGAGGACTTCCTGAGAAAGTCATCCATGGCCCAGACTCCCGGTAAGCAGAGGCGCAGGTCCCTGCTCTCTGGGTCCAAGGAACCCCTCATCTCCCCAGCACTGAAGGACCATCCTCACCACTTACTATCCAGTGTATTGGTGAAAAAGGGACTCCCCCAATTCCCTCAACACTGAAGAGCTGAGACTGACAGCAGTTTATCAATCACATACCCTGACAGTCGCCACACAGCATGGAGGGCCCCATAGGGCTGCACTCGGGAGGAAAGAGAACCAGAAGGGACGGTGGGAGGTGGGCTTTATGGTAACAGGAGGACGGGTGCTCCCTCGTGCCCACAGGAAGGTGTGGTTGGCTTGCTTGAATAGTTTCACAGGCTGGCATGAGGCTGAGGACTGGTGGGAGGTGGTTGGTCCAGCTGATAGGAGAACTAGTGGGAGCGGGGTGGGGGAATGGGGGGTTGTCTTTCTCTCGAGGTATGGGTATATCTGGTGAGAGAGCTGGGACCTTGTAGTAGGCCCTGGGGGCGCCCTGTGAGGCTCTAGAGGCGTCCAGGAAGCAAACAGCACTTCAGGCCTTACTATACAAGTGGGCTCCAGGGAAGAGAGAGAATGAGATAGAGATGGGGAAAAATAAAAGAGGGGCCTTAACGCTGGTGCGACGTGAACTGGAGCATGTGTATACCTCAATTCCGTATGCTTGAGGCTCTTCGGAGAAAAAATAATATTTTTTGAAAAAACAACAAGGAACAAGAAAGAATGAGGTTCAGATTTTGGGGGAGGAGATGGGCTAGGCTCTCAATACAACCAGGCTGCAGGCCAGGGGTCTGTGTTCTCAGCAGAACTGGAAATGCTATTTGTTACAAAATGTCCTAAGAGTGATTGCCCATTGAGATAGCAAGAATAGAGGGAAATAAAACTTCAAACGGGGTTTAATGGCTGAGCTGAGGCGACTGGGAGGCAAGGCAGTCTGCTCTGTGTGTGAGCTGAGTGAGGCAAGGAAGCGGTCAGCTGAGGGCCATGGCTTGTTGAAAATTGTTTCTTTGTCACCCAGACACTTTCCCTGAGAAAAACGTTAAAGTTACCTCCGGAGTCCACAGAGAGCAAAGTGAAGACCTGGACATCTAATAAAATATAACGAGGTAGGTTGTAATCATGAAGCGTCTAGATGGCAGGACTGTTGAGAAACTTCTATAGGGAGAGGCCAGGGTCAGCCACTTGCAGATACTTCCCAGGCCTGTGTCACTGTGTATGGAGGATGAGAACCAAAGGAGCTGGAACCTGCCGGGAAGTCCATGCAACACTCTGAGCTGTCTCACCATGCGTCTGAAATCCAGCAGGAAACCAAGTTCAAGACAGCTGCACCTACAGATCGAACGTCTTTCAATCAAAGCTTGCTTTTCTATCAAGGGAACTCCCCAGGCAGAGGCAAATGGGCCCTATTTCCACCCACCTCTTCCACACATGCCAAGGAGTAACCTGGGATGGAAAACCCCCACCCAAGATGCCAGGAGAAGTCTTTCTGCACAGACCTGAAGGATAACAGCTCACTTTCTCTCTCTCTCTCTCTGTCACACACACACACACACACACACACACCATCGTGGCCCAAGGAAGCTTCAGAACATCCACACCTGCCCAGGTGGGGACAGTGGAAAAAGCCTTCAGACACCTGAAATTTGGAGGAAGTCTACATTCCAATCCCCCCACTGCTAGGGCCTTGGGAAAGTCACTAGGAGACTGCCTATGTGGCCCTTGGCAAAGCACATCTCTTCTGGGCTTCTTTACCAGCTGAGCCACAAAGGAAGCCTAAGAGTAGTGGAGTGGGTATCCTATCCCTTCTCTAGCAGATCTTCCTGACCCAGGAATCAAAGTGGGGTCTCCTGCATTGCAAGTGGATTCTTTACCAACTGAGCAATCATGGAAGCCTTCTGGGCTTCTACCTGGTAAAAAATGAGAATAAGGTTTGCCTTGCGTATCTCTCCCAGTTCAGTTCAGTCGCTCAGTCATGTCTGACTCTTTGTGACCCCTTGGACTGCAGCACATCAGGCCTCCCTGTCCATCACCAACTCCCGGAGTTTACTCAAACTCATGTCCATTGAGTCGGTGATGCCATCCAACCATCTCATCCTCTGTCATCCCCTTCCCCTCCCTTCAATCTTTCCCAGCATCAGGGTCTTTTCAAATGAGTCAGTTCTTAGCATCAGGTAATCCAAGTCTATGTCCTGACCAATAATGCTGAAGAAGCTGAAGTAGAACGGTTCTATGAAGACCTACAAGACCTTCTAGAACTAACACCCAAAAAAGATGTCCTTTTCATTATAGGGGACTGGAATGAAAAAGTAGGGAGTCAAGAAACACTTGGAGTAAGAGGCAAATTTGGCCTTGGAGTACAGAGTGAAGCAGGGCAGAGGCTAATAGAGTTTTGCCAAGAGAACACACTGGTCATAGCAAACACCCTCTTCCAACAACACAAGAGAAGACTCTACACATGGACATCACCAGATGGTCAATACCGAAATCAAATTGATTATATTCTTTGCAGCCAAAGATGGAAAAGTCCTATACAGTCAGCAAAAACAAGACTGGGAGCTGACTGTGGCACAGACCATGAACCCCTTGTTGCCAAATTCAGACCTAAATTGAAGAAAGTAGAGAAAACCACTAGACCATTCAGGTATGACCTAGATCAAATCCATTATGAAATGGTATCGCTCCCAAATGGGTAACAAAGCAGACAAGATAATGGATCTTTAAAAAAGAACCTAGAAAGAGACTCACAGACTTAAAGAATGAAGTTATGGTTTCAGGAGGAAGGATGGGTGGAAGGGATAGTTAGGGAGTTTGGGGTAGACATGTTATATTTAAACATGCTATATTGAAAATACATAACCAACAAAGACCTACTATATAGCACAGGGAACTCTGCTCAATGTTATGTGGCAGCTGGATGGAAGGGAAGTTTGAGTGAGAATGGATACAGCTATATGTATGGCTGAATCCCTTCACCACTCACCTGAACCTACCACAACATTGTTAACCAACTATTCAGTTCAGTTCATTTCAGTCGCTCAGTCATGTCTGACTCTTCGTGACCCCATGAATCACAGTACGCCAGGCCTCCCTGTCCATCACCAACTCCCGGAGTTCACCCAGACTCACGTCCATCGAGTCAGTGGTACCATCCAGCCATCTCATCCTCTGTCATCCCCTTTTCCTCCTGCCCTCAATCACTCCTAGCATCAAAGTCTTTTCCAATGAGTTAACTCTTCGCATGAGGTGGCCAAAGTACTGGAGTTTCAGCTTTAGCCATCATTCCTTCCAAAGAACACCCAGGGCTGATCTCCTTCAGAATGGACTGGTTGGATCTCCTTGCAGTCCAAGGGACTCTCAAGAGTCTTCTCCAACACCACAGTTCAAAACCATCAATTCTTCAGCGCTCAGCCTTCTTCACAGTCCAACTCTCACATCCATACATGACCACAGGAAAAACCATAGCCTTGACAAGCCGGACCTTTGTAATGCCTGGCAAAGTAATGTCTCTGCTTTTGAATATGCTATCTAGGTTGGTCATAACTTTCCTTCCAAGGAGTAAGCGTCTTTTAATTTCATGGCTGCAGTCACCATCTGCAGTGATTTTGGAGCCCAGAAAAATAAAGTCTGACACTGTTTCCACTGTTTCCCCATCTATTTCCCATAAAGTGATGGGACCGGATGCCATGATCTTCTTTATCTGAATGTTGAGCTTTAAGCCAACTTTTTCAATCTCCACTTTCACTTTCATCAAGAGGCTTTTGAGTTCCTCTTCACTTTCTGCCATAAGGGTGGTGTCATCTGCATATCTGAGGTTATTGATATTTCTCCCAGCAATCTTGATTCCAGCTTGTGCTTCTTCCAGCCCAATTTTTCTCATGATGTATTCTGCATAGAAGTTAAATAAGCAGGGTGACAATATACAGCCTTGATGTACTCCTTTTCCTATTTGGAACCAGTCTGTTGTTCCATGTCCAGTTCTAACTGTTGCTTCCTGACCTGCATACAGGTTTCTCAAGAGGCAGGTCAGGTGGTCTGGTATTCCCATCTCTTGAAGAATTTTCCACAGTTTATTGTGATCCACACAGTCAAAGGCTTTGGCATAGTCAAGAAAGCAGAAATAGATGTTTTTCTGGAACTCTCGCTTTTTCCATGATCCAGCAGATGTTGGCAATTTGGTCTCTGGTTCCTCTGCCTTTTCTAAAACCAGCTTGAACATCGGGAAGTTCACGGTTCACATATTGCTGAAGCCTGTCTTGGAGAATTTTGAGCATTACTTTACTAGAGTCTGAGATGAGTGCAATTGTGCAATAGTTTGAGCATTCTTTGGCATTGCCTTTCTTTGGGATTGAAATGAAAACTGACATTTTCCAGTCATGTGGCCACTGCTGAGTTTTCCAAATTTGTTGGCATATTGAGTGCAGCACTTTCACAGCATCATCTTCCAGGATTTGAAATAGCTCAACTGGAATTCCATCACCTCCACTAGCTTTGTTCGTCGTGATGCTTTCTAAGGCCCACTTGACTTCACATTCCAGGATGTCTGGCTCTAGGTCAATGATCACACCATCATGATTATCTTGGTCGTGAAGATCTTTTTTGTACAGTTCTTCTGTGTTTTCTTGCCATCTCTTCTTAATATCTTCTGCTTATGTACCCAAATACAAAATTAAAAGTTTTAAAAGAGGTGGGGAAGAACCTAGAAACATGAAGCCCTACACCAGCACGGTACAGGCCACAAGCACAACCTCCCCTATGTTGACTCCTGATGGAAACTGAGGCAAGGACAGGCTTGCTGGTGACTCAGGCTCGTAGAAGACTGCTGCCACCTGGCCTCTCCACGTTTCCCACAGAGGACCCCTTCCGTTGACCCACGTGTTATAAGCTCACCAGCACTGGGGCTGACTAACATTTTGTCCTGATCTTGGCTTTCACGTGGAAGCTGCAGCAAGGCTCATAACTGCTTCCCAAGCCATCAGCCAGCTCCATGGTTCTTCCCCTCAGTGGGATTCTCAGATACCCCACAATACAAAGCCAGCTTTGAAATCAGCTCTCAAGGCTGCTTTCAAAGTCCGGGTCACATCCAGAGGATGACTAAGCAACATAATATTCAATATCTTATATTAATCTGTAATGGAAAGTAATCTGAAAAAAATATGTGTGTATAACTGAATACTTTGCTGTATACTTGAAACTAACAAAATATTGTAAATCAACTATATTTCAATAAAAAATTTTAAAATTAATAATAATAATAAATAAATAAACCATAATATAATATAAATAATAAGTAAATAAACCATAATATAATATAAATAATAAATAAATAAATAAAATATTGTAAATCAACTATATTTCAATAAAAATTTTTAAATTAATAATAATAACAATAAATAAATAAACCATAATATAATATAAATAATAAATAAATAAACTGGAAGTGACCCAGTTAACTTTTTTCTGCAAGGTCATGGACAGGACTCAGTCTTAGATGTGTGCAAAATGAAGAGATACAAACATGATCCTTGGAATAAGCAGTTCTGGATTGTTGCCTCACATAAGCAGCAAAATGCCAAAGTTAAGGCATCAGAATCTGATCTTCACCTACTTACACTCATAGGAAAAAAATAACAGCTTTGATTCAAAATGTTCTTGAAAGATCTAGTGCTGTGTTATCTAATCCGATAGTCTTAGTGGCTTATGCACACTTGTGTCTAGTCTGTATTGAGAAGGGCTGTGAGTGTAAAAAACACCAGATGTCAAAGACTGGACACAAGAAAAAAATGTAAAATTTCTTGATAATTATCTCATATTGATTAAATGTTGAAATAATATAGTGAGTATTATTATTACTGGATTAAAATATATAAAAAGAATGTTCTTGAATGAGCAGTAAAAATTATTAATTTTATTAAAGCTGATCTTTTCAATATTCCATGTAATGAAATGGGATGTGACTTGCTAACACATCTACTGTGTCCCAAAGTACCATGGTTGGCTTGAGAAAAAAACTGATTCACTTTGCTTGTACAGCACAAGCTCACACAACATTGTAAAGCAATTATTTGGTTTATTTATTTATTATTATTATTATTAATTTTTAAAATTTTTATTGAAATATAGTTGATTTATAATATTTTGTTAGTTTCAGGTATACAGCAAAGTATTCAGTTATACACACATATTTTTTTCAGATTACTTTCCATTACAGATTAATATAAGATATTGAATATTATGTTGCTTAGTCATCCTCTGGATGTGACCCGGACTGTAGCCTGCCAGGCTCCCCTGTCCCTGGGATTTTTTTCAGGCAAGAGTTCTGTAGTGGGTTGCATTTCCTACTCCAGGGGATCTTCCTGACCCAGGGATTAAACCCAAATCTCCATACCTCCTGCATTGTAGATGGATTCTTTATCTCTGAACCAATGGAGAAGCCCAAAGCAACTATATTCCAATAAAAATTTAAAAACAAACACTTGTACTGCTGTTACAGTTGCGAGCTAAATGTCATTTTTGTTTAACAGTACATCACTTTTACTTGACAGAAAGACTGACTCTAGTTACTCAGACTTGGGTACTTGACAAGATAGTTTTTTTTGAAAATAAATGAAGTAAACCTATCATTTCAAGAACTCATGGTTTTTATCGCCAATGATAAGATTCAAGCTTTTAAATGAAAATGAGACATTTGGAAAACTTGTGTTTGCCATTCAGAACATGACTGCTTTCCAACACTTAAACACTTTTCTGGGGAGGTGAGTGGTGATATTAATGAATGTCATTTTGATACTGTGTAATGAAATGCCTCAGTCAAACATTCAGAAGATCGGTATAACTCAGCATGCCAGTGTTTTCAAAATGGCCATATAGTGTGCTACAAAACTGTAAATGCGTAAAGTTTCTATTTAAAGGGCAAGAAAGACCAGTGGAACAGTGTTGCTGTTGTTCAGTCCATAAGTTGTGTCCGACTCTTTGTGACCCCATGAACTTCAGCGTGCCAGGCTTCCTTGTCCTTTACTATCTCCCTGAGTTTGCTCAAACTCATGTCCATTGAGTCAGTGATGCCATCCAATCATCTCATCCTCCGTCACCGCCTTCTCCTCTTACCTTCAATCTTTCCCAGGATCAAGGTCTTTTCCAATGAGTCAGATTTTCGCATCAGGTGGCCAAAAGATTGGAGCTTCAGCTTCAGCACCAGTCCTTCCAATGAATATTCAGGGTTGATTTCCTTTAGGATTGACTGGTTTGATTTCCTTGATGTCCAAGTGAAGTCACTCAGTCCTGTCTGACTCTACAACCCCATGGACTGTAGCCTACCAGACTCCTCAATCCATGGAATTTTCCAGGCAAGAGTACTGGAGTGGGTTGCCATTTCCTCCTCCAGGGGATCTTCCCAACCCAGGGACTGAACCTGGGTCTCTGGTATTGCAGGCAGACGCTTTACTGTCTGAGCCACCAAGGGACTCTCAATAGTCTTCTCTAGCACTACAGTTCCAGTGCATCAATAGTGTAACCAAGTACAAAAATTCGTTAATGTGATTTCAAATTCCACATGGCAACTAGGTTTTAAAAAACACCACTGGTTGACTTTTGGTGTAGAATCACTGAAGACTATTCACAATTATCTGAAAAGGCTTTTAAAATACTCCTTCCTTTTCCAGTGATGAGTCTGTACAAGCCTGAATTTTCTTCACTATTTCAACCACAACAATATATCTCAACAGTCTAAATGTAGAAACAAATATGAAAACTGAACAGTCCTCTATAAAGCCATATTTTTAAAGCATTTGCAAAAATGTAAAACAATGTCCCCCTTCTCACTTATTTTTGAAAACTAGAATTATTTTTCATTAAAATACACTATTTTAGCACAATTTGTTTGGCATTTTAGTGAATTAATCATTTTTTTTCCGTTTTAATTGGTAATATGGTAAATATTGATAGATAAAACTCACATAAAATTAGAAAACTCTGGCTACTTCCCTGGTGGCTCAATGGTTAAGACTCCATGCTTCCAAAGCAGGTGGCATGGGTTCAATCCCTGGTCAGAGAACTAAGATCCCACATACTGCATGGCACAATCAAAAAGTAAAAATTAAAAATTAAAAAAGAAGCCAACATAAGTAAAAGTCTCTGTGGGCCACAATAATTTTGAAATGTATACAGGGCTCCTGAGGCCAAAATGTTTGCAAACTGCTACTCTACAGGAATTTTGTCATATTATTTACTTGTTCATCAAACCTACTAAGCCTCTTATTACATAGGAGATTCTCAGATGAATACTGGGGAAATGGAGAAGGATAAGATACAGACTTCCCCCCAGTAAACTCACAGTATGATGAAGAAAACAGCTACTTATGATATAAAATAATAAACCTAACAATCAAAGCAAGCTCTAAGAAAATTCTGTTACCCAATTTGGGTAAACAAAAACAAGTTCCCAGTGGAACTGATGAGTGAGGTGGGCCTGAGTTATAAAGGAAGAGATTGTGCAGCAGAAAATACAGGCTCCAATGAGTCAAAGGAGAACAAAGGAAGAGGTTATTTCAGCCAGGTTTCCGTAGGCAGTGGGAAATAATGAAAAGTTCAAGCAGAAGAGATGTGGTCAGATTTGTATTTTTAAAAATAAATTGATTTCAAGCAACCCAATTTTTAAAAGGGCAAAGGACTTGAGTAGACACTTGTCCAAAGAAGACATACATATGGCCAATAAGCACATGGAAAGATGCTTACTAATCATTAGTGAAATGTTCATCAAAAGTCACAATGAGATACCACCTTACACACACACACAGTTCAATTCAGTCACTCAGACATGTCCAGCTTTTTGCAACACCGTGGACTGCAGCATACCAGGCCTCCCTGTCTATCACCAGTTCCTGGAGCTTGCTCAAACTCATGCCCATCAAGTTGGTGATGTCATCCAACCATCTCATCCTCTGTCGTCCCCTTCTCCTCCTGCCTTCAATCTGTCCCAGCATCAGGGTCTTTTCCAATGAGTCAGTTCTTCACATCAGGTGGCCAAGGTATTGGAGTTTCAGCTTTAACATCAGTCCTTCCAATGAATATTCAGGACTGATTTCCTTTAGGATTGACTGGTTTGATCTCCTAGCAGTCCAAGGAGCTCTCAAGAGTCTTCTCCAACACCACAGTTCAAAAGCATCAATTCTTTGGTGCTCAGTTTTCTTTATGGAGAAGGCAATGGCAACTCACTCCTGGAAAATCTTGCCTGGAAAATCCCATAGACGGAGGAGCCTCATAGGCTGCAGTCCATGGGATCGCTGAGTCAGACACGACTGAATAACTTCACTTTCACGTTTCACTTTCATGCATTGGAGAAGGAAATGGCAACCCACTCCAGTGTTCTTGCCTGGAGTATCCCAGGGAAGGCGGAGCCTGATGGGCTGCCATCTACTGGGTCACACAGAGTCAGAAACAATTGAAGCGACTTAGCAGCGGCAGCAGTAGCAGCAGCAGCTTTCTTTATAGTCCTTTTGAAGTCCTTTGCACAGGACCTTTTGAAGGAGGTCGCCATTATCTTCCTTACCTTCACCACAGTTTGGCCTCAGGTCAACAATAGGGAGGGAATACAGCCCCGCCCATTAACATAAAATTGGATTAAAGATTTTCTGAGCACCCTCTTCCAACAACACAAGAGAAGACTCTACACATGGACATCACCAGATGGTCAACACTGAAATCAGATTGATTATATGCTTTGCAGCCAAAGATGGAGAAGCTCTATACAGTCAACAAAAACAAGACCAGGAGCTGACTGTGGCTCAGATCATAAACTCCTTATTGCCAAATTCAGACTGAAATTGAAGAAAGCAGGCAAAACCACTAGACCATTCAGGTATGACCTAAATCAAATCCCTTATGATTATACAGTGGAAGTGAGAAATAGATTTAAGGGCCTAGATCTGATAGACAGAGTGCCTGATGAACTATGGACTGAGGTTCGTGACATTGTACACGAGACAGGGATCAAGACCATCCCCATGGAAAAGAAATGCAAACAAGCAAAATGGCTGTCTGGGGAGGCCAGTGAAATAGCTGTGAAATAGCTGTGAAAAGAAGAGAAGTGAAAACCAAAGGAGAAAAGGAAAGGTATAGGCATCTGAATGCAGAGTTCCAAAGAACAGCAAGAAGAGATAATAAAGCCTTCCTCGTGATCAATGCAAAGAAATAGAGGAAAACAACAGAATGGGAAAGACTAGAGATCTCTTCAAGAAAATTAGAGATACCAAGGGAACATTTCATGCAAAGATGGGCTCGATAAAGGACAGAAATGGTATGGACCTAACAGAAGCAGAAGATATTAAGAAGAGGTGGCAGGAATACACAGAAGAACTATACAAAAAATATCTTCATGACCCAGATAATCACGATGCTGTGATCACTCACCTAGAGCCAGACATCCTGCAATGTGAAGTCAAGTGGGCCTTGGAAAGCATCACTATGAACAAAGCTAGTGGAGGTGATGGAATTCCAGTGGAGCTATTTCAAATCCTGGAAGATGATGCTGTGAAAATGCTGCACTCAATATGCCAGCAAATTTGGAAAACTCAGCAGTGGCCACATGACTGGAAAAGGTCAGTTTTCATTCCAATCCCAAAGAAAGGCAATGCCAAAGAATGCTCAAACTGCCGCACAATTGCACTCATCTCACACTCTAGTAAAGTAATGCTCAAAATTCTCCAAAATAGGCTTCAGCAATACATGAACTGTGAACTTCCAGATGTTCAAGCTGGTTTTAGAAAAGGCAGAGGAACCAGAGATCAAATTGCCAACATCTGCTGGATCATGGAAAAAGCAAGAGAGTTCCAGAAAAACATCTATTTCTGCTTTCTTGACTATGCCAAAGCCTTTGACTGTGTGGATCACAATAAACTGTGGAAAATTCTGAAAGAGATGGGAATACCAGACCACCTGACCTGCCTCTCGAGAAACCTGTATGCAGGTCAGGAAACAACAGTTAGAACTGGACACGGAACAACAGACTGCTTCCAAATAGGAAAAGGAGTACGTCAAGGCTGTATATTGTCACCCTGCTTATTTAACTTCTATGCAGAATACATCATGAGAAACACTGGGCTGGAAGAAGCACAAGCTGGAATCAAGATTGCCGGGAGAAATATCAATAACCTCAGATATGCAGATGACACCACCCTTATGGCAGAAAGAGAAGAAGAACTCAAAAGCCTCTTGATGAAAGTGAGAGAGGAGAGTGAAAAAGTTGGCTTAAAGCTCAACATTCAGAAAACGAAGATCATGGCATCTGGTCCCATCACTTCATGGCAAATAGGTGAGGAAACAGTGGAAACAGTGTCAGACTTTATTTTTCTGGGCTCCCAAATCACTGCAGATGGTGATTGCAGCCATGAAATTAAAAGGCGCTTAATCCTTGGAAGGAAAGTTATGACCAACCTAAATAGCATATTCAAAAGCAGAGACATTATTTTGCCAACAAAAGTCCCTCTAGTCAAGGCTATGGTTTTTCCTGTGGTCATGTATGGATGTGAGAGTTGGACTGTGAAGAAAGCTGAGCACCAAAGAATTGATGCTTTTGAACTGTGGTGTTGGAGAAGATTCTTGACAGTCCCATGGAGTGCAAGGAGATCCAACCAGTCCATTCTAAAGGAGATCAGTCCTGGGTGTTCTTTGGAAAGACTGATACTAAAGCTGAAACTCCAGTACTTTGGCTACCTCATGCAAAGAGTTAACTCATTGGAAAAGACTCTGATGCTGGGAGGGATTGGGGGCAAGAGGAAAAGGGGACGACAGAGGATGAGATGGCTGGAAGGCATCACGGACTCAATGGACATGAGTCTGGGTGAACTCCGGGAGTTGGTGATGGACAGGGAGGCCTGGCGTGCTACAATTCATGGGGTTGCAGAGTCAGACATGACTGAGCGACTGAAATGAACTGAATTGAACTGTGAAAAGAAGAGAAAGTGAAAGTGAAGTGAAGCTGCTCAGTTGTGTCCAACTGTTTGTGACCCCATGGACCATAGGCTACCAGGCCCTTCCATCCTAGGGATTCTCGAGGCAAGAATACTGTAATGGGTTGCCATTACAGGGACTGAACTCAGGCCTCTGGCATTGCAGGCAGATGCTTTACCCTCTGAACCACCAGGGAAGCATGAAAAGAAGAGAAGTGAAAGGCAAAGGAGAAAAGGAAAGATATACCCATTTGAATGCAGAGTTCCAAAGAATAGCAAGGAGAGATAAGAAAGCCTTCCTCAGTGATCAGTGCAAAGAAATAGAGGAAAACAATAAAATGACTAGAGATCTCTTTAAGAAAATTAGAGATACCAAGGGAACATTTCATGCAAAGATGGGCACAATAAAGGACAGAAATGGTATGAACCTAACAGAAGCAGAGGATATTAAGAAGAGGTGGCAAGAATACACAGAAGAACTATACAAAAAAAGATCTTCATGACCCAGATAACCACGATGGTGTGATCACTCACCTAGAGCCAGACATGCTGGAATGTTAAGTCAGTGGCTTTAGGAAGCATCACTACGAACAAAGCTAGTGGAGGTGATGGAATTCCAGTGGAGCTATTTCAAATCCTAAAAGATGTTGCTGTGAAAGTGCTGCACTCAATATGCCAGCAAATTTAAAACTCAGCAGTGGCCACAGGACTGGAAAAGGTCAGTTTTCATTCCAATTCCAAAGACAGGTGATGCCAAAGAATGCTCAAACCACTGCACAATTGCTCACCTCTCACACTAATAAAGTAATGCTCAAAATTCTCCAAGCCAGGCTTCAACAGTATGTGAACTGTGAACTTTCACATGTTCAAGGTGGGTTTAGAAAAGGCAGAGGAACCAGAGATCAGATTGCCAACATCCTTTGGATCATCAAAAAAGCAAGATTGTTCCAGAAAAACATCTACTTCTGTTTTATTGACTATGCCAAAGCCTTTGACTGTGTGGATCACAATAAACTGTGCAAAGTTCTGAAAGAAATGGGAATACCAGACCACCTGACCTGCCTCTTGAGAAATCTGTATGCAGGTCAGAAAGCAACAGTTAGAACTGGACATGGAACAACAGACTAAATTTCTAAATCAGGGAATTTAGAAATTTCTAAATTGTTTCTAAATCGGGAAAGGAATACATCAAGGCTGTATATTGTCACCCTGCTTATTTAACTTATATGCAGAGTACATCATGAGAAATGCTGGGCTGGATGAAGCACAAGCTGGAATCAAGATTTCCAGGAGAAATATCAATAACCTCAGATATGCAGATGACACCAAACTTATGGAAGAAAGTGAAGAAGAACTAAAGAGCGTCTTGATGACAGTGAAAGAGGAGAGTGAAAAAGTTGGCTTAAAGCTCAACATTCAGAAAACTAAGGTCATGACATCTGGTCCAAGGAGCAAGCATCTTTTAATTTCATGGCTTCAGTCAGCATCTGCAGTGATCCTGGAGCCCAAAAAAATAAAGTCTGTCATTGTTTCCATTGTTTCCCCATCTATTTGCCATGAAGTGATGGGACCAGGTGCCATAATTTTAGTTTTCTGAATATTGAGCTTTAAGCCAACTTTTTCACTCTCCTCTTTCACTTTCATCAAGATGCTCTTTAGTTCTTCTTCGCTTTCTGCCATAAGGGTAGTGTCATCTGCCTAAGGTTTCTCCTGGCAATCTTGATTCCAGCTTGTGCTTCATCCAGCCTAGTGTTTCTCATGCTGTACTCTGCATATTAATTAAATAAGCAGGGTGACAATATACAGCCTTGATATGTTCCTTTCCCAATTTGGAACCAGTCTGTTGTTCCATGTCCAGTTCTTACTGTTGCTTTCTGACTTGCATACAGATTTCTCAAGAGGCAGATCAGGTGGTCTGGTATTCCCATCTCTTTCAGAATTTCCACATTCTGTTGTGATCCACACAGTCAAAGGCTTTGGCATAGTCAATAAAACAGAAGTAGATGTTTTCTGGAACTCTCTTGCTTTTTTGATGATCCAAAAGATGTTGGCAATTTGATCTCTGGTTCTTCTGCCATTTCTAAACCCACCTTGAACATCTGAAAGTTCACGGTTCACGTACTGTTGAAGCCTGGCTTGGAGAACTTTGAGAATTACTTTGCTAGTGTATGAGATACATGCAATTGTGCAGTGGTTTGAGCATTCTTTGGCATCACCTGTCTTTGGGATTGGAATGAAAACTGACCTTTTCCAGTCCTGTGGTGATTGCTGAGTTTTCCAAATTTGCTAGCATATTGAGTGCAGAACAACAGACTGGTTCCAAATAGGAAAAGGAGTTCGTCAAGGCTGTATATTGTCACCCTGTTTATTTAACTTATATGCAGAGTACATCATGAGAAACGCTGGACTGGAAGAAACACAAGCTGGAATCAAGATTGCCAGGAGAAATATCAATAACCTCAGATACGCAGATGACACCACCCTTATGCCAGAAAGTGAAGAGGAACTAAAGAGCCTCTTGATGAAAGTGAAAGAGGAGAGTGAAAAAGTTGGCTTAAAGCTCAACATTCAGATAACGAAGATCATGGCATCCAGTCCCATCACTTCATGGGAAATAGATGGGGAAACCGTGGAAACAGTGTCAGACTTTATTTTTCTGGGCTCCAAAATCACTGCAGATGGTGACTGCAGCCATGAAATTAAAAGACGCTTACTCCTTGGAAGGAAAGTTATGACCAACCTAGATAGCATATTCAAAAGCAGAGACATTACTTTGCCAACAAAAGTCCCTCTAGTCAAGGCTATGGTTTTTCCTGTGGTCATGTATGGATGTGAGAGTTGGACTGTGAAGAAGGCTGAGTGCTGAAGAATTGATGCTTTTGAACTGTGGTGTTGGAGAAGACTCTTGAGAGTCCCTTGGACTGCAAGGAGATCCAACCAGTCCATTCTGAAGGAGATCAGCCCTGGGTGTTCTTTGGAAGGAATGATGCTAAAGCTGAAACTCCAGTACTTTGGCCACCTCATGCGAAGAGTTGACTCACTGGAAAAGACCCTGATGCTGGGAGGGATTGGGGGCAGGAGGAGAAGGGGACAACAGAGGATGAGATGGCTGGATGGCATCACTGACTCGATGGACGTGAGTCTCAGTGAACTCCGGGAGTTGGTGATGGACAGGGAGGCCTGGCGTGCTGTGATTCATGGGGTCGCAGAGAGTCGGACACGACTGAGCAACTGATCTGATCTGATCTAACTTTCACAGCAACATCTTTTAGGATTTGAAATAGCTCCACTGGAATTCCATCACCTCCACTAGCTTTGTTCATAGTGATGCCTCCTAAGGCCCACTTGTCTTCACATTCCAGCATGTCTGGCTCTAGGTGAATGATCACACCATAGTGATTATTTGAGTTGTGAATATCTTTTTTGTATAGTTCCTCTGTGTATTCCTGCCACCTCTTCTTAATATCCTCTGCTTCTGTTAGGTCCATACCATTTCCATCCTTTATTGAGACATTACTTTGCCAAGAAAGATCCATCTAATCAAAGCTATTATTTTTCCAGTAGTTATATGGATTCCCTTTTGGCTTCCCTTGGGCTTAGCTGGTAAAGAATCTGCCTGCAATTCCACTGAGCTTCCCCTGTGGCTCAGCTGGTAAAGAATTCACCTGCAATGTGGGAGACCTGGGTTTGATCCCTGAGTTGGGAATATCCTCTGGAGAAGGGAAACGCTATCCACTTTTGTATTCTGGCCTGGAGATTTCCATGTATTGTACTAGTCCACGGGATTTCAAAGAGTCGGAAATGACTGAGCTACTTTTACTTCACTTCATGTATGGATGTGAGAGTTGGACTATAAAGAAAGCTGAGCACCAAAAAAATGATGCTTTTGAACTGTGATGTTGGAGAAGACTCTTGAGAGTCCCTTGGACAGCAAGGAGATCCAACCAGTGTCCTAAAGAAAATCAGTCCTGAATATTCACTGGAAGGACTGATGCTGAAGCTCTAATACTTTGGCCACCTGATGGGAAGAACTGACTCATTGGAAAAAACCCTGATTCTGGGAAAGATTGAAAGCGGGAAGAGAGGGGGATGCCTGAGGATGAGATGGTTGGATGGCATCACCAACTCAATGGACATGAGTTTGAGTAAGCTCCGGGCGTTGGTGATGGACAGGGAGGCCTGGCATGCTGCAGTCCATGGGGTCGCAAAATCGAACATGATTGAGCAACTGAACTCAACTGACTGAGTATGGCCCCACCCATCAGAACAAGACCCAGTTTCCCCCACAGTCAGTCTCTCCCATCAGTAAGCCTCCATAAGCCTCTTATATGTCAGAGGGCTGACAGAATGAAAACCACAATCACAGAAAACTAATCAAACTGACCACATGGACCACAGCTTTGTCTAACTCAATGAAACTATGAGCCACACCATGTAGGGCCACCCAAGACAGACGGGTCATGGTGGAGAGTTCTGACAGAATGTGGTCCACTGGAGAAGGGAATGGCAAACCACTTCCGTATTCTTGCATTGAGAACCCAAGAACAGTATGAAAAGGCACACACTCGCACACATAAAATGATTCAGATGGACCTGTCTGCAGGGCAGGCATAGAGATACAGACATAGAGAACAGACATGTGGGTATGGTGGGGGGGGGGGGGGGTGGGGAGGGTAGGATAAATAGTGAGATGAGTGTTGATGTATATACACTACTGTGTAAAATAGACAGCTAGTGGGAAGTTGCTATACATCACAGGAAGCTCAGCTTGGTGCTCTGACATGACCTAGAGGGGTAGGATGGGGATGGGGAGAAGGCAGGTGGAAGGGCAGCCTAAGAGGAAGGGGTTATGTGTATACATATGGCTGATTTATTTTGTTCACAGCAAAGACTAACACAACATTGTAAAGCAATTATACTCCAATAAAAAAATAATAAACTTTTTTAAAAGGAGGTCATATCCTTAAAGTAATAAAGGAAGGAGTTGTTCAGGGTATCATGAGAACAATAAAGGTTTAGAATAGTTACCTTGGTTAAGAAAAATCAGCAGGAAAGTGTCAAAGCCCCATTAGAATCAGAGGTTCTGAGCTAAATCTGAGGGGAAAACATGGAATTCTTCCACTACAACCACAGAAAGCACACCTGCCTACATCTGAAGGGACAGAAGGATGCTCTTGCTGCGGCAAGCCAGGCATCACTGGGAGGCAGCACAGTCAGCACTAGAGCATCTGCTGAAATGCTCACTCTTATCAACACAGGCCATCAGGCAGGGAGGGGTGTGGACAGATGGCAAGACTGATGGTGGAAGTGTCGGCACAGCTTTCTACTTGTCTTTACTATTGTCAACGCAGAGCTAATTAACTTAGCCTCTCTGAGTCTCACTTTTCCTCATCTGATAAATGTCAATAGTAAATCATATCTCATGTGTTTGCTGTATTAGTGAGAAAATATTCCTAAGACATCTGGCACTTGATAAGTTAGACAAAGGGAGGATATATGATGATGAGCACCATCATCACAGCAAGAAACTAAGGTGGACTGGATCCCCCAGCCCATGCACAGACCCATTCATAAAAATCACAAAATGAGCCCACAGTAAACTGCATGTCACAGTCCCCCGCACCCAGTGGTGCTCCCTTCCTCCTGATGCCCCTGTCTCCCATGCTTCTGTAGAAGGCTAATCATCTGAGAAGTGCATCCAATAACTAGATCAGTTCAGTTCAGTGCAGTCACTCGGTCGTATCTGACTCTTTGCGACCCTGTGGGCTGCAGCACGCCAGGCTTGCCTGTCCATCACCAACTGCTGAAGCTGCTCAGACTCATGTCCTAGATGCTTTAATTCATAGAACAAGCAGGGAAAACGAACAAAGAAAGACAGGGCGTGGGGGGGAGTTGTGAGATTTGTATTATCAATAACAATAATTAGATGGTAAGACAGAAGCAGAGCTTTTCCTAACTTTACATAGCAGGTAAGCTCTTGGAAAACTAGAATTATTGGAAAACAAGTCCAATTTCTTCACAGACTTATGGGTGCATTTGTTGAGCCTGGACTGTGCTAGTCACCATACCCTCCTGGTGCGTGCTCATTGTCCGACTCTGCAGCCCCATGGACTGTAGCCCACCAGGCTTCTCTGTCCATGGGATTCCCATGGAGTGGGTTGCTGTTTCCTTCTCCAAGGGATCTTCCTGACCCAGGGATTGAACCCAAGTCTCTTGCTTGGTGGGTGGATTCTTTACCACTGAGCCACCTGTGAAGTCCCTCTAGTCCCCATACTCAAGGCTAAACATGCATGATCTCCTTTTACCTTCATTATCAGCCTATGAGGCAGTTACTCTCTGGTGCTTATTTTACAGATGATGAAACAGACAGTTTAATTTAAGAAAATTGACCAAAGGGACTTGCATACCAGTTTTCACTGAAGCATTTTCAAAACAGCTGAAAAAGTGGAAACAAGTCAAGTATCCACAAACAGACAAATGGATAAACACAACGTGGTGTACTGAAATAGTATGCAGCCATACAAGGGGATGGGGTTCTGAAACATGCTACAGTGTGGGTGGACCTTGAAAACATTCCACTAAGTTAAGCCAGCCAGACACGAAGGACAAATATTACATGATTCCACTTATACAAAATACCTAGAACAGGGTTCCCATTAAGGAATTTAAAAAAGGACAGGATCTCCACGAGGTTTTTTGTTTTTAATTTATTTATTTTTAACTGAAGGATGATTGTTTTAAGTATTGTGTTAGTTTCCACCAAACATCAACATGAATCAACCATAGGTTTATCCATGCCCTCTCCCATTTGAACATCCACCACCCCACCTCCCTCCCCATCTCATCCACCCATCCATGAGGTTTTTAAAAGAGCTAAACAGCTTCCCCAAATTAGGGAGAGGGGGAATACTGGATTGTCAGTTACAGACATCAAAGAGCTGGAAGAATCTGACAGATTATTCTAGCCCCATCTCTTCATTTCCCAAGGAAGGAGCAGGGAACCAGAGAAGTTTGGGGAAAGGCTCTAGTCACTCTTCAAGCCACTCCCAGAGCCAGGACTCAGATTTCGGTGATGATGGCCTGCTTCCAGCCCAGAGCTCACTTCTGCACATCCTGTCGCAGCTTGGATGCACCGGCCTTGCTGGCTGAGAAGTCCTTGGTGCTATGAAGACCTCGCTCAGAAGTCAAGAGAGCCGGACCTGGAGTCCCCGCAGCAAAGAAGCTTCTTGTCCAGACTCTTGAGACAAAGCTGGAGTCTCCGTGGAGGACTGCCTGAGACAGCAGGGGCCCAGAACTCCCTCTCAATGCTCAAACATGTGCCCACATCTCACTCTGGCTACATGGTGAGGGAGTGGGAGAAGACCTAAACTCAGCTGACATGCCCAGATGTTTCCTCAAACTCTTTTTACATCCAGTGACATCTGGGTTCAAGCTTGCAGTCCCTCACCTGACACCCTACTGTAGCAGCCCCACCACATTCTTTGGTCTCCTTGATAGAATGTGGGTGCATGATAGAACCACTTCGAGGAGGGCAGAGAGATGGGGTACCATGAGGAAGAAGGAAAGTACAGGAAGAGCATCATCTGGTTTACACAGATCCTTTAGATTGCATCACTGACTCAATGGACACGATTTGAGCAAACTCTAGGAGAGAGTGGAAGACGGAGGAGCCTGGTGTGGGGCAGTCCATGGGGTTCAAGGAGTCGGACACGGCTTAGTGACTGAATAACAACAGCAACAGCAGCTTTGGATCCCTGCTTACTGTTGAGGTACGCAATTCACCTGCTTTTCTATAACTTCATGTTTGAGCTCCACTGTGCTGGGGTGGCAGAAGTGTCACCTCAAATACCTCTGTTTGTTCTGGACAGTGTCTATATCCTGGGAAGTTTCCATAGTGCTGAGGGGCCAGACAGGAGGTCATGTGCCCTGCAGGCATTGCCAAAGTGCCCATCATCCCATCTGGTTGTCAGTTTCCAGCCCACACAAGTCCTAAGGAGGACATCCCTCATTCCAGGCACAAAAGTACTTTAAGCTCTGACTATCCCCTTAGCTTTCCTGTGCCACCCTGGAGGGCACAGGACTCAGTTCATGCCATGTTGTGGCAAGAGAATCTTAGACTACAGACACTCTGTAGACACTCTGCCTATCCTTCACCCAGGGGCACCCTTTCTAATGAAAGCAGAAGTGGGAATCTCTGTGCTCATTCAGAGTGGCTGTCCCATCTTGTCTACACACGGAGTCCTCACTACTCCCCTAAGAGTACCAGCTTCTGAAAACATATGTCAAGACAACTCTTCATTTCCTCTGCCTCCTGCTTTCCCCAGCCCTTTCCTGAGGGAGTGAGCACAGAACAGCCCATTGTTTACACTGGCTGAGTGGAGAGAGATGGGCAAAACATGGAACTATGGGGAGGGCGGGGGGCGGAGGGGGGGAAATCCCACAGAAGTAAATGTCACACAATGCTGTCGTGCTATCTATCACATTCCTATAGTGTGTGGATATGCAAGAAAATTCTTGGCGTGTGTATATTTGACTATCACTCAAGAGGCTGAAAAATGAATAGGCAAGATGAGGGGCTTTGGGGGCATGGCAATAGGGGAGAAATTCCTCCACCCTGGTCCTCTCTCCTTGGGTAGGAGTACAGAAGCTTGAGAAATGTCAGGAGGCCAAGGTCTCTGGGAAAATCAGACGTGGTGAGGGACATGGCAGGCACACTGTGCAGCACTTCCAGGAAAAAGCCCAGAAATGTGTGTGTGTTAGTCGCTCAGTCATGTCCTACTCTTTTGCTACTCCATGGACTGTACCTACCAGGCTCCTCTGTCCATGGGATTCTCTAGGAGAGAATACTGGAATGGGTTGACATTTCCTTCTCCAGGGGATCTTCCCCACCCAGGGGTTGAACCCAGTTCTCCTGCATTGTAGGCAGATTTTTCACCATTTGCGCCACCAGGGAAGCCCAGAGATAACAAATTCCAAAAAGGATGTCCCATCCTCTGAGCTGATGCAGACAGCAGGGCCTCAGCAAGCAGAAGGAGGGTTGTATTCCAGTCCAGCAAGCCCCTCTGCCAACCAGTTTTACTCCTCACATAAACTCATGACCAGTAGTAGTATTCCAGCTACTTTCCATTGTAAAACCATGTTGTACTTCAGATAAGATTACAAGGGAACCCGCAGGAGGGCATGGCTCCACACTCAGTAATCCCGGGTAGTTAAGGAACTCCAGATGCAGAATGCCAAGGCCATCAAACATGGGCTACCTGAGTCCTTGGCTAGCCTTGGTTTGTTGTTTTTGTGGAAGAGATCTCCACCTCCCAAGTAAGGAGCCAAAGCTTGAGAATGAAACATTCAGAAAGTTCCATGCTCCAACACTAACCTGCTACTCTAAATGGTTTTCATGTGTCCGTGTATCTGTGCTCCTTCGTCTAAATGTCATGGGACACTGTATAGGGAATGCAGAGCCTTAGAATTCACCTCCCAAGGTTAAAAAATGATAAACAAGAGCCGAAAAAAGAATACAGTTGTTAAGCCAGCCCCTGCACAAGCCCAATTTTCTGGTAACCCTGATCATATCTGAAGCAAAAGCTGCTTCTAATCAAAGGTGGTTGCATAGCTGTTATAATACTTTCCACATTGGACATTTTAACTGGTACATGGTCTATCAGGAGGCCTGTGCATAAATGGACTGCCAGCTTGAGGCCCTGTGTGCTTTCGGAGAGCCTGCATAAACACACGTGGAATGATACACCTTCAGAAACACCTCCTGCCCCCGCTCACAAGGACCCTGTGGAAAATCGCAGTGCAAACTGCCAAGTTAACCTGACTCTAGGTTGCTGTTGACACTACGGGAATGAACTCTTCAACCTGAGGAACGTTCTGATACCATCTGAACACGAAAAATGACCGGTGTGACCATTTTGCCTTTCTTCCAAAGAGGGTATTGGGTTGGCCAAAAAGTTCATTCAGGTATTGCCACACGATATTACAGAAAAACTCAGACTTTTTGACCATCCCAGTACATAACTAGTACCATTCTAGATGGGCTTCCCTGGTGGCTCAGCAGTAAAGAATCTACCTGCCTACACAAGAGACATGGGTTCAGTCCCTGGATTGGGAAGATCCCCTGGAGGAGGAACTGGCAACCCACACCAGTGGCTCTTGCCTGGAGAATCCCCATGGACTGAGGAGCCTGGCAGACTACAGTCCATGGGGTCGCAAAGAGTTAGACACAGCTGAGCAACTGAACAACAACCACTATTCTAGAGGCACACAATTAGTTCACTATACACCACTGAGGCCGCTGGACCCTCAACCAGGGAATGAAAAGGCATAGACTGGGACTTATTGTATAGCCTGCAGAGTATTTGGGAAGAGGGATAATAGAGAAGTACTGATATGCTGAGTGTTTAAAGTCTGATTGAGAAGGTTCTAGATTTGCCCATATAACCGAGCAAAGAGAACAAACTCTGCCTCTGCAGCAATGGCTCCTGGCGGTGGGGTTACTCAGTGGGTCACCATGGCTGGAGTGGGGAGGGCTTCCATCGTGAGGATGATGGTACCGGAGATCAGCTCTGCTTGTCCCCCCTGCCTTGAGTGACTCCAGGATGGAAGAGAGGAGCGGGGTGAACACTGCACAAAGTCCTGTAGAAGGAACAGAACAGCCATCAAACCCTCTGAAGAGCATGACTACAAAATTTTGGAAAATGTGAGGGTGGGTTAGATGTCAATGAGGGATTAAAATAATTTTTCACAGAAGACACAGGGCCTGCCATGCCTTTGAAGGAAAATGTAATCACTTCCCGGCTATGGATTGTTTCCATGTGTTTATTTGTCAACAGCCTAATGAAATAATGCAAAAGAGGGAGGGTGTCCCAGCCCCAGATCTTCCAACCTGGGGTGCTAAGAGGCCCACCAGGCTCGAGCAAGCTGGGCTCTATTTCCTTCCCTGCTCCAGGACAAACCTTCAGCTCTCAGAGCCAGAAAGATAGAGATTCATTTCAGTGGAGATTTTGCATTTTTCTCATTCTGCCCCAACAGTCACACAACTTGAATACTTTCTCCCCTTTGCTGGAGTCTTCTTTTGAAAACAAAACAAACAAACACACACAAAAAAACAGATTGATAAAAATTGAAAAGACTAGACTTCCCTGGTGGTACAGTGGATAAGCATCTGCCTGCTAATGCAGGGGACACGGGTTCAGTCCCTGATTGGAAAAGATTCCATATGCCTCAGAGCAACTAAGCCTGTGAACCACAACCACTGAACCCATGCTCTTGGGCCTGCTAGCTGCAAGTACTGAACCCTTGAGCCTAGAGCCTGGGCTTTGCAACAAGGGAAGCCACCAAGGTGAGAAGACCACACACCGCAATGAAGAGTAGCCCCTGTGCACGACAACTAGAGAAAGCCTGCGAGCAGGTGAAGACCCAGTGGAACCAAAAACAATAAATGAATAAATAAATTGAAAGGACTGATGTTTGTCCATCTCCGGGCCAGCACTCTGACCATTCGGTACAGTGGAGGGGATGTTACATTGGCAACCCTGGGCTCTAGCTCAGACCAGGTAAGGAGCTGACCCAGGATAAGCGAACCAGCACCTGCCATCATCATCGACAGGACCTGCAATCATTCTCTAAGTGTTTTGTATTGAATTCATTAGGTTATAAGCATGCTTTTATCAGAGACACTCTTCTTAAGTCAATCAGTCTTTTTTTTTTTTTTTTTTAGGGGGAGAGGAAGTGGTAAAATTATTCAGAACTACACAAAACAAAACCAGCATGAGTTGGCCTGACCAGCTCAGTGCTCTGGTGAGTGTGGGTCATACACTGGAAAGAGGCTGTCATCCAGGGAGCACCCATGTTTCATGTCATCTTGAGCATGTGCTCCTTCTTTGAGTTCCTGGTGACATACCCCCATGTCTCTCTTGGTTGACATCACTCTGATGTTCCTTAACCACCTAAGGCTTCATGCACACCCAACAATGAGTGTCCATCATTAAGGAATTATTTCCCAGTCTGGCCCTGAGAACCAATCATTTTACATCTTTATTCATTTATTCATCATTTATTCACTCATTTATCCAAAAATTTCCTAAGGACTTTCTACGTGCCAGAAACAATGGTAGGCATCAGAAACAGATGGACTGTCCTCAAGAACTGTGAAGTTCAGTAGATGAGGCAGAAGTTGATAGATGATTATGACAAATGGAAAGAAATTATACAGCAGAAGGGTATACAAAGAGAGTGCAGAGAAAGGGCTATAAAATTCATTTGGTGTGGGATGGGAAGACCTCATAAAGAGGGGTACACATAAGCTGAGCCTTGAAAGATGTACAGGAATTATCCGGAGAATTATCAATCATTTCCAGGGGTTTTGGTTCTATTCCCCAAGAGACCTGATCACAAAACACTTTACAATTACACCCATATTAAACTTTCAAAAGTCCTTTGCTAATATGCCAACAATTACTGCCAGAGCTGATTGTAGCCACAATGTTCTGGCAGTGAGTGGGTGGGTTTTGTTGGTTCTGCCAACACCAAGCCCCTGAGTCAGCTAGTCTTAGAGAAGGACTCTTCTGGGTCCATCACATTCTATAAAGATCTCCAAGCACCAATTGAGCGAGTGGGCTTGTGTATTTCCAGTCATCGTCTGGCTGTGTTAATGTGAATGTTCAATTTTGAAAAGAAGGATGTAGGTCCCAATGGACCAGCCTTCCATCAGCTCTACCTCCTGCCCATATCTGACCTCAGATCTCTTTTCTATTCCCTTACTCTCACACTGGGCTTCCTGGAACATCGTGATTCCCTCCTGCTTTTCTTCAAATAGTGGGTTTTAAGGCTGGAAGCTGGGCAACTGAAGCTCTACTTACATGAATCAGAAAAAGTTTTGAGAATGGTATAAAGATGCAAAAATAATATATTTTCCCACATAGGCATGCCATCTATTTTGCCTGTTGTGTTGATCAGGAAATTTCTTCTTTGCTTCATAAGAACTACAAAAACTAACTTATCTCTAGTCTGAGCTATCAGTGAGCAAATGTCCCAACTTGCCAAGTTCCTCTACCAACCAGGAGCACTTGGGTAACCTGCAGATTTTAGCTGATGGATACTGGAGAAGCTTCTTTAGGGGACTGGGGGTGTTGGTTGCATAATATTCTCTGAATCCTCTCTCAGCTGCAGTAGGCCTTGGGCTTAGTACATTCCACCTTGGGACCGGAGTGTCCAGTTATGCCCTTCATGGTAGGGACCTGACCAAAGCACAAGAGATCACTGACATGTGGGGGAGGCACAGAGTGCTGTGGATGGATTCGTAAGGAGCTGTGATACTTGAAGCAGAGGACAAGGACCGCATGATGGAGAGTGTGTGTGGCCAGATGGTTTCCGGGAAGAAGAGGAGTGAAAGGCAGCAGCCATTTGAAAAGGAAGCAATTTCACACGCCTCCAAGAGGTCATTTAGGCAACCCTGGCTGGGTCTCCCCTGGATTCAGCAGTCAGGAGGCCATTTATGAGGTCAGTAAGCACAGTTTTAATGCAGTGATGTAGGCAGCAGCCCGATTACAGCGACTCAGAGAGCAAGTAATGGTGGTGACGCTTGCACAACAAGGAGAATTTACTTAATACCCCAGAATTATATACTCAAAAGGCTGAAAATGGTACATTTTAGGCTACATATTTTTTTACCTCAAAAATGAAGAAATAAAACAGTAAAAGAAAAAAATAGGGGGGTATAAATGGAAGGTAAGGATGGATATGGAAGACATATGAGGTCATGACTCTACTTTGTTTGAAGGCAGGAGTGATGAGTATGTTCATAGGCCAACTGGGAGGAGCTGATGAAAATACACAACAGACTTGACACCCCAAATATGGACAAATGGAGAAAAAGTCAAGGGCAAAGTAGAGTGACTGTCCTTGGAAAGACGAGAGCTCTTCTTGTCCTGTGAAATCAGAGTGGAAGAGGGGAGGGCTCTGAGAGGAAGGAGGGAGGCTAGAAGGAAGAATGGGCTTCTGGGGAGGGCATGGCAAGGTGGACTAGCTCAGGATGGCCACTGTGGGGCCGGATGAAAGAGCTCCCTAGAGATGCATGAGTTTATCAGGTAGCGAGAGGAAACAAGGAAGTGCTTTTCTGGCGAGTCTTCTGTCTGCCATTGGTGGCTTGCTCTCAGTTGTGAATTGATTACCCTGACTCCAGCTGCCAGAGTCTCCTTGAGAAGAAACGTTGACAAATGCCCTCAGCCCTTTCAGCCAGGGCCTCCAGGAACCTCCAGGCCAACCTAGCTGCGGAGAAGGCAACAGGATTATGACTGGACTCCCAGGCTCAGCTTCAGGCAACCGGACACAGGCCTGAGGATGGTGCTATGTCAGCCACTCCTCCAGCAGAGCGGCTGGGACGAGGAGGACCATAGCCACTGAGCCCTTGGGCCTGTTTACTCAACCAGGACAGTGAACACACACCAAGCATTGCCAGACAAGCCTCAGCATGCTCCCCTTGCTTCCTGCTTTCATCATCATCTGACTGCTCTGATGGCTATTATTACTGTTATATGTTTTCACTATTGTCATTGACTTCAACTCAGTGGGATCTGGAATCCAATGTGGAACACACTGATGCAACAAAAAATCACTTTTTATCTTGCCTGCCTCGTATATTAAGTTTCAGCTTTATAGGACTAAAACCAGCTGAGGTCTGAGGGCTGTCTCTGGCCCACTTGACTACCTTCAGGCGTCCTGCTGTGGTTTGCCACCCACAGTGACAAGGACCCTTCTGGGATACAGACGGCAGGGGCTTGGGGAAACTGGCAGACGGGTGGTCTGGAGAAGCCTCTAATTAAAGCTGTTCAGACCTGCAACTGTGGGATCTTGATCTCTGCTTCTAGTATGTGAACATGACTCAAACCCCAGGCCCCGAGCAGGACTCTAAGGACAGAAAACCCAAGAAGCAAGAAGCTTCAAGGCTGCTATAACGGGGGAGGGGCATAGGATCTAGCACTGGGGAGGAAGGCACCCTGGCTCAAGGTCACCCCTGTTCTTCAGCCCACAGACATCTGTGCTGGCCCAAGATAGAAGCAAAGGGGAAAGAAACCCAAGGGGGCAAGAGCCATCATTATGGGGTGGGTTTCACCTGCAGAAATAAGCCCCTAAGAAAAGAAACTTAAATGCCCCATTTCTGAGTTTCTCCTTGGGAAATTATGGCAGCATTTCTGGGGCTCCCTGGCAGATCCAATGTGCCTTGTGGCTGGAGCCCTGGCATTGAATAAGTGGCCCAGACACTCCTGCCCTCTCCCCTAGTCCCCCCCTGACTCTCGGAGGCCCAGCAAGACCTCCTACACTGCAAGTCCCTCTTCATGGAACAATTATCTGTGAGGAACAGTCCTCTGTGAGCAACAGTCATTCATTCAATGAAATATATTTATTGCACCTGCTTAAAGCACAAGACCCCAAAAGAGATTTACCTTCAAGTGCCCCTTAGAGATGGCTTTCCCCGTGGGAATGAGTTCCAGATCTTCTCTGACAGTGAGAGCTGAATGTGTGGTGGTGGACAGTGAGCTGGGAGCTCAGAACAGGATACAGACTTGCCTACAGAGTTCAAAGACGACAAATTTCTCACGGGCAAATTCCTTTGCACTTAAAGCAGATTTCAGAGGACAGTTTGAGACCACGTTCAGCTTCAGCTTTAATGAGTGGCCTGGGAGCTGGGCTTCTAATCCAGGATGCCCTCATTCCAAAGCGTACACTCTTCCAGCTTTATTTCACTCTGTAGTCCTCCCTCATGTGTTCCTACAGGGTAGCTCCTGGGATATTTAACATTTCCTGGTTATCTTAGGACTTGTGTTTCTACTGGGTGTGATTAGGAGGTGAGCTGGACTAAGGAAGTATGCAGAAATGAACAGGGTAGAAGTCAAGTTCCTTTGGTACACAGATAGATGCTTGCCCTCCAAGCTCAATTTTCTAGTGTTAGGACCCAGGCAGAATCCAGGGGGCAGTGGGCACCATTTTCAAAGAAGCTTTTGGCCTCCTGGGAGCACTTGCTGATGATGTGGGAAGAGAACAAGGTTTGAGGGATTGAAAAAACACTAGTCCCATCTGGAAGTATCTTAATGTCATTGTGATATCTTAATAAGGAATAGAAATTGATCTCTTACAAGAAAAAGAGATTCAGGAATGAGAGGAACAGCTTTTCATGGAAGATACAGAAGTGTAAGATCAAAAGGAAGAAGCGGCAAACAGAAAAAAAAAATCACAAACTGTATGTTAAAAAATGAAGAGGAGTTATATGAAGATGCTAAGAATGAAGAAAAGACTAAGAGCTATATCTTTGGAGAATACCTAGCCTCTAATTCAGACTTTCTCCAGCTTCTCTGAGATCTGAGCCTCCTCTTAGGCTTGAGAAAGTCATTTCCTAGGCAGGTTGATAAGAAGTCTAGGGGTCCCCAAGGAGAGGGGGGTCTGGAATTCTCAAGGAGGAAGAAAGAACAAACTTTTTTTCCTCTGCATTCCTTAGGATTATATAACAATAATGTATCCTGCCTGAGGACAGTCTCTGGATTAAAGTTTCAGGCTAATCCTGTTATTTTAAGATGTAAATTATGGGAGTAGGTCTGGTCTTTACAAGGATTATATAACAATAATGTATCCTGTCTGAGGACAGTCTCTGGATTAAACCTTTGGGCTAATCCTGTTAACTTAAAATGTAAATTATGGGTGTAGATCTGGTGAGGTCTTTACAACCTCCAGACATTCTTTGGGTTCACTGGAGAGTATATAACTCCATTGCTAACACTAAGCAAGCGGGTACTCTTTTTGCCCCCTTCTGATGCCTATATCAGAAGCTTTCTTTATTTCCTTTATACTTTAATAAAGCTTTATTACACAAAAGCTCTGGGCGATCAAGCCTCCTCTCTGGCCCCGGATTGAATTCCTCTCCTCCAGAGGCCAAGAATCCCGGCGTCTTTTTGTAGTTCAACAACAACCTTTCAAGCTGACATAGGACAGTCATCCAGACCCCTTAAGCAGATGCACTTGAAGAAGCCTTGTGATAGTGATGTGGTAATAATGGAGTCAAGTCTAACTGGACTCCATATCAGGCCAGATCCTTTCATCCATTCGGTTAATAAATATATAAATTTCTGTAATTTACAGCCTTGTGACTATGGACAAGTTCATTTAAAGTATTTGTGTCTTAATTTCTTCATCAATAAAATGGATCCAATATTTCATATAATCATTGTGGGATCTATATTAAATAAGATAATGCTATAAACATCTAGCAATATATCTGGCATACAGTAAACTCTTAATAGACATGGTTATTCTACTTATGGATCTGGATTTCTTGCATTTTAATTATGTTTCTTGGAGCAAAATGTCAGACATCCCTTAGAAATTTGAGTGAACTCAAAAACCAGGCAAAACTCAGTTAACATCTATAGATGTTCAGTCATGCTTCCTTACAGTGGTTTACCAACTATAAAATAACTTTAAAATAGATCTCATCGCCCCCTTTTCTTCACTGATATTAAACAATGTTTAGGTTATTGTTTTAGCACACTACTCCTTGATGTGTAACTCTGGACTTGTAAATCGTATGCCTCATCATAGTGTAAGGGAATCCTGGTTTGTCTCTCAACTGCATGCGGTAAATGATTGAGATATAACATATTACCCTTCCGTAGCAGCATCACTTTCATTTAAACTCCATAGTCAGAACTATCTCAGTTCTGGGTTTTGGTTAAATGTGCAAAAAATATGAGATAAGCTCTTCATTCAACAGACTTATAGGGATAGAGGTGAAGTGCTCTAAAATACAGATGTTAGAATGAGTTTTTTTTTTTTTTACCATTCTTAATATTTTCTATTGGGGAAAATGATTTTCCTAGTGGATTACCCACTTAAATGGTCATGGACATTAGAAGGGAAAGACAGATTTACTTTATATTCAATTTTGCATAACAAATCTAAGCAAAATAAAGTCAATATACATGCAATGTGCAAGCACTACATATATCCAAAATACTGTGTTATATACATAATGTGCTTTGTGTATATAAATTATAATACATTTCTATATAAAATATTATGAAAATCATGTAGTAACTGTGGCGGGGTCAGTAATGATCACCACGAGGTCCACGTGCTCTCCTCCTAGCCTACTTCTGCCCAGTGGACTCTGGTCAAAAACGTTCTTGTCACTTTTAGACCCAATCGTAGAAGAGCAGATGTGATTCTCTATGCTTCTCTCTTCTTTTGCACTGATGAACGAGGGATGTTCCAAACAATGTGGCAACAAGATGGTGATGGAGTATCCGTCAGCTGGATCCCAGAAGCAGAGTCCTCTCCCACCTCCTCCCTTTACTGACTCACAATGGACGGGTAACACAAGGGGTAAACCTTTGCCATGTTAAGACATTGCAATGCTGCAATTAATTTGCAATCATGTTAAAACCTACCCTATCCTGGCTGATTTGCTTGCTTAGTCACTCAGTCGTGTTCAATTTTTTGCAATCCTTTGGACTGTAGCCCACCAGGCTCCTCTGTCCATGGGATTTTTCAAGCAACACTACTGGAGTGGGTTGCCATTTCCTTTTCCAGATTATCCCAACCCAGGGATGGAACTTGCATCTCCTGGGTCTCCTACATTGCAGGTGGATTCTTTTCTTGCTGAGCCACCAGGGAAGCCCTGGCTAAGTCCAAGACTATTCCTCATAATTCTCTAAACCAAGCCTCAACTATAGCTTTAAACTCAGAATCAAGGGCAGCAGGCTTTATGCAATGATTGCCTTCTATTATCCTTTTCTCAAATTGATGGTAAAATACAGATTATAGCCCAGTTTTACTAAAAGTATTGACATATTTTCCCCTTAAATCTGGACCGATTTGTTCAAACTACAAAACACTTTAATCTGGATGAGATTTAAATGCTTTTAAGTCTTCAAAGTTCCTCTTCTAGCCAGACTAACTTTCAAGCAAAGGGACTTTCCATAATAACTGATATGGACAGTCTCAAATCTTGTGTTCTTGAACTAGAAGGCAGGGACCTTGGAGTTGTTCCACTTGTATTATAGAACGTATTCGCCAGATATTTTTGTGACATTAAGATAATTGAGCTAGTATTCATAATGTAAGAAGAAACAGAAATAAAAACAGAGCAGCTCTCTACCAGCTTCATGGTTTATGTGAGACAAAATGAAGTGATGAAGGAGACATTTCTCACAGTTCATCCAACTCAGCTGGATCCAAGTGATATAGGAGGAGACAAACATGCTTCAGTGGTTTGAGTTCGAGACTATGAAGTGAAAATAATACACTCCTTGCTGACTTCTTCACTTCACAGGGGTTTTATGAGGAATAAATAGTTAAAACACTTTGAAGATGACAAATGCTCAAGTGCTAAGCATTATTATCTGAAACTAGTATTACATCAATTCTTTGTGTAATCAAGTATTATTATTGGAAGCTCTGCAAGAAAATCTAACCTTTGGAGATTTTCAGCTCTATTTGCAGAACAAAGAGCCCTGGGTATCATTCATCCTAAGTACTTTAGACATGTGAATCAAGAATATTTAGACAGTGAGTGAGCATTTCTTGTTTGCCCATATTTCAACTAATAAGAACTTTGTATTTATTGGCATGACCCAAAAAGCAATATGGTACTTTGGGAAGGAAAAACCCCCACAAGATTTAGATTCTAGAATAAAGTGAAACTAAAATGGAACCCACCCAAATATTTTCAGCTGAGATTAAACTCCTCCCGGCTATTTGAATAAACTGCTCTTTAAGTAATTAAAACTGTAACCTATGGTCTTTAGTAAATTCTGGTAATTTCTCTGTAGTGAGTTTCAAGTATTTTTTAGCTGGCTTCTTTCCAAAGAGTACACCTGTGTGTTAGTTGAACGGTGTCTTACTGAAAGATGAAATTAACTAATTTTGTTTGATTTGGATCTTGGTTAAAATTCTGAAGTTAGATATTTATATGCAGAGCCACATAAAGAATACTAGCTTCAATTATTCCTCCAGGGACTATAATAAGATTTCCATTTAGCTAATAGAACATTAGAATATGCTTAGCTAATGAAAATGATTCATCTCTGTTTTTCTATCAAATACAAGAGTTGGAGGAGTGGCAAAGAACTATTATTTTAACTACAGAACTTCTAATACACTAACTTTCTTCTCTCCTGTGCTACATCCTCTTCCTAAATTTATTCACTTTTGTTTCTGAACTTTGAAAAGAACTTTATCTATTTTAATTCATGAAAACCCAATAAAACATTGTTTTGACTTTAAATAATGGGTCTTTAATGCCTTTGATCCCCCTTGTCCATGTAAAATAAAAGTCTAATGATTCCTATTAAATGGGGGGAATAAAGTTTATTCCAATAACTATTTTCATTTTATGAGTGCAATTTAAGTTTTCACTTTTGTCCATTAATTATATGAGATGTCACAAATGCTGGAAGACAAGATTTATGTTTCTGATTTTTATCTCAGTTACAGTTTTTGTTTTGTACAGAATTAACACGGACCTGAGTAAGGATGCCACCAAACACCCCTCCACCACCTTAAGAGTGCAGGTGTGTGCAGTAAGAATCTGGCACCATTCACAGTCGTGCTACAGTTTCTGAGTAATCATACTTTCCAGTGATGCTTGGGCCAGAATGGCCTCAGAACAGACTCCAAAATCTTCCATCTTGCTGTCAGAAAATGCAAACTCGATAGGCAGCTCAAAGGATGTCTTACGTATGCTCACTCATACACTTAGTTCTGTTTCAGCCTTTCCTTAGAACACCAATGTCCCCACTTCAAGGATTTCATTGCTCCAACATTCTGTGTCACCCTCATCACACAGATTCAAAAACAGCAAAAGGCTACAATTGTCACAAAGGAGAATTCTGTCATTGGCCCTACTAAGGAAATTCAGTTGCCCAGGAATGCAAAGGATCTCGTCTAGAAGTGACATGACCATGGCATGAGCTGCAAGGAAAGTATTGGGGTCTATGACGCTCCAGCCCACCTTCGTTTCCTTCTTAATTCTTTTTCTACCTTGTTTACACTTTACAGCCTTGCTGCTCAAAGGGAATCCAGCAGTGTCGCATCACCTGGGAGTCTGTTAGGAATCTAGAACCTCAGTCCCACCCCAGACCAGCTTCATCAGAGTCTGTGTTTTACCAAGATCCTCAGGTTACTCTGAAACACAGTAAAGTTGGAGAATTACAGGTTTTAGCACAGAATTTCTGGATCCCCAGCTCCAGTTATTCACACCACGTGCATTCTTAGCTGGGTGTCTAGAAAGAAAAGCTCTACCCCTTCTCCTTCCTTCTGGCTCATCAGACTCTGCCTTGCACAAAGCCGTCCTTGGGCACTTGCGCTCCTGTGCCTACCCTATCCGGTTATCTGTTGCCCTTTCTTGTGACCTTGACCTTCCCTTCCTGCTGATAAATGGCTGGGCAGGCTCCTTGGCTCCATTTACCCTCCCTTAGCAGCTGGAAATGCACCCTGAGGATCAGCTATGGCTGGCTTGAAGGGCCCCACCCTGCTTCTTCTCACGCCAGATGTAATCGTTCCCAGAGTTCAGAGGTTTATGACTTGTTTCTTGTACTTCCAAATGTGCGGTCAAGATGCCCTAGTGATGAATTGGCAGGACTAATGGCTTATTTAAATATTTTCCAAGTCTGCTCTTTCAGACCACTTCTTCCACGTGGATATCTCTTGTGTGAGAATATGAGTGTAATGAAACCATGAGACGCATGTCCAGTTTGTCTCAAACTTCTATACCAGTTGTCATTATACCATCAGTTTCCACAAATTAAATCTGCTCTGAAAGAAAGCATATCTGGAATTGGCCCTCAAAATATTTCCATAGGTTCTTGGATGTACTTTGCAAGTGTGTTTTTGTTTCCTAAATGTGGCAAGAAATTACATCTGAAGCTCAGAAGGGGCAAAGATGACTTTTTGTATTTCTGGTGTACCTGGAGAATCCACCTGCCTACACAGGTAAGGCATTTATCTGAATATACACACACAGGCACACAACAGCCATACCTTATTGTCTATACTCATTGTCCACTTTAGAAACTGAAAAATGAAACAGACACAAAGGTTTATCTTTGGGAAGAAAAATCAACCATAAACCTAATGATGTTATGCCTCTTACAGGCGTTAGAATAAATGAAGACAATTCAGTTGAAAATACATCACTGGTTGTACAACTCAGGTGATGCCCTCTGGATGATACAGAAAATAGTTTTAATTTGAACTGATAGGATCCTTAGAAGATTCAATTTAGCTGCTGAAGAATAAAGTACAAACTAGCTACTGTTTATTCTCTATGTGTTCATGTATCTCTAAGAAGCTAAGTTCTAGATAAGAGGGACTTTCAAAGAGGATTTAAAACAGACTGGAGATAGCTTCCCCTCATCATTGGGGCAGCCTCTTAGACAAACAAAGGCCATTTGGGACTCATTGAAAGAATACTGATCCCAAAGAGTATTCCTTGATGAGACAAAGGTGACATCTGGTCTGTCCAGCCTGCTCAGCTGTGCAGAGTGAATGTGCTGCGGGTCCATAAATAGTTCCATAAACAAGGTTTTCAGTCTAGTCTAGTCATGATCAAAGATCTAAATGCTCAGCAAAACCCACTCTGCTTACCTAACATCAACAAATAGTCATTATAAAGATCAAAATCAACATGCACACAGGCAACAAAAGAAAAAAATGAACTGGACTTCATTAAAATCAAGAATTTTTATGCATCAAAGGACACTATCAACGAAATGAAAAGCCAGCTGACAGGATGGGAGAAAACATTTGCAAATCACATATCTGATACGGGTTTAATATCCAAAATATATAAATAACTCCCATAATCAATTAACCAAAAGACAACCCAATTTAAAATGAGGATAGGACTTTAGTTCTCCAAAGAGGCTTACAAATGGACTATGAGCAGATGAAAAGATGCTTAACATCACTAGTCATTAAGGAAATGAAAATCAAAATCATGATGAGATACCACCTCATACCTATTCAGTTCAGTTCAGTTGCTCAGTCGTGTCCGACTCTTTGCGACCCCATGAATCGCAGCACGCCAGGCCTCCCTGTCCATCACCAACTCCCGGAGTTCACCCAGACTCACGTCCATCGAGTCAGTGATGCCATCCAGCCATCTCATCCTCTGTCGTCCCCTTCTCCTCCTGCCCCCAATTCCTCCCAACATCAGAGTCTTTTCCAATGAGTCAACTCTTCACATGAGGTGGCCAAAGTACTGGAGTTTCAGCTTTAGCATCATTCCTTCCAAAGAAATCCCAGGGCTGATCTCCTTCAGAATGGACTGGTTGGATCTCCTTGCAGTCCATGGGACTCTCAAGAGTCTTCTCCAACACCACAGTTCAAAAGCATCAATTCTTCGGCACTCAGCCTTCTTCACAGTCCAATTCTCTGCTGTAATTAAAACACAGAAACACATTGGTGACAGCATGGAGAAACTGGAAACTTTGTGCCTGGCTGGTGGGAATGTAAAATGGTGCAGACACTCTGGAAAAGTTTGGTGGTTCCTCAAAAAAACTAGGCATAGAATTACCACATTGACCCAGCAATTCCACTCATAGGCATATACCTAAAATAATAGATTCAGGGAAGAAAGTCATGTGGAGATGGAGGCAGAGACTAGAACTGTGAAAAAGCCACACGATGCCAGGCCCACAAGAAGCTGGAAGAGGCAAGGAAGGATTCCCCTCTCTGGAGACTTCAGAGAGAACGTGGCCCCAACAACACCTGGATTTGACACTTCTGGCCTCCATAACTGTGATAGAATGAATTTCTGTTGTCTTAAGTCCCCAAGATGGTAGCAGTTTGTAACAGCCAGCACTGGGAAACAGACGCAACTCCAAAGGAATAAAGAGTTGTGGGTGTCACTTTTTAGCTCCTATTGTTTCCTGGCCAATAGAGATTTGGGGATGCTGCTTGCAGGACAGCATCTCCCTACTCCACTCCTCTCACAGTATGCCAATGTCCTGGGATACAGTCCTGTCATCCCTGACTATGCCTGTGCGTGTGTGCATGTTAAGTCACTCAGTTGTGTCCAACTCCCTGCGACCCTATGGGCTGTAGCTTGCCAGGCTCTTCTGTCCGTGGGATTCTCCAGGCAAGAATACTGGAGTGGGTTCCCATGCCCTCCTCCAGGGGATCTTTCCAACCCAAGGATCAAACCCATGTCTTTTATGTCTCCTGCATTGGCAGCTGGGCTCTCTACCACAAGTACTGCCTGGAAAGCCTAGGGCTTCCCTGGTGGCTCACATAGTAAAGAATCTGCCTGCAATGCAAGAGACCCAGGTTTGATCCCTGGGGGAAAATCCCCTGGAGTAGGAAATGGCACCCCACTCCAGTATACTTGCCTGGAGAATTCCATGGACAGAAGAGCCTGGTGGGCTACCACCCATAGGTTGCAGAGTCGGACACAACTGAGCAACTAACATCCCTATCTTTGGTGTCAAATCAGGTTCAAGAGTGCCCCTGCTCTCATTCTACTTAGGATAGTGTCATTGTTCCAGGTAAGGAATTGCTGATTTTTTGCTCTTCATTATGGGCCATCCACTTTGAAGAATTGTGTTCTGCCAGCTTCCTCTATGACATCCAAGGCACAAGTATAATCTCTTGGTTTCTCCTTTGGCCCTGTTTGATCTCCACTGCATTTCCTCATAGATTGTGGTTCAAGGTTATAGATGTTTCCTTTTTTTGTTAAAGATGGAGTTTATATGTCTGACTTCTGTTCTCTTTGTTGCTTTGAGGATATTTCCAAGGCAAGAAAGTACCATTGTGTTAACTTTACTCTGATGTTTAAAAACTGTTTACTATTCTACAACCAGGGTCAGCAAACCTTTTCTGTCTAGGGCCGGACAGTAAATATTTTAGGTTTTGCCTCATAGCTACTCCACTCTGCCACTGTAGTACAAAAGGAGCCATAGGCAGTATGTAAACAAATGAGCATAGCTATGTACCAATAAAACTTATGGACAACCATAGAATACAACAGAAGAGACGTGATGTAACTTTCAGGTTATGAAAGGTATTCAGTTTCTAACTTGTTTTCTGGAACATTGAGCCACTGAGTAAGCATGTGAGCTGCCATGGAGGAGAGGCTCCAAACACCTTAATGAGATACTATATGCGGAGACTCACAAAGAACTGCCACCAGCCCTAAATGCTTGTCTAGTGTTGTACTCTCTATTACTGTCCTCTATGGAAATGTGACTGGAACAACTGAGGAACTGAATTTTAAATTTTAGTTTATTTTAATTAAACATAACAAAATATATCATTAATAGTTTTTATACTGATTGCATGTTGAAATGATAATAGTTTGGATATATTGGGTTAAGTAAAATATATGATTAAGATTAATTTTACCTGTTTATTTTTCCCTTTTTAATGTAGTTACTAGAAATTTCTTAATTAATTATGGCTCACATTATATATCCAGCATTATCTCCAAAACCAGAACTGGGGAACTTGGGCAGTTATCTTCCACCTTGTCTAAGTCAGCCACAGGAACCAGGTGACCTTCCATGGGCCTTCCAGGGCTCTGTTCTGCACCCAAGCATGGAATAGACCTAAACTTCCCAGGGGATGCTGTTGGAAGTTGAAGGACATATTAGAACAGAAAGAAATCCAGGGACTTCCCTGGTGGTCCAGTGGTTAAGAATCCTCCTGCCACTGCAGGGTACACAGGTTCAATCCCTGGTCTGGGAAGATTCCACATGCCTCCAGCCATGTGGATCTAAGCGCCTATGCCACAGCACTGAGGCTGCACTCTAGAACTTCTGCTCCGCAACAAGAGAAGCCATTGAAATGAAAAACCCACACACGGAGTAAGCAGAGTAGCCCCTGCTTGCCACAAGTAGAGAAAGCCCAAGTGCAGCAACAAAGACCCAGCCCAGCCCCCAAAATTAATTAATTAATTAAAGAAAAGAAATTCAGGACCTCTTTGGCAGATGTCCATTGCTCCTTTGGGGCACAATGGCATCTTATAAAGATTTTAGTTATACAACCTTGCTTTAAATAGCAGTGAGGCTCATTCTTAGCTGTATGATCTTAGGTGTGCTTCTGAGCCTCTCTGAACATCAGATTCTTCACATTAAAAAAAACAAAAAAGATTTATTGTGAATGTGTTTAACCCATTCTACTAAATCTGTGAGGGTTTTTCTTCCTCATTCACAGCATATTTATTAAGAATCTACCATGTCTTGAGTGGGGTTTCCTTGGTGGCTCAGTGGTAAAGAACCCAGCAACCAATGAAGGAGATGCAGGAGATACAGGTTCAATCCCTGGGTCAGGATGAACCCCTGGAGAAAGAAATGGCAACCCACTCCAGTATTCTTGCCTGGGGAATCCCATGGACAGAGGAGCCTGGCAGGCTACAGTCCATAGGGTAATAAGGGGTCAGACATGACTGAGCAACTGAGCAAAATCCGTGAGTTTTCTGGAGATGTAATGCTATCCCTGCCTGGCAGAGCTGTTTCGAGGCTCAGGGATCAGGGTGTAAGTGGTCCACGATCTAATGCTAAGTAAACAAATAAACCATACTCAGCACCTAAGAGTTCTGAAGAGGTCAGAAGGACAAGCCCTAGCGAAGTCAGCAGTGACTAAAGAGTTTATATCTCTGTGTGTGTGTGTGTGTGTGTGTGTGTGTGTGTGTGTGTGTATGTGTGTACGTGTGTGTTGCTTGGGGGGTAGGGATGCAGAAGACAATCAATAAGTAAATAAACAAATAAGTACTAACTCAGGACGGGATGAGAACCTCGAGGAAATATAAAGTCGGGCAAGTAGCCCAACTGGCTGGGGAAGGCTTCTCCACTAAGGAACCCCCACTGAGGGACACCACAGCCATGTTTCCTCTCTATCGTGTGCTTGGCCTCCAGGGATATAACCTTTGGACAAAAACCTGGCCTTTGACACTGCCTCATTTTATTTTTGCTGTATCTGCTGGCCTTTTTTTTTTTTTTTTCCTTTTTACTCCAAAACCTGACTATCTAACCAGAATCACCAGAGTAGCACAGTTTTCTAAGAAACTAGTTTGACTTATGACCATTGTCCTAAAATCAATCCTAAAATTGATTTTAGATCAATTTTCACAGAGGCAACTTGTTCAGGTGTCTACGTACCATATGATAACACTCACCTGCTTTTTAAAAATTATTTAATTAACTAATTAATTTTTGGCTGTGCTGGGTCTTTGTTGCTGCATGTCAGCTTTCTGGTTGTGGCAAGTGAGGCTTCTCACTGAGAGGGATTCTCTTGTGGTGCACAGGCTCTAGGCACTCAGGCTTCAGTAGTTGTAACTGGCAGGCTCGGAAGTTATGGCCCACGGGCTTTGCTGCCCTGAGGCATGTGGGATCTTCTTGGACCAGGGATCGAACCCATGTCCCCTACACTAGCAGGCAAATTCTTATCTACCGGACCACCAAGGAAGCCCTTCACCTATTTTTTTAAATGCATTTAACATTTAGAGCATTTTCTACTGAAGTCAGTTTTAACCTCTTGTGAAGTTTTGTATTTTTCTAATTGTTTTGTTTTAGTCACTTGCTGAAGGTATTTCTGTCTTATTTTTAATAAGCATGTATGGGACTTCCCTGATAGCTCAGTTGGTAAAGAAAATGCCAGCAATACAGGAGACCCTAGTTCGATTCCTGGGTTGGGAAGATCCGCTGGAGAAGGGAAAAAGCTACCTACTCCAGTATTCTGGCCTGGAAGACTCCATGGACTGTATAGCATGTATGCAGTCATTCACATATGACTTATCAAACTGACCCCTTTTGAGATTTCTTGCCTCTGTCTTACATCTTTCTTTGTCTTTTCATATCGATGTGTCTCTCCAGGTTTCCTCACACAGATTAGCTCCACGTGTGTTAAATGCAATTAATGCGGACAACTGTTGAGACTGAGACAAACTATTCCATAGAAAGCTTCCTAGAAGAAATTTTTTATAAAGTGCTAATACATAATAGGAACCAGAGATCAAATTGCCAACATCCGCTGGATCATGGAAAAAGCAAGAGAGTTCCAGAAAAACATCTATTTCTGCTTTACTGACTATGCCAAAGCCTTTGACTGTGTGGATCACAATAAACTGTGGAAAATTCTTCAAGAGATGGGAATACCAGACCACCTGATCTGCCTCTTGAGAAATTTGTATGCAGGTCAGAAAGCAACAGTTACAACTGGACATGGAACAACAGACTGGTTCCAAATAGGAAAAGGAGTATGTCAAGGCTGTATATTGTCACCCTGTTTATTTAACTTCTATGCAGAGTACATCATGAGAAACACTGCACTGGAAGAAACACAAGCTGGAATCAAGATTGCCAGGAGAAATATCAATAACCTCAGATATGCAGATGACACCACCCTTATGGCAGAAAGGGAAGAGGAACTAAAAAGCCTCTTGATGAAGGTGAAAGTGGAGAGTAAAAAAGTTGGCTTAAAGCTCAACATTCAGAAAACGAAGATCATGGCATCCAGTCCCATCACTTCATGGGAAATAGATGGGGAAACAGTGGAAAATGTCAGACTTTATTTTTCTGGGCTCCAAAATCACTGCAGATGGTGACTGCAGCCATGAAATTAAAAGATGCTTACTCCTTGGAAGGAAAGTTATGACCAACCTAGATAGCATATTCAAAAGCAGAGACATTACTTTGCCAACAAAGTTTCGTCTAGTCAAGGCTATGGTTTTTCCTGTGGTCATGTATGGATGTGAGAGTTGGACTGTGAAGAAGGCTGAGAGCTGAAGAATTGATGCTTTTGTGCCGGGGACCAGCCCCGGCTGATCCAGGGTATTTCGAAGGAGGGACGGCATAGGCGACCTATTTATTTAAATATTTATCAAAGATATAAAGAGTAATAGGATGAGGATAGCTCAGTGAGGAAATTCAGTGGAGAAAAGAGGCTGAAATAAGGATAGCTCAGTGAGGAAATTCAGTGGAGAAGAGGCTGAATAATTCAGCCAGAAGGTAAGAAAGAGAAAGAACGACATGGTGAGACCAAGTTTCAGTGAACAAGGCCCGCACTGTATTTTCCAAAGTAGTTTTTATACCTTAAGTTGTGCATAGAGGATAATGGGGGAAGGGGTGGAGTCATGCAAGGACAGCAGTTCCTGGTCCTAATCGAAGCCAGGCTTTCAAACATATCATATGCAAAAGTTCAGGTGAATTACATCATCTTCTGGCCAGGAGGTCTGTTAACATTTTAAGAAACTTATCTTTCTCTAAAGGTGATTATTCCAAAGTCAGGCACCAGCCTCCAAAAAAGCATTGGACAAAGCTGCATTCCTATAGGGCAAAGGTGAGGTGGGCTCAGTCAAGAAAAGAATTAACTCAAGGGTCCAAGGTTACAAACATTGAGGCTACTACTTACATTTCTATACACCCATTTTATCAATCAATACACTGCCAAGGACACAGTAGGTAAGGAGTATGGAGACTTAGCAGCAAACATTGGCCCAATAAGTGAAAAACCCTTCACCAATACAATTTCTAATCAATCTTTTAACTACTCAAAGGTATCTGTGTTTAGACAGTTTAGAACATCTCCTGCCTCTTACAGTTGGGACGCTCTGAACAATCACATGTGGCAGGCTAGAGGATTTCCAAAGGAGTTTGTAGGTTAAACACTGTCACACCCAGGAATTATTAACTGGAGCTGTAAGCTAACTCTTTTTTCAGAGAGAGGTAGTAGGGGACAGCCCCCTGTAAAGTCAGAGGTGTAGGTGAAAGCACAAAGCAGAAAGTAGGCAGACTCTGGTTTGGGGGGTAGATACTCGAGAACTTCCAGGGGGACTCCTGAGGCTCGATCCCGCCTTTGCGTATGCCGAGCCTCCTTCCTCATGACCTTTGTCATGGGTGGAGCTCCTCACGCTGGCTCCTGGCAGTGATAGAATTCCAGTTGAGCTATTCCAGATCCTGAAAGATGATGCTGTGGAAAGTGCTGCACTCAATATGCAATATGCACTCAACATGCAATATGCGGGCTCCCGGCATCTCCCCCTTTTTTATTTCTTAAAACAGCCAGATGCAGCTCAGTCGCGAGCTTCTGAATGTTCTGCCGAAGAATCCTGACAATACAAGGAAGAATGATTATGAGAAGATTAGACAGAATGTTTTTTTCCAGAAATAAAAGTTAGAGAAGGTGTGAAAAAAGTCATTAGCTGCTCCAGCGGTGGTAAAATCCAGTCGACAGTGTTCCAGGGTCTGTATTTGATTATGAAATTTCCCTAAGTCCAGGCCAATGTCAGAGCTGTTCCAAACACCTGAGATATGATTTTTTATTTTTTCCCATTCATAATCTGTCTCGTTTACCTTTAAAGATGTCACGCATATCCATCGGTAATCAGCGTGGCATGACAGAGCCATTTTCACTTTTAAAGCCTGTAACTCAGTCCCAATATGCATTATTGCCTCTTCTAAGGCGTCTACTCTCATCTCCAATTTTCTATCTACAACTTCCTGTGTTGCTGGAGTTAAAGAGACATTTTTAGACATAGTATCAACATATTGGGCAGTATGCACTTGTTGAGTCAATGATATTGCTGTCACAGTAACAGAAACAATTGCTGCTATTAAAGCTGATATTCCTAAAATAAGTAGGCCCACAAACCATCACGATCACATTAAATCTTGTAGTTGTTGTAACACAGAGAGACCATAATTAACATATCAATAAGTGGTTACATCATAAGATAAGGTGGATGTTGTAACACTACAAAGGAGCAAACATTATACTGAGGGTTTAAACAAGATGAGAGCATGCATTGTTCACAAGTCACTACATTGGGTCCACCAGTGAAAGTCACATGTACATTAAGTTTTCCAGAATCGTTGGTAAAGAGAAAAACATAAGGAGAGGGTAGACAAGCCAAAACAGAATAAAGTAGAATTATTTTCTGGTTGGAGTTCGCGCTGCAGCAGCCCCGTCGGTCCCACCGGGATCTCGATGTTTATTTTGCCTCCCCTTCCGGCGGGCTCTTCTTTTGTGATCGAAGCAATGGGGGAACTGGATGTCTGGGGGTCTGCAACATGGCGAATCAACCTGTCCTGGATCTAAATTGGAGAATCTGCATCCTGTGGAAAAATACAAGCACATCCTCCACCGCTAGTTAATAATGGGTCAGGACCCTTCCATTGTCCTGAGAGGAGGTCCTTTCATTTGACTAAATGTTTTGCATTTAATTGCTCCAGGCACCAATGGCGAAGCATTGCAGTAGTTCTGGCTGAATCAGTATTTAAAATATTTATTACAAAAAGAGCATGTTGCAAGATTTGATGGGGAGAACTATACTTAAACTCCCCTTCTTTTAGTTTTTGAATTTGGATTTTTAATGTTTGATGCGCTCTTTTAACAATGGCCTGTCCCTGGGGATAATAAAGGATGACAGTATTATGTTTAATTTGAAACTTTATACAAAATTCCTGAAAAGACTTAGAAGTGTAAGCAGGAGCATTGTCAGTTTTCAGAGCTTTTGGCAGGCCCAAATATGAAAAACAAGTAAAGAGATGTTGTATTACATCTTTAATTGCTTCCCCTGTACGAGCAGTTGTAATAACATGAGAAAAGGTATCTACAGTTACATGAACAAAGGACAGTTTTCCAAATGAAGAGACATGAGTTACATCCATTTGCCAGAGTACGTTAGGTTTGAGACCGAGAGGCTTTTGAACTGTGGTGTTGGAGAAGACTCTTGAGAGTCCCTTGGCCTGCAAGGAGATCCAACCAGTCCATTCTGAAGGAGATCAGCCCTGGGATTTCTTTGGAAGGAATGATGCTAAAGCTGAAGCTCCAGTACTTTGGCCACCTCATGCGAAGAGTTGACTCATTGGAAAAGACTCTGATGCTGGGAGGGATTGGGGGCAAGAGGAGAAGGGGACAATAGAGGATGAGATGGCTGGATGGCATCACTGACTCGATGGACGTGAGTCTGGGTGAACTCCGGGAGTTGGTGATGGACAGGGAGGCCTGGCGTGCTGTGATTCATAGGGTCACAAAGAGTCGGACACGACTGAGCAACTGATCTGATCTGATCTGAGCACATAATAAAAGTTGCAAAACAAAATGACAATACCTGCGTAGGTGTGCTACACAAGTTCACATCATACCCATTTGGCTTTAATACTTTGGAGGATTGAACTGCCAGAACCCACATGTGTGGGCAGAGACCAGGCTACAGGTTTTCTGACTCCAAGCTCAGTGCTTCTGTTAAGCACTCTAGATTGTTCCTGGACTTCCCTGGTGGCTCAGATGGAAAAGACTCCACCTGCAATGCAGGAGACCTGGGTTCGATCCTTGGGTTGGGAAGATCCCCTGGAGAAGGGAACGGCTACCCCCTCCAGATTGTTCCTATCAGTAAACTCAAAAATGTGCTAATTATGCTGCTAATTAGTTAAATGGTCAATCTACCACTTGCTGAAACACAATCTTACTTGAGCTTCCAAAATGTCATTTCCTACTAACATTAAAACTTAATGGAGAAAGAAACGTGGTCGAAGAGATGAGCAAATTATGTAAAGCAGGGTGTATAAACTTAGCCCAGTGATGGAAAAAAAAGAAAAGCTGACATCTAGAAAGAGCTGAACAAAGTAACAAAGAACATTTAAGCCAGTGGTTCTCAGACAGGGGTGAATTTTACCCTTGTGGCATTTCTAGAAACATCCAGAGTCATGTTTTATTGTCACTCTGAGGACAGGGTGCTACTGGGTAGAGACCACGGATGCTGCTAAATAGCTTACAATGCACAGGACAGCCCCTCAGCAAACAAGAAAGAGCTAACTGGCCCCAATTGTCCATAGTTGCTAAGGCCAAGAAACCCTGCTTTAAGGGCCACTTGTTTAGGGAGGTAAAAATGAGATGTACTCTGAAGACTAACAACATACATTTTTTAAAATTTATTTATTTTAATTGGAGGCTAATTACAATATTGTAGTGGTTTTTGCCATGCTTTGACATGAATCAGTCATGGGCGTACATGTGTTCCCCATCCTGAACCCCCCTCCCACCTCGCTCCCCACCCCATCCCTCAGGGTCATCCCAGTGCACCAACCCTGAGCACCCTGTCTCATGCATCGAACCTGGACTGGCAATTCATTTCACATATGATAATATACACGTTTCAATACTATTCTCTCAAATCATTCCACCCTCGCCTTCTCACACAGAGTCCAAAAGACTTTTCTTTTCATCTGTGTCTCTTGCTGTCTTGCATATAGGGTCATCGTTACCATCTTTCTAAATTCCATATATATGCGTTAATATACTGTATTGGTGTTTTTCTTTCTGACTTACTTCACTCTGTATAATAGGCTCCAGTTTCATCCACCTCATTAGAACTGATTCAATGCATTCTTTTTAATAGCTGAGTAATATTCCATTGTATATATGTACCACAGCTTTTTTATCCATTCGTCTGCTGATGGACATCTAGGTTGCTTCCATGTCCTGACTATTATAAACAGTGCTGCGATGAACATTGGGGTACACGTGTCTCTTTCAATTCTGGTTTCCTCAGTGTGTATGCCCAGCAGTGGGATTGCTGGGTCATATGGCAGTTCTATTTCCAGTTTTTTAAGGAATCTCCACACTGTTCTCCATAGTGGCCATACTAGTTTGCATTCCCACCAACAGTGTAAGAGGGCTCCCTTTTCTCCACACCCTCTCCAGCATTTATCATTTGTAGATGTTTTGATAGCAGCCATTCTGACCGGCGTGAGATGGTACCTCATTCTGGTTTTGATTTGCATTTCTCTGGTAATGAGTGATGTTGAGCACCTTTTCATGTGTTTGTTAGCCATCTGTATGTCTTCTTTGGAGAAATGTCTGTTTAGTTCTTTGGCCCAGTTTTAACAACACACACCTTGAAGGGAATGGTTTCCTCTGTGCAATCTTTTCCCCTTCACATGTTTAGCTGTTTATAGCCCAGTTTCTATTTCAGAAAGAATCCACGTTCTTATATTCATTCTGTCAGCCTGCAGTCCTGGGTGAAGTTCTGTTTTGCTTGCCTGTTTTTTCTGGCACAATCGCCTCTCCACCAACTCTCTTTATGAGCTTGACTCTCACGCTCAGTGAAGAGATAGGCCATTATTGCCTCGAGTTTTGTCCCTGCTCCCAGTGCATTGCCTGGACAAGGCTCCCAGGTCAGGCAGAGCAGCAGGGGTCTCTGGCTCAATCTACTCCCTTCCAGGCCAAGGTCAGCCCAGGAACCATCCCAGGCAGGGGAGGGTTTTCTGTTCCTTTCCATCCTTCTCTCCAACACCGTAATCCCCAACATCTCTTCTGTCTTTTCTCACTCCTCTTTCAGACAGCGAGTGGAATCCTTATCCTGCTGTCTGACGAGCCTGCCCCACCTGGTGTCCCTACTGAAGCGTACATTCTTTCAATCTTCCCCTTGAACCCCATTCTCAGATAAGGTCACTCAGGGAAGAGTCAAGAAGTTACTGCTTGTGTGTGCTCAGTCATGTTCCACTCTTTGCGACCCCATGGACTGTAGCCCACCAGGCTGCTCTGTCTACAGAATTCTTCAGGCAAGAATACTGGAGTGAGTTGCCATTCCCTTCTCAAGTGTATCTTCCCAACCCAGGGACTGACCCTGCATCTACTGCATTTCCTGCACTGGCAGGCAAATTCTTAATCACTGAACCACCTGGGAAGGAGCAAGAAGTGGTTACTGACTGATGATTAATGTCTGACCCCTTCCATGCAAAGCTGCCTTCTCACAAAGGGCTTTGTTTTGGTTCAGGGAGTAAAGGGCTAATGGGGGTTATCAGACATTCTCGTACAAAGTCCTTTCCCATCCTTCATCTCACTGGCTCTCAGATCTCTTCTCTAACACTGAGAGAGCAAGGCATTTCTAATGCTCAGCAGGGAGATGGGGAAAAGCATTCAGAGCTCCAGGTGACCCAGTTGGCTCCTGGTGGTACCTGTTTGAACAAGGGCTGCAGACCCCAAGCCTGGTCTTTTCAGTAGAGAGACACCTGTGTGGAGGGGTCAGGGAGGGGTGGAAGAGTAGAACCCTTGCAGGACCCACCCAGGCTCCTCCTTATAAGCACAGTCCCTCTTATGCAGACACCAAAAGGCAGCCAGCCCAACAACCCAGAAGGGGAATCCAGGCTCCGCTTCATGGGGTGGGGTGGTGGTGGGGGGTGGGTGCTGCTCCTGTGTCCTGGCCCTCAGAGCTGCTTTGCTGTTGTTCAGCCGCTAAGTCATGTCCAACTCTTTGCGACCCCATGGACTACAGCACGCCAGGCTTCCCTACTCTTCATGTCTTCCAGAGTTGGCTCAAACTCATGTCCTTTGAGGTGATGATGCCACCCAACCATCTCATCCTCTGTCATCCCCTTCTCCTCCTGCCTTCAATCTTTTCCAGCATCAGGGTCTTATCCAATAAGTCGGCCCTTTGCATCAGTTGGCCAAAGTACTGGAGCTTCAGCATCAGTCCTTTCAGTGAATATTCAGGGTTGATTTCTTTAGGATTTACTGGTTTGATCTCCTTGCAGTTCAAGGGACTCTCAGAGTCTTTTCCAGAGCTGCATGGTTTGGTGCAATTCAGGGTCCTGAATGTCTTTTCCTTATTAGACCCTGACAGAATTGTGCAGTTAGCATCCTTCTTCCTCATGAGGAACAATTCTCAGCAGATGCTCACCCCTTCAAAAAGACCTAGCAAGCTTTCACGTGTTTGATGTCTGAATTTCCTCTCACTCCGTTCTGGCCAGGGAGGAGGACCCCAGATGAAATGGTTCACATTCTTCTTCTGAGTTCTCACTTAGCTTTCTTGCCTCACTAAAGTAAGGGTAATTTATTTAAAAAAAAAAAAAAAAAAAGGCAAAACAAAACTTAGAATTTCATTGTTGGGTGAAACACAAATCATTTAAGAAATCTCCTGGAGATCCCATAGGAGCCTTCAGTCTAGAAGGGAAACAAAAAACACAATTATTTAAGTAAGGCCTGAAAAATGTTATAATTGGTATATGCCCGCAAGGTGGTGGGTGCCCAGAGGAGGGAGAGAATGCCTGGGCAGGGTGGCAGGGACGTAGGGACACCTTCCCAGAACAGAGTCACCTGCTATCATTATCAAGTAATAACAGCATCCTCAGGTGAGAAACTTTGGCCTGTTTCAATGGCACCCCTACTTCAGTAGGTGGTTTTATTTCCCAATATATAAACTCCAAATGTCAGTATTCTTGGCACGCTGCATTGCTTTACTAGAAAAATCAAAGTTTTTAAATGATTTCCCATGTAATTCAAAAGGTAAAATATAATTAAGAAAAATGTAAAGTGTTTTGTTGTTGTTGTTTTCGTCCAAATTATGCTCCGTCTATGCTTTTCCAGACTGTTGAATTTTACCCTGGGTTGAACTTCATCTGATTCATGATAAAGATCCTGGCTACAACTGCCTGCATGCCATCGTGTTTCTCCTCAACAATCATAGGCAAGTTACCTTATCTCACAGATGCAGGAAAATAGGACAGCGATTACCTAACGCACCCTGACATATGATGTGACAAGTATTGAGCGTCTTGCCTTGATGTTATCACTGCTGTGCTGATCTCATTTTATTACTCTGTGGCTAAACAGCCTTGACCTAGTTGTCTGCTCCCTGCCCTTTGTCTTGAAACTCCCACAGGGATCTGATCATACTTGGTCCAAATGTTTTGCTTTGTTTTGTTTTCACAGGACATTTATGTGTTACAAACAACTTTTCCTTTTTTAACCAAATCAAGTGGCAAAGCTCCTGAAGGTGCGCTGGTTTGGTATGTTCTCCATCCATGATGCATCTCCACTGAGGGCATCAAGTGGATTATGATCAATGATGCATGGTCCTATTTCAAATTAGAAGTGGCACCAGACACACCAACTCTAGATAGAGCCTGCTCCCTCTAGCACTCCACACTAAGCTCTCCTGAGGTGGCTGTGACCACCAGTATACAAAGCAATCTCTCTGGAAGTGCAGGGGAAGCAGAGCCTACTATAATCTAAGGAAATGCCAGAAAACTGGAAACAGAGACAGGAAGCCTGGCGCACTGCAGTCCATGGGGTCACAGAGAGTCGGACACAACTTGGCGACTGAACAACAACAACAGCAGAGGATCTTTAAGCCTGGGTAGAATTTCAAAAAGTCTAGAATAGGAAAAAAGCCATCCAGGGAAATGGAACCACCTCTGGCAAGATGCCGTGGTAGAGAAGGACATATTTAAGAAAGAGTCATTCAGTGTGGCTAGAGATCAAGTCTCTGGGAAAAGGGCAGAAAGGGAGGTAAGGCTATGTAGTTGGGTCTGAGTCAGGTCATGCAGGACATTAGATAACAAGCTGGGCAAAGACTTTATTCTCAATGGATTCCAGTGATAAAAGTGAAAGGTTTTGAAACTTTAATTAGGACACCAGCTTCAGAGAGGAAGAGGAGGGGGAAAGAAACTATGTAGTCATCAAACTGATTAGACTCAAGTCAGGTTGGATATGGCAAACAAGGGATGAAAGGCTGGTAAGAAGAAGAAGAAGAAAGCCAAAGATTAGACCATGTATATCAAAATATCCTCCCTGTGCAAGGTTCAAAGGAGGCACCCAACAAATATTCATTGAAGTTGATGATTCCAGAATTTGGAGTATGAAGACCCAGTGATGATACTCACTGGGATCAGAAAGAGAAAACTAGGCATTGGGAAGGAAATGATGGGTTAAGCCATGGGCAGGTTGCACGTGATGTGCTTAAAAGACCTCTAGGTGGGAATGTCTAACTGGCATTGGATATACAAATCTGGAGCTCAGAAGGGAGATTTGGGATAAAGATGGAATCATCAATGTTGAAAGCACAATATAAATTATATCTTACAAGAAGCACGTATAGAAGAAAACAGAGGGCAGGAGGGATCTTCGGGGAACATCAATGTTTGTGGCATGGCATGCTTTGCAAAGGCATCATTATGCCCACCATATTCCCCATGGTATCTCCAGAGCCTGAGGCAGTCCTGGCAAAGGAGCAGATGCTCAATAAACATTTGTCGAGCAGCAGAATGACTGAATTCAAGGACCAGGTAGTCTGCACTTCAGCAGAGGAATGGAGAGAGATGGGACAGAAATGAGACCTTACCTCTGCTGAACATCAGCTCTCTACCAAGATACTGGCTTTACTTGTGGTTTCTCCTTTAAGAGAATGAAGTGATGTCATGTAAAGCTTTACAAAGCTTCAGAGTCAAGCTTTGTAGTGACCTCAGCTATCACAGTGTCTGCAACTCCCATTGAGTTTTCCCTATCTGCAACATTTTTGTGTTTAGTATTCACTTAAAGAGTCAAGATGGGGTTGAGGGCTTCTTTGGTGGCTCAGATGGTAAAGAATCTGCCTGCAATGTGGGAGACCTGAGTTCATTCTCTGGGTTAGGAAGATTCCATGGAGGAGGGCACAGAAACCCACTCCAGTATTCTTGCCTGGGAAACCTCATGGACAAAGGAGCCTGGTGGGCTACAGTCCATGGAGTCATAAAGACTCGGACACGACTGAGTGACTAAACACAGCACCGCAAGGAGTCAAGGCAAAACAACAGTCCTTTAGCTTGGAAGATTCTTTTTTCAGGAGTAATTTTTTATTAAGGTATAATCAGTATAACTCAGAGAAGGCAATGGCACCCCACTCCAGCACTCTTGCCTGGAAAATCCCATAGATGGAGGAGCCTGGTAGGCTGCTGTCTATGGGGTCGCACAGAGTCGGACACGACTGAAGCGACTTAGCAGCAGCAGTAGCACCAATCAGTATAACTATATTAGTTTCAGTTGTACATTAGGGTCTTTTCCAATGAGTTGGCTCTTTGTATCAGGTTGCCAAAGTGTTGGAGCTTCAGCATCATTCCTTCCAGGGAATATTCAGGACTGATTTCCTTTAAGATTGACTGGTTGGATCTCCTTGCAGTCCAAGGGACTCTCAAGAGTCTTCTCCAACACCACAGTTCAAAAGCATCAATTCTTTGACACTCAGCCTCTCTATGGTCAAACTCTCACACCCACACATGACTACTGGAAAAACCATAGCTTTGACTAGACAGACCTTTGTTGACAAAGTAATGCCTTTGCTTTTCAGTATGCTGTCTAGGTTTGTCATAGCTTTCCTTCCAAGGAACAAGCAAGTATCTTCTTTTAATTTTCATAGCTGCAGTCACCATCCACAGTGATTGTGGAGCCCCCAAAAATAGTCTTTCACTGTTTCCATTGTTTCCCCATCTATATGCTATGAAGTTATGGGATCAGATGCCATGATTTTAGTATTTTCAGTGTTGAGTTTTAAGCCAGCCTTTTCACTCCTCTTTCACCTTCATCAAGAGGCCTTTTTAAGGCCTCTTTGCTTTCTGCTATAAGGGCAGTGTCATCTGCATATCTGAGGTTACTGGTATTTCTCCCAGCAATATTGATTCCAGCTTGTGCTTCATCTAGGCTGGCATTTTGCATGATGTACTCTGCATATAAACTAAATAAACAGGGTGACAATATTCAGCCTTGATGTACTCCTTTCCCAATTCTGAACCAGTCTGTCATTACATCTTATATTCTAACTGTTGCTTCTTGACCAGCATACAGGTTTTGCAGGCGGCAGGTAAGGTAGTCTGGTATTCCCAACTCTTTACAAATTTCCCACAGTTTGTTGTGATCCACACAGTCAAAGGTGTCAGCCTAGTCAGTGAAGCAGAAGTAGATGTTTCTCTGAATTCCCTTGCTTTTTCTATGATCCAAAGGATGTTGGCAATTTGAGCTCTGATTCCTATGCCTTTTCTAAAACCAGCTTGAACATCTGGAAGTTCACAGTTCATGTACTGTTGAAGCCTGGCTTGGAGAATTTTGAGTATTACTTTATTAGCGTGTGAGATGAGTGCAATTGTGCAGTAGTTTGAGCATTCTTTGGCATTGCCTTTCTTTGGGATTGGAATGAAAACTGACCTTTTCCAGTCCTATGGCCACTGCTGAGTTTTCCAAATTTGTTGGCATATTGAGTGCAGCACTTTCACAGCATCATCTTTTAGGATTTGAAATAGCTCAGCTGGAATTCCATCACCTGCACTAGCTTTCTTCATAGTGATGCTTCCTAAGGCCCATTTGACTTCACACTCCAGGATGTCTGGCTCTAGGTGAGTGACAACACCATCATGGTCATCTGGGTCATTAAGATCTTTTTTGTACAGTTCTTCTGTGTATTCTTGCCACCTCTTCTTAATATCTTCTGCTTCTGTTAGGTCCATACCATTTATGTCCTTTATTGTGCCCATCTTTGCATAAAATATTCCCTTGGTATCTCTAATTTCTTGAAGAGATCGCTAGTCTTTCCCATTCAATTGTTTTCCTCTATGTCTTTGCATTCGTCACTTAGGAAGACTTTCTTATCTCTCTTTGCTATTCTTTGGAACTCTGCATTCAGATAGATAAATCTTTCCTTTTCTCCTTTGCGTTTTGTTTCTCTTCTTTTCTCAGCTATTTGTAAAGCCTCCTCAGGCAACCATTTTGCCTTTTCGCCTTTCTTTTCCTTGGGGATGGTTTTGATCACTGCCTCCTGTACCATGTTACAAACCTCTATCCATAGTTCTTCAGGCACTATGTCCATCAGATCTAATCCCTTGAATCTGATTGTCACTTTCACTGTATAATTGTAAGGCATTTGACTTAGGTCATACCTGAATGGCCTAGTGGTTTTCCCTACTTTCTTCAATTTAAGTCTGAATTTGGCAATAAGGAGTTAATGATCTGAGCCACAGTCAGCTCCCTGTCTTGTTTTTGCTGACTCCACAGAGCTTCTCCATCTTCAGCTGCAAAGAACATAACCAATCTGATTTCGGTATTGACCGTCTGGTGATGTCCATGTGTAGAGTTGTTTCTTGTATTGTTGGAAAAGGATGTTTACTATGACCAGTGTGTTCTCTTGGCAAAACTCTGTTAGCCTTTGCCCTGCTTCATTTTGTACTCCAAGGCCAAATTTGCCTGTTACTCCAGGTATCTCTTGACTTCCTACTTTTGCATTTGATTCTCCTATGATAAAAGGACACCTTTTTTGGATGTTAGTTCTAGAAGGTCTTGTAAGTCTTCACAGAACCTTTCAATTTCCGCTTCTTCAGCATTACTGGTTGGGGCATACACTTGGATTACTGTGATATTGAACAGTTTGCCTTGGAAGTTGAACAGTGATCATTTTGTTGTTTTTGAGATTGCACCCTAGTACTGCATTCTGGGCTCTTTTGTTGACTCCATTTCTTCTAAGGGATTCTTGCCCACGTTAGTAGATATAATGGTCATCTGAATTAAATTCGCCTGTTCCCGTACATTTTAGTTCACTGATTCCTAAAATGTCGATGTTTACACTTGCCATTGCAAGTCTGACCACTTCCAATTTTCCTTGATTCATGGATCTAACATTCCAGGTTCCTATGCACTATTGTTCTCCATACAATACAGCATCAGACTTTACTTTCACCACCAGACACATCCACAACTGGGTGCTGTTTCCACTTTGGCTTAGCCTTTTCATTCCTTCTGGAGCTATTTCTCTGCCCTTCTCCACTAGCATATTGGGTATCTGCCAACCTGGGGAGTACAACACAATGATTGATATTTGTATTTATTGCAAAATAATCACCAGGGTAAGTCCAGTTAACATCCAAGTGAACTTGGGACATTCTTAACATTCTCTTCTGTAAAGACAACTCTCATATAACCAGAAACTTTGTGTTCTTCTGGGACTGTTGCAAGTGTTCATCTAATTGACCAATTAATCATTTTCTAAGAGCTAGCACTATACTATACTATATATATATATACACACACACACACAAGGTATATTGTATATACAATTCAATACATATGATACAATATGGCTCAGCCCTCAACAAGCTCAACATTCATACAGTTCAAATGTATGCATACTCATTCATATGCACACATGGGCATGAATATTCATTCATAATACAATCTGTAAGTAAGTACAGAATCTGTATTCTGTGGGCACACAGAGAACAGTGAACAGCATAGTCATGTCTTAAAAGCAGAGACAGATATGAAAGATCATGGAAGTCTTCACAAAAGAAAAGGAGCAAAAATAGAGCCTTGAGAACTAAATGGATCTTGGAAGGTTTTTGGTTATTGCTTTTTTCCAGGCAGAAGGGGCCACGTAAGCAAAGATGATGAGACGTGAGAAGGCCTGAGTGTGAACTGCTTGAAAAAGGTGGGCAAGGAAGCTGGTGCAGTATCCCAGAAGGGTTTTAAATTGAGTGTAGCATGACTGGATTTGTGTTTGGAGAAGACCTTTCTGGCAGCTAGTGTAGACATTGGACTATAGCCTGGAAAGATGCCTAAACAGAGAACTTTATCCCAAGGTGCCTTCCTTTCCATCCTCTCATCTGCCACGTAAGGGCTTCGGGAGGGCTGGATTTTGAGGACTGACATTTACATATGGGTTTTGAACCATTAGAATAGGGTTCAGACCTACATGTATACATGAATGTGTTAGCAGTCAGCAGAAGGCATGGAGGGTTCAGACTCGTCATTGTGGGGGATAAAAATGAGGCTGCTCAAGAAAATAGCTCGGTGGTTTGGTCTAATTTGTACTTACAAGTCTTAATTCATCATGAATAAGATTTCCTCTAATCATTATTAGGTTTGCATTTAACTTCCTAAAGCCCCTTCTGTATTCTAAGAAGAGTTTGCCTTATGTGTTAACACTGGCCCCAGCTGGGCCCCAGCTTAGCCCCAGCCCTAGACCCAGCCACAGCTACAGGGAAAATTTCAAAACTCTCTTAACCTCAACTTGGCATAGCTCCTTTCATCAGGATTTACTCTTAGTGATTTACATTTTAACAACTCTGTTAACACAGATAGACCATCATGCTATGAAATTCAAGTGGGATTTGCAAAGAGCTCTTAGACCTAATACAGTCCTTTAGATTGTATCTTGAAATATGGCTTAACCACCTCATCAGATTCAAGAGTTTTAACTATCCAAAACCATTTTTTAAGTGCTGACTTAATTGATGTTGCATTTAACTGCCTTTTCACACACGTGTTAGGCATTTTGCACATATGTCACCAAATGAACTAGAGATTGAATTTCTACAGTAATTTCTTAAGAGCCAAGAAATAACAATGGAGGGATTTTATTCCACAGTTTAAGATGCACAAGTCTTAGCATGTCTGGCAACAAACAGAAGCCATGAAAAGGGCTGTTGTCTGCAGCCCTGGGAATCTTCTTCTACCTGTTGATTTACTCTTAAAGAATAAAAATACGTTGCTTAATCTGGCCCTTAATCTATGTTACAGTGTGTGGTACAACATCTATGCCACATAGATGTTAGGTGAGGCTCCACATCAGGAAATTTTTAAACAATAATGACACTCAGGCACGTGCCTTCTGAATGCCGTCTGTGCCTTCCTTTACTCTCAGCATCTTCTTTCCCCTGGTCTGCAACTAAAGTCCCATTATAGTTTCTGGGACTTTTTGGTAAATGGATGGCTACCCAGAACATGGCTATCAATCCCCTTGGTGCAGAGTGAGGATGGGACGTGCCTTCTCTCAGAAAATTCCCACAAAGCCTGAGAGGATGGGCAATTTCATGGCATGTGGGCAGGTAGGCTAAGGATCTCCAGTAAGAGATGAAAACCAATCCACCTAACTTGTAGAGTCAATGGCATCATTTACGCCTCCAAGAGCTTTATTATTCCACAAATCTTATTTTTACCTTATATCTGATTTTTTTTTTTTAATCAAGACATTCCCTCCTCACTTACACCCCAGGCAGGGAGTCCATTCCAAGTTTCACTAAATTAACTACATTTAAAAATATTGTTAACATAAACCTACTATTTCTAACAACCTATGAAATTGAACTTGTTTTCCCTTTCCTTTCTTTTTCCTGCGTCAAGTTTTATTTTCTCTTGATGTTATAACAGAAACAGGACTTCCCTGGTGGCTCAGATGGTAAAGCATCTGCCTACAATGCGGGAGACCCGGGTTCAATTCCTGGCTAGGGATCTCCTGGAGAAGGAAATGGCAACCCAGTCCAGTATTCTTGCCTGGAAAATCCCATGGACAGAGGAGCCTGGTAGGTTACGGTCCATGGTCACAAAGGGTCGGACATGACTGAGCAACTTCACTCCACTATATAATAGGAACAGCACACAGTGAAGAGTCCAGAGGTCTGTGTTTCAGCCTGGACCCTGCCAATACTACTGGAAACTATAGAAGGTCAATTAACCCTTCTAATTGTCAGATTTCTCTCTCCTCAAAGGAGACGGAAGTTTTCTGGACCATGTGCCTCACAAGATGGTTGTGAACCTCAGACAAGAACCAGGTCTGTGAATGAAGTCTAAAACCCACTATGAGCCAGAGCAAAGAAAAGGAGCCTCATATTTCCCACAGATATTTCACATCAAGCATCATGTAGCTTCGATGTATTTAGTTTCCTTTGATAGCAACCATAACTCTGGCCCTCAAATAGTTCACATTCTTAGAATTAATTTAATAATAATTTGCTGCATGTGCTTCCTGCAATATTTATAACCAATCCTGAAAACAGTAACTTTCTCACCCGGGAATTAAAGATTTTAGTGGATATGATTCCATATTAAAATTGATTTAAATTATATAGCATCAGACCATCCATCATTCAGACCATTTCCGATCTAAGGGATTTGCCAACATGTCTTCCTATACTGTCCACTAGGGCTGGATTATTCTTTCAGTCCACAAATTCTGATGAGGCAAACTCTCTGAAGAGTGCTGGCTGCAAAGCCCATGCAGCTGCTGGGAACAAGGAAGTGAGTGAAAGAGGAAATTAAGGAGAAGCATGCGTTATAGATTGTGAACTTTTGGAAGATTTTACGGAGAAATTTTTCCATTTTTTGAAACAAGGCTTCTTTTCAGATTTCCACACTTCATCATAAAATTTACAATGATTTTCAAAATCTGTCTTTGGCAGTGGAGATTATGTTTGATCTGGTAAAAGTCCTAGCAGCTTTCTTTTTTAACCAACAGCTCATCTAAAACCATTTACCAAATCCACAACATAAGAGAACTTACAGTGAGGTTTGGAGGGTAGTAGACCCCAAATCAGCTGATAGAAAGCTAATCCTTACTTGGATGGAGCCTGTGTGAAATATTTTTCACTTATGTATAGAACTGCTCAGAGCAATATCTGTGGAGTTGAATTCAGAAGCTCTGAGTGCCAGAAACAACAACTGCATTAGATCAGGTCCAGGAACATATAATAGGACAAGAAAGAGGGATTTTCAAAAAAATCTGAGTTTCCTTTTTATCTGTTATATTGCTAATACATGGAATGGCTACTATGTGAAATATTGGCACTTTTTTGGCTATAAAAGAGCCACATATACAATAAATATAGGCTATTATGAGATGGCTGGATGGCATCACTGACTCGATGGACGTGAGTCTCAGTGAACTCTGGGAGTTGGTGATGGACAGGGAGGCCTGGCGTGCTGCGATTCATGGGGTTGCAAAGAGTCGGACATGACTGAGCGACTGATCTGATCTGATCTGATCTGATGTCTTATCAACTCTAGTTCACAGAGAAAGCAGTATGGACATCTCCTAATTGCTAGTGATCTACTGAAGTGCATTTGTGTATTGATAAGGAGAATTTAAATATTTCTAACTTATTAAAATATTATTTGAATTTCATTTCCTCTGTTAAATACCTCTAACACTGAATAATACGCTTCTGCTTGGGCTTACGTATTGAGGAAAATTTGAATTGTATTAGTATTTGCTGATCATGTACAGAATTCAAGCATCATATTTTCAAATTGCTTGCTTTTGTTTAAGGTCTTTCCTTTTAAAATAGAGTCAACAAACTCATGTATATTTTATCATATTTAAGCATATACACATAGAAACCCTTAGAAAAAGTTAACATGCAGCATGTTAACAAAAAAAAAAAAAAATTCCTATTAAAAAAAATAAAACCTATAAAAGAAAATAGTATGATTAGCCAAAAGCAAATTACCAACAAAAAAAACAATATCTATAAAAGAAAATAGTATGATTCAGTTCAGTTCAGTCGCTAAGTCATGTCTGACTCTTTGCAATCCCATGAATTGCAGTATGCCAGGCCTCCCTGTCCACCACCAACTCCCAGAGTTCACCCAAACTCACGTCCATCGAGTCAGTGATGCCATCCAGCCATCTCATCCTCTGTCGTCCCCTTCTCCTCCTGCCCCCAATTTCGCCCAGCATCAGAGTCTTTTTCAATGAGTCAACTCTTCGCATGAGGTGGCCAAAGTATTGGAGTTTCAGCTTTAGCATCAGTCCTTCCAAAGAACACCCAGGACTGATCTCCTTTAGAATGGACTGGTTGGATCTCCTTGCAGTCCAAGGGACTCTCAGGAGTCTTCTCCAACACCACAGTTCAAAAGCATCAATTCTTTGGTGCTCAGCTTTCTTCACAGTCCAAATCTCACATCAATACATGACCACTGGAAAAACCGTAGCCTTGACTAGACAGACCTTTGTTGGCAAAGTAATGTCTCTGCTTTTCAATATGCTATCTAGGTTGGTCATAACTTTCCTTCCAAAGAGTAAGCGTCTTTTAATTTCATGGCTGCAATCACTATCTGCAGTGATTTTGGAGCCCCAAAAAATAAAGGCTGACACTGTTTTCACTGTTTCCCCATCTATTTGCCATGAAGTGATGGGACCAGATGCCATGATCTTAGTTTTCTGAATGTTGAGCTTTATGCCAGCTTTTTCACTCTCCTCTTTCACTTTCATCAAGAGGCTTTTTAGTTCCTCTTCACTTTCTGCCATAAGGGTGGTGTCATCTGCATATCTGAGGTTACTGATATTTCTCCTGGCAATCTTGATTCCAGCCTGTGCTTCATCCAGCCCAGAGTTTCTCATGATGTACTCTGCATAGAAGTTAAATAAGCAGGGTGACAATATACAGCCTTGACGTACTCCTTTTCCTATTTGGAACCAGTCTGTTGTTCCATGTCCAGTTCTAACTGTTGCTTCCTGACCTGCATATAGGTTTCTCAAGAGGCAGGTCAGGTGGTCTGGCAGATGGTGGTCTGGTCCATCTCTTGAAGAATTTTCCACAGTTTATTGTGATCCACACAGTCAAAGGCTTTGGCATAGTCAAGAAAGCAGAAATAGATGTTTTTCTGGAACTCTCTTGCTTTTTCCATGATCCAAAGGATGTTGGCAATTTGATCTCTGGTTCCTCTGCCTTTTCTAAAAGCAGCTTGAACATCTGGAAGTTCACAGTTCACTTATTGCTGAAGCCTGGCTTGGAGAATTTTGAGCATTACTTTACTAACGTGTGAGATGAGTGCAATTGTGCGGTAGTTTGAGCATTCTTTGGCATTGCCTTTCTTTGGGATTGGAATGAAAACTGACCTTTTCCAGTCCTGTGCCCACTGCTGAGTGTTCCATATTTGCTGGCATATTGAGTGCAGCACTTTCACAGCATCATCTTCCAGGATTGAAATAGCTCAACTGGAATTCCATCACCTGCACTAGCTTTGTTCATAGTGATGCTTTCTAAGGCCCACTTGACTTCACATTTCAGGATGTCTGGTTATAGGTGAGTGATCACACCATCGTGATTATCTTGGTCATGAAGATCTTTTTTGTACAGTTCTTCTGTGTATTCTTGCCACCTTTTCTTAATATCTTCTGCTTCTGTTAGGTCCATATCATTTATGTCCTTTATTGAGCCCATCTTTGCATGAAATGTTCCCTTGGTATCTCTAATTTTCTTGAAGAGATCTCTAGTCTTTCCCATTCTGTTGTTTTCCTCTATTTCTTTGCATTGATTCCTGAGGAAGGCTTTCTTATCTCTCCTTGCTATTCTTATTAGCCAAAAGCAAATTACCAAAAGGATTGACATGTTGTAAGACTATGGGTTTAGGAACTGTGTAGAAAAACCATGCTGTCTTCTTTAAGGGCTGCAGAGCAGAAATTAGCTGACTTCCATGTCTGGCAGCAAGATAGGCCCAGATCCTACCTTGCTGAAAGACCCTCCTGATACATACCATGAAAGTCACTGGTAAAATATTTTAAGCACTTTTTAAAAATGAATAACTGATTTGAAAAAATAAGATCAGAAATCTTCCGAAGAAGAAAAAAACTGGAATTAAATGAATACCAAAGTCAGCTAATGAAACCACGCCACTACTGGAAGAAACATGGATGAGTTCTGCTTTAACTTCAACATCAGTTCAGTTCAGTCACTCAGTCGTGTCCAGCTCTTTGTGACCCCATGGACTGCGCATGCCAGGCCTCCCTGTCCATCACCAACTCCTGGAGTTTACTCAAACTCACATCCATTGAGTCGGTGATGCCATCCAACCATCTCACCCTCTGTCATCCCCTTCTCCTCCCGCCTTCAATCTTTCCCAGCATCATGGTCTTTTCAAATGAGTCAGCTCTTCACATCAGGTTGCCAAAGTATTGGAGTTTCAGCTTCAACATAGAAACAGACTTTCTAAGTGTAATTCATAATCCAGAGGCAATAAAACTGGAAGAAAATATTCATGACAGCTATCACGGATAAAAAGTTAACATATCTAATTTTAAAGAACTCTTTAAAGTTCGGAGAAAAAAGATGAAAAATCCTTAGAAAAAGGGGCAAACAGATAATTCACAAAAAATGATTCAAATGGCCCTAATGCATATGAGAAGATGTTTATCCTCACTCAGAATAAGAAAATGCAAGTTAAAACTGCACTGAAATGCTGTCTCTTATCCAATAGGTTTGCAACAGAGGAGCTGGCAGGCTACAGTCCAAAGAGTTGCAAAAAGTAGCCACAACTATGACAGAGCATGCATGCATGCAGCCGTACACTCTGTCAGTAAGGCTGTCAGAAATAGTAATCGTTTTACACATTGCTGGTGGAACTGCAAAGCAGGGGAAAGTGCTATATGGAGAGGGGAATTTGGCAATAACAAAATGATATATGCACTTATCCTTCACCCCAGAAATCCCATTGCTAAAAATTCACATCTGCCACAATACAAAAATTCTGTGCAAAAAGCTATTCATAGCCGCATCATTTGTAACTACAAAATGTTGAAAACCTCCTAAGTAACTAAGCTTAGAAGATTGGTTGAATAAACTATGGCGCACACACCCAACATAAAAAAAAGAATAAGGAGGGTGATCTCTCTGAACTGCTGTGGATTTATTTCTAGGAGATATTATTAAGGCGAAAAGGCAAAGTGCTATTAAAGTGAAAAGGCAAAGTGCTAAAGAGTATATGTGTTATCACAGCTTTTGTTAAAGGATGAAAGGAAAATAAGAACACATCTACTTATCATTGTAAGAAGGAAATACAGGATGGATTAACCAGAACACAACAAACTCTTAACAGTTAGAAGTAGGAGGGATGGAGTGGAAAATATATGAGAAGTGAAACTTCTTTCCCTTTGAAAGCATATTATTATCCTAAGAGTTCAAAAAGGAAATTAAATCAATGAGAATAGGAATGGAAGGAGGGGGATGCCTAAAATGGGGCTTTCCAGGTGGTGCTAGTGGTAAAGGATCCATCCGGCAACGCAGGAGACATAAGAGATGAGGGTTCGATCCCTGGGCCAGGAAGATTCCCTGGAGAAGGAAATGGCAAGCCACTCCAGTATTCTTGCCTGAGAAATCCCATGGACAGAGCAGCCTGGGAGGCTACAGTCCATGGGGTGGCAAAGAGTCAGACAGAACTGAGTTGACTGAACAACAACCACAACAAAGAGCAGTAAAAGGGTCCTGGTGCGTGGAAGGCAATGATCCAAGGAAAAGCTATTACATACACATAGTGAATGCAAAGAGAGAGGGACAAAGAAGATGAGGGAGGAGAAGGAGAGTGCAAATAGTAAACCTAATGGGATCAAATGTTAACAACACGTGTACTGGGTTGATGGCATGCCCCTCAAAATTCGTGCCCTTCCCAGAACCACAGAACTTTATTCATAAACAGGGTTCTTGCAGATATAATTAAATTAAGAGGAGGTCACACTAGAGTAGGGTGGGATGTTAATCCTATATGACCAGTGTTCTTAAAAGAAGAGAAGGAACGCAGAGACAGACACACACAGGGAGAAGGCTATGTAATGAAGTAGGGAGAGATCGGAGTGATGCTTCTATGAGCCAAGGAATGCCAGTGTTGCTTCTGGCAATACCAGAAGCTAAGAGAACACGAAACAGATTCTCCCCTAGAGCTTTCAGAAAGAATAGCATCCTGTCAACACTTGGATTTTGGATATTGAGCCTCCAGAACTATAAGAGTATAATAAATTCCTGTTGTTTAAAGCCACCCAGTTTGTGGAAATTTGTTACAGCAATCAGAGGAAGCTAATACAATAAGCAAATCTGGGTAACGGGTATACAAGATCCGCCTTGTACTGCTTTGTTTTTTATAACTTTTTGTAAATTTGAAAGTATTTCCAAATAAAAACCTTCTTAAAGGATGTGAAGACAAACAAAAGGAAGAAAAACAAAGGAACAGGGCTTCTAAGAATCTTAAGGGTCTTATCCCATTGCAGTCTCCCAGGAAGATTCACCAGTGTACCTTCGGTCTAATGGAAAGGATTATAAATTGAAGCACAAAAAGGCTTACAACAACATTTTCAAAGCAGTTTTATTGACTCAGACTGAAAACAACAGGGTTAACACAAAGTGAAAAGGGGTCCTTTCATTTCCAAACTTCTATGGACAGGAAAGTGCCTTAGAGTACTTCTCAGCTTCAGCCATGTGTCATTTTTTAAGGAGAAGGAAAGGGGACTCATGGGCAGAACAAAGGGCCCAGAGAGTCAAGAGCCATGGAAAGCAATCCCTAGGAGAAGGACTGAGCCCTAAGGAACCTGCAGCATTCCCTAGCGGAATCTCAGAACAGCCCTGAGCAAGTAACTGCTGGGTACTTTCACATTTCCTATTTTTGAATGGGAGGGTTTCATTTCTGTATGTTGATTGTGTAAGGAATAGAGAATTTGTCTCTGGTTCTTGTTTGGTCACCAACTTCTCTTCATAGTCTTCAGGAGGAGTGAGATGGACCTAGAGATTATTGTACTAAGTGAAGTAAGTCAGACAGAGAAAGACAACTATCATATGGTATCACTTATACGTGGAATCTTTCAAAAATGATACAAACAAACTTAACAGAAATCGAATCACAGATACAGAAAACAAATTTATGGTTACCAAAGGGGAAACAGGGGAGATGGACAAATTAGGAGTTTGAGATGAACAGATATACACTACTATACATAGAATAGATAAACAACAAGGCCCTATTGCATAACACAGAGAAATACATTCAATGTCTCATGCTGCTAAGTCACTTCAGTCGTGTCCGACTCTGTGGGACCCCATAGATGGCAGCCTACCAGGCTCCCCCGTCCCTGGGATTCTCCAGGCAAGAACACTGGAGTGGGTTGCCATTTCCTTCTCCAATGCAGGAAAGTGAAAAGTGAAAGTGAAGTTGCTCAGTCGTGTCTGACTCTTAGCGACCCCATGGACTGCAGCCCACCAGGCTCCTCCGTCCATGGGATTTTCCAGGCAAGAGTACCAGAGTGGGGTGCCATTGCCTTCTCCGGAAATGTCTCATAATAACCTGTAATGGAAAGGAATCTGAAAATGAATCAGTTCAGTTCAATTCAGTCGCTCAGTCGTGTCCGACTCTTTGCGACCCCATAAATCACAGCATGCCAGGCTTCCCTGTCGATCACCAACTCCTGGAGTTCACTCAGACTCACATCCATCGAGTCAGTGATACCATCCAGCCATCTCATCCTCTGTCATCCCCTTTTCCTCCTGCCCCCAATCCTGCCCAGCATCAGAGTCTTTTCCAATGAGTCAAATCTCCACATGAGGTGGCCAAAGTACTGGAGTTGCAGCTTTACCATCATTCCTTCCAAAGAAATCCCAGGGCTGATCTCCTTCAGAATGGACTGGTTGGATGTCCTTGCAGTCCAAGGGACTCTCAAGAGTCTTCTCCAACACCACAGTTCAAAACCATCAATTCTTCGGCGCTCAGCCTTCTTCACAGTCCAACTCTCACATCTATACATGACCACTGGAAAAACCATAGCCTTGACCAGACGGACCTTTGTTGGCAAAGTAATGTCTCTGCTTTTGAATATGCTATCTAGGTTGGTCATAACTTTCCTTCCAAGGAGTAAGCGCCTTTTAATTTCATGGCTGCAGTCACCATCTGCAGTGATTTGGGAGCCCAAAAAAGTAGTCTGACACTGTTTCCACTGTTTCCCCATCAATTTGCCATGAAGTGATGGGACCAGATGCCATGATCTTCATTTTCTGAATGTTGAGCTTTAAGCCAACTTTTTCACTCTCCTCTTTCACTTTCATCAAGAGGCTCTTTAGTTCCTCTTCACTTTCTGCCATAAGGGTGGTGTCACCTGCATATCTGAGGTTATTGATATTTCTCCCAGCAATCTTGATTCCAGCTTGTGTTTCTTCCAGCCCAGCGTTTCTCATGATGTACTCTGCATAGAAGTTAAATAAGCAGGGTGACAATATACAGCCTTGACATACTCCTTTTCCTATTTGGAACCAGTCTGTTGTTCCATGTCCAGTTCTAACTGTTGCTTCCTGACCTGCATATAGGTTTCTCAAGAAGCAGGTCAGGTGGTCTGGTATTACCATCTCTTTCAGAATTTTCCACAGTTTGTTGCTATCCACACAGTCAAAGGCTTTGGCATAGTCAATAAAGCAGAAAGAGATGTTTTTCTGGAACTCTCTTCCTTTCTCCATGATCCAGCAGATGTTGGCCATTTGATCTCTGGTTCCTCTGCCTTTTCTAAAAACAGCTTGAACATCAGGAAGGTCACGGTTCACATGTTGCTGAAGCCTGGCTTGGAGAATTTTGAGCATTACTTTACTAGCGTGTGAGATGAGTGCAATTGTGCAGTAGTTTGAGCATTCTTTGCATTGCCTTTCTTTGGGATTGGAATGAAAACTGACCTTTTCCAGTCCTGTGGCCACTGCTGAGTGTTCCAAATTTGTTGGCATATTGAGTGCAGCACTTTCACAGCATCATCTTCCAGGATTTTAAATAGCTCAACTGGAATTCCATCACCTCCACTAGCTTTGTTCATAGTGATGCTTTCTAAGGCCCACTTGACTTCAAATTTCAGGATGTCTGGCTCTAGGTGAGTAATCACACCATCGTGATTATCTTGGTCATGAAGATCTTTTTTGTATAGTTTTTCTGTGTATTCTTGCCATCTCTTCTTAATATCTTCTGCTTCTGTTAGATCCATACCATTTCTGTCCTTTATTGAGCCCATCTTTGCATGAAATGTTCCCTTAGTATCTCTAATTTTCTTGAAGAGATCTCCAGTCTTTCCCATTCTGTTGGTTTCCTCTATTTCTTTGCATTGATCGCTGAAGAAGGCTTTCTTATCTCTTCTTGCTATTCTTTGGAACTCTGCATTCAGATGCTTATGTCTTTCCTTTTCTCCTTTGCTTTTGCTTCTCTTCTTTTCACAGCTATTTGTAAGGCCTCCCCAGACAGCCATTTTGCTTTTTTGCATTTCTTTTCCATGGGGATGGTCTTGATCCCTGTCTCCTGTACAATGTCATGAACCTCTGTCCATAGTTCATCAGGCACTCTATCTATCAGATCTAGTCCCTTAAATCTATTTCTCACTTCTACTGTATAATCATAGGGGATTTGATTTAGGTCATACCTGAATGGTCTAGTGGTTTTCCCTACTTTCTTCAATTTAAGTCTGAATTTGGCAATAAGGAGTTCATGACCTGAGCCACAGTCAGCTCCTGGTCTTGTTTTTGTTGACTGTATAGAGCTTCTCCATCTTTGGCTGCAAAGAATATAATCAATTTGATTTCAGTGTTGACCATCTGGTGATGTCCATGTATAGAGTCTTCTCTTGTGTTGTTAGAAGAGGGTGTTTGCTCTGACCAGTGCATTTTCTTGGCAAAACTCTGTTAGCCTTTGCCCTGCTTCATTCCGTATTCCAAGGCCAAATTTGCCTGTTACCCCAGGTGTTTCTTGACTTCTTACTTTTGCATTCCAGTCCCCTAAAATGAAAAGGACATCTTTTTTGGGTGTTAGTTCTAAAAGGTCTTGTAGGTCTCCATAGAACCGTTTAACTTCAGCTTCTTCAGCGTTACTGGTTGGGGCATAGACTTGGATTACTGTGATATTGAATGGTTTGCCTTGGAAACGAACAGAGATCATTCTGTTGTTTTTGAGATTGTATCCAAGTACTGCATTTCGGACTCTTTTGTTGACCATGATGGCTACTCCATTTCTTCTAAGGGATTCCTGCCCAACAGTAGTAGATACAATGGTCATCTGAGTTAAATTCACCCATTCCAGTCCCTTAGTTCACTGATTCCTAGAATGTTGACATTTACTCTTGCCATCTCCTGTTTTACCACTTCCAATTTGCCTTGATTCATGGACCTGACATTCCAGGTTCCTATGCAATATTGCTCTTTACAGCATTGGACCTTGCTTCTATCACCAGTCACATCCACAGCTGGATATTGTTTTTGCTTTGGCTCCATCCCTTCATTCTTTCTAGAGTTATTTCTCCACTGATCTCCAGTAGCATATTGGGCACCTACTGACCTGGGGAGTTCCTCTTTCAGTATCCTATCATTTTGTCTTTTCATACTGTTCATGGGGCTCTCAAGGCAAGAATACTGAAGTGGTTTGCCATTCCCTTCTCCAGTGGACCACATTCTGTCAGCCCTCTCCACCATGACCCGCCCGTCTTGGGTGGCCCCACGGGCATGGCTTCTGAAAATGAATATATATTTATATATATTTTATACAGTTCATAGGGTTTTGAGGCAAGAATACTGAAATAGTTTACCATTCCCTTCTGCAGTGGAGCACATTTATAAAAATTGGGAAAGGAGTACATCAAGGTTATATATTGTCACCCTATTTATTTAACTTATATGCAGAGTACATCTTGAGAAATGCTGGGGTGGATGACTAACAAGCTGTAATCAAGATTGCCAGGAGAAATAACAACAATATCAGATAGGCAAATGATACCACTTTAAAGGTAGAAAGTTAAGAGGAACTAAAGAGCCTCTTGATAAAGGTAAAATAAGAGAGTGAAAAAGCTGGCTTAAAACTCAGCATTCAAACAATGAAGATTATGGCTCCTGGTCCCATCACTTCATGGCAAACAGTGATGGGGAAAAGGAGGGAACAGGGAGAGATGTTCTTTTCCTGGGTTCCAAAATCACTATAGATGGTGACTGCTGCCACAAAATTAAAAGATACTTGCTCCTTGGAAGAATAACTATGATAAACCTAGACAGCATATTAAAAAGCAGAGACATCACTCTGCTGACAACATTCCATATAGTCAAAGCTATGGTGTTTCCATTAGTCATGTGCAGATATGATTTATTTGAAACTCAAAGTTAACTGAGCATCTCATATTTTATCTGCCAACCCTAGAATTCCCCACCTTTAACTCTGAGTTGCTCTGTGATTGTGACAGATATGATGCTATGTGACTTCCAAGGCTAGGTCATAAAAGAAGGCACAGATGCCTCGTTCCTCTCTTGGGTCATTTGCACTTAGAATATAGTCACTATGCTCTGAGCAAATCCAAGCAGCCTGTGGAGGGGCCCACATGGAGAGGAACAGGACCTGCTGGCCAATAGCACTGGCTAAGCTCCCAGACAACAGCTGGTACCAACTTGCTAGTCATGCAGTTGTGTGAGAGCTACCTTAAAAGTGGATCTTTACTCCAGCCCACAGTTGAGCCATCCCAGTTGTGCCACTGGGATTCAGGGTTGTATGCTATGTAATATTAAGATAACTAGAAAACTAGGGGGAAAATAGAAAGAGATTGAGATTTTAAGGAACTGACTCATATGATTTTTGAAGCTTGTAAAGTTCAAACTCTGCAGGGTAGGCCAGCAGGCTGGAGACCCAGAGAAAAGCTGCTTGGGCAAACTTCTATCAGAGTTCCTTCTTGTTTGGAAGAGGTCAGTCTTATTAAGACTTTCAACTAACTGGATGGGGCCCACCTATGTTATGGAAGGTAATTTGCTTTACTCAAAGTCAAACATGAATCTCATCCAAAAAACACCTTCACAAAAATATCCACAATATTGTTTGACCAAATATGTTGGCACCATGACTCAGTCAAGTTGACATAAAATTAGCATCACACACTTCAAAGACTCATAGCTCAGGATTCCAGCGCTTTTCTTCTGGGCCCTAGAGAGGCCTTGACACTCTGTTGTGTACAGCTTCATTGGAAATAACAGAAATGCACACTCTTTGCTGCCAAAATTCACCACTGATTGGCACTGATCCTAAGTACCTAGATGGCAACTCTGGGGGTGTAACATTCATTTGGTGACAAAACAGATTTGAAAAATCCCTTCAGTGCATAGAGAAACTAACCTGAGCTGCAGGATTCTTTATCAGAATCCCATGAAGTATGAGATAAAGACAAGTATAGCCTTAATGATAGATATACATGCTCTAAGGCTTTGACACTAATGACCAAGTACCCAGAGATGAAAATGCTTGTGAGGGTTAATTAGTACTTCACTGCCCTTGGTACTTTCACTTACCCCTGATGAATAGAAAACAGGGAGATGAGAACATGCAGTGCTGCTCCAGACATGTTTCTGGGACCTACCCAAAAAGGCATGGGCGTGACAAAAGCTTCTCTTCCCACCTTGCAAAAATCCTATGGTGGATGGTGGGGTGTCTTGCTCCAGGGAGGCCTGTGCACAGCTCTCTCTTATCTCTCCACCTCTAAGTCACATTGCTGACCCCATCCCTCTACTTGTTTAGTCAAGTCAATTTCTCCTCCTTGAAGGAAAAGGAGGAATACTCTTTATACCACACACCAGAATATTTCCAGAAATTTGGGTAGAGAGCGATTAATATGTTATATCTTGCAATATGTCTGCTTTTACTAGGTAAGACTCTACTTCCTATTTAGATTATCACTACAGAGTCAAGTTCCAGATCCTTGGACCCTTACTTTCCAACTATTTTATGTCTATGATACCCATAGCTCACATCTCGAAGAGAGTATCTATTAGGCCCAATGTCTTCTCTAACTGGATACTCACCCATTATCCCGAATTCCTATGATGCTTGTACATGATCTTACTTCTTTGATCAAAAGAACAATCTGTCTAAGTTGGGCCACCTCCTTGAAGTTTGAATAAACTATTTAACCCCTTAACATCTTTGAGCTTCAGCTTCTTCTGTAAGAGTAACACTTGTAACATGGCAATTACTATGTCTGCCTTACAGACTGTTGTGACTATCAAATGAGACAAATGAGGGGGAAATGTTTCAAATTTTAAAAAGCAAAGAAAAATCATAAAATATAAACTATTATATTGTCAGATGCTTTATCCTGAAAAAATTCAGAAAACAGAAATTCTATTTGCCCTCCATTTCAATGGTATCAACCATCCCAAGTTTCAAAATTTTGAAGTCATTTTCAATATCATACTTTTTCATTTTCTATTCTGAAAGTCATTAAACATTTGAAAAATCCCCTATATTCCATCTAGGAGGTTCTCAAAGCTATCTTTAATTCTCCCCCACCTACCTCAGTTAGCCACCTCCAAATCTAATCCTCATGACATGTAACTGCAATATTAGTCTTCTTAAACCATCTCTATTTAGAATTCCATTCCCCTACTCAAGAATTACGAGACCTGTAGGATAAAGGCCTTCACTTATCTCATCTTTCACTGCTCTGCTTTATAATTTGTAAATCAGTAAAATTTCCTCATGTCTTAGTCATTTGACTGCTCATAATCTCCAGCACTTTGCTTATACTATTATTCTATACTGGATGATCCTTGCTTTATCCCATTCTTATAAAAAAAAAAGTTTAATGTGGTTTATAGTGCTCAGCTCAGCCACAAATCATTAGAAGAAGGAAATGTTTATTTTTGTCTGCTCTCATAATACACTAGTTCCATCAGCATTGCTAATATCTAACCTCTTTGTACATATGAATCCAAGCAAGATGCTTGATCAGGTTTATAAGTACATCTTGTCCTACAAGACTAAGCCAACTAGGGTAAAGATACTTTATTGAACAAAAATGTTCCACGATTAAGAAAAATTAGTACTTGAAGCAATCAACCACATTCCTCTCTGTTTACATCTAAAGTTATGAGCACTTAGAGCAATGGAAAAGATTTTGTGTTCTAGAACAGAAAGCAATGTTTTAAAACTAGCATAAAGTAAACAAGAAGGAAAAAATCTCAGAAGATCATCTCAAGAAGTCTGCATCTTCTTTGGAAGTAATCCTCTTAAAGTATAATGTTGAGAAGTTAAAATGACTCATGCAAATACAAAATGAATGTAAGTCAAAGATCTTATTCATTATTTTATTTTACTCGTTATTAATTAGTAAGGGAAACATTAAGATATTAAGATCAGCTAAAGGAGAATTTGAATATATATATATATGTTCATATATATGTATAATTATATATGGAGTTTATATTTTTGAAATATCTTTGGAATGCTGAAATCGATTAGCTACTAGATATAAAACTGATTAATATTCTTAAGCTTGATAAAATGTTAATGTTTACGCTTCTCTATTTCAAAACAGAAATCAATTTTATCTCTACCAAAGACATTTACATTATATAGATAATAATCATATTACTATAATCAATTTTTTATAAATTACCTTCTACCCCTATAGAAGGCCCACAGAAAACCAGTGAAAGAAGCTCTGCTGCTGCTAAGTCGCTTCAGTCATGTCTGACTCTGTGCAACCCCATAGATGGCAGCCCCCCAGGCTCCCTGAAGCACACCTGTTTACAATTAGACAAGCCTCAAATGCACACCAGACAACATCCAGCACTACACTGAAAGGACATCCATCCATCTCTTTTGCCCATTTCCATGTCTGGGAAGTTTTCTGATGACCCCCATGTAGGCAACACTCCACAGACAAGTGTAATGGGGGAAGGAGAGCAGAGGTGGTCTCTGGTTGGATAGGCCAAGGCCACAGAATGGAAAAAGAGAAGGGGCAAATTAAAGCTTATGCCTCACTACAGTGCTTTGGGTGGACCGAGGTGACAGATTGGTTGTCAATCCTCTACCTCTTGGACCTTTCTTAATGTCACCAAGACCTTGCAAACAATCTAGACTCCCTTTTGTAACTTTCTAAAAACTTCCCAACTCATCCAGACAGTAGAGATGTGTTTTACCATAGGCCAAGGTGTGGTGGTGATCCTGAGCGGATCCTGTTCGATTCAAGCTACACTTCAGTCACAAGTCTTCTACTCTCACTCACCGCAAGCTTTCCAGACTAGGATGCTGCCTTCCTTCAGAAGGATTGTGGATGTCCTAGGACACCAAGGAAGAGGCAATCCCACACAGGGAGGTTGGATACATTCCAAACAGAAGCTCATGACTCCTCCTGACGAGGGGCCATGAGTGGCAAGTTGATCACAGCTAGAGAGTTTTTCATCGGGAAGCTAAACCCAAGGGCAAATAGCAAAGCGCCTCAGTCCAGGATATGCTCATCAAAAGGAGGCTTGTCTTCCTGTGGGCACTGGCCTAAATCCTTTACGGCTCATGGGTAGAGAATACTTCGGTTGCTTGCTAAAGCGGCATATGGGGTGATCTTTGGAAGCCATCTTTCTTCCTTCCCCTATGGTCCATCCCAGTTCCACCAAGCTCTCCTCTAATTAGCTGTCTTCACCTTCCTCTCACAACCCTCCCAGCCTAAGGAATGTCCTCAAGTTTTCTCTCATCAAAAAGTCTTCCAACCTATAGTCTAGTCTTTTGAGTTTCTCCCCTTTCACCGAGGCTTAGAGTTTTGAAACACAAAAGCAAGGATTGCTTTGTTTCTGTTTTTTGCTGTGTCTTTTCTACCCTGAGGCAGGGAATATGAAATTCCCACTTGACCAGGTGGGAAAAGGGCCAGAGGAACACAATAGGAGCAAAACTGTACCACAAACATTGTTTCAAAAGCACAGAGTAGATTTGAGACACCAGTGAGCCAGCCAAGATGACATACCCAGCCAAGACGACAAGGCAACAGAGCTTACTCCATCCACAGCTGCACTCAGGTCAGTGCTTCTCTTTCAAAACAGAAGTTGTTTGTTTATTCATTCAACATGTTAACATTTTGCAATTTTATTCTGTTGACTACTTAGTCTGAGTAAAGGAAGCATTATGCATAAAATATCAAATAAAAAATTAGAAAAAAAATTACTTGGTAAAGGAATACAATGTTCAGAGTCAACAAAGGTCAGAAACCATAGTGGATAAGAGAACTTCAGAGTTCAAACTGTCACTTTTAACTGAGAAAATACTTGTGAAGAACAAGGGAAAATATAAGAAGTGACTAAAGTTCACTGGACCTTTCAATACAATCAATGGTGATAGAAGAAAATTTCCATCTCCATGCAGTTAAAGTCAGATACTGAAAACCCATGTGCCTCTGAATTGAGCATCTACTGCAGGAAAGGTATTTTCCTGTTAAAGTCTTAAGTACAAGTAAGGTGAGACATTAAAGGAAAAAGATTTCTGTAGAATAAAAGCTACTTTTTTTTCAGGAAAAAATCAGTTGGTAGATAGAGTTGAGGGTAGGGGTGAGAGGGACTTACTTGTTGGAATCTCATTCATAGGAGCTTGGAAAACTGGTGAAGAAGTTGTGTTGAAAATTTAGGGGAATTTCCTGGCAGTCTGCACTCTCACTATCAAGGACCCAAGTTTGATCCCTGGTCAGGGAACTAAAATCCCACAAGTTGCATGGCATGGCCAAAAAAAGGAAAAAGAAAGAAAACTATAATCTTCCCAACATTTATTATTTATGCTATTATTGCTCATGGATATGCTACTGCTCATTGATTTTTTAAAAAACTGTGAATTTTTTCTCTATAAAAATCATAAACAAATTTCAAATTTGTTTATTTCATTGAAAACTGATTTGTTTAACTGGTGAAAGAAAGCAAAGAGGACACTAATAGATGGAGAAATATACCATGTTCATGGATTGGAAGAATCAATATAGTGAAAATGAGTATACTACCCAAAGCAATTTACAGATTCAATGCAATCCCTATCAAGCTACCAACGGTATTCTTCACAAAGCTAGAACAAATAATCTCACAATTTGTATGTAAATACAAAATACCTCAAATAGCCAAAGCTATCTTGAGAAAGAAGAATGGAACTGGAGGAATCAACCTACCTGACTTCAGGCTCTACTGCAAAGCCACAGTTATCAAGATAGTATGGTACTGGCACAAAGACAGAAATATTGATCAATGGAACAAAATAGAAAGCTCAGAGATAAATCCACGCACATATGGACACCTTATCTTTGACAAAGGAGGCAAAAATATACAATGGATTAAAGACAATCTCTTTAATAAGTGGTGCTGGGAAAATTGGTCAACCACTTGTAAAAGAATGAAACTAGAACACTTTCTAACACCATACACAAAAATAAACTCAAAATGGATTAAAGATCTCAACATAAGACCAGAAACTATAAAACTCCTAGAGGAGAACATAGGCAAAACACTCTCCAACATACATCACAGCAGGATCCTCTATGACCCACCTCCCAGAATGTTGGAGATAAAAGCAAAAATAAACAAATGGGACCTAATTAAACTTAAAAGCTTCTGCACAACAAAGGAAACAATTAGCAAGGTGAAAAGGCAGCCTTCAGAATGGGAGAAAATAATAGTAAATGAAGCAACTGACAAACAACTAACCTCAAAAATATACAAGCAACTCCTACAGCTCAACTCCAGAAAAATAAATGACCCAATCAAAAAATGGGCCAAAGAACTAAATAGATATTTCTCCAAAGAAGACATACAGAGGGCTAACAAACACATGAAAAGATGCTCAACATCACTCATTATCAGAGAAATGCAAATCAAAACCACTATGAGGTACCATTTCACGCCAGTCAGAATGGCTGCGATCCATAAGTCTACAAGCAATAAATGCTGGAGAGGGTGTGGAGAAAAGGGAACTCTCTTACACTGTTGGTGGGAATGCAAACTAGTACAGCCACTATGGAGAACAGTGTAGAGATTCCTTAAAAAACTGGAAATAGAACTGCCTTATGATCCAGCAATCCCACTGCTGGGCATACACACTGAGGAAACCAGAAGGGAAAGAGACACATGTACCCCAGTGTTCATCGCAGCACTGTTTATAATAGCCAGGACATGGAAACAACCTAGATGCCCATCAGCAGATGAATGGATAAGAAAGCTGTGGTACATATACACAATGGAGTATTACTCAGCCATTAAAAAGAATACATTTGAATCAGTTCTAATGAGATGGATGAAACTGGAACCTATTATACAGAGTGAAGTAAGCCAGAAAGAAAAACACCAATACAGTATACTAACGCATATATATGGAATTTAGAAAGATGGTAACAATAACCCTGTATACGAGACAGCAAAAGAGACACTGATGTATAGATCAGTCTTATGGACTCTGTGGGAGAGGGAGAGGGTGGGGAGATTTGGGAGAATGGCATTGAAACATGTATAATATCATGTATGAAACGAGTTGCCAGACCAGGTTCGATGCACGATACTGGATGCTTGGGGCTGGTGCACTGTGACGACCCAGAGGGAGGGTATGGGGAGGGAGGAGGGAGGAGGGTTCAGGATGGGGAACACATGTATACCTGTGGCAGATTCATTTCGATATTTGGCAAAACTAATACAATATTGTAAAGTTTAAAAATAAAATAAAATTTAAAAAAAAAAAGAAAATTGATTTGTTTGATAACCTGGTATCGATATTGCATACTAATATTGAATTGGTTCTGCCACTGACATAGGTGAGTTCATGTAACAAATGGGACTATATCAAACTAAAAAGATTTTTCACAGCAAAGGAAACTATCAACAAAATGAACAAGCCTGCCTATGGAATGGGAGAAGATATTTGCAAATGATATATCTGATAAAGGCTTAATAGCAAAAATAAACAAAGGACTCATACACTCAACATAAAAAAAACCTCTATTTAAAAATAAACAGGATTTGAATAGACTTTTGTTCCAAAGGAAACATGCAAACAGCCAATGGGCACATGAAAAGATGCTCAAAATCACTAATTATCAAGGAAATGCAAATCAAAACCACAATGAGGTATCACCTCAGAATGGCTATTATCAAAAAGACAACAATTAAGACAAAGTGTTGGTGAGTATTGGAAAAAAGGCAGCCTTAATGCACTATCTGTGGGAGCGTAAATGGTTCAGCCACTATGGAAAACAGTATGGAAATTCTTCAAAAAATTAAAATAGGACTACCATACTATCCAAGAATTCTCCTTCTAGTTATTAATCCAAAGAAAACAAAATACTAATTTGAAAAGCTATATGCACCTCTATGTCCACTATAGCACTGCTTACAATAGCCAGGATATAGAAGCAATCTAAATGCCCATAAATAAACGAATGGATAGCAAAGATGAAGCACATGCTTTCAATAGAATACTACTCAGTTATAAAGAAAGAATTAAATCTTGCCATGTGAAACAATATGGATGAACCTAGAGGGTATTACACTAAGTGAAATAAGTCAGAGAGAGAAAGACAAATACTTGATGATTTGACTTATATGTGGAATCAAGAAAACAAAAACAAATGAACAAGTATAACTAAACAGAAACATAGTCATAGATACAAAGTATGACTGGTGGTTGCCAGAAGGGAAGGGGTAAGGGAAAAGAGAGAGGTAAACATTTCTAGTTACAAATGAGTCACAGTATATAATGTACAGTGTGGGAGAATATAGTCAATAATTATATAATATCTTTGCATAGTGACAGGTGGTTTGAAAAAAGGAAGAAAAGAAATGAATGATATTTCAGTCATTCGTTTGGTCACCCTCATTCCCACCACCAATTCAAGAGTCATGCCTTGGCAGAAATCCATATGATACTTATATTATTTTAAAACATACAGTAACCCAGCTCTCCTACTAGGAAATAACAGAGTAAGAAAGATATATATGAAGATAGTCCAATATTATACTCTTTGGTAACTGCTGTAAGGCAGGTATATTAGTAAAGATTAAAGGTGGAGCTGGCAATGGACAGGGAGGCCTGGCGTGCTGCAGTCCATGGGGTTGCCAAGAGTTGGACACGACTGAGTGACTGAACTGAACTGAGAGTTGGTGCACATAACAGAAAACCTAAACAGGGCCAAGTTAAAACACAAGAAATAAATTTCTCTCTCTCATGTAAAGTGTTCAGAGGTACATAGTCCACGGCTGTTAAGGCAATGTCACAATGTTAATCTTAGATTTCTCCTTCTTCCTGCCCCACCATCTCTAACATGTGGTGTTTTCTCAAGGGAACCTTATAGTCCAAGATGAATGCTGGAGCTCCAGCCAATACATCCACATTTTAGGCAATATGTAGAGATAAAAAGGGCCAGTTCCAGTTTTCTCCTTTTGAGAAGATCTCTTAGAGGTCCCACTCAGCATCTACTTGTATTTCATTGGCCAGAGATTGACCACTTGGCCACAAGAAGTTTGGGAACTGGGCACACTGCCACTCCAAATAAAATCAGGAATCTCTTATGAGTGGAAGGACGGAGAAAGGATATTGAATTGGCTGTAAATTAACTGTCTTTGCTTCAGCAGGTGTGTACAAAATACAGTGGGAACTCTGTAGGATGCCTGAGGCAAGGAAAGTCTTCACAGAAAAGATTCAGAATGAGTTAAAACAAAAGGAATTAATTGGCTTCCCCAGTTGGTAAAGAACATCGCAGGCCACACAAATAGTATGCGCAGAGACAGAGGGATTAGAACATAGCTTGTATAGAAACTAGATAGTTTAGACTCCTAGAGGTGGAAGATGAGGCCAAAATGGAACATTAGGACCAGATTATGAAGACCTTATAATGCTAGATAGAGTGTGGGTTTCATATTTTAGGTAAGAGGGAGCCAAGAAGCAATATTAAGCATCAGAGTGACACAGCCTAATGTTTATGACTGAAAGATCATTCAGCACTCACATTAGGGTATGTCCATTAATGAATGATGCAAGGGAATTCTCTCACATCCTAAATGGCTCTCACCCCAATAGAGTTGCTAAGAGATGTTAAGAACATCTCTAGCGCTGGGAGAAAAAGAAAGGAGGACAAGGCAAACAACTGAGCTAAAAACACTTTCCAACACTTCCCTCCAAATGCACACACGCACACACAAACATACACAACGCACTTACAGACAAGCCTAATATAAACACATTCCAAATACACAGAAGTTTACAGAGAATCCTGGGGCTCAGACGAACAGAAAGGAGGGGGAAATTAAGAGATGGATAAAAAAGTAACATTTAATTATAATCTATTCTTTTGTTCTGTCTTTTATAGATCAATCTGCCCCACCACCACTTAAATCCTATCTCACTCTTAACATAACAGAGAACCAATTTTTTAATCAAAAGCCATTTTTAGGATCAAAGAGAAACATATTTCTAGGCGGATAGTATGTTAGTTATATCTTGTAACATCGTATGGTGAGGGGTATTCAACTAAAATTAGAGATGATATTCACTGAAATTCTCAAAAAAATCAAATGCCTCCAAATCCAGCAGGGAAAATTGAATCTTTTTTTCTTCCAGGATATTTTTCTCAAGTACCAGCGGAAGTGCTAATGAGACACAGGCCTCCTTGCCATTCAGTGACAAATGTAATAGGTTACATGAAACCACAGAAAATGAGTCTATTTAAAAATGTCAGATACAACACTAAAGGAAAACTAGGTCTTGTATTTTTTCCTCTTGATCATGGTCTAATAGAGACAATTCAGAAATGATTTCTTCTGAACTTGGTGATATTCATGATTGAAATAGTGTTGCTAATGATAACAATGTGTAGAATTATTACATGGAAAGTACTAATAATGCAAATCATATGGTCTGTAGCTACGGTTCCCCTGCAGATTATTTTTTCCTAGGCATATTTGATTACTCAGAGATTAGCATTCTAAAACTCAGATTTGTACTAACATACAGAGAATTGGGGTATAAAAGAACAAAATTAGACAACTAACCAAATTTTCACTTAAGCCAGCTTTGCTATGTAAAATAATGACAGTACAAGGCAGAGGGCACTGAACCAAAAACATTGTTTTCAAATATTTTTAGCATCTTACACTGTTGCTCAGATCTATCAATAAATATTAATGTTCTATAAAATATTACATAATTTTAAAATATATAAGAAATTGCTATATCAAAGGCATAACTCAATTTATTGTGTTAAAAATAAGACGCATATTTTGGAATCTTTAAATATTGCCTGACTTCTTAACTATGCTTTGAAGAAGAAAATAGAGTATTTTCTTTGCTCTGTTTAGAATTTTTTAAACTATCTTCATATCTCATCAGTTCAGTTCAGTTCAGTCGCAGTCGTGTCCAACTCTTTGTGACCCCATGAATTGCAGCACACCAGGCCTCCCTGTCCATCAGCAACTCCCGGAGTTCACTGAGACTCATGTCCATCGAGTCAGTGATGCCATCCAGCCATCTCATCTTCTGTCGTCCCCTTCTCCTCCTGCCCCCAATCCTGCCCAGCATCAGAGTCTTTTCCAATGAGTCAAATCTCCGCATGAGGTGGCCAAAGTACTGGAGTTTCAGCTTTAGCATCAGTCCTTCCAAAGAAATCCCAGGGCTGATCTCCTTCAGAATGGACTGGTTGGATGTCCTTGCAGTCCAAGGGACTCTCAAGAGTCTTCTCCAACACCACAGTTCAAAAGCATAAATTTTTCGGAGCTCAGCCTTCTTTACAGCCCAACTCTCACATACATACATATCTCATGCTGTTTGTATATCTGATGGTTATAGAAGAACATTTTTTCTCTTTTGTAAGAGACAACATCTATAAAAATATATTAGGTCACTATGATTATAGATCATTTTTGCTGGTTTTAAAGGAGTAATAAAAAAGAATTTAAAAATTGCAAACAAATTAAAGCAGTTTCCTTTTTTTCATATTAATGAATTTCTATAACTGTGTCCCAAAACTGATAGGTATCGAGCAATGGGATTTTCTTGAGAGTTCTTTTTGAGAAAAAAACTCCTTAGAACCAAAGGCTTGGCATCAAACAAATTATGACTATGACCATGAATGTCTCATTAAAGCAAAGACACAATGATAAATTTTTATAAAAGTTAATTAGCAAAATTATATCTTAAGTTCCATAAAATATACTTATCCATTATTTGTTCAAAAGATGTTGTTGGTTGGCCAAAAGTTTGTTTGGGTTTTCCATAGATGCTTATGGAAAAACCTCAACAAGCTTTTTGGTCAACCCAATACTATGTCATATTTGAGAATGCATGATGTATTATATGTATATATAGTACAGTATATAAAAGCACATATAAAGAAATATATACATAAGTATATTCAATATATGCTGTATCAGACAGTTTTTGTTAATTGATCATGCAATGATAACCCATGAATCTCAGCAGTTTACAACAACAAAGATCTATTTCTTGCTCCCATTACATGTCATTCACTGATTGCTTCCACCTCTATTTCATGTCTTTCTCATTCTGGGACCCTGGATAAACAAACAACCCTCACATGGGATATACTGATCTTAGGGCAGAGAGATGAGAGAAATGACAGAAATCCACAAGGCTAGAAACCTGCAATGGACCATCTGTTAACATTTCATTGTCCAAAACAAGCCACATATCCTAATTTGATACCAATGGGACACAAAATACAACTTCTCAGTGGGAAGGGCAGAAAATTATTGGGAACAACTTTATTGCTTCAGAGACTTCCTGGAAACATGTTTATCCAAACAACAGACTGTTTAGTTCTCTTCTTCACAGGACAATAGATCTCTCAACTAGGCAGATCTGCTTATCAAATGCTTGTTTTAGCCATCAGTACTTCAGAAATGTGAAATAGAAGCAAAGCAAAGCTCAGAAGAAGATTGATAGCTGCAAAGTTTATATTTACAAATGAATCTCAAGGTAGGAAAAAAAATGTCTTGGAAAGCAGAAGGGAAGGATCATAAATTTAAAAGTACTCAATAATGAATTTGAAAAGAAAAAAACATGTAAAACTATTGCATAAATCCAAGAACTGCTTCTTCCAAAAAAAAAGTCTTGACTAAAAGTCTTGGCTAAAAGAAGTCTTAGTCTACCTGGCTAATAGTATTCAATTGTTTACAAAACAGAAATGCCTAAGCCTTTATTTAGTTGGTATATTAGTTTCCTATAGCTGCTGAAATGAATTACCACAAATATATTGGCTTCAGTTCAGTTCAGTCGATCAGTCATGTCCGACTCTTTGCGACCCCATGAATCACAGCACGCCAGGCCTCCCTGTCCATCACCAACTCCCAGAGTTCACTGAGACTCATGTCCATCGAGTCAGCGATGCCATCCAGCCATCTCATCCTCTGTCATCCCTTTCTCCTCCTGCCCCCAATCCCTCCCAGCATCAGAGTCTTTTCCAATGAGTCAACTCTTCGCATGAGGTGGCCAAAGTACTGGAGTTTCAGCTTTAGCATCAGTCCTTCCAAAGAACATCCAGGACTGATCTCCTTTAGAATGGACTGGTTGGATCTCCTTGCAGTCCAAGGGACTCTCAGGAGTCTTCTCCAAGACCACAGTTCAAAAGCATCAGTTCTTCGGTGCTCAGGTTTCTTCACAGTCCAACTCTCACATCCATACATGACCACAGGAAAAACCATAGCCTTGACCAGACGGACCTTTGTTGGCAAAGTAATGTCTCTGCTTTTGAATATGCTATCTAGGTTGGTCATAACTTTCCTTCCAAGGAGTAAGTGTCTTTTAATTTCATGGCTGCAATCACCATCTGCAGTGATTTGGGAGCCCAAAAAAATGAAGTCTGACACTGTTTCCACTGTTTCCCCATCAATTTGCCATGAAGTGATGGGACCAGATGCCATGATCTTCGTTTTCTGAATGTTGAGCTTTAAGCCAACTTTTTCACTCTCCACCTTCACTTTCATCAAGAGGCTTTTTAGTTCCTCTTCACTTTCTGCCATAAGGGTGGTGTCATCTGCATATCTGAGGTTATTGATATTTCTCCCGGCAATCTTGATTCCAGCTTGTGCTTCATCCAGCCCAGCATTTCTTATGATATACTCTGCATATAAGTTAAATAAGCAGGATGACAATATACAGCCTTGACATACTCCTTTTCTTAATTGTAACCACTCAGTTGTTCCATCCAGTTCTAACTGTTGCTTCCTGACCTGCATACAGGTTTCTCAAGAGGCAGGTCAAGTGCTCTGGTATTCCCATCTCTTGAAGAACTTTCCACAGTTTATTGTGATCCACACAGTCAAAGGCTTTGGCATAGTCAATAAAGCAGAAAGAGATGTTTTTCTGGAACTCTCTTGCTTTTTCAATGATCCAGTGGATGTTGGCAATTTGATCTCTGGTCCCTCTGCCTTTTCTAAAAACAGCTTGAACATCAGGAAGTTCACGGTTCACATATTGCTGAAGCCTGGCTTGGAGAATTTTGAGCATTACTTTACTAGCATGTGAGATGAGTGCAATTGTGCAGTAATTTGAGCATTCTTTGGCATTGCCTTTCTTTGGTATTGGAATGAAAACTGACCTTTTCCAGTCCTGTGCCCACTGCTGAGTGTTCCAAATTTGTTGGCATATTAGTGCAGCACTTTCACAGCATCATCTTCCAGGATTTTAAATAGCTCAACTGGAATTCCATCACCTGCACTAGCTTTGTTCATAGTGGTGCTTTCTAAGGCCCACTTGACTTCACATTCCAGGATGTTTGGCTCTCAGTGAGTGATCACGCCATCGTGATTATCTGGGTCATGAAGATCTTTTTTGTACAGTTCTTCTGTGTATTCTTGCCACCTCTTAATATCTTCTGCCTCTGTTAGGTCCATACCATTTCTGTCTATCGACCCCATCTTTGCATGAATTTTGGTATCTCTAATTTTCTTGAAGAGATCTCTAGTCTTTCCCATTCTGTTGTTTTCCTTTATTTCTTTGCATTGATCTCTCCTTGCTATTCTTTGGAACTCTGCATTCAGATGCTTATATCTTTCCTTCTCTCCTTTGCTTTTCTTATATATATTTCTTATATATATTGGCTTAAAACAACACAAATGTACTATCTTACAGTTCTGGAGGGAAGAACTTGAAAATCAACTTCATTGGGCTAAAATCAAGGTGATGGCAGGTCTGCATTCCTGCTGGAGGCCTGGGGGAATCCATTTCCTTGATTTTTCCAGCTATTGCTGCTGCTGCTAAGTCCCTTCAGTCGTGTCCAACTCTGTGTAACCCCATAGATGGCAGCCCACCAGGCTCCCCCGTCCCTGGGATTCTCCAGGCAAGAGTATTGGAGTGGGTTGCCATTTCCAGCTATTGGCTACCTGTATATTGGTTGTGGCCCCTTCCACTATTCTTAAGACAGCAGTATGCTGCTGCTACTGCTGCTAAGTCGCTTCAGTAGTGTCCGACTCTGTGCGACCCCATAGATGGCAGCCCACCAGCTTCCCCATCCCTGGGATTCTCCAGACAAGAACACTGGAGTGGGTTGCCATTTCCTTCTCCAATGCATGAAAGTGAAAAGTGAAAGTGAAAACGCTGAGTCATGTCTGACTCTAGCTACCCCATGGACTGCAGCATACCAGGCTCCTCCGTCCATGGGATTTTCCAGGCAAAAGTACTGGAGTGGGGTGCCATTATAGCATCTTTCAATCTCTGTCTCTCTGACTATGACTATTTCTTCCACCATCACATTTTCTTCCCTCTTTCAGCTTCCATCATCACATATCTTCTCTGACTCTGATTTACCTATTTCCCTCTTCTATGACCCCTTGTGATTACATTGGGTCCACCTGCACAAACCAGGCTACTCTCCCCATTTCAAGATCCATAACACATTTCAATCACATCTGCAAAACCCTTCTTGTCACATAATGGAGAATACTCACAGGCTTAAGGGATTAAGACAAGGACATCTTCAGAGAGCCATTACTCAGTCTATGACAGTTGAACAGTTGGACAATACAGGTAGACATTTTGGTTTATGACAAATTCCATTCTTATTTTCAGTTCAGTTCAGTCACTCAGTCCTGTCCAACTCTTTGGGATCCCATGGACTGCAGCACTCCAGGCCTCCCTGTCCAGCACCAACTCACAGAGCGTGCTCAAACTCATGTCCATCAAGTCAGTGATGCCATCCAACCATCTCATCCTCTGTCATCTCCTTCTCCTCCAGCCCTCAATCTCTCCCAGCATCAGGGTCTTTCCCAATGAGTCAGTTCTGCTCATCAGGTGGCCGAAGTATTGGAGCTTCAGCTTCAGCATCAGTCCTTCCAATGACTATACAAGACTAGTTTCCTTTAGGATTGACAAGTTTGATCTCCTTGAAGCTAGTTCCAATCTCTACTTATTTCTTAATTTAGAGAGGTAGTTGAACTACATTTCCCATATTTTTCTTATCCTTAAGATATCCTGCTCTACTATTAAAAGCATCTTTATGGTATAGCTTCATTGAAGGGGACTAATGAATCACATCAGAGGATTACAACAAAACATTTGGAGTTGCAGTTACAGAGCATATGGTGAATGACCTTGAGAGTCCTAAAATAAAAATACTATTCTAGTCTCTCATATATATATATATATTTATATATGTGTGTGAGTATGTGTATGTATTTTTTGATAACCTGAACATCTAAATGTTGATGTTTGTCAGATATTTTTTAGTTCATTTCTTTTACAAGCCAAGTGCCTCCATGAAGGCAATGCTATCAGTGAACAGTCCCATAGTGAGACACTCCAAGTCTCAAAGTTTAAGTGTGCTAGCTTTTAGGACCATCCATCTCTTTGGGTTTCTGTGTAATTAAATGCCAAGAGGAACAGTATAACTGTAATATGGGAGTTAAATGTGACTTTGTCAACTTTTAGCTACTGGTTTCTAATTTATGATTAAGATGAATCATTATGTGGATCTATTTTCTTGACCTATAATGTTTGAGAAAAGATATTTACATGGATTTCTGGATACACCAGAGCCATCTTAAGGAAGCTGCATGAAGCGATGGTATGTTTACATGCATTTAGAATTACTTACACTTAAAGGTTTACAAATGAGAAAATTCACTATTAGAATTAGTGAAAAAACACAATTCAAAATTCATTGACGTTTTTGACTAGTAGTTCTATCTCCAGAATATATACTGAAGACAAATCTTAGTTGTCTCCAACACTTAGAAATAAATCTTTATTTTTCCTATTTCCTTGTTCTTTTTTCTCTTTATCTTGTTCCTTTTTATATAATATTTAATGTACATATCTCAACTCAAAGTCTAAATAAAGAGTTTCAACTTTCTGTGTAGTGGAATAATCAGAAAGATGGGAACATATTTTATTAATAAATGAAGGTCCTTCTAACAATCTCACAACATCCACCAGAAATATTCTTTACTATCATAAATATCTAAGTGTTACCCACTTCTCTGTCTCACTCTCAGGAACCACTATAACAGAGTACCTATTGAGCAGAGAAGTCTGTGCAGTGTCCCATGGACACAGAATGATTTAAGGAGACTGTCAACCATATACAGAACTGACAGGGAGGAAGTTGCAGCGGAGATAGTATCTCAGCTTCCTGCCATTTCATGGGCAGTATCATTAAAGAGAAAAAAAAAAGCTTGCATTTCTGATATTGTCCAAATTAGGTATGCAGAGATTTTTAAAAGCAACACTTAGAAATGGCAACAGTTGTTGGGGACACTTTGCAGAAGGAATGGAGGACCCATAATATCGATGAATAGTCATGAAGTCAATCAGAAGACCCTGAATTGCATCTTTTTTGTGGACGCTGCTGGATTAATGAAATGTGGAGTCAGCCCTGAATGCTTTTATGAGTCCCCAGGTGCCACTGCAGGAGATCAGCTTCTGGCCAACAGCCAGTGAGGAACAATGGCTGGCCAACAATCACATGGCTGAGCTTAGAGGTGGATTTCCCAGCCTCGGTGGAGCTTGAGATGTCTTTAGCCCTGACCAGCCAGCTTGGCTGAAATCTTATAAAAGACTTTGAGCTCCAGGTAGGCTCTCTGGCTTTCCTGACCCTCAGAAACTGTGCAATATAATAAATGTTTGCTTTAGGCTGCTATGTTTTGGAGTAATTTGTTAAGCAGCAGTAGGTAATAAATGCACTCCTCACTCTCTGTTACCCCACCTTTTAGTTCCCCTTCCACTGTCCTTATTATATTAATATATTTAAATTTGTTTATTTTCCATGCAGTGGGAGCAAGTGTTTTTCTCTCTAGGCTGCCTTGTGTCCTCAGTGCCTGGAAGAATGTTTGGAACGTAACAGGTACTCAGTAAACACTGAATGCGGAGAAGGCAATGGCACCCCACTCCAGTACTTTTGCCTAGAAAATCCCGTAGATGGAGGAACCTGGTAGGCTGCAGTCCATGGGGTCGCAAAGAGTTGGACACGACTGAGCGACTTTACTTTCACGCATTGGAGAAGGAAATGGCAACCCACTCCAGTGTTCTTGCCTGGAGAATCCCAGGGACGGGGGAGCCTGGTGGGCTGCTGTCTATGGGGTCGCACAGAGTCGGACACGACTGAAGCGACACAGCACCAGCAGCAGCAGCAGCAAACATTGAATGAGTAATAGCAGTCTAAATTTTTTATGTAAAATGTGAAAGTGTTTCAATTCCATTTATTGTTTTTTAAATCAGTATACAATGGTCTAATTTTATAGCCAAGTGTGCTTGTAGCGGACACCTTTGTGGAACGTTTGCCTGATCACTAAATCCCTTAACTGTAGCAGAGGATCTTTGTCTACAAGGTACAGTATGACCCCTAATGCTTGTCACTGATGATGAGACAACTACTGACAACCAGACCCAAGCCCAGCCAATCAGAAAGTCTCTCCTGAGTATTTGGAATTTAAATCAAGAGAGTGAGGAAAGAGAGCCTCTCTGCTGCAGGCTGTCCCTCTGTATCTACGCAGACAGGCTACATTGTAACAGAACCAAAAATAGCAACAGAGGTTTCTTTTTCCAATAGTCATCACAGGATGGTCAATAGGTTTTATGTAGCAGCAGCTACTCAAGGACACAGGCTGTTGGGACAGACATCATTCAAATGTTGCCATCATCTCGACAAAGGATACAGTGACATTTTGGAGGATTTCACACAAGAAATATCAACTGCTCAGCCTGCAAGTGACATAGTATTTCTCCTCACAATTCATTGGCCAAAAATATTCACATCCCCTTGGCCGCTCCCTTCCTACAAGTCCCCCACCCCTAGCCTATAAGAGAAGTGCAATCCTAACAAATGCCTTCAAGGTCAAAAGTAGAAACTATTTGAACAGCAAATAATATGGGGATATTGGTGATGGACAGGGAGGCCTGGTGTGCTGTGATTCATGGGGTCGAAAAGAGTCAGACACGACTGAGCGACTGAACTGAACTGAATTGAATATAGACTGGCCAAAGATTTGGAAAGATAGACTAAAAAAAAAGAAAAAAAAAAGATGGAACCCCTGTGGTTACTTTTTCTGGCACAGACTTATTTAATGAAATTGGAGACAAAAATCACTTTAGCAATGCACCACAAATGCATATGCAAGAATTGAAAAAACTGCTGCACTTTAACCACACTCACTGGAATTTTGCACACATAGAGCTGTGCATTAGTAATGAGGGACAACAACACCTTGAACAAGTCATGTTAGTGCCATGCATGTGTGCTAAATTGCTACAGTGGTGTCTGTGTGCAACCCTATGGACTGTAGTCCTCCAGGGTCCTCTGTCCATGGGATTCTTCAGGCAAGAATACTGTTGTAGGTTGCCGTGCCCTCATCCAGGGGATCTTCGGACCCAGGGATTGAACCCACATCTCTTAAATCTCCTACACTGGCAGACAGGTTCTTAACACCAGTGCCACCTGGGAAGCCCCCATGTAGCGTGATTGCATTGTCATTATTCACTTATTTTGTGCATTTGTCGATTTCCAGACTCTACAGTCATGTATTAATATTGACCTCATTGGGGTTGTGTGAGGATTCAAAATGTTGATCCATGAGAAGCTCTAAGCACAAGCAGTGACCTTTTCTAAACTCTTTGGGTTAACTATTATGTTTAGAAGTAAACCAAAAGCAGAGAAGGTAATGAAGAGGTACCAATCAACTTCCAACTAGCAGCTCGAAGATGGTGCCTCCACTGAGATATTAAATACAAAAGGATCAAGTCTTCTTTTCTATGTATGGGGGAGATTACTGATTCACCAGTCTACTTGTCTGCTTCTCCCTGGTGCTAGAAAACTATTTCGTTTTCTCTACTGCATTTTTGGACAGACATATGCCACTCACCTATGTGCCAGGTGCTGAGGATATCAACAGTTCACAGAATGAATATGGCTTTTGTCTTCATGGAGTTTAGTTATGTAAGCTCTGTCAACTACAAATTGACACTTGCCAGGAGCATTTGCCAACAACTGAACATCAATAAGGGAACTGCCCATCTGCCTCTGTGGAGATTGAACCCTGTGCTGTTGAAACAGCACAAGGGAGTTCAGCGTGGAGTGAGGCACTCTGGCTCCAGGAAATCTGGTGGGACAGGTCTTTAGATGGTTGGATGTTTTTAGGAACGGATTTTATGACCTCAATCCTTGCATCTCCTCATATCTAGAAAAGCACTAAATCCCTTCATGGTGACATTGGAGCCTTGTGACAACAGAAGTGAAAGTGAAAGTAGCTCAGTTTTGTCTGACTCTTTTCGAACCCATGAACTATGCAGTTCATGGAATTCTCCAGGCCAGAATACTGGAGTGGGTAGCCTTTCCCTTCTCCACGGGATCTTCCCAACCCAGGGATCGAACCCAGGTCTCCCACATTGCAGGTAGCCTATTTACCACCTGAGCCACAAGAGAAGCCCAAGAATACTGGAGTGGGCAGCCTATCCCTTCTCCAGCAGATCTTCCTGACCCAGGAATCAAACCAGAATCTCCTTCCTGCATTGTAGGTGGATTCTTTAACTGAGCTATCAGGCAAGCCCTTAAAAAAGCACTAAATCCCTTCATGGTGAAGTAAGAGGCTCGTGACAAGCAGAAAACCTCTTGTAAAAAGGAGTGCCTAATTGTATTGAACTTCCCCCCTTCACCAAAATCTTATATATCGACCTTCCACTACTGACTCTTTGGAGCAGTCTCTCAGAGCTATCTGAGGCCGCTGCCTCCCAAGCTGCAGTCCTCATTTTGCCCCCAAATAAACGTAACAGGCAACTCTCAAGTTGTGCATCCTTTTTTCAGTCCACAGCTTAAAATATTTCTGAAATAGGGATCTTCATCATTTTGCTACAGGGCCGACTAGCAGAGGCTGGGTATATTAACGCTAACAAACAGGTCAGCTGAGACCCAACTTTCCCGTGAATGTGGGCAAACTAAAGAAAAAGATGCAACCAGTAAGGGAGGAAAAGGAAACATGGGCAGAGGAAAACACGGGGAAGACTTGGAGAAAGGGAAGCTTTAAGTATATCAAGGATGATTAAAATAAAAGCAGGTGAAATTCAAATGAAGGAGGAAAGAAAGTTCCAGCACAGATAAAGTTTTCCGGCGCTTTCGCTGGATCCGGGCCACCGGGTCCAAGCCAGAGTCAAGCATCTTGCAAAACTCGCCACACCCCGAGACCTGGAGGGGCCCGGTTCCCCAGCGCGGCGCGTGGCGCGGCTCTATTACGTCGGAGGGGGCGGGACTTCTGGACCCTGTGACGCCTAACTGAGGTTTTGGCAGACGGTGGTGTCTTCCGGGTGGACAGGTGAGGAGCTTCCTCCCACGTTCTGGGGGTGCCTTCGTAGGAGGAAGGACGGCGGGACAGGCACCCGGGAGCTAGAGCCCTTTCTCTTAATGGCTCTCGCAGAGCCTGTGCCGCCCTTAGCCAGACGGCCGGTAGGAGCGTGAATAATGGTGCTGCGACCGCTTGGGGGCCCGGAGCCCCTTTGGCTGCCGGCCCAGCGGGAACGTACCGTGTGGACCGCTAAGGGCAGCCTGTCTGTAGGGAGTCTTATGGCGGCCCCTTTGGGGGAGTAGGGGGCCCGGACTTTGGGCGGCTGGTTGGGAACAAGTGACTAGAAGTGGCCAAAGTCTGGGCTAGGAAGTCCAAAGGTCTGAGTTCTTGAACCAACTTAAGCCTCTAGCCCTGAGCGAGTCAGCTGTCTTGTCGCCCTGGGTGTCAGTTTCCCATCTTGTCCATTGATGGTCTCTTTTGGTTTGGAATCAAGTTTCTCCTCAGGATCAACCGCCTTCCCGCCGCCTCTCTCAAATTTGCTACACCAGGTATCCTTGAGAACTGAATGTTGCACCAGTCTCTGAACTTGGCACTCTTCTGAGCCTGGCGTGCTGCAGTCTATGGGGACGCAGCGTCGGACACGACTTAGCGACTGAACAACCGCCACCACCCTTTGTTTGAGGTTCACTCTAGTTGGTCTAATAGTTCTCCGTGACGCCAAGGTCAGAATGGCACTTGCTGCCTTGAACTTAAAGAGTGCAGCATTTCGGGAAAACAGTTGTGACTTTTGTTGCCTCTACCGCGTGTGATGCATCATGGTATTTTTCGGAAATAGTCCGTGTCTCATTTTGTCTAATGTATAAAATGGGGTACATTAGTAGCCACTTGATAAGATTGTTTTCTTAACTGAGATACTTCATGTAACACTTGGAACAGTACTTTGCACGTAATAAGCACTCAGTAAATGTCAACTCTTAAAGCATGACCTGTCCACACCCTGCACCGATTTCCTAGCTCTCTTGAAGTTCTTTGCTGCAGGGTACTGGGAGTTTTCTTTGAGCCCATGTTTTGGGGTGGAGGGGTGGACGAGGCAAGAATACTGGAGTGGGTTGCCTTTCCCTTCTCCAAGAGATCTTCCTGACCCAGGGATTGAACCCGTGTCTCCCGCATTGTAGGCAGACGCTTTACAGTTTGAGCCAGCAGGAAGTTTTGGGTTTCCCTGGTGGCTCAGAGAGTAAAGGGTCTGCCTGCGGCGTGGGAGACCTGGGTTCGATCCCTCGGTCGGAAGATCTCCTGAAGAAGGGAATGGCAACCCACTCCAGTATTCTTGCCTGGAGAATCCCATGGACGGAGGAGCCTGGTGGGCTACAGTACACAGGGTCACAAAGAGTCGGACAAGACTGAGCAACTTCACTTTCACTGGAAGTTTACTGTAATCTCTCACCTTTGAGGTTTTTTTTTTTTTTTTGCACACCAGACAGGATGTGTGAGTCCTTTGAGATCCATGCAAACTGTTGAGTGAGTCAATAGTTTGTTCCTTTTTCTTGCTGAGTAGTATTCTATGGTATGGCTTATCATAATTGGTTTGCTGTTGCTGCTGCTAAGTCACTTCAGTCCTGTCCGACTCTGTGCGACCTCATAGACGGCAGCCTACCAGGCTCCCCCGCCCGGGATTCTCCAGGTAAGAACATTGGAGTGGGTTGCCATTTCCCTTTCCAATGCATGAAAGTGAAAAGTGAAAGGGAAGTCGCTCAGTTGTGTCCGACTCTTAGCGAACCCATGGACTACAGCCTACCAGGCTCCTCCGTCCATGGTACTTTCCAGGCAAGAGTACTGGAGTGGGGTGCCATTGCCTTCTCCATAGTTGGTTTAGCCATTCACTTTTTTGTAGTGTCCAGTTATAGGCTATTACAAATAGAACTGCTGTGAATCTTTGCTTGAATGTTTTTGCGTGAATATGTTTTTATACCTCTTGGACAAATATCCAGTAATACAATTGTTGGGTAACAGGATGTGCATTTAGTTAACTCATGTGAATATGTGTTTTTTTTTTCTTTAGTATCTTAATAGGTAAACTACATTGATTGACTTTTGAATGTTAAATATACCTGGAATAGATCCCACATAACTCATCTTCTGTGTTGCTAGATTCTATTTATTAATATTTTGTTAAGGTATAGATATGAGAGGTCTTAGTGTATAGTTTTCTTTTTCTTTCTTTTGACCTAAATAAAGTTAGAATCCAATTAATATAAGCAGATAAACACCTATGCTTACCTGAGTAAAGCTTACCTAAATTGTGCAGATTGTAGCTACACTGTGTACCTGGATTTTAATCCAGAGTAAGTCTTGCTGCTTGCCAAAATTGATCATTAAAAATTGCTTGTAGGTGATGCCTGAGGGCAAGGCCATCAACCTTTAATAATTTATATTAGAACACATTGTCTCCTGTTAATCTGCCCATTGTTTGCAGCATTGAATTACCCTGGGTTCTTAGGTAAGGAAGAAAGTAAAAATTTTCTTTACTTTGTTTTTATTTGGCTGTGTAAGATTCAGAAACATAAGAGTGAAGTAAAATAAAAAGATGTTTTACAATATGTACATTAACTCCAGGTTTCTCAGTGGTATTTTACTTGAAGTGTTTAGAGTTATTGTTAGTGTTTTGCTTGTTTTCCAATTTTCATAGACTGCTTGCTTTCTTGTTAATTCTGTGGCTAAACTCCTACGATGTCATTTACTTTGAAATTAAGTGTTTATGAGTTGAATATAGTTAATAACTTTGGATTCTCTTTCTGGTGCAAATCTTAAATTTAGCCAGTGTCCTCTCTGTCGGCACTCTAATTTTTTACTGTGTATAACAGTTAAATCTAATTGTTTCTAACACTTTATAAATGTCATAAGACCTTTATAAATATATTGTATTTTGTGATAGTTTTAGAGATTGGGCTACAGTGACATTTATTAGTGAACCAAAAATCAATTGAAAAGGTGAGATGATACTTTTATTTACTTAGTCAGTCAACGTATTTTAATATAATTTTAAAAGGAGTCCCCACTTCATAAGTGAAAAATTTTCATTCCAGACAGTTTTCCACTATTGACCTTTTGGGCTAGTGATTCTTTGTTGTGGGGGCCTGTAATGTGCAGTGTAGGGTGTTAAGCAGTATCCCTGGCCTCTACTCACTAGACGCTGGTAGTAATACCTCCCCTGATACCAAGTGACAATAAAAACTGTTTTTATTTTTTGCCATATGTCTTCTGGGGGACAAAATTGTGTCCGCTTGGAAGTCACTGCTCTAAAGAGACCTCACAGCCTGAGCGTGGAAGTGGGAGGGATGAGTCCTCGAGAAATCTCCTGGGAGAGTATACTGAAACCAGGGGGAAAAAATCCCTTCTTCTGCAGTGTCTCTCTTCCAGCCCGTTCTTCAAGGTTAACATCATGTCAGTTGGCAGAGGGAAAATATTTTAAAAACTCTGATCCATTTGTCCAGAGAAGGCAATGAAGAGTGAATTTGGAGGCAATACATTGATAACTGGTACAAGGAGGAAAGCATCTGAAAAATGGTTGGGGAGTAAAACATTGGCAAAGCTCTAGGACCAGAAAAGCATGAAGTCAACTGAGGAACTGCAGGGACAAGACAGACCCGAGTGCAAGGTTAATGGTAAAGCAGTAAGAGGAGAAAAAATGAGGGGCATTTATAATCTAGACTCTGGAGGGCTTTGAATGAAAGGAGGATAGTTGAAGAGGAGGCTAGAAAGACCAGTGAAAGTCTGGGACATGGTCCTATTGATAGAGGCAGAGGCAGATTTGGAGGGCTGATAGAAGTAATTTGGGACTGCATTTTTGCATGTATCTTGATTATTCAGAAAATTGTTTTATGGTTATTCAGAAAATTGTTTGTGATGCTATGATATTCTGTTTTTTTCTATCTACCAATTTCATAATTGAATAATATAGTGCTTTAATATCATAAAAATATAAAATAAAGGAATAACTCAGAGCTCATCAAGGAGTTCACTGTCCTTCTTTACCTTCTTATCTGGGAGAGTACAAGTGCAGCGAGAGCCTCTGTTTCTTCATCAGACTTCACCAGGTCTCACTGGTAGAGCATCTAGCTATAGGAGAATTCCAGCAGAGGGAAAATAAAAGTTAGCCGTGGATATTGTCAGTTTAGACTGGAGAAGAGAGTGGCGGGGTTTTTGTTTTGATTCACGCTCCTCTATTGTCTTTAATTTCACCAGATGTGTCCCTCTATCTCTGTACTCTTGTGGTTTAATTTTTTTTTAATCCAAAAATCTAGGGTAGCTAAATAGTCATATATTTCCCATAACTCTTTGTGACATTTCCTTCTAGGTATATTGAATTTTGTCTTCTTTATTCTCGAATATTGCCTTTGGCTCAAAGTTTTATATTTTAGTGACTCTTCATATTGTTCTTCTCCCCTTATTTAGAAATGGACTCAGAAATCAAGGAAGAAATTCCTGTGCATGAGGAATTCATTTTATGTTGTGGAGTTGAAACCCAGGTTCTAAAGTGTGGGCCCTGGACTGACCTCATTAATAATCAAAGTGGCACAAGGCCTAAGCTGCTTATTTTCATTATTCCTGGTAAGTTTAAAAAGTTGGATAAGATGAATGTATACAGATACATGTGACTATTTCTGATTTTAAAGAGAATTTGATAAACATAAAAATCCTTGTGGAAGGAAATAGAATCACTCAAACCATTGATAATAACCACCCTTAATACTTTAGTGGCTGGACTTTTTGTTTATCTTCTGTGCATTAATAATATATATAATATACACATTTTAAAAATCATGATGTATACCATACATATCATTTTATAACCTGCTTTAAAATTTCTTTAGCAATACTTAGAATAATTAGAACTTTATCAAGTATTTCTAAATAATTTTTACTGTCTCATTTCAAGATGATTATAAGTTTATGGTAGAACATTTATTCTGGGATTTGTCAAATGGGTGATATGTGATCTTTGCTGAATCAGTGTCAATAGAATGATAGGGAAAGATACTTTATTGCACTTCTTAAAGTTATGAGCTTAAAATATATATATATATATATATATATATATATATATATATATATATATATCAGGCTCAAAGATTAAAAATGAAACTGTAAATATGTATCATTTTATAGCACAACATATCATGTACATAGCTAGGCCTATGGAGTATTGTTACATTTTTTTTCTTGTACATTTTTGTTTGTTTTCCCTTTGTTAATAATTGTCTCTTTTATTTGCTTAGTTGTCTATGTTTCAATCAGTAATTTATCCAAAAATTATTCTCTAGAAGTGAAAAAATCTTCTCATATTCAGAGTAATCAGTTTTCTGTTTTGTTTTAGTTCATTTTTTGGCACTGTGACCAGAATTCTATGTTCTTCCACTCCAGTCTAGACTGGTTGCTCTCTGGGCCTCCTACACAGGCCATCCTGAGGGCTCCTTTCACTTTTCTCTTGGGTTGGATTCCTTGTTTCCCAATCCCATATTTTTCTTGGTTTATTTCCCTGTTTTCGGTGGACCACACCTGCTAGGAACTTCCTGAGAAGAGGTACATGGGAATTCATCTTTCCCATGCTACATGTATTCATCTTCCCATGTAGCATGGGAAAGATGGTCTAGCCTGTCAGAAAATGTCTTAGAGTTCTAGGTTAGAGATGGTAGTTTCCTTAGAACTTGGAGTAAATTTTCAGTGTCTTCCATGGTTTTAACTGTTTTTAAGAAGTCTTGGTATTTTTCTGATTTTTTTTATCTTTTATGTGTGAAGTTCTCCCCCTCTGCTGGGAAAAAATACTTTAGATCTTTTCTTTGTTCTAAGATTCTGAAATTTTATAACCAAGCCCCAAGGTGTGGGTGTTTTCCATGCATTGTATTTGGATTTCGGTGGACCGAAATCCAAATTTTTTAAACCAGGAATTGTACTTCAATTCTCAAAGCTCTGTGTTCTTTCTTTTTTTCATACTCTTCTGTTTCATGTTTTGTCAGTGCATAACCTTTTTTTTTGGCTTCTTGCATTATTAGTTGTTGCTGCGTTCTGTTTTCTGTTTCCACTAGTGTTTGTTTTTTCTCAAATGTTTGATAATCCTTGACTACCCTTTCATTTTTAAGAGGAAGACATAAGCAGTTGATTGGAAGTTTGTATTCAGAGGTGGAGCTTGTCCACAGATGGCCAACCATCCTAGTCTGAAGGGTTTTCTAGGACACACAACTTTCAGTACTAAAACCATGACAACAGGATGGGCAAAATAGAATGGTTGGTCACCCTACGTTGTCCTCACCTTAAGGTAATTTGATAGGGACCTAGCATTCACTGGAGGATTTCTAGCTTTCAGTATCTGTACCTGTTTTTTGAATTGTTCACTTTTCCCAGGAAGGACTCTTCCTAGCATCCCATTTGAGACATGGATGCCTGGCTGCTGGTGTTAGAGCTGAACAAGGGAAAAGAGGTTGGAATTTCAGTGTTTCTTCTCAGTATAGTGCTTTTGTTCTCAGCTGGGCTATGATTTCTGATCCAGAACCTCTCTTTGGTTTAACCTTTTCTGAAAATAAACTTCCAGTGTTCTGCTACAATGTAACAGTATTTTCGAAAAGCAGTATGTCAGCTTTCTATTAAAATTAAAAATACATTTACTCAGCCTGTAGTGAGGGAGAGTTTGAAATTATAGGCGTAAGAAGTGTTCTTTTGATGAAGCAGAGATTTGAGACCATGGTAGAGTGTAGGATTGAAAAAATAATCAAAAATATTGTCTTGGACTTTAGAAGGGATATCTTTCTGAGGCTAGAATGAAGGAGGTGAAGTTGGTTACTGAAATGAAGAAGTGTGAAGGTGTGTTCAGAGGAAATGAAGTAGTTCCTGCCTTTTGACCTCTGTTTTCTCTGTTAAGAGTTGAGGTGATCTGTGGGGAGTAAGGATGGCAGAGGGTGATTGTGGCCTTGAGGAAATTGGTCAGCATTAAAAATAGCAGATATGCTGGACTGACACAAATATGCGGGATGAAAGGAATTATTGACCAAAAGCAAGTAGGTAGATTTTGAGTAGGGCTGTGATCAAATACAGGTATATTGGGAGTGAAGTCTAAAAGGGCCGAAGGTCAACCTGGAAAATGGCTATCAGAGTTGGGATGCTTTGAATGTAAACCATTTCTGGGTAATGAAGAGACACAAACCTGTGATTTTTAAAGTTGTCAGAACCAACAGTATCATCTAATAACTTGTTACAAATGCAAATTTGGGGGCCCTGTCCTAAACCTAATGAACCAGAAACTCTGGGAGTGGTACAATTCTTAAGAAGTCCTCTAGTGGATTTTTTAAATTTAATTTTTAGTTGGAGGATAATTGCTTTCAATATTGCAATGGTTTCTGTCATATATCAGCGTGAATCAGCCATAGGTATACATATGTCTTCTCCCTCTTAAACCTCCCTCTGACCTCCCTCCCCACCCCACCTCTCTAGTTGTCACAGAGCATCAACTTTTAGTTTATGCACACCACCGGTCTAGGCTGAGGCTACTTGAATTGGTTGCTTACGTCGGATATAGGTGAAGTTCTTTGAATATGATCAAGATAATGAATTATGGGACAAAGGTGTTGGCTCAGTTAGTCCACCCAGATTTTGAAATCACTTAAGTCTTTGGAATGACAAGTGAAACTGACATCTCTTTTAAGGGTCAGGGTTTTCAAGGAATGTGTTAGAGTGACTAAAAAGTTGATGGATGGAAGTAGATGGCTTCAACCTTAGAGGAAGAGAGGTTGTTCCAGTAGCATAAACTAGTAATGGAGAAACAGCTTACTCTATACTTAACCACTCAGAGATGTTCATTCACTCACTCACTGGTATGAGGTGTCAGGAATACTGTGTTGCAAAAGCCTTTGCTGTTATTGAGGTGTAGGAAGTGTTAGAGAATAGTGAGGTCTCTACTACACATGGACATCACCAGATGGTCAGTACCAAAATCAGATTGCTTATATTCTTTGCAGCCAGAGATGGAGAAGCTCTATACAGTCAGCAAAAACAAGACCAGGAGGTGACTATGGCTCAGATCATGAATTCCTTATTGCCAGATTCAGACTTAAATTGAAGAAAGTAGGGAAAACCATTAGACCATTCAGGTATGACCTAAATCAAATCCCTTACAATTATACAGTGGAAGTGACAAATAGATTCAAGGGATTAAATCCAATAGACAGAATGCCTGAAAAACTATGGACAGAAGTTCATGACATTGTACAGGAGGCAGGGATCAAGACCATCCCCAAGAAAAAAGAAATGCAAAAAGGCAAAATGGTTGTCTGAGGAGACCTTACGAATAACTGAGATAAGAAGAGAAGCTAAAGGCAAAGGAGAAAAGGAAAGATATACCCATCTGAATGCAGAGTTCCAAAGACTAGCAAGGAAGATAAGAAAGTCTTCTTCAGTGATCAGTGCAAAGAAATAGAGGAAAACAATAGAATGGGAAAGACTAGAGATCTCCTCAAGAAAATTAGAGATACCGAGGGAACATTTCATGCAAAGATGGGCACAGTAAAGGACAGAAATGGTATGGACTTAACAGAAGCAGAAGATATTAAGAAGAGATGGCAAGAATACACAGAAGAACTATACAAAAAAGATCTTCATGACCCAGATAACCACAATGGTGTGATCACTCACCTAGAGCCAGACATACTGGAATGAGAAGTCAAGTGGACCTTAGGAGGCATCACTACAAACAAAGCTAGTGGAGGTGATGGAATTCCAGTTGAGCTATTTCAAATCCTAAAAGATGATGCTGTGAAGGTGCTGCACTGAACATGCCAGCAAATTTGGAAAACTCAGCAGTGGCCACAGGACTGGAAAAGGTCAGTTTTTGTTTTTTTTTTATTCCAATCTCAAAGGCAATGCTAAAGAATGTTCAAACTACCACACAATTACACTCATTTCACATGCTAATAAAGTAATGCTCAAAATTCTCCAAGCTAGTCTTCAACAGTACATGAACTGTGAACTTTCAGATGTTCAAGCTGGTTTTAGAAAAGGCAGAGGAACCACAGATCAAATTGCCAACATCCGCCGGATCATCAAAAATGCAAGAGAGTTCCAGAAAAACATCTCTTTCTGCTTTATTGACTATGCCAAAGCCTTTGACTGTGTGGATAACAACAAACTGTGGAAAATTCTGAAAGAGATGGTAATACCAGACCACCTGACCTGCCTCTTGAGAAACCTATATGCAGGTCAGGAAGCAACAGTTAGAACTGGACATGCAACAAGAGACTGGTTCCAAATAGGGAAAGGGGTATGTCAAGGCTGTATATTGTCACCCTGCTTATTTAACTTATATGCAGAGTACATCATGATAAATGCTGGGCTGGAGGAAGCACAAGCTGAAATCAAGATTGCTGGGAGAAATATCAACAACTTCAGATAGGCAGATAATACCACCCTTATGGCAGAAAGTGAAGAACTAAAGAGCCTCTTGATGAAAGTGAAAGAGGAGAGTGAAAAAGTTGGCTTAAGCTCAACATTCAGAAAACGAAGATCATAGCATCTAGTCCCATCACTTCATGGGAAATAGATGCGGAAACAGTGGAAACAGTGACAGACTTTATTTTTCTGGGCTCCAAAATCACTGCAGATGGTGATTGCAGCCATGAAAGTAGAAGACACTTATTCCTTGGAAGAAAAGTTATGACCAACCTAGACAGCATATTGAAAAGCAGAGACATTGCCAACAAAGGTCCATCTAGTCAAGGCTATGGTTTTTCCAGTGGTCATGTACGGATGTGAGAGTTAGAGTATAAAGAAAGCTGAGCACTAAAGAATTGATGCCTTTGAACTGTGGTGTTGGAGAAGACTCTTGAGAGTCCCTTGGACTGCAAGGAGATCCAAGCAGTCCATCTTAAATGAAATCAGTCCTGAATATTCATTGGAAGGACTGATGCTGAAGCTGAAACTCCAATACTTTGGCCACCTGATGCAAAGAACTGACTCATTGGAAAAGACCCCCCCCCCAAAAAAAAAAGGAAAAGACCCTGATGCTGGGAAAGATTGAGGGCAGGAGGAGAAGGGTACAACAGAAGATGAGATGGTTTGGATGGCATCACTGACTCAATGGACATGGGTTTGAGTAAACTCCGAGAGTTGGTGATGGACAGAGAGGCCTGGCATGCTGCAGTCTGTGGGGGTTGCAAAGAGTCAGACTGAAATTTCGGAAGAGAGGCCGTTTAGAGAGAGCCAGGTTTAAGATATGGTGAAAAGATAGAAGGAGCATTCATTGAAGACACTGGAAAAAGGGAAGCTTAAAACATTTGTTTCTTAATTGTCTCACCGTTTTCTAGTCTTTGATCATTTTCTTATCGTTTCATTTCCTGGTGTTCTTTTATATTTACCCTTCTATTCTCCTTGCCACCCTTGGCCCTTTTCCTTGGCTTTGTGCAGGCTGTAGACTGGTGCTGCTCTTTAATTTGTGGAGTTCAGAATTGTCTTTTATCTGGGGGCTGTCTATTTGTACTGTGGGGAGAATTAGGATGACAGTTTTTCAAAGATTATTAAGCCTCTATAGACCTCATGTTTAGTCCATCTCAGATAGACTAACATAAACCTTTTATTTTAAATCACTTTGCTTACACACATAGCAAAATTTGTCCATGACTTTTAAGTTAGTAATGATGATAATGAGGAATTTTTTATTGGAATCCACAGACTGAGGAGCTTTTAATTTAGTTTCATCTTTTCCAATGAACTTTTGTTGTAGAATTTCTGCTACTAACATACTTGGACTTTAAGTAGTGAAATAAGCAAAAGGAGACAGTGTGGGTGTTCACATAGAATATAGTGAATCATTATAGTTCTCAAGTGGTCATATGGGGATAGTGGAATCGTGTGGCATGTTCTGTGTTGTGAGTACACAGACTGGAGTTGGAAAAGACAAGACTTTATGGAAAACTCAAAGCCCAAAGTTCTGTCCACATGACAACGTTCTCTAGATGCTATACCACATTAACTTGATATATGGTGGTTTTTGTCCCCTACAAGGTTAACTATTAATAGAAGGCGTAAGTCTACAACTGCAGTGCTAAGGGTTTTTTGGCAATTGGAGTCTAGAGATAATCACCACAGCCTCTCTTATACGTTGCTCAGGCATTTCACTGTGTATGTTCAAGCCGGTGTTTATAACACATTTTGATATCCTTTGATAAAATTTATGACTTTCATTTCTGTATTGGAATGTTTTTGAGCATTCTTACACCTGGAGATGGATACACACACACACACATCTGATTTTAGTTGTATAAACAAGACCCTTTTAATTTTCTCTGTGGTTTCCTAACCAGGAAGTTTAGTTCATGGTTCATAAAGTGTAACATAAGCCATAACATTTAAGTGGTGAAGTATGCAATGACATTTAAACATTTTGCATTATATTTTCTACCTCCATCTCTAAGTTGGATCTTTGTTACTGGCCATTGTGTACTCTTTAGGAGCCAAGTTCTTTATTGCTTGAGGGCCTTTGCACCTATTCCTACATTCTAGTATTCTTTTCATCAAATCTTTACATGGTGAATTTCTTCTCATGTTTTGAGTTTTAGCTAAATGCCACCTCCTCAGACATTTTTCTCAGGCCATCCTAATCTCCTCTGTCATATGATCCTATTTATTCCCTCATAGAAGTTATCATACTCGAGCTATTTTCCTGTTTAGTTATATGAATATATTTGCCTACTAGAATATAAATTACAAAAAATAACTATAAAAGAATATATAAAAAAGAAGCTATGTACTGAATAGAATGAATAGACATGGAGTGGTTGGCATTATCACTTACTTGCTGGAGATAAAATAGTAAATTAGAAAGATTAAGGGGATTTGCTTAAGATCTTACAGTCATTAAAGGAAAGAACTCAGACTTAAACCTGGAGATAGGGAGAAAAAATTGTTTTCTAGTAGTTCAGTTATTAGTACTTATTCATTCTGGTATTATCTATCCCGTCATTGCGACTATTGTGTCTAAATCATGTAGTTGTATTTTTGGATTTTCCTTAAAGTTAAACCTGTTTAACATTCTCAGAAAATTTAAAAAGTAATAATAATTGTAGTGATAATAGTAGTAGTAATAAAAATAATAATGACTGTCCATTCATTACCCTTAATGATAATGTCAGCTGCTTTATAGAGCTGTTGTGAGATTAACTAAAACAAGGTATGCAGAAGGTCCTAGACTAGGTAATTTTATGTTCTTTTTAAATATCAGTATTATTTTCTTCTGTAAGTTCTTTCAATTTTCAGATATTTATTTATCTGAGCATTTATCATCTGTGTGATAGCACCAGTAACACCTTGGGCAAGCTATTTAACCTCTCGACTTCAGTTGCCTACATCCCATAACCTTGAGATAATAATAGTAGTAAATGAGTTATGTATGTAAAACGCTTAAATACTGCCTGCCATGTAAATAGTTATAGCACTTTAAAATGTTGATTATTATTATTGTCTTGCCCTGTGAAGAAACCTATAAAGCTTTGCTTTGTTTGTTTTTTTAAGACTTTTTTGATGTGGACCATTTTCAAAGTGTTTATTGAATTTGTTACAATACTATTTCTGTTTTATATTTTGGTTTTTTTGGCTGCAAGGCATGTGGGATCTTAGCTCCCTGAACAGGGGTTGAACTTGCACCTTCTGTATTAAACGGTTAAGTCTTAATCACTGGACTGTCAGGGAAGTCCAAAACTTTGCTTTCTGAAAGACATAAAATATTTGAATATTATATGTGACACTTCTCGAAGGTTATACTCAGTAATGTAGAAAATATAAAATATTTCTGTTTGTATATAAATGAGATAAAATTCAATCAGAATTCCAAGAAAAGTTTTAACAATTTAAACTGGTGAATACAATTCTAAGGACCTACCAGTTACTGAAACATTAAAAAAAAAAAAAAAAAAAAAACCAATGTGGTAATCAAGACAATATGGTGCTGGCAGAGAATAAAGTGAAAAAATAAGTGAAATTATTTGAAATTAGAATTAGCTAATGAATGTAATATTAAAATGCAGAAATATCCCTTTGCTGACAAAGGTCTTTCTAGTCAAAGCTATGGTTTTTCCAATAGTCATGTGTGGATGTTGAGTTGGACCATAAAGAAAGCTGAGCACCGAAGAATTGATGCTTTTGAACTGTGGTGTTGGAGAAGACTCTTGAGAGTCCCTTGGGCTGCAAGGAGGTTCAACCAGTCCATCCTAAAGGAAATCAGTCCTGAATATTCATTGGAAGGACTGATGCTGAAGCTGAAACTCCAGTACTTTGGCCACCTGATGCGAAGAACTGACTCATTGGAAAAGACCCTGATGCTGGGAAAAATTGAAGGCAGGAGGAGAAGGGGATTACAGAGGATGAGATGGTTTGATGGCATCACCGACTCTATGGACATAAGTTTGAGCAAGCTCCAGGAGTTGGTGATGTACAGGGAAGCCTGGTGTGCTACAGTCTATGGGGTTGCAAGAGTCAGACGCAGCTGAGCAGCTGTACTGACTCACTGAATGAATGTAAGAATTCAGTATTGGATCAGAAGACATTTCAAGTCTATGTAGAAGGAATGAGTTATGTAATAAATGGTCTTGGGACACTGCCATTCACTTGGAAGGAAGTCAGATTGCTACTTTGTACTTTACATTCAAAAATATTCCAACCTTACTGAAGATTTAAACATAAAACAAGAATAAAACATGAAACAGTGTCATCACATCCAACATTGATGTTACAGTAACTCTGTTCAGATACACCCCTCTTCCCTTCTTTCTCCTCTTGCTGCACAGCAGACAGTAAGAACACAAAGATGACACTAGCACCATCACAAAAAGGAATTTGGAACTTGAGTCACTAGGTTAGAATGCAACAGTAGCCATGATAAGGCCATCATATGTTACTATCATGGCTGGACACTGATGATGAATTTGAATACCTAACATACAGCGAACAATGTATTGAGCAGTGTTTAAGGACTTTACACATTTTAGTTCATTTAGTTCTCACATGAGGTAGTATGCTTCTTATCCTCACTTTATGGGCAAGGACACCAAGGCCCAGAGAGGTTAAATAACTTGCCAAAGGTCACACAGTTGGCCAGTGGCAAAGCCAGGATATCATCGCAGTTAATCTGGCTCCAGAGTCTATACCCTTAACCACTTTGCTACACTGCTTATGTAGGAAACTAAAACATATAATGAAGAAGAAATCAGTAAAATTTGACAAGGATGACAGAGGTTACATCAGTGCAGCAAAACCCTGTCATGTAATAGCAAAGAGGAGAAAACCTAGTAGCATGAAGAAATAGATACATTGAGTGGACAGATATTGATGGAAATGGTCTAGTATTTACAAAGGCATTGTACAGATGATGATTGTTAGATGAAAACCCCATTTCACTCTTTTGCCCCTAAAGATGTATCAGATTGACTGTTTTTTTTTAATTACTTATTCTGTTTCTTTATAGCAAACCCATGTCAAAAATACGTTCTGTACATACACAAGAAAAATCTATGTATATTAGTTGGTGGTCTTTCCCTCCAGAGATCAAATCATACATCTCTTTACAATATAAGTACTTGTGATAAAAGACCAGAAAACACTCAGTAGACTCTTTAACATTCTCGTTGTGAATGATTCTGACACTGATTGGTTTTTATGCAGCTTGGTAACTGCTCACAGGCAAATGTTGAAGGGGCTTACAGGCAGTATTAATGATTTTAGGCGATGCAAAGACACTCAGATGTTTAAGTAGGGTGCTGCTCTGATTCTATTTGAGGTTTAGAGAAATCTATCCAAGTGCCCTGAAGCATAGATTCCAGGGGGACACGAGTAGATAGAAGAGCCTTTAGGAGGCTGTTGTGAGAAACACAGTGGGAAGTGGTAACACTAACAGAATTGGACAAAATTGAGGTGTATTTTGGAAGCAAAGTCAACAGGACCTCTTGGTGAACTGGATGTAAAGAGCAGGGAGGAACCAAGAAAGACCTGTGCTGTTAGAAATTGGTTTATGATTGGTGGTTCCACTTGTTAAGTAGAGGAACATGGAGGATGAGTTTATTTGAAGCCACTGGAGAACAGAGCAGTAGGAGAAATTTTCTAAATGATAATTCCCAGACTTAAGGTATCAGATCAGATCAGATCAGATCAGTCGCTCAGTCGTGTCCAACTCTTTGCGACCCCACGAATCGCAGCACACCAGGCCTCCCTGTCCATCACCAACTCCCGGAGTTCACTCAGACTCACATCCATCGAGTCAGTGATGCCATCCAGCCATCTCATCCTCTGTCGTCCCCTTCTCAAAGGATATGAAAATTGAGTTGTACAGGTAATTGTTACTAAATTTGTATGGGAAAGTATAAGGAGATGCCTTTCTTTTTCAGTCTGTATTTTATCTTGTGTAAGTTTATTGTTTTGGTTAATCTAAAAGTCTGTGTTTCTTTTCATAGGTAACCCAGGTTTTTCTGCCATGTATGTGCCATTTGCAAAGGCTTTGTATTCTGCAACAAAAAGACGCTTTCCAGTTTGGATTATCAGTCATGCTGGGCATGCCTTAGCCCCCAGAGGCAAGAAGATTCTTAAAAGCTCAGAAGGTATGTCTTCATTAACATTTGCTTTCTTTTACGGTGAATGGGTGTTCATATTTCTAGAAAGCCTGCTGAGGTTAAGAGTTACACCAGTGGAAACCTCTGCTTGTGGCATTACACCCATGATGCCACATTCTGGTAATTTTAGGATTTGAGGGGTCATTTTAGTTATTCTGCAGGTAATTTTTTTAAAGTTTGGGCAAATTAAACAGTTTGTCTAGGACTTACCATCTCTGTTTACCAACTAGTAATCAACTATATATTTATCAGTCATGTACTGTAGTTGCAGGATTGTATTAAGAGGAATGGGGAAGTGTTACAAGACATGGTCCTTAGCCATGGTTCTTACTCTAGAGAAGCTCTCATTCCCACATTTGTAGAGTGACTAAGTGATATCCCCTGGCCTGTGATCATGTGGATACTTAAAGAGTAAACAAAGGAGAGAGTAAAAGAGTTGAGTAGAATTTGAATTTGAGGGGTGGAGGTGTGTGCAGAGGTGTAACAAGCAGAAGGATTAACATGGGGGCAGGAAGAGAGATTCAGTAGGTACTTGAGGGCTGAGCAGGGCCAGATTCGGAGGAGCCTTGAAAGCTGAGGGTAGAACTGTGTGGTAGATTGCTGGAAGCCTTAAATGGAGGAAGTAGATCAGAGAGCTACAAATTACCTGCTTTTAATTCATGAGTATTCTAGCACATTCACTCTCTAAAAAAAAAAAAAAAAAAAAAAAATGACTAGAAACAAGATAAACAGTTTCTCTGTGGGCATTCCCTAAGGGTGTGTGTGCACTCCATCGTTGCGAACCCAGGGACTATATAGAGCAAGCCAGGCCTCTCTGGCCATGGAAATTTTCAGGCAGGAATACTGGAGTCGATAACCATTTCCTCCTCCAGGAGATCTTCCCCACCCAGGGATTGAACCCACATCTCCTGCATTGGCAGGCAGATTCTTTACCACTGAGCTATCTGGGAAGCCTATTCCTAAGGGCACCGCTTTGTTAATCTGAACTGGGAGAGAGGTGGATCTGGCTTCATTGCCTAGTTTGCCCCTGTTTCTGGTATGCTTCTTCTATGGTGTGAGCATCTTCTTGTAATTATCAAGCATCTAATGACAGAGGAAACCATGTGTGGTAGGGGAGGATGAAGGGATAGGTAATATGGGAACTCTCTGGGCTAATCTGCTTACATTTTCTACAACTCTAAACCATTCAAAATAAAATCTCTTAATAAAACAAATACTAGAGTTTTTAAATTATTTTAATATTTGCATTATACTTTTTTCATTGTATTAGTTCAACTCCCATAACAAAACCCATAAACTTAGGTAGCTTAAATAGCAGGAGTTTATTTTCTCATAGTCTGGAGACTGTAAGTCCAAAATTAGAATTTCAGCATAACTGTGGTCTAATGAGAGCCCTCTCCCTGGCTTTCAGGTGACCACCTCTTTTTGTCCTCACATGACAGAGGGGCAGGGAGGGAGGGAGGGAGAGAGAGAGGAAGGATGAGAAAGCAAGAGTGAGAGCCAGCCAACAAGCTCTCTGGTATCTCTTCTAATAAGGCACCAATCCCTTTATGAGGGCCCCACCCTTGTAACCTCCTCTAACCCTAGTTACCTCCCAAAGTCCCCATTTCCAAATACCATCACACTGTGGGCATGCAGTTGTTCAGCACAAAAATTTTAGGGGACACAAATATTCAGTCTACACAGTCATGAATGGGAATGTTATGTATCCACGTATTAATTCAATCACAAGTATTGGTCAGGGTATGTATATAACATTATACTAGAGCAATAGCGGGACATAGAAATTATCTCTTAAAACATTTTTACTAAATATTTGTTCAAGTTTTAGTAGCTGCCCTTCAGTCCATCCTCAGAAGTATTACCTTATAGGTGTTAGAAACAGGCCCTTTGAAGTCTCACTCCTGTTGAGTAGCAAAGGATAAGTTTCTCTTATAAGTGGAAATTCTTTCCACATTCATGAACATCTGCAGGCATGCTAAATTGTTTTTATTTGCAGAAGTGGGTGACAGTTAAGAGGTCATTTCTATTTTTATCCATGTCCTATTTTTGGCTTTTAACTGATACATATGGTCAAGACACAAGGTAGTTATTGCAGAATTTGAGAAACAAAATTACTCTTGTGCATACAGAGTAGATACTCTGGTTCTGTAGTTAGTATGGGATTTGGTTCTCTTTTCTTTATTCATAGATCAAACTATTCATGGGTCATCTCACTGTGAACATCACAACTCCCTGGCTCTTGACCTCTCCTCTGAATTCCTACATTTTGTAGTATAGATCAGCTTCCTGAAATGTTAGTCTTCCAGAATACTGTGTTAATTTTAAATTGACTTTAGCATCAGATGCCAGCTCTTCCCCATCCCGCCCCCCCCCCCCCCCCCCCCCCCACCGCCCCACCACTACACTAGTTTATTTTATTTGTTCAAGAACCCATCTTGCAAGCATGGGCTTTGATTCTGGGAGTCCAGATTCCCATACTTAGGAAGAAAAAAGCAAACTGTGCTTCATGTACATGGGTGAAAACTAAAGGCACATGGTTAATCACACTGTAATTAAGTTTCTATAGCCTAGCAGCCAGAAGCCACAGGTCCTTTAGGTCCTTCTGGATGCCCAAGAGGGTATCTGCACTTTTCCTGAGTCAGGCAACCTCTTCATCCTTCAGCTTCTGGTTGATAACACTGGTTAACTCCTGAGCGTTCAGGATACATGGAAGACTCAGGAACACTTCATTCTCAAAGCCATACATCCCTTCACAGTTGTTGACACTGGATGACTCCTGGATAGACTTTTCATCATGGATTCAATAAGATCAGCCACACTTAATCGAATAGCCCAGATGGTGTCACCTTTGAGCCTGATGACTTATAGGCATTTTCAACCACCATCTTATGCACTTCCTTCCAATTTTCGCTGTGATTATCTGTTCCCATTTCTGGATTCAGTTCCTGGAGAGAAATGCCTGCCACATTCACTTCACTCCACACAACCACACTTGAGTCATCATGTTCTCCTAGAATCCATCCGTGGTGGCTTGGGATGAATGCGTTTTTTCAGCCATAAAATAGTGAAGTCTAGCAAAATCCAGATTACATCGACTGCCAAACACACAGTGCTTGGGTAATCCACTTAGTTTCCAGGTAACATATATGAGAATATCCACTGGGTTGGAACCACCAGTCAGGACTGTACTTGATGATCTGAGGAATGATGAACTTAAAGACATTAATGTTCCTTTGCAGCAGATTCAGATGACTCTCTCCCTCTTGCTGGCGAACTCCTGCAGTTACTGCCACAATCTTGAAATTGGCAGTGACAGACTAATCTTTGTCTGCCACAGTTTTTGGTGTCTGAAGGAATAAGCTTCCGTGCTGCAAGTGCAGCATTTCTCCTTTGAGTTTATTTTCCAAAACACCCACGAGAGCAAGCTTATTAAAGACTTGCCCAGAGTGCTGATGCCACATGCAATACCAACTTGTCCAACACTCACTACAGTGATTTATTGTTTGGGACCGTTGCCTCTTCTTCTGCAACTAGTGGCAATCAGTTTTTCTTTAGGGAAAGAAAGTTCTTCAGATGGCTGTCAGGATTGCAGAAGAAAGTCAGAAGCCTGCATTTCCTAGGGTGCAGGATGGGCAAGGAAGGAGGAGGAGGCAGCCTTGGCTGCCTCTGAGCTTCCTCTACTATGATTCCAACTCTGTTTAAAAACAATTTTACTTATTTTGGCTGTGCTGGGGCTTCTTCATTGCTGCTCAGGCTTTTCTATAGTTGTGGTGCACGGGCTTCTTATTGTGGCAGGTTCTCTTATTGCAGACCACAGGCTCTAGGATACAAGGGCTCAGTAGTTGTAGCTCCCTGGCTCTAGAGCACAGGCTCAACAGTTGTGGCACACGAGCTTAGTTGCTCTGTGTCATGTGGGATCTTCTTGGATCAGGGATTGAACTGTATCTCACGCATTGGCAGGTGGATTCTTTACCACTGAGGCACCACGGAAGCCAGATGCCAACTCTTGAGAGTGCAATCTGAGATTTCCTTTTTCCTAATTCAATTTACTCACTAAAGCTTTGAGTACCTGCCTTTGAGTATCTTTGAGCCTGTCTCTTTGCTAGCACTTACAGAAAAATACCTCTGTGCTTAATGTACTTTACATTGTTTAGTATTAGTATTATCTCACCACCCAGACTCCCTTTTTAAAGCATTACAAGTAAGATTACCCTTATCTTGGCTAATGTCCTCCTCTCTTCAAAAACAGTTTCCACACTCAGTAGTGATCAGGTCCTTGATAAGCAAGAACATCCAGACTGTTTCAGCTCTAAAGTTGCCCAGATTTCTTCCATTACCATTTTCATCTACTTTATATTTTTTATTTCCCTAATCATGTTCTGTTTAGAATGATAAATTTATAGATTAAGTGTAGTCCCTCTATAAATTCCTCCAAAAATTCTAATTGCATTTTTTTTCATAGGAACAGAAAAAAATCCTAAAATTTGTATGGAGCCACAAAAGACACCAAATAGGCAAAATAATCTGGAGGAAGAGGATTGAAGTTCAGGTTCAAAGTTAAAGTATCACACTCCCTGATTTCAAGCTATATTACAAAGCTAGTGATCAAAACAGTGTGGCGGTGTTATAAGAACAGAGAACCCAGGAAAAACCATGAATAAAGGCTCAACTAATCTTTGACAGGGGCACCAGGAATACACAATAGGAAAAGGATGGTATCTCCAATAAATGGTATTGGGAAAACTGGATATCCACATACAAAAGAATAAAAAGAGACTGTTTATATGCATAAACAGTCTATATGCATATTAAGTCATTACCTTGTACACTTTTAAAAACAGTAATGTTGTACAACCTAACTATATGCAAATTTTGTCAGTCATACTTCAGTAAAGCTGGAAAGAAAAAAAATAATTATTGAAGCTAGACCATGGATACATAGAGATCTATTATACTATTCTCTGGACTTGTGCACGTTTGAAAACTTCCACTCTTAAAAAAAAGAGTTTAAAGAAAGAAAAAGAAATATAGAATCTTAAAGCTGAAAGTGGGTGCTTATGCTCAGTAGCTCAGGCGTGCCGACTCTTTGTGACCCCATGGACTGTAACCCTCCAGGCTCCTCTGTTCGTGGGATTTTCTAGGCAAGAGTACTGGAGTGGGTTGTCGTTTATACCTCTGGAGAATCTTCCTGACCCAGGGATCAAATCCACATCTCTTGAGTCTCCTGCATTGGCAGGCAGATTCTTTGCCATTGCACCACATGGGAAACCCCTAAAGCCAAAAGTATCGTCATTAAATTCCATCTTAAACCCTTATTTTTCAAGGAAGGAAAGTAAGGCCTAACAGGGCTAAATGACCTTGTGTCAGTGAATGGTAGAATCCAGACAGGATGCCAGCACTGCTGATCCTGAGGCCAGTGCTTTAGTCCTGTGGTAGCTCATCCCAGGTGGCTGGTGCAGCGAATAGCCCTTCGTGGTCACAGATTGTATCTTGGTCTGCCATCCTTTTCCGCTGTGACTTGTAAGGGGGACTGGGTAAATGGAGTATTGATGAGATTATGCAACTCGGCAGATGCTTGCCTAAATCCCTCAAAATGCTATTTTTCATAGTGTCTTTCTCTTTTTACATGTATGTGTGTATATATTTTTCTGTGAATGCAGTTTACTTGCGAGCCTTTTACACTTTGCTTAAATACTAGGGTATGCTTTGAAAGGCAAGTAACTATGGATTACCTAGCAATGAGAGATTTTGTGAAGTGAAATTGAATATATAGATTTCATTGCCTTGATTAAAAACATCTATTTCCACAACTATCACCTTCAAATGTGACTGAAAGTGAATCAAATGTGTGGTATACACTTGCTTTACCTTGAAATAGTTTAAAAGATACGTATTTCATTGTTCTAAGTTATTTCTTCATACATACTCAAAGAAAGTTGGGGGTTTCTTACAGCAGTTTTTCCTGTCAGGAAATTTATGTTTGCTTAAAATGTGCTTTGACTATCTTTGTGTTGTGTTGGAACACAGAGGTGTTAAAAGAATTCTTAGGAAACAGGCTTGCTTTACATACTAAATCTCGAAAAGCTGCCAACTGGCCTGTTATCTTAAGTCCAGAACGAGAAGAGATAACCACGGACAGGAGGAGATAGGAAGTAGTGAAAATACCTCATAGTACACTTCTTTCATGGTGTTGAAATTTAATGATGATTAGCTAGTGTGTTATATTCCTACATTCAGACCTCAGTGAGAAATACCATCATAATAGAAACTCTGTACTGAATTACCTATTGAGAAGAGTCCCAGCTCAGCCATCATAATAAGCCCTTAAGTCATACTTGAAGACAAAGACACTGAACAGAACATGAGTAGCAACTTTGAAAGTTGAAAATAGACTCAAAGAATAACCTTCCATCGATGGCTCTCAATCTTTGGCAGTTATCAGAATCACTTGGAGGATTTATTGGAACACAGATTACTGGGTGCCACCTCCTAAGCTGTTGATTCAGTGTATGTGGGGTGGGACCTGAGTATCTTCCGCATTTCTAACAAACTCCTAAGTACTATCTGTCCTGGTACCACATTTTCAGAAGTCCTGCCATAGATCTTCACCAGTAAAGATGTCTTGGTGGGGAAAACCAGTAGAAAGTATCTGTTGTTATGTTTGAATTTCCTTAGCTTATGCTGCTTGTGTGCTCTTGGAGTTAATGACAGTAATTAGAGCCTGGGTCCTTTGCTACTAATGAGAACAGTGCCATCTAGAGGCATTAGCCCAAAGGGCCACCACAGGGCCAAAGGAAACTGGTTTCTAGAGGAGGGTGAAAGGGCAGTTCATCCATCCTCAAGGATTTCTCAACAGCCTACTAGGTTATTGTGTGTGGTGCTACAGATGTATACGAAGAAATGAGAATGCCGCCTTTTAGTGAATTTCCACCCATGTTGTGAGTACCCCAAAAGTTCTATAAAGGGCAGATGGGGGTCTGAGCTTCACCAGTGGCCCCCCACCCCACCCCCCCACCCCGCATTCAACCAGAGCAGTTGTGCTTTCATCCGTTTTACGTACTGGAGGCTGTATTTGTAAACGCACGCTACAGTCGATTGATTTGGACAGATATATTATTCATCATCCAAGATTATTGTTCTAAAGTACAGGTTTTCTGACATGCAAAATATGGTGTGAAAAATACATAACTACTGAGAGAAAAGACATAAGCTCTAACCACACATCAAATGTTGAAAGTATGTTTTGCTTCATATTAGCACATGTTAAAATTATGAACAGTTGGAAATAATATTCTAGTTGCGCCACATTATCACAGTCATAAATTGAGTATAATTGGGAGAACAGATGTTCACCAATGTCAGAAGGAGGTGATTCAAGGGGGAAAAAAAGTGTGAAAAGAAAATTTGAGGAATTAGGAGTATAAACTCTTTCTGGCTTTGATTTAGTATGGAGTCAACTTACTTGATGGCAGATTCATTATCAACTATTTTAAGTCATTTGTTCAAAACGTGTAACATAAAAGCTAGAAATCATGGGTTAGTTTCACCTGATAAAACATGAACTAAAAAAATTACACAGTCTTTCAACGAATGATGAATTTGGGCGATGTTTATCCAGAGAATCATTAAACCACTCCCATTCTAGCACCCAAAACTGAAAGAAACAGAAAAACCAGTAGGCCTTTTCTTGCCAGAACTGATTGGCAGAGGAACATGGAGGTTAGAGGGAACGACTACAAGGCAGGGACAGTCAGTCAAGTCTCAGGGCTCACAAGAAATAAACAAGTGAGTCAGTGGTAGAAAGAGGCAGAAAACCAAAGGGTAGAGCAAGAAGAAATGTTGAGAATCAAGCAAATTGTTAGATTCTCATGGAAGACAGAAGAAAGCAGCAGACAGGAGCAGGGAGCCCAGCATTGTAGCTGAGGTCCTGTAACACAGATGGCGCCTTTGTCCTTCCCTTTGAGGTCCCTGGGTCTCTTCTCACTGCTTATACAGTGGAGTCCAGACTCCTGGGTGATGTTCAGGGTTCTACTTGATCTAGTCTCAACCTTCCTTTCTAGCCTTATACGTTCTACCTTTCCCATAACCACAAACAGACATAGAACTCATCGTGGTGTCCAAAATTATACTCACACTTTTATGCCTTTGTGTTATACTATCATGAATTTAGAGTGAATTTCATTTCTCTTTTTAGTTATGTATAGATAATGCTAAGCAACACATGATATTGTTTTGTGTGTTTTTTACAGCATGACCTAAAGAGCAAGCTGTACATTCATCTTGCTTAAAGTATTCTTTAAAATATGAAGTGCTGTTTTTAGCCCTTAATCTCCATGTGTAAACTGTTTAATTTAATTAAAGTTATCCTTAAGGTATAGATTTGGAGTAATGATGGGCGCAGGATAGGAGACTTCACTGGTTGAGAAAATTCTGGTGTAAGATTTAGAGAGTTTCTGTCTGCAGGCTCAGTCCTAGCAGAAGGCTCATGTAGCACTAATCTTTGGGCTTGTTAATTCTGTGGTCATTGGTGACTTGTAAATACTGTTTGTGTGACAATATATAGTAAAACATATGCGTTTAGATTCAGTGCATATCAAGATAAATATGTATGTGGATGTGTTATTAAAATATGTATTGTTAAATTTAGACCATTGTGATAGTGTTCAAATGTGTAGTTAAAATTAGTTATAGTAGTGTGAATATAATAAATGTATTTTCCAGGTATCTCTCTTGGTTTACGTGGAGAAAGGCATAGTACTTTTTATGTACTGTGAAAACATGGCAACATTTCTTTTCACTTTTTATAAATTCAAGAGGGTGTTACTTTCCTATTGTGATCCAATAAAACTCTATTTTCTTAAGGAAATGCTTGAGCTATACTTACTTCAGTATTTTGTAATGGTATTTTCATCTATTTCTGTTTCCTCTTATTAGACTATGAGCTCCTTGAAGACAAGGGAATGTATTGTATTTACATCTGTGTTTTCAGTATTTCATGGGCCAGTTAGTCACTGTTTTCTGTCAGAATAGTCAATTTAGTTCACATGAAATGAAAGAAAATAATAGTTACCAGTGTACCTGAAGATATACAATGTCAATTTTGATCCAAAATTGACAGAATTTTAGTAACTGGATCAATCAGTTTGAACAAATAGATGAAAAGTAAAGGTGAAGTATTGATATTACTTAATTTCTCAAAGAACAGATTTTACATACCTTTTGAAATAAACTCTATAATCAGTAAATGAGCTATGAAGTGGATTTCATTGAGATGGGTCTAAGAAAGAGGCTCAGGTTCTAAAAGGGAGTTGTCAATATCCTATTCAGGGCCATATATTGATAAAGAATTAGTAAATTGGATATAGTTCAGTTCACTTGCTCAGTCGTATCCAGCTGTTTGTGACCCCATGGACTGCAGCACGCCAGGCCTCTCTGTCCATCACCAACTCCCAGAGTTTACTCAAATTCATGTCCATTGAGTTGGTGATGCCATCCAACCATCTCATCCTCAGTCGTCCCCTTCTCCTCCCGCCTTCAATCTTTCCCAGCATCAGGGTCGTTTCCAATGAGTCATTCTTCACATCAGGTGGCCAAAGTATTGGAGTTTCAGCTTCAGCATCAGTCCTTCCAATGAATATTCAGGACTGATTTCCTTTAAGATGGACTGGTTGGATCTCCTTGCAGTCCACGGGACTTTCAAGAGTCTTCTCCAACACCACAGTTCAAAAGCATCAATTCATCGGTGCTCAGCTTTCTTTATAGTCCAACTCTCACATCCATACGTGACTACTGGAAAAACCATAGATTTGACTAGACAGACCTTTGTTGGCAAAGTAATGTCTCTGCTTTTCTTTCTTTTTTTTTTTTTGTCTCTGCTCTTCAATATGCTGTCTAGGTTGGTCATCACTTTTCTTCCAAGGAATAAGCATCTTTTAATTTCATGGCTGCAGTCACCACCTGCAGTGATTTTGGAGCCCCCCAAAATAGTCTGTCATTGTTTCCATTGTTTCCCCATCTATTTGCCATGAAGTGATGGGACCAGATGCCATGTTTTCTGAATGTTGAGTTTTAAGCCAACTTTTTCACTCTCCTCATTCACTTTCATCAAGAGGCTCTTTAGTTCTTCACTTTCCTCCATAAGGGTGGTATCATCTGCATATCTGAGGTTGTTGATATTTCTCCTGGCAATCTTGATTCCAGCTTGTGCTTCATCCAGTCCAGTGTTTCTCATGATGTACTCTGCTTATTAATTAAATAAGCAGGGTGACAATATACAGCCTTGACATACTCCTTTTCCTATTTGGACCCAGTCTGTTATTCCATGTCCAGTTCAAACTGTTGCTTCCTAACCTGCCTTCAGATTTCTCAGGCGGTAGGTCAGGTGGTCTGGTATTCCCATCTCTTTCAGAATTTTCCACAGTTTATTGTGATCCACACAGTCAAAGGCTTTGGCATAGTCAATAAAGCAGAAAGAGATGCTTTTCTGGAACTCTGTTGCTTTTTCAATGACCCAGCGGATGTTGGCAATTTGATCTCTGGTTCCTCTGCCTTTTCTAAACCCAGCTTGAACATCTGGAAGTTCATGGTTCACATACTGTTGAAGCCTTCCTTAGAGTATTTTGAGCATTAGTTTGCTAGCGTGTGAGATGAGTACAGTTGTGCAGTAGTTTGAGCATTCTCTGGCATTGCCTTTCTTTGGGATTGGAATGAAAACTGACCTTTTCCAGTTCTGTGGCCGCTGCTGAGTTTTGCAAATTTGCTGGCATATTGAGTGCAGCACATTCACAGCATCATCTTTTAGGATTTGAAATAGCTCCACTGGAATTCCATCACTTCCACTAGCTTTGTTCATAATGATGCTTCCTAAGGCCCACTTGACTTCACATTCCAGGATGTCTGGCTGTAGGTGAGTGATCCCATCCATTAATTCAGGCAATCTTCAGTTTAGAAACAGTTTGTTCCAAATATACTTAGTTGACTGTAACTTGGAGGACATTTTCCATATAATAAGAATGCTATAAATCATTTCCATGTTATCCTGATTTTTGATACAATTGGAATGTGATTTTTTTTGCAGTGTTTTATGGAGAGTAAGCTAATGATTCCTGGAATTTTTTCAGAGTATATTAGTAATAGAGAAAGTATACAGTCAAGTATATAGATACTCTTTTAGCTTTTAGTTTTTGCTAGTAAAGTAATATCCAGAGGGCACATTGAAATTTTTTATTATTGATTGTTTATTTATACAAAGTACTTTCCCCATTAATCTCATTACTTCAGAAAACACTAAATGGTGTGTTTATCTTGCCAATCTACTGAGCAATTCCCAGAGTTAAAGACAGACTTACCTCTGATCATTACTGAAATATTCATTTCAGTAATGATTTGAATTATAATCATCCTTAAATACAGAGAAGGCAATGGCAACCCACTCCAGTACTCTTGCCTGGAAGATCCCATGGACAGAGGAGCCTGGTAGGCTGCAGTCCATGGGGTCGCTAAGAGTTGGACACGACTGAGTGACTTCACTTTCACTTTTCACTTTCCTGCATTGGAGAAGGAAATGACAACCCACTCCAGTGTTCTTGCCTGGAGAATCCCAGGGATGGGGGAGCCTGGTGGGCTGCCGTCTATGGGGTCGCCTAGAGTCGGACACGACTGATGCGACTTAGCAGCAGCAGCGGCATCCTTAAATATGTTATAGAGCCTTATTTCTAGGATCAATGAAGTTTTTAAATGTATATTATATTTAGCTCATTTTCTTTCTCTTTGCTCTAACCATGTAAATGTTTTTGGTGTCTATTTGAGGGAGGCCTTAAATGACAGGAATTGGAATGATAGCAATTGTAAGTTTCATTTCTGAAATAGTTTATGCCAGACCCTTCCTCTGTACTTTAAAGTGTTATGCAAGCAACATTCCTCAGAGGCTAAAACTGCTATCTTCTGTTTATATGTAAAGAGACTTCAGCCAGAGGTTGAAGGATTTGCATGAGTCACTTAGTGAGGGGCTTAGCTGGAATTTAGAACCAGATTTATCTTGTCTCTGGTGCTCCTGATCTTTGTTCTATACTATACTGTCCCAATGAAAGGACAACTTCAACATTTTCAAAAGTTGTCTATTTTGAAAAATAAAGAACTTGGATCGCACATATTATAGGTATTTGTTTTGGGGTATCAGAACAATGTGATCACTCCTGGGTAGATTGATCAGAGAAAATTTATGAGCATAGTGAGTGTAAAGAACTCAAATAGAATATTAACTAAATCAAAATTTGGATTTGGAGACATCAGAGGCCCTATGAAAATCGAATTCTGTCTCTTCCCAATTCTGTTTTATGTTGAACTTCCTTGTTAAATGGAGAATGAATTCTAGACTGACCTGGAAAGAAGGATCAGAGCAGAACTCGGGTCACCGGGGAAATCGCCTATTTCCATAGTACCGCTGAAATAGGGAACTAAGCCTCACTGATCCAGCAAAAGGCTTTTCAGTAACTGTATGCCAGGCATTGTAGAAAAAGATAAGCAAGACATGAATAGTACAGCAGTAGTAAGTTAGGAATCATGAGGTGAGACAGACATGGGATGTTGCGGAAACTGAAAGAAGGAGGGCTACTTTACTCCTCATGGACTGAACCATAAAAAGGCTTCTCAGAGGATGTAACACTGGTTGAGAGTTTGAGGGATAAAAAAGAGTTAACTAGATTAAGCGGGCGCTGAGCACTGAAGGAAGAAAAACCAGCATGTACAGATGAAACTGAAGAGCAGTTCTTCAAAATGAGTTTTAGATACTTATAGTTTGCATCAGTACCTTATAGGAGTCATGAAGGCAAGAACTTTAGTATTCCAATGATTCAAATTTTAGAAAGCTATTGACTACCTTGTGAAATTTTGAAATAGTCTACACCCTGTCATTGAGGTTAAAACCCTGATACATGTTCATTCAGTTCAGTTCAGTTCAGTTCAGTCACTCAGTCGTGCCCAACTATTTGTGACCCCATGGACTGCAGCACGCCAGGCCTCCCTGTCCATCACCAACTCCCGGAGTTTACCCAAATTCATGTCCATTGAGTCGCTGATGCCATCCAACCATTTCATCCTCTGTCGTCCCCTTCTCCTCCTGCCCTCAATTACATGTTCATAGGGAAAACCTATTGAAGTTTTGTCTGTTCATAGAGTATCAGAGCTAGCAGCATGCTCTGAGGTTGTCTAGTCAGTTCATATTTTCATTCAACAATGATATTTACTGGGTGCTATTCACAGAGGACACAGAAATGAAAGATGGACCTTGCCTTCAAGGAGCTCATCGTCTAAAGGAGGAAATGAAAAGACAGTTATACAAGTATAATAAAATGCTAAATAAGAAGGGGATACGAGTTAAACACAAAGGAAGGCTCATTCACTTTTCCTAAAAATTAGCTAGATAAAATTTTGATTAGATCTTTAAGAATAGAAGACCCCTCTTCCTTGTGAAAGGAAGAAAGAATGTTTTGGGTCAGGACTGTGCTGGTTAAAAGGAACAGTTTGAAACATTTCTACTTAAATGTTTCAGTCTTGATTTCTCTAAACAAACAAAGATTATCAAAGCAGTGTCATAGATTTTCTTGGCTGTCTACTAGTCATATAACTGAACCTAACCAGTGGTTTTCAATGTGTGGTCCTGGGACCAGCAGTATCAGCATTTTCTGGAAATTTAGAAATGCAAAATTTCCAGCTCCAGCCCAGACCCACTGAATCAGAGTCTGGTGATGGGGCCTAGCAATTCGTGTTTTAACAAGTCTTCCAGAGGATCCTGACGCATGCTAAAATTTGAAAACCATTGGCCTAAACTACAACAGTTCAGGGAATAATTGAGAGTCATGGGCTTCAAGGACAGAGACCTGCTTTTGAATCTCACTGATCCCATTTCATAGCTGTGTAACTGCCAATCTATTTCCTAACATCTGAGCTTTGGTATTTTCTTCTATAAAATGAAGATAAGAATATTCCTTTCCAGGGTTGTTGTGAAGATTGATAGATACAATTTAAGTAAAACACCAACATTGTGGCTTGCACATGGTAGGCTTTCAATAAATGATAGCTACTACTATTGGTATTGTTTTTTCTTTTTTTTTCATTAAGATATTTTCCCTGGTGAAATGATTGCTTTCATTTACTGAATGAAGAGTACTTACATATTTCCTTTTAGATCCAAATGCTGAAGAAATTAAGGACATCTATGGAGTCTGTGGTCAAGTAGAACACAAATTAGCTTTCCTGAGAACTCAAGTGCCAAAGGAAATGAAGCTTGTGGTCATTGGCCATTCCATAGGCTCCTATTTTTCCCTTGAGATTCTGAAGCACGCACCTGAGCTCCCAGTAAGTATGCCTCCAAAGGTGACTGTCGGTACTTATTGTGCGCTTGCACAAGTCCTCTCAAATGTCCTTTGCACTTTTGTCTCTTCTTTAATTGATAAGTAGAACACAGAGAGGGATCCTTGGTGGCTACCTTTACCCTATCTCTGTAGTACTGTGGGCCTGTGTTGAATGTATGTTCATACCTTTCCCACCGTGTTTCAAAAATAATGCTGAACGAGGTAGGAATTTTCTGACTAAATGCCTGTGTTTTAAAAAATTAAAGCGTAGTAAATTCATAAAACTAAGATCATGGCATCTGGTCCCATGACTTTGTGGCAAGTAAAAGGGGGAAAAGTGGAAACAGTGACAGATTTTATTTCCTTGAGCTCCAGAATCACTGAAGATGGTGACTGCGGCCATGAAATTAAAAGACACTTGCTCCTTGGAAGGTAAACTGTGACAAACCTAGACAGCATATTAAAAGGCAGAGACATAACTTTGCTGACAAAGGTTCATATAGTCAAAGCTGTGGTTTTTTCCAGTAGTCATGTACAAATGTGAGTTGGATCATAAAGAATGCCGAAGGATTGATGGTTTCGAATCGTGGTGCTGGAGAGACTTGAGAGTCTCATGGACTGCAGGGAGATCAAATCAGTCAATCCTAAAGGAAATCAACCTGAATATTCATTGAAAAGACAGAAGCTGAAGCTCAAATACTTTGGCCACCTGATGCAAAGAGCTGACTCATTGGAAAAGACCCTGATGTTGGGAAAGACTGAGGGCAGGAGGAAAAGGGGGTGAGGATGAGATGACTTGGATGAGGATGAGATGGTTGAGATGGGATCACTGACTCAGTGGACATGAGTTTGAGCAAACTCCAGGAAACAGTGAAGGACAGGGAAGCCTGGTGTGCTGCAGTCCATGGGGTTGCAAAGAGTCGGACATAACTGAACAGCTGAACAACAGATAGTTAATTTATAATATTTTAGTTGAGCAAATGTCTGTTAAACTAGGGTGACCTGGAGTTTTTAAGTTACATATAACCTGCTGTTGTTCATAAAGGATTATTTAAAGGCAGTCACCAACTAAGACTGAGGCAAGAATCTTGTCTAGGAAGAGAATTGTATAAGTATTCATTTTTGCTCTTGTTTGGTCACTAAGTCGTGTTCGACTCTTTGCGACCCCATGGACTGCAACACACCAGGCTTCCCTGTCTTTTACTATCTCCTGGAGTTTGCTCAGATTCGTGTCCAGTAAATTCTCATATCTCCTCTCAAAAGGAGGAAGATTTATCATCATCCTTGTTGACAGGAAAACAGCTATGCTTAAGGAACACTAGATCGTTATTTAGTCCTAAGTCTGCATCCTTATCTGCTTTGTAGCTTGGCAGCCTTTTTGAGATACTCATTCATAAATACTTACTGCGTGCCACTATGCACCAGATAATAAGTGAGACACTGGAGACATAAAGACCTGTTTAAAGTGCCAGGAAAGCTAGCGAACTATAAAACACTTCGAAACAAAACAAAACCTCATACCTTTACTGACATATACCATTGAAATGATGCATTAAATGCGATTCACAACATAAATTATTTCCTCATTCAACAAACTTACATATTCAGCACTTGCCATGTAACAGGCCTCATGCTGCATTTTGATGACATCCCAGTGAATAAAATAGTCTGTGAGGCCAAGAGAGCCTGAAGCCTAATGGAAAACACAGACTAACCCATAGGTGTGGTACCTACTGTCTTATGTGAATAGAGAGTGTGTGGGAGCATGAAGGAGTGCTATTTAACCTGGTAATCTGAAGGCAAGACAGGAATGATTCTTTCCTGGGACCTCCCTAGCCTGGGAGATTTTCACTCCATGTGATAAAACATCCTCAGTGGTGTCTCAGTTCAGTTCAGTTCAGTCACTCGGTGGTGTCCGACTCTTTGCAACCCCATGAACGGCAGCACGCCAGGCCTCCCTGTCCATCACTAACTGCCGGAGTCCACCCAAACCCATGTCCATTGAGTCGGAGATGCCATCCAACCATCTCATCCTCTGTCATCCCCTTCTCCTCCTGCTTTCAATCTTCCCAGCAGCAGGGTCTTTTCAAATGAGTCAGCTCTTTGCATCAGGTGGCCAAAGGATTAGAGTTTCAGCTTCAACATTAGTCCTTCCAATGAACACCCAGGACTGATCTCCTTTAGTCTCAGCGCTCACTAGAAATTTGCTCCTTTTCCCACCGGCTTAACACACTTAACTTCTTACTTATGATTGCCATTGGGAAAATTACAACTGTAACCGCCTGGGGTATGGTGTTTCATACCAAATGGGGGCTGTTAATTTCTCACATTGGGTATAAGAAAGTATGTATTTCATCTTAAGTGTGAATTCAATCAATTCTAGATCACATTCCATTTACTGTATTGCTTCTACTCTATTTTCCCCCCCTAGATAAGGCATTTCAATCAGAAAGCAGGCTTCCCCCCCCCCTTTTTTTTTTTAGCATTAAGCATGGCTTCTCATCTCTGTTATGCCTCTGAAGCTCCTCTGGTACCATTTTATGAGGCTACTGTTTTCATAATATCCAGTCCGAGCCCTTAGCAGTTCTCTTTGCACGGTTGCTACAACTCCTTGCTCTGGAAACAAGACACCTAGGTTCAGACAGTTGCTGTCGTACTTTGCTTGTGTGACCTTGCGCAAGTTACTGAGTCTCCCTGTACCTTTGTTTCCTCATCTGTAAAAGGGGGATAGTAATGTGTTCTTCAAAGGACTTTTGTGAGAAATTATATAAAGAATGGTGGCTCAGATGGTAAAAGTGTCTGCCTACAATGCAGGAGACCCAGGTTAGATCCCTGGGCTGGGAAGATCCCCTGGAGAAGGAAATGGCAACCCATTCCAGTACTCTTGCCTGGAAAATCCCATGGACGGAGGAGCCTAGTAGGCTACAGTCCATGAAGTAGCAAAGAGTCAGACACGACTGAGCAACTTCACTTTCACTTTCTTTCATATAAAGAATGATACCTAGAACTTAAAAGTTTTATGTAAGTATTAGCTATAATTATCATAGTGGAGATAACTGGAAGCACTGGCTCAGTCATTAGATTAACTACTGTGTTAGTAATCTCAGCTCAGAACTTAACAGTATAAAGCACTACACATTTATTCTCTCCCAGTTTCTGTGGATCTGGTCATAACTTGGCTGGGTCCTCTGGTTCAGGGTCTCTCACGAGACTGTAATCAAAGTGTCTTCCAGGGCTGTGGTCTCATGTGAAGAACTGAATTGAGGAGAATCTGCCTCAGTTTACTCCTTCAAGTTTGTTGGACTGAGAGCCTCGGTTCACCACTGGCAGTTGGGTAGAGGCCACCCTCAGTTCATTAGAATGTGGGCCTCTCTAACTTGCCCCATCAGAGCAAGTCTGGGAGAAGAGCCAGAGAAAGAGTCTGCTGGCAAGATGGAAGTCACAGACCATAACTTTAATTACAGAAATGATACCTCACTACTTTTACAGTATTCTCTTTGTTAGAAACAGATTACTAAATCCAGCCCAAACTCAAGGGGAGTGGAGTATACTAAAGCATGAATATTAAAAGGCGAGGGTCACTGGGGGCCAAGTCAGAGGCTGCCCACCCCACCACTATCCCAGTTAGTATTTCACTTGTGTGATGTACTGTCAAGCATGTGGATATGTAGGCATATATATAAATTAAAATACTGAATACATTTCCTGGTGTAGGAAGTAACTTGGTCTTGTCAAATAAAATGTAGCAAACTGATATGAAGTGTAATTTTTGGTTATTAGTTGTTCCAAGTGTTTCAAAAGCTTTAAAACCATTTTTGAAAGTGTGCTTGCATGTTTGAAATAATAATAGCATTATTATTTGTGATGGTTAGTTTTACATGTCAGCCTTATTGGTCTAAGGGGTACTCAGATAGTTAGTAAAACATTTCTGAGTATGTCTGTGAGGACCAGAGAAAATCAGCATTTGAACTGGACTGAGTAAAAAAGATCTGCCCTGACCATGGTGGGCAGGCATCATCCAGTCTGTTGAGGGCACAAATAGAGCAAAAACTCCAGGAAGGGCAGATTCTTTCTTTTTCTCTCCTAGAGTTGAGACAGCCATCTTTTCCTGCCCTGTGACCTTGTAGTTCCAGATCTCAAGCCTTCGGCTTCACCTATTCCCCTGGTTCTCAGGTTTTTGAACTCGGACTGAACTATAAACTCACTTTCCTGGTTTCCAGCTTGCAGGTAGCATGTGGTGTGGGACCTCTTAGCCTCTCTCAGTGTGTGAGCCAATCCCTATAATAAATGTTTGGAGTCTGTTTCTCTGGGGAACCCTGGCAAATACACCATTCTGTAAACATAGGAAAGAAAAGATCCATTTCTGAGTCCTTCGATTTGTTAACTTAGAGATCTTTCCTTTCAGTTTTTGTTCGTTTGCTCCACATCCATTCTGCATGTACTGTTTAATTTTTCCTGTGCATATTTGAAGATAGTTGTTGAGCACATTTGTTTTGAATTTCTCTCTCTTTTTTGGCTTGTGTTCACATATCTGTTGGGAAAGAACTAGTCCCATGCATTTTACAGTTAATGTAGCTTCTTGCAGCTTCCTCACCTCTATCACTTTCTCATTAAGGATCTGCTTTCAAGTGTTCCTGCCCTTGCAGGAATAGTGGTGAAAAGAGAAAAGGCAGATGAAACATGAGCTTAACCTAGTCTAATTGTGGAGACATAACTCATGCTGTGATTATAGAGTTTCCAGAGAAACACAAAAGGCTGTGTTTTCTTATAAAGGATGTACTGTAGAAAACAGCGCATGCAATAAATTGTCCATAAAGTTTACCCGGGGAGGAAGGTGAACATCTGTATGATTTTTTTTTAATTATTATTCAAAAGCTTTATCTGGTTTCAATTAACTGCACTGTTGAAGTCCTCCCCCCAATACACACCCCTCTTTAAACACCTGGCCCAGCTAATATTGGTGGTGTGATCCCTGCTGAAGTGTTGAAATTTCAGTGTCTCTGGCCTAATCTCAGACGGCACAGTGCCTGCATGCCTGAAGTTAGCATGATACGCTCCATTTAAGATGTATTTGACAATCAAATAAGTTTGTATTAGCCAGAGTGTTGCAATCCCTAATCATTTTGCCAAAAATAAGTTAGCTGTTATGTTTTACAACATATGAAGTGTGATAATAAGAAACTTGTGTTTCCATCTCTTATGTTATTTTTACTGGAATATTTGACTTCCATAAGATTTTTGAGGACATATGTGTAGTTTAGTAGCTGGTTTATTTGGTTTTATTTTGGTTCAGTTCTTTATAATATTTTTGTAACTAATGATAGGAAACTATGGTCATAAAATCATTTTAAAAGACTTACTGTATATTTTACACATAATGTCTGACCTATTTTTTAATATACTGAAGGAAATAATTGACTCACTCTTAAAAATCTCATATTAAAAATTTTGTTTCTTTAAGCAAATTTGGTAGAATTATAGAAAGTCTTCATATATTTTGACATGAATGTCCAGAATAAAAAATTTTTAAAAGAAACTTGAGAAAATAGATAGTTGGAAGATTGTTCAATAGCACTGTCATGATTCAAAATAATAAACACAATTTCAGATTAGTAGGATCTTTAGAGACAGTCTAGTCCCATCTTTAATTTTATAGGTAGAAATGGAGAGAAAAGTGCCTTGCCAGGATTCAGCCTTGGCTCTATCTCAATCTAGGGGTAAGATATGATTACAATAATTGTGGATATGTTGTTGTTGTTTAGTCGCTAAGTTGTGTCCAAGTCTTTTGTGACCCCATGGACTGTAGCCTGCCAGGCTCCTCTATCCATGGGGTTTCCCAGGCAAGAATCCTGGAGTGGGTTACCATTTCCTTCTCCAGGGGATCTTCCTGATCCAAGGATTAAACCCATGTCTCTTGCATTGGCAGGCAGATTCTTACTACTTAGCCACCAGGGAAGCCCAGCTGTGGGTATAAAGAAAGTCTAAAGAAGATATCTGCTAGTGCTACTGCTAAGTCGCTTCAGTCATGTCCGACTCTGTGCGACCCCACAGACGGAAGCCCATCAGGCTCCCCCATCCTTGGGGGATTCTCCAGGCAAGAACACTGGAGTGGGTTGCCATTTCTTTATCCAAAGCATGAAAGTGAAAACTGAAAGGGAAGTTGCTCAGTCGTGTCCAACTCTTCGTGACCCCATGGACTGCAGCCCACCAGGCTCCTCCGTCCATGGGATTTTCCAGGCTAGAGTACTGGAGTGGGGTGCCATTGCCTTCTGATGGTTCTCTAAATCTTCGGATGGTGGCAGAGCCTCTAGATAGTATGGAATGTTCCTAGAGTGTACACAACCAGCTCCATGCAACTCATTACATTGTAGCTCATGGAATAGTAGATTAGACCCCATGAATGAAAAAGAAAAAAGTATTAGTTGCTCAGTCCTGTCTGACTCTTTGTAACCCCATGGATTGTAGCTCACCAGGCTCCTCTGTCCATTACATTCTCCAGGCAAGAATACTGGAGTGGAGTGCCATGCCTTCCTCTAGGGGATCTCAACCCCAGGGATTGAACCCTGGTCTCCTGCATTGCAGGCAGATTCGTTACCATCTGAACCACATGAATACTGCTCTGTCAGTGTAGGGCAGAAGGGGTGACATGGGGATAAAAATGTAATCATCTCACTGTCTAGAACTTTCCTTTAAATCAGTCTTCTGTATGTTCAAAATGTGCCATCTGATTCTTCCAAAAAATTGCATAAAGTTCAAGGTTGAGAGTTGAAAGCCCTGGATTCTTAACTGGGCACTAAGTCATAAAGTGAAATTCAAGTAATTTAACTTTTATTTTCCTCTAACAATTTATATGGCATTTAATGATAACACTTCCTCCCTTTCCAAGGGTACCAGATCCTTCAAAACTTAATTTTTTATATTATTTGGCCTTCCTTGGGGAAAATGCACAATACCATAGAGCTTCCTTTGTCTATCTGGTTGGCAAAAATACCTTCTCTCTAAGTGAAATTTCCAGATTACTTAAACTTACTCTTTAAAACCCTAGACTATGAGTAAAAACTTGTCTAAAACATATTTTTAACTTATCTGCCTTCAACAGTGTATGTTGATTATAGAAGAACTTTTCCCTAATGATTCAAGGACATCATTTTGATCAGATCAGATCAGTCGCTCAGTCATGTCTGACTCTTTGAGACCCCATGAATCGCAGCACGCCAGGCCTCCCTGTCCATCACCAACTCCCGGAGTTCACTGAGACTCATGTCCATCGAGTCAGTGATGCCATCCAGCCATCTCATCCTCTGTCATCCCCTTCTCCTCCTGCCCCCAATCCCTCCCAGCATCAGAGTCTTTTCCAATGAGTCAACTCTTCGCATGAGGTGGCCAAAGTACTGGAGTTTCAGCTTTAGCATCATTCCTTCCAAAGAAATCCCAGGGCTGATCTCCTTCAGAATGGACTGGTTGGATCTCCTTGCAGTCCAAGTGACTCTCAAGAGTCTTCTCCAACACCACAATTCAAAAGCATCAATTCTTCAGCACTCAGCCTTCTTCACAGTCCAACTCTTACATCCATACATGACCACAGGAAAAACCATAGCCTTGACTAGACGAACCTTTGTTGGCAAAGTAATGTCTCTGCTTTTGAATATGCTATCTATATTATTATACAATAAAATACAGTTAAAGGGATTTTGCCCATGTCCTGAAATTTCTTAGATGACAGTGCTTTTTTAAAAAAGAATTCTCATGTCTATTTATTTTATAGTTACTCCATCTCCTCTGTCAGTGTTAGGTACCATGTCTCCTCCCTACTTATACTTTGTTGCTACTGATTTGCTGCAAATAGAGAAAACATAATCGTAGAATTTCTTTTCAAGTAAAAAATGGACACATCTTAAATGAAGATATAAAGTAAAACTGGCGAAATTAAGTACATGGATTTTGACATTTCTTAGAGAAATAATAAAATAGCTTACTTTCTTTGGTTTATTATGAGCACCCCCGTGATGTATGTAGATAATCAAAATTTTAGTATTTTAGTGAGATACTCAAAACACACCACAAGTACAACTAAGAAGCTTGAAAAACTTTACCAAAAGAGTTAAAATAGCATGTTGGATCATCTCATCTGTGTGTTGAATCAGAAGTACATCTCATCTACGTTAGGAAAAAAATAAATTCAAATACTCTGAACGAAATGAGGTCATTGAGCTTGTGGTACACTTACACTATTCTGGTGAACCTGCTTGTCTGCAGAGTTAGACATGCTCAAGAGAAACATTGATATGATTACACTAAGTTGTGTTCAACAGTCAAGATAATCCAGAGGTGGGGGAAGAGTAGAAGATAATTCATTTCTCAAAGTAACTGTTGTCAAGAGTCCTGTCCCTAGATTAATTGGTAAGAAGCAGAAGGCAAAATGAAGTATCATGAGGCTCTGAGTGTTTTGAAAAGAGAGGTGACTTCTAACTGAGAAGATCAGACAAAAGCATCATTGAAGAGCAGGTGTTTGAGCAGAGGAAGGATGAGTCAGTGTTTAGAAATAGAATTTGATGGGGATTTTTTTGGGCAAGGTGGGAGTTGCTATCCATTCTAAACAGTAGGAAATGTATGGGGGGAAAAAAAGAGAGAGAGAAACGGTTTTTATCCCTGGGCACTGTAAGGGAACCAGCACAGTGTGCATGAAGGGAGCAGTGGGGCAGGAGAACCTAGGCTGATAGAGTGCAAGTGCAAGAGAGTTTGGACTCTATTTTCTGGACAGCATGGAGCCACTGAAGGACCTGTGATAATAGTAGTCATGCACTGGGTAAATTAACTTCTCAGTGAAAAGGAAATGGAGAGAGAGTATAGAATCAAAAGTAAACAACCAAGTGAATAGGCAAGTTGGCTAGTTCAGATGAGAAATAAAGAAGACAATAGACAGGATTTACCCAGGGACATTGTTAAAGAGAGAAAAGAAACAGGTCATAGATGTATATTAGGAAAGTGACTTCATTTGATGGAAAGGAGGATGGAGAGGAGGAAGCAGAGAAAAAGGCAAAATTTATAATAATTTTCCAGACAATTGTCTGCAATCCATTAGTGGGTCCTGAATTCACTTCAGTGGGTTGGAGCCTGTGGATTAGTCAAGATATGGTATACTATGCCTTGGTAACACAGTGTCAGTAGCTTTTAACAATAAAGATTTGCTTATCACTCTTTGAGGATAGGCTGCCCTCGTGTAATTCTCTCCATGCACTCTTATTCCAGAACCCAGGTTGATGAAATAGCTTCTCATGGCAGAGAATAAAGAGGAAATAGTGAGCCACACTTTGCATTTTAAAACGTCTGCCTGGAAGTGACATTTGTCACTCCTCATACTACACTGGGCAGAGAAAATCACATGAACAAGTCTGCCAGCAGGGAGGCCATGGAGTACAGTCCTCTTCAGAGAAGGGAAACATATGTTTGTAAACAATAAAACAGCATTTGAAAATAATCAAAGTAAAATAAAGCAAAATAAAATAGAATGGAAAATATTAATTTTATTGTTATAAAGGTATGTATTGTGGAATGTTTTTTGAATATGTGTTTTTATGAGTATGTGTTGAAATCCTAGGTTACAATATAGAATGTATATCTTATTGTGGGTCAAGGTAAGGAACTTAAAGGTCATTAACCTCGACTAGGGTATGCCACAGAAGTGAAGAAAAGAGAAAGGAGAATGTCTGGAAAGGCAAAGGTATGTGGTAGATTAAGGACGATCACAGATTCTTTGCCATTCCTTTCTCAGGAGGTTAGTCTCCTTCCCTTCCCCTTTGAATTTGGGCTGGGTATGTGATCTCATTTCACCAATGGGACACAGAGGAGATGATGTTCTGGTACTTCCAAGCCCAGGCCTTAAGGGGACTGGGAGCTTCCATTTTCTCCCTCTTGGAAGCCAATGCCAAATTAGAGTTTAGCAGCCCTGAGACCACCAAACTATGAGGAAGCCCAGGCTAGCCACCCAGAAGGGGATCATGAGGCCCCAGAAGTGAGTGAAACCTTCCTAAACTTTCCATCTGCTATGAGAAGCAGCCAAGTAAGTGACCCAAGTCTATGCCATGTGGAGCCAAAGTCTAGCTGAGCACTGTTTGAATTCCTGACCCACAGAATCAGAAACAATACATTTGAGGATGGTGTGTTAGGTAGGAGTAGATAACTGGGATAAGGTAAAGAAGTTGAGTTGAAGAGAAGGAAAATTTAAAGCTTCTGATATTGGTAATTGGAACATCATTGATAACCTAGAAGAGAACATTTTTAGTGAAATAATGGGAGAAGGAGGTTGAAGAAAGTTAGGTGCTCCAGGAATTGGCTGGTGAAGTGGAGAAGATAAGATGATAACTTAAGGAACAAGTTGGTCTAGGAAACATCTTTTCCCTGTAAGTGGGAGAGAATTTCGCATCTAGCGGGAATAGCCCATGCAGAGAGAGATGCTAAAAATGAAATAGAAATGTTTATTGGAACAGATTTCCTCCTCTTTGTCCTTTAAGCCTACACACTTGAATACTTGGATTTTTCTCAATCTTCATGTCCTTGCAAAAGGGTTTTTGTGCCTTGTGCTTGGTTCTTCATATGAGCCCAGAAACTTGAAACAGTTAAAAATTGAAGTTATTGTCATTACTCATACAGTTTATCCAAAATTCACTTGAAATTTACAAAACATGTTCACGTGTGACAAAGTTATTAACAACCTAATCTTTTCCCATTTTACAGGTAAGGAGAACAAAGTTCCAAGGAGTTATGTCTTATCCATATGTTAGTTAGCTAGTAAATGGCAAAACTAGGACTTTATATTCTGTTCTCTAGCTTTCCTATCGTTGGCCTTCAGGTGAGTTAGTTAGGAACGTTATGATTATGAATAATTAGAGCAAGTTACTTTGACAAACCGTCAAAACCTATTTGACCTAAACTTAAGGTTTCAACTGTTAATTATTTAAGACTTGAGTTCTTCAAATACACAAGGAGGTTTTAGTGGGAAGTGGGTGAATGCTTTTGAGGGAAGTAAGAGAGAGCTGGGAGAAGCAAGAACATGGCTGAATGTCTGGATCATGGAAGATCAGGGGAGTTGGTACTGAGGCACAGGCAAGGGCAGAAATCAAAGACAGTGAACAGAAACCTAGAATTGAGCTGGGGCAAAAGGAAGGATAGAATGTGAAGGGAATTGGAAGATTCTGCAAACACAGTGCCCAGTAGTTCTACCGTTGTGTCTACACGACCCATCAGTGAACCCGGGTGCAAGAAAACCACAGGGGTCAGGCAGTCAGCAACTACTCTGGCTTGTGAAAGACTCTCATAAATCCCGCATTCTAGGGAGGGTTTGTGCACAGTATGATGGAATGCTGTTTTTCTAATCCTGTATGTATATTTTAAATACATATTTGTTGTCTATGTGTGCACACACACGTTGTCTTTTCTGAATTACCCACAGACTGCCTTGTTGAAAACTAGACACGTGGAAAGTTTCAGCTTCAGCCATTTTTCAGTTATCTGCATATGAAAAAAAAAAAGATCCTGAAATTGCTTTCAAAGTGGAAAAATTGTGTGGGCTTTTTTCATCTTTTCATAACTCAAAAACTATTTAATATATTTTTTCAAACTTTGCAAAAAAAAAAAAAATCACCTTTGGGCTGAACCAAGCATGGAAAATTTCACCACAAAGGGCTAATTTTTTGGAAAGCTGCAAGAAAGTGAAAACAGGAGTTTATAATAGAACATTCTTCATGCATGTTAATACTTAGTACTTTATCTAATGCATTTCATCTGAGAATTTCTGAACACTTTTCAGATTTAAAAATTGAGCCATTCTAGTATTTGTGGTCCATGATAGACTATTAGATGTGGAAAATTCTCCGCATCCTCTTAAAAGTTCAGTATGTATTAGGAGTTCGTGAGATATGTTTACTATCTCACTACAGATAGGGCAGATGAAGTGAAGTGGCTATTAGCCAGAGAAAGCCTTACATTTACTGCTTAAACACATTTTATCACCATCTCTTCCTGGGGCTTCCCAGGTGGCTCAGTTGTAAAGAATTGGCCTGCCAGTGCAGGAGAGTCAGGAGATACAGCTTTGATCCCTGGGTTGGGAAGATCCTCTGGAGGAGGAAATGGCAACCCACTGCAGTGTTCTTACCTGGAAAATTCCATGGAGAGAGGAGCCTGGCTGCTACAGTCCTTAGAGTTGCAAAGAGTCTGATGCTCCTGAGCAACTAAGCACTCTTCTTGGTCCAGGAGTAGTTGTGAGTAGAATATATTTGATGACATAAGGTTTTAGATTCATCTTAGATTCATCTATCTGAGCCAATAGTTCTCAAAGCAGTGTCAGTATCATCGGATCGGATAGAAATGCAAATTATTCAGCACCACTTAAGAATCTTAAACTCTAGGCCTGGGTCCCACCAATTGGTGTTTTTAACAAGTACTGTAGGTGATTCTGGGGTTTCCCTGGTAGCTCAGATGGTAAAGAATCTGCCTACAATGCAGGAGACCTGGCTTCAATCCTTGGGTCAGGAAGATCCCGTGGAGAAGGAAATGGCTACCACTGCAGTATTCTTGCCCGGGCAATCCCATGGACAGAGGAACCTGGTGGGCTACCGTCATTTGGACACGACTAAGCACACACGCATGCAGGTGATTCTGGTGCATGCTCTAGTTTGAGAACTAGAACTTTCTCCAAAAGGTTGGAATGTAGAATATTCAAGATGTTATGGACAGTTAAATCTGTCCTTGGTCTTTTCATGACATGTCATCTCTGTCTTCTCATATCATTCCTTGGAAGCGAGAGGAATATTTATCAAGTTATCTAAAAGAAACATCTTCTTTTCTGTATTTCATGTGTTGTAGTTCTTTGCACCTAGGATCTTATCCACGGGTACAGCTAGTCCCCTTGAGTAAAGGTGTTGATACAGGGAAACAGCATTACCAAGACAGATTTTCTCATTTCAGTGATTCAGGCCTGGGATGGGACTATATTTCATTCTCATTTCTTTGAAGTCAAGTTCCAAGATTTAAGCAACAAGGTGGCAGAGGTCTGTCAGCGGATGCTGATTTAAGCCCTGCTTTTTTGTGTGTAAGTTCTCAGTCATATGCTTCGCAGAGACTTTCTGCATTCCAGCAAACTCCACTGTCTATATTTTTATATGTTCAGGCAATGAAGTAATTATATATGTGGCATTGTAACAAGTTTTGAGAATATTCTAGTGACAGAAGAGGACCTTTATCTAATCACTGGTGCCCCGGCTTGTACGGGTGAAACTTAGGCATAGCCTTGGAGGGGTGTTTAAGCAGTTTAAGGTATATTCTTCAGTTGCAGTCCATTTTGGTAGAAGTGTGAATATTATCATCTAAACTAATAATAATAGAAAGGAAAAAGAGACGTCTTTTAAAATTGATGACTTAAAAGTTTTATTATGAAAAGTTTCAAATGAAAAAAAATGTATAATAAATATCCAGATAGCCATTATCTGAAGTAACATAGCTACTAATATTTTCTCTTTACCTATTTTTTTTCTTCAGATATTTTCAGATAAATTAAAGCCCTCATATCTCACTCTTAAAAACATCACTGTGCATCTTTTAAGAAGGATTTTTTTTCTTATATAACTACCATGTCATCACACCTAACAAAATTAATGGTACTATCTAATATAGTTCATATTCAGATTTTCTTAGTCCCCAGAATGTTGTTTTACAGTTGGTTTGTGAGTCCTTTCTTTAAATTAAAGGCTTTTCTTTCCAATCATAAAAGTTAATATATTTTTAAATTTCAGGAAGGTCAGGAAAAAGTTTTTTTAAAACGTGTACTGTTATTTATTAGGATGTATTTAAGATATCTAATTTCCTTGTAGATATTTAGTATAATTAAAGATTAAATTATTATTAGCCATTTTACTATAATTATTATTTATTATATTACTATAATTATAATTTAAGGACCTTACTTAATTCTTTCAACAACTCTTGAAGGAGGCTATTCTTTTCCCATTTTGTACATGAGGAAATGGAGACTTAGAAGGACAGAAGTAACTTATTCAAGGTTAGACAGCTTATTGGGGGTGTGCTAGAATTTGAACCCACATTTGTTTGACTCCAGAGTCCATGTTCTCAGCCACTAACTAGTCTTATTATTAAAAAAGAATTTGTGGACTTCAGGAAAAAGAATAGCAGCTTCTCAGATAAAGGTACAAAGGACATGTACAGATAATTCACTGAGGAAGTTAGAAGAAAGTCTATCCAGAAATGTGTGCTGAGTACAATGTATGACACAGTGCTTAATAAACCATCGTATGGTAGTAGTTAATAGTGACCCTGTTGACTCTGGTAGTACTTGATGTTGACGAGTGTACCTCAACAGTTATCAAAGTGAGTTGCTGCTATTGCAGTATTTTAAAGAAGAAGTTCAGTGTTGTGTGTGTCTACCTCTGTGTGCATTTTTAGAAAGTCTGAGCAGGTAAATACCATGTGGCTTACAGTGGCGGTCTCTGGGGGAGGTAGAAGTAAGGGTGTACAGGAAGTGGAGACTACATTGTTTCTACTTTTTGCAATGATCATGTGTTACCAGAAAAAAGTAATTCCTATGAAAAGTGTTCATAGCCTTTGAGCCTACTAATTCTTTTCTTTGGAATGTATATTAAGAAACTAATCTCAAAAGTAACACATTCATGTACAAATATTTGTATCAAAAATTGTAAGCATCCTAATGTCCAACTATGAGGGAAAGTTTGAATATGGTATGTGCAATTATTAAAAGTGTATTTTCAAAAGACATTCTAAGACATGAAAGATAATTGTAGAATATTAAGGTTGCTATAATAATAAAGAGAATACAAAGCACAACTATATATCAAGAGATAACATGCATTTAAAAGCTTGAAAATAAAATGAATACAGAGGTTGTGTTTGAATGTTGTGTTTTGGAGTGATTTTCACCCTTAAAATTTTCTTTTAATGGCACATATTTTTGTAATAATTTATGGTTATATGTTTTCTTTCCTTTTTTAAAAAGCAGTTTGATTTTATGACTTCATAACAGAAAGTTGGTTCAGAGAGGTAAAGTTTTTAGTAACTTGTTCCACAGCAAGAGATAACAATCACAGGGGGAAAGAAAGGGTAGCATCAACTTCATGGTTTCTCTGCAGGAAAAGCCACCCCTGAAAGCAATAGTGGCTCTCAGTCAGTAGCAGCATCTCAGTAGCAGCCATCCTAGCTTTTTAACTCATCCTACTCCATTCAATTTAAGCAAGCTCCAGGAGTTGGTGATGGAAAGGGAAGCCTGGCGTGCTGCAGTCCTTGGAGTCGTAAAGAGTCAGACACTACTGAGCGACTGAACTGAGCTGAACTGAACTCCACTCAATTAGTTAGGCTTTTTCCATTCCTTGCAATTTTTTTTTTTGGTTGTTGTTGTTAATAAACCCTGCCTTCTCCCCCTTCATAAAATAATTTGGGTTGTGGATCGGTGTATATCTTGTTGGCTTGCCTCATGATTGTTATTAATTTTTGAATGTGATAACAAAATCACAGGTTGGGATCAGCATCATCGTTCAATCCTGCTGCTAGGGTGAAGCAGACCTATTTCAAATCTCGTCAGACTGTAAGTTTCATAATGGCTAGGACTTTAAGAGGCCCTGGGGTGTAAGCGAGCAAGTGGCACATGCTAAGTCAAAGTTGTTGTCTTTGTGAATAAACTGGCAGTTGGATGGATACAGGTCTGAAAAGCGTAGCTCGTGCCTTGCTACATTCAGACCTTATTTTGCCAATGAACTGGATGTTCACAGAAGAACAGATTCTGAGCCCCGGTGGATGGAGCATAGCAGTCAGTGAAGAGATAACATAGAAGAAAGTGGAAACAGATGAGCAAAATTCTGTGAAATTGGTTTTTTATGGCTATTGTTTATTCCAGCCAGAAGATTCTTTGCAAGTCTGTCAGTTTGTGGAGATGAGAACTATGAATGTGATGGTTAAGAAAGGAAAAGACTCTTTAATATGGTTTCCCTGTGTGCATGAGGCTGGTCTACCCTCCCTTCTTGCTATTATGGAAAATCTGTGAACAATATGCAATGTAGGCCTCAAAAAATTCCCTGAAGTGGAAAAAGCCTAGCAGGCACTAAATGAAAGATGCTTCACAAGAACGAAATGTGGTTGCTTTGAGATCTGATGATACGAGCCAGTTCAGACCAATTGCGTTTGGTTGGGAAGAAGCTAGATTTTATCAGGTATCGGGGAGATATACTGACAAATGCATGAAGACTGAAGGCCAGCATTGTTTCTGACAACCTGTTCCTCGGAAACCAGACAGTAAATAATTTCCCATTGTCAGTCATAAGAGACCAGAGGAAACAACACACGAATGAAGTCTGTAGACAGTCCAGAAGCTCCACTGCAACCAATAATTGTATCTCCTCACCCGCATGGTTGTCGGCGCTTCTGTGTAAGTCAAGCTGAGTGTTAGAGAGTCAGCCTTTTCCTCTTTCATAACTTGCTACCCTCAGAAAAGTGCTGAGGAGCTTGTGCCTACTGCAGAGGGCAGTCATGTCATACGAATGCTGATTGACATGGATTCAGAAGTGGTTTCATAAAATCTTGGGGCTGATTCTGATGATCATCAGGGTGCCAGGGGAATTCTCCTCAAGGTCCTCTGAGAGAGGTGGTCTCAACTTGTCCCCCTTGGCCGTAGTCCCTACGCCTGCCCTGTACATACCTAGTGCTCCCTCCTATTATTATCTCATATTAATAACTCATACATCCACTTCCTTTCTGTTTTTCCTACCACACCTAACAGATGGCTTCTGTCCACCATTTCAAGTCATCTCAATGCAAATTCTTGGTGAACTCTTCCGTGATTCTTCCCAGTCATTTTTACTGTCCTTCCTTTACAACCCTTTTTCTCAAAATTATTGTGTATTCCAACTTGCATTATAGGTATTACATATTTATATGATTCTACATATTAGATTTTTGAGCTTATTTTTAAATTGAGGTATAACTTTCACATAGTAACTTTTTTTCTCTCGCTGCTTCAATCTGGCTGTTCTTTCCTATTTTCTAGTTCAGTAACCCTCTCTTCAACTATAAATATACTTCTTTTAAATCCATCTGTTGAATTCTCAGTTTCATTCATTCTATTTTTTGCTTATAGAATTTCCATTTTATTGTTTTCATAGTTACCGTTTCTTAAAATTCTACATCTTGTCACTTAATTTTGTGATCATGTTAATCACGGTTGTTTTGAAGTTCATGTCTGACTTTCTCCTTTGAACTGTCAGCAGTGTTTTAAAGTACAATTTTATTCTTAAAAAGTAAAAATTCAGAGATGACATATTTGAAATAAAAATAAATGAAAATTGTACCTGATAATTCCATTGTCTAAGTGTCTTGTCTATACATTTCTTTTCTGCTTTCTCCTTCTTCATTTTCAGTTACGTTGTCTTGTTCCTCAGTATGTTTGTATGTTAGGGTTCTCCACAGGAACAGAACCAATAGAAAGTGACTAACTATAAGGAATTGGCTAACACAGTTATGGAGGCTGACAAGTCCTAAAAACTGGAGTCAGTAAACTGGAGACACAGGAAAGCTGGTGGTGTAAGTTTTGAGTCCAAACACAGGCCAACTCAAGACCCAGGAAGAGCCAGTATTTTGGTTCAAGTCCAAAGACAGGAAAAAAAACCAATGTCCCAGCTCAAAGACAGTCAGCAAGCCCAAGGAATTCTCTCTTACTCAACCTCTGTTTTCCTCAGACCTTCAACTGATGGGGTGAGGCCCACTAACACTGGGGAGGACAGTCTGCTGTACTAGGTCTTACTGCCACAAATGTTAATCTCATCCAAAACACCCTCCTAGACACACCCAGAGTAATGTTTGACCAAATATCTGCTAACCCCATGACCCAGACCAGTTGACACTGAAATAAACCATCTCTACTTGTTAAGTTTTTCTTCAGCTGAATACCTATCATTATATTGATATATGAAAAATTATTAAGATAATATGAGGCTCCTGTCTTCCTCCAGAGAGGATTTACTTGTGCTTTTGACTAGCAGTTATAGTCAGGCTTCCCAGGTGGCGCTAGCAGTAAAGAACCCGCCTGCCAACGCAGGAGACTTAAGAGTTGTGGGTTCAATCCCTGACTCAGGAAGATCCCCTGGAGGAGGGCACGGCACCCCACTCCAGTGTACTTGCCTGGAGAATCCCCTAGATAGAGGAGCCTGGCGGGCTGTGGCCCATAGAGTCACAAAGAGACTGAAGTGACTTAGCACAGCAGTTATAATGAGGATCAGTCACTTTAATACGATGAGGAATGGGGCTGAATCAGGGCTATCTTTGTGAGGCCTGGTACACTGCTGCTTGTAAGGGGTAGCCAATTAGTAGTTCCCACTGAGAGCCCAGCATCCGTTCTCTTTAATGGACACCAAATGCCCAAGTTTTGACCCTTGAGCCACAGAAGATTTCCAGAAACTCTTCAATTTCTTGGCCGTGTAGCCATTGCTTGCAAATTGGTAAATGACTAAAAAGAACTGTTTCAGCACACTTCTCAGAGTTTCCTTTGTCTCTAGAATTTTGGCCCTCCAGGTCTCTTCTGCCTTTGATACTTCCAAAGACACTTAAAAAAAAAAAAAAAAAACTTTTTCCAGCTTTTCTAATTGTTCTTGGCAGGCAGATGGCTCTGCATCCCCACACCCCATCACCGCCATTACTGCTTCTGCCTAGCTTCCCGTTCTCCAAGCTTTGCCTTGAGAAGTATGCCGTTTCGAGTTCTTTGTTCTTCATGTGACCTGTTTTTTCTCTGGACAGTTTTGGAATCTTCACTTTATCCACATTATTATGTTTTGTGATGACATTCCTTGGGTTGTTTATCCTTTCTAATCCGGAAACTGGCACTCTTACATCCTGAAAACTTTTCTCGTATTTTTTTCCTACTTGTTTTCTGATTGTTCACATGTTAAACCTTCAGAAAAGATTCTGTTGATGGATTTCATTTTCCATTGTTCATCTTTCACTCTTTTTAAAGTTCTATATGATGAGAAATGGATAATTTCCCAGCCTTATCTTGGAATCCATCTAATTAAACTTTTGATTTCAGCCTTCATACAGATAACTTCTTGTTCCTTGTTCCCTTTTTGTGGAGTCTTTTTTAACTTTGTGAGTGTTTCTTTCTCTCTCTGAGAAAAGCAAATTTGGGGGGTTTTGCTGTATCATGCATTGTCTCTATTCATTCTGAATTTTCTTTATCACTTTTTGCTTATGTTGATCTATAATAGAAGCTTCCTCAAGTGTCTGACATTCCTTTGTTATCTGTTCACATTTAGGAATGAAGCACCAGAAATCCTAGGAGGTTTGTGTGGGTGTGGGCCTTGTCAACTAGGCCGCTTCACAGCAGCATGATGGGATAGGTATCCTAACTTTTTTTTTGGGGGGGGGTGTTATTTCCCGGTGTCACTATCAGTGCATTCTTTCTCTAGAGCCCTTTAGTATCTCCCCTAAAACCTTCAAATCTCCTGCCCGAAAGCATCATCATTGAAGTGAGACAGTGTGAGAGGCTGGTGAAAGTGTCAGCATTCATGTTGGGCTTTCCCTCAGCCCTCCTTTCCACAAACGGCCCTTTTCCCTGCCTTTCCCTGGAAAGCTCTCTCCATCAACGTGTGTACAGAATAAACCTCCAGCCCTGAACTGTGGCTGGGGAGGGGAGTTGCTCGGGGGTATTGGGTGAGGCAGTGGGCCTGGGGGCACTGCCCCCTGCCTTCCATTGGTTCAGTGTGCTGTGTCCTTGCACTGTCATGGACTACCTGGTGGGGACTTGAGGCACCCATGAACCAGGAAAGAAGCCCTGCCCTCTTAGAGGTCGTAGTCTGCCAGGGGGAGATGATACTGAACGCAGAAATTACTATGTTCAAAGGTGAGAGACGACCTTGATGAAAACAGTGGAGCAAGATAAAGGAATTAGAAGCGCCACGCCTGGGGGTAGAGGGCAGTGGTGGACTGTACTTCGTTCTTTCTAACTGTGGGAGTGGTTTCAAGCTTAGCAAAGAGTTACAAGAAGAAGAGTACATAGAATGCTGTATACACTTTACCTGACTTACTGTTGTTATTTTACCTCATGTTCTGTGTTATTTGCTCTCCCTCTCCTGCCCCGCTACACACACACACACACACACACACACACACACACACACACACACGTGTATAAGGGGAATGGGGAGAGTCAGTGTATGTGTGTTGTGTGTGCATGTGTGTACATATATATAATGTATATATCTCTCTGAACTAGTTGAGAGTTAGTTACATATATTATGGCCCTTTGAAGTGAGCGATTCTTTTTTTAAGCTGGTGACTAAAATTTGCACTTGGTAACAGAGTATGTGATTCCTATTTTCATCGTGCAGTATTTTCAGATACCATGGGGCATTTTTAATTGATAAATTAGTGATATTTGGATGTCAGGTGCAGCATAATAAGAGCTGGCAGGAATGTGTAAAGGCTTGGGAACGCAGGCTGGTAGGGGTGGTAAGGCCTTCCCTGAGGCACTTGGCCTTTCTCTGTGCTCTGCAGGAGCAGAGGCCTTAGAAGTGCAGAGAGGCCGAGGTGAGACTCAGGAGCCAGGGTGGGGAGCGGCTAAGCCTAGGAGATACTGTGGCTACACAAGGAGGGCTGGTCTGCTCAGGGAGCTGGTGTGTCTGGGTGACAATGGGAGCCGGAGCACCCCCTTCAGAGACCTGTGAGGGAAAAGATAACATGGGTACATCTCTGATACATTGTTATTTTTTCCTGAATTGAAAGGAGGACAGATTCTTACTTATTTTATGATCAAAGCTGGTATTGGGGTTTATGGACTCCCTTCAGTTATTTGGGCCTAACCTTTTGCTGCGAGTTAACAGCTTGTTTTCCTGAGTTTTAATCTCTATCTCATGGGGTCTTAGCTTCCCCAACTGTTGGATCTGCCTGCCGCCAGATAAAATGGGACGTGCTTTGCCATAATCCATGCCTCTCCTTTGACTTCTGAGAAGCTCGGAGGGTTTCCTGAGACAGCTTCTGTGGCCGAAATCCCTTGTTGTCTGGTGCTTTGTGCTGCCCCCAGCATGTGCCCTGCCGTGGGGCCTTCCCTAGTCTGAAACCCTGTGATGGATACCATTGCCTTGTCTTCATACAAGTATACAGTGGTGTTTTCATGTGTGGAACTGAAGCGTACATGTTTCACAGCATCTTTCATCAAGGTTAAATGGGGAAGACTCTTTTTTTACTGATCTCCCTGGCTGACCCCGAGTTCTTGTCATCAGCACTTTGCTTATGCAGGCATTCAGTGAATGTTTGTCAAATAATTTCTCTTTCCATGGCCCTTTTCAAAGGTTCCTAGGCCATGATGAAGAGGTTTCTTGTGCCCATTTTATGTTTCTCTTGTACTTTTATTTCCGATAGCCTTCTGCCTAGTGTGTGTTTGCCATAAATCTCTCTTCCATTAGACTTCAAGTTCTCTAAAAGTGGAGACTCTTTGTCTTGTTCACTGTTTTGTCTCCAGCTCTCACCACAGCATTTGGTGTATCGTAGGTGCCAATATGTCTTTAATGAATGAACAAATGAACAAGCCAGAAAACAATCGATAAACCCCATGAATGACTCCTCCTTCCCTCTCCAGTGATTCAAGCTTTTAAAGACTGGAGTTTCTAACTTAGAAAAGCTCCAACTCCATCGTCAAGTAATTCAGGATTTTACTTCCTGACCTGCTTAGGGTATTCCAACTCCAAGCTTAAGAAATTGCTAAGTAAGATTTTTGGTCAGCAAAGCCATTCTTTCAGATCCTGTGTAGCTTTGCTGTTATTAACCAAGAGAAAGCTGATGTTGCCAGAGGCCACGATGGTGTTGTGAGAATGTCGGAGCTGTAGACGTGAGGGTGGCTTTGCTATTGTCACCATTCACTGAATTCTGGGGTTACCTGGAAAACACTGTTCAGTTCAGAATAACAGGGACTCTGTGATAGATTGCTGGACTCCAGAGTGGCTTGAGCATCATTAGTTTTCTGTTTGAGTTCTTAGTTATTCTGAATCTGAAAGACTCAAAAGGAAGTAGATTCTAAGAGATCTTAAGCTGAGGAGAAGAACGTTTTACATTCAAAATAAAATAAATCTGAAGTGTATAAAGTGACAAAAGCTTGAAAAGCATGGGTTGTAAGATTTTGAAGCCATGTTTCAAATGTGTAAGTGTAATCATATGTAAATATCAATGCAGATATGCAAGTGTTCCTTGTAATTTGCAGCCCTGAAGTGCAGATTAAAAGCATGAAATGACTTTTTTTGTTTTTGTTTTTTTATATTTGGGTAATTAAAGTGTAGAAAAATCTGTCCTAGAAGATCTGAATATAATTCACATGAATGAAAAATGGTAACAGTGGTCCATCTCATGAACGTCATCTGTCGTATGCAAAATGTTGCAGTGGCGTGATTTTTTTTCATTATCAACTTTGAAGGGTCTTCCTTCTTAGGATTTAGGGTTATTCTGAAGTTGAATGATTTGGAACACTTGTAAATATTGGCCTATCTCTAACAATAATGGTAGCAGTTGTTTCAACCACAGAGTTACATCACCAAACAATAATAATTATTAAGAAATTCTTTTGTCTGCAAGTATATGGTGTAATTAATGGACGGCATAGGCTTCCCAGGTGGCTCAGTGGACCAAAGCAGGAGATGCAGTTTCGATCCCTGGATCAAGAAGATCTCCTGGAGGAGGAAATGATAACCCACTCCAGTATTCTTGCCTGGAAAATGCCATGGACAGAGGAGCCTGGCAGTTCACAGTGCATGGGGTCTCACAGAGTCAGACACAATTTAGCAACTAAACAGTAACAACAGTGTGCTCTGACTTTACCATGTGTGGATTCATCTTTATCACTTTGTAACTAAATCTCAGTTTTCTCATCTATGGAAAAAGAAACTTACTTGATAAGGTTACGCATTAAATGAGATTATGTATATAAAATACATTAGCATAGTTCCTGCTGCTGCTGCTAAGTAGCTTTAGTCGTGTCCGACTCTGCGCGACCCCATAGACAGCAGCCCACCAGGCTCCCCCATCTCTGTGATTCTCCAGGCAAGAACACTGCAGTGGGTTGCCATTTCCTCCTCCAGGGGATCTTCCTGACCCAGGGATCAAACCTGCATCTCCTGATTTGGCAAGTGGATGCTTTACCACTGAGCCACCTGAGAAGCCATAAACTGCATACATATGATTCAGTAAGCTGAATAGCCTTATCCTAAGGAGAGGAAAACGTGGCCTTTGGGGAGAAGAGATAAACTAGGATTATTCCTAGGTCTGTGTTTTGACTACTAGCAACTTTATCTTTGAATGCTGCCTGGTTTTTATTGCATGTTCTCTAACATGTCTTAACGATGTTGGCAGTCATATGAAAGGAAAAGCTGTGTGCTATGTGTTCTTGTTTTCAGCTTGTAGGAAGTACCCTGCCATTATCACAGCAGGTGGGCTCAGCTGATAAGCAAATAGGGAAAGTAGCAGTGCCATTCTTCTTCTTAAGATGTTGAAGTACCGTTTATCATGGCTTCATTTAGTCATAACAGATAGACATCATTGCTGCACTCCAGAAAAATGGATGCATCTTTCATAAGCTCTCTGAACAGTATAAGTATATTGAAGGTTTCTTTTTTAGATTTTACTCTATTTAAAAATAAAATGCCTATTTTATGAAACAAATTGTACACAAACCACACCTGAACTTCATGCTCCTTACCTTATGGCTATACTTCAAATTGTTTCCTAACTTCCTTTCTGGAAGATCATTAATAATAATAATAAATTCAGGAGAAATAAACATCAAAATACTGTCTCCAGTCCCCCAAACATGCCCTGTATAAAAAGTCACAGTGTGTATATTTACTTTCCTATACTAGTCAAGAAAACGTGGTTGTGCTTCATTACCAAATGTTGACTCTGTTAGATTTCAAGTGAGAATGTGAAACGTATGAAATTGTTTCCTTAGAGTAGAATGAATTGGTCAGCCTAGAAATTATTTCTTTAATAAGACAGTAACATAAGAAAATGTTTTGTCATGTACACAAATTTGGAAACTTTCTCTGCACAGCTGTGGTATAAAATCAGGTATATTTCCTTGACCTCAGTGATTTTTTTTTTTTTTTTTTTGGCCAATAGGTTTCTCCATGAATAAAACAAATTTTTATTACTGTGCCTTACCCTATCACATTTGGACTATAAATTTCACTGAAATTATCATCATGATATGTAGGAAAGTCTAAGTTTCACCCAACAGGTAATAACTGTTGCTCTCCAAAGGCAAAAGAGGAAAACCAGCCTAGTCAACTAAATGTTAGTTGTGATAAACAATCTTTGGTCTTCTTATATTTTTAAGAGGTAATGATGCATTCAGAGTGCACATTAGAACTTCCTTATTGTTTCGGTACATTCCCATGATTTCATAGTGCACTTTAAATCTCAGCTTGTTATTGATACACGTCAACCAAATGTAAGCCTGTAGTTACTCGTGTATTTTTAGAGTTTTTCTTTGCATGTAGTTTTGTTTAACACGGGTCACAGTAACGGATCGTTTATACAAAGTAATGAATTGCTTCCCGTTTCTGCCAGCTGATTTCATCAGTCCAAAGTTCCTTAGGTGCTGTGGGTTACATAACCAGTATGGAATCTGTATGGTACATGTTTCAGTATGACAGTAACTGTATTAACCATTTATATTCTCTGAATCTTTGAGGACATTTTACTAAACACAAGGAAACCCGTTATTTTGAAGTGAATAAACTTGAAACTAAAATGAACAATGAGTTACCTGACACCAGACTTCTTGGAAAAACAGATTATTTTCATTAGTTGATTGCTCTGGCTTACTGTGGATTGGCTGGGGCGGGGAGGAGGGGCAGATTTCTTTCTAACTTTCCCATTTCAAATATTTGTCATGAGTTTTAGCATATTTTCCTGCTTTGATGAGCAGAGTACAATAGAACACAATTTAGTTTTACTTTCCTGAAGAATTTATAGCACCTGAAAGGACTAGTTCTGAATATTTTCTCTTATCTCTGGTGCCATTATAAATGCAGAAGGTTTAGAGGGTTAGGATTAAATGTACTGACCTCACATTATTCCCTAGAATTATTTTTTTAACCAAATCCCTGATAGTAGTTGGTTTGGTTATTTACTAACATGGTTAAAAGTTACTTGGAGGGAAAAATTAGATTGGAGTTGAATTGTTAAATTGTAGTTAGTGGGGATTACATTATTCAGTGATGTCTAATTTTCAAACAAAATTACCTTGGTGCATTCAGGATAAAAAGTCCAGAGAAAGTATGAGCCCCAAGGCTTAGAATGTCTGCTTTGCAGCTTGCTAATTCCCTTTTACTCACAATTCCAATCGGTTTATTTCAAAGAATAAACAGAATTAGAACACCCTCATTATTAGCACATACAGATCTACTTAATGTTCATTATACCATAGTATTCCATTAGATAGATATATCATAGTTTATGTAACTAATCATAATTATGGAAATCCATCTCCAGTCTTTTGCTATTCTAAATAATTCTGTTCTCCAGTTTTCCCAGCTGCATTTCAGTTCAGTTCAGTCACTCTGTCGTGTCTAACTCTTTGCGACCCCAGGGACTACAGCCCGCCAGGCTTCCCTGTGCATCACGAACTCCCAGAATTTACTCAAACTCATGTCCTTTGAGTCAGTGATGCCATCCAACCATCTCATCCTCTGTTGTCCCCTTCTCCTCTCACCTTCAGTCTTTCCCAGCATCAGTTCTTTGCATCAGGTAGCCAAAGTATTGGAGTTTCAGCTTCAGCATCAGTCCTTCCAGCGAATATTCAGGACCGATTTCCTTTAGGATGGACTGTTTGGCTCTCCTTCCTGTCCACGGGACTCTCAAGAGTCTTCTCCAACACCATAGTTCAAAAGCATCAATTCTTCCGCTCTCAGCTTTCTTTATAGTCCAGTTCTCACATCCATACATGACTACTGGAAAAACCATACCTATGATTGGATGCCCTTTGTTGGCAAAGTAATGTCTCTGCTTTTTAATATGCTGTCTAGGTTGGTCATGGCTTTTCTTCCAAGGAGCAAGCATCTTTTAATTTCATGGCTGCAGTCACCATCTGGAGTGATTTTGGAGCCCAAACAAAGTCTGTCACTGTTTTCATTGTTTCCCCATCTATTTGCCTGCATTTATGTATCAGCTTTTTTTTTTCCTCCTCCACTAATACCTTTATCATAAATTTAATTCCCATATATGTTCAGGTCTGTTTCTAGACCCATTTCTGTTCCACTGAGCTGTGTGATCCTTTTCTGATCATACAGTTTTAACTATCATGGCTTCATAATGTGTACTGTCAGTAAAGCTGATCGCCCTCTTTCTCTTCTTTTTCAGAATTCCTAGGTTTAATGTATTTCATTTTCCAGATGAACATTAATATAATTTGTCAAATTTCAAAATAAGGATCATCTTATTTAGTATTTAATTGGGATTGAATGAATTGAATTGATCAGTTAACTTAGTGGCAGAATTCATATCTCCTTTGCCATGGAAGAACAAATGTCCCTTTGGATTTTAAAGTTCTCTTTAGATAAGCGTAGTACATTTCTTTTTATGTTGGTGTTTAGCTATTATTTTTATACATGAAATTTTGTTAATGTTTTAAACATAAACCAAAAATAGTCATTTTACCTTGCAATATTTCTGTTGTTCAATCACTGTCATGTCTGACTCTTTGCCACCAATATTTCTAACTCTTACTTTTTTTTAATCGTAAAATTTCATTGATACAGTACTTCTAGGACACTAGTAACGATGCAATAGCCAAAGTAATCTTATTAAGATGGAAGTCAAACATATCATCCCTGTTTTCAGAACCCTTCAAAAGCTTTTTGGTGACTCAGAGTGGAAACCAAAGGCCCATTGGACCATCCATCGGCTGCTGCCCCTGTGATTATGATGGTCACAACCGAGCTGCTCTCCTTTCACACACTCTGCTCCAGCTGTACTGCCCTGCCTGTTTCTCTCTTTCTGTAAAATGTTTATTTATTTACTTGGCTGCACTGGGTCTTAGTTGCAGCACCAGTATCTTTAGTTGTGGCGTGTGGGATTTAGTTCCCTGACCAGGCCCCCTGCAGTGGGAGCACAGAGTCTCTGCCACTGGACCACCAGAGAAGTCTCTCTTAAACACCAAATTAGGTTCTATCTTATGGCCTATGCACTTGCTCTTCTCTCTCCCAGAAAACCTCTTTTTCCAAATATCTTCTGCTCATTCCATAGCTGCCTTTGCATAAATGTCACCTTTCTCTGAAACCTTCACTAAAACACCTCGTTTAGAGCCCACTTCCAGCAGTTTCCAGTCTTTCTTCATTATCTTCTGTCTTTCCTACCCCATCATAGGACTTGAAACTTACTGGTATCATCTCTTAATTACTTAATAATTATGTTTTTATAAATGAAACTCATATCCATATCCAATGCAGAAAGCCAAATATACTCAAGGCATTTTTGAAGAACAAGAAAATGGGGTTTAACTTACTCTACCAAATACCAAAATCTAAAGCTTTAGTAAGTAAGACATTGTGCTCTGGGCACAGAGTTAGAAAAGTAGGTCAATAAAACAGCTTAGAGAGCCCAGGAAAGGACCTTTCACATACAGGATTTGCTGCAGAAGCGTCACACCAGAAAAGCAGGGGAGGACTGCCTTTGCAGTTAATAGTGCTGTAACAATTGAGTTTCCATATGGAGGAAAATTGTTAGACCCGTATTTCACATGTAAAAATCAGTTTCAGGTAGATTATGGACTGAAAAAGTGAAAGACTAGGCCATCAAACTCTTAAAGATATTATTGAAGAATATTGCCTGCCAAGGAGCCTGCAGTGACTGTACTTTGGCCAACCTGGCTTCCTTACCAGATCGGGGAACTTTTGCTCCAGTTGGGACTAACAAAAGACAGCCCAGCTGAAGCTCAGAAGTTGGTTTCTTCATCATTGCCTTTGCTGCCACTGCAGCTGCTAAAGAAACCCGCTCTCCAGCGTCAAGGGAGAACTCTTCCTGTGCAATGGGGAAGGAGGTCCTTCGTAGCCCTTCAGCTGGGAGGACCCTGCAGGGCAGTATGAAGCCCTTCCTCTCTCAGTACCAAAGATTGCTCCATATAAACCCACCCCTGTGTGAAATCTCTCGAGTCCTAAGACGAGCAGAATGTTTGTAGCTCTTATAGGAATTAAAGGATTCATGACACTAAAATTACCCAAAAGACAGGGGAAGAAATCTGAATTTGAAGGTGTAAAGTCAGTGGTTAACTGTAGCACCTCTCCAATTGCTAAAAGATTTTTTTTAATTGTTTCTCCCTCTCAGACTCTTAAAAAGCATGCTGTTTGGTATCCAAGTGAAATGCTAGAGCCCTGAATCAAACTGCTAACGTTAGACAACTTGATGAAATTTACTTTCTGTGTGGAGCTCCAGACACCCACCAAAGTGATTGTACTTCAAAAACTGAAGCGGAAAGGCTAGCAATTATGCCATAATAAGTGTTCTTATTGATCCACATCAGTAGTACTTGGTATATTGTTAGATTTCTTAATTTTTGCCACTCTGAAGGATATATTCCACATGTCTAAGAGAGATAGCAGCCTTGTTTGAGCTACTGGGAGCAGTCCTGAAAAATATCTTTGGACAGAAAGGTGAAGGTGAAACAGTAGCTTGCCTACTATATGTGGACAGTGAGAATAGGGAGGCCTGTTCAGGAGCCCTGGAAATGTCATAAGGCTGTCATGTTCTTTACCAATGCTCCCCGAGACTGATGGCAACTGTCGCTGGGATGCTTGTGTCTGTACTCTGCTTACCCTGTGTCCTCAATGTAATCGTCATCACGGGTGGGTCAGGAATGCTGTAGCCCTGTGTGACGCTAAAAGGGGACAAAGAAGGTGACCAAACACCCGTAAAGCCCTGCGATTCCGAAGCTGATCTCGTTCCTCCTCTGTTTGTGTTCAAAAGCATTGAGTTGGAGTTCACTCTGGAAGTGGCATCCAGGGAGAATGATTCCTTTAACTGACTTTTCTTGTCTAGTCAGATTTCACAGAGACCCTGTAACCCTTGTGTGACTCTTTATACATATAACCTTTGTGTAAACCCACTGAGACGCAGGCAGCTGGCTCTGACTGGAGGATTCTGGATCATCCCTGACGTTCTGGAACCCACAATGATCTGCATCACAAGCACCCACGAATGCTCCATAAGGCCTTGATTCAGTACAGTCCATCCAGCTTCTCCTCTGCTTTGTACTTGAGAAGATGCCAAGGCCGCAGAAACGCAGCGTTCATTCAGAAAGCACATCATGAGCATTTTGCAACGTGTTGTTACCCATCCAGCATTTTAAAAATCATCTGAAAAGGCTGTGGTTCTCAGCCCCCAAAGAACGTCTTTTATTTAGTCATCATGCAGGCCTAGGGAACAGTACATTCTTACTTACCTGACAGAGAAGGACATGTAGCAGAAATCAGATTATTGTGACTGAAAAAGAAACAATGAAAAGATCTCAGATATTGTTGAGAGAAAAGGAAAAGCCTGTAGGAAATAGCTAAGCCCTTAGCTGCTAGATACGACCAAGGAAGAACAAGAAGATATGATTAGAAAGAAGGGTCCTCCACAGTTTTTACCCTCAAATCCCTGTTCTCTATCAGTGAGAGAGACATGAAGGCAGAGTGACAGGTGTTACCTGGTCAATGTAACGTTTGGTCAGTGCCACCAAATAGATTATTATGAAAAAGGACTGTCAATGGTAGAAGGTGAAAAAGAGACTGAGTCCACAAAACCCCACCTTTACTATCAGGTCCTACCAGGAGAAATACATCCAGTTCATCCAGAAGGAGGAATGTAAATACTTAAAAGAAATGATAAATCATTGATGCCCAAAATCAAAGGAATAGACTCACAACCAAAGTTAAACCCAGCCCAAGGCTTAAATCCACATGGTAGAACAGATAAGAAGTTACCATTGTCTCATTTCTGAAAAATCTAATTTCTAAAATATTTTTGAATGAAAAAAATAATATCCTCATGATTTGAGGTTGTAGACGAATTTCTTAAACCAAGGACAGAGAACCATAACTGCAAAAGAAAAGACTGTTAAATTCAGTTGTATCAAACGGAAGAGTTTATCTCCATTAAAAAAAAAATAAGAATAAGGAATGAACAGGCAAGTCAAGAACTACAACATGACAAAGGGCTGGTATCTAGACTAAAAAGTACCTTCTACAAATCAATAATTTAAAAAGACAGTCTAATAGAAAAATGTGAGACTTAAATAAGATATTTTCAGAGGATGTATAGAAAATGTTCCCAAAACATAAAAAGACATAAAAACCTTAAGTCAGAGCCATAACGAAATACCTCCAGATAACAGGTTAGTCAATTACAATTATAATTACAAAGTTTGCCAGAACCAAATATGAGGATATATAACACTGTGAACCCTAATGGTTGATGGTATGTGTGTATACTTAGTCCCTCAGTCATGTGTGACTCTTTGGTGTGGACTGTATCCTGACAGGTTCCTCTGTCCATGGAATTCTCCAGGCAAGAACACTGCAATGGGTTGCCATTCCCCTCTCCAGGGGATCTTACCAACCCAGGAATTGATCCTAGGTCTCCTGCACTGCAGATAGATTCTTTATCGTCTGAGCTATCAGGGAAGCCCATGTCTGATGGTAGGGGAGTACGCTGGTACAAGTTCTTTGGAAAACTATTTGGAACTACCTACTAACACTGCAGCTAACATGTGCAACCATATGTCCACATATTTCTACTTTGAGATGACATAGTCAACAGCAATACATGCACAATATACATGTGTAAAAATATCAGCATATTTGTAGTAACAACCTAGATATCTATCTATAAAATCAATTGTGTTGTGTTCTTACAATGGAAAACTAGATAGCAACAATAATGAGCTATTTCTATATGCATCAACAAGGATGGATCTTATAAACAATATTGATTGAAGGAAGTAAAATAAAAACACTGCATGATTACACTTGTATCAAGTTCATTAACAGACAAAAATTGACTGTGATATTAAGAGATAGGTGTTAGTCTGCTCAAACTGCCTAACAAAATGTCATATAGACTGGGTGGCCTAAACAACTGAAATTTATTTTCTTAGTTCTGGAGTTTGGAAGCCCAATATCAGCATGCCAACATGGTCAGTTTCTGGTGATACTTCTTCCTGGCCTATAGATGGCCATCTTCTCTCTGTGTGTTCTCCAGACCTCTTTTCTTTGTGCTCTTGGGAAGTGTCTGTCCTTTTAAGGACACTAATCTTATCCATGGCTTCGCAAGGAGCTCACTGGTAAAGAATCCGCCTGCCAGTGCAGGTTCGATCCCTGGATCAGGAAGATCACCTTGAGAAGGAAATAGCAACCTGCTCCAGTATTCTTGCCTGGAAAATTCCATGGACAGAGGAGTGTGGCAGGCTACAGTCCATGGGGTCACAAAGAGTCAGACATGACTGAGCAACTGAGCATGCATGCTTTATTGAAGTTGAATCAGTTGTTAAAAATATATTTCATCCTGGGCTTCCCTGGTGACTCGGTGGTAAAGAATCAACCTGCTGATGCAGGAGACACAGGTTCAGTTACTGGTCTGGGAAGATCCCACATGCTGTGGAGCATCTGAGAAGCCGGTGCTCTAGAGCCTGGGGAACCGCAGCTACTGAAACCCTAGTGCCCGTGCTCTGCAACAAGAGAAGCTGCCACAATGAGAAGCCTGTGCATCACAACTAGAGAGTAGCCCCCACTTGCCACAACTAGAGAAAAACCCATGCAATAAGAAGACTCAGCACAGCCCATATGTATATACATATATATGTATATACACACATATATGAGCCTGACAGACCACAGTCCATGGGGTTGTGCAGAGTCAGGCATAACTGAAGCGACGAAACAGCAGCAGCATATATACATATGGTCCTGTTAAAGATTATCTTTGGCTAGTAAGGTTACAGAATAGAGGAGCTTTTCAAAAGTAAACTATCTCCAAATATGAATAAAAGAAATTCTGACTAGAAATAGAGTATTTTTTGTAGTTTTAATCTCTTTGGGCATCATTAGTCAAATTGGTAATCCACTAAAATGGTAAATTCATTTCTACTTTCAGCAGTCTTTCAAAAGGAGTGGGAGTTGCTGTCATAATCAAAAACTTATGTATCTGATTTCCTCTTCATCCTGAAAATTAACCCCTTCAACTTGAGGGACATCCTTATATCCTACCCAGATTGGTTGAGGCCTGAGAAGGCAGTGGATGGTACTTCTCAGTCTGAATAGATCATTACTGCTGCTGCTAAGTCGCTTCAGTCGTGTCCGGCTCTGCGTGACCCCATAGACGGCCTCCTACCAGGCTCCTCTGTCCCTGGGATTCTCCAGGCAAGAACACTGGAGTGGGTTGCCATTTCCTTCTCCAGTGCATGAAAGTGAAAAGTGAAAGTGAAGTCGCTCAGTTGTGCCCGACTCTTCACGACCCCATGGACTGCAGCCCACCAGACTCCTCCGTCCATGGGATTTTCCAGGCAAGAGTACTGGAGTGGGTTGCCATTGCCTTCTCCGGAATAGATCATTAGCCATGTTCTAAAACCTAGTCATTTGTAGATACTATATAGAAGAAATGAGAAAGCAGTAACTTATCCCTTAGGAAAACTTCTCATCAAAATTTTTTTTTTCATTATAGGTAATTCGCTCCATTCTGCTGTTTCCAACAATTGAGCGAATGTCTGAGTCACCCAAAGGCAGGTTTGCCACACCTCTTTTGTGCTGGCTTCGATATGCTCTCTATGTTCCTTGCTACTTACTGCTTAAACCATGGCCTGAGAAAATCAAGTTCTTGGCGATCAGAATGGTCCTTCAAATGATGGACATACCAAGGGAATTTTTGTGTATGAATATGTTGGAACCATTCTGCCTTGGTAAGCACATTTTAAAATGTATATGTTTATTCTTATATCAGAAAGTGTTAAGAGAATAACCTCAGACAGTGGGTGAGTCTCAAACAAGGAATTATTTGTTATATTTTTCTCCCAAAAGTTTAAAACTTGAAACAAAATGAAAATAGTGAGGGATATTCTAAATGACAGAGAAGCCTCATCAGGCTTTAATTTTAAACCTTATCCTTCTGATTCTCTACTCTAGCTGCAGGACAATGAGAAAGAATTTTTCTCTATCTACTATATATGGAGTCCCTTACAGGAATCCACGGTGTTCCCTGTTAAGCTCAGTGTATAAACTGCAAAAATCAGCACAAGGAAACCAGGCCTAATATCCTCATAGAGTGAATAAACTATGATTTTGCTTTGCTCTTTAGAAGTTTTTGGAGAAATTTTAAAAAGTAATAAATAGTAGTCATGGTAGTATAACATTGGAGGCTTTAGTAATTATAGTTTCTGAATATGCCAGGGAATGTTTTTGGTACTTTACTTTTTGGCTTCAAATGATATTTTTAAATGTAATTTATCTTTTAGTTAGTACTAATTTATACTATATTTACAAATGATTTTAATAATAAAATTATGCTACCTCCATAGTCTATAAAATGGAGATATTAATATCCTGTACCTCAAAAGATTATTACAGGATTAAATGTGATAATTTATGCAAAGTGCCTATCTAGTATTTTATTTATAATAAGCCTCCAATAAATGGTATAGCAGCAGTTGCAGCAGCAAATAGCACTGTTCTAAGCTTTTACCTGTAGTCCTCAGAAGAACTAATGAAGTTCGGGTATTCCTGTCCCCATTTTACAGATGAAGATACTGAGGTTCAGAGAAGTTACAGTTTGCCTGAAGTCACACAACTAGTGGGTAGTGTTCAAATCCCAGCAGTATGCCACTGTGTCAGGCTTCCTTTACTGTAGCTGCTGCTGCTGTCTCTTTGCTCCAGTCAAGCATAAAAGCAGGACTACTGTCTAAAGTTTATGGTGCTCACTTACATTGATTCCCACAATTTCACGTGCATAGTGAGTTCAGAAACAAGTCACACCCCTGCCTTTATAGTTATACAGCCACAGATTATGCAGGACGTGTTTTCCTAAATAGCAAGAAGCAGTCATCACAAATACAAAGTTCAGCCTATTTGCTGTATTTATGGACTTCCCCCCACAATGTTCTACAAACACCTATTGTTTATTATAGGCTTAGCAAGGGAGAGGAAGAAGATAAGATAGGGAGAAGGGAAGCCAGGCTTGGAACAGTCATAAAAATCACCAAAGACTGAAGAGGACCTGCTGGTCCAGCCCCTTATTTTTCCCTCATAGAAGAGAAAGAAATAGCCTAGTAAGTGAAAATGGCATTGAGGGTGTAAGTCATACACCCTCAGTGAAATACCTAGAATTACCACTTTAAAATCTACATAAGGAGACATATTTTAAAAAAAACAAAAACACTATAAGTAAATCAAAATAGAATTCTAAAACATTCAGTAACACATAGACAGGCCAGAGAAAGAACATAGAAAAATAGAAAACAGATAGCTATCAGAAAACAAATAATAAAATGGCAAACAAGCTCTAACATTACCAATAGTTACATTAAAGCAAATGGTCAAAATATACCAATTAAAAGATAAAGATTGACAACATGAATTTAAAAACATAACCTGAGTATATGCAATCTTCAGAAAATGTAGTTAAAGCATAATCATATAGGTAGGTTGAAAATAACAGAATGGGAAAAGATATATCATGCAAATATTAATCAAAATGGACCAGGAATGATTATATTACTATCAGATAAAGTAGACTTCAGAGCAAAGAAAATTACCAGGAACAGAGAGGGATATTACATAATGATAATAGTGAAAGAGTTAATCTACTAAGGAGTCATAGTAATTCTAATATATGTATGTACAAACCAAGTGTGCTGCAAAATATATGAAGCAAAAACTGATACAACTGAAAGGATAATGGACAGTTATAGCTGGATACGTAAATATCCCTCTCAACAATCAGTAGAATGATAGGACAGAAAGTTAGCAAGGATATAGGTGAATTCAGCAACTGTATCAACCAACAGGATTTAATTTATAGAAAATGACAACTCACTCCATTATTCTTGCCTGGGAAATCCCATGGGCAGGGGAGTCTGGTGGGCTACAGTCCATGAGGTTGCAACAAGTTGGACATGACTGACACAATTGAGCTGCTAGACATGCACACACATAGAACACTTCACAGAATTATAAATACCCTCTTGAAGATGTAGGCTCCATAAGTTGTGCTCAAGAGAAAGGAATCTTCCTTTCAGCTGCAGTGATTGACGACTCCTGAGTCTTTGGGAGCCCTGAATGCAGGCATCAAGGAGCAAGACAGTTTGGGCATAGGACACGTTCCCCTCCATGACTCAAGGCAACCAGAGCCTTCCATCTGCATTGTTGCTTGGAGGAACTGTGGAATTTCTTTCCCATAGTACAGTTACAAGATGTGCAAAATAGACTGTAAACCAGACTAAACACTCAGCCACGTTGCTTCATCTCTGTTCCAAACAACCAACTTGCAAACAAACTTTTGGAGCACAGCCCTTGTATTTCTGACATCCTTTCCTTCTCTGATTTTCTGTTCTCGTCCTTCTATTGATAGATCTGGCTTTCTAACATCCAAGTAACCAATACTTTAGTAGTCTCTTTTTTTCCCTCATTACTCACCCCATCTATAATAACTTTGGGTAAAGAGAAAGAAGGCAAGAATTACCTGCTTTGTGTTCTTGTTTTATTCTTGTGTTCTTGTTCTTTGTGTTCTTTCTGCTTTGTGTTCTTGGTTTATTCTCTATAAGAAGGTTTAATCTTCTACTCATGACAGTAGGCTAATCCTTAACCAAGCGTCTCCATCATCTTAGCCAGCATCTTTTTACCTCTCCACTTTGGATACCAATTCACCCTTGCCTCTTCTCGCAATGGCTACCATAAAATGTACCTTTACCCAGACTTGCCCTAGCCATCCCACTAGTGATTCCTGTTACCTTGCTTAGGACAAATGGAAGAAGGTCCCAGCTGAGGGAGGCTGATACTCTTAAGTCCCTGACCCTTGAAGATGATTAGTGTATTCCTCCTGAGCTTCTATCCCATGAATGGTGAAGGCTAATCAATATTTCAACCAACCACTTGAGTTGATGACATGATTTTCATTTTACACAAAGAGAGGGCTCACTGGGGGAAAGGAATACCAGATCTGAGATCATTCACAGTGGTGAAATCTGTACTCTGCAGACCTCCCTCCTCCAGACCTACTTCTCTGTGGTTTGACTATCATCCAGACAATGACCTCCAGTATACCAGTCTGACCAGTTTACCCCCTAAAAGGAGGGCTTGCAGTGTTTGCACATTATGTAATGTCTGTGCTTCAGTAGAAATCTTACGGAAACAAACGGAGGAAGTTTGCCAGTCCAAGTGGTGGATAATAAATCCTGACCTATCTGGATAGAAACAGATTTTCTGTATCCTTTAGTTTATACACATATTTTTTTGTGGTAGTAAGGTCTGAAAAGTTCAAGGAACAAAACTATTCAGATATTTCAAATGCTGTTGTCCTTTTGGCAAAAATGGCAGTTCTTATAGGCTGAGAGTCTGTATTAGCCCTTTTTACCAGACTGAGTAAAACCTCCTTTCCTATCCAGCATTCAAGATAGAGTAGCCCTAATTCAGTTAGTGTGCTTCATAAACTTCACCATGTGTTCATCAATTCAATTTATGTAACTAGATTGTCTTGCATATTACTTTTAAAGAAAATTCATGGTTTTTTTTTTCCTTTAATTCTGTAATAGTTGCTACTATGTATTTTCTTTATAATAGATGTTCTTCTGTTTCATGAGAAATAGACTTCTCACTGAGACAGCTAAATTGGATTTTCTGATCAAAGCTAAAAGCAAATATATTTTAGCTTAGCAGTATCACAGGTCAAGATAATTAACATTTAAAAATATTCTAGAGTCTTTTTGTTAGTTAGACCAAATTGATGTCTTAATTCCTTTCATTTACCTAATTAGAAAAACATAGTGCAGACAAAGGGCATTCCTGGTGGATTTCATTACCTTTGTTGCATGCGTTCTTGTAAGAGACTTTTGTAATCTTTCCTTTCCTTAATCAATATGGAAGTAACTTTTAAAAGCATGTACAGTTATATGAACTGAAAACTATTCAATGAACTGCTGACACATAAGCTTCACTAAAGAATCACAAATTTCTTCTCAGAATATTTTTGACTTAATCCCAGAATAATATTTTGAATAAGACAAAACCAGACTCACATGTTACCTAGTCTCTCATTTTTGTGTGTAACTTAGGAAAATCCATTAAAAGCCAACTTCAGCTTTAATTATTCATGGAAGTTTAGCCTTAAATTCAGCAGAGAAGGAAAAAAATTTTGTGTGTGTGTGGTCAGTATTAGGATTTAGGCAAAAGGTAATTAGATATGGTATTAGAATATCACCTCTGCTTTAGAATTAAATGACTCAGTGAAGGTTTTATTATTTTTTTCTATAGAAGTTTATGTGTGTGTGTGTGTGTGTGTATTTAAATTATCTACCCCTCTAAAAAGTTGTATTATTTTTTAAAAATCATATGCCTTGAGTTGTGTGTTTTACTTTGATGAACTCTGTTACATTGATAAGAGTATCTGTTTACAAATCAGATCAACAAATACCTGCCAACTTGGCTTCCCCATGTCAGTGTCTAGACTCTCTTGTGACATCAGCTCTTGCTCTCCCTCAAGGATGGCAGTAGGTTTTTCCTCCTGACCCTCCCCCCAAACCTTCCCCTAAAAAGAAAAACACCAGCTCAGTCCCTACTCATTTATTTTATTTAACAGCCCTTACTGACACTTGCCATGAACCAAGGACCTGGATAATCACTGGAGAGAATAAATGAAATATAGCTGTTGAGATATATATATATATAAAATCACCCTAACATTATATTTCTATTTACATTTATATTTACATAGCATGGTAGAGTAAATCAGTGTGAGGAATTTTAATATATCACAGTTAAGACTGATATGAACACAGATGCAGGGCAGAAATAGTACCGAGAAAGGGAGAAACTAGTTCTACCTAGGTAAATAAGGGAGAAGACAAATGAATTCGGACTTGAAGATGACTTGGGAATTTTCCAGATGGACAAAATGGCATTAAGGTAGGTGATTAGGTTAATTAAACAGAAGGCAGCCTTCTGTTGTAGATCGTGTTTACTTGGAGAATTTAGTGATAGCGTTTAGCCTGTGACACGAATGTCCTATTGGTCTTCCGGTTTTAGCCTGCCTTCATTTCATTCCTTCGCCACTCCACTGTGAGTTGAAGTCCTGTAGTAATATTTAAACACTAAGAAGGTTTCAGAAGATGATGGTAGCAAATAAAATAGAACATTAGACTCAGTGAGGGTTTTTTACACCTGTATTTAGATTTGTTATGAAATGAAAGTAAGTAAGTACATTCCTCTAAATCATTCTCTTCCCTTCATGTTTTGTTTCCATTACTGCTACTACTAGATATTTCCTTCACTGTGGTGCTTGAAACTCTGATTTCTGCTGGGTTTCCAGGAATGCTGTCGACAGTCATTGCCAGGAGAAATGTGTTTTCCCCTTAGGAAATTACACTTCTATCTGGTATTATTGTTTCTGACCACTGTGTTGTGTTACGAGCATTTCTGAGGGAAGAAAAGGATGGCTTCCTTGGAGCAGTTACTGGAAAGGAAACTTGTATTCTACTTTCTAAAAGCAAACAATGAAAAAGTGTACATAGATGGGAAATTACCTGGAAAAACAAAAATGAGAATAAAGGTGAAGTACATCCCCCAATGAAAATTTTGCTTTTTAGAAATATAAGATTCCTTACACGTTTTTTGAATTTTTATACATTTCACTAATTCAAGGATAACACTGCAGAAAAAAGTGCCTGAAACATAAAAATGTTTACCTCCATGAATGATCAGAAAGTAAACTCGCATGTAACTTCCACCCAGCTCAAGAATCACCATTGCCTGGATATCACAAGCCTCTTTTATGCCCCCTGCATATCCCAAGTCCACTCCTGAGCTCATTCAGGTTGTCAGCAGAATCTAGTTCACTTGGCATTTTGATTGTAGTCCCTGTCTTCTTGCTGGTTGTCAGCAAGGGGTCCCTCTCAGCTCCTTGAGGTTAGTTTCATATCCTTCTCACATGGGCTCCATCTTCAAACCAACAGCAGTGAGTTTTGTCCTCTTAGGACTTTGAATCTGCGACTTTCTCTTCTGCTGCTAGCCAGAGGGAACTCAGATTTTGAAGGACTCGTGTGATTAGGTCAGGCCCACTGGGATAATCTCCCTTAAAGTCATCTCCACTTTATAACATAACCTAGTCATGGGAGCAATATGTCATCTTACTCACAGGTTTCACCCACACTCAGAGGGGATTGATTATAAAAGGGCAAGGATTGTTTATGTCATCGGAGAATTCTGCCTACCAGAGACCACCTGTTTTCTGCTGTTCTGAAATGCCACCTTTGTCAAGAATTAAATAACCATATATGTGTAGTCATTTCTGGAAGAATTTATTTAGAATCAATATTATTTCTTCTTTGAATGTCTTGTAGAATGGACCAATGAACTCATCTTGCCCTGGAGTTTTCTTTGTGGAGAGGCTTTTAAGTTACAAATTTAATTTCTTTAATAGATAGGAGAACTATTGAGGTTACCTATTGTCATGAATGCTTAGTCGCTCAGTCGTGTCTGACTCTTTGCAACCCCATGGACTGTAGCCAGCCAGGCTCCTCTGTCCATGGGATTTTTTTTCCAGGCAAGAATACTGGAGTGGGTTGCCATTTTCTCCTCCAAGGGATCTTGCCAATCCAGGGATCGAACCCATATCTCCCGCATTGCAGGTAGATTCTTAACTGCTGAGCCATCAGGGAAGCCCCTGTCTGTTGTCAAGTGAACTTCAAATTTGTGTCTGTGTACAGACTGTTTCATCTGAGTTTTTAAATTTCATGGCAAAGTCCACAAAATTACCCTAATTATCATTACTTTGCCAGCAAAGGTCCATCTAGTCAAGGCTATGGTTTTTCCAGTAGTCATATTTGGATGTGAGAGTTGGACTATAAAGATAGCTGAGTGCAGAATTGATGCTTTTGAACTGTGGTATTGGTGAAGACTCTTGAGAGTCCCTTGGACTGCAAGGAGATCCAACCAGTCAATCCTAAAGGAGAATAGTCCTCAGTGTTCATTGAAAGGACTAATGTTGAAGCTGAAACTCCAAAACTTCAGCCATCTGCTGCGAAGAGCTGACTCATTGAAAAGACCCTGATGCTGGGAAAGATTGAGGGCAGGAGGAGAACGGGATGACAGAGGATGAAATGGTTGGATGGCATCACCAACTCTGGGAGTTAGTGATGGACAGGGAGGCCTGGCGTGCTGTGGTCCATGGGGTTGCAAAGAGTTGGACATAACTGAGCGACTGAACTGAACTGATCCTTTTGATGTCTGTAGTATCTGAAGGGTTATCATTTCTCATTCCTGATATAGGTAATGTTTTATGTATTCTCACATTTTTTTTCTGAACAGTCTAGCTGTAGAGATTTATCAGTTTTATTGAACTTGTTTTTAGTTTCATTTAGTTTCTCACTTGTTTTTCTGGTCTCAATTTGATTAATTTCTGCTGTGAACTTTATTATTACTTTATTCTGCCTACTGACTGGAGTCAGACCAACTATCTTTTATATCAATATACACAAGTATGTTAAGTCCTATATTTAAGAGAGAGAGACTTTAAACTGTGTTTTTAAAAAGATCCATTTATGATTTCAAGAGGCGTACTTAAAATGACAAAAGAGTAAAAATAAAAGACAAATAAGAGGATGATGCCAAAAAGAAAGCAAACTAACAGTAATAACACCAACCAAAGTGGAATTCAAGGCACAGAGAATCAAATGAAAAATTGTGTAGCAGTACCAGAAAGTCTTTACCACTGAGCTACCAGGGAAGCCCACAAATTTGGATTACCGTTGGCTTTCTTCCTCTTTTCCAGATATTTGTCATCTTGAAAATGGGAGTCACTCTACCTATTTTGCATATAATAGGTATAATAGGACTGACCTTCATTAACAACTAACTCTTCAAGATCATTTAAACCTATTTTAAAACAGACATTCTTTATAGTTGTGTCCTTTCTAAAAAAAGGTTACCAAGATGTTTTAATGTTTGCAACTGTGTGTGGTTTCCCTGGTATGCATGATTTAGCTGTTAAAATGTGTGGTTCTAATCCTTAAGTCATAAAAATACCTTGATCAGGTACAGTGATACACATCTGCTGTGATATCTGACATTAGGCCATCATACAGCTAAATGTTGCTGCTGAGAAAGCCAGGTGAAGGTAAGAGAGAGCCTTACATAGGGCATGCCCTTGTTTCCAGAGTCAGTGCATGTCACTGACTCACGCCTCTCTTGGCCTCACTGATATCTTCCATCACATAGCACTTGCCAAAAGAAAAGGGTGAAACAGGAATTGACTACAATTACTTTGACATTTGTGTTTGTTCTATATATTCTAAATGTTTGTCTTTTTTTTTTTTTAATGTAGTTAACGCTGCCTACCTTGGGAGCCAAGAAATGAGGGAGGTAGTGAAGAGAGATGACGAAACCATCAAAGAACATTTACCTAAGGTAATCACTTTAGTGCGGCAGTACTTACTGTGGATGAAAGGCTAGAGTTGGTTAGAATTTATAAGACCTCAAGAGTTTGTAAATTTCAGATCATGTTCTAGTTAACGTTAATGTAGTCCTTGAAAGTTGCATAGAAAGTAAGTAAAGCTGACTGCATAGTTACTTAAATATGTTTTACCACCTGTTTTTGTTGGGTTTATTTTTAGAATTAATACTTTTCTCTAGAGCTCTGTACTGAAAAGACTCACAATAATATTTATGGGAAAAAAAAGTTATTTTAAAATATAAGTGAAACATTGGAAAAGAACTGACATTCCTGTGATCTGATGACTCGGTGAGCCCGTCTTTCTTATTCTCCAATGCACTAGTGTAGGAATGCCCAGTTCTGACATCAAGACCAGTTTTCTATACAAGCAGGTGCAGAAAGGGAACGATTGAAATAGTTAGCACTTTTAAGTTGCTGCTGTAAGTGATAAAACCTTAATACAAGCGTATTTGGAAGTACCAGTTTCTGAAACTGTGAGGGGCCATGGTTTAGGATGTGTCAAGCACCCTAGAATTTAGGTGGCCCTGGTACTCCCATGGCAGCGTTTACCTGTCTGTCCATTCTGAATAGGATAGAGTTGTGCCATCTAACATGGTAGCCACTAGCCACATGGGGTTTATTCGTGGCTCCTCTGAATTGACCTGTGCCATAAGTATAAAATACACATTGGATTTTAGAAACTTAGTACCAAAAAAAAAAAGTAAAATATTTCATTAACATTTATGTATTAATTACATGTTGAAAATGGTAATATTTTAGATACATAGGGTTAAATAATATATTGGATTGGCCAAAAATTTTGTTCAGATTTTTCCATGTGATGTCACAGAAAAAGCCAAATGAACATTTTGGCTAATCCAATATATTATTAAAAGTAATTTCATCCATTCCTTTATATGATACTTTTAAAAATGTAGTTATTAGAAAATACACTAAACATTTTTTTTTAATATAGTTAATGAGTTTTTTTGGTAATTACCTGCGTGCCTTTGTATTTCTGTTGGACTGTGCTAATATAGAACTTTGTAGTCAGTGCTGAACTGTGACATCTGCTGGATGCAATGAAATGAGCCCCACTGAGTGACCAACTCTTACAGGGCCCAGGAACCTACAATCTGCAAGTAAAATCTTAGATACCCTGCTGTGTTTAGAATCTTTGAGACATTTGACTTAAACTTGCCTACAGTTAATTCATATTTCTATAACCTCACAATAAAGTTATCTCAAAGCAAGAAATGTGTATGTTCTTAAAAAATATTTTTAGAATATTGATCTATCATAGCTTCACCCAGAAAGGACTTTTGAAAGTGCCAGTCTGTTTGTCTTATGACCACAGTGGTCATCATATTTCTAAAATAGCAGTTGGCTGGAGATTGAAATTTTGAACACAGAGAATACCCTCACTAGCTGAGTGGGGAGGTTGGGGCCTCATAGGGACCCACTTTCCAGGGCTTGCAACTGTTTCCAGTCCCTGATGTCTGTGAAAATGCAAGAAAAACAGTATTTTATTTTTTAGTTAAATTACAAGTAAATGTGTTTCAAAGCCTCATTTAAGTTCGCAAGGCTGGAAGTTGATAAAAACAGCTCAATTCCCAGTTAAGAAGATTGGCAGATGCTCATTTGACACTTGCTGAGTGACTAGACCCATCATGTGTCATATTCTGTCTTACCACCTGTGGAAGCCAGCTGCTGCGAAGTACTCATCATGCCTGGATTCTGTTTGTATGTTGTGCTCAGAGAGAGGTCAAAGGAAGGTGCTAACTTATTCCTGTCCCAAGTTAAATCCATATGCAAGTGTAATCATTCCCAGATAGAGGGCAGCTCATGGTTAACGGTGTTGGGACTGTACTTTGCAGAAACTTTTGTGGGAGAAATATGGAGGTATATGGTAGATGGCAGGCATTTCAAGGTTAATGTTAACACACAGTCACAGGGCTAAACCTTTCCAGCTAGAGGGAATGGTTTTATTTTGTTTTTAAGATAGCATTGAATGTATTCATGAAACTTGGGAAAGCAAGGCACGTTTAGTTTAATGATGCAAAACTACCCGCAGTTAATTGACTACCCTCGCTCCTAGCCACATTTGAATTCTCCCCCAGAATAATACAGTTCCAATTGCTAAGTGAAACAAGGTATAAAAAGACAGGAAGTTTATTGCAATTTTTTGTTTCTGTAATGAAAAAAAAAAGGAAACATGCTGTAATTTAATATTGGTAAAAAGTTGAATCAACATATGTCCCAGTCTACTTGAGAAAGTAAAGAAACAAAAGGGCACACGGTTCTAGCAAAATAGTGGGCATTTCCCCACGCCTTCCAAATCAGTTCCCAAGACTAGACATATCCCTATTTTATTTTTTTTAATGTTTATTTATTTATTTGGCTGCATCAGATCTTAGTTGCAACACTTGGCAGGATCCTTCATTGCAACATGTAGACTCTGTTAGTTATGGCATATGGGCTTTAGTTGCTCCATGGCATGTGGGATCTTAGTTACCTGACCAAGCATCAAACCTGCATCCCCTGCATTGCAAGGTGGATTCCTAAGTGCTGAACCACCAGGGAAGTCCCCATATCCCTGTTTTAGGTAATTGTACAGATACTCTGTCCCATCTCAGCCCAAACATAAGCATTCAGAAACGTCTTTCCTGTTAAGGACTGTACATTGTGAGGATGTTTTGAGCCACACATTTTGTTGCAAAAATCATTCAATTTATCTGTTATTCAATTTTAAAACGGTTCTGGAAAATGTATCTTTGTGCCATCCAGGCAGGAAGCCACAGTCCTCTAAAAACAGTCACTCTACTGCCTCATATGGATGGCCTTTGGATTCTTTCTCCTCTAGAACACTGCCATAATCAGCAGGCTTTGGATCTAAATTCAAACTTTTTACCACTGCATTTCCATATGAAGAGAACTTTTTAATCTTCTTGAAGCTAATGGGCCTTTTTAACTCTGAAAGTCTCCAGAGCTGACTGTCTTCCTACTTTACAAGGTCTGGACACTTTCCACCCAGAGTCAGCAGCCTTCAGCACTACATACGATTGTTTCCTTTTCCTGAAGCAAAGATATCAGACTCAGTTGTCTCCAAAAGAGTGGAGCAGGGCCTGTGGCATCATAGGTTGTGTTCTTTCCTCACCTGACTAAACTCTACCTGCCCTTTAGGACTTGGCTCCACTGTCATCTTTAAGAGGCCTTCCCCAGCCCCAAGTTTTGCTTAGAAGTCCCTCCCCTCAGTGCCCCTGGCTCCATATGTAGAGTTATAACATCAAATTTCTTACATGGGATTTTTATGTTCCCACCCCCACACTCCTTGGAGGTTTTTCTCATCTCGGTGTCCATGTGGCCTAGCACAGTGCATCATGTTTGGTGAACAATCAGTTAATGTAGACTAGATGGATGGACAGTAAAGCTGTGAGAGTATAGATTCTAAGCCTTGTTTGTGCCACGGATCTCTCTGACTGTGTCATGGATAGACTCCTCAGAATAATATTTTTTTAAGTACATGAAGTATATTTTTTACCACAAAAAGTTATATTGAAGTATCACTATCCAAATACATTAAAAGCATATTTGTGATGTATTTTATGTGCATCTTTTCTAACAAAATAAATGAGATATGCCATCAGTCAGAATTACTGTTGTAAATTTGTACTGATGTGCATAAAAACATTTAGTTTAGCTACAACCAGGGTACTGTAATTTGAAGATTTAAGTAATTTTATAGATGACAAACAATAGATATTTCTAATCCTTCTGAAATCATGGTTAGAGGTTAGCAAAAAAGGATGCATTCTTTTTCCTATCCAAGTTCACATTACCCTCTCCCTACAACTGCCACTGCATCTAACCATGAATGTGTGTGGACCTGTGGACCTCAGGTGAAGAAGCTTTGCTTTGAGGCCCTGGAGAAGGTTAGGCAACGTGGTGTTAACTCTGGCTTGGGCACTGGCCTGAAAATAGGAAGCCATGATGTGCTACACTAAAGAGACTATTTTGAGTTGTTGGGGAGTTGAAGGGTTTAAGAAGGAGGGTAATAATCAAGGTGATGTTCAAGAGGTTTGACAACCATATCCCTTAACCACTGACCCATCAGAACATACACCATCTGTGAACAAACAGTTAGTTCAGAGGTACCGGTTCATATCAGTTAGCCCAAGGAATGTGGCTACATTAACCAGTGAGGGGAATTATTTGGGAAAATGCATATCAGAATGTTGGAAAAGAATGAAATTTGAGGTGGGAAAATTGTTTAGAAGACTTTTATAAGAACTAAGGCAAGGGAGTTAGGGGTAAAGAGGGGGTTAGAATTTGGAAAGATCCAGGAAGTAGAATCAAAGACACTTAGCACTCATAGTTCATGAAAGCATGGACACGGAGTAAGATTATTTTTCTGCATTTGGATTTTGTAACGAGATAGGGAATATGGGAGGAGAAGTGCCAGCAAGTTGCAGGAGCTGGTTGAGAAAGTAGTTCCTTCCGGTCCTTTTGTTTGATACACCTGTGGGACATCCGGGGGACATGTGTCTGGCAGGTAGCTGGATATATGTGGATAGGAAGCCTAGAAGAGGAATCTGGGCTGAACTTTGGGAATGATAAGGATATTTTTGGAGTCATGAGCATGGGTAATAGTAACCCAAGGAAGTACGTAGAATGAGGAGAAAAGACATATAAAGGCTCATCCTTGGGGAACACAGCTAAAAAACTGGGAGGAAGAGAGGAGCTAATGACTAAGACGGGAGTGGAGGGGGGCAGGGAATGAGAGCCAGGATGGAGTAAACCAAAGCAAGAGCATCAACTGTACATTTTCGCCACCCCAGTCCCAATCCTTCTGGGAGCCCCCAGGGTATGCTCTGCATTATGAGGCACCTGGCGTCTGAGGCAAACAGGAGGTCAGCGTTCCCTCGCTCTGTCATTGTTCTCAACTACAAGGGGATGTATGTCTCGTTCACAGAAAAGTGAATTAGTGTTTGGTTTACAAACTTGAAGTTTTCATTTAAAACTCACTTAGGAGGGAAATTCTAAACTGCCGTGACCATCCTTGGCCTAGGCTCATGGAAACAGCTGGTGTGTGCTACTGCCAGACGGAATTCGAGCATCACTATCAGTCAATAGGGCTCTGAAATCGTTCCCAGCAAGAGCACACGAGACGCTGCTTTCTGACCACGGTGGGCAGCGGTGGGAGGACTGCCTGCAAATGGGACTGCCCCTGCCTCCAGAGGGCCAGCCTGGGGCCACGGTGTGGTTGGGAAAGGGGCAGAGGGTCCTCAGGAACAGGGACCCGCCTCTGCTACACACGCCCCCTCCTGCTTAACCCGCCCGACCCCGGAGACGCATGTTGCCTTTGGGAACAGACCTGGGCATGCAAATCCTTCGGACACGCCCACGTCCCGCTTAGCTGAGCATAGGACGCGCTCCCTGGACCCCGCTAACCAAGACTGCCTTTCCGCCAGCCTCGGCCTGAAACTGTTAGTTATGCCTGTTCAATCTGAAACCTGTTCAGAATACCATAATCATCCTGGAAATAGATAGTCTGTTTGGGTCTCAGTCATTTGGACCTGGAGACCTCCATCTGAAGCACTTTTGTGTCAGCACATCCTGGACTTTTCTGGCGGAGTTTTCTAGAGGAGCGTGATCCAGAGGAGGACGAGCGTATCGGAAGCAGAGCCCTGAGAGTCACTGCCTGAGGTTCACGCTCCACCTCCACCGCTTGCTTACTTAAGTGACCTTGGTTAAGTTATTGGACTTCACTGTGTCCCCTTTTTTGCATCATAAAATGGTTTAATAAGAGTATCTATTCTCATACAGTTGTTTCAAACCTGTAATGCTACATATAATTCATATAAATACCTTGCAAGAGTATCTAGCATATACTAAGCATTGAACAAAAGTTTATTATTATTATAGTTAGTCATATCCTAGGTATGCCTCTGAGTACTTTAAAAAGACTTTGCCTAACTTTTCCTCTCCCTACCCACCCTCTTCAGGGCTTCCCTGATAGCTCAGTTGGTAAGGAATCCTCCTGCAATGCAGGAGACCCCGGTTCAATTCCTGGGTTGGGAAGGTCCCCTGGAGAAGGGATAGGCTACCCACTACAGTATTCTTGGGCTTCCCTTGTGGCTCAGCTGGTAAGAATCCACCTGCAATGCAGGAGACCTGGGTCCAATCCCTGGGTTGGGAAGATGCCCTGGAGGAGGGAAAGGCTACCCACTCCAGTATTCTGACCTGGAAAATTCCATGGACTGTGTATAGTCCATGGGGTCACAGAGTCAGACATGACTGAGCGACTTACACTTTCACCCACCCCTTCAGATGTTTTCATTCTTTAATGAAAGATTTTCGTGATATTAAATACATAGCCAGTCCCATTCTGGCCACTTCTTCCTATAAGATGGCTAAGGGAGGTGTTGTATGGGAGCAGCAGTGAAGGAGAACACAGCGTTACTTCATCCTCACCAGAACCTCCAGTACCCTGGCGCCGAGAGTTCAGGTAAGCTGGCCTCGGCCGCTCCTCTCCGTTAGTTAAGCAAGACCCTTCTCATCTGCCGGTTTCCTGAGGCGTATGACCAAGGAGAAACAGACACACAGGGAGATAAGTTTGCTGCTGGTGCCGCAAGCTCTTTTGCTTCACCAGAGGAAGATAGACGCCTTGGGTCAGCTCCTCACTCCAGTCCCACGTAAGGAAGAGATGGAACTAGATATCGATGCCCCAGTGACTTCCACTTGGGAACGAGCAGGTTCTGGCCCTTTACACTTGAGTTGTGCAGAGAGGAGAGAGCCCCACTTTGCAGGGCTTTCGATGCGTGATTTTTCCAGTTTCTTGGAGAGTGGCCCAGTCTATAACCCGCTTGGACCTCCTCCAGTGCCTGCAGGGGGAGCAGGGCTCAGTGCTCCTGAAGGATCGTGTGTTCACCTCTGTCCTCGGCCACATTTTTTAATCTTCAGGGATTTTAATTCTCTTTTTTTTTTAAGAATGATAATTGATCCAGTTCTAGATGAAGGAAAGAAAGGAAACAAGGTAAATTGGACAATGGATTTTCTAAACTCTCTCCCTTTCTTCGGCAGTTGTTCAGGTTCTTAAAAACGGTTGCTCAGCCTCTTATACAGTGAAATAAGTCAGAAGAGGAAAACAAGGATTGTCTATTCATGCATATATATGGAATCTAAAAAAATGGTACTGATGAACCTAGGAGAGAATAGACTTATGGCCACAGCAGGGAAAGGTGAGGGTGGGATGAACTGAGAAAGTAGCATTGACATATATGCACTATCACATGTGAAATAGATAGCTGGTGGGAAGCTGCAGTATAACACAGGGAGCCCAGCCTGGCACTCTGTGATGACCTAGAGGGGTGAGATGGGGGGAGGCGAGGGAGGCTCAAGAGAGAGGGGGTATGTGTATATATATATAAATAATTATGAGTGCTTTGCATTCTTGTATGGCAGAAACCAACACAATATTTAAGCAATTTTCCACCAATTAAAAAAAATTTTTTAATGATTGCTCAGAAAGACTACAGTGAATTAGTTAAAGTTTTGTGATTGTTATTCTTCTGTTCCCAAGAGGGATGGGATTTTTAAGTAACTGAAAGGAGATGCTTGTATTACAAAATAGGTTTCCTTTACCGTTGCAGGGTCAAGGCTTAGGTGTCTGACTTTGGGGGAAGGATAGAAAGAGGAGCCTGTTGCTCTTGTCCAGCTTAGAAAGACAGAATTTGGATAGATTTTTTTCCTGATTTTATTGAGATAGAATTGACACATAACATTGTATTAAAGTGTACAACATAATGATGTAATATATGTATATATTGCACAATGATTATCACAGGTTTCGTTAACATCCATTACCTTAATTACAATTTTTTTCTTGGGATGAGAACTTTTAATGTCTACTCTCTTACTGACTTTCAAATATACAGTATAGTGTGAACTGTAGTCACCATGCTGTACATTACATCCCCACAACTTGTTTGTCTTATAACTGGAAGTTTATAGCTTTTGACAACCTTCACCCATTTCCTTCACCTCCTAACCTTTTCAGACTCCACATATAAGTGAGATCATACAATATTTGTCTTTCTATGTCTGATTTCACTCAGCATAATACTCTCAGGATGCATCCATATTGTCACAAATGGCAGGATTTCCTTCTTTATTTATAGCTGAATAATATTTATCACCAGAGATTTGTGTGTATGGCTTTTCTTTGTGTTTAATATCTTAAGTGTTGATATATCATTGACAGTGATTTTTGTTAGTTATTAGTTAAATATATAAACTTGTGTCATAAGGTGGTTTTTAGTATGTCTTCTGTTCTTACAATAATCCCTCTAGTAGTAATGCATAAAAGCCATTAACTCCATGTGTACTAAAACAAAACTTTGCTGCATCCCTCAGGTCAGAAGTCAGGTTTTCCTCCTACAGCGCTTTGTTCGTGCCTCTTTCTACCTGTTATGTTCAAGGGCAGCTTGTACCTGCCTGCGTTCTTCCCTACTCTGGAGCTTCTCTAAGGCAGAGCTGTCTTACTTCTGAATTTCAACCACTTAGCCAGTGCCAGGTGGAATATAAATTTAGAGTCATTTTGGGTGGAAATGCTGTGAATCTGTCAGATTCAGCAGCAAAAAGTGAAAAGAAAAAAATACATGATGAGAAAAGACAACTGTGGCTCCTATATGAGGGCAAGCTTCAACATTCACAGGGACATTTTAGCAGGGACATATCTCCTTAGGGGCAATAGAAGAGTTAAAGAAAATATGTCTGTGAGTTCAGAAATGATAGTAACCATAATTCCACCTTATTGTGGAAGGTACCCAGAGAAAAGCAAAAGCACAGTCCTAGACAATCAGAATCTAGAATTGAGAAAATTAAACTTTCTATTTAATAGAGAAATGATTACTTAACATAACAATTTAGAAATACAATAATTTCTATCTCTAATAATGAAGATGGGAGATAATAATGTATACTCTTGAACAATTCCCATGCATATCAAAGCAAGTGCCAAGGAGAAATACTATAGGAAATATCAAAGCAAGTGCCAAGGAGAAATACTATAGGAAATAATGTGTTTTCTTGTAATTGTTTGATTTAAACATCCTACTGATAGCCTGAGATTTCTTAGTTAACAGTTCCAGTATTCTCACAGTGGTAATCACCCCCATGGCATGCAGCACCCTAGAAGAACTACATAGACTTAACCATCACATTCAGTTAGTTTTCATAACCAGTTTAAGATTTCTCAGTCTTCAGGTTTGTGTTTTCATACCATTGTTCTGTTTATTCTTAATCGTAAACAGTGATATAAGGTTCTGACTAGTAATGCTCTCTCTGGATTTATAACTGAATTTTTCATTGGGTTATATTCACTAATTGTTTCAACTTAAGCACATTGTCTCACTAAGCCTAAATTTCCTTTTCTGTAAAATAGGATTAAAATACCTTCTTCAGAATATTATTGTAAGAACTCAGTGAACACAAAACTTAACATAGAGCCTGGCAAATTATTCTCAGTTTTCTTCAGGACATCATTACTTGTTGCGATTCATTTTTACATATCAGTGTATTAATAGTAATGGTATACACTCTTAACCACTATGCTTTGGTGTCTGGTTATTTCTTTCTTTCTACTTCACCTGTCCTTCCCCATCCCCCAGTACTACCTTCACACACCCCATACTTTTCCAGTTTCCTGTTTAGGGCTACAGGTGCAGAGTCCTCTGTTCAGATCTATTGCCTGTGACTTAAAATCCAGAGGGAACAGGAAGTATCTTGAGCCAATATATGTAAAGGCATTAGAAATGACCATGTGTTTGACTTACAAGCCAAGATTTTCTTACAGAACCCTTCATTGAATATAGCCTGAAGAAGAACTTAAAAAACAAAAACACCTTGTCCCACTTTCACTTAGAAATGTAACCAGATACAGCCCCCCTCAAAATAATTATAGTCATGGAGGACTGAGAGATAAAATCAAATGAACGTATGAGGAATCTGTGATCCTCATTGTTAACGCTGTCTTCAACACTGACATCACTTTGTGTTGAGGTTCCTAGTACATGCTTGGGACAGTGCTTGCTCCATAACTACTTGGCCAGGACTTGTCTCTTGATACCTGATGGTAGGTGTATGTCCCTGTAATCCGTATTTATTATTCCTGCTCAACTGTCTGACACCTTCATGCATGAGGAAAGAGATGGTGTTTCCCCAGTGCTGGACTTCTCAGTGGAGATATTTAAAGTTATGATTGCCTCACTGAAAAGTAAATGCATCACAGAAATAGTCTTTGAAGAGTTGGTTAGGTGGAAAGCAAATAGCAGGTGCCACTGTGATGCTGTCCTCCTTGTCAGAGACTTCACTGGGAGCAATCTTTTTTGCCTTGCTTTCTTTCTCACTAACCCTTTTGGTTTAGGGTTTTTCACACAACCTCACCACCATAGCCTGCATTGGCATTAGGAATCCCAAAGTACTCTTCTTGGTGAGAGAAGAGAACACTCTGGAGCAGAGGAATAGACAGCCCTGATGGCCACGAACCCAAGCCTGAATTTTCCAGATTTTTTAACACAGTATGTTTCATACTCTGAGGAAGTGCTGAACAACTGTGCATAATGACTGTTCCAGATGCTGTTTCCTGGATATAATTTAAAGCATTCTTGGTGCTAAGAGTAGGGAGTGGTTTAGAGAGAACCTGAAGTTATTGGCCGTATTGGTAGATCATTAATGCCTGCAGACAGCTTGTACTCCCAACAGTATTTCAAGGGGAAGCTATGGTAGGGTGGCTGCTGAGAAATTTTGAGGAACTTATTTGTCCACAGCCAGCCAGAATCATCACCCACTGGTTGTGAAGTTGCAGCATTTTAGAGCCACAAAGAGACCAGCACCAGGGAAAAAGAACCTGGCAACTCTTGTTCTCTAGGAAACAAAAGCAACTTCATACTCTGCTAAGAATCCTGGCAAAATGAATTCTGGTTTTGGTACTTTGGCATGCCCAGAAATGGTCATAGTGAGAAAAATAAGAGAATAAGAAGTATAAGTTAAGTGAGAAATCTATGAGCCACAGATCCTTTGCAGCTTTCAAGACTAAATCCCAGGTGACAGCCAGAAGAATCTCTATGAAGTGATTCAGAATAAGTCTACAATTCAAGGTTGAGTTGTTAGTAATTGACTCTCTGGAGTACTACATTAAATATTCTCCCCTTTAAAGTGTTTTTTAATTAACCATCTCTTTGAATGTTGGTTATGTCATAATGTTACTATACTAAAGGCTGGTATTTTTATAAGATTGACTTCACCTCTCCTTATTCCGATACTGGATTTAATGGTCCGAGGAGAAAATTAACCCAGTGGGCACTAACACTTATTTCCCGTATCCTCCTCCCACCTCTACTGGATCCCCTCCAGAGGTAAGTTTCCTACCACACAGACTCAGTCATGTCACTTCATTGTGTGAAGTCTTTTGTTAGCTCCTGTGGACTTCAGAACAAGATGCAGCCTCCTTAGTGGGGCTCAGAGGCTGTTGAGGACTTCGTTTCTCTCCACCTCCTCTCCCACCACCGTGTTCTAACCACTTCTAATCACTTCCAGTTTCCGTGTGCCGTGCTCCTTCATACTTTTTATCTGCTCGGTATGCTCTGCACAGTGTGCCTCCCCGCCCCAGGTTGAAGACTCAGCTTGGGCATCAGTGCCCTGGGGAACCTTTCCTGCCCACTGGTTCCCACCAGATGCCCTCATCCGGGCCACTCACCTTGTGTGCGGTGCCTCCAGTCCTTCCTAACCCAGAGACTGCGTTTCGTTATCTGTTTTCCAGGTTCCTAGTGCAGAGAAGATGCTCAATCAGTATTTGCCTGACAGATGAATGATTAAGCATTTGAATGAGTGAGCAAATTTGGTGTGTTGTGGAAATATAAGTGACTGTAACTAGCCACTTAAGAGCTAGAGGCAGGCATAACTCTTTTTTTTCAGTGATGACAGATGTCAGAGGGGCCAAAAAATTAGGGTGGGTGGGTGTGGGTGTGTGTGTGTGTGTGTGTAGAAATTACCTGTATGTACCTTTCTGAATAAGATTTCACTTTTGTTGCCTTTTTTTTTTTTTTTTCCAAAAATGCAGAAGTAGAATATAGTTTTTTGGTGAAGAACAGCAGCTTAGAGCTAGATGTTAAGATAAAGATATATGTGTGTATATATATACTTATAAATGTATATGTGAATACACACACACATACACACATATATATTTATGTGTGTGTATACATGATTACATGCCTGTAAACATATGCACATATGTGTACATATATACACATATGTATGTGTATATGCATATGTGTTGGAGAAGGAAATGGCAACCCACTGTAGTATTCTGGAAAATTCCATGGACAGAGGAGCCTGGTGGACTATGGTCCATGGGGTCACAAAGAGTCGGCCGCAACTGCACACATGCATATGTGTGCATACATGGATGTGTGTGTGTATGTGTATCAGAGGCTGGGGCAGATCAATAAGCATCCTAAGAATGCGTCCTCAAAGGAAGCTCTCTCTCCATCCCACCTGCTTGCTGTCACCTGACAGGTGGTTGTAATGCCTCCCCCCAAATCAGCATTCTCTCCCTGCTCGATGGAGCCTGTTTGTAGAAATGTCATAGACACCCTCAGGGTTCTGATCACAGTTATCTGCTGCACTGAGAAACCTGAGTCCATCTTACTCATCTTTGTGTACCTTCAATAAACATGTCCCATGTGCCTAGCATGTGGCTGTATGAACACTGTTAACGCGTAATGAATGGTTGTAAGTCACTCGGTGTTCACATATGTCTCAGTAAGTCTTCCTTGCCCCTCTCGGCACACTTTCCAGTGTCCATCCCAACCACAACGTACACTACTTTGCCGGTGAGTCCTTTTAGTGGATCATGGGTGATGTGTCACAGGGCTCTCCCTACATGAGTTTCTTAACATCAGATGCCAAGATTCACTCCCATAAACCATGAAGGCTCACTGCCTTGAGAGAGCCGCTCTCTGCAGCAAGCTTTGGGACTAGCGTACAGGGCCAGGTGCAGGGGCTGTTTTCAAAGCATCGTAGGTGGCTTGTGTCAGATCCATGTTGGGAGGGGAAAGTGTTTTCTAATAAAGTGTTTTTGTCTTGTCTTCTAGCTTATATTTTACTACGGTGCTACAGACAGTTGGTGTCCAAAAGAGTACTATGACGACATGAAGAAAGATTTTCCAGAAGGAGATATTCGACTCTGTGAGAAAAAAATACCTCACGCTTTTGTCATGAGTTTTTTCCAGGAAATGGCCGACATGGTAGCCGACTGGCTAAAGGATGATCTGTCCAAAATGTAGACGTTGTCACAAGGCGCGAGTGCCGACAGCTGGCACATAGAGGCAGTAGGTATACTGCCCCCTAGCGGTAAGCAGCATACTTCATAGGCGACTGCCTCCTAGCGGTAAGCAGCATACTTCCTAGGCGACTGTCTAATTTTAATATTTGATGTTAGAAGAGAAAAAAGTGAGACCCTCTTGGCTTAAAAAACTGTCAGTTCCCAGCTCCCCATGCTACAGACTGCAACAAACACAGTTGACCAATATTCCCTGGAGTTAACAACACATTCCCAAGACTCAGGGAACACAACAATCTAAACAAAGTCTTTCACGTGTGCACGAAATGCCCAGTGGCACCATCAACTTAATTTTGATAGGCAGGATCATTGCACAAAAGGAAATCTAAATTTTTTATTTTAATTTACAATGTAGAATAGCACCCCTCCCCCAGAGAAAATTATGAAAGAACTACTAGAAAATGTAAAAGACCAGTGAATGTCAAGTGCGTAGTCAGACATGTGAAAAATGAAATTATGAGAAGAATACACTCATCCAGGAAGTGACAAGCAGTGGAGCTTGGCAGTGGACCCGCGTCTCTCTTAAGAACAGAAGCTGAAGGTCAGCCCAACTAACTTTGCACAGATCTTGGCTGAAATCACCAAAATCCGACTGGGTACCAGGACAGCCTCCACACCCTGCCTCTTACTACCTTGCAGCGTGTCTCAGACCACCAGGTCAGCCTTCTGTCTGGCCGCCGGTGCACAAGCCCCAGCAGAGCCAGTGGCAGGGGACGACGCACTGCCTGTCTCCTTCCCTGAGCGAGTGACTTCCAGACGTGCCCACAGTAATGAGCGAATAAAGCTCGTCAGACGTTCCTCTGGTCAACTAAGAGCTAATAAGCGTTACTGAAGGATTCTGACTATACATTCCTCCACAGCCAACCAGTAAGTCCTGATTGTGAGCTCCCTGCAGGCTTCCGTTCTCCAGAGCCAGCATGGGCTGACACTGAGCTGCCCTCGATGAAGCTCGTACCTGCCACAGCTAACTGCCCATTCTGTGATTTTTTTCAGTCAAACTCCACTGCAGACCAGCAATGAGCCAAGTACTATAAAGACCTTGAGGATAGACTGTTAGCTACATTAATGATTCTTTTCTTCTGAAAATCTTCTAGGAATTAAATTTTGAAAGGGCATCTTTAAATTGCTGAATAGAGGATCATCATAAATGAGTTATCCAGTTAGTTGGAAAGAAATTGTTTTACTAATGAACAACAACAACAACAAATACCCATTAAATTATGTGAATTCACCCTCTCCAAACACCTTGAGTTCCAATAACGAAGAAGCTTGTTCTCTGACCTAGAGCTTGCTAACAATATTGCTTCCTTCCCTAAATTGATTCAATCCTGGGACCTTAGGATTTACTTAGCCAGTAAATCCCATTGACCGCAGTAATTGTTGATGATAGATAGAAACATTCCATTTTTTCTCCTGGAGGAAATCCCTCATGGTGTTATCATTTCATAAGGACAAGGGGATGTTGTCCTTCTTCTCAAAACCTAAAGCCCTCTGATGAAAGATTCAGCTCTGATATGCTGCCAACCCAGTGGTGAATGTCGAATGAGATATGATCCTTTGGCCTGGCTTCCACATCAGAGCAAATGACGTCTCAGAGGGGAGGAGCCAAGCTCCAGGCAAACAGTGCTCTCAGCCCCAGAAAGGGGCCAGTAGATGTATAAGCCATTGGCAGAAGGCTGCATATATAAAGTCCTTATTGGCAGCTGTGTGGAGAGGCCTTCTAGAAATCTAATGTTAGGAGCTGGGTCTCAGGGCTCTGAAGTACCTTGCATACAGGAGATGCTCAATAACATACTGAAGCACTTAAGCAAAAACTAGGTAAATTATGCTACTAGAATCAAGAATAACATGCCCAGTGTTTCTGTTAGCCTTATTTTACAGTGTTACTTCATGTTTCAGAAGTCCACATGTATGAAATTATATCTGATAAACCAAAGTTTACCAGAGCTTAAAAAATAATAAGTAAAATGATAAAGTAAAAGATAATGGCTTGTAATTCTGTTACTCATCTAAGCACCAAATGAATTTTCAAAACAAATAGTTTACCCACACTTTATGGTCTTGCCTGGCCTGACCTCTGTATGTTGGGGAGGAGGATTACAATCTTCACATTCTCCTGAGGTAGACTCAGGTCATAGCCTCTCAATTAAGGGCTTCCCAGGTGGCACTAGTGGTAAAGAAGCCATCTGCCAACACAGGAGACTTAAGAGATGGGGGTCTCCATCTCTTAAGGAAAAGGCAATCCACTCCAGTATACTTGCCTGGTGAATTCTGTGGACAGAGTAGCCTGGCGGGCTATAGTCCATGGGTCGAAAAGAGTCAGACATGACTGAAGCGACTTAGCACACATGCACACTCTCAGTTAAATTGAAAGCCACTTTTTCGATGCTTCTTTTAGAGAGGGAAGGGTCAGATTTTGGAAGATTGAAGCTCGTTTTATTTCATTAGGAATTAAACAAAAGTGTTCATGCATGTATATGAGGTGATAAGGTATGTGAACTCTGGAGGCCTTACCATCTGTGTGATTTTGGACAGCTTCATCTAATTTCTCCATGTCTCAGTGTCCTCATTCATAAGATAGGATTAATAATAATACGTACCTCATATTGTTGGAAGAATGGGATGATTAAATGAAAGCATTTAGCACAGTGCTTGACAAAGAGTATCTTCTCAATAAAGATTGGCTGTATTACTGATTATTAAACATCATCATAACATAAAATAAACAAAAGACTAAAGTTCGTAGGCAGTGGGTGAAATCCATTTTCCAGAAGCATCTCTGCCTGTGTATGCCAGTGCGCCACTGTGATGGTCCTTGTCAAAAGGTTTAATAACCTCCTCTGGGGTTATCTAGTGCTGAGTGAAAGACCTACACTGGAAATCATGCCTGGTTGTCCCCATTCTGCTCTGGACCACGAGGGAGAAGCCCCAGAGGCTACCCCTGTGGCTTTTTGTGGCCAGACACTCAAGGCAACAGCCCACTTAGCATAGGCCTCCTCCAGTCAACCTTTGAAGAGCCAGTGACCTCCAAAGGCTTGATTTTTCTTTATCCTACATTATATTAAGTTTAATTCCAGACTTGAGGGAACACAACAACTTAATATAACACTTGATTCTGGATTAGATGTTATATTAAAAAAAAAGAAAGAAACACTGTTGGGGCAGTTTGAAACTTCATTGCATGGGATCTAAAGTTTTTAAATGGGAGTAAGAGATCAATGATAATGTTCTGATGTCAGTGGTTTTATTGTGGCTAAGTAGGAGAATGTCCTTATTTTCAGTGAAGACACACTGAAATGCCTGGGAGCCACAGGACATTATGTCAGCTCTCAAATAGTTCAGAGGAAAAAAACGTTCTTCGTTCTTGCAACATTTCTGTATGTTTGAGATGATTTTGAAATGTATACAAATAATTATTTGGGAGGAAAAAAAACATGCTCTCTCCTCCTGCATCTGTCTCTTATTGCTTCTTTTCCAAAAAGTGAATTATTTCTTCTAGGAAGTAAATGAAGACAACGACTGTGTTTCAAATCATGGGTCTTTCATTTATTAGGTGTCCCTAATAAATGAAAGAGGCTTCACCTCCCCTCCCCCACTGTCCTCACCCTTGAAAGCACTTGCATGAGCCTTAGGACCTTGGAAGGGTTTTTATTTGTCTTTACTGGGGTCAGGTGAGGTCTTGCGTATGGTATTTAGCACCCTGTCTGGTAGACGTTCTATTAACCAGTACCCAAAGGACGACAGCACACTTGTTTGTCTTGTACTCTCTTCCCTGTGGTGCTGTGCAGGGCTCTGCGATTCCCCATTTCTGCGTCGTTTCACCCAGCCTGAGACCTTCTAACTGTCTCAGCGTTTCTGATTCATATTGATAAAGGAGGGGGCCACTCCCCCACCTGACACAGTTTTCTGACCCCAGGCCATACAGACCTCCCACACACAGCCCCAAGCACCCAAATGTCCCCTCGAGGAACTTATAGTCCTTTGGAAAAGATGTAAGAAGCAAAATATTTTTGTTTTGTTTTTTTTAATTGTCTGGGGTATAGTTACTTTACAATGTTGTATTTCTGCTATAAAAGGAAGTGAGTCAGCTGTATGTATACATATATCCCCTCCCTCTTGGCTCATCCCACCCCCTCATCCCACCCCTCCAGGTCATCACAGAGCACCGAGCTGAGCTCCCTGTGCAGTACAGCAGCGTCCCACTAGCTATCTATTTTATACATGGTAGTGTTTATATATATATATGTCAATCCCAATTCATCCCCCGCTGCCCCCCCGACAAGGTCTACATGTCTGTTCTCTCCATCTGCGTCTCTATTCCTGCCCTGCAAATAGGTTCATCTGTACCGTTTTTCTAGATTCCATATGTATGCATTAGTATGACATTTTTCTCTCATTGACTTACTTCACTCTGTATGACAAAGTGTTTCTTAAATGACAAGAGACATCATCTTTGTTCCTGGCCTCCACCTGCTGGAGAGAAGAGATATCCCTGGGCTCTTCCCTTCCTTGGCGGGGTTGAGCTCGGGGAGTGGGCAGTGCCTGGGACCACGTGTGCTCTGTGAACAAATACATCTCTGAGACCTTCAGGCTGGAGCCCCTCCTTGAGGAGTGCCAAGGACAGAAAAGATTTCCCTTTCCAAGGGGCTGAGGTTCCTGCGTCTGCCTGCTGGAGATGCAGGTGAGCCGTCACATTGGCCGAGGTGGGGAGCCGTTGTGGGACGTGGGTGTGTCCTCTTCCAGCAGACCACAGGCCTCTCACGGGTGGGGGGCCACAGAGGGCTCCAGGTTGTCACAACTCTGTAAAGAGAAACATCCTGTGGAGGACGGTGGGTGCTGTTCCTGGTGCCAGAAGGACAGGTGGAAAGGCGGAACTTGGGTGGGTTTGGAACATGCTCCTCGCCCTGCATTTAGAGCATCTCACTCAGGCCTCGTGACCACGTGTGCCACCACGCAGGTGCCAAGTAGGGGACTCGGTCAAGACCTCAGAGCCGCTGAGTGACCCTCAGCCTCTGCCTCAGGGCCACAGCCTCACCCCTTCCTCCCCACAGCATCCTGCTGCCTCCTGGAGGAAAAGAGCAGGCAGGCAGCCTGGCAAGAGTGGAGGGTTGGGAAAGGGAGTCCCGGAGGGTTGGGAAAGGGAGTCCCGGAAGGGCATTCGAGGGCCAGTTGTCAGAAGTATAGAGTAGATGGTTGGTAACGACTGAGTAGCGTTAAAAGATTGGAAGATGAGACAGGGAGGGGTTTGGGGTGGGATGTCTCAGGCACCAGGCGGTGGGGGGTAGGGGGGTGGCAGGGGGTCAGAGCTGAGGCTCAGTTCCACATTCTGATCTCTGCAGCTCTGTCAAGGGCCACCCAGTGCTCCAGAGACGCTCATTTCTATCTGCTCCTCAGAAGTGCCCCGTGCCCTGAACCTCTGGGATCCACACTGCTCCAGCTTTGAGAGTGGCCAGGCCTCAACCCCACCCCCTGGAGGCTTGACCCAAAATACCAGCTGCTTCTGCCTCCCAGAGCCCTCTCTCCCTCTCCCTTCAATCAGAGCCCTCTTGGCCCCCGCGGCCCCATCCCTAGTGAAGCACTTGCTGTTATTGCAGGAACTGGCTTTTTATCCTCCCTGCCCCACTATTAACACTCCTTCCTGCCCCTGAAAGGAGAGTCCTAGGAGATGGGCCTTGTATCTAGTTACTCTATGCTCAGGGCTTATAGCATAAGGCCTGTCACACAGACAAGTCAATAACTTGTTGTTTTCTAAGTTAATAAACAGTTGTTGCCATACTTAATATGCAAGCTCTCAAGAAATATAGTTCCCTCGGTCGGACTTGTCAGAGGATCACGTCACTGGGACTCCTTGTCCCTCAGAACTGAGTGTGTAAATGGAATTGTGACAAGGACTTGCTTATTTATCCCTTAAGCACTTCCCCAGCCTCACTGTGCAGCACTGAGTCAGATTCCAGGACACAGGCTGGCCACTCTCAGCAAGGCCACTGCATGCCGTGGCCCATTCTTTGGCTGTCCGGCTGCAACTGTTACTTCCATTCTTCTGTGATTAGAAAACCTCTGGACTTTGGGTATTAGCAACGACCAAATATGTGGTTATTATTTGTTGCAAGCTAACCCTGTGCAGCACCCCAAGTGGGAATTACAAGCAACAATACACAAGCCCCGGCTCCGAGACAGCAGAGCGTTTTCATTTTGCATCGCATTCCTCAGACGTTCTGGCAGAGGGGCTGTGCTGACCTCCCCACACTGGGACAGACTCCCTTGCTGGGTGAGTCTATGGGAAAATTCCTCTTCCCGGGATGGGAATGTGACCCTGTGACTGGGCGGCCATGACAGCCAGGGGTGCGGGTGCACCTGCAGGGCCTCCCTCCGCACCCACAGGGGGACCAGCACCCCGCCTCTGCAAATCCACGCTGCGCGGGCTTCGCACCACATCTGGGCTTCCTCCCGCTGGCCACCGCTGCAGGGCCAAGCACCTGCATGTGATTAGGGCTCGGCGGACGCCCCCAGCCTCACGGTCGGTGGCTGCACTCTGGTGACACGTCACAAGCTTCTCCCCAGATAACTGTTCCTTCTGAGCAGAAGAGAGCTTCCCTGGGGTACAGGAGCACAAGGCATCCACAACCAGATCAGGCAGCTCTGCTCTCAGGGAGGCAGAAGGTGGTGGTGGCATCTTGGCCTCAGCCTGCCTTGGGATGAGCAGGCACTGAGCACACCAGGGCTGGGGGCCTGGGGGAGTGGAGAAGTCTGTCTGCGCCTCCTTTTAGCATCGGTCATTGCAGGGCCTTTAGACCATCTCTCATCAGTGTTGGGGAAATAGGATAAAATTTTAAATGTGGCTCCTGATTTCCCCTTCTCCCTGTAACTAGCCCTTCTCAACGGAAAGCGTACTCCTCTAACCACAGAATTCCGGGGTAGGTTAAGTGGCGAGGGAAAAATACGAAAATGAAGAACTGACTGAGGGTTATGATCATCAAAGTAATGTAATACTTTACCTTTTTCAATGGCAGAGTCGTGAAGCCTATGCGTTTACAACAACCTGCCAAATGAGTTAGTTACAAGGTGAACATTTTTCTGCCAAAGAAACTCCTTGGAACTTACCTGGTGGTCTAGTTCAAACCCTGTACTTTCAGTGTAGGGGGCACAGGTTCGATCCCTGTTTGGGAAACTATTAATAAGATCCCACATGCCCTGCAGTGCGGCCAAAATGTTTTTTGGTTTTTTTAATTTTTTTAACTTAGAGGCTCCTTTATTTGGTAGTCATGAAAGTAAGAAGCAAAAAGGGAATTTCTTGATTTACCTTTCACCAGAGAAAGACACTTGACATGGGGACAGGCATTAAAATCCCACAAGAACACTGGATTACAGTGGACATGCGCTCCATCCCTCTGCGAAAAGGTGAGTCACACTGGCCCAATCCATATCCCAGAGAAGGTGATCCTCACAAGTCGGTAGTGAGGCCAAGTCCTCATCCCACAACTGCTGCTTCGTCACTAGTTCCCCAGAAATACTTGGGAACGGATGAAATCAACAGCTTTCTCACTCAACTATGGGAAACAGCTGGGAGAGGAAGACTGTGTGGTCCATCCTCTCCTGCCCAATCTAGGGGAGCTGCTGAAGGAGCCGAGACAACATTACCAAGCACAGATCTCTGTACTTGTCCAGAATAGTAGCAAGAAGCAGTGCCCCGTCAAACTCGCTGCAGGACGTTCTGGTTTTCCTGACGCATGTTAACTGGCCTTTCAGAGGAAGCTGCAGCAGTTGGGCTTCTCTGCTAGGATTCACAACTGCGCAGCCTCCAGGGTGGGGGTGCCTGGGTTTCTAGATCCAGCAGGAGCCCGATACATCTGTAAACAGAGAATCTGTCCACTCACTCTGCTTGGAAGGACAGCGATCACTCATTACCAATGCCAGTGCTTGTTTTCCAAAGAGAAGGTGTTTTCCTCTGTTTTGGCCTCCTCCCCTGAACCCAAGCTTGATTCTCCTCCCTTCCCCTGCAGTGGCTTCATACCATGTGTGGCTGCACAGTGTCCTCTGCAGGGTCACACCAGCCACAGAGACCCAGGGAGCAGCAGCCCCATGGCTCAAGCCCCCACCCTCCTGGACTCACAGCCTGAGGTGTTTCAAGGGGGAGCAGTCGGTCAGCTTCAAGACTCATGGGCCCAGAACCTCCGGTTCCAATGTACCCACTCCTAAACTCTCAGAGGTTGACTGCTATTCTCAACATGGGAAAACACGATAACAAATCAAAAAGTGGTTCTCTAAAGACCAGCCAAGAGCAGTTTTAACAATAAAATATTTAATCAACTTATCTGTACAAAATATTAAGACGGTTAATGAAGAGTACACAAGCACGTTTAACAAATATATACTGCTATCTAACTGTCCAGAAAAATAGAAATTGCTGTTTTACAGTTCATTTACATTCCAATATGTACAGTCTATTTAAATTTGAGAATACATATACACAGTGGGTTTGTACCTGCCCTGGAAGAGTTCCCTGCTGGCCAGGCTGGGCACAGGGGTGGCATTCATGACGTCAGCTCGTGCCGCCCAGATAGCCAAACCGGGCAGCAGGGAGATGAACGGCCCAAGCACCAGCCCCCAAGCCTCAGGCCGAACCAGAGCTAGAAGACAGGTGACAAAGGAAATTTCAGCTTGTGTTAAATGAGTCTAAAAACCTCCCCGGCTTGCCCATCTCACTCCCAAGCCAAGCCGAGAAACAATGTCACTGCAAAACAAAAGGGGCGTCTATCCATGCCCCCACATCGTTAACTGTGTCTGTAGCAGCTGACTGAACGGCATGTCATTCAGCTGTGATGGCATTGCCATCATTTCGAGTTTCGCCCATTTCCTTTAAAATCACTGTATCGGCACTGGAGGGCATGTTTGGCAAAGGGCAGGGTGCCCATCACATCAGACGCACTGCCCGCCCAGCGCCTGTGCAAATGCACCACAGGTAAGCTGGTGCCGGACTTCTGCAGAAGCCTTCACAGTGAGAAAAGCTGCTTCTTCATATATTTAAAAAAAAGGAAGAAAGTAAATGCTTTCCAAACTTTCCAGAATCTCCTATTTTCATCCACTGAAAGCAAGTAAAAAAATCATTACAGAAATCTTGCTAAAAGAAATCATTAACTTTCCATGTGGGGTGAAATACTTGCAGCTAAAAGACCTAAAGTGACTCGAAGATGATTCTTCCTCATAAAAAACATAAAAGTTCTTCGTGCTACAGCATAAAGTGAAATGCCAAAAAACAAAATGAAACCATTGCTCTAAAGATGCTCTCCAGGTGGACAAAGACAGAGACATTCCCCCTTTCCAGAGCCTCCGTTCCTGGCTTGGAACTTGAGTACTTCCCAGCCAGAAAACACATTTTATCACGATCTTGCTTTCTCCCTGAACTGTATCATCACTTTCGAAACAGAGTACTGCATCGCTGACTTTGCTCTTACTCTCACAGGTCCTGACCCGGAAATATAAGTTGCAAAGAAAATAAGCCCTGCTAATAGGTGCAGCCTTCCTCAAGCCAGCCTGCTCCCCTCAAGCCAAGTTCCTGCTGCCCTGAGCCGCGGGGACACGTGCACCTTTTTCTGCCCTTGGCAGCCTTCAGTCACTCAGAGATAAACATGCAGACAAGGAAGGGCCTCTGACACACCTTGTCACTGCTTTTCAGACTCACTCACCCCCAGAAAAATCTAGGTGAGGGCCACTCCAGGTTGAGAGGCGTGAGAAAATGGGCTCGTGACAAAGAATGTACAACAGGTATGGCTGTGTGTGGCTGCAGCGAACCTCCAGCCAGAGATGACTCTTCCCCATCCTGCAGCCCAGGGAGCAGCCTTAAGGGAAGGGCGTGCTTCCCGGGCAGAGATGGGTTTGTATTGACCTCTAACTCAGCAAGACTCCCATGAATAAGCCCCACAGGGTGGGAGTCTTGTCACTGTCCACCACAAGCACACCTCAGCCCAGGAAGGTCCGGCTGAGGTTCTAGATTCTAGCAGCCAAGTGTCTGAGCGGAGTCGAGGCTGGGAACAGATAGATAATTTGCCCCCGCCATTGGATGCAGTAACTGCTGGTCAGGTGGAAAAGCACAGAGAAGAAAAGAACCGGCTGCAAAGAAGACCACCACTGGCCCATGCCCACCTGGCCAGATCTCCACACCATCACACTCCTGTTGGCCTACATCTTAAAAGCCAGTGAAAAAGAAAGGCAGAAGCAAAAACACTTCGCTGCGTCTGGAAGGTCTTGAACCTCCAGGCCTAAAGGCACCTGGAACTTGCTATGCGAAGCTTCTTCTTCTTCTTCTAGACAATTTATTTCACATCCCATTACTGACTTAGAAGATTAAAAGCTTCTGCACTGCCCTAAACTAACAGAGGGAAGTTCACCAGGCCAAAAAAGAGTGAAAACTGCTTCATACAGTAAATAGCACATCAAGCTGTCCTACCCACAGGCTCACCTGCCTGGAGAAACACCTCTTGGGAAGGCTCTATGAACACTCCAGCCCTCTTACTCCATAGGGATGTGTGTGTGAGAGAGAAGCTAGTCCTTTCTTATGCCAACACAGCACGCAGACAAGATACTAGAGGGTACTAGCGGGGGCCCACAGACTGCCACTGGAAGGTCTGTCAAGGCAGAGAAAGCTTACCACCGCCCACTGCCTGTGATTCTCTGGGGGTGTATTTGTACTTTTCAACAAGTACAAGCATGACTTGAAATGCAAACTGATTTTGCAATGACCTCACACGCTTTGATTTTACCCTGGGAGGCCCGGGTGGCTCTGCTACAGCTGCTGCTGCAGCCACGAAGCCCCAACCTCCCAACGCTGCCCGCCGCCAAGCCCCAGGCCCTCTGCACACACAGCAAACAACGTGGAGGCAATAGTGGGGCGGGTGGGAAGAAGCTGAGCTCTGGAAGCACAAATGTTACAAGCAGAGAGCAGCCCTGAATGACGGACCAGAGCCCACATAGCCAAAATCACCCCCACTGATGGACCAGGCCGACTTCCAACCCTCTCCATGCAGCCACATCCACATAGCTGGCTGTCTGCAGACTGGGAGTGTGGCCTTCCCAGACAGAACAGGCTTCTCTAACCTAGAGCCTCGGTAGGAGTTAACTGTTTGTGCAGTTAAAACCCTGGGTGCATATTAAAGTCCAGGACAGCACAAAAGGAGGAAGAAACCTGCTCCAATAAAGGGGGCCGCAGGTTCCAGGAGCCAAAGGCTGAGCTGTCTGAAAAGTTAGAAATAACATCTTTTTCTCTCCTCCCTTCTCATGTTCCTTAGTGTTCAACTCTGCTACTGGTGTCCAGGGCTTCAAAAAGAAGAGAAAGCATAGCTTTCCTGGCGTCTGCCCCTGGGTCACACCCCCAGTAGCTGGGCCACACACTGGCCCAGCAATGACGTGGCTGAGGGCCAGGTGGGGCCCTGGCAGAGCAGTTCATCCTCAGGTGGGCTTGCCCGCCTTGTCCAGGACTCCGCGACAGCCCAGGTCCCTGTCTGGGCTGCAGCAAGGCACCACCTTTTCTGTCCTCTCCTCCCAGAGTAGTACCCGCAGTGTGGGAGCCCCCCTCCAAGACTTGGTCACAGAAAAATCTCAGCCAGGTGTGACTCTACCGACCCTGGAGCACAGGCAGAATTCCAGCAGGGCCGATAGTGCCCCTCAGCTGGGACATGATGAGAGAAAAGCCGTGGCTCTGGTGAGCTGAGCCCGACCCCCAGGACTCTTGGCCTACCTTGCCCTGGGAGGATACCAGAGCAACATCCAAGAAGCACCAATGGAGGCCAAGAGTGTAATGAACAGACACACACCCAAACACACACACACACACACACACACACACACACACGAAAAAGCTACAGCACCTGTGACAGCCGCTCTGGGGCTGGGTTGGAGGGAACCTTCTCCAGGAGGTCACCTCTGCTCTGCCTTCAAATGACGTGAATGGGCTCTGGAGATGAAGGACAATTCTAAACCACGGGACCCAAGCGCTTCTCATTTTGCTGACACTCTGAGCAGGGAGGTGACCACCCATGACTTGCCAGACTTCTCCAGAGACGCCCAGTGGAGTGGCCTTTCTGTGGGCACTTCCATGGTGGGCTCAGCCTCTGCACTGCCCACAGCCCTGTGGAGGGGTCCAGCTACTTCCCACCTCATTGCCCTCTATCTTCTGGGGTCACTCAGCCATGACTCTTTCCTCCCCAGTCCAGACCCTTTCTGAGAGCACGATCTGACCTAGGCCCTCTCGGACCCTGCTTTCCAGCACCTAACAGCCCAGCCCACCTGGCGTCCCCCAGAGGTCCTCTGCCCAAGGCCCACTGAGCTGGCCCTGCTTTCTGGACCTGCAGGAAGCTCTGTGTCCCAAGAATCCCCAAGGCCCCAGACAGCATGTTGGTCCAGAGGAGGCTACAGTGCCTTCTGGTCCTCTCATTGGATTCTCTAGAGCCCACGTTCAAGCAAGAGGAGAGTTGGACTTTGCACGAGCTGCACTTGGAAAGCATTCAGTTTTTTTGTCTCTGCTTTAAGGAAAAAATCAGTCTACTTGAGTTTGAATGAGATTGCAAACAGGATAACTGACTTGTAGGGTTTGAGTTACACTGTGATGACATCCACAAGGTAGTCAGACTCTCTTGAGCACAAATGGGAACAAGGTTTCTGCTCCTGCTGACACCTCCTCCGAGAGCTGTCAAGGGAGAAGTCCCCGTAGAAGGTTTGACGGGGCAACTCGCCAATCACACAGTCCACCTGTCTTCTCCCTCCCCTGCCATGGCAGCAAAAAAACTGGCCAGGACAGGAGGGAGAAGGGGAGCATGTACAGAATGAACGGCGCAGCTCAAGCCTGCTTCCCCAAGCTAAGCTGACAAGGCCTGCCACCCTCTCCAGAGGACCCAGTCCTGCTGCTTGGAAACCCAGAATTCAACCAGGTAAGCACGGCAGCATCGGTGGGCACAGCCACTTGCCAGCGCTGGGGTCACCCTTAATACAGAAGTCTGGCTTCAAGCGGCAGTGACTAGACTGCCTGGGTGTCTGGCAGACCTGGCACCATCCCCGACGGCCCCAGCTGGCCTGCCCTGTGCTCCCCAGGCAGTAATGCCAGACCCTCCTCTCTAGCAAAGAATGGTTTGAAGGATCTCGATTCTCCCCCAGCAATATAGAAAGGTGGGTCTCCTTTGAGAGGAAGAGTTTGGGGACCCCAGGCTAAAGGAGAGCCACCTTCACTCACAGTCCTGACACTCTGTCCATGACTGTCAGCAGCCCGTTCTCCCATCCGTGGGGACTGGAGATTCCAGCTGGCTGATTCAGGCCTGCTCCCCACTGCCTGGAAGACAGACGACAGTACAGGGTACTACTGACCGTGCAGGGAAAACACTCGTGTCCACGTCTTGACAAAGCTATCCTAACCACATCTCCACAGCAAAAATCTGTCGGTCTCCATGTGTGATGGCCCATTTACAAAGCAAAACACATCATCCTCTCTGTTCACCTCCTTTTAACTCTGAGATACAGAGGCCTGAGACGGGACACGGTGGTCCCTGGTGGGTTTGTGCAGCTCCAGATGAAATCTAGGTGGCATTCCTTTTATCCGGTAAACAAAGAACACATTGAGGGCATCAGGGGTCATCAAAGGAACTGTCAGTGACTAAGGACAACGCCCCCCACCATGGGGTGCAGCCTGGACTCAGATAAGGGAGACACCCCACTTCCTCCATCACTTTCATTACATCTTGGTGGAAGCAGGTCAACAGGAGGAAACAGAAAATGGACTATTTTTTTTTTCCTGTTACAGAAAGCTCAGACTAAATCAAGGCATTTCTTCCCCTCCAATTGTTTCTCCTAGTCATTAACAAAGTATCAAATGTTTGCTTTTGTCCAAAGAGATTAAATATCCTAGAATTTCTTCAAAATAATATTTAGCTATAGTTTTTCAGCTCCCTTTCTAAAACTTCTAATATCATGACTTTTAATACTTTAGTGCCCTTTTTAAAAAAATTCTTCATTGTGATAGGTCTCAGAGTAATCACTATGCAAATACCATTCAAATCATAGTTTAGAAAATGAGAGTGTCACTTCTCTGGCAAAATTTATAGATGTTTGCCCAGTTACTGAAATTGACTGGAAGTGTACTGCAGCAGCCGCTTTGGGATTTTTGTTTTAACGAGAAGAGACTTGCATTTTCTGGTTATGGATAGCTACTTACATAGCCACAGCATATAAATTCACATTATAAATGTGCTTTCTCCTCCTTTGGGGGGATTTTAAAAGATAGAAAGGACTCAGGTGGGGATCCTTAAATAAATGAGTTATATCTAAATCTTTCAAACCTCTCTTTAAGAGTGTAATCTCTGAGAATGAAGATTTGTATAAATCGCTCTGGATCTTAGCATCCAGGACAAGAAGAGTAGCGAAGAAGGCCTCTCAGGGACCCTAAAGGAAAAAGCCCAGCACAGCCTTAAGCAGGAGGACCAGGAGGGCTGCAGGGTTTCTCAGGAAAGTCCTCGGAGCCCCAGGCAGGTGGAATCCAACCTGTTTCTTTCCCTTCTCCCAATCATTTACACAGGCCACAGAGGGCCCCCAGGCAGAAATGATCCAAATAAAACAATGAAGGCTGGCATGTTCTGCCTCCCTTTTACGGGGACAGACAATCCTACTATCAGCAAGACTTCTTGGGGCAAAACAGAGAGACCAGGGATAGTCTTCCACTTCTGACCCCCACACCATGGTCCTTCTGAAAGGACCACAGCAGCGAAACTGCAGATGCCCCTCCAAGGAGCAAGGAGGGGAGGGACCGACGTTCCTCCTGCTCTGAACCACTGGGCTGTGGGGAGCTGAAATCTCACAAAAGCACTTTTGTGTGGCTTCACTTCCCGTTACTATCGCACTGCCAAAAACTACAGCAACAACACAGTGAAAGCGTGCAAAAGCCGACATAGACTTGATAGCTAAGCACAAGCACATGTGGGCCACTCCGAGGGTGCCATTTGGAGGGGGCTGTGCCTACCTGGCAGACAAGCCCCAGTCCTCCATCCTTGGCAGGAACCTGCCCACCCCACCCACCTCGGTGCCTCTTTCCAACCCTAGAAGCCTCCTCCCAGCTCCTTAGAAAAACCTCCTGACAGGTCTTTAGGGAAAGTTATAGCAACCCCCTTTCCCAATCCCCAGACATAGCACCAGCTTCCTCCTGCGTCCCCCCAAGGCCCTAGGACCACCTTGGTCCACCCAGCTTAGGAGCTGCAGGACCGGGAAGACACCACTCTACCCCATGACAAGTTAGATCAGACCGGCAGTTAAAAGCCTATCCCCCATCTCACCTATCCCCTCCTAAATTGTTTTTTCCACTTTCTAGATAATTCCCAATTGGAATTGATTTAAAAAAAAAAGTGGTGCTGACCTTTGCAGAGATCTGGGAAGCTCCACAATGCAGTCTTTCCGACAAACTCCCCTTTCAAAACTGGGAAATGTTAGACTTTTGGAAGTTAAAGGAAAAAGATGAGGCCTTTTCAGCGGTTCCTCTCCAGAGTTAATGACGTGGGTGCAACGCAAACTTTCAGAAAGGGCATTACTGTCTGCCCCCGGAGCAACACCGGGAACTCTGCCCCCTCCCTCCCAGCCAGGTGTGCCCCACACTTGGCCAGAAACAAAATAGGGGTGAAATGAGACTTATTCGAGTATCCCTTTAGTTCCCCCGACTCTGAAGACCCCAATTCCCTAACCCGATTCTACTTGATTTAGTGCCAGTTACTGTCACGGCAACGCAACCCCCTCCTCTCCTCAAAAGGGGGCAGTGGGCGCAGAAATAGATATCTATTTGCAAAATACACATGACCTGTGACATTCGGTAGCGTCAGATCCTCTCTTCCCAAGGCCTTCCGATGCGTCCACCGTGCATGTGTGCACGAGTGAGGAGTGTGCGGCTGTGCGTGCTGGTATGTGAACGTGCGCGCTCCCTCCGCCGCGAGGGCGCCGGGCCAGACTCGGACGCGCACCCCAGCAAGGCGACAGGCTCGGCCCCAACCTGCTTTTCAGCGGGGAGTCCCTGGGTGGCGCGGCTGCCCCCGCCCTGGCCCGCGGCCCGCATGCTACCTGCAGCCGCACGCCTCCACCACCATGTCCTCGTACTGCTTGTAGACCACGTTGTTGGCGGCGTCGATGTAGAGGATGCTGATCGGGCTGAGGCGCGCGGGCACGCAGCAGGAGGCTGGCGCCGCATCCGGGGCCATGGAGTTCAGCAGCGTCTGAATGATGGCGTGGTTGGTGGGCTCAAGGTGCGAGCGCAGCGGGAAGTCGCACACGCCCTCGCAGTGGTATGCCTCGTAGTCCAGGGGCGCGATGATCCAGTCGTCCCAGCCCAGCTCCTTGAAGTCCACGTGCAAGGGCTTGCGGCTACAGCGGCTCCGGCCCCTGCGCCCGTGGCCCCGGCCCGCGCCCCCGCCGCTGCCCTGAGCTGCCCGCGCCCCGGCCAACGCCGTCCGCCGCCGCCTGCGACCGCCGATGACCGCGGTCGGCGAGCCCACGCCGGGTCTGGAATCGGGCCGCGACTCCACAGCCAGCGCGGCCCCGAGCGCGCGCGCCTGGGAGCGGATCTCTCGGAACAGGCTCTCCTTCCTCTGCGTGCGGGAAGAGACCACCAGCAGCGCGCGTTCCTCCGCCGCCGCGCCGCCGCCGCCCCGCAAACCGAAGCCCAGCGGCCGCAGTGCCAGCGGGACCCGCGCCGAACCCACCACTCCGCTCAGCGAGAGGCAGAACGCGCGGCTGGTGCGCGGTTCCCGGCGGTGGCGCCGTAAGGCGTCTGCCACGTCGAACACCTCCCAGCGCGCGGCGTCCAGGAACTCGGCGGCTCGGGAGTGCAGTAGGCGCGGGGCGCTCGCGGCGCTGGGGCACGTGGACAGCAGCAGCAACGGGGGACTCGCGCTGCCGGGGCCCCGCGCCCCGGACTCCCGGCGCAGCACGCGCAGCTCCGCGCCCAACACCTCGTCTGCGTCGGGAAGGCTTGACACGTCGAACAGGAAGTTCAGGCCGGTCTGGGCTGCCGATTCGTCTGCAGGGGATGGGCAGAGACAGATAAAGAACGGCAGTGAGAGCGAAGTGTGCACCTCCTAACTGCAAACAGTCCCATCTTCCCTGGATGTGGGAGCAAGGCTCGCTGGGGCCGGCGCCCACTCGCACATCTCGGCTCCAGTCCGAAAGCCGTCAGCCTGGCCCAAAAGAGAGGGAGCCGTCGCTCAGACTATCGGGATGTGAGCTTTATTTCCAGCTAAATGATGTCCGACAACCCAACCAACGTAGCGCGCCTCGTCGGTACCCGAGACCCAAGCCTGATGGCTCCTGCAGTTCGGCTGCCTGCCCCAGAGCCATGGGTTTTCGAAGACTAAGGCGGAGGCCAGACTTCCGGCCGGTGGCAGAAAAAGAGGCCTGGTGGGCGCATCAGAAGTCGTGCACCTCTTAAAGACCTGGAGGCCAGGCCAGGCACGGTCCGGGGACTGCTCGTTATGGCCCTCCTTATCCGCCAGGAGAGCCTCAGAGTCTCGGTTGGGCGAAAACCGAAAGTTCTTGTCCCCTGAAAACTGCTTCTGCGGCTTCTCTTCCCTAGCCCTGCCTGAACATTCCAGCCGGACACGATCTCCCGTGCAGGCTGGACCTCCAAGATTCGTCCGGAAGGGGCACGTGTCCACAGGGCTGCAGACACCCTTTCCCGCATCCAGCCTCCTCGCTCTGCCGGAGGGGAACTGAGGCCCAAATAGGGGCCGGCTCAGCCCCTGGTCGCAATGGGAACTCCAGGCTCAAGCTTCTCCCAGTGTTTCCGCTACCTTCGACGGAGGGGAAAGGCGGCAAAGGAGCGCAAGCCACTTTCTGGGAAGGGCTTAAAGCGGCCGGGACGCCTTGCTGCAGGGAAGGCACAGGACCGACTGGCCTCCCCGCCAGGGCCCCCTGGTCCCCTCACAGACGTAGCCTTTCCCTCCGTTAGAACTCAACTCGGCCTCCGGGATTTTACTTCTCGTCGTAGACACTTTTTTCCTTTGGGGGCTCAGAAAGGAAGAAAAGAGCTGAAATTCCACCAAGAAGCAGATAAGGAGCTCCCTTTGAAGAAGGTCATATGGTTTCGTTTTGCCCCAAACGCGAAGAGACTGTGCAGACTCCCCCCACTGTTGGAGTGTTGCTCACCAACCACTGGACGCCAAGCCATTGACTCCCCGGGACCGAAGTGTGGGTGTGCTGCCCCGGCCTCTTGAGACCTCAGGCAGCCCTGCTCTGAGTGGAGGCTCAGGGCAGAAGGCAAGCAGGAGAGGCGCTGGGCAAAGTGCTCCTTCAGTCTCCCCATGCTTTCTCCCCAGGGCTTTGGGAGCGGCAGCACTCTCTCTGAGCTTCCCCTGCAAGCCTCTCCCTGGTTTGAGATTCTGCCGATGCATCCTCTCCGAAATTTCCTGGGATTTAGCTTAGGCTGAGGCCACTGCAGGCCTAACTCGATCTAAGGAAGAGCATCTGGTGCCTCTACAAGCTCAGGGCCATACACATCTCACCTCTCCCACAGCTGGCAGACCCCCTCCCTCCCCAGGGTCTGCACACCAGGATTCAGGCTCCCTACAAGTACCCTAGCATCCCATCCAGGGGGCACCCCAGGCTCTCAGAGAATGCTTGAAAATTTCCACCAGACTTTAGGGCCATTTGGGCCCAAACTGTTCCTGCATTCCAAATAAAGCGGCCTGTGTAGACCCTGTGTGCATGCTGGAGGGAATGAGAAACCTGATTACTGCACCCCCTCTGCCTGCTTTCCCAGGCTAGTGGTGGGCATACGGAACCCCCAGTGGCTCCCAGGCAGGGCCTGGGTGGCAGCAGCACTTACTTCCCAGCCCTATTGCCTTTCTTTCCCTCCTGCCTTCCAGGCTGGGTCTCTGGCTGGATAGAATTAAGGCCGAAATTACTTGCATTTCCGCCTGAAATTAGTTAAATTTTCCCTATCTGTCTGCTCTAATGGCTTCAATAGAGATTAATAAAATCCAGATGACACTCCCCAACCACCACTGCCTCACCCAAGTCCTACCTTTGGAGGGCTCAGGGTGGAGCAAGGTGGGGTGCTTGGTCCCAGAGAGGCCTGAATTCCTACAGGTTCGCGGGCCCTCCTCTCCTCTCTGCATAGCCTCCTCGCCTCTCCCTCTACCTCCCCAAGGATCCAGCCCCAGGCAGGCACCCGCCTCCACCCAAATCAGCCTGCTGAGAAGGGCTCTCCTCGCACCTGGTGATGCCACCAGCCTCTCCGGAGCCCTGTACTTTAGTCTGATGCCCGCTCTGTCCCGCGTTCCCCTCTGTTTCCCCGAGTTTGTACGGCCCTCCCCCAAGATTGGGAGCTGCAGAGCAATCAAGCAGCCAACGACGCCACCACTGCTCAATCCCTCTGGGCCGAATCCCCTCCTTGCTTCTCCGGATCTCCAACTCAGCCTGCCTCCTCGAAGGGACCCGCGGGGCTGGCAGGGCCAGGGCACCCCGGGCAGAGGACGGGCATAGCCCTCTGGGGCCGCGGGCCCCCGCCAGCTGCTGCGGCTCTAGCCAGAGTCCAGGCGCTGCGAGGTGGGGTGCGTGGGCCTCGGAGAACTTTCTAACACCTGAGCCTGGGATGTGCGGGTACCGAGGTCCCCCCCCACCCCCACCCCGCCACACCGAGGGGAATGGTGCTGGGGCGCAAGACAGGATGGACGGGCGCGGTAACAGCAGAGTACCTGGGATCGCCTGGTCCGCGAAGCCGGTGACTGTGTCCGCGCGGCCGTGGCGGCCAGATCCTGAGGTGGACACGGCGACTGGCCCGGCCGGAGTCCTCCCGGTCAGGCTCCTGTAAAGCGACATCATGAACTGGTGCGGCACCACCGAGCCGTTCCTGAAGCCGGAGCCCGTGGCGCGGCGCGCACCGCGGGGCCCGGGAGACGCGGCGGCCAGGGCAGCGGAGGTGCCCTCAGCCGCGGCGAGGGTTGTCCCGCTGCCGCCGCCGCCGCCCCCCGGACTCTCGGCCGGCCCTGCCCCCGCCGCCCGCAGCACGGCGGCCGCTTCTAGCCCGTCGCGGGGGCGGCAGGCGCTCAGCAGCCAGAGGCACAGCGCGGCGGCCGCGCTCAGGTCCATGGGCTCCGAGGGCCAGGCGGGCGGGCGGCGCGGGCTCCGTGGCTTCGGGAAGTCCCCCGGCGCCTTTTGAACATAATGTTTAATAATGGGGGAAGTGTGCGCTGCAAGCTGCGCACCCCCCTCCTCTCCCACCCCACCCCACCCCACCCCACCCCCGTCCAACGCCCAGAGCAGCGCCCCCTGCTGAACGCTCGAGCCTCAGCACCGCGCCCCCTACTCCGGCCTAAAGCCTAGCCCCGGGCCGGAGCCTCCTCGTCCCACCCGAGCTCTTCGTCCCAACTCTCTCCAGGCGAGTGTCACCGACCCGAGGCTCCCGCCACCCACCTGGGCCCCGCCTCGCTTCCCCGGGGCCAGGCGACCACCCCCCCTCCGCCCACGCTGCGCCCGGGGCCAGATGCGCCCTCGGGAGTCAGAGGCTCCGAGGCCTCGCGCGTACCCGCCCAGCTCCTTACCCACTCCCCTGCGGAGAACCACCCGCCCCCTCCCCGCTCCTATTCCGCCCGAGACGCTGGAGGTGGGGCGGCGGAGGGGCTCGCCCCGCCGGTCAGTGCCACGATTCCGTGGCCAGGGCGCACAAAGAGGCCACGAGGGCGCACAGAGGCCACAGGGCGCCAAAGTGCATTTTTGCTCATGGGTCCCGCGGGTCCCCACCCTGGCACAGCCTTCAAAGATCGGAGCGGGAGGCGGGAGCAGGAAAGAGGACCGGTAGGAAAGAGAGGGTTAGGGGCCTGAAAGGACAGGCCGGAAAGACAGCTGGACGAGGACCGACGGTCGAGCCAGCAAAGGTAGGGGTGCGGAACGCGCGCTTAGACGGGCGCCAGGATCTTCGTAGTTCTTAAAGGAACTACGAAGGCAATTTCTGGGTGACGTGGGGGTTCCCGCTCGGGAGCGGCTCAACTTCATCTGCGCGTGGACAGTAAGGACCCCTTCCGCCCGTCCGCCTCCCCGGGAGCCCCGGCGAACGGAAACGGGCTCTCGGGTATGTTGGGGAGCGCCTGGAGCCGGGAGGGCGGGCGGCGTAGAGCCTCAGGGTAGCGCCTCTGTAATTCCTTCCCGGGCCGCGGTTCTCGAGCTGGGTTGGGGGGTAGCGAGGAGGATGGAGGGGGCGCCCAGACCGCCGTCGCAAGGACGGCGGGCGGGGTGCTTGAATGCTCAGCTGGCAGGGGTAGGTCCAGAGGCCGCCATCTCAGGGAGATGAGCCGGGGAGAGAGTTCTGGGTGTCGGCTCAGCTCCACCAGCAGCCGGGACGTCGGACCGTAGAGGGCCGGAAGGCTCAGCGGATGGACGATCTGCTGGTGGGCGGACAGAGGGCCGGAGCCTGACGGATCCCCGTAGCAGAGTAGGCGCATCTTTTTCTTTGAACATTGTATTTGCCACCGTGCTCTAAATCTAGACGGGGACAGCGAGTCACGGTTTCTTTGAGTAGGTGATCAGCGTCAGTGCGACGCCTGGGGACCCAAAGTCGCAGGAGTTTTGCTCTCGATCGGCCGCCGTGCGCTCTGACCCACGGAGGATTACCCACGTGGAGCTCCTGGGCCGACGACGGCCCCAGGCTCCCGAGCTCCCCTATACCCGCTGCTTTGTCCCAAGTGAACTTACCAGTCGTCATCCTGCCAACCACTGCAAAGATGCAGTGTCCGTTCAGCGTGGGACTTTGGGTCACTCACCACTCGGGATTTAGGGGGGCAGGAGAGACAAGGGGTCAGGCCCCAAGCGGATCAGGTGGACAGAGGTGGGGAAAAAAGCCAGAGGTTGCGTGGGAACGTCTGGGCAGGAAGGGCAGTGGGAGGCTGGGATTACTGGGGCTGCATTAACCCAACAGGATTTGGGGGCCAAGGACGTGGTCAGGAACCTTCCTCTCTCGCTGGTGCGGGTACAGAGCGGCCCTGCAGGAATCCAGGCAGGCTGTCTGGCAGAACCAACCCCCCAAAGACACTGATCAGTCAAAGTAGTGGCCCCTCAGGCACAGCTGTCTCTGTGAAGGCCACGACTGGGTCCCTGCTGTCTTTCTTGGCCTCCTTTCCTCCTGCAGCCACGGTGAACAGTCTTTAGATGTTTTGCATATCATCAAGACCCTGATGCAAACACTCTGGCATCTCTGAACTGGAGTCCAGTAAGACTACTGGTTCTTGTCCTGGTTTTGCTGTTAACAACCACACTCCGTTGCATCGTCTGGGCTTCAGTTCCTCCAACTGTGTGAAGGCAAGAACCTGAAGGGTCCTGGCACTGGCCTGGCAGAGCAGGTGCCAAATAAACCTTTGTTGATTGCATGATACCTCCGCCTTGAGGTCACTCAGGGGCTTAGGAATGAGGAGTGGGTTGGAATCCCTGGGCCCTTGCTGTCCCTAGGGGAGCAGGGACAGCAAGCTCCTCTGAGACTGAATGTCCTCATCTGTAATACAGGGAGATTCTCAATTCAGGAAGTTGGTGTGGATCCAGGATAACAGGTGGGCACAGAGGGGGCTCAGAGCCTCGCCCCTCCCAGTCTGTTCTGGATCCCTAGGGTGATGATGGCTGAGAAAGAAGCAGCTTCTAGGCACCAGAAGGCTCTAGAGGAGAGTGCTAGGGGTGGGCTGCTGCTGCTGGAGCCCCACCCATCATGTGTGTGCTTGAGCCAGGCCTTAGCCACTGTTACCTGTGTGTCTTGGTCTGTCAAGTCAGACAACAATGCATTTCTTCATCATGTAGCCATTCCTCTATTCATGTATTCTTTCCTGTAAATACTTAACTGTGAGTGGCTCTCCATATATTGTGAATTCAGCAACATGCAGGACAAGTGCATGGAGCTCTCGTAAAGGTAGAAGAGATGGTAAACACTTGCATAAATGCACCTGAATATATGGTACACTGTTAGGTGGTTCAAAGTAAAGTGATGGGGGAATCCCCTGGCGGTCCAGTGGTTAAGAATTTGCCTTGCAGTGCAGAGGACACCAGTTCACTCCGTGGTTGGGGAACTAAGGTCTCACATGCAGCAGAGCAACTAACCTGAGTGCCACAACTAAGCCCTGATGCTGGCAAAAATAAAAAAAAGTAAACTGATGGGAAGCAGGGCTTGTGGGTCTTTTTGACCACCAGTGGCCACATTGAAGCAGAGCCCAGAAAGGAGAGAGGCAGAAGGAAGCTTGGGTCATGCCTGGCTCCCTCTCCTTCCTCTCAAATAATGATGGTAACCAATGGTTACCATTAACCAAATGATAATTATGGTTCTCCAAGTACCAGATGCTACTGCTAAGTCACTCCAGTCCTGTCCGACTCTTTGCGACCCCATGGACTGTAGCCCACCAGGCTCCTCTGTCCATGGGATTCTCCAGGCAAGAACACTGGAATGTGTTGCCTTTTCCTTCTCCACCAAGTACCAGGCATGTTGCTAACTGCTTAAGTGACTTCATGGCCCTTAAGTCTCACCGCTGCTCTGTCCTGTGAGGTGTGTGCGTGCATGCTCAATCGCTACGGTGTATCCAACTCTTTGCAACCCCATGGACTGTAGCCCTCCAGGCTCTTCTGTCTGGGATTTCCCAGGCAAGAATACTGGAGTGGGTTCCCATTTCCTTCTGCAGGGGATCTTCCCAACCCAGGGGTCAAACCTGCATCTCCTGTGTCTTCCGCATTACAGGCGGATTCTTTACCTACTGAGCCTCCTGGAAAGCCCGTCAGGCATTAGTGTTCCCATTTTATCGACAGAGAAAGTTGAGTCACAGTGAAATGTAACACCTTCCGCAGGTAACCTGGTGAATGGCAGAGCCTGGAGTCATCCTGTCTTTGCCCAACCCTTGGCTGCTCACAGTGGAGATGGGATCATAGCGGGGTGACCTGCAACACTCTGCTCAGCTCCAATGGAGAGGCAGAGGGTCCTGTCTTGTCCTGCAAGCTCTTTGGAAAATTCTTGGCAGAAAAGAACTCTCAGGTCCAGGTGAGGCTTATGAAAGCATCGTCTTGAGGACTCCTTCCTGCCTCTCGCATCAGCTGGGAGCTCGCCAACTGAACATAGTCTGTCATCGGCAGCAGCAGGGCCTGCCTGTGGCTGGAGAAGCCACAGAGCTCAGAGCAGGACTGGCCGGTAGGAGCATGTGGTCTGACAGCTAAGTTTACATGAAGTGACCTAATGGCCTAGTGAGTCAGGCTCGCGGCGAGGGCTTGACTTGGACCAGGTCTCCCATGCCCTGTTCAGGGCTTCCCTGGGAGCCGTGACTGAGCATCCGTCTGGAGAGGCTCCCTTCTTGAGGACAGGGGAACGTGACACCAGGAGTTCTTGGCCCCCCATCAGGCCTTCTGCTGAGCGGGTGGCTGGTCTCCTGAGGCCCACAGGGCCAGGCCAACCCTGGGCTCACTTGGGGCTTCCTCCAGGGTCAGGGAGGCCTTTGGTAGGTGGGCCAGGCAGGTGGGAGTGCTCTCTCCTGGCCTGGAGACGTTGTGCCCTACCTGCTGCGTGGCGTACTTTGAAGGTGGCCTCCTAGTCCCCCGTGTGTCCAGCAGTCAGAGGGCAGCTGGTGCAGGAAACTTAGAGACAGCTGGGAGAAAACCGGGGGCTGCAAGTTCCAACTTCTGTTCTTTATTAGTCTGAAGGCCACCCCTCAGTGTCCCAAGAACTCCAGACTTCAGCTGTTACCTCCTCAGACAGCAGAGGTGAGATTGGCTCCAACAGGGGCGGTGTGTGTGGAGGGGCGGGCGGACAGAGAGGCAGCCTGGTTGGGAGGTGGGTGTTTCTTAGTTGGGGTGGGAAGAAGCGGTCCCCACATTCTCAGCCCCAGATCCTTGCCTTGGAGAGCACTTGGCCACCCATCTGTCCTCTGCAGAAGCTCTTTGCTTTCTCTGGCCACCATGTTTCTGACTCAGGTCCTAGAATTCAAGGATTTGAAAGAATTTGCTGTTGTTGCTTAGTAGCTAAGTTGTATCTGACTCTTTATGACCCCATGGACTGGCACGCCAGGCTTCCCTGTCCTTCACTATCTCCCAGAGTTTGCTCAGATTCATGTTCATTGAGTCGGTGATGCCATCCAACCATCTGATCCTCTGTCATCCCCTTCTCCTCCTGCCGTCGATCTTTCCCAGCATCAGGATCTTTCCCAATGAATCAGTTCTTTGCATCAGGTGGCCAAAGTATTGGAGCTTCAGCTCTAATCAGTTCTTTCCAATGAATATTCAGGACTGATTTCCTTTACAATTGACTGATTGGATCTCCTTGCAGTCCAAGGGACTCTCAAGAGTCTTCTCCTGCACCACAATTCAAAAGCATCCATTCTTTGGCGCTCAGGCTTCTTTACGGTTCAACTCTCACATTCATACATGACTACTGGAAAAAAAAAACATAGCTTTGACTATATGGACCTTTGTCAGCAAAGTAATGTCTTTACTTTTAAATACACTGTCAGGGTTTGTCATAGCCTTCCTTCCAAGAGCAAGCGCCTTTCAATTTTGTGCATGCAATCACCATCTGCAGTTATTTTGGAGCCCAAGAAAATAAAATCCGCCAGTTTCCACTTTTTCCCTTTCAATTTACCATGAAGTCATGGGACCGGATGCCATGATTTTAGTTTGTTTAAATGTTGAGTTTTAAGCCAAGTTTTTCACTCTCCTCTTTCACCTTCATCAAGAGGCTCTTTAGTTCCTCTTCATGGGTGGTGTCTTCTGCATATCTGAGGTTGTTGATATTTCTCTCAGCAATCTTGATTCCAGCTTGCAATTCATTCAGCCTGGCATTTCACATGATGTACTCTGCATATAAATTAAATAAGCAGAGTCCCAATTTTGAACCAGTCAGTTGTTCCATGTCTGGTTCTAACTGTTGCTTCTTGATCTGCATACTGGTTTCTCAGGAGACAGGTAAGGTGATTTGGTATTCCCATCTCTTTAAGAAATTTCCACAGTTTGTTGTGATCCACACAGTCAAAGACTTTAGCGTAGTCAAAGAAGCAGTAGTAGATGTTTTTCTGAAATTTCTGTGCTTTCTCTATGATCCAACGAAAGTTGGCAATTTGATCTCTGGTTACTGTGCCTTTTCTAAACCTAGCTTGTACATTTGGAAGTTCTTAGTTCGTGTATTGTTGAAGGCTAACTTGAAAGATCTTGAGCATTACCTTGCTAGCATGTGAAATGAGTACAGTTGTGCAGTAGTTTGAACATTCTTTGGTGCTGCCCTTCTTGGGATTGAAATAAAAACTGACCTTTTCCAGTCCTGTGGCCTCTGCTGAGTTTTCCAAATTTGCTGACATATTGTATGCAGCACTTTCACAGCATCGTCTTTTAAGATCTGAAGTAGCTCAGCAGGGATTCCATCACCTCCACTAGCTTTGTTCATAGTAATAGTTCCTAAGGCCCACTTGACTTTACACTCCAGGATGTCTAAAAGAATATTAGGATTCTTTGGGCCAACTTTTCATATGATGCCTGACTCTTCACAAACTGCTACCGAGGCTCTGCTTGCATACCTGCAGAACGGGAGCTCCCTCCTAGTCCCGGGTAGTCTCCTGACAGCCCTGAAGGTGAGGCAGTCTGTACCCAGCTCCTGTGAGAGCCACCACACCTCTCAAAGGCACCTCTGCTGACAGAAGTTCACAAGTCACCCGGGAACGTGAACTGGCGCACTGGGGTTGATGCCACTTAGGAAGTCAGTCTTGGATTTCACCAGCGGGATCCACTCTGCTGCAGCCTGGAGCTCCTGATGAGAAGACAAGAGAAGGTTCCTTAGAGATGCCTTGCCCTGTGCCTTGCATTGCCCATGCAGGGCAGCCAAGTCCCCAAGGAGGGAAAAGGATCAGCACCCTGGCATTTGGCATCACAGCTGCCAGGGAAGGGGGGGGCCATCTGTGATCCTGTGTCTTTGCTCTCTGTGTGGCTCATAAGGTCCCAGCCCAGCTCTGCCCTGGGTACCCTGGAGGAGAGGAAGAGGATGATTGAGGGCTCAGCCCTTGCCCTGCCCATCATTAGGGGTTGTGGGCCCTTGCAGCCCAGCACTATTTTGGAAGTAAAACAGATGCCCCCCTGGGCTATAATGTTGATGGTTCCAGAGAGTCAAGAGACCAGAATTCAAATCTGGCCTCTCACCTCGGACCGCAAGTCCCTTGGCCCTTCCTGGCTTTTGATCCCCAGACGCTGATAACGATCCCCAGTGAGGCTAATAATCAAATGTCCACCAAGGGTCCACCTGTGAGAGGTGGGGAGCAGGTGAGGACGGGGCCCAGTGCCAAGGACCCAGGCAGGGGCCAGCCCCCCGGTTTGGAATGCATTCAGAGCTGGAGAGGGTTAGCTTTGAGGAGGCAGCCTCAGCTTGGGGCTGTACCCCCAAAGAAGGTGTCCCTGAGAGGGCTGGGGATGGTGACAACGGTTCACAGAGGACGCCCCCAACCACTGCATCCGCGCTGTTGCTTCCTGTTCAGCCAGAGATGTGCTGTAGCCACCTCCCCACGGAAAGACCAGGGGTGGGGCTGTGGATGTGGGACGATCCCCGCAGGCCTCTGGCTCAGCCCGTCTGATGCCCAGGTCTGGGCTTCCTCTGGATGCTATGCATTTCCCATGCTCCACGCAGGGCTTGTCTGCCCCCAGGTTACCCCAGGCAACAGCTCTGGCATCCACACCGGGGTGGGCTGCAGCCCATCCCCGGCCACTGGCATGGCCCCATCCTTCAGTGAGGGGAGGAGATGGGGCTGAGAAGAAGGGAGTGGAATAGTTCCTTTCTAGAAATTTCACAGGGGTTTCTCAGGGCCCTTCCTTTAGGGTTGGGACAAATGGCAGAGGGCTGGTGGATACTGCCATCTGCTGGTCACTGGTTATAACAGCACCATAGTGTGGCTGAACCCCATTCCTGCTCAGATTTACAAAAACCAGTCTGGGAGAAGACTCAGGAAGCTCTGCACGGGGACCCTGAGGTTGAACCAGCTTACCTGGAGCTCTAAGGTATCCTGGGAGTTGAGGGGACAAGGACCACACATCTCCACTGAGGTCAGGAGAGAAACGAGAGGGTGGAGTCATGATAAACACTGGCTTCCAAACCACCTTTATAGTGCACTAGTTTTGTGACCTTAAGTTAATTAACTTGTTATCCTCCACCTTTAAATGGAGACAGAGATTCCTACCTGTCAGGTGTACCTAAGGATAAAGGAAACAAAGTAGGTAAAAGCTTTACCATAGTGCCTGGCTCAATAAATGCTGGCTTTTACAGCTTTCTGATTAAGTCAGTCCTGGTTTAACCTGTCCAAAGACTGATCAAACCTGTCCATCCAGTCTCTTCTATGTGGTCTTTCAGGCCCATCGTGAACATTAATAGTCTGAAGCTATGCCTCCATTAGATTTTCTTGGAGACCTTTGTCGACACATGAGATTGAAACAAAACAAACTCCTTTTAGAATAAAAACTGGTGGCACTTAGAATATGCAGTGATTCAGAATGCCGGGTCCTCCGATTTGTCAGGTAGGAGCCCCGGTTTTTAGTCTAGTCACATAATGAACAGAGAACCAAACGGTCTTCTTTGCTTGGGAAAATAGGGGTTAACAGAGGTCAAGAACAGGCTTGGAGGATCCAGAAGATGTGTCCCTAATTCTAGAATGTGAGATCTTGCAGCACTCCAGAGGATGAGGACCCTGGGACCAGAATGTCTCATGTTCCCATAGCAGAGTGTTGGACATCACACAGCTGACCTGGGGACCCGGTGTCCTCAGCCTGGATGGCCTGTCTCAGGTTCTCTGGTCCACATAGCAAAGGCATCTGTGAGATCTTCAGGAGGCTGGGCTCTAAGGCTGCAAAGGGTGAGGCTGCCTACAAAACTGGGGACTTGACCTTAGGCCACGGCAGCCCCTTTGTGTGTGTTTCCCACTTCCCTAGGTAGCTGATCCACCTCTGAATAATACCTTAATTTAGGGCAGAGCCCCAGCTGGGTCCTGTCCTCCCAGGCATTTTTTTTCTGGCTTGAATACAGAGTTGGAGAGCTCTAGTCAAAGTGCTTATCCTTATCGCTGGGGACACAAAGAGTTAGAAAAATATAGGGTGACAACATCAAAATCCCCAAAGTCACCAGCAAATCATTGCAAATGAAAACAATACCATTTTTATTTACTTCTCAGGCTAGTAAAACCAAAGAACGTAAAATGCATTCTTGGTGAAAGGAGATACAAGTAGGCATTCTAATATATACTCTTGGTGGGAATGCAAGTTCAGGGAAATTTCCCAAGAGCACTGTGACACAGCAACATTTTAATATATATATATATATATATATATATTTATTTATTTAATTGGCTGCACCAGGTCTTAGTTGAGGTATGCAAGATCTAGATCCCTGATCAGGGATGGAACCCTGGGTCCCTTGCATTGGGAGCGTGGAATCTTAGCTACTGGATCATCAGGGAAGCTTCAGACAGACGCAACACTTTAAGGCAGGAAATTCTTTGACTCAGCACCGGCAAGGTACAAAGAGCTTTCTCCGAGCAAGGTAAACCCTCTGCAGGAACTTGCATGTATATGGCCAGAATTATGTCACAAAGCATCTTCTAACTGCAGTTCCTTAGCAGCATGAATGCTATACCTGTCTAGCCTTTATGGTTGTTGTTCAGTCGCTCAGCCGTGTCCGACTGTTTGCAACCCCATGGACTGCAGCCTCTATGGTAGTAAAAGGCAAACAGGAATGACTGGCTTTGGGGTAGCTCACCTACAGTGTCTGCCATACATCTCCTCTCATTTCAGTCACAGGTGAGCTCATTTAAGTAACAGCAGTGCTATGGATTAAAGATTTCCATCATGTCCCTTTCACCAATGAGAAAACCAAGGCTCAAAGAGACAAAATCTACTTTTTCATGTCCTGAGTCTGGCACCGCCTCCTCTTGGAAGAACTTCTGTATGCCCCAACCCCTGGATGAGTTGGCTATGTGCCCTTCTCTGCGCTCTGTGGGCCTGCACTTGCGTTGGCATCTCCAAGGGTCCCTGAGTGGTGTGTGAGCCCTGCCAGGGAGGCCTGTGTCTTCTGCATCCTCTGGGCCTGGTATAAAGTCCCAGCCCCATAGCGGTGCCCAGGAGCATTTGCTGAGGGACAGATGAGGTGGTGGCCTTGTTCGACTTGGGGTACCCAGCTCCCCACTGGAGTGCTAAAGCATCACTACAGAGAACAGAGACAAATCAGCAGGTCCCCAGAAATCCCACCCCACCAGAAACCAGGGCAAGGTTGACCAGAGCTCAGATAAGACTCCTTGTGGGCTGTGGTGCCTCTAACTTACCCCACTGGCCCTGAGGTCCAGCGACTTCCCTGGGGCAGGGGGTGACTAAGGCCTGGAGCATTCCTCCCAGGGCAGTGGGAAGGGGCAACTGTCAGCTTCCCTGCAATGTGTTTTGCGTTACTGCGGCTTCAGCCATGGAAAGGGCTCCCTGAGTCAGGCAGGAAGCAGAAAATATCAGATTTAGATTCCACATTCCATGCATTGTATGCAATTATCCACTGGAGCCACAGAGGGGCGTGTGGGACCCACAGAGGCAGAAAATGGGATTGCTCTCCGAATGGGCTCACTCTTTCATGGGGAACCAGTGGGGTTCTCGGCAGGCTCTGGGTGTGCCAAGTACCCCCTCAGTGCACGCTCGGAAGCCTGGGGCCAGGGGTGAGGTTCATTTGCCTGCAAGGCACAGGTGACCAACATGCCACCAGCTCCGGTGGGGGTGCGGGGTCCCATTCTTTGCAGCTCCCACCTGTGCTTGCCCTGGGACATGTGTGCTTCTCTGCACCCTCCTGTGCTGCCTTCTCCACAGGCTCAGCCTAACTCTCAGCTCCAACAGTTTTGTGACCTTGCCTATCAGGATCTCCAGCTGTGGACCCAAAGGCGGCCATGGGAGCCAGGACAGGGACACCCATCACCCACCAAGCTGTGCCCCTCTGTGGACAAAGGGGAGTCAGCAGACAGTAGGAAGGAGCTAGAACCTTGAAGAGAGGCTAGGAAAGGGGAAGCTGGAGGCAGCAAGTCCACAGACGGAGCCCTGGGCCATGGTGTCCTTGTCACGAATAGCTCAGGAGCCTCCACAGGGCCCCAAGCAGAGGCCCAGTCCAGTAGATAGCTGTTGAATGAATGAATGAAAAGGTCATGAGGGAGAGAGGAGAGTGGCTTTGTGAGGAACTCTGACTAGTATCAGAAGCAGAGAGACCTGTCATTTTAGTTGCTGAACATTAGAGCAACACAGGCTTCCCAGATGGCACTAGTGGTAAAGAACCCACCTACCGATGCAGGAGACATAAGAGACCTGCGTTCCATCCCTGTGTCGTTAAGATCCCCTGGAGTAGAAAATGGCAACCCATTCCAGTATTCTTGCCTGGAAAATCCCATGGACAGAGGAGCCTGGTGGGCTACAGTCCACGGGGAAGGGGGTGTCATTAGGAAGGGAGGAAGGGAGGAGATGGTGCCTGGAGAGCTGGCGGGCTGGGGAGTTTTAGTAGCTCTCTGAGAGGAAAACTTTGGGAGACAGACACCCTCTTCTTGACCAAACTTTAGGCTCCTCTTAGCCCTCTTCTCGACTGGGCCTTTGACCTTGGTGCCTGCCCTGTCTCTGGCCTGCCCAGCCCAGTCTCAGCAAGAATCCTGCTAAGTCAGTTGAGAAAGGCTCTCTCCCTTTGATACCTGATCACCCTTGGTATCTGATCAAGTTCCTCACCTCCCACCCGTTGGTGTCTTCTAAGCCCCCAGCCTGCCTTCAGGCTAGGATTCAGCAAGGATCCTCACCCTTGGCTACCTGTACCTCCATCACCGACCTCCCCCTGCCCCCTGGCTCCAGTCCCATTGTCCTTGCTGTATTCAGGGCTGAGCCTGAACTCTCTCCCCATTGGGAAAGTCTTGACTCCTGTTGCAACAGCCTTGAATAAAGTCTTCCTTACAGTTTTAACAAGGTTCAGAACATTTCTTTAGTGAGGCATAAGAAACCCAGTTCTCAGAAGCTTTTGCTGGGAAGGGCCTGTTGGCCTCTTTAAGGAAAGCCCCTGGAAGGCCTTGGGGGTGGGGGGTGGGGTGTCAGACTGCTGTTTCTTTAGATCACCCCGCACAGTGTTTCATCTTGTTTGATGGGTTCTCTGACCTCGTTTGACGCTGGAAACATCTCTCAGAGCATCCTTGGGACCCTGTGCACGGTTGAGTTGTGCACCCCAAAACTCTCCCCAAGGAAGCAGAACCGAATGATTTATCGTCCGGAAGCGGGACGCTTGGGGCACTCCTAAAAGTGAACGGGGCGCTGTCACTAACAACGCCGGGACATCAGACCCAAACCAGGACGCACGAGCCTCTGAATGGCTCGGGACACCCCGGCGCGGGAAGGGGACCCGCTCGGCGCAGCTGGGGCCTCCAGCAGCGCCAAGCCCGCGCACGGTCCTCAGCCCTGAATCTCCGCCCAGAATTCCAGAAAGACCTGGAAAAGCACGGCCGCGTCCGGCCGAGCGCCGCGGCCACTAGGCGGCGGGCCAGGCAGGAGCCCGAGCTCGAGCCGGGGCGGGCGGGGCGCGGGGCTCGGGGCGCGGGGCGGGGACGCGGCGACGCCAGCGCCCGCGGTCGCGTGATCGCACGCCCCGCCCGGAGCCCCTCGCAGTCATGCAGTCCCCGGCGGTGCTCGTCACCTCCAGGTGAGCCAGACCCCGCGCCCCGGCCGCATCTCGGGCCGCGTAGAGTCGGGAGGGCCCGGAGCCGCGGCCCTAGGTGTCCCGGGCGGAGGAGGCGGCGGGTCCTGAGGATCCCGCCCGTCGCCCGGCGTCCCCCAGCGCCGCTGGCCGTGGACCTGGGCTCGGCCGCTCCCCGGCCCTGCGGGAGAGGCCGCCCACCCCGCTTCCCGGTTTTACAGATGGGGAAACTGTGGTCCCTAGAGAGTAACGAACTCATCCAAGACCTAGTGGAAGGCCTGGATTGGCCGCTCCTGCACGGTGGTCAAAGAGGGGGTTCTCCTCACCCCTTTCCCGCTGACCTGCCTTCGTTTCTTTTCCAAGATGTAGTTATGCATCCTGGCAGCGCTGACTGTGTGCCAGGTCCGGGGCACGGCACTGGGAACGCGGTGAATCAGACCTGGCTCGGCCCGTCAGGGGAAACGGGCGGAGGACAGTTGTTGAGCCGGGGGGGCGGGGCGGGGGGGGGGAAGGCTTCCGGTTGCCATAGGAACACAGGGCAGGGTGTACCTCCGCTTCTGTGAGGTGGGGGTGCGTGAGGCCAGGTCCTCCATGGGAAAGGGAGGGGACAGGTGGCAGCTGCTCTAACAGGTAGCCCAGGAAAAGTGCAGTTACCGCAGAGGCCTCCAGAGGGTCCCTGGAGGCAGAGGACCCCTGGGTCAGGGTGGCCTGGGGGATTCAGTACAAGAGGGATGCTGAAGGCTGGGGTGGGCGTGGTTTTACCGTCTCCCCCTTTCTCACATCTGTCAAGTGACTCACTGCAAGTGTTTTCACACACTCCACCCTTGATCCCCCTACACAAAATATTAGGATAAGACCTCAGTCTCTTACATAAATGAATGTAAAATTTTTCCGGCTGTAATTTGAACATCCTTGTGGCTTCAGGTCTAGAAAAGTATGATTCTTTAAGGTTCTGATGTCAGAACCTGCTTGGACTCCTCTCCGTGGTGGCTGGTCGTGTCCTCGCTGGCGGAAGAGGTTTCCCTAGTGCCACGTGAATCACCTCCTCTCCCTGAGCCCGTTTCCTTTTATGCGGTTAGGAGGTTTGAGGTTGGCAGGTGTGAGCAGGGCCAGCAGCAGACCAGTGGGAGTGTGGCCTTGGTGCTGGGAGCTTGGGAAGGGGGTGAAAGGGCTTCCCTCTCTGCCCCACCTGAACAGGGCTTCTTAACAAATGCAGGTGCTGGTGGTGAAGGCCAGGTGAGCGGTTCTAGGATAGTGAACCATACACAGTCCCTCTTGTGAGCTTTCGTGGGGCAGATGGGTAAAGGTATAGTGCGCCAGGGATGATAAATGGTATAAAGGAAAATAAAGTGGTAGGGAAATGGGATGCTAGGAGAAGTGAATGCTGTTTTATATGGTGTGGTCCAGGAGTGTCTTTCTGATAGAGTGGCAGCTGGGTAGATCCCTGACAAGTGAAAGAGAAATCTTAAGAAAAAGGGTACCAGGCAGAGGGGACAGCAGGAGCCAATGTCCTGGGGCAGAGAGATGTTTGCGCACCAGCCAGGAGGCCAGTGTGACTGCAGCGCAGTGAGCCAGCAGAGAGCTGGGTGATGTGATGCAGAGTTTTACCGCATCTGGGGGCTTGGAGGCAGGGGACAGTCAGGACAGGCTCCCCAGGCTGGGGTGAGGCTCTGGGCATGGTGGGACCTGCTTTGGACTCCAGAAAGGTCTTTTGGCCGCTATGCTGAGCAGAATGGAAGCGAGCAGGGTGCAGTGAGGAGACCATTCAGGAGACTCTGGCAGTCATCCACGTGAGAGCTGATGCTGGCAGAAGAGCTTAGAAATATTTGGGTTCTAGCTATATTTTGAAGATTGAGCTTTCGTGGGTTGCTGATGATTAGATGTGGGCCATGAGAGCAAAAAAGAGTAGTCACGATTGACTACAAGACTTCTCTTGAGTTCCTGAAAGAGAGGCATTGCAATGGACCAGCCCAGGAGACTATGGATGGAGCAGGTTTAGGAAGGTGAGAATCACCATTGGTCTGGACATGTTTGTTAAGAAGCTTTCTGACAACCAAGTGAAGACTTCGGGCAGGCAGTTCAGAGGAGTGTGGCTTTGAGGGGAGAGTCCAGATCAGAGAGGAATGAGGGACCACTGGCTCATAGATGGGATTTAAAACCTTGGACATATTTGAGATCCCTGGGGAAGGTGTGGAGAAGGCAATAGCACCCCACTCCAGTACTCTTGCCTGGAGAATCCCATGGATGGAGGAGCCTGGTGGGCTGCAGTCCATGGGGTCGTGCAGAGTCGGACACGACTGAAGCACCTTAGCAGCAGCAGCAGCAGGGGAAGGTGAGTGAGAGAAGAGGTCTAAGGCGGGCACTTGGGGCAGGATTGCAGACCATCCAGGGAAGCTGAGTAGGAGTGGCCAGGGAGGTTGGAGAATCAAGAGAGAGAGAGCATGGGTCCCAGAGCCTCAAAGAGCAGAGAGGGGCCATCAGATACCTCAGGAGTAAGAGGAGAGGGAGACATCAAAGAGATCCAATCAGTCCATCCTAAAGCAGATCAGTCCTGAATATTCGTTGGAAGGACTGATGCTGAAGCTGAAACTCCAAAACTTTGGCCACCTGATGCGAAGAGCTGACTCACTGGAAAAGACCCTGATGCTGGGAAAGATTGAAGGCAGGAGGAGAAGGGGAAGACAGAGGAGGAGATGGTTGGATGGCATCACCGACTCAATGGACATGAGTTTGAGTAAGCTCCGGGAGTTGGTGATGGACAAGGAAGCCTGGTGTGCTGCAGTCCATGGGATCACAAAGAGTCGGACACGACTGAGCGACTGAACTGAACTGAACACAGAGGTCACTAGTGACCTGGGTGTGGGCTGTTTCGGTTGCATGATGAGAACAAAAAAAGTTCAAGAAAAAGTTGAAGATCAAGAAAAAGTTGGAAAAAGTTCAAGATCAAAGAGGAGAGGAACCCGAGACGCCATTCTCTTGAGAAGTTTTGCTTGAAGGGGGAGCAGAAATGGAGCAATAGCTCAAGGGGGAGATTGGGTGGAAGGACAGCTTTGGTTTGTCAGAGAAGTGGGAGTGATCCAGTAAGGAGGGGAGATTGATGGCGCAGAGAAGACAGAAGATTTGACGTCCTTGAGTAGGTGAGGGGTTGTCTTAGGTAGGAGCCAGCCAGTTTGTCCCTAACAGCAGGGGAGGCAGACGCAGGCCAGGTGTGGATGCAAAGGGATGTGCTTGGAAGTTCTCCGACCGCTTCTCTTTTCTCAGTACACAGGAAGCAGGGTTGTAGGGAGAAAGCAGGTCCTGGGGGTTCGTGGATTTAGGCAACTTGGACTCTGTGCGGCGGGGTCGGGGAGGGTCCTGGGAGCAGTGCCTGCATCATCTGGTGGCTGGTTAGACATGCAGACTCTCAGGCCTTGCTGGATCAGCATCTGTGTGTTGACAAGATTACCGGGGGAACTGGGAAGGCACATCACAGTTCCGGAAGTTTGGTCTGGGGTATAGGTGGGCAGACTACACCCATGGGCCAAAGCCTACCCCCTACTCACTTTTTAAATCAGTTTAAGTACTGTCTGTGGCCGCTTTCGCTCTACAGTGGCTGAGTTGGGTATGGTGGTAATGGAGACCCTGTGGCCTGCAAAACCTAAAATATTTGCTATGTGGCCCTTCACAAAAAAAGTTTCCCTGGGGGCCCGAGGAGAATGGGAGACAGTGTAGATTAGGCTCAGGGGCATGAGAGTCCCCTGAGGGGCTTGTTAACGTGAGGGGCTTGTTAACCTGAGTCCCCTGAGGATTGATTCAGCAGAGCCTGGATCTGCCTTTCTCACAAGCTCCCAGGTGGGGCTCATGCAGCGAGGACCACACTTGGAGAACCCCCTAGACTGAGACCAAGCTGGGCTTGCCCGGCCCAGCACTGCAGCTTGCCAGTTGTGGCCATGAATTTCAAGTGGGACCAGTCAACACGTCTGACCACAGTGCGGGAGACTTGGGGTTCGTTCCCAGGGTCAGGAAGATCCCCTGGAGAAGGGAGTGGCCACCCCCTCCAGTATTCCTGCCTGGAGAATCCCATGGACAGAGGAGCCTAGCGGGCTACAGTCCATGGGGGTCACAAGGAGTCAGACACAAATGAGACACCCTTTAGTTGACCTGTCTGTGCATTTATCCCAGTGGCCTGCCACTGGTGCCCAGGACCTGGAGAACTGGCGGGTTTAGGGGAACAGGCAGGGGACCTGAGTCTGTGATCCCAGCCGTGGGGCAGGGCCTCTCAACTGGGGCGGCGTGACGAGGGATACAGTGGAATTGTGTGTGGGGGGGGGGGCGCGGTGTCACAGATAGAAGCCCTGGAGAAACTGCCGGGTGTGGTGTTCCGAGACGGAGCAGTAACAGTAAGCAGGGCTGTTAGGAGGTGCGGGTCAGCGGGGAGGCAGGGGGCAGCCTGCAGTGAACCCTGGCTCCACCTCTGACCCACTGAGCCCAAGTACAGGTGACTCCCTTTTTGCGTCTGCTTCCCTGTAGCTCAAACAGTTAAGAATCTGCCTGCAATGCAGGAGACCAGGGTTCAATACCTGGGTCGGGAACATCCTTTGGAGAAGGAAATGGCAATCTACTCCAGTATTCTTGAGAATCCCATAGACAGAGGAGCCTGGCAGGCTGCAGCCCGTGGGGTTGCAAAAAGTCGGACACGACTGAGCAACTAACACTTTGGGCTTCCCTGATAGCTTAGCTGGTAAAGAATCTGCCTGCAATGTGGGAGACCCAGGTTCGATCCCTGGGTTGGGAAGATCCCCTGGACAGGGGAAAGGCTACCCACTCCAGTATTCTGGCCTGGAGAATTCCATGGACTGTATAGTCCATGGGGTCGCAAAGAGTCAGACATGACTGAGTGATCAGAACACTCTGTGACTTGAAGTGGGTCTCAGTGGTGGTGTCCCTCTGTAGTGCTTCGGGAGCACCTTAGACAGGCGAGGTCCCCACAGCAGAGCCTGTGGGGGTGCCTCTTGCCTTTCATCCCCTCTGCTGTCCTGTGCCCGTCACACTGTCACGCAGGGACACCACGCACAGCACCAGGAGCAGAGGGTCTTAGCGCTTGGTGGAAAGGCTAGGACACTCGTCTTGTCATTGGCGAAAGGAAAGGAGGGCTGATCATTTGTTTTTCCAAGTGGCTCGTGAATGCTGAACTTACTTAACACTCACCTGAAGGGCGGTTCGCCCGGGCCTTTCTCAGTGATTCATGCTTTCACTTTCTCTCACTATACCAGCAGCCCCCAGCCTTTTGGCACCAGGGACCGGTGTTGTGGAAGACAGTTTTTCCAGGGATTCGGGGTGGGGGTGGGTGGGAATGGTTTGGGGATGATTCCGTCTCATTACATTTATTATGCTGCCCCCGATCCAACAGGAGCCAGAGCTCAGGCAGTAACTCGAGCCACGGGGAACGGCTGTAAATACAGCTGAAGCTTCCCTCGCTTGCAGGCTGCTCACCTCCTGGTGTGCGGGCAGGTCTCTAACCTGGACCAGTAACCATCTGTGGTCCAGGGTTGGGGACCCCTGCCTTCCACCCGGTGAGAATGTTCGTGGGTGTAGAGGTTGCTACATTTGGTGGTAGGTGGCTGTGTGGTGGGTTGTCCTCCCTGCTGGTGACAAATGGCATCGTGGTATGGTGTCATTTGCCCGGTGTGGAAAGAGGGGGACCTGTGTGGAAGGAGTGCAGGGCGTAGGGTGCCACGTGTTGGATTGGGACAGAGTTCCGGGGCAGGAAGGGCCATGTCCCAGCTGTCTCCCTGGCAGCCCAACCCTTTGGGCCCTCCCGTTTCTTGTCTTTTGGAAGTCCTGCCCTGCAGAGGCTGGGTCTGGACCCTGATAATGGGGTGCCCAGCGCATCCTGTCGTAAGTGTTTGTGTGGTTTATGTTTGTGTGTGCAGGTCTCCATGATACCCTCACCCAGAAAGAGGAATACATTTAGCCTTCTTCTCACCTCAGGGAAAACATTTCATAACTTCTTTGCTCACTGTGCGATTCATTGCATTTGTGTAGCATTTAAAAATTCTCAAAGAGCTGTAACGTTTCCAAGTATCCACTCAAAGCCTGCATTAATCATTCAGTTGTGTCCGAATCTTTGCAACCCCATGGACGAATGCCTGCCAGACTCTTCTGTCCATGGGATTTCAAAGGCAAGAATACTGGAGTGAGTTGCCATTTCCTTCTCTAGGGCATCTTCCCAATCCAGGGATCAAACTCAGGTCTCCTGCATTGCAGGCAGATTCTTTACCGTCAGAGCAAAGAATTTGCTGTTTCCACAGCCCCATTTTCTCCACTGTTTTCCTCCTGAGAACAGGCCTTCGTTCTTGAGGGACCCACAGGCAGGGCCCTGGCCTGGGAAGCCAGGCTTCAGGAGGGGCTGGCATGTGGAGGGGCGGGTAGCCTGGAGTTGGACCCCTGAGGACTAGCCCAGCGGAGGAGCCTTGTACCCAGGCCTGCGGGACCCCCTGAGGACTTACCAGCATTTCGCTCTAGAAGCCTGCTGACTTGAACCTGACCTTCCTCTGCCTTCTCTCCTTCTGGCAGGAGAGTTCAGAATGTCCACACGGGCCTGGACCTGAGTGTGCCACAGCACCAGGAGGTGCGGGGCAAGATGATGTCGGGGCACGTGGAGTACCAGATCCTGGTGGTCACCCGGCTGGCTGCATTCAAGTCGGCCAAGCACAGGCCTGAGGACGTCGTCCAGTTCTTGGTGAGCTAGGGGGTCTGGCAGGGTGCTCCCAGGGTCCAGAGGCCCAAGGAGACACACACGCCTCCCACCAGGGTTCAGGTAGCAGCAGAGTGCGAGCAGTGCTCTAGCCAGTCCTCAATTGGAGGATGCCAGAGTGCATTGGCAGTAAGGACACCAGTGAATCAGATGCTGACCGTCTGTGGGGAGACAGATCTGTGAAGAGACAGGAGCCTGGAGTGGGGGGAGGGCGGGGGCTGTGGGGGTGTCGAGACGGGGCACCTAAGCCATCCTAGGGGAAGGGTTCGGAGAGAGGTCAGAGCTGAGCTGTGATGTGAAGAGCAGATGGAGCCATCAGCATTAGGGCAGATGCGACACTCCCTTGGTCTCTCCCCTTCAATCTAGAGCCAGTAAACACCCACAGCAGTCCCGCACATCTCTCTGTCTAGAGGTGGGCTGATGAGAACACACAGAGGAGGTGGAGCTGGGGGCATAGTAGATGTGATGCATGCAGTCATTGATCCCCAGCCCTGGAGGTCAAGCCCACAGCCCCCGGCACCCAGTGGTATCAGGGGGATGGCACACACACCTCCAGCCTCCTGGCCTCATCAGCCGCCTGCAGCCACAGGAACTGGGCAGCAGGGCCTGCAGCCCTGTCCCTCCAGGTGCAGGGCTGGCCCACAACTCCAGCCTCCCTACTCCCCAACCACAGTGGGAGCATCCCTAAACTTGACAACCCCAGACACGGCGTAAGTGCAGGTGACCTCAGCCCAACCTACTCCCATGGGAGGCCGAGCCTGTGACACAGCGGAAGGGCCCATCACCCCCATGTCCTAGGCAGTGATGGCAGCAAGGCACCAGCAACCATGGAGGCACAAGTGCTGACAACAGGGGCACCAGGCCACACCTCCAGCAGGGGCATTGGAGGCTGGAGAGTGCCAGTCTTCTAGTGTAACTAGAGGCAGTGCATGCAGTTCAGCCGCTCAGTCGTGTCCGACTCTCTGTGACCCCATGGACTGCAGCACGCCAGGCCTCCCTGTCCATCACCAACTCCCGGAGCTTACCCAAACTCATGTCCATTGAGTCGGTGATGCCATCCAACCATCTCATCCTCTGTCTTCCCCTTCTCCTCCTGCCTTCAATCTTTCCCAGCATCATGGTCTTTTCCAGTGAGTCGGTTCTTCACATCAGATGGCCAAAGGATTGGAGCTTCAGCTTCAGCATCAGTCCTTCCAATGAATATTCAGGACTGATTTCCTTTAGAATGGACTGATTGGATATCCTTGCAGTTCAAGGGACCCTCAAGAGTGTTCTCCAACAACACAGTTCAAAACCATCCGTTCTTCCGGCACTCTGGCTTCTTTATGGTTCAACTCTCACATCCATACATGACTACTGGAAAAACCATAGCTTTGACCAGATGGACCTTTGTCAGCAAAGTAATGTCTCTGCTTTTTAATATGCTGTCTATGTTTCTCATAGCTTTTCTTTCAAGGAGCAAGAGTCTTAATTTCATGGCCGCAGTCAACCATCTGCAATGCTTTGGGAGCCCAGAAAACCAAAAACTTGTGCTGTGGCGCCACCTGCTGGAAAAAAAGAAAAGCCTCTCACCTGTTGACTTGTTAGAAATCAAATTTTAAAAAATGAAAAAGCTTTATCTAAAGAAGAAAGGTGTTTCATGCTTCAAATTTCCCAGAAGAGGAAGAACTCATCAAGCACCATGAAGAATCACAGTAACACTGGCACAAAAGAAAATGATGATTCTCTAGAAACCAAATTTAAAGTCCCAGAACAATGCAGCCTAATAGAGAATTCAAAACAACTGTCATGAAGGAGCTCAACAAGCGACAAGAAAACTCAGGGATGAAGTTAATGAGCAGAAGATATACTTTCCCAAAGATATTGAAACTCTAAAAAGGAACCAAACAGAAATTCTGGATCTGAAGGACTCAGTAAGTAAGATGAAGAATACATACTTTAGAAAAGGATTAGAAGTAGAGAAGACCATTTTTAAAGATAAAAATCTAGAAATGATACAGTTAGAAAAGGAAAGGGATTTAAGATTCAAAATGACAGAGAGAAAATTCTGCAAGAACTATCCAAATCTTTTAGGAAGGGCAATCTTAGGATATTGGGTGTCCCAGAAGCAGGAGAGAGAGAGAGAGAGAGAGAGAAGTGAGCAGAGAGTTTACTTGAAGAAATGATAGTGGAGAACATCTCTCAAACCGGGGAAAGGAATTGCGTGTACAAGTCCATGAAGCCAAGAGAACACCCGATTGCCTCAGCGCAAAAAGGTGTTGCTAGTGGTAAAGAATCTGCCTGCCAGTGCAGGAGACACAAGAGATGTGGATTCAATCCCTGGGTCTGGAAGATCCCCTGGAGGAGGAAATGACACCCTACTCCAGTATTCTTGCCTGGAAAATGCCATGGGCAGAGAAGCCTGGAAGGCTATATAGTTCGTGGGGCTGCAAAGAGTCAGACACGACTGAGCAACTAACACTTCACATACGAGATTCTAAGAGACAAGTTATGGCACAGTTTTTCTGATTAAGAGACATTCAGCACATCCTGGAAAGTGTCTGAAGAGTGTGATTTTTTCATTGGCTTCTTAAACAGACTCTTGGTGAGAACCAAGATGCAACGTGATAGCAGGTAGGAACTGCTTTGTTCCACTGGGTGGGTTCAAATCTGATTTGACCCCAGTGGAGCTTAGTGCATCCATGTTTTTCAGAGATGGGAGCAAAGAAGAGATATCTGAGACCCAAGGCCCTGGGCAAGATGGAGAGGCAGCACTCGGGAGCCCGTGAGAGGCCCCAGCCGACATGCCGGGTCCTGGCTGGCCTTCCCAGCCATGGTGTGTGGGGACACCTCTGACACCTCCACGGTCACACCTGTGCCACTTTCTCCTGACCAGTGATACCTTTGCCCTGTGGGTAGCTGTGTGCAAGGGTGCCCATTCAGGGAGTTGCCTCTCAAACATTTTGAACCACCTGTGGGAGCCAAGCACGCATTGACACCCTATGAGATCTGGGGGTGTAACCCCAAACCTGAACTTTCTTTGAAGTTTCATGATTTAGCTTTAAAAAAGAATGAGCATTTTGCTTTCTGTTCCTCAAAAGGAGTGGCAACCCTTGCTTTGGAGCACTGATGAGTGTGGGCCCAGGGTGGGGTAGTACCCTAGGCTGTCCATACTACCAGCGTCCTAGAGACACACAGCTGGCTCCCAGAACCTGGATCCTGCTGGGCCTGGTGGCCTGGCCTGCATGGAGCAGTCAGGCCTGCAGAGGGCGCTCTGCCCGCCCCCACCTGGTGGAGTCAGGTTTTGGGAAGCACCAGGAGTTGGAGCCTGCGTCACTTTTGTGAAAGGATCCTCTTACCTTTCCTTGAAAGCCTTCCTTGAAAGCTTTTGTCAGCAAAGCTCCCGAGTCAAGCTCTGTGATGACAACTGCAGGCCACAGTCCCCTGTCTCAGATGATTCCCCACTGGGGCTCCTGAAGTCTCCAGTGCCCCAGTCGCCTGCCAGCATGTGGAACTCTCCCAGCCTGGGGGCTCTGATGCCCATGCTCAACAGCGTGTGCTCCAACAGAGCTGAGCGACCGGACTGCTGGGTGTCCCTTGTCTGAATGCATCCAGACGCCCCACAGCCCATCAGCCACGGCAGCGTTTCAGTGTGTGCTGGGCGCATAGCCCTGGTCTGGGAGCAGAAGTGGGAATATCTGTATTCATCCCTAATGCTCCGAAGGAGTTGAGGGGACATGCCCAACGTGTGGGGAGAGCACAGAAGAGTCCAGGACAAGAGAGGACACTGGGCTGTTGTGGGGTGTGGCATGGAGAGGATGACTTCTCTGAGTGCCTGCATTGGCTTACACAGACCACAGCGATGGCGCCGATCCCCAGTCCTACACCTGCTCCCTTAACTGGAAACCTGGAGCCTCGGGGACAGAGACCACGCTGGATGTCCCCATACGGAGACATCAAGAGCAAGAGCCTGATGAGTGGATGAGCCCTTAGCTGTAGCGGGAGTTCCGGGGAGAGGCCAAGAAGCGGTAGCAGCCACCCCCAAGCTCCGCAGAAAGCCAAATGACCCGGGGTGACTCTGACAGCCGAGGACCACCTTCTAACAACCAGGAGGAGCCCCAGCCTGCCTCCCTGAGGTTCCGGTGTGCAGAGGGGTCCTGGCTGGCCCCAGGACCAGAAACCAGCCTTGCAATATCTGTTCTCCACCATCTAAGCACTGTAAGGACCGGCTTTGTTGAAGGCTCTTGCTAGTTCACAGGAGAATGACCCAGAGAAAAGGTGACTTGTTGCCAGAAGAGGACCTAACAGCTGGACAGACCGTGAGGTCACCCTGCTAATGCACAGAAGCCCAGAATGGAGGTGTAGGTCACAGTCACCTGCAGGCCAAGTCCCTGTATCAAGTGCTTCTACCCAGACCGGTAACAGGGCCCTAAATCCACCACGATTGCATCCTTCCTTTGGGCCACTGGGACTTCGGGGCTTGTGCCCAGTGTTGATCAGGAGGCTTAGGGCGTGCGGCAGAGGGTCGGGTGGGAGGCACCTCCATCTGGTCCTGGAGGAGGGCCCACCGAGGAGCCCGGCCCTCGTGGGGACCTCTGTTGGGGTTGGGGGTCAGGGCGCAGCCCTCTCTGTTTTCCCTCTTGACTCAGGAAACCACCTGTTCCTCTCATTCCAGGTCTCCAAAAAGTACAGCGACATTGAGGAGTTTTACCAGAAACTTTGCAGTCGTTACCCGACGGCCAGCCTGCCCCCGCTCCCCAGGAAGGTCCTGTTTGTTGGCGAGGGTGACATCCGGGAGCGGAGGGCTCTGTTCGACGAGATTCTGCGCTGCATCTCCAAGGATGCTGAGCTGGCAGGCAGCCCCGAGCTGCTGGAATTCTTAGGTACCTGAGACCCTGTCCCAAATCCCTATGGGCCCCTGGCCCAAAACTAGGCCTCACTGCCCTGGCTTGGGGGGAGGGGGCCGGGGTGTGGTCCACAGCACCCTCTGCAGCCCAGAGACCTCGGCCAAGCTATTGAGGCATGTGGGCTTCATTCACTGCCATGCTTGGGCTGGGGTCGTGGGTGGTGGGTGGAAGGAGCCGGGGACCCAGCCCTGGAGGACGGACTGCTTGGGTCCTGGACGGGGCTCACCAGGGACCTTCTCCATAGTCTGATCCCTCCCTTTCCCCTCCTGGCCAGCCCCATGCAGAGCTCCCCTTCACACATACACACACACAAACACACACACACACTTGCACATGCACACACACACTTATGGAGAAGCAGGATCAGGTGGTCTGACTTTCCTAGCCTCTCTGTGCCTCGGTTTCCTTATCTCTAAAATGAAGATACAATTAGGATCTCTCACATGAGGTTTTTGCAATATTTAAATGAATTTATACCTATCAAATGGCAACCTACTCCAGTATTCTTGCTGTAAAATTCCATGAACAGAGGAGCTGGGTGGGCTACAGTCCACGGGGTCGCAAAGAGTTGGATGCGACTGAGCAACTGAGCGTACCTGTAAAAATGTTCTTTGTGTGATGCTTACCCCATGAAATGGAAGGTTCATGAGATTTTGCAAGGGACTTTACATTTGTCTTAATAAAATAACAAAGCATAACGTAATACAACATAGTCAATACCACTTAGTTCCACATGTCATATCAGTGTACACGTTACATCCTGTGTCGGGCACTCTGTGGCATGGTGATGGGTTCTTTACCCACAGGGTGATATATCTTAGAAGTTCACTGCTTTCAAAAATACACTGTTCAGTAACTGGATAGAGTTAAACAAGCATTCTAAACCCATGCTTCTCAAACCATCGGTGGGGAAGGGCTAACTATTTTTATTCCCGATCTGTCGCAGACAAGCATCCCAAGGTGCTATGGAAGTTTCTGGATCTTGCTCCCCCTTTCTGTAGTTGCCTCATTGTGGACACCCGCCAGTGGACCACACTTTGAGAAGCGCTTACGTAAGCCAGTTTGTGGTGACGCCGTCCCAGTTTGTCCTGGAATCTTCCACCTGCTCACTGTGCCTCATGGAGTTCATAGTCTAGACCCTCGGAGCAGGTCTCATCAGTGGTTGGCTAGGCAGAGCTCCCCAATGTGCCCCACCACATGCACGTCATTTCCAGAGCTGTTCTGTGAGGACCCCAGACACTGTCTGGTCTCCCATCAGCCCGTGGACTGTAGTCTGTAGTCCCGACAGACACCGGGCTGCAGAGGTTGAGGAACTGCCGTCTCTCTTCTGAGGCTCCGGCTTGTAACTGCTGCACCCCACGCTTTGCTGACCTCCCTCTCTACACTCACCCACACAGACCTGCCATTCTAGTCCCAGGACGTGGCAGGAGGCCTCCAGCTCCGGGTGCTGGTGCAGGAGCTTGCGTGCCGGGAGGTGCCAGGCACCATCTCCGTCTCCCTCCACAGGCACCAGGTCCCCCGGGGCCACGGATCTCAGCGGCAGGGATGTCTCGGTCCTGGACACAGACAGCCAAGCAGGGGACGAGGATGCTTTGGACTTCTTCCAGCAGCAGGACCGAGTGGAAGATGAGGGTCTCCCCATGCTGGGCCACCAGGACGGGGATGCAGGGAAATCCTCAGAGGAGGAGGAGGAGGAGGCCCTGGACCCTCTGGGCATCATGCGGTACGTCTCCCCTTCTGGGTGGGGTGCCCCCCATCTGGCTTGCTCCAGGCTCCTCCCTCTCTCCTGGGAGTCAGAGAAAACCCGTCTCCCTAGAATATCACCCTGAGGGGGCCCGGTAGTCAGGGGGACCAGCTCTCTGTTCATCCTCAACATCTCCTGGGTCTTCGGGGCTGGGCCAGGTATTGCCTGCCCCTCCCTGGTCACAGGATGGCCCCCCAGCATTCTGCACTGAGGTCTGGCAGGCTGCCACCCCAACCCTGACACTTCAGCAGCCCAGGCATCCTGAACCCGGCCCAGGAGGCCTGGGTTCTCTGTCCAGTTCATCATGGAGCCTGTGACTTGCTTCGCATGGCCGGGGTCCCGCTGCCCTGAAGGTGGGGCTGTTTACCTTGGCCCTGCCTCCAGGTAAGGCTGGAGGGGACTGATGACCCCTAAGGTGATAACAGTGATGGAAGGAGGTAGAGTAAGCCCTGTGTAGACTGTGGTTCCCTCTGTGGAAGAAGAGACAGCTAGCTGTGGTCTTGAAGGCCCCTTGGTGTCCTGATTCTGGCACCCTCCTGTTCCATCTCCTTTCCTGGCCCTCTGACTGCCTTCAGCTAATCAGTGAGCGGCCCGTGAGTCCCCATGGTGAGCCCCCTGAGCTGGGGGAGGGGCTGCAGGCTAGATGAGACCAGAGAGCAAGACATCAGCTTCCCAGGCCCCTCCAGCGGACACCGGCTGAAGCAGTGGGCAGAACCTCCCAACCAGAAGGAGATGGGGAGCCAGACAGACTCAGCACCATCACCACCCCCGCCCCCCGAGGACCCTCACTTCTTGGCCCAAAGGAGCAAGAAGCAAGCTGGGAACTGTTGGTTTTGAGCACCTACTATGCCCCAGGTGATGTACCGTGGCCTTTGTCTCCCGGATCTCATTGACAGCCCGCCCCGCAAACAGGCGTTGTCACGTCACTTGACATGTTAAAGAGACTGACGTCTTCAGGAGCCAGATGCCTTGCCCGCGGTCAGAGGGCGGGGGAACAATGGTGCTGGGATACAAATGGAGCTCGGAATCCTGTCCGGGACCTCGGAGCCAACTGCCTGGGCTGGAGGCCTGGCAGTTTATCCCTCTCCAGTTTTCTGCAGTGGAAGCACAGGGTAGTGATGGCAACTGGTCTCTCGGGGCTCTCATGTAGGGTAAGTGGCTTAGATGTCACGGCCACGTCTTTCTGCCTCTCCACCTCCGCAGAGCTGGACTGAAGACCCAGGGTGACATTGTCTCTGCCCATCTGGCCAGTCCTGTTCCAGAAAGAAATTAGAGCCGAAGAGAGATGAGGCAGAGGCAAGTTCAACTTGAACAGCATGAAAAGTGCAGTCCAGAGAGCTCTGCCCACTGCCCGCAGGGCTTCCTCTCCTGTGTGATGGTGAGGGTGGGTACATGGGGACATGTGGTCACAGGGTCACCATGAGGCTGCCCTTGAGGGGCCAAGGAGCCAGGCTTGAGAAAGATCCAGGTGCTCAGGGAGATGGGAGACAAGAGCCGGAGGCCCTGCAGCCCTTGGTGCCCAGGAGTCAGGCTCCTCCCAGCCCCCCATGCTGGCCTTGACCTGGGAGGAGGTCAGTGTCCCTGTGGGAGCGACAGTGAGATCATGTTGGGAAAAGTTCATTATCAGCCTTGCGCAGCCCAAGGGCCATATTGGGCTGTATTTGTTTGAACTCATCCTGTCTGTTGTTCTGAGTAACTGCGTATTACTCGCCGTCAGACTGAGGTCGGCTTGCGTGATTTGTGCCAGCCTTTGGCTGAAAGACGTGCTTAGCAAAGCTGCTCCTTTTTTGGGTAGGAAAATGCTCTTTGGGGTTGGCAAGGGCTGCCTTTAATTTCCTGCTTTTACTTCAGTAGCAGATTGTCGGGCAAGGTACTGACTGTCCAGGGACCCCCACTTCGACCCCCAGCGCCATCCCCAGCTCTGCACTCAGGGGCCTCCTTCCTGAATCCGAGGAGAGCTGAGCACCTGAAAGAAATCCTGGAGGCTTTTGACCTTCTGTCAGTCTTTGCTTAACCAATGTGACAATAGTCAGTGCTATTGCCTCCATTGGGAATAATAACAACTAACATTTTTTTGGAGAATGTATTAAATACCAGGAATTGATTAGCCTTTACATGGATAGATATTTTCTATTCTTTTTTTAAAAGGTCGTGACTCACCACATTGCTTTCTGGATCTGTTGTGGATCTGGCTTGGGAAATGGTGCCCTAGGAAGCTGGCCCTGGCATCAGGCCCATTCTGTGTATGAAGAAGCTGATGTTTGGGGTCTGGTGATTCATTCACATTCATCCAGCCCCGAATGGCAGAGTTAGGACTTGATGCCACCTCCCTGCCTTGGCTCTTGATCCAGTCTTCCAGCAGGGCCCTAGGATTATCCCCCTCTTTCACAGATGGGAACATAGAGGACAGAGCTGAGAGGGCGCTTGGCCAGAGCCCTGCCTTGAAGTCAGGTTTCCTCTCGGCCTCTCCTGGGACCCCCAGGTGGGCCTGTTAACCCTCTTGGTGCAGTGCGGCCCACCCCACCCTGCGGTGAGGAACACTGGTCTTTGCAGGAGTGATATGCTCTGCGTGCTCATTTCTCCATCCTGTGCTCTCAGTTCCTATGTGGATGCAGCATCTCTGCTTTCCCAGCCACCCCAACCCTGAGCGCCCATCTGGGCCAGGCTCTGGCGCTCCGTTTCCAGGCCACAGGTGTCGGCCCTTCCTGCCATGGCCACTGTGGGGCGCTGTTGCTCCACTGCAGGGCTACTGGGAGGGTGCGAGCCATGGCACAAAGCCTGGTTTTCCTTTGTCTGTTAAACCTGGTTTTGATTAGGGAAAGAGGCGTTACTACACCATTAGAAAGTGCCTTAAGACAGAAAAAAAACCCTCACCACCCAGCCACTCTCCTGTTTGCAGATTTTTTTTTTTTGCATCCCTGTCCCAGGCTGATCCACATAACTGCAAACATAGCACACATGCTTTTTATACTCTGCTTTTTCACTTAATGTCCTCACCATCGCTTTCCATGTGGAACACAGTTTTCATATTTAACTTTCTGTTTTAGAGATTTCACAGTTCTAAGAAAGGTGAAGTTCTCCCATAATAGTTCTGCCTTCGGCTAGAAATACTCTGCTAGGATAACTGTAACTCAAATAATATACAATTAGCGTAGAAAAATTAAAAGCACATTTAAAAGCCCCTTTATCATGAAGGTATATGCTTCTGGTTCAGTTCAGTTCAGTTCAGTCACTCAGTCGTGTCTGACTCTCTGCGACCCCATGAACCGCAGCACACCAGGCCTCCCTGTCCACCAACTCCCAGAGTTTACCCAAACTCAGGTCCATCGAGTTGGTGATGCCATCCAGCCATCTCATCCTCTGTCGTCCCCTTCTCCTCCGGTGCTCAATCTTTCCCAGTATCGGTCTTTTCAAATGAAATAGCTCTCCGTATCAGGTGGCCAAAGTATTGGAGTTTCAGCTTCAGTATCAGTCCCACCAATGAACACCCAGGACTAATCTCCTTTAGGATGGACTGATTGGATCTCCTTATAGTCCAAGGGACTCTCAAGAGTCTTCTCCAACACCACAGTTCAAAAGCATCAATTCTTCTGTGCTCAGCTTTCTTCACAGTCCAACTCTCACATCCATACATGACTACTGGAAAAACCATAGCCTTGACTAGACGGACATTTGTTGGCAAAGTAATGTCTCTGTTTTCTAATATGCTGTCTAAGTTGGTCATAACTTTTCTTCCATGGAGCAAGCGTCTTTTAATTTCATGGCTACAATCACCATCCGCAGTGATTTTGGAGCCTAGAAAAATAGTCAGCCACTGTTTCCACTGTTTCCCCATCTATTTGTCATGCAGTGATGGAACCGGATGCCATAATCTTAGTTTTCTGAATGTTGAGCTTTAAGCCAACTTTTTCACTCTCCTCTTTCACTTTCTTAAAGAGGCTCTTTAGTTCTTCTTCACTTTCTGCCATAAGGGTGGTGTCATCTGCATATCTGTGGTTACTAATATCTCCCGGCAATCCTAATTCCAGCTTGTGCTTCCTCCAGCCCAGTGTTTCTCATGATGTACTCTGCATATAAGTTAAATAAGCAGGGTGACAATATACAGCCTTGATGTACTCCTTTTCCTATTTTGAACCAGTCTGTTGTTCCATGTCCAGTTCTAACTGTTGCTTCCTGACCTGTATACAGGTTTCTCAAGAGGCAGGTCAGGTGGTCTGGTATTCCCATCTCTTTCAGAATTTTCCACAGTTGATTGTGATCCACACAGTCAAAGGCTTTGGCATAGTCAATAAAGCAGAAATAGATGTTTTTCTGGAATTCTTTTGCTTTTTCAATGATCCAGCGGATGTTGGCAACTTGATCTCTGGTTCCTCTGCCTTTTCTAAACCCAGCTTGAACATCAGGAAGTTCACAGTTCACATATTGCTGAAGCCTGGCTTGGAGAATTTTGAGCATTACTTTACTAGCGTGTGAGATGAGTGCAATTGTGCAGTAGTTTGAGCATTCTTTGGCATTGCCTTTCTTAGGGATTGGAATGAAAACTGACCTTTTCCAGTCCTGTGGCCACTGCTGAGTTTTCCAAATGTGCTGGCATGTTGAGTGCAGCACTTTCACAGCATCATCTTTTAGGATTTGAAATAGCTCAACTGGAATTCCATCACCTCCACTAGCTTTGTTCGTAGCGATGTTTTCTAAGGCCCACCTGACTTCACATTCCAGGATATCCGGCTCTAGGTGAGTGTGAGTGATCACACCTTCGTGATTATCTGGGTTGTGAAGATCTTTTTTGTATAGTTCTTCTGTGTATTCTTGGCACTTCTTCTTAATATCTTCTGCTTCTGTTAGGTCCGTACCATTTCCGTCCTTTATTGAGCCCATCCTTGCATGAAATGTTCCCTTGGTATCTCTTATTTTCTTGATGAGATCTCTAGTCTTTCCCATTCTGTTGTTTTCCTCTATTTCTTTGCATTGATCACTGAGGAAGGCTTTCCTATCTCTCCTTGCTATTCTTTGGAACTCTCCATTCAAATGGGTATATCTTTCCTTTTCTCCTTTGCTTTCCACTTCTCTTCTTTTCACAGCTATTTGTAAGGCCTCCTCGGACAGCCATTTTGCCTTTTTGCATTTCTTTTTCTTGGGGATGGTCTTGCTCCCTGCCTCCTGTACAATGTCATGAACCTCGTGTTGTATTAACAAAATGCGATTGTGTTAATATGCACCATTCCATAATTTGCTTTCTTTTTCAGCTAGGTCTTTCCGTATCACTAAATAGGCTTCTACCTTCCTAGCTTGATGCTAGTGCATCAGACTGATACGCTGTAAATGGCACTGGGGACATTGTGGTGTTTTCTGTAGGTTTTTGCAGTTACAGGCAGTGATGAACTTGTTTGTGTGTGGAGTGTTTATTCTGTTGAGCTTTTCCCCCAGCTGCCTGCCCCAGAGCAAGGTCCCAAAAGCTTCTGTGGGGGGGTCTTGGTTGTGCCTCTCCAGTGAAGGGGTCTTTAGGGACTTAATTTCCCCTGTGTTGGGATGTCCTCTCTGCTTTTGCAAAGCCTACCACCTGCAAGACCCGCTGCCTCCTCCTCTTCCCCCAGTGCTCAGGGAGCCCCCATCCATGCTCCAGGTCCCTGAGGACCCTCAGCTTCCCGAAGGACAGGCTGGTTCCTGCATGAACACGCTGTCCTGTGAGACTGGGCTTCCCGCTGTCCAGACTTGTCCACTCAGAAGATGGGGAGCAAGCACCCAGGCCCTGGGCCATGGCCTCGAGTGATGAGGCTGGACATTTCTTTGGGATGTGAATTGTGTGTTTTGTCCTAATTATTTATCCAAATGTTGTTTTATCTTTCGTAAAATGACCATATGCGTTTTAGCATAAAAATGTCTTGCTTCCTATATTTGGATGAAGTTTCTGCTCTGGGATGATTGTGTGGTTTTGAAAGCTTCTGGCACATTGCCAGGTACCTCCAGATCTATTAACCAAGGTTTATTCATCCAACTACCCTCCCCCACCCCAACTTTATTAGGGGCTTCCCTGGTGGCTCAGATGGTAAAGAATCTGCCTGCAGTGCAGGAGACCTGGGTTCAATCCCTGGATCAGGAAGATCCCCTCAAAAAGAGAAATGGCAACCCATTCTAGTATTCTTGCCTGGAGATTTCCGTGGACAGAGGAGCCTGATGGGCTACAGTCCAAAGGGTTGCAAGAGTCAGACATGACTGAATGACCAACAACACCAGCTTTATTGAGATGAAGTTGCCCTATGGCATTGTGTAAGGTTAAGGGATACAATGTTGATACACCTACAATGTAAAATGATCACCATGCTAAGGTCAGCTGACACCTATCGCCTCACCTAACTATTAATACTATTTCCAAGATTTAGAAGTGAGACAGCCCCTAAAGACAGGAGCATGGCCACTTCTCCTTGGAGGCCTCTTTCTAAATAGTGCATTTGTCACCCTTGGGCTTAGGGCCCTGTAGTATTACAGCCCTGCCTAGGGTAGCAGAGCCCAGCTGGGAATTCTCCACCACCCTGGAGCTGGTTAGAAATGCAGATTCACAGGCCCCCCTGGAACCTAGGTGGAGCCCCAGAACCTATGTTTTCACAAGCTCCTGACGTGCTCTGCAGGCAAAATCATGTCTGAGGGGCCCCCAGAACCGAGCCTAACAAAAGTCTTGGAGAAGCAGGAGGGCACGCAGCAGAGAGCAGCCCCACCAGCCGCCAGGCTCTGCCGCCTTCAGAGGCTTCCAGGAGGCAGGCTCAGGGAGGCCTTCCTGTTACTCTGAGCCCCCGGTTTCCCTCTCTGGTCACCTGCTAGAGGTCCGTTCTTCCTGATCGCTGCTGGGGCTGTGGCCCAGGGCTGGTGGCGTCACACTATACCTCCACAGACAGCACTTACCCTTGATCTGTCCTGGGACCAAACAGTGAGGGTGCAGGCAGCACGGTGGGCACCCTCGGCTCACCCTAGAGCCAGCACGGTGATTGCAGCAACAGCTGCCGTTGGGGTGACCACAGCACCCCCCACCCCCGCCCAGGCGTGCTGCACCAGCTGTGTTTCTCCATCCGCAGCAGTGCAGAGTCTGGCCTGAATGAATGCTGTCAGGGACAACACAGGAAACGGCGCCTTCCACTGCTTTCATTGAGTAGCAGACGCTTTGGTGCAAGAGAAATTGCGTACAGAACCCTGATGGATAAAAAAACACAGGGAGTAGCATTGGCCCGGGTTGGGACAGGAGTTGCGGGCTCTGGATCTCTGTCCCCTCAGCCTCGGCCCACCTCTCTGGTGGCCATGGGCAGTTTTGCAGGAGGCCAGGGCCCCTGAGTGTGGTTTGAAAGCCACTTCAGAAGCTGGAAAACCTAGAGTGTATGGTCAGTCTAGAGCAGGGTTGGAGGCTGACCGTTCTAGGTTCAAGTTCCAGCTCTGTCAGTGAGCAGCCTGTGGACACTGGGCGGGTTGCTGGACTTTCCAGAGCCTCCAGTTTCTCTCTTTGTAAATTAGAGGTGAAGCCCAGGCCTAGTGGCTATAAAGATAAAATGGGATGAAATACAGGAAATTTCCTTTGTAGGATATTATCACTACTTCAAGTTTGCTTTGCTCTGAAGAAGCCAGAAGCCTTTGGGTATTTAAACAATTAAAATGAAAAAGGGAGCTTTTCCACTTCCTGTTGTTATGTAAATATCAGCCCTGGGAGTTGTGCTCACAAAGGCCTTCACCTCCTTATCTTTGTTGAGTCGCCAAGTCCTGTCCCACTCTTTGTGACCCCATGGACTGCAGCACGCCAGGCCTCCCTGTCCTTCACCATCTCCCAGAGTTTTCCCAAGTTGATATCCATTGAATCAGTGATGCCACCCAACCATCTCATCCTCTGTCCCCCTCTTCTTCTGCCTTCAATCTTTCCCAGCACCAGGGTCTTCTTTTCCAGTGAGTTGGCTCTTCACATCAGGTGGCCACAGTACTGGAGCTTCAGCTTCAGCATCAGTCCTTCCAGTGTATATACAGGATTGATTTCCAGCATCTTTGTGGTTGCAATAGAGGAACCTTCCCAAAATTACGCAATCTGGGGCACCATCCAGGCAGGAGCCTCGGCCTCCTGCCTACTGGCCTGGACTTACCCTGTCACCGCCTACTGAGCCCCCACCTGTGCTGGGTGCCGACTTCACCCGGTCCATTTCTTCTCCATGGTGGATGATGTGGGGGTGGCTATTCTCCACTGCAGGGACTGCCAGCATCCACTAGTCATACCAGCATCTGGAGTGTTGTGGGGGGTGTTTGAATAAACAAAGACCACCCATATGAGAATCAGCAAAGGCCATTTATTCATGGTGGGCCGTAGCAAGGGAGGAGTTCAGCCGCCCTTTTACAGAGACTTATAGACAGGCGGGGAGTGGGAGAGACGACTGGGCAAACGGGAAGACTCGAGTCTGCCCTACTGGAGGCTGTGGACATGGGGAAACCAGAGGCCTAACCGGAAGTTGGGTGTCCTGTGCGATTGGTCAGGTGAGCATATTTGGCTTTGTTGTGGGCCTAGAAAGCGAGAAGCAGGGTAAAGACTAGGAAAAGAAAGAAGGAAAGTGAAGTCTCTCAGTCGTGTCCCACTCTTTGTGACCCCCATGGTCTGTAGCCTACCAGGCTCCTCAGTCCATGGAATTTTCCAGGCAAGAGTACTGGAGTGGGTTGCCATTTCCTTCTCCAGGGGACCTTCCTGATCCAGGGATCGAACCCATGTCTCCTGCATCGCAGGGAGACGCTTTATCGTCTGAGCCACCAGGGAAGCCCTAGAAAAGACTAGAGAAGACGGCAGCTATTAATCACTCGACCACTGGGGTCACTCGCTGTGGAGGTTGGAGTGAGGCTTCCTGGGCCAGTTGCTGCAGGTTGGGGGCTGAGTTCTGTTTTGTATCTGGATTCAGTCTCTTAGGGCCATTGTGGGGGTGACCAGCGAGGGGTGCTGTGCTTTCAAGCAACAGGGTGGCAGAGCCAGGGCGCCCTGGTTTCTTGGTGGTGCTGCTGCTGGGCCAGGTGAGGGGCAGCGTTTGACCCCTGTGCAGAGAGAGAGAAATGGCATCCCCCACGAGTGAGAAGAGAGAGAGGTCTCTGGGGTCCTGGAGAGGCAGGCTGGGGCTGCTGAGAGGGTGACTCTGGGAGAACAGCAAATGATGGGTGTCCAGGGTAGCCACGTGGTCTGGCCAGCTTACTTCTTCAGGCCCAGGGTGAAGTCTGCTGGGTTGAAACACAGTGTGAGCTAGACGTCCTCCTGTGATCATTGGCCTCCGGGGTCTATGCAAGATGGCAAGTGGACCTCGGATGCAAGATGGCAAGATGCAAGATGGCATCCGGGGTCCACTTTGCAGTTTCTGGAGCATTCCTTATTCCCTCCAGACAGATAAGGAAACATTCAGAGAGTGAAATGACCAACGCAGGGTCACACACAGGTTCTGAATCCCTTCCCAGGGGTCCTCTCTCAGGAACGATCAGAGTCCCCCTCCACCTCTCCTGGCCCTGACTTCCCCTCAGACCCTCCCCCTCCTCCCTCCATGTACCTGCCATCCAGCTGTTGGGCACTTGGAAGTGCCAAGCCCTTCCCACCTCAGTGTTTTCACAGGGCTCTTGCCCATCCCTCTGTCCACTGTGTCCCTGAACCCCCCTGTCCCAGCGAGGCCCACGTGGGTTCACAGCATCAATGCCTTTGCTCCAGGATTTTCACAACTCTTCTGATCCAATCGCCGTGGAAGCCCGTTGCCCAGTGCTGCTGAGGATAACATTGTCCTGGAATGAACTTCACAGGTTCATTTATCGGCACGCTGAGAATTTTCTCTAATTGAAAAAAACCCAAAAACTAAATTTAAGATGAAAAGTGCCTTATTTTGAAGCAGGAAAGTTACATGCTTGGAAAAGAGGTTGATTTCTGTGTGTGGTTTAGCATCACCCTGACTTTGAAAGTTAACAGTCATGTTGTGTGTGAGACTTTGCTTAGAAGTACCCGCCGTCTTCCGTGTAGTCTAAGAGGTGCCTCTGTCGCTCGATACCCACGGGTCCTGGGGCTCTTGGTTCCCCCCAGGGGTCTACCACGGGGGCAGGTGCACCCGGGAACAGTGACACATGCCCCCTGGGCGGCCAGAGGGGAGGACGCAGTGGTGTCAATCACTGTCACAGGGTCGCCTGAGCCCCGTGGAGCAGGGCTGCTCCTCGGCCCGTCAGAGCTGTCAACCGCGGCACCTGCCGCCTCTCATTCAACCTCAGGATGCAGCCTGGCCGGGACATCTGTCTTCGATCAGGCACACACGGCAGGAAAGCTGACATCTGTCCATGTGCACACATGTGTCCTGCAGGAGCACACTTCCACGTGCCTGTACCCATCCAGGGACTGCCCCCAACCACCACCACCACCTCCCACAACCCTCCCAGGGTCAGGAGCTGCAATTCTGTCCACTGCGGACCCCTCTGTTTGATGCTCAGTTGCCCCATCCCTGATAACAGATCTGATCTACCCGCCTTCTTTAGAGGAGAGAGAGGGCGGTGGGGGAAACCCTTTATGGCCAGTGACTGGCTCAGCATAGCTGGGTAGTATGTCCTGTGGACATAAGGGTGGACACAGGTGGAGCTGAGAGGGGAATGGAGGGCATGCCAGGAGCGTGGCCCATGTGTGCAGCCTCAGTCTATGCTCACACGGCCTGTGAGCGAGGGGCAGAAACAGGCTTGGAGTCAGAGTGACACCTTATGTGAAACGCCCATCCTATCATTGAATCGGAATTGAGCACCATCCTCACTTGTCCCTTCTACCCTCGGGTCACTTCGGCTGTCCGCGTTTACTGGGAGTTTGCCTGCTGACATTCTCCCTGCTTTTGTCTGCCCCATTTGGGGCCTGATCATTTCTCCCTAGACCAGGAGCAGAGCTTCCATGGGGACCCGATCGTGCCTGAGTCATACCTGCCGCAGCCTCTCCCAGATTGAGGGCCTCTCTGCCTGTGTCAGTCTTCTGCCCTTAGCCCCTGAGACCTCAGCTCACCCCTCTGCCACCTCCTCTCAGAAGCCCTCGGGCTGGGTTGACTCCTTCCTCTGGGCTCCGGCTGTTCAGTTGCCCCATGTGGTGATGACAGGTATATGTCTGTGACTGCTCGGCTCTGAGCTTCCAAGGACAGTGCCAGGTCTCATCACCCAGCACAGGTTCTTGCCCTTGGGAGGCACTTACTGAGCACTGGGCCACAGAAGGCACTCGGAGTGAAAGGATGAGCTCCCTACAGAAGGGCAAGGGGCTGCTGGAGAGACCAGCTGGGGTGCGTGAGAGGAGGAGCCACGGAACAGAGGGTCTCTGTCTGCTGGCATCCCCTCTCTCCTCCCTCCCATTCCCCGCCTCCCTGGGGGACGAGGTAGAAATAAGTCTGAATTAGAGGTGTACTGTCACCTTGTCCATCCACCTATCTGTTTGTCCATCTGTCCATCCTTCCGCCACCCCTCCATTCATGCGTCCCTTCCCCTAATATTTACAGAGCATCTCCTCTGTACCAGGCACACTGCTGAGCGCCTAGGTACTGAACCTGGGGCCAGCCAGGACAGGACCCCGGGGCTTTCACCCGTCAGAGCTCCGTATCTCTTGTTCTTTGTCTCCTCCGGGACGGCCCGGGTGGAACGGGGTGGGGCTCAGATGGTGCCTGACAGAGCAGCCCCATGTGCCATTAGAGTCGCCTTATTTCAATTCAAGACAACAGAAGATTAAAAAATGTCTCCAGGGAGAAAAACAAGAACAATTTGAGAGGAAAACTTACATAGCGGGAAAGCCAGGCCTCATTTGTGCTCTCCGAACCAGAAGTAGGTGCAGGAAGGGAAGTCATCGCCGTCTCCGCGCGGCTTCTCCCGTGATAATCAATCATGCCTGTTTACTCTCTTCCTTTGTTCTTCAGACCCTCCTGCCTCTCTGTGCTCCCTCTGGTTTCTGGTCAGAGGGAAGCTCCCAGCCCTGGCCCCGGGTGCCCGTCTGCTGGGGAGGCTGCGAACGTGAGGTCTCAGAGCTGGTGGTTCAGAGTGAGATGGATCTGCGGATGGTGGCTGTGGAGTGGTCAGGCCCGACCCTGCCTCCTTGGGGGCTGCACCCCGGCTGGGGGGATGCTAGGGGATCTCTGCACTTTACTGCTGCAGCCCCTGCTGAATCCAGGAGCAGGGCCAAGAAAAGGGCGGTGGCAATGGGTAATTGAGGGTCAGCAATGGGGCAAAGCCTGGTCCAGTGGCTCCTGAATACAGCTGGTCACTAGAGCCCACAGGGACACAAGCAGTGCCCAGGGCCTGCCACTGGGGTTCTGACACAGTGGGTCTCGGCTGGCTGTGACCGTCTCCGGCTGTCCTGCCCTGAAGGCCAGGGCCTCCCTGGTGCCCACTTCTCAGGGGTCACTCGTGCTGCCCTGGCTCTGCCATGTCTGTAAAACAGAAGGGGAAAGCATCCCAGGAAGAGTAGGGTACCCCGACTCCTTAAGGTGAGTGAGTGAGGAAGTGGAGATGAGGTTTCTGGAGGAGCCCAGGCCCCTTTCACCTTGCCTAGCATCACGGACAGGGCCGGCGGCTGGCCTCGTTGCAGAAGCGTGGCCTGGGGCTGGAGCCTGTCTGCCTTGTGCCCGGGATGAAGAAAGAGCAGGGACTGGGTACAGCTGATGAGTCTCTGGCCCTACGTGCTGTGTGGCCTTGAGCAGATACCCAGCTTCTCTGAACCACTGTTTCTTCATCTACCCACAGAGACCTTCCCACTGGGGTCTCGGCCCTGAGTGTGGAGGTGTGTGGGTCCTGCGGCCTCAAGCAGGTACACTCCAGCTTTCCCAGCTTCTCCCCGTCTCCGCCAGGACCCCCAAATTCTCCCAGACATCTAAATCCAGACCATGGGAATGACCGCCTCTGAACGCCCTGCATTCCAGCACCCAGGGCCACCCCGCTGCTATTTTTATCTGCTGCTGGTTAATCTGTGCCCTTGTTTACGGTGCTATCAGCGCAGTTCAACCGCATAGTTATCACCAGCATGAGCTCAGACGGTGACCTCAGTCCAGGGGAACTGCCCTGCAGGCAGATTGGCCCACGGAAACCCCACTTCCAGTTAAAAGCTTATTTCTGTTCTTTGCAGGAACCTTAAAATGGCTAATTTAGGCATCACCAACAGGGACTGGATCATCTTGTTAAAATAAAACTGAGTTTGTTTATTTACTGGCGGAATAACTTCCAGTGACGTGTATAGGTCTGCAGCTTTTGGGTCCCTGAAGGTTGACGTGTCCACCCAAGCAGGAAGTAAAGCCCTCCCAGGGCCCAGAAACTTCCCTCGAGCCCCCTCCTGTTTTCCCGCAGCAGTGTCCAGCCCAGAGCAGGACCTTGGCCAGCTGATGAATGAGACATAAAGGGACCTGAGGGGTGCAGAGCCGATTGGGGTTCTGAGGAGCCAGAGGGGTTTCCTGAAGGAGGTGGGGGGAGTGTTGCTCAGTGGGACTGAAATGTTTTCTAGAATGATGGAGGTTCCACCAAAGAGGTGGATTTTAGCGGGAAAAATGGAGCACTGACCAAGGCTGCCTTCTGTTCTCCCCTGGGCCCAGGCCCTAAGGTTGGTAGCCTCCTGTGTACTCAGCCCTGTGTCCGAGCATCTGTGCAGTGACTCTGAGTTTGGCCCCAGGGAGTGCCGAGGTTGGGCGCCCTGCAAGGAGGCCATGTCCTTTGAGCTGTGACCCATCCTGCTGGCCCTTCCGGGCTGGGAGTTGTCTGCAGCCGGTTGTGCGGTGCAGACGCCCACCTGATCTCTGCATGCACCTCCACCGTGGCCGTTCCCTGGGCACAGGGCTGTGCTGCTTCCTCAGCAGCGTCTCAGCCTCTCATTGTCAGGTTCTTGGCAAGGTCCTTCTTGACACAAGCACCAGCCTGCCCCGCGCCTGTGTGGGTCTGACCAGGGTGCCCCTCGGCTGGCAGGGCTCTCGTGAGAGGGCCCTACCTCGAGTTCTGTCTGTGATTCTCCAGCTCCAAGAAGCCCAAGAAACGTCCCGAAGTGGCCGTGAAGCCAAAAGCCGTGCCCCGGCTCACCATCTTTGATGAGGAGGTTGATCCTGATGAGGGGCTCTTCGGCCCAGGCAGGAAGCCCTCTCCCCGGAGCCACGCAGAGGACTCACCCCCCAGGGACCGTAAGTAGATCCCCAGGGTGTCCCTTCACTCTCAGTGTCTCCCGGGTGACCCACCAACCTCTGTGAAGGGCGTCAGGCCCACCACACACGAGCAAGATGCCAGTCTTGACACGATACAGACTCAGCTGGTGGGAATTTTCTGCTGGAGAAATCTAGTCTGGCACCGTGTGTCCCCACAGCCCAGAACATTCCGGGGCTGTATGTTTATGCTAGTCATCCCTCAGGAGCAAAGGGTAGTTTTCTTTGTTGCTTTGAAAAGTGTGGGTTGTGACTTGTGTGGAAGTATCTTTGTTACCTCCACAGCCAGATGTGGGCACCAGATAGAGAGGGGGTGCTGGGGCTCGGCGTGGCTTGGATTGTAACAGGAGGCTCCGTGTCCCCTGCAGAGACCCCATGAGAGGGTCCAGTATGGAGCTGGAGCTGGGAAGGCCTGGCACTTTTGCACTCACCCCTGGGTCTGACCTGTCCCCCCAGCTCCCAGGTCTGCGTCCAGGGCAGGGAATTGATGTCACCTATTAATTCAGTTGGTACCAGGTACCCGCTGAGGGCCAGGCTCTGTGCGGGGGCCCAAGAACACCTGAAAGAGGGAGACACAGTCCCGGCCTCGGCGTCTCTCGTGGGATAGACAGGACATCTCCTGACCATTATGGGGTGGCCTGGGCCTGTAACAGGTCCGAGCAGAATGTCAGTGCCTGTGGGGACCCCCAGGCTGAGGGGCTTCTCGGGTAAAGGATGGATAGAGGAACTGGATCCCAAGGGGTCAGCACAGTTTGCCACGGCTTCTGACAAAGCCGATTCCAGGCAAAGAGGCTGCAGTTGCTTGTCACAAAGGGCAGCGTTGAGCATTGAGACTGGGAGGGGATGGGGAGCAGTCCTCGACTTCCAGAGCTGGTGGTTGGGACTCAGTGAATGCTTGTAGGAAAGACGGGGCCAAGCCCTGGGGGCTGAGCTAAGAGATGGAGGGGTGCTTGGGGAGCCGGGGGCAGTGAGCTGAGGAGTCAGGTTCTTCCTCAAAGCACTGGGGAGGCCATGAAGACTTGAAACCAGGGAGGTGCCTCCACGTGGCTTTTGGCCCAGTGTGCAGGGAGGTGGGGTCGGGGCTAGGCACACAGGTGCGCCAGATCCCCATAAGGGCCTGGTTCTTCTACACTCTGCCTTGCAGACTGAAGGGACATCTTTACTCCCTTTCTCTCGGCTGGGCCAGGAGGTTGGGCCAGATAGTCTCCACCCTGCACCCCCCAGGCAGCCGAGGACAGGCTAGCACAGGCTAGCACGTCCTCTGACCACTCTGCCGCTCCCTTCTCTGCAGCCCTGAAGCTGTTTGACGATCCTGACCTTGGTGGAGCTGTCCCCCTGGGTGACCCCTTACTGCTGCCAGCTGCCCCCCAAAGTGGAGGAGCCACACCCCATGAAGGCCACAGGGAGGCCTCCAAGGAGCTGTTCAGGTACCACTTGTCTCCAATGACGCTTCCCCAGGTCGGGGTGTGCACCACGGAACCACAGACTCTTCCCCAGGTGGTAGCACTTTAGCATCCTTGGGCTCTGAGGGAGGGAATCCTGACCCATCAAAGGTGGGAGCCCAGGACTTCCCTAGTGGCCCAGTGGCTAAGACTCCAAGCTCCCAATGCAAGGAACCCAGGTTTGTTCCCTGGTTAGAGAGCTAGATCTCACATGCTGCAACTAAGACCTGGTGCAGCAAAATAAATAAATAATTTTTTTTTTTTAAGGTGGGAGCCTGTGGGTGAGAGCTGATTGATCGGGAGGCAGTGAAGGGGATTCAGTGGAAAGGCTGGAGGGAGGGGTCAAGGGAGTGTTAGCCACTCAGCAAGTTCTAGAAAGAACTTCATTTATGCAAGCAGTTTATATAAAAAATAATTAAATTATGTAATTCCAAGAGCAAGTATAACTGGCATAAATAGGTTTGAAAACAAAAATGACTCGTGGTTGCATACAGCTCACCCGCAGGGAGCAAAGTCCTAATGTTCTGGACAGCAGCAGGGGCCCATCAGCAGATTTTACAGTGGGGAAAGTGTTAGTCACTCAGTCATGTCTAACTCTTTGCGACCCCATGGACTGTAGCCTGCCAGGCTCCTCTGTCCATGGGATTCTCCAGGCAGGAATACTGGAGTGGGTTGCCATTTCCTTCTCCGGGGGATCTTACAGAAGGAAGAATGAGACTTAATCTGTTACAGGGAGGTTGATTGACAAAATGTGCAAGACCGATTGCCACAGGGTACATGCTGTGCCTCAGACAAGTTTGCCAGGCTCTTTACGCGTTATCTTATTTAATCCTCGTAAGAGCATCCTCTTCCCACCCCCATCCCCCACCCCCCATGTAGGTGCTATTATCTCCTTTTTACAGAAAATGGAGGGTGGGAGAGGTAACTGGCCTAAGGCCATAGGTCCCAAGTAACAGGATGCGGACCCGGGTCAGCCTGCCTGAGTCCAGTCCTCCCACCTTGCCGGAACCCTGAGTGCCCGGAGGAGAGGCTGGCAGACCGCCTCCCACCGCAGGCCCGGCAGGCTCTCCCTGGGCTCGTGGGGCTGCCTTCTCAGCACCCTCAGCACCATGTATCTCTGCCTCCCATCATCACGTCATCCACGTCCCCGGGATGCAGACTGAGCCTGGCGATTACAGGACGCTGAGCCATCTCTTTCCAGGAACAGTTACATGGCGCCGGCCTGAGGTCCCGGGAGACTGTCATCCACACCCTCGTTAGCAGCCATGGGCTGTTAGCCCCCCTGAGTGCCCGCCGGGCCTGAGTCACCGCGACGGCTCCTTGTCATTACACGTCCCTGAGGCCCCTGGCAGCTGTTCGCTGTCATCCTTGCGTCCTCACCACTGAAGTCCTGGAAGCGGTCCTCCCTGAAAGAAGCTGGGACTGTTGTTCTGCATTTCGGGTGACTCTGAGGCCCAGGGAAGGTCAGCCCCGGGAGCCTCTGCTGTCCTGAGGACGCAGCGTGTCCCAGAGGGGCGGAGCCAGTGGGACCTTTGGGCCTCGTTTGTATCAATATTAAATCCATTACACATACATCCCAGTGTGACCTCAGTAAAAACACACACACAGACACATACCCCAGGGCCACCTCAGCATACAGACACGCATACACAGACACACATACATCCCAGCGTGACCTCAGTGTGCGCACACACACACACACACACACACACTCACACATACCCCAGTACGACCTCAGCCTGCACAAACATACACACAGACATACCACAGTGAGACCTCAGCACACAGACACACACACACTTTCAGACCTGCATTCTGTAGAACACTGGGTTGGGGGTGTTGACAGGTATCACCTTCAAAGGCTTTCTGTGGCCAGAGGGCTGGGGCAACACCAGGACTAAGCAGGACTTTCTGCACCTGTACTTGTGGGCACACGTGGCTCGAGGGGAAGACCACATGGTATTTCACGTTCCGGTTGGTCCCTGGGACCCTCTCATGAGTAACGCCTCCTACATCCCCCAGGCCACTCTGGGAGTCACTGCTTTAGAGAATGTGAGTCCTGTGGCCCTGCCTTCACTCCGTCAGACATCTGGTGAAGAAGGAATTACCCTCTTGAGAGCAGGAACCATATTTTGTTTTTCTTTGTGTGCGTCCTGGGACTCTCCAGGTGGTGATCAGGTGTCTTTATGATGAACTTTCTCATATTCTTTCATCCTCCAATGCTTTCCTCACCCATTCATTCCACAGCTGGCATCAGCCTTCCCGAGAAGCATTGGCGGGGGGAGCATTTGAACAGGGTTTGGAGTCTGAGACTCCCCCATTCCTTCTTGCCATGGGGCCCCAGCTTTGGTCTTCAGTCGAGCTCTTTCCTCTGCAGGGACCTGGGGAGGAGGAGTGGGCCAGGGGTCTTCAGACCTCTCTCCAGCCCCTCAGTGGTTGGCTTCACGCCTTCAGGGCCTGAAAGAGAGGGGAGCTGAACCTTGCATCAGTGGGAGCTGTTTCTAGCCATGACTCAGGGAACCCAGGCTTCCCTGGTGGCTCAGTGGTAAAGAAACTGCCTGCAGTGAGGGAGACCTGGGTTCGATCGTTGGGTCGGGAAGATCCCTTGGAGAAGGAAATGGCAACCCACTCCGGTATTCTTGCCTGGAAAATCCCATGGACAGAGGAGCCTGGTGGGTTATAGTCCATGGGGTCACAAAGAGTTGGACACGACTGAGCAATTAACACTTTCACTTTCAGGGAGCCCAGTTGGAAATGGGGTGCTTGGTGAGGGGTGCTGGGTGGCCACCTGGATCCCCAGTGCAGCTGCCCCACCTGCCAACTCAGCAAATCCAGCTTCTGGGTAGCTATAGAGCATGACTGCTATGCCAAGCAGTATAAATCCTGAATTCTGATGCAAGCTTTTAGCTGCCACTCTGTTTCCCTGTTTGAAGGTAGTTCAGCCCCTCAGAGCTTTTCCTGGGCACCCAGCCTCCAGTGGAGGATGCAGGATGAGCCAACACCTGTCCAGGGGAGCTTGAGGAAGGGCAGGCACTTGGAGGGAGCCAGGACAGCTGAGCTGAGCTCACCAGGAGCAGCCTGTCTCCCAGTAATGCCTTCAGGGATTGCCTGGAAGTACTCCTTCAAGGCCTGGCGTGGGCTGGTCACTCTGGGTCTGAGGGACCCCTTTTTGCTCACTTCTCTGCCCTCCATAGGAAGCTCTGTACTCTCCTGGTGGGTCTGTGACCCATCACGGGAGGTTGACCCGGGAAGTGGGCAGGTGACAGCTCCTTCAGTAGCTGGTACCTGGCAGGCAGCCCCTCCCAGGAAGGGCACCTCCACCCTCGTGCAGGCCTCTGCCAGGCCCTGTGTAGCCAGGAGTTGTTCTGACCAGAGGCCCTGCCCCTCTGCTCCTGCCTTTACTCAGCCCAGCCGGTGTCAGAGCTGGATGCGGTTCACAGATGGGGAGATGAGGGGCCAGGCAGGGGGAGTGGCAGGATGAGGAAGGGAACTGCACTCTGCCTGCTGGACTGTGTGTCTTGCACGTGGAATGACAGCCCCGTGGGGGTGGTGCTGCTTGTTCTCATTTGGCAGATGGGAACCAAAGCTTGGAGAGGCCATGTGGCCTGTGTGAGGCCCCCTGGTCTTCTGCCTCCAGGGCCTGTGCCCTCCCTCCCTCGTCCCCAGCTGGCCGTGGGCCCCGGCCGGGCCCTTCGTCTTTCTGTGCCCCTAGTTTTCACATCTGCAAAATGGGGCTAATATCTGCTACCAGACAGCGTCTCGTGATTGTTGTTGTTCAGTTGCTGAGTCGTATTTGATTCTTTCCGCCCTTGTGGACTGCAGCATGGCCGGCTCCCCGTCCTTCACCGTCTCCCAGAGTTGGCTCAGATTCCTGTCCATTGAGTCATCTAACCATTGATGCTATTGATGCTATCTAACCATGAGAAAAGTTATGACCAACCTAGACAGCATATTAAAAAGCAGAGACATTACTTTGCCAACAAAGGTCTGTCTGGTCAAGGCTATGGTTTTTCCAGTGGTCATGTATGGATGTGAGAGTTGGACTGTGAAGAAAGCTGAGCGCCGAAGAATTGATGCTTTTGAACTGTGGTGTTGGAGAAGACTCTTGAGAGTCCCTTGGACTGCAAGGAGATCCAACCAGTCCATCCTAAAGGAGATCAGCCCTGGGTGTTCATTGGAATTACTGATGCTAAAGCTGAAACTCCAATACTTTGGCCACCTCATGCGAAGAATTGACTCATTGGAAAAGACCCTGATGCTGGGAGGGATTGGGGGCAGGAGGAAAAGGGGACGACAGAGGATGAGATGGCTGGATGGCATCACTAACTCGATGGACGTGAGTCTGAGTGAACTCTGGGAGTTGGTGATGGACAGGAAGGCCTGGCGTGCTGCGATTCACGGGGTTGCAAAGAGTCGGACACGACTGAGTGACTGAACTGAACGGAACCATATCATCCACTGCTGCCCTCTTCTCCTTTTGCCTGCAATCTTTCCCAGCATCAGGGTCTTTAATTACTAGATGAATTAATGGATGGGAGATGGCTGTGATATGTGGTAGCACTGACAGCAGGCGTTCCCTTGGACAGAGTGCAGAGCAGGGTGACTTTCTTTCCTGCCATTCAGGACTTGGGCTGGTCCCGTGTGACTGTCACCCTGCCTTGACCTTCAGTCCCACTCACCAATGGGCTGTCCGGTCCAGGGTGTGGCCAGCTCCCCCCCGCTTTGGGGTTGGGGGGGGCCTGTCCAGTGCACAGGTGACCCACTAGGCGACACCGTGGGCACGCAGACCCCACCCCACCACTGCTCAGAGCCCCTCATTCATTCTTTCTCTGGCTGAACTTGGGTCTGGATGAGAGCTCAGCTCCTGACGTCAGCCCTCCTGGTTCCAACTTGGGGCCCATCACATGCTGTCACCTCAGGCGGGTGGCTCAGCTTCCTGGGACTTGAGCATCCACTTCTGCCGGGCCAAGATGGGGCTGAACGTCCCCAGGGGTTGTCAGGGGATGAAACAAGCTCCTTGGCCCAGAGCAGGAGCTCCGAATGTGGCAGCTGTTAACTTCTTGAGGGGCTGAAGGAAAAGTCACCTGAGGAAGCTGGCTCGTCTAGGGTGGGGGTCCCCTGAGAAGCCATTCTGCAGAGGATGCTGAGGGGCCAGCTCTCCTTATTCCAGGCTGCGGGGCTGCATGGAAGGAGAGGCCTGCCGTTCCGTTCCTCCCCAGGGATGGGGCAGGCAGGAGGGCCAGGCTGGCGGGGTGGGTATGTGGCAGGAGGGGGTGGGGACAGTGCCCTGCAGGGCCCTGCAGTGGCCGGGGAACCTTGTTCGTATTGCAACAGGCTCTGCCCAAGGACTTCTCCCTCTGCTTCTCTAGAGTTGAAGAGGACTTGGACCAGATTCTGAACCTGGGGGCTGAGCCCAAACCCCAGCCCAAGCCCCGGCCCAAGCCCAAGCCTCCAGTGGCCGCCAAGCCAGGGCTGCCCAGGAAGCCAGCCATGCCCCCCAGAGCGGGTCCACCTGAGGCTGCAGCCACACAGCAGCAGAAGCAGCAGCAGCAGATCCAAGCCATGGATGAGATGGACATCTTGCAGTACATCCGGGACCACGACGCGCCTGGCCAGGCTGCCCCCAGCCTCTTCTGACCACCCCCCAGCTCCCAGGCTGTTCCTGGGCCAGCAGACCCTCTCCCATGGAGGGGCGCCTGGTGAGGGGCAGGCTTTGCCCTGCAGGGCCGGAACTAACCTATTCTCAAGGGAGGGAGGGTGGAAGCCCAGGTCAGAGGACCCCTGTACTGCCTTCTTCCTTGTTCTCAGGGCCTGTGGGGTCATAGAACCCTGCACAATGCAGAGAGCAAGGTCACCAGAGGAACTGGAGCCTTGGTTGTCTCAGCCGCGTGGATGGGAGGGGGCGACATGTGGAGAGGTTTGTTCACCAGGAGCCCAAACCCCCAGGATGTCATGGGACTGTGGTGGAGGGCAGGGAGGCTCCGCTCAGGGCAGGGAAACTTTTCTGCCCACTCGTGCCCACTGAGTCTGGCAGCCGTAGCACAGGAGGGGGGTGCCCTGGCCAACGTGGGGTTGGGGTAGAAGTCTGCACGCCAAGGCACCTGCAGTTTCTGGTCAGCACAGCCCCCGGAGGCCTGCAGGCCCTGGGAAGGTCCCCAGGAGAGCAATGCTGAGTGGGGCCTGGAAGGGCCTGGCTGGGATGGCTGGCCCTGAGCCACCTCTGCTTACCAATGCGCTGAGCAGGGTGCCTTCCTTCCCGTGTGCCAAAGCTCAAGGGAGACGTCAGGCCCGGCCCTGCCCTGACCCCGGGATGTGGATGGCCTGACAAAGCTCTCCGTCTCCTCCCCCTTCCTTTCCTAGGGCAGGCCTGGCCAGACCACGGCCTTCTTGGGCCTCTGGCCATTGGACCAGTGTCCACCATCGAGGCTTCGAGCAGAGTGGGCCCCATGTCCTCCGGGTCCACCTGCAGCCCAGTTGCCCCTCCCTTTCACGGCAGGCCTGGGCTGGCTGCTCTCGGGCTGCTCTTGAAGGCTCCCTCTGTCTGCCGGTGGATTTGTCTGTCAGGCCTCCCCCCATCCTTGGAGCCTGGACTTGCTGGCTTGCCTTCCGCCTGTGGGAGCCCCCTTCCCAGAAGCAGGAGCCATGGGCCCTGCAGAACCAGTCAGTGCCTTAGACTTCTCCCCGAGGCCCATGCCCCAGCATAGGGATCAGGGCATGCTGCAGCACTCAGGAAATCCTCTGTGAATGAGTGATGTTTAATGGAGGAACGAATGCCTTTTTTGATACATTCTTCACATTCAGAGTTAGTTTTTAAGGAAACACAGGTTTTTAAGGAAATGCAACCATTGTCGTCCCTGGGGTTGTGCTGCTTGACAAGAGGATTGGAAAGTGGGGCTTGGGGCTAGGACCCCAGGCCCTTCCTGATCAGGACCAACAGCCAACCCTGAGGAAGTCCCCCCACCGACCAGGGCTGGTGTTAGAGTCTCTGTCTGTAGCACCCACTGCCCTGTGCCAGGACCCACAGGCAAGTGGGAGCCCTCAATCTGTCCTGCATCTCACGCACCCTTGTGAAAAGGCCATCGGCTCCCCCCACGTGTGCCAGAGTGAGAAGAAACAGGTGGCTCTGGGGGCCCCCTCTCCCCGCCTTACCTTGTCCTGAGGGTGCTCTCCCCCGGGGACCCCCAGCACATGCCACCCTCTTCCCTCTCACCGCCAGGCCTTCACAGCCCCATCCCTCAAGCACAGGTGGACGCCCCCACCCCGCCCTGGGGTCTGCACCTGTCTGACTGCAGGAGGGCCCCCAAAGGAAGGCGCAGTGCTGGGTGAGGGGCCGCCTCGGGCTCTTTCCCCTCCCTGTTCTCTCCTCTGGGCCCGTCCCACCCTGGCCCCCTCCCCTCCACTGCGCCCCGCCCCCATGTGACGAAGGAAGAGAGGGTGTTGCTGGCAGGAGCCCGGTGCGGGGAGCGCTGAGTGGGGGTCACAGGCAGAACCCACCACTCTGGGGTGGCTTCGTCCACTGTGAGCCTGGCCTCCTCCCAGGTGGCCGGCCACTGGGACCGCCTCAGCAGAAATGCGTGCCTCAGGATACGGATGCTCTGTGACCTACCAGCCAACCCAGGACCCGGTCATCCAATAAAAAGTCCGTGTCAGGGCTCATCCTCTGTTTGTCAGTGGCGATCTTTTCTGTGCCCAGGCTGACGGAGGACCACGTGGGGGCTGTCGTTACAACAGTGGGCTCAACAAGGGGAGCTTCCCCAGAAGGACCTGGGGTATGTTGAGGCTTCCAGGCTTCTGCTGGACAGGGAGGGGGCAGGCAGAGTGAGGATTCCCATGTATAAACGTAGGCAGAGGGGCCAGAGCCCCAGGCCGGGTGGGGTCATCAGTCAGTAACTGCTCAGCCAGCGCTGGCTTGGAAAGAGAACTTTTCCCTTCTCCAGACCTCATACCCCTCTTCTCAGTGTGGGGACTGGTCTGGGCTTGACCAGACCGTTCTGAGGCGCTTTTGGCTCTGACACCAGACAGCCCTGCCAAATACACATATTCCTCCATATCCAGACCTGCCCTGGACTCTGCTCTCCTCCCGGAGTCAGATTCTAACATGCCATTTCCTGCCTGGGATCCAGAGGTTCTGAGCAGACAGCCCTCTGGAGACCTAGAAATGGGTCCCTGGGAGCCAGGGAGCTCCACGCAGGGCAGTCCATGAGCCCGCCTGGCCTTCCCCCACTACTTGGCTTTGGATCTTGCAGCTAAGCTTCAAGTGGGGATTTCGTGGTTCCGAGAGCCCAGCAGAGGGGCTGAGAAGGAACGCAGAGCCCAGGAGCCTGCAGTGGAGAGCTCACCATAGACGGAAAGGGAACACCATGGAGGGCAGCGTTTAGAAGCCGTGTGAGCCCTGTGGACAGGATGTACCGGCTGCTGTGGGGGCTCCCCGCTCCTGTCCCCCATTGTTCCTCTCAGGAAGCCGGGAACTCCGGCCTGTTCCCCTGGAAAGTCCCCATCGTGATGCCTGACCCCGCCGGGCTGGGAGTCAAGCTCCACGGGGGCACGACAGACTCCCATAACACTCTGGAGCCCACCTCCGTGTGCCCTGGGGCGGCCCCGAGGCTTGAGCTCTCCCACGAGACTCAGAGGAGCCAGCAGAAGTCCAGGTGCCTCTCAGGGCTCCGTGGCCCTCGTGCCCAACGGCCAGCTTGGTGGTGGTAATACACTCTGTGTGGTGGCTTCAACCTTCAGTGTTAGGCTTTGTCTCCAGGGAAACCTTATGTGAAAGTCACGCTCAGCTCTCCAGTTCACCAGCTGTCCAGCGGAGCATCACCTGCGGACAAGAGAAGGGAAACAGAACTGCCTTCTGGCCAGTGGCCCTGGCTGGACAACAGGCGCCTCCCAGCGCTGCTGCATGTCTGTGTGGGCTGACGGCCACCCACAGCTGGTGTGGTCAACGCTTAGAGCCCCCTTGAGTGATTGACCTCTTAGTGTTAAGTTATGGATGGTGCCGTTCAGTGCAAACTCTGATCACTCCAAGTCCTTCCCTGAGGCCTCACAGTTGGGGGCAGTTGACCAAGGCCAGGCTTCACGGGCCTGGAGAGATTTACGTTCAGCACAGCTACATGATGTCCCCTCGCCACGCAGTGCTGAGTGAAGGGACTTCCTTGGGCCAGGTAGACTGTAACGTCCTGTTTGTGTCTGGTCACTCCAGTTAATCCCGGAGGGCCCCCTGCCCAGGACGAGATGGGTGTAGTGGATGTGACAGGCTAAGGCCGGGTGGTCAGGGGCACTGACAAGCCTCAGCTCAGCCTCGCCTCCAGCCGCGGGCACCGACATGGACATCCAGACATCTTGCTGTGTATGCTGTGGTGAAGGGGATCCAGGTGTACAACCTGGTGTGCACACCATGGAGCACAGTGCTCTTGCCTCTGCCGGCTGGCCTCTGGTTCTGGTTTAACACAGCTCTGGCCACCAGTGAGAGTCAAGGGGGTTCATTTCTCAGGTCGCACTCAGGGTAGAGCCGCATTTCTGGAGCGGGGATTATGTGCTCAGCACATAGCCTCGGTAAGCAAGAATTCTTGGTGACAACTTTCAGAGGTGCCGATGTTTCTTTGCTAATTCAGCAAATATTCGTAGCAGCAGCCTCCAAATTCCTTTTTAAGGAAAGCTGGGTTAGCTTTCTCCAGCACAGCTAGCCAGCCACATCTGTTTCTTCACATGCCAAGTTTCATCCAAAAACACTAAGCATTTAATGGCACCTACTGTGTGCAGGCACTGTGGCCTGTGGCACCTGGGGAATCAGGTGGGTTGAGGGACAGGGGAGATGCAGGTCAGCCCTTCCAATCTAGAAGCTCCCCATCGTGTTGGGCACCAGTCAGTTTGGTGAATAAGCAAATGCAGGGAGCGAGAAAAGTGCACGAAACGATGCAGCACGAAGCAGAAGGGGGCAAAGACTGTGTAGACCTTGGTGCTCCAGGGACACAGGGTAAGAGAGATCAGGGCGGCCCAGCCAGGGAACTTTTCCTGCAGTACCTGTTCCAGGCACGATGGAGGATGCAAAAATGAGAAAACATGAGCCATCAAAGCCAAATCCACCGTGAGCCACATTGAGCTGGAGGTTCTGTTCTGTTCTCTGGGCCACCTGCCCAAACAGCAGACACAACTGCAACTGGATTCCTCCCATGCAGCCCTCTTTGCCCGCCCCCCACCCGCTGCTGGTCCAGCACATACAGTTTTACATGCCACATGACCCCAGTCCTTGGTCACTGTGTTTGTTTCCTAGGGTGACCGTGACAAGTACCACAAACTGGGTGGCTTTAAACAGCAGCAATTTATTCCCTCTCAGTTCTGGAGGCCAGAAGTCTAAAATCAAGATGTTGGCAGGGCTGTACTATTAGGGAGAATCCTTCCTTGCTTCTTCCAGCTTCTGGAGGCTGCTGGCAATCCTTGGCTTGTGGCTACATCATTGCAGTCTCTGTCTTCACATGGCCTCCTCCCTGTGTGTCTCTGTCTTCACATCGTGGTCTCCTCCGCATCTTTTCTGTGTCCGAATTTTCCCTGTTCTTGTAAGTCAGTCAGTCACTGGATCAGGACCACCTAATCCAGCATCACCTCATTTCCCCTTAGTTACCTCTACAAAGACCACATTTCCAAATAAGTTCACATTCACAAGGTTCCGTGTGGACAGGAGTTTTAAGGGGAACACTCTTCCACCCATTTCAGTCCCAAATAGTCGGTACCTTTCAGGAGGCTGAATTACCTGAGTGCAGAAGTGAGGACATTCTTATCTCCTGTATCAGCTTCCAGGCTTATGGGGTCCTATCTGGTACCATGTGGGCTTGGGGCCTTTTTATCACACCAAATTTGGGGAAATCTCCCCACCACTAACAACGGTCCTGGGTCTGTGTACATCGCTTGTGTCCAGTGGTGGGAGCAGGATGCACTGAGCTTGTGACTTGTGGAGCCCAGGGCCTGACCCGCTGGGCCATCATGCTCCTTCTCCAGAGCAATGGCAGGCCCCCAGTGGGTCTGATGACCTCTTCTCTGAGTGGATGCCTTTCAGGAGTGAGCTGAGACAGGCAGCGTCCCACCTTGTCCTGTCCAGGCCATGGCCTCTGTGATGGCCCTGTTGGCGCTGCATTTCAGCAGTGCCCAGCATCACTTCCACCCCTGTCCCACCTCCCACTCTGAGGAGGGGATGGGTGGGTCGGGGAGGGAGCTGGAAGGGAGGAACCTCTGTTGCACATGTTCATGGTGCCAGGGTTAGATTTCTCTCATTTGTGGCTGCCACCAGAATGTCGAAACTTCCTCAAATCTTAGTAAGAATGACTCTCTAGAGCACCATGTGAGACAACATGGAGACTGAGCAGTGCTCAGGGCCATCGTCCTGGCTCACCGCGGGCTGGGACTCCCTCCCCAGAGGGTCACCCGGCTCTGAAGGCCTTTCCTGGGGACCCACTGTGCCTCCTGCTTGGAGCCCTGGCTCCAGAGCCTCCTGATGGCTTTCCTGGGTGTCTGCCCTCCCTTCAGCACCCATCACCCTCCCTCTGGGCCCCTAAGGAAGATGGAAGAGTCTCGACAAAGCAGGTAGCGGGACCAGCTTCCAGAGCCTGAGAGCTGCTGCTGGCCAGCTCGCAGGCGCCCGAGGGGTCTGCCTCGGCCTCGGTTTCTCAAGCTGGTTTTCTTCCCTTGACGAGGTTGCTCTTGGCTTCTCCACATGTATGTTTCTGTTTTTCCTTTTGGTCTAATAGCCACTTGGCTCATTTCTTCCTAAGAAGGGCTCTCAGCCCCAGAGGACAAATTTTTTTTTTTTTGAGTGTAACAGCTAGTTTATTTTTAAAAATTTTTTATTTTGTATTGGGGTTAACAAACAATGTTCTGATCGTTTCAGGCAAACAGCAAAGGGACTCAGCTATATATGCATCCATTCTCCCCCAAACTCCCTTCCCATCCAGGCTGCCACATAACATTGAGCAGAGTTCCCTGTGCTATACAGTAGGTCCTTGTTGGTTATCCATTTTAAATACAGCAGTGTGTACATGTCCGTCCCAGACTCCCTAACTATCCCTCCCCCCAACTTTCCCCCCTGCAGCCATAAGCTCAGAACAGCTAACTTCTTGCCCACCTGTTTCTCAGACCACCAGGAGCAGTGGAGGCTCAGCTCGACCTCTGGCCTAAGGGCCTCCTTTTCCTGCCTGAGGCTCTAATGAGGCTCCGTCAGGTTGCATGGGTGACCCTAGGGTGGGCATAGGATTGGAACTCTGGCCTCACAGACTATATACAATCTACAGACATGGGGATGGAAAATGTTGCCCCACCTTGGTGGGGATGGGGGAGAAGTTTGGCAGGTTTTTAAAAAGCTGAGCATAGATTTACAACACAGCCCATCATTCCCCCTTCTAGGAATACACCCGAAGACAAAGGGAAATATACATCCACACAAAGACTTGTGCACAAATACAGCAGCCAGAGTGGAACCACTCACAAAGTCCATCAGCTAGTGAATGGATAAATGAAATGTGGAACAGGCACACAATGGAATATTACTCAGCAACAAAAAGGAATGGCATACTACAACACGGATCAACCTCAATAACATTACACTGAGGTAAAGAAGTCACGCTCGAAAGCCCGTCTATTGCGTGAGAAACTTCCAGATGACAAATCTATAGAGACAGAAAGAAGATTAGTAGTTGCCTTTGCCTGGGGGTTGAAACAGTGGCCAATGGACACAAAGGATCTTTTGGGGGGCTGGGGAGGGGGTTGGGAAATGTTTAAAATTGGTTTGTTGTAATAGTTACACAATTCTCTAAATTTATTGAAATCCTTTAATTGTACACTCTACGGGAGTGAATTTTATACCAGTAATTTCTACCTCAGTAAAATCATTAAGAAAATTAATGACTAGAAAATGAAACAAACGAGAAAAAAAAAAAAATCCATGGGCAGCAGAGGGCAGTGGCTGAAAGTGTGGGCCAGGTCCTGGTTCTCCAGCTGCCTTGCTGTGTGGTCCTGGGTCAGTTAGTTACACTCTCTGTGCCTCAGTTTCTTCACCTGTAAAATGGGGACAATAAGTGTACCTGCTTCATTAGGGTAGTTTTAGAGAGAAAGTTAATGAATATTTGTGAACTACTTTGATCACTGGCTCAGACGGTAAAGCGTCTGCCTACAATGCGGGAGACCCAGGTTCAATCCCTGGGTCGGGAAGATCTCCTGGAGAAGGAAATGGCAACCCACTCCAGTATTCTTGCCTGGAAAATTCCATGGACGGAGGAAACTGGGTAGGCTACAGTCCAAGGGGTCACAAAGAGTTGGACACAACTGAGCAACTTCACTTTTCACTTTGATCAGTACACATTTTATGTGAATAGTCAAAATTACGTTGAGTTGTTGGTTGTTTTTTGTGCTATAAGGAATTCTAGGATTCCTCTCTTGACTTCGGAATGAGAGCCAGACCTTTGGGTTGAAAGGGACGCCGTCGGGGGCTTGTGTATTAGGATGGGTGTAGGAGAGAGGAGAGGCTGGGTCAATCTATGCCAAGCTCTCAGCTTCTCTGAACCGCTATCTGCCCATCTGCCTAGAGTGCTGAGACGGTCTCCTCCTGCTGTCTCACAGGGTAGGGATCATGAGAGAACCACATGCAAAACTATTTGCTGTTGTTGTTGTTTAGTTGCTAAGTCGTGTCCGACTCTTTGCGACACCGTGAACTACAGCACGCCAGTCTTCCCTGTCCTCTACTATCTCCTGGAGTTTGCTCAAACTCATGTCCATCGACTTAGTGATGCCATCAGAGACCCACTAAGGGGCCCTGGTGCTGAGGTGCCTGGTGTCTGCAGGCTCTGGGAGGTAAGCAGGAGCCTAGATCTGGATGGGCCTTGGAAGGCCAAGGAAGCACAGTAGATGGAACATGCTGGAAGTGAGCAGCTAAAAGATGTCATTCTGATGCAGATTCCTAATAACCCCAGGAACTCATCCCTACCACCCCCACACTCCAGACCTGGTGCAGCCCTCCCCTCACCATGGAGACGAGGAAATAGACACCACACTTCCCTCTCCCGACCCCCGACCTATTGTTCAGAGCAACTGGCGGGGCAGGACTAGAAACGGAAGGTCAAGGAACGTTTTCTGGCAGCCTTGTGGCCTGACTGGACTGTGAGGAGGGCGTGAGGGGCCTCAGCACTGACACCTCTTCCTCTTTTCGCCTGGAGCCTACACCGCCAACTTCCTTATCATCCCTCATTCACTCAGGGCAACCGTTGGGCAGAGGGTGTCCAGCAACCCCTTTGAAAAGCCACGCCCATAAAGGCTTACACACAGATGTCCATGGCAGCAGTTATTCAAAACAACCCCGCCCGCAACCAACAGAAACAACCCAAATATCCATCAACAAGGCAATCGATAGCCTTAGCAGGTACATCCATACAGTATAATGTGTGTGGGTGCCTGCTAAGTGGTTTCAGTTGTGTCCAACTCTTTGTGACCCCATGGACTGTAGTCCGCCAGCCTCCTCTGTCCATGGGATTCTCCAGGCAAGAATACTGGAGTGGGTTGCCATGCCCTCCTCCAAGGGATCCTTCTGACCCAGGGATCGAACCCAAGTCTCTTTTATCTCCTGCACTGGCACAGGGGTTCTTTACCACTAGCGCCACCTGGGAAGCCCCCTACGGTGCAACATTACTCAGCAATGGGGACGAGACTACTAGCAGATATAATATAATGATGCAGATGGATCTCAAAACATGGGACTCTGCATTTTCTGTTCAATTTTACTGTTTTCATAACATATATATATATATAAATCGATTTTTGTTTTTTAAAAAATGAGCCACAGTGAGAAAGTTCTTTAGTCCAGAAGACACTCAGCAGTCTCAGAGACCAGCTCTGTCTCCCCAGACCATGCCCTACCTTCAGTGAGCTTTGCCACAGCCTCCAGGTGCCCTGGGCTGCAACTGAGGCTCAGTGAACATTTGGTGGTGAAAGGGGCTTGTGGTTCAGCAGACGTGCAAAATGGAGGGAAGAAGCTGGGGGCACGTGATGAAGGAGAGGACCTGCCCCCAGAGTCCTCTGAGGAAATGAGAGGCCCAAACCCTCGAGGCCTGGAAGCCCTGGGCGCTGACTGGCATAGTTCATCAAAGGCTATCTCTCCTCCTCCAACTTTCCTTTTTCTTTCCTGTAGCCCTGTGTTGTCTGGGGCAGGCAGATGTGGAGAACTTATTACAAGGCAGTTCACCACATTTCGGAAGTAGGTGAGATGGCCTGAGTAAATCTGTGGATTCCCTCCCCTCATGGAATGAGGCTGAGGGCCTCAGGATCAGAAAGACACGCCCAGGCTGCTCCCAAGGGCCCCATCAAGCCCCAGGGGCTTGGACTGCAAGGGCCTTGATGAGAATGAGCCTTCCTGGGAGAAGACACAGTGGTCCACCTCGACCCCCGGAGCAGTTTTCAGGTCTCAGTGCTGCCAGAGGTGTCCGCCAGCTCTCCCTTTGGGTTGGAAAATGCACGAAACCTTGTTTGCTGGGGTCATGGAAGTGCTTTGGCAGAGTTCTCAAGGGCCAGAGAGGAGAAGACTGCTTACCGAGCCTCTCATAGAGCAGTAGGTAGGGTCCTGGGGGTGGGGGTGGCTCTTCCTGCTGCAGGCTTTGATCAGAGAGGGGGAAGGTGTTGTGTGCTGTCCCGTGGTCACATGAGCATGGACACGCTGCATGGTTACAGGCCAGCAGCTTTACACACAGCACCTCATTTTCCCTTAATCTAAGCCGAAAGTGTTATTATTACTAATTAGTGAGAAGTAGTTCAGCTGATGCACCCACCTGTTCTTGAAGTCATTTTTTCTCTTGACATTGGTGCCTTTGGGCTCAGCTTGAGGAGGACCCCTTTAGACCTGAGGCTCAAAGGTTCCAAGTTTAGTTGAGGGAGAAGAGTGAAGCATGTGTGTGTGTGTGTGTGTGTGTGTGTTAGTCACTTGCAACCCTGTGGACTGCAGCCCACCAGGTTCCTCTGTCCATGGACTTCTCCAGGCAAGAATACTGGAGTGGGTTGCCATGCTCTCCTCCAGGGATTTTCCTGACCCAGGGATCAAACCCTGGTCTCTTGCATTGCAGGCGGATTCTGAGCCACCAGGGCAGGCCAACAGAGACTGAATCCAAGGAGTCTCCAGGCTCATGTGGAGAACAGGACAGCAGACCAAGAGTTAAAAAAGACAGAGCTAGGGGTTAAACTTTCCATCCAGCTCCCCAAGCGGACCCCTTCCTCTCCTCTCCCTTGGGGGCTTCATCTTCACCTGCCACTCAAAGGTACTCCTTCCTGGGCCTGGTTTTAGGAGGGACTTAGCTCACTGATAATTATTTCTATTTCTTCCATGAACATTAATCTGCTCAAGTTTTTCTACTTTTTTTCAAGCTAATTTTGATCCTTTACATTTTCCTGGAAAATTGTATACTTCATCCAGATTTCAAATACATAACATACTCTCTTTTAAGACTCTAAAAATTATCATCATGTTTGTGGTTATGGTCCAATTTTCATTTCTAGTGGTGTTCTCTCTCTTTTTTTAATTGGTTATATTCATCTGAAATTTATGCTTTTCATTTTTTCAAAGAACCAGTCTTGGGTTTTAAAGATCTGCTTTACTACTTTTTTCCCCATCTAATTCGTTCATTTCTATTTTAGCTTTATCTTTTTCTCCTTTTAGGTTTTTTTAGTCACATTTTTATTTTCCTTTTTTGTTGTTAATTTTTAAAACAAGGCTACAAAATTTCCTCTATCAGAGTTTTGGCTCTGTCCCATAGATTTTATCACATAATGTTCTTGTTTTCATTAATTTCCAAGAAGTTTTTATGTGTAGTTTTTATTTCCTATTTAAAACTGAAAAGCTATTTTAAGTACTAGTAGTGTTGGTATGTTTGTACTTTTGTTTCCAAGGTTTCAGCACAGTTTTTATTATCTCTTTGTAATTCATTTCTAGCTTTATTGCATTATGGCCTCAGAATGCAAATCTGTATGACTGTGACTTTCTGCAATTCAAAAATCTTTCTTGGGACTTCCAGTCCAGTGGTTAAGTCTCTGTGCTTCCAATGCAGGAGATGAGAGTTCCATCCCTGGTCAGGGAAATAAGATCCCACATGCCATGCAGCACAGCCACACACACACACACAAAAATCATTTTGGGGATCTAGATTGTAGCCAAATTTCAAATGTTCCATAGATATTTTTAAATATATATTCTATTTGTAGAACATATATACATGTATATAATCTTGAAAGTATTGATCATATTTTTAGAATTGCGTATCCTTGTTTCCTCTGGGTGTACTTGGCCCTAACTATCCCGCTGTCAGGATGGCTTTCTCCAGTCCTCCTGGGAATCGGTCAGTGTCAGCAGTGGTTGAGGCACAATGTTGGTTGTGGTCTCAGAGAGATGCTGAGGGCTCCCATGAGGAGAAGACCTCACGTTAACCGAAGGAGCTCATGGTCTTGGGCTCATCTGGCTCCTGTCTCAGGACTTATGCTCCAAGCCTGCTTTTTATTGTGTGTGTGGTTTGAGCCAATGTCTTCACAGAGGTGCCTGGCCTCAGGGGCATGGGTATCAGGGTGGGCACTGATAGTATTCCCCTTCAACCAGGAGGGAAAACAGCAAAGGGTCCAGCCCACAAGCTTTCCATGCCAAGTTGGCAGGCTCCACTGCCATGGAACAGGTGCCCTGGAACACCTGTGTCTCTTGGATGGCAATTGGTTCTCTCTGGGCTCCTGTCAATCAGGCCAGCAAGAACTGGTGATTTGTCTTTCCTGTGGTCAGACAAGTCACAACATAGTTCTTTTCAGCATGCCTGACCTCTCAGACTTCCGAAAAACAGGTGCTTTTCAAGACTTCAGCATTTATGCGATTCATTCCTGTCCCCTTTATGGTCAGGACCGAATGAGAGTACTAGGGAGGAGCTGGTGCTGCTGCTAAGTCGCGTCAGTCGTGTCCGACTCTGTGCGACCCCATAGATGACAGCCCACCAGCCTCGCCCGTCCCTGGGATTCTCCAGGCAAGAAGACTGGAGTGGGTCGAGATATCCTTGTCCAGCGCATGAAAGTGAAAAGTGAAAGTGAAGTAGCTCAGTCATGTCCGACTCTTGACCCCATGGACTGTAACCACCAGGCTCCTCCGTCCATGGGATTCTCCAGGCAAGAGGACTAGAGTGGGGTGCCATTGCCTTCTCCACTAGGGAGGAGAGACACTGCCTATTTGGGGCCGCGGGGGTAAGGTTCAGAAAACTCCTCAAAAAAACTCTAGATTTGAAGGATGGGGAACTTCACTTGATTGCAGAGGGCAAGAGGTGGGTAGTGCAGGATGTAGCCAAGACTGAAAAGTGGTTTTCCTTGGGGGAGCAGCGGGTGAGGGAAGGAGACAGGCAGCCTGAACAGAGTGGGGAGGTGAGCCAATAAGAGAGTACGTTGGGGAAGACTGAAAACTTTCTCTTAATGAGTGTAGGCTTTCCTTTGGGGGTGATGAAATGTCTGGAAGTAGATGGTGTAATAATTATACAGCATTGTGAAAGTATTAAATACCACAGAATGGTACACTTTAAAATGGTTCAAGTGGTAAACTTAATGTCGTGTATATTTTAACACAGACACACATAAGTGTTTCTGGGACCTGATGGAGGAACAAGCCCAGTGAGGAAGGTAGCCTTGCCCTGCCTGGCCATGAGGCCCAGGAGTCATCCGATGATGGGGACCAGGGGGGTGATGTGAAATCTGGGGGGCTATGGAGGATGGAAGCTGTAAAGCCAGGAAAGGCAAAGGGAGGCAGCATGTTTTTACAGCCGATGCTGAATCCTGGTAAGAAAGGCCACTGGGAGTATAGGCCTCCCAGGTTTTGTGTGTTTGCATGTTTCCTGGGAATGCTAAGGGCTGGGACTTGTCTTCCTTGGCTGCATCTAAACTGAAGACAGGCTCTCCCCTGGTTTGGCAGGAAGCATTTGAAACTATTGCCAAGACATCTGTTTCATTTTCCTTGGCAACAAAAGGCATCCTGAGAGATAGACCCAGGCTTGCAACTGGGAGCATCCGTACTTCTTTCTCCTTTTCTCCCATGGGAGTTTCAGTGGACGTTCCCAAGCTCGTGTTTAGAGAGGGTCAGACCAGAGAAGGCTGAGCTACAGAGAATCCAGTGTTAGGGGAGAGAAATGAGCAAATGAGGGCAGGCAGCACTAGCAGCTGAGGCCCCAGAAGGTCCTGAGAATCTGGAGTCTGGGAGCAGAGTCCCTCTTGGGGTGGGGGGAGTGGAGGAGACCCCCCTTCTCTGTGACCTTCTTAACTTCTGAAATGGAGAAATTGGGGCAGCAGTCTAGAAGAACGAGCAGGGGTTTTGGCATCAGACTAGCTGGGCTTGAATCCAGCTTGTTTACTCTCTATGTGACCTTGACTTTACTCTCTTTGTTCACGTCTATTTAAGGGAGAAGTAATATCTACATCACAGGTTGGTTGTTGGGATTAAGTGAGGTGACGCAGAGTGGAGCACACTGGAGGGTCTAGGAAAATGCTTCCAAATCCTCCAGAGAACTGGGCTGGAGAGTCATCTCTGTGCCCAGTCTCCCAAATGAACATGAGGGGGCCTGGAACTGACCGTTACTTTTATGATCGAGAACTCCAGATCCAGGGCTGTCCTTGGGGCTTGTTTAAAAGGAGGGTGAAAAAAATAAATAAATAAAAGGAGGGTGGCTTGTACATGAGCTGAGAGAAGCAGGGTGCGGGGTACTGACTGAAAAGCTGAGCGTCAAACAGCTGAATGACCACTGAGGACACTAGGCTGACTCTCAGACGATTCCCAGGATAACAAAACCCAGTCCCACTCTGGGCCAGGTTCCCAGGGAACAGAGATAGAAAAAACGGTCCCAGCTACATTCCTGCCTTCTAGCACCTTCCCTGAGTTTCTCAGAGCTGTAAAGCCTGATGAATCATTTAAAATATTGAAACATCAACAAGGCCAGAGGTAGTCAATTCTCATGAAGACAGTCTGCAGGTCCCACCCGTTTAGGAAGTTCTGTACTTTCCAAGGGCGATTGCCTTGGAGGGCCCTCTGGGGAGCAGTGTATTCAGTTCCTACTGAGTCACCAGGACCTTTCCACCCAGCACAAGCTCACCTTGCACCACATACCACTGTTTCCATTTTAGGGAGCTGAAACTATTTCTCTGAGGAGGTTGCATGGCTGGGAAGTGGCTAAGCTGGAGTTGGAACCCACCTCTGTGCTGCCATGTAGACTTGGGTTCCCATTAATACCCAGCCTACAGATTGGGCCAAGCATGGTGACTTCACAGTTTTTTGTTTTTTTTTTTAAAAAAACAGCTTTATTGAGATATAATTCACACACTGTACATTTCACCCATTTAAAGAGTACAATTCAGTGGTTTTCATTACATTCACAAAGTGGCTCAATCTATTTTAGAACATTTTCATCATCTAAGAAACCCACAACCCTTAGCTGTCATAGTCCAATTCCCCCAGCTCCTTCAGCCTTGCTGCTGCTGCTGCTAAGTCGCTTTAGTCGTGTCCGACTCTGTGCGACCCCATAGACGGCAGCCCACCAGGCTCCCCCATCCCTGGGATTCTCCAGGCAAGAACACTGGAGTGGGTTGCCATTTCCTTCTCCAATGCATGAAAGTGAAAAGTGAAGGTGAAGTCAGTCAGTGGTTTTCTACTCTTAGTGACCCCATGGACTGCAGCCTACCAGGCTCCTCCACCCATGGGATTTTCCAGGCAAGAGTACTGGAGTGGGGTGCCATTCCCTTCTCTGTAAGCAATCATTCATCCATTTTCTTTCTCTATATTTGCCTATTCTGGGTTTTTAATACAAGTGGGATGAATGTATATCGCTTTTTATTGCTTGCTTCTTTCAACTAGCATGCTGTTTTCAATTCTCAACAGGTTATAGCATATATCAGTACTTCACTCATTTTTATGGCCAAATAATATTCCACTGTGTGATTAGACCACATTTCATCTCCCATTCACCAGTTAATGGACATTTGGGTTGTTTCTACCTTTTGGCTATTCTGAATAATGAAAGTGAAAAGTGAAAGTAAAAGTTGCTCAGTTGTGCCTGACTCTTTGCGACTCCATGGACTATACAGTCCATTGGCTTCTCCAGGCCAGAATACTGGAGTGGGTAGCCTTTCCCTTCTCCAGGGGATCTTCCCAACCCAGGGACAGAATGCAGGTCTCCTGCATTGTAGGCGGATTCTTTATCAACTGTGCCATCAGGGAAGCCCATTCTGAATAATGTTGTTATGAATATTCATGTTCAAGTTTTTGTGCAGACATATGCTTTTATTTCTCTTGGGTATATACCTTGGGAGTATGCTTCTTTGGTAGATACATCTCTTGGGAGTAGAATTGCTGGATCATTGGGTAGTTCCATATTTAATTTTTTGAGGAACTACTAAGTCTGTTTTCCAAAGTAGACACACCATTTTACAATCTCACCAGTGGTATATGAAGGGTCTGATTTCTCCATAGCCTCCCCAATACTTATTAATATATCTTTTTGCTTCAAGCAAATGCTGGAATATGAAGTGATACCTCATAGTTTTGAGTTACATTTTGCTGATGGCTAATGACACCAAGCATCTTTTCATGTGATTATTAATCATTTCATATCTTATTTCAATACATGTCTATTCAGATTACTTGCCCATTTTTATGGGGTTACGTTTTTTATTATCGAATTCTAAGATTTCTTTATGTATTCTAGATACAAGCCCCTTACTAGATATATGATTTGCAAATATTTTCTTTCATTTTGTAGGCTATCTTTTCCTTGATGATGTCCTTTAAAGCATAAAAATGTTAAATTTTAAGAAATCCTACTTATCTAGCTTCTCTTTGGCAGTTTATGCTTTTGGTGTCTCAGACTTTCAAGTTTTTTAAAGCAATATTTAACACAGAGAAATATGCCCATAACAAAATAGCAAGAGGTATTGATTCTTTTTCTGTTTTTTCAAGCTCAGACTTTTAAAGAATTCTCATTTATTATACTCCATTCCAAAAACAATATGATGCCAGGACTTCTCTGGTGGCACAGTAGATAAGAATCCACTGGCAATGCAGGGGGCATGGGTTTGATCCCTGATCCGGGAAGATCCCACATGCTGTGGAGCAACTGCGCCTGTGTGCTACAGCTACTGAACCTGTGCTCTAGAAGCCTTGAGCTGCAACCACTGAGCCCATGTGCTGTAACTACTGAAGTCCGCATGCTCTAGGGCCTGCGAGCCACAGCTAATGAGACCCTGCACCACAGCCACTGAAGCCTGTGTGCCGAGAGCCTGTGCTCCACCGCAAGAGAAACCGCCACAGTGAGATGCCTCTGCACCGCAACTAGAGAGTAGCCCCTGCTCTCCGCAACTAGAGAAAGCCCACATGCTGCAGCAAAAACCCAGGGCAGCCAAAAATCAATATTAAGAAGTAAAATAAAGCAGTGTGTATATATGTAAAAAAATGTACGCCACTTATGAAAATTCAAATGATACAAAAAGTGTACCATAAATTAAAAATTCTAGGCAAAAGGAAAACATATATCTGCAATGAAGCCAAGGAGAAAGTCAGTGTTCAATTATATACAGTGGAGCTTCCTAGTGACCAAAGCAAAGAGAAAATGTGATTATTTATAAGAGTCACAGGCCCAAGAGATTAAAAACTATGTCTGTATCTTAGGGGAGGCATTGCGTTTCATGGCACAGAGGCCTATGGCTCTCTTAAAGGGAGGATATGTTTGGGTTTATTGGCTAGAAAAGAGCACATGTATAACGTCCCCGATAAGCTATCTCTTCCCAGCCCAAGTCCCTTCCCTTTCTGTTTCCAGACCCACATCTCTTCCTGCTGACAGCTTTCCCACGCATGAAACTGTCCCTGTTGCAGTCATCTTTTAAAAACTCAAGTATGAGAATCTCACTTCCCTTCTTGAAATCCTTCAGTAGCTCCCGATTGCCTTCAGGATAAAGTTCAAAATCTTTAACATGACTTATGTGAGAGGATATAATTTAACCCCAGCATATAACAGTCATGAATTCTGAACCCTTCCCCATTCTGGGTCTCAGCTTATCAGTGCCTCCACCCTGAAGCCCCCACTCAGACCGACATTCTCTTGGTTTACTCACACTTCTGATAAGTGTATGCTTTATTTCCCAAGATGACATTAGATTAAAAGCACCAAATTTAAAACAGTGTACAAGAGTTGTTATAGGTGGGACACAGATTGTCAGTTTATCAACAGTGGAAGAGACTGATAAATTATAGAAGGCAAATTTAAATACACAATAAACTGAGTAATCGAAAGCCATTTAATGCAGGCACAAATATTTCTGCTCATCCAACAGCCCAGAAGATCAGCCTATTATATAAAAAGTTGGAATTTGGATCCTTCGCAATGATAAAGTTAATGATAAGTTCTTTTCATGGTACTCTGTTGTAAGAAGGCATGAGGATATGGTGTTGTTTAGAATGATTTTCTTATATACATTTTGACATAACATTTAAAAAATATTTGTTCTTGAATTAATAAATTACTAGTTATAAAGAAAACTTGGTTTTCTAAAACAAAGCCCTCTCCTGAGTTTTATTAACTGAAGTTTGATTACAGAGGGAAAGGACGAGCACCCTCTAATTCTCTGAACCAATTTTTTAAAAAATAAAGTTTTTAGAAATGCAAGAGAACTGTATGTTCATTAGAGAAAACGCAGATAGACTAAAGAAAAGAAAATTGCCCATGATCTCACTTTCCAAAGGTAATCACTGCTAGCATTTTGAAATATTTTCTTCTATATTTTTACTGGATACATACGTATCCTTTTTTTTTTTTTTTTTAATAACATCTTATTGACAGTCTTGTGGGCTTGTTTCTCTGAACCACAGGGACTTTAATGTAATAAGTATAACTGACACCGTCATCTGAATGAGTGCAATCTGCTATCATTCGCCTGTCTGTGCTTTATGTCACTGTTAGACGTTTGGGTTTCTTTCTGGTTTTTCTCCTCTTCCTCTGATTCTGGGAGTGGGGTGATTCTGAGGCTGAGGCTGGAACCATTCTCTTCAGTGTACTGGGCTCTCTGTGACTTGAAAGCTTGATGCATCTCCTGGTAGGACCATTGCGACTGGTAATAATGGTGCTTTGTGGCTTAATGAGAACAGGGCTCTATTAATCCCTCTTTGTCTGACCTCAGCCAACCTCACTCTCAGTAGAAGCCGGATTCTTGGGCCCTTGGGACCCTATTGAGCTGTTGCCATAGTGATCGGTGCTGGGGGGCAGGGTCACTGGGCCAATGTCCCTAACCAGACCATCTCTGTCTTAATGACACACATAGGTCACGGCTGTTCAATCCCAAACCCAGAGAGAGACACAATCAACCCCACTGCAATGCCAGCATTTGGCCTGACTGTCCCGAGGCCTGGGAACTCTGAGGGCTTTCAGGGGCCTGGCAGAGCTCCCCCTGCCCCCAGGAGGGCAGCTCAGCTGGTCTGCCCACAGAGCCCAGGGCTGCTCTGCTGTCACCCACAGACCTGGGTGGGCGGCACCCACTCCCAAACCAAGGCCCAAGCCTCTGCTTCTGAAGGGAATCCTCACAGCACAGAGAAGGCCCCGAATAACCCAAATAGACAGTGAAGCGTCTCGTTACCTGATGTCAGGGCCGAAGACTCTCAGAGACTATTGGGTTCACCTCCCCTTGGTACAGATGGGGAAACTAAAGCCCAAGGACCAGAGCTGATGCCAAACCATTCGGCAAGTCAGGAGCACTTTCTCAACCAGGCAGTGCCCACCTCCAGCTCTGAAAAGGAACACTGGAGTCTCTTCTTAGACAATTGATATTTTTATAGTAAGTTTTTAAGGTCCGATCTTTTTTTTTTTAAGTTTCTTTTTATTACTACCCAAGTAGTTGGGTATGAATACATTCTTACCCATGAATACATTTTTCTTGAGAAAATAAAAAATAAGATGGGACATTGCAGAGGAGGCACAAAGCCTCATTTGGTCTCTTGCCTCCAGCCCCAGTTCTATCCCCTGAGAGAGAATCTTGGTTTAGTAGGCATCCAAATCTGATTTTAAATTACCCAAATCTCATTTACTTGACTTGGGTGGCCAGGACAGCTGGGGTGATCCAGACCCATGTCCCTAACTGGGCATGAATCCAGGTGGCTTGCTGTGGCTGGCAGGACTGCCCACACAGGATGTACTTCCTTGGCCCCAGGGCAGCAGCGAGTGTGCTACACGCTGGCACTCTGGTGTCCTCACTCGGCCCTGGGCTGTGACAGCTCCTCCATCTTCTTGCCCCATTTCCTGCTTCGGAATCCCAACAGCCTCTGCTACTGGCCTGGACTGGATGCCAGAAGTCTAAGCTGAAAAATATAAAGTTTTCCACCAGCATTTAGCAATCTCTCCAGCAGGCTACTCATCCCAGGGGACAGAGCTCAGACTTTGGGTTCCTGTGTCTGTCTCAGATTTCCACCCTCTACCCTTTCCCGTCAATCCCCACCCCCAACCCAACCTCCCCAGCCTCAGTCCCCTCCCTCCCAGGCGTTCAGGACCTCCTGCCAGGGAGAAGCTCAGCTGACCCTCTCAGTGCCCCCTGGATAAGGAAGAAGAGGTTTAAAAGAAGAATTTAAATTGCAGAGATATATTCAAAGAAGTTTGGGACATCCCCAGTGGCTCAGCGGTGAAGAATCGCCGGCAATGCAGGAGATGAGGGTTCAGTCCCTGGGTCGGGAAGATCCCCTGGAGGAGGAAATGGCAACCCACTCCAGTATTCTTGCCTGGAGAATCCCATGGACAGAGGAGCCTGGTGGGCTACAGCCCATGGGGTCTCAAAGAGTCGGACACAACTGAAGCCACTTAGCACACACGCACACACTCAAAGAAGTTAGACTCATATGAGAGAAATTCCCACTGAAGACAAGTTCAGGGGGGAAAGAGGCCTTCCTGGCACACTTACCTCACACCAAGTAGGAGGACCTTGGGGTCCCCATTTTTGTCTCCTTAACCACCTGGGGCTGAGCCTTGCTCCAGGCATCGAGGCAATGAAGCCACTGATAAGGAGGGTGCCAGTACCTCTAGCCACACGTGGAAAAGATAATAAGAATGAAAACAACAAGTTTATGGGATGGAAAACAGAAAGCCTCTCTCTTCCCTTGAATTCTCTCAGTCCGAGTCCTTGAGAACCTACCACGGTGCTTACTGTTTAGATTTCTAAGTGCGTGAGTGCATGCCAAGTCACTTCAGTCGTGTCCGACTCTTTGCAACCCCATGGGCAGTAGCCCACCAGGCTCCTCTGTCCATGGGTTTCTCCAGGCAAGAATACTGGAGTGGGGTGCCATTTCCTTTTCCAGGGGATCTTCGCGACTCAAGGATCAAAACCATGTCTCATAGAATCAAATCCAGTAGTTTTCAGGAATTTTTAAAATAAATTAAAAAAATATATTTCTTTATCTGGCTGTATGAGGTCTTAGTTGCAGGGACCAGACAGTTGCTCTGCTGCATGTGCAACATTAGCTCCTCAACCAGGGATTGAATTCTCATCCCCTGCATTGTAAGGTGGATTCTTAACCCCTGGACCATTAGGGAGGTCCTCAGGAATTTTATTTTTTTAATCAATGAACATCTTTATTTTTTTTTTCTCAAGCAAAAAAAAATCTTGTCCATAAAAAAAATCAATCAGAGAAATTTCCTCCAGGCAAAGTATTTTGCTTGGCAAAAGTGCTCGCTTGTCTTGGGGATCCCTAACATTCCCATAGTCCAGTTTTGATTACCACTCATCAGAATCAACTTCCTCCTCTTGCAGCTGAGAAAATGGAGAAAAGACGCTCGGGGCCTTGTTGGAGCTCCCAGCAAATCAGCGGCAGATCCAAGATTGCCCCAGACTCCTGGCCAGCACTCGAAAAACCAGCACAAGACCTTCCTCAGCCTGAAGGAAGGAAAGTAATGTGGACAAAATCCGAGCTTAGGAGGACCCTTCACTAGTCCGAGGCTGCTGGAGAAGGGCTGGGGGAGGAGGGTAGGGAGAGATGATGTTGCTGTGGTTACTCCGGCCCAGAAAGTGACCCTTTGCTCCAGACTCCTAGAACCGATGCTTATTTCCTGCTGGACTGGGGAAAATGGCCAGGGCTAAGGCTGAGGGCCTTGTGCTGCCTGTGGCCGGTGAATCCCATGTTTTTAGGCCACACCATGAACATAGAGGGAGACCAGGGGCCCTGGGATGGGCAATGAGGCACCTCTGAGTGGCATGTTCTCGAAGCTCTTCTGGGCTTCCCCCTTCAGGTGGAGATTAGCAGTGATGCAGGCTCAGCCACTTTCTATGGCTATGAGGGGGGCCCTTAGCTGGACCCCAGACACACGCAAGTGGCCCAAATCCCACCCAGGGTCCATCCAGTTTGCTGAGGTCCCTGGTGGCTGCCTCTAGTCTACAATAAGCAGTTGTCAGTGAGGTACCTTGAGGGCCTAGCCAAGGAGCACAGTGATGAAAAGACACGATGGAGTAGAGAAAGAGGAAGAAGGGACCACTTTGCCTGTGTGTGGGCGGCAGGGAGGAGGGAGATCGAGGTAAGCTTCTCAGACGAGCTGAGGTCTTGAAGGATGACTAGGAGTTTTCCAGGAGAAGAATGAGAGGGAAGAGGGGAAGGAGAGGAGAGAGACTGGGCATTCCAAGATGACAAAGCAGAGTTTCAAAACATATGAGGGCCAGGACAGGAACAGGGAGAATCTACTATGACCAGAGGTGGAGTTAGAGGGGTGTTGCGGGATGGAGAGGAAAGTCATGAAGAACTGTGGACGTTTAGGTCTCATCAAACCCTTGGAGCCCTGGGTTTGGTGGAAGTGCTTTGGGGCCCTGACGCAGTGGATAGGGAAGACCTGGGTCACTTCTTCTTCTACTTTTTACTGTGGACCTCCACACAGGACAAGCTCTGAACTAAGATCCCAGTGATTAAAAACACAACCCGAGGTATCAGTTGTAAGCCATGCTAGAAGCTCCTGTCGATTAGTCCAGGGCTCTGCCTCCTGGCCACCGTTTCTAGGTGGCTGCTCAGAGGACTCAGGGCCCCACCTCCTCACCTGGCAGAGCCCTGGAGGCCTGGCAAGATGAACAGAGGTGACCATCACCCCACCCACCTTCCCTGCCCAGCAGGGTCCCACGGAAATGACTTCAGCTGCTGGCTCCCTTTGCTTTGAAGCCGGTGTGACTGTTGTCTCATTTGCATTTATGTCACAGAAGTCAGTGGGAACCAAAAAATAGATATAGGAAAGAAAACAGTCATGCTGGAAGGGGCAACAGTACAGAGCAGATCGGGATCCTTTGGTTGAATCACTTGCCAGACACAGGCTTGGATGTGATCCCTGGTTGTTACAGGCCCTGTGAGGCAAAGCTCAAATCCCACCTCCTCCAGGCAGCCCTCCTGGTGTGGTGTGGGAACAACCCGCTCTTATTGGACCTACCTGCATGAATAATTGCAATGATGATGAGGATCGCTCTGCATGATGTGGAACTCCAGAGCTGTCACTGGCTCATGGGGCACTTTTGTGAAAATTAGAAAAAGGCACCCCTTTCTCTGGGAGTATATGGCTCTGTCCCAGGGTGAGTGACCCCTACTTGCTCTGTCAGTCACGGCCTTACTGCAAAACACAGCCACAGGTGTCTGCCTGAAAAGTTGATGGCCAGTATGATCTCTACCTCAAGGGTAGGAAAGTGAGGCTCATTATGCTGTGGGAAGGGTCGTGCTGGGGTCCACTGCTGTCCTGGGGTAGCCTCATTCCCAGCAGCTGTGGATGGCACCCAGCCAGGCCCAGCCAGTGCCCCGGGTCTTATATACATATACATGTTTATTTATTTATTTGTCTGTACTGGGTCTTAGTTACAGCATGCAGGATATTTTTCAGTTATAGCATGCAAACTCTTAGTTGCAAAATGTGGAATCCAGTTCCCCAACCCAGGCCCCTTGCATTGGGAGTGAGGAGTGTTAGCCATTGGACTAACAGGGAAGTACCCTCTCTCCCCCGGCCTCGTTGATCCAAGTGCCGAGCCAGAGACCAGCCTCTGCCGCCAAGCACCATGGCCACATGGGAACCGCCTTGAAGAGCACGGCTCTCAGCTGACCCAGCCCAGCCTAGGGAAGAAGCTGTCTCTCCACAGGGTCACCGAGGCTTCCAGGCAGGAAGCCCACGCCAGCTGCCTCCCAGTCACCATCTGCATTCAGCAAGCGTTGGTGGTGCCGCCAGCTGTTCTTTTCTGGCCCGTTTACCTCTCCAGGGTTTTCTCTACACAGACCTCCTTAGACGCACATAGATCTGAGCATGGAGCATCCTCCCAAATCATCTCATTGAGCTTTCGTACGCCTTGGCACTCACTCTTCTCCCTTGCCTCCATGGCAGACATCACTGATTAATCACAGCTCTTCTTTACCTTTTAAGCCTGGACTGAATCTCTGAACCCTCCTCAACACAGTACTCTGGGCAGTCACAACAGAGCTATTGGAGTTTGTAGATAAGAGGCAACTATTTTAGTCCCCTCTGATGTGCTGAGTGCCCAGGATTAGAGATGAGTCAGAGGGGTCCAGTGAAGACCCCATCTAGTAAAGGGGTCAGACAACCAATGAGTGAAATGCGTGTGTGTTTAATGGTGACAAGTGCTGGCAAAGAAAAAGCAGAAGAGAGACAGGAAGTGTTCCAGAGAGGGTCACTGTTCAGACCAGGTGGCCAGGGAAGGCCCCGTCAGTAACAGACCATTGACTGAACCTGCAGAAAGTGATGGAGAAAGTCCTGTGGATCTCTGGGGAAAGAACATCCTAGATGGAGGGACCAGCATCTATGAATCCTGGGCAGGCGTGAGGCTGGTGTGCTAGAGGAGGGGCAGGAGCCCTGGGGTGGGAGGAGAGAGGGCCAAAGGGTGGAGCATGGTGGGCTGAAGCCTGAGAGCTGCAGAGTGAGATGGGAGATGCCAACGTTGGATATGGGGGTCAGATCCTGCAGAGCCTCACTGGTCAATGTGACGACTTGGGGTGTGTTATTACTGGCTCATGGGTTGAGTTGTGCCCCCACAGAAGATAGTCTACATCCTAACCCCCAGATCCCCAGAGCCTATGGATGTAACCTTATTTGGAGATGGGGTCTTTATTTTGAGAGAAAATCATTCAAGATTATCTAAGGGGAGCCTACATTCGATGTCTCCTTTTAAGAGACCACAGAGGACAGACACAGAGGTGAAGGCCATGGGAACACAGAGGCGGAGACTGGAGTGATGCTGCCACAAGCCAAGGAACACCAGGAGCCACAGAAGTGGGGAAAGAGTCTTCCCTAGAGCCTCCAGAGGGAGTGCAGCTTCTGTGCCAGGATTATGCTGCCCTTGGACCATTTGAGGCTCCAAGGGGCCAGATGGCAGCAAGCCACACATGTGGCCTGGCAGAAGTCTGACAACAGACACTCTAGCCTTAAATCTTGGGGCAGCTTCTGGTTCTCGGGGCTCCCAGAATCTGAGTGGCCGTGGCTCTCTGGGGGCCAGTGGCCACGGTCGCCTTTGAGGCTCTCTGTAACCTGGTGGTGGGTGGCTTCAAGCCAGACTAGGCCCTTTTTCATAAAGCAGGAGAGAGTGTGCCACAGGAGGGCTGTGTCTCATCCTGAGAAGATGACGAAGCTTTCTCTTCCCTTGGCAGCTCCCTTGGAGGGAGGGATTGGTGGCATCGCACGGACTCAGAGACAGATGGAGATGTCCCTCTTCAGTGGCGGGGGTGGGCTCAGATTCTGCCCCCTGCATTGGGAGAACAGTAAACTATCAGAGCCTGGCTGGTTGGCTCTAGGCCCCCGGTGTGACCATCCTGCCTCGGGCTCACCCCTGCTAGGAGCTGCCACGCTTGCCAGCTCTCAGACGCTCTGTCTCAGGTTGAGCATAGTATCCTGTAGGAAGGTGGAGGGGTTCATGTAAGAGCATCCTCAGAATGGCTGAGACCAGGATAACCTCTGACGCCTTCTCTTCATTCATTGCTTCATTCATCCGCCAAGTGTCAGCTCTGTACCAGGCACCTGGGACACAGCAGTGAACTGAGTCCCTGGGACCCACTGATCCAGTTGGAGCTGTTGAGGGCTCCAGCATCCATAGGACCCTCAGTCATCTTTCTCCCAATATAGCTGGGGTGTGAAATCCACAAAAGGACTCCTTTATTCCCCCTCCCAGCTGTGAAGAGCATGACTCTGAAGGCTGGCAGAGGCCCCAAGTGCCCAGCTGTCAGAACTCCTCCTGTCCTGCAGGGAGGCCATGTACTGGGTTGGAGAAGGAAATGGCAACTCTCTCTGGTATTCTTGCCTAGAAAATTCCATGGGCAGAGGAGCCTGGTGGGCTACAGTCCATGGGGCTGCAGAGAGTCAGACTGAGCAATTGGGCACATTTACTGGGTAGGTGAGTGATCTGATGGGAAGACTCTAGGTGAACCTAACCTGAGCCCCCTCGCCCAGTGACCACGTGGCTGGAGGGAGGGCCTTCAGCTCAAGCAAGTCCCTTCTTCCTCTCAGGACAGAGCCTGTCACAGCACTTGGTCATCAGTTCTCTGGTCCCCCAGCAGCCCCAGTTGTCATCCTCTGGGCCCATCACAGGACCCCTTTCACTGATGGGACCCAAGCATCCAGCTCTGGGGCCCTGCTCTCCAGCAGCTAAGGGATTAGGTGTGTGAGGCTGGATCCAGCTTCACATTGGGCTCTCTGCTCATAGAAGAGCAGCCATTGCCCCTGGCCCCTCAGTGATCACATCCAGACCTCCCGGACCCAGGGATGTTCCTCCCCATCTGCAGTGGGGTTTAGCCTCAGGACTGCTTCCCGGCAGCTGGCATCTGTGTTAGGGCTGGGAGAGGATTAGCTTCTGCCCCTCGCTCGGTGCTGAACAGAACTGTGGGGTTAAGTAGAAGCATCTGGACTTGGATGGGGCTCGATGAGGGGTCCAGGGCAGTGGAAGGTTACTTTGGAGAAGGTGGTAAAGTCACCTGTGGATCCTTGAATGCTGAGCTCAGAGAGTTTCACATTCATGTTAACCTCATAGTGAAAACAACTCCCCATTCTGGTTGCCCCGCCCCCCAGCCCCACACTCTGCAGATAGAGCCCTGCTCCAGGCAGCTCTGAGCTGCTCTACCAGGAAGGGGGTGGGGATGGATGGATGGGCCTGAGGGCTCTGCAACCTTGGAAATGTTCTGGGCTGCCCATCGGTCAGAGGGCAATGTCCACCAGGGCCAGGAGCCACCTCCCACCATGTCCAGAGCCTGGGCTGCCGTCGGGCTGGGCCTTCATCCTTCCTGCGGCCACACCTTCCAGAGGCTGGTCAGAGCATGCAGGGCTCTCTCTCCCACCCCCAGCCCCAAAACCCCTCCGTCAGGGTGAACCTGAGCCTCTCCGCAGAGGCTGCCTCAGCTACAGAGATGCAGAGACACACCTGTGTGGCCTTCCCTGTCCTTCTCAGCATCATGACAAAGGCAGTTAAAACTCCGGGATCCACAGAAGTGTCTCCTTCACAAAACAGGGCCTGACCCTAGGGCAAGGCCGACTTCAGCTTCCAATCTTCCCAGCGACCCTGCCCAAGGGCAGCAAATGTCTGAGACGTCCTGCCTGGGTAGGGCCGCTCCAAACAGAACTGCCGAGGCTCTCCAGCCTTGTGTACAGTGGGCACAGGCCCTGGTTTGGGGTGACTAATCTTCACCCCCTCTTTGGAGGGCCCACCCTGGTCTCACCGTGACAGGGTTGCTGTGCGCCCCTTGGGGTAGACGTGGCTGGCTTCAGTCAAAGGGAAGCAGGGTTCTCCTGGATTTGAATGGACTATGTTTTCTGTGGAGGGTGAATGTTGCCTCAGAGAATAATGTCTCTGAAACTCAGGGTTTACAGCACTTAGAATTCTCCATCTTTTAAATCTCAAAGGTGCTTGTGATACTAGAACTTGATGCTTTGGGATCTGGAAGAGGTCTTTGAGACAACATACATGGCCTATTGTGGCACCTGGAAATTGAACAGCCTCACTTCCTGGCTTCTGAACACATTCCCCCACCCGCTCCCCACAGTCAAAGGCCCCCGGTCCTCAGTCGGTGTCCAGGGTCACCTGATGCCAGGTCTGGTCTCTTCAGTTCAGTTCAGCTGCTCAGTCATGTCCAACTCTCCCAGGGACCGAAGCATGCCAAGCTTCCCTGTCCATCACCAACTCCTAGAGCTTATTCAAACTCATGTCCATCAAGTTGGTGATGCCATCCAACCATTTCATCCGCTGTAGTCCCCTTATCCTCCCACCTTCAATCTTTCCCTGCATCAGGTCTTTTCTAATGAGTCAGTTCTTCACATCAGGTGGCCAAAGTATTGGAGTTCAGCTTTAGCATCAGTCCTTCCAATGAATATTCAGGACTGATTTCCTTTAGGATAGACTGATTAAATCTCCTTGCAGTCCAAGGGATTCTCAAGAGTCTTCCCCAACACCACAGTTCAAAAGCATCAATTCTTCAGCGGTCAGCTTTCTTTATAGTCTAGTTCTCACATCCATACACGACCACTGGAAAAACCAAGACAGGCTCATTGGTAGCCTGTGGCAGTGCTCGCTCTTACCTCCAGGGGGCGCTAGAGCAGAGTAACCAGACAGTTGCATGAGACCCTGCCAGGTCACTCTAAAGAGAGGCGCTCACACCCTCCAAAAAAAGCTTTCTGAAATGTTTCCCTGTTCCCAGTAACCCCCACACAGAACTCAGGGCATAGAGAAGGGAGAGGTCATTAGCAGACATTTATGCCATAATATAATTGGAAAGGCAAGCTTTTCACATGAAACAGCTGAGGACCCAACAAGAGTGTTAGGAACCCTGTGGTCAGGCAGAAAGCGCTGGTGGGTCCAGAAGAGACAGCCTGGGGCTCAGGGAACAGCTGGCTTGGGAGGAGCCCCTGGTTATTAAGTCCTGGGGTCAGCTCAGAATCTGCCCTGGATCCTATAGACCCCTGAACCTATCTATGAAAGTGAAGTCGCTCAGTCATGTCCGACTCTTTGCAACCCCATGGACGGTAGCCTACCAGGCTCCATGATCCATGGGATTTTCCAGGCAAGAATACTGGAGTGGACTGCCATTTCCTTCTCCAGGGGATTTTCCCAACCCAGGGATCAAACCCGGGTCTCCTGCATTGCAGACAGACGCTTTACTGTCTGAGCCACTAGGGAAGCCCTATCTATACAGCCTGCTTAAGGTCTTCACCACAGACAGGCAGGGGGAGAACTAAGGCCCCATGTTAGCGATGAGCAGGTGGAGGCCAGAGAAGCTCAGGGTCTCCGCAGGATCGTGTGGTGACATGGAGGCAAATAAAAAGACTGACTTCTCTCCTCATTCCTAGTGCCTTGTATGTTGTCTCGAAGACTTCTTTCAGATCCCCAAACTTCGAATTCTGACCTGTGGGGTAGAGCCAGGCTCTATCCTCCGTGTTCCGGACATTAAACACCCACTGTAAAATAGCTAGCTAGTGAGAAGCTGCTATGTAGCACAGGGAGCTCAACTCGATGCCTTGTTGACCTAGAGGGGGGCAAGATGGGAGTGGGGGGAGGTCCGAGAGAGGATGTATGTATACATATAGCTGATTCATGCTGTTGTACAGCAGAAACTAACACAACATTGCAAAGCAATTATATCCCAACCACAACAACAAAAAACAAAAATAAAAGCAAACCACCCACTGAATAGGACCTAAATAGTAAGCATTCCCAGAGGCCCCTCGTACATTCCCTCTGATGAGCCTGCTGTCCACCAAACCCCCAGCTCGAGGGTGTCCAGGTGGGTGGAGGCACCAGGATCAGTTAAGCTCCAGAGACTATTCCTTGTGGACTCAAGCCTCCTCAGGGGATGGTTTGAGCTGCCATGTGGGACATCTACCCCACAGGTCAGACCTTGCAGTGTGTTCTGATGAGAGCAAGCATGACAATGAAGACCCTCAGGGGCTGCTGAAGAAGGGCTGGAGGTACTGGATGTGTTGACTAGAGAAGAGAAGGCTCTAATTGTGCTCAACGTCTGCAAATGACGACTCCCCCTGGAGGGGGCAGAGGTCTTAATCTGTGGCCCCAGGATGGAGTTAGGGCTGGAGGGGCAGCCATAAGGAGAGTGCTTAGAGCCTGGTGGATGGAGAGAAGGCACTGGGTCACAGTGGCTTTGGTCTCAGTTCTCTTGCCTCGGTTGACAGCATCTGGTCCCCAAGGGAGGTCACAAGATGGACATCCTGGCCTTTCTCCATCTGGCAGCCCTCACACTAGAGAAGTCAGGTTCTCAGAATGCAGAGCCTGCTGGGGCCTGATACCTTGGGGACGGGGGCACCAGTGCCAAGAGAACCCCAGGCAGACACTCTTAGGAGAGAGGTCTGTGCCCTCGCCCATGTGCCCATCTTTGGAGGGTGAGCAGACCCACCAGAGAGGAGGGGCAGAAGCGCTGAGCCCCTACGTGGTTGCGCTGCACTCTCAGGAGGGAGCTGGGACCCTTGGGCCTTGCCGGCTGGCAGTAGAAAAATTGATTTGGAATAACTTGGGCAGTATTTTCCTTTGGCAAAAAAATAAAAGAAAGCATATTATTTAAAAAGTATTTTTAAAGGACTTCTCTAACCATCCAGTGGTCAAGACACTGTGCTTCCACTGCAGGGGGCGTGGGTTCGATCCCTGGTTGGGCAACTAAGATCCCACATGCTGTGCAGTGCAGTCAAAAAATAGAATAAATAAATACATAATAAAATTACAAGGTTTTTTAAAAGTATTTTTAAAGTAGCCTTTATCATTTTTCTGATTATAGAAGTACTTGATATAGAAATTTTTGAAAATATGGAAAAGCACATAGAAAACTCATCTCACTTTTCATCCTATCACCTATTAAAGCTATATTTTGGTCTATTATAGCTATATTTTGGTCTCTCTCTCTTTTTAAACATGTTGGAGAGACATGTCCATTTCCATTGGTCACCAGCTTGGGGTGCCCTCATGTTCAGTCTAGCCCCCAGGACTGATGCGAGACTGCCTCCCACCCTGAGGTGTCTGGGCATTGAGGTGGGGACATCTTGGGGTGACCAGGCTTGTTCTGGGCTCAGTGGTCAGCCTCCCCATGGCTCTTGGCCTCCTGGATCATGCCCCTCAAAATGGTCCTACTCTTGATCCACCAGCCCTTGGTCCACCGTCCCTGACGTTTTTTGCCCTACCATGGGACCAGGATCACCATCACTGATGACACCCAAACATCTTGCTTTCGAGGCCCTCTCTGGCCCTGGAACTTTCCTCAAGCTCCTCCCCCACCTCCCCAGCCCCACCTCCATCCTCTGAAATATTCAGTGGTTTCATGACATGCTTGCCATCCTCTGGAGGGCAATAGATAGTGCCAGCCTTCATGCTTTAGAGACTGTATCTGACTGCGAAGCATCACGACTCCCTCTCCCTGCCACGGCTGTACATGGCTGATGGCTGTTCACACATGGCCATGTCATTCCTCTATGTACATAAGCCTTGTAAAATTGCAAATTGCTTTGCAGCCTACTTTTTTCACTTAAAAAAAAAACAAACAACCTAATATCTTATAGTTCTTTTTCCTGTGTATAAATATAAACATTCTTCAAAAATACCATTTTGAAGGGTTGTGTCATTGAATAGCTATATTGTAATATATTGGAGCATCTGAGCTTCCAAGTATTGCTATTCAGCATTCTTTTTACTGACCATCTTTGTCCATAATTTTTTGTTTGAATTTCTAAGTATTTTCTGTGAGAAAATTCTAAGACATTTAAGTTTTCTAGTATTTTTAAATATCCTTGGTATGTTCTGTGAGAGTGTTTCAAGAGAGGTACACCTGGCTTATTTTTATGCCAGCACCAGCCCAGATCTGATAGGGCTGGTGTTATGGGTCTCTCCCAGCTTATATAACACCAGTAAAGTGAATCTTAGTATCAAAAACGAATAATGGTATTTCAGAATGATAACTTACATGATTATCCACAAAACAAAAGCATTCATAATTACTAAACAATTTTTAATTTGGGGGGATCAACTATCTGCTTCTGTTCCCTGTTTTTCTAACAAATATTGATGGATTGGGGGCTTCCCTGGCGGCTCAGCAATAAAGAATCTACCTGCCATTGCAGACATGGGTTTGATCCCTGGGTTGGGAAGATCTCTTGGAGAGGAAAATGGCAACCCATTCCTGTATTCTTGCCTGGGAAATCTCATGGACAGAACAGCCCGGTGGGCTACAGTCTATGGGGTTACAAAACAGTCGGACACGACTTAGCGACTAAACAACAACAAATTGATGGACTTATTTAAAAATCACTTTATGAGTTATCTATCCATTGCCATTGTGACTTTGTGGTGTATGTGTTTTATGAGTGTGTTGATTACTTTTATGTTTGTTTTCGATAGTTTTTAACATACCAAAGCTTTATGTTTTTACATTGGCGTTTCCTTTTGTGACATTGTTCATTGCTTAGAAAATCCTTCTTGGGAAATAGCTTTTTAAATGGGTCAAGAGGTTGCCTCTTCCTCTTCTTGCTTCTCTATTTTTGGTTGATTTTGAACAAACATCCTTTTCCCAAATCCCATTTTCCCTGCAGCGTCTGGAATGTGCTTGCTTTTATTTCTTCCTCCCCTTGAGGCCAGCGGGTTGGGGCAGCAGTAAACCACATGACGTGGTGTGATGATCTCTTCATGGAGAAACTGGAGTGGGAAAGTTTGGGCTCCAGAAATGGTTTGCCTTCCTTCTTCAAAGTGGTTGTGCTCTGTTCTAAAAGATGTCTGATCTTTCCCACCAAAGAAAGGAAAATGCTGTTCAAAAACTCTTGAATATGGGCTTCCTTGCAGAAGATGCAAGAAACGCAAGTTTGATCCCTGATCCAGGAATATCCCACATGCCACAGAGCAACTAAGCCCATGTGCCATGACTGTTGAGCCTGTGCTCCAGGGTTCTGGAACCACAACTATTGATGCCCTAGCACCCTTGAGCCTGTGCTCTGCAACATGAGAAGCCACCACAATGAGAAACCCACACACCACAACTAGAGTAGCCCCTGCTTGCCTCAACTAGAGAAAAGCCCACACGGCAACAAAGAAGCAGCACAGCCAAAAATAAATAAATAAATAAAATTATGTATACACACACATATATATATCCCTCTTAAATGTAAGGTTGTTGTTCGGTTGCTCAGTCAAGTCTGACTCTTTGCCACCCCATGGACTGCAGCACACCAGACTTCCCTGTCCTTCACCATCTCCTGTGAAGTGAAGTGAAAATCTTTCAGTCGTATCTGACTCTCTGTGACCCCATGGACTATACAGTCCATGGAATTCTCCTGGCCAGAATACTGGACTGGGTAGCCTTTCCCTTCTCCAGGGGATATTCCCAACCCAGGGATTGAACCCAGGTGTCCTGAATTGCAGGCAGATTCTGCTCAAACTCATGTCCATTGAGTCAGTGATGTCATCCAGCCATCTCATCCTCTGTCATCCCCTTCTCCTCCTGCCTTCAATCTTTCCCAACATCAGGGTCTTTTCCAATGAGTTATTTGAATTAGGTGGCCAAAGCATTGAAGTTTCATCTTCAGCATCAGTCCTTCCAATGAATATTCAGGACTAATTTCTTTTAGGATGGACTGATTTGATCTCCTTGCAGTCCAAGGGACTCTCAAGAGTCTTCTCCAGCACCATAGTTCGAAGGCATCAATTCTTCCACAAGCAAAGACCAACTGTGTGTGGTCAGACGAATTCAAAGGGCTTATTCCTGTGCTTTTGGGCAAGATGGTCCTGGCTCCTTGGCAGCCAGACTGCCTGGGGACCTTGAGGGTCTGTGGGTCCCAACATGTGGCTTAACCATCTCTCCGCCATGGACCCACTGGAACCATATGCCCATATAGCCAAACAGCAACCTACTGCTTGCTTCTGCAGGGTGAGCACCCAAATGGCACACCATGGAGAGTTCCCTCAGCTCAAAGCCAGGATCCCAAGTTCTAGCCCCTGCTCTGGCTCCTCCCAGCTGTACCACCTTGAGGAGTTTTCCTTCTGTGGAAAGAAATCTGTAACATTCAACCTGCAGAGTCAGTGTGAAGATTAGCTGATTGTACCTTGTGAATCGTCTGGGGCATAGGTGGCACAATGATGCTTGCTCATCTGATGATAATGAAGCTGCCACTGCCAAGGAGCAAAACAGATTTGTCCACGAGATCTCATCAAGAGGGAACAATGTGGCAAAGATGGCCAAAGTGTGGGGTTGGGAAGAGAGTCAAGATAAACTCCAGGACTTAATTGTTATTTCTCTACTATTCAGAGATACCAGATTATCAGTCGCTCAAAGCATCAGTGGATTTTAGGAGAGGAAGTTTGGTGTGGTGGCTAAGCAGAGGGCTTTGAAGTCAAGAGGTGAGTTCCTAACAGTTTCTGGGTCTGCCACTTCTAACTGTGTGACCTTGGACAAGTTACTTATCTTCTCTGAGCCTTTAGATTCTGCATCGTAATATGGGGCTATTAGCAGCTCCCCACTTTGTAGGGCATTGTGGGAATTAAATAAAATACCTATAAAATTAGGGCAAACGTGTAGTTATCTTCTAGACTAGATCACCTCTGAGAGTGAAAGGAGCCATTATAAATAATTGTCGAGTGTCCCAGGACAGCCCCAGGCAAACTAGGGCACATGGCCACACTGTAAAGAGCATAGCACAGGGCTTGCTTGAATATGGTGGTCATAGGGGCAGAGTAAAGGGACAAAGTAAATGATTAAATAGCTAATCCCACTAGTGAACTGTAAGTAGAAAAAAAATGGGAGGCCCTGGAAGTTAATGATTACCCAAGAAAGCAGGTTTGCTTAACCACAATACCAAGTGGATTTGTGTATGTACGTGTGTGCTTAGTCACTCAGTCGTGTCCGACTTGTGACCCCATAGACTGTAGCCCGCCAGGCTCCTCTGTCCATGGATTCTCCAGGCAAGAATACTGGAGTGGGTTGCCATTTCTTTCTCTAACCAAGTAGGCTTGCTTAGCAACAAAACCACTCAACAGAAGCACGAGGCCTGCCCCCCAAAACAATAAATCAATGGTGGCATGAGACCCACATCCTGCCCAGTGAGCTCAATACGTTAATGATCCCTAGGACATACTCTCTGCACACACACTCACTCACACACACACACACACACACACATACACACACACACACACACACACAAAAGAATAGTTTGTGAACCTATCTTCACCCTGTAGGGATAAGAAAACTCCCCTGCTCAACCTGGATGAGGAGCTGATGATGGAAGCATGACATCTTCTCAAGAAAGACAAAGAAGATCTTTTCTCCCCACCCCCTACTTTTCCTTTGATTATAAAACTATAGCCCAGTAAATTCTAGGGGGCATGGCACGCCCTTGCCCACCCACTTGTAAGCCTCACAAACGTCCTATTCTAATAAGTCACCTCTTGTCTATCACTTTGTCCCTCGCTGAATTCTTTCTGCACTGAGACATAAAGGACCGGGAGCTCTTCAGAGTCCCCCTAAAAGACACCAGACAATTTCAATCGCAGACAGTGATGCTGAAGTGACGGGGGGGCTCTCCCCACAGCTGGGTGGCCCATGTCAGAGACAGAAAAAGAGAGCCCTGGGTGGAGAGGAGGCAAAGGGTGAGGGGCAAAGATTCACACCCACTCCTCTGAGGCGGAAGCCAGGGTCTCACCAAGCCCTCAGCATCCTCTGAGAGGTTGTCCTTTGTGGAAGGAGATGGGGGTGGGGGTGGGCAGTGGGGGGAGCAAGTTGCTTTCCCAGGGTCACCACAGGGGAGGCTCTGCTTGGACTGGGCCCTCTCCACTCTCGTCCCATGGGATCAAGTTGAAGCCAGTGCTGGACAAGGCAAAGGCTTCAGCTCCAGCCCGAGTCCAGCCCTCCCCGCCTCTGGGCCTCTGGGGCCCACGCAAAGCGTCATCACAGTGGCTCTGGAGGTCACAGCCTTGCCCCTTCATCCCTGAGAGACCCCCAGCCCCCGTCCCCTTCCAGCCGGATATGGAGTGAACAGACACATTGGCCTGTGCAGCCCCTCTTAGGCCCTCTGCGTAAACACATTCCTGAACCAGAGCAGCCGTGACTCAGGACTCAGGAATGTGCAATCTGATCCCCTCTCTAGGGGGAGCAAATTCCTCATCCTAAGGTGGGCAGCTAACTGGCTAAGCAAAGAAGCCCTGGAGGGTCTCTGCTCCTCCTAGTTGTCTGAGCTGGACAGGCTGTAAGGGGACAAGCCCTTACAGCTGCAGCCTCCTGGCTCTGCTCGCCACCTCACCCCCGCTTCAACCCCAGAGCCTTGTGGCATTGGAAGCGGTGATGCAGCGGTGGAGGGAGCGCTCAGGGACCCCACTGCATGTTCAGGTTCAGGGCTCAGCTGGCTGGAGCAAACAGGCTGAGTCAGCAGGGGTGAGAGGCAAGGACAGGCGCCCCAGTCCTTCCAAGGTGCATCCCTTGACCATGGAAGAGAAGAGATGCCTCTAGGTTAGGACTCAGAGGACAGTCTCTCTCAGGCTGGCCGGGCTGGGCCAAGAGTCCTCGCCCTCCCAGCACAGCCTTCCGAGATGCTGGCCACTATCAAGAGCAACCGGGAGGTGCAGCTCTGGGTTCTCAGCCCCAGCCTGGCCCCTCCTGCCGCTTGGCTTCTCTGGGGACACAATTCTGTGTCCTTATTCCGTTCCATCAAGCAAGTTAATGGGGAATCGCTCTCTTTAAAAAAAAAAAAAAACAACATACATTTATTGATTTTGCTGCACCCCATCTCAGTTGCGGCATGTGGGATCCAGTTCCCTGACTGGGGATTGAACCTGGGCCCCCCAACACTGGGAGCACAGAGTAACCACTGGACCACCAGGGAAGTCCCGGGGAAGCTCCTAAAATCACAGAAGAAATCCCTCCTGTAGTGGTCTGAGGGTGTCCATTTGTTGGAGGAGCTAAACACTGGTTAAGCCTAAGTCTGTGAGCCAGGTACCAAATATAGAAAAAGTCGGAAATCCCAAGTAATGGAACACAGATCAGAGACACAGTACCTTTCTCCTGAAGCAGAGACCTGGGCAACTTGAGGTGGGGTGGTGGTGTCATTCTGGGACTACACAAGGCAAAGTCACTCACCACCGCCATAAATGGAAAAGTGGAAAAATGCCCTCCCAATTCCAAAGAGGGACCTGCCTTCTAGCTGCCCTGAAACAGGTCAGGGGAATGCTGATGGCTAAGGAATGGTCTGGTGCGTGCTGCCACCACAGGGCTCCCAGGTCGTGACCCCCAGAATGGGCAGCTAACCCGAGGCTGTGTTGCCCACATCCTTCCTCTGGGGGTCGGGCTCTCGAGGAAGCTGAGCCCACCTCCTCCCAGCACGGAAGATGATGGAAGGCTGCCGCCTGCTCCCCATCCTTTGGCTAGAGTGGTGGTTGGGACTCCTGCTTGACCAGTTAACCCTTCTCCCCGGGGCTCTGACTCTGGAGGGAGTGATGCAAGGCTTCAGAGAGAGGCTGGAAGGACAGGAGACTCCAACAGTGTCCGTCCAGGGTGAGAGGCCCTGGACACTCTCAAACTGTGCTCACCCCCTGGTCCCTGCCTGTCCCCAGCCTGGTTCTCCAGCCTTCCCGATAATCCAGTGAGCCGTCTAATGCTGCTGCTACTATTGATTCATGTCTGATTCTTTGTGACCCCATGGACAGTAGCCTGCCAGGCTGCTCTGTCCATGACATTTCCCAGGCAAGAATACTGGAGTGGGTTGCCATTTCCTTCTCCAGGGGATCTTCCCGACATAGGACAGGACCCAGTCTCCTGCTTGGCAGCTGAATTCTTTACCCCTGAGCTACCTGAGAAGCTGAGCTGTCTAATATCCTTCCATAACATCATTTTCTCCATAAGTTAGCCAGAGCTGGGTTTCTACAGTTTGTGTACAAAGGTCAAATACAATGGATTAGCCTGTGCCAAGGCCTGGGGTGTGAGAATAGCTCAGAGAGTATCCACAAGATTGCATAAGCCTTGCTCTAAAAATCTTGCTTGCTTAGGGAATGAGCAGAGGCTGGGGGTGACTGAGGGTCTTGGCTTTGGGAAGAGGAGCTGGCCCTGGAACTTTCAGGTGAGGCTGAGGGTAACAGGCAGGCCAGAATGTGAGAAGGCATTGAGGCAGGCCCAGGCCCAGGCCCAAGGTCTGGTGAGCAGCACAAGGCTGGGACCCCCTTCCCCAGTCTGGTTGAAGTGGGCAGGTAACCCTATGCAACCCATAGCTTGGCAGGCACAGAGGGATCAAAGGTAGTCAGGGTGCAGAAGCAGGGCAAGCGGAGGTTCTCAAGAACCGGACAAGGAGGCGGGCAGAAGAACAGGGCAGGATCAGATTCAGGGCTCACGCCCTGCCCAGGCCGCTAGTTCCTGGTGCCTGGTCTCTCAGGAGGGCACAGAGGCCCGAAGCACGAGCTCCCAGGCCAGGCAGAGGCGCTGCAGATTGTGACCCCGTAGAAAGGGTCTCTGCCTGGTCTGGGCCCAGCAGTGGGAGGAGAGACCCTGCATGGTGGGGGCTTGTTTCTGTTGGACAGAGTTCCTCCCTGGGGCAGAAAGAGCTGAGCCAGCAGACTGAGGTCACGTCTGCCCAGTGACAATCATCCCACTGTCCCTCTGTGGGGACACACAGTGTCCTCCTGATCACCCCTTAACTGACCTCCTCGGTGCCTGTGAAAGCTGAGTAGAGCAGTGGGTGGGGATCCCCTGATGGCAAAGATGGCAGGAACAGAAAAAGAAGCTCCGATGTAAGAGGCTGACATGTGAAGGGGAGAGGGGCCCACCTCTGGTGCCTGCTCTCAGCTGAAAGTGGAGAAATTTAGGGACCATCTCAGGGGATCCAAAGAGAACAAACATCCTTGCCTGTGGCCCACACCCCACCTCACTTATTTAAGCTGCCTGAGAGGCCAGACCTCTCCCTAGGCACCATCCCCCTCCGAAGGTTTGGGCCCTCCCTGACCCACCTGGAAAGGCTGTGTCTCCCAGGCTGTTCTGTGCTGCCTGAGGCTTCTCCCTTCAAGAAGGCAGTCTGCCAGTTTGCATTCTGTGTGGTGATCTCTGCTTTCATTAATTCAGGTTCAGTTGATTCAGGGTCATAATGAGACCTGCAAAATCCCTTCACCTTTGCCATATTCTATGAGGTAGAAGCAAGTCACAGGCCCCACCCTCATCCAAGGGCAGGGAATTGTGGCCTGAACACAGGATGGGGAACCATGGGGCTCACTATACGGTTTGTCCACCAAACTCTTGTTCATTTTTCAGTTGCTAAATCATGTCCAACTCTTCGCAACCCCACAGACTGCAGCACACCAGGCTTCTTTGTCCTTTACCATCTCCCGGAGTTCGCTCAAATTCATGTCCATTGAGTCAGTGATGCCATCCAGCCATCTCATCCTCTGTTGCCCCCTTTCCCTCCTGCCCACAATCTTTCCCAACATCAGAGTCTTTTCTAATGAATCAGCTCTTCACATCAAGTGGCCAAAGTATTAGAGTTTCAGCTTAGCATCAGTCCTTCCAATGAGTATTCGGGGTTGATTTCCTTTAGGATTGACTGGTTTGATCTTCTTGCTGTCCAAGGAACTCTCAAGAGTCTTCTCTAGCACCACAATTTGAAAGCATCAGTTCTTTGGTGCTCAGCCTTCTTTATGGTCTAGCTCTTACCTCCATACACGACTACTGGAAAAACCACAAAATATAGCAAAGGTGAAGGGATTTTGCAGGTGTCATTAAGATCCCATCAGATGAATTTGAGTTAGTTAGTCAGTTCAGTCGCTCAGTCGTGTCCGACTCTTTGTGACCCCATGAACTGCAGCACACCAGGCCTCCCTGTCCATCACCAACTCCCGGAGTCCACCCAAATCCATGTCCATTGAGTTGGTGATGCCATCCAGCCATCTCATCCTCTGTCGTCCCCTTCTCCTCCTGCCCTCAATCTTTCCCAGCATCAGGGTCTTTTCAAATGAATCAGCTCTTCACATCAGGTGGCCAAAGTATCGGAGTTTCAGCTTCAACATCAGTTCTTCCAATGAATACTCAGGACCGACCTCCTTTAGGATGGACTGGTTGGATCTCCTTGCAGTCCAAGGGACTCTCAAGAGCCTTCTCCAACACCACAGTTCAAAAGCATCAATTCTTCTGCACTCAGCTTTCTTTATAGTCCAACTCTCACATCCATACATGACTACTGGAAAAACCATAGCCTTGACTAGACGGACCAAAGCAGAGATTATTCTGTATGGGCCTGGCTTCCCTTGTAGCTCAGCTGGTAAAGAATCCACCTGCAATGCTGGAGACCTGGGTTTGATCCCTGGATTGGGAAGATCCTCTGGAGAGGGAAAGTCTACCCACTCCAGTATTCTGGCCTGGAGAATTTCATGGACTATATAGTTCATAGGGTCGCAAAAAGTCAGACACAACTGAGTGACTTTCACTGGCTAATCAGATGAAAGCCCTTAAAAAAGGGGCTGGATCCTTCCTGTGCCAAGAGCCTCTCCATGCCAGACAGATGGAGTAAGTGACTGTGTTGATCAAGTTTCCCTGGCAAGGAACCAGCAGCTGCTGTGATCAGGGGGTGGCCCCCAACTGACTGTCAGTAAGAGAGCTGGGTCCCCATCCCACAGCAGCCAGCAAGTGCACAAACTCAGAAACAGATTCTTCCCCTGTTGAGCCTCCAGATGAAAGCACTGCCCAGCTCTTACAACATTATAGTCTTACGAGAGTCTGAGCAAAGGATCCAGCTAAGCCATACCCAGACCCCTGAGATGAAATGATAAAGAAGTGTTATTTCAAGTTGCTGAGTCTGTGCTGATTTTTTTACACAACCATAGAAAACTAATACTGATAGTCAGGTGGGAGGGTTAGGATGTCAGACTGGAGCACAGAAAGGGAGTGGGGTGTCTTGCCTTCTTGAGGGTCAGAGTCCTGATTTCAAGCCCCCATTGGGCCAGAATTGATGGCTGGACAGTGAGCCAGCTCTGGGCTGGGCTGGGGTGAAGACTCTCCTTGGGGCCTCGTTTTCAGGTTCCGCTGAAGCAAACCTGCATAGAGAGGAAGAGTGTGGCCACGGGTGCATGTGGGGGACACTTCCCCGGGGATGGGCCCTCAGTCGTGGCATCCTGGGGCCTGGTTGTACATTTTGGCTGAGCTCAGCAGGAGCAGGGTTCCCATTAGCATGGTCTGTGCATATTGAGTCTGCATAATGATTCTCAGTAAAAACCCACCACTCACCCACCTGGGGTTTACTCCCACCAGCAGATCCCTCTTCTCCATACCCTCAGCACTTGACAGTCTCTGTCCTGGTGATTTTCACCAATCTCCCGGGTGTAAGATCGCATCTCACTGTTTTAATTTGCATTTCTCTGACAACCAGTGAGGTTAACAACCTCTTTGTGAACTTCTTAGTCATTTGGGTTTCCCTTCCTATGAATTATCTTTTATATCCCACAATTCCTCTCAGAAAAGGAATCCGAGAAAAATTTGCTTTTTTCCCCTTGAGGTTTGTAAGAGCCTGGAGCTGGGTCCAAACCCAGGGCAGCTGGTCAGCACCACCACCACCACCCACCTGCCTTATTCCCCGGCTCTGCCCAGCTCAGGCCACCACACCCTGAACCTCCTACTCCAGCCCCCCAGGTCTATGTCCCTGAGCCTGGGCCACATTCCAGGTAGAGCGTGGGTGTGGAATCAGGGTATTTCTGCCCTAGATGAGGATCTGGAGAGATTAGAAGAGAAACAGATCTGTAGCTGTCTCTCCTGCTTGGTCCACACCCTTTTTACTTGCTTTATTAAGCCAGAAAGGAGAGAGAGGAGGTCTGCCTTCCAGGCCTAGCCCCGGTCCTATAACGGGAGCATTTTTATGGGACGGTGGGTTGGTGACTAGATACAGAATTTTCTCCTGTTGCAGGGACCCAGGCAGCCTGGTAGACCCCCAACAGCCAGAAGGAACGACAGTCACAGAGAATTGGGGAGAAAACATAAATGACCCCATTGAGACTGCAGGGCCAGCGGGGGTGCTTCCGAAGCAAACAATGGCCCTGTGTGTCTGGTTTCTCCCGAAAGCCGGAAGCTCCCCCGGGGGTGGCCCACCGATGAGTCACGCGGGATGCGTCCTGCGCTAGCTTTGTTGTTCCAGAGGTGCCCTGGCCCCGCCTGAAGCGGCAGATGATGTCATCGAGGAAGATCACGTTCTGGGGAAGCCCTGTCACTGGACAGTCCCTGGAAGCTCGCCGCCCACTAATGGCCCTGAGCCCAGGTCCCCGGCCTTGAGGGGTTCCTGAGGTGGGGGTGGGTGCTGAGCTGAGGGAGCCAGCCAGCACCCCGTGCTCACGGAGCCCAGGGAAACCCCCGCTTGGTTCTCTCCGACACAGTACATGTTTGGGGCCGCCCAGACTCAGCTGTGTCCTGTGGAGTTTCCTGGACTCGAGATAAGGTCCAGACAAATGCATTAGGAACATCCCAGTTATGGCTGACCTGGGCCCGGCAGGAAGCCCCGGGCTGGGGTGGTCACCAAACCTGGCTTAGCCTGTGAGGCTTCGGAAGGAACAAGGCCTGGACTTTCCACTTGGCTGGTTTCGACTGAGATTTCCAAAACAAAAAGCGGTGTGAGACTGAGGCCATTTCAGTGATTGGAACTTGGACATTGTTGTTTAAAGCACACCCCACTAGTTGGTACAAAGCACGGCTCCAGGGTCATACATCCGCACGCCCACTGACTGTGTGGCCTGGAGGGAGTTACTCTCCCTTTATGAGCCTCTGATTCCTCCTCAGGTAGGGATGGTACAGCCTGTAGGCTGTGGAGGGCACACCTGAGTTTACCTGGCCCAGCCACCTGGCTCATGGCCGCCCTCGGAGATGTGGTATCCTTTCTAACCTTCATTTCCTCACAGCCTTGAAGAGGTTCGATATTCTGGTTGGGTTCGCCTTCTGGTTCGCTTCCCAGAGGCTCAGGGCCTCGACGGGTTCCCTGGAGCACTCACCTCTTCTCTCCAGGTGCAGGTGGTGGGTGGCACCTTCCAGAGCCTCCAGGGAAAGAACCACCCCAGCCAGTCCAAGGCCTAAGAATGGTGTCATTGCGGGTTCCACATCTGGTTGGTTACCATGGTGAGCGGTTGCTCAGAGCCCAGCCCGGAGAGAAATGCTGTAGGGATGGGAAGTCCAGGCCTGAAGAGCCCAGGGGAGAGGTGTGTGGAGCCCAGGAACCACGGAGACCGAGGCCCCTCTGCACCCATCCAGCCCTGGAGCCGCTGAGGGGCCACAGGGGGGACCGCAGGCACTGGGCACCAGGAGCAGTTCTCAGTGGGCCGCCTCCACCTCCGCCCTGCCCTGCTGTCCTAGTTCGGGAGCACTGAGCCTGAGCCTGCTTCGTGTGTCCCTGGCCAGGGACCAGCAAGTTACCTAAGGGGAAGTGACACAGCACTGACTGTTCCATGTCAGAGGCTCCCAGCCTGGTAGATCATCATGAGAAATTGGACACGTTACCATGGCCGTTCAAACCCACGATCACCTCCGGCCACAAAAACACCCACCTGTGAGGAGAGCTGAAGAGTCACATGGGAGAGATTTGAAGAGAGAGGCCCTGTTGGCGGTTCTGACGTGGTCAGCATGAATGTTTGGCCTGTGTTCTACCCTCTGCAGCCCCAGTGCTGGGGACTGTTGCTTTGACAATACCCTTCTCACTGCCCTCTTCTGCTTGCATGCTCTATAAGGTCAAAAAGCACAGTCTGAAATCAGTCTCCACACAGGCCTCAGTCGACCTTCATCTCCTGCCTGTCTCTACCTCTCCATCTACCAGCCTGCCATGGAGAGGCACCCTGACACTTCCAGGGGGACCTTCCTTCAGCCTGAAGAGCCTTCCTCCCCAGGCCTCCTCTGTCCACGGGTGCTGTATTAAGACCACTGATAGGGGAATACCCTGGTGATCCAGAGGTTAGGACTCGGCGCTTTCACTGCCAAGCGCCCGGTTCAATCCCCAGTCAGAGAACTAAGATCCCATAAGCTGTGTGTCATGACCAAATAATACTAATAATAGTAAAACTGCTGATATGTTACAGGAAATATGCAAGAAGACGAGAAGACTGCACAGATGAGAACTTCTCTTAGGGTGAGCCCTGCCTGTGGTTCGGAGGAAGCCTTGGACAAGACGCTTGGGGAAGCCCCCGTGAATCACACTTGGCCCTGGCAGGTGGCGGGGGGAGATTCCTCAGGCCTCTGGTCTCTCCGAGTGCTCTGCTTCCCTTTCTTCCTTCCTCCCACTCTGCTCTCAGCCCCTCCCCACCGCACACATATTGAACCAATATTAAAAAAACATCCAGTATCCCCAATTCTTCATTTCCCCAGAGGCCCTATCCTTAGCCACACTGGGCCATGCATGTCCCAGTGGAGGACCCCCTGCAGACCCCCTCAGCGGCTCTTTCCTTCTGAAAGCTGAGTGTACAACCACTCTAAAGGAAGGCTGCTTTTGCTCTTTCTCTAATACTTATCACAACTCTTGGCACACGGTGTGTGCTCCAGAATGTTTGTGGATGACCACAGGGCCTCTCACCTGGGTTGGCAGTGGACACTTTGTGACACCCTCGATTGGCCGAGAGGGCACCTCCTTAGGGAAGCATTCAGGGGAGGAACACGTGCAATGATCTCAGAGGTCTCACACCAGGCTGACACCCCCTCCTGTACCAGACGTGTTCCCCTTTCTGAAGTCCCTGTTCCTGTTGGGCCCCAGTGGCTTCTCAGCCCAGCTCAGTCCCTCTGGAGTTGGTCAGCAAACCTGCTTCATCCCACCTGCGATTTGTGGGGTTCCTGCCCTCTCTGCTCAGGAGACTCTGCCCTTCCTGCAGCCTCACCCTGTCAGCTGGCCCCACAAACAGTCAGGACAGCAGGCCCCAAGCCCAGCTTTCTTCCAGATGCTCCTTCAGAAGGAGCCCCAGACCCCATCCTAGCCCCTGAGGGCCACTTGCATCCCATTTTGCCCATCTGGCCTCCCTGACTCCCTCACTCTGAGCCTCTGTGTGGCCCCAACCCCCGCCCAGCTCAATTCCACATCTGGGCCTCCTCAGCTGACTCTCCGCCTGTTCGGTGTTCTCTCCTCCCCTCCTGCCTGGCCCTCCGAATCTCTGCCACCTCCACAGCCTGGCTCAGCTGTCAGCCACGCCCCTGTTACCCTCTCTGGTCAACATAGCCTCCACGATTTTGCCCTTGTCTGTACTCCTGTGGGTCTGATTATTCCTTAGGGTCTTTAGGGCCGTGGTCTAACTCATGTCACTATGAGCACTTCCCATAGGCAGCACTCTCGTTTGTCCAAACAGGCCCCCACAGTCAGACTGACCACAGCCTGGCTGGACATGGACTCTGGGTGTAGCATTCTCTGGCACTGGTGTTGCACAGGACTGGGACCTTTGGGGACCCTTGCATAATGAGTCCAGGCCTGGCCTTCCCCAGGACTGTCCAGATCTAGAGACAGAGCTTCAGGCCAAAGAGGGTGTCGAGAGGCTGTGGACCCAGAACAAATCAGTGTAGGGAATTCCCGGGAGTCACCCGTTCTCTACATCCTGAGGGGAAAAGCTTCGTTGGTGGAAATTCCGACCCCAGACTATGTTTTCCACTGGACAAAATGATGTGACTGGGTGTTATTTTGGTTCTTAGAGAGCAGCTGTTTTACACAGAACAGAAACAGAAACTTCAGCCTACATTGTCCTACTGGTGATAAGTTCTGCTTCCCAGAAGGCAGGAAAGGTCCGAGAAACAGTATAGACTCAGTGATGGGGTCAGTCTCCATTCTACTGTAGAATAGAAAGTGCCTGAATTATGACGTATGCCCTGGGCTCACACCACCCTTATGGCAGAAAGTAAAGAAGAACTAAAGAGCCTCTTGATGAAAGTGAAAAAGGAGAGTGAAAAAGTTGGCTTAAGGCTCAACATTCAGAAAACTAAGATCATGCCATCCGATCCCATCACTTCATGGCAAATAGATGGGGAAACAGTGGAAACAGTGGCTGACTTTATTTTTCTGGGCTCCACAATCACTGCAGATGGTGATTGCAGCCATGAAATTAAAAGACACTTACTCCTTGGAAGGAAAGTTATGACCAACCTAAACAGCATATTAAAAAGCAAAGACATTACTTTGTCAACAAAGGTCCGTCTAGTCAAGGCTATGGTTTTTCCAGTAGTCATGTATGGATGTGAGAGTTGGACTATAAAGAAAGCCGAGTGCCGAAGAATTGATGCTTTTGAACTGTGGTGTTGGAGAAGACTCTTGAGAGTCCCTTGGACTGCAAGGAGGTCCAACCAGTCCATCCTAAAGGAGATCAGTCCTGGGTGTTCACTGGAAGGACTGATGTTGAAGCTGAAACTCCAATACTTTGGCCACCTGATGCGAAGAGCTGACTCATTTGAAAAGACCCTGATGCAGGGAAAGATTGAGGGCGGGAGGAGAAGGGGATGGCAGAGGATGAGATGGTTGGATGGCATCACTGACTCAATGGACATGGGTTTGGGTGGACTCCGGGAGTTGGTGATGGACAGGGAGGCCTGGTGTGCTGCGGTTCATGGGGTCGCAAAGAGTTGGACACAACTCAGCGACTGAACTGAACTGAACTGGGCTCACACTGAGGACACAGTTCAAGTCTCCCTCTCCTGTAGAATATCTGGGAAGGACAATAATGGTTGGTGCCTATTATGTTCTGGGCACTTGACAACACTACAAAGTTGTGTCCCTACTTTACAGACAAGGTCATAAGACTTGAGAAGTTTTATGATAAGACTTCTTATCTTGAGAAGATACACTTGAGAAGTATCAGAGTCTCTAGAAACAGGCCTGGGGCTCAGGGAGGTCCCATAGGAAGCATGGAAAGTGGGATGCCTGTGTGTGATTCCAGTGGCAGAAGGGTCTGCATTGGGAGGTCTTCCTGGAGGAGGTGAGGCTCTGGCTGTTTCTCTGAGACAGAAGAAGAGGTAAGGAACCAGCAGAGTCCAGTAGAAGGAAAAACATGAGCAAAGACGGAGGGAGAGAAGCCTGGCCAGAAAGAAGATGGGAAAGGATGGGTTTCAGTCCCCTCCCAAGCAGCTCATCAGGAATTCTTGGGCATCCCTTTTTGGAAACAGTTATCTATCGGAGCAGCCTCTCCTTGGGCCTGAGTATCAGGGGCCTGACAGCCACTCACACCTTAAATTTTATCCTCAGCTGTTCCTGTGCTCCCTGAGTGAGGGAGGAGGTGGCATTTAGGATACAGAGGAGTCACGGACCACAGCTCCATGTGGAGGAACAAGGGCCTGCGGACTCTAGGACTCTGGACAAATCATGCAGTTATCTGGAAACTCAGGTCTGAAGAGCAGCTGAAGGAGGGGGCACACCTTGTCTTTTTCCCCATTGCACCACTCCTCACCTGGCGCTGGCATGGGGCCTCCAGGATGCTGAAATAGGATCTCACAACCTTTGGGGAACTTCGAGGTGGGAGCAGAGTGTGGCTGAGGAGCTGGGGAGCCTGTGTGTTGAAGCCAAACAGCATCCCGGATGTTAGAACCGGAGGAGGAGGAGGAAAAGGGTCACCTCTTGGCCTTTCTGCCTTCCAGTCAGCTGATGGATCAGATCGCCCGTGAGGCTCTGGACTTGGGCCCGCAGCTGTGGGGCTGACATGGGAGTGTCTCTGGGTTTCCTGCCCCCAGCACAGCCTCTCCAGGCTGCAAGACTGAGCTGGGTAAACATCCCTGCAGACCCCTTATCCTTGGAATGTGGCCTCGGCTCCATAAATGCATCCCCTGGGAGTGTGAATAGCTGCAGAACCAACCCCCAGAACCCATTGTTCTGGAAGTTCCAGAAAAACCAAAACAAACTCCCAACAATATGGGGGTGGGGAGGGAATGCGGAAAGGGCCGGCTGGGCCTTTGTCCTTAGGCATGCAGACGTTTACATTTTCCACATTAATGAGCTGGGAGATAGCTCCTTTTATGCCAGTAATAACAACCACCAACCCCTCCATGTTCTCATTTAACTCTGGCCAAAACCCAAGCAAGGCCAGCACGACCCGAACATCCCGTTTCAGAGATGAAGGGATTGAGATTCCAAGGGGCCCCGTGACTTCACCAGGGTTAGTAAACACCGAGCTGGGACTTGAACCCAATGTCCCAGCTTCTTTCCAGCCCACCTTGTGGGGACCAGGGGCAGCACTGACTAAAGGGTCTTGTCTGGTTCCCTTGAGCTTCCCAATGTGGAATACACTGAATTAGGAAGCAGATTCTTTTGTGAGGTGACCAGGAGGCCCACCCTGCCAGACACTGCCTGTCCTCAAGTACCACTACATGAAGGCAAGAGCCAGCTGAAGGGAGCTGGCCAGGCCATCATCCTCCATGAACCCCGATTGGCCATGCTCCTTCTCAGTAGCCACACATTTCTCAGCTGGGCAGTACTCACATATCTTCCTGCTGGTACCCTGGGAATGAGGCCTTTCATCTCCAAGGCCAACTCAGCCCTACTCACCCAGCCTAGGGCCCTTCGCCCTAGGGGAGAAGAAGGTAGCACAGATGAACTGCTCATAGATAATTAGCAGTGGGTTCTATCTCTTCCAACACTGTAAGCTTTAAGCAGACTGATATTTTTAGCAGAAAAAGAAAAATCTGGCTGAACTCATAAATTTTGATTTTTGCGTACTCATCTATTTCCAAAGCTCACTGCTAGAAAACTAAGAGCTTGTTCTTTGATTATAGCCATTTAGGAAATGGGATTCTAACAGACTTGCTGGAGTTTCACAAGCCTGGCAGTTTGCATGGAGGAACTGTGTGTGACTGCACTTCCATCTGGCAGGTGGTCTCGCTGGAAGGCACGCAGAAGTCTGGAGAACCGAGGCATAAGCAGAAGCACAATTCATCAGTGCAATTGTTTTTCCTGCTGTGAACATGGTATTTCTCTGGGTTTTTGAGGGCAACACGCACAGGAAGGACCTGGCTTCGCATTCTTCGTGGCATTCAAGAGAGTATCGAATGTCCAACATGCTTTGATTTCTGGCCTTGGTCTTCCTGCTCGCATTTCATCTCCTGGAAAACTCAGCCATGAGCCAGGCCGACACGCAGCAGCAGAGCCTTGGCTCAGCTTGTGCCGACCCGGGCGGGAGCGCTGGGTCCCCTGAGAAGCTTGAAGTTACTGGCTCTAACTGGAGGCTGTCTGGAGTCTGGGTTTTGTTCTTTATTATTTTTATGAGAAAATTACTTGTTTTTGTTCCTTGCAGACCAGAAAAGGGAAAATAACTCAAGCCAAGAACAGAACAGGAAGGGGAAGCCCATTAGCTCCTTAGGACTTGACAACACACAGTTGTTGAACTGGTTGAGCCTCCAGAAGCAAGGGCCCAGAAGGTGGTATTTCCTTTAGAAATTCTGGTGTGCCTGGACCTAGTCCTTTTGAGGGAACCTCTAAACCTTAGGTTTCCAATCTATAAAATGGCAATTCAAAACTTTCTGAGTGATGTGGGTCTCAGAATTAAAATGAATGATACTGGGGTTTGGGGTCACCCTGGCTTCCCTGGTGGCTCAGTATTAAAGAATCCACCTGCCAATGCAGGAGATGCGATTTCTATCCCTGGGTCGGGAAGATTCCCTGGAGAAAGAAATGACCACCTATTGCAGTATTCTTGCCTGGGAAATTGCATGGACAGTGGAGACTGGCAGGCGACAGTCCAGGGGAGTCGCAAAGAGTCAGACACGACTGAGCACGCAGGCACCAGCGCATCAGCTGAGAAGAGCAATTACAAAGCGCACCTCCTAGAGAGACCCAAGGCGCGTTGGGTGGGAGTGGGGAGTCCCAAGGATGAACAGGAGAACTTTTCTGTGGGAAGGACGAGGTTGGTGCTTCCCCCAGTGGGAGACCAGACAGGATCCCGGACATCCTGGGACTCTTCTTCTCTGGACCCCAGGGCCTGGCTCCTGCTGCACCCGGGCTGGCAGAAGTCCAGGGGCAAAGGCTGGCTGCACCTGAGGCAGGGTTTCCTCTCTTGCAAGTGTCTAAGCTGGCAAACTGCCCCTCACCACATATTGTAGCCCCACCTCAGGGGCCTGACCTCCCAGTTTCCTACTAAACTTCAGGAACTGGGGTTGGAGAGAGGGATTTGCATGTTCACCTATAAACACTAGGAATCCAGCCCAGGGGAGGGAGGCTTTGGGACGGGGCCGTCTTCTGTTTGGGGTTTGGGAGGTGAGGGATTAGAGAAAGGAAAAGGAGCTGCTGTTCCCTGTGAGACAGGCCTGAATGGGCTAAGGCCCTGAGGAGAGGAACCCTCTGGGGCCTCTGCTGTGCTGCTCAGGATTAGTTTCTTAGGCTCACTCTAATCAATCACGAGGTCTTCCCAGGTGGCTCAGTGGTAAAGAATCCACCCGCCAGTGCAGGAGATATGGGTTCAATCCATGGGTCGGGAAGATTCCCTGGAGAAGGGAATGGCTACCTACTCCAGTATTCTTGCCTGGAGAACCCCATGGACAGAGGAGCCTGGTGGGCAACAGTCCATGGGGTTACAAAGAGTCAGACATGACTGAGCAACTGAACCAATTACCACAAACTGGATGGTTTAAAACAATAGAAATTTGGGACTTCCCTGGTGGTCTATTGGTTAAGGTTCCTCACTCCCACTGCAGGGGCACGGATTCCATCCCTGGTCAGGGAACTAAGATCCCAAATGATGCAGCAAATAAATAAAATAATAAATGTATATTAAAAAACAATAGAAATTTACTCTCTCGGAGTTCTGAGGACCAGAAGTCTCAGTCTCACTGGGTATTAAGCTGGCCATCAGGCTCCTGTGTACTCTGGATGCTCTGGGGGAGAATCTATTCCTTTCCTCTCCCAGCTTCTGGTGGCAGCTGCATCACTCGAATCTTCCAGGCCAGTCATCCTCAAATCTCTTTCTGCTCCATCTTCATATCACCTTCTCCTCTGTGTCAGGCCTCCCTCTGTCTCCCACCTACATGCAACTGTGTTGAGGGCTTGCACAGTAATCCAGGGTTATCTCTCCACCTCAAGATCCTTGATTCCATCCCACCTGCCAGACCTTCTTTCCAAACCAGGTAACTGCATAGGCTTCCTAGGGCTGCCACAACAAATTACCAGATACATGGCAGCTAAAGTTAATAGAAATTTATTCTCCCACAGTTCAAGGCCAGAACTCCAACATCAAGGTGTCAACCAGGCCGTACTCCCTCCAGGGGTTCTAGAGAGACCCACCTCCTTGCCTCTTCCAGCTTCTGTGGCTCCTACTGTTCCTTGGCTGGTGGAAGCATCTCTCTAATCTCTGCCTATTTTCACATGGGCTTCTCCCTTGTGCGTGTCAAATTTCCTCCTTTTTCTTCTGACACCAGTCCTTGGACTTGGGCCCACCCTACGTGTGTGCTTGAGTGTTCAGTGGCTTAGTCGTGTCCAACTCTTTGCGACCCCATGGACTGTAGCTCACCAGGTTCCTCTATCCATGGGATTTCCCAGGCAAGAATACTTGAGTGGGTTGCCATTTCCTTTTCCGACCCTACATCCAGGACGATCTCATCTTGAGATCCTTAGCTACATCTGCAAATAAGTGATTTCCATATAAGGTCACATTCCCAGGTACCAGGGGTTAGGGCTTGAATACATCTTTTTGAGATACTGTTCAACCCACTATGGTGACACAGGTTCTAGGACCTGATATCTCTGGGGGAACATATTTTGCCTACCACGTTCCTTATGCTAGGTTGGCTACTAGTGGGTCCTGGCCCTGAGGGCTGGGGGGTCATGGATATGTTGAGTGACAGGCTGGCTGCCTAGGCACATATTTCCTCTTGGGCATGGTAGGGAGCAATGTGCAGGGGGCAGGGCTACCGTCTCAGAGCAGTGGCTACCTGTGCCTGTCCACAGACTCCTGGGCAGGGCCCATGTCCCCTGAGTGGGGCAGCCTGGGAGCTGATCCTGGGGTTCTAGTTTACCCACTGGAAATGGGAGGGAGAGAGCTTGTGAAGGTTATAATAATTTGTGCCATTTATTGAAAATCTTCTATGCTCCAGGTACTTATCCTCATTGTTTCATTTAATCCTCAAGAATGCTGACCATTTTACAGATGGGGACACTGAGGCTCCAAGACCTTTAGTGACCTCACCCAGATTTCAAAGCTGCTAAGGATGGAATCAAAATCAGAACTCAGGTTGGGGGGAGGACAAGATCCTTGATTTTTTTTCCCTCAACTTCATACTGTCTCTCTTTGTAATAAACTTAAGAGTTATAAATTACAGGCCCATGGTGGAAGACGGTTGGGGAGATAATTTCAAACTCTTAGGGCTATACCAAAAACTAAATTAGGAGTTTATGTAGCCTCATGGCATGAGTCAGGGATGGCAGGGAGCTGTGGGAGGGGGTTTTGATGGGAACCGTGGTGTTAAAGAAACAATTATTGCAACACTTGTTCAAGGAGGCAGACTTTGGGCTTCCCAAGCGGTAAAGAACTTTTCTGCCAATGCAGGAGACTTTGGTTCGACCCCTGGGTCAGGAAGATCCACTGGAGGAGGGCATGGCAGCCCACCCCAGTATTCTTGCCTGGAGAAATCTGTGGACAGAGGAGCCTGGCGGGTTATAGTCCGTAGAGTCACACAGAGTCGGACACAACTGAAGCAACTTGGCACACATGCATGCAAGGCAGATTTTGCTCAGGGGACTGTCACTGAGGTGGGGTTTTGTGATGGGAGAGAGAGATTGAACTCAACTGCAAATATAAGGAAAAGCGGGAATTTAAAGCTAAGAAGCAAGGGGTGTCAGGGAATAGAAAATTTCTAAGAGGAAGCATCAGGGGTAATGGGGTTCTGGCTAAACTTACCTAACAGGATGCTTGTTGGAGGCAGATCTGGGTGACCACACACCAGCTGTGGGCTGTCAGGAGATGAGGAACCCCTTCAGATATTGAGGGTGATCAGACATCGAGGATGATGGATGCTGGCTAAACTGACTTAGCAAGATTCTTACTAAAATTGGTTGAACATGGAAGCCCAAAAGCCAGGACCTAGTTGAGAGGAGAGTCCAGAAGAACCTGACTAGAGTTTGGTCAAAGAGAGACTTATCAGAAGAAAGTGGCCCCAACCGGGAAACCTTGGAGTGCTGAGCTGGAAGGAGGTCGCTGAGCTGGGAAAGGGCCTGACGGGAACCACATAATAAGCTGGTCACAGAGCCAGGCCTGAGCCAGGCTTCCCAGGCCTCTCTCCCCGGGGCCCGTGTGCCCCTGCTTCAAGAAACTGGCTCAGGACCAATTGGCAGAGAGAGGAAAGGGCACTGGTGTGAAACCGGAAGTCCCGAGTCCCAGGCCTGGGACTTATCAGACTTACAGACTTATCAGACTTATCAGCTCTGTGACTTCAGGAGATGGCTTAACCCCTCTGATTCCTTGCTGGTAAGATGAGAAGGTCACAGGGCAGGCACACTGGGACCTGGGATCCTGTTCTCAGCTGCCCTGGCCTGCCTGAGGAGAAGACAAACAGATGGGATCATGGGACTCAGTGATCAGTCTCAGACCCCCCTGGGAGTGGCACGGGCAGGCCTCAGTCCCCCTCATCCCACCCCCACCCCCTCCCTCCCCCCACTGTGCAGACTGGCTTCGGAGAAAGACTCCCTCAGGAAGCTGTGGTGAACATGGACCTAGGGCAGGATCGTGGTGTCCTTGTGGGCCAGGACCAGGGCCCAGGAGGGGAGGAAGCAGGGTGCAAGGGTCTCTGCTGGCCTGTCTCCTCCACCAGGAGGAGGTCCTAGGGGTTCGAAGGGCTCTGTTTTTTCCAATCCATGGCGCCAGTTTCAGTTTGGCAGAATGACCCCTGGAGAGAACCAGGGCAATAAAGTTGGAATCGCTCAAGCACAGGAAAAAGGACACAAAGGCGAACAATGCGGGGAGTGCTCGGCAGGAAAAGAGGCGAACTGGAGCCGGGCTGCTGGGCAGACCTCAGGCTCCTGGAGTCTGGAAGTGCAGGGTGATCCAGGGCTCCAAGAGGGGCGGGGGCCAGGCCCAGAGGTGGACAAATACAGAGGGAGCAGGGGAAAGGGAAGGCCTGAGACCAGGGGGCACAGCCCGAGGGAGAGGCGTCGGTGTGAAGGGCTGAGGAACAGCTATCTTGAGTCAGGCCTTAGTTTTTCGTCTTTCTTTGCTAAGGGGCAGAGATTCCTGTCTGTCCTGATCCGTGTTGACTTAGCAGACATGGAGTTCCTGCCGCATGCAGACTGGGCCACAGAAGAGAAAAAGACTGAATCTGGATCTTCCCTAGTGGCCTCCCTGCTCCTGTGAGCACGGGTGAGCTCTGGTCTCACCTGGAATTCCGCCCTCCTGGGTCTCTGTCGGATGAAATCCAAGCCCCAGCTGGCACCAGAGGCCTTGCATCACCTGCTCTACTGCCCTCCCTGGCCTGACTTCCCATGAACCTCTCCAGCTCAAAGAGCCATGTGGCTTCCAAGCCTCTAGGCCTTGGTCCATCTGCTCGTCTTTCTGAAACTTCGTTTCTCTTCTCCTTTCCAGCAGAATCTTCCCGCTCTTGGAACTCAGTTCATCACTGCCTCCTCTGAGAAGCCTGCCCTGCTCTCTCAGCCTGGGCAGCCCCACAGCCCACACCCCACTCCCCACGAGCCTAGAAACACTGCTAGGTGATAAGACATGTACCCGTCTCTCTCCCACCATCCCAAGCTCCTGAGGATCAGTGGATCTTCTCTGTTTTCACCAATCCAGACCAAGCTGGGCCAAGCTGAGAGTAGGCGCCTTGGGAATGTTTCTCAATGAGTGAACCTAGCGTGGAATCTTTCAGAGGTGGTGAATGGAAGAAGCATGTCTCACCTGCTCTAGGGCTCCATGTTGTTATTGCTGTTTAGTAGATAAGTTGTGTCTGACTTTTTTTGACCCCATGGGCCATAGCCCATCAGGCTCCTATGTCCACGGGATTGCCCAGGCAAGAACACTGAAGTGAGCTGCCATTTTCTTCTCCAGAGGATCTTCCTGACCAGGGATTGAACCTGTGTCTCCTGCACTGCAGGCGGATTCTTTACCACCGCACCACCTGGGAAGCCCCTGTGCTATGCTGTGCTATGCTTAGTTATTCAGCCGTGTCCAACTCTGTGCAGCCCCATGGACTGTAGCCCGCCAGGCTTCTCTGTCCATGGGGATTCTCCAGGCAACAATGCTAGAGTAGGCTGCCATGCCCTCCTCCAAGGGATCTTCCCAATTCAGGGATCGAACCCAGGTCTCCCACATTGTAGGCAGATTCTTTACTGTCTGAGCCACCAGGGAAGCCCCTAGGGACCCATAAAGTTGGAAAAAGTACATTTCTCAGGGGTCATGATATAATGCTTTAAAATGGAAACAGGACTCCATGTTCGGGTGTCTCAGCCAGAAAAGGAGGGAGAAAACTCCCCCTTCACACACTGCAGGAACTGGGGTGAGAGGTCAGGTCCTGGAGTGTCAAACGCCTGGAGGAGTTGATGGCCAGGGAGGGTGGGTGAGGGATGGATCCAGGGTAGGGGTCCAGGTCAGGCACTCTTGTAAAGGGTCAACTTTCAGCTTGCCTCCCCTCAGGTTGAGGCCAAAAAGCCCTGAGCAGGTGTTGTGGCCTGGTGAGAGCTCCTCCAAGACCAGATTGAGGATCCTGACCTCAGAGAGGAGACCTCCCTCCACCTGTCAGTCTTCCCAGGAATTCAATGGAAGGAGGGGCAGATGCGGAACAAGGTTGAAGGCCATTCTGAATGGGGTTTGGCCTCTTGGCTGCTCTAAAGTTGAGTCACAGTCTGGCCTGTGACTTGAGGGCCCAGTGCCCTTTTCCAAAGACACAGCCAGAGCAGGGTCAGTGATCAGGAGACAGCGGACCCTTTCTAGGGCCAGTGGAGTCAGGAGGTACCTCAGGAGCCCCTGGGGCTGGTAGCCAGGAGTGGCTTGGTCCATGAACTTGAGGACAAGGTAGCCCAACAAAATACAGGTTATATCCACATTTCAGATAAATAAAAATTTTATTTTTTTAAGTGTAAGTCTGTCCCAACTATTGTGTGAGATGTACTTAGATTAAAACAATGATTTGTTGTTCTTCTGATTTACCTGGGTGTCCTGTATTTTTATTTGCCCAATCTGATCACCTTATTTAGAGGTCAGCCTGGTCTGAGGGGAAGCATGGCTCCCAGGCCTTATTACAGTAAACCGTTTGTAAAACAAACACTACCCCCAGCAGCCTGCACAGAAAAACAACACATGTCACTTCCTGAGAACACGTTATTGTCTGAAGGTGGAAGTCTGTGATTTTGAAGGAAAAAACAGTTTTCTGCTGAGGAAGAGTGAGTCACAAGCAAGTTGAAAATGTTTCTCTGGATTTTAGGGTTGGGTGGACATGGTCCCCTCTACCCTCCTTCTCATATCTACTCATTTGGCTGCCCTGGGCTGGGCCCTGACTCCAAGCCTACCAAGAATCCCACCAACCATGCCACTGCTGACCACCAGCCTCCTAACTCCACTTACCATAGCGAAGGCCCACTGTTTCCCAGCCACAGGCCCAGCTCTGCCTGTGCCTATGCAAGGGGGCCATGGGGTCCTCAAATCTCAGGCTACACTGTGGGCTAAACTTTAGAGCAGCCAAGAAGGCCTCTTGGAGGAGGCCTCTTGAGTCTCTTTCCTGAAGCTGCAAACTTGGGACACCATCCCACTGGTGTGGAAGAGCCACTGGAGGGAGGCCCAACTCACCCCTCCCTCTCTCCACCACCTCCCCCCGCTGTGAGGTGAGAGGGCAGGGTCACAGGTCAGGGAGTGACCTTTCTAACTTGGGGTCAGTCGCCCTGGCAAACTGAGCACAAAGCCAGCCTCTCGGCATCTGCAGGAGGCTGTCTGGCCCCAACGACATTCCAAGCATTCTTTGGGGTCCTCTGTCTGGAGGGAAGTGGTGCTTTGTGCAGTGAGGAAGTGTCTGACTGACTGCGACCCCTTGTTTGGCTGCCAGCACTGCCTGACATCCTCAGCCCCACTGTCTGGCCTGATGGACCAGCTGGGGTGAAGGTGGGGGTGGGGGAGAGGTCCCTGGGGCCTCCTGTTGCTCCGCAGGCATGCAGCCCCTGACAGGTCTTTCTTCACAGGGCCCTGAAACTGCAGCTTATATGGACTGCAGCTTGGCCTGTGGAGAGAACTTGAACCCAGGGATGGCCCACCTTGGTCTGAATCCTAGTGCTGGCATTTACTAAGGTGGTGGCCTTCTCTCAGTGATGTCAGCTCTCCATATCTTAGTTCTGTCATCTGTAAATGGGCTAATAACACTCACCTGTATCCTGTGTCTGCATGCTCAGTCGTGTCTGACTCTCTGCAACCCCCTAGACTATAGCCTGCCAGGCACCTCTGCCCATGCAATTTTCCAGGCAAGAATACTGGAGTGGGTTGCCATTTACTTCTCCAGGGGATCTTCCTGACCTAGGAATTGAACCCACATGTCTTGCATCTCCTGCATTGGCCGGCGGGTTCTTTACCAGCTGAGCCACTGGGGAAACCCAATAACACTCACTAGACAGTGTCATTGAAAGGATGAAGTGAATCTATGTGACGGTACCTGGATGGTTTCTGGCACAAGCAAGCACCCAACAAATGTGAATTCCACGAAGTCAGGAGATTCCAAGAGGGGAACAGAGCAGGAGAAACTCAGTCTCTATCCTTGAGGGCTCATGGGGCAGTGAGGAGAGGACCCCCCCACCCCACCCCAGGAGGAGGAAAAGGAGACCTGGGAGGGGTGCCCATACCTGGCGCTGGTGTGCTTGGGGGGTCCAACCATCTTCTCTTCCTGGACCAAGGGCTGCAGTCTGGTGCCTCCTCATGACTCAGAGAGCTCTCAGGCAGCAGGGACAGAGACGCAGAGAGCTGGGGGCTCTCCTGCCCTGGCCCACGTGGGCAGTTCAGAGGCCGGGAGAGGGAGGAGGGGGTTCAGGCAAGGTCAGCCAGGGCGCTATCTGTGACTCTGAGAGCCCTGCACAGGTGTGGGGGAAAGTGGGGGACCACAGAGGGGGAAGGGGCACATGACGGTCACAGGAAAACAGCTGCAGCTCAGTCCCTGGGAGCACGACTCTGGCCACCACGGGAAGGCCTCCCTGAGGAGGGTGCTCCTGATCGGTGGCAGCATGGGGCAGAGCTGCTGAGTGTGGACTGGGAGATGCCGAGGGCTCCTGTCCTGGGAAAGAAGCTGGCCATGGCCAGCCCTGGGGCGTTCCTGGAGGGGAACAGAAGCATTTGCTAGCTACCTGACCTCAGCGAGTCACACTTTCTTCATTAATAAAAGGATTCTCAGAACCACCACCCCCAGCAGCACTGCCAGCGAAGGAGCCAGCGCAGAGCCTCCATCGCAGACGGCCGGCCCGAGTGCTTCCACAGAAGCCTGGGCCTGCAGGGCAGGGGGGGCCTCAGGCCAAAAGCCCTGGCTCTGCAAGGCCCACTGTATGAGGCCTCCAGCAGGTCTCTGGCTCTCTCTGGCTGCACTTCTCCCTTTATATCCTGAGAGGAGTGACAAAGCCCTTCCTGTCCTGGCCTGCTTGGTGGCCATGCCTCATCCCCAGAAGGTCCTGCTCCATGGAGGTGGAGCCGACTCTGAGGTTCCATGTTCACCTTCCAGTGGGACAACCCCTGCTGGTATTAGACGTGCCCCCATGCTGGGGGTGGGAGGTGGTGGGGAGGTCCTCTGGAGCATGGTGGGTCCCCTGGGAAAGGGGACAGGTGCCCACAGCTGCCCTTTCCAGGTGTGTCTCAGGCTGCAATATCTACCAGGATCAAGCCCCAGACGGAGTCTCCTCGGCACCCATGGTTCAAGCTGTGGTATGTGGCAGGGAGGTCCGCTTAGTCAAGATCAGTAATTTTGGGGAGGGGCCAGGGTGCTCGGAGCACCCCCCAAACACTATGGCGAGTAGACAGGAGTAGCAGGAAGTAGCGGCCTTGGAAATGTCTAGTCAGTCCGGTGGAGGAGCCGTCATGGTGGGGGCGAAAGCAGGCTGCAGGCCAGGGGAGGACCCCACGGAGTAGTGGGCCACAAGTGGGCACGCAGGCAGTATTTGCAGGCTGCTAGGTTTGGAATCCTGAGCTGGGCGTAGCCCTGCCCCTGCTTGAATCCCTGGTCACAGCTGACACTGAGCGGGCAGCTGGCTCGGCACTGGGCCTCACTGTCTTAGGCCTCTAGGAGACCTGGGTCCAGGGAAAGGCCTGCCCTCCACCTGGCATGCAGGCTCAGAAGTGAGTGCTTGTCGTTGACCAGACCCTGTGCCTCTGTATCTTCCCACAGGGAACACTGGGTCTGCTGGTGGGAAGACTCGAGAGTGGATGGCCCCCTGGAGTCCAGTTGCCAAGTGAGCTTAGGACAAGGCCACGGTCTGAGGCTGGGCCTGCTGCTGCTGCTCATCTCCTCCTGAGCCCCCAGTGAGCAGGGTACAGCTCTGATGCAAGTGACCCCAGGCTCCGCGTCTTTGCATGGGATAGCAAGTTTGCACCTAGCAGGACGTGCTTCGAGAGAGAAGTGATAACGAACTACAGCAACTATTTTGTGGAAACCCAGATGGACTCAGGAGTCTCAGACTCAAATGTGTTTGTGAGTCAACGACGGCCCATGAAAATGCAGATTCTTGGGCCCGGCACCTCCCTCTCCTCGCCCCCAACCCCGGAACTTCTGATTCAGCAGGTCTGGGGTGGGGCCCAAGATTCTGTATTACTAAGATGCTGCCAAGTGATGCTGGCCCCATATCCAGGCTGAGCAGTTTAGATCTCTGCTCCTCCAAGTACGGCTCACAGCCTCAGAGCAGCAGCAGCAGCAGCAGCAGCAGCAGCACAGGGGAGCTTGTGAGAGGCACAGAGCCTGTCCCACCACCAGCCTGAGTCAGACTTTGCACTGTAACCAGAGCCCAGGTGATTCCCAGACTCATTGCAATTCACTGGATGGTGGAACAGCGCTGTCTGTGAGAACTTTCCGTGGTTCTAAACCTGCACTGTCCAATAGAACCGCCACTGGTGATGACTGAGCATTTGAAACGTGGCTCATGTGATTGAGGAGCTGAATTTTTTATTCTATTTAACTCTCATCAACTTAAATATAAATAGCCAAACGTGCCTGGTGACTTCCGTTTGTTCAACACAGGTCTAGAGTAACCCAGTTCTGAGGGCCTGTAGAGCAGGAGACCCCAGCCTCTGGGCCACAGATCGGTACCCGCTGTCATATCAACAGTGGCATTAGATTATAAATAAATTGCACACTAAATGCTATGTGCTTGAATCATCCTGAAACCATCCCTCCCTACCTCTCGTCCGTGAAAAACTTGTCTTCCACGAATCTGGCCCTAGTGACAGAAAGGTTGGGGACCGCTGTGTGTAGAGGTTGTCATTATAGATGGGGCAAAGGTTCAGGGAGGAATCCGAACCTGCCTGAGGTTCCAAAGTGAGTCACCGACAAGGTAGGACCAGAACAATGTCCCTGGGCTCTGTACCAGAAGTTTCACTACCACCAGAATTCCAGGATTCACATAAATCCGTGAGCGGCACAGAGGAGAGGAGAGGGAGGGAGGAGGGGGCTAGAACTGACGGTGACCCCAAGTTTGTAGCTTGGATCCTAACAAGAGCATCACTTGATGAGATACAGGCCTTGGTGCTGATGAAGGGGAGGATAAACTCAGCCTAGAAGGTGGCTGAGACCAGGATGCCAGACTGGAGCCCCATGGAAAAGCAGGGAGGAGCCAGAGTGGTGGGCCCCCGCGAGTGCACACCTGCTGTCCCCCACCAGGCTCTTTGGGACTCCCTCCTCCAGTGCCCTGAGGTTCCCATGGCCCTGCCAGTAGAAGGGGTGATGTTCAGCAACCACTCAGCATCCTGAGCACCTGTGTCCTCACCAAGCAGCACCAGAGTATCTGCGGCTTAGAAAGGCCCTTGGAGGCGACACCTCCCTGGGCCCCTGACTCCGCCAATCCTGCCTGCTGCCTCCTCCCTGTCTGATGGCCAGTGTCGGGGTGAAGTGAGGCCACCGCAGCAAATCCTTACAGCAGAAGTTCTGCCTGGATAGAGGCCTCCTCAACACCTCTGTACTCAGTGAAAAGAGACCCATAAAGTGACTCTCCACACACAAATAGAAAGACTATTTCTGGAACAAGAGAATAAAGTGGTAGGGAGTCGAGGATCAAAGGAGGGACAGACTTAGTTACTGACAGCCCAGAGGGGACCAAGGGCTGGAGAGCAGGCCAGCTGGGGCCGTGGAGGCGAGTCGGCTCCATGTCCACCCCACAATGGCCTGCCTAAGAGGTGGTGAGCTCCCCATCACGGTAGGAGCTCAGGCTGGGATTGGAAAGCAGCCGCTGAGGAGACTGCAGAGGAGCTCTGGCCTTAGGAAGAGGGCAAAAGCCTCTCATCCTTTATTTTCCCAGATTCAGTCATTCCATGAACCTCGTTCCTCCAAAGGAGCTGAACAGCAATCTCCACTTTTGTTTTTCAATCTATTTATTTACTTAGCTGCACTGGGTCTTGGTTGCGATGTGTGGGATTTAGTTCCCTGACCAGGGATCAAACCCGGAACTCCAGCACTGGGAGCCCAGAGTCTTAGCCACTGAACTACCAGGGAAGTCCTAGCAATTTCCAATTTTCACATGGATTTGCTATCTCAGGCATCTTTCCTCTTCTATTCCAGTCCTCCCTGCCCCCCTCCCGGCAGCTAACTAATATTGTTTATGTGCAACTAATCATAGGTGTCACCGCGGCATGTGACCTGATGCTAAGTGGTTCACAGGCCAGCACTTCTCACACTCCGAGGGGCCTAGGAGCCACTTGGGGATCTGATCCAGCTGACCTGGCCTGGGGCCTGGGGGTCTGCCTACAGGCTCCCAGGTGCTGCTGCAACCACCCTTGGAGAAAACGAGGCTGCGGTGGCTGGGGAGACCTGGAGGATTCTACGATGGGTTGGGATGGAAGTGAGCACCAGGAAGGCTCCTGTGCAGGAATTTCAAAGGACTGGACTCACTTCTTTCTGGAGCTTGCTCTCCAGATGAAGATACTCTCCATCTTCAGGGTCATTCCCAGTCTCCCTGCTTGAAAAGCATAAATCTGCTGTAAGAGGGCAACTTCACCACGGCCTGGGCACCCTGTACAACCTCCCCTCTTGCTCTCCTGTCCCTGGGAAACTGCTTTCACCTGAAGGAGCTTTTCATTGTATCTATGGGGTGGCAGCTGAGGTCCCATCAGACCAGGGCTCGTTCAGGGCCAGCCCAGCTCAGCCAGAGCTCTGGACAGAAAGCCTCCTTCCTGCCTTCCCTTAGCTGGCTGCTGACACAGATGCAGCATCTGCAGAGAACCCTCTCACCAGGAACCAGGGGGTCTCTGGCCCTTCCCACTTCTGAGCCTCAATTTCCCCATCTATAATGTTGGAGGGGACCGAAGGCTCTCTCGGAGATACCTGGCTCTGCACCCACCCATTCAGGGTTTGGGAGCTCAGAGCAGGTAGGGATGGTGCTGTGGGGAGATGTGGGTGTGAGGGGTGGCCAGGGGACAGGGACAGGCAGGGTGGCTCCATCAGGGCGCACCCGCCTTCACAGACTCTCTCTGCACTGAGGGTTCTCAGATATTTTTAGGAAGGTTGGCGCCTCCTGGGCTGTGATTCATTAATACAGCTGACAAGGATCAGCATTTTTTGAAACAGCAGTGGGAAGTTGAGAAGGTTCCCTAGTGTGGCTGTGAGGAGAAGGGGAGAGTCCTGGTGTTTCTAGCCAGAGCTGTGTGTGTTGCAGGGAGGTGATTAGAGAGTGGAGGGGAGTGAGGTGTTGCAGGGAGTGGGCAGGGGTCCTGGGAGTTCTATTTTGAGTGAGGGACTTGGTGCCCAGGGCAGGGCTATTTGACCACGACAAAACAGAACCTCTTCAAAGCTTTGTAAGTGTTCTAGAGAGATGCTCCTGTGTGTGTGTGATGGAGGAAGTCAGTGGGGACATTGTGACGTCATGCACCAGGCTTCAGGGCCTCTTTTGCTGATTTCAATACATATTTGCTGACCCCCTACTGTGGTCAGGCCCTGAGCTGTAAGGCCCATTTATTTACTGCTTTTTTGTCCATTGTGCATTTACTCTGTGCACGTGTATCAGATAAAGTTTTCAGTTAGCAATAATCACGCTTTGGATAAACCTCATTGGCTATGATACTGCCACTGTGCAAAGCTGTGTACTCATGGAGCCAGTACCTGCTCTGTACCGGCCCAGAGGCCTGGCTCTGATTCTGACTGCAGTATACTCTGCTCTGTGACCTTAAATGAGTCTCTTCCCCTCTCCGAGCCTCAGTTTCCTCCTCTGACAAATGGGTGTGATGTAGTTTCTTTCCTGCCTGCCTCACTGTAAACACAATGGAGGTCAAGGCATTTGATTAACATCAGAACACACTATTCTTGTTATGCCCACAGCATCCAGGCCCCTCCCTACCTCACAGCCCTCTTGGAGGACCCCCGCAGCTGCTTCTGGCCTGCCCTTTCCCACAGGGCTCTTGGCTGGAGTGAGGAAGGAAGTGGGCTGCGCCAGCAGACCCCGCGCTGGGCCAAGGTGGGGAAGGCTGCTCCCCAGGCCTAGGGGCCACCCCAGGTTCTGCCATGTGCTGCCCACCAATGGGATTGTATTCATCAGGGTTCTCCAGAGAAACAGAACTGAGAAGATGTTATGTTAGCTCAGGACGTCATAGGAAAATACCACAGACTGGATGGGTTGAACAACAAAAATTTGTGTCTCACAGTTCTGGAGTCTGGCTGTCCAAGATCAGCATGCCAGTAGAGTCAAAGGCCTGTCACAGCCTTGTCCTCAAGGCCTAATTAACCCCAATTAACCTCCCCAAAGTCCTACCTCCTAATACCATCACACTGGGGGGTTTGGGCTTCAACATATGGATTTGGGGGGACACATTTGGTCTGTAATATATATATGAAGAGATTTATTGCGAGGAATTGTCTTACAAAATTACGGAGACTGGAAAATCCCAATCTGTAGTGTGGGTCTGCTGAAGGAAGGGGAACCTTTTCCAGGGTCCAAGAGGGGCCTCTTATCTAACACTTGGAAATGAATTGTCTGAGGAGACACACATGCTGACAAGGGAAGAGACTTTATTGTGAAGGGACGCCTGGGCGGGGAGCAGAAGGGTAAGGGAACCCAAGACTGCTCTGCCATGTGGCTCACAGCCTTGGGTTTTATGGTGATGGGATTCGTTTCTGGGTTGTCTGGCCAATCCTTCTGACTTTTGGTTCTTCCTGATAGCGCATGCATTGCTCAGTCAAAATAGATTCCATCGAGGAGGATTTGGGGAGGTGGTAGGATACCTGGCGTCTCCTTTTGACCTTTCCTGAATTCTTCCGGTTGGAATAGTTGCATATTCCTTACCAGGACCTGCTGTCATAAAAGAACTCATGCAAACGGTTACCATGGAGCCTGGCCAGGCAGGATGGGCAGTTTCAGTCACTGTTTCCCTCTAACAGGTCAGCAGGCTGAAGATCCAGCAAAGCTAATGCCCAGATGACCTCCTGGCAGAATTCCGCCTTACTCAGGGGAGGCTGGGCTTTTTGTTCTATTCAGGCCTTCCAATGATTGCATGAGGCCCACCCACGTTACAGAGGGCTATTGGCTTTTCTCAAAAGCCTATTCAAATGTAAATCTCATCCTAAAACACCTTTCCAGTTGACATATAAAATTAACCACCATATAGCTGGGTGGGCCTAAACCCTGGGACCTTCTGGGGGCCCTGGAGCCACCTTTCCCATATAATCTTCCTGGACCATGCTTAGGGCTTACAAAACTGTCCCCAAGGGCCGATCTGGAAGTGTCAACTTACAAAAGATGCCAAACATGTGGGGTCTGGCCTTCAGGCTACCAGGTGGGAACAGGTACAGTGCCGCTTCAAGGGCAAGCTGGCAAGTCACCCCAGTGCCCACACCACTGTGAGTTCAGAGACTCGGAGTCTGACATTTCTCCCTCCCCAGAACAACCTCCAAGATGCCTTGGAACCTTTTAGGAACATTTTTGCAGTTTAAAAATAGGAAATATTGCACAGCTCAGGTGACAGAGAGGTCAGGAGTGGGTGCCCCTAGGCAGGGCAAGAAAGGCTGAGGGCTGATGAGGGGGCCTGGGTGGGGCCTAAAACTAGAGGGGCCCGGGGGACAATGCCATTCCTTCTTTTCTTCCCCTACTAGACCACTGAGTCTCCTGAGTCCCAAGAGACCAGGAGAACAGGACCCCGGGCCCAGCTGGAGGAGCTTAAGACCTGATAGTGCGGTTTTGCTCTGGACTCTTGGAGCTGGGGGATTGACAGGGTGCGACTCTGGCCTGCCCAGAGGATTAGGTTGGATCCCAAAGGAAAAGGTTTCTGACCTGACCCTGAGAGGAACTGGGGTTTTTCCAGATGCCCAGGGTGCTCTGTAGAGGGAAGACCTGGCCTCTGCCTTTGGGCCCTGGTTCCCACATCGGCTGAGCAAGCAGGTTGGACTAGAGGAGCTCCAGGGCTCCACCTGAGACTTAGGGAGCTAACAAGTCTGCTTCCGGTGCTCCTGGCTCCTTCCTTCACATGCGAGTGGATGCGAGTGAGAGCCGCCAAGCATCCAGCCCCATCCTGTGTCGTGCTTCCAGCTGGGCTTGTGCTGAAGCGGGGTCGTGTTTCAACGCCATGAATTTGAGCCTGTCTGTAGCCCATGCATGCCTCAGCTCTCTCACACTTGTCACAAGCCCTGGGGCTGCCCTTGGAACTCAGGCTGTAGTGCAGGCTCATCAGCCACCCACTCACCTGTGGCCTCTGAGTCCCCTGACTCCCTCTTCCTACCAAGCCCAGGGGGCCCATCCCTGGGCTTGGTAGGAAGCCCCATCCCTGGGGCTGCCTCGCTCCAGCTCCCTTGTTGGTCAGGGCAATGTTCTTCCGTGTTGGAAGTCAACCAAGTCTCTCACCTGGGCTCTGTTCCTCCCCACTAGCTATTGGCTCCCTGAAGGCAGGATCCAGGGTCCTCTATTTCCCCTACCCAGCCCAGGTAGTGCCAGCCCAGGGCCTGCTGCATCCCCTCACTCAGTGCTTCCGGACAGCTGGGCAGTTCTGAGTCTCTGGTCCCAGGCAATCACCTACCTCTCACCTGAGCTGGGACTGATGGATGCCCACTGACCTCAAGGAAGCTCAGTAAGGAGCAAACAAATGGGAAACTGAGGCACAAAGGCACCAGGTGGTCAGACAGGAGGGGCACGGGGTACCAGCAGGTGCAGCTTCCTGGGAACCCCAAGCTGTCTTTTCTCCACTTGGTGGCCTCTTCCATTGTCTTGCCCCATTTCCCCTTGACCTTCACTGCCCAGAGTCCTCCACTGCCATTCCTTCTTCTACTTGTCTTCCTCACAAAGGGTCCCACACTTCAGAATGATCTCCTAATCTCCCCTCCACACACACAACCCAGCCCCCCCACCCCCGCCTCCCCGCTGCCCACCCACCCCACACACCCCGCCACTGACTCCTAGTGTCCAGAGGAAAGTAACCGGCTAAACTAAACCATGTGGATGTGGACACATCAACCGAGGTCCAAGCGGACCCTCAAAAGGTAGCCTCGCTCCAGGGGATGCTTGAGTCTGGAAGGGAGAGGAAGCTGCTCTGTGTGTTGCCAGCTAGCTGCTTGGTGGCCTCTGTCTTGCAGACCTGAGGGTAAGGCAGAAACAGAGCCAGGTCACCCCAAGGCTGCCCACAGAGGCCTGGGGCCCCACTTGCCCCTCTCAAGGCTTCTCCAGCCCACCTAGGTAGCTCTCTTTCCTCCCATTCTCATGGACCCTCCTTCCTTCCTATTACCATCTTGGCATCTGGCCCCCAGCAAAGTTCCACATTCTTGAGTCAAGTGATAGCCCATGACCACTCCCTCAGTCACAGAAACCTAGTCAGGCCTGCGAAAACATGCCCAGCACCCTCCTTGCCTCCCCTGCTCCTTCCCAGCCTTGCTCAGAGGGACCTGAAGCCTTCCGGAGGAGAACTTCCCATTCCAGATGTTAGACCAAGTACAGCTTTATCCCTCCCTTTCCATCCCCTGAAATTCCCTTAGAAACATACAACCGTGGACATCCCCGGCCATATGGCCAAGAGTTCATCAGTGGCAAGAGACTGTACTGACTTTCTGGAAAATGGCAAGAAGATTATACTGAACTGAAAGATAAGCCAGAGCAAGGAAGTCACAATCTAAAAATGACTCAGAGGAGGTCAGCAGACACTCTCTATCAGAGGTCTGCCAGGCACCCACTCTCTTCTATGAGCTTTCCAGAAAGAGAAAACCAGTTGTGTAGGTTTTGAGGTCAGGAAAAAATGACCTAGTTTGAAGACATAGATCTTTGGTCTGAAAGGCAGAACTCCTTGGAATATACTTATGAAATTTGAGGAGACCAGTGATAAGATCTTATCTTCCAGAGAGGGAAAAACAGATCACTTACCAAGAAAGAGGATCAAATTAGCCCCAGAATTCATAGCAACAGCTCAGACAGTTAGAATGGGTTCAGAGGGAAAGTGATTTTGAGCCTTTCATCTTGTAACTACATAGACTATCAACTAAATAGCCTTTTAGAAAAGGTTGTTTGAGGGTGTGCTACAAGCAAAATGAAAAAGGAATCTACAAAAGAGGAAGGCGTGGGTTGGGGAAAACAGTGGAACTAGCCCAGTGTGATGCCCTAAAAAGAAATCTCAGCCGGGGAACGCACCAGACCCAGAAAGCTGATGATCTGATATAGAAACTTCTGGTAAATGATGTGATTAAAAATCGGAGGTAGTGGAGGTTGGAAGGTTATGAAAAAGAAGACAAAGAGTTTGTTTCTTTTTTGAATGAGGGGAAAAAAGGCAGAACAAGAGGCAGTCAGAAAGAAGAAAAGCTGGTCAAGAAGTCTTGGTGCAAATACGTATGCGGCCAGCTGCAACGCAGTGGCTGACTGGTCTGAGAAACTGACGAGTGTCAGGGAAGAGCATGCCTACATCCCTCTGATCCAGGCTTCGTGTCTTCTTCAAGCAGCCCCGGTCCTGTGACTAAGGAACACACTACCATCGTAAGGGGCTGGTGATGCAGGTGTCACTGAGTCCTTCTCATGTCACCCTGTAGAAATGACAACTCAGAGACCTGGCACCAAAATGCCGATACTCTGGCAACTGAGATTGCTGTTAGAAATAAACCGTCCTTCATGCCTAATCCAGGAATTTTGTGTTTTCTACCAGCATCCATGACACTGTGGCAGGGAAATCTCTTGCTGGCAAGTAGGAGAAAAATCTCAGACTATTCACAGTTCTTGACATATGTTTGAAAATACGTACGTTTCAGTGAACCTACCTTTGACCACATTTGTATGTATACGCGAGGATTCGAGGGTTGTGATATCAGTGCGAATGGGTGTTTCAAGTTTGTACATACTGGAAAATCAGCGCTCAGCTGTTTGAGTCTGTAAGAGACAACTGTGAGCCTGTATTGGATACAGGACTGTCCCGGCTCTCCTCTTTGAAGGACGGGAAGGATTTGGGGAACTAAGGGACACGAGACACCAGTGCTTCACTCCCCAACTTACCCACCTACCACCTGGGCTTTATCGAGACCACTGCGGGGTTACTGGGTTTTCTCCTGGAACAACTGTATTGACCACAGGAAGAGGCCTACAGAGGACCATCAGGCGGAGCAAAGTAACTGAACTCTTAGAAGGGGCCCCTGCTGTGTGGGGTAAGACCTTCCCTGCCTCTGTCCCTCCCATTCCCCATTTAACACAATATTCCAAACCTTTACAATATTCCACAATATTCTAAACCTCTGTCAACACTTGGCCCATCCCGGGCCAACTGAGTCAGATCCTGGGGCATATGCCAGAGCACTGGGATTTTAAAACCTCTCTGAAATTTCTTCTCTAGTAGCTTCCCTTGAGAACCTCTCCTCCAAGGAGCCTGTGATCTCTTTCCAGCCAAGAGAATGGAATGGGTCTCCACGAGTTAACCACCATATCGTGATGTTGCAAGAGGAGCCTGGATCCATCCCCACCAAACAGCATTTCAACCATCCTCCTATTTTTCATTATTTTGCTCCCATCTCTGGATCCAGGTGGTTTGGTGGAGAGGGAGGCTGCGTAGAAAAGAAGTAACACTTGAGTATTTACTGCTCTGAGTATGGCATTGAGTGCTTTACCTGAAGTATCTTCTCTGCCTCCTCAAATAGTGCCCCATGATCAATGCTGTTACCCCTCTTTGAGAGGAGAAAGCTGAGGACCAGGAGAGCTTAGCAACTGGTCCAAGCTTATGCAGAGAGGTGGAGCCCAGCAAGGTTTAGAGGAAGAGGGGGTGGGAGCAGGGACAAACAGGAAGCGAGATGAGAAGGTATTGCCTATGTACAGACATAAACTGCAAAGGTACCAAGAAGCCTTTTCGGAGCCAGATGAAGTACAGGGAATCGGCAGGAGGGGACTGATGAATGTCTGGAAAGGCAGGCTAACTGGAGTCCCCAGCCTGCAGTGGATGGAGGCAGGAGCCCTCCAGGCTGTAGTGAATGACAACTGCATGTTTCTGTTCCTCTGCATCATCTAGGGGTCAAATTGCCCCCGTCCCCATATCCACACCACCCCTGAAATCTGTAGGTGGTCCATCCAGACAGGTCAGCCCGGCAGCCCAGCCACTGGGGAAGTCTCGCAGGCACAACATGGCCTCATTACCTCCTCCTCCTTCTCAGAGCCCCTCATTAACATTCAGACGGCTCCTCACACCATTCATTGAAGGCCACAAAGGAGTTGAGATCTGATCTAGCCAGACTGAGCTGCATTAAAATCAATTAAAAATGAGAGATAAGCCTCCTCTTTCCGATTGAAAAATCCACAGCAGCAAGAGAAAGACACATACAGACCATCGATCATCCAAGTCTCTGCTTTCCTTGGCTTAAAAAAAAAAAAAAAATCAGCTGCATTTGAGCTGGCTGAGCTGCGGAAGGTGTTCTTGGGATGAGCCCTGGCATGTGGGTCCCAGGCCCAATCTCAGTTGCCAACAGGAGATGCCTACCATCCTGGGGCATTGCTTGCCTTGCCGACCTGACAGTCTGGCAGTCTGTTACCGAAAGGTATGTAGGGTCTGGGATTCACCTCTCAAAAGCCAATAAACAGGCCAGGTTGTTGGAAAGGAAAAGTTTCTTTATTTCAGATGCCAGCAACTAGGGTGGGAAGGGAGGGAGTCAGCCTTTGGACAGATGTCCGCCCCGACCACCCCTCACTCCCAGTTGCCAACATCTGAAATAAAGCAGACTTTCCTTTCCACCAACCTGGCCTGTTTATTGGCTTTTTGGGTGACGAATAGCCAGACCTCCCCCCCACCCCCCACAGATCTTTTGGTAACATGACCTCAGGTGGAGTGAACAGAGAGCAGCCAGGGGAGGGTCGGGAAGCTTGTCCTTAGAGCCATCTTCAGAGTGCCCATTTCATTCCTGGTCCAAAATTTAGCCCTCAGGGAGATCACTTATTCTAGGCTTATCTTGGCTGTCCGTGGAAAGCTGGGCAGAATTACAATTCTCTTTTGTTCTTATCAGAGAATTTTTACTGCCTGATAATGTGAAGGTGCATTTCCTGATTTTCCAAGGAAATTGGTGCGTGTGCGTGTGTGTGTGTGTGTGTGTGATGTGCTGGGCCCTGCACCTCACAGTCTAGTGCATTAACAGGTACTAAGTAAACATTTGACAAATGAATGAAAAAAATGAGGTCAAAATGCATCCAACATAGTCAATTAAACAAATAGCATTTGGTGCCAATTTTGGTATTTCTGATCGTAATCGTATCAATTTGATCTCTTTGTTCATTTATTTGTTTAACTGGTGGCCCAGCCTCTTGACACACTGAGAAAGTGTTCGTACAGGCAGAGCTTGCCCCAGTACACTGTCATGACCAGGATGGCAGGCTTCCAGGAGCAGCTAAGGTTTGACCTCAGTCTATACGATGAGTGGACTTGGTTAAGCAAGGCTCAACATGAGAGTATATAAGATCTGAATTGCCAGAAAAAGGAGTACGGACTTGCTCTGTGCGTGGGCAACCCTGCTTATCCTATGGATGCTGCCTCACACTCAGAAGACAATTTTACACTCTCCTCTGGGTCAGGGGTGACCCTAGAGAGCAGATTTAATGGATGATGAAAAAGAGTGTCTTGATCCAGAGCCACTGGGGCTTTATTGAATATTCCAACATGGGGGCAATGATTAGATTGGATTTAGAATACAATTCTTCCCAGCAATTTAGGGAAGGATATTGACTCCAGTGTATAATTGTTTCAAGTAATCGGAGCACTTTGTAATTCATTCAGTGAGGAGCTAAATATGTTCATGCTAAGTAGCTTCAGTGTGTCCGACTCTTTGCAACCCTATGGACTGTAGCCCACCAGGCTTCTCTGTCCATGGGATTCTCCAGGCAAGAATACTGGAGTGGGTTGCTATGCCCTCCTCCAGGGGGTCCTCCTGACCCAGAGATCAAACCGGCACCTCTTACATCTCCTGCATTGGCAGGAGGATTCTTTACCACTAATGCCACCTGGAAGCCTGCTTAACATGTAATGTGAGCTATTAAAATATAACTGCAAAGGTGGTTCAGTTCAGTTTAGTCACTCAGTCGTGTCCGACTCTTTGCGACCCCATGAACCGCAGCACACCAGGCCTCCCTGTCCATCACCAACTCCCAGAGTTCACCCAAACTCAGGTCCATTGAGTCTGTGATGCCATCCAACCATCTCATCCTCTGTCGTGCCCTTCTCTTCCTGCCTTCAATCTTTCCCAACATCAGGGTCTTTTCAAATGAGTCAGCTCTTCGTATCATGTGGCCAAAATATTGGAGTTTCAGCTTCAAGATCAGTTCTTCCAATGAACACCCAGGACTGATTTCCTTTAGGATGGACTGGTTGGACCTCCTTGCAGTCCAAGGGACTCTCAAGAGTCTTCTCCAACACCACAGTTCAAAAGCATCAATTCTTCTGTGCTCAGCTTTCTTTATAGTCCAATTCTCACATCCATACATGACCACTGGAAAAACCATAGCCTTGACTAGACAGACCTTTGTTGACAAAGTAATGTCTCTGTTTTTTAATATGCTATCTAGGTTGGTCATAACTTTCCTTCCAAGGAGTAAGCATCTTTTAATTTCATGGCTGCAATCACCATCTGCAATGATTCTGGAGCCCCAAAAATAAAGTCACCCACTGTTTCCCCCTCCATTTGCCATGAAATGATGGGACCAGATACCATGGTCTTAGTTTTCTGAATGTTGAGCTTTAAGATAACTTTTTCACTCTCCTCTTTGACTTTCATCAAGAGCTCTTTAGTTCTTCTTCACTTTCTGCCATAAGGGTGGTGTCATCTGCATATCTGAGGTTATTGATATTTCTCCTGGCAATCTTGATTCCAGCTTGTGCTTCTTCCAGCCCAGCATGATGTACTCTGCATATAAGTTAAATAAACAGGGTGACAATATACAGCCTTGACGTATTCCTTTTCCTATTTGGAACCAGTCTGTTGTTCCATGTCCAGTTCTAACTGTTGCTTCCTGACCTGGATATAGGTTTCTCAAGAGGCAGGTCAGGTGGTCTGGTATTTCCATCTCTTTCAGAATTTTCCACAGTTGATTATGATCCACACAGTCAAAGGCTTTGGCAAAGTCAATAAAGCAGAAATAAATGTTTTTCTGGAACTCTCTTGCTTTTTCCATGATCCAGCATATGTTGACAATTTGATCTCTAGTTCCTCTGCCTTTTCTAAACCCAGCTTGAACATCTGGAAGTTCACGGTTCACGTATTGCTGAAGCCTGGCTTGGAGAATTTTGAGCATTATTTTACTAGCATGTGAGATGAGTGCAATTGTGTGGTAGTTTGAGCATTCTTTGGTATTGCCTTTCTTTGGGATTGGAATGAAAACTGACCTTTTCCAGTCCTGGGGCCATTGCTGAGTCTTCCAAATTTGCTGGCATATTGAGTGCAGCACTTTCACAGCATCATCTTTCAGGATTTGAAATAGTTCAACTGGAATTCCATCACCTCCACTAGCTTTGTTCGTAGGGATGCTTTCTAAGGCCCACTTGACTTTACATTCCAGGATGTCTGGCTCTAGGTAATCACACCATTGTGATTATCTTGGTTGTGAAGATCTTTTTTGTACAGTTCTTCTGTGTATTCTTGCCATCTCTTCTTAATATCTTCTGCTTCTGTTAGGTCCCTACCATTTTTGTCCTTTATTGAGCCCATCTTTGCATGAAATGTTCCCTTGGTATCTCTGATTTTCTTAATCCTTGTGCGCCAAGGATGTCACTGACCCAACAAAGAAACCAAACTCTGCCTCTTCTTGTAGGACAGGGGTTTTTCTGCTTCTAATGATGTAGGTGTGTGAAAAGCCAGCCTGTTGGGACAAGATTGTCTGCTAAAGGAGCTCAAGCTTTGATTATTCGCTGTTGTATTTTCAGAGAAAACTACCAATGAAAACTACAGATCTCAGGACAGTGCAGGATGTTTCAAAAGCTAGACCGGAGTCATCCCTGGTGGTCCTGTGGCAAAGATTCCGTGCTCCAATGCAGAGGGCCCAAGTTCGATCCCTGGTGAGGGAACTAGATCCCACATGCTGCAACTAAGTGTTCACATGCTGCAACCAAGACCCAGCCCAGCCAAATAAATGATTATTTTTTTTAAGTAGCCAGAACAGTGGCACAAGGGAAGGGCCTGATTCACTGGCTCTGAGATTGGGGGCCCAGAGGGCTAGATTCTTAAGCCAACTCACTTTGTGACTTTGAAGGCCAGAGGACTTTGTTCACTTATTCATTCGAGAAATATTTAGTGAGTTCTTTCTTTCAAGGCCTTTGGAAGGGGTAGTCTTGAAAATAATTAGCAACTAGAATGGCATGGGCACCAAGCAACCAGAATGAGAAAATGGCAAATCAGAACGGATACTGCCTGTAAAGGACCAACACACTCTGATTTGCATGGGTGAGATCTCAGCCCCGGAGCTAAGGATGTGGGGGTGGGGGCACAACATTCTAGTGGCCTGGGAAGGGGGGCTCAGTGGTGGTCCCCAGACAACATAGTTCTAAGCTGAATCCTGCAGGACCAGAGGAAGAAACGGAGGAAGCAGGCATTTCAGGCACAAGTGGGATGCAGCTTGGACATCACATAGACAACATCCCATAAACAAGAGAGCCCCTAGGACTTCAGGAATCTTTCTGTATCCAAGTGAGGCTGCTAGGAAGTCTTGTTGCTGGGAGGGACCAGGCCACCAAGGACCTTGCATGATTTAATAAGATTTGGGATTTAATCTCTCAAGTTGGTTTAGAACAGCTAACAGACTTTTAATCAGAGGGGAACAGGACCAAATTGTCTTTCTAGTGTTTTTAGAAAGATCAAATGTCTACATTCTAATTAATAGGTGAGTGTAAGGGGCCAGAAGGAAGGTGACTAGAAACTTCCCTAGTGAAAGAAGACACGCGAGCATTTAGAAAAGAGTTGCTCTTAGGTGCACCTTTGGTGTCTGGGGGAACAGATTCCCTGGAGAAGGGGGCGGCAGAGGATGAGATGGTAGATAGCATCACTGATTCAATGGACATGAGTCTGAGAAAACTCCAAGAGATAGTGAAGGACAGGGAAGCTTGTCGTGCTGCAGTTCGTGGGGTCACAAAGAGTCCAACACAATTTAACGACTGAACAACAGCAACGTTTGCTTAGGCAGGACGTTTTCAGCCTGCAAACAAGCGACAGCCCAGGTGAATGGTTCAGGGTGCAATTTGTGCCTAAAGTACATGTTTCCAGGATTGCTGCTCTACCCCATAGCATCTTTTAATGACACAGCTGCTGATGAAATGCAAGCCTATAAAGGACACCAGGAATTGTAGTCAAGACTTCAGCTTGGGTTGCAGGCATCTGAAGGCTCGACTGGGGTTAGAAGATCCACTTCTGAGATGACCACTGGGCCTCTCCATGGGACTGCCTGAGCGTCCTTCCAACATGGTAGCTGGCTTTCCTCAGAGGACAAGTGATCCAAGAGGGCAAGGCAGATGCTACTACAATTTCATCTCAGACACAATATTCTATTGATTACACAGGTCAATCCAAACAGTGTTGGAAGGGGCTGTGCATGAATACAGGAGGCATTAGTCACTGGGGCCCATCTTGAAGGCGGTCTGCTGCAGCTGGGAGCCCTATCTGCCCTTGCTCAGTGCCTGGCACATTGTAGATATTCAGATAATGGTTTTTTAATTCAGGAAAGAGGGTTTGACTAGGTTATCCAGTTCAAAGAGTAAGAGAGGATGGGTAAGTGAGCCTGCCCACCCCACCTTAGCATTTCCAGCAAATTTTCAGGGATAGTTAAATCTCAAACCTTGCCTTGCCCCAGTGGTCCCAAAGCATGGGAGGTCTGTGTCTTTCTCAGCAGGGGTCAGAGAACATAGTCTGGCTGCAGCCCCACCCACAGGCAGCTGAGGCCTCAGATATGCCTTTCCTAAGGATGCTCCCTGGACAGCTGACCATTCCACAGACCATTTGGACCAGAGGAGTTGCAATTGAGAGAATCGCAAAGGGGTGGTTTCACCTTATCTGCTTGTTCCGTGTCAGCTGCCCTCCGACTAGTCTGTGGCAAGGGTGGGGTGAGCCACACAGAGAACTCTGTCAGGTGCCTATTTTTAGTGGCTCTGGCGGATGACAGAGCTCCATCACCAAGGAACAGGGAAGCAGCTGACACTCCAGCCTGCAATCTGGATTGCAGACGAGCCCTGAAATGCGGCTCGTCAATAATGCATGGGGCTATTAACACCAAGCTGGGGAAGTCTTGCTCTCTCCCAGCGATCAAAGCTGCCGCCTGGGAGCTGAGTTGGCGGTCAGATTTCATGGGTGCCTTAGAACCGCTGCCCCTCCATATGAGATTAGAATGGGCTGTTTCATGTCCAAGGATGAAAGCAGCAAGGATTTGGGAGAAAATCCGGCTTCCCAGAGAAATCAAAACACTTCTATTTCATTACAAATAGATGCATGACACAGCTAATAGCCCCTCTGAGCGGGAACGCCACGGGACCAGCTGTCTACATCAGCGGCTTCTCTCAGATATTGTGTAAAACATGTGGGATGCAAGATCAGGGAAGCTGCTTCATTTCCTTATGTTCAATGCACCTCCCAGAGCATAGATCCCCTGTTTCAGATCCTCAGGAGATTCACCTCCATCCCGCAGCATTAGCAAGGGTTGAAGCAATCTCCTTGGAGGTGATTGGGTGGTAGAAGCAGGGACCACTGAGGAGGAGGTGGCTGCAGCCGACAGCTGACATCATATTAATAGCTCCTCATTACTGGGCATGATCCTATGTCCAGCACTTTGCATACAGCACCTTTAATCCTTGCAGCAGCTGCCAGTGTATTATTAGCTCTCGCCACAGTGAAGAAACTGAGGATCAGAGAGTTTAAGCAATCTGCCCAAGGCCACCCAGTTAAGAAGTGCTGGAGCTCAGAGAGGAGCCCAGGCTTGAACCTTTGCCCTATTCTAGCTGCTCTCGCAGATTCCCTCCAAAAACAAAGCCAAAGCCCGTAGCAAAACAAAGCCTTGCTGGAGAAGTAGGCCTTTTCACGTGGAATGTGGTGCTTTTAGCCAACCTCACTGGGGCAACACCCTGGCCTGAGTTATGTGGCTTTGCACAGCAATACCCCTGCCTTCATCCTAGCCATCTTTTAGTATCTTCTCCAGGGAGCTCTCCTTTCCAGCCCACAGAGCTGGCCTGAGTACAGGATAGCTGAGAAGCTGATTTCTTCTGGCTCTTGGCTCTGAGCCCTGGTGGTCTTTATCTTCTCTGGCTTGGCTTTCATCATCTGTGAGCTGCAGGTAATATCACCTCCATGGTGGCAAGGCAGCACAGGAGACACTTCATCAAGGTAGCTGAATAGGACTCTCTTGGCTTGTCCTGTAGGTGACAGCAGGTGCCCACTATGGTCCGTGTGCCCAACCATGCTTTCCTCTGCAGTAGCTTTCCCTGATCCAGCTATATCCCCAAACTACAGAAGCTTGGGTCAAATCTCCTTCTCCTTCAAGAAGAACTTCCCCATGTCAACATTCCCACCAGACTGCCACCCAGATGAGCTGGGCCCCCACTCACTGTCTCATCGTCTCTAGTTTTGGGTGATGAGCCTACATGGCACCAGCTTGGCCAGGAACTCCATCTCTTCCTCCTGTCTACCTTGCCTCCCACCCCAAACCCACCTGGGCATCAAGCACAAGGTAGACCCCAAGAGGGTTGATGGCAATTCTGCAGACCTGGCTTCAGAGTGCAGGCAGGCTCTGGGTACAACGACGATCAACGCTGTCAATCTCCCTGGCCCAGTGGACAAAAGGGCGCCTCCCACAGCCTGAGTCAGAGGAGGGCACCCTCGGCACACTTGGAAAATAGGCTGGGCTTCCCTGGCCTGGGCTGGAATGTGTCCCTGTCACTGACCCAGAGGCAAAGAGGACATCTGGGAGGCTCACCCACGTGATCCTCTTTGGTGTGTGTGTGCTAAGTTGCTTCAGTCTGTCCAACTGTTAGTGACCCTATGGTCTATAGCCCACCAGGTTCCTCTGTCCGTGGGATTCCCCAGTCAAGAATACCGGAGTGGGTTGCCATTTCCTTCTCCAGGGGATCTTCCTGACCTTGGGATCAAACTGTGTCTCTTGTCTCCCATGTTGGCGGGTGGATTCTTGACCACTAGCACACCCGGGAAGCCCGGTCCTCTTTGACGTGCCTATCTAGTTATTTACTTGTCTCTCCCATCCAACTGGAGCCCCTCGAGGGGTGGACTGTGTCTGGTGCATGTCTGTGTGCCCAGGGCCAGAGCAGCATCTGCACCAAGGAAGCATTCAGAGTTCTGAGCGTTACCCACAGTTGGAGGGCTGGTGAGGGATCTGGGTTGAGGTCTGGAGAAGTGGGAGGGAACTTGGAAGCCCAGAAATGCTGGGGTGATGGGGGCAGAAGGGAACCTCAATGACTGTCTGTCTAAGCCACTTAGGAACAGGTGTTTGCAAATCACAGACCTTGTACAGAGCTCTGGCTGCTGTCAATCCACTTGCCAGACTCAATCTCATCCAACGCTAGTCATCTTTCTGCCTTCTGTGCCACCAGCTCCATGCCCAGGGAGGCATGTTGGTGCACGTGCATCTCCTCCAGCACCTGCTACACTGTGGTGCTCAGCTGGGTTGAAGTGAAGGCAGAGTCGGGAAAGTCCATATGCTCTTGACCCAGCTGCAGGGAGTCTCATTAAACACCCATGTGGCCTTTGATAGCGCTTCCTGCATCCAAACCTGCCTGGCATCTAATCCAAACTCTTCCTGCAGAAATGTAAATAGCTGCTGGTTTCAAAATGCGTCAGAGTCCTTCTGTCCTCAGCATGGCTGGCAGTGGCAGTGCTTTTCCACACTGGGCCGCAGTGCAGGCATCGTCCCTCCCATCTGGCCCTCATCACCCCTCCTCATCGGTCATCAAGGCCGTTTGGTGGCTTCCTCACCCTTCCTCCTGGAGTGCCCTCTCTCTGGCTGCCCCAAAGCTCTGCTCCTTGCCAGCTGATGCTCATTTCATTGGACCAAGACGTCACCATGTTCACAGACTGTGCCCATGACCCACAGTCCCCAGGGCAGGTGCAGTGCCCCAGGGTGCTGGACACAGGCCATTTCCACTCAGCTCAACAGTCCACCTCCAAGCTGCCCCACTTCTGTCTTTCAGACCTCTTTGCATACCCAGCTCAGAGGTTTTCTTTTTTTTTAATTATACTTTTTATTTATAGATAGTTGTAGATTCTCATGCAACTGTAAGAGATCCTGTGTACTCCTTACCCCAGTGATAACATCTTGCAAAACCATGGTGCAATACCACAACCAGGATACTGAGATACTGACACAATACAGATACAGAACGTTTCCCACATCACGAGGATCCCACATGCTGCCTTTCAAAGTCACACCCACTTACCTCCCACCCCACCTCCTCCTTAACCCCCCGGCCACGATTAACTAATCCAGTTCAGAGGTTTTCTAAGCAACTCTCTGCTCAGGCCCCAGGCTCTTCCACCCCAGTCCTGGCCCCTGTTGGGTTCCCCCACTCTCCCACGTCATTCTTCCACCCATCTCCAGTCTCTGGCTCACACCTGCAGACAGGGGTTGGTTTGGCGTGAGCTCTGGCCTGACACATCACAAACTCACTGGAGAAACTCAGCAAGCCTGGCCTCTCCCTGGGCCTCAGTTTCCTCCCCCAGAGAGGCGAGTCAGGGTAGATGTTCTCTAGAAGTCCCATCACCACCCACAAGAGTGCCATTGTGAATTCCTCTATGCTGAGCTCCGGTTCACCAACCCCAGACCATAGCTAGGTCATCCCCAGGAGGGCGAGTGGTACCCCATCAGAATTCTCTCCCCACCCCTCCCAGCACCCACCCACTGAGCTGTCCACCCGCAACCCAGTGAGTCAGGACAAAGACTCCGGTCTGTGGGGAAATAACTCAGTATGCTCTCACCTGTTCTCTGAAACCACCTGCAGATTGAAGGAAAGGTGTGGGCTCAGCTCCCAGAGGCAGCAGAGGCTTCTGTGTTGCCAAAGCAGCACCTCCCCACCAGACCCAGGCCCCGGGCCACTTTGAGGTCTGAAGAGCTCTGACTGAGCAGTTATCTCTGAGTAGAAAATGTGTAAGCAGGTGCCTGTTGACTGAACGTGTTATTCCTCCTGATGGACTTGCTGGCTGGGGTGGCCTCCAGGTGTGATGCAAGAAGGACTCTTTGGCAGGAACCCCAGGGCGAGGCCCTGAGGTGCTCTGTGTGAAGTGGGCACAGGCCTTGGCCTCCTTTCCTGCTGGAGAGCAGCCGGGACGCAGAGCTGGAACCGCAGAGCCTGGGCTGTTGGTTGTGCAGTCCTGGTCACCTGCCCTGGTGACAGGGCCACGGCTCTGACAGAGGACAACATTTATCTCTTCCTAAGGAGTGTTCATTTGATGTCTAATGATTCCCTTCAAACCAGAGACACAGGAGTGTCACCACCTGCCTGGAACGCCCACCAGGCCACCACTAGAGTCAGACCGGAGTAAGTCAGACAGGAGCAGCACCCACAGGGTTGGGCGGCTGTTTCACACGTGTTGTTTCAGTATCTTCACAGTCTTTCTTCTCTTCCAGTGAGGAAATATGTTCGGAGGAGAAGGCACCTCCACAAAGCCACGTGGTCCATCCTTAGCAATGGGATCCCAACTAGTCTGATCGACACAGTCCAGGTCTCACCTGCTTCACCTCAGCTGCCCCTTCTGTCAGGGACTTCACTCGACCTTGCTTCCCTTTCAACACTCAAGATTTAAAAAAAAAAATCTGGGACCTCCCTGGTAGTCCAGTGGCTAATACTCCTCGCTCCCAATTTAGGAGGCCTGGGTTTGATCCCTGGTCAGGGAACTAGATCCCACATGCCACAACTCAGAGTTCTCATGCCACAACTAAGACCCGGTGCAGTCAAATAATTTAAAAAAAAAAAAAAAGCTTTCAAATCTCAATCGAATGCCCCTTCCTCCAGGAAGCCCACTTGGTCTGCTTAGCTGTGCCAACTTTCTCTCTTCACCATGTAACCCTTTATCCCCTTCCTGGTCTCTTTTCACACTTATTGCTGAAGAGTTCATTTGTACACTCAACTTTGCCATCTTGAGTTCCTGAGGGGACCCAGACTGCACCTGAGTCTCTCATCCCTAGGCTCCCCTGACCCCTCAAAACACTTCCTTTGAATAAACAAGGGTGGCTGTGACCTGGCTCACACTTCCCCAAAGCCAAAGACAAGGAACTAAGGGTCAGAAAGTTCAAACCATGATACCCATCACCTCCAGGGAGGCCCTAGCAGGGGAACTGCAGGATAAAATTGCTTGAAAAAGAAGGACAGCATATGACACATGTGTGCTTATCAACAAAGGACTCAAAAAGGCAGCTGAAGGCCAGGAGAATGCCCCAGTTCCACGCCAGCCACGGATCCTGAGAACCACCCCGGCTGGCTTCGCTGGACCTGCCCCAGATGCTCTCAGCTCAGGGCAGGGACCTCGGGGCTTGTCACTAGTACCTGTCTTGTCTTCTGCTAGCGTCCTGTTTCCGAGAGTGAGCTTGTCAACCGCTTTATGGGATTTCTAAGAATAAATGTGGTGGGGGTGGTCACTGCTTTCTAGATCACTCAGTGTTTTACTGGAAACACACTGGTCTTTTCTGCAGAATTATAGCCAGCACCCACAAGCTGAAATCACAGAACGTTCTGGGCTCATCCTCCTCTCTGGGGAAGTGGAACTCAGAGTTGGAGCTGTGCCCAGAGCAGTGAAATGTACCTGGGCATGGACCAGGGACTTGAGATTTGAGACCTGCCTTTCCAAAAAGAGGCTCATGAGAAGCAGTAGTGTCTGGGCTGGGCTTGGCTCTAGCTGGGATCTCCTACACATGGTTCATCTGTCCATGTCCAAAGTGCCCCAAGTTTGGCCCATACCCTGCTTTCTATTAAGTGCTGAGGACCAGAGGATATGGTGGGCACTAGGTTCTTCTCTGGGGCCTCATGGTGCTGGTGAGAGCAACCAGCCCAAGGAGACCACCCCCACGGCTGTGAGTGTGGCACTGACTAATGGTGAGGAAAGTTCACAGAGGCAGGAGCAATCCTGAGTCCACACACAGGGAGTGTCTACAGAGGGATGGAAGGTGTGGGGAGATGGACACAAGGCCTGGAAGGATGGTGAGATCCAGAGGGGGACAGGGGAGGAAGTGTCTGCGTCCAGGGTCTCTTCCGGGATGTGTGTGGTCCCTTCAAGGGCAAAACAGCAACCAGAGGTACCACATCATGGGGTGAGGGCGCTTGGAGTTGGAGGGGATGGGGCAGCATCTTCTGAGAAGGCCTGGGCTCTACCTTAGGTCATGCCGGGACCCTGGGGTCTGTGGTCTCCCCAGTTCCAAGCAGCCCCGCAGGTACATAATTGACTAACAGATTCCTGCCTGAAGCCCTGCCCTCTGTGAATAGAAACTTTGACCTTGCAAACATTGGCCCTGCCCCCTTCCAGAGAATGACAGCATCAAGCGTGCCCTCTGTCCTGTCACCTGACGCACCGAAAAGCTCAGCATGTCCTGAAGACTGAACATTATCCCTGGCCTGGGGACCGAGATGGGTCCCATTCCTTCTCTTGTCTGGGTCTTCAGGAGAGAAGACAGAATCTGGAGTCCAACAGATACGTGGCATTGATCCCTGCTTCTGACACATAAGAGAAGATGAGCTGACCTCTCAGTCTTAATCTCCTGATCTGTAAAATGGGGATAACCCTGCTTTAGCTTGCGTTGTAGGGAGGTCAAGGAGAGCCACCTGGGAAGCTGGTGGTGCTGTGCCTGGCATGCAGTAGATGCTCAGTAAATGTTAGGTTCTGGTCTTTCTCCTCCCTGTCCTAACCCTTCTTCCTCCAGTGAGTGACTGGGGACAGAAGTCCTGCTCTCAGGACCTCTGCTGGCAGCTGGCCCGCCAGGCACATGGCCAGTGTGGGCTGCGTGACCACGGTGTGCTAGAAAAACGCATCTCGGGACAGTGAGGTCCCCCTTCCCAAACCCACAGTGTTAGCAGATTGACTCCACGAGTGAAGCCATTGTAAAGATGGAAACTGAGAAGTCCAGAAGGGGGTGGGGGCCTGCGACAGGCTGTCGGGTAGAAAAACAAACAAACTCAAGATGAGCGTGGTTATCCTGCGGGTGAGGGGTACAGACGGGCTAGTGGCCTTGACTGCTCACCTCAGTGTCCCCGCCCCGACCTTCCCTGAGCAGAGCCTAGCTCTTCTTAACAGTCCAGGTCCTGCTTTTGATGTTTTTTTTAAAGCTTCTTATTTTGGAATAATTTTAGATTTAGAGACAAGTTATAAAGACAGTACAGAGTGTTCCCATCACCCAGCTTCCTCTAATGTTAACATCTTACATAACTGTGGAGCATTTGCCACAGCTAGGAAACTAACCCTGGGATGATATTATTAACTGAACCACAAGCTTTACTTGAATTTCATCAGTTTTTCCTTAGTGGACATGAAATGACCTTTTTTCCTGTCCAGGGTCTTGTCTCGGTTACCAGGATGCCTGTGGTGGTCATATTTCCTTAATGTCCTTCCATCTGTGACAGTTTTCTCAGCCTTTTCTTATGTTTCATGACCTTGACAGTTTTTCACTTTTTTTATTGTGATGAAATATGTACATATAATATAAAACTACGATTTTAACCATAAATGGACAATTCAGTGGCAATAATGACATTCAGTGTTGCATATCTCATCACCACTATCTATTCTTCAAACAAGTTCATCATCCAAATGGAAACTCCATGACCGTGAAGCAACTCCCCATTCCCTCTCCCAGCTCCCCCTTGAGAGGCTCAGAGGGGCCCCCAACCCCAGCCTCATGTCCAGGAAAGAGGTTTTGTTCTCGCTGACCAGAATCAGTCCTTCTGGACCCCAGAGCTGCACAGAAAGGCCTGTGGGCCTTTTTCATGGTGGCACTCCTCCCTGAGCCTTAGCAAATCGAGTGCTTGCTAAGGACAGAGGTGAGTCAACACCCTGCCTGCCCCTCTTCTCTGGATATGGTCCTGTCTTGGCTTCATAACAAAGGCTGAGATATCTGAGGTACCCCTTCTTTACACCCACTGAGAGCCCTCTGGCTGAAGCCCGGGCAGTCTGTGCTAGCCTGTTTCTCCTGAGGGCCGATGTAGGGGTTCTCCTGGCAGAGCAGCCCACGCAGGGGTAAGTACCACCCACCAGCTCCAGCCCTGGTGTCCATCACTTGGCTCTATGGAGGAAGACATCAGTCCTGCAGCCCTAACCTTGGGATGCCCTCCTTGGCAGGCTGACTCCCAGGTATAACTCCACAGCCAAGGGCGTGCTGAACACAGGAAGGCCTAAAAGCCAGGTAGGTGTGCCAAGGGCCCAATGCCATGCACATCACGCTCTGCCACCTTGTAACACACCAAGAACATCAACATGCCTGGCTTCCTGCCCCAGATCCAGGCACTCAGGACCTGGCTGCCCATTGCCAGACCCCCCTTACCAGGCTGGAGCCACTTCCAAAATTTGTGCCCTCCGACTGGACATGCCTGCTGCCCACCACACCAACTGGCCTTCCTCCTCTTGCCTGCTCCTCCCCCGCCAACCCATGGCTGGTTCCAGGTGAGGACTCTGAGGGGTGGCCCAAGCTCTTGGGCTTCCCTAGTAACTCAGCCAATAGACAATCCACCTGCAATACAGGAGACCACGATTTGGTTCCTGGGTCAAGCAGATCCACTGGAGAAGGGATAGGCTACCCACTCTAGTATTCTTCGGCTTCCCTGGTGGCTCAGATGATAAAGAATCCGCCTGCAATGTGGGAGACCTGGGTTCAATCCCTGGGTTGGGAAGATCTTCTGGAGAAGGGAATAGACTACCCACTACAGTATTCTGGCCTGGAGAATTCCATGGACTGTATAGTCCATGGGCTCACAAAGAGTCAGACACAACTGAGCAACTTTCACTTTTGGGATCTTTAGTTGCAGCATGCAGCCTCTTAGTTGAGGCCTGCAGTATCTAGTTCCCTTACCAGGGATCAAACTCGGGGCCCGCCTGCATTGGGAGCACAGAGTCGTAGCCACTGGACCACCAGGGAAGTCCCACTTCTGTAACATGTTGGGCTTCCCTTGTAGCTCAATTGGTAAAGAATCTGCCTGCAGTGCAGGAGACCTGAGTTCGATTCCTGGGTCGGGAAGATCCCCTGGAGAAGGAAATGGCAACCCACTCCAGTATTCTTGCCTGGAAAATCCCATGGACAGAGGAACCTGGGAGGCTACAGTCCATGGGGTCATGAGTTGGACATGACTGCGACTAAACCTCCACCACATACCCAGCTGTCTGGGAGAAGCAGCTGCCAGATCCCAAGCAGCTTGGGCTTGATCAGGTGAGGGCTGGACCTGGGTCTATTCTTCCTAATCCCTGGAGTGCTCCCTACTCAGCTAGAGAGAACCTCCTGGAGACCAGGGGTTCTCCTTCTGAGCTCTGTGGCCTGCATGCAATGCTGTTGCTCACCACTGGGTGGGGCTGCTGAGTGGTAAAGCCCCTCGGGGGCCCTGTCAGTCACCGCGGGGGCCCACATAGATCCCAACATCCATTCAGCACTGTTCACTGACCCCAGGATGTGCAATGTGGGACACAGAGCTAGGAAGACCAAGCCAGGGGCTGCTTGATGGCTGTCTGTGCCACAGACAGCGGAAACAAAAATCTGTGCAGGCCTGACTTCCAGGAGATTCTGAGGCCCCTCCAGGCAGCCTCAGTTTGGGGGTCACAGTATTCAACCCGCTGGCCTGAAGACCCTCACCCTGAGCAGGTGACTCAGTGCCTCAGAGCACAAGCTTTGGAATCACCAACTGCTTATTTGCTGTGTGACCTGGGGCAAGTAGCCTAACTTCTCTGACACTGTTTCCTCACTTGCAAAATGGAGATACATATTCCCATCGGTGGAAATCAAGTGGGCTTAATTTGTAGAAGATGCTTTCTTCCCTTCCTCTTACAAAAAAAAAAAAAAAAACCATCTTCTGGAACTCTTCATGGCTTGGAGGACAGAACTGCAAACTTCTGACCTGTATATTTAAAGCCTGTGTCTATTAGAACTCAATTTAACTTTCCCAGTACAACGACCAACTCATCTTAGCTTCCCCAGGACTTTCTTGGCTTTAGACCTGGAAGTCCTGTGTCCTAGGAGGTGCTTCAGTCCCATTAACTCCTCACCTACAAAAACTCTCTCATGAGAGCCCAGGTTTTTCACATCCCTCAACTTGGCTGCCAATGCAGGAGATACAAGAGACCTGGGTTCGGGGAAGATCCCCTGGAGGAGGAAATGGCAACCCACTCCAGCACTCTTGTGTGGAGGATCCTGTGGACAGAGGAGCCTGGCGGGATATGGTCCACAGGGTCACAAAGAGTCAGACATGGCTGAAGTGACTTAGCACCCACGCATGCAACCTGGCCACCCCTTCTGACATCTGACCGCCACCAGTGCTGTCTCCTCCATCTGAAATGCCCTTCCTCATCTTTGCCTGTCAAGAGTCAACGCAATGATCAAGAACAGCTCCTCCATGAGGGCTTCCAGTGCCCATGATGGAGTCAGGCCCCCTTCCGCTGTCACCCGGGGCTTCCTCTATGGCTCTGACGCAGATCTGGCTTCCTCCGTCACAGGACAATGAGCAACAGGCAGCAGGCACTGCTGGTGTTACACTCCTGTGCAGAGTAGGTGTTCAATAAACGTTGTGTTTCTGTCACAGCCTCCTCCAGCTGGGTTCATGGCCCTGCCCACCTCATGCGTTTGCCCTTTGGGTGGTGGGCTCAGCAGAACCAGCCCTGGGGGGCGGGGGTTGCTGGGGGCTCAGGAAGAGACACAGCCAGGACAGACCTCGCTCTGGGTGAGGGGACTTGTGCTGCGAGGTGGACCCCACCCTGTCCTGACACCACCCCCAGGGGTAAGAGCCCTAGGCCAGGGCCCACCTGCTCCCAACAACCCGCAGGCATCCAGCTTTTCCTCATTCACAGGAGGCTTAGCAAGCTCTTGGCGAGCGCGTGCTAGAAATGAAGGTGTGGGCTGTCCCCCCCTCGGGCACTGAGGTCATCCTCGGTTTCCTAGGAGATTAGGTGGTGAGTGTAAACACCGGGGGAGGCCGGGGGAGGGGTCTGGGGAAAACGAGTCCATCTAGCGCCCTGGACACAGAGGAGGTGCAGACACCCGGGGGAAGGTGGTAGCAGGAGGCCCCCACGGCCCCAGGAGGAGCTCTCCTCTCCAGCCGTAAGGGTTGGTCACAGCACAGGGTCAGAGCTCTAAAGCCAGTGATAGAAATCTAGGGCTTGCTGAATCTTCCTCCACAAAAGGAATGACCCTGAGGACCGGGTTTCCGGCTCTTCTCGTGACTCTCAGAACCCTCTCGGCTGGTGGGTACAAGAGATCCCTGTCCAGAGCACTTTCCCTGAGGGGTGCCTGCTCCCGCCTCCGAGGCCCCCCGGAGAAACAGCCCCTTTCCGCCCCCCTCCCTGACCCCGATTCTCAGAAATAAAAGGGAGCAGCGGGGGCGGAGTGGGGGAGACCTTCAGTTGGCAGCCATTCTGAAATCAGTTCTATTTTCTGCTCTTTTCCTGTTCAGAATAGACAGCAACATAAAATGTGAGCCGAAGGATGGGAGTGATTGCCACTTGGGCCCCTCACTCGCTGAGATAAGAAATAATCAATTGCGTGGAATTCAAGAAGGGATTATCCAGGAGCAGAAATCGCTTTCTCACAGAAACGTTCCTCTGCTCTGCCCGGAGATGTCCCCCCTCACTGTGGGCACAGCCCAGCAGTTTCTAGCTGGGTCAAGGGCAGTGCGTGTCAAGGGTGGGGTCTCTGAGGACTTCCACAGGATAGCCGGCCTCTGACCTGCCTCAGAGGTCCCCCACTGGGCGGGGTAGGAGCATCTCCTCCTTCTGGCAACTACTGTCCCACCAGCTCCTTCACTCCACCCACAACCAGAGAGAGCTTCCTCAAAACCCATTTTATCAAGTTCCCTCCAGGCAGCTAAAAGCCCTCAAGATAAAGTTCAGACTCCTTAACATGGCTTAAGAGGCACTTGATGATCTGGGCCCGTTTAGCCTCCAATCTCTGCCCCTGGCTCTCCCTACACCAGCCGCGGGGGCGGCTTGCAGGCCAAGCCATCTGCCTGGACTGTCCGCAGGCCTGGCCTGCCCTGGAGGTCTCGCCCGGGGCGTTCTCAGGATGCTTGTGTACTTGTCAGTGCCTGGACGTGTAACACACTAGATTGCTGTTGTGAGTGTTCACACTGTTTTCACAGCTGCTGCTCACAAGTGTTCTATTTACCACATGTGGGAGCCTCACGGTTATGTTACAAGAATGATGCCCTTCCGAGCCCACAAATTTGACTTCTGTGAGGGGAAGGACGTGTCTGCTGCCACTCTGGGTCCCAGGCACCTGGAACAGAGGAGGTACTCAGTGAAAGTTTGTTGACTGAAAAAATGAAAGAATGAATAACAGATTAGCTACTCAGAACATGACTGAAAAACTGAAAGAATGAATGAATGAAAGTCCCACACACTTGAAACATCAGTCCCTACACTTCTTCCCTGGTCAGAGTTAGATTCCTGGGTGGGACGGATTCTGTTTCTTAAGAAGCATTAAAGTATCACTAGACTGTAAAGGCAACAGAGGAAACTATTGGGTTGGCCGAAAAGTTCGTTCGCATTTTCTTGTAACATCTTACAGAAAAAAATCCAAACAAACTTTTTGGCCAACCCAATATATTCAACAGGACTCTTGTAAAGAATAAAATTACATGTGGTAGGAAGGAATACTTCTATGAGCTCACGGGGTAAATTAAATCACAGAAGATGGCTGTTTAGTTGTCCACTAAGGAGGCTGAGCCCACTTAACTGAAACTCATTTTGCGTTGCCAAGTGGAGTCTGCAGGTTTAGTCTTGGAGTTGGAGTGCTCAGGATCACAGAGGAGATACAAGGCCCTTTCCTCCTTTCCCTCATACTGCATAAACTGTCAGAGCAAGACACCCCTGCCTTCACCCAGTCCTGCCCCTAGCCAACTCTACTAGGCCATCAAGGGCTGACTCCCAGGCCACCTCCTCTAGGAAGCCTTCCCTGATGCCTAGATGGAAATGTTCAAGTCTCCCTTCTTCAATTCCCTTCTGGCTTATAGACCAGGTTGTGGGTGCCCCATGCCCACGCTGGGCTGGCACTGCTGCAGGGTAGGGCTGTCCCCTTCACTTCTTTATCTGAAGAGGAACACAGCACAGATCTGATGCCAGAGGAAATGAAATTCATATACGATCTGCAGAAGTCTTAATGTGCTAAGTCGCTTCAGTCCTGTCTGACTCTTTGCGACCCCATGGACTGCAGCCCCCCAGGCTCCTCCTTCCATGGGATACTCCAGGCAAGAATACTGGAGAGGGTTGCCATTTCCTTCTCCAGGGGATCTTCCTGGAGATCAAACCCATGTCTCCTGCTTGGCAGATGGATTCTTTACTACTGAGTCACCTAGAAAGCCCCAAGTCAAGCTTAATAAGTACCTTTAAAATTGGACTTCTCAAAGCACATGCTGATATAGGTTATGGGTCTCCAGGAGTGGACCAGGATATGTAAGGTTTCTCAAACTTACTTGACTTTGGACCTTTTGGTTCAAGTAATGACTTGTTGCACGGAACATACTTTGGGAAATGTTAGAGAATGCTATTGAATCTAGATATATTTTAACAGCCCCCTCATTTTTTTAGAGAAAGAGTCAAGCCCCAGAGATGAACTAGCAGAATCAGGACAGCACACAGGTTGCTTCTCGTCTCACCTTAACCGCAGAAGCATCACCAAGGATGAGAATGAGTCCTGAGCTCCAAGCTGAGGGGATCAAGGCAGCAACGTGACTCTGGAAAAGTCTGGGCTCAGTTTGACCTGCCCAGTACCTGGCATCTTCCAGGCAAGGCCAGAGCCACAGTCTGAGTCTTTAAATGGGGGCTACAGGGGTCAGGTGGAGCCTTCGGGAGTCTACTGGTCTTATTAATTTATGGGATGGTGGCAGAAACCTAAATGCTGCTCAGACCATGGTCTCGGCCATCCCAGAAGAGGTAGGAGGGGCCTTAGCCATCCTGAAGGTCTCCTTTTTCCCAGGGATCTTATGAGGCTGCCCAGGGATAGGCTACCTTGTCTTTTCAGTGTCCTGACACCTCCCAACTTTCTGGCAGCCTCCTCCACAGAAGTCTCTAGAGTTCATCCTCAGTAAGCTACAAAAGGCAGGAGCTGGCAATGTCAGGCAGCCCAGATGCCCAACAGCAGAGTGTGGTTGAGTGAATCTTAGGTTGATTCATGAACTCCTAGGAATGAGAGGCAGGAGAAAGGGGAGACAGTGGGTACAAAGGAGAAAAGGCAGCCCCTGCCACCAGGGAGCTGAGTGCGGTGGTTGACCACAGAGGTTCTAGCCAACACTTCTAAGCTGTGTGGCTTCAGGCAAATACTAGATCCTTCTGAGCCTTGATTTTTGCATGCATGCAATGGGATGAGATGGTAGTACCCACTCCACAGGGCTGTTAGGAGGATTTAGTTCGTCAGTCCCTCAAAGCAGCATCTGCCATGCTTACCATCTTTAAGAAGCAGCCCCAGGGTGGGGCAGTTCCTTGTTCTGTGTGACATGTACCTGAGTTCCTCAATCTCCCCATTTCACCATTTCCTCAGCTAGAAAATAGAGTCGATATGGCAGCTGTAATGGTTAGATTTAAGCAAGCTAATTCACAAAAAGGACTTGGAAGTGTGGATGCTATGTAATAAACACTCAAACATGCTATTATTTTATCAGTGACACAGGGAAATGAGGATACAAATGTTAAGATGTGGGACTTCCTTGGTGGCCCAGAGGCTAAGACTCTGTGCTCCCAATGCAGGGGTCTGAGTTTGATCCCTGGTCAGGGAACTAGATCCTGAAGGCTACAACTAAGAGTCTGCATGCTGCAACTAAAGATCCTAGGAGCTGCCACTAAGACCCAGCTCAGCCTAAATAAATAAATATTAGAAAAGAAAATATTACCAAGTGGAAAAAAAAAAAATCAAGTTGCATAATTTGCCTGGGCTTTGTTTCCCAACTGCAGCAGTTCCCCAGGTTCGGGGGAGGCTGGGCAGGCGGGCAGGTGGTGTATACCCATCCTTACAGGCCTGGAGCCCCTGTCCTCACGAGGCATGTGTCCCAGGATGCACCCCTTAGGGGGCGGGGTGAAGGGGGGTGAATTTCCCATCCATCCTGGGGCGTGGGGAAGGCTTCTGGTCATGAAAAGATTTCACACCAAAATCCCAGGAGCCCAATAACTGATCCCAAAACCCCTTTGCCATGTTCCCCAGGGTGCTGAGGGGTCTAGACAGGACCCCTCATTCCCTGCTCAATGTCAGAGTTCCCAGGGAGGATCCAGTTAACCCCGGGTTCAATTAATTCTTGCTTGACACTCTAATGTGCATATGCTAATTCTAACCTTTCAGAGATGGGCTTCAGTAAAGATGGGCAGTCAGGCTCACACATATTGGTTCTTGTCTTCTGTAAAGTTTTGAAGTAAATAAAAATGTTGAAATAAAACACACACACACAACTTTATGATCTCACATTTTCTCTGTCCCCAGCTGCATATGGAACCTTGACGAACTCCTACTCTCCTTGAATTATGTCTTTAAGGCTCTGACATTTAGCAGAGGTTTTTATGAGCACAGTTATTAGTCATCCTTCAAAGCAACCACATGAAATGGGCCAGGGGCTTATGTTCTTTAGCAGACAGAAAGGTTGAGTCACTCACAAGGTTCAGATATGGTTTAAATGTGTAGGGAGATTATATATATTCATATGTACATATCAGTCAAGCTATACTTATCCCTAATAATGCGGGAGGGGGTATTATTTTTAGATTAAGCTAACTTTTTTGGAAACTTACCATTGTACCAGAGCCTATTCTAACCATTTAATAAACATACCTCTTGTGATTCTCAAGGCAACCATAGGAGGTAGATATTATTACTGAATCTTACCAAAGGAGGAAACCTAACTCAGAAAGGTTAAGTGACTGGCCCAAAGTCCCAGGCAACAGAGGAGTTTTTCTGGCTCTGAAGACATGTATTATCAGTTGTATCGTCCTGCCTTATCATGAAATGGAATCCTTATAAAACCCGTACGCTTTCTTTGAGCAAATAACACGACTGTCTTGGCTATAGGCTTGAGAGACAGTGGAGTCCCCAATGACAAAAGTCAGCCTCTAAGACTCTCCCATAGTATATATTTTTTAATTTATTTTTGGCTACGCTGGGACTTTGTTGCTGCATGTGTGCTTTCTCTAGTTGTGGAGCACAGGCTCCTCACTGCGGTGGCTTTTCATTGCAGAGCACAGCCTCTACATGAGCAGGCTTTAGAAGTTGCAGCATGAAGCCTCAGCAGTTGTGGAGCACAGGCTTTGTTACTAGGTAGCGTGTGGGATCTTCCTGGACTAGGGATCGAACCTGTGCCCTCTGCATTGGCAGGCAGATTCTTAATCCACTGCACCACCAGGGAAGTCTGAATTTCCCATAATATTGACACTTGTCCCAAGGAAAGAGAATGGGCTCTGGGACAGACCGATCTGGACCAAACTCCAGCTCTGCCATTCACTAGCTGCATCTCCCTGGGCTCGCAGGGGCCTTCCCCTAGTGGAATATTTGGATTTCCATCTGCTGAGTGACACAGCACCCAGGTATGCCCTGCAGAGGCTTCCTGCACCTGGCTCCCACTCTTCTGAGAGGAGAGGTGATGCTTGTGAGCTTACCTGGGCCTGTGGTTGCCTGGCCCACCTGAATTTGGACTGAGATGTAATTCATGAAGTGGAACTATTGAAGGCAGCCAGAGTCTGATATGTCAGAACACCTTCCTTTAAACAGACCAACATCCCAGTAGGCAGTGCCCATGTGACCAGGTGACCAGGGGCACATCTACAAAGAGCTCTTGCTTCTCCAAGTCCTCAGCCCTGGCGCCTACCCCCCACCAAGGAAGGCGGGGACCTCAGACCCATGTGGGGTCCATAGAGAGGCTGCAGGGCAGCAGGGAAACAGAATGTTTCCTTCTCCTGAGGGCCCCCAACCCTCATGTTCTAAATGGAGAACACTGGCTCTATCCTGTGGAAAGTCCCCAAGTGAACGGACTAACAATTGACTCCAGCTGGACCTCTCTGCTAACTCTGGCCACATTTCCCATACTTCCGTTCCCGGAATCCATCCCTTGCCCCTTCTAGATCTGAAAGTGACCCCTGGGCCTCCTGGGGATGCAACTCTCCGCCTGCTGTGGCTCATATCTGGGGCTGCTCCTTCCTGGGGAGGAGTCAGCCAGCTGCCCATTGTCAGCCCCCATGCCCTCCACCTCCGCTGCCTTCCTGTCCCTGGGGTGAGGCCGCCCTGGGGGCTCCCTGAGACTGAAGACAATTGTCTCAAATAAAGAAGCACTGGCCTCCTCCCCTTGTGGCTAAAATTATCAGAAAGTGAACATGCATTGCTGACCTTAATCCTCCCCCTGCCCTGGTCCCTCTGGGAGCCTGTGCTGCCCCTCACTCAGACCCACAAGCCCTTCCTGGATGAGGCAGCTTCCTTCTAAAAGAGCTACAGTATGGCCCGCTTTCTCCGGCTCCTCATCTTGTACACAAAGATCATGGGGTCCAAGGACCAGGGGGTGCTAGTATGTCTCCCAAGAGGTGTGGAAGCTCCATTGTGGTCCCCTCTGCCATTGCCAAGACCACAACCACCATAAGCCTCCGCTCTGTGGATGCACAGCAACCGTCTTTATCCCTCGCCTCCCAACCACTGCACAACCGTCTCCATGCTGGCTTCCTCCTCACTTGCTGATGTTCCTCACTTCCTTGCATCCTTGCTGTTGGATAGACCCCAGCTCCTGTATTATTTCATTGTATCTAAAATGCTTCCAGGAAGGAATGTCAAAGCTTCTTTAAAAAACACCTAGGAAGATGTGCCCAGGGCTAAGTCCCCAACAAGAAATATTTGGTGAGCATGTTGGTGAAGAACTTGGAAATGCCCCCTGTCATTTGTCCCTTCATCAGGGACACAAGCAGGAGCAGAAACCAGGCATGCCCTGCAGGGCACAAAACCCCTTGTTCACGTCATCAGGCAGAATCTTCTCAAGGCTTCTGTGTGGCAGGGAGGGCAGGGATTTTGCAAGAGGGGTGACCCGAGGCCCCGATCAGGGAGGTGGCTGGCTCTACGCACATGGACCCAGAACTAATTCCCAAGCCCTTGACCTCCGGCTCATCAGCTTTACATCAGCCTTCTTGGGCCCAACTGTCCCAGCTCACAAAAGTTAGGAAAGGAGCAGGGTCGGGGACAGAGGAAGAAAAAGCAACGTGTCCCTCCCATGGCTCTGCAGGATCCCTCCCTGAAGAGCTCTCCCTGCCTTGGTCCTACCTTTGCCTCTGTCCGCCAAAATGACCCTCCCTGCAGTGTGCTGTCTCTCGGCTGAGTAGTAGAAATATCACAGGTTGTGGCATCAGGCGGGCTGGGTTGGAATCCCCGTTTGTCAGGGACAGTCGCCGTTCACACCTGTTGTCTTTATAGAAAGATGCCTCGGGGCTCCTTTTCCTCTAAATGTGCCCCCGTCAGGACCGTCTGTGGCATGCCACCTTACTAAGGCAGAAGGCACGGCACGCGGGCAGCTGGAAGTGGCCTGGCTGGGTCCCAGATAGTGCTGTGATTGGAGAAGGAACAGAGAATGAAGTGTCCCTTTGAGGACACTGACAGGGAAGTGGGTGCTGGCTGTAGCCGTGGGAGGTTCTGGGGCCCCAGGAGGAAGCCCTGGCCAGGTCTGGAGATGCAGAATCTGAACTCCGGGGGCCAGGCCCTGCATCTGGTGACAGAGGCATCTTGGGACAGTGCCACCACCTTGCCCACCTCTGGGGGTGGGGGTGGGGAGGGGCATCACTCACAGCATGGTCTCAATGAATGATGCCACCTGGAATTGGGCAGGGCACGACCTACCCATCTGTGAAGGGCCGTCTACCTAAAGTGCCCACAGAAAAGCAAGTGAGCAGACGTTAGATCACATCAGAGGGCAGGAATAAATAGGCAGCAGAGAAGTTACCAACACAGAAGAAAGGTAAACTCCCAAGCAGAGAAGTTACCAACACAGAAGAAAGGTAAACTCCCAAGAAGGAGAGGAAGCATCCTCGTCAGTCTGGGGAGGAGTTTTAAATCAACCCGACTCATCCCAATCAACATTGACTGAGCATCTACAGTGTGCTGAACCCGGGCAGTTACTGGGGTGGGGGAGGGGGTGGGCACTGCCACTGAGGAGCTTCTGGGCCAGGAGGGAAGTGGGCAGGCCACCCCCTGCCGGCCCCGCAGGGCAGGGCGGGCTCAGGGAGGTGCAGGGTGGGCCCAGAGCAGAGGAGGAGCTCCGGGGAGGGTGCGTCGGGTCAACTCTTCTGGCTTCACGGAGAGTAGAGTCGGGTCACCAAGGTGATGGGGATGCAGGTATGCAGGTTGTCATCTCGGCCATAGAGCCAAGCCTTGGAGAGCTGGATTGACATCCATTCAGGACCTCCAGGGTCCAGGGATTGGGATCCAGCAGCAACCTGAGGTCAGATCTTAAAAGAGTCTTCAATTCCAGGCTGAGGAGTTTGAACTTGATTCTGAAGAAGAAGCCACAAGATGTTTCTTAGCAAAGGGGTGACTCGGTCAGATTCCTTAATAGCCTGGGAGCTGTGGTCCCTGCTTATGCTGTACCCCGCCCCCACCCCGGGATGCCCTGCCAGGGCTTTCTCCTCTGCACCACTCTCTGTCAGTGAAGGGGGGCTCACACTAGAAGCAGCTCGAGTCCTGGGCAGCACAAAGGAGGACCGCTGCCAGGAGCAGAGAGCGTTTGGCCCAGGCTGAGCCCCTTCAGTCTGTGGGAAGCACTCTGTCCCTGCAGAAATCGGCTTCCCAAGGGAGATGGCTTGAGGCCACTTGGATTGCTAACCAATGCATCCAGCTAGCCTGGGAGGACCCAAGAGTCCTCATGAACTTTTTCACTGCTGGTTGCTCCAGCAAGTAGATTTTCCATGACCATCTCATACCAGTAAAATGCAATGCCATACACTGCCTGGTGTATGAGTGTCTAGGCCTGCTGTGGCAGATGACCACAAACTGGGTGGCTTAAAACAACAGAACTGTACTCTCATAGTTCTGGGGGCCAAAAGTCCAAAATCAAGGCGTTGGGAGGGCCATACTCCCTGCAAAGCCTCTAGATGAGAATCCTGCCTCACTCTACCAGCTTCTGGTGGCTCCAGGAGTTCCTTGGTGCATGGCTGCATCACTCCACACTGGCCTCCTTCCTGCTCCTTGTCTTTGTATCTCCTCCTCTCCCACCTCTTCTAAGGACACTTGTCTTTGAGTTTAGGGCCCACCTGGATAATCCATGGTGATCACATTTCAGGATCCATGACTTAATTACATCTGCAAAGACCCTTTTTAAAAAGTAAGGTCACATTCCCAGATTCGGGGGCTTAGGATGGGGCATGACTTTGGGGGGCCACCTTTCAACCTATGACACGTGGTCTTTGGATTCAGACAGAGTCAGGAGGAAATCCTGTCTTATAATTACTAGCTAAGCTGGTCTTGGGCAAGTTTAGAAATCTCCTTGAACATCATTCCTTTATCTTTAGGTCATCCCTGTAGCTCAAACGGTAAAGAAGCTACCTGCAACACAGGAGACCCAGGATCGATCCCTGGGTTGGAAAGATCCTCTGGAGAAGGGAATGGCAACCCTCTCCAGTATTCTTGCCTGGAGAATCCCATGGACAGAGGAGCCTGGTGGGCTACAGTCCGTGGGATCGTGAAGAGTTGGACATAACTGAACAAGTAACACTACTATTTGCCAAGCTGGCCTTGGACAAGTTTAGAAATCTCCTTGAACATCATTCCTTTATCTTTAAAACAAGGAAAATATTTATTCATAAGGTTGTTATAAGACTTTCATGAGATGATGGTCACTTAGCATACAGTCCACAGTACATGGCATGGAAGATGATGATTAAAACAATGATGAACTGACTCAGAGAAGTGGAGGGAGTTGCCCAAGGCCACACAGCTACTTAGGTAGCAGAGCCAGAACTGGAACTCAGATCTCTCTCTTACACCAAAGGACAGCCTCTTGACATATGACTTGTGCTCTAATTACCTGCATTGAAGTTTTGACCCTGCTCTGTTGGCTGGTTCCTCAAGGACATCTCATGCTCCTCTGGTCTATCCCAGAGACTATGGACCCCTTGGCAAGTGGGTGAACAGCATCTCAAAGCAGAGTGAACAGCCAACTACTGGCTCCAAGGAGGTGAGATTAGGATCAGAGTTATTCCACTACAACGAGGGAAATCAGATTTGACCTCCTCTATAAGGAGGAGTCGTGTAAGAAGCAGTTGGTCACAGCATCACCACTGGGGTTGCTGACCATTCACCTTGGGACAGTGATGGGGTGGACTCAGTCCACACACTGTCTCATCAAGCCTTGCCTCTTCCCTGTGGGACAGAAGGAACATCACATACAGAGTTTAACTCACTTGTGTTGAGAAAACAAGGCTTTTTCTGCATCTGGGGAAGCAAAGGACTCAGTTCAGTTCAGTCCCTCAGTCGTGTCTGACTCTTTGCAACCCCATGGGCCGCAGCACGCCATCACCAACCTGCAGACCTTGCTCAAACTCATGTCTATCGAGTCAGTAATGCCATCCAACCATCTCATCTCCTTCTCCTCCTGCCGTCAATCTTTCTCAGCATCAGGGTTTTCTCCAATGAGTTGGCTATTTGCCTCAGATGGCCAAAGTATTGGAGCTTCAGCATCAGCCCTTCCAATGAATAGTCAGGACTGATTTCCTTTAAGATTGATTTGATCTCCTTGCAGTCCAAGGGACTCTCAAGAGTCTTCTCCAACACCACAGTTCAAAAGCATCAATTCTCTGGTGTTCAACTTTCTTTATGGTCCAACTCTCACATCCATACACGACTACTAGAAAAATCATAACTTGGACTAGATGGACTTTTGTCAACAAAGTAATGTCTCTGCTTTTTAATATGCTTTCTAGGTTGGTCATAGCTTTTCTTCCAAGGAGCAAGCATCTTTTAATTTCATGGCTGCAGTTATCATCTGCAGTGATTTTGGAGCCCAGGAAAATAAAGTCTGTCACTGTTTTCATTGTTTCCCCATCTGTTTGCCATGAAGTGATGGGATCGGATGCCACGATCTTAGTTTTCTGAATGTTGAGTTTTAAGCCAGCTTTTTCACTCACCTCTAGCAAAGGACTCCTGCTGCTGCTGCTGCTGCTGCTGCTGCTGCTAAGTCACTTCAGCCGTGTCCGACTCTTTCGACCCCATAGATGGCCTCCTACCAGGCTCCTCTGTCCCTGGGATTCTCCAGGCAAGAACACTGGAGTGGGTTGCCATTTCCTCCTCCAATGCATGAAAGTGAAAAGTGAAAGTGAAGTCGCTCAGTCGTGTCCGACTCTTAGCGACCTCATGGACTGCAGCCTACCAGGCTCCTCTATCCACCGGATTTTGCAGGCAAGAGTACTGGAGTGGGGTGCCATTGCCTTGCGACAACAAAATCAAGGCAGGATTAACTCCTCCCTCTAGGAACTCTTTGAAACCTGATCTCCCTTCCCACCCCACAAAGACATAACTTTGATCTTTAAAGCCACTGTCACTCAGATTTCCCAGACCTGCTGTCTTGGGAGGCACCTGCCAGCTTTCACAGGGGAAACTTCATATTAGTGCATTTACTACCTATAGTGACACTGGACTCAGTTTTGGGCTGTGGGGAGAAAGACATGGGCCTGGGCTTCTGTTGTGGGTGGCAGTGCATGCTTAGTCATTTCCCACTCTTTGTGACCCCATGGACTGTAGACCCCTAGGCTCCTCTGTCCATGGGATTCTCCAGGCAAGAATACTGGAGCAGGTTGCCATTTCCTCCTCCAGGGGATCTTTCCTACCCAGAGATGAGACTTGTGCTTTCTGTGTCTCTTGTGTCTCCTGCACTGCAGGCAGATTCTTTACCTCTGAGTCATCAGAGAAAGCCTGAAGTGTCAGTTGCTCAGCCATGTCTGACTCTGCGACCCCATGGACTGTAGTCCGCCAGGCTCCTCTGTCCATGGAATTCTCCAGGCAAGAATACTAGAGTGGGTAGCCAATCCCTTCTCCAGGGGATCTGCCCAACCCAGCCATCAAATCCTGGTCTCCTGCATTGCAGGTAGATTCTTTACCATCTGAACCACCGGGGAAGCCCTGTCATGGGTGGGATAGAACCAAAGAAGTGCTTGCCTGCGGAGGATGTCAGAGCCTGGACCCCACACCTGGAGAGGGCCTAGGGGTGGAGGCAGGGAAAGGCCTTGGCAGGGTCCTGGCCAGGTCTTTGGGTTGCTGATCAAAGAATAAAGGTATCATCTAAAAAGGAAATTGGTGGGAGGGGCGGGGAGCGGAAAGGACAGGATTATCTCCCTCCTAGTGAAATGGAAAGGTTCTGGCAGCAGGAAAAAGAAAAAAAACAAAGGCAAGTGGGTGGCCATCCTGGCAGGAATGGGGACTGGGAGGAAGAGCAGAAGGGCTCTTGGCCAAGTGGTGACTCACAGGTACAAAGCCCTGCAAGCACAGGGCAAGTCCTGAGCTGTGACCCGTGGTCCCAGGAGACCTCAGAGACCCAGGCCTCGGGGTGGGGAAGAGGAAACTTAAAGATTCCACATCCTGCAACGAAGGTCAAAGGCCCCTTGGTGCTTCAGTTAAGATCTGGCCTAGCCAAATATATTAACTAACAAAATAGAAAGTGAAAGTGAAAGAAAGTGAAGTCGCTCAGTCGTGTCTGACTCTTTGCGACCCCATGGGCTGAAGCCTACCAGGCTCCTCCATCCACGGAGTTTTCCAGGCAAGAGTGATGGAGTGGGTTGCCATTTCCTTCTCCAAGGGATCTTCCCAACCCAGGGATCGAACCCAGGTCTCCTGCATTGTAGGCAGACGCTTTACCGTCTGAGCCACCAGGGAAGTCAACTAACAAAATAACAACAACAACAACAAACTACCTCATAAGCCACTGCCGACGATGTCTGCTAATCCACCCGCATGTGGATCCACCCCCATTTCATCTTTCCCGGGTGCGGGAGTCCATTCTGGAATCCACTGGCCCTGGGTGCTCCAGGAAGGTGGGTGACCTCCAGAGTCTCTGCTTGATGTTTGGCCTTATTGGGTGGGGTAAGGGCCTAGAAACTGGAGGGACAGGCATGATTAATGACAGAGGGGCCTCCTAAGTAAAGCAGAAGGACCCTCCTCTTCATTCCCTTTAAAGAGCCCCCCACCTGTTATGCCCTGTGTCCTCACCAGGGCCACAAGGGGAGTTGCTGATTGGTTTCCTTCTCTGGTTCTTCCTGAGCTGAGAAGAATGGATTGGGCTGCAGCAAAAGGGGAGAGAAAGACTGTGTTCATGAAAGATGGCATTGATTCTGTTTTTGAAAAGGACTGAACCCCACTTCTGAAATGAGTCACTGTGGGAATGATTTGAAATGTGACACTTGTCTTTTCTTTTTTTTTTTTCTTTAAAAAAATTTTTTATTAACCATAACTTTCCCAAAGGCTATAGTAGCAAGTGATTCATATAAAAAGTTAAAATTTGTTAGTAGTACCTAATTGAAAATATAAATACAGTGAAACATCTTTCAGTCATCAAAGTCACTATACATAGGATTTTCTTAGCCTGGAATTTGGCCTGTACAAATGTTGATAAGACATCTGACTATGCCTAGTGCCACTGCATAAAGCAGAAATGTTCTTGTAGATGCTCTAAGCTCTGCCTTGTGCTTTTTTTCTTCAACACGTTAAAGTCTTTATTAAAGTGAAAGTGACGTCGCTCAGTCGTATCCGACTCTTTGCGACCCCATGGACTGTAGCCTGCCATGCTCCTCCGTCCATGGGATTTTCCAGGCAAGAGTACTGGAGTGGGTTGCAATTACCTTCTCCAGACATTTGTCTTTTCATCTCATCTTTGCCTCCTGAAATTTCAAAGTTGAGTCTGGCAAGGGAAGTGGGGAAAGATTTAATAAAGTAAGTTTGCAAAATGTTTCTTCTTGCTTTTCTCTCTCATTCATTTACTCATTCCCAAGAATCACGTATGGACCTAACAGAAGCAGAAGATATTAAGAAGAGGTGGCAAAAATACACAGAAGAACTATACAAAAAAGATCTTCATGACCCACATAACCATGATGGTGTGATCACTCACCTAGAACCAGACATCCTAGAGTTCGAAGTCAAGTAGGCCTTAGGAAGCATCACTACAAACAAAGCTGGTGGAGGTGATGGAATTCCAGTTGAGCTATTTCAAATCTTAAAAGATGATGCTGTGAAAGTGCTGCAGTCAATGTGCCAGCAAATTTGGAAAACTCAGCAGTGGCCACAGGACTGGAAAAGGTCAGTTTTCATTCCAATCCCAAAGAAAGGTAATACCAAAGAATGCTCAAACTACCGCACAATTGCACTCATCTCACACGCTAGCAAAGTAATGCTCAAAATTCTCCAAGCCAGGTTTCAACAGTACATGAACCATGAAATTCCAGATGTCCATGTTAGATTTAGAAAATGCAGAGGAACCAGAGGTCAAATTGTCAACACTCAGTGGATCATCAAAAAAGCAAGAGAGTTCCGGAAAAAATATACTTCTTCTTTATTGACTATGCCAAAGCCTTTGACTGTGTGGATCATAATAAACTGTGGAAAATTCTTCAAGAGATGGGAAAACCATACCACCTTACCGCCTCCAGAGAAATCTGCACGCAGTTCAAAAAGCAACAGTTAGAACAGGACATGGAAAAACGGACTGATTCCAAATCAGAAAAAAAGTACGTCAAGGCTGTATATTGTCACCTTGTTTATTTAACTTATATTCAGAGTACATCATGCGAAATGCTGGGCTGGATGAAGCACAAGCTGGAATCAAGACTGCCAGGAGAAATATCAACAACCTCAGATATGCAGATGACACCACCCTTATGGAAGAAAGCAAAGAGGAACTAAAGAGCCTCTTGATGAAAGTGAAAGAGGAGAGTGGAAAAGCTGGCTTAAAACTCAACATTCAAAAAATGAAGATCATGGCATCTGGTTCCATCACTTCATGGCAAGTAGATGCAGAAAACAATGAAAACAGTGACAGACTTTATTTTCTTGGGCTCCAAAATCACTGCAGATGGTGACTGCAATCATGAAATTAAAAGACTCTTGCTCTTTGGAAGAAAAGCTATGACCAACCTAGACAGCATATTAGAAAGAAGAGAAATTACTTTGCAGACAAAGTTCTGTCTAGTCAAGGCTATGGTTTTTCCAGTAGTCATGTATGGATGTGAGAGTTGGACTATAAAGAAATATGAGCACTGAAGAATTGATGCTTTTGAACTGTGGTGTTGGAGAAGACTCTTGAGAGTCCCTTGGACAGCAAGGAGATCCAACCAGTCCATTATAAAGGAAATCAGTCCTGAATATTCATTGGAAGGACTGATGCTGAAGCTCCAATACTTTGGCCATCTGATGTGAAGAACTGACTCAGTGAGAAAGACCCTGATGCTCAGAAAGATTGAAGGCAGGAGGAGAAGGGGATGACAGAGGATGAGAGGTTTGGATGACATCACCAACTCGATGGACATGAATTTGAGCAAGCTCCAGGAGTTGATTATGGACAGGAAATCTGGAGTGCTGCAGTCTATGGGGTTTCAAAGAGTAGGACACGACTGAGTGATTGAACTAAAGAAGAATGTGGTACAAAGACATGTTAGTGGGATATGAAGCCAGAAGACCTGGATCAGGGTCCCAGGTCAATGCAGCCCAGAGGCTGTCATCCTCCTGCAGACCCCTGCAGGTGTGCCCGATCCTTCCTGCTGCTTCTGACCCAGACTGAGCACAGGCTGTGAACAGAAGGGTAGGATGGCATGGTGAGGATGTCGGCCTGGGCATTAGATCCCACCAGAATGTTTCTCTGAGAAGCCAGTACAGCTGCACAGAACATTCCAACCAGCTGGGGTGGGGGTGGAGGGGGTGGAGAGTGGCCTCTGGCTCCAAGCTGTGTTTGTGGGGGCTGTTTGATCCTTAAATAGGCATTAAATTGAACTTTTTGAAAGATCCCTTATGAAAGTGTTTCCATCTAAAATAGAAACTGCTTGATATTATTTTCAGCTTTCTAAGAATGAGCCCCAGATCCTTGTATGAGCCCCTTAGTTGAGGAAGATAGGGGGAGGTTTGAGAAAGCAGAGACCCAGAAAGCTTGAGGTTATTTGTCTCCTTTTAGAATCACAAACTCCCCAGGTTAGAAGGACCCCCACAGTCATTTCTGACAGTCCTCTGCCTCCAGGCAAGATCATCCTTAGCAATGGAGCAAAAGGGTCCATTCCCTATCCAATATGTCTGTTTCCAATATGTCAGTTAGGTGCCCATGATCTGGGGGCTGCAGCGGCAGGTTATGGGGTGAGAACAGATGCACTCTTGCTGTCTGAGACCCTGCCTCAGGTTCGGGTCCTCCCACTTCACCATCCATGCCTCCTCATTCCTCTGCAGGGACACACTGCCTTTTCTCTGCCCCACCAACCTGCAAACCCACCGTGCCAGGCAGACAGCAGGCACTTGATCACCAAGTGCTGACCTCAGTCACCCCTTGCACCGACCAGCCTGCAGGGTTGCAAAGAAAGGGTCCTCCACCTGGGGACCTGGCTGGAGGGCATGTTTTCAGCTCTCTTGTTGGAGCTCCAGGCAGAGGAAACCTGGGGATACCTTCCCACACTACCTCTCCCTCCCAACCCAGATCCAAGTCCATTCTCACATATATAGAACACCTGCCCAGCCCTTGCCTTCCTTTCAGACAGAGCTGTGCTGGGGGGTCCAGCCCAGTGAGATTCCGGCTGCCACGCTCCCAGTGCTAGGACCACGGTAGTCATATGTCCTGGGGGTGGGTGGGAGGCAGAGAGTATCACAGCCTCTAGAACCATAAGCGGTAAAGAAGAGTCAGGGCTGAGGTCCCCCAGCTACCTTGCCAGCCTAACAGAGTCACTGTGGGCAGCGGTCCCCAGGAGCAGCCTGGTCTCAAGGCAAGTAAAGAATGAAGGGACTCGGGAGTAGGGTGATTGAGTCACTCTAGTGAGAAGTGGCCAGGTCCAGAACACATTTAAGAGCTAAGGTGAAGAGAACTTGCTGATGGACTCGATTTGGGAAATGAGGGATTGTAGTGGGTTAAATAGCATCTTCCCAAAACTCATGTCTACCGGGAACCTCAGAATGGGACTTTGTTTAGAATAGCATCTTTGCAGGTGTAATTAAAGTGGGGCTATACTTGGTTAGGATAGGCCCTAAGCCCCTGCATGGGCTTCTGGCACCTCTTCATGGTCTCCTGGCATCTCAAGGCAGAAAGAAGTAGGAAGGAAGAAGAGTCAGGTTAGCCCCATCTGTTGGATGTTTGTTCGTTTGTTTGTGTTTAACCAGGAGAGCTGAAATCCGCCCAGGAGCTTCTAACACACTCCCCTTATGTTCACTGGCCAGAACTGCCCCATGTGGCACTCAGGTGCTCCAACCAGAGGCTAAGCTCCCTTCTTAGCTGTGACAGCTGAATACGGCAAGGGGAACAAGGACGAGGACAGTTGGGTCATCCACTCAACAGTCTGCCATGAGGACAATCACGACCTCAACACTTCTATCTGTCTACGCTGGGCTGCCTTTTAGAATTACCCTCCCACCACCATCCCTTCCCCTCCTCACCTCATGACCCCACCTTGCAAGGTAAGAAGACCAGATATTACTTATTCCTGTTTTACAGGTGAGGAAACTGAGGCCCAGAGCTCACAAGGGATTTGTCCAGAGTCACAAAAAAATCCATGGCTTGAGACCAGCCCTCGAGCTCGGTTTCCTGGCTCCCAACTCGGCCCGTAGCACACCCAATAAAATATATGAACCAGATGGTCTTCAGACAGGTCATTGTTTCTGGTGTGCAACCTTGCGGGGAGACTGGCATGACTGTGAGTGAGCTCCTAACTGCCTTTCAACAGACACTCTGCCACAATCCTTCTCCCTTCAACGGAGGATATATAGTCAAGGCATCTCCTTCCGCTTGATGGGCTAATTGCTCAATTGAATTAGTGCAAATTCCTGCTGTCTCTGAGAGTTGAGTTGTCTATAAAATAGGCTCTCTTGGCAGGTCCAAAAGGCCAAGACAGGGGAGGCAGAAGCAAAGAACACGTGTACCCTCTGCCTCGGCTGCTGAAGTCTGGCGCTCAGGTCATGTCAACACTTGTATGTGTTCTTGGATGGCAGGATGGGCCCAAAGTGCGGTTGGTGCCAATACCCAGCTGATCCAAGCTACTCACACATGTTGCTGGGCCAAGACGAGTAAGGAATTCAGAGGCAGATAGGGTGGGCAGAGGGGCGTGGGCGTGGCTTCTGTTCAGCCTGCCTGAACCCAGATAGCATCAGGGCCTCATTCTCCCCCATCCAGCCCTCCATCCCAGCCTGACCAGCAAAGCTTCTCTGCCTTAGGACAAGAAAGGCTGCAAGACAAAGAGGACTGGAAATCTGTTCTCTAAATGTCTGCAGGGAACATGGTGCCTCGCGCTGGCTCTAGCAGGAACAAGAAGTGGCTTATTTGTTTGTGGCATTGTGCAAAGACTGGCTGATTTGCGCCCTAACAGACCATCCTGAAACTGACTGGGCTTGAGTTCAGGTGAAAAGAAAAATATCCCTGGAGGTGAATTGGACTGCACTGTTAAGTGTTGAGCAGTTCCTGTGTCCTGAGCACACAGTAGGACTACATTATCTACCCTCCTTTGCAGTTAGGTGCAGTCCATGTAACTAAGTTCTGATCATTGGAATAGCGTGTTTACCACTGATATGTGGGGTTGCTTGTTCCAGCAATAAGCTAACAGCAGTGACCCTGGCATTTACCCTGCTCTGTGGGAGGCAGCATGTAGTGGAGGCTTTGGAAGGAGGTATAGCTGGATTCATTTCTTGATTCTGCTGCTTACTAGCTGCTATTCTGCTGCTTACTTACCTCAGCCAAGTTACTTAACCTCTCTGAACCTGTTTTATTGTTGTTTACTCGTTCAGTCGTGTCCGACTCATGTGACCCCATGGACTGTAGCCTACCAGGCTCCTCTGTCCGTGGGATTTTCCAGGCAAGAATACTGGGGTGGGTTGCTATTTCCTTCTTCACTGAACCTGTTAACCCATTTGAAAAGAGAAAATAATCTACCCACTTCCAAAGTGGTTGAAAGAACTTAGGTAATAAATACAAAGTTTTTAGCATAGGACCTAGCCCACAAACAAGCATATGAATGGTAACTGCTGTTATTTTATTGAATTGAAAACAGTTTAAAAGATTATTTTAAAACTTCTGACAATTTAAAATTGTATGATTTCTTTCATAAATACAGTAGCTCTCATCCCCCTTATTCACAGTTTCACTTTCCACAATCTCAGTTACCTGCAGTCAACCATGGTCCAAAAATATTAAATGGAAAATTGCAAAAATAAACAATTCATAAGTTGTCAATTGTGTGCCATTCTGAGTAAAGAATCTGCCTGCAATCCAGAAGATGCCCAAGAGAAGCAGGTTCGATCCCTGGTTTGGAAAGATCCCTGGAGAAGGAAATGGCAACCCACTCCAGTATTCTTGCCTGGAGAATTCCATGGACAGAGAAGCCTGATGACCTACAGTCCATGGGGTTGCAAAGAGTCAGACACGACTGAGCAACTGAGCGCACACAAACAGAGTGGAGTGATGAAATCTCTTCAGTCCCAGCCTGTCTGGCCCAGGAGGTGAATCATCCCTTTGTCTAGCTTATCCTGCCTCTTAATCACTAGCGGCACGGTGGGGTTATCAGATCAGCTGTCAGGGTATCTCAGTGCTGCTGTTTCCGTAACTCTTACTTCACTTAACAATGGTCCCCAAAGCACGAGAGAAGTGATGCTGGCAATTCAGATATGCCAAACAGAAGTCTTAAGTACTTCCTTTAAGAGAAACGGGGACGTTCTCAACAAAAAAAGAAAAAAAATCGTATGCTGAAGTTGCAAAGATCGATGGGAAGAACGAATCTTCTATCTGTGAAACTGTGAAGAAAGAGAAATTCGTGCTAGTTTTGCTGTCACACCTCAAACTGCAAAAGTTACAGCCTCAGTGTGTGATACGTGCTTAGTAAGGATGGAAAAGTTACAGCCTCAGTGTGTGATACGTGCTTAGTAAGGATGGAAAAGTTACAGCCTCAGTGTGTGATAAGTGCTTAGTAAGGATGGAAAAGTCACACCCTCAGTGTGTGATAAGTGCTTAGTAAGGACAGAAAAGGCATTAAATTTGTACAGTAAGACATTTTGAGAGAAAGTCCACACTCACATCACTCTTACTATTATTGTTGTAAGTATTCTATTTTATTACTATTGCTGTCAACCTCTTACTGTGTATAATTTATAAATTAAACTTTATCATCAGTATAAGTGTGTAGGAAATATGCAGGTGTGAGTGCACGCTCAGTTGTATCCAACTGTGTGATCCCGTGGACTGTAGCCCACCAGGCTCCCCCGTCCATGGGATTCTCCAGGCAAGAATCCTGGAGTGGGTTGCCATTTCCTTCTCCAGGGGATCTTTCCAAACCAGGGATTGAACCCACATCTCTTGTGCACCTCCTGCATTGCAGGCAGATTATTCACTCAGAATGGCACACAATTTACAACTTATGATTTGTTTATTTTTGGAATTTTCCTCCTCCAGGGGATCTTCCGACCCAGGGATTAAACCTGTGGCTCCTGCATTGACAGGCGGGTTCTTTACCACTGAGCCACCTGGGTAGGGAATATACCCTATAGTATACATAAAGTATACATAGAGTATACTTACAGTATACATAGAGTATACATGTAGTATACTTATAGTATACATAGAGTATACATAGAGTTTGATAAAAGCAGGGACTACTGTAGCATGAAAGGAAATTGGGAAACTGAGAGGGAAAAAAGAAAATGGTCACTCCCTTGAAATCCTGGACTAAGTGACCAGTCTGAGAATTAAAAATAAATTGATTTTAGAAACAGCTTGCCCTGAGCTGTCCAGAGAAGCAGAGCAGGGAGCCTGGCTTCTAGCTGGACTGAGAGCAGCCTGACCCCAGCCAGCTCCATGTTGTGGGTGGTGGGGCTGCCAGACATTGCAGTGAGCAGCCAAGGCTGCAGGGACTGGCTCTTCCGGACAGGGGGACGTCCATTCTCTGGACCGAATCCTCCCAATCTTGACTTCAGAACAGCTCTGGTTGGACACCAGGAGACACCTGGCCACTTGGAGAAATGGCTGACTCCAGGTCCAAGGAGAAAAATGTATGAAAGCCTAAAGCTTCTTGGCCATATCAAAACCCCAAACTCCTGAGATCATGTCAGAAGGATCTTGAATCAGCTCCCACCAGGTAAGAAGGGGACAATTTGAACATAGTTGGGAAAATAACCACAGTGGATCAAAGTGCACTCGACAGGCTTAACTCCCCGAGCTGCCATGGCTGGTGTGGGAGTCTTGAGACACCAGGAGCCATGGTTGAGTGCAGGGACCTCCATCATGACCCAGGAATAGAGTCACTTAGATAGATGCTCCATCATCTCTAATCTTCATGATACCAGCAGGAAGATTCCTCACTTTTCCCAGAAAACGTTTCCACTAGACTTCTTGTCAGATAACCCTTGTCAGGTTCTTCAGGACTCTGGGGAGTCAGGTGAGCTCCTAGAAGGGGAAGGGAGAGTCTTAAACAAATTGTGGGTCCAGGACTAAAGACAGAGAACAGCACCATCCTCCCCCTCAAATCCTACATCCTCTGCCCAAGCCCTGAGTCTCATCTTCCAGTGCTCCCCTCTCTCCATAGTCACCACCCGCTTCTTTGTCCAGTCCATGATGGCCGCCACCTGGACCACTGTACAGCCTCCAGTGTGTATATTCCATCCCCCGTCCCTCCACCTGCAGGCAGACGTGCCTCCCGATCTTGTTCTTACCCTGCTCAAAACCTTACAATGTTTGCTCAGCGCTCACCCTATTACAACAGCACCTTCTTGAAGAAAGATTTATGCTTTAAATGACAAATCCATCCAAACAAGGAACGTGTCCTCCTTTCAGTCCCGTGAACACCAGGCACAATGCCACCTCTGCACTTCTGCTCCTATTGTCCTTCACCTCCTAAGACACCCTCCCCCACTGCACCTGCTCACACCTCGGGCAGGGGGAAGGCTGAATACCCTGTGCCGCCAGCCAGAGACAGCAGTGTGGCCGGGGAGCAGGAGTAGGAGGTGGTCTGCCAGGCTGAAGGAGGGAGAGGCCACAATCAGACCCATTCTGGGCTCTCAGCTGCTGTCATCCACAACTGTGCCGGTTGCCTGGCCAAGGAATGTCCCCAGAACCCTCCTTCCTCATGCCACCCAGCAAATGGCACACAGAGAGGCAGCGATTCCTATGAGTTCTCAGCCACCTCTCCCCACCACCTCGAGCTGCCCTCTTGAACCATCTCTACCACCCAAAACCTGCTCCAGCAAGTGGGGGATCTAGAAGCCCATACAGTTCCAGAAGGCCAAGACAAATAGTCCCGCTGTAGAAAACAGCATTCCGAATGCAGAAATTGACAGATGCCGTGATCACATTTCAGAGCAATTCAATACTTCCTGAAGTGTAAGCTCCCGTCACCAGAGAAGGGAAGTGTCTGTGCCAGGCATTTGATGAGTTCCCAAGGAAGACACCAAGGGCACAAAGCTGCCTGGCAGCAACCTGCTTCTGAGCCAGGCACCGCCTGAGACATCCTTGAGCTTCCAGGAGACCCCAGAGCAGTGCTTGAGGCCCTGTCTCCCAGTGGGAGCACAGAAAGGCAGCAAGCTTGGTCTGCTCTTTTGGCTACGACCTGAGTGCAGCTAGGCAGCCGCTTCATCTTCATGAAGTTGAACGAGGCTAGGAAGTGAGGGAGAGAGAAGGGCTCAGGGCAGTCTGTCGCCCTGAACACCCCCTCCCCCAACCCTGCTCCATTCCAGAAGGGGCTCACTCATCCCAGAGCCTCGCCTCGCCCTCTGCCTGCAGCGCGGGTCACCAGGGGTATCAGCTGGACAGTAAAGGGATTAACATGTCCGTCCCAGGGCAGTGAGTTACCAGGCAACAAACAACTAGCTCCTCAACCACAGAACACTAGAGATCAGGAATTACCAGTTGTTCTTGCTCCAGTGAATACCAAAATGCCCCTAGGGGGCTCTCAGAACTCCTCTCTAGAAATAGAAAGTGTATGCTGAGGGCATTTGAATCTCAGGGCCTGTCTCTTAATACAGTGCAAAGTTAAAGAGCACAAACTCTGGAGTCAGAAGGAGTGGGCTCAGATTTCACTTTTTACATGCGGTGTGACCCTGGATAAGTCACTTGACTTCTCTGTGCTTAGTTTTCCTCATCTGTAAAATGAAGCTATTAATAGTATCTACCTCTTACAACTGCTTCAGAACAATTCACACCGTAATATACTTCAAGTACCTACAACAATACTCAGCACACCGTAAGGATTGCACATGTTGACTAGCTTTGAGGAAGTCGGCATAACAGAAGTCAAGAGCGGGGGTTCTGAAGATCATGGGAATTTGGACCCTGGTTGTCCTTTTCTAGTTGTGTGACTTTGCACCAGTTATTAAATGCTTTGCACTTCAGGTTTTTCATCTGTTAAAGGGGGGTGATACTAGATAAAAGATTACTAGTAAAAGATTAGATGAATCAATGTCTGCAAAATGCTTAGAACAATGCCCAGCACTGTCGTCACTACTATTATTGCTCTGCGTTGACTATTATGATCACTATCATTTCTCAACTAGGGTTATGGTCATTGTTGCAGATTGAAGGACAGATTTCCCAGAACTTTAGGGCCCAGAAGGTGGTGTCTCCTTTGGTCCTGGGCTTAGGGACAGGCCAACACCCAGCTTGGCTGAAGGGTCCTCATTTGCCTTCGGAGCAGAAGAGGAACCTGCCCACTGCCAGGACCTCCCCCGACACCACGCCCCCAGCCAGATTCAAACAGTATAACAGTATTTTGAGTAAAAAGTGGAAGTTTTGTTTTACAATGACTCCCTCCCCCTTCCTTATATCAGAAACTACCATTAATTATTTCTGGTCCCTTTTCTCTACATTTGCAGGTATATCTAAGCATCATTTTACTAATATAGGTCCTACTATATATATTATTTTAAGATATTCAACTTTTGCTTAATAATATGTCCTCATCCACGAGGCTACAGATTATCTATTTGTGTGGATGGACAATTCGTCCATCATCCCCTCTGTTTTTAAGCACCTACATTTTTTGCTCTTATGAACATTTGTGTGTGTCTTCGTGTACAGGTATTTCTGAGCATGCCATAGAAGAGGAATTCCTATGCCAAAGGGTTGAAAGAGCCACAACTCACCCTCTACCGATCTCTTTACCTGATTCTATTTGTACTGATAAAATTTACCATAAATTACAATGAAGACTTGTTTATTGTCATTTTCCCATTAAAATATAAGCTTCATGGAAACGGGTTTCTGATCTGTCTGATTCACTGCTGTGCCCCCAACTCTCAACTACATTAGTATCTGGCACGCTGTGGGACTCAGTAAATATTGTTGAATGAAAGAATGGATGAAAAGACTTGTACATTTTCAACGTTGATTGTTGTTGTTTATATTGCTAAGTAGTGCCTGACTCTTTGCGCCCCTATGGACTGTCACAAAGCAGCCTTCAGGCTCCTCTGTCCATTGGATTTCCCAGGCAATAATACTGGAGTGGGCTGTGATTTCCTCTTCCAAGGGGACCTCCCCGACCCAGGGATGAAACCCGGGTCTCTTGCATCTCCTGCATTGGCAGGCAGATTCTTTACCACTTTACCACTGGGAAGCCCATTTAATGTTGATAAGTGTTGCCAATTTATTTTCTAAAAGGCTGGCCAGTTTATACTCCACTGAGATAGGGAGACTGCTTCCTCATCCCTCGACCACACTGGAGATGATCAACCTTTATACTGATTTTTCTCATCGAGTAGGGGAAAAGCGTTGCCTCCTCCTTTATACTGTTGCTGTACAAGTTCTTCCCGGGCCCTGCCCAGCCTCTCACCATGAGAAGGTGGCAGCTGGTAGACTGTTTTGAGAAGTTCTGTTTGTTCGCAGTGAGCATGCGCAGAGCTACAGGCCTGGCAGCCGCCAGGGAGAGCCGGGTGGAGGTGGGGCTGCAGTCCAAAGCGCCGGCAGGAAGGGGTCTGGACACTGTCACAGCTGCTACAGGGGCAGCTGTGGGTGGATAGCGACAGCTGCTACACAACTGGAGGCAGAAGAGAAGCTGTCTGAGGGGGAGGCCTTTGGGAGCCAAAAAGCGGGGCTGAGCATCCATCAAAGGGGACTGTGTGTGCTTGGGAGGGGAGGCTGCCAGGCCACTCCTCCCAGAGGGATGGGAGGTCCCCGAGTGGCCGATCCTGCCAAACTCTGAGTCATTGACCTTCATCTTCAAAGGTCTTTCCCAGAGATTCAAAGTGATTCTTCCCTCCCAGAGGGATCTGGTATGACAGCGAGTGTCTAAAAGCTTCATTGTTGGTCTGCACCATCTTCTCTGGTCCCTTCTGCAGGTCCCAGTGGCTCCCCAGCTTCTCTGTAGTTCTGTCCCTCAGAGCAGAAACAGCTCAGGGACCACAAGGGACCCTGCACCCCTTCAGTGTGCTGCCCGCGGGGGACTCCCCAGGCCCAGGAAGGAAGGAGCTGCACCTCCACCTCGGAACCCACAGGTCAGCAGGCTGAGTGTCACCTGTACAACTGACCTGGTTTCTTCAACCTGTCTATACCCTGGGAAGGGTGGTATAGACTTAGGTTGAAAGAGACTTGAGAGATTTAATTTAATGCAAGGCATGGATCTGGCCTGAATTCTGATTTAAACAACTCACAAAAGGTAGTTCTGTGACCACTGCAGAAATTTTGAATAGGACAGGGTGTTAGACAGTAGTAAGGAATTATTGTTAATTTTGACGGATGTGACAAGGATATTATTAAGTAATAATTCTTATTTTTTTAGAGATGCAGACTAAAATATTTAGGGGTAAAATGTATGTCAGTAGTTTGCTTTAAAATACTTAAGCAAAAGTGTATGTGAAGCAACTACAGCAAAATGTTAATTATTATTATATGTAGGTGATGGGTATAATCCATCCTCTCAATTTTTCTGTGTGGTTAACCATTTTCATAATAAAATTTTTAAATAGAAAAAGAAGGGGGGAACAAGGAGGATGGGTAGGGGAAGGAAAAGGGGGAGAGTGTGTGGAACTTAGCACATAGAGCCTGGGTCAACATTGGTCACTGACCACACAGAAGACCCAGCCAGAGAGCCTTAGACAGTGGTTCTGACACAAGAAAAGCCTTGGGATGAGCCTGCCTGTTTCTCTATGAGTCATGAATAAGCACTTGAAATTTTTTTAATATAATTTTATTTTTTAAATAATTTTATTTGTTTATTTATTCATTTTTGGCTGTGCTGGGTCTTCATTGCTATTCGGGCTTTTCTCTAGTTGCACAAGTGGGGGCTACTCTCTAGCTGAGGTGCTCGGTCTTCTCATTGCAGTGGCATCTCTCGTTGCAGAGCACAGGCCCTAGGGCACATGGGCTTCAGGAGCTGCAGTTCCCAGTCTCTACAGCACAGGCTTAATTGTGGTGCATGGGCTTAGTTGCTCAAAAGCACGTGAGATCTTCTCAGATCAGGGATGGAACCTGAACCTTCTTCTTTGGCAGGAGGATTGTTTACTGCTGAGCCACCAGGGAAGCCCCAGCACTTTGAATTTGGAAGGCCTGTTTCCAGAGCTACAGAGCTGGGTTAAGGCCTCATGTATTTCCAGTAGGGTTAGCCTCCTCCTGGGAACAAGGAAGGACTCCCCAAAGTTTCAAAGCCTTGAAGCTTCCCACTCTAAGGATCAGAGGTCCTCGTATTGACAGGCTGTTCCCAATGCAGCCCTGCCTGGTGATGGCCTACCTGGGCTCTCAAAGCCGGTGCCCAGCGGGAACGGAATCAGTCTATGACTTTGTGGGCTTCGTTTTCCAGGAGCCCCAGCCAGGCACCTGATCTGAGACTGTGCTTTAAGAAGTAAATGCCTTGATTCTGGGCAGAAAAGCTGAGGGCCTGGCTCAGCAGGCCCTGCAGGAGCTGGAGCCCACACAGCAGTGCAGCCAAGCAGGAGCTAGCCCGTCTGTGTTTGCAAATATCAAGACAACATGGTCCTTCCCCGAAGTCAGAACTGACCCGTATGAGTGCAGGGGAAGTCATCTGCAGATCCGACAGCAGGTGTGGGCTTACCAAGCTGGGTCTTCACAGGAATAGGGCATCCCTTATCAGGCCACCAGCCAGTCCTCCTGGAGGCAGGATGAGGTGCAGTTCTGTTTGGGGGGCCTTGGCAGGGGATTTCTGATAGACTTTTTTAGAGAAGCTTTAGATTCACAGGAAAATTGAGAGGAAGGTACAGAGTTCTCCTGTATTCTTGCCTCATACAGGCTTAGTCTCCCTGACCATCACCGTCCCCCACTGGAGGGGAACATTTCTTACAATCGCTGACATGTCATCAGAGCCCATGGTCCATAGTTGACATCAGAGTTCACTCTTACATATTCTTCAGGTTTTGACAGATGTAAAATGACATCCACCTTATAGTATCAAACACTCACTGCCCTAAACATCCTCTGTGCTCCACTTTTCATCACCCCCCAAATCCTGAGATCCTTTTACTACCTCTACAGCTTTGCCTTCTCCACAATGTCATAGAATTGGAGTCATACAGTATGTAGCCTTTTCAGGTTGTCCTCTTTCACTTGGTAATATGCTTTTTCTCCAGGTCCCTTCACGGTTTGATAGTTTACTTCTTTCTAAGTGTTGAATAACAGTCCTTTGTCTGGATGGACCACAGTTTATGTATCCATTCACCTTGATTAAATCATTGGCCAGATGGATTATTAAACTCAATCTCAAGCCCCTTACCCTTCCTCCAAGGTTGGGGGATGGGACAGAAAGTTCCAAACTTCTAATCACCTGATTGGTACTCCAGGCAACCAGCCCCCATCCTTAGATGGAGATCCCAAAATTGCCTCATTAACATAACAAAAGATACCTTTTTTTTTTTCCCCCAGCTTTCTGCACTGATGAAATTCCAAGGGACTTAGGTGTCAGGCATGGTGAGGAAAACTAAATACATATCTATTTCTTATTATATTAATAAATCACAATATCACAGTCAAGACAGGCTACCAGTGGCTCCTGAGTCTCAACAAGTGTATCTCTCCCTCACACAAAAAGCTGCTGGAGCTCTGGCCTATTCCCGGGGCCCTGTCCTCCATGCAATGTCTCGCTGACCCAGGTAAAGTTTGACCTTGCCGTATCAACACACACTTGGCTGCACCAGTGCTTGAGAGGGAAGAGGAGCACGAGAGAAGATGACTTTTCGGGGCCTCAGAAGTGGGACACACGTTCCTTGTGCTCGTAGTAATATTTCGCAGGCAGAAAGGCCACTTGGCCCTTCCTAACTGCGAGGGTGACGCAGAGTGTGGGATCCTATGGATCCCAGAGGAAAGGAGAGGCTCTGGAATGTGTACGCTGAGGACAAGTGTCCTTCCAGGGAGACAGTAGATGTGGAAGAAAGGAAGAAGGCGGAGGAGGCTGCTGTGCTAGAAGAAGATAGATCACTTGAAAAATCTTTTCCACGTGTGAAGTTCTATTTTTCTATGATGCTTTAAGTGTTCTGAGAATGCTTTCAATTGCTAAGTGCTTCTGTTTCCATGAGGTTCCATAGCTCCTGGCAGGTATACTCATAATTTCGGCTGTAATGCCACCATGGCAGCCCCCTACAAGTCTCTGGATGCTGGACTTCCAGATAAAGCAGGTACCTTGGGTGATGCTGGCAGGAAGAGCCTGAGCTCAAACCAGGGGAAGGGCTGGGGCTGCGAGCATTTAGGGCACGAAACAGCCTTCTTCTCAGGTCAGAGCAAGGCAGAGCAAGGACAGTTACCTCCTTCAGACAGAAAAAGAAGAACGGATTCAATTCCATACCCCAGATCCATTCCAGCCCATGATTCAGTGATTGTGAAGCAGAGTAGCAGCTGCTACGGCGCCAAATGTCTAGATGCCAATCTGATGCCAACCAAGGCATATTCCCCCCCAACCCCCACCGGACCTCCTTACATCTTCAGGGCACCCTCATAACTGCAGTGAGGGTACAGGACACCAGAGGAGTGAACAGCCCTTGCCAGGGGGCACCCTCCTCCTTGCAGCAACAACCTAGAAGGAGATTCCAGCGAGCAAGAGAGAGAGAGGTTGAGCCAATCAGCACAGACTCCTGAGGTGAGCAGCCCCCGCAGCCCTCTCCTTGTGAAAAGGGGGGTCACCCCCTGCCCAGCTCTCAACCCTGGAGGCTCCCAGGTATACCTCCTTCCCTGGCCTGCAGCTCTCCGCTCTCTGAGCCCATTTTAGCTGAGATATCACCATTAGGGGAGCACCTCAGAGAAGTCCCTAATGGGGTCAGAGTGCTGGCATGGAATGCTGCTTCTTTCTTGTGGGGACAGATGGGATTGATGGCCATTGTTCTCAGGTTAAGTCATTGGGCACTTTGCTGAAAGATAAATTGCATATCTGCCCCGAGGGAGAATGAATCATGTCAGTAATTCCCTTGCTTAAAGCTCATTTATTTAGGATCTTCCTCGAGGTTGTTTTTTAATAGATAGATTAGAGAATAATTTTTTTAAAAAAGACAAAAGGGCACAGTAATTGGGTTTCCCCTTGAATGGCAACCCACTCCAGCATTCTTGCCTGAAGAATTCCATGGACAGAGGAGCCTGGTGGGCTGCAGTCCGTGGAGTCGCAGAGTCAGACATGACCGAGCAGCTTTCACTTGGCTTAGAAGTTTCATCCTCAATTGAACTTAGTCATGTTCAACTCTTTGCGACCCCATGGACAACAGTACACCAGGCTTTCCTGTCCTTCACTGTCTCCTGGAGTTTGCTCAAATTCATGTCCATTGAGTTGGTGGTGCCAATGATCTCATTCTCTGTCACCACCTTCTCCTCCTGCCCCTCAGTCTTTCCCAACGTCAGGGGCTAGGGCCCTCCTTGGTTTGTTCAGGCTGCGGCTTAGGGGCATCCTAGGGAGCAGGGTGGAGAGAGAAAATAGAAGGGGTTGGGGAGAGAGAGGGAAACAGAAGGAGAGAAAGTGATAGAGCGAGCAGTAGCCTGCAGCCCTGCATCAGGTCTTCAGGCATCCACTCAGGCCCTTCACCCAGCAAATGGGTACAATGGTGGGGAAGATGCCCCTTTGGGTGCAAGATGGTTGTCTGTGACAGAGCAGGGGATGAGCCTATTTTCTAAGGTTGCCCAGGCCTCCATCCCCCAACCCTGCTGACCCTTTCACGTTTCAGTGTTTTGCAGGCTGCCTGAGCCGCCACGTCATAGGAGAGCCACAACCCACACTTGAGAGGAGGGACATGGGGAGCAGCATCTGCATGCTTGGACCCAGGCATCAGGCTGAGGCTCTGAGAGGCTGCTGTGAATGCTGAGCCAGCAGTCCCCAGGTCCCCATCCTGCAGTCCTGGAGCCAGGACCAGTCAGACACCCAGGAGGACCCATGGGCATGGAGGAGGGTCCATCAGGGCACAACAACCTGGCCTCAGCAACAACAAGCCCTGCCTCCCGCCCAGGAAACTCAGGACCCAGGCAGAAGCCCTGGCCTCCCCTGGCCTCAGTCCCGCTAAGCTGCACAAGAGACAGAGTGAGGATTAGTGTGGCTAGACCTGCTGGGACTCCTCACCTGGCTGGTAAAAAGCTGCATCGAGCATTTTACAATGCAGCCAAATCTGTCATCACTTCCTGGGCATCTCAGAGGAACAGGCACTCAGATCTGATTAAGCTCATCCTCCCTTACCAGAGGCGGACACCTCCCTTTGGCTGTGCTCCAGCAGGAGCCAAGCAGAGGAGAGGAAGTGTGTGTTTGTAGGGAAGGCTGGCCAGCTGCAGGGTGGAGCAGAGGGACAGAGCGAGACTGCCTTCTGTGGCTGCAGCCCCAGGCCCTATGCCTAAATTCTTAAGTGTCTTTCATTTCCCAAAATGTGCAAGAAAATGGGCCATCCAAACCACCACCTCCAAAGCACAGAACTGAGGGTTCCCAGGTGTGCCCAGCTCCAGGCTTGGGCAGCGCCTTCTCAAATGTCTCAAATAGTCTCCCCTTTACTCACCTCCTCTCCTCCGTCCCTGTCCTTCTCCTCAACCCCCACCCCCAGCCGCTCCCCCCAACCTGGTCAGCTGTCCAAGGCAGCTTTAAACAGGCTGCTCAGATCTCTAGGGCCCCAGGAACTGCCTTTAGCATGCAGATATAAGAGGAGTTGGAAATCAGTTTCACTGAGTTCTATTTAAAAGAGGAAGCTCACAGGACACAGAGCTTTCCAGCTGGAAGAAAGCTGCTTGCTGACTTAGGTCAGACATATGGTGGGGTGGTCTCCTGACCAATGCGAGACACCCCCAGGCCCACCACCCACCAGGCTCCTTACGGATGGCCCTGTCCGGAAAAGCGTCCTTCCATGACCCCACACTGGGCACCAAGTCAGTACTCTGTCCAATACTGTATAAAGCCAAAATCCACAGGAGGCCCTGGCCCCAGGCCCTTCACTTAGAAGGTCTCATCAGCCAGAAATTCAGCTGTGTCAGAAATGCAGGCTGGGCTGATCAGGAGACTGTCAGAGGAAGGCCCTGCGGGCAGGTCTGAAGGCTCTATCCACCCAGGAGACCCCATTATTCCTCCTCAACAACTCAGCCCCCCTAGGAGTAAAGCTCTGAGAGGGAGAATTCCCTGTGGAGGGGAGGGGAGGAACCCGAGGTCAGCTGAGACGCTACGTGGCCCGACGCGGCCAGGCCTTTCCACAGACAGAGAGCTGCGTGCCAGGGCGAGCGACCCATTGCCGTTCCTCCTCTAATTACACAGTGAGAGCTAAAGTGCACGTCTGGCCCAGGAATCACGGCTTCATCCAAAGCAGGTTGTCTGAGGAAGTTACCTGTCTCAGGCAGCCCGGGGCAGAATGAGGGCGGCAAGCTGACACGGCCAGACAAGAGTCTGGGTGCGTTCCCAGTCCCACCACCAGCCCATCTGCTCATAGCGCCCCTCACCCACATGCCCCCGTCTCCCCACTGCAGGGAGCTTGTGCCCACAGCAGTCTCAGTTTCCCTCAAAACTCAGATTGTAAGGCCAGGCCTTCAATCTGCCTGCCAGAACAAAATAACCATAGACTGGATAGCTAAGACAACAGACATTTTATTCCTCCCAGTTTCAGAGGCTGGGTATCAGCACGGTGGGATTCTGGTAAGAAGCCTCTTCCTCGATGGCAGACGACCTTCCACTGTGTCCTCACATGGTAGAGAGAGAGGCAGCTCCAGTCTCTACCTTGCCTTGTTGTTGTTTTTCAGTAGCTCAGTCATATCCAACTCTTTGCGACCCCACAGACTGCAGTACACCAGGCTTCCCTATCCTTCACTGTCTCCTGGAGTTTGCTCAGACTCATGTCCATTGAGTTGGTGATGCCATCCAACCATCTCATTCTTTGCCACTACCTTCTCTTCCTGCCCTCAATCTTTCCCAACATCAGGGACTTTTCCGGTGAGTTAGCTCTTCGCATCAGGTAGCCAAAGTATTGGAGCTTTAGCTACAGCATCAGTTCTTCCAATATTCAGGGTTGATTTCCTTTCCGATTGACTGGTTTGATCTCCTTGCTGTCCAAGGGACTCTCAAGAGTCTTCTCTAGCACCACAAATCAAAAGTATCAATCCTTTGGCACTCTGCTGGACCCCATGGTCCAACTCTCACATCCACACATGACTACTGGAAAACCACAGCTTTGACTATACGGACGTTTGTCAGCAAAGTGATGTCTCTGCTTTTTAATACACTGTCTAGGTTTGTCATAGCTTGACTTCCAAGCAGCAAGTATCTTTTAATTTTGTGGATGCAGTCATGGTCTGCAGTGATTTTGGAGCTCAAGAAAATAAAATCTGCCAACACTGATCCTATCATAGGGGTCCTGACTTCATGACCTCATCTAAACCTAATGATCTCCCAAAGGCCCCACTTCCAAATACCATCACCCCAGGAGGTAGAGCTTCAGCATATAACTCTGGGGGACACCTGCAGTCAGTCTACATCAGCCTGTGGCTCTTTCTTCCCAAACACACATCTTTATTCTGGACCCTTCTCCTAAGTGCCAGGCCCTCTGCTTGTTCTGCCTGATGGAAGCAGGGAATCCGAAGTAACACCAGGGGTACAGAAAAGGGCAGGGACAGAGCAAGCCCAGATACAGGGCCTGCCTCAGAGCAACACCTCTCCTGGCACTGGCCAAGTTGATGATCCCCTGCTGTACTTCCTGCCAGTCCCACCCTCTAACCATGTCCTCACAGCCTGTCCTTGTATGTTACACGTACAGCTTCATTTTTTGTTCTCATGGTGGGTAGCATGGTCCTCATAGATGGCACTCGGACCTGGTCACGAGGGAGGAGGAGCATCCCTGGCCTCCCTTGGGAATAGATCTCACAGAGTTTGACTCCCTCTGCTTCTTACTTGGCTATCAAAGCGATTGGCTAAGATCGTGTGTGTGTGTGTGTGTGTGTGTGTGTGTGTGTGTGTGTACCTCACACTGCGCTTGGCCCCTGGAGGTTTTGTTCAGAATGACCATTCATGTCCTCTCTGACTGCTGCTGCCACGTGCCCATCTTCCCAGGTCCTGGGAGAGGCAGGGACAGAAGCAGAACTAGTGGGTTCCTCGGCCTGATCCCTTGGGAACCCCGTCTAGTTTCTCTTCTGCATGAAGGCCAAGTTTCCACGGCTGGCCAGGGCTGGGGTGCTTGGAGCCTCTGACCCCTCATGAGTGAAATATTCCTCCCACCCCTGGGCTTGGGGTTCTCCAGACAAAGTGCCAACAGATATGCCTCAAACTGATGTGCACTTTGGTTTCTCCCTGGCTGTCTTGGGAAGGTGAGGGACTTAACAGAGAGGCCACAACAGCCCCAGAGAATTATGAATGAGGTCCGGGTCTGGGCTTGGTACCCAGGAAGGCAGGAGGCCTTTCAGGAGTGTCAGGAGTCCAGTCCCTGGGCCCTGCTGGGAGTTGGGGGGAGGGATGGTGGGGAGCGTTGTGGTTTCTGCTTTTGCCGAGGCAGCAAGGGCCAAGAAGAAGTTTAGTTCAGGGCCCTTCCCGTGGTGAACCTGGCAGAGTGTCAGGGCCTCCCGTTTACCAGGACACACCCATGACCTTGGGAGCCAGAAAGAGCAGGGTGTAGTCCTGTGGGCTTCTGTGTCTGCCTTTTAAAAATAACAACTGCAACCGCTTCTGACCCGTGTCCCTTAGAAGTCCCGCCCTGTCCCGGGAAGGGCAGGCCTCATATCCTTCGGCGTTGTAGGGGCACCATTCCAGATCTGTTCTCAACTGAAGAAAAGCTCAAGGGCAGTGTGACAAGATAGCTGGACATACACCAGGACACAAACCACACAGAGACAGGCACCCTTTACACACACGGATCACAATTCATTTTTCTTAAAAAAAAAAAAAAACTGAACTAAATGGACCTCAAATGCGAACAGCCACTAGCAATTTGAAAAATATTTTCTTTCACCTTTTTGGGATCGAGGCCAGGTTACGCCATTCCCGGAGAACCAAGTTAGGGTCACATAAGGCTCTTTTTTCCCTTTTGATGTATTACTTCCCTTAAAAAGAAAGGAAATTAGATTAACGTACTCTCAACAATGAAGAATACTCTCTCTTTCCTCCAAAGTGGCTGGCTCCGTTCTATTTAATATTTGGGGAAGCCAAATGGGCCAAATCTTCATGAAAACAGGAAAGGAGATGCTTCTCGTTTCTAGCCTGGCCCAATAAATTACAGCGTGGAAGACATGCAGCGCTGCTGCCCGAAGGGACATTTCTGGGAATGTCCAAGACTGACCTTTCCAGGTTAGTTCTGGAGAGACGTGAAAACTCCTGAAAGACTGACAGAGCACATCACAATGAAAGGCCAAGGGCAGAATGAAGGGTCATCACAGGATAATGGGGTTTCACTGTACCATGAAAGGATAATGCAAGACATCTCAGAGGTGAGAGGTCATTTCAGGTTGGGATGTCCAGGTAAGACTTTATAGAGGAGATAAAATTCTGGCTGGCCTGAAAGATGTGCACTATTTGGACAGATCAAAAGAAGTGAGGAAAGCATTCCAGGAGAGGGGGCGGCCATGAGCAAAGGCAAGGAGACCAGGACTCTTTGAAGGATCCCCTGAGTTTGAAGTTCAATGAATGGACCAGTTGGACCAAAGAGAAACATTTGGGAGGAAATGACAGGAAGATCCCCTGGAGAAAGGAATGGCAACCCACTCTAGTATTCTTGCCTGGAGAATTCCAAGGACTGAGAAGCCTGGTGGGCTACAGTCCATGGGGTTGCAATGAGTCAGACACAGCTGAGACACTAACTCTTTCACTTTCACTTTCAATGGTAGAAGAGGTGTTGAACTTTATATCCACTAGGCAATGGGGGTGGAAAGGGACAAAAGAGATACAATTGACTAATATTCTAGGACAATAACTGTTAAGACATCAGCAGGTGACCCAAAGGGGACAAACTCATAAAGCACTTTCACATACAAATCAAGCTAAAGAAGCTTTTCCATTAAGGTTCTGAGCAGCCCCAACACCAGCTTACAGCTGAGGCCTGCCTAGCTAGGGAGAAAGATGAGCATATTCCTAAATCATGCTCTTCTTTGTAAAAGCTGCTGCTGCTGCTAAGTCCCTTCAGTCGTGTCCGACTCTGTGTGACCCCATAGACGGCAGCCCACAAGGCTCCCCCGTCCCTGGGATTCTCCAGGCAAGAACACTAGAGTGGGTTGCCAGTTCCTTCTCCAATGCATGAAAGTGAAAAAGTGAAAGTGAAGTCACTCAGTCGAGTCCGACTCTTAGTGACCCCATGGGCTGAAGCCCACCAGGCTCCTCCATCCATGGGATTTTCCAGGCAAGAGTACTGGAGTGGGGTGCCATTGCCTTCTCTGCTTTGTAATAGCGCTAGATGACAATTTCTTATCTGTCTATTCAAAATTTCTATTGACTTAGTATGGAAATACAGCATCCACTTTTTTTTTCATTTAACATTTTAAATGAGATTCTAGATCCTCAAAACTATCATCACTGTATTTTTTAGTATGACAAGTTCAATGTCAACCCTCCTACTAGATGGTGAGCTCCTCCAAATGCAGAAACTCTCACCTCTGTCTCCCAGACCATCCCCTAGAGAGGCTGGCAGAGAGAACTAAATAGCTGCCCAATTTGTGGAATCAGATAATATTATCTTCATTAACACACAGTTGGCTCTGGTCAAGGCATCGTAAATGACTGAGTGTGCTTTGGGCTTTTAAACTATAAAAAAGGATAGCCTTCATTTACCTTAAAAAGAAACTTGAATATGTGGAATCTAAAAAGAAATGGTACAAACGAACTTATTTACAAAACAGATTCACAAACTTAGAGAACGAACTTACAGTTACCAAAGGGGAAGGGTGGTTGGAGGGAAGGGATGGTTAGGAGTTTGGGATGGACACTGCTGTATTTAAAATGGATAACCAACAAGGACCTATTATATAGCACAGGGAACTCTGCTCAGTGTTATGTGGCAGCCTGGATGGGAGGAGAGTTTGAAGGAGCCATACATATACAGCCATACATGTATGGCTGAGTCCCTTCGCTATATCACCTGTACGCTGATATAAAATTAAAAAGTTTAAAAATAAATCAATAAACTTCACTGTCACTCCCTCTAATCTGCAAATTATTTTTTTAAAGAAAAGGCTAACTCTGGACTTTGCTACTAAAAATACGTTTAGCAAATCTTTGTGGCCGAGAACGTCTTTGAAACGGGTAAATGCCTAGAGTCCATCAAATGGACTGCCTTCAGGCCATGTGACTGACGCCAAGGACACAAGAATGCCTGTCATTCCTTCTGGGAACACCACCCCCTGCAGACATTGAAGTGCTTATAGAAACCAGTGGGTAAACCTGCAAACCCCCAGCTAGTCTTATAAGACATCCTTGTCACGGGAGTGGAGAGGGGTCGGGGGTGAGGGTGTTCCCTGGAATGTATACCCTGGGATGGAAACAGCATGTGGGGTTTCTTAGGGAGCACCTTCAAGATGCCCACCTATGGAGAAGGAAAGAAACAGGATTGGATGGTGGGAGAAGCTGGGCTGACAGCAATCCCAGTAGGACATCAGGTGACCCCATGGGGAACACTGAAGTTGGGGTGGCCTCAGAGCTGTCCCCAGCTGAGGCAAGGGCCTGGCCTGTCTACCTTTCCCCACTGATCAGACGCTGGATATGGGCTGCACCCTAGAAGGGGCACAACCATGAGCAAGGCAGCTGCCTCCAGCAGAGCGCGATTCCCAGAGAGGCTGTCCACCAGCTGCACTCAGGGCACCTGGGGGTTAAGTCCCCCTGTCCTGGGGTGGGAGGTTTGGTGGAGTACATTATCTTCTTGAATGGTCTGTGCAGGTACCCAGGTGAACTAGGACAGCCAGATGCTCAGAGACCAGAGAGGGAAGCCGCAGAGTGCCTGGGGGATCTGACCACATCTTGACTCTGCCATTTACAATCTATCAGCTTACTATCGAACTTGCCGAGTCTCAGTTTCTTCATCCATAAAATGGGAGTAATAATACCTACCTACTAGGGTTTTCTATGAGGATCACAGAAGTATAAGAAATGTTCTGGCACAGTATGACAAATGGTGCTGGTGACCGGTGACCACAGTAACTATTGTTATTTTAGCAGCTGTGGCAGCAAGGAGGATTCCCTGGTATTGGTATCAGATGCCCTCAGGTGGGAGTGCTGCCAAAGTCCAGGTCTAGAGCCTTCAAGCATATGGACCACTGGGCTCTGGGAGGTCTGTGAGGGTGACTAGTCATCTCCTTACATCTCAGTCCAGTGTCCTGCTGGGATCAAAGACACTGCTGCAGAGACATCAGCAGGAACAAAGGACCATACTGGGGAAGGGGTTTTGACTCTCTTTGCCAGCAGAGCACATGGCAGCCTCCATGTGCCAGTTACCAAGACGTGCGTGGGCCATGGGGGCAGGTGGGGTAGTCACCCTGCAGCCTGTGGGCACCGCCTGTGCTGCTGGCTGGTCCAAGGCGGGGTGACCACGTGACAGATTAGGAGTGTTTGCATTCACCATTTCCTCTTTCAAACAGTCAGCAAGCAGAAAACCACCAAGCTGGGACGATTTCTGAGCACATGGGAAGATCAGAGTGTATGACCACAGTCGTGGCCACCAGGAACAGATTCTGGAGCTCTGATCCCCAGTCCTGATTCTGAGCTTCCCCTGGGCTATGACATGGATCTAACTGTAGCTGGTGAAGAAGTCACTCATCGTCGGGGGAGGCGGAGCTGGAAGGCAGTGATATTTTGTGGGTGGCCCAGCAGTGTTTTTGTGCATGCTTAGCCAAAACTGCCAAGTGGTCTTTATGGGTCTGTCTTAGCCTGGCCTCAGGGTGCCCTGTGAGGGGCTGGTATCCTGTAAGCTTGGAACACCGCAGACTGTGAACGGGAGGCCAGCATCCAAATATCAGGGGCTGCTCTGGTTTCGTTTCTCTCCAGGTTACTAAATCTCTCTATGTCAGAGTTTCTCCATCTGCAATATGGGGATAAGAATATCTGCCCAGAGGGTGATTTTGAAGAACAAATAAGATAATATGGAGCTCAGAGCAGGAGCCCACTGTGTGGGTCTCTGTGCTACCCCACTAGAATAGCATGTGGCAGCTGCTCAAACACCCATTTTATATAGATTAAGAAACTGAAACAGAAAAGGTGAAAATCAGAAGTGAAACAGCCATCCACCAAGGCTGCAACCGAGATTCCCATTTGGAGTCACGGCCCAGGCCATCAGGGCTGGCACCTAAGGTGAGTATCCTCCAGTGGCAGGTAACTGCAGGGTGATCGATGGATGCAGAGGGTCAGGTTCAGTCCACAGTGGGGCCAGAGCACTGCCCAGGGGAGGAGGGGTGTGGCCACCATGGGACCTGGGCAGCGGTGGTCACCATGGGGACTTGATGCCTGGGTTTTTCTTGGTGGCTTTCACACTGAGCTTAGGGAGAGTGAGCAGCCTCAGACGCGGAATCCAGGGAGTAGCCCAAGAAGATGAGGACAGCCTGACTCTGAGCCAGGGGCAGAATCAGAACCAACTGCTTCTGGTTCCCACACATAATCTTGTCTGATAATAGAGTTAATCATAAGTGAGATTTCCAGAATAAAGCCCACCCAGACGGAGTTCCCCAAATTATACCCTCTCCATGGTAATTGCAGAGCTGTTCGGGACCTACATCTGGCTTATAGCGGCAATTCTATGAGGACCAGATAAACTGCCACCTCTCATTTGATGGAACAGAAGGAAAATTATACACTCTGATGGCCCGGCTTCCCCAGCTTGAGGCAATGGAAAGGCATCAGGCAGAGTCACAGGTCAGTGCCGTCTCAGCTGTGCGGATTTGAGAAGGTATTCAGCTTTCATATGCTCAGCTGCAAAATGGGAATAACAAAGTTACCTATTGCCCCAGACTGCTGCCAAGATCAAATGCCATATTCACAGGTGAGTAGATAAAGACCTCTAAAAAGAATTATAAAATTTTGAAAATTAAAATGTTTTTTACATAATTATTTTGTTGTTGTTATTGAGCAAATAAAACAGATTTGAAGCAAAAATGAAAAGGTCACATTTTAACGAGAGTGTTCTATGGCGTTATCCTTAATGCTCTTCCACGGTGTTTGCTAATGATGGTTATCTCAGGAATAAGACCCTGCAATTTTACAAGTCACCAAAGAAAGTCTTTGATGTCAGAGTAAGTGAGCTCTGCTTCCTGAGGTAGAGAAGTTGTGGTGGTGGTGGTTTAGTTGCTAAGTTGTGTCTGACTCTTTGTGACCCTATGGACTGTAGCCTGCCAGACTCCTCTGTCCATGGGATTTCCTAGACAAGAATGCTGGAATGGGTTGCCATTTCCTTATCTAGGGTATCTTCCTGACCCAGGGATTGAACCTGCATCTTCTACATTGCACTCAGATTCTTTACCAACTGAGCCCCAGAGAAGTTGACTCATTGTGTATTATTTGACAGATCCATTCATGAAAGATGTATGGAGGATCTGCTTTGTTGTTGTAGCCTCAGTTGTAGGAACTGCAGATGAAAGTTGGGTAAGAAAGCCACCAAGGGTCCTAGAAACCAACTCCCCAGGCTGCACTGTGACCAAATTTGCTCTGCTCTGGTCCTGACCACCCACAGCGCCTGGCAGGCCAGCAGCTGCCCCAGATCTCCAGCAGGGCCCATCCTCACAGTGGCCAATATCTCTGCTCCTCAAGAAAGAGGCCCAGTGACTGCAGCCTAGGGCCAAGAGTGGCTGGAATCAAGACAAGGCAGTTGCTAGTAAAAGGGTCCCCTGATCATGGCAGGGTCTTCATCCTGAATGAGGCAGAGTCCAAGTTCAGTGAGCTTTTCCTCTTCACACAGACCTGGGGCTGAACAGAGCTCATGCTTAGATCTATGATTCTTTCCAAGAGCAGTTCCATATAGCCCCACCCCCTACAGAGTGAATCTCCTTCCCTACTTGAGGGAAGCCCCAGCCATTTCCCTGAGGGGACATAGAGTGTTCTGACCCCAGGCTCATCTGCCCTTCCATTTTCTTTCCATCTGCCCAGTTAAGTAGTCTGGGAGTCACCAAAATCCTTGGCAGTCTACTTCTCAGGCTGAATTATTTAGTGTAACTCTAGCCCAATGCCATTGTTGGCCTGGCAGGATAATTCAAGTCTAGTTGCTGATCAGCAGAATAATTCATGTTGGTCTTTGGGCTTGTGAAAGTGTTAATTAGTCACTCAGTCATGTCAGACTCTTTGTGATCCCACGGACTGTAGCCCACCAGATTGCTCTGTCCAAGGGATTCTCCAGGCAAGAATACTGGGGTAGGTTGCCATTTCCTTCTCCAGGGGATCTTCCCAACCCAAGGATCAAATCCAGGTCTCCTGCATTGCAGGCAGATTCTTTACCATCTGAACTACGCGGGAAACCCCTTTGGGCTTTAGGATCCTATATATGGCTTCCCAGGTGGCACTAATGTTAAAGAACCCGCCTACCAATACAGAAGACAACAGAGACACGGGTTCGATCCCTGGGTCAGGAAGATCCTCTGGAGGAGGAAATGGCAACCCATTCCAGTATTCTTGCCTGGAGAATCCATGAACAGAGGAGCCTGGTGGGCTACAGTCCATGGGGTCGCAAAGAGTTGGACACAACTGAGTGACTAAACAACAAGTGTGTGCATAAGAAATAGGAGCCAAGACAGAGTCATCCACCTGCCCCTCAAACTGACCACTTCATCCCTCAAGACCTTAAAGAAGCTTTTCTGATTTCCCCCTGTACTTGCTAGGTCAGGTCACATTCTTGAGAGCGTTTATACTCTTGTCCAAATAACCCCTAGAGGGGTTGCTCATCCTACTAGGCAGGCAATCAAAGAATTGCTTTTGCCAGAACTACTCTGCTGAATATAAATGTTGCTGAGTGGATGAAAGGGAAGGGCCATGTGCCTGGGTGAGTTCACTAAGGAACAGTCCAGGAAAACACTGCCCAGTCCTCTAGGGTCACCCCTGGGGCGTCAGGTCACACTCTGTTCTGAGAACTCCCCCAGTGGCACTGCAACCTGGCCCAGTGTTGACCTCCACCTCTTATCCAATACCAGCCAAATGGCTGGAGGTCAAGTCTTACGTGACAGTGAAGCTGGGGTCCCTGTCCCAGCACCCAGATCTCCACTCACTCCCACTGCTCATCCGACCATATGCCCCTGTGACCAGCAGCCCAGAACACAATGCCTAGTGAGCCCGGCCCCGGGGCCCTGACTCCCCAAGCTGGAGCCCATAAAACCATGACCAGCAGGCAGCGTGGTGGTCTTTCCTCTGGCTATTTCAAAAACACCTAGAAAACTCTCTACCTCCAGCTAGAATTTATGTTGAGATGGGAGGTCAGAGAGGAATAGAGGTCAGCCCTGAGGTAAGAAGATGCACTTCTGGCAGAGTTTGTAGGGCAAGAGGTAGAAAACCCCAGTGGCTCTATGGCTTCCATGTTCCATGTCACTGAGAAGCCTGAGGCCAAGAAGACCACAGCCCTGTTTGTCTCTGCTTTGGTCAGTCTGCGACTGGACTATTTGGCTTTTGATTTTCCAGGAGATCTGGAGCTCGTGCTTTCAGGATCCCCCTGTTCAGAAGAGGCTAGGGTCTCACAACCACATCTGGGAGGGAGAGTCAAGCACTGACCTGCGGATGACTGGCCCAGAGAGTCTTACACACTGAACTCAAACCTCCCCAGAGCAGCAGAGAGCAGAGAGCAGGGTGAGCCCCAGGCTGCAGGGCTGAGACCCCTAGGTCAACATTCCAGGAAAGTGGCCTTTCCCTAGGAAAGCTGGAAACGGTGCTCTTATAAATGAGCAACGCCCTGTCTTTGGAGGAGTCTAGGCAGGAGCAGAATTCTCTGGAAGGAACCCATCAGTGGGAACTTGGACTCAGTTGACTTGGACATCTCTCCCACTCAAGGAGCCCTGGGTCCTGAGTCTGATGGGATGAGTTGATTACTGAGGTAGGGTCTGGCAGCAAACCTCCTGCCTCCGCAGGGCATTCCTGAATGGCTTTCATCGCTGGACTTTGATGGGAGAACAATAATCCCATGCTCAGACCAAAACATCCTGTGGTGGGGCCTGTGCTGTGAATACACCCTTCATCCCTCCCCGCCACCCTTCCAGCTCCCTGTAAGGACTCACTGGGCTGGCGGGAGGTGGGGTGGAGGCTTGCCCAGCACCTGCCCCAGCCCCAGCTGGGGTGTCTCAGGCCTCTGTTAGAGGGGGCAGCTGGTATCTGGGACTGTCTAATGTGACTTCCAGTTGCTTGGAATCCTCCCCAATAGCCATGACTTCCAGGGGTTCTATGAAGGAACCGCAAGAGACCATAGCCACTTTGATGCCTCTCCAAGATGTTAATCTTAGGAGCGATGATGTTTCAGATGAAGTCACTTCTGAGAGAAACCACTTCCCATTTTTTTTAGTTCCTGAATAAACGAAAAGTTTAAATGGTTTAAGGAATTCACTAGCTATCTGGATTAACTAATTAACAACTAAGCAAGTGGTTGGGGTCTCAATTTTCTCATCTGATAAAGATCATATAATCCAGAACTGACAGTCTGTGATCCTAGAGCTGGTTCTACATAATGTGTGTGTGTGTGTGTGTGAGAGAGTGAGTGAGTGTGTGTGTGTGTGTGTCTGTGATTTCATGTATGCTCATGTTTAATCATTGGCATGGGCTTCCCAGGTGGCTCAGTGGCAAAGAATCTGCCTGCCAATTCAGGAGACTTAAGAGATGTGGTTTGATCCCTGAGTCAGGGATCCCCTAGAGGAGGAAATGGCAACCTGATCCAGTATTCTTGCTGGGAAAGTCCCATGCACAGAACTGAGCCTGGTGAGCTACAGTCCATGGGGTTGCAAAGAGTCTGCTACAGCTGAGTGACTGAGCACAGGCACAGACAATCATTGGCATAGGTGCCTCCATTAGCCAATGAAACAGCACACTCAGGGCCAGTGAATCCACCTTTGGCTCTGGGCTGGAAATAAAACAGAGAAAGACACCTCTACCTGTTGGGACACTGAGAATGTTAACTCCTCCAACTTCCAAGTCACTGGACTAAAGCTATCAAGCCTAGTTTCTTAACTGGTTGTGTGGAAGGCAAAGTGATCTCTTATATAAGATACTATGGAGGGGGCTTCTAGCTTGGGGTACATGTACCTATGTTCATGAACACGCACACATAGAGACACTTCTAGTTACAAGTTGTTTTTGAGGGCACAAACCATATCTGATTCTACTTGATATTTGATTAATAGTACTGACCATAAGACCTGGCACAAAGCATTTGATCAATAAACAATTGGTGATGAATGATGAAATAAAAAAATAATACTGATCCTCCTCTACTTACCATATGTTTATGTCCCAGTAAACCCATAAGTTGAAAATGCTGTAAGAAGAAAATGCGTTTAGTAAACTAACCTACCAAATATCATAGCTTAGCCTAGCCTAACTTAAACACCCTCATACCATTTACATTAACCTATAGTTGGGCAAGATCATCTAAAGCAAAAACTGTTTTATAACAAAGTGTTGTCCATCTCATGTGATTGAATACTGAACTGAAAGACAGAATGGGTCTGGGTAGAGTGGTTGTAACTGTGTTGGTTGTTTACCCTCATGATTGTATGGTTGACTAGGAGCTGCGGCGGCCACTCCACAGTAACATAAGAGTGTGTCACTGCATATCACTAGCCCTGAAAAAGATCAAAATTCAAAGTATGGTTTCTACTGAATGTGTATCACTTTTACACCATTGTAGAAGTTGAAAAAGCAAAAGTTGAAACGTGCTAAGTCTGGGACCATCTGTACTCATAAAACCCACTGAGGTTTTACTGCCAGTGTACTGAAAACACAGCATACCCTGCTCCAGCTACTGCTGAGCTGTTTAACTGTGACTGTTTAGTTAATAACTAAAATATCTTAAGAACTTTATATTGGAGAGAGAGAAGGGGCCTGAGGCTTGGAGGGGAGCTGAGTTCTTATTTTGCTATTAGTGATCTGAGTGACCTTGGGAAGCACCCCCAGACTCCAGGGACCTCAGTTTTCCATCTTTGTCTTTTTGTTAGTTTTAGTTTTCCATCTTTAAAACAAGGAGCTTGAACTGAATGACATGTGGTCTCCATCCCACTTGTGACAGTATATAGAAATTTAAAACAACAGTGAGCGTGTGCATGCTCAGTCGTTCAGTTGTCTGACTCTTTGCGATCCCATGGACCATAGCCCACCAGGCTCCTCTGTCCATGGGATTTTCCAGGCAAGAGTACTGGAGTGGGTTGCCATTTCCTTCTCCAGGGGATCTTCCCAATCCAGAGATCGAACCGAGAACCCCAGAGTCTCCATTGTCTCCTGCATTGGCAGGCAGATTCTCTACCACTGAGCCACCTGGGAAGAACAATAGTATTTTACAGAAAAAAAAAAAACTTAATTCTAATAATGGCATTGACTTTTTAAATTGTGAAAATCTGCCTGCATGATCTTTGTTTTCAATTTATGAACCCGAATTCCCTTTTTTTGTGGTTGTTATTGTCTAAGCAGCAGTAGGGAATATTCAGACTTAGGGCCAACTTAAAAAATCTGGCATGCACCTGTCCTGCTACTGAGCCCTGACTTCAGCCAGAAGAGCTCTTGATAAAGCAATGCCAGGGACACACACCCGTGACTGCTCACAGGACACCCAGAATATATCTGGAAACTAGAGATATATTGAAAGCAGCCTTTCAAGGAGATATTGAGCCCACTGGTTCCATCCCAGCTCTGCTCCAGAGCAGCAGGAAATAGTGGGAGACAGGAGCTGGGCAACATGGGTATGACTTTCAGAGTCCCCTTTCCAAAGCCTGGCCACCCCACCTATCTTGTGTTCCAGAAGTAGAGGGAGGAGGCGTTTCTCAGGATGAACTATGACTCTACCAGTGGCCAGCCCACCCCGCCAGACCAGCAAGCATGGGTCCCCGGGATAAGGTATTTTCTCTAGGTACCTCTGCTACCACATGCCCTACAAGCATGACATTCTGCTGGGCTCCCTAAGGGGAATGAGCAGGGCACTGGGCACTGCAGGAGGGCTCCAGCCCACAAAGATCAAAGACCTTGAACCAGAGGGAGAGAAAAATCACCCCCACCCTGAGATGGTGCTCCAGTTGTCTGTAAACTCATCCTTACCTAGAGGATTCCTTGGATTCATCTCTAAAGAACAGGAAACTGGTTGACATCAGCAAAAGGCACTCTGAGGGTACCCTCAGCGTCCTTCAACCCAGGAGGAAAGATGCCCCAAATTCCTTGAAAAGGGAGGGTGGGGAGATCCTATTAGAACCATACTGGTGAGGCCACTGTTTATGAAGTGTGCCATAAAGTGTCAGACGGGTAGGGAAAAGTCCTCCCCATGGCAGTGACAATACACTGCAGTGACAAGAGGTGTGAGGTCACTGGCTGTGGTGGCTTTGCCACTCCTTGAGGTCACTTCAGGGCAGATGGAACCAAGCAAAGAAGCCGCGACAGACATGGACCAAGGGAGAAAGAGGAGACAGCACCTGGATGGCTGCCCCCACAAGCTGCCCAGGAGTCCACAGGGCAAGTAGGTTTGCCAGGTAGGTGCCCAGAACCAGAGATGCTTCTTTGCTTCTGCTGGCCCACACGGTGGATTGACAGTGTCTCCTTCTGTGGGCAAACTACATAGCTTGTGAATCCAGTACAAAATGAAAATGCGGGCTCCCCGTTCAAAAATTGAGAATTTCAAAATGGCAAGTGCATTACGTTAAACTTAGGTCAGGGCGCTTCTGAGCACCAGGTTCTGTGTGACTACACAGGTCATCTGCCTTGAAGCCTGCCCCATCAGTAGGGATTTTCCGATTCTGTGTATTTCCTTTTGGAGTTTGCCTTCATAGTTTGAGGACAAGTTAATCAACAACAGCATTTCTCTCTACTTTAAGGAAACAAACTAGAACTTAAGTGCCTCCATTCCAGGAATATTTATTGAGCACCTACCTCATGCCAGGCATGCAGCAATGAACAAAGGCCATGCTCTCATGGTCCTCACATTCTAACAGAAGCATCCCTCCTTCCCCAAACTTTCAGACAAGGCCAGTAGGCCAGCAGACCCCAAGCTAGCTTCTTGGTGAAAAGCCATATAGTTCAACACTAATTGTGCCTTGTATTCTCTGCACATGTGTTATTTTTGCCTCCCCAGCAGGGCCACAAGCTCTTTGTCTCATGAAAGGTCCTCATTTAGTCTGTCATTCAACAAATGTTTACTCAACACCTGGACCAGGCCCAGGTCTAGATGCCAGGGATACGAGTCATTATAAGACATGGTCCCTATGCTCCAGTAGACTTCATTTTAGATGGAGTCAGATAACAGATGAATGACTACATTGAAGAGGGTTGAGAGTGATAAGGAAGGAACAATGTGGGATTTTTTTTCATTAATTTTTTTCCTTTTAAAATTAAAACTATTCTTTGTTTTCATTAATTTCTCTTAATTGAGACTACTTTTTCATTGTAATTTTTTCCTTTTTTAATTAAAACTACTCTTCCTTTTCTTTCATTAATTTTTTATTTTTTTAAACTAAAACTCTGTTTTTCATTCAATTATTTTTCTTTTCTTTTTTTTTAAACGAAAGAATGTGTTTTCAATACAAGAGGAAAATAGAGGAAGTCAGGAAAGGCAGATGAAGTCTGAGCCTTGCTTTGAAGATTTAGTGGGAACAAAACTCAGGCTTGTGTCTTCAGGGGGACCTGTCCAAGGAGCACCCTTAGCTAGCTCCCTCTGTCTTCCCCTCCTCCTGTTCTTCTCCAGCACCTGGGAGCACCATCAGCGGTTCTCGCCTTCTGAGAGCTCCACCACCTGATGCTTGAATTCCTTCCACTACATTTTGAACTGGGGTCAACCAGCAGCAGCACAGACATGTTCATGGATGCAGGACTCATGACCTTCGACTCATGTTCTGACCGCTGTAGTAGCCTGTATGATGGCAGACCATACTAATTAGCAAGGATCAGGTGTCCAGACATGAGCTGCATCAAATCCCACATGGAGATTTTTAGCCTGTCTGTCCTTGAGATGGAGCCCCCAGATTTTTTCACCAGGGCCTAAATCCATACCTGGTAGCCCTAATCCATTGAGTTTCTCTCTCTCTGGTTCCTGAACTACCAGGATCTGATGGGCTAATCCCATCCGATGGCCTATTCTACTAGCCTCCAGGAAGCAAATTCAGATCTAATGCAAGTCCTACCTCCTTGAGCTCAAATGGCATGTTAGCCCTTGCCCTATTGACCAAGGCTAGGAAGCGGGGGCTCAGAAATCTTAGTGTGGTCTGAAGAGGATGAACCAAAAGTCAGCTCATCCCAGTGTCCATTTCCAGCCCAATCTCTGAAACTAGCCCTTGCTTCCAAAAATGATAAGGCAAGTGGCCATCCCTGACCTCGCCTTCCACCACTGACTGCCAGAGTACAACCTCCCCAGGCCTGGAGGTCACCAGGCCACCAACCCCCAGATTTGGCTTAGAGTCCTCAGATCTTGGAACTTGGCACAGTTGACTTAAGTATCTGTTTCCCAGTCACTTGGAGAAAACCTGCCAAAGTGAGATGGGAACAGCCAAGTCTCTGATCGGTAGCTGGCCCTCCCCAGGACACTGACCCAGATCCAGTCAAGGTCAGGCATTACCAGGAACTCAAGTTCAAGGTCAGCTATCTGAAAAAGCCAAAATATGGAGAGGGTGCACAGGGAGAGGTTCACCTTTGAATGGGAGCTTCCATACCACACCCCTCTCCCTGTGCTCTGTCCCTGATGATTCCATTTTTCTGCTCTTATTCAATGAGAATGTAAAAAATGACAAACAAAATTGGAGCCAACTCTGAACAAAGACCTCTGCTCCGGTCTAATCCTGCAGTTTAATTAAGCTCAGCTCCTACCTCTGTGCCAGGAGAACCAGTTGGCCCAGCTCACTTGCGGGAAGTTTGGTAAACTTCTGCAGAAATAAAGCTCTGGGCTCTTGCTCTCAGAGGTGCTGTGGTCAGGTGATCAAGTCTCCTCATTTCTTTGTTTTCCCTTTCATGGTGGGTGTGCAGTCTGCTTGTTTTGCTAAGCAGCATAATAGGCAGGGACTTAACTTGCTCAGGTTACAAACATAGCAACTGAGCCCTGGGTCTTGCACACCCAGGACTAATGGCTAGAGCTTTCTAGCATACATCTCCCTATCACTTATGAGTTGTCAGCATTTTTCCTGGTATTCCTGTCATCTGGAGAAGTTACCGATTTTTCTTCACTCTGTGGCCATGCCAGAGAGGAGGGCAGGCAAGGTCTCCCTGGCTCTGTGTGCTGCCCACCTGCTCTTCGTTATGTGTTATTCATCAACAGACGGATATGGGGTCTGCCCAGCCTCTGCTGAGGACTCATGAGCACCATGCTCCTAGGAAGAAAGCCTTCTGGTCCCCCGTAGTTTCCTCTTGACATTCAAATGGCTCAGCTTCTGCCACCACATCCTGTGGGACCCAAGCAGTGGGTACTCCTTCCCCGAGTGCCAAATTCATCCTGTGTAACCAGATCACTGCAGATGGTGACTGCAGCCATGAAATTAAAAGACACTTAAGACACTTACTCTTTAGAAGGAAAGTTATGACCAACCTAGACAACATATTAAAAAGTAGAGAGATTACTTTGCCAACAAAGGTCAGTCTAGTCAAGGTTATGGTTTTTCCAGAAGTCATGTATGGATGTGAGAATTGGACTATAAAGAAAGCTGAGCGCCGAAGAATTGATGCTTTTGAACTGTGGTGTTGCAGAAGACTCTTGAGAGTCCTTTGGACTGCAAGGAGATCCAACCAGTCCATCCTAAAGGAGATCAGTCCTGAGTGTTCATTGGAAGGACTGATGCTGAAGCTGAAACTCCAATACTTTGGCCACCTGACGTGAAGAAGCAACTCATTTGAAAAGACCTTGATGCTGGGAAAGATTGAAGGCAGGAGGAGAAGGGGATGACAGAGGATGAGGTGGTTGGATGGCATCACGGATTCAATGGACATGAGTTTGAGTCAACTCCAGGAGTTGGATGATGGACAGGGAGGCCTGGCGTGCTGCAGTCCATGGGCTCGCAGAGAGTTGGACACGACTGAGCAACTGAACTGAACTGAACCCTGAGAAATCTCCAGATTATCAAGGACCCTCTGAACTGAGATATTATTCAGTAACTTAGCAGTTACTAAGCAACTACTACATGCCCAACCTCTAGCTGGATGCTGAGGTTGCAAAAATGAGGATGATGTGATATCCTGAGGAGCTTATCGTTGAAAACGTCCTTGACAAACAAATGAGTGGTTATTATTACACACTCATTTATCCAGCAAGATTTATCCCACTCCTACTTGTGCTTAAGGTGCTAAGATGTATCCACGAGAGGGAGGGTTAATCAAGATTTACTGGGACTTAGAATGCGCTGGGCTCTGTGCTGAGTACTTGGTTTGATCTTGTTTAATCTCCAAAATTATTTCCATTCTACAAAGAAAGAACCTGAGGCAGAAGAAGGTAAAAGTAATTGGTCCAATAATGCTCAGATTGTGAAGGACAGAGCGGGGGCTTTTGCCTATAAGCCTCAACTTTCCCACCAAGCAGCCTGACTTCCCTGCAGGTGAAAAAGATGGGCAATACAGAAGGAGAAGTGACGTGACAGAGCGGGGGCCCACACCTGCACTGCATGGCTCCTGCCCCTCTTTCTTGAGGTTCCTGGCAAATTCCCTGAGCTACCATCTCTTCCCACTCCAGCTAAGGATAAGAGGGTTACAGGTGCCCAGAAATGGTCCATGGTCCCCGCTGTTTCTGGGCCCTGCTCTGCACCCCACCCCACCCCTCAGCCCATATCATACCCCATGATGATGCTGGGCCTTCTGAATTCCCTTGGCTAACTGGTGAGCCTTCTTACTAGTTGGTCACTAGGTCATGGATGGAGGTTGGATCATATCAGCCTACTGGAGAACTCATGGCATTTTATGCCTGATTAGTAGTCTTTTTCCTTTTTGAATTGTTTTGCCTTCATGGCATTTCATCTTCATGCGTTTAGATTTGGCAGGCAACCAATGATACAGTCTGTAATTTCTGCCATTACCCATGAAGTAAAAACTTTGAACAATTCTCTGTTGGCACAGCTACACACACCTTCAGAGATCCCAGACTGGCTCGTTTATGCTGGTGTTATCTTGTACATGTAGCTTGGATCTCCATTTGGTCTACAATTCTAGACTTTCTGGGAGGAAATCTGGAGCCACAGAATTGCTCAGCTGAGAGGAAGGGAGTAGATGGACTGATCTCCCTATTTACAGAGTCAGCCTGGTTATGCGACCAGATATCATGCTTTGCCATATTTGGCTGTTACGGACGAGTGTGTATTTTACAAGTGACTGTTTTTAGCACTCATATAAATAATACTTTTTATTCTGTCAGAGTCCCATTTATAATCTCTCTATCATTAAATAGCACACACATTCCTGCATTCCTTTTAGGTGCCTCCAGAAGGTTTCAATTGCTTACCCAAAGGTTAAACAAGTCCTGGAATCAAATGAAATCAATCATTAACAAAGGGATGAGAAACTTGCTTCTGGGAAGATTTGTTTCTTCCCTTTTCAAGATTGAAGGGAGAAGAAAAATAGCTCCAAATGACAGCCAGAGGACAGAGGTCACACAGAGTCATTAAAGCGCAAGGCCTGGTTGCATACCCCCTTAGAATTGTGCTTTCAGATCATGGTTTCTAAAATGAAAAGCATGGCCAGTCATGCCAAGCTCCCAACCCGGAAACCAAAACTGCCCACCTCCCTCTGATGCTTGAAGCTCAGCCCACAGCAGAGACCAACCACTGAGGACTCCCAGACCCCCAGGTGGTCCTGTGGAGGGTGGCCCATGGCCCAAGAAATGTGCTTCCACCACCTGCTCATCTTGGGGTCTCTAGGAGGACCTCCCCAGAAATCTCACCGGGCCAAGAGCACGTCGTGATTCCTGCGAGGTGGGGTACAGAGAAGGCCTTCCCTAGTTGCTGTTGGCACCCAAGGCCTGGCCTCACAGAAGCACTTTCTTAACTTCCCTAGACTCGGCCTCTGCAGCAAAAACAGTTGGATACTTGTCACTGCTATGGCATACATAACTCCTGTCAGAACAGAGTGATTTATCTGCTTGATTCCGAGTATCCAGTATCTGTGGATTGTGTGACCCTTCGTACAGTCCTGTCATTTTTTAACTGACCTTTCTCTCATGCCCCGGAGCAGGTGTTCTCAGCCTTTGTCACTTCCTTGGGTCTCTTAGAAGTGGGTGCTCCCTAAATTTTTGTCCTTTGCTTAATCAGTGCATTCACTCTCTTGCTACTTATTGAGGTCCTCGTATGGGTCAACACCTACTGGCCAGTAGAGGCACAGCACTGATGGAGCAGACACGGCCTTTGTGCTCACTGTGGGGGTTCATTTCACTTCAGTCACTCAGTCATGTCCAACACTTTGTGACCCCATGGACTGCAGCACGCCAGGCCCCCTGTCCATCACCAGCTTCCGGAGTTTACTTAAACTTATGTCCATTGAGTCGGTCATGCCATCCAACCATCTCTGTCATTCCCTTCTCCTCCCTCCTTCAATCTTGCCCAACATCAGGGTCTTTACAAATGAGTCAGTTCTTCGCTTAAGGTGGCCAAAGTATTGGAGTTTCAGCTTCAGCATCAGTCCTTCCAATGAATATTCAGGACTGATTTTCTTTAGGATGGACTGGTTGGATCTCCTTGCAGTCCAAAGGACTCTCAAGAGTCTTCTCCAACACCACAGTTCAAAAGCATCAATTCTTCGGTGCTCAGCTTTCTTTATAGTCCAATTCTCACATCCATACACATGTCATCCATACATGACTATTGGAAAAATCAGCTTTGAATAGATGGATCTTTTTTGGAAAAATAATGTCTCTGCTTTTTAATATGCTGTCTAGGTTGGTCATAACTTTTCTTCCAAGGAGCAAGCATCTTTTAATTTCATGGCTGCTCTCACCATCTGCAGTGATTTTGGAGCCCCCCAAAATAAAGTCTGTCACTCTTTCCACTGTTTCCCTATCTATTTGTCATGAAGTGATGGGACCAGATGCCATGATCTTAGTTTTCTGAATGTTGAGTTTTAAGCCAACTTTTTCACTGTGGAGGTTAGGACCTGACCTGCAATCCCCTGTCACTCCACAAACTCTTCCTGGATCATCTCATTTCTTCTCCAAGGATTTCCATTGCCACTTGTGCCCTAATGACTCCCTCTTGGTTCAGCTGACCCACTTGTCAGCTCACCCAGTTCTGTGCCAGATAATGCCTGTAGGCATCCTGACTTGTGGTTGGCAATGAGGAAACCAATCTCCATGTAAAGCAGGATGGCTGAGCATCACAACCACGACTCTTATCCCACAATGCCTTTACTTGGTGATACTTTCTCTAATCCCAGCTCAAAGCACCGTGGCGGAAAACCTCAGAAGTGCTGCTTCTTTTTCCCACCTGCCCAGACGTGGATAATATTCTTCCCAGTTGGAGCAGAAATTTCCCTCCCTCCCCACACCCCATTGCTGCTCTGTTGCTGCTGCTAAGTCGCTTCAGTCGTGTCCAACTCTGTGTGACCCCATAGATGGCAGCCCACCAGGCTCCCCCGTCCCTGGGATTCTCCAGGCAAGAACACTGGAGTGGGTTGCCATTTCCTTCTCCAAAGGATGAAAGTGAAAAGTGAAAGTGAAGTCGCTCAGTCATGTCCGACTCTTAGCGACCCCATGGACTGCAGCCTACCAGGCTCCTCCGTCCACGGGATTTTCCAGGCAAGAGTACTGGAGTGGGGTGCCATTGCCTTCTCCATTATCACCCAGCAATACCTTAAATTCACCTAGAGTAGGGCCTCAGAAAGACAAAGGAATTCCCTTTCCTTGTTGCCTAAGGTCTAATTTCTAAGACCACAGTTCCTATCCCCTCCTCCAAGGGATCTTCCCAACCCAGGGATCAAATCTGCATCTCTTATGTCTCTTGCATTGGCAGACGGGTTCTCTATCATTAGTACCACCTGGGAAGCCCAATACAGACATAAAATAGAACAAATAAAGAGCTTAGAACAGGGCCTGATGCCTAGTCAATAAATAGTAGCTATTGTCATCATCATTGTTATTATTACTTGTACAGACATAGAGATTGAAATCTCTATGTGGGGAAGGACCGTGCCTGCCTATTTGTCTACTGAGTTCCAAGCTCCTAGCCCAGTACCAGGCACAGTGTCCTTTAGTCAACAATAAATATTCAGAAGCAATGAACCAGGGTCCTCCAGACTCTTACACCTCTCAGGCCAGGAAAGGGGCTGCAAGAATTGAATAAAAGAGCAGCCTGAGTACCCACTTTCTCTCTCCAGCCAGAAGATGTACCAAGTAAAGTGGTTAAGAGTCTGTCCCACAACAGGCTGGAGTACCAGGTCCCTTTGGGGTGTTGCCATGTCCTTGAGCCCAGGCTACGTGTTTCCAGGAGTACAGTTCTCACAAAGCTAGCCCTTGTGTTTGCCCTGCATCCCTGGGAGGCACAGAGAAAACAATGAAACCATCATCACCAACTTCCATTCCTAGTCTGTGTGTGGACAGGGAGGGCTGGGGAGAGGCTGTGTTTGATTTGGCTGGGGAACATCATTTTTCTTTACTGAAGAAATGCATGCCAGAGGGGCTAAAAGTAGAAGGTAGTTCTCACCCAAGAGAGCTGTATTCTCCAGAGGCCAGGCTCACAGTAATATAAAGAAGCTGTATCTTCCATCTGCACATCACCCACTCCTGCTTTAAGATTCAGTTCAAACGTTTCCTTCTCCGTGAAGCCCTTCCCACCTTCCCCTTGGCTCCTAGTGTGCCCTGGGCCTGCTGTCTCCATCTGAGCATGCTCAGTGGATGCCTTCCTGAAACTGCCTCACCCACCAGGGCAAGGACTGTGTCTTATTTGCTTTTGCAACTCTGTCTTAGCAGAGTAGAGTGCTGCTGCATTCTGAACCCAGGAATGGCAGAAAGAAATCTTTTGAAGGGCATTAAACCCCCTGTTGTTCCAGAGTGTGAAGAAGAGAAGGCTGGGGTTATGTGTGGGTCCTCGTAAGAGGGAAGTTCTCTGAAAACTTCCCTGAACTTCTCTGGGAACTTCTCTGAAAGCTAGTGCTGTGCTCCCTAAGGTAGGGCAGTCAGGGCTACAGGCCACTGCACTATCAGCCTCAGGAATGTGACTCCCTTTACTGCTGAAACGACCTCCCTCCCTGGTATAATGACCAGAACGCTCCCTTATTCCAAGCCAGGGGTTCTCAAAGTGTGGTCCCTGGACCAGCAGTATCAGCATCACGTGTTCTCTACCTCAGTTGTGCTGATCAGAGACTCTGGAAGGTAGGCCAAGCCATCTGTGTTTTAACCAGCCCTCCACGTGATTCTAACTCAGGCTTGAGTTTGAAAACCCTTAAGTACACAGACACACATGTGAAAAAAGACCCTAGAAACACAAGCCAGACTGACTTCAAATTAAGATTAAACAAGAACCCAAGCCAATGCCCTTTGCTATGAAGTGCCCAGGATCAATGAAACACCCTACTATTATCCATGAAACTATTCAACAGGCAATTAAATGAACTCAGCACATTTATTTCAAATGTGCAAAATGAATGTTCATATCCTAGGAGTAACACCAGATGTTTTGCCTCTTTTTTTCCTAATTGATTTTCCAGCCTACAGCAATTCATCTATATATTTTCCAGTTGGATCTAATGCAGCAAGAAGAGTGTGTTCCGGCAGCATTATTAAATGCCATGCATTTAAAAACAAGCATAACCAAGGCTGCCATGCGTCATCTGGGTGGCTGTCTTCCCAAAATTAAAAAAAAAAAAAAACAGACAGCAATAGGTACCAGGCAGATTAGAGCAGGCAGGAAACCCAGAAAAGGCCCTTTCAAAAGGTCTCCAGGCTCTTGGCCAGTTGCAATGCTGAATCCTGGGCGCTGAGCCCAAGCTTGAGCTCTTCTCCAGAGTCGGGCACTCCCTGGTACCAAAGGATCTGCAAGCTGTAAAACTTGCAAGTCAACATTTTGTTTTTCAGTGGAAATTTCTGTCTTGAAAATGAAGAAGACAAAGATGGCTGAGGGATGGAGGTGTGTGGGGTCAGGACCTGGGGAAAGGATGAGGCTGCGGATCCTTCCCTCAGCTTAAGTGGACCCTCTCCTTGCTCTGTTGCCTCCAGCAGCCCAGACAATTATCCTGTTAACCAATGAGCCTGGCTGTGCAGGAGGCCCTGTTATTGATGTGTTTTGTTTGTTTTTAAGTGGGTGAAAAGTCACCAGTAACCAGGCTTGCCTTACTCAGCAAAAGCTCTTGGGAGTCTGGGGAAAGACTGGGAGACAGAAGCCTCAAGTTTTAAAGCAAAGGGCTTTAAAAGGGACCTTTCTCTGCTCTGCCTGGGGGGAAGGGAGGCAGAGGGATGGGGTGAGTGGCAGGCAACTAAGGCCTAGAAACCCATAAAGTGTTGATTCCAAAAACAAAAACCACATGTCTTAGGTAGTAGGGGGAGGTTGGCAGTACCTGCTACCTTTCCTACAAGCTGCTGAGGCTGGCAGTTTTGAGCCATCATACCTGTAGAGGGATTTTGATGTGGTCTCTGAAGGTTAATCTGCCTGTCTGGTTCTGAGACCCACTGCAGCAGGCTGAGTGTCTGAAATTAGAACTCATCATATTTCCACCTCAGAACCTGGCTGCTCCAACTTTAAATAGCAGCCACTCAAGACCGCCAGTGTTCTGTTGGTAAGGCGGCTACTCTTGGTACTTAGAACAAAGCATTCTGGGTTCCATACAGACACGCAAATGAAAGTTCCACAGCAGAAGGACTGGCTTCTGATTTGGGCTCTCCCCTACTTCTACCCAGTTCAGGTCAGAGATAACATCCTACAATCTCAGGGGGGCATTTTGTAACCCCTGAAGATCTGAAGGGAACCCAGGAATCAGTCTTTGAGACAGTGATTAACAAAAACAAACCAAAAAAAAGGTATTTAAAAAGTTATTTGAATGCACAAATGACAACTTTTCGAGTTTCAAAGAATAGGATACACAGGCTCTATAATAGACTTAGACACAAGTGTATAAGCCATTCAGACAGTTCACATTAGGTCAAAGGTTGTGGCACTAGGAGCTTGGGTAACCTCTGGCCCTGGGGCAGGAGCAACCTGGTCATCCATGGCCACCCAACCCCCTCACATCCTCAAAGAGATTTCATCCCCATTTCCTACAAACACTTGGAAGGAAAGAGAGTTAGTGGGGCCTCACCTAGCAGAGTTCTCCCCTTGCCCTCAAATTCACAAGATTTTTACACATCATTAAACCACAGGAGCCATTTTATAAATGTCATCATCATAGTCTTTTAATATTTTACATAAAAAACTGTATACACAGCTTATAGAACTTTTATGTAAACATCATAAGCTCACCACTGTCATTTGTCAGTTTATTTAAAAAATAAAAAAAACAAGACAATTTAGTAGAAGTACCACCGGATGGGGAAGGGAGGGGGAGAAGAGACACAAGGGGGAGGTTTATTCTCTGTACAGAGATGCAGAGAAAATTTCACACAGCTTTAGAGACTGCCTTGAGGGAAAAAAATAAAAACAACAAAAGGTTTTAGATAGGCCCTAATACTGGTTACTGCCCTTTATCAAAAGAGTGCGCATACGTGCACAAATAAAATCGCAAAATAGAAGTGTTACCACTTTTTTCAAAAGAAAAAAATTAGTGGTTTCTTTTTCTTCTCCTTGTTTTTTAAAAGTCATCATCATTTTTTAAAAAAACATCAGAAGTAGATGAGGTTACAGCGTACAAGTGTGGTCAGAATGCTACCGTCTTATGCAAATGACAAGTGCATTAAATGTCAAACAATGAAACAATTGTGCAAAGAATTCGTTCCAAAAAGAAGAAAAAAAACAAGTTTTAGCCTTTAAATAAATCAAATAACATCAGTTTCTTGGACTGAACAATTTTCACTTGCAGGACAGGCACAAAGTTCGCTTATGGCAAAAACAACCTGCAGCACACTTCACCCCTCTTTCTCAATGGCCAGTGAGGGGTTCGCCGTGGCGGGGCGGGGGCTGGCTGGCAGGAGACAGGAGTCTGGAAGCTGTGTCCTCTCAGGCCCCTAGTCAGCTGCAAAGGTCTTCCCCAGGGGTAGGAAACATGGCCAAGTCTTGTTCTTGCTGGGTTGACGCCTCACTCTGACCCGGCTGGAGCTGTTCTAGCGCCCTGTCACTCCACCCACCACCACCATTAAATAACACCATCCTACCTCCGAAAATAAAATTATATCTATATTTATATAACACCCCATCCTCCCCAGCCCTCCCCTCCCGAAGGTCCCGAGGTCTATGTTACAGACAGGGGATAGCAGGCGCTCACTGGTTACAGACGCACATCCGATGGGGCGCGGCCGCACCCCGGCGCCAAGCTCATGTCCGGGGAGCAGGGGCTGGCGTGGGGTGAAAACTCGGCAGCGGGGAGTCGAACATACACACAGCCACACACCCTGAAGAGGCTTGGCTCTTCAGAAAATGGTGTTCAGGGGACCCTTGGCACTCAGCGGGGTGGCCAAGCCTGTGCCACACAGGTGGACGCACAGACACTTGGAAAGGGGGCGCCGGGTGCCTACCACGCGGCCGATTCTCGGGCGCCAAAGCCCGAGTCTCCAGGCCACGGCTGCCGGGGCTGAAAGCAGACGCCAGGCAGTCCGGTGGGGGTCCTTGGGGGGGCAAGGGTCTCCCCGTCTCAGGGCTCGTGGGGGACGGGCCCGGGATGGGGAGCCGCACTGGCAGGGGCAGGCGGGTCGGGCGCGGCCCTCATAGCACCTTGCAGCAGTTGATGCAGCCGTTCTGGGAGCCGTAGCGCTTCTGCAGCGCGGCGCGCGTGGCCGTCTCGAAGACCTCTCGGACGCCCTCCTTGGTCTTGGCCGAGCACTCGAGGTAGTCGTAGGCTTGGATGCGCACGGCCATAGCGCGGCCGTCATCCGTGCGCACCGGTTCCTGCTTCATACGGGCCAGCTCTGTGCGGACGTGCTCATCGCTGCGCAGGTCTTTCTTGTTGGCCACAAGGATGATGGGCACGTTGGGGCAGAAGTGCTTCACCTCGGGCACCCACTTCTCGGGGATGTTCTCCAGCGAATCCGGGCTGTCCACCGAAAAGCACATGAGGATCACGTCGGTGTCCGGGTAGGAGAGCGGCCGCAGGCGGTCGTAGTCCTCCTGGCCCGCCGTGTCCCACAGCGCCAGCTCCACCTGCTTGCCGTCCACCTCGATGTCGGCCACATAGTTCTCGAAGACGGTGGGCACGTACACCTCGGGGAACTCGTCCTTACTGAACACGATCAGCAGGCACGTCTTGCCGCACGCGCCGTCGCCCACCACCACCAGCTTCTTGCGGATGGCCGCCATGAGCGGGCCGGGCCCGGGCAGCAGGAGGGGCCCCGCGAACGCCTCGCTGCCGTCCCGCTCGCCGCTCACTGCTCACCTCGGGCTGCGCGCTGGGGACAAGGGTCGCTAGCTGCACCCAGGTCCCGGGATGGCGCGCGTTCTCTCGTTGTGCTCGGGCTGCCGCGGCGGGGGCGGTGGGGGACTCGGGGGCATAGGGCGCACGGTGCGTCTCCGCGCTGCTCCCGAGCGGCGGCCGCTCTCCTCGCCCCGGGTCCCGGGTCGGCGCCTTTGTGAGCAAACGGTGGCCAGAGCAAGCGGACGCGGCCTAGCTCCCTTCTGGGTCTTCCTAGGCCTAGGCGAAGACACAAGAGAGAACACGAAGTCAGCCCGACTGCGGCGGCAGATACAGGCTGCGGCCCTAGCGCCCGCTATTTAAAGAGTTCGGCGACTTTCTTAATATAGCCGTCCAATGGGAAGCAAGCCGACTGAGCTCATCTCTGCGGAGCTTGGCTCTGATTGGCCGTCCGCTGCAGCCCACGGGCGGGGCCGGGCGGGCTTGATTGACTGCCCAGGCCGCGGGGCTGGGAGAGGCGGCGACTGGGGAGTCTGCGGCCGCGGCGGGAGCTGTGGGTCTCTAACTGCGTCAAGGTTCGCTCTTTCGCCGCAGCTTGTGCGCGCGAGACTGAAGGGCTGGAGCCGGCTGCCCGGAGCAGCCCGCGGGGCCTGGGCAAGCGGTTCCGAGACAGGAGGCACTTTGTGGGCGCGTGGATGACTCTCTCCCACTCGTATTGCCCTGCTTGCTTCGCAAACTCCCAGCGGGTGGTCGGACCTGTGGGGTAGGGAGCGACTCCTTTAACGTGGTTTTGTTTTTAAATACACATACACGCAGACACACACGCACACAGGCTTATTTCCAAGCAAGGCTGTGGTTTGTTGGTTTTGTTTTGTTTTGTTTTTTCTTTTAGAAGCAGCCCCTCCCCTTGTCCAGCCTGCCACCCCCATCCTTCCACGAGGGTTCTCTCCCTGGGCCGTGTTTGGATCTGCTACAGGGTGCCTCGTGGGTGGGCCTGGTTCCGGTTTCCGGCTTTAACAAGCTTGTCACTTTACCCCTTTCTCGGGCACCCAGCCTAGGTCTCCAGGTGAAGGTTCAGGGAAAGAGGGTCAGTGAAAAAGGAAGGTCGAGGCGAATGCAGAACTTCAGGTACACTCAGGAAGTAACCAGACAGAAAAGGGCAGCCTCAGTCCTGGTTTGCAGGATTAATTTGGATCCTGGTTTATCTGAAGTAAGTAGTGCAATAAAAACCAACCACCCCACACCCCATTAGGCAAGAAGAGGCTGAAGTCCGGATGGGTGGGCGGAGAAACTTGCAGGCTAGAACAGGACAAATTAGTGTGTGTTTGAGGGTGGGGAGTGTGCTAGAACCCTAGTCTCCGGCGACCCACCAGGACTTATTTCATCTATTCCTTGTATTCGGCAGGAGATGACACTTGTGTCTGATCTAGAGGGGCCTAAGTCAAAGCATCTTAAAGGACAGAAAAGGTGGGGAGGGGGATGGAAGGAGGGAGGGAGGGAGGACCTCCCAGGAAGGAGGAACAGCTTGAGCAAAAACAGAGATGTGGGGGGAAAGTAGGACAAATTCTAGCAAAAGAGAATAGCTTAGTGTGGCTGCCCTTGGTTGAGAGAGAGAGGGTTGAAACTCAGGATGGAGAACAGTTGTGGAGGAAACAACTACACAGGTTGGGCCATTTCCATTCTGGAGGGAGTGGGATGCTTCTTGGTGTTTCAGAAAGGAGAGACTCACTACATCAAGATGAGGTTCAGTTCAATTCAGTCGCTCAGTCGTGTCCAACTCTTTACGACACCATGGGCTGCAGCAGGCCAGGCTTCCCTGTGCATCACCAACTCCTAGAGCTCGCTCAAATTCATGTCCATCTAATTGGTGATGCCATCCAACCATCTCATCTTCTGTTATCCCCTTCTCCTCCTGCCCTCAGTGTTTGATCATGATGAGGTTATTGCCTCCTACTTCTGACTCCCCCTCTGACTGGAAGCCATTGGAAGGCTCGGATTCTTTATTATCTCAGCATCTTGAAGCCCTGGCACAATGCCAGAATCTATGTAAGAATCAGTAAATGACTGTGGAGAATTCACTTAAATGCTTAGGAACTTAGTTGGAACTTTCTGGAAGTCTCTTATCTCAAACTCCAGTCTGTGCTAACCATCCAGTCAAACCTGGGCACCAGCTGTGACTGAGCCATTTACTCATATATGCGAAAAATGTGATCCATGTGTCAAGATGTAGATCTCAGATGGATACAGATATCATCAGGTCAAATAAGACATTAGTTCTAGTATCCTTTAAGAGCTATCCTCGTTCAAATGACCAAATCTGCTTCCCTCACATTGGATTACCTCCACTACAATGCCTAGTGTTTTTTGTTTGTTTGTTTTTCAGATCTAAGAAACTTAACTGTCAATAAGTAAACAATTTTTCCACAGTGGAATCTCACAAGAGAAAGTAAGGTTTTATTTTTTTTTCTTTTGGATCATTTGTTTAGGGCTCCATTCTTGAAACTTTTTCCTTTCTTTTAAATTTTAGTTAGCCTATTAAAAAAATCTTGCCTAAATTTTTCCTCCTATAGTCAAAACTTTTTATAGCTGTATTGTTAATACTACTTTCCTTCATCTTAATATAGCTTGGGAGTCTTGGCTATATCGTTAAGCTTCAAATATTAAGAAAACATCAAACAATTAAAGCTTTGTACCATGTATTTAAAGAAAACAACAGGAAAACAAAGAATCAGGAAGAAGGATTCAATTCACTCATTTCCTAAGTCTCAGACATATTATATGAGGTGTTCCAGGCTTGAATCTCAATATCGAAATAATTTCTAAAAATATTCAGTTGGTAAATTATGCCAAAATAAACAAGTAGAAAAAAAATCTATGTTCTGTAGCAACTTCTTTTCATGGTATTCATTTGTATATCCAGGGTACTTTGACAAGCTTTGTGGCTACTTCAAAGATCGTACCAGTCACAGGATAAACTTTCCCAAACTAGATGATGTCCCAAAGGGTCTCCTCCTTGCCTCTCCCCTCCCTTCACAATACACTGGCAAAAGGCAAGGATAAAACTGAATCATCAAGAACAAATCATTTTGATAGTTAACTTTATTAACCTATACATTCATTGTATGATAGATATCCACACTAGTGAGAGAGGGAAATTATCCTTCAGACAAAAGGGAGATGTTAATCTACCTCCTGTCTTCAGCTTAATTTATTTCGTCTTTTTTTGGTCCACTGTCTCTTACACTTTGCCTGTAAATCAGCCCCCCTCTCCCGCCGCCCTCACTCCATACAGACAAGAACAGACTAAGAGACTGGAATGTTCATTGGATTTTAGTGCCACCTTGTGGCAATTTTTACAGGGCTCTTTTTTTTTTTTTTTTTTCCTAACACAAAATATATATATACAACTGTGGTGGTTTAGTCGCTAAATCATGTCTGACTTTTTGCCACCTTCAACTCCTCTGTTCTCCACTACCTCCTAGACTTTGCTCAAATTCATATACACTGAGTCAGTGACACTATCCAACCATCTCATCCTCTGCCGCCCCCTTCTCTTCCTGCCTGCAATCTTTCCCAGTGAGTGGGCTCTTCGAATCAAGTAGCCAAAGCATTGGAGCTTCAGCTTAAGCAACATGCCTTTCAGTGAATATTCAGGACTGATTTTCCTTAGGATTGACTGGTTTGATCTCCCTGGTGTCCAAGGAACTCTCAAGAGTCTTCTCCAGCACCACAGTTGGAAAGCATCAATTATTTGAAGTTGAACCTTCATTATGGTCCAACTCTCACAACAGTATATGACTACTGGAAAAACCATAGTTTTGACTATAGGGATCTTTTTTGGCAAAGTGATGTCTCTGCTTTTTAACACCTTGTCTAGGTTTGTCATAGCTTTCCTTCCAAGGAGCAAGTGTCTTTTAATTTCCTGGCTGCAGTCACTGTTCACAGTGATTTTGGAGCCCCCCAAAATAAAATCTGTTACTGCTTCCACTTTTTCCCCTTCTATTTGCCATGAAATGAAGGGACCAGATGCCATGATCTTAGTTTTTTGAGTGTAGAGTTTCAAACCAGCTTTCCCACTCTCCTTTCCTCATCAAGAGGCTTTTTAGTTCCTCTTCACTTTCTGCCATTAGAGTGGTATCATGTGTATATCTGAGGTTGTTGATATTTCTCCCGGCAATCTTAATTCCAGCTTGGTGATTCATCCAGCCAGACATTTCTCATGATGTACTCTGCATATAAAAGCAGGGTGACAATATCCAGCCTTGTACTCCTTTCCCAATTTGGGGCCAGTATGTTTGTCCATGTCCAGTTCTAACTTTTGCTTCTTTGCTGCTAAGTCACATCAGTTGTGTCCGACTCTGTGCGACCCCATAGACGGCAGCCCACCAGGCTCCTCCGTCCCTGGGATTCTCCAGGCAAGAACACCGGAGTGGGTTGCCATTGCCTTCTCCAATGCATGAAAGTGAAAAGTGAAACTGAAGTCGCTCAGTTGTGTCCAACTCTTAGTGACCCAATGGACTGCAGCCCACCAGGCTCCTCTGTCCGTGGGATTTTCCAGGCAAGAGTACTGGAGTGGCTTGCCATTTGCTTCTTTACCTGCATATAAGTTTTTCAGGAGACAGGTAAGGTGGTCTGGTACTCCTGTCTCTAAGAATTTTTCAGAGTTTGCTGTGATCCACACAGTCAAGGCTTTAGTCTAGTTAATGAAGCAGAAGTAGATGTTTTTCTGGAATTCCCTTGCTTTCTCCATGATCCAATGAATTTTGGCAATTTATATATATATTACATGTATTTACATATACATACATAAACTATATACAAATATCTTACAAATATTTTCTATGTATATTATATATGTGATTATATAAAACTTTAGCCAGAAGGGAGGCATTTTATGACTATTTTTAAGATATTTCATGGGATGTAAAACCTCTACTTGTTTCACAAGCAGCTTCTTTAGAAATTCTTCACATATATATTTATACACACAGAGAACTTTTTTCACATACACTTAAAAAATTAATTCCTTCCTAGTTAAATAGTAATGACTAAAAGAGATTAGAGGAGATAACAGCTGTGGAAACTTACTAATTTATATACCAATGGAATTTCTTTTAAACTAATCACGATGTACAGAAAGTTGTAAAGCAGTTTGAACTGCAAAAATCATCTGCTTTCTCCTCCAGCTAAAAAAACCATCATTGGAAAATCTGATATAATTAGAAGTAATAATAATTCATTTACGGATAAGCATTTACTGGAAGCCAGCAATACCATAGACATTCCTAGCATTCTTTTGATTTTTAAACTATTTCTAATTCAAATAGTAGCTTAGAGTGTCTAGGAAAATTGTCAACCTTTCTTCTCAATGCAGTGAGTTTCTAAAAGGGAAAGGCTGTTGTAGACCTAACTGTGCTTTTTTATATGGAAAAATCGGAGTGGTCCCATATGGTCTGTTTGGGACCCATTCAGCCACGCATTACATAGCTGAGGCATCAAACTGCTTTCTGGGTTCTCCAGCTATCAGTTCGGTTCAGTTCAGTCGCTCAGTCATGTCCAACTCTTTGCAACCCCATGAACAGCAGCATGCCAGGCTTCCCTGTCCATCACCAACTCCCAGAGTCCACCCAAACCCATGTCCATTGTGTCGGTGATGCCATCCAGCCATCTTGTCCTGAGGAGACTCCTGCCCTCAATCTTTCCCAGCATCAGGGTGTTTTCAAATGAGTCAGCTTTCCGCATCAGGTGGCCAAAGTATTGGAGTTTCAGCTTCAACATCAGTCCTTCCAATGAACTCCCAGGACTGATCTCCTTTAAGATGGACTGGTTGGATCTCCTTGCAGTTCAAGGGACTCTCAGAGTCTTCTCCAACACCACAGTTCAAAAGTATCAATTCTTCGGCGCTCAGCTTTCTTTATAGTCCAACTCTCAAATCCATACATGACTACTGGAAAAACCATAGCCTTGACTAGATGGTCCTTTGTTGGCAAAGTAATATCTCTGCTTTTTAATATATTATCTAGGTTGGTCATAACTTTCCTTCCAAGGAGTAAGCGTCTTTTAATTTCATGGCTGCAATCGCCATCTGCAGTGATTGTGGAGCCCAGAAAAATAAAGTCTGACACTGTTTCCACTGTTTCCCCATCTATTTGCCATGAAGTGATGGGACCGGATGCCATGATCTTAGTTTTCTGAATGTTGAGCTTTAAGCCAACTTTTTCACTCTCCTCTTTCACTTTCATCAAGAGGCTCTTTAGTTCTTCTTCACTTTTTGCCATAAGGGTAGTGTCATCTGCATATCTGAGGTTATTGGTATTTCTCCCGGCAATCTTGATTCCAGCTTATGCTTCCTCCAGCCCACCATTTCTCATGATGTACTCTGCATATAAGTTAAATAATAAGCAACAGCAATTCAAACAACCCTCTCCTATCCTAAGATTGTGACCCAGTTAGACCCAGGCCTAAGACAGAGAGGCTGCGCTCACAGGAGAACAACCATAGCTAGAAGGTTAAACTTCAAAATGCGGACATTGACCTCTGATCAGACTCCCTGTGTGTCCAGCCCAAGGTCACACCAAGGGGAGTAGGCAGTGCGCAATGGGGCAGCTCCTGATCAGTCTAAAAGTGCATTGTCCAACCTAATAGCTGATAGCCTCATGTAAAATGCTGCTGGTACCACTGAAGTACTGTTTTTAATATTATCTGATTTTAATAATTTAAATTTACAAGCTGATATTCAGAGTAGGGGAAAAGGGGAAATGTTAATCAAAGAGTATAAATTTCCAGTTTGAAGATGAATCCCTGGACAATTCCCTGGAGGTGGAAATGGCAACCCACTCCAGTATTCTTGCCTAGAGAATCCCATGGACAGAGGAGCCTGGTGGGCTATAGTCCATAGGGTCACAAAGAGTCAGACACGACTGAAGTGACTTAGCATGCACGCAGAAGATGAATAAGTTCTAGTAATCTAATATATAGCATGATGATCTTAGTTATAAATACTGTATTATATACTTGACAATTGCCAAGAGAGTACTTCCTAAATGTTTTCACCACTAAAAGAAATGGTTAAAAAAAATGGTAATGATGTGATGTGATGGAGGTGTTAGTTATTCCTATGGTGATAATCATTTTGCAATATGTAAATATATCAAATCAACACCACTGGGAATTCCCTGTGGTCCAGTGGCTAAAACTCCATGTTACCAATGCAGGGGGCCTGAGTTCAATCCCTAATCAGGGAACTAGATCCTGTACACTGTAGCTAAGAGCCAGTGAAGATTAAATTTTAAAAAAAATCGACATTGTTATTGTGCACCTTAAACTTACATAGTGTTAGATGTCAATTATATCTCAATAAAGCTGAAGAATCAAATTAACACTGATGTGAGTGTGTGTGTGTGTGTGTGTGTGTGTGTGTGTGAGTTGCTCAGCCGTGTCTGACTGTGATCTCCATGGACTGTAGCCTGCCAGTCTCCTCTGTCCATGGAATTCTCCAGCAAGAATACTGGAGTGGGTTGCCATTCCCTTCTCCAGGGATTTTCTCAACCCAGGGATTGAACCCATTTCTCCTGCACTGCAGGCTGATTCTTTACATCTGGGCCACGAGGGAAGCCCAACACTGATATGGACCACCCCAAAAATTTTTAATAAAAGACTAGTAAAAACTGATATTCAATTCAGTTAGTTGTTGGGAAATGTTTATTTATGTTTGAAACAAATTGAGTATGTGAAACTACTTTTTCTTACTAGAAATTTTTTGAAATGTACATACAGATTGAATATTTTTGATGAAAATTTAGCACCCAAATTGAGATGTGCTGCAATTATACAATAAACGCTAGAATTTAAAGACTTAGATTGAAAAACATGTAAAATAGTTCATGAGTAGTTTTTATATTAATTGTATGTTGATATGATATATTTTGGATATAGTGCATTTTTTAAGTATGAGATTTAATGTTAGATATATTTGGATATGCAATTCAAATAAATTTTACCTTTGTTTTTTTTTTTTTAACTGTGACAATTAGAATATTTTAAATTACACCTGCAATTTACATTATTTCTCTTGGACAGTGCTGCTCTAAAAGATCTACAAGTTCATGTGACTTCCTTTGTAGTCTCTCATTCACCACCCACCCTTTCAGGGAGTCACCTTGGTATAAGGCCCCTGGAGCTCCTTAATCTTCCCTTGTGGGTTAGAGGTACGATTTCCTTTTATTTCCTAAACTCACTGCTGAATTTCAGACAGGCTCAGACCCTCAGATAAACACTGTGGTTAGGGGGCTATCTAGGGTCTCCCTGTCCCATTCCATCACCACTTTCCAAGCCAGGCCCCTCTAGGACTTTTCAATGCAGCAGCCCCCTCCCTTGCCTGTCCGACTCTTTTCCCAGCACTAGGCAATGTTTTCTTGAAGAGTAGAGGCTATTTGGACCTTTTTGTACGACTTAGGCTTTTCTGGTGGCTCAGATGGTGAAGAATTTGCTTGCAATGCAGGAGACTCTGGGTTCAGTCCTTGGGTCAGGAAGATCCCATGGAGAAGGGAATGGCTACCCACTTGGAGAAGGCAATGGCACCCCACTCCAATACTCTTGCCTGGAAAATCCCATGGACGGAGGAGCCTGGTAGGCTGCAGTCCATGGGGTCTCGAAGAGTCGGACACAACTGAGCGACTTCACTTTCACTTTTCACTTTCATGCATTGGAGAAGGAAATGGCAACCCACTCCCGTGTTCTTGCCTGGAAAATCCCAGGGACGGTGGAGCCAATGGGCTGCCGTCTATGGGGTCGCACCGAGTCAGACGCGACTGAAGGGACTTGGCAGCAGCTGGTATTCTTGCCTGGAGAATTCCATAGAGAGAGGAGCCTAGAGGGCTATAGTCCATAGGGTCACAAAGAGTCTGAAACGACTGAGTAACTAACACTTACTTTCCAGAGAAGAGAATCAAAATCTAGTCCTTGTCCAATTTGGGTAGAAAATTGAGAGATATAGTTTGTTTTCTGGAACTCTCATATCAACCTCAGTTATCTCGATTCAATTCAGAAAATATGGACTGAGAGGAGAGAATGGAGATGGGGAAGTGAAGACCCAAAAGGTTAAGTAAGTAAGCCTTAGGACTAACAGCTAGAAACACACCCCGCCCCTGCTGTGGGATAAGTCCTCACTTATATGTAATTGAAGGGTGGAGCCAGCTTCACACAGGAGTTCAAGGTTGAGCAGGGCTTTGAGTAACCAGTAGGATTTTTCCGGAAGACGTGCCCATCTGCACCATCTGAATCATTTCCAGTGTGGATATCATGTGCAGAAAGGTTCCCATCAGAGCCATTTGCTGAGAAGGGAGAAGTAGGAAACGCTCCTCTCTCTACGCCTGAGGGTTGCCCAGTGACACTGGGGTGAAGTTTGTCTTGCCCTGGGGAGTGGACGGGCAAAACAGAAAGAGGAAGGTCACCAACTCACCCTTAGATGTGTTGTTATTACAAAATCCACCTGAGGAAAGCTTGCTGTTTCTATGACAGTTATTGAAATTTCACATCAATTTATTCATTTTGCCAAAGCTGCGGGAAGTGATGTGGAGGTAACAGTAAGCAGAAGAGAGACAGCCTTGTGTACCTGGAGCCTGGAGAACCACTTTTCAGGTCTTCTAGTTCTTAGCTGTACAGTCTTGGGAAAACCAACCTCTCTGAGTCTGTTTCCCCATTTGTAAAATAAGAGCTAGGACTCAGAGGCTGGAAACTCAGTTGCCTACAGGGTCCTGCAGTGAACTGTGTGTGGAAGGCAACGGCAGCAGTGGAAACTGTGGGGAACTGGAGAACATGCCCCATCTGAGCTAGAAGAAGCTCAGAACTTAAAAATCAACTTCTGGGACTTCCCTCATGGTCCAGTGGTTAAGATTCTGCAATCCCGATGCAGAGGGTCTGGGTTCAATCCTGGTTAGAGAACTAGAGTTCACATGCTGCAGCCAAATTTTAAAAAAACAATGAACTGCTGTGCTGGCCAAGAAAGGCACAGACAGAGCAGGCTGGGCTTGGCCAGGCAGAACCAGTGTGTGTCCCCTGACTAGATGAATTTCATTTTTTTACAAATCAAAGGGGATCACCTGTCGAAAAAGTCAAGGTGTTAGTTACTCAGTCGTGTCCAACTCTTTGCGACCCCATGGACTGTAGACCACCAGGCTCCTCTGTCCTTGGGATTTCCCAGGCAAGAATACTGGAGTGGGTTGTCATTCCATTCTCCAGGGGATCCTCCCAACCCAGGAACTGAACCTGGGCCTCCCATATTGCAAGCAGGTTCTTTACTTGCTTGGGAAGAAAATAATACTGTTAATTATTTCATAAACTGAAAAAGTAATTTCATAAAACAAAAAAATCTTTTTTTTGAATTTTATTATTCAAGACCTTCTATTTGAGTTATTTAGACTGAGGTTCAAAAGATGAAATATTTCAAAGGATGGGAAGTAGAGAAACATAGTCTTAAGTAAGAAAAAGTTATCCCCACAGCTCCATCAGGGTTAGCATTCAGCTGGGTGGGAGACGTTACACCCTCATGTCAGTCCAGAAGGCAATGACACCAAACTTTTTCTCTTCCCCTTCCCTCCCATTTTTAGGCTTGAAAGCAAATGATCTAATCAAAGTATTTATACAGGGTTGATTCACTTCTGTGTTCTCTGATGATGTCAGAATTTTGCAATAGGGAGGAGTTGCATACACAATGAGTTTCCACACTCCAGTGTGCTGTCACTGAAGATGTGGCTGTGGCTATTTATAGCATGAGACAGAGCCTATATGAAGAGCCGCTGCTCAGAACCAAGTGATCTGGGGAGCCGATGTCATTGTCGTGGGGAGACTATGAAAGATACAGTTCACTCCACCATTCCAGGACCTCGGCTTCTGCTTCAGGCTCACAGGCTAGTGGAACACAGCTCAGTGAAAGAGACTGTTCTTCATGAGGGTCCTCAAAAAAGGAGAGCACTGAAAAATCTCTCTTTTCGACAATTCTCTGATGAAACTGTTTCATCTGTGAGAGGTGGAGTTGTGTGATTTCTGCTCAGCTTGGTTACAATGTATGTTTAAGAAAAAAATCTGATGCATTTGTAGCTTGGAAATCACAGTGATATGCCTAGGAAGTCCACCTGCTCATTCATTCACCCATTCATTCCACACTCATGTCCTAGGGGCCTCCTATACATCAGGACCTCGCTATAGGGCTAGCTGCCATGCTTTAAGGCACGCAAGGACCTGACATAGTTGGCATCTCACAGCTGTTGAACTTCCTGTGTCTAAACGAGGTAGGGGCCAAGCTTGAGCCCGGCAGATATGGAGAAGGTAATGACAGCTGCTGCTCTCATTCAATCACTTACTCTGCAGACACACTCTTTTCAGGGAGGAACCAGAGGCCCAGCCCTCAGAAGAGCTCCAGTCCGTAAACATAAGTGACAATACAGTACAGTAGTCATAACAATTAAACTAGTTCAATCCAGTGTGGTAAGCACTATAAATAGGCATAGGGAGGGGCCAGAATAGACTTGAACTAAAAGGTGTGTTGTGCTACCTGGCCCTCAGTGAACTACACCCCCGGTATTCATCTCCTTGTGTGGTTCCCTCCCATGGGGAGTCTGACCTTGGCTAGGTGACTAGCTTAAGCCAGTGGGACATCAGCAAGAATGATGCAAACTACAGCTTTATAAATACTTGCATATTGAGGCTTGCCTTTTGGGAATGCTTCTTTCTGGAATTGGGCTGCCATGCTTTTTGGACACTCATGGAGAAGCCCAAATGAAAATAGCTGGGTCCCTGGCCAGTGGCCACTGCTAAACTACCAGGCAGTGGCCAGCATCAACTACCAGCTATGTGGGTGGGTCAACTGAACTTTCCTTCCTAACCTTCCAGCCAACACCGTGGGAAAGAGAAGAACTACCTGAGGCAACCCACACAATCATAAGAAATAATGCAGTGTTGCTGTCTTAAGCCATTATGTTTTGGGATGGTTTGTTCCACAGGAATGGATAACCAAATAGGCTGTCTATTTCTTTTTTTATTTTAGCTGGAGTATAGTTGGTTTCCAATGTTGTTTTATTTTCTGTTGTACAGCAATGTGAATCAGCTACAGTACACACATATATACATATACATATCCCCTCTTTTGGGGATTTCCTTCCCATTTAGGTCACCATAGAGCATTAAATAGAGTTCCCTGTGCTATACAGTTTCTCATTAGCTATCTATTTTATACTTAGTAATGTATATATGTCAATTCCAATCTCCCGATCCATCTCAATCCCCTTTTCCACCCTAGTGTCCATACATTTGTTCTCTACATCTGTGTCTCTATTTCTGCTTTGCGAATAGGTTCATCTGTACCATTTTCCTAACATATACCCCAGTGCTTATTACAGCACTATTTACAGTAGCCGGGACATGGAAGCAACCTAAATATCCATTGACAGAAAAATGGATAAAGAAGACGTGAAACATATATGCTGCTGCTGCTAAGTCGCTTCAGTCGTGTCCGACTCTTAGTGACCCCATGGACTGCAGCCTACCAGGCTCCTCCGTCCATGGGATTTTCCAGGCAAGAGTATTGGAATGGGGTGCCATTGCCTTCTCCCGTGAAACATATATACAATGGAATATTACTCAGCTACATTACTCAGTTCCTTTTCCTCTTGGAAAAAGGAACAAAATTGTGTCATTTGCAAAAATGTGGATGGACCTAGAGACTGTCATACAAACAAGATGTCTTGATGGTTGCATAGAAGTCAGCCAGGTAGTGGGAATTCCCTGGTGGTCCAGTGGTTAGGACTCTGTGCTTCCACTGTTCAAGTCCCAGGATGAATCCCTGGTCGAGAAACTAGGATTCCGCAAGCTCTGTGGTGTATCCCTCCCCCCAAAAAAGTTAGCCAGGCCAAGAGAGGAAAAGAAGGGCATTCTAGACTATGGAGGCATGAGATAGCATAGCATATTCAGACACCAAGTATATCAGTATGGTGGGAATGTGAGGTATATGGTGAAGAGAAACAGAGGCTGGAACTGAGGAGGCTGGCCAGGCTCAGATCAGAGCATCTGAGGATGGGTTGGGAATCCCCAGGATGACGACTCATTAAGAGGACTCACAGGACTCAATGGACAGTTGTACTCACAGCTGTGATTTATTAGAACAACAGGATGCAGAGCATGTTCAGCAAAGGAAGAGATGAAGTCTAGGGGACACCAGGTGCAAGGGAAATTGTTCTGGAGAGTACGTGATCAGAGTCCTCTTCCAGGGAGCCACAGGGGACACACCCGCTCCCTCCAGCAATGAGTTGCCATAATATATGTAAAACACTGCCAACCAAGAAGCTTGTTAGAGACTCAGCGCCCAGGATTTTATTGAAAGTTGTTATATTTAACTGTTTACATCAATTTGGCCAGGCGATAGTGCCTCATTTGATCAAACACAAGTCTATATGTTGTCAGTGAAGGTATTTTTTTAGAGGAGATTAACCTATAAATCAGTGGACTTTGAGTGAAGTGATCACTCTCCATCATATAAGTGGGCTTTACCTAATCAGTTGAAGACCTTAAGAACAAAGACCGAGGTTTACCTAAGAAGGGAGAATCCTCCTAAGAAGTGAGAACACCTCCCTGTTGCGCTGAGAATCTGTGCTCAAGGCCACAATATCAACTCTGAATTTCCAGCCTGCCAGTCTGCCCTACAGATTTCAAGTTTGCCAACTCCCACACTTGCCTGAGCCAATTCCTTAAAATGAGTCACTGGCTCCCTCTCCATATATGTCTCCTATTCTGTTTCTCTGGAGAACCCTGACTAATATAGGGGCTGACCCCAGAGGCAGCCTCTGCCTGGCACGTACCCAAATTCCAGGATCCTAGAAGGAAAGCAGGGCTTCAGCATGAACCACACTGACTGTACAGACGGTTTAGGCATAGACAGCCACTCTTCCCAGCTAATGGTGGGAACCGCCCCCGCCCCCACTCAAAATATCCATTCCCAAATGCCAGACAGGGGCCAGCCTGGTGAGCAGGCCTTTCTAAGAACAAGCAGTCCCATTTGCTCTGTTAATCCGTTTCTGTGCAGAAAGTAAGTAGTTTATGTTGTGGGAAATAGAAAATCTTTGCTTTTTTTTTTTTTTAATATATATGTGATCCCATCAGAATTTTCAAACTCTGGGGTGACATGTTAGGTATGTGTCATGAGGCCATGCTGCCTGCATATAGGGGCCAGCCCAAGTTGGGGAAGTAGAGAGCCTGGCTTCAGATTAGGAGGCCCCTCTTGTAATCCAGGCAGAGTAAGGACAGAGAGGAGGGAGGACGTTTGAGAAAACAGCTGGACCTGTGGGAGGTGCGCTTCCACTTCCCAGGCCCTCATCTCCTCTCCTGGTCAGTGGGAGCCTTGGAGAAAGGCCTTCTGCAGGTGAGGTTGCTATTTGCTCTCTGTCTAGTCCCTGAAGAGATCTTCCCTGCCAGGCCCAGCAGGAGTTGGGTGTGTGTCTGTGTCTATGTGTGTGTCTCTCTGTGTCTGTGTGTATCTGTGTACATCTACATGTACATCTGTGTGCGTGTCTGTGGTCTGTATCTGTGCGTGTGTCTGTCTGTATACCTGTCTGTACCTGTGTATCGTTGAGTCTGTGTGTCCATGTATCAGTGTCTGCGTCGGGGCCAGCTCACCTCCCACGCCCATCCTCCTGGGAGAGCTGTGTCCTGAGCAAGGTGCCTGCTATGGCTCCCAGAGGAGGAGAAGGGAGGGAAGGGGTGGCGGGGAGGGGAAGGGAGGGCCGGCTCTATGTCTGTCTAGAAGGGAGAGTCCACTCTCTGGAGATCCAGTGCCCCCAGTGCCCTGCTCTGTTCCCTCAAACCACCATCCAGACAGGGCTCCAGGTCCCCTGGTGCCTGCAGGGCCCAAGGGCACACGTGAATCTTATCGCCTTGAGAGATTCCATGGGCTTCAAGGCTTTTGCTACTCAAAGTATGGCCGGAGGGTTTCATTAGCATTTCTTGGAAACAGAGAATCTCAGGCCGCAGCCCAGCCCAGGCCCCTACAGATTCAGAATCCAGAATTCAACAAGATCTCCAGGTGATTCATTTGAACACAAAGTGTGAGAAGCACTGCCCGGGCTTGCCCTTGCCTTGCTCTGGAGGAAGGATGGTGTGGGGGTTGATTTAGCATGTGCCGCAGCCAGGCTACCGCTTCCCTGGCCTCTGCTGACCAGCTGTGTGGTCCTGGATAATGCCTCCCTCTGTCTCAGTTTCTCATCCATGCATCAGGGCATTAGCACTGCCTCCCTCACTGGGCGAGCGCGAGTTAAATGATATGTCTCGCGTAAAGTGTTTACAGCCGGGCCTGGCCCACAGTAAGCATCTGGAAACTCTTATCTGTCATTCCTAAGAGAAGGGTCGTCCGCCCTCTGCTTGTCCCACCCCCACCCCACCCCATGCGACCCCCCACGACACTCTGCACCTAAGATGGGCACAATATCCCCCATTTAGACTGCCCTGAGGGAGAGCGCCCTCCTGTGGCTCCTGTGGGTCTGACGTGACTCGGGAGTTTCTTCCTTGTCCCAGAACAGCCCTTCAGTTCTTGGAAAGTACTCTCTGTCCAAGTTTTCCTGTATTTAGGCTATTCTGGTTCCCAGAACCCCATAACCTCTGTAGGCCCTGGCTGCCTTCCCAGAAGCCAGCCTCTCAGCACTCTGTGCTTAGCCTACGCCCTGCATAAGGGACCTGCCCAAAGCCAGAAGGCTGCCTCAGGGGTGGTCTTCAGACCTGTTAGTTCTGTGGATGGACCAGTCAGATGGCTGCAGGGTAAGGCCCCTCTACAGAGCTGCCGCCACCAAGATATCCCAGGTCCAGTAGATGCTAAACTGCATAAGATGCTCCATGCGGCACCGAGAGTATGAGGCGCCTGGCACCCTGGCCAGCAGGCAAGGGGAGACCTGGGGAAGGAAATGCCCTTTGGTGGGCTCCCCAGAACCTTGAGGAGGTGGCCCAGCAGGCCTTCCACAGCATCTCAAACCAACTACAGTCAATGTCCCTGGTCACAGGTAGGAGAGGGCAGACAGTTGGTCTTTGTTGTTCAGTCACTCGGTTGTGTCAGACCCTTTGAGACCCCATGGACTGCAGCACACCAGGCTCCCTTGTCCTTCACTATCTCCTGGAGCTTGCTCAAACTCATGTCCATTGAGTCGGTGATGCCATCCAACCATCTCATCTTCTGTCACTTGCTTCTCCTGCCCTCAGTCTTTCCTAGCATCAGGGTCTTTTCCAATGAGTTGCATCAGGTAGCCAAAGTTTTGGAGCTTCAGCTTCAGCATCAGCATCAGTCCTTGCGATAAATAATCAGGACTGATTTCCTTTGGGATTGGTTGGTTTGATCTCCTTGCAGTCCAAGGGACTCTCAAGAATCTTCCTCCAACACCACAATTCAAAAGCATCAATTCTTTGGCGCTTAGCCTTCTTTATGATCCAGCTCTCATAACCGTACATGACTACTGGAAAAAAACATATTTTTGACTATACAGACCTTTTCAGCAAAGTGATGTCTCTGCTTTTTAATACACTGTCTAGGTTTGTCATAGTTTTTCTTCCAAGGTGCAAGCAGCTTTTAATTTTGTGGCTGCAGTCACCGTCCACAGTGATTTTGGAGCCCAAGGAAATGAAATCTGCCACTGTTTCCACTTTTCCCCTATCTATTAGCTATGAAGTGATGGGATTGGATGTCATGATCTTAGTTTTTTGAATGTTGAGTTTTAAGCCAGCTTTTTCACTCTCCTCTTTCACCTTCATCAAGAGGCCCTTTAGTTCTTTGCTTTCTGCTGTAATGGTGGTGTCATCTGCATATCTGAGGTTATTGATATTTCTCCTCGCAAACTTGATTCCAGCTTGTGCTTTATCCAGCTCAGCATTTCACATGATATACTCTGTTTATAGCTTTCCTGGTAGCTTGGACAGTAAAGCGTCTGACTACAATGCGGGAGACCCGGGTTCAATCCCTGGGTCGGGAAGATCCCCTGGAGAAGGAAATGGCAACCCACTCCAGTATTCATGCCTGGAAAATCCTATGGACCAAGGAGCCTGGTGGGCTACAGTCCATGGGGTCTCAAAGAGTCAGACACGACTGAGCGACTTCTCTTCACTTCTTCTTCACTCTGTTTATAAGTTAAATAAGCAGGGTGACAAAATACAGCGGGCAAATGGTGGCTCAACCCAAATGGAGAATGCTCCACAACCTCTTGACCGCAATTGGATTTTTTAAACTTTTGGCTGAAGTTCTTGGAATTCAAACAAAATAAATAAGTTCTTAGAAATAATAAGACCAACGATGGTGATTATAGTAATAGGAGTAATAAGTAATCATTTGGGGACTTACCTGTAAGTTACTATTAAGTTGTTGACATACATTATCTCATCTAATTCTCACAACAAGCTTGAGCAAGGTGCGATTGTGACAATGACAAAAAGGGTCTGATACTGAGAGTCTTCTCCAGCCACCACTTCCCCCTCATCCCTTTCCAGAGCTATTCTGGGTTTGCCTGCTGGACTGTAGACTCTGCTCTGTGATCATGAGTGGGGAGTAAAATGGAAAGGAGCTGAAAGGCCACATTGATTTACAATTTAAAAGGTTCTGGAGCTTCTCCCAGAAGAAAACAGCTTGTCCAGAAGGACACAGGAGAGGTCCAGGGAGAAGTGGGGGTGAGAGGAGATTGAGAGAGGAGACATTTGGGGGAGGGGCTGCCTCAAGGACAGAGCTCTGGGGAATTTGCTGGGTTAAGAGGATGTTCAAGAAATTTTTGCTGTGCATTTTGCACTATGGCTCCCTTTGACCGCTTCTGTGGGAGATGTATGTACATATTTGCATTCTTTTCAAGATTTTTTTGAGCTGAAGTTATATGTCTTCCGAAAGCAACCCAGAACAGCTAGAACTGAGTCAACCCAGTTATATTTGCCTTTCACTGTTATTAGCTCCACCACTCAGTGATAAGGACACAGAGATTAGATAGTTTAACTAACTGGCCTACAGTCACACTGCAAGTAAATGTTGAAACCAAGGTCTGATGAGCACTCTGGGCTTGGGGCAGCAGCCACCTCCCAGGGGTTCAGAGGAGCAGGTAAACACGATGCTATTTCCAGGCTTCTCTGGGTGGATGGTCTCCTAACTGCCCAGCTCACAGAGAAGTGACTCCAGGACTCTTGGGCTACGAATACCATTTTCTTCACTTGAAGTGAAGCGTGCTTCCCACATTGTCCCTTCCTCCACTTGTCCTTCTTCAGTGAATCACCCGCTCCCTTCCAGAAGCAGGCCTCCATGTGAGCTTCTCTACCCAGGCAGTGTCTGTCTTTAAAGTCGACAGCTGCCACGGTTAACAAGGGGCCAGCAGGCCTGGCAGAGCACATTCCACACAGGAAGTCCTGCCAGCCATTCAGTCCCTCCGCAGTCATTTCCTGGGCTCATACTCCCTGGAGGCAACTCTCCAGACTCTCAGAGCTTTCCTCTGACACTCCATGACTTGATGGTCTATTATCATAAAATAAAACTAAGCAGGTCATTGACCTCTTAATGTTTTTCCTTTTTCCCAAGTGGCAGAAGGGTTACCACAAAGTAATATTGAAAGTCTTAGATTGCAGAAAAGATACTGGTCTTCTGACCAGTAAGAAGAAGGGGGTGAGGGTGGGGGCTTTGTATTTTTTGTCACATAATGATTTCAATGCTAAAAAAACAAAAGTAAAGAGAATGATATCTACCACCCGTTTTGACAATCTTTGAATATCCTGTATTTATTTCAAATCATTTTGGTTCAGGTGAAACTCCTGTGTATCCCCCCATCCTGTTCCCCACCCTCCCTCCCTCAGATATACTGTTTAACACCCTATGCATCTACTATACACACAGGAATGTGTCCTAAAGAATAGTTGGTGGTGTTCTACATGTTTTAAAATTTTGCACGAATAGTATCGAAATGGAGCAGGACTCTATGATCCTTGCCCCCCATCCCCTTGGTCTGTTTTTGGTCTGTGGAAAACCTTAGACAAAGAATAAGTTTAGGGGGCTTCCCTGGTGATTCAGTGGTTAAGAATCTGCCTGCCAGTGCAGGTGACATAGGTTCGATCCCTGGTCCAGGAAAATCCCACATGCTGCGAGGCAACTAATTTTGTGTGCCGCAACTACTGAGCCTGTGCTTGGAGCCTATGAACCACAACTACTGAGTCCACGTGCAGCAACTACTGAAGCCTGCGTGCCCTGGAACACATACTCCACAGAGAAGCCAGCGCAATGAGAAGCCCACACCACAACGAGCGAGTAGCCCACGCTTGTTGCAACTAAAGACTGCATGCAGCAACGAAGACCCAGCACAGCCAATAAATAAATTAATTAAATAATTTAAAAAATGTAATCAGAGAAGTTAGAACATGCAAAAACAAAGGAAAACAGTCAAAGGAGATAAAATAATAACAGTTTAGTCGCTAAACAGTTTCAAGGACCTTTAGTTCCTTCTCAAGGGCTATAGATAATATTCTGAGCCATATCCTGTGAACTGTCTCATAGATACTACAACACTCACCACGTGGAAGAAGTTAACTACATGATGCCCAGACTGGAGCCATGACATAAACTGCCACAATTCTGAGAACTGGCCTCAGAGAAATGGGAACAAACAGACCCTGAAACTGAAGATTAACTGTATTTAAAACCATCAAGATGATGCAGATCAGACAGCTGATGATCAGTTTCAAGATGACTGTCAGAGCTGACTGCTGTTTCTACATGGAACCTCCTCCCTCTCTGTCTAGAAAAGCTCTTGCCCTCTGATTGTGAGGGGAAAGTAAAGCTGTTCTTTGAACAAGCATCCACCACCACACCACACACACCTCCCAGTCCCTGGGATCCAAAATAAAGCAAACTTTCTTTTCCAACAACCTGGGCTCTTTATTGGCTTTTGAGCAGCAAGCAGCTGGACCCTGTTTCAGTTATAGTATCACACTTTACATAACTTCGGCGACTTGCTGTTTTCTCTCAATGATGTGTCTTGGTGGGCTACAGTTCATGGGGTTGCAAAATGAGTCAGACGTGACTTAGCAATTAAATAACAACAAAAAGTTTAATGCATGGAGCTCTTGTTCAGTCATTTTACCTGTATAGTATTCCATGATGTACATATCCATTGTTGGGCATTTGGGTTATCCTAAGTTTTTTCTGAGACAAACAATGCTGTGGTGATCAATGCTGCAAGTGGACAGGCCAGTGTGTACATGTGGAAGTTTCTAGGATCTCCTCCTGTGTCATAGGAAGAAGTTTTCTACATGGCAAAAATCCTGGGTTGCATTTCAAGTTTAGAAATTGCAGCCAAAGTAAAATGAGGTGTGCCAGTGACCCTGCCTCTGGCTTCCACCTCAAGAGCCCTGTGTCCTAGGTGAGGGAATGTGGCCCCCTTTCCAAGAATATGCTCCCTAACAACACCCTACCCACAGACTCAGCTGAAGTCACATATATATAGACCCCACTGTGAGTCAGTTATCTTGTCTGTTTTCTTTTCTGGATTTACAGTTGGAAATAGCATTCTAGACTGTTCTGATGATTCATACTGAGTGTGACAGTGAGAGTCAAGAGGGAGGGCATGAGTGTTTAGAGAAGGGGAAATGAGATGATTAGGCAGAAATCAGGAGGACTGACATTCCATTCAGCATTTCTGGGTAATGAAGCACCCAGCAATGATCTGTTATTCTCCCAATTCTGTGGGTTCCTCTGTTGGCTTCTCTGGGCTTGCTCTTGTGGTTAATTTCATCCGGAAGATGAGCTGGGCAGGAAGACCTAAAAGGTTTTTGGTTGCATGTCTAAAAGTTGGCCCCCTCTATTTGTTCTTTCACTATCCAGGAGGCTAACCCAGCTTCTTTCTATGGTGGTCCTGCGATAGCATTCCAAAATGCTCTAAGGACTCTAGTGGGCAGGGCCTATACTCAGCATCACTTCTCTGAAATTCTATTGGCCACAGCAAGTCACAGGGCCAGTGCAGATTTAGGGGAAGACTAGCTAACATTCCTCCTTGTTAGAAGGAGCAACAAAGTCATGGGCTATTGGACAAATTGCTTCAACTATCTTCAAAACAGTCTCCTATGACTGAGCAGTTTGGGTGGAGATGGAAATCTATCATTGAGATTTTAGCTAGAGTCTTCTGTATAAATTCCAAAATAGGTCAAGATGATATAATTCTCAACAACCTTGGCTTTCCTGACTAGAAAGAGGTTCACTGAAGGAGAGAGTTTTTTTAATTATTGATGATTTCTGGCATTTCTCTTCACCTGAAAATCCAATAAAGAATCTACCTTCCATCTTTAAATAATCTGTTTTTAAGGTTTTCATGTGTACAGTGCCATGTGCTAGGTGCTGGGGTTACAGCAGTAGATGAAACAGAGATAGTCCTTACTGTTTTGGAACTTTACACCTAAGGAAGGGAAAGCGGCATTAAACAATTAATTATACAGTTAAAGATTTAATTACAATGATAGTAAGTGCCACAGGAGAAGTAAGGCGTGCAAAGAAGAAATATAAGTGAGGGATCCTGGCCTGGTGTTAAAGCCATGGGAAACTTCCTTGAGGAAGACATGTGACTAATTTTTGAGAGCTAAGTAGGCATTCTATAAACTAAGGGAGTGGGGGAGAGGGTAAAAAGGGAATATTTCAAGCAGAAGAAACAGCATGTACTAAGGCCCTAGAAAGGGAAGAAGCCTGCATGTTTGAGGAACTGAGAAATAAACAGAAGATGGGGAGGAGCTGACCACCTGAGACAGAAGAACAGACAAGAGCCAAATCGTGCAGGCCCTTGAAGACCATATAAAGGATTTTGGCTGACCTGGACTGAATTGTGTTCCCCATCAATTCATATGTTGGAGCTCTAAATTCCAGTGTGATCATATTTGGAAATAGGGCCTTTAAGTAGGTCATTAAGGTTATATGAGGTCCCGGGAGTTGGGACCTTATCCAACAGAACTGATATTCTTTTTTTAAAGATTTTTCTGATGTGGGCCATTTTTAAAGTCTTTATTGAATTTGTTACAATATTGCTTCTATTTTATGTTTTTGTTTTTTGGCCACTAGGCACTTGGGGTCTTAGGCTTCCCTGGTGGCTCAGATGGTAAAGAATCTGCCTGCACTGCAGGAGACCCAGGTTCAATCCCCAAGTTGGGAATATCCTCTAGAGAAGGGCATAGCAGCCCACTCTAGTATTCATGCCTGGAGAATCCCAAGGACAGAGGAGCCTGGTGGGTTACAGCCCATGGGGTTGCAAAGAAGTGGACACGACTTAGCAGCTAACACACACACACATACACACGCACACACACACACATGATCTTAGCTCCCAACCAGGGGTTGAACCTACACCCTCTGCATTGGAAGGTGAAGTCTTAACCACTGGACCATCAGGGAAGTCCCAGGATTGGCTTTCTCATATAAGAGGAAGAAGAGACACCAGGAGAGAGTGAGGGCCTGTTCAAGGAAAGGTCAAGTGAGGACTCACAGAAAGAAGGCAGCCATCTTCAAGTCCAAGGGAAAATTCCCACCAGAAACCAAGCCTGCCAACACCTTGATCTTGGACTTCCAGCCTACAGGACTGTGCAAAAATTAATTTACACTATTTAGGTTCCCCAGGTTGTGGCATTTTGCTATGGTAACCCTAGCCAAAAAAAAAAAAAAAAAAAACCGTATGAAATACCGAGAATTTTGTTCTTAAAAGATCATCCTGTTGTGTGTGGGATAGATCCAAGGAATAAAAAATGTTACTCAGGGACTTTCCTGGTGGTCCAGTGGTTAAGACTCCACACTTCCAATGCAGGGGACATGGGTTCAATCCGCGGCCAGGAAAGTAAGATCCTGCAAGCTGAGAGGACAAAAAATGTTACTTGAAGATAAGTTTGGAGACTATCACAGAGATCTGTGTAAAAGGTGAAACTGGTGGCAGCAGGGATGGAGAGAAGGGAATCCTACCAGGGACAGAGGCCATTTAGAGAGAGAGGCAGAGATGGAGGCCTGCCTGGAAGAGGGGGTTGAGGAGTGCTAGGGAGGTGAAAAACTCAGACAGCAGATATCTGTCCTTTTAAGAAGTTCAGCTTAGAGAGAAGAAGAGAGATGGGCAATAGACCTAGAGGGAAGTGGAGTGAAGTTTTGTTCCTGTTTTCCAAGAACACTTGTTTTGTTTTCTTATAAGGTAAGAGAGACTTAAGCATTTTTAAATGCCAATGGAAAGGTTCCACATAAGGGTAAGTGCTGGAGATGTACCAGAGAGAAGACTTGAGTAAAAGCATCAGGAGGAGGCTGGAGGGATCAGGGCCAAACCACAGATGCTTTATGAAAGAGAGAATGAATGGATGAAACTAATATATAAATGAGCAAATGAATTTACGAAAACCAGCACCCAGGGTGCTCTAACCTATGTGGTTTAGAGTCAATAGTGTGGCTGCCATCCTTTTCCAGCTACACCCACATAACCAAGGGGATCTATCTAGAAGGAGAGCTTTTTCCTCTTCCTGTAGCTGGTCATTTAGGGTCCTCCCTACAGCCTCTGGTGCAACTGTGGTGGGTGCTGGGGGGTTTCTGGGCTACCCATTTGCTGTGCCCTCCGGTCCTGCTCGCACTCAGAGATGTCCTCTCCCATCTCACTGTGGATTGCTGCTGGCCTGCTCAACCTTGTGATCTTGTGGTTTCATGATTCGCAGTGTCAGCTGCGAGGTCACTTGATGTCCTTTGCTCAGAAGTTCTGTCTGTTCCAGGGCCCAGGACATACCAGAAGTTGTTTGTCAAAAGCATTTAGTTCTCTGCCCCAGAGGGCATGGTCTTCCTCCAGAACCACAAGGATCTGCACTGTGATTCTCCCCCTGGGTCTGGCCACAAACTCAACGCAGCATCTTTTCCTATCACTGATACCTCCACCACCGCGGGTTCTACTGGCCCAATGGCAGGAGGTGCTGGTGGCTGCAGCCAGGGCCTGCTATAGGGGTTCTTCATGCTGTTCAGTGTCCTGGCCCAGCCAGGCTCTCCCACTCCTCTGGTGACACACCATGCCCAGATGTCAGTGACACCAGCAGAGGGTGAACATGAAATCTTAACAACTTCCCTACCACACGTGATCAGTCCTCAGAAGCTAGCGGAACTCTTACCACTTCCCTGTGAAGCAGGGCTCAGCCTCCCTGTCGTACCGACGAGGAGATGGAGGTACACGGAAGTGAAGAGGCTCATTCAAAAATACTCGACAGGGTGAGACAGAACCAAAAAGAGCACTGAGCAGGTGACTCACACTCAGCAAGAAAATCTTTTAGAAACAGAGTAAGTGAAGTAGAGAGCAGGGGAGCATGATCGTGCGTGTCTGCGATGGTTAATTTCATGTGTAAATATGCCTGGCCTATATGATGCCCAATAGCTGATAAAATACTATTTCTGGGTGTGTCTACAGGGATGTTTCTGGAAGAGATTAACATCTGTGTCTCAGTAGATGGAGTGAAGGAGATAAGGAGATCACTCTCACTACCATGGCATTGTCAAATCTGTTGAGAGTTTAGAAGGAAAACACATAAGTTTATATAGAGAGAAATGGATCATGTGATTATGAAGGCTAAGAACATTGATAATATAATTTGGGTTAAATGTACCACTACTCAGGTTTTTCTTTTTCTTTTTTTAAAGTGAATTGGGCCTAGTGGTTTTGTTTTTTAATCATTTTATTTATTTTTGGCTGTGCTGGATAAAGCCCAGCACATTGCTGCTCGGGCTTTTCCCCAGTTGCCATGAGCAGGGCCTACTCCTCCGTGCAGTGCATGGACTTCTCACTGCAGTGGCTTCTTCTGTTGGAGAGGATGGCCTCTAGGGCACGAAGGCTTCAGTAGTTGGGGCACGTGGGTTCAGTAGTTGCTGTTCCTGGGCTCTAGAGCACAGGCTCCGTAGTTGTGGCGGCTTGTGGAACCTTCCCAGACCAGGGATGGAATCCGTGTCTCCTGCATTGGCAGGCAGATTCTTTATCACTGAGCCACCAGGGAGGCCCCTCGGTTCTTTCTTTTGAAGTGTCTTCCAAGCAGGATTTTGCTCAGTGATGTAAGCTTTAGTTGCTATAACTCTGTGAAAGAAAGTGAAGTCACTCAGTCGTGTTCGACTGTTTGCGACCCCATGGACTGTAGCCTATCAGGCTCCTCCGTCCATGGGATTTTCCAGGCAAGAGTGCTGGAGTGGATTGCCATTTCCTTCTCCAGGGGATCTTCCCGACCCAGGAATCAAACCCAGGTCTCCCACATTGCAGGCAGACGCTTTACCATCTGAGCCACCAGGGAAGCCTGTATCACTCTGTAGCAGATGCTATCTATGTACAGTTTAGAGGTGATCTTAAACCCTAAGAATGGACTGGTTGGATCTCCTTGCAGTCCAAGGGACTCTTAAGAGTCTTCTCCAACACCACAGTTCAAAAGCATCAATTCTTCAGTGCTCAGCTTCCTTCACAGTCCAACTCTCACATCCATATATGACCAATGGAAAAACCATAGCCTTGACTAGACGGACCTTTGTTGGCAAAGTAATGTCTCTGCTTTTTAATATGCTATCTAGGTTGGTCATAACTTTCCTTCCAAGGAGTAAGCGTCTTTTACTTTCATGGCTGCAATCACCATCTGCAGTGATTTTGGAGCCCAGAAAAATAAAGTCTGACACTGTTTCCACTGTTTCCCCATCTATTTCCCATGAAGTGATGGGACCGGATGCCATGATCTTAGTTTTCTGAATGTTGAACTTTTTTGGAAAAGACTCTGATGCTGGGAGGGATTGGGGGCAGGAGGAGAAGGGGACAACAGGGGATGAGATGGCTGGATGGCATCACCGACTCAATGGACGTGAGTTTGAGTGAACTCCGGGAGTTGGTGATGGACAGGGAGGCCTGGCGTGCTGCAATTCATGGGGTCTCAAAGAGTCTGACACGACTGAGCGACTGAACTGAACTGAACTAAACCCTAAGAAAGGGCTTTCTGGGTGGTGAAGAGTTGGCCTGCAATGAGGGAGACCAAAGTTTGACCCCTGGGTCAGGAAGATCCCCTGGAGAAGGGAATGGCTACCCACTCCAGTATTCTTGCCTGGAGATTCCATGGACGGGGGAGACTGGAGGGCTACAGTCCTTGGTGTCACAAAGATTCAGACACTACTGAGCCACTAAACACTAAACACTTTCAGTTTAATCCTAAAATCTGCAGCTGGCAAGCTGGAGACCCCGGAGAGCAAGATGTAACTCCAGTCTGAAGGCTTGCAGGTTTGATAACCAGGAAGAGCCAATATTGCAGTTTGATTCCCAAGGCAAGAAAAATGAACTTTCCAACTCAAAAACAGTCAAGCAGCAGGAGTTCCTTCTTATTTGCAGAAGGGTCCATGATAGTTCAGTTGGTAAAATATCGGCCTACAACACAGGAGACCCCCGTTTGATTCCTGGGTTGGGAAGATCCCCTGAAGAAGGGATAGGCTACCCACTCCATTATTCTTGAGCTTCCCTTGTGGCTCAGCTGGTAAAGAATCCGCCTGCAATGCAGAAGACCTGGGTTTGAATCCTGGGTTGGGAAGATTCCCCTGGGGAAAGGAAAGGCTACCCATTCCAGTATTCTGGCCTACAGAATTCCATGAATTGTATAGTCCACGGGGTCGCAAAGAGATGGACACAACTGAGCAACTTTCACTTTTACTTTCAACCTTTTCATTCTGCTCAGGCCTTCTCCTGACCATGTGAGGCCCTCACGCATTGGTGAGGGCAGTCTGCTTTGCCGACATTACTTTGAGACATTACTTTGCCAACAAAGGTCTATCTATCTAGTCAAAGCTATGGTTTTTCCGGTTGTCATGTATGGATGTGAGAGTTGGACTATAAAGAAAGCTGAGTGCTGAAGAATTGATGCTTTTGAACTGTGGTGTTGGAGAAGACTCTTAAGAGTCCCTTGGGCTGAAAGGAGATTCAACCAGTCCATCCTAAAGGAAATCATCCCTGAATATTCATTAGAAGGGCTGAAGCTGAAGGTGAAGATCCAATACTTTGGCCACCTGATGCAAAGAACTGACTCACGGATGCTGGGCAAGATTGAAGGCAGGAGAAGGGGACGACAGAGGATGAGATGTTTGGATGGCATGACTAACTCGATGGACATGAGTTTGAGCAATCTCCGTGAGTTGGTGATGGACAGGGAAGCCTGGCATGCTGCAGTCCATAGCATCACAAAGAGTCAACACAACTGAGTGACTGAACTGAATCTGCTTTACACAGCCTAAGGATTCAAATGTTAGTCCCACCTAGAAATGGCCTCACAGACACACCCGGAATAATATTTGACCAAATGTCTGGGCACACCCCATGAAATGCTGACACAGAAAATTAACCATCACAGATGCTGCTGCTGCTGATCCTTAACAAGGTTGACAAGGTTTTGAAACCACTGCTGCAGAGTGTCTGCTTCCTTTTGGGGTAGAATTAGACCATTATCCCTGCTTCCAGCACTATCCTCACAACATAAAGGGGAACACCCATGACTCCAGGGCAGAAGTTACAGCAAAGACCAAGCTTGACCTGCTGGCAGGCCATGGGATGTAGAGAGCGCTTGGCTGAGTGGCAGGAACCCTGAACTGCCAGGCACAGGGCCCATGCAGCCCACTTCACCTCCCTGACCTTGAGCTCCTCTTAGGGGTCACAGATAAAGCATCACACATCATTACACTTAAAAGTATTTTGTTTTTATGAAATTCAAATTTTACTAGGCATCTTCTTTTTGTTACACTTTATTTTTTGCTAAATTTGGCAATCCCAGTTTCTTTGGGAAGTGAGACGCCACCAAAAGGGGTGTCAGAGGCATCAGATGGGTGCACAGACAGGATGGGCCACTGCTCCTGCTGGTGGCATAAAAACAGCTTCTGGTCCAGGCCACCAGAAGGGAGCAGACCTGTTCCTCTGGGCTGGAGGGAGCCCAGCCTCCAACCCTGGAACAGGGCTGCCAGGGTGGATGGGGAGGATGTGGGGTATGAGTCAGCCTAAGAGGAGGGTGGGAGATGTCACAGATCACATTAACCACAGGAGGAGGTCCCTCTCAGACCAGTCCTAACACTGGCAGTAAACATGAAGTTCCTTCCACCCACTCTTCTGGTCAGGGTTGAGAAGATTCTAAAGCAGGATTCAGAATAGTCACTGGTGCTAGTGCTCTGCAACCCCAGCCTCCCAACCCAGTTCAGTTCAGTCGCTCAGTCATGTCCGACTCTTTGCTACCCCATGGATTGCAGCACGCCAGGCCTCTTTGTCCATCACCAACTCCCAGGCATCCTCTGTTGTTCCCCTTCTCCTCCTGCCTTCAATCTTTCCCTGAATCAGGGTCTTTTCAGATGAGTCATCAGGTGGCCAAAGTATTGGAGTTTCAGCTTCAACATCAGTCCTTCCAATGAATATTCAGGACTGATTTCCTTTAGGATGGACTGGTTTGATCTCCTTGCAGTTCAAGGGACTCTCAAGAGTCTTCTCCAACACCACAATTCAAAAGCATCAATTCTTCAGCGCTCAGCTTTCTTTATAGTCCAACTCTCACATCCATATACGACTACTGGAAAAACCATAGTTTTGACTAGACGGACCTTTGTTGGCAAAGTAATGTCTCTGCTTTTTAATACGCTGTCTAGGATGGCCATAACTTTTCTTTCAAGGAGCAAGAATCATTTAATTTCAACCCAGAGGTACATCCAGCTTTCCAGCTCCCAGCCAGAGGAGACCCTTGCACCCAGTTCCCTCCCTGTGCTGGGGCCCAGACTGAAGAGAAAACTCCAAGCCTGGTCTGGCAAGAGGAAGGGTTTCCGCAGGCTGTTGAGGTGCCCAGGAGGACAGGGTCAGGGTGACTGGTGCGCCAGCCCTGGGTGCTCAGCTTGCTGGCAGGTTTCACAGGTGCTGTGCTGTATGTCAGTATCTCTCTGTCCCATACGGCCCCGTGAGCCCCAAGGTCGTGTGAAGCATGGGGTCCTGCCGTCAACAGTCTCCTACTCTGCAGCCCCACCCCCTTTAGACCCCGTGTCAAGCAACTAGAGGAATGAATGGAGGCGAAGGAACGGTCCAAGTCTAGGGGCCACTTGGACTTCCCTGGCAGTCCAGTGGTTAGGACTTCATACTTCCACCACAAGGGGTAATGGTCCGGTCTTGGGTCAGGAAAATAAGATCCCACATGCCGCACAGCCAGAAAAAAGAAATCTGGGGGCCACTAGCACTGAGGGGGAGTCTCGTGGGCTTCTGTCTATGGGGTTGCACAGAGTCGGACACGACTGAAGCGACTTAGCAGCAGCAGCAGCATTGAGGGAGCTATGGGATCAAGACACCCCCTCCACTGGGCACCCAGGAGCCCAGGGGGAAAGCAAGACAGAAATTTGGCTCCAGAGGCAGACCAGTAGCCACTCTGCTGGCTTGGCTCCTCACTCGGTGCTTGGCAAATCACTTAGCTGCTCCTGATCTCAGCTTCCCTTGTGAGAAGTAGAGAGATGATACTGACCCTACCTCCTCCTCAGGCCAGTGTAAGAACCAACTATTAGGGAAAGGACTTCATAAACCATAAAATGCTGTGAGCATAAGAGGTGAAGTTTTGATCCCTGGGTCGGGAAGATCCCTTGAAGAAGGGCGTGGAAACCCACTCCAGTATTCCTGCCTGGAGAATCCTATGGACAGAGGAGCCTGGCAGGCTACAGTCCATAGGGTTGCAAAGAGTCAGACATGACTGAGTGACTTAGCACGCACACATGGAAGGGCTCTTATAGTCACAAGTGTGATAAGACCAGCATAAACCAGATGAGGCAAAAGGGAACTCTACTGGTTTAGAGAATCAAGAGCAGAATCAAGGTGATGCTCTCCTCCTCTCATCCCTGGTTCTCTCTGCAAAGCAGCTTCTTTCTCTGTCTGTCTTCTCCTATAAACCTGGAGCATCTCCCAGTTCTTCACCTGCCATGAGGAGTTACCCTCATCTATTAGTGAAAATGCCAAAGAGGGTTCTCATTAGTCCCACACGGGTCATGTGTCCACCCATGAAAGCAGGGTATTTTATGTTTAGCACCTTTTCTAGATCTGTATGTTTATCAGTCTGGGCACTTTGGTTCCATAAAAGAAAAGAGATATTATTCCTTTCATTCAGTTCAGTCACTCAGTTGGGTCTGACTCTTTGTGACCCCATGGACTGCAGCACGCCAGGCCTCCCTGTCCATCATCAACTCCCAGAGCTTACTCAAACTCATGTCCATTGAGTCGGTGATGACATCCAACCATCTCATCCTCTGTCATCCCCTTCTCCTCCTGCCTTCAGTCTTTCCCTGCATCAGGGTCTTTTCAAATAAGTCAGTTCTTTGCATCAGGTGGCCAAAGTATTGGAGCTTCAGCTTCAACATAAGTCCTTCTAATGAATATTTAGGACTGATTTCCTTTAGTATTGACTGGTTTGATCTCCATGCAGTCCAAGAGACTCTCAAGAGTCTTCTCCAACATCACAGTTCAAAAGCATCAATTCTTTGGCACTCAGATTTCTTTGTAGTCCAACTCTCACATCCATACATGACTACTGGAAAAACTGTAGCTTTGACTAGATGGACCTTTGTTGGCAAAGTAATGTTTCTGCTTTTTAATATGCTGTCTAGGTTAGTCAGAGCTTTTCTTCCAAGGGGCAAGCATCTTTTAATTGCGTGGCTGAAGTCACCATCTGCAGTGATTTTGGAGCCCCCCAAAATAAAGTCTGTCACTGTTTCCATTGTTTCCCCATCTATTTGCCATGAAGTGATGGGACCAGATGCCATGATCTTAGTTTTCTGAATGTTGAGTTTTAAGCTAACTTATTCACTCTCCTCTTTCACTTTCATCACGAGGCTTTTCAGTTTTTTTTTGCTTTCTTCCATAAGGGTGGTGTCATCTGCATATCTGAGGTTATTGATATTTCTCCCGGCAAGTTTGATTCCAGCTTGTACTTCATCAAGCCCGGCATTTCACATGTTGTACTCTGCATATAAGTTAAATAAGCAGGGTAACAATATACAGCCTTGACGTGCTCCTTTTCTTATTTGGAACTAGTCTGTTGTTCCATGTCCAGTTCTAACTGTTGCTTCTTGACCTGCATACAGATTTCTCAGGTGGCAGGTCAGGTGGTCTGTTATTCCCATCTCTTGAAGAATTTTCCACAGTTTGTTGTGATCCACTCAGTCAAAGGCTTTGGCATCGTCAATAAAGCAGAAGTAGATTTTTTCTGGAACTCTCTTGCTTTTTTGATTATCCAGCGAATGTTGGCAATTTGATCTCTGGTTCCTCTGCCTTTTCTAAACCCAGCTTGAACATCTGGAAGTTCACGGTTCATGTACTGTTGAAGCCTGGCTTGGAGGATTTTGAGCATTACTTTGCTAGTATGTGAAATGAGTGCAATTGTGTGGTAGTTTGAACATTCTTTAGCATTGCCTTTCTTTGAGATTGGAATGAAAAAAAAAAAAACCTTTTCCAGTCCTGTGGCCACTGCTGTGTGGCCACAGCAAGTTTTCCAAATTTGCTGGCATGTTGAGTGCAGCACTTTCACAGCATCATCTTTTAGGATTTGAAATAGTTCAACTGGAATTCCTTCACCTCCACTAGCTTTGTTTGCAGTGATGCCTCCTAAGGCCCACTTGACTTCTCATTCCAGGATGTCTGGTTCTAGGTGAGTGATTACACCATTGTGGTTATCTGGATTGTGAAGGGCTTTTTTGTATAGTTCTTCTGTGTATTCTTGACACTTCTTAATATCTTCTGCTTCTGTTAAGTCCATATCATTTCTGTCCTTTATTGTGCCCGTCTTCACATGAAATGTTCCCTTGGGATCTCTAATTTTCTTGAGGAGATCTCTAGTCTTTCCCATTCTATTGTTTTCCTCTATTTCTTTGCACTGACCACTGAGGAAGGCTTTCTTATTTTCCTTGCTAGTCTTTGGAACTCTGCATTCAGATGGGTATATCTTTCCTTTTCTCCTTTGCCTTTAGCTTCTCTTCTTTTCTCATTTATTTGGAAGGTCTCCTCGGGCAACCATTTTACCTTTTTGCATTTCTTTTTCTTGGGGATGGTCTTGATCCCTGTCTCCTGTACAATGTCATGAACTTCTGTCCATAGTTCTTCAGGCACTCTATCAGATTTAATTCCTTGAATCTATTTGTCACTTCCACTGTATAATTGTTAGGGATTTGATTTAGGTCATACCTGAATGGTCTAATGGTTTTCCCTACTTTCTTCAATTTAAGTCTGAATTTGGCAATAAGGAGTTCATGATCTGAGCCACAGTCAGCTGCCAGTCTTGTTTTTGCTGACTATATAGAGTTTCTCCATCTTTGGTTGCAAAGAATATAATCAATCTGATTTCGGTATTGACCATCTGGTGATGTCCATGTGTAGGGTCTTCTCTTGTGTTGTTGAAAGAGGGTATTTGCCATGACCAGTACATTCTCTTGGAAAAACTCTGTTAGCCTTTTCCCTGTTTCATTTTGTACTCCAAGACCAAATTTGCCTCTTCCTCCAGGTATCTCTTGACTTCCTACTTTTGCATTTCAGTCCCCTATAATGAAAAGGACATCTTTTTGGGGTGTTAGTTCTAGAATGTCTTGTAGGTCTTCATAGAACCATTCAACTTCAGCTTCTTCAGCATTACTGGTTGGGGTATAGACCTGCATTACTGTAATACTGAATGGTTTGCCTTGGAACAAACAGAGATCATTCTGTCATTTTTGAGATTGCATCCAAGTACTGCATTTTGGACTCTTTTGTTGACTATGAGGGCTACTCCATTTCTTCTAAGGGATTCTTCCCACAGTAGTAGATATAATGGTCATCTGGGTTAAATTCACTCATTCCAGTACATTTTAGTTCACTGATTCTTAAAATGTTGATATTTACTCTTGTTATCTCCTGTTTGACCACTTCCAATTTACCTTGATTATGGACCTAACATTCCAGGTTCCTATGCAATATTGTTCTTTACAGCATCGGACTTTACTTCCATTACCAATCACATCCACAACTGGGTGTTGGTTTTGCTTTGGCTCTGTCTCTTCATTATTTCTGGAGTTATTTCTCCACTGATCTCCAGTAGCATAGTTGGCACCTATCGACCTGGAGAGTTGATCTTTCAGTGTCCTATCTTTTTTGCCTTTTCATACTGTTCATGGGGTTCTCAAGGCAAGAATACCAAAGTGGTTTGCCATTCCCTTCTCCAATGGACCACGTTTTGTCAGAACACTCCACCATTAAAAAAAAAAAAAAAGAACACTCCACCATGACCCATCTGTCTTGGGTGGCCCTACATGGCATGGCTCAGGGTTTCATTGAATTAGACAAGCCTGTGGTCCATGTGATCAGTTTGATTAGTTTTCTGTGACTGTAGTTTTCATTCTGTCTGCCCTCTGATGGATAAGGATAAGAGGCTTATGGAAGCTTCCTGATGGGAGAGACTGAGGGGGAAACTGGGTCTTGTTCTGATGGGCGGGGCCACCCTCAGTTAATCTTTAATACAATTTTCTATTGATGGGTGGGGCTGTGTTCCCTCCCTGTTGTTTGACCTGAGGCCAAACTACGGTGGAGGTAGTGAAGATATGGCGACCTCCTTCAAAAGGTCCCATGCATGCACTGCCACACTCAGCACCCCCGACCCTGCAGCAAGCCACCACTGACCCACGTCTCCACTGGAGACTCCTGGGCACCCACGGGCAAGTCTGGGTCAGTCTCTTGTGGGGTCATTGCTCCTTTCTCCTGGGTCCTGGTGCACACAAGGTTTTGTTTGTGCCCTCCAAGAGTCTGTTCCCCCCGTCCTGTGTAAGTTCTGGTGGCTCTGTGGTGGGGTTAATGGTGACCTCCTCCAAGAGGGCTTATGCCATATCCAGGTCTGCTGCACCCAGATGCCCTGCTCTTGTGGCGGTCCACTGCTGACTTGTACCTTCACAGGAGACACTCAAACATTCAAAGACAGGTCTGGCTCAGTCTCTGTGGAGTTTCCTCATGCACACAAGGTTTTGTTTGAGCCCTCCGAGCATCTCTGGAGGGTATAGGTTTTGATTCTAATTTGATTTCACCCCTTCTACCATCTTGCTGAGGCTTCTTCTTTGCCCCTGGACGTGGGGTATACTTTTTTGGTGGGATGCAACATTTTCCTGTCGACGGTTGTTCAGCAGCAAGCTGTAATTTTGGAGTTCTCATGGGAGAAGATGAGCACATGTCCTTCTACTCCGCCATCTTAAATGCCTCCTGTTCCTCCTCCTCCTTCATGGGCATTCCTCCAACAGCTTGTCAGATCTGTTAGAGACAGGAAATATGATGGAAAGGCATCCACAATGAAGGTCATATCTTATCAGCAGTATTAGTATCATCATTGGCATCAACTAAATAAGCTGGCCACATTTTTCTGATTCCCATTATCCTTGGGCAAAATAGCAGCTAAAGCCACAGGCCCTGGAATTCAGACTTCCTGAATTCAAATTTTAGTCCTACCACTTTATACCTGTGTGACATTAGGCAAGTTGCTAAACCTCTCTCTGCCTTCATTCATAAGTTTGTGAAGATTAAATGAGTTATTATGTGTAGAATGTGAAGAAAAGTGAATGGTACCTGCCAGGTATTCAATAAATGCTACTCATTACTATTGTCAGAGAAAAAAGTGGCGGTGTCTGGGAACCCCAGTTTGGGAGGTAAGGGAAAACAAAACCATCGCTGCTTACTTAGCCCCTAGCTTTCTTCCAGAGAGTGCTTACAACTTCAGAAACTAGAGTTCACTAAGGACCTCCTGAGCTGTGTGATCACCCTGAGGATTTTACAAGTTGACAAAATCCCTCTCATTCAGAGGTAAGGGGACTGACATACAAAGAGGGGGCTTTCCTGCAAGTTGGCTTGTGCTCTTCAGAAGTGGATGCAAGTTTCTGTAGGAAACTGGGAGGACACTGGGTCCCGAGGAAGCTGCTGGGAGGAAACCACAGGTGAGCTGAGACCCAGAGGATGGGCAAGAGTGTGTGGAGCAAGGGCAGGAGGGCAGGACAATGTGCAATCAGTCCTCGAGCTGTGGTGTCTCTGCTCCAGACCCACATGGATTCTCTGCTTTGTGCCGCTGGCATTGGAGCCCTGGGGATCCTGCCTGTCCCTTGTCAGTGGTCCCTGGTAGGTACTGCCAATCTGTGGCACCAGAAGCAAACTGGCAAGTAGGCAGAGAGAAGGGACTTGCTCCCTCTTGTCTGCTCAGTGTCTTGCCAGCTTCTCCCCTCCATGAATTCTTTAGCCTGAGAGCAGCAGTGGAAGCCTCCAGGTCTCTTCAGCCTCAGTAGCTGAGCAGTTGGCAAAGGGCAGGAGACAAGAGGCTGTGCAGAGAGCACCGGGGTAAAGCAATTGGCATGTAGCATCAGAAGGGCTCCCAGGGCAAGATCAAGTGTGCAGATGGCCCTCATACACAGCACTTGATACCAGAAAGGGGCAGCTGGGGACCAGAACCAGCCCCTGAGCAGGTCAGAAACAAAGCCCAGGCCTTGGGAAGTGAGGTCAAGATATAGGGCCTGAGTCAGGGCAGCTATGGTGCCAAGGAGCCCACACTGCCTTCCAAGCACTGGTGGTTTGTTCAGACATCCCTGAGGCCAGACTCGGGGCCAGGACTCCGAGAGTGGCAGGTCTGGGAGGGACTGCTCTAAAGACAGGGGGCTGAGACTGCACCCCCAGACCACAAGGGAGCTGACCATCCTCTAAGTGCCTTGTTGCCTGCATGGACCAAACCCCCTCCCCCTCTCCCATATTGAGAGGAAAGATCTTTAAGAGCTCCTCTGTGGGATGAACTCCAGGGAGGGGCGTGAGTGTGGTGACCTGTATAAAGAAAGCGTGCACATGTATTTCTACAATTGAGTGTGGGGGCTATTTTTAGAATAGACCTGGTAGATTGCTATGAGGTTGATCATTCCCTTAAACAGCTTGTTTGTGGCATCAAAAACTTCTGTCTTCAGCACTTTTATTCACTCCTGTGGCTTCCATTTCCCCTTTATTTCTAAATATGCATTTCCAGGCTTGACTTTGTTTTTGAGCTCCAGATACACAAAGCCCCTAACCATCTTCACAGGAACCGCTCACAGCATTTCAAACTGAACAAAACAAAACACCTGCCCTTCCTCCAAATCTGCCCCTCTTCCCCTCTTCCCAATTTCCAGGAAACAGCATGCTCACCAAGTCACCCAGAGGCAAACCTTGAGTCCTGGCTGACATCTCCACCTCCTCACCCACAACCAAAAGACCAGGCCAGTCTTCCTTGCTGTATGTCCCAGGTCCTTCTGCATCCCTCACACCCTCTGCCACCAGCCCAGGTCCTGTCCACAGAGAGCGCTCACCCTCAGTTCCTTCCAGCACAGGGAGCCAGATTCATCTTCCAAAGCACCACCCTCCTCCCCAGAGATGCACTTTAACTCCAGCCGGTGTACCTCACTCAGGGGTCCCCATTGTCTGAGCCAAACTGTCTCACAGCCTTTCCCTCTCTAGACCCACACATCCTCCCTGGGCTGCCCAGATAGGCCCCACCACACTCCCAGAGCAGGCCAGCAAGGGGCATGGTCCCTGGTATAGACTTTAGCCCTGCCTGGTTGCCCGTAGTAACGGGATGGAATCTCTCTGTGTGTGAGGCTCCCACTCAAGAGGCCCCTCTCTGGGCTGAGATGATTAACAGTCGTGAGCGGCGCCAGGATCCATGAATCACAGACAGAGATGGACGCCTGGAGCAGGGTCAGGGCACAAAGGCAGTAACTCAGGTTCCCCCAGGCTCACACAGTCTGCCCCACACAGTCCCCTGTGAGGACCTGGGACAGGCCTGCGCCCAGTGAGAAGTGAGGATGAGGCCAGTGCTCTTCTCTACCAACGGGCTATCTTTTTTCCAGTTCTTGTCTCACCATCTGTTTCTCTGCCTTTTTGTCTCTGTCCAGATCATGTGGCATTGGTGACACATTCATCATATCACCTCTAATGGGACACTGACTCTAAAGATGGCCTCTTTAAAATATATAATATCAATTTTCCACCTTGAAAACTGTACAGTATACCTAATTCTAAGATAAAAAGCATAGCTGTATAAATCTAAGCTTTATTCCCATAATAAAAGCTGTTTCTGAGGGGCATATGCTCAGAGATGGTTAGCAAAATGCTATATTTTTTCCTCCTTTTATATAGCTGTTTTAATGGTGTATCATTTTATCCCAGGACCCCGGCTAACTGGGCAGCCACTGGAAGACTGCTAATCACCAAAGCATGGGAAGTGGAAAGTGTAGGAAATTGTGCCCCGGCACTTGAAAGTTTAACCTTGAAATGACATGTAACAGTTCAACTCATTTTGGGGGAGGGGGGCTGTGTTACCCAATCAGGGATTGAATCCAGGCCTTGGCAGTGAAAGTGCTGAGTCCTAACCACTGGACCAGCAGGAAATTCCCTCAACTCATGTTTTAGTGATCGAAACAAGTCACGTGTTCTCATCTTACCTCAAGTAGGTAGGGAAATGCAATTCTACCATGGACTTAGAAGGAGAGCTAAAACTAGCAAACTGTACAAATGACCAGCAATGGAGGGCTCAAATCCCTGGCCTGTGGATCGGGGTATGAAGGGACAACTGCTTCCCATCAACAGGTGGAACTACCTGTTGGTTCCACCTGTTGGAACCAACTACATGGGTTGTGATTTCTCCAATGAGCAAAACAGCAGTGGACTCCTTTCCGTGGTTTACAAGTATGTACAGACGCTTCCCAGAAACAAACAAGGAACCTGATTGCTCTGGAAATGGTGGGTATGGAGCAAGAAATTTTGCCTTTCACTTTATATCCTTTGTAATGTTTGAAATTCTAATCATGGCATTCATCTGTAAAGATTTATCTATAGGATAGGTTTCCTTGGTGGCTCAGTGGTAAAGAATATGCCTGTCAATGCAGGAGATGCAAGTTTAATCCCTGGGTTGGGAAGATCCCCTGGAGAAGGAAATAGCAACTCACTCCAGTATTCTTGCCTGGAGAATCCCATGGACAGAGGAGCCTGGAGGGCCACAGTCCATGGGATCACAAAGAGTTGGACACGACTTAGTAACTAAACAACAACTATCTGTAAGACTCATCTTCCCTACTCTAACGACTCAGCAGAAGAGAGTGAAAATGGCCAAAGAATTGAGTGCTTATGATTTGGAGTAACCAAGCTTTGCCCAAAATAGATCATCCATGTGCTGATGGGACTGACCTTGGGTGAAAGAACACTGCCCTTCCCCCAGGAACCCAGCCAGCTCCAGCCCCAGATATTTCCTGGTACCTGATGCTTCTCTGGAGAAAACAGTAAATACTCCAGCCTTTGTCCTCAAGACTCAGGACATTTCTTCTCAGTCCAAAGGACACATTATACCATCTCTGGCCTTAGAGAAGAAAAGTAACAGTGGACACCATGACCACGGCTCAGAGAAAGCAAGTCCAATGTACTAGTTTCTTAATAATTCTCAGATTTTCATCTGGGATTGCTTCCTACTACCATCTTGGAGCCCAAAAAGGGGTCCTGGGCAGGACAGGAGTTCAGGTAAGGTGTGCTGGTCAACTGCAGGCAGCAGGAAGCTGTCCTCCCAGAGCCTGGCCCTGGGGACACTTTGTGCCATCACTGTAGGCCTGGGAGTCAAAATGCAGTTGGTAATGGGAAGGATGGGAAGATGGAGTCACAAAGTGAAAAACAGCCCACCTGGGCTGCATGACCCAGGGCCAGTGGCGGTCCAAACCCTTCTCTGCTCTCCACATCCAAGCACGCATCCACTGCCAGCCAGAGGATGGCTTAGAAGACGTCCCTCGTCCTCAGACAACCTTCTCAGAACAGGGCCTCGGAGCCCAGGGCAGAGCAGGGGCAAATGGGTAGAGAGTGCAAGTCATGAAAAATACAAACATGATATGTTCCTTTATCACTCAACAAATAGTTCAGTATTTTGATTCACCAGCCATTTTTGATTAGCAAGGAGCCCAGGACCAAGATGGGAACTAAAAACACACAGTTCAGTTCAGTCGCTCAGTCATGTCCGACTCTTTGCGACCCCATGAATTGCAGCACGCCAGGCCTCCCTGTCCATCACCAACTCCCGGAGTTCACCCAAATTCCTGTCCATTGAGTCGGTGATGCCATCCAGTCATCTCATCCTCTGTCATCCCCTTCTCCTCCTGCCCCCAATCCCTCCCAGCATCAGAGTCTTTTCCAATGAGTCAATTCTTTGCATCAGGTGGCCAAAGTATTGGAGTTTCAGCTTTAGCATCAGTCCTTCCAAAGAATACCCAGGACTGATCTCCTTTAGGATGAACTGGTTGGATCTCCTTGCAGTTCAAGGAACTCTCAAGAGTCTTCTCCAACACCACAGTTCAAAAGCATCAATTCTTCGGCGCTCAGCTTTCTTCACAGTCCAACTCTCACATCCATACATGACCACAGGAAAAACCATAGCCTTGACTAGATGGACCTTTGTTGGCAAAGTAATGTCTCTACTTTTGAATATGCTATCTAGGTTGGTCATAACTTTTCTTCCAAGGAGTAAGCGTCTTTTAATTTCATGGCTGCAATCACCATCTGCAGTGATTCTGGAGCCCCCAAAAATAAAGTCAGCCACTGTTTCCACTGTTTCCCCATCTATTTCCCATGAAGTGATGGGACCAGATGTCATGATTAGTTTTCTGAATGTTGAGCTTTAAGCCAACTTTTTCACTCTCCTCTTTCACTTTCATCAAGAGGCTTTTTAGTTCCTCTTTACTTTCTGCCAAAAGACATACAAACATGTCTAAAAACTAACCCCCACCATCACTAAACCCACCACCCAGAGGGGAGTATGACCCAAAACCAGACACTGGGGTGCAGGCTCCAGTGAGGCTGACAGAGTCACACACACACAGGAGTCACCTTTCCTGACATTTTCAGGATCTGCATCCTCAGCATTTCCAGGTATTGAAGTCATTCCTTCCTCTCCCTCATTCCCACCTGGGCAGCCAGATACCTCTCCACTTTAGTCCTATAATCATATTAGTCTTATGGTATCTGTTCTTTTTTTTTTTACATTTATTTGTTTGTTTGTTTGTTTGACTGTACCATATCTTAGTTGTAACATGCAGGATCTTCAATCTTCATTGTAGTATGTGCGATCTAGTTCCCTGAGCAGGGATCGAACCTGGGCCCCCTGCATTGGGAGTGTGGAGTCTTAGCCACTGGCCACCAGGGAAGTCCCCTGGGACCTGTTCTAACTTTTCTTCCTTTCTTTGAGAAATTTGACTGTCCTCCCTTGTACCCAAACCAAATAAAACCCTTCTTTCCCAAGGATATGCCTCTTGCTTCTTTCTCTGTTCAAGCAAGTTAGCAGCTTTAAACATTAGCTGAAGAATCGTGTCTTCTGGAACAAGTTTTGTCAGAACCAGAGCTTTTCTAGTTGTAATAGATAAGAATCCATTCAAACCCACTTGAGCCAAAATTGATTTATTATAAGGTGTCAAGTTGTTCCAGACAATCAAAAAGCAGGTTTTCCCAGTTCTTGGGGACCATATAATTTCTCAACACCATCTCACTCTGTATCTCCTTCATCCTTCCTTGTTGACCAGGCCACACACATATCATGTGGGATCTTAGTTCCCCAATATCAGGGATCGAACTCATGCCCTCTGCATTGTTAGCACAGAGTCTTAACCACTGGAATGCCAGGGAAGTCCCATCTTCTTCATTCTTCTCTCCAGGGTGGCTTTCTGTACTTCTCCACCCACATCGTGGAAGATCCCAAGATTTACAGTTCCTCAGCTCAAGCAACCATCAGAATTCTAATGTCAAAATTTCAAAAGAAGGGCAAGTGTTTCAAGTTGTCCACCTGAAATATCAAATAACTGTGACCCAGAGAGACAGTCATGTAATTCCAGCACGACTGTGAGATCCACCTGTGAAGAAGGAGCAGCTCTTACAGAAGAGAAGAACACTGTCCTGGGCAGATAACCCCAAACTCCACATCACCTGCATCATGGCACTTTAGGAACTTATTAGGATTATGCATAGTCAACCTACAGAGAAGCTGGCCAGGCCTCTTGTGTGCAGATGGAGGTGTCTACAGCAACAAGGGCAGTGCTGACCTGTCCAGTCCTTCAGTCAGCATTCTTCATGGTTGGAGCAACTTCCATGAGCAGCTGGAGATGCAGGGTGACAACCTGCAAACACTTGGGCTGGTACCAGAAGTAGACAAACAGGAAATAGACCAGGAAGCCACTGAGCAGGAACAGGAAAACATACAGGAACTCTGGCTGAGGATGGGCCACGATGGGCGCCAGCACCAGGTAGACAGATGTAAGGACCATGGTGGCAGGGATGATGATGGGGACCTGCAGGGACAGAGAGACCTGGATGATGAAGACATGCCTGGGAGGTGGCACAGGGCGCCTGGGCTCTGTCCCTTCTGCCTGCCTGCCTTCCTGCTGCTTCCACCTGCCACCAACTCCTCTCTTCCAGAACCTACCATAACAACTTGTCAGGCCAAGGGAGACACCTTGGGCCACAGAGGCCCCTCGAGGGAGCAGAGACTATGGTGCCCAGCCTGATCCTCTCTGTCATATGAGTCTCCCTGGGTGCGTGCATCCTCTTCTCTGTTCAACTCCCACTGTTCTCCCTCTGTGTCCTCTAGAGGAGAAAGGCATCCCCAGCAAGGAGAGTCAATGCCTTGTGCTCCAACTGTCCTTTACCCCCAGGACACATAGAAATTCCCTCCCCAAAACAACAGTGTTGACCACTTTCTTTCTTCCTCTGGGCCCCAAGTGAGGCCGTGGTCCAACCATCTGCATCATGCAACAGCTTGTAGTTGAAAAAGAAACCCATGTAGGTCCTGAAATCTACCTTGTAAGGTCGGGGAAGATTCTTCTTTATCCGTAAGTACAGGAGACAGCTGAAGGTGATTCTGTAGGTGAGCCAGCCAAGGAAGCTGAAAGGCAAACGTGAGCCACTTGTTAACAGGCCCCGCCACGGTGGGGCTGGCAAGAGGGGCCGGCCTACTAGGTGCAGACCTAGAGTAGAGCTGCAAGCACATCAGGGCCTTTCAGCCACCGCCAGCTCCCCTGATCCATGCGGCCGAAGGAAAGAAGAATGCAAGGCTGGGGCACCGACGACAGGGTATACTGGAGGGCCCAGCTGGAGCTTTGTCTTCAGGCATGAAGGGGCACACGCACAAGCCCACCCATCCGTGAGGCTCCAGGTCAGGCCTTCTCTGACTGCCCCTGGCTGGCTGCAGGAGGGCAATTTCAAAGGAAGGAGGACTATCTGTGTTTCCCAAAGAAAGAATCTGGTGGAACCTCAAGGAAGGCTGTGTGCCCCTTAAGGGCCGCACACTCATAGCAGACTGCGCCACCTTGGAGTTGGTGATGGGCACCAGAAAAACCTCTGGCCCCTCTGTCTGTTGTAGGTCTGATGTGAACTCCACATAACCTTGAAGGCCATCTCTTGAGGTTGTCCAGATGGGGAGAGATGGGGCCCTGGCTGACATGAATCATCCTTGAGTTCTCATCTGTGCCAGGACATTCTCTGTCACTCTCCCCCATCTCAGGCTGAAGATCCTTAAGAGACACCCCGGATTTGATTTTATCTTCACTGTACAATGAGTTTTTTCTTTCTCATGGGAAAAAGATGAAAAGAAAAATAATGTCTATTACTTAATGTTCTGAAGAAAGGGACATCGAGTACTATATATCTTGTTCCAAAAGATTACTCTTAGAACAACAGAGGAAGAGAACATGTGATGCTTGCAAAATTACTCTGAGAAGTCCTCTGCCCCAGACATCATGCCTGCCTGGTGGGTTAAGAGTCTTTTTGGTGAGAGAAGTTTAAAAATGACAACTGGATATCACAACAGCCCATCGTTTCTACCCCAGAGCAGGCAATAAAGGGGGTCACAACATCTCCCCACTTTGATGCAATTCCGGAGTGTGCCCACACAGCTTGGCTGTGGGTCTGCCCTGAGTTCAGCAGAGCTCTGTTGGGTCAGATCCAGAACAAAGACCAGACTACAAAGGAAAAATGACACCAAGCCAAAGGCTATGAGTCATGTGAGTGAAGCCTGAATATTTTTTTACATTGTCCTGCAGACAGAGTAAAGGGACAAGAAAAGAGAAAGCAAATAACAAAGACAACACAAGACTTTATTTCTTGGTGAAAATTGGTCTCATTGAATTTATGGAAGCAGTGCAAGAGAGGAGGACGCTATGTTTAATTTTGGAAACTTAATTAAGAGAGAATGGTTAAAACAGTGTGTGTGTGTGTGTATGTGTGTGCAGATGCTCTGAGCCTGAGCCTCCAGAAGTGTGTGCATGTGTTTTTGTGTGTGTGTGCGTGTGTGTGTGTGTATCATAGGGGCTTCTGGAAATGTGCTTGCAGGATAAGAGTATATATGTGTGCATGCCTGTGAATGGGTACACATAGGAGCCATGAGATACTTAGCCTGAGCGGGCAGTCTCACTTGCCTCAAGAAGTTCACGATGGTACTGAAGTTTCCGGAGATGACCAGGATCAAAGCCATCGCTGCGGTGAACATCAGAGCTGGAGCTGGAGTGAGGCAACGCACATATACCATGGACAGAAGTTGGGGCTGGGGAGCAAAGTCAGGTGTCAGGTAGCCTCCAGTGGAGCCCTGGTGAGGGTCTGTCCCCAGAAACTCCCACCCTCTTCTCCTGCCAAACTCCCTCAGGACACCAGGGTACCCAACCAGATAGTCCCCAATACCCATGGCTTCCTTCCAGATGTAGGTCACTGGGGATCTCCTGGAGTGACCAGACTCAGGGGGCAGGTTAGGGGGGCCCATCCCTCCAGACCATCCAAGACCCTGTAGCTTAGGACGTGGGGTTGCAACGTGGAGAGCTGTAGCAGGTGCCTGGCCAACCAAATCTTTTGACTTTCTATTGCTCCCTCTGAAGATAGAAAGAGTGACCAGGAAGGGAAGACTGAGGAGAGGGGAGAGGAATGGTCAGCTATGGGTGGAGCATGGAGAGGGATACAGTCTACTGTGTAGACTGCGTTATCCTTCAGCAAATACTCAGTCTCCTACTCTCTGCCTCTGTGGAAGAAATATATTAATAGTTTCCATCCACTGATTTGAGCTTGCCAATAAACAGTGAGCAGGAGAGACCCGCCAGAAGCTCTAAATATGTGTGTGGTTTGGCTTGGTTTCTTGAACCCCTGCCACCTGCCATGGCAAAAACATGCCCCAGGAGCCCCTATGGCCTGGGTCCCAGGATTAGAACAGACTCGCAGTCAGAGTGCGAAGATGTGAACACAAGCCCTGGCCTGCCCTGGCCACTCTGACCCTTTAACTCATGAGCAACATGGAATGTCTGTTTTTCTCAGCCTCTGGAATTAGGGGCTGTCTCCTGTACAGCGTTACTGCAGCAAAAACTGACAAAGTGACAGAGAGTCCCCCAGGCATGGGGGGCCCAGCGGATACACACTGGCTCCTGGGGCTCCTACCCACTGCCCCAGCACCACTGTTGCACAAAGACGTCCCTGTCACCTACAAACCTCTACAGTGTGACCCAGCACGATGACCTCCCAGAACCTGGAGGTAAAAGGACTGGAGTGTAAGTGGAGAGGTAGGGAGTACGTGAGCCCTACTCTCAGCAGAAAAGAGGGCTCTGTCTTTCGAGGAAGCCCTGGTTTGGGCTAAATGCTGAGCTCCAGGAGGAGAAAGCTTAGCTGGCTGTCCTTAGAGGTGTGTCCCCCCTACAGTTCCTTAGTTCCTGCCTCACTGTTGTCCATATGAGATCAACAGCTTTTAAAAGGCTAATGTTTTAAACTCTGTACTCTGTATTCTCCTGCTGCCCCCTCACCTTGCCTAGCGCACACCCCATGTCTCACCAGGTGGCCTTCTCGGGCAGCCACGTAGGACACACGGCTTCCGCTGAAGAACGACACATTGGCAGGGCCGAACGACGAGAGGGTGACAGCCAAGGGCACCAGCCAAGCCCAGACCCCAGAACCTGATTCCTAGGACAACAGAGGAATCGAGGGAAGGATCTCCAGCAGCAACCTGGAAGACAGCCTCAAGGCCACATTGGAAACAGAGCGAGCAAACCCAGGGACACGTTGGAATACTCATGCGGGACTATCTTTCCCCAGGGCGGGGCTGTGAACAGTTCATGTGACTCTCACCCCCAGCTCACAGCCATTGCATCGGTGGAAAGGATCTCACTGGGAGAGAGCACTAGGAGGTAATGACGTTGGCCAGGATGTACAGGCCAGTGACCAGGGGGATGGTGATCATCAGTGCCCACACCAGGTTCTGCTGCAGAGTTGGGGAGAAGAGGCCACATGTTAGCCCGTGAGGTCCTTCCCAGGGTCTCCGAGCAAGCTCAGGAGTGCGGCACCGAGCTGATCCTGGCCCCAGGGCACACGCCAGGCCAGGGGTCACTGGCTGTTTGTCCCTCCTCCATGAACTTAGAGTCCCACGGCATGGACAGGCCAACCGACAGGTGTGCTAGGAAGCCGTGAGGAGGACTCACAGTCAGAGCGGTGGAGGTACAGTGGAGGGTGGGGACCCGGGGGCGGGGCGGCGGGGGAGCCATCATCAGAACGAGCAGGGCCTTATGCTGGGTTTTCCTTGAAGAATGGAGGAGATTCCAGCAGGTGGGAAGTAGGGAGGGGCGTTCCCAGCAGGGACACCTGCAGAGCAGGGGTGCAGAGAAGAGGCAGGAAAGTTAGAGATCTCCACGGTCAGATGGTCCCTCCAGCCTGTATTCCAGGATCCACAGTGCCAACTCTGCCTAGTCTCTGGGTCCCCAGGACACAGGCCCAGACTAAGAGCCATTCCATCCAGGGGTTCTCTTCTGACCCTCAGTCTCCTAGAGAGGAAATTGGGAATCACTGGGGATCTGTGAACTGTGATTCCCCACTGTCCTGCCTCTCTGCAGGGTGTGAGGATCAGCAAAGCGGAAGGGAAAAGAAGGGCCTGGACACAGGGACTATGGGCACTGGGACTGGTTTGCATTGAAAGAGCCTCAGGACCTAGCTGACCCAGGTCACCCCCAAAAATGTGTTCAGCAAGCATGCAATAAAAATTGAGGAATGCATGAAAAGTAGGTGAAATCAGAGTGTGGACTGCTCCCTCCCACTCCGTACCCCTAGTTCTGGACATCATTCTGGAGCCAGGAGCAAATGGAGGGAAAGGGCCTCCCTCAAACTTGACCCAGCATTTCCCTAGGCTCGGACTAGCCCTGTAAGAACACACTTCAGAGTGGGAGAATCATGTCCAGGGCACTCCCAGGTCTCCTGGAGGGCTTTCTCTAGAGGTCTTTTGGTTGACCTTGGGAAGAGCAGGCAAACACTATGAATGTACAACCCCTCCCTTCCGTACCAAATGGTACAACAGAACATGACATTGCTATTCCTGACATGTGAAACAATACAGAGAAGCCACCCTTCCTCACTAAGACACAAGGAGCTCTCTTTCAGACTTGGGATGGCGCTGTCCCTGTGTGGGCTGCACCAGCGTTCCAGGCAGACCTCCTCCCCACCCCTAAAAAGGACCCTCCCTCATTTAAGCATCTACCCTTGATGCACGTATCTTCTGTTCTCCAATATGATATAAAAGGCAGTTTCTATGGGGCTCTGTAATAACCTAGAGGAAAGGGTGAGACGTGGGAGGGAGACTCAAGGAGGAGGGGACATATGTACACTTATGGTTAATTCATGTTGATGTATGACAGAAATCAAACCAATATTGTAAAGCAATCACCAATCAATTAAAAATAAACAAAATAAATATTTAAGACTTTTTAAAAAGCAGTTCCTAGAGCTTTCTGCCAGAGCTGAGATCTGAGCACAGAAAAGTTTGGAAGTGGGTTTGGGAGGAAGGGCAGGGGGCATGGAGGATGAAGAAATAATCTCGGAGCCCACTTCTGGTCCTTGGGGTCAGCCTGGGTGCTGAGCCAGTCCTCAGATATCCCCCCAGACCCCTAGTAAAGTCCAAAGTTTCCCACTGCCTCCCAAGAGCCCTGCAGACCAAGCCCCTCCTAAAGCAGTGACTAGCCAGCCCCAGGTTCACAGGTGGAGTGAGACAGGCAGGACTGGCTCATCCTTCTGTCCCAGCCCTGAAGCTATGTCCTGTAGTGGGCTCCCATGCTTCAGCAAATATGACCTATGTATCTACTACAATGTTCCAGAGAGAACAATCCAGGAGAGAGAAAGCTGAGTCATCAAGCACAGCTTCTTACAAGGGGTCTGACTTCCAAGTCACTCCCCCTTTCTAAGCCTCAGTTTTCCCACATGAAAAATGGGATGATAATGTCTACCTTCCAGGAAAGCAAAATGAGCCCATGCATAGAAAACAATAAAGATCCCCCCTTACTTGAGAAGCTAGTATTCATATAATTACATAAACTAATCAGAAAAGACATTGGGCTGGCACTTTAGTCCCATGAGTACAGAAAGGGAGCCCCTCTTTTCAGCTGATCTCAGAGTCTTCACTCAAATAACAATTATCGAAACTACTAATGTTTGGAGATTTCAGCCCCTGAAGCAGTGTTGCAGACTCACGTTTGAATTCTTGAGTTCCTCCGTCACCTGGCTGAGGCTATTCCAGCCATCAAAGGACCACAGGCACTGGTAGAAGGCCATGCTGATGTGCCCGGGCTGCTGGGACGTGTTGTGGAAGGCAGAGTGCGGGGCTTCCGTGCGGCCTCGGCCCCGGCCCAGCACCACGGCACCGCCCCCCATGATAACCAGCAAGGAGAACACTTGGGCAGTCGTGCACATGTTCATCAGCGTGGCGGCCATCCACGAGCTCCAGCAGTTGACCAACATCAGCAGCAGGATGCAGGTGGTAGCCACCACCTTGAGCATGGCCTGGGGTAGCGAGAAGCAGCCTGGGTAAAAAAAAGGGGACCAGGACATACTTGGCAACGCTCAGTGAGATGGCTGCGATGGTGACCAGTCTGCCCACCAGCACAAACGTGTAGATGACCAGGAAGGTGGGTAAGGAGCCAAAGGTTCGTAGGATGTAGGTATATTTCCCTCCAGATTTGGGAACCAGAGCCTCCAGTTCAGCATAGCACAGGGCACCCAGTGTGGCCAGAAGGCCACAGACTGCCCAGACCATGAGGCTGGCCCCGGGGCTGCCCGTGTAGACCAAGACGCCCTGCAGTGACATGAAGATGCCAGAGCCGATCATAGCGCCTGCAGTTAAGGACATGGCACTCCACAGGCCCATGTCCCTCCTCAGCCTCAGCCCCTCATCCCCCGCCTCCTGCTCAGCCACCCCCTCATCACCATCTCCTTGCTGACTTCTCTTCATCCCAGAGCTTCAACAGTCACTGCAGCTAACTGAGCAGAAGCAGATGCTCTGATACCTATCGGGCTCATGGGCTTCCTGCAGGAGTTAATGATTACAGAGCCTGGAGGAATCTGAGCCAGGGGCCAGAGAGCCAGAACACAGCATTCAGAAGGGACCACACCTCTCCTGATCTCCCAGCCCTTGTCCAGCCAGAACCCAGGACAGGGAGGTTGCAGGAGTTGTTCAGTGACGCAGCTCAGGAAAAGTTAAGGAAAGACAGGTTTTAGGAAGAATCCCTGGTGCCCAATTCCACAACAACATGTCTGTGGAATCACAGTTGGCTGAATGCTCCGTGCCAACAGTATGACTACTGAGTTACTGCACATTAGGACCCTAAGAAACTTCTGGAATACTTTTATCAGCCAAACAGTATAATCCCAGCTTTATTCAGATTCCAAGGAAAATGGCATGAGTCCTGTTCTAAAGCAGAATGAAAATGTTTAAAGAAGAGCATCCAAATAGTTTGAGAGAGAACTTGTTCCCCCTGCAGGAAGGGAGTAGGTGGATAAACGTACAGGATCTAGAGTGGAACCACCTTCATTCAAATCCCAGCTCTAGTACCTCACAGCTGTGTGACCCGAGACAAGGCCTCTGAACCTCACCCTATTTATCAGTAAGCTGATTACAATACCCGCTATATAGGGTTACTCTAAGTACCAAAGAACTTAAAACCCATTCAAAGTGGCTAGAATAGCAAATGACATGTAGTAAGATTTCCTTATATAGTAGCCATCACTATCTGGCTAAGAATTTCATTAGTTTCCTAAAGATAGATAGATAGATTGATATTTAATTTAACATAATTTTATTGATATATAATCATTTCAAGATATGGTATATAACTTTTTAATTGATCTTCCCTTATATTTTTCAAATCTTGACTTATGAATGTCATTGGTATTGGTATTTGGGGTAAAGTTGCTGGCATCCAAAGTGGGCAGAGAGGTACTTGCAGTCACCTGAACAGATTGGCCTAGCTCAAGCCAGCTATATGGACTGCTTGGATCTCATGTACATGTGTAATCAATAAAATTCAAGACAGATGCAAAGGGCGTTGCTGTCACTGATTCCTGGGGTATCCATCCTGCTTCCTCCCCTTGCTATACCAAAGCCCAAAGGGCAGCAGTCCTCAAAAAATATAGGGCCATCTTCTTCAGAAATAACTCTGGAGAAGGGGCCCTCCAAGATTCAAAAGGAGGTCCTCCAACATCCTTACTCAGTAGGAAGAGAAAGAAGAGGAAAAAGAAGCAGATAAGAAAGAAAGTAGATAGAAGAATTGATGGAAAGAAGTTAGGAAAGAAGAGAGTACTGGAGGCTTGGGAAGGGAAACCAGCTGCCTTTCTGGTCATAGCTAAATAGTAACCAAGACACTCAGACTTGTCTTTCTCCAGGCACTGTGTTGTAAAGGTTAGCCAACTGCAGAGGGTGAGAATAGTCCACAAGGTCATGGTCACCTCTCACACCACTGGCAATTCTCAGGGTTTCCAAGACCACCCTTAGACTCAATAATTTGCTAGAAGGGCTCACAGAATTTACCAAAAGCTTTTATACTCAAGTTATGTTTTGTTACACCTAAAAGATACAGATTAAAGTCAGCCATGGAGGGGAGGACAAAGCCCAGAAACGGAGGGTCCAAACACAGACCTGCCAGCCCTCCTCACGCAGTGGAACAGGACATTGGTGTTCTCCTTTCATCAGTGTTGACAACACACACATTGCACTGCCAACCAGGGAGGCTCTCCGTGTCCACTCTTTACTGGGGTCCCATCACTTAGACATGGCTGGCTGCTCCGGTGGCTGACCTCAGTTTCTAGCCCCTCAGGAGGTCAGGGTGACATTTCATGACCCAAAGATCCCATCCAAAATCACTCCATGAGGGATGTCCCTAAATTTTGTTTTTAATGACTCACCTCATGTGTCAAGAGAGGAGGCCCTGAATGCCAGACTAAGAGGCTGGGACTAGCTAGGAATGGGAAGGAAACAAGTGGAAGGGAGAGTGGGGAAGGGCCCACTGCAGCAGGGTCTTTCTGAGATGGGGGAACTGGAGACTTTGGGGTTCTGTGGGCTTCAGTTAGCAATTTCTGCAGCCTTTGCAGAATCTGACACAGCGTGGTCTTCAGCTCCAGGTCAGGGTCTGCCTATGAGCAAGGAGCCCCCTTGAAGCAGAGCCGAGCTCAGACGGTGTCCCTGTGCTGCCACCACAGGTGGAAGTGGTGGCCGATGTGATCCAATCTGAGGCTCAGCAGAACAGATGCAGCGAGAAGAAATTCAGCTTCTGAGAATCAGAGCACTGTCTTCACCACTGTGTTCTCAACAAGATCTTCATTTACTCAACTTTCCATCACTAAAATGAGGATGATCCTCCCATAAAAGTGCTCATGAGAATAAGCCAAAATCCCTTGTATCCCACCATCCAGGGGAGATGAATGGAATTATATTATCAAAAACTCACAATTTCAGGACTTCCCTGATGGTCCAGTGGCTAAGATACCATGCTCCCAATGCGGGGGGCCCAGGTTTGATCCCTGGTCAGGGAACTGGATCCCCTATGCCACAAGTAAAGATCCCACATGCTGTAATGAAGATCAGAGTCCCCACGTGCTGCAACTTCTCCAGGCCAGAACACTGGAGTGTACAGCCTTTCCCTTCTCCAGAGGAATCTTCCCAACCCAGGGACTGAACCCAGGTCTCCCACATTGCAGGTGGATTCTTTACCAGCTGAGCCACAAGGGAAGCCCAAGAATACTGGAGTGGGTGGCTCATCCCTTCTCCAGCGGGTCTTCCCAACCCAGGAATCAAACCGGAGTCTCCTGCATTCCAGGTGGATTCTTTACCAACTGAGCTACCAGGGAAACCCAACTAAGACACAGCACAGCCAAATAAATACATTAAAATACTTTTTAAAAAAGAACCTCACATTTCCTGCTCTTGCCCCCAGTCATGCCTGATCTCAAGGCCCCTGCCATGTCTCCTCAAGTATATCTGAGACATCACAAGAAATCTCACCTATGCTCAAAACCAGCTTGATAGCCTCCATCCATACATGGCATCCACTCCGCTCCCCATCCTGCTCCAATCCTGCCTGTCAGTGCCTGATATCAGGGATCAGCAGCTCTTTCTGTAAAGGACCAGATAGTAAGGCATTTGGGCCTTAAACAAGAAAAAAAAGCTGACTCCTGGTCAGAACAGGAAGCTTTGTGAACTAACTGGCTAAACACTGGTGTGCCCCTAGTACATACACAGAGCCCATCTGCAAAGACTAAGAGATTGTGTTGATATCAGCCATTGAAGAAGCTCTCCTTCCGATCGTTGGCTGCCTACTAAGCTAATAGAACAGATAACTTAGGGGCCACACACAACCATATAGATATTATAAAATAGTTCATAAAAGTCACTAAACAAAGAGCAACTTCTACAAGCAGCACCAAAAAACCCTTGTAATGCAATCTTATCTCCAGATTTGCCATATTACAGTATTTAAAATGTCCAGTTTTCAACAACAGCAAATATGGGGCATGCAAAAAAAAAAAAAAAAAAAAAACAAGAAAATATAGCCCATGGATGAAGGCAGCAAAGGCAAGTCATCAATGAAAACTATCCCTGAGGAGGCTCAGATATTGGACTTACTAGACAAAGATGTACATCAGATGTTACATTTGGAGTACATGTCAAGAGCTAAAGGAAACCATGCCTAAAGAATTAAAAGAAACCACAAGATAATGTCTCCTGAAACAGAATATCAATAAAGAGAGAAAAATCATTAAAAAAAAAAAAGCTAAAAGTAGACCTTCAGGCCAAAATGAAAGGTCACTAGCTAGTAACGCAAATCCCCATGAAGAAATAAAGAACACTGGTAAAAGTAATAACAGATAAATGTAAAAAAAAAAAATTAATGTATTTTTTTGTCTTTACATCTTCCTTTTTCCTACCTAATTTAAAAGACAATCACACACACACACACACACAAGACAATCACAAATGGTGCTGGGGCACTGGATAGCTACATGAAAAAGAATAAATCTGGACTTGCATTTCATACCACATACAAAACAATAACCCAAAATGGGTCAAACACTTAAATGTAGGAGCTAAAAGTATAAAACTCTTAGATGGGAACATACTTGTAAATCTTCATGACCTTGGATTAAGCAATGATTTCTTAAATATGCCACCAAAAGTACAAGCTACAAAAGAAAAAAATAAATAACAATAAATAGGATTTGATCAAAATTTGTGCATCAAAGGACACTATCTTGAAAGTGAAAAGACAACCCACAGAAAGAGAGAAAATATTTGCAAACAGTATATCCAATAAGAGTCCAGATCCAAAATACATAAAGAACTCTTACAATCCAACAACAAAAGACAACCCACTTAAAAAATGGATGAAGGATTTGAATACACATTTCTTCAAAGAGGACATTCAAATGGCCATCAAGTACATAAAAGATGTCCAACATCACTAGTCATTAGAAATGAAAATCAAAGCCACAAGGAGATACCTGCTCACACCTACTAGGATGGCTACAATTAAAAAAACAAAAATAAGAAATATTGAGGAGGATGCAAGAAATTCACACACTCAATATGACTGAATCTTCACCCGTTTCTCACATAGGAATATAAAATGGTACAGCCTCTGTGGAAACCAGTTTGAAGTTCCTCAAAAATTTAAAGATTAAGTTACCACATGACCCACAAAGTCCATTTCTAGATACATAACCACTAGAATTAAAAAATTATATTCACACAAAAACTTATATATGAATTTTTATAGCAGATTACTCTTTTAGCTAAACAGAAAAAAACAACTCAAATGTCTATCAGTCGATGAATGGATAAATGAAGTGTGGTATATCCATACAGTAGAATATGATTCAGCCAAAAAAAAGAGTGAAATACTAATACATGTTAGTATATCAATAAACCCTGAGAGTATTATGCTAAGTGAAAGAAGCCAGACACAAAAGGCCACAAAAGGAGCCAGACATAAATGCCACTGCAACTGCATTTATAAAAATCATCCAGAATAGGTAAATCCATATGAAGTGGATTACTAGTTGCCAGGGGCTGAGAAATAACTGCTTTAATATGAATGGGGCTTCTTTGAGGTGCAATGAGGATACTTTAGAGTTAGATAACACTGATGACTGTACAATATTATGACTATACTAAACCTTTGAAATAGTTAAAATGGTAAATTTTATATATGAATTTTATCTCAAATTTTATTAAATTAAAAAAAATTAGCTGCAGAGCTTTGGAAGGGGAATATGCAAGTTCAGGGTCCCAAAGCCTGAGTTCTGTTAGCTTTAAGGAAAATCTACCCTGTCTCTCCAACCCCAAGGTAGCAGGAAGTCCAGTCTTCTCCTGTGATTCTCCTCGTCAGTTACCCACTATGTCCCCTGGCTGTTTACTGCTGTCAGTCTTCTTGACCATCAGCTTCTCTGCTGGGAGAGAGGAAAAGCAGACCTGCCCCTTGTGATCAGATGCTGCAGCCAGCGCAGCAGGTAGGAATCGCCGCACAGTTTGGGGAAAAGAAACTAGGGACAGAATTAAAGTTTTAAAGATGGGACCGGGGGACTCAAGACCTCTTGGATCAAGAGCCCTGTTCCTCAGAGCCACATCACTTTTATTTAGTGTCTTGGCAAGCAGAAAGTATCTGTTGTGCTACGATGAAGTCAGCTTCCTGTGTCCCCGGTCATGTTTCCCATTCTATTGATTACTTCAAACTATCTTTGTTCTTTTCTTGTACAAGGGCTATCACCTAGCTGGAGGTCATAGACCTGAATATGCCTTGGGAAAACATCTCGGTGTGTACACAAGAAGCATTCTGAACTTGCACTGACCCGGTGTTCCAAGGCCCACACTGTGTTTTTCCTTAGCTTAGGAGGGCATGACAGCGCCAACTGATCAACCCGAGGTACTTTTATTTGGGTTATGCTGTATTGCTATATTTTGCTTTTATTCTTTTCCCATGGTGATTTTCTCATGGTTTAGCCAGAGCAATAGGCGGCTGACTATTAACCCCTGCGGTCAGACCTCACAATTACTACAGAGAGCCCTGTCTGCATAATGTACCCGCAAGTACCCAGAAAATGCAGTGCTGTGGATGCATGAGTGTTTACAAATGAAAACTTTGTATCTAAAATGAACTAAATATTAACCTATCCTCTGTGAGGCACTATCTTAACCCCCTCATGAGCTACAGGAAGTATAGTTTTGGCAGGGCCCTGGAGGTGAGCTGACCCAGTAGCATCCTGTTTACTGTTGGTGACACTATAGTGCAAAGTAGGGCAATACAGAGTCCAGGTCCAGAGCCAGCCAGTGACTCCAGCCATGCTGAGTGGAGTGACAACAGACTCCATGCACATTAGTGAACTCTGGTTTCAACAGAACAGGTCAAGACCAAAGTGGTCATGTCAGATGGCCCTTCCAGAGATTTCTCCCTCTTCTGAATTCCAGTATTCTTGCCTGGAAAATTCCATGGACAGAGGAGCCTGGTAGGCTACAGTCCATGGTGTCGCAAAGAGTCAGACACAACTGAGCAACTTCACTTTCACTTTCTTTCACTTTTCAAACTTCAGTAGCTTCTGTATCCCTTCTACTGAACTTACCACTTTCTCCTTCATTTTTTAAGTATTTGCCTCCTCTTTTAGCTTCTCCTCTCAGACCCTGATGCTGGGAAAGACTGAAGGTGGGAGGAGAAGGGGATGACAGAGGATGAGATGGTTGGATGGCATCACCAACTCAATGGACATGAGTTTGAGTAAACTCCAGGAGTTGGTGATGGACAGGGAGGCCTCGAATTCTGCAGTCCATGGGGTTGCAAAGAGTCAGACATGACTGAGCAATGAACTGAACTCAGCAGATGAGCTCTTGAAGATGGAAATAGGTCTCATTTGTTTCTGTATCTCTTACAGTTGAGCCCAACAAGAGGGATTGTGAAACATTTCCTGGAGAGGTGAGAGAATGAATGAGTGGGTGAGAGAATGAATGAATGAGTGAGCAAGTAAAGAATAGATTAGAGTTAAGTGAATGAGTCTAAGTATGAATAAGAGCTTGTGTGAATGCACAACCTCCCCACTAAGCTCTGAATTCAGAGATCAGTCTGAGAACCAAGTGATAGTGTCCATGGGCTGTCTGGGATTTTATTAATACTACTTGGGTTGCCTGCGTGAGGTGGGAAGGAGCTTGGAAAGAGCTATCAACACTACACAGCCTTGGGGAAGCGGCCCTGAGAAGCTCAGGGTAAGGAGACAGTAGAACATAGTCCTGGGCATAGCCCCCAAAGATGCTACCTGGAACAGACCGGAAGAGGTTTGGCTGGTCCTTCTCATTGCTGACCAGACAGACCCCAGGCTCTCAGCACAGACTCATCTGTGTGGTCCCTGATCTATGCAGGGTGATTCAACCTCCTCCCCTCCCATGAGCTTGGAAGTACCCACACCTGATGAGAAGTTTAAACAAGGCTCCTGCTAGGTCCTTGTACATAAATGCATGCCTCTCTTGCTCCCTGAAGTCAAGGATCCTGACCCCTGTGTCCCTCAGTCTCCAGATGGTCAGCCCCATGCCCTTTTTTCTTCCATACCTGACCCTGGCTATATAGAACCCTGGGCTGACCTGGCTTATGGAACCAGTCCTCACCCCTCTGCCTACTCAGCCCTTTGTCCATCAATTCTACCTTCAACTTGACCCCTTTGCCCAGCTATGGCTTGTGCTTTGGACCTTCCCAGAAGGAACATAAGAAGGAGCAGATAAGTGAGATGTTAAAGATGTTCTACCTCTTCTACTTGATCAGAGAAAAGGAAGACCAGGGTGTGTGTTTATGGAGGGAGTTGGTTCTTCACTTACCAAGAAACTCCATAGTGGGTGGAGGGAGGGTGGAGAAGAACCTAGGTAAAGATAAGAGGGTCTGAGAACCTGGGCCAGACAATGACTTGGGCTCAGAGGGAAGGAAGGACGAAAAGAAAAAGCACCTGCAATTCCAGTACCCAGCATGCTGTCACATGTTGATGTATGTTCCTGAAGTCTTTTTCCCCTGCATATATGTTCTGTTAATTTATAAATACCAGATTATACTGGATATACTATTTTTTTATAGTGGCAAATATACTTCACATAAAACTTACCATTTTAAGTGTACAATTCAGTGGTATTGTGTATGTGCTAAATTGCTTCAGTTTTGTCCAATTTTTTGCGACCTTATGGACTGTAGCCTGCAGGCTCCTCTGTTCATGGGATTCTCCAGGCAAGAATACTTGATTGGGTTGCCTTGTCTTCCTCCAAAGGTTCTTCCCTGACCCAGGGATCAAACCCACATCTCTTATATCTCCTGCCTTGACAGGTGTACTCTTTACCCCTAGTGCCACCTGGGAAGCCCCTCAGTGGCGTTAGTTAAGTCCATTCAAACTGTTGTGAAACCATTACCATCATCCATCTCCAGAGCCCTGGCTCTTCTCTGAGCCTGAAACACCCCATCTGTCCAAGGTCGTTCAGTGGGCTACTGTGTCTCTCTGCTGCAACAAAGCACAGCGAAGGAGGAGTAGTCCCTGCCCTCTCTACTGAGCATGGCATTCCTACCTCACCCCATCTATCCTATCCCCAACCTCACCCCTAGACAGAGGCAGAGCGCTGGCAGAGGCTGGGAGGGTGGACACTGGGTCTGGACTGTGAGTTGCTGCCCTCTAGTGGGCCCAAAGGGAGGGAAGGAGAGAGAACTAGATAGAAAGGAGAGAGTTGGGGAGAGGGAAGGGGCAGGGAAAGGGAGAGAGAAAGGCCTCAAAGCAAAGGAGGGTAGAGGAGATTGGGGTTGGGGAGGACACAGGAGATGGAGCAAGCTGAACAGAGGTCTCCATGTGGGTATCTCTGCCCCTGGGCAGCGCTCTTTCCCACAACATGGTCCATGTTCCCACCTGACTTGTACACCAGTCACCGAGAGCTCTATCTGGTTGAGTGTAACCAGGACTTTCACTCAACTCCAAGAGCTCCAACCAAGACAGGAATTCCTGAACCCACTGGGGTTTTTGCTGGGTTGGTCCAGGTGTTTCCTCTTGAGAGGCCCCCTCTGAAGAGCAGCTGCCAGATGGGTCAGCTCGGGTTTCATCTCTCTAAGCCTCCAACTGCCCCACTGATCCCTCTGATTTCCACTCCACCTTTATGTTTCTGCTAAATCTGTATTTCTGTCCTTGAGCTTCCTCCAGAACTTCAGACCTATACACCCAGCTGTCTACTGGATTCTCCGTCTACCTGTCCCTTAAACACCTCAAAGCTCAACACAACTGAAACAGAACCCATCACCTTCCCCAGGCCCTCTTTTCCTACCAGCCCTGCCAGGATTCCTTAATCATTCTCCATTTTTTCTAAGAGGTGGATCCTCTGGTGGCCACCAAGTTTTCCCTCAAGAAGGACAGGTTTAATCCCCAAATGCTAGGAGTGCTGCTGGCAGAAAGCCCTCAGCTGTCCATCTGCCTCAGGGATATCATCAGCATCAGGACCCGTCTTAGCTATGCCCACTCCTTTCCCAGTGAGGTCTACATCCAAAGAACCATCACCATGGGAACCGAAAGCCCTGCCCCATTGCTGGGGTTGGCACAGTTCTGCAGGGGCATCAATGTAGGGTCAGCTGGGCTTGCTGTTGAGGCTGCATTGTGGCTCACTTGTCCATCTTCCCATCCTGCTTCCTTTCCTTCCCTCCTCCAGGTGCTGATGCCAAGAGAGCTACCTAGTCAACCTGTGGGACTGGAATCTCAGAACCCCCTTTCCAGGAAATTCAAATTCTGGGCGCAAACCTGAGTCCTGGCCGATGTCTCCTCCTCCCCACTCACAATCAAGAAGACCAGGCCAGTCTTCCTTGCCGTATGTCCCAGGTCCTTCCACATCCCTCACACCCTCTGCCACCAGCCCAGGTCCTGCCCACAGAGAGCGCTCACCCTCAGTTCCTTTCAGTACAGGGAGCCAGATTCATCTTCCAAAGCACCACCCTCCTCCCCAGAGATGCACTTTAACTCCAGCCCGCATACCTCACTCAGGGGTCCCCATTGTCTGAGCCAAACTGTCTCATAGCCTTTCCTCTCTAGACCCACACATCCTCCCTGGGCCGCCCAGACAGGCCCCACCACACTCCCAGAGCAGGCCAGCCAGGGGCATGGTCCCATGTTGGAGCAGGAGGCCGGGTGGTATAGACTTTAGCCCTGCCTGGTTGCCCGTAGTAACGGGATGGAATCTCTCTGTGTCTGAGGCTCCCACTCAAGAGGCCCCTCTCTGGGCTGAGATGATTAACAGTCGTGAGCAGCGCCAGGATCCATGAATCACAGACAGAGATGGACGCCTGGAGCAGGGTCAGGGCACAAAGGCAGTAACTCAGGTTCCCCCAGGCTCACACAGTCTATCCCACACAGTCCCCTGTGAGGACCCGGGACAGGCCTGCGCCCAGTGAGAAGTGAGGATGAGGCCGGTGCCCTTCTCTGACAAACGACTCCATTTTTTCTTTTCTCATCATCTAGACTTTTCTTTCTCTTACAGCACTGAACTTTACAGAGTCAGATCCTGTGGCACTGACTAGGTGATATATTGATCTTACTATCTCGTATGTAAAATCAAGCCCTTAAAAGTCACTCACTCTTAGATTCAGAATTCTTTTTCTTTCTATATTTTTGTGGCTTTTCATTTCCAAGTTTGGCAGGTATATAAAAATTGTTTTAATTTTTGCTCTTTCAGTTCAGTTCAGTCACTCAGTCGTGTCCGACTCTTTGCGACCCCATGAATCTCGGCATGCCAGGCCTCCCTGTCCATCACCAATTCCCGGACTTTACTCAAGCTCATGTCCATCGAGTTGGTGATGCCATCCAACCATCTCATCCTCTGTCATCCCCTTCTCCTCCTGCCTCCAATCCCTCCCAGCATCAGGGTCTTTTCCAATGAGTCAACTCTTCGCATGAGGTGGCCAAATTATTAGAGTTTCAGCTTTAGCATCACTGTGTTTTTGAAAGAATAATGTATTTGCTCTTTGCTCTGTAAGTTTTGAAGTGGAATTTAGACAAAACTATAAAATTCTGCTCTGTTAAAAATTAATAATGTACATTTTCACCTTCATAAATTATAGAAGCATTTTGCTTTTAAATGAAAAAGATGTGTATATACAAATCCAAACTTTTAAAACAACACTTCATTTTGATGTGATTTTCAAGAGTTGTGTGCCTCTTCCATTATTTAATTGATTCTTAATATTCTTCCTAAATATTTTATCTTTATTTCCAATTTCTTGTTCCACGTTAAAATTAGAGCTCAGAGTGACCTGCTTAAAAAACCCAGTTATATTCTTTACTTAGAAAAGACATCCAAATAAAGGTCCTTTAAATCAATTAGTAACATATATGTTTACACGTATGAGGGATACAGAAGAAAATGTTAACTATTGTTGCCTCTAAGGAGTGAGACTGAGGAGTGAATATACAGTTCTGTGGTTGCTGGCATTTCTGTGGCAAGTATGGTCAAGGGGATATTTTTTTTATATCCATCTTATTTATAATTTTATTTATTGATTCATTTAGTTTTGGCTGTGCTGGGTCTTTGTTGCTGCTTGGGCTTTTTTCTAGTTGGGCAAGTGGGGGCTACTCTCCTGCGTGGAAGTTTCTCATTAGGCTGGCTTTTCTGGTTGCGGAGCAAGTGTTCCAGGGAGCTCGGACTTCAGCAGTTGTGGCACGTGGGCCCAGTAGTTGCAGCTCCCAGGTTCTAGAGCATAGGCTCAATAGCTGTAGCTCATGGGCTTAGTTGCTCCATGACACGTGGAATCTTCCCAGACCAGGGATCGAATCCTGTGTCTCCTGCATTGGAAGGTGGATACTTTACCCCTGAGCCACCAAGGAAGCCCTGGTATCTGTTTTTCATGTGGTTACTAAAGCAGAAATCTCCTTGGCTGGTGTAACCTTGTAGTTGCAAAGAGACAGAGTACAGGGCATTCAATTTTTTATGTGAATCGCAGTGAAGATGATATATCCTTAAGCCAGGAGCTGGAACAATGACTTCCTTAGCAGGCCAGTTCTGTGGTGTTAGGGGAGCCATACCTGGAAGCTCAGCTCCCAGTCTGTCCTTCCTGCCCTTCCAATAATTTTGTAATCACCTAACTCCCCTGTAATAAGTCTCTTTCCATTTCAGTTGTCTGGAGTCATTTTCATTATCTGCAACCATACCTTAAACTGACACAGTGGGTAGAGAGGAGAGTTACAAGTGTCAGAGGCGCTCTTCATATGATATTACTAACGTCAATACCAATGGATATGTTTGCGTGATTTACCCCCCAAGGATGGACAAGATGCCCTGACCCAGGTTCTGTCTTTGCATAGCAATACTGGTCCCTTCCTTGTCTTAGTTTCTCAGCCGCTTCAACAAGATATCGCTGCTCATGTATTAGTCAGGACTGTTTAGTTATGAATGACAGAAACTGTTAATTCAGTATACTACAGGCCAAAAAAAAAAAATATATATATATATATATATATGTATATATAATGTTGCTGCTGTTGCTGCTGCTGCTAAGTTACTTCAGTCGTGTCTGACTCTGTGTGACCCTATAGACGGCAGCCCACCAGGCCCCGCTGTCCCTGGGATTCTCCAGGCAAGAACACTGGAGTGGGTTGCCATTTCCTTCTCCAATGCATGATAGTGAAAAGTGAAAGTGAAATCGCTCAGTCGTGTCCGACTCTAAGCGACCCCATGGACTGCAGCCTACCAGGCTCCTCCGTCCATATATAGTGTTAGACACAACCAAACAGCAAGAAGGGTTAGGATAGATCCATCTTTTCCTCTCTTCCCCTTAACTTTCTTTCTCTCACTGTTTTCCTGTCTCTCTGTCATGTAAATCTGTATATGTTAGCTTTTTCTCTCCCAGGCTGGCTGTCACATACAAAAATGTCATTATGACTGCTGGCAGCTCTTGGCTCATATCATCATAATTTGTAAGAGAAAGGAGAGGGACCTTCCTCCCTTGACTTCAGTTTGAAAAGCCCCAGGGAATAATTCTGACTGAATTAATTTGGTTCACATACTTGTCCTTTGGATAAATCACTATATCATGAGAGTGGCTTACCCTGGTTCAAGCAGGGTCTGTCACTGGAAAAGATGAAATGATACAAATGACCACAATAATGTGAACTCCTGGCTGCTCAACACTCAAACAATCCTATCTTTATATATATATAAAGATATATATATATATATAAATCCTATCTTTATATATATATATATATATACATACACGCAATTCTAACAATGGTCATGCTTAGAAATACATTCAGTATGATAGATTGTTTCAAAAACAGCTGCAATAATTTCTCTCCATGTGCCCATGTCTTCAGACAGTCCTAGTGACATACTGGTAAACTGGTTCTCTGAAAAAAAAAAAAGCCTTGGTTGGTAGCATTTCCCAACTTCTGTGGTATAAATGTTCCCACTGTGGGTGATTTCAAGCTACAAGCTGTTTAACAACTAGTGTGAAAAAGTCCTGGAAATTTAACAATCAGTTCTCAAACTCGCATCGCTCCATCCCCTCCCATAATAACTTAGGGTTTGCCCTTATGTCACTTTGGGAGACAACAGCAAACTTGAAGCCAGCAGAGGCTTAATAAGTGCTTGCATGTTGAAGCTCACTCTCTCTCACTCCCCGTGGAACCCTGACATAAACCACATGAACGAAGTAGGAGATTGAGAGGGGCAGTGAGAAACACAAAACTAACCGTCCTGTTCTCCTAGCCAATAGCCAGAACTGGAGGAAAGCCATAGAAGCTTATGTGAGCCCAGTGAAGGCTCATGGAACTGAACCCAGACTAAATTGCTGACCCACAGAATCATTGATTAATCATTGTTGTTGTTGATTCGTCCCTAAGTCGTGTCTGACTCTTTTGTGACCCCATGTACTGTAACTCACCAGACTCCTCTGTCAATGGGATTTCCTAGGCAACAGTACTAGAGTGGGTTGCCATTTCCTTTTTCAAGGGATCTTCCCTGACCCAGGGATCAAACCCTTCTCTCCTACATTGGCAGGAAGATTCTTTACCCCTGAGCCACCTGGGAAGTCCATATATCCCGCTACAGAAGCTAAAACATTCCTCAAACTCCCTTCCAGCTTGGGTGTGAGCATATGATCTTGGTTCTGCCAAACAGATGCATTTACCTTTTGAATCAGAGAACTGTGATGTGAAGAAGTAGGAAACCCATTTGGTTTATTAGTGATGACAGTTCTAGGGACAGTGTCAGTATCATTGGTGTGGGCAATGCAAACTTCAGGGTTTCTCCCAGGAGCTTCATCACATAATTTCTATGTTATGATCTGGAATATTGTCCCTGTCTTCATATCCTTCAAGCCTAGATTTTCAGTCTTCTCTCCTTCCTAACACACACACTTCTACCACCAGTTCTATAGAGTTTAATCTGGTCCAACTGCCTGAGTTTAAACCCAACTTTATCATTAATTGGCTGTGTGAGAAACTTTCCTTGAGAAAGTTCCCTAACCTTTCTACGCAATTTTTCCATCATAATGTGTGGTTAACCATAGTATCATAGTATCAACCATAGTATCATAGTATCAACTGTAGTATCAATCACATACTATCAATGTGGGGTTAACCATAGAATGTAATACTATGGTAATAGATATATTACCATAAAATACATAGTAATAGATACTATGACAACAACTATTATTGTTGTCATAAAGGTTGTGGTAAGGATTACATTGGTTTCTCACAAGCAAAGAATTTCAAATGATAGTTGGCAAAGTTTAAATGCTTAACAAATGCTGTGTATGTGCTCAAGTCACTCAGTGGTGTCCAACTCTTTGCAACCCCATGGACTGTAGCCCACCAGGCTCCTCTGTTCATAGGATTTTCCAGGCAAGAATACTGGAGTTGCCATTAATAAATGTTCCTAAAATTAATACAAGTTGCCACTAATAAATGTTAGTATTGCTTTATTACTTAATGTCATAGTAATAAATCTTTTAATGCATAAATCAGTTTCTGTTGCTTACAACTAAGAATGCTGCCAAAAACAATGTCACCAATAGAGAGTTTATAGCATACCTTGCTAAACAAGAGTTGTAAGATGCAGCTATTTATTAAGTTTCAAGTGAGCCACTTGGCTGCTAAATGCTCTATTGACAGGGGGGATTCACTTTGTCCAGGTCCTCCACAGCCATTGTTGGGATCTGCTCTGTCTTAACAGCTCACCTGCTATTGCTGCAGGTGTTAGAAGCATGAGGAAGGCTTTGATACTCCAGTACTACTCTGGAGCCACAGGGCACCAGAGAAGATGTCTTGAGGCATTTTGCCTAAATGTGTCATGCTGGCATTTCTACATTTCTATGCTGAATCATGCTGTCTGCATGAAGGGGGGATTCTATGACTTGATGTGCTTTCATGGGCCTTCCCCATGGAAGTAAACACAAGTTCCTCCACCCTTAGATCCCCAAACATATCTGGAGTTCTCTTGTCTCCACATGACTCTGGTCCCAATGTGTTGCATGTATGCGTTACTGGAGGTCCTCCAAGGAACAGATACCAAGATGAAATGTACAGAAAACTTATCAGAAGAAATTGCAGTGAAACAAAATGAGGAGGAAGTCAGGAAAGGTGGGAAGAGATGTCAATCCATGATATATGTCTGACCTGCAGTGAAGGAGAAAGTCCAGGAAGGAAGAAAAGTTGGGAGGAAGCTTGCTGTTCAGTTAGAAAGAACATTGAGTGGGTATTTCTTAGGCCATAGTCACTCTTTCAGGAGTCCTCTGTCTCCCAGGAATGGGCCTGAGTACCCCAGCTTACTCAGTAATTGGCTAGGAGAAGCTGTGAGAAGCACAGCTCCATGGACCTGCAGAAATGGATATTAGAGGAAGGGGGAACTTTTCAATATAACATCCTGCTTCAATTTCCAGTACTCTTGCCTGGAAAATCCCATGGATGGAGGAGCCTGGAAAGCTGCAGTCCATGGGGTCGAACAGAGTCGGACACAACTGAGCGACTTCACTTTCATTTTTCACTTTCATGCATTGGAGAAGGAAATGGCAACCCGCTCCAGTGTCCTTGCCTGGAGAATCCCAGGGACGGGGGAGCCTGGTGGGCTGCTGTCTATGGGGCCTCACAGAGTCAGACACGACTGAAGCGACTTAGCAGCAGCAGTAGCTACAATTTGCTAGACATAATGAGAAAAAAAGCTAGTTCCTTTACTATATGTGGGGCTTCCCTGGTAAGTCAGGTGGTAAAGAATCCACCTGCAATTTCAGGATACCCCAGTATGAGTCCTGGGTTGGGAAGATCCCCTGGAAAAGGGAGAGGCTACTCGCCTAGAGAATTCTAGAGTTGGACATGACTGAGTGACTTCACTTTTACTTTACTGTCTGTAATTTTTTAAAAATCCAGATGGATTAAAGATATAATGCAAAAATGTTATAAAAGAATGTGAAGAAAATTTGGAAGAATTAAAAGACAGAAATATATGGAAAAAAGATGTCTGAATTCTAAATAGAAAAAAGAAGATATAGCTATCAGAGTCAAAAGTGATTCTCTTTGGGACAGAAGTGAGAGGAGTGGGAAGGAGTGGAACCAAGATCTGTAATATTTTGACTTTTCTAAACAATAAAATAAAAATAAAGTTAATTCATGGACTTCCCTGGTGATCCAGTGGTAACTCTAGGCTTTCAATGCAAGGGGCACAGGTTTGATCCCTGGTCAGGGAACTAAGATCCCACAAGTTGCATGGCAGAGCCAAAAAAAATTTTTTTTAATTTAAAAACTAAAGTTAATTTAAAAAAAGAGACTAAGAGGACATTACATACTACTTTTTCAGCAAATTTAAAATTTAGGGAAAATAGATGACTTATATGCTAAACCATTAAATAAAGCGGAAGTTTAAAAAATTATAAGAAAAAAAGGTCTAGGTGACTTTATAGGAACATTCTGTCAAATTTCAAAGATAGATCATTCTAATACAAATTATCAGAGAAAAGGGAAAACTGGAAACATTGCCCAAATTATTTGATGAGGTTAGAATAGTCTTACCACCACCAGGTCAAGAAAGAAAAATTTTAAAGTTAATCCCATCTGTGAATACCAATGCAAATTTTCTGAAAGTAACGTTAGAGAATTGAATCCAACATGTGTCTTTTATTTTTTTGGTTTATCATGATAAAAATTGGTTTATCTCATCAACATAAAGATGTCTAAATTTCAGAAAACTTATTATAATTAATTTACCATATTAACTCATTAAGTGAAAAGAAAATACTATCTCAATAGCTGCAGGAAACTGACATTTGCTAGAGTTTAATACTGTAACCTGGGGCTTCTCACAACCCCGCCTCGAGTTTGATAAATCGCTTGAATAGCTCACAGAAAGCAGGAAGCACTGGTTTACCAGTTTATAATTACAAACATAACAAAGGATGCAGATGAAGAGTCAGATGTAGACGTGCATAGGCAAGGCCTGGAAGAGTTCCCAGTACCAGAGCTTCTGTCTCCACGGAGTTGGGGTGCACCACCCTATCCCAACCCAGGAGCTCCCTGAAGCCAGTACCTTAGGGATTGTTATGGAGGCTTCATCGCCTAGGCGTGATGGATAGTTCACTCAATCTCTAGTCCCTACCCCTCCCTGGAGAATAAGGTTTGGGGCTGAGTTCCAAGCTTCTGATCACGCTTAGTCTTTCTGGTGACCGGTTCCCACCCAGAAGCTCACCCAGAGTTCTTTGCATTAAAACAAAAGATGCTCCCATCACCCAGGAAATTCCAAGGGATTTGGAAGGCTGGACTCTGCTAAGAGGCTCTTATCAACCTCCATCACTTAGGAAATTGCAAAGATTTTAAGAGCTCTGTGTCAAGAATGGGGTCAGAGACCAAATAATAGCACAAAAGATGTTCTTTGCACCTTTATCACTCAGAGAATGACAAGGGTTTTAGGACCTTTCTGGAACTGGGATCAAAACCAAATACTGGCAGAAGCTGAAGGCTGAGACCAACACATGTTTTCCTTAGTATTTCACACATTCTTCTTTCGTCCTTACAGTCATTTTATGTAGTTGGCAACCCTCCATACTTACTTTCTAATTATTTCTACTTTATTTATTTTTATTGTGTATTATAATTATTTATTATTAATTATTTCTTTCTATTTATCTCTAGTTACTGTTAATAAAATTGCGGTGTGGTTTCTGTCACCTGATTGGACTGTGACAATCTGGGACTTGCAGTTGACAGCTGGAGGGGGAGGCAGTCTTGTGGAACTGAGCCCTTAACCCGTGGAGTCTGTTAGTGTCAGAATTAAATCAAAGGACACCCTGTTGGTGTCCACCAGAAACTGGAGAATTGCTTGGTGTGGAAAATCCCTCACCTTTGGTGTCAGAGGTAGTGTGAGTAGTAGTAAAGCAAACAGGAGTCTTTTTTAGCATTAAAAAAAAGTTATTTCCATTATGAAATTTCATATTCAGCCAAACTAAGAGACATAAAATCCACAACTCAAAAATGCATAAATGCTACCAAAAGCTGCTAATACTTCATAATCTTTAGGAAGGTAATACACTGTGAAAGCCTCTAGAGTATGGAAGTGAAATGCAAACCAGCCCCAGGATAACAGATTCCAGAAACCCCAGCATGAAGACTTCCTTTAGGTAAAAGGCTCAAGCTGAGGTGATAAGCTGGTTTCCCTCACATCCAAGAGCTGTGATGCTTACAGGCTTCCCAAGTGGTGCTAGTGATAAGGAATCTGTCTGCCAAAGCAGGAGACATAGATTCAAAATCTGAGTTGGAAAGATCCCCTAGAGAAGGAAATGGCAACCCACTCCAGTATTCTTGACTGGAAAATTCCATGGACAGAGGAGCCTGGCAGGTTACAGTCCATGAGATCAAATAGAGTCAGAACAACTGAGCATGCACACGTGCATGGTAGTTAATGAGGACAGGAGAGAAACTTCTTTGAGAAAAGTGAAACAACCTAGTAACAAATAACAAGAGAAAAACATTAACAAAACTTTGTTCCTTGAAACAAACTCCAACAAATAGGTCAACAAGGGAAGTTCAAAGGCAGCCAGCATTAATTCGAAGGACGAAAAAAAAAAAAAGACAGGAAATTGCTGCAAAACTTACCAGCTACAAGGAATCACCTGTTTGCCAAGAAACAGGTGAAAATTTTGACCGAACACGTGGCCATTACTTTCAAAGACTTAACAAAGAAATAGACTCAGTAAGGAAGAATGAATAAAATAAATATGTAGTCCCAGAGAAGAAATGGTCAGAAAACAAGAGAAAACAATCTAGCACATTTGCAGAACTCAGAAAAGAGGTACAAGGAAAAAAAAAAAATCACAGAAATCAAAACAAAAGTAGAGAAGTAGTAAGGGAGTGGGGGTAAAAATACAGAAAAAGTGCTTGAGAATAGAGATCAAACAAGCATAGAAAATGCGAAGAGATAATTTCTAGATAAATCCTAAAGACGTTGACACACAGAGAAGACTGTGGAGATGCAACAAGCCCAGAATTGGAGTCCCCAAAGAAGGAAAACAGTATCATAGAGCTGGACACATTGTGCAAGAAGTTCCTGAAATAAAGGCAACTTGACACATTGTGCACCAGGGGAAGTAGACACAAAGTGGCCAGTAAGTGCTGGGACATATTACATATTAAAAATAAAGTAACAATCCCTCTTTCTCTTTCTTTTCTCTTTCCCTTCTCATCAATTCGGTCCAGGAGTCATTTGGTGGCACCGAGCAAAACAGGCATGCGCAGTGGTGCTTGGGGGTGGTGGGGTAGGCTACTGCAGCAGTAGCGTTGGAGCGTCAGCTGAGTAAGGACATCTGAGTGGAAGAGTGCAGTGGACAGAATGTGTCCTCCCAAATTCATATGTTGAAATCCCACTCGCAACGTGATGGTATTAGGAGCTGGAGCTTTGGGAGGTGATTAGGTCATGAGGGTGAAGCCTTCATGCGTGGGGTTAGTGCCCTTGAAAATAAAAGGGATTCCAAAGAGCTCCCTCCCTTTGTTTCCATGACACAGTGAGAAGCAGGCAGTCTGCAATCTGGAAGAAGGTCCTCATCAGAACCAACTCTGCTGGTACTCTGGTCTCAGACATCCTGTTTCCAGAACTATGAGAAACTTGTGTCTGTTGTTTACATGCCACCCAGTCCAAGGCACTGTGGATTTCAAAAAAAATATTCACAACCTAAAAGTTGAGAGTTATATTGTATTCAGTGGAAATTTTTAGGACTTTAGCCCAGGAAGGAGTATCTCAAACAACCCTGAGAAAACTGCTCTGAGGAGGTGAAGGGGGGGACCTAGGTTATTTAGAAGTTTTGCAACAAAGGGCAGGTAGTCTGAATATCAAAAGATTATAGCTAATTAAAGAAAATGGGATATCCCAGGTTAAGGAAATTAGTGCTTTGTATGTATGGGAAAAGATGCAAGAGTCTGGGCTCACTGAAATCATGCCTCTGATATGCATTTCACCTGTCTGAGGCCAGGATCCTGTGTTTTCATATCCTGAGTTTCCTCAGGGCTCACCATAGGGAGTTATTATAATCTTATGGCTGCTGCTGCTGCCAAGTCACTTCAGTCGTGTCCAACTCTGTGGGGCCCCATAGACGGCAGCCCTCCAGGCTCCCCGTCCCTGGGATTCTCCAGGCAAGAACACTGGAGTGGGTTGCCATTTCCTTCTCCAATGCATGAAAGTGAAAAGTGAAAGTGAAGTCGCTCAGTTGTGTCCGACCCTCAGTGACCCCATGGACTGCAGCCTTCCAGGCTCCTCCGTCCATGGGATTTTCCAGGCAAGAGTACTGGAGTGGGGTGCCATTGCCTTCTCTGATGATGGCTGCTAGATAGCAAGTATTCTGTTCCTTCTTGAGTGTCCTCAGGGCTCACTGGCTTACATTCAGTTCAGTTCAGTTGCTCAGTCATGTCCGACTCTTTGTGACTCCATGGACTGCAGCACGCCAGGCCTCCCTGTCCATCACCAACTCCTGGAGTTTACTCAAACTCACGTCCATCGAGTTGGTGATGCCATCCAACCATCTCATCCTCTGTTGTCCCCTTCTCCTCCCGCCTTCAATCTTTCCCAGTATCAGGGTCTTTTCCAATGAGTCAGCTCTTTGCCTGATAGGTGCTTACATTTGAGGGCCACAATCACTGATGACTGTGATAACCTGTTTACCAATATGGCAGGAAATATTGCATTTCTCAGCACTTTGTTACAGCAGCCTGAACTAAGGCCAAAAGTGACTAGTCCTGGGAGGTTGGAACCTAAGGAAGGAGCCACATGGGGAACAACTGGCTTGCAAAGGGTCTCACAGCCCGAGTAGAGTAAGGTGAAGGTCCATGTTGGAGCTTAAGTGGATGAGGAGGACTTCTTGTGGTGGGACAGCTCAGCACTGAGTGTTGAGCCCAAACAGCATGAGAATGGCCTCAGCACAGGTGAGAGGCAGACAAGTATCATATGTCCTGCCCAGGGCCTGGGGCTATAAGGCGCAGGCAGAGTTAAAGGGCTGTGCATACTCAGCAGAGTGCACACATGGCAGTGCCAACGTGTAGGTGACAGAAAGGCAGACATGGAGCCATGGATGGGGGAGGTGTAAAAGGACATCACCTCTGACCCCTGGACTCAGGAACCTGGGTGCCTAGCTCAGCACAGCACACAGCGCCCGGCATGACCAGGAGACCACAGACGGCTCAGACCATGGGGCTGGCCCCACAGCTGTCCGTGGGGTCAACACAAATGCGGACACATGAAGGTGCCAGAGCTGATCAGGAGCACTGCTGCAGGCCAATTTCCATTCCTCCCCAGGGTCCCACCCCCAGGCTCTTGTCTGCCACTTTCTCACTTTGATTTCTCTTCCCCATCCCAGGACTTCAGTAGAAGCTGCCTTGGGTTGATCAGAAGCAGATGATTTGAACCACCTGCAAGAGTTAACGACCACATCAGCCCAAGGGCGTTTGAATCAGAGATAAGCAGGTAACTCTGAAGACTCTGGTTCCTGCTCTAGGCTCTGTGTCTGGCACCTCACTGACTCAGACTTGTGTAAACTCAGCACACAGGTTCCCAAGACATCTCAGCCAAGTTCCAGAAAGGAGAGGTTTTCATGCAAGCTCCCAGGATTCACTCTCTATAATGCCATTGGTGAAGAGCTCATTGAAGAGGATTTTGAACTTAAAATGTAAACTCCAAACAACCGCAGATGGAAGGACGGAGTTCTTTGTAAGGGCAAATCAGCAAAGATATTAGGAGGCACTCCTGGGTCAGACGGCATGGGATGAGGGTTGCAGGTGAGAAAGCTACAGAATCGGTGATGAGGAAGATATGGACAGGACTGGAAAGGGATGTTTTCATCAGTCACACCTGAATAAGGGTTTCAGCCATTTCAGAGGTTGGAGGATTCTAGAACAGAGTGGTAATAAATTTTCTCTGCCATGGTGGAAATGTTCTCTGTCTGTACTAATACAGCAGCACTAGGAACACGTAGCTAATGAGCACTTGAAATGTGACTGGTGCAGCTGAGGATCTGTATTTTTTTATTTTTTAACTTTCATTCATGAAAATATTTAAATAGGCCCATGTGGCTAGTGGCAACCACAGCAGACAGCTCAGTTCTACAGAATTGGTGACCATTGTATAATTGACTCCTGATGTACTGGGTGAGTTATGGTTATTTTCAATTGTCTCAGATAATAATAATTTTAAAAAGTATTTCAGGTACAATTTTTAGTTAAAGAATCCTTAATTCACGTAAGTCGAGTCTGCAGAGCTCTGGAGTCACCTGTAGGCAAGTTAAGTGAAGTCATCTGCTGCTTGTGGTCCAGACGGTGGTGTCCAGAGAGCGTGGAGTAAATGAGGAAGTGCTCCCCAATGGGCATTACTGGAGCACAATGACGAACAGTCCCTGTCTTGTGTAATGAAGAAGCTTGGTGAATAGGTAAAGTGCCACGGAGACTCCCCAGTGGAGTAGAATTCCCCAGGGGTCCTGTCCCCACCTACACCTGCAGCGAGGGTACCTCTCCCTGGCCTCAGTACCAGCGCCCCTCGTGCAAAGGCCACAGCTCCCAAGAATGTTCTCCCATGTCCAAAGCTGCTGCCTGAGGTGTTGGAGGAGCTGGGTTCCAGGTACAAACATCCCTGATTTTGTGAAATGCTTTACCACCCCAGCCCTGGAGCAACCCTACTTGTTTCACTCAAATGCTTAGACTTCAGCAACATCTGGTTGCCATGAGAGGTTGCTAAAAAACAAAACAAAACTAATTTTTAACAATCATGAGATCTTCCTCTACCTCCTGCCTCCCTCCTTCTCTCTGAGGTGGAAGCCCTTTGGGCAAGTCTCCCTTCGGGTATTTTGAGACCCTCTGGAATGCCTTATTGTCTGTGGTTTACCCTTCCTATCACTCACTAGCTTCCCCCACTTGGAGCACTGAGGTTCAGGCATATCCTCAGTGCCCAGCTTCTGCAAATGCCAACCTCTGGCCAGGCCTGCCATGGATCTGGGTTCTTGCCGAAGAATCATATATAAATATGGCTTACAAAAAACAAAGTGCTGTGCCCAGAGCTCAGAGTGTTCTTACAGAGAAAAGGCCAAAAGTCCAGTAGATGCCTCTCTCCTCTCTGAAGTCAGAGAATAGCAGGGCTGGAAGCCTCCCCAGAGATGACCCAAAGTAATGCCATTGTTCTCCTTGTGAGGACAGCCTCAGACTTACTGGGCCGGTCATTGCCAGAACTCAGGATGGGTTGCATGGGCCTGGCAGGCAGTGCCATATTCTGGAAACCAGATCCCATCAGCCATGGCATGTTCTTAGCCTCACCATCCGATTTCAGACATCCACCCAAGTGTTTACACCTCCTCTCGCTACCAGGGAGAAGACAGTTACCACACAAATGCTCTCACTCCCAAAGTCCTACAGAAGTCAGGGCTGACCCTGAGGCCCCGTGCCTGATGGTGAATGAGTGAGGCCAGCCTGTGATACCTCAGGGTGGTCATGCCCTTCTGGAGACTCAGTGGGTCTCCCACTGCCTTCCAGGCCTGAGTTCTGGGTGTCAGCAGCTAGGCACCATTCTATACTCTCAACACCATTGACTGGAGAAGGCTCCTGAGATATCTTCACCCATGACCAGCACTCCTAAACCCCCTGCCCTGAAGAAACACACCTTGTTCCATTGTCTGTGTCCCCACCAGGCATATGCATGCAAGTTTAGTCGCTCAGTCATGTCCGACTCTTGCAACCTCATCGACTGTAGCCTGCCATGGCATTCTGTCCATGAGAATCTGTCCATGGGATTCTCCAGGCAAGAATACTGGAGTGGGTTGCCATTTCCTTCTCCAGGGGATCTTTCCAACCCAGGGATCGAAACCCAGGTCTCCTGCATTGCAGTCAGACTCTTTACCGACTGAGCTACGAGGGAGGCCAGCAAACCACAAAGCCAATGCCCAGGCCAGACTCCAGGGCAGCGAGGGGAGAGTCTGTCAGCAGGTGGAGCTCTGGGTACAACACACAGGGCAGCAGGTGATGGAGCCGACCCTCCGGCATTCAGAGGGTGAGCAGCAGTTAGGGAGAGGGGCTGAGGGGTCCTCCTGGTAAGGAGCACTGGTACGAACCTCCAGAGGCTTCGTGGTGCCTCCTTGGGTCAGCAGAGCCTCATTGACCCAGTCAGTGCCAATCCCTCCTGGAGGAGGGGAGGCAGCCATGATACCTCAGCTGCTTCCTTCACAGAGAAAAGGGAGACCAAGGGGGTCTGAAACATGAAGGGGGTCTGGGAACTCTCCTGAGCCAACTTGGGTCCCTCCCTGTAGTCCATATCCCAGAATCTTCAGCTCCTAGAACAATCCTCCAAGGCAATGGTCCCCCAACTTGTTGGCACCAGGGACCGGTTTCATGGAAGACAATTTTTCCATGGATGGGGTGGGGTGGGGATGGCTTGGGGATGATTCAAGTGCATGGACTACAGCCCTCCAGGCTCCTCTGTCCATGGAATTCTCCAAGTAAGAATACTGGAATGGGTAGCCATCCCTTCTTAGGAGATACTCCCAACCTAGGGATCAAACCCTGGTCTCCTGCATTGCAGGCAGGTTTTATTGTTTGTTTGTTTGTTTGTTTGTTTTTTTACTTTCTGAGCCACCAGGGAAGCCCCTATTATTACATCAGCTCCACCTCAGATCGTCAGGCATTAGATCCTGGAGGTTGGGGACGTCTGCTCTAAGGCCTAAAATTGTGCTTCGCACATAGCATATCCTCAGGAAATATTTGCCCAGTGAATGGGTGACTCTGAAAGTTAGACTCTACTCGCCTGCTGCTGCCGATTTCCTGGCAAAACTAGGTTGCAGCTTCTATCTTTGTGTGTTGGGACAAGGTCTTGTCCCCTCATTGTCTCAGTCCCTGGTCCCTGGCCCTTTGCAAGAACTCTGGGACCATCACAGTGCCCTCTCCTCAAGTTTCACTTGGCATGGACAGAATCGGGACTTGGGAAGCCAGCAAGATTCTCTAGCGTGGGCAGAATTTTGACAAGTCTGGGCCGAATCCTGGTGTCGCTCCTGTCAGACAGGTTTAGATGGCTCTGTTTCACAGCGCCTGCACTCCTGAAGAGTGGCATAAACATCTCACAGCCCTCCCTCATCTCAAATGCCCTTTCATGGGACAGCTGCCAGCTGCAGTGAGGTCAAAAGTAGAGCCAGACAGCACCCTCCTTGACAGCTTCCTTTCAGAGGGTTGGGAGGAAATCCCCACAAAAGCTTTCTCTCCTGAGACGCTTAGGTGAACATGAGCAGACACTGCCTACGATTAATTCATTCATTCACTTTCACACACTTTACTCAAGAGCCTTCATGTCAGGCACTATCCCAGGATCTGGGGTCCAGCACTGAAGACAATAAAGTCCCCACTCTCATGGAGCTTACATTCTTGTGCAGGAAGACCAATGATAAATAATTCTTGGGACGGTGCTGTGCTACATGCCAAAAAGAAAAATCAATCAGAGTAAGGAGATACAGAATGGTTGCATGGGAAGTGTGTGTGTGTGTGTGTGTGTGAGATCTAAGGGAAGTGTCTTCAGAGATCTTCCAGAGAAAAGTGAATTTGAACAGAGATCTGGAGAAAGTGAGGAAATGAGCTATGAGTGTATCTGGGGAGAAATGGTCCAGGCAGAGGAGTTAAAAACACAAAGACCCTGAAGCAAGAGTGTCTGGTGTGTTTTAGGACCAGCCCAGCATCCAGCGTGGCTTAAGTGAGGGTGAAAGGAGTAGGTCTGAGATGTAGCTGGAAGCCAGATTACGAATGGCATGGTAAAGATTTTGGATTTATTCCAAGTGACACAGGCAGCTATTGAAGGGTTCTGAGTGGACATGATCCAACTTGAGTTATGAAAGGGACACACTGCTGGGCAGGGCAAGGGTAAAGGCAGGGAGATGAGGTTTTGCAATAATCCAGCTGAGGGATGATGGTAGCCCAGATCATGGTGGTTAGTGGTCATGATGGAAAGAGTAAAAAATGGGTGGAATCTGAATATATTTCAGAGGCAAACCGACAGGATTATTCTGATGGATTGCGTGTGTGATATTAGAGAAAGATAAAAGTCAAAGATGACTCCAGGGATGACTCAGACTGTTGATCTGAACAAAGAGGAAGAAGGAAGCTGCGGCAAGGAATGGCCTTGCACCCTGGGATCTTGTATTTCTCTGAGAAGGAAATGAAAATCAGGACATGCCGAGGGTCTCAGCTTAGCGATTTTAGCCCACTGAAGATGGTGATCCTGCAAAAGTGTTGATGGGCATGTAAGTGCAATAGCGGCACAGTGAAGACAGGACACTGCTGGTGGGGATGTGGGTACAGACGCAGGTTAGCACATGCACACGGGTGTGTATCGTGAGATGCCTGTACCGTAAGGCACACTCAGAATCTCATTAAAGCAGGAGCCTGAAAGAGCATCTACTCATCTTAATTTTAACCAGTGTATGCACTAGACTTTGACTTGAACAGTCCAATAAGATTCACCCAGCTCTGTATTATCTATAGCGAAATCTTGAGATTATGTGGAACTGTGTGTAGACACTAAAAGGATTAGTTGAAAAGGAGGAGCACAAACTGCGGAATGAGAACCACAATCCATTTACTCTAGATTCCCATGGACACTGAATTATAAATACTGGCCAGAAGGTTCTGATCTTTGCCCTCAGTTTCTCCTCACTTAGAAGCTGGTAAAAATGTGTAACTAATGTGGCCAAGAGATTAATTTCTTGCCCTCAGGATTCCTCCATGTCCAACTTTGGGGCCCACACTGAGATTGTCCTACCTGATGTAGTTTGCTCCAGGGTGTTTTACCTGTTTTTTTTTTTTCCCCACACTGCATGGCATGTGGGATCTTAGTTCCCGGACAAGGGAGTGTCTGGTGTCTGGCCCCTGGTGTCTGGACCAGGGATCCAACCCATTCCCCAACCCCCCTCCCCCTCCCCCTGTGCAATGGAAGGGTGAAGTCTTTAACCACTGGATTGTCAGGAAAGTCCCCGGGACATTAACTTCTTGCTTCAAACCATTTGTTACTATTCATGGCCAAGGATTCTTAGTTTTTGCTTATGTCTGTATTTCAAAGAAGAATTTGTTTCTTTATAATATGTTCTATGAAATGCTGAATGTTGGCTCTATTTATTGACCAGGCAAGACAATACAACAGGGTAGTTTGGTGTTGGATAAGCTCTCTAGGATCAGCCCTCTCTGTGAGCATCAGAGATGTGGGTGGGTGCAGGGGGAACTTAAAGCCCCTTTGACACAGGCAGTGCACAGGGGACCATGAACACTGAAGGTGAGTGAATGGGAAAAACTCTGTTTCCTCTGCATGTGTGCTAAGTCGCTTCAGTTATATCCAGCTCTTTATGACCCTATGGACCATAGCCTGCCAGGCTCCTGTCCGTGGGATTCTCCAGGCAAGAATACTGAAGTGCGTTGCCATGTGCTCTGGCAGGGGATCGTCCCAAACCAGGGATTGAACCTGCATCTCTTATGTCTCCTGCATTGACAGGTGGGTTCTTTACCACTAGAGCCATCTGGGAAGCCTTTGTTTCCTTTCAGTTCAGTTTAGTTCAGTTCAGTCACTCAGTCATGTCCGACTCTTTGGGACTCCATGAATCGCAGCATGCCAGGCCTCCCTGTCCATCACCAACTCCCAGAGTTCACTCAAACTCATGTCCATCAAGTCAGTGATGCCATCCAGCCATCTCATCCTCTGTCGTCCCCTTCTCCTCCTGCCCCCAATCCCTTCCAGCATCAGAGTCTTTTCCAATGAGTCAACTCTTCGCATGAGGTGGCCAAAGTACTGGAGTTTCAGCTTTAGCATCAGTCCTTCCAATGAACACCCAGGACTGATCTCCTTTAGAATGGACTGGTTGGATCTCCTTGCAGTCCAAGGGACTCTCAAGAGTCTTCTCCAGCACCACAGTTCAAAAGGATCTATTCTTCGGCGCTCAGCTTTCTTCACAGTCCAACTCTCACATCCATACATGACCACTGGAAAAACCATAGCCTTGACTAGATGGACCTTTGTTAGCTAAGTAATGTCTCTGCTTTTTAATATGCTGTCTAGGTTGGTTATAACTTTCCTTCCTTTATATACCAACTAATGAAAAAAATCTCTTTTCTCCCTCTATTACTCTTAATATTTCACTTCTTGTCACCAAATATGTGTGTGGGGGGGTGAGGGGTGTAGTTCTCACACCAAGCAATTCTCCAGTTCTCTCTGGATGTTAACTGGTGTCCTTTTATCATAATTCATTCAATTCTGACACTCTCTACCCAGTGTTAGGGCAGACCCTGCAGGTTAAGGGCCAGTCCCAGAAGACTTGCTCCACCCTCCCCTACTTCAGGTGTCAGTCGCAGGTCCAGGTTGTCACCTGTGCTTCTGACCTGCTGCTGCTGCTGCTAAGTCGCTTCAGTCGTGTCCGACTCTGTGCGACCCCATAGATGGCAGCCCACCAGGCTCCCCTGTCCCTGGGATTCTCCAGGCAAGAACACTGGAGTGGGTTGCCATTTCCTTCTCCAATGCATGAAAGTGAAAAGTGAAAGTGAAGTCGCTCAGTCGTGTCTGACTCTTAGCAACCCCATGGACTGCAGCCTATCAGGCTCCTCCATCCATGGGATTTTCCAGGCAAGAGTACTGGAGTGGGTTACCATTGCCTTCTCTGGCTTCTGACCTACTGGCTACAAATCAGAGGTTCCCAGGTTTCCACAGTGATCTCCTTGGCTTCGATAATTTGCTGGAGAGGCTCACAAAAATCAGAAAAATAGTTTACTAGTTTTACTAGTTATTACTGGTAAATAGATTACCAGTTTATTTATAAAAGAATACTTCTCAGAAAGCCACATGGCAGAGATGCCTAGGATGGGGCACAGGGAAATGGGTGCAGAGTTTCCACACCCTTTCCACATGTGCCATCCTCTGGCACCCCAACATCTTCATCAACCCAGAATTTCCCCAAACTCCAGTTGTTTAGGGCTTTTGGAGGCTTCATTTGTAGACAAGATTGCTTAAATCTTTGGAGTTGGTGATTGAATTCAATCTTCAGTCTCTCCTAGTTCTGCTGGAAATCAAGGGGTGAGGTTGAAAGTTTCAATCTTTTATCTTGATTACCCAGTCAGTTGCCCTGGCAACCAGCCAACCTCCACCCTTAGAAGTTTTCCAAAAGTCACTTTCATAAATGTAAACTCACGTGTGGTTGAAAGAGACTTGTTATGAATAGCCGAAGAAACCTTTATTTCTCTTTTCATGTAGAAAATTCCAAGGGTTTTAGGAGCTCTAAGCCAGGAATGCGGCCTACAAGCAAATATATATTTATTATTATAAACCACAATTTCACAGTGAGCCTGGTGTACTACTAGAACATTCTCAATAATATTCTGTATATGTTTTTTTCTCATGGAAATGCATCTCTCGTTTAATGACAAAATGAGAAAATACAATCTACTTTCAAAATCTTCATCCCTGGCAGTCTATAAAACAGAAGATTCTAGTAGTTTTCATAGACACTAAGGACAGATGGTTATTTATTTTTGAATTTATGAGCATAGTTTGACTCCCTGACTCACCTCACTGCCTCAGAAATCACCCCAATGGAATGCAAGTCAGACGCTGAGAATTATGGAAGTCTGAGATAGTACAAGGTCTCTTGTTCCAGTTCTCCCCTTGTCTTGGTCAGAGACATTGGATAAAGTCATAGGTCTCACAGTCTCTAGGATCTACCCTTCTTATTTCAAGCCAAGAAGACTGTTACTCTCCACGATGCCCAAATGGCCAGGATTTCCCTCTGAAAAACCATAAAAAGCTGGGAGAACCCCACCCTATCCAGGCATGTTTATATTCAGGGATATGCCTCTGGCTCTCCTTTTAATATTCAGTTGGCCTCTCCTTCAAGGGCAATAGAATGCATGAGATCACAACAGCCTTGGCTTTAGGAACAAACATTTAGAGAATACAAGCGAATAAACCCATAGCCACCACAGCTTATCCAAGCTAGAACAAGTGTTCCCAGAACCCAAAACATACCACAATCCAGATCTCCATTGTTTAATTGCCTGTCATGGAAGAGCAATTGGCAGTCAATTTTTAGTTGACAGCAGCAGTGGGGCGAGGGGGTGGTTGCGGTTGGGGGGTTGAGAGGGGGGAGCACGGAGTGTCTTTATTTATTTTGTACCGGCTTTAGGGCAAGGAGTGGAATTCAAGCCATGTGTTCCTTAGAATGCCACTGTGGAAACTACTTTGAGATTGGAAATAAAAGCTTTGGAGAAATACTATGCTTGAGACTGGAGGCTTCACTTTGAGAGCAAGGGATTATTCCATGCTATGGAAATTCACCAGATAAAGAACATCTAAGAAAAATTTCTCCTCATAATTTTGAAAATAAGAAATTGTTGTAAACCACTCCTCTCGCTTGTGTGCTCATGCTTAGTCACTCAGTTGTGTCCAACTCTTTGTGACCCCTCGGACTGTAGCCTGCCGGGCTCTTCTGTCCATGGAATTTTTCAGGCACGGATACTGGAGTGGGTTGCCATTTCCTTCTCTGGGGGATTTTCCCGACACAGGGATTCAACCTATGTCTTCTACATTGGCACGCAGATTCTTTACCACTGAGCCACCAGGGAAGCCCAAACCCACAGCTCTACAACTATACAATTCCTTAAGAAACTGGGCTCTGTCCTGGAAGGGGAAGGTGACTTATTTAAGCTGTGCATGGGCTAGTCAGGGTCTTGCTCCACTTTAGTGGTGAGACAGGACTCTAACAGATGAGGCTGCAATGATGGGGCAAGCCAGGAAGCAAAGTGTTTGTCACCACAGGTCACCATCTTCAGGAACTCTTAATTGACAGAACAAGCTGAAGCCCAGGGGAGTGGAATAGACTTTTCACCCAGTGTCACTGGCCTTGGCAGAGAACATTCAAGAGACTCTCTACTGAGTAACCAGAATCTAGATCATGCAGCAAAAAAAAAAAAAAAATCAATTTAGTGCTGACTGAGCTCTTTCCCTCTCCCACCATGGTTTCCTGGGGCTACAGAAAAGTGGCTTCAAACTATACCCAATACTCAAACTATGGTTTTGAAGGGAAGACATGTTAGTCCCAGATGAGTGAGAACAGTATCAGAGATTTTACTGGCAGTCACTCAAAGCAAAAGACAGCCTGCCAGGTCTGCCCAGGGTGAGCATGAATAGCAAGAAAATAAAAGTGGTCTTTCCATTAGGCAAATGTACCACAGGGGGCAAGGCAGGGAGGAATATATCACACAAAAGATAGCAAATCTCTCTGAGAGTAACCATAATCAAAGAACAGAAGTTCTACTTAATAAAAACTTATACATGAATGTTCACAGCAGTGTATTGATAAAAGGTGGAAACAACCCAGATGTCTATCAATTGAATGGATAAATGAAATGTGGTGTATCTGTGCAACAGAATATTATTTGGCCATAAAAAGGAATGAAGTATTTACACAGCCTACAGCATAGATGAACCTTGAAACATTATGCTCAGTGAAAGAAGCCAGTCACACACACACAAAAAACCCCACATCCATTTATATAAAATGTCCAGAATAGGCAAAGTATATACACAGATAAAAAGTGAGTTAGTGGTTGCTTAGGGCTAGGAGGTATGAGGATGTGTAGAGTGGTAGCCTAAGGGTATGTTTTATTTTTAAAGTGAAGTAAATATCCTAAAATTGACTGTGCTGATGATTGCAAGTATCTGTGGATAAACTAAGACCTATTGAATTATACACGTTAAACAGGCAAACTGTATGACCTGTGAGTCGTAGCTTAATAAAACTGCTTTCAAAATAAGAGCCAGCAAAGTTTCTAAGAAGAGACCCATTAAAACAAAAAATAAGATTCAGAAAAAACTGACAATGAAGGCATGAGAAAAGAGTGTTAGAAAGAAAAGAAACAGCCACATTTTCTGTAAATGTTTATGTTATATTTTAATACCATGACTTCAAGAAAATAAGTTCCAGATGATGTATCAACTCAGGCCCAGTCAGAAAAATAGAGACCACAATAATTACTTTAACAGAGAGAATTTAACACAGGGTATTGGTTAAACTGGTATTCAAGAGCTGAAAGGGTGAGTGAGGTAGTACAGAGTTATAAATACCAGGGGACTTGGACCTCCTTGGAGGGTGCACCCCAGTTACTCCTACTCAGGAGTTTAGAAAAGAGGCCCCGGGAACTGGGCCTTAGACCTCTGTCTGAAGCGGGGCCCTGTGTACAACTTTGAAGGGTGAACTGGCCAGTTCCAGGAGCGTGCAAAGGAGTTAGAAACTAGAACCAATTTCTACAGTTGAGCTGAAGTGCTCTTTTGAGATCATTCTGACAGGAATAACATGAGAACCTAGAAGGGGCAAGAAGCCTCTCCTTTCTCTGACCTTCTAATCTCTCTCCAATGGCCCACAGTTGGCAATGTCTACCTGGGGGAGCCAGCTGGTAAAGAAGTGCTGTTTGCAGGATCCCAGCCTAAGCATCACAAAGTTTGGAGCTGAAATACAATAGATTAACACTCAATATAGATGAGGATAACAATCTAAAATGAGATGAAAAGGAAGACTGAAGGGTTAAGGAAACCCTGAAACCAAAACAACACTGCACCATTGTACCATTTGACTGAAAGCTGAATTAATAATTTGATGAAAAGGCTTGATTTAAATATAATGAATTCTCAGGAAAAAGACAAAGATATTAAAGAAATTAGTAAGGAGATGACGCATGTGGAGGACAAAGTTTTTGCTTGTCTTTCAAACATTCTTTTTAGGGAATTCCCTGGCAGTTCAGTGGTTAAGATTCAGGGCTTTCACTGCTGGGGGCCCATGTTCAATTCTGGTTGGGGAATTAAGATCCTGCAACAACATAAATTCTTTTTAATAGTATCTTTACATTAGCTTTACAATAGTAGTGGTACAAAATATTTAAAATAAGAATAATCATTGTCCCTGAAGTAGAGAATCCATCAAAGATCACAGAAATAATATTCAGAGCTACTACACACAAAAAATTCCCTGAAATGATTAAAAAACCACAACTTCCAAATATCAAGGTTATGTTTTAATATCAGGAAAATATGTTCGAGACTGATTGACAGTGAGACACATTGTTGTTAAGACACTGAAGTTCAAAAGTACAGAAAAAATTCTTAAGTAGGTTAAAATTAAAATGGGCCTCAGGTTTTCCACAAGACTTTTCACTAAAAGCAATGTTTGCAAAGTCCTGAGGGGAAAAACTGCAAGACCCAAGAATAGCTGTTGCTTGAGTTTAAATAAAACAGGAAGACATTTTCAAGCATGAAATAACTTAGGGAATAGGAAACTATCATGAAAAATTGCAAATGGACACAAATTCTTTGAAGCTTCTCTCATCAAAAGGTAAAGTCTATTTCTTTATCTTTTAAATCCATGCTGGCTTATAATTTGCTTTGACCAATGACTTGGAAGGGACACTATATAAGGTCCAAGCCTAAGCCTCAGGGGACAGTGCCACTTCCAAACTCCCTCTCCGAGGGATGAACAGGTCTAAGCAAGCCTGTGGGAGGGGCTACAAAGGGCGTTGGCTGACCACCAGATCGGAGCCCAGGCTCCCTAGTCAGCCGCTGCTGCTGCTGCTGCTAAGTTGCTTCAGTCGTGTCCGACCCTATGTGACCCCATAGACGGCAGCCCACCAGGCTCCCCCGTCCCTGGGATTCTCCAGGCAAGAACAGTGGAGTGGGTTGCCACTTCCTTCTCCAATGCGTCAAAGTGAAAAGTGAAAGTGAAGTCGCTCAGTCGTGTGGGACTCTTAGTGACCCCATGGACTTCAGCCTTCCAGGCTCCTCCGTCCATTGGATTTTCCAGGCAAGAGTACTGGAGTGGGGTGCCATTGCCTTCTCCGTGGTCAGCCACTAGCCAACCACAATCACGTAGGTGGGTCCAGGAGACATCAGCTGAAATTCCCAGTTGAATGCAGCCCATCTGACTAACCCACAGAACTGGGATATAGGGAAAGATCACTGAGGGTGGTTTATAATCCAAGTAGAGGCTGATATGGGCTTCCAAGGTGGCTCAGTGGTAAAGAACCCGCCTGCAATGCAGGAGACATGGGTTTGATCGCTGAGTTTGGAAGATTCCCTGGAGAAGGAAATGGCAACCCACTCCAGTATTCTTGCCTGGGAAATTCCCTGGACAGAGGAGCCTGGCAGGCTACAGTCCATGGGGTCACAAGAGTCAGACATGACTTAGAGACTAAACAACAACAACAAGAGGCTGATCCATGACAAAATCCATACTACTAAATCAAAATGAAGTCAGAAATGAAGAAGCAATAAACAATAAATACATTTAACTGAAAAGGGTGTAGAAACAAGGGAGCCCTCTTAGACTGTTGGTGGGAATATAAATTGGTGTGGCCACTAAGGAGAACAATATGTAGATTTATCAAAAAACTAAAAATAGAGTTAGCATATGATCCAGCAATCCTGCTGCTGGGCATATATATCCAGAGAAAACACTAATTAAAAAACATACATGCACCCCAATGTTCATAGTAGCACTATTTACCATAGCCAGGATATTGAAGCAACCTAAGTGTCCATTGACAAATGAATGGGTAAAGAAGATGTGGTATATATGTACAATGGAATATAACTCAGCCATGAAAAAGAGCAAAATAATGCCATTTGCAGCAACATGGATGGACCTAGAGATTATCATACTAAAGGAAGTAAGTCTGACAGAGAAAGACAAATAACATATGCTATCACTCATATGTAGAATCTAAAAAAAAAAAAGATACAAACGAACTTATTTACAAAGCAGAAACAGACTCACAGACATAGAAACAAACTTACAGTTTCCAAAAGGGGAAATGGCGGGGAGGGCAGCGGGGGGGAGAATAAATTATGAGTTTGGGATTAGCAGATACATACTACTATATAAACTAGATAACAACAGGATCCTACTATATAGCACAGGGAACTATATCTAGTATCTTGTAATATACTATGAGGGAAAAGAATCTGAAAAAAAAAACAGCATACATATACATATATATATATATAAAACTGAGTTCACTTTCTATACACCAGAAACTAACACAATATTGTAAATTAACTATACTTTAATTAAAAAATTAAAGAAAAATACATTTAAATGCTGAAATTAAGACAAATCAGTATGGAAATGTGGTATAGCATGTCAACGTTATAAACTCTGACAAAGTGAAAAATCATAAAAGCAAAAAATTAGGAAGTACAGGACAGAGGTAGAAGGAACTGAAAGTGTGCAGATCTATCTTTCATAGCAGGGAACTCAGTAGTGACAAATATTGGAGCATGTAGTTTGAAAAAGTTACTCTGTCCTATTAATGATTTTTATAATTGTGTTTAACCTTTGAGAAACTTCTCACGAGTCAATTTCTCTTGCAGTGAAGAAACATGCATCTGAGTAGATCCTTCAGTTAAATTCAAGTTAAGACTAAATTCAACACTACTTTAAAAACAACATGTGCAGATTGAGCTTACCCCTGTTACAGTCACTCTACATATGTAGCTCTCTATCCATCTATCTGTATTTATCTATGTAATAATGGCATTCACCAACCATGGTTATTTGTAGTATTTCTGAGATATTAAAATTGGGGTGATTTGAGCTTTTCTTTAGGCTTCCCTGATAGCTCAGTTGGTAAAGAATCTGCCTGCAATGCAGGAGACTCTGGTTTGATTTCTGGGTCGTGAAGATCTGCTGGAGAAGGGATAGACTACTCACTCCAGTTTTCCTGGAGCTTTTCTTATTTCTTGAAGCTTCTATAAAAGGCTTAAATGATTTTTATTAAAACCACAAAGTTCTAAAAGGAGTTTACAAGAAGTTTCTTGAGTGAGCAGTCCCAGTGGAAAGCTGGTATTTGCATAGGGAATATTGAAATAGCATTATGCTGTAAAATGTGATCTAAGCTGGTGGTTCTCAATAGCTCCACAGCATAACCACTGAAGAGCTTTTTTAAAACATCAGTGTCTCCACTCAGACCCATTAAATAAAAATCTCTGGGATGGGGCCTGGAAATCGAGATCTTTAAAATGTTGACCAGGTGATTCTGATATGCAACTCTGGTTGAGAAGCACTTGTCTCAACAGGCCATATAGACATAACCCTCAGATGCAATGCGTGTGGCTGGAAAGCGAAGGACAATTGTTCATCCTATGCCTCCTCTGTCCCACCAGAACGTCCACTGGATCTGTTAGTTACTGAAGAAGAGGAGAATGAACACTCTGAGTAGGCTACTTGACCGCAGTCTAGGTTCCCTTGTGGTCGTAAGATGCCTGACAGCAGGAACTGAGGCAACATGCTTTTTTGCTGTCTTTTTTACATTCAGAAGGAGGGACTGGCTCCTTACAGAGACCTCCCCGCCAAAGCTCTGAGTTGGCAAGTTTGTGTCTCACTGGCTTTAAATGGATGACACACCTATTGCAGAAACAGTTCCTATTGAGATGGAATTATTGTGATTGGATCACCAATGCTTCTTCAACTTCATTGTGTAGAGGAATTGCCTGGGAATCTTGTTAAAATGCAGATTTTGATTCACTAAGCTCTGGAGTGGGGCCAAGATTCTGCATTTCTAATAAGCTTCCAGATGATTAAACTGTCAGGCATCACTGTCAGTGACACGTACAATGACCACCTTAAATATCAAGCACACCTGATATTTACAGAGGCTGAACACAGGAAGGCTAATAAGAGAGCCTGCTACAGGAATCCAGACGTGGGAAGCAGCCGCGCGCGATAATCCCTGGCCTAGCAGAACACCCGAGTTTCCTTTGTGTTTACCGGGCAAAGCACAGAGGTTACAGAGGTGGGGGGCAGCCCCCGCATAAGTCCACTTAAGGGGTTCACTTTTCCACACTTGTGTCCCCGCCCCACCCCCCACCGTCTTCCTTCGGGGTGAGGATAAGGGTGAAACCTAAAGGCCTGGATTACTGGTCCGGGTCTTGTGGGTGCCGGCACCCCGAAAGACGAAGTGAGAGGACTACACCGTGGTGGGGAGGGCGCTGGCACCCTCACAGGCAGTCGGGGTGTGTGGAGGAGAACAATGAACTACGGGACAGGAAGCGCAAGGCCAGCGAGTTCGGAAGACTAGGCCCCACGCGGGAAGACGGACACGAAAGCAGCGTTCGAAAACACCACGCCTGCGCCACCCAAGACCGGAGCGCGCTCCCGCCCGGCGCCACAGCCGAGCTCAGGATCAGCCGCGAGCCCGCAAGGTGAGGGCGGGGACGCAGACGCCGGAGGGACGGCCGAAACGCGCGAGCGCGGAGAGAGTGCGCAAGCGCAGAGCTGCCGTCGGCGAGGGCCTGGAGCGCGGGAGAAAAGTCGGAAGCCACTGAGAGGAGCGGCACCTTGGTGAGCACTCCCCCCTCGCCCCCCCGCCACCGCCGCCGCCCTCCCTTCCCTTTTCTCCCGGAGTGCTTTGCGCGCGCCCGGTGGGCGGGGGGGAGGGGAGGGGAGGGGAGGCGGCGGTGGCAGCCATGTTGTTGTGAGTCTCTCTGTCTCAGCCTCGGTACTTCGGTGGTTCGGAGGAGGAGGAGGGGGAGGAGAAGGAGGAGGTGGGGTGGGGGGGAGGGAGGTAGGTGGAGAAAGAAGATCTTGCCGCCACCGGAGGCGGAGGAGGGGGAGGACGGCCAAGAGCGACGCCGCCGTGTGCCCAACGGTCGGTGTCCCCGGCTGAGGCAGCGCGGCCGCAGCAGCCCCGTAAGTCAGTCGCGCTTGCACCCCTCTCCCCGTGCTCTGGCGCCGCGGGGCGGCTCCCCGGGCTTTGTGTGGCGGTCTCGGCTGCGGGCAACCCGCCGGCGGGAGGGCGGACGGGGCCCGCGGGCAACCCAGGACGGCCGCGGCCTGCTGCCCGCTCGCACAATGCAGGGGGAGGAGGGGTGCCGGAAGGGGGTGTGCGCCCGGCGTGTGTGTGTGTAGGGGGGTGCTCATGCCTTTCTCGCTTCCTTTCCTCCCCGCGTCTGAGCCTCGCGGAGCTTGCGGGGGGGCCTTCCCGGCGCTCTTGGGGTTAGAGATCGAGCTGTCCGCCTGCCCAGCCCTTAAGCGCTCGGAACGTGCGGGGGGAGAGAGGCCGGGTGGATCCCGAGAAGCATGCGAGTTGGAAGTGGGCGAAGAGGAAGGAGCGGGTTTATGAAAACAAGTGTGGGGATGAATGCTTGAGGTCCCGAGCGTGTCCAGGAAAAGCTTCCGGTAGACAGGTGTAGGGACGAAAGAGACGGCGGCTTGGGTTCGTTGTGTTAGATGCCACTGGTGAGGAGTGTTGTGTTTTTGTTAACTGTAACCGATTTCGAGACTCAGGGAAATGTGTAAACATTAAAATCAAACAGATTAAAACTTCACACATTGTAGTCAGCCTTTTGTATCTGTCCTAGGCCAAGTTTGGGGAACATGTTAAAATTTTTTTTTGCCCAAACACACGTGTAAAAGTTAGTGTTAACTTCCGAGACCACAGCTAGGGAAAACCAACTTTTCTTAGCTTTTCATTCTGACACATTTAAACGTTTTAATGGGATGGGAATTGCGGAGTTAATCATGTATAATAAGACAACCGTGTTAAAATCTGGACTTAGTACTTTTGTGAGATTTTAGCTTAAAAATTGGTGACAGACTTGGGGCAAAGGTTTTTGTGTGTGTGTGTTGGGGGGGAAGCTGTACTAGAAAAAAGCTTTTAAATGTTTGAGAGAAATGTAGTACTTGGAAAGGTATTGTATATCAAGAAAATTTTAATAAAGGGTGTTACCTAAGAATTTCAGAAGACTTGTTTACTGCTTAGATTCGTGTTTAATAGGTGACTCTTTCACCATGTGACCTGGAGCATTGGAGGATGATTTAAGAATTTCTGGCTAGGAATCCGGTTAAAAACACAAGCATAAATAGTTTTAAATGGCTAAGTTTCTATTCTTAGTTTTTTAATACCCTGCTTTTTAAAAAAATGATTTGCTTTATCTGCACAGTCGTCCTTAAATAGTTACTGGCATTTCCCTTATTTCAAGCGTGTCTTTTAAAAGTCGAATTTCTGGTAACATTGAGTTGTTTAGAATTGTCTTTTGGTGTCCCAGAGAGCGGGTTTTGTATGAAATACGCCATATTTTAAAAAATAAAATTATATTTCAGAATCCTGGTTCTTCAGACTTTCAGGTTTTAAAGTTCATTTTTGTTATTTGCACAGTAACTCTTATCTTCAAGTTACATTTGCAATTAACAAATATCTTCAAACAATTTAAACTTCTTTTTAATACTTAACTTTCTTATTTTGAGTCTAAAGTTCTCTTGGATGTTTGATATTAATGAAGTTTCAGCTTTTTAAAGTCTAAATACTGCCATATTTAAATTGGTCATAAAGGTTGTCACTTTAATAGGTCAATTTTTTAAGGCATTACAAGTATATAATAAGCCAAATAAGCAGTCTTAACACAGATACTAATATTAGGATTTTGTTTCTCTTAAACCTTCCATACTTGTTTATAAATCTTTCCAGTGTTGAAAGATAATTTATCTTCCTATGTAGTTACTTCCTGTGTAGGTACTATCCAAGTTAACAGAAGTCATTACTTCAGAGAGTAAGTCCAGGTGTGACATCCAAAGCCAATCTTCTCTGTGACCATACTGCCTCCTTTTTATTGATACTGATAGGATCTTCATAGTTTTAAGTGGAGGTTGGTTCTGTTTCCTGGACTGAAGTTCTTTGTACTTTGTAATTCAGCAACCTTTGAATTTGTTGGGTTTCTAAGACAAGGAAAACACTCTGTATTTTTTTCTTGTTTTTAAAACTTGTGGATACATACTTGAAATGGTTGTACCTCATGGCTTTGTTCAGCTTGCATTCACAGTTTGAGGCCATTTTACAGACAGGTATGATTAAGATAATAATTGTACCTGTAACAGTGTAACAGGTACACTTGTTACATACTAGATTGCTACATAGTAGATTTTTTACTGTTTTTTTAAGAAAGCATGAAAATAGTCTGACTTGCTCCTATTGTCCCACTTTCTCACTCTTCCTTTGGATGAGTTTGTAAGAAGGAACTGATTAGGTATGGCTCAGCCCCTTTCCTCTTTCTCTTTGGGAGCCTGCCCCTCGAAGAAAGCACTTTGCTTCTTCCCGAGGCCACCAGTGATAGACTCTGTCCATTTCTGAAGGAGGACTGTGATTGTCCAGTGCTACCTGTGACAGGGTTAGGATAATTATGGAGTGTGGTTGTTAGGACGCTGTCTTGGTCTAGGTTTAGATTTTGCTTTTCAGAAATAAAGGAGCTATTTGGATTACCATCAATCTTCACTCCTATGTCTCTCACTCCTGAATTCTGATGTGGTGGGAAAAAGGTTTCTTCAAACCCTATTATTTAGAAACTAATACTTAAATAGTGATTTTTATATTTAGCAATATAGATAGAAGACATTTGTATTTAAAAGTTGTTGCTTTTGTAGTAGAAAAAGTGAATTTACAGAGAAATATTTTCACACTTTTCCAGTGAAATGCTGTATAGAATTTTTACCTAGGTAGGTGCATGATACATGCTGCTGCTTCTCAGATTTTCACATAGCAGTATGCTTAGAGACATATCACCGATTTTCACTTCTTATTCTCTTACCATTATCTGGTGAAGAGATAAAAGATTTTACAGTATTGGAAAACATCCAGATTGTGTCCACCTTACATACATATTCCAGAATTTTACCGTAGCTGCTAGATACAAAAGCGGATAAGAAATGTGAAGGGAAAAGGGATAGTTAGGGTGTCAGAACACTTTAACTGGAAATGGAACAGAAAAAAAAAAGGCAGTCGTTTTCACCTATCTAGGATGATATGTGTATTTGGATCGCAAAATTCTGCTTCCTGGAGGAGTTCTGGTGAAATTGACTATAAAGTGACAGTACGAAGCCATCTACTCAGTGCCTGCCTAGGAGAATAAAATCTGTAGCTGACTTCCAGAGTATGTAAAAAATAGTGTGAAAAGGGGTTGGTTTTTTTTTTTTTTTAAGTCCCCCCAAAAAGTATGTGAGACTTAATTTTAGAGATGTCTTTGTGGTTTCTGTTTGTGGGACATTTTATGTCAAGAGTAGTAAGTTCTAGATCTCTTAAGTGGTGATCTCTGATTTTAGGCACTGTTTCTGAAAGGCTTACTAGGGAATCAGTGGGAGATAGTCTTTAACTGTATAAAATGGTTTTCTTCATTCTGACATTAAATGAAAGTAGATGAAAAGCTTCCCGGGTGGCTTAGTGGTTAAAAAAAAAAAAAATCTGCCTGCCAATGCAGAAGACATGGGTTTGATCCCTGGGTGGGGAAGATCCCTTGGAGAAGGAAATGGCAACCCACTCCAGTATTCTTGCCTAGAGAATTGCAGGGATGGAAAGGAGCCTGGTGGGCTACAGTCCATGAGGTCGCAAAGAGTTGGACACGACTGAGTGACTAAGACACACACACATAGTATTTTATTAGCATTTTTAGCGTGATTAAATGCAAAAACATTACACTTTCCATGGCAAAACCTCATCATATAAACTGATTCAACATAACCAGAATTAAGATTTAAAATGTACAGAATTTAGAAATTCAGGTTTTCCTACGATGTTTTCTTGGACCACCTTTTAATATAAATATAATTGATTGCTTTTCATCCAATTTGTGTTTGTGCATGCTCAGTCTTTATTTAAACTCTAAATTATATGGTGCCTATACAAGCAAAAATAGGAGTACTCAAAGATAAATCGATTGCTAATTTTTATCCTAAGTCTGGTTAAGAAGGTACTTATGGCGTATTAGTTCCCATTCAGTCCATTTGTTACTCTGGATATTCTAAGTTGTATCATTTCATCAAGCTAGAGTATCAGAAACTTGCATTCATTTTTTGAGGTTTATAGGCCTGTCATGTGCCACAGTGTTTAGATGTTGGCGGGGCAGTGGTCTCTGTCCTTACTGTTTACTGCAACTATAAGGTTATGTTTATAGTGGAGAGGAAATTGATAAAACTCATGTTTACACAGTGTAGTACACTAAGTGCCACCCTAGGTGGTGTTGCACAAGTGCTGTGGACTCAGGTAGGTAGACACTGCAGGGGGTCAGGAAAAGCTTTCCAGAAGAGGTAAAGTGGACTGTAAAAAGACTTAGAAATGTTAATTTAGTCAAGAGATGGGTGAAATGGCATTTAGCCAGAGGGATTAGTGTGTGTAGTGACCCAGATAGGGAGAATGGCAGAGCTAGAAGGGGAGGTAGGGAGGAGAATTGAAAAGATTTGACTGCAGATACAGGTAGAGACCCACTGGATTTAAGGGCCATTTTAAATTTGAACAATTCTACGAAGACTTTGGAGATAATATCTTGGAAAGATTTAGAACATTATTGTCCAGGAACCCTTAACATAATTACTGTGAGTCGCTTTCCCTGGATTGTGTTGGAGTTAGACACATGACTTTCCTTGAAGGATTGACTAAAAAATGAGATTATGAAACCTTGCATCTGCTAAGCAAGTCATTGAGTATATTTTCTATTACAACTCTGGGTTCTCTATAATACTGTTTGTAAGAATTTTCTTTTAAAGCTTAGTGTTAGAAATAAGGTTATAAGGTTATCTTTAAAAAAAAAAAAAAAGGAAATAAGGTTGTCTCCAAGGAATTGGATACAGAGAATTTCATTGTATAATATACTGTGTCCCGCCATCTTTATGACTTTAGAAGTTAAACTTGAGTTTCCTTACTATTTTTGTTATTTAATATTTGTTTAGGTATTTTCCTAATTAGTTTTTGTTGTGTATATTTCCTATGAGTCACTTGGTGTGTCTTCCAAAATTTTTTATTTTGTATAGAGTGAATTTCATTTAGATTATACTTGACTATTTCTACCACAGGCACTTTTTTTTGGTATGTACCTTCATGCTGCTGCTGCTGCTAAGTCTGCTTCAGTCGTGTCCGACTCTGTGCGACCCCATAGACGGCAGCCCACCAGGCTTCCCTGTCCCTGGGATTCTCCAGGCAAGAACACTGGAGTGGGTTGCCATTTCCTTCTCCAAATGTACCTTCATAGTCCTTGAAACTAACATACATTTGGTTTCTCTTTTCAGACACTGCAGTGTAAGTGTTTTTGAGTTTTTGTTGTTTTCTAAGTGAGAGCTTAGGTTTTTTGTTTTGCTTCTTAACTTATGTATCTTTAGGAAATTGGTATGGTCATCTCAATTTAAAGTGATTGGGAAGCAGATCACCAGTTCAAGGCTTGTTCTTGAATATTTGAGGAACCTGTTAAAAAAAATAACAATTCATACTCATCACCTAAAAGATTTCTTTATATTTAGTTCAAAATTTTGTACTGCTCATATTTTTCTTACACTATTCATGATAGTCATAATAAACTAAACATTTTAAAAACTTAACTGTCACAGGTTATGACTTTTCCTAGAGAAAAGAAAATCGAAATAGATAACTCGTTCATTTTTCTTTCTTTTTTTGGGGGGGGTGGTGGCTAGACTAGAATGACTGCAGGAGAAGGCAGTGGCACCCCACTCCAGTACTCTTGCCTGGAAAATCCCATGGACGGAGGAGCCTGGTAGGCTGCAGTCCATGAGGTCCCTAAGAGTCGGTCACGACTGAGCGACTTCACTTTGACTTTTCACTTTCATGCATTAGAGAAGGAAATGGCAACCCACTCCAGTGTTCTTGCCTGGAGAATCCCAGGGACGGGGAGCCTGGTGGGCTTCCATCTATGGGGTCGCACAGAGTCGGACACGATTGAAGCGACTTGGCGGCAGCAGCAGAATGACTGCTTCTCAAAATATCATCTTTTGTGTTAACATGTTTATAGAAAGTTACAATCATACTAGGTTAAAGTGAAGCAGATTTATTTATTTATGCATGTGTACATGCCACACTTCAGGGCTGGTGGAATCTTAGTTCCCCAACCAGGGATGAAACCTAGGCCCTCAGCAGATGAAGTGCGGAGTTCTAACCACTGGACTGCTAGGGGATTCCCAGTTAAGCAGTTTTAATTGTGGGACATCTCAGAGCCTTTACTATGCTAATATCACAGAGAATGGATTCCAGAATGACCATCTGCTAAGCTTGCAAAAGAACAAATGGGTGCTGGGGAGCAGCGAGTTCTAAGTGTATTGGACAAGGAATCTCTTACTTTAAAGAATGCTGTGCGTTGGTGATTAAGAAACACACTTTGGAAAATTTTTGTCTGAAGAAGAAAATCTTTTAAAAGTTGCACTAAAATCTGCTGCTTAAAATGGTTTTTCCTTTTCCAGTTGTCTCATACCATGAATTCAAATGATTTCCTTTAATTCTCTGTTACAACCTAATTAAGATTTTTTGAGTTATTTCCACTTGGTGCTATGTCGCTTCTAATTGATAATGTGTAACAATTGAAAATTTCTAGATCACCATTAGAGACAGGTCTTCATTTGTTGGGCATTCAACCTAGTACTAAAATGAATTGAAAATAGCACAAGATTGCTTGTTCTCTGTTTTGTGATAAAGTTTCTAAACTGTAATAGATTTAAACTGTATTAATATAGAACCTATTTTTTAAAAACAATTTATTTCGCTAACAAGCCTTAGAACACAGAAATACAAAAGCATGAAGCCAGCAGTACCCAGTCTCCTACCAAACTTGGGTGTTTATTTTTTCATACTCCACACAAACATATACATTGCCCCTCTTTTGTTAAAACTTGGATCAGATTACACACCTCAGGCAACTTGGTGTTTTTATTTAATATTATGGATATTTTATTAGTACATGTAACTTTAATTTTAATCTGTAATAGTGCATGACTTTTTATTTTTGCTAACCCATTTTTTTTGTTTGTTTAGGTTTTATTTTTGAACTACTGCAAGCAAATGTTGCAGTAAATAACCATTATTCAGTTCATCCTTTTATGTTGTTTGTGTAAGTTAAATTACCAGAAGAGAAATAACTGTGTCAAAGGATTATATATTGATTCTCAAACACACAAAAAATATATTCACTCATTATGATGAGTTAATACACTAGAGAGGACTTATATTGCAATTTTACATGCTATCTAGTCTCCTCCATAACCTTATGAGGGAAACATTGTTACTCTCATTTGCAAATGGGGAAAGAGAAACAGTTCAAGTGCTTTGAGTTCATTTAGCTACTTAGAGGCAAACATGGTGCCATATTCTAGATCTTTTAGTTCTGGTTTCTGTTTCTGTTATGCCATGATGAATGATACAAAACTTTTAGTTGGAAAATCATTAGGGTCCTTGTGAATAAACCCTTGTACAAAAAAGATCTTCATGACCCAGATAATCACGATGGTGTGATCACTCACCTAGAGCCGGACATCCTGGAATATGAAGTCAAGTGGGTCTTAGGAAGCATCACTATGAACAAAGCTAGTGGAGGTGATGGAATTCTAGTTGAGCTATTTCAAATCCTGAAAGATGATGCTGTGAAAGTGCTGCACTCAATATGCCAGCAAATTTGGAAAACTCAGCAGTGACCACAGGACTGGAAAAGGTCAGTTTTCATTCCAATCCCAAAGAAAGGCAATGCCAAAGAATTCTCAAACTACCACACAGTTGCACTCATCTCATACGCTAGTAAAGTAATGCTCAAAATTCTCCAAGCCAGGCTTCAGCAATACGTGAACCATGAACTTCCAGGTGTTCAAGCTGGTTTTAGAAAAGGCAGAGGAGCAAGAGATCAAATGGCCAACATCTGCTGGATCATCGAAAAAGCAAGAGAGTTCCATAAAAACATCTATTTCTGCTTTATTGACTGTGCCAAAGCCTTTGACTGAGTGGAGCACAATAAACTGTGGAAAATTCTGAAAGAGATGGGAATACCAGACCACCTGACCTGCCTCTTGAGAAACCTGTATGCAGGTCAGGAAGCAACAGTTAGAACTGGACATGGAACAACAGACTGATTCCAGATAGGAAAAGGAGTACATCAAGGCTGTATATTGTCATCCTGCTTATTTAACTATGCAGAGTACATCGTGAGAAACGCTGGGCTGGATGAAGCACAAGCTGGAATCAAGATTGCTGGGAGAAATATCAATAACCTCAGATACGCAAGTGACACCGCTCTTAAGGCAGAAAGTGAAGAGGAACTAAAAAGCCTCTTGATGAAAGTGAAAGAGGAGAATAAAAAGTTGGCTTAAAGCTCAACATTCAGAAAACTAAGATCATGGCATCCAGTCCCATCACTTCATGGGAAATAGATGGGGAAACAGTGGCAGACTTTATTTTTCTGGGCTCCAAAATCACTGCAGATGGTGATTGCAGCCATGAAACTAAAAGACGCTTACTCCTTGGAAGGAAAGTTATGACCAACCTAGACAGCATGTTAAAAAGCAGAGACATTACTTTATCAACAAAGGTTCGTCCAGTGATCGTGTATGGATGCTAGAGTTGGACTATTAAGAAAGCTGAGCGCCAAAGAATTGACGCTTTTGAACTGTGGTGTTGGAGAAGACTCTTGAGAAACCCTTGGACTGCAAGGAGATCCAGCCAGTCCATCCTAAAGGAGATTAGTCCTGGATGTTCATTGGTAGGACTGATGTTGAAGCTGAAACTCCAGTCTTTGGCCACCTGATGCAAAGAGCTGACTCATTTGAAAAGACCCTGATGCTGGGAAAGATTGTGGGCAGGAGGAGAAGGGGACGACAGAGGATGAGATGGTTGGATGGCATCACCGACTCGATGGACGTGAGTTTGAGTAAACTCTGGGAGTTGGTGATGGACAGGGAGGCCTGACGTGCTGCGGTTCATGGGGTCGCAGAGAGTAGGAGACAACTAAACTGAACTGATACTGATACAGGTGGTTTGGTATGTATTAGGGTCTCAACCATATCTGCAAAGGCAAGCATTACTTGGAGAGTAGAAGGAAAGAAAGAAAGAAAGTGAAGTTGCTCAGTCGTGTCCGACTCTTTGCGACCCCGAGGACTGTAGACTACCAGGCTCTTCCATCCTTGGAATTCTCCAGGCAAGAATATTGGAGTGGGTTGCCATATCCTTCTCCAGGGGATCTTCCCAACCCAGAGATCAAACCCGGGTCTCCGCGTTGCAGGCAGACGCTTTACCCTCTGAGCCACCAGGAAAGCCCCGCCAAATCTATGCCTGTCTCCCTTCTAGGACTAATTCAGATAAGTCTTAGGTGGGATGTGTTTTTAATTTTCGAACCTTTTATCTAGATTCTCATGCACTATGCGGATTTGATAATCAGTGACCTTAACATTGAGATGCTCATATCCCTGAGGGGTACATGACGAATTTTCAAAATGTTAGCACGTTTAGTTTTCTGAGGGTCAGTTAACAGGTCCTTGCTGTATGTACTGATAAAAGCACATCTTTGACCCTAGGTCTTCATGTGGTGTATTTTACCCCAGGTGGGCTTCCCTGGTGGTTCAGATGGTAAAGAATCTTGCCTGCAGTGCAGGAGACCTGGGTTTGATCCATGGGTTGGGAAGATCCCCTGGAGAAGGGAATGGCAGCCCACTCCAGTATTCTTGCCTGAAGAATCCCATGGACAGAGGAGCCTGGTGGGCTACAGTCCATGGGATCGCAAACAGTAGGACACAAGTGAAAGATTAACACCCCAGGTAATTAAGCCTTTGAGACTCCAAACTTAGAGGTAGCTTCCTGTAGTGATTAACCTTATTGATTCACATTGATGATAGAATGAGATAATAGCCAAGAACTGGAGTGTTTTGACTTTCTTTGGGAATTTCTGAATTAGATCAATGATAGTCTTGAGTGGTAGGAGTAATTGTGATTTTTTTTTAAGCCAGTTCCCTTCTTCTTCCCTAACCTTTTGTCAAAGAATACTTACAAAGAACAATACTGTGAAATGTTTTGAAAACTAGAAATATGTAAATAAGACTGTAAAATATGTTGAATTTAAATGTATGGATTTTTTTGCTCCATTTTTTTGAACACTTTGGAGGAGTATATGGAAGAATTAGGGTAAAAATAAGTGCTAACCACAAGTACAATTCCTTTAAATCAGATGATAGAATATTTAGATTTACAAATTGGATTCCTTTTTTTTTTTTAACCCAAAATGTTGTGAAAGTGTGTCTAGAGGTAATTGCTATAGTAGGTATGGTTATACATGTAAATTGCATCATAACATCTTTAAAACCCTTAGAAGTTTACAGATAAGGGGCAGGATTGAACTTGGGCCCCAGAGCAGTGAAAACACCAAGTCATAACCATTGGTTCTTCAGGGAATTATGGAGAATATTTTCTTTTAAGTGATGCTTAATTTACTGAAAAGCTGTTTTTCTGTTATGTTTCTTTATAACTCATGATACCTTTTTCATGTATAGATGTATGTATATTTGAGTTCTACCATATAAAAACCATTGATTTCCAAGCTAACTTGCCTAGTGATTTTTAATATGTATATATTTTAAACATTTTTAAAATATAGGTATGCAAAGAGTATAGAACTATAAAATACAAATCATGCATATCTCTTTCCTGACATGACCACTATTAGCGGTTGTATCGCTCTATTTGCCATGTATACACGCGTATGCGTGTGTGCTGCTTTTACAGAAGTGGAATGATAGAATCACTGGTTTTTACCTTCCTCACTGGTTTTTACCTTCCCTTTTCACTTAATAGTCTAAAATTTTTTCATGTATGCATAAATATACCCATCTCATGCTTTTAATGGGTGTATAGTTGATAATTTTATCATTTGCTTTCCCTCCTTTTAAAGTATTTAGGATCCTTTTGCTCTCTCCCTCATGACTGTTAACATTTCACACAACACTGGCACAACCAGAACAGTATGCAAAATTTTGGTACATAATTCTGATGAGGTTTTAAATTCTCAGGGATAAGATGATATTAATATATTGAAAAACACAAATTAAATGTTGGGAGAATTGAGAAAAAGATTATTTGGAGGAGGTTTTAATGGAGAAAGTGGCATTTGAGCCAGACAAATCCAAAGAGGTTTGTAGGATTTGCACATGAAGAGATAAGATGACAGAGCTGTCCAAGGGACTGGAATAGTTCAACAAAAGGAAAGTTGGGGAAGAGAGTGATGGTTTATGCTTGGTTGGTGTGGAAAATAGCATGGAGCATTTGGAGTCTTTATATTATTAAATCCTCTGCCATTTTAGTAGCTTTGTCTACTAGGATAGGGAAGTTGAGCACAGTTTCCTTGTTTGTAATTAATATAATACCTACTTTGCTGCAATGCAGTGAGAATTAAATATAACATGCCTACTATGATCACTGGCATAAAATCAAGTGCTCAGTAAATTCTGTTTTCTCTTTAAGGGATGGTGTCTGATAGAAATTAGTCCAGAGAGGTTTATACTCATTTGGAAATAGTTCTTTGTTGTTGTTGTTTTTAATTTCATATACTCCTTGTCAAAACTACGATTGAGGAAATAGGTGATATTAGGTTTAAACAACAGCTTGGATCATAAGTCAGTTAACCTTGTAGAATGTAACCCCCTTTACAAGCTGCAGTTGATAAATGTTTTGTTTCAAGGTGTGTGGGAGGGTGTCCAAAACTTGCCTATCCCTCAGAGCCCAGCTTAAATACTTAACAAGGCTGCTGGTCATATTGTTAATCTTGTTAAACTTACTATGGAAATTTTCAAACTCAAGTAAAATAGTATAGTATACCTTGGACTACTAGATCATCCATGTTCAACATTGTATGAAATCTTTATACCTGTATTTTACTTTTTTTAAGTATTTCAAAGGAAATCCCGGACAATAGCTAGTTTAAGCATAAATTCTCATGCTTATGAGAACTTAGTAAAAAATACAATCTTACTATTATTACTGCTAACAAAATTCCTTAATACCATCTAATACCCATTCTATATCTAGATTTCTCTGATTTTCTCAGAAGTCTTTTTTTATAGTTGGTTTGTTAGAATCAGGATTCAAGCAAGGTTTATACAATATATTTGACTTTTAAACCTGTAGTTTATATAATAGTCCTTCCTCTCCCCTCCTTATAACAAAATTTCATAGATAGTGAAATGAGGTGAATTTTTTTCTTTTTTCTGTATTCTGGATTGGGCAGTTATGTCCTTGTGTTATTTATTGATTTTACGTGTTCTCTTTCTCGTATTCTAATAAATCAGTATTTAGATCTAGCAGCTTTCTTAGATTGATGTTTACGGATTAACTTTTTTTTAAAAAAGCACTTTTCTTCATTCGTGGTGGTGCTGTTTCTTATTACATATATCATGAGGCATATAAATGCTTGTTCCACTTTCAGAATTTATATTATATATAAAAATGTTAACTTAGAAATACTGCTTTTTGAGGGCACTCATGTAATAATTTACATTGGATATTTCACATGTATCTTGGACTGATTAGAACCACTTTGAGTTATCTAATAGTTATCTTCATTTTCCATCTAAGTTATGTGACCTACTGCTCTCAGGTGATATGTAAAAGTATCAAGAACTAGCACTGAGGTTGTTTTAGTGTGTAGTTTTTCTCTGAGCAGTATTCTGTTTTTTGGAAAGAAATTTCAATAATCAGTGTTTTATTTCTTAACCAACGGAGAGAATGCCTTGTAATATAAGAGACTTTGTAAGGGCTATATATAGTGATTCTCCTTTGGGAGAATTCTAAGGAAAAAATACCTCGCCCTACAGCTGCAAGTATGTAAGTATGTATTTATCCCCCCATTGTGTCTCCTTGAGAGTATATCTGAGATTGCGCCTCAAAGGGCTAAAAGTATTCTTGCACATAAATATTTGGTAAATTTTTATTTAATGTCTTAATGCTTGTGCTGGGACAATCTTAATTTCTAATCTTAGAAGATTTAAGCTAGGGTCTTTGAAGATATCTAGTTTCTGGGAGTCTGTATATTGATAAGGGGCTTCCCTGGTGGCTCAGAGGTTAAAGCATCTGCCTGCAATGCGGGAGACCTAGGTTCAATCCCTGGGTTGGAAAGATCCCCTGGAGAAGGAAATGGCAACCCACTCCAGTATTCTTGCCTGGAAAATCCCATGGACAGAGGAGCCTGATGGGCTATACTCCACGGGGTAGCAAAGAGTCAGACACGACTGAGCGGGCCAGGTTTTATTCAGAAGGTAAAATTTGACTTTTCCTTAATATTGTTGAGTCAGTTATACAGTACTGTTCTTAATGGTAGTAAAACAAGTATGTCATTCCCCCATGAAGTACATGGACAAATGAGTAGCATATATCAAAAAAAATTTGTGGCTCTTGGTTCAGCCACCACCTAAGTGACTTGTTTAACACCACTAGAAAAGTGTGTGGTTCAGTTTGTTCCCCCAGATAAATAACAAATGACTAGATGTTGATGGTGATTCCTAGAGACTTCAAATGTTAAGTTGGTGAAAGCTAATAGTCTACCAGAAATAAACACAAACCTGGATTTAGTTTACCTTTGTCATATGGATAAGAAGAGGCATTGCTAAACATTAATTTTGTTGGAAAATTTGCAAAAGTGATTTCCTGTGCTGAAGAGACTAAGGTATTAAGGACTTTAGTACCTATTTTCAATGCTCAGAAGCTCAGTCGTGTCCGACTCTTTGTGACTTCATGAACTGTATAGTCCACCAGGCTTTTCTGTCCATGGGATTCTCCAGGCAAGAATACTGGAGTGGGCTGCCATTTCTTTCTCCCCTGTTTTCACTGGATACTACTAATTAATGCTAAATGATTATGTTTGTTAAAATCAGTCCAAGGAGTTTGACTACTATAGGAATATTTTATTAGCAGCTTAAGTTACTCTTTGTGTATATTGACTTATGTCAATCAATTAAGTTTTCATGTACTTTGTTCTTGTAGTTGGTTCTTGGGGTAGCAACAGCCTCTCTGTATTAGAGGACCAATTTGGAGAAGTAGTGCCAATGGGAAGTTGCACTCATTTTATGCGGTAAATGTTTTCTGCTGCTGCTGAGTCGCATCAGTCGTGTCCAACTCTGTGCAACCCCATAGACAGCAGCCCACTACGCTCCACCGTCCCTGGGATTCTCCAGGCAAGAACACTGGAGTGGGTTGCCATTTCCTTCTCCAATGCATGAAAGTGAAAAGTGAAAGTGAAGTCGCTCAGTCATGTTCGACCCTCAGCGACCCATGGACTGCAGCCTTCCAGGCTCCTCCATCCATGGGATTTTCCAGGCAAGAGTACTGGAGTGGGGTGCCATTGCCTTCTCCAGGTAAATGTTTTCAGTTGTACATAAAGTCTGAGGAAGAGCCTTGTTCATGTCTGTTAAAATGAACATTGTGCATAAATGAAGGCACGTATAAACAGTCACTATCCAGCTATTAGATGATTTCATGATCTGAATTTTGGGCTTCCCAAATGGTGCTTTATTTTTTGGGCTCCAAAATCCCTACAGATGGTGACTGCAGCCATGAAATCAAAAGACACTTGCTCCTTGGAAGAAAAGTTATGACCAACCTAGACAGCATATTAAAAAGCAAAGACATTACTTTGTCAACAAAGGTCCATCTAGTCAAGGCTATGGTTTTTCCAGTAGTCACGTATAGATGTGAAAGTTGGACTATAAAGAAAGCTGAGCAGAGAGGAATTGATGCTTTTGAACTGTGGTGTTGGAGAAGACTCTTGAGAGTCCCTTGGACTGCAAGGAGATCCAGCCAGTCCATCCTAAAGGAAATCAGTCCTGAGTATTTATTGGAAGAACTGATGTTGAAGCTGAAACTCCAACACTTTGGCCACCTGATGTGAAGAAGTGACTCATTGGAAAATACCCTAATGCTGGGAAAGATTGAAGGTGGGAGGAGAAGGGGACAACAGAGTATGAGCTGGCTGGATGGCATCACTGACTCAATGGACATGAGTTTGAGTAAACTCTGGGAGTTGGTGATAGACCAACTGCAGCCTGGCGTGCTGCCGTCACTGGGGTCGCAGAGTTGGACATGACTGAACTCAGGTGGCACTAGTGATAGAGAACCTGCCTGCCAGTGCAGGATATAGAAGAGATGTGGGTTAGATTCCTGGGTCAGGAAAATCCCCTGGAGAAGGGCATGGCAACCCACTCCAGTATTGTTGCCTGGAGAATCACATGGACAGAGGAGCCTGGAAGGCTGCAGTCCATGGGGTCACAGAGTCAGACACGACTGAAGCGATTTAGCATGCATGATCTGCATGCATGCTAAATTTACATTTCCTAAAATGATCTTTTCATTGAATATATATTGAGCATTTTGGTGGCTAAGATAGTTCATCACCCCTTTAATTGCAGAGTTTAATAACTACTATGGTTTTAAAATAGAACTAATTATACTGCTGTGAAAATGTGATTAGTATTATGTGCTGGTGCTTTAATACCTTTTATTGTAGCTCTAAATGGTTTTTGCCCCCCAGCTATTTTTTATGGTGTGCTCAGTCTCTCAGTTGACTCTTTGTGACCCTGTGTACTGTAGCCCACCAGGTTCTCTGTTCATGGAATTTTCCAGGCAGGGATACTGGAGTGGGTTGCCATTTCCTATTCCAGTTTTTTATGGTAGGCATATGGTAAGGAATTGGATCAGATGTTCCCTGAGAAAATAATGTATATTCTTGGTTCATTATGCAGACTATTTGTAAACTTTGGTTTATGCATTAGTACATACGAAAACTCAAAAAATTTAACCAAGTTGTTATTTATGGTACTTTATCTGTTTTTCTTACATAATTAGTAATAATGCTGTCCACAGAAAAATTAGCTAAAACTGTTCACTTTTAAAACCTAATAAGGCACTCTTTTGTGACAGTTGTGTTAAAGACTCATAACCTCAAACATTATAGCTTTTTAGTTCATATTTACCTCAAGATTATACCGTCTTGGCCATAGATAAGTTTCTATTATGTATTAGATAAGTTTCTATTATATATTTTCTGTATTAGCAAATTGTAATTGTTTAAGGAAATAAGCTTCATGGCTTAATGCAAGCCAGAAAAATTGAAAACAGACTTTACACCCCCAAGCAGTATAGTGTGTGCCATAATTTTTGGATACATTTTCCTGAAGGGAACATAGTTCAGTGTTATTTAACTGAGAGCCTGCTACTTCATTGCTTGTTGGAAGAAATCGGTTGTTTGCTTTCTCCCTTACATCTAACCATGCAGGGGAGAGTTGTTACATTATATCCAGATTGTTTTCCCTTGCCCTCAGTTGATTTCCAGCAGACATAGTGGTTCGACATAACAGTTTGGTGTTTTGCAAAAATTTTAGTCCTCCTTAGTGGCATATGTATGACCCGCTGCTCCTGCAGCTTCATTTTAATATGACGTTTATTGCAGAAGAATTGAAACAGTGTTTATTTTCTTTCTGTCCCATTATTTTGCTCACTTTCTCATCCATTCTCTTTCTTATGATTGAAATAAATTACACCCTAAACTGAAAAGCTGAGCTTGAGTCTTGTTTTGTGGGTTTTGTTTTAAAGTCTTTTCCCTGTAACCTACCCACGTTATTGAAAGGAAATGATAACACCACCTACGTTTAAATGTAATCTGAAATCCTTATTCATTATTAAAATAAAAATGTTCATGGGGGTAGTATAAACGGAAAGGTTGAAAACAAAGCTCTGATGCTTAGATTTGGGTTTGCTCGAATTTGAGAGTGGATTATCTGCATTTGATGTTTTGTGGAGCAATCAAGAGTAAATGCAGTAGAGCCCAGGTCAGCAAAGCTTGGCCTACGTGTCAGATCTGGCCCAGCACCTGTTTTTGTTTGAACTGCTCTCTAGGATTGACTTTTAGAATTTTTAATTGTTGAGGGGAAAAAAAGAAATAAGATTTTGTGACACATCAAAAAATACGGTATTCAGACTTCACTGTTCATAAATAAAGTTTTATTAGGACACATCTGTGCTCATTCATTTTCTTATTGTCCATGGCTCCTTTTGTGCTACAAATGTATCTTGAGAAGCTGAGGGACCATATGACCTGTAAAGCCTAAAATGTATATATACTGTCCATCAGTTTCTTTACAGAAAAAATTAGTTGACTTCTGCACTAGGGCATGATTCACCACAAAAGTATGTGGATCCATAGAACTAAGAGACATCTCTCAGTCTAGAGTCTCTTTTAACTTATGACCTCATCTATTTGGACCATAGATGAAAACTTAGAAGTAAAAGTAAGTGAAAGGGGGACTTCGGTAAAGCTCTGATGCTTTTACTTCTGAGAAAATGTTAAGACTCTTCTTCCTATTTTTCCTTCTGAATAAAAGTCTTCTCTCATTTGTATATTGTACAGGCTTATTATAATAACATAAAAATAGATGGAACAAATTGTGCTCTGATCACTTAAGGACTGTACAGATATTGGTATATTTCCTTTTGCTCTTTCTTAACGTTGCTGCTATTAATATAAGCATGTCCTTACAAACTCAAATATTGTTAATAGCTACACAATACTTTATTTATACTTGTGTTTTATCACTTACTGTGAGACAGTTATGCAGTTTATACTTTCAGGATCTGTAAGCAACACTACTACAAACATTTTTCTACATAAAACCCTTTTATATTTAGGTTTTATTCTTCTGATTGATTTTCAAAGTAAGGGAGACTGGTTCAGGAGATAAGAACTTATATATATGATACCAAATTGCTTTCCTAAGAAAGCATTGAAACTTTAGAATATGTGTTTGTGTTTGTTAGAGGTAGTTTCCTTCTTAGAGCTTATTGACTCTTAAAAATCTGCCATAGTTATCTGAGGCTACAGTTTACTGCAGATTAAAGGCAACCTAAGTAGAAAGGTCAGAAGTAATATGTTCCAAGTCAAGTAGTATTGAACCTGAAAACAAGGCAGGAGGCTGAAATACTAACAGAAGGTTTCCTACCAGAGACACAAACATTGAGCAACCTAAGAATTTCAGAAATAGTATATATGATGCTTTTAATAATAACAACTAGTTACTTGTTGAGCACTTTTTATTGATCACTCACAAAACACTTGGATACATTTGATCTTCACAACAGATAAGATTTAGAGGTTAGGCAGAATTTAAGACTCAAAACTCTGTATTCTGAATCTAAATCACGTATTATTTGTACTCTACCACATCATCTTAGGAACTTCCCTGGTGGCTCAGCGGTAGAGAATCTGCCTGCAGTGCAGGAGCCTCAGGAGACACGGATTTGATCCCTGGGTCAGAAAGATCCCCTGGAGAAGGAAATGGCAACCTACTCCAGTATTCTTGCCTGGAGAATCCTACGGACAGAGGAGCCTGACCGGCTACAGTCCATGGGGTTGCAAAGAGTCGGACACGACTGAAGCCACTTAGTATGCACACACATTACCTTGCATGTAAAATTTATTCATAATGGTTTCTTCAGGATTGCAGAATAATGAATCCATTTTTATAACTATTTTCCTAAGTAACAAGAATCTTTATATTTTTTGGCCCTAGTGGAATAATTAATCTTAATAAGGACAGTCTGTTCTCACAGATAAGTAAGATGTCACATAGAAGTTTTTTTTTTTTTAAATACCTGTAATTGGTATGGTATTTGTGTATTGAGCCCAGACTTCAGGGCTTAATATCATTTAATGTATGTTCATAAATTGAATTATGAAGTCAGTTATATGGCTGCATTGTCAAATTGGTAGCATTTAAATGGAAGCATTTCTAAGAAATTAGAACACCTCTTTAGGTGATTGAAAATACTTGATTCCTGATAGTATGTTAGCAGTATCCCGAAGCTTTCAGATGATTGGCCATTAGGTTTGGGAAACAGTTAATGCTTGGAAGAAGTTGAGGCTGTAATGGGATGGGAGATCTGAAAATACAAGGTCTGTAAGATACATGGTATAGGAGAAAGTAAAATCACAGATGTAAAAAAGATTATAAAGAACACTGAGTTTAGGGCTGTATGGAGATCTTAAGAAGTACTTGCAAAAAAATAAAATGGACCCTTCCCCGATTTAGGAAATTTTAAAGAAACAATGGAAGTCAAAGATGGTTTGAGCAGACCATACTAGACATTACAGTGAATTGTTCACGGTTAGATGTAGAACTTTGATTGCATGACTGAGAAATGTAGGACACATTTGGCCTGAGATTCCCTTTACTTACAATTGGGGTCCCTCCAGAATACATTTATGAATGTACAGTTGTTCATCCGTATCTGCAGGGCATTGTTCCAGGGGCCTCCCTAGCCCAATACCAACGTCTGAAGATGCTCAAGTTCCTTATGCAAAGTGGTGTGGTATGTGCATATAATCTGGGTGCACACTGCTGCTGCTGCTAAGTCGCTTCAGTCGTGTCCGACTCTGTGTGACCCCATAGATGGCAGCCCACCAGGCTCCTCCATCCCTGGGATTCTTCAGGCAAGAACACTGGAGTGGGTTGCCATTTCCTTCTCCAACAGGGTGTACTTTAAATCATCTCTAGATTACTCATAGTATCTGTTACAATGTCAGCCTTATGTAAATAGGTGCCAGCCCTCAGGGAATTTGATTGTGGGAACTCTCTGAAATTTTTTTCATACTTTTGATCCCTGGTTGGTGAAACAAGCAGATGTGGATGGATATTGAGGGCCAGCTGTAGATGTTGAGTGATAAAAGAGTGCTTTGATCTCGAACTTCTGTTTTAAATCCATGTCATGATGGTATGGCTAGAGATATTTATTATAGTTAGGTATTGGATGTGCATGTAAATAGTTCATAAATCTAACTATTATGTTATCAAACCCATAATGAATTTTTTGCTTTAAGTGGGGGTATATATTTTGAAGAGATAAAGAGGAAAAAAAAAATAGTCCTTTGTACTTATTATGCACATACTTAGCATTTCTGGTGCTCTTCCTTCCTGATGATCTGAATTTCCCTTTAGCTTAAGAATTTTTAAAGGACTTTCTGAGGTGGAAATCTGTTTAGCAGGTTTTTTTCTTTTTAATCTATAAATGTCTTTTAAGCTTTATTCTTAAAGGATATTTTCACCAGATAAAAATTCTAGGTTAGCATTTTTTATTCTTTCAGCCCTCTAAAGTCTTATCCTTTTTATTCTGGTTTCCATTGCTTCTAGTGTGAAGTCAGTGGTCATTCATCATTTTTCCCCATTTTGTAATTTTTTTCTCTGTCTGCCTTCAGGATTTTCTCTTTGTTCATCACTTTTCAGTGCATAGGGGTGAGGTTTTGTTTTTGTTTTTCCTATTTATTTTGCGTGGAGTTCATTGAGCATCGTGAATTTGTAAATTTTGCTTTCATCAAATATAAGGGGATTTCTGGCCATTATTTCTTCAAATAATTTTTCAACCTCATTAATTATTTCTCTTTCCTTTTTTTCCCCTTGTCAGATTGGAAATCACTATTGATCTGTGTTCAAATTCACTTTTTATTTTCAACTTACTGTTAAGTGATCAACCATCAGTCCTAAAGGAAATGAACCCTGAATATTCATTGGAAGGACTGATGGTGAAGCTCCACTTCTTTAGCCACCTGATATGAAGAGCTGACTCACTGGAAAAGACCCTGATGGTGGGAACGGTTGAGGGCAGCAGGAGAAGGGGGTGACAGAAGATGAGATGGATAGCATGGTTGAATAGCATCACCAACTTAATGGACCTGAGTTTAAGCAAACTGTGGGAGATAGTGAAGGACAGGGAAGCCAGGCGTGCTGCAGTCCATGGGGTCAGGCAGTCAGAGACAACTTAGCAGCTGAACAACAGCAACTGTTGAGTGCAGGCAGTGAAATTTTTAAAAGATATTTTTCAGTTTTAGATGGTCCATTTGATATAGTTTTGCTTTTTTCTTTGTGCTGGAATTTATTTTTTCATTTATTAGTGTGTTTTTCCTTTCATCTTTGAGCACAGATTTATAATAGTTATTTTAAGATCTTTGCTAATTCTAACCTCTAGGTCATCTTGGGGTTGGTCTTTTATTAGTTGCCTTTTTCCTTAGTCAAGGTCACACGTTCCTGTTTTTCTATGTGTCTCGTAATTTTGGATTGTTTTAGTCTTTATGATTGTTTTTGTTCTCATGGAACTCAAACCCCAAATTTCCATAACTTCTGTGGACATCAGCAGCAGACATTTCTCCTTAGTCCTTTTATCCATAATTGGGCTGTTTGGAGTCAGCCCCACACAAATGCAGTTCAGGGATTGTTTAAACATCTGAGTTGAATTTATGCACAAAATTCAGTTCTAGACTATCCTCCAGTTTGTTATTTTCCATTGCCTTCAATTTGTTTTTATATTTTTTTCAGTTGTTGTTTATTTACTAAGTCGTGTCCAACTCTTGTGACCCCATGGACTATAGCCTGTCAGGCTCCTCTGTCTGTGGGATTTCCCAGGCAAGAATACTGGAGTGGATTACCCTTTTCCTTTTCCAGGAGATTTCTGACCCAGAGATTGAACCCACGTCTCCTGCATTGGCAGGTGGCTTCTTTACCACTGCCACTAGGAAAGCCCATTTTGTCCAGAGTTAAATGCAGGAGGTTTTGGCCTGATAGGAGCTACTCTTCCAATTACCAGAAAATGTGACTGATTTAAATTCTTTGAGGACAGTGATCATATTTTAATTCATTCTTTTCTCTGTAAAATCTTGCACATTGAATATGCCTAGTAAAAGCTTATTAATGGAAGGATGAATAAAGTTATCACTTTCTAAGAACTGTTAATGAATCCAGCTCTTCTACCAAGTTAAGAGAAAAGGATGGCTTATTTGCTATCCATATATCTTCCATATATCTTCTTTGATGTAATACCTATTTAGATCTTTTGCCCATTTTTTAATTGGGTTGTTTGTTCTCTTATTTTTCTTAAAGAGTTTTAAGTATATCTTGGACACAAATCCTGTATCTGATATGATTTGCAGATATTTTCCTCCTATTTGTAGTTTGTTTTTTCTTTCTCTTTATCAGCATCTTTTGTAGAACATTTTTTTTATTGCTGACATCAAGTTTTTAGACATAAGTTTTTCTTTTGTGGACTCTGCTTTTGATGTTGATCTAAAAACTCACTACCAAATGCAGGGTCACACAGCTTTGCTGTTTTCCTAGAAGTTTGATAATGTTAAGTGTTGCATTTAGGTGTATGATCCATTTTGAGTTAATTTTTATATCATGGTGTGTGTTGAAGTTCGTATTTTTTGCATATGGACATCCAGTTGTTCACGTACCATTTGATGGAACAATTGAAGAATTTTCTAATAGCTAACTTTTGAATGCTTACGTAACCAGACTTTTGTTTTATATTACCTAATTCACTTTTCACAGCGTGCCGTGTGGAAGCTGCTGCTGCTATTTTTCCATACAGAAATTGAGAAAAAATAATTTAGGTTAGTTGTTTAGAGTTACAGAACTACTACCTGTCAAAACTGTAATTTGAATCCAGTTCTCTCCCCTTCTAAGCCACATTAAGGAGAAGATTCATATGGTCAGAGTACAATTTAGAAAAATGGTAGCTTATCACATTTTGGAGATTAGATTGTAGGGTGGGAAGATAGAAGATTGCAAGAGATGGTGGTGGTCTGACCAACCAGACAACTGAAAATTAGATTTAAATAAGGTAGGAGGTTGACTTTAATGATTGGATATTGGTGTAAGAAAGGAAATAATTTATAAGTGTAGAATACAGAAGAGTAAGACTGGAATTTCCTATGGTACCTCCAGGGAATGGAAGAAAGGAAATATTTGGAAATACTGAAGAGGAGAGAGATTTGATTTATAAATACAAACTGGGAGTGAAGTCCTGTGGATATACCATTTAAGTATCAAAGCACTTAGAGTGGATGAGATTGCTTGGGCTAAAGAGTAGAATTCTGAGGAACACTGACATTTATGAGTTGAGTAGACAAATAGGAGTTTGTGAAGAAGCCTGAGGAGAAGTAACTAGACACATAAGAAAGTAAAAAGAATTGTAAGAGAATGCCTAACATCAGAATAGCCTTACAAGAAGAGAGGAAGTGCACTGTAATATCAAATACTGTGAAATTGTAAAGAGAGAGGACTGACTGGGAAAAATACTAAATAGGATTACATTGTAAGGCTCCAGAGTTTGAAGGCTGTGAATTTGTAGTGGCTTCAGTTTTGAATCGTTTTCTCCAGCGGTACTTAACATTAGCAGGCAAAGAGACTATGACTTAAGAACACATTGTCACATGAACAGTAAAAAGCAGTTTAAACTGTTAGAAATGGGAAAAGAAAAATATGCTGTAGTTTTAGTTTGAGGAGAAGGGACAAGAATTATTCTTGTTTTAAATTATGGTTGATTTACATTATTAGTTTCAGGTGTACAGCACAGTGATTGATTATGTTCATAAATTATACTCCATTGAAAGTTACTACAAGGTAACGACTAATTGCCTGTGCTGTACAGTATATCCTTGTTACTTATCTATTTTATACATAGTAGTTTGTATCTCTTAATCTTAGACCCCTAATTTGCATTCCCCCCTTTCCTTTGGTAACCAGTAGTTTGTATCTGTGAGCTTGTTTCTGCTTTGCATATATATTCATTTGTATTATTTTTAAAATTTCACTTATAAGTGATATCATGCAATACTTTCTGTGACTTACTTCACTAAGCATAATACTCTCAGCTTCATCCACATTACTGCAAATGGCAGTATTTTGTTCTTTTTATGATTGAGTAATAATCCATTGTGTGTAAACACCACATGTTTTTAATCCATTTATGTGTTGATAGGCATTTTGGTTGCTTCCATGTTTTGGCTATTGTAAACAGTGCTTCTATGAACATTGGGATACATGTATCTTTTCAAATTAGTATTTTCTAGTTAGATACCCAGGAGTGAAGTGTTTTGAGGAGCCAACATACTGTTTTCCTAGTGGCGGCTGTTTACGTTTCCACCAACAGTGTACAAGGCTTCCCTTTTCTCCACATCCTCTCCAACATTTGTTATTTGTAGATTTTTTGATGACAGCCATTCTGATAATTGTGAGGTGATAGTTCATTTTGATTTGCATTTTTCTAATAATTGGTGGTGTTGAGAATCTTTTCATGTGCCTGTTAACCACCTGTATTTCTTCTTTGGAAAAATGTCTATTCAGGTCTTCTGCCCATTATTTGATTTGAGGTGTAGGGGTTTTTTTTTTGTTTGCAGGGGGTGGGTTTTGGTGTTTTTTTTATGTGTGGTGTATGAGCTGTTTGTTTTGGATATTAACCCCTTGTCAGTCATATTATTTGCAAATATTTTTCTCCCATTCTGTTGGTTGTCTTCTCAGTCTGTCGATTTTCCTATACAAAAAGCTTTTAATTAGATCCCATTTGTTTATTTCTGCTTTTATTTTGTCTTAGGAGACAGATCCAAAAAATACTGCTGTGATTTATGTCAGAGTGTTCTGCCAGTGTTCTCTTCCAAGAGTTTTATGGTTTCAAGTCTTACATTTAGGTCTTTAATTCATTTTTAGCTCATTTTTTATGTGATATGAGATAATATTCTAACCTCAGTGTTTCATGTGTAACTAACTGTCCAGTTTTCCCAGCTTGTTAAAGATACTGTCTTCTTTCCATTGTATACTCTTGCCTCCTTTGTTGTAGATTAATTGGCTGTAAATGCATGGGTTTATTTCTGGGCTCTTTATTCTGTTCCATTGATCTCTGTTTTTATTTTTGTGCCATTTCCATGCTGTTTTGCTAATTGTAGGGAAAGGAATTGTTTTTAAGGGAACTTTTGAATATTAAAAAATATCAAAGCTGATTAATTTTTTATCATTGGTATAAGATCTACAAATAATTTTGAGAAATTTTGAAAACTGAAAAAAAGTAGTACAAAGTAATAATTTTGTAATAGGAACTACAACATTTTTTTAAAAAGAAGATAACTGTTGGGACTTCCCTGATGGTGCAGGGAAGATTCTGGGCTGGTTAAGACTCTGTGCTTCCACTGCAGGGGTTCAGGGTTCAATCCCTGATCTGGAAACTAAGATCCCACATGCCTCATGGCACAGCCACACACAAAAAAGATAACTGTATTGTAGTTCTTGAGCTCACTTTTTCTGTTCTTTACTTCCCATGTATTCCTTTGCTCAAGAAACTGGTAGCAATTCTTTTTGGCACCCAGAATAATCCAAGAACCCTTAAACCTCCTGGTTTTCCCACAAATTTTAGTGTTAATTGCTATGGTGCTCTATTTAGGAAAACCTATCTTTATAGAGAAGCGTATTCTTGTCCATCTCAGCTCATACTGTAACATCAGTAATAGCAGAATGTAATATAAAAATAGTTGATGCAGTCTAAGATTTTTTTTTTCTAATTTTGTTTTTGTTATTCAACAGGTTTGATCTGTGGATGAAATGAATCATGATTTTCAAGCTCTTGCATTAGAATCTCGGGGAATGGGAGAGGTAAATATTTATGAATACTAAGGATGTGTATCTCACTTTGAGTCTTTGAGCCATTGAAACTTGTTTATTAACTGTAAATCTTTTGAAAATAGTGGCGATATCTTCCAAATGATGTGGGCTTTTAAAATCTATAGTTGTGGAAATCTCGGCCTTTTTTTTTTTAACTTTTAGCAGTAATGTTAGTGGGATTATTGTGTCTAGTTGATTAGATTGACCCAGTTAGATAATGTTATATTTTAGTAATGGATTGTAATAACTTTGATCAGAAAAGAGTTCTCCTTGATCTGTGTCCTGCTGTTTTATATATGTATGCTATGTTTGCTTTAGCCACACTTAATTGTTCACTATTCTCTCACAAAAATTTCTCCTTGTTCATTGTTTGCTTAATAAACTTCTTATCCTCTGCAGGACTCTACTGAAAAAAGGCTCTTTATCTGTTTGCTATTTGCAGTAAAATTTATCACTTCATCTGACTTCTCATGGATCTTTATACATACTTTTATTATAATACTGGTTACAGTGTATTCATTTTATATTAGTCTTCTCTGTAGATTGTAGCTTTGAATGACTAGCACACAGTGAGCACTCCTAATACTTTCGATTTTATCAGTCCTGTTTTATGATTTTCTTTGGGGCATCCCATTTAACTTCATCATTACATAATTTAAGGCATCAAAAATACTTAGTTTTCCATATACCTAAATGACTATTTAGAAAACTTTAATTGATTATGAAAACCCTTGTCACATTTTTGAATTGTCATGTTCTGTAGTACTAACATCGTGTGGACTTTGATAATAGAAAATAACCATGAACAGACCTAAGATGTGTAATTAACCGCTTGCTCCTGGAGATTATTTTACTTTGGTAGACCTTCAATGAGACTCACTCCATCCAATGCTGTGCTCTTCAGATGCAGAAAAAGAGTCCAGTCACTCCTCTGGGCCACAAGAGGGCACCCTGCAGCTAGCTAACCCTCCCCTTCTTCAGAACAGCGTTTTCCAAAGAGTTTGTCATTTTCAGAGGACTGATTTAAGGGTGAGTTAAGGCGCTTAAGCATAAGTATTGCCAAAGTAAACTTGTTAGTCCAGTGCTTAAGGTAAAACTCTGGGCCCTAAGAAAATTTGAGAGAAGAAATAGTTTTTTAGTTAAAAGTAGACCTTGTAGCCTCACTGCAGTGCAGTGGCTGCTTAGGCCTTGTTTACACTCTGGGTAAACAAAAAGAAACAGTTCAAAGGGCTTTTGTTTTTTTTCTTGTTACTTGTTTTCTTTGGTCTTTAGAAAGTAGGATAACATATCTTAAAAGCAAGTTGAACAGTGTTTCAGCCTAGTCTGTAACAGACTTGAACTTACTTTTTTTTTTTAATGCCAAATAGAGTCACACCCTTACCTTAATTCTGTTTAGATCCTACACTTTACTTTCCAGATCTACATTGAGTATGTATTTACAAATTGACTTTTTTCCTCCCTTTCTAAGTAGTAGTTGATAAACCCAAAGACATTTTTGCAGTTTTAAAAAGGGGGTCATGATCAGAAGTAGTACAGAGAGTTCAGTTATTTGGGGGATAAGTGGAGGGGTATTTGAGGTTTCTGGGGAAAAGAGGCTGGGTTTTTAAATGATCTAAAGCTTAAATCCAGGCATTTCTTAGTGGAAATGTCAGATATACAGAATAAAAGTGGTTAGGGTTAGGCTGTCTGGTTTTTTGGCAGGTAGTTAGAAGGTCATGCTTCTGTGACCATCTAGTAAAAATGTGTTTTTTTTTAATAAGCTGTTATTCACTAATTAAGTTTTTTTCTTAACAGTTTACCAGCTAATTCTGTTACTCTAAGAGATAGTGAGAAACCTTTTGAGGTTTCTGTCTGGGTTCCCTCTCCCACAAGCCTTTCTATCTTTCCTCATCTCACAGGCAGCAGGGAACCTTCTGGGATTTCCTTCTTTGTCTGTCTCTCTCTCACCAGTCTTCTCCTTTCCTGACAGGTGAGGCTTATTGTTTTATGCCAGAATTCATTCATTGTAATGAACTAAAAGCAGGCTTGAGTTTTCTAGAATTGCTTATTTATTTTTTCAATGCAAAATCCTTTTCTAATATATTGCCCTATCTTGACTTTTTTTTTTAAATAAAGCTTTACTTATTTATTATGTCTTAAGTTGTAAATCTAATGTACAGAGCACTGCATTGCATATAGGGTTATTTCCAAATGTATTGGGTTATGTAGATCATGATAGCTTTTACTGACTCATCATCAGAAGGACAGTTTCTTCTGGTTGTTCATCCAAAATAGGAATAGCTTTGTAATCATCCATTCATAAACTCATCCTTTCCAGTTTTTTCCATAGCACATTTTTGCCAGAAAGCCCCAATTTGTATTATGTCACATGGCTTAAAAAGAGCAAAGCTAACCCATAGGAGGTTGACCTCATTTTCATTAGTATGTTGTTTTAAAACTATACTGCTGCTGCTACTGCTAAGTCGCTTCAGTCATGTCCGACTCTGTACGACCCCATAGATGGCAGCCCACCAGGCTCCCCTGTCCCTGGGATTCTCCAGGCAAGAACACTGGAGTGGGTTGCCATTTCCTTCTCCAATGCAGGAAGGTGAAAAGTAAAAGTGAGACACATACCTACCTATTTTTATATATAAAAATTAACAGGAATTCAGTGTGTGAGTGAGTATATGTACATAGACTTTTAAATAAGAAAAAGGCTCCTGCCTGAAATTCTTTAGGGAACCCAAAATTTAACTTTAAATCATTGAGTTAATGTGTTTTTGGGAAGTATTTCATAGCTTAGTATGGCAAAACTCTCTCCTTTCTTTTCTGACACAGTAATATTTAAAGAAAATATTAAAGAAAATTTGTGTAGTTAGATCCCAGGTAGTATGGTGAAGTGGAAAACATATCGGAGAGAAGATTAAGGAGACTTCCGTTTTCTCTCAGGTCTATCACTAGTGCTATATGACCTTGAGAAAGATTGACTCTTTGAAGGTAGTAATAAGAATAGTACTTGTATGAGTCACATATGTCTCTCAAATGCTCTGATCTGAGATGTTAGGGATAACTGGAGTGGAAACCAGCTGATTATGCTATGCTAAGTCGCTTCAGTCGTGTCCAACTCTGTGCGACCCCATAGACGGCAGCCCACCAGGCTCCGCCATCCCTGGGATCCTCCAGGCAAGAATACCAGAGTGGGTTGCCATTTCCTTCTCCAGGGCATGAAAGTGAAAGTGAAGTTGCTCAGTCGTGTCCGACTCCTAGCGACCCCATGGACTGCAGCCCACCAGGCTCCTCTGTCCATGGGATTTGCCCGGCAAGAGTACTGGAATGGGTTGCCATTGCCTTCTCCGAGCTGATTATAGTTATGTCTGTAAATTCCTATCTTAGCCATTCTGTCTTGAACTTTATCCACTCTAATGAATATCTACATTATATGGTCTGAATATCATGATAATATCTGAAGCTTTTATTTTTTTCATTATGGTTATTGTGGCCTAATAACTGGATATTTTTAGAATACTGATAAATTAGACTACTATTGGAAAGAAACGTCTTCTGTGGTAGTTAAGTGTAAAAATATGGGCTTTGTAATTAAGCAGTTATGGATTCAACTCCTAATGCTGCCTAACTAGCTATACATGTATGTAATATTATATGTAATCTTGGATAGTTTACTTAATCTCTGATTCTGTGTCCTTATGCAAAATATAACTATTAGGCAACTGTTTTATAAGTGTAGTTTCATGGTCCCCCTAGGATACTCAAACTAAAAAAGAAGGCAAACAGCTATAGACAAGATATTTGTAATGAATGTTATTATAATCATTTAAAATAATCAGCCAGTTAAATGTTACTGGACAGCATGTTATTCATGTTTGGTAATATTAAGATTCATACTTTTGGTCGTGAAGATATTTACTACTTATTTTGGCATATGCTCAATGCTGTTCTAAATAGTTTATTTGTGTTCTTGTATTGTAACCTCATAGAAACTCTAAAACAGTAGCTTTATTATTATCCTTACCTTTCAGATGAAGAAACTGAGGCTGAGTTAATTATCTGGCCCAGTACAATGTAATAATGTTTTAACAACAGATTGAAGTCTTGAGTGCCTTGACTGTTTACAGTACTGCTTCCCATTGGAAGTGATGACATCTAATAATATTTGCTGTGATATTAAGAGGTATTGAGAATGTAAAAGATTTGAGAGTAGTGTGATTTGAAAACATTAAGTATCGATATCTTTTATTAACAGAGAGGACTAAAGTCTGGAAAAGCACCATTCTGCAGTTCTAGAGGACTCCCTTGTGGCTTTTGTTTTCTACATGCCTAATTGTTAGCATCTGTACCTTGTATTAACTTGCATTGTAAATAGAGTCACCTTATATCCTGATTTGTTCAGACAGTCCAGATACATGTTTTCATGGCATAATTGTTATTAGTACTCTCTTTCTCAAACTGTCCCAGTTTGGATGTTATATGAACACTATAATGTAGACATAAAGCCCTGAAGTTCTCTTAATTTTTAGAATTATGTTAATTTTTTTGGTTTGGTGATTTTACCTGACAATTTGTATTAGAAAAATCTAACGTGTAAGTGTAACTCATAATAAAAATTCTAGCAAGAATTTTATTTATTACTTATTTTGAAGTAGTATAGTAGTTTACTAGAGTGTTGACTGATTTCTTTGGAGATGAAAAGGGCAAGGCATAAGTGCTTCTTTAAAGAAAGAACTAATGAAATGGTGGATAGTGGGGATTTGAATCTGTATGTCCACCTAATCATTTCTGAGTTGGAAGGACAGGGGAGTATTTTCTTGACAAGAAATACCAAGTTGTTTGACCTTGGTTTAGAGCTTTTGCGAATTAGGGAAGTAACATGAAGCAGTATTAGATAATGTATTTTACAGATCTTCAAGATCTCTTAGCCTTTTCTGTAATGTGCTTTCCCATTTCTGCTACAGTAAAAGAGTCTCCAGGGGCAAAACACTTTTTATTGCTATTCCAACCACTGTACCCCTTAATTTTTTACTTTTTTTTTTTTTTTAAGCTGTTCTATTTATTGCCTTCCCCTATATTTAGTCCATTTTAACTTAATTCTTGGCTAGTAGTTTCTCTAACAGTATTTGAAATCAGTGTCTGCATTGTCACAGCTGTCTCTGGAATGGTGATAAAGGCCTTTGTTAGGAGAAGTGTTAATTTTATTAACTACTAAATTGTTTGTCCATGATAATTTATAAATGCTTGCAAAATGAAGAGATAGTCATAGCACAGTGCTTGGCAGAAAGTAGGCACACTGAATAAGTCCTTGGTGTAGACTCCCTCCAGGTTTTATAGTTTGAATGTCAAAGCAGTGATCTGTGAACTATTATAGCATTACATGGAATCTTATCCCAAAAGACTGGAATAGTCTCCTCAAAAAATTCTCACTTCTACTACCTCACAAGATCAGTTTGTTTCAGCCGCTTCTATGTCTAATAAATGCTTCTAATTAACTTATTATGACTTCATTTTTGATTACTTGTTATCCTTATTTTAATATTAAAACACTTATCTTTATGAAATATAGGATAAAAATCTTATTCTTATAGGAACCATTTTCTTCTGCCTAAAATGGCTTATTTATACAGTACTTTAAAGGGATTAACTTGGGTTTCACTGTGAATAATTGTTCAATAATTTAAGTATATCAAGAGCAGTGTTTTAGTATTATATTATCATCTTAACATTTTGTTTGAATATTTGCATGAAACTTTATAGTGAGATTTTTTTAAAAATCGAAACAACCAAAGTTGTATTTTACTGGAATCTTTATTAGTATAGATTATTGTTTAAAATGCCTATACTTTAGGGAATTCCCTGTTGGTCCAGTGTGTAGGGCTCTTCGCTGACCTCGGTAGGGTTCAACCCTTGGTCAGGGAACTAGTATCCCACAAGCCACGTAGTTGTGGCCAAAATAAATCAACAAAATCTCTTTTAAAATAATAATAGAAATAAAATGTCTGTACTTTAAATACAAATCATTTGCAGCTCAGGAAGATCCTAACATGGCAAAAGTTTTTTTCTTTTTTTTTAAATAGACAACTTAGTTTCCTTTAAAATTAACAGTATTTAGTTTAGCAAAAGATCCATAGATTAGGCATACGCCCAAATTGAATCCACCCTGCTCCCCACAAAAGCTGCTTATCCTGTTTTTGTGTTTGTTTTGGTCGGTAGTACTATCATTTACCTTGTTACTCACATTGTAAAGTTTTATTCTTTTTAATCAGCCTTTCATTTTTGTTAGTATCCTATTGACTCCCCTGAATGTCTCTGAAATCTATTTTATTTTCTCAGTTTTTTCTGTCAGTGCCCTGTTTCAGTTCTTGTCGTCTTGACTCTGTTGTAATTCTCCTGAATGATTTCCTTGCCTCTGGTCTAGAATATCCATTATTCTTAGAACTTTGAGGTTCCTCATAATCTGCCTAGATAGCTTTCACAGCATCAGCTCCCACATCTGTTTGTCCATCTCACACCCTGTTCTACAAACTATGCGTTTTCTCAAGTTGTGCCTTTGTTCATCACTTCTTATGTCCTCCCCACCTTCCATTCACACTTTAGATCCCTGACACACACACAGTCTTATCTCTCAAGACCCCATATAAGTTTCACTAAGTTCATTATAGTATGGGTGTTATATATTTGTGAGCTCTCTGAAGATAAGGTCACCATGCCCTTACAGAGGCAGATACAGGTAATTTAGTATTTTAAGTGTAGCAATAGAAGTATATACAAGCTTAATTATGAGGATCTAATAATTATGGGCTGAAAGGAATGAGTGTCTTACAGATGCTTACTTAAATGTCACATGCATTGTTTAGAAAACCAGTCTGTTCTTTTCAAACAAACATACCCTCAGTCTGGTTCTTCTGAGTGTCAGGAAAGGTAGACAGGAGAGACCTGGATGAATACTATAAAGTCTCATTAGGAATTGACCAAATGTACATTTTTATTAATCATCAAATGGTTATACCAACACAGTTTTATATCCTTCCGTGTGTTACAACATAGAATTGGACACAGGGCTTTGAGATTATCTCAAAAAGTATTTAAGGGTCTTCTTAATGTATCTCTTCCACCATCCTGCTTCCTGCTTTAGGATCAGTAGATTGTTACTATTGAGAACATAGGAAGAATTGTGAAGTTCACCTCAAATGAATTGTTAAGTAAGAAGAAGAATTGTCTGTCATTGAAGCTGTAGGATAGGAGATATTCCAAGGGCAGTACTTGGAAGTAAAGAGAAAACTTTAATCATTTGTATAAATATTTTTATTGTATTATCTGTTTTAAGAAATTTAGTAAGTCTTTTGAAAGAATTCATTAAAAATACCACATGACAGTAAAACCATTTGAAAAATGCAGAAGTATGAAGTTGACTTTTCAGGTATAGAGTTATTAGAACCAGTATCCAAGCATAAATGGGGAGTTATTATTAACTAGACAAATTAGGAAACAGGGCACTCTTGAATTTTCGTTAGCATTGAAAACTAACTTGTGCCTATTGATGGTAAGTTTGCTTTCTGCTGTGTTTTTGCTTTTTGTACTTAGGATGAAATTTAAATGTAATAATTTTTTCCCTTCCATATAGCTTTTGCCTACCAAAAAATTTTGGGAACCTGATGATTCAACAAAAGATGGACAAAAAGGCATATTTCTTGGGGATGATGAATGGAGAGAGACTGCATGGGGAACTTCTCGTAAGTTATTGGTGTATGTGTGAGAGTTCTGGATTTGTTGAATACTTGACTTTTTTTAAACCCTACTGCTCCCAAACGATACCTGGAGAAACTTTGTGGTATCTTTGAGGATTTCATGTGTCCTCATAATACACATTTTCTTATGTAAAGTAAGCCATACCTAATGGTTCATTTATTGATTAGAAATGTTTGTCACAGTAAGATTTTATTAAGTTTTATTTGGGGTTAAACTCTGATTATAAAATTCTTAATTTCCATTTAAATATAGGACACAATTTAACCATAGGAATTTTTAAGCTTGAATTGTATCAATGGATAGTGATCTATTAACTGCAGCTCAGACTAGCTTTATTAAACATTAGCCACAACCATAAAGGAAATAAACCCCCATAGTAAGATAGAATTCCCAGACAGGGAGCAGCCTTTGAATGTTTTTGATATCCATAGGAAACAAAGACTGAGGTCCAAGAAATTCTTAAGGGAAAAGGAACTGGAATGTAAGGAGTGTAACTCATGCGGGTGACAGTATTTATTGGTAAATTACAGAGCATACTTATATTCTTAAAATACTACTGATTATATTTTTAAATGTTTCTCAGTAAAATTTGAGATGTACATGTGAAACTTTCAACATGTATTTAACAAGTAAGATTCCGCTTTATAACTAAAAGCAGCTTATTAAAACTACACAAGATGATCAAAGTAATATAAAATCAAGTTTCTGGAATTAACTTTCTATTTTGAGTATAAATTGCCAGGTACTTTTTTTCTCCTTAAATCATTAAGAAGATTTTTAAGTTCTTTACGGTTTTAAATTTTGTTCTTAAAGGTAATTGTTTAAAAGTTAGGAAAAGCTGAAAATTTTTAGTACTATTTATAATCAAAATGGAAACAGATTGAAAACTTTGCTAAATACTAAATTAGACTAAAATACTGGGAATTTTATTTGCGTTCAACCAATATGTAATATAATGTGCCAGTTTTGGAGAATACAAAGATAAATGAGATATGTGATCCCTGCCCTCGGAATTTTTTTTTCCTGGATTTGTATTAACCTATATAGATTAAACTTATATAATTTAAGTTATTCAGTTATTTGGGCCAGGATACATTTTCTACACAAAAGGCACTTTGTTTGCTAAAACAACATGCTTGAAAATTTGGTTGAAAAGCATGTTTTGATTTTTGTTTTGAAAGGTAAATGGTTAATTGCTTTATTTATCAGAACCAAATATTTTTAAAAGCATTCCAAAGCAAAACATCTTGAGCACAACATGGTAATGAGAAATCCTTTCAAGATGAATGTTAGGGAGATATTTTTGGTATGTTGTATTTGGAAGACAACTGGTACCAACAGTAAAACATTTAAGCAACTGTTTATATACTCCTGATATATCTTTTTAGTGTCAAGTTTATAATTTTAGTTAATTCCTTGTATCACTCCCTCCCAACTTTTTTTGTTGTATGGATAAAATTTTGAAGATGAATGTAAGTTTTTACCAGGAGACATGAGAAAATTAGAAATGGATGGATGATTTTGTTTACTAAGTAAACATTTATTGAGTGCCAAGCATGTATAAATATGCAAATGACATTCCTTGTCCTAAAAGAATTGTCATTCTACAGTTCTTTCCATGACCACAGGAAATTTTATCATACACATACTTCCTTCTCAGCTGAACTGAATTATTTATGTTCAATAAAAATGATTATTAACTTCATTGTGTTCTCCTGGCACTTTTAGGTCTTTGAGCATACTGGTTTCTCTAACCAGAGTGCTTTCCACCCCCATTTTCACCTATTTTTTGCTCTCTGTCCTTCATATCACTTCCTTTGGGATTCACTCTAAGACTGGGGATAAGTGATGAATACTCTTTCTCTTCCCCATAGTATCCTGGATTATTTTTATTGAAGTGCTTTTACTCTTACTATGATTGCTTCCTGTTAAACCTATAATCTCTTAGAGTACAGGGACTGTTGTGTTCTTAGATCCCACATACATATCACAATGCTTAGCATATTGGTTCAAAGTTTTTTTCTGCAAATCTGGGTGAGTCTTGCCTCAAATGTTTTTATGTTTGTATTTGCTTTCAAATCTTAAGTATTGCCTTTTTATCACAAAATACGTAGAAAAGGTATTTGTACCAGATGGATAATTTTTTGTTAAAAATAAATGGTAAACTTTTAGACTAGAAGGATTTTTTTTAATTAAAAAAATATTTTTAATCTTTAAAAAAGGAATCTTTTAAAAAAACTGATTCTTAGTCTTTACACCAAGAATAGAAAATTCTGTGATATTACTGGCTTTTTTGAATGAACTTAGTCATCTATGTTTATAGCAGTACAGCCATGTATTCTGAATCTGTCCAGTACATGACTATGAGCCTGAGAAGTGCCTCCGTCAATTTAAGAGGAGTTATTTTTATTTCAAAGTAAACTTTATTTCTAAAGTTTAAGAGGAGTTATTTTTATTTCAAAAAAAACTTTATTTCTAAAGTTTTTTGGTTTGAGTTGTTCTGAATTGACAATAGAACTTATTAATAAGAGGCTTAAAGGCAGTGGAGACTTCAAATTGTTTCTATTGCCAGTGACTTCTGAATTTGATTATTCTTCAGATAGCCTTTTACCTGCTTTTTACCAAATGACTTTCGTAATCTGTATTCTCAAGAAATGTCCAAAGGGCATTGAGTCTAAACAGATTGAAGATGTTTTTATAAAGATTACAGTAACATTCAAAACAAAACAATATACTGATTTTTCCTTAGTATATTAATTCAGTATGCTGATTTTTCTTTAGTGTATTAATTGATATGAATACATTTGGTTAGCTTAAAAGTACAAATTTGTAATTGTTTTCTTTTTTCCAAACAGACCATTCAATGTCCCAGCCTATTATGGTACAGAGAAGATCTGGACAGGGTTTTCATGGAAACAGTGAAGTAAATGCAATATTGTCTCCGCGATCAGAAAGTGGAGGCCTTGGTGTGAGCATGGTAGAATATGTATTAAGTTCTTCTCCTGCTGATAAATTGGATTCTCGATTTAGGAAGGGAACTTTTGTAAGTATTTTGAATGAAGAAATGTTTTTAAGTTGCTAGATGGTTATTCGGTTGTCTTTAAGTCAGTTTCTTATTCTGGCCCTTCCTAGAATTAAAGGTAATTTTATAGCTATTGGTGCTCTTGTTTTCTTCTCTTGGCCCCTTCTTGAAATACATGAAATGGTAGAACCGCTGGGAATATTTATAATCTTAATCATGTTTCCCAAAAAATCATATTAATTTAAAAAGTTTGTAAGATTAAAATTGCTTATTCATGGTAGTACTTGATATGACAGTTAAAAAAACAAAATCATCTTTCATTAAGTAGAATTTTAATTTCACTTGTGGTGTTACTGCTTTTCTAGCACCGCTATAGTTAAGGTTGCCTTAGCCCTTCTGTTATAAATCACTGGTTTGTACTCAATTTTTTTGGCCTTTGATAAATTCGTTGACTACAAAATTAAAATAAGATTCAATGTTTTTATTGTTTACATGCACTATAGTGTAGTTTTAGGTCACCTTGTGGTGCCTTTTTTTGTGTTCTATTAAATATTCAGAATCAAACAGACTCTTTTTCCTCAGGGCACTAGAGATGCTGAAACAGATGGACCTGAGAAAGGAGATCAAAAAGGCAAGGCTTCTCCATTTGAGGAGGACCAAAACAGAGATCTTAAGCAAGGAGATGATGATGATTCTAAAATAAATGGCAGAGGTTTGCCAAATGGAATGGATGCCGATTGCAAAGATTTTAAGTAAGATTTTCACTTTCTCAAGAAGAAAATCATATTTCTTTAGGGATTATTGCTACTAGCTGATATGACTGATTTAGGTATTTTTCCAACTTTGGGTTTTTTAATTTCCCTTTGTACCTTGTATTAATCTGGAAGATTTAAAATTTTTTATAAGGAGTATTTAGTTAATGATTATGTGCCATTTTTTAAAAAGATAAGTCTTCAAAATTCTCTAAAACAGTGCATCCCATTAAGTAATGTTAGAAATTGCTATTACCTTTCTACTAATATGGTAGTCTAAATTTTAACTGTTTTCTCCCTGCTAAAGTTTAGTGAATTTAAGGTTTAATCTGTGATTTTTCTTGGCAAACTCTTCTTGAGTTTGCTCTTCAGCACCTTTCTGTAGAGTTTCCTCTTCCTTCTATCTCTGTATTGTATCCTATCCCCCTTTTCTGAGTTTGTGCTGATACTTAATCATATTCCTGAAATTAGGATGGGAAGAACATATCAGACTTCTAAAAATTAGTGTTACGTTCAGAATTTAAGTTCAGTTGTAGATTTTTTGTTGTCTTTTTATGGCAAGTATTTCTTTTGTTCTAGCCTTTGGACTTAGATTAGGCAGTGCACATTCATCTAAATATTAGGGAGTTGTTTCTTCATATACTGAAATATACTTCAGTAATCAGATGCTTTGGGGCCTATACCTGAAAATAGTTGTTTCTTTGCGATCTTACGAACCATGAAATATTAGTTAGTTGTTAATAAACATAAACATGTACCTACCTTTAATTATCAAAAAACAGAGTAACAATACTTCTTAAAAACAGTGCCATTTAAATCTGTTCTAAATGCAAAAAAGCATCCAAAACCAGTAAACCTCTTTTGACAAGAAATAAATTTAATGCTACTCAGTTTGTTTTAGAACCTTATTCTGATTTTGCTCTTCTGCTATTACCTAATCTGTGTTTCAAGGGCATGCATTTAAAACTGAGTTGATTATAAACCCTGCAGAACATACATTTATAATTGAAGTGTTAATACACCATTAACTATAGCAAGAAAATAGCACCACTCATAGCATAATGACTTTTTCTTTTGAATCCTCTTTTTTTTTTTTTTTTGCTGTATTAGAGTTGTTTTGTATGAAAGACTATATTTCTTAAAAAAAAAAAAAGAAAGACTATATTTCTCCATATTAATATGAACTTTACATTCAATAGCATTCTAATTCTGTTAAGTTTGTAGTAGGTTTTTTAAATTGCTTATAAAGTATTTCTGATGCAATATTGTCTTCAACAGTATAAAAATATTTCAAAGTAATAGCTGTGGTCATATGGTCACTATGGTAGCACATCATTATTACATTAACTGATACATCATCTCTTGGAATAGAACTGAAAGGTATGAAAGAAATATAGCAGGCTTTCGTTTTTTGTTGTTACTGTTGTATAATTGCTTTACAATGTTGTGTTTCTGCTGTACAGTGAAGTGATCAGTTATACACACACACACACACACACACACACACACGCGCGCGCGCGCACACACGTACCTTCTCTCTTGGACCTTCCTCCCACCTCTTTCTTTTTTTCAATGGACTGACTTAAGATCCTTTCAGTTTTTTTTTTTCTTTCCATATATTCTGAATGAAAAGCCTTTGGATTATGCACATGAAAATTTTAATTGTGGATAAAGGGGAAAGGAGTTTGAAATTTCTTCTGATGTTGCAAGGACAGTGGTTAATTTTGAAATAAAATGTAAGTCCACAAACCTAAAGTATCTGGAAAACAATTCTTGTAATTAGTCAGTTGCTTTGTGAAATGTTCTGTACGTGTTAGCAGATTTATTCCATTGTAAAGTACCTAAAGGTGGGGCAGTTACATATGGATAACCGTTGACATTTAAAGACCGGTTATAATAGTTACTACCATTTATTTAACGTACTTATATTTGAATATACTATGAGATGATAGTTCTTCAGAATGAATTTACTTCTTGTGAAGGAAAAGATCTTATATAAATTATTTCCACAGAAGGAAGGAGACTGTTAATAAGGATCAATTATGTCCAGAAATAAAGTGAAAATAGTTTAGACTGTAAAGGATGATGATAAAAAGAGAAGAGTCGGTGCTTAAAATTTAGTGTTAATAAATTTCTTCAGAAAATTAAGACTAATCGGTAGAGAAAGTTGCTCTTTTGTATATAGAATTATACTTTTCATTGATGTACATGCTTAACTTTTGATAAATATTCATTTTTATTTATTTTGATTTAAACTGAAACAATTTGGTATGATAAAGATTGTTTTTGGAGAGCTCATAGAGGGTTTTTACAAACAGTCTTTTTGTTTTTGTTATTATAGGACTACAGTGTCACCTCCTCTGTCTCAAGGAAACTGAGACCTGGGTGTTGAAATGATTTACTCAGAATAATGTTTTAGAGTCAGGAGTCAGCTTTCTGTCTTGGTTCACTGCCCTTTTCTTTTGTATTCTGTATTATACAGCCTTCAGTTCTGAAGGCCATATGATGCTTTCTGGCCAGTTTCCCACCCTGCCCCGCCCCCCCGAAGTATTAGGCAAGATGTTAGGACAGCTATGCTAGTAGACAGGATGGGAGTATGGTGGGTAGATTTTGGTTTCAAGTCTTCTCATATTTGTTGCATGGTAGTCTGCTGTTCATACCCACTGCTCATTTTGTTTGTGATTTGAAACAAAAGTTTTGAGTACTCTAAGCCTAAATCGTGATATTGGACAATTTCCTTATCTGTAAAATTGAATTACATCTTTATGCTATTAAAATTGGGGACAGTTGTCACTAATAATTGAACAATGAAACCATGTCAGCTTTTAAGTGTAAGCTGGATTAAACAGGAAAAAAAAAGCGATAAAGAGCAATGTTTAGTGACCTAGGGTCCCTAATTTGCCTTTTGTGTTTTACCACCATTTGTTTTCCGTGATTTTCCTACTTTCTGATTTCACCTTTTGACATACTTGTTACTTTTACTCATTTCTGTTTTCTTTTACATAGTCGTACTCCTGGAAGTCGTCAAGCCTCTCCAACTGAAGTAGTTGAGCGCCTGGGCCCCAATACTAATCCCCCAGAAGGACTGGGGCCTCTTCCTAATCCTACATCTAATAAACCACTTGTTGAAGAATTTTCAAATCCTGAAACTCAGAATCTGGATGCCATGGAACAAGTTGGTCTGGATTCCTTACAGTTTGACTATCCTGGTAATCAGGTACCAATGGACTCTTCAGGAGCTACTGTAGGCCTTTTTGACTACAATTCCCAGCAGCAGGTAAAGAATACTCCTCCTTTAGCAATGTTCCTCTTAGCTAGTAGTAGTATAGCCTGAAGTGCTGTGAGATGTTGACATAAATAATAGGGATATTTTTAAACACTTTAATGTTTTATTGAATAAAATGTCCTTATAGTTAAGAAAGTGATTAAAATATGTATTTGTAATATTCCGTTCTTAGCTTTCTAAACAAAAATGAAATGCTATGAGACTAATCTCTGTATTCAATATTTTTCTTAATAGCTTTTTCAGAGGACTAATGCACTAACAGTTCAGCAGTTAACTGCAGCTCAGCAGCAGCAGTATGCATTAGCCACAGCTCAGCAGCCACATATAGGTGAGTCTTTATAAGTTACCATTTTAATTACAGTGTTAGAAAATCTTGTATTAAAGTGTTTAGATCTTATTTAATGGTGTTATTTCATTACTTCCTGAAACATCTCATTGAGATAAAACAGTAGTAGATTACATGGCAAGAGTAAAGATTAGGAAAGGACAGTTTGGCTTTTACTTGTATTCTTGGTGAAATAAAAATCTGTAACTTGATGAAAGCTGTCAGCACATAAGTTTTTTTTCTTAGTGTGAAATGGAGAGCATTAAACACTTTGAAATTCAAGCATCCTTTTGGGTGTTCATATCAAGTCAGAGTGTTTGTTTTTAAAATGGGCTGGAAGTAAGAATCCCGAGAAAAATTTTTTTAATTTTTTCTTCCTTACTTCATTAGGCTATTTAGTCTTTGAGCTTTATAGTAAAGACTATAATGTGAAATACTATGATTGCGTATGTCTTACTGGTAGACTTCAGGCATTATTAGTACCTGTTTTTCTGTTGAGGTTGTTGGCTTTTTTTTTTTTTTTAACTTATTTTGAAATAATTACTGATTCACATGAGGTGGCAAGGAGAGTACACAGATTCCCCATCTAGTTTTCCCTAAACGACTACATGTTAACATAATTATAGTATAGTAACACAGCCGTTGGTAAATGTGTGTGTATAGATGTGTGTCGTTTTATCATGTGTATAGATTCGTGGGAACCATTCTTAACACCTAATTTTGGCTGACCTTGATTTATTTCCACTCTCAACATCAGGATGTTTGGAGACCAGGGATGAGATATGCTAAGTTAGTTCTATTCCCTTAACTTTGTACTGTTTTGGGTCAATCCAAGAAGTCTTTCCAGGTCCAAAATTTTATTTTCAGTTTTAATCATAGGTGACCACATATTTCTAGATGACTTCTAATAGCAGCATGCGCTCTGGACCTGTGTTTTTATACTTTTCCCCAGCCATCTTTATCCCTGTATATAGTGCTTCTTCACTCATTGTTAGAAACATTGATTCCTGTCTACTCGTGGGCCATTACAACACTTTTTATTTCTTGACACTTTATCATATGATTTATATGTTGTAGGCTGGGATACCCATTATTGCTCTTCCTTTTGGTAGTTTAAAATTTTCAGCTCTTGCCTTTTCTTTCATATGAGCTTTAAAATCCTCTTATTTACTCCCATATGCATGTGTGCTTAGTGTTCGACTCTTTGTGATCCCATGGACTGTAGCCCACCAGACTCCTCTGTCCATGTAATTCTCCAGGCGAGAATACTGGAGTGGGTTGCCATTTCCTCCTCCAGGGTATCATCCTGACCCAGGGATCAAACCTATGTCTCCTACATTGGCAGGTGGATTTTTTTACCACTGAACCATCTGGGAAGCCCCTGTTTACTTTCAGACCAGGTTAAAATCTTAAATTAACTTATGAAAATTAACATCTTTATGACAGTAAGTATTCTTCCAGAAGCTAGTGTGTCTTTAATGTTGTTGAAGTTTGCTTTTGTGGTGTTTATGAGTGCTTTAAAGTTTCTCTCATATAAGTTTGCATATTTTTCAGTAGGTTTGTTCTTTGGTATTTTATCTTTTGCTATCATTGTAAATGTCTTCCTGTCTTTCATTGTATCTTTAAACTGGTATCTGTGAAAACTCTTGATTCAGTTCAGTTCAGTTCAGTTCAGTTCAGTCGCTCAGTCATGTCCCACTCTTTGCGACCCCATGAATTGCAGCACGCCAGGCCTCCCTGTCCATCACCAACTCCCAGAGTTCACCGAAACTCATGTCCATCAAGTCAGTGATGACATCCAGCCATCGCATCCTCTGTCGTCCCCTTCTGCTCCTGCTTCCAATCCCTCCCAGCATCAGAGTCTTTTCCAATGAGTCAGCTCTTCGCATGAGGTGGCCAAAATATTGGAGTTTCAGCTTTAGCTTCATTTCTTCCAAAGAACCCCAGGACTGATCTCCTTTAGAATGGACTGGTTGGATCTCCTTGCAGTCCAAGGGACTCTAAAGAGTCTTCTCCAACAACACAGTTCAAAAGCATCAATTCTTTGGTGCTCAGCTTCCTTCACAGTCTAACTCTCACATCCATACATGACCACTGGAAAAACCATAGCCTTGACTAGACGGACCTTTGTTGGCAAAGTAATGTCTCTGTTTTTGAATATGCTATCTAGGTTGGTCATAACTTTCCTTCCAAGGAGTAAGCATCTCTTAATTTCATGGCTGCAATCACCATCTGCAGTGACTTTGGAGCCCCCAAAAATAAAGTCTGACACTGTTTGCACTGTTTCCCCATCTATTTGCTATGAAGTGATGGGACCAGATGCCATGATCTTCGTTTTCTGAATGTTGAGCTTTAAGCCAACTTTTTCACTCTCCTCTTTCACTTTCATCAAGAGGCTTTTTAGTTCCTATTTACTTTCTGCCATAAGGGTGGTGTCATCTGCATATCTGAGGTTATTGATATTTCTCCTGGTAATCTTGATTCCAGCTTGTGCTTCTTCCAGCCCGGCATTTCTCATGATGTACTCTGCATATAAGTTAAATAAGCAGGGTGACAATATACAGCCTTGACGAACTCCTTTACCTATTTGGAACCAGTCTGTTGTTCCATGTCCAGTTCTAACTGTTGCTTCCTGACCTGCATACAAATTTCTCAAGAGACAGATCAGGTGGTCTGGTATTCCCATCTCTTTCAGAATTTTCCACAGTATATTGTGATCCACACAAAGGCTTTGGCATAGTCAGTAAAGCAGAAATAGATGTTTTTCTGGAACTCTTGCTTTTTCCATGATCCAGCAGATGTTGGCAATTTGATCTCTGGTTCTTCTGCCTTTTCTAAAACCAGCTTGAACATCAGGAAGTTCACGGTTCACATATTGCTGAAGCCTGGCTTGGAGAATTTTGAGCATTACTTTACTAGCGTGTGAGATGAGTGCAATTGTGCGGTAGTTTAAGCATTCTTTGGCATTGCCTTTCTTTGGGATTGGAATGAAAACTGACCTTTTCCAGTCCCGTGGCCACTGCTGAGTTTTCCAAATTTGCTGGCATATTGAGTGCAGCACTTTCACAGCATCATCTTTCAGGATTTGAAATAGCTCAACTGGAATTCCATCACCTCCACCAGTAACGCTGAAGAAGCTGAAGTTGAACGGTTCTATGAAGACCTACAAGACCTTTTAGAACTAACACCCAAAAAAGATGTCCTTTTCATTATAGGGCACTGGAATGCAGAAGTAGGAAGTCAAGAAACACCTGGGGTAACAGGCAAATTTGGCCTTGGAATACGGAATGAAGCAGGAAAAAAGCTAATAGAGTTTTGCCAAGAGAACACACTGGTCATAGCAAACACCCTCTTCCAACAACACAAGAGAAGACTCTACACATGGACATCACCAGATGGTCAACACCAAAATCAGACTGATTATATTCTTTGCAGCCAAAGATGGAGAAGCTCTATACAGTCAGCAAAAACAAGACCAGGAGCTGACTGTGGCTCAGACCATGAACTCCTTATTGCCAAATTCAGACTTAAATTGAAGAAAGTAGGGAAAACCACTATACCATTCAGGTATGACCTAAATCAAATTCCTAATGATTATACAGTGGAAGTGAGAAATAGATTTAAGGAACTAGATCCTATAGATAGAATGCCTGAGGAACTATGGACGGGGGTTCGTGACATTGTACAGGAGAACAGGGATCAAGACCATCCGCATGGAAAAGAAATGCAAAAAAGCAAAATGGCTGTCTGGGGAGGCCTTACTAATAGCTATGAAAAGAAGAGAAGCGAAAAGCAAAGGAGAAAAGGAAAGACATAAGTATCTGAATGCAGAGTTCCAAAGAATAGCAAGAAGAGATAAGAAAGCCTTCCTCAGTGATCAATGCAAAGAAATAGAGGAAAACAACAGAATGGGAAAGACTAGAGATCTCTTCAAGAAAATTAGAGATACCAAGGGAACATTTCATGCAAAGATGGGCTCGATAAAGGACAGAAATGGTATGGCCCTAACAGAAGAAGAAGATATTAAGAAGAGGTGGCAAGAATACATAGAAGAACTGTACAAAAAAGATCTTCACGACCCAGATAATCACGATGGTGTGATCACTCACCTAGAGCCAGACATCCTGGAATGGGAAGTCAGGCGAGCCTTACAAGGCATCACTATGAACAAAGCTCTTGATTAATGTTTGTTAAATTTTATTAATGCTGTTTTCTAATAATTGAGTCATTCCTGTGCTCTTAAAATTTAAAATAATTGTATATATATTGAGCTCTTTTAATTTGCTAATGTTTTATTTAGGATTTTTATCAACATATAAATGAATTTAGCCTGTGTGTGTGTGTATGCATTTTTTTGTTAGATTTTGATATCAGTATACTTACTTTCTAAAAATAGTTTAAAAGTGTTTATTTTTTTTAATGCCTTGGAGTATTTTCAATTACATTTGACCTTATAAAAGATTTGGCATAAGTTAGAACTTCTTTGTGAAACCAGGGAAAGTATGCAAATAAATCTGAAAACTTGAATAGAATGGAAATTTCTAAGAAAGCATAACTTACCAAAATGGATCCCATCTTTGTTCCATTGTTAAATAGAGATGAGTTGATCATTAGTCCTTTTATCCAGATTTGCTGAGTCATCTCTTAGCTGGCTGATAGTTATTTAGGTTCAGTTCAGTTCAGTTGCTCAGTCGTGTCGACTCTTTTCATCCCCATGGACTGCAGCACCCAGGTCTCCCTATCCATCACCAACTCCTGGAGTTTACTCAGATTCATGTCCATTGAGTCGGTAATGCTATCCAACCGTCTCATCCTCTGTCATCCCCTTCTCCTCCTGCCTTCAGTCTTTCCCAGCATCAGTGTCTTGTTCTAGTGAGTCAGTTCTTCGCATCAGGTGGCCAAAGTATTGGAACTTGAGCTTCAGCATCAGTCCTTCCAATGATAATTCGGGACTGATTTCCTTTAGGATTGGCTGGTTTGATCTCCCTGCAGTCCAAGGGACTCTCAAGAGTCTTCTCCAACTCCACAGTTCAAAAGCATCAATTCTTCTGCACTCAGCTTTCTCTGTAGTCCATTCTGTCATTTTGAGATTGCATCCAAGTACTGCATTTCAGACTCGTGTTGTTGACTATGATGACTGCTCCATTTCTTCCAAGGGATTCTGGCCCACAGTAGTAGATATAATGGTCATCTGAGTTAAATTCACCCATTCCAGTCCATTTTAGTTCACTGATTCCTAAATTGTCTATGTTCACTCTTGCCATCTCCTGTTTGACCACTTCCAATTTACCTTGATTCATGGACCTAACATTCTAGGTTCCTATGCAGTATCCTTTACAGCATCGGACTTTACTTCCATCACCAGTCACATCCACAACTAGGTATTGTTTTTGCTTTGGCTCCGTCTCTTCATTGTTTCTGTAGTTATTTCGCCACTGGATCTCCACTAGCATATTGGGCACCTACTGACCTGGGGAGTTCATCTTTCATTGTCCTCTTTTTGCCTTTTCATACTGTTCATGGGGTTCTCAAGGCAAGAATACTGAAGTGGTTTGTCATTCCCTTCTCCAGTGGACCATGTTTTGTCAGAACTCTCTACCATGACATTATACCAATAGAAATATGTGCTCCATAGAATTTAAAATTCTATAGTAGCCACATTTTGAAAAGTAAAAAGAGGTATGTGCAATTAGTTTGAATAATATTTTATTTATCCCATTATATTGAAAATATCTCAAATGTAGTCAATATAAAACTTAGTAATAAATTCTTTTTTTTATATAGTGTTTGAAATTAGGTGTGCATATTCCCACTTGTAGCAAATCTCAGTTTAGACTAGTCTCATTGTAAATGTTCAGTAGCTATATATGGTAGTAACTACCATAGCAGATGGTGCATGTTCTAGAATGAAGGTTGACAGACTTTTTTCTATAAAGTTCCAGGTAGCAAATATTTTAAATTTTACATGCCATATGTTTTCTGTCACAACTACTCGACCTTCCTCTTATAGAACAAAGCAGCCAGAGACAGTACATAAATGAGTACAACTGTTTTCTCTTCAACTTTACTGTGGGCACTGTTACTTGAATTTTGGATAATTTTCAATTGTTACAAATTACCATTTTCAACCATTTAAAAATATTTAAATCATTTTTAGCTAATTTATACAAAAATAGGTAGTAGGCTAAAACTTGGCCCATGGACTCGACCAGAAAGACGTGATAGATATAGAGTATTTTATGTTTTAAAATGTACATCCACACTGAAAAGAGGGAGAGAAAAGAAAAAGATGGGGTTGTTTTGATGGCTGGGTTCTATAGGGTAGGAAATTGAGATGTGATCCATAGGAGTAAACTGGAAATAAACTATGAGGCCTGCAGAGGACTGACTGCAAGAGGATAAATAAAATGGCCTGCTCATCCCAGGACTGGGGTTGAAGGGGTTAGATGCCCAAACCACTAATAAAGACTTGATTTGGAGACTTCACCCTACAGTGTGTATTTGTCAATTGGGATGAATAAATGTAAGAGAATCTCTCATATAAGATAGTATCTAAAACAGAAATTACAATGCAGACAACAAAGAGTAGTCATATAATAGAGTTTATACCCATAATGTAGAAATAAGAACTTTAAAGTTCTGAAAAGAATTTTTAAATGTTTTTTTTAGAATATTAAGAGATAAAGGAAATAAGTCATCAAAGATCAGAGGTCTTAAAATATCAAAATGATGTGAAAACAAACCATTTCAGAACCTTGTAAATAAAAACACATGGGGGGAGGCGGTCCTAAGATGGCGGAGAAATAGGACGGGGAGACTACTTTTTCCCCCACAAATTCATCAAAAGAACATTTGAACTCTGAGTAAATTCCACAAAACAACTTCTGAATGGTGGCAGAAAACATCAGGCACCCATAAAAGCAGCCCATTGTCTTCGAAAGGAGGTAGGAAAAAATATAAAAGATAAAAAGAGAGACAAAAGAGGTAGGGACGGAGCTCCGTCCCGGGAAGGGAGTCTTAAAAAAGAGAGACATTTCCAAACACCAGGTAACACTCTCACTGCCGAGTCTGTGATGAGACTTGGAACCACAGAGGGCAACATAACCGGGAGGAAAAATAATAAATAATTAAAACCCACAGATTACCTGCCCAACGGTAACTCCCCCAGCAGAGAAGCAGCATAGACGCCTGCACCTGCCACTAGCAAGTGCGGGCTGGGCAGGGAGGCGTAGCTGCATTGCTTAGAGCAAGGACCCGGCCTGAATGCCGAGGGCTATCTGAGGGAACTAACTTGGGGTAGCAAACCAGACTGTGGGATAGCTACCAGGCGAAAAGCCCTAACCTAAGACACTGCCAGGCCTGCTCACAGAACAAAGGACTGACAAGAGCTGCGCGAAAAGCCCTAACCTAAGACACCAGCAGGCCCGTTCACAGAACAAAGCACTGAGTAGAGCTAGCCAGCTGCAGACCATTCCCCTCCGGTGACAGGCAGCCAGAGCCAGAAGGGGGCAATCGTGGCCCTAGAGAGGCATTATCTACCAAACTGGAATCAGGCTTTGTTGCTAATCAAGACTTCTTAGGATTCTGGATGGCCAACATTCTCCTGAGTAAGAGCTCTGGTTGTACACCCAGAAAACCGAGCAGCAGGGATGGGGGAGGCAATAAGTTGCGGCTACCGCACTTGCCAAACACCTGGTCACTAGAGCAGCTCGGACCTGGGAAGGGCACAAAATGCAGGCCCACCGAGTCAGCGCCTCTGAGGACTTCCTGAGTGCCTGAACCTAAGCGGCTTAGACCTGGGAGGTGCATGCAGCCCAGGGCCAGCCTCAGACAGTCCCCAGCAGAGGTTGAGCCTAAGTAGTGTAGACAGGGAAAGCACACACTCTGTGAGCGGGGGCAAACCCAATGTGGCTGAGTCACTGCGAGCACACGCCAGTGTTGTTTGCAGTGTTCCTCCCTCCCCACAGCACGACTGAACAAGTGAGCCTAAAAAAGTGTCCGCCACCACTCCTGTGTCAGGGCGGAAATTAGACACTGAAGAGACCAGCAAACAGAAGAAGCTAAAACAGAGGGAACCTCCTTGGAAGTGACAGGTGCAATAGATTAAAACCCTGTAGTTAGCACCTACTACATAGGAAGGGGCCTATAGATCTTGAGAAATATAAGCCGGATCCAGGAATTATCCGAAAGTGAACTGACCATACACTGCCCACACCACCACCAGAGAAAGTCCTAAATATGTTTTTACTATCATTCCTTAATTTTTTTTTAATTTTAAGTCCTCTATTACTCCTTTAATTTTCATTTTTATAACCTATTACTTTGCAAAAAAAAGACCCTATTTTTTTAAGCAAACTTCATATATATATATTTTATAATCTTTGTGACTTTTTTTTTCCCTTTAATATTGTATTTTTGAAAATCCAACTTCTACTCTAGATTTTTAATCTTTGCTTTTTGGTATTTGTTATCAATTTTGTACCTTTTAGGAACCCAGTCAATACCCATTTTTACTTGGGAGTGAGATTACTGGCTTGACTGCTCTCTCCACCAGGTTGCCTCTATTTCCTCCCTCTCCCCTTCTCTTCTCTACCCAACTCTGTGAATCTCTTTGTATGTTCCTGACAGTGGAGAACACTTAGGGAACTGACTACTGGCTGGATCTGTCTCTCTCCTTTTGATTCCCCTGTTTATCCTCCTGGCCACCTCTGTCTCCTTTCTCCCTCTTCTCTTCTCTGTATAACTCTGTGAACATCTCTGAGCGGTCCAGACTGTGGAGCACACATAAGGAAGTGATTACTGGCTAGCTTGCTCTCTTTTGATTTCACCTCATCTCATCCTGGTCACCTCTATCTCCCTCCTCCCTCTTCTCTTCTCCATGTAACTCTGTGAACCTCTCTGGGTGTCCCTCATTGTGGAGAAACTTTTCATCTTTAACCTAGGTGTTTTATCAGCGGTGCTGTATAGATGGAGAAGTCTTGAGGCTACTGTAAAAATAAGACTGAAAACCAGAAGCAGGAGGCTTAAGTCCAAATCCTGAGAAGACCAGAGAACTCCTGACTCCAGGGAACATTAATCGACAGGAGCTCATCAAACACCTCCATACCTACACTGAAACCAAGTACCACCCAAGGGCCAACAAGTTCCAGAGCAAGACATACCACGCAAATTCTCCACCAACATAGGAACATAGCCCTGAGCTTCAATATACAGGCTGCCCAAAGTCACTCCAAACCCACTGACATCTCAACTCATTACTGGACACTTCATTGCACTCCAGAGAGAAGAAATCCAGCTCCACCCACCAGAACACTGACACAAGCTTCCCTAACCAGGAAATCTTGACATGCCACCCACAGTGAGGAAACTCCACAATAAAGAGAACTTCACAAACTGCCAGAATACACAAAGGCCACCCCAAACACAGCAATATAAACAAGATGAAGAGACAGAGGAATACCCACCAGGTAAAGGAACAGGATAAATGCCCACCAAACCAAACAAAAGAGGAAGAGATAGGGAATTTACCTGATAAAGAATTCCGAATAATGATAGTGAAAATGATCCAAAATCTTGAAAACAAAATGGAATCATAGATAAATAGCCTGGAGACAATGATTGAGAAGATGCAAGAAAGGTTTAACAAGGACCTAGAAGAAATAAAAAAGAGTCAATATATAATGAATAATGCAATAAATTATATCAAAAACACTCTGGAGGGAACCAACAGTAGAATAACAGAGGCAGAAGATAGGATTAGTGAGGTAGAAGATAGAATGGTAGAAATAAATGAATCAGAGAGGAAAAAAGAAAAACAAAAGAAATGAGGACAATCTCAGAGACCTCTGGGACAATATTAAACGCCCCAACATTCGAATCATAGGAGTCCAAGAAGAAAACAAAAAGAAAGACCATGAGAAAATACTTGAGGAGATAATAGTTGAAAACTTCCTTAAAATGGGGAAGGAAATAATCACCCAAGTCCAAGAAACCCAGAGAGTCCCAAACAGGATAAACCCAAGGCAAAACACCCTGAGACACATATTAATCAAATTAACAAAGATCAAATATCAAACATATTAAAGGGAAAACCAACAAATAACACACAAGGGGATTCCCATAAGGATAGCAGCTGATCTTTCAATAGAAACTCTTCAAGCCAGGAGGGAATGGCAGGACATACTTAAAGTGATGAAAGAAAATAACCTACAGCCCAGATTACTATACCCAGCAAGGATCTCATTGAAATATGAATGAGAAATCAAAAGCTTTACAGACAAGCAAAAGCTGAGAGAATTCAGCACCACCAAACCAGCTCTCCAACAAATGCTAAAGGATCTTCTCTAGATAGGAAACACAAAAAGGGTGTATAAACTCAAACCCAAAACAATAAAGTAAATAGCAACAGGATCATACTTATCAATAATTACCTTAAACGTAAATGAGTTGAATGCCCCAACCAAAAGACAAAGACTGGCTGAATGGATACAAAAACAAGACCCCTATATATGTTCTCTACAAGAGACCCACCTCAAAACAAGGGACACATACAGACTGAAAGTGAAGGGCTGGAAAAAGATATTCTACACAAACAGAGACCAAAAGCAGGAGTAGCAATACTCAGATAAAATAGACTTTAAAACAAAGGCTGTGAAAAGAGACAAAGAAGAACACTACATAATGATCAAAGGATCAACCCAAGAAGAAGATATAACAATTATAAATATAAATGCACCCAACATAGGAGCACTGTAGTATGTAAGACAAATGCTAACAAGTATGAAAGAGGAAATTAACAATAACACAATAATAGTGGGAGACTTTAATACCCCACTCAAACCTATGGATAGATCAACTAAACAGAAAATTAACAAGGAAACACAAACTATATACAATAGACCAGTTAGACCTAATTGATATCTATAGGACATTTCACTCCAAAACAATGAATTTCACCTTTTTCTCAAGCGCACACAGAACCTTCTCCAGGATCGATCACATCCTGGGCCATAAATCTAGCCATGGTAAATTCAAAAAAACTGAAATCATTCCAAGCATCGTTTCTGACCACAATGCAGTAAGATTAGATCTCAATTACAGGAGAAAAATTTTAAAATTCCAACATATGGAGGCTGAACAACACACTGCTCAATAACCAACAAATCACAGAAGAAATCAAAATATGCATAGAAACGAATGAAAATGAAAACACAACAACCCAAAACCTGTGGGACACTGTAAAAGCAGTGCTAAGGAGAAGGTACATAGCAATACAGACATACCTCAAGAAACAAGAAAAAAGTCAAATAAATAACCTAACTCTACACTTAAAGAACTAGAAGAGGAAGAAATGAAGAACCCCAGGGTTAGAAGGAAAGAAATCTTAAAAATTAGGGCAGAAATAAATGCAAAAGAAACAAAAGAGACCATAGCAAAAATCAACAAAGCCAAAAGCTGGTTCTTGAGAGGATAAATAAAATTGACACATTAGCCAGACTCTTCAGGAAACAAAGGGAGAAAAACCAAATCAATGGAGAGATCACAGCAGACAACACAGAAATACAAAGCATCATAAGAGACTACTATCAGCAATTATATGCCAGTAAAATGGACAACTTGGAAGAAATGGACAAATTCTTAGAAAAGTACAACTTTCCAAAACTGAACCAGGAAGAAATAGAAAATCTTAACAGACCCATCAAAAGCATCGAAATTGAAACTGTAACCAGAAATCTTCCAGCAAACAAAAGCCCAGGTCCAGACGGCTTCACAGCTGAATTCTACCAAAAATTTAGAAAAGAGCTAACACCTATCCTACTCAAACTCTTCCAGAAAATTGCAGAGGAAGGTAAACTTCCAAACTCATTCTATGAGGCCACCATCACCCTAATACCAAAACCTGACAAAAGATGCCACAAAAAAAGAAAACTACAGGCCAATATCACTGATGAACATAGATGCAAAAATCCTTAACAAAATTCTAGCAATCAGAATCCAACAACACATTAAAAAGATCATACACCATGACCAAGTGGGCTTTATCCCAGGGTGCAAGGATTCCTCAATATCCACAAATCAATCAATGTAATACACCATATTAACAAATTGAAAAATAAAAGCCATATGATTATCTCAATAGATGCAGAGAAAGCCTTAGGCAAATTTCAACATCCATTTATGATTAAAAAAACAAACAAACAAACCCAGAAAGCAGAAATAGAAGGAACATATCTCAACATAATAAAAGCTATATATGACAAACCCACAGCAAACATTATCCTCAGTGGTGAAAAATTGAAAGCATTTCCCCTAAAGTCAGGAACAAGACAGAGGTGCCCACTCTCACCACTACTATTCAACATAGTTTTGGAAGTTTTGGCCACGGCAATCAGCAGAAAAAGAAATAAAAGGAATCCAAATTGGAAAAGAAGTAAAACTCTCACTGTTTGCAGATGACATGATCCTCTACATAGAAAACCCTAAAAACTCCACCAGAAAATTACTAGAGCTAATCAATGAACATAGTATAGTAACGTTGCAGGATATAAAATCAACACACAGAAATCCCTTGCATTCCTATACACTAATAATGAGAAAATAGAGAAATTAAGGAAACAATTCCATTCACCACTGCAACGAAAAGAATAAAATACTTAGGAATATATCTACCTAAAGAAACAAAAGACCTGTATATAGAAAACTATAAAACACTGGTGAAAGAAATCAAAGAGGACACTAATAGATGGAGAAATATACCATGTTCATGGATCAAAAGAATCAATATAGTGAAAATGAGTATACAACCCAAAGCAATCTATAGATTCAGTGCAATCCCTGTCAAGCTACCAATGGTATTTTTCACAGAACTAGAACAAATAATTTCACAATTTGTATGGAAATACCAAAAACCTCAAATAGCCAAAGCAGTCAAGAAAAAAGAATGGAACTGGAGGAATCAACCTGCCTGACTTCAGGCTCTACTACAAAGCCACAGTCATCAAGATAGTATGGTACTGGCACAAAGACAGAAATATAGATCAGTGGAACAAAATAGAAAGACCAGAGATAAATCCACGCACCTATGGACGCCTTATCTTTGACAAAGGAGGCAAGAATATACAATGGATTAAAGACAATCTCTTTAACAAGTGGTGCTAGGAAAACTGGTCAACCACTTGTAAAAGAATGAAACTAGAACACTTTCTAACACCATACACAAAAATAAAATGGATCAAAGATCTAAACATAAGACCAGAAACTATAAAACTCCTAGAGGAGAACATAGGCAAAACACTCTCCAACATAAATCACAGCTGGATCCTCTATGACCCACCTCCCAGAATATTGGAAATAATAGCAAAAATAAACAAATGGGACCTAATTAAAATTAAAAGCTTCTGCACAACAAAGGAAACTCTAAGCAAGGTGAAAAGACAGCCTTCAGAATGGGAGAAAATAATAGCAAATGAAGCAACTGACAAATAATTAATCTCAAAAATATGCAGGCAACCCCTGCAGCTCAATTCCAGAAAAATGGACAACCCAATCAAAAAATGGGCCAAAGAACTAAACAGACATTTCTCCAAAGAAGATGTACAGATGGCTAACAAACACATGAAAAGATGCTCAATATCACTCATTATCAGAGAAATGCAAATCAAAACCACAATGAGGTACCATTTGACACCAGTCAGAATGGCTGCTATCCAAAAGTCGACAAGCAATAAATGCTGGAGAGGGTGTGGAGAAAAGGGAACCTTCTCACACTGTTGGTGGGAATGCAAACTAGTACAGCTACTATAGAGAACGGTGTGGAGATTCCTTAAAAAACTGGAAATAGAACTACCGTATAACCCAGCAATCCCACTGCTCGGCATATACACCGAGGAAACCAGAATTGAAAGAGAGACATGTACCCCAGTGTTCATTGCAGCACTGTTTATAATAGCCGGGACATGGAAGCAACCTAGGTGTCCATCAGCAGATGAATGGATAAGAAAGCTGTGGTACATATGCACAATGGATTATTGCTCAGCCATTAAAAAGAATACATTTGAATCAGTTCTAATGAGGTGGATGAAACTGGAGCCTATTATACAGAGTGAAGTAAGCCGGAAAGAAAAACACCAATACAGTATGCTGCTGCTGCTAAGTCGCTTCAGTCGTGTCGCATTCCAATACAGTATACTAACACATACATATGGAATTTAGAAATATGGTAATGATAACCCTGTTTGCGAGACAGCAGAAGAGACACAGATGTATAGAACAGTCTTTTGGACTCTGTGGGAAAGGGAGAGGGTGGGATGATTTGGGAGAATGGCATTGAAACATGTATAATATCATATGTGAAATGGATCCCCAGTCCAGGTTTGATGAATGATACAGGATGCTCGGGGCTGGTGCACAGGGATGACCCAGATGGATGGTATGTGGAGGGAGGTGGGACGGGGGGTTCAGGATGGGGAACACATGTATACCCGTGGCGGATTCAACACGTGTACACCCTTGGTTGATGTATGGCAAAACCAATACAATATTGTAAAGTAATTGGCCTCCAATTAAAATAAATAAATTTATATTAAAAACAAAACACACATGGGGTGGACTGCATAATTAATTAGCTATCATCTAGGAGGAAATACACCAGAAGATAAAACTTAGGAAATCTCTCAGAACACTGAAAAGTTACACATAGTAATCAGGATGTGGGATGGAGTAAGGAGTAACTAAACTAGTGCAAGGCTTTTTCTGAAGGCTTGAATAAATGGGGACGCATGCCCTTTGGGGGAAACTCAACACCTTAAAGATGTCAGATCAGATCAGATCAGTCGCTCAGTCGTGTCCGACTCTTTGCGACCCCGTGAATTGCAGCACGCCAGGCTTCCCTGTCCATCACCAACTCCCGGAGTTCACCCAGACTCACGTCCATCGAGTCATTGATGCCATCCAGCCATCTCATCCTCTGTTGGCCCCTTCTCCTCCTGCCCCCAATCCCTCCCAGCATCAGAGTCTTTTCCAGTGAGTCAGCTCTTTGCGTGAGATGGCCAAAGTACTGGAGTTTCAGCTTTAGCATCATTCCTTCCAAAGAAATCCCAGGGCTGATCTCCTTCAGAATGGACTGGTTGGATCTCCTTGCAGTCCAAGGGACTCTCAAGAGTCTTCTCCAACAACACAGTTCAAAACCATCAATTCTTCGGTGCTCAGCCGCCTTCACAGTCCAACTCTCACATCCATACATGACCACAGGAGAAACCATAGCCTTAGACTAGACGAACCTTTGTTGGCAAAGTAATGTCTCTGCTTTTGAATATGCTATCTATGTTGGTCATAACTTTCCTTCCAAGGAGTAAGTGTCTTTTAATTTCATGGCTGCAGTCACCATCTGTAGTGATTTTGGAGCCCAGAAAAATAAAGTCTCACACTGTTTCCACTGTTTCCCCATCTATTTCCCATGAAGTGGTGGGACCGGATGCCATGATCTTCGTTTTCTGAATGTTGAGCTTTAAGCCAACTTTTTCACTCTCCACTTTCACTTTCATCAAGAGGCTTTTGAGTTCCTCTTCACTTTCTGCCATAAGGGTGGTGTCATCTGCATATCTGAGGTTATTGATATTTTTCCTGGCAATCTTGATTCCAGTTTGTGTTTCTTCCAGTCCAACGTTTCTCATGATGTACTCTGCATATAAGTTAAATAAGCAGGGTGACAATATACAGCCTTGACGAACTCCTTTTCCTATTTGGAACCAGTCTGTTGTTCCATGTCCAGTTCTAACTGTTGCTTCCTGACCTGCATACAGGTTTCTCAAGAGACAGATCAGGTGATCTGGTATTCCTATCTCTTTCAGAATTTTCCACAGTTTATTGTGATCCACACAGTCAAAGGCTTTGGCATAGTCAATAAAGCAGAAATAGATGTTTTTCTGGAACTCTCTTGCTTTTGCCATGATCCAGCGGATGTTGGCAATTTGATCTCTGGTTCCTCTGCCTTTTCTAAAACCAGCTTGAACATCAGGAAGTTCACGGTTCACATATTGCTGAAGCCTGGCTTGGAGAATTTTGAGCATTACTTCACTAGTGTGTGAGATGAGTGCAATTGTGCGGTAGTTTAAGCATTCTTTGGCATTGCCTTTCTTTGGGATTGGAATGAAAACTGACCTTTTCCAGTCCTGTGGCCACTGCTGAGTTTTCCAAATTTGCTGGCATATTGAGTGCAGCGCTTTCACAGCATCATCTTTTAGGATTTGAAATAGCTCAACTGGAAGGAATTCCATCACCTCCACTAGCTTTATTCGTAGTGATGCTTTCTAGGGCCCACTTGACTTCCCATTCCAGGATGTCTGGCTCTAGGTGAGTGATCACACCATCGTGATTATCTGAGTCATGAAGATCTTTTTTGTACAGTTCTTCTGTGTATTCTTGCCATCTCTTAATATCTTCTGCTTCTGTTAGGTCCATACCATTTCTGTCCTTTATCGAGCTCATCTCTGCATGAAATCTTCCTTTGGTATCTCTGATTTTCTTGAAGAGATCCCTAGTGTTTCCCATTCTGTTGTTTTCCTCTATTTCTTTGCATTGATCGCTGAGGAAGGCTTTCTTATCTCTTCTTGCTATTCTTTGGAACTCTGCATTCAAATGTTTATATCTTTCCTTTAAAGATGTCAATTCTCCTTAAATTGTGAATTTAATATATTGATTGGAATCCCAACAGGACCTTTTTTCTTTTTTTGAAACTTAAAACTTTGCTTTTGATATTTATCTCAAAAAAGTAAAACCAGAAAGTTAATAGAACACCTAAATGAGAGATGGACTTAACCCTATTTCAAAGTAATTATTATCTTCAAGGTTAAAACATTGTTGCACTGGCTGAGAGATATATAACTAGATCAGTAGATAAGAATACTCTGAAGTGAGGGTGTGTGTGTGTTTGGGGTGTAGGGATAGTGTGACTTTTAATCTTAACATTGCAAATTAATTTTATAAAAGTATTTTTGGAGAATGACTTGGAGATAATTGGGTCATATTCCGATGGATAAGAATTTTAATGAAAAAATAAAAGTATACAAGATTTGATATAGTTTGTCTCTTTGATAGCCAAAGAACCATAGATTAAAACCAACTGGTTTTAATACTTTACTTCTGACATTGTCAACTTTTAAAAAATTCGAGAATACCTTATTTCATCTGAGTGTAGGTGGTATTCTTGTATATTCATGGCAGTAGTGTAAATTGGTAAAACGTTCCTGGAGGGTAATCTGGAGAGGCGGATGGAGATTAAATATATATGTTTGTCCATTTAAGTGAATTTTCATAAGGATATGGTAATGTAGTATACTTAATAATAGCATTATTAATAGCAAAAAGTGAATCATCTGTATATCTGTAGTAGACTAGTTAAATCATGTTCCTTTTATGTAGTGGGATCCAGAACTCTGTAGCTATAAATATTACTAGAAAATTGCCCTGCAGTCTAGTGGTTAGGAGGCACGCTTTCACTGCCAAGGGCCAGAGTTCAATCCCTGGTTGTGGGAAACGATCCTGCAAGCCAGGTGGCATGCAGCACCCCGCTACACACACCACCAAAAAAATAATAAATAGGTATCCCTTGACATCGAAAGGGATCTGTGTTTAACTGGCAAGTGAGAAAAGCATATTAAAGTACCATAAAAGCCTCTTGATGAAAGTGAAAGTGGAGAGTGAAAAAGTTGGCTTAAAGCTCAACATTCAGAAAACGAAGATCATGGCATCTGGTCCCATCACTTCATGGGAAATCGATGGGGAAACAGTGGAAACAGTGTGAGACTTTATTTTTTTGGGCTCCAAAATCACTGCAGACGGTGACTGGAGCCATGAAATTAAAAGACGCGTACTCCTTGGAGGGAAAGTTATGACCAATATAGATAGCATATTCAAAAGCAGAGACATTACTTTGCCAACAAAGGTTCGTCTAGTCTAAGGCTATGGTTTTTCCTGTGGTCATGTATGGATGTGAGAGTTGGACTGTGAAGAAGGCTGAACGCTGAAGAATTGATGCTTTTGAACTGTGGTGTTGGAGAAGACTCCTGAGAGTCCCTTGGACTGCAAGGAGATCCAACCAGTCCATCCTAAAGGAGATCAGTCCTGGGTGTTCATTGGAAGGACTGATGTTGAAGCTGAAACTCCAATACTTTGGCCACCTGTTGCAAAGAGCTGACTCATTTGAAAAGACCCTGATGCTGGGAAAGAATGAGGGCAGGACAAGGGGATGACAGAGGATGAGATGGTTGGATGGCATCACCGACTCTGGACGTGGGTTTGGGTGGACTCTGGGAGTTGGTGGTGGACAAGGAGGCCTGGTGTGCTGTGGTTCATGGGGTTACAAAGAGTCGGACATAACTGAGCGACTAAACTGAACTGAGCTGAATCACAGTAGAGACACTAGAGGGAAATCTCGAAAGCCTTTGATCTAGGGCATAGCTAAGAATGCAGCTTTGAACAAATGATCTTTTAAATAGTGCAAGGATTTAATTGAACCCTCTGTTTTATTCAAATGGCCTGGGCATGAAATCACTATTGTAGGTTGTGGCCATTATTTCTTAAAATTCCATAAGGGTAAACATTTTTTTGAGATTTTTGTTTGTGGCATTTGCGTGTGTGGATGCTAGGTCCATGAGAAATAATATTTACATTGTGCATCACAGTCCAGAAACATGAAAATCTCTATAATATAGTAAGCATAAAAGTTATTTTATGTCCACTTGCTTTTTATGTCTATATCCATCCCCCACCATCTTTTTCAACTTCAACATTTTTGAGCTCCTTTAACTTTAAACATATTCTCTTTAGCTATTTCCTACCTTGTACTTTTCACATTTACTTTCCAGAAGAGGAAATTCTAGCATAAATCTTCCTTAGCCTCCTTTACCAAGTCTATTTTGGCATATATTAGACTCAGAAGTGGGTTTATTCTCCTGCTTAAAACTCACTGTTTTCCTTTTACTTTCAGAGTAAAGTCCCAACTGCTTAACTTGACCCAGGAAGCTCTTCATGAGTCTCCATTTTGATTATGGCTCCAGTTTTATCTTACCACAACTCCATACCATCCTACCAAAAGCTTCTTTGATATCCTGTTTCTCTGTGCTCATCGCACTTACACTGTATTCTACTTGTTTTTCTGACTAGATTGTGATTTGTGAGGGCAGATCATATCTGTCCTCCTCAGTTTTGAACCCCTAGCTCATAGTTGACTTAATAAAGATTAAATGAAAAACCACTATTGAACAATAGTAGTTCTAGCTGTAAACATTTATTGTGTTCCTGTTATGTGCTAGTAGTATACAATCATTTATATTTAATTTGAACAGAAATTACTGGTTATATACCTGTTTCATACATGAAGAACCCCAGCAACAGGTTGCGTTACATGCTCAAGGTCACTTAGGTAATAAGCGTTAGAATTATCATATACTCTCTCCTCCCCAACTCCAATTTCAGAATAGAAATTTTTTCCTAATGAAGAAAGTCATGCTTACGTTTTTATTATTTCTCTCTCTTTCAAATATAGCTGGTGTATTTTCAGCAGGCCTTGCTCCAGCTGCATTTGTGCCAAATCCATATATTATTAGTGCTGCTCCTCCAGGGACTGATCCGTATACTGCAGCAGGATTGGCTGCAGCAGCTACATTAGCAGGTAACTTACTGTTCATACTTGTTTTCTTGTTCTGGATTTAGTTTTAATTTTGGGGTAAGCTTTACTTTTGTCTTTTGGGGCAATTTGAAGTTCCTAGGGAAAACTGAAACATATATCCAGAGTGAAATGAAGTTTCCAGAGTTAGTTTATTTTTCAACTATAATGCTACAGGAGAAAACCTAAGTCTAATAACTCTTTTCCTCCTGTGCATAGTTGGTTTACATTTTAGTTTTATAGTTTGAAAAATCTTGCATTAGCAAATCTTTATTCTTGTAATTGATCCCATTTACCCACAGAGACAATGCAAATAAAGTTACTTCTCAGAAAATAAGATGGACACTCACAGGAGCCTCTATCGCAGCTGCCCCCAGATCAGGAATAGTAAACACCCATGTCAGGAATAGGACAAGGTAAAGAGGTTCAGTCTTGAGTGAATGAGTATCTAAAAAGTAAAGTTTAATTAGCAGTATCAGAATAAACAGGCAAGCTGAGGGATGAAAAGGTGGGATTGAGTTGGAAAGAATATATTAGTAAATGTCAAAGCCTGATAACTACCACTCAAAATCTGGACTAAAAAGCAAAAGTATACAGTGTCATGTGTCAATTGTATTGCACTAAAGCTAAAAAAAAAAAATTTTTTTTTTTTTTAAACCAAATTGTATTTCCCATTTAAGTAAGGAAGACTTGTGTACTGGTTTGGCACAATATTATTGAATAAAGTGATTTGTTGTCTAGGGTTTAGAGGGAGAAGTTGTTTTACATTGAGTCAGTTATAGAGACAGGAATGAATTAGTCTTAAGCATGATTTATGTTGGTTACCAAGACAGGAGCAGGGAGATATATCAACTGTGGAAGTGTGTTTCTGTTTCCTTGTTTGAGGCTGCTGATTGACTAACTTTTCGTAACTTGAAGCTGTCAGTGATAAACTCACTGAATTACCACTGATCAATTAATGTTAAATCCGCTTCTGGTAGTTATTTATTATCATGCCTGCAGAACAGGTATTTTTTTCTTAGGCATTTGTGGGTTTCTTAGGTATCTGTGGACCTTTTTTTTTTTTTTAATACACAAGAATTTTAAGACGTGGGAAAAAAATGTTAATTTCAAATTCTTGCTGGATCCCTTAGTTAGCCAACTGACACTAACCTGTCACAATGAGTACTTCTGGTGTAGATCTGCCTGTGATTCCATAAGGATGTGAGCTTTCCTAGTACCATTTAACTGGATGTTAATATGTAAAGTGCTGGTATATCTTAAATACAGAGAATCATTAATCTGTGAATCTATGGAACCTGAAAGAAGCAACTTTAAATGATCATTAGTTTCAAGATAAGGATTCTTGGCATTCTGGACTTACTTAGAATTTCTGAGATCAGTACTGTCCAGTAGAAATAGAACGGGAGCCAGATTGTAACTTAAGCTTTTTTTTCCCCCCCTAGTAACCATATTATAAAAGTAAAAAACATGAACTTAATTTCAGTGATCTGTTTGATTTAACTATTGATTATTGATAGTTTTTATTGATAGGTACTTTTTTTTTAGTGCTAAGTCTTCAAAATCCCCATAGTAAGTATGTATTACATACTTAGAACACATCTCAGTTCAGGCTATTCAACTTTCAACTGTTTAGCCACAGGTAACTTCTGGCTACTTCTGGACAGAGAAATTCTAGCTGGATGTCTGATTCTTTTGTTCTGTTGTGACAGTGTATCCTTTCTTCATAAATCCTTTTCTTAGGTTTTAAGAGTCTTTATTATAGATTTTGCTTAAACTGTCTTTAGAATTATTATTTTTTTTTTTTTGAAGCTTTTCATGTTAGTGGTTCAATTACATTGGACTTCATTTTCTTCTAAAACAAAGTGAAACCAAGAGTTTGACTTTCTAAAATACATGTTAGATACACTAATATGTAATGCTTCCCTCGTAGCTTAGTTGGTCAAGAATCTGCCTCCAATGCAGAAGACCCAGATTCAGTTCCTGGGTTGGGAAGATCCTATGGACAGAGAAGCCTGGCAGGCTACAGTCCATGGGGTCTCAAGAGTCGGACACCAGTTAGTGACTACACCATCACCACCACCAGATACACTAAAATCATATCAATGGAATTTAGGACATATTTGTTTTATCAGCCAGGAAACATGACATGTTAATTATTAATTTAATGGTAGGTCTTATTTTGTGTGATACTACATACTGACCAGAAATTAAATTTTATCTTGGATAAAGTAGATAGAGCAAGAATTTCCTCTGTTTTTCCTGAGTTGCCTTCTTATGCCTGTGTCCCTTTATGATTATATAATATAGTTCATTCTTGTCTTAACTCACTGGTTCCAGTTTCCTAATCACATAAGCACTGACGTTTCATTTATTTTTATGTGATTTTCAATTGCTTTGTGAGAATTGTAACTAATTTTGTTTTCAGATATGAAAAATATTTTAAAATTCTGTTTACAAATAAAATATACTTCTAGCAAGCTTAGTACCAAAATGTTCCCTAGTTTTATGTTACAGTTTACAAATTAAAAGCCAAAAATGTTTTCAGTTAAAAAAATTCCTTTTTAAAAAGAGTGATGAATTGAATATAGGAAGTCTTTATGTTGTCTAATGTTCCTATTTGCCAGTGTCAAGTACATAAACTAGTATTCAATAGATGTTGAAAAGGTGATTAAGTACCCTGTCAGTTCATTTGTCCCTCTTGAGTTTAGCTTCATATCTTTTCATTAATACCACTGCTGCCACCTCTGAATACTTTCTTTTTTTAATAATTCATGCCTTGGTAGACTTTGTCTCTAGTAGAATTGGGAAAGGGGAAAGCAATTCCATGTGGATATAGGATTGTAAGAACATCTACTCTAAGTCTTATACACTGTTCCTTTTTTATGATCTAATAGTAACTGACCAACCTTATTCTATAAAATGTAGTGACTTTTTTTTTTTATTTTTTTGGGGGGGTGGGATGTGGGGTTTAGGTCCGGCAGTGGTTCCACCTCAGTATTATGGTGTTCCGTGGGGGGTGTATCCAGCCAATTTATTTCAGCAGCAAGCTGCAGCTGCGGCAAACAACACCGCAAATCAACAAGCAGCATCACAAGCTCAGCCTGGACAGCAACAGGTATAGGCTTGCCTTCATTAAATAATACCTAAAGAGTCTTTGAAGTTGTATGAGCCCCTTGCATTCAAGCTCTGTGTTTTTTCTCTGTTTAATTTTCCCAGTGTGTTTAGCACAGTACCTATCATATAGTTGATACACAAGTATTACGGTTTTTTTTTCCCGCTAGTTGTAATTATATGAATTTGAATATTTAGTTGTATTCCACTTCTACATTTTCATTTTTGAAACTGTCTTGAAATGTCTTAACAGTTTTTAATTTTTTCTTCACTTCTTAAAGTGTACTCACAGTATTTCTATTAAAGTGATTGTCAGTTCATTTTCTTCTGGGTATTTAAATTACTGTTTTAAATATTAACTTAATATATTTCTGACCAGAAAAAGGAGGTTACTGGGTACTTTGTTTTTAAGCAAAGAAAGATGAAATATTTTCAGTAAAGGTTAGATTTAATTTCTTAAAACAGAAAATGTTTATCTTGAAGATTTTTTTCCCAGTTTCTGCTTTCCTGAAGCTATTTTTGTAAGTAAATGTCAAAAAAAAATTCTGATAAAAATGCCAGAATTCTGGTTGTCACATTTATCATATTTATACCAAAGAAGCAACTTAATGACAAGTACAGTGTTTGTTACTTGGCAGTTGAATTTTCTTTTTAAACTATGTTGATGTTCTGTTAAAGCTGTCCTTTGACTCAGTCCTTGTAGATTATGCCATAGCACCATTTAATACTCTTAAAATCTGTCTTCTTCTGCTACATAAAAAAAATCACATTGCCTAAACATGACCCGTACTTGTGGCATGATGCTTGCTTCCGTGGTTGGACTTGAGATGAATCCCCCTTGTCCTGAACTGTTGAAGTCTTTCCCTTTGTGAAATTAATGTGTATCATGGTTGTGTATTATCACTGCAAGAAGAGCTGTGTATTATGAAGTAGTAAAGTTTGACCATTCTTAAGTTTTCACATTTTTTGATGAAATCTTTGTTCCTTTTGTCACGCTAAGATTTTACAGTTAAAAGCAGCATTTTGCTCACTTTATTAAAGCTTCTAAATCCTAAAAACCTGGTTAAATTTGAAGTTTTCACTCTGCATCACAGTCTTGTAAGAGACTAATTGAGTCATTATATTTAATTTATAGTTTTCAGTCTTAGAAAATTACAAAATTTAAACTTTTTTCTTCATCTGAAATTTTGCCCTTCCCCCCAAATATCTCTCTCATTTTAATGCTACTTTGGTAAGTTAAAAAGCACAAATACTAGAAATAATTTTTTGTGAAGACCTTCTAAAATCTCCATGTTGCTTAATAGATTATGTTCTTGAATTACATAAATTTGTACTTTTTAATGGTAAACTGACATTTCTTTGAATGTAAATATGTTCAAAGAATACCCAAAGGCTATCTGCAATATAAAGTTGTCCAAGATAAATTAATTTGTTATTTTCTAATATCGTTTCTAAGGAAATCATTTGTCCTTTGTAGGTTCTCCGTGCTGGGGCAGGTCAGCGCCCTCTTACTCCCAATCAGGGCCAGCAAGGGCAGCAAGCTGAATCACTTGCAGCAGCAAATCCAACTTTGGCTTTTGGTCAGGGTCTTGCTACCGGCATGCCAGGTATATAGTTGGTTAATTGTGGAAATTTGGATAGATTTAAAAGGTCTAAAGTAGATTGTCATACCGAGGAGTGAGAAAAATCAACACGCCTTAAAATCCTACACTGCAATAAATTATTTAGAACTCAGGTGCCAATAGGTGAAAGCAGTATCTTTTGTGAAACTTAATGACAGGGATGACAAATGTGCATTAGAATTCTCAAAAACTTTCTTAGTCTGTTTATAGTGTGAATCATAGCGTCTTTCTAATGGAGCATAGCCCAGAATTCTTAATGCAGTGCTTTAAGAAATAAAACCATTTGTTAGCATGTAAGACAAAACCTATTTGCCATTCCTGCCTTACAAGGTTAGTCATTTAATTAGTTAATGTTGAGAAATGTACAGCTAACATTTTCCACTTAGGACTTAGTTCAGCCTTATTTAGTACATTTATAGTATTTTAATCTATTGGTATTTAAAACCTAATGGCATCAGTATTTAGTAAATTTTCTGCCCGTTGCTGCAGTACAACTTTTAGAAAAGACCAGCAAAATACATTTTTTGTGAAGTTAATTTGTGTGAAAATTACTACTTTAATAGTAGTGAAAGATGGAAGGTATTTTTCTTAAGCTAATAATGTGGCACTTGTTATGTTTTTAAAGTGAAATTTAAAGGTTACATTTGAATGTCTGTAGATAATACATCACCTCCTATTCTATTCCTTCATATCTCTGTACTCCTAAAGACCCACTTTTAAGCATGCTGTTTTTTCACTTTTAGTATAAGAGTACTCCTTTAACTATGTAGAGTGCAGCTGACCCATGAACAATCACTGGTTTAAACTGTGTGGGTTCACTTGTACTTGAATCTTTTTCAGTAAAGATGTACTACAGCACTAGTCTGTGGTTGATTCAGTCCTGCAGGTGCAGAATAGTGGGTGTGTAGGGTTGACTGTAACGTTACATGCAGATTTTTAGTTGCACAGAGAGTCAGTGCCCCTAATACCTGTGCTGTTCAAGAGTCAACTGTACTTATTAATGAAATACATGTTCCAGTTTCATTTAATTGTGCTGTAGATAAATTTTTTCTTCAGATCATGTAGGAGATGTGTTTAATGCATTGGAGAAGGTCCCGACTTACATGATTGAGGGTTTTTTAAGATGCTACTAAGTATTTCTTTATATTGTTTTGAGGAATTCTGTATCAATTACATTCTGTTCTCTCTGAAATTCTAAAGTCAGAATTTTTTGTCTTGGTTAGCCTACTTAATGAAAAAGGATGTTAATACTGTCTATGAAATACAAATGATAGTAGAAGAGGGCTATTCTCATTATTTTCCTTTTTTACCCCAGCTATATCCTTGCTTCATGGACGCTTCTGTCCCAGAGCTGCTGTAGATTAGAGACCTGGCAAAAGCAGCCCTTTGTGAAATGGACTGTGAAGCTGAAATGATAGGCACATGGAGGGATGGAACAAAGCTAAAAAGAACTGAACTGGGAGTTTATGAAAGCCCCTGCTACGACTATTCTGGGTCCCTCTTGAAGAGTCACAGAGTACCATAGTCCTTCCTTACTAGATTCTAAATAGGACTGTGATTTAGAGAATGCTTCTGGCCTGTGTATATTTGCTACTCCCTTTTACTGTTGCTTATTTTTTTTAGACTTTTGATGCTGGTCCTATTATTTACTTCCTATAAATGCCTTTGCTCCTGTTCCTCATGTTCAGCTCATGTTCTTGTTGACTTAAAAACATCAAGGTATTTTGCTATTAATTTTATCAACTTTGATCTTCTCAAAATTTATTTTTATGTTCACTTCCGTTCTATAAGAAAGCTCTTTTTTGCTTTTTTGTTTTGTTTTGTTCACCAGTGAACTCTATGTTGGTAATCCTAACAGAAAACCACATTTTACCATATATTTGTCTATAAAGAATTGATTATCTTTGGAGTGATGAGAAGTTTAAAAGCAGGTAAAACTTTTAGGAAGAAATCAGGTCATTTTACCTAATCTTCTGAGCCACAACATTTAGTTCCTTTATGACTACAAATGTAAAAATCACTTTCATAAAAAGGGCTTTACTAGAATTAATATTGTTGTTCCCAAGTGACATGTTGATTGTTTATATCATTCTCTCACTATGAAACTTTTCTCTGTCTTCTGTGCTTCATCCTGTGCTTCACCAGGACTATGATGAAATAATTCTCCTTTATTCAGATAGTTACATAGTTATAAAATTTTATGTGCTAATAAAGGATCTTGCTTAGGAAAATTGGTTTTTGTTTCTTCAAATCTTACAGAGTTCTTAGCTTTTCCACATTCTGTGTTTCACTTCTCATCCATTAAATCCCTATTCCTTGTACTATGTTGATTATAGACTTTCAGTCCTTCTGCATGACTATATATGCCATCCATTGTTTCTTAGTCTTATATTTTCAGTCTTTTTCCCTCTGCCACCTCCTTTTCTATAACCACTATGATACTAGTCTGCCTCTTCATCCTAAAAAACTTTCTCTCTTGTGCTCCCCTCTTACTCAATTGATCCCTTTGAGAATTTATATTCTATCTCACACTGCTTTTTTAAGCCCTGCCTCCATGATTCTTTTTCAGTAGTTCTTATATAACTCAGTGCCAGAGTATGACTTCCTCTCCATCCTTATTTTTCTTCATTCTTAATTCTTTGTTGTATGTCTAACTTTCTGAAACTCCTCTCCCCTACATTTGTGTGATATTTTACTCTCCTGGCTTTCCCATCTTTCTCATTGCTTTTTGTCGGTCTCCCTTTCCTCGGTATATCAGTGAAACGTAAATGACAGTCTAGTTTAGTGACTAGATGCTTTTGGAGTCAGATCTGCCTTATTACTCTACCACTTGATTGTGTGACCTTGACCAATTTGCTTTCCTCTTTGAGCCTCAGTTTCTGTATTGGAAAAATAGAGATGCTTTATATACCTTCTGTAGGAGAATCTTAACTGGTTTCACTTTTCACCTATTATTCCTGTGCCAGTACACCAAGTGAGTTTACATCTGCATCTTGGATTCTTTTCTGAACATGTAACACATTACTACCTTTGTACAAAATATTACCATGTGTATGTTCCTGCTATTCCTTAAACTGAAAATGTCCCCAAATGAGCTCACTTCTCCCAGACTTGCTTATCTTACTATTTACCCTATTTCACTATTAACTTCCTTCTCTACTTGAGCTAGAAATTTTTTACTTCATCCTCAGAGTCATCTTTAAGTCTTAATTTTTTCTATGCCCACTTTCAGTGACTTGCCAATTCTTGGTTATTCTATCTCATGTTCCCTTCTTTTCATCTCTGCTATACTTGTTCAGCCTCTCCCATGTCCTCCCACTAACTCTGTAAGCCTTTAGTCTCTTCAGTTTATTTCTTTTTATTCTTTTGGTTACCTTTCAAAATTCCAGGTTAGTTTATACTATTCTGGTTGCTAGTGAAGTTGCTCAGTCGTGTCTGACTCTTTGCGACCCCATGGACTGTAGCCTACCAGGCTCCTCCGTCCATGGAATTTTCCAAGCAAGAATACTGGAATGGGTTGCCATTTCCTTCTCCAGGGGATCTTCCCAACCCAGGGATGGAACCTGCATCTCCCGCGTTGCAGGCAGATGCTTTACCATCTGAGCCACCACAGAAGCCCCATTTCCATTAATCTAGCTCCAAACTACTTTTTAAACTTATCAACAGTTTCCCGGTTCTGTACTTTAACACACTAGACCACAGACTGTTCCACAAACATCCTTTTATGCTTTTAGCCCTAGCCAACATTTTTCCTTTAGAATACCTTTTTATAAATTTTTAGCAAAATTGTGATATATAGTTTTGCATTTTCCTTTTTAGAGCCTTGCTTTATACTTGTGATTAACTTTCCTTTTCGTCTTTTAATATGATCCTTTTCATGAAGCCTTTATGAATCTTTCCCAGTGCTTGTTCATGAATAATTATTCCTTTTGGGACTTCCCTAGTGGTCCAGTGATTTAAAACTCAGTGTTTCCAATGCAGGGGGCATGGGTTCGACCCCTGGTTGGGGAACTAAAATCCTGCCTGCCATGCGGCATGGCAAAAAAAGGAACAAAATAATAATCATTTTTGCTTTTGTCATTCTTGTGGCACATAACTTGCTCCTTTCTTTAGTACTTCTGTCTGCCTTGTGTTTCATTTAGCTATTTGTGATTTGTTAATTATTTTAGCATGTTTGGAGGTGGAAAGTGTCTTAAAATTAAAGTGAAAGAGTTATGTATTTCTCCCTAAGGGAAGTTATTTGATCAATGTCAGGTCTGCAAATAAGTGGCATTTTAGGATTAAGAATATAGTACGTTACCTTCTCTATGAATTGTGTAATTCTTGAGTGTGGGGAGTGTGTCTTTTTTAATCTCTTGTGTTTTATCAAGCTCTTTAAGTAACAAAGATAATATAATAGAAATTAGAAACTTTTGAACTCATTGATTATGAAAATGCTGCATATTTAAACTTGTTTACTACACCTAAAAGCAAAACATAGAAGAGGAGTATATTGGCCTTTTCTTTTTAATTGAAGTACAGATGATTTACAATGTTGTTAGTTTCAGATGTAGAGCTCAGTTATATGTGTATATTCCTTTTCAGATTCTTAAAGGCTATTACAAAATACTGAGTACAGTTTCTGTGCAACACAGTCGGTCCTTGTTAGTTATATTTTTTGTACGTGGTGTATATGTTAATCCGAAACTTCTCTGTTCCCTCCTTTCCCTTTTGTAACTGTAAGTTTGTTCTCTATGTCTGTGGATCTGTTTTTGTTTTGTACATAAATTCACTTGTATCTTTTTTTTAAGATTCCTTGTCTTTCTTTATCTGGCTTACTTCACTTAGGATGATAATCTCTAGGTCCATCCATGTTTCTGAAAATGGCTGGAGTATATAGGCTTGAATACATACATTAGAAAATAAATTTCTATCTGGGAACCATAAAATGAAGAGAATAAATTCTAAGAATTATAGAAGGAAATAATAAAGATCGAAACTGATGTAGATGAAATAGATGACAAACATACAATTTAAAGGGTCAAGTTATCTCAAAAGTTGCTTCTTTAAAAAGACTAATAAAATTATTAACCTCTTAGAGGTTCATAAAAAAAAAGATAAAGAGACAAGACATAAATAACCAATATCAGAAAAATTGAATAATCATAACAGGATATTAGGAATCAATCTCATGTTAGGAAATTGTAAACAAAATGGACAAATAATGAGAAAAATATTATCAGAAAGATTCAATGATATATAGAAAGTCTGAAGTTCATTACTGTTAAGTCAATTGATTAATCAAAAAAAATAAAAAAATAAAAAAGAAGTCTTGCAAGAAAATTCCAGTCTAACACAACTTTTTTGGTGAATGATACTAGGCATTCAAGGAAGAAGTAGTTTTTAAATTTTTAAAACTGTACAGAATAGAAAAAGACTGGTCTCCCCATGCCATTTTATGGTGCTAGCTTAATCTTGATGTTAAAAAAACCTGTCAAGCGTGCAGAAAAGGAAAATTATAGGCCAATCAGACTTATGAACATGGATTTATAAATCCTGAAATACTAGCAAACCAGATCTGGCAATATAAAGCAGGATGATACATCATGAACAAGTTGGATTTTATCCCAAGAATGCAAGATGAGCATTAGTAACTCATACAGTATAATTTTCCACATTGAAAGATTAAAATAAGAGAGACAAATCATAAGAATTTCTCAAAAGATGCAGGAACATTATAATAAATTTATATATTGACTTACAGATATGAATCAGAAGATTTAATATGCTGGGAAGTCAAAGAGAATTAAACAACCCACCCCACCTTCAAAGGATGACAGACTTCCTATTTATACTCAGTATTTGAAAGTTTTCCATCTAGGATTGGGAAAAAGACAAGGAATTCTGCTAATGATACTTCTCTTAAATGTTGTATTAATGATCCTAGCCAGTGCTATATAACATGAGAGAAATTTGAATAAAATGAAAAGGCTTTGTAAAGAGAAAAATAATTGTCATTTGCAGAATATATGATTATAGTAACTGAATCTGCAGATACAATATTAGAATTAATGTGTTTTTGCTAAGGTTGTCAGATGTAGAAATTAAGCATAAAATCTTTACTGTCAGCCATAACATTTTTTTTTTTTTTTTGGTCAGGTTAGTTCCCCACCAGGGATTGAACCAAGCCCACAGCAATAAAAACACAAGTCCTAAACAGTGGACAGCCAGGGAACTCCCAACACTATAATGTTTTGAAATGTAAAATTTGACAGTAGTAAGTACCTAGGAATAAGTCTTAAAAAATGTACAGTTTCCTTGGGAAAACAGCTTTGTTTAGACATTAAGTTCAGTTGAGTTCACTCACCCAGTTGTGTCCAACTCTTTGCGACCCCATGGAGTGCAGGACGCTGGGGTTCCCTGTCCATCACCAACTCCTGGAGCTTCCATTGACTTGGTGATGCCATCCAGCCATATATCTCATCCTCTGCCGTCAGTTCTTTGCATCAGGTAGCCAAAGTATTGGAGTTTCAGCTTCAGCATCAGTCCTTCCAATGAACATTCAGTACTCATTTCCTTTAGGGTGGACTGGTTGGATCTCTCCTTGCTGTCCAAGGGACTCTCAGGAGTCTTCTCCAATACCACAGTTCAAAAGCATCAATTCTTTGGCACTCAGCTTTCTTTATAGTCCAACTCTCATATCTATACATGACTACTGGAAAAACCATAGCTCTGACTATATGGACCTTTGTTGGCTAAGTAATATCTCTGCCTTTTAATATGCTATCTAGGTTGGTCATAACTTGCCTTACAAGGAGCAAGCGTCTTTTAATTGCATGGCTGCCGTCACCATCTGCAGTGATTTTGGAGTCCAAAACAATAAAATCTGTCACCATTTCCATTATTTCCCCATCTTTTTGCCCTGAAATAATGGGACCAGATGCCATGGTCTTAGTTTTCTGAATGTTGAGTTTTAAGCCAACTTTTTCATTCTCCTCTTTCACTTTCATCAAGAGGCTCTTTAGTTCCTCTTTACTTTCTGCCATAAGGGTGGTGTCATCTGTGTATCTGAGGTTATTGATATTTCTCCCAGCAGTCTTGATTCCAGTTTGTGCTTCATCCAGGCCAGCATTTCACATGATGTACTCTGTTTATAAGTTAAATAAGCAGGGTGACAGTATATAGCCTTAACATACTCTTTTCTCAGTTTGGAACCAGTCTGTTGTTCCATGTCCAGTTCTAACTGGTGTTTCTTGACCTCCATACAGATTTCTCAGGAGAAATTTCTCTTTCAGAATTTTCCACAGTTAATTGTGATCCACACAGTCAAAGGCTTTGGCGTAGTCAGTAAAGCAGAAGTAGATGTTTTTCTGGAACTCTCTTGCTTTATAGACGATCTAACAGATGTTGGCAATTTGATCTCTGGTTCTTCTGCCTTTTCTAAATCCAGCTTGAAAGTCTGGAAGTTCATGGTTCACATACTGTTGAAGCATGGCTTGGAGAATGTTGAGCATTACTTTGCTAGTGTGTGCAGTGAGCACAATTGTGCAGTAGTTTGAACATGCAAAATGATAGGGTACTGAAAGAGGAACTCCCCAGGTCAGCAGGTGCCCAATATGCTACAGGAGATCAGTGGAGAGATAACTCCAGAAAGAATGAAGGGATGGAGCCAAAGCAAAAACAATGCCCAGTTCTGGATGTGACTGATGATAGAAGCAAGGTCCGATGCTGTAAAGAGCAATATTGCATAGGAACCTGGAATGTCAGGTCCATGAATCAAAGCAAATTGGAAGTGGTCAAACAGGAGATGGCAAGAGTGAATGTCGACATTCTAGGAATCAGCAAACTAAAATGGACTGGAATGAGTGAATTTAATTCAGATGACCATTATATCTACTACTGCTGGCAGGAATCCCTTAGAAGAAATGGAATAGCCATCATGGTCAACAAAAGAGTCCGAAATGCAGTACTTGGATGCAATCTCAAAAATGACAGAATGATCTCTGTTCGTTTGTTTCCAAGGCAAACCATTCAGTATCACAGTATTCCAAGTCTGTGCCCCAACCCGGAACGCTGAAGAAGCTGAAGTTGAACGGTTCTATGAAGACCTACAAGACCTTTTAGAACTAACACCCAAAAAAGATGTCCTTTTCATTACAGGGCACTGGAATGCAAAAGTAAGAAGTCAAGAAACACCTGGGGTAACAGGCAAATTTGGCCTTGGAATATGGAATGAAGCAGGGCAAAGGCTAATAGAGTTTTGCCAAGAGAACGCACTGGTCATAGCAAACACCCTCTTCCAACAACACAAGAGAAGACTACACATGGACATCACCAGATGGTCAACACCAAAATCAGACTGATTATGTTCTTTGCAGCCAAAGATGGAGAAGCTCTATACAGTCAGCAAAAACAAGACCAGGAGCTGACTGTAGCTCAGATCATGAACTCCTTATTGCCAAATTCAGACTTAAATTGAAGAAAGTAGGGAAAACCACTAGACCATTCAGGTATGACCTAAATCAAATCCCTTATGATTATACAGTGGAAGTGAGAAATAGATTTAAAGGGCTAGATCTGATAGAGTGCCTGATGAACTATAGACAGAGGTTCATGACATTGTACAGGAGACAGGGATCAAGACCATCCGCATGGAAAAGAAATGCAAAAAAGCAAAATGGCTATCTGGGGAGGCCTTACAAATAGCTGTGAAAAGAAGAGAAGTGAAAAGCAAAGGAGAAAAGGAAAGATATAAACATCTGAATGCAGTTCCAAACAATAGCAAGAAGAGATAAGAAAGCCTTCCTCAGCAATCAATGCAAAGAAAGAGAGGAAAACAACAGTCTTTCTTCTGAAAAGACTAGAGATCTCTTCGAGAAAATCAGAGATACCAAGAGAACATTTCATGCAAAGATGGGCTGGATAAAGGACAGAAATGGTATGGACCTAACATAGCAGAAGATATTAAGGAGAGGTGGCAAGAATACACAGAAGAACTGTACAAAAAAGATCTTCATGACCCAGATAATCATGATGGTGTGATCACTCACCTAGAGCCAGAGATCCTGGAATGTGAAGTCAAGTGGGCCTTAGAAAGCATCCCTACGAACAAAGCTAGTGGAGGTGATGGCATTCCAGTTGAGCTATTTCAAATCCTGAAAGATGATGCTGTGAAAGTGCTGCACTCAGTGTGTCAGCAAATTTGGAAAACTCAGCAGTGACCACAGGACTGGAAAAGGTCAGTTTTCATTCCAATCCTAAAGGAAGGCAATGCCAAAGAATGCTCAAACTACCGCACAATTGCACTCATCTCACACACTAGTGAAGTAATGCTCAAAATTCTCCACGCCAGGCTTCAGCAATACGTGAACTGTGAACTTCCATATGTTCAAGCTGGTTTTAGAAAAGGCAGAGGAACCAGAGATCAAATTGTCAATATCTGCTGGATCATGGAAAAAGCAAGAGAGTTCCAGAAAAACATCTATTTCTGCTTTATTGACTATGCCAAAGCCTTTGACTGTGTGGATCACAATAAACTGTGGAAAATTCTGAAAGAGATGGGAATACCAGACCACCTGATCTGCCTCTTGAGAAATTTGTATGCAGGTCACGAAGCAACAGTTAGAACTGGACATGGAACAACAGACTGGTTCCAAATAGGTAAAGGAGTTCGTCAAGGCTGTATATTGTCACCCTGCTTATTTAACTTACATGCATCATGAGAAACGCTGGGCTGGAAGAAGCACAAGCTGGAATCAAGATTGCCAGGAGAAATAGCAGTAACCTCAGATATGCAGATGACACCCTCCTTGTGCAGAAAGTGAAGAGGAACTAAAAAGCCTCTTGATAAAAGTGAAAGAGGAGAGTGAAAAAGTTGGCTTAAAGCTCAACATTCAGAAAACGAAGATCATGGCATCTGGTCCCATCACTTCATGGGAAATAGATGGGGAAACAGTGGAAACAGTGTGAGACTTTATTTTTCTGGGCTCCAAAATCACTGCAGATGGTGATTGCAGCCCTGAAATTAAAAGACGCTTACTCCTTGGAAGGAAAGTTATGACCAACCTAGATAGCATATTGAAAAGCAGAAACATTACTTTGCCAACAAAGGTCCATCTAGTCAAGGCTATGGTTTTTCCAGTGGTCATGTATGGATGTGAGAGTTGGACTGTGAAGGAAGATGAGCACCGAAGAATTGATGCTTTTGAACTGTGGTGTTGGAAAAGACTCTTGAGAGTCCCTTGGACTGCAAGGAGATCCAACCAGTCCATTCTAAAGGAGATCAGCCCTGGGATTCCTCATGCGAAGCGTTGACTCACTGGAAAAGACTCTGATCCTGGGAGGGATTAGGGGCAGGAGGAGAAGGGGACGACAGAGGATGAGATGGCTGGAAGGCATCACTGACTCGATGGACGTGAGTCTCAGTGAACTCCGGGAGTTGGTGATGGACAGAGAGGCCTGGTGTGCTGCGATTCATGAGGTCGCAAAGAGTCGGACACTACTGAGTGACTGGACTGAACTGAACTACTGAACTTAAACATTCTTCGGCATTGCCCTTCTTTGGGACTGGAATAAAAACTGACATTTTCCCGTCCTGTGGCCACTTCTGAGATTTCCAAATTTGCTGGCATGTTGAGTGCAGCACTTTCACAGCATCATCTTTTTAGAATTTGAAATAGCTCAATTGGAATTGCATCACCTCCACTAGCTTTGTTCAAGGAGACCTAAATACCATTGGGCAACTCAATGCTTTAAACATGTCACTTCTTCCCATATTAACCTATAGTTTCAATGCATTTCCAATCAGAGCCCAATGGGTTTTTACTGTGGCCTTTTTTGACAGCTGATACTAAAATTTAAGGAAAATGCCGAGTCAAGATTTGCCACAATACTCTTACTAAAGGACAAAAATGAGTAAAAGGACTTGGTCTATTCTGACTTATACTCTAGGGTAAAATTTTACTCTAAAGCTGCAGTGGAATTACTCCACGGAGAGACATAGAGACCCCAAAAATGAGATCCCAAAAGGAATCGACACCTACCTAATTAGTAGCAAAAAAAAAAAAAAAAAAAACAGCAAAAAACAATAAGGGGGAAGAACTTGTTTTATAAATAAGGTGAAAGAAAGAAAATTGATTCTTTAAGCAACAAATTGTTCAAATTGGGATCTGTGACATACCCTGTGTTCATTAATCATTTACGTTTTAGATTTTAGACCTGTGTGGGAAGGTGGAATTTTAAAGGTTATTAGAAGATAATATAGGGAAATTTTGTTATGAAAATAAAAGAAATAATAAATTTGAACCCATTACTTCAAAAGTCACCAGAAAGAGAATGACAGGTCAGGCTAGGAATGGAAAAGGAAACTGTGGAACACTTGAATTACAGCATACATAAGGAATTATAAATCAATAAGAGAGCTTCTCTGGTGTCTCAGTGGTAAAGAATCTGCCTGCCAGTGTAAGAGACACTAGTTCAATCCCTCATCCGGGAAGATCCCATATGCCTCGGAGCGCCTCAACTCCGTGCACCACAGATGCTGAGCCTGTGTTGTAGAAACTGGGAGGCACAGCCATTGAGCCCTTGAGCTGCAGCTCCTGAAGACCTCATGCCATAGAGCTCATGCTCCTCAACAGAAGCCACTGCAAAGAAAAAGCCTCACACCACTAGAGAAAAGCTCTTGCAGCAGCAAAGACCCAGCACAGCCAAAAATAAAATTATTTTACAGAATAAATAAATTAAAAATAAATCAATAACAAAATACAGCCAGTAGGAAAATGGGTGAGAGAAACTTTGAGGAGTTGTTTTCCCAAGAGGAAATGCAGAGGCACAATTAGCATATGAAAGGACACCCAGCTTCCTTCTGAGGAAAGAAAGTCAAAACCGCAACCGAATGCTTCTGCCTGTCTTTCAGATTGGCCAGTTTTTAAAAGTCTGATAGTTCATCAAGTATTTTTAAAGTCATGGAGCAATGGGAACTCTTAATACCAAGGTGGTTAAGTGTGTAAATTTACACAACCACTTTGAAGGCAGTTTGGCATTATTACCAAAGTTTGAAAATACACATACCCTTTAACTCAGGGTGTCAGCTGCTATACATCTTAGGTTAGAGAAATATGTACACAGAATACACCAGTATACACATAAGAAAATGTTTATGGCAGTACTGTTGGCAGTGGTCCCAAACTGGGAACAGTGTAAATGTAGAATGGATAAATTTATCATGGTATTTGTTTAGTGAGGTGCTACACAATAGTGAAAATGGAAACAAAGTCTACTATAACAACATGGATGAATTGTATGTAAAATTTTTTAAATAATTCAAACCAAATAATTGTTTAGAGAGAGACCATTTATGGAAAGTAGGATGTTGTGTAACTCTGAAGATCCCCTGGAGAAATGGAGAAGGAAATAGCAACCCACTCCAGTATTCTTGCCTGGGAAATCCCATGGACAGAGGAGCCTGGCGGGCTACAAGTCCATGGGGTCACAAAGAGTCGGACATGACCTAGCGATTAAACAACAAAAGGAAAGAGAAGATTGTGGTAGAGCAGGGACTTACAAGAGGTGGGTGCCAGGCAGTTTTCTATTTCTATTCTTGACTTGCATGGAGGTTATACTTTTTTGTGTTGTAATCATTATAATGTACTTTTGATTTTTGCACTTTTTATGTTTTATTTCACAATAATAAATGTTTTAAACACTTAAGAAGTATAATGTTCTGCTAAACAAGAACATTTTCTGGTAAAGAAAAAATTTATTCTCAGCCCCTTTTCTGTAGCTCCCCTCTGGTCCTTTTTATAGCAAAATTCAAAAGCATTTCTGTACTTGTTACAGTTCTTCCATTCTTTACTAAACTCACCACAGTGACTATCATCCTTACCAGAATGACTTCCATATTGTTAAATTCATTAGTCTGGTTCTCAACTCTTAATGCCTTTTAGCAGCATTTCTCATTGTTAATCGCTCAGTCTTCATTCAAATTCTTTTTTCTTTGGCCTCCAGGAGACCCCTGTGTTCCGATTTGGTTTATTTCTTCCTGGCTGTTTCCTCTCAGTCTTTTCCTTGGTTCCTCCTCTCTCCAGCCTCTTAATGTGAAGTACCCTACCCTTTTATTTTCTTGGTGGTTGGATTATTTTTAGCAGCTAATAACATGCTTATATTGACCACTCCCTTATTTATAAATCCAACCTGAACTTCTCTATTAAACTCCAGACTTGCATATTCTATATGACAGTTACAGTTGGATATCTGATAACCTTCTCAAATTATTATGTTCATTGTATGAGGAGAGGTCTTTGAAAATTATTACCAATTAGTTCTCCTGAGAGGAGAGGTCATTCCCTCCTATATTTTGCCCTGTGCAGCCCTTCATTTGGCTGGTCCTCCTAATTCATATCCATTGTAATAAAGCTGCAATTGTGAATCAGAGTTACTGCATTTTATTAAAACAGCCTTTACATGTGAAAGTTTTGATCCTAGTTTAGAAGGTGGTGGTTAAATTTTAAAATATCCGAGGTTGCTAGTACATTTTTGCACGTGGTCCTCACACTTTTGAGCCTGAGTCTTTGTTACTATATAAGACAGCCTTTCTCAACCTGAGTCCTGGGAGAGAATAAACCTGTTGCCTTAAAGTATCCACTGTATGTATGTATGTATATCTATATATAGGGAGAGGTAGATATATAGAGAGATAGATAACTTCTGCCCATGCATCTTGAGTGGTATTTGTTATTTTGGATCATCTTTGAGAAAATTGGCAAAAAAGTCACTTTTCTGTTCTGTGGTTCAGATGAAGAACTGAGAAAGTCTGTGAAGAGAGAAACTACTCTTCCTATAATTCTGAACAGTGCAAATTGTCACCTCCCTTGTGGTCAAGGCTGTAATACAACGAATGCCTAAGTTATTTTTATTCAGACTCTAGCTTTTGAGAACCTTTACAAATTGACTGTTAAACTTTATGATTTTAAGTTACCTGTTTATATCATGATTTTATCTTTAAAGGATTGCTTGCAAATGAAAATCTAAGGGAATGCTATCAATGAGGCACTTGGTTTAGAAATTTACTAAAATTGCCTACTGTTTTCCCTCACTTCCCTTAGTCTTTATCCATTCTCCTCTCAGGAGAACTAATTGGTGGTAATAATTTTCAAGCATCAGCCCTTGATTACTTACAGTTTCAAAAGCAAAGACTATGTCTCATCATTCCGTGGTCCATAAGCAAGAGGCATTGCTGTCAAAATTTAGGGAAAACATTTATTTAGGCTTTGTTAGATTTTCTTTTACTTAGTAATACTTTCTCAGATGTGTTTGTTTTTTATATAGTAACTAATGGTTTTATATTCACAATAAAAATAGCTATGTTTGCTGGTTGATAAAAACAACTGTGGGAGAAAGTAAATAACATGCTTTCTATATTAATGTTTTCATTGGTAAACATTTATTTTGCTATTATCTAGGCTATCAAGTACTAGCTCCAACTGCCTATTATGATCAGACCGGTGCCTTAGTGGTTGGCCCTGGGGCAAGAACTGGCCTTGGAGCTCCAGTTCGATTAATGGCTCCAACACCTGTTTTAATTAGTTCAGCAGCAGCACAAGCTGGTAAGTGTAACTGACATTTTCTGGGGTAATAATTTTCTGGTGGTGTTTGAGATATTTTAAAAATAGAAAATGGTTTTCTGGGTAGTTTTAAGAAGTGTCTGAAATTTATTTTATAGCAGCGGCAGCAGCAGCTGGAGGAACTGCAAATAGTCTCACAGGCAGCACAAATGGTCTGTTCCGGCCAATTGGCACTCAGCCACCACCGCAGCAGCAGCAGCAGCAGCAGCAGCCAAGCACTAATCTGCAGTCTAATTCATTTTATGGGAGCACTTCTCTGACTAATAGCTCCCAGAGCAGTTCTTTATTTTCTCACGGACCTGGCCAGCCTGGAAGTACATCTCTTGGCTTTGGAAGCAGTAGCTCTTTGGGTGCTGCTATAGGCTCAGCCCTCAGTGGATTTGGTTCATCAGGTAAGTTTCTTTTTAAGATTAGTGTACTCTGCTAAGTGGACATGAGGTACATGTATTTGTTTTTAATATTAATATGAACAATAGCTAGTAGTGTAGAAAGGACAGGTTTATTGGTTTAGTTTTGTAGACAGAAGGAAACCTCTTGCAGTGTTTATGAATGTTTAACCCATTTCAAGCAGCCCATTCTTTACTCAAATATAATATATTTTCCCCTGGCCTTAAGAATTATACTACTGTAATTTTTGTTTTAGTAAGATTTGTTTGGGCTAATAAATATGCTTGTTACTAGCTCTTCCCTTTTCCCTATAATATTAATGTTAGAGGCAGTAAAAACTTTGCCATCTTAAGTTTCTGATATTTTAAAATAATAATTATCTGTGCTCATCAGATGATTTATTCTGATTAAATGTTAATGAATATTTATGGTCCCTATTTGGTATAATATATAAAAATAAAATATAATGAAATGTTCTAAACAGAAGCCCCTATGATAAGGATGCCTATCTTTATTTTAGGTTAAACAACTTAGCCTTTATCACTAAAAATACATTTAAAAAGACTCCCCTACCTCGTATCCTAGTTTTATGCATAATACTTAAGAAATCCAAATTTTAAATAGCTTCACAAAATAAATAATGTACCCATAGAAGCTGATTTTGTAACTGAGAAAGAGCTGAAATCAGAAGAGGCCCACCTTGACACCCTGTTGACACATGTATTATTAGTCTCTGGTGTTTCCAGAGTGTTCAGGAAACGTTAGGGGAAAAACAGCTTACTCTCATTCTCTTGGTATAATTGGACAGCCTTTTCTTTATAAGGGACATTTATTCACACCTCAAGAAATGTTTTATTTCTCTGGTGTCCTTGAGTCTTAAAATCTGCTTCTCGTCTGTTTTCCTGCCACATGAAATTATATTCTTTTCTGGTGTGAAAAAATGGCCAAACTAACACATGCCAGTCATTACTAACTATTTTTGCCAGTTTTCTAAGAAAGTATCTTCTTAACTCTTTGAAGGTTTTTAATAGGGATGGTCCAGAACACCTATTAACTTTTAGGTGCATAGTTCTTTTTTGATATAATGAGATACAAAAAGGAAATATCGTATTTACCTAATAAAAAAATTGCCTAAAGAATGGGCATGGGAACTTCTCAGGAAAAATCTAGTGAACATAGAGACTATTCAGTCTTTTAATTTTCCTATTTGATCTGTTTGATTACTTTTGGAGCTTACTATTTTAATATGTAGCCCAGGCACTCTCATAGACTCATTTTTTGTTTCTAACAGTTGACAAGCAGTTGCCCCAGATAATCCTAGATTGCTGAAGCAAATCAAAAGAACAGATAATTAAAAAAAAACTTTTGTGGAAATAACTAGTTTCTGTAGATTTGTAGGCCGAAAATAATACAGGAAAAATAGAGAAAAGATAAATATCCTGTTCCCTTTGTAATAATAAAATGTCACTGATAGTCTGGTATACTCCCAAATTCCCCTGTTTCTTTATTTGTTAAGACCCTTCCTGCTGTATTCAGGAGCTGATTAGTCATCAACATTTTGTTCTCTGTAGTTGTCCCCTGCAGATGCCTCTGCCAAAAAATTATCATCTTCATTCTCCCTTCTTTATGAGCATTGCTTTACTCCATTCTGATTTCCAGCTTGGGGTACCTCTGTTTCACCTTGCTTCAGAGGACATTAACAATTGCTATCCCTAAATACCAGTAAAAAACCTACCATCTCCCTCCTCTTGGACATTTTGTGAGTGGAAGTGCTGCACTTACATACCCTTCGAAATCTACCCATTACCGTTTCACATTATGGCAATTGCATCCCTATATGAAATCTGAAATATGCTTATATGCCCATGTACATATACAGTACCATGTACACAGTCACTCTCTTACCCATATGGTGAAATTATTAATACTTTAACAGTGTTAGTTAAATACCCTGGTTTATAACTCAAATCGCCAGGAAGTTTAGCCATTGTAATATAGAGATTAAATCACCATTTCTACAACCTGTTATTTAAAATTTTCTTTTACAGTTGAAAGTTCGTGATTTAACATTTTATCCACAATTGATATTTGATTAGTGACTCCATTGTTGTTGTCTAGCCTCTTAAATATTTTAGGGATATTTTGTTTTCTGTTTTATAGTCATACTGTTGCAGATAGTTTAGGCAGATAGTAAAATTTAAGAAGCCAGCTTGTTTACGTTTAAAATAAAGCTGTTTCTGAATTACTTTTAAATGTTTTGCTTGGCTTTTCCTTTTTAGAGGAAAATGATATTGCATGTGTCAAAACTATGGTTTCTTTGATGATTTGCCAGGGGAATGATAGTGCTGCTGCTCTCATTTAGAGGGCTTTTGTCTTTTTCCTTGTCAGTTAAATGTTTTCTGAAATAAATAGAAATTACAAATGTAGCCATGTTTTAGAAAAATCACTTTGACAGTGTCCTTTTAAATTAGCATAGTTAATATAGCATACATTGACAATTTTGCCAAAACCATTCTTACAGTAGTATTTATTTGTTGTATTAAAAATGCATATAGTTACTTAGTATTTCCCTATAATATATCTTAAAAAGTGAGAATTTCATTAAAACCTGATCAGTCCTTCAGAAACCACATTCACTGGTTTAAAAGGTTGAATACTGTTTATTTAATATTTTGCTTAATACAGTGGTATAAGCCTGGTATTTTTCCTTTATAGGATTTTTGTTTTGGTAAAACCAGTGTAATTAAGTTTTCTGTCTGTATTAATAAGCTTACCTTGGTCTACCATCATGTGCTCTGCTTAATTTTTCTCTTTAATCTATACCCTTATGACCTATTTATAATTGACCTCTTAAAATTTTCTTTAAAAGAATTAACCATATTGGTCCGAATATAGAGCTTGTCCTTTAAAAACTTTATAGGTTAAAAAATGTAATATATTATCTTGACTATAAAAGGATTTAGTTTAAAAGGCTTAGAGATAGTTAAAAAAAAAACGTACTTGAAAATACAGGCTATAAGTGAGACTTGAGAATTCGGAGTTTTGGACAACCCTTTTAAAAACACTTTGTAAATAATTTGATTATCCAAATATATGTTGATTAATAGCCAGATCTCGGGTTGCATAGCTACATGGTAATGTGAACCTACCATTCTTTTATGATTTTATAAAATATAAAGGGGTAAAAAGGACTAGAAAGTTAATAATTGAATTGGGGATTAAGTGAAAAACAAAAAATTGTTATGTAGTACAGTAAGGAATGTAATATCTTTACCTGAGTAAGCAGTTTACAAGGCCAGACTATCATCTTAAGAATGGAAGATCTTGAGGGGTAAGTGAATGCATGTCTTTGGTTGAAAACAGAGAGCTAGCAGTTAAAGTTTGGTTTTTCCATATGTATTTTGTAATTTAGCTGTTGAAGAATCAGGAGAATGTGTAGTGTGAAAAGTACTGAGGAATAAGCTGCCACTGTATTTCACAGCTGACTAATATTCGGGCCAATATGGACTTAAAGGACTGTGGTTTGAACACAAGCTGGAACCCAAATCAAATGTGAATGGCAAGGGAAATGTATTAATATTCTGTTTATTAATATTCTTTTCTTGGCATTGGGTTGAAGTCTAAGAACTTGGTTCCAAAGGTTAGGATACTACCAAAATATAACCTTAATGGAATTTAATCTCTAGCATAGCAGACAACTTAAAATTTCAGGGTTTATAAATCATACCAGGGTATTAAAGCACAGAAATCATATGTGTCAGTGGTAAATATGTGTGAAATAATGAACATATGACTGCTCTTAAATATTTGGTCATTTTCCTGGGGTGCATTTATACCCTTTTATGATTAATAAGTTAGTATATATAGTTATCACAGTATATATAGTTATCACAGTAATTATCTTCTCTGTTATGTTTCTAAAAATAATTATTGTGATCACTCTGTTATTTCCCAGCAAGAGTTGGGGATAGGTTTTATTCAGTTAACACTGTATGTAATTAGGGTTTTTTTTATTTCTTCTTCAGTTGGCAGTTCTGCAAGTAGTAGTGCCACAAGGAGAGAGTCTCTATCTACTAGCTCTGACTTGTACAAAAGATCTAGTAGCAGCCTAGCACCCATAGGGCAACCATTTTACAATAGTCTGGGATTTTCCTCCTCTCCAAGTCCAATAGGCATGCCTCTGCCAAGCCAAACTCCAGGACATTCACTTACGCCACCGCCATCACTTTCATCACATGGATCCTCATCCAGTTTGCATTTAGGTAAAAAAAAAAACCAAAACCCTTTTTATTCGTATGTATACATGTAAGTGTGTTTGTGTGTATGTTTTATGATATGTGTAAAATATTTAATGTTGGATAAAACATGCCAAATTGCTTTTGCTTTTAGATATTATCCTTTTGAAAAAGTTCTACTTTTGTGAAAATTCAAAGTGAGGGTCTGATGTACAGTAAGGTAAAGACCCCTATTGTATTTTTTATTCCTTTTATGAAATACAGTGGTGTGTTTTTTCTCGTCTGTGCTTTTGATTTGTGTGTGTTTTAGTTCATCTGAAAAGTCAGTTATTTATATGTGATAGTGAAATAAATTTCACCATCAAAAGTTTGTGCACACCAAAAGCAAAATGTTAGTCACATAGTTAAATTAAACTTTAAATAATTTAGTTTAGTATGATGGTCTTTGCTTGGCCTTTTACCAAAGGGTTATATCAGGGTATATGAATTGAGTATGTTTGTGAGTTAGAGAATCTTACTATGTATGGGTTTGGTCCATGTACTTCTGTTACTTTTGAATATGTGGTTTAAGAAAAAATGTTCTAGGCTTTATGTACCCTTATAGTTGGGACATTTAGAACTTTGGTTTATATCTGTATATTAAAATTGCCCCCAACCCAGTATTATTTGAATTGGTGGTTACCTTTTTCCTGCTCCAAGAAGTATTTATCCATGTAGTTAACAGGATATTTTGAGGGGTTTTTGGATATCAGAGGCTGTGTACGAATCTCTGTCTCTTCAAAGTATTTTATTAAAATTAGGTTTTGGATATTTCTGATTTTAGTCATTTCAACTTAAAATTGAGGAGTTCTATTGCTGATTTTTATATATGCTTGGAAAGATATTAATCAGCTTGTGAGTTAAAAAGTAATGCTTGCTTTTGTAAGCAAATATAAGTTAGTGATTATGTTTGAGCCCCTCACCCAGTCATAAGGCTATAGCTGTTTTTCCCAAAAGCTTAGTAATGTAGTTAAGTGTCCATGTAACAAAGGAATTTTTAACAGTGATCATCATTTAGGTTTATGCTATTACAAAGTGGGCTAGATTTCTTTTTTAAAAAGACTGGTCCTCCACCCCAGTTCTGAGCCTTTGCTCTTTTGGGGATATTAACTATATGCAACCAATTAATTTATTTGAGTGGGGTCCTCAGACCTGCTTTGTAGCACTGTTTGTGTAAACTTAACCAGTTTTTAGTCTACCGCCTTCCTTCATTTATCTTTTCTCAGTCATAGTAACTATTCAGTTCTTGATTTTTATTATTTCTGTTCAGACCCACTCCTACTGCTCCCATTTAAAACATGCCTTTGAGACTTTGAAATTGACACCAACATTTGGAGCAAAACATACCTAAGAATAGACATTTCATAAGAGTTTTGTGTTTTATTCGTTAAGATTATATTTGTCATGTCCTGTCATTTTTTTCATAGGTAAGTTTCAGATCAGGTTTCTGTCAACTGTTAACTGCTTATGTTGTGCTTTAGTGCCTGTGTAAATGGCATTATTATTCTACATAACTTGCTTAGAAAATGGATTATAATGACCTTTTAGATGTCTCTAGTTAAACCACAATCTAGATTTTTTTTTACTATAAAGAATCCAGGCATATAAATGCTTATGGAATGAATTCTAGTCAGTTATGAGACGTAATCGTGTGGGCCAGGAGTTCTACATTGTACTCTAATACTTTTGTACCCACAGTATAAGCTTAACTCCTTAGGTTAGCTTCACCTTGAAATCTGGTATTTTTTAATACACCTCTGATTGAAATTGTCTGTAGATTTTTTTCTTTTGAGATTCCCTAGTTTCTTTTAGCTTTAGTCATATTATAACTAGCAGCCTTGTTTGGTAAGAAGAAATAGACCCTGCCAAGTTGAAATAATTCAGTAGATTTCATAAATTTGCTCTTCACATAGTGTTCATGAAAATAATCTGTCCTTCACTTTCATATCATTGACTCATGATGCAAGACTTACATCCTCTCTGGTCTAAAAAATATATTTTAAATTGTGTATTCCTGAAGTGGATTATGCCATAAATTAGGCTATCAAGGCTGCTGATTTATAAAATACCTAAGGAATGAATTTGCATAGCCATTTAAAGAATAATCTTACTGTGGTCACACACTAAGAATATAATACTATAAAATAGAGATAAATTTTCCATTTCATTAAAATTGACTGGAATTAATTAGTTCCAGTTGATTTTCTTATGAGATGTTAAGACGATTCACAGAAAAAGCTAATAACATTGTGTGCTTCTGGTTTTCAAGGAGATATTTCATTTTTTAAAAATAGTTGTAATTTCAAAAAAAAAATAGTTGTAATTTCATCAACATAAATATTTTTAGTAGGATGACTAGTAGTCACTTTGTGATTGAACAATCAGTATTTCAACTGATAGATTTTGGTTGTTCCATATTTTTATAACCTAAAACATTTTTGTTAAGATTTGCAGCCTTTTTAAATATACTGAAGTCAGAAACGTGAAAAAGTAATTTTATATTCCATATTATAATGTGAAATTTCTAAGAGATTCCTTTTTAAAAAACATTTATAGCCACAATATCAAAATCATACCTTTTAACATTTATAATTCTCATTACTCTAGTTTCCCTAATTGACTTAAATGTCTTTTTACAGTTGTTGTGTTTAGCTCAAGGTCCAAATAAGGTCCTTTATTTGTTTGATATGTCTTTTGATATGGAACCATTTTTCCATCCTCTTTTTTTTCTTCTTCTTCTCTACATATATTTGTGAAAGAAACTTTGTCCTATTGAATATCCCACATTCTTGACTTTGATGAATTCTTCCTCATGGTATTTAATGCGTTCCTCTGTTCTCTGAATTTTCTATAAAATGGAATTAAATTTAGTGCTTTGATCTTGTTGTTTGCTTTGTTATTTGGTTATATAGTTCTGCTGCACCATATCAGGAGACATATATCTGGTTGTTTCCATGTAAGGTTGTTTCCATGATCTGGTTGTTTCCATCAGCCAGATCCACTTAACAGCTTAGCAACCTTTCATCATCACCTGAATATTTCTTCAGAGATTGCAAAATTGTGATTTTCTAACTCTGTCACTCCTTTTGCATTGGTTAGCTGGAATTTTTCTGTGGAAAAGAACTTTCATTGATTGTGAGGTTAACCCTGAAATACATAGTTCATATAGGAATCAGGATAATGCTTAATTTTTTCCCCTGTATTTTGTAACTTAATAAGTTGATGCCTTAGCAACTTCTGAAGGTGACTTGTAGGGGTTTTTTGTTTTTGTGTTTAAATCATCATACACTGTAGGTAATTGTAGTGTAAATTGATAGCTTTTAGGATTGTTGATATGTTTCAGTCCATTGTAGTCTGGAAGATAACACTTTTTATACCTTTTTTTGATCCTATATTACTGTCTTTAGCCATTTGGAGTCCCTGCAGATTGGTACTCCTCCTTGACCATAACTTGTTAAAAGCACTTAAAACACTGGTCAGAGAAGCAAGTGGAAAAGAACAAGCAAAGAGAACAACTTTAAGATTAGTGGTTTTTATTTTGAAATGCAAAAAACTATGTCAAATTCTGGGCTTTATGTTCAGCATTGAATATTAAATGAAGTATTTACATTAATTTATAGAGTTAAAAGAAAAAATCTTCTACCAGTAGTTGTGTTTTAAATTATTCTCTATGATAGAAGTCAGTCTCTTATTTTGAGATAGTTCACTCCCAGTAAAAGAAGATGAAATATTTCCAGTCTTACATTGTTCGTCTACCTGGAGCTAGCTAACTAGTTTAGTTAGAAACTAGTTGTTTCCTTTCTTGTTTCCTTTGTTTTTCTTCTTTGAGTAAATGTTTACAATCAGATCAGATCAGATCAGTCACTCAGTCGTGTCCGACTCTTTGCGACCCAATGAATCACAGCACGCCAGGCCTCCCTGTCCATCGCCAACTCCCGGAGTTCACTGAGACTCATGTCCATCGAGTCAGTGATGCCATCCAGCCATCTCATCCTCTGTCGTCCCCTTCTCCTCCTGCCATGTTAATGATTTCTTATTTAATCTTTACTCTTATAATATTTAGATTGATATGGAACTTCTTGGGTATAAAGTAGTATTCTGTATTTTTATTAGGGTTTGACGAACAAATGGTTTTCTTCTCTGTACCTCTTCATTTTTGAACTGGCTTATTTTTTTCCCTAAGAAAAGGGCGCCAAAACGTCTTAATGACAGCTATGAGCTCTGGGAAATTAGTTAATTTGAAGGTAACTATTAAAGTTTTGTTAATATCATGTATTCAGTAATCAAATAGTGTATTCAGCAATCAAATAGTGCAATAGATTTAAAAACTTTGTAACCTGTCTTCTAATCACAGAAAATTTTATATGAAATGTAGACAGGGTAATATAAACTTCTAAGGTCATATTCCCTGCTTAGTGGTAGTTTATCTGTTGAAATTGCTGACCTTTAGCAAATTTGGTCATCTACTTTTCTCAGAATGAGATGTTTAAGAGTTAAAACAAGAATAGCCAAATCAGTTGTTAAGGCTATCTGCAATTTTGCTGAGTTTCATATATGGTCCTTGAAGCAGAAAACAATATGAATTATTTTGAAGTTTTCGTTGAAAGTACTCTTTAAGTAGCAAGTTCCCTGTAACTGAAAAGCTGCTTGCTGCTAAGTCTCTTCAGTCGTGTCCGACTCTGTGCGACTCCATAGACGGCAGGCAGCCCACCAGGCTCCACCATCCCTGGGATTCTCCAGGCAAGAACACTGGAGTGGGTTGCCATTGCCTTCTCCGAACTGAATAGCATTTGGTAGTTTTCTAAAGCACCTTCATATTCATGATTTCATTTCATTCTAATTGTTAACATAGAGTGGCTGAATAATATGCCCATTAAAGAGACAGTTATTGGTCATGTGAGCCCCAAAAGCTTGACCAAACCCATAAATGACAGCACTGAAGCTGGAACATTGTTCTAACTCCTGTTACTATTTTTTCTGTTCCACTGTTCGATAATCAACTAAACAGTTTTACAAAGTATGCCAATAACAGGATTCTAATCAGCCTCTCAAATTATATTTAACACTGGTGTAAGTTATGTGATTTTTTAAATGTCTGTAAAAGATTACTAGGCTTCTAGATCCCTTTCATTTTTCAGTCATTCTTGAGATTCATAGAAAAGCTCTTATCTAGACATTTTTAAAGTCCAGTTTCAGTTCAGTTCAGTCTCTCGGTCATGTCCAACTCTTTGCAACCCCATGAATCGCAGCACGCCAGGCCTCCCTGTCCATCACCGACTCCTGGAGTTCACCCAAACTCATGTGCATCGAGTTGGTGATGCCATCCAGCCATCTCATCTTCTGTCATCCCCTTCTCTTCCTGCCCCCAATCCCTCCTAGCATCAGGGTCTTTTCCAGTGAGTCAGCTCTTCGCATCAGGTGGCCAAAGTATTGGAGTTTCAGCTTCAGCATCAGTCCTTCCAATGAACACCCAGGACTGATCTCCTTTAGGATGGACTGGTTGGATCTCCTTGCAGTCCAAGGGACTCTCAAGAGTCTTCTCCAACACCACAGTTCAAAAGCATCAATTCTTTGGCGCTCAGCTTTCTTTATAGTCCAACTCTCACATCCATACGTGACCACGGGAAAAACCATAGCCTTGACTAGATGGACCTTTGTTGGCAAAGTAATGTCTCTGCTTTTGAATATGATATCTAGGTTGGTCATAACTTTCCTTCCAAGTAAGCGTCTTTTAATTTCATGGCTGCAGTCACCATCTTCAGTGATTTTGGAGCCCCCAAAAATAAAGTCTGACACTGTTTCCACTGTTTCTCCATCTATTTCCCATGAAGAGATGGGACCAGATGCCATAATCTTAGTTTTTTGAATGTTGAGCTTTAAGCCAACTTTTTCACTCTCCTCTTTCCCTTTCATCAAGAGGCTCTTTAGTTCTTCACTTTCTGCCATAAGGGTGGTATCATCTGCATATCTGAGGTTATTGATATTTTTCCCGGCAGTCTTGATTCCAGCTTGTGCTTCTTCCAGCCCAGTGTTTCTCATGATGTACTCTGCATATAAGTTAAATAAGCAGGGTGACAATATACAGCCTTGACGTACTCTTTTTCCTATTTGGAACCAGTCTGTTGTTTCCATGTCCAGTTCTAACTGTTGCATCCTGACCTGCATATAGGTTTCTCAAGAGGCAGGTCAGGATTATCTACTCTTTGAAAAAGAGTATGTGTTACTCATAAGGCAGGTGACTCAGGAACTGAATATATTATACAATATAGGACTGAATAGATAAGACAGCATATTCAGCTTGAAACGGAATGTTATTTACAGGTTCTCATGATAGTTTAAATGAACGCACTGCTTCAACCCACTGGTGTGTCTAAAAGTCACTTATTTGTTTATGAGTATGAGATATGTTGTGAAGAAATTCTATTAATTATTACTTATGTAGAAGAATTTATTATTTTATGTTTCATTTCTGTATACAAATTCATTAGTCTTAGTTCTGGTTTGGGGTCCCAGTGATTAAGTTTTGGCTTTATATTTTGTTCCTTATCCTTTAATTATGTTATCTGTGACTTTGTGCTTCTGATGACTGAAAAATGTTTTCTCCAGTTAATTCAGTTAAGATAATCTCAGATTTGAGACTAGAAAATGCTTGATGGTCCTATTCAGTGGTTTACCATATCAGAATCACTTGGGCCTGTTTAAAATAGTTCGAATGAGGAGGTGATTGATTTGGAATTGTATGACAGCAGTTTTTGCTTGTCATGATGATTATGGGGATTCTCTTGACATTAAATACCTAGCAGCCAGATGCTAAACTCATTTTAAAATGATTATCCCACTGAAATTTCCAGTAGTACTCACCTGGAGAGAGCAACCACTTGGCAACAATTCATAGTTTACATTAGGGGTTACTCCAATTCACACATCTTTTTGACTCATAATTCCTGGATATGGGTTATATGAGCCTTTGATGTTGTCTCCTGTCATGTTACTAATGGATTTTTTTTTCTTCCTGCCTTTTTTTCTTTCCATTTACCTGAAGTCTGCTTACCATTGCATGTTTTAAATTTTTTAATTTTTTGGGAAAAAAAAAAAAAAAGCTTATGGAATGAGAGAAAATAGGAAAGTCTGATCTCTTTTTGTATATATTTTAAAATACTCTTTCCCTTGATTTGTATTTTGCAAATTGGAGGCTTTAATTTTGTTGGCTATAATTCTGTATATTGTTATTTACTATCATTTGGTTGTTTTACATTTTATTTATTGCCACTAGCTTTCCTTCATATTTGCATTTCATCTCCTCCCTCAATTGTTTATCTACCTTTCCTTCTTACCGATATCAAATAAGTCTTCATGTGTCTTAAAAATTATTGTAGTTTATCAAAAATTTACCAAGAACTTATATTATTTCACTGTTTATGCCCTAAATAATGTACTTTAAGTAAAATAGGATCAGGAAACTAACTCTTAAAATATAGGCAGATGTGCTTCGTGAGAAACCTGCATCTTTATTAGCCAAATAAACTTTAAGAATGAAAGTAGCATGGGTCGCATGGGGTGATATGGAGAATTGACTAAATGTTTAGGGTATTTTTATATAAGACTGTTTCCTTAACCAGAAATAAGTCCAGTGGAAGAAGGGCAAGATCTTTACACTGTAAACTATAAAGCACTGACTGAAGTTGAAGAAAGCAAATAAGAGACCATGTCATGTTTGTGGTTTGAAAGACTCAGTATTGTAAAGATAGCAACTGTCTTATAATTGATATACAGATTTAGCACACTCAGAGTTTTTCAGCTTTTTAAAGAAACTGACAAGGTGATTTATTTCATGTAGATAGAAAAATAGAACCAAGATTAATCAAGACAGTCTTCAAGAACAAATTTAAAATTTAATAAATTTGCTGGATATCAAACTTATTAAAACTACAGTAACTAAAATTGTGGTATTGGCACAAGGGTAGAGAAAATAGATTGGTGAAATCAAGGACCCAGAAATAGACCTGCTTGTTTGGTTACCTGATTTGTGGCCATGGTGCCATTCTAGTGTGTTTGGGAAGGATAGTCTTTTCAGTTAAGTTGAACTGGAGCACTTTAGTATCCAGACAGGGAGAGATTAACTTTGACTTCTCTTTCATACTACACACACAAATAAAACTTCATTCTCAAAGCACTCAAATAACTTGCTTGTAGTTGTCAAGGGATCTTCCCTGGTGGCTCAGATTGTAGGCTCTGCCTGCAATGTGGGGGACCTGGGTTCAGTCCCTGGGTCGGGAAGATCTCCTGGAGAAGGAAATGGCAACCCACTCCAGTATTCTTGCCTGGAAAATCCCATGGACGGAGGAACCTGGTTAGGCTACAGTCCATGGGGTCGCAAAGAGTAGTTGTCAAGTTAGTAAGGAACAAAAATTTTGAGCCCAGGTCTATCTGGTTTATTCCAAGATATGACACTGCTCCTTGAAGAATGCTTTTATTTCTGTCTACTACTTCTCTGACTAAATAAAGGATCTTTTCCTATTCCCTGAGTTTAGAATGTTTGTAAACTTCTTATAAAATTGTGGTAAAATATAACTTAGCCTATTATGAGTTGGTGGTGAAAGTGACTTTGAATGTCAGTATACTGGCATTTTTTACTTGCTTGCAATTGACTTTTAATCTCAATTAAATACTTTTTATTTCAAGGATCTCTTAATATATTTTATTACTGATTTTTAAATTTAAACTGATCAGATGCTATTTTAATTAATAGAATAGTAATAAGTTTATTATACTGAAACTAATACCTATTTTATGTTTCTCTTTTATGTGTAGTTTTGTTGTTTTTGTTTTGTTTCTGGCCTCCATTTAAGAATTTTGAGGTCTGATCAAAATTTTTACCTAATTTATTTTACTTAATTCACTTAATAAACTTATTCAACCAGTGTCAAATACCTACATGGCATACTGTACTTGACTTTAGAGACACTGGTGAAGAAAACATTCTGCCCACCATCATCAAATTTGACTTTTTTTGTGGTAAATACAGACAAGTAAACCAGTGATTGCAGTATAATGATTATAATGCTGTTGACTTACTTATTTTATTTAACGTAGTGATCCTCTCCCTTAGAATTATTATCTTTCCTTTATGGGTTTTTTTGTACCAAGTTAACCACAGACTAGATTATATTAGAGTTGTTTGGGATTTTATTTGCTCTCCAATAAATTAGAAATAAGAAAGTTAAGACCATGCTCCACAGCTTTGAAGAGTACAGTTGACCCTTGAAAAACACAGGTTTGAGCTGCTCAGGTCCGCTTATACATGGATTGTTTCTGTTCAAATCCTAAAAGATGATGTTGTGAAAGTGCTGCACTCAGTATGCCAGCAAATTTGGAAAACTCAGCAGTAGCCACAGGACTGGAAAAGGTCAGTTTCCATTCCAGTCCCCAAAAAAGGCAATGCCAAAGAATGCTCAAACTACCACACAATTGCACTCATCTCACACACTAGCAAAGAAATGCTCAGAATTCTCCAAGCCAGGCTTCAGCAGTACATGAACCGTGAACTTCCAGATGTTCAAGCTGGATTTAGAAAAAGCAGAGGAACCAGAGATCAAATTGTCAACATCCATTGTATCATCAAAAAAGCGAGACAGTTCCAGAAAAAATATACTTCTCCTTTATTGACTGCACCAAAGCCTTTGACTGTGTGGATCACAATAAACTGTGGAAAATTCTTAAAGAGATGGGAAAACCAGACCACCTTACCTGCCTCCAGAGAAATGTTTATGCAGTTCAAGAAGCAACAGTTAGAACCAGACATGGAATAACAGACTAGTTCCAAATTGGGAAAGGCTGTATACTGTCACCCCGTTTATTTAACTTATATGCAGAGTACATCATGCAAAATGCTGACCAGGATGAAGCACAAGCTGGAATCAAGACTGCGTGGAGAAATATCAGTATCCTCAGATATGCAGATGATACCGCCCTTAGGGCAGAAAGTGAAGAGGAACTGAAGAGCTTCTTGATAAAAGTGAAAGAGGAGAGTGAAAAAGCTGGCTTAAAACTCAGCATTCAGAAAACTAAGATCATGGCATCTGGCCCCATTACTTCATACAAATAAATAGACAGGGAAAAAGTTGAAGCAGTGGCAGAGTTTATTTTCTTGTGCTCCAAAATCACTGCAGATGGTGACTGCAGCCATGAAATTAAAGGGCTTTTGCTCCTTGGAAGAAAAGCTATGACAAACCTAGACAGTGTACTTAAAAAGCAGAGTCATCACTTGGCTGACAAAGGTTTGTTGTCAAAGCTCTAGTTTTTCTTGCATGTACAGATGCAAGAGTTGGACTGTAAATAAGGTTGACCACCAAAGAGATTCCTTTGAGGTGTGGTGCTGCAAAAGACTCTTTGAGAGTCCCTCGGACAGCCAGGAAGTCAAACCAGTCAATCCTAAAGGAAATCAGAATATTCAATGGAATATTCATTGGAAGGACTGAAGCTGAAGCTCCAATACTTTAGCCACCTGATGCGGAGAGCCAGCTTATTGGAAAAGACCCTGATGCTGCGAAAGATGGAGGGCAAGAGGAGAAACAGGCGACGGAAGATGAGATGGTTGGATGGCATCACTGACTCAATGGACATGAGTTTGAGCCAACTCAGGGAGATAGTGAAGAACAGGGTAGCCTAGCATGCTACAGTCCATGGAGTCCCAAAGAGTCAGACACAACTTAGCGACCACCAAACAGCAAAAAATATACTTGTGTACATGTGTCTGTCAGCTCTTTATGTTACTGTTAAGGCTTCTGGTCAACAGCAGTCTGACTATTAGTAATTAAGTTTGAGGAAAGTCAGAATTTATACATATGTTTATGGTGGGGTCAATGCTTCCAGCCTCTGTGTTGGTCAAGGGTCAGCTGTATCCTGATCTCAACAAAATGAGTAATTTAATTTGAGTGGCTTTGTTTCTTTCTGTTTTATAGATAAATTTATTTGAATACTAGCTACTTTCTTGTTTAAAAAATTATTTTAACATCCTACATTTCTACATTAAAGCATTATTTGACTGTACTGTATTGTCTGAGGAGTGTTTCAAGATCATACTCTGTAGAATACTGCACTTGGAAAAGCTTTATGACGGTTGTGAATTCTTATTTTTGCATGTGTGTGTTTTGTTGGGGTAGGGGTAGGTTTTTAGAGTGTCCTCATGTTCAGTAATCACAGAGATAATTTAGTTTTCACTAAAGATGTAAGACTCAGGCGGTCTTGAAATCATACAGGGCTTTTTGATGTAATAATGGATATTGGCAAGTTGAGTAGAGATAGGAATGAGAAATAACACTAGTATGAACTGCATAGTTTAAAACAGGCTGTTTAAATGCTCTTTGATGAGTGAAGATAGATTATTATCTTCTGTGAAGATGGTCTCCCTCTTTGTATTTTTAAAAAGTTTGAAGCACTAGATGCTAAAAGGTACTTAGTTGCTATTAGAAAAAAATTACAGGTAGTAGAAATGGAAGCAGCAGATACTTATTTTGGTTTATAGTTGTTCCTTATATTGTTTGTATACTTATTGTCATAAAATGTATACATTTAAGGTAGTACACTTAACAGTTATGCTTTTTTCCTTTTATGTTAGGTAGTCTGTTAGGATGATGTGGAAGATTATACTTTCAACTAGAATTATGTTGGTTTTAAACTCATTGAAGCCTTGATTTTTTTTCCCCAGTAAAAATTCTCTTTATATGGCAAATATTTAGTTAAATTTTCATAGTTAAAAAATTTGCATGGTTTATTTCCCCATGTAACCTCAAACATATCCCAGATTTATGAATGGTATATGGCATTAAACATTCTTCATGAGGCAGAATATTACTGAAAGCTTTAAGTGAATTATTCAGATACAATAGTTTATTTATGTTTGTAGCAGAATATAATATTTATATGTAAGTATAAAAATTATAATAGTTTCTAGCAGAATATAACTGAAAGCTTTAAGTGAATTATTCAAATGTAGTTTTAAAAAACTCAGTCGAATTATTAGCTGTGCATCCTTGAATAAGGATTTAGCTTCTCTAAGCCTATTGTTTCATAAGTAAAATGGACACAATATGTTTGTCTTGGAGAGTTGTTAGGATAACATATATTTTTGTTCTGAGGCTGCAAATTACTGCAACTAAGTTGCTTAAAGCAGCTGCACTTTGCTGGAGCAGCCGTGAAGAGATACCCCACGTCCAAGGTAAGAGAAACTCCAGCAAGATGGTAGGTGTTGTGAGAGGCATCAGAGGGCAGACAGACTGAAACCATAATCACAGAAAACTAGTCAATCTAATCACACGGGCCACAGCCTTGTCTAACTCAATGAAACTAAGCCATGCTGTGTGGGGCCATCCAAGACAGGCAGGTCATGGTGGAGAGGTCTAACAGAATGTGGTCCACTGGAGAAGGGAATGGCAAACCACTTCAGTATTCTTGCCTTGAGAACCCCATGAACAGTATGAAAGGCAAAATGATAGAATACTGAAAGGGGATCTCCCCAGGTTGGTAGGTACCCAATATGCTACAGGAGATCAGTGGAGAAATAACTCCAGAAAGAGTGAAGGGATGGAGCCAAAGCAAAATCAATACCCAGTTGTGCATGGGACTGGTGATAGAAGCAAGGGCCAATGCTGTAAAGAGCAGTATCGCATAGGAACCTGAAATGTCAGGTCCATGAATCAAGGCAAATTGGAAATGGTCAAACAGGAGATGGCAAGAGTGAGTTTTGACATTCTAGGAATCAGCGAACTAAAATGGACTGGAATGAGTGAATTAAACTCAGATGACCACTTTATCTACTACTGTGGGCAGGAATCCCTTAGAAGAAATGGAGTAGCCATCGTGGTCAGCAAAAGAGTCCGAAATGCAGTACTTGAATTCAGTCTCAAAAATGACAGAATGATCTCTGTTCGTTTGTTTCCAAGGCAAACCATTCAGTATCACAGTAATCCAAGTCTGTGCCCCAACCAGTAATGCTGAAGAAGCTGAAGTTGAATGGTTCTTTGAAGACCTACAAGACCTTTTAGAATTAACACCCAAAAAAGATGTCCTTTTCATTATAGGGCACTGGAATGCAAAAGTAAGAAGTCAAGAAACACCTGGGTAACAGGCAAATTTGGCCTTGGAATACGGAATGAAGCAGGGCAAAGGCTAATAGAGTTTTGCCAAGAGAACGCACTGGTCATAGCAAACACCCTCTTCCAACAACACAAGAGAAGACTACACATGGACATCACCAGATGGTCAACACCGAAATCAGACTGATTATATTCTTTGCAGCCAAAGATGGAGAAGCTCTATACAGTCAGCAAAAAACAAGACCAGGAGCTGACTGTAGCTCAGATCATGAACTCCTTATTGCCAAATTCAGACTTAAATTGAAGAAAGTAGGGAAAACCACTAGACCATTCAGGTATGACCTAAATCAAATCCCTTATGATTATACAGTGGAAGTGAGAAGTAGATTTAAAGGACTAGATCTGATAGAGTGCCTGATGAACTATAGACAGAGGTTCGTGACATTGTACAGGAGACAGGGATTGAGACCATCCGCATGGAAAAGAAATGCAAAAAAGCAAAATGGCTGTCTGGGGAGGCCTTACAAATAGCTGTGAAAAGAAGAGAAGCGAAAAGCAAAGGAGAAAAGAAAAGATATTCCCATTTGAATGTAGAACTCCAAAGAATAGCAAGGAGAGATAAGAAAGCCTTCCTCAGCGATCAATGCAAAGACATAGAGGAAAACAATAGAATGGGAAAGACTAGAGATCTCTTCAAGAAAATCAGATACCAAGGGGACATTTCATGCAAAGATGGGCTCGATAAAGGACAGAAATGGTATGGACCTAACAGAAGCAGAAGATATTAAGAAGAGGTGGCAAGGATACAGAGAAAAAGTGTACAAAAAAGATCTTCACAACCAAGATAATCACAGTAGTGTGATCACTCATCTAGAGCCAGAGATCCTGGAATGTGAAGTCAAGTGGGCCTTAGAAAGCATCACTACGAACAAAGCTAGTGGAGGTGATGGCATTCCAGTTGAGCTATTTCAAATCCTGAAAGATGATGCTGTGAAAATGCTGCACTCAGTATGCCAGCAAATTTGGAAAACTCAGCAGTGGCCACAGGATTGGAAAAGGTCAGCTTTCATTCCAATCCCAAAAGAAAGGCAATGCCAAAAAATGCTCAAACTACAACCCAGTCACACTCATCTCACACACTAGTAAAGTAGTGCTCAAAGTTCTCCAAGCCAGGCTTCAGCAATATGTGAACCGTGAACTTCCAGATGTTCAAGCTGGTTTTAGAAAAGGCAGAGGAACCAGAGATCAAATTGTCAACATCCGCTGGATCATGGAAAAAGCAAGAGAGTTCAAGAAAAAACATGTATTTCTGCTTTTTTGACTATGCCAAAGCCTTTGACTGTGTGAATCACAATAAACTGTGGGAAATTCTGAAAGAGATGGGAATACCAGACCACCTGATCTGCCTCTTGAGAAATTTGTATGCAGGTCAGAGGCAACAGTTAGAACTGGACATGGAACAACAGACCAACTAGTTCCAAATAGGAAAACGAACTCGTCAAGGCTGTATATTGTCACCCTGCTTATTTAACTTATATGCATTGTACATCATGAGAAACGCTGGGCTGGAAGAAGCACAAGCTGGAATCAAGATTACCAGGAGAAATATCAATAACCTCAGATATGCAGATGACACCACCCTTATGGCAGAAAGTAAATAGGAACTAAAAAGCCTCTTGATAAAAGTGAAAGAGGAGAGTGAAAAAGTTGGCTTAAAGCTCAGCATTCAGAAAACTTAGATCATGGCATCTGGTCACATCACTTCATGGGAAATAGATGGGGAAACAGTGGAAACAGTGTCACACTTTATTTGGGGGGGCTCCAAAATCACTGCAGATGGTGATTGTAGCCATGAAATTAAAAGACGGTTGCTCCTTGGAAGGAAAGTTATGACCAACCTGCTGCTGCTGCTGCTAAGTCGCTTCAGTCGTGTCTGACTCTGTGCGACCCCAGAGATGGCAGCCCACCAGGCTCCCCCTTCCCTGGGACTCTCCAGGCAAGGACACTGGAGTGGGTTGCCATTTCCCTCTCCAGTGCATGAAAGTGAAAAGTGAAAGTGAAGTCGCTCAGTCGTGTCCGACTCTTCGCAACCCCATGGACTGCAGCCTACCGGGCTCCTCCGTCCATGGGATTTTCCAGGCAAAAGTTACTGGAGTGGGGTGCCATTGCCTTCTCCAATGACCAACCTAGATAGCATATTAAAAAGCAGAGGCATTACATTGCCAACAAGGTCTGTCTAGTCAAGGCTATGGTTTTTCCAGTGGTTATGTATGGATGTGAGAGTTGGACTTGTGAAGAAAGCTGAGTGCCTAAGAATTGATGCTTTTGAACTGTGGTGTTGGAGAAGACTCTCGAGAGTCCCTTGGACTTCAAGGAGATCCAACCAGTCCATTCTGAAGGAGATCAGCCTTGGAATTTCTTTGGAAGGAATGATGCTAAAGCTGAAACTCTAGTACTTTGGCCACCTCATGCGAAGAGTTGACTCATTGGAAAAGACCCTGATGCTGGGAGCGATTGGGGCAGGAGGAGAAGGGGACGACAGAGGATGAGATGACTGGATGGCATCACCGCCTCGATGGACGTGAGTCTGAGTGAACTCCGGGAGTTGGTGATGGACAGGGAGGCCTGGCCTGCTGCGATTCATGGGGTTGCAAAGACTCGGACGCAACTGAGCAACTTAAGTGAACGAACTGAACTGAAGTTGCTTAAAACAAAAGGACAAACTCTGGCAAATACAGTTCAATATGATATAGTGTTTTATGTAGAGTCTACTTTCTCAGTGTCCAGTTAAGAATGCTCAACAAGAGTTTACTACCTCTCTAAAGGAGTTACTGTGTACAGGACAATAATAACTCTATATTAATGTGCAGATCCAGTTTGAATGGGGCTCACAGATAGCTGCCTTTTTATTTTTCAACAAAATAATACTCCATGTCATGCATCCTTAGGATCTAGTGTGTAATATCAACTCTGAATATGAAATCATTAAATGGGCTTTCTAAAGTAGGTGAAAAAGCTGATTATATTGAACATAGAAAACCTGTTTAAGATAGTATACCAGAACACAGGATAAAGGTCTAACTGATGTGTATTATTAGAAGTGTGTAGCCAATATCCTGAAGTGATTTATGTGCATATTGAGAAGCTCTGCTCTAAAGTGTTTTTCCTGCTGAAGTCTAGTAAAGTACTAAGTGCATCGGCTATGGGTTAGAAGTAATTAAAAGTAATACCTTAAAGTGAAATAGACATCCTCATTTTAGACTTTTTCCAGCTATGTATTCTTTATTGTTTACGTATTCCAACTAACTAGTCATCTCTCATTATCATCTTATCCTTCTTGAGCTTTCCAGAGCCTTACCTTCTGAAACAGACTCTGCCTAGTAAGCCTGTATGTAGTTGTACCCTTTTAAACTCCTTGATTCTAGTTGGATTAGCTTTTTTTTTTTTCCCCAAAATTAATAGTTGACAGCCTGAATCCAAAATGAAACCTTAATTTATCTTGATTCTAATCCATTAGCCTCCAAACTTCTATCAGAGTAATCTTGAAGTAGACCTTTTTTCTTTTTTGAAATAAAAACTATCTACTGGGAAAGATTGGAGAATCTATGCTTTTTAAAAAACAGAAAAAAATAATAGGTTCAGGAGCTGCCTTCTCAGATCCTAGGGAGGTGGAAAATGAGATTTATTTTCTTGTGGTTTCAGTTGTTGTATATTTCTCTCCTCTGTATTTTTGTCAGTATCTTAAGATCTTTTTGATGTCTGATATTTAATAGGGAAGGATTTTAAAACAATGGACTTCTCAAGGAAATTAATGAAAACTTATATTACTTCTGCTAGTATAGTTATTAGGTGTTTGCCTTCATTCAGTTGTCATGAATGAGCTTGATAGATACCTGTGTAAATAGCATATAAGGGGCAGCATACAGCTGTGTGATAACCTCTGACCTAAGAGTCCTGGCTGACTAGCTACATGTCACATCACTTTTGGACCATAGTGACTTTATCTGTGAAACTAATAGCACAGCTCTCTGTGTCCCATATGTTTTATTAAGCTAGTGATTAAGGAGTCATAAATGTTAGGGGTGAGATCAGTGATAAATTGTAGGGAGTATTTGGTGGAGAACACATCTGCTTTTAGATGACCAGTAGCAATAGTATGGTGGGCTTTCCCAAATGGTTCAGTGGTAAAGAATCCACCTACACAGCAAGAGACTTGAGTTCAGTCCCTAGGTCGGGAAGATCCCCTGGAGAAGGAAATGGCAACCCATTCCAGTATGCTTGCCTGGGATTTCTATGCCTGGAAATCCCATGGACAGAGGAGCCTGGCAGGCTACAGTCCATCATGTTGCAAAAGAATTGGACATGACTTAGTAACCAAACAGGAGCAGCAGCAGGGGTATGAATATAAATGACCAGTTTGTTTGCTTTTTTAATAATTTTGAAATGATTTCAGACTTAAAGTCATTAACAATTTTTTAAAAATCTAGTTTATCCCAGGTTTTCCAAATATTAAGTGAATTTGCTTTATTGTTCTTTCCCTTTACTCTATCCCCCTCTGCATTACGGGTCCCTTCTCACCCATTTTTTCCCCTGGTATTTTGGAAAGGAAGTTGCAGACACAATGTCCCTTACTCATAAACATATCAGGGTATGTATGTGTGTCCTGAAAACTTAATCTTGAACTGTTTCTCAGCCTTTTATGATCTCGACATTTTTTAAAGATATAGGCCAATTTTGTAAAATGTCCCTAAATTACATATTATGTTTTCGATGATATGCTTTCAGTGTTTAACTCTCCCCTGCCCCATCTTTATTTTTACTTTTATTTATTTATTTTTTTGGTTGCGTGGCTTATGGGATCTTAGTTCCCTGATCAGGGATTGAACCCTGGCCCTTGGCAGTGAAAGTGTGGAATCCTAACCACTGGATCAGCAGGGAATTCCCTAAAAGGAACCACATTTTAAATGTTTAAACATATATTTTAAATTGAGTTTAAATGCTTATATTTAATTACTTTGTAAGGAAACAAAGGCAGCTTGACCCTTTGTGAAATTAATTTTTCAACTTTATATATGAAAATGCTAGTTATAATTAGTCTTCTAGAACTGAAATTCCAAGATTTTTAAATCTCAAAGCAGTTTGGCATTATTGGACATTTTATGTTGTCGAAGAGTACATCAGGAGTTTGATGTATTAGGAGCTGGTAGAATATAATCAAGAAATATCTAGACACGGGAGGAATTTGTGTTGGATATTGATAGGGCTACTTGGAAGGTACTAAATAAAATTATCATTTTCTGGGATAAGTGTGTATGAGTAAGAAGGAGAGAATTGAACATTAGGGTACTGTTAGGAAATGCATGTGAAAAATAGGTCTGGAATACAGGTTTGAAAAGTAAGCTGAAGAATGTAGAGCAGGTACTCTAGCAGGATGCTGTAGGATTTTAGTATAAAATGACATCATCACAGTAGTCCTTGAATGGGAAGACATAATCATTGTTTATAAAAACAAATTGGAATGATAAGCAGAGTACCCCTTCTCTATGAAAAGGTTAAAGAATTGTTAGACTCAAATGGGCTAAGGATCAGTTATTGCTGTGAACAACTGATAGTTCTATAAACAGATTAAAATAGGAAACTAGAAGGATTAATAATAGTGAAAAGATCGTGACAGTATTAACACTGAATTTTTACTTTTAGAGTTTTTATATATGAGCACAAATTTATGGTAGAACTGGAATGAACCTGAGAATTTGATGTTAATGACTTTGGTGTATAAAATTACACACTTCTAAGGTATTATAGAACTAGACCATAGGCAGTTGATACTACATTAAATATTTACAAATATGTGTGTACTCACCATGCGTCAGATGCTGTTTTAGGCATGAGGTATCTAGCATGTAGGTGAATATAGCCCTGTGGCACTTGACATTGGAAATGGGGCTGAGGATTCAAATACGTAATGAATGTGTATAATATCCTGGATGATGGGAAATTTAATGAAGAAAAATAAAACTAGAATAGTGGGAACTGAAAGTTAAAGAGGAATTTTCTAACCCAGTTCACTCTCCAGGATTATAACTCTTTTACTGCTCCTTATCCCTGTAAATCTTTTTGGCCTTCAATGCCTTTCTATAACTTTGCACTGACAGTGTGTCCTTGGCACCATCTGTACTCTGGCCTGGATTGTACATACAACACTACTCTAAATTGAAGTAAATCGCAGTAGTATAAAGCTGACAGTGAATTTTGTTTATCTGTACTACTAAGTATGCATTTTCCAATTTTCTATACATTTTTCTTTTTTAAAAGGACACTGTCAAGTACTTTTAAGTGTTTATTTGTCATAAGAACAGTTACCTGCTTCTATTTATTTTTGTTTTTATCAACTGCCCTTTAGTATTCTTTGGAATGGGATATAAGTTAAAGAGGTTTTTTATTCATTTGTTTTAAATGACCGACGTTAAAACTATAGAAATAATAAATATGTTTACTGCTCCTGTTTTTTGTCTGTAAAACAATAGTGTTTTATGGAGAGTGTTTAAGTTAAAAATTTTAATAATTAGCTTGTGATTTAGTTTTATTATGTTGTGGGTTTTTGAAGTTTGAAGTTTAATTAGGTTAACTGAGAAATCATTTTTCTTTACATACAAGTGTATATGACTTAATGAATTTTTATATATTCCAAAAAAGTAGATTTAGTTGTTGGTATTCCATTAACATTGTGGATAAATTTCAATCAGCCTTTATTTTTAGTGACTTGAAATCTGAGTTGGCTATAGCTATTTGTAACTTGTTTGTTAACATAACTGAAAATTTTGTTAGTGGTTTCAATATTCTGGTATTGATACTACTATGTATGACATTAGTTGTAATTATGTTTTAAATTAAGCTTCCAAAAACAAATATAGGTTTTGTGTATGATGTTAGATGTTTTTAAACTAAACTGCCAAGAACAAATACAGGGTTGGTTTTTTTTCTTTTTTTCATTTTTTCTAGTTTCTTTTTTCCCCCATATATTATAGTCACACACATTAAGTATATGTGTGAGAGTTCCCCTTCAACTTTAATTTTATGTTATACCATATAGGAATTAGTAGGATGAATATTTCTTTATTGACTGCCTTTTTAGTTTAAGTGACTTATTTGAGGAATGAATTTGTAGAAAATATTTGCTGACCATAGTTGCTTTGTTGTAGGAGGACTGACAAATGGTAGTGGTCGATATATCTCTGCAGCACCTGGAGCAGAAGCAAAATACCGAAGTGCTTCAGGCACTTCCAGTCTATTTAGCTCCAGCAGCCAGCTCTTTCCTCCTTCTCGGCTTCGGTATAATAGGTCTGATATTATGCCTTCTGGCCGAAGTAGATTATTAGAAGATTTCAGAAACAACCGCTTCCCAAACCTTCAACTTAGAGACTTGATTGGACACATAGTTGAGTTTTCTCAAGACCAGCATGGTTCTAGGTAGGTGATTATGATTTATGGTACTTACCACTGCATTTTTGCTTTGAAAGAGCCAAGATTTTTCTTGACCAAGATTATTTAACCTGTATAAAAATTGGAATTGTTTAAAAAATAAATATCCAATATGGATTTTTCTCTCTTATGAGGATAAACTATAAAAATACAGATATTTATTTTTTATGGTTCTTCAGTTTTCTATAATAAATAGTAATGCTCTTTTGTTGGATTATTTTTATTATATTGACTGAATACATTTAATTTCTTTAAACTTCCTTTTGAAAATAATGCTCTGAATTACATTTATGGACTTGTGTCCCTGATGTGTATACTTGTCTAAAAAAATGTTCAAAACAAAGTTAAATGCTTTGTGTTCCTTTACATTAAACAGGATTTGTGTGTACTATAATACTTGAAGTACATGCAAATTAGTGTTCTCAAGATAATACACAGAAAAGAAAATAGTATTCAAATTCTAACACATTTGCTAAGTTTGAGATATCTTAGTAATAATATAATTAATTATTAATAATGAATAACCAGTAATATCTTTTTAGTTTTTTTATTGATTACAATACAGCCAGAACTAACTTACACATTAAACATCCATATGTCCAGATTTTTGCCAGTCTGACTAGAAGTTTTAAATTAAGGTGTTAACAAAGATATGCTTCATAACTTTTGTTCTTTTTATTTTAAATGTATAGGATGTATTAATACTGTTTCTGGAAATGACTTTATGTGGATATATGTTGGGGTGTGTTATATTCAAATCAGACACGGATTTTGCAGGAGCTTATTATTAATATACTGTCATGACATTAAAATGTTTCCCACATAGATTCATACAGCAAAAGCTAGAGAGAGCTACTCCAGCTGAGCGACAGATGGTTTTTAATGAAATTCTACAAGCAGCCTATCAATTAATGACAGATGTTTTTGGCAACTATGTCATACAGAAATTTTTTGAGGTAAGCATGCATTCATGTTTGTTCATGCTCAATGCTTAGAAAAGCTCTGAAAGTTTATTCTTCATATAAATCTTATTTTCATATAAAAATATATACTTGGGAGAAAATATGTACAGATTCTATATCCAGAATGTATGAAACTCAACAACAAAAAGACAGCTCAGTTTAAAAAAGGGACAAAGGACTTGAACAGACATTTCTCCTAGAAAGATACTCAAATGTGCACATGAAAAAAGTTCAACACCCTTAGTCATTAGGGAGACGCAAATCAAAACCATCGCTAGCTCCTTGTATATCTACTAGGATGGCTGTATTTTAAAATATAGAGAACAATAAATGTTGGTGAAGATGTAGAGAAATTAGAACTCTCATACATTGTCAATGGGAATGTAAAATGGTGCAGCCACTGTGGAAAACAGTTTGGCAGGTTCCTTAAAAAACAAAACATAAAATTATGATATAGCCTAGCAATTCCATTCTAGGTATATACCCAAAAGTATTGAAAACAAGCACTTCAGTGAACTAGTGTTCATTTCAGCATTATTTACGGTAGCCTGAACATGCAAACAGACAAAAATGCCCAACAGATGAATGTATAAACAAAATGTGGTATATATATATACACAGTAGAATATTGTTCAGCCATAAGAAGGAATGAAGCATTTCATACATGCTTACTCATGGATGAAACTAAGTGAAATAAGCCAGGTACAGAAGGACAAACATTATAAGGTTCCATTTATGTGAAATACCTAGAATAGACAAATTCATAGAGACATAAAGTTGACTAGGGCTTCCTATTCTACTAGTAGACTGGTAGGGGAAAGAGTGGGGTTATTGTTTAATGAGTATAGTGTTTGTTGTGTTTGAGGTAATGGAAAAAATTTGGAATCAAATTGTGATGACTATTGCAAATGGTGAGAATATAGTCAATACCACTGAAGTCAAAATGTTGTATTTTATGGTTAAAATGTCATATTTCATGGTATATATTTATTTTTTAAGTGTATGGCCTTTACACTAAATGAGAAGTTTAATACCTAAATGCTTTCTCTGTACCTACTTGCCAAATGTAATATTTAAAAATAGATTCAATAGACTGAAAACAGTGAGTTATTCAAGTTAACAAAGTAATAATAAAATCTTTTTTTTTCTATCAGTTTGGGAGTTTGGATCAAAAATTAGCCCTAGCTACTCGTATTCGAGGTCATGTTCTACCCTTAGCATTGCAGATGTATGGCTGCCGTGTTATTCAGAAAGCATTAGAGTCTATTTCGTCTGACCAGCAGGTAATTGTAAGTTAAGACAAAATTTTTGTATTCTTTAAAAAATTATATTTTATGTCTCTTTAATTTGAAAATATAAAGCATTGGGAGTAAGCTTTAGATGAACCAGTTCATGTTTGGATTTTTTTTTTTTTTTTGGTCCGCTCTGCATGGTTTGCAGGATTGTAGGTCCCCAGCAAGGGATCCACTCCAGTACTCTTGCCTGGAAAATCCCATGGACGGAGGAGCCTGGTAGGCTGCAGTCCATGGGGTCACTAAGAGTGGGACACAGCTGAACGACTTCACTTTCACTTTTCACTTTCACGCATTGGAGAAGGAAATGGCAACCCGCTCCAGTGTTCTTGCCTGGAGAATCCCAGGGACGGGGGAGCCTGGTGGGCTGCTGTCTATTGGGTTGTACAGAGTCAGACACGACTTAAGCGGCTTAGCAGCAGCAGCAAGGGATCAAACCGAAGCCCCCGGCAGTGAGAGTGCAGAGTCCTAACCTCTGGACTGCCAGAGAATTCCCTCCTGTTTGGATTCTTTAGTACAGTTGCTTTTGTAACTTAGTCCTCTTAAAACAACATTTGTGTAATATCTTGAGTTCAAGGATTCCTCTGTCAGAATACAACTGAGACTTTTTTGGGTGAGAGAAATTTTAAACATAAATACTGGAAATTCCCTGGTGGCTCAGTGTTTAGGACTCTGTGCTTCCACTGCAGGGGACAGGAGTTCAGTGCCGGGTAACTAAAAACTCACTTGCCATGCGGCATGTTAAAAGAAAAAAAAAAAGAATACCTTTACACTAGATGTACTCCATTTCTTCATAATCCTATTTCCTATTACACTGATGAGGTACACACACAGATTATTGTGCAGTTACTTACATTTTTTTCCCCAAGGGTTAAGATGTGTGTTAATGAAGTCTTAGAATTTTATGGGAAAAATAGTTAAAAGAAAATGCACTGTAAGTAAGTTTAACCTTATTTTTGAAGAGTGCAAGTGAAGTTGCTCAGTCATGTCCGACTCTTTGCAACCCCTGAACTGTAGCCCACCAGGCTTCTCCATCCATGGAATTTTATTCAAGGCAAGCTTGAGGATTATAACCTGGGAAGAGCATCTCAGAAAGCTCTGAAACTGTTTCCAAAATATCTTTATCAGTCTGAGAGTTAAGAGCAGAGAAGCTCTAAGAATCTATACAAACTACTGATCTTTCTCCATTATGACACAACTTCAGTGACTCTAAAGCTCGGGATTTCTTCAAGAGGAATGTTATTTTCTCACAGATATTCACTGCTGTGATTACATATGTATATATTATTGTTTTTAATTCTGGAATTTATTGTATGTGTGTAGCTTGAGAGTCAAAGTCAATCTCTTTCTAAACTTACTAATTAGCAATACCTTTTAAGAACTAATTGTTTTCTTCACTCACTGTATTTATGCCCGCATTGCAGGCAGACGCTTTACCGTCTAAGCTTATTAAGCAAATATAAATGGAAAAATGTCATCTTTGCCCATTAAATGAGCAAAGATCTAAAATCTCCTGAGAATCTGTCCCTGAAGAAGTTATAAAATGTTAAAGGAAAATATTGAATCAAGTTGTGGCTGGTCCTGTGCCCACCCATTCGTGTGCATGCACCACCACTGCCTCCCCACCCCCCTCCCCCAAATTGTGTAGCTTGAAGGGTCTTAGTTCCCCACTAGGGAGAGCCTGGGCCCCCAGCAGCAGAAGAGTCCTAAAAACTGGACCACCAGGAAATTCCCTGAATCAAGTTCTTTACTGTAAGATTATTAAAAAGAAGAATAAAAGTGCTCAATAATAATTTTTCATAATTGATGTATTACATGAAAATTACACGGCTCTTCAGGGCTCATTCAGCTCCTTACCGTTTTCTGTGTGCTTGATAATCTCAAATACCCATCAGTAATAACTACTTGGGGGAATTCCCTGGCAGTTAGTGGTTAGGACGCCACACTTCCCACTGCAGGGGGCACAGGTTTGTCCCTGGTTGAGGAACTAAGATCCTGAATGCTGCACAGCACAGCCAAAAAAATGATGATGATGATTACTGGGGGGAAGGGGTATGCTTAGTAGAAAAAAGTATAGAATTCTGATATCATTATATTAGTTGTCAGCTGAGAAAGATGAGTGGAAGATACAAACAGTGAAGACAGTTTAAATATAGCAAATTGAGTATCACTAGGTTACAGCAGCAGCAGCAGGTTATATTTTAGCAAATATCATTTACATTATAATCCAAAATATTTTAGTAATTCTCACCGTCAGTGGCTTCTGCTTATTGACACTTTCAGGAATTTTAAACTTTGATATATAAAAAATTGGAAGCAAATTTTTGAATATACTTTTGTTCCCATCTTCTTTTATGTTGTTTGGTAAGGTAATTTAAATGTCTTCTCTTTTGCAGAGTGAAATGGTAAAGGAGCTCGATGGTCATGTACTCAAATGTGTGAAAGATCAAAATGGAAACCATGTTGTACAAAAGTGTATTGAATGTGTTCAGCCACAGTCACTACAGTTCATCATTGATGCTTTCAAAGGACAAGTAAGATTGACTTTTGTCATCTACTTAGAATTTAACACATTTTTTTTTATAAATCACAGGATAATACCTAGTACTTTCATACAAGGAAATAAATACTGAATATGTGTTAATTTCTGCCTCTTTCTAGAGTGTGAGTCATTAGATAGCTTCATTTTTGCAGCTGAAAAATGTAGATGAGTTTAATTATATTACTCTAAGAAATAAAGATAACTGCTGTTAGCGTTGTAAGCCCGACAGTGTTTTCCAAACTTCCTGGGAGAGGGGGAAGGAGAGAAGAAGACTTAAGATTGTATAATAAAAGACAGAAAAATAAATATAAATTAGTAACTAATACATAATAATTAATAGTGTCTGATTACAGTGTGCACTACCACTACCCTACAATCCATTCTTTGTCATTATTACATGCCTTCCTTCTTCTGATTAGGTTCCTTTTGATCAAAATATCTGTTAGCTCCTAAACTGCGTACCCTGTTTCCCGGTCTTTGCCAACGTGGCAGTTGATGTATTAAATGTAAATTACCTGTTCTTGTATGTTAAATTAACTCAACATGTTATCAAAAACCTGTGTAAACCCGTCTTTCCAAAAATGTCACAGATTGGAAGTTTATTTCTTCTAATTGTTTTAAGGTATTTGTACTTTCAACTCATCCTTATGGCTGCAGAGTAATCCAGCGCATTCTGGAGCATTGCACTGCAGAGCAGACCTTACCTATCTTAGAAGAACTCCACCAACATACGGAGCAGTTGGTACAGGTATAAAATCCCTAAAATTTGAAACGTTTATATACTTCTGCAAATGGTTCTGATTTTTTAAAGGAAATATAATTTATTGTTAACACATTATAGAGTTAACACACAATGAAACAAAAGCCTTTTGTATTCTCTTGATTGTACTATTGGATTTTTAGAAAAATAATAAACATCTTTTTTAAGAACTACCGTTATTCCTAACGAATGACTTTAAGGAAATCAATTTTTAAATGTCTGCACTCAGGATCAGTATGGCAATTACGTTATTCAGCATGTACTGGAACATGGTCGACCTGAAGACAAGAGCAAAATTGTTTCTGAAATCCGAGGAAAGGTCTTAGCCTTGAGTCAACACAAATTTGCCAGGTATTGCATTATTTTCTCATTCCAAGGGAAAGGTCTTTTAACACGCTGGCTTTTTAAGCACAGAAATGCATATAGACTGTAACATTGGAATACAATCTCTCTAATTTTTTTTAGTAGAGGCAAAAGGTACATCTAGAGTGTTGCTTTTGTTCTCAAAGAATCTGCATGACAAATTGGTTTGCCCACATATATTCCATTTTTTAAATCTTGTGTTTGGAAAATTATTTCTTCCCAAGATGTGTGGATAATTGCACATTTAATTTATTTAGTTCATGCTCATGAAAGCCTCAGACCTTATTAATGACCTAGTTTCACCCCCCATCCCCCCTCCTTGAATTATGGGTCTTTGATTTGTTTTTGTTTGGCCATACCACATGGCCCCCTACATTGGAAACTTGGGGTCTTAACCACTGGACTGCCAGGGAAGTCCCGATAGTTTAATTATTATTTAGTTATCATTTTAAGAGGCCTGCCATTAAACTTGGGGATGTGTCCCATATGGATTCTTCCATGATATTAATTTCTGTTTTAGAAGTAACTGGAGAATTAGAAGAGAATCCTATTTTGACTCTTCTGCCTGCCAGTGCACTGAACAAGTTCTTTCAAAAGCCAGAGAAAGTTTTCTGTTAAAAAATGACAAAATAATTTTCTGTTTATGTATTTTAATTTTTAAGCAATGTAGTAGAAAAGTGTGTTACTCATGCCTCCCGTGCTGAGAGAGCTTTACTGATTGACGAAGTTTGCTGCCAGAATGATGGTCCTCACAGTGCCTTATACACCATGATGAAGGACCAGTATGCCAATTATGTCGTTCAGAAGATGATTGATATGGCTGAACCTGCTCAGAGAAAGATAATCATGCACAAGGTAATACTATTTATAGCACTTAAAATAGATGATTCAATTTGTTTAGGCTACTCTTAACTTCCTCGGAATGTCTGAACTACAGAAAAAGTTTAAAATCAGTGGAAAAGCTTTGGCAGATGTAGGTATACTGTACTCTTTTGTTAAGTTCTTAAGGTAATCAGCTCAATAAAATCACATTCATTTCTCATATTTACCTACCATTTACCTAATCAATTAAGCTGGTTTCTCTCTATCTTTTTCTACAGTCTAATGATTCTCAAAGAAATCATTACTTTCCACAGGAAAACTTACTGTTAAAAATGAACACTGGTGGTATTTTTGCCCTCTTGATTTTGTTTTTAAAATTTAATATTTCTGTTTAAGAATATATACCTGTAACAGTTTTTTCAGTGTTATTTTTAACTGCATTATTTATTTACCAATTTCATATTTAGGGCATTTCAATTACTTATTTTTTAGTAACTGTTCTTAGCAATGTTTTATACATCTTTGCATAATTAAATGTTTTTGTAAGGTAAATTCCTAGATGTGGAAATTGGTGGCACAAAGTATGTGAACATGTTACATTTTTATAGATTTTGCCAAGTTGCTTTCCAAAAATTTTGTACAAGTTTGCATATCTGTCTGATGTTTACCTGTTTACATTATCTCATCAATGCCAGTTATTGCTTATAAAATCTTTTCCAGTCTGGATGGAAAGATAATGATATGATTCTTCTCATAGGTGTTTTTAAAACCACTAGGGAGATATTGAATATCTTAAACGTATTAGCTCTAACACATCTTGCTTGTTCATGTCTTTGCTCCATTTTGTATTGAATTTTTGTCTAGTTGCTTAGAGTTACAGAATTCTGCCCTCATAAACTTTGTAAGAATATACTAGCTCATTAGTGATACTTCTCTGCTATGTTTGGAGTTTCTCTGTTATTTGCATGTGTAATAGTTTATGGGGATAGTGACTTGTTTTGTTCATTAGACAATTTTGAGAGTAGAAGTTTGGAGAGACTGAGTGGAACAGAACTGCTTTTGCAGACAACTTTCTTTGGATTTGAATTTTTAAATTTCAGTTATTTCTTCCAAATCACCCAGATTTGGGGGCAGTTTTTTTTTTTAGGAATCAGAAACTAAAATAACTTAGATTTCCTAAGCAGATTATTTATTTTTCAGATTCGACCTCACATTTCTACTTTACGCAAATATACATATGGGAAGCATATACTGGCCAAGTTGGAAAAATATTATTTGAAAAATAGCCCAGATCTAGGGCCTATTGGAGGACCACCAAATGGAATGCTGTAAAGGAAAAAAAGAAGATAATGTAACCATGTGAGAGGAACGTTTCTTTTGTGAATTATCAAAACACAACTCAACTATGAATCTTCAAATTTTTTTTAAAGCAAAACTATTTATTGACTTTATTCATCCATTTGTAAATTTTTTAAGGTTCTTGTGTATATTTGGGGGTGGGGGTGGTGAATAAATTATATTCAGCCCTGAGTGGAGACCTATCAGATTGAATTGTGGGCAAAGCACAGAATGCCTGTATATGATGTAACTGTATCAAAAAATGCTGTCACATATTTTGTAAATTTTTACCTTGTAAAGTCACAAAAATAGTTTTTAAAGGGAAAAGTACAGTATTCTTTTAATAAACTGGCTTGCAGTCTGGTAGGTCTACGGACCCCACAGCACAACAGGTTTATAGAGATGTATATAAAAATATAGTCCTTATTTTTTTTTTGTCCTTTGTGTGAAGCCTTTTATAACAGATTAACAATCAACTGCATAAATTAGTATTTTAAAAAGAAAGTTAAGTTGTATTTTGGTAATTCACAAACTATCATGCAAATAAAAACTCAGTAAGATAAGAATTAAGTGATTTGAAAGGAAAAGAACTTAAGAGTATTTACAGTGGATATGGTTTTAATACAAATACTGCCCTAAAATGTCTCTGGCAATGTACAGAAGTATTGTATATACTTACATATGTAATTGTTATAAGAGGTAGAAAAAACAGAATCATGGTGACACTTCCATCCAGTTAAGTATGCTAAACGAAAAGTTAAGTTCCATTTTAACTTTTCAGTTTGGTTTGCGATGAGAAAGAGTGGAAATTTGTACATTGTTTTGCTTATAGAATTACAAGGACATGTTGAGAAATTGTTGAGCTTTATTTTGCTTTTTCATAGTAGATTCAGAAAGTAGGAACCTGATAGAGGTGAAAAGGGGCCACTGAAAAGTGAATTTGATAGCTCAACATTTAAGCATGATTACATATTCAGATAGCTTTTTTTGCTTCCTATAAATATATGCATTGTGTGTGTAGTAATAGATGTAAGTTTACACTTTGAAAGCAAATCTTGTTTCAATGTTTATTATAAAAGCCTTGCTAATTTGGTAGTGATGCTTTCTTTGGTTGTACAGGTGTATATTTGTAAACCTCAATGCTGTAAATGGAATTTGTTTTATCTCTTTGGGAAACATTTGCATTTTGGTGTACATTTATGTCCCTGCCCTCTGACCTGGCATATAGTGTTGTATAATGTAAATTGATTTCTCCAAATTGAGAGTGATTTTTTAAAATTTTTTATCTTTATATGGTTTCAGAAGTATGAACCAGCTTTCTTTTTATTATTGTGGAAAACATTTTGTTTTATAACATAGTTGTTGACTCTGTTAATATGGACATGCTAGGATGTGGGTCACTTTCAAGAAGTCAGGGTATTGTGCATAATAGAAAGTATTGGACTGAGATATTTGATGACCATGGAGGCCAATGCTTTTTCCATCTTATTAAATGTGATGTGACTTTTTTTCTTTGTACAGAAGAGTACTGTATTTTTGAATAGCCTACTCCCAAGTAATAGCAAATCTGTATGATAACATTTTTTCTCTGGACATAAGACATAACAGTAACATGATGTACATTTACAAGCGGCCTTATGTACATTTCCCAACAATCTTTTTAAGGCAAAATTGTGACCATATGTGTATAATTAAAATCGTTTTTAATCCTTTGCCTATGAAAATATTTTGGAAAAAACTTGCTTTGTATATTCAGTTTCTGAAAGATAAAGAAAGTGCTTTGTATTTTGTTGAAGTCAGTATTTTGTATAAAACTTTTATGTTGACCCACTTATGTTTAGTGCTAAAAACTAATGAACTATGCTATCTCTTTCAATTGAATATGTAAGGGATTTTTTTTATTGGAAGCCTGCAGAAGAATACCAGTCTTCTGAGCACAATAGTGAACATAAAGGTTTTTCACATAGCTGTTCATATCATGAACCTAAGAATAACAGCATGAAGTTTGGGGTGCCAGGCATAGTTTTTCATGTTTGATGTTGAGTTATTCTAGTTTTCTAACCCAACATTCCTTGTTGAGGCCATTAAATTTAACCACTTGTTCACTGTCCCTTCTCACAGTCACACTTGTTCATCAGCATGTCCCAGCCATAGTGACAGAGCTTTTTTCCCCTCCATACAGGGCTGCTCCCTGCCGCCCTTCCCGTTTTGTTTTGCCAGCCTCAGAATGTCTTGGCCCTGGGCTGAACTTTTGTTCCCAGTATCAGCTCATGGTTTCAGGATCAAAGTTGTCCTTGTTGGAGATTGGTGGTGACTTTCCTGGATTTGCACAGTTAAATTCCTGGTTTTCCTTTATCTTCTGTTCACACAGACAAATTATTTCTGCAGATTTAGCAAGTCCTAGAGAACAGCACATTGGGAAACTGGACCATTGTCTTGGATTCCTGATGTTCTTGTGTGTCTCATTAACAGCCCAGTCTTCCCAGTATTTTAGGGCTTATCATAGAAAAATATCTATTACTCTAGAAATTTTGGTCTGCCATTTTTGATGCCCACCTCTCTGATTCCACCTTTTAATAAATTGGCATGAGGTTTTGGTATAATCTGAAAATGACATTTTAGAATAAACTTAATTGGGCAGAACCACTTAGGCTTTACTCTTGGTTGTCTTTTGATATGAATTGTTTCTGGACCAGTTTGTCTAAGTCCTGGCTCTTATTGGTTCATATGAAATAATGTTATCTTCACTTCTTTGTATATTATGTATAAATTAGAAAATGAAAAATGTGTGAATAACATTGTATGAAATAAATCTGGTCTTGTGTTTTTCTCTACATAAAATACCCCACTGTACCTCAATTACAATTCCCATTGACCATTCAAGTTTACTCTGATTTAAGGAAAACGAAAATACCTTTATCACATGGATGCTAGTCTGGGGCCAGTGATTGCACTGATGGTATGAATCCTGTCTTAAAATATTCATAATTTCTGTCTAACTACATAGAGTCATTACACACTTCATATGATGAAACTTTAACCCTGTTTCTTTATTGATAAAATGATACTTCAAAGTTGTTTTTGAGGATTAAATTAAATCACATATCTTTACCCACAGGTGTTTTTTTCCTTTGCACATACATGCACTTTAGGAGACTATGTTGTCTGAAAGTACAGTCTAGGTTCAGGCCTGTATTTAAAGTTAACCTCACTTTTCACAAACCTTTTGAATTTGATTATGTTATCTCAGCCTTAGTACCTTCATTTTTAGTATGAAGTGAAAGTCACTCAGTCATGTCCAACTCTTTGTGAACCCATGGATAGTCCATGGAGTTCTCCAGGCCAGAATACTTGAGTGGGTAGCCTTTCCCTTCTCCAGGGGATCTTCCCAACCCAGGGATTGAACCCAGGTCTCCCACATTGCAGGCGGATTCTTCACCAGCTGAGCCACAAGGGAAGCCCTCATCCTTAGTATGTGAAAGTGAAGTCTCTGAGTCGTATCCGACTCTGCAACCCCGTGGACTATAGCCCACCAGGCTCCTCGGTCCATGGGATTCTCCAGGCAAGAATGCTAGAGTGGGTTGCCATTTCCTTCTCCAGGGGATCTTCCCGACCCAGGGATCGAACCCAGGTCTCCCACATTGCAGGCAGATGCTTTAACCTCTGGGCCACAGGAAAGCCCTTAGTATGGGATGGAGCTATTTTTAAATTCTCAGTCGTTTTAAGAATTGATATGTATAAAGAGATCTAAAACCTAATTCTCAACCAGTGCTAATACTGTTTCCATTTTCCTGTCCCTTCTATAGGTGATTTTTTAAATCTATGTGGATTATTTGGTAGAATTCAAAATGGATATCTTCATAAAACTAAGTGGAAAAGGAATTTTTCTCATACACATTGTTTATCCTCCATTTTAGTTTTATCCTGATTTCTAAACGGTTAGCCCTTTGGGAATGTTTCACATACCTCATTATAGTGATGAAATTAAAGTTCCTACAAGGGAAATAAATGTCACATCCTCCCACCCTAGTTTATAAACATCACAAAAGTGTTTTCCTAAAGTGACCTGGGTAGTAGTCTGTTTGCCCTCGTAACAGTGGTTTCTCCAAAGTGGATGGGGGAAAGATGGAGAAAACCCTAAGGAGTAATCTTCACTGTCTACCTTACCCATCTGACTTCAAAGGACTGGATCAACATACGGGATTTGAATGTGCAGCCATTTGGTAAATTCATCTCTAGACAGAAGGAATAGAGCTCTCAGTAGAGGCTCCAGTGTGCCTCTGGAAGGTACTGCTGAGGGAAAGGAAGGGGTTGGGCCCTGAGGTGTGTGATCTGTGTGGTTTACCCTTTAGGCCTCTTAAGTTATCTGCCTGTAAGTGTGAAGAGTTGACTCATTGGAAAAGACTGATGCTGAGAGGAATTGGGGGCAGGAGGAGAAGGGGACGAGAGAGGATGAGATGTCTGGATGGTATCACTGACTCGATGGAGGGGTTTGAGTGAACTCCAGGAGTTGTTGATGGACAGGGAGGCCTGGCGTGCTGCAATTGATGGGGTTGCAAAGAGTTGGATGCAACTGAACTGAACTGAAGTAGAAGCAACATCCTGACTTCCTGTAGAACCTCAGATCTGAGAGTACTTTATGCTAAGAACCTTAATAAGTATAGAGTAGATCCTATGGGAAGCTTAAAATTCAGTGGAATATTTGTTGAACTTTTATTATCTATCTACACATGCTGTTGATAATTTCTTGTTTCTTTTTGTGCCAGTCATACTTTTTTTTCCCCCTAAAGTTTGATAGTTTAGGAGCAAAATTGGCTACATTTAGATTCAAATTTTCCTGGGCTTAAGAGTGTAAATGGTTCAGTGTTTGAACTCTAGAACTGGACTGCCCAAGTTCCTTTAGTTTTACATTTTTAGACAGGCGTTTTCATCTTGTAAGCCTTAGTTTCCTCATGTGTAGGCAAGGGAAAAAACACCCACCTCCTAAAATTGTGAGGATTAAAGGAGAGTATATGTGACGTGCAGAGGCAGTGAATATTCAGTGCCTTCTGTTACAGTTAAAGGGGGTTTTGTTTTTAATTTGCCTATGTACAGCCTCAAAATATTTGACTTGGAGCTCTTGGTTCTGCAAATGAGCTCTTGATTCAAGTTGCCAGATAAATCACTAGGAAGAATACTAGAAGAAGACATGAGTAGAAAACTTTATAGCATTTTCATTGTTTTCTTGGTACATTTAATCTTTTTTTTTCCCTTGGTACTAATGGAGGTATTAGTAGCTTTGGCCTGTTGGTGAGTGGATGCCAGGATGGAAGCAGCACAAAGAAATGAAAGGCAATGTGGTAGAGAACTCCGTCTCACACACACACACCTAGAAAAGCATAGTAAGAGACTCAGAAGGCATCGAGGGTTTTGGTCTCTACCATTCCTCATGCCCATCCCTCGCACCATTTTCACTGAGTGAGTGATTCAGGAATCCTTTAAGCTGGGATTATGCTTCAGTCAGAGGAGTGCTCTGCTAATACATTAATGTTTTGCTGAGTGGTTGAGGAGTCGCTCTGGATCATTCCTGGGTATCTACTTGGTTTGAGAGCTGAGCTATAGTGATAACCCAGTGTGGAAAAGCTTTCTGTGACTGATGTGACCTAAAGGAATCCACAGTATCACTCCTCAGTAATTTCTGCCAATTTGGCTTATTCTAGCAAGGAAAGCATTTAATGGAGAAAAGTGCCCCTGTTGGTCTTCTAAAATAACCCCTCCAGCATCTACCTGTGCAACAAAGTTAAGGGGAAGTCTCCTCTCAAAGCAGTAGGTATGTAGAAATCAGACCAGAGGGTCTCACCCAGGTCTTGATACCAGTCACAGAATTTAGCCTTCAGGGTCTACGTGATAACTCCTAGTGGACAGAGCCATCTAACTTCCTAGGCTAGTCAAGGGCTGCCTGAGAAGATTGTGATTCTCGCACCTCGGCAGACATTTTAGTAGCAGTGCTGGGGCCCATGCAGTTGAGTAGGAGGTTCTCATTAAAAGTTCAGGACCACCCGGAGGATGGGCGGAGGCGCCATAGGGCTGGGAGAAGGGTTTGGAATGCAGGTCCTGATCCTTTTCCCGCCTGTGCCGCCTCAACCTGTAGGAACTGTTGACTAAAAATATGCACAATGAAAAAAAAAAAAGGTCAGGACCAGACCGTTACTGTGAACCCAGAACCTAAGTCATGGTCAGGGTTTATGGAAAGAGTGGTAAACAGTGGAGAAAAAATATACCGCAAACCATTGCATGATCAAATGATACTGAGAAAGCACTGTGTCCTATTTATTGTTTGGAAAGAGTAAGCCTGGGAAAAAATTAGTTTATACCTCAACAGCTTTAAATTTAGAAATCAAGAATTCAGATATAACCACAGGTGAGAAGCACAGCACGGGATGCAGTGCCTTGGGCTAGGAAGGAAAAGGAGAAACGAATAGACTTAACACTAGATGAGCAGGTGGGCCTGGGAAGTTGGGGTTGAGGCCCTGGCATCAGCTACCGTGTTTCCTTACAGTTGTGTTTAATGAACACCTAAAAGAGTGAGATCCTTGAAGCAATGCTGTGGTTAACAACAGGGAATCCTAAATTCATGAACAAGGAGTGACAAGTGCAGCGCTGTAAAGGACTCACCTACGTGATGGGCAGAGCTTTGGAAGTAGGGAGAAACTGAAGGGAGTAGGAAGTAGGGAGAAACTGAAGTTACAACTACGAGTTACAGAGTTGAAGAATTCCCATTACAACTGCCAAGTCCTCAGTCTCAGGCCTTTCATGAGAAGCCTTGAAAAGCCAGGATGTCTCAACATCTGGTGGGCCCTTTTTAAGCAAAGGTTGGGAGGAAAGCATGTGGATCACCCAGAGGAGAGGAGTGATATTTGGGAGCCCTCCCTGCCCCAACTTCTTTGAAACTCAGTTCTGAAATCATACAGGGCACATTCATTGAATGGACTGCAGTAGGATTCACTGAATAGAATTAGAAAAGGAGACCAAAAATATTCCTTAGAAGTATATCTATCACTAGAAATATATCTTAGGAATCTTTAAAATACCATTCATTCTTAATAGCTCCTAGGTAAAAAAAAATCCTACTCTGGAATAAGCAATTTGCTCTAACTTAAAAATTAATTATGGTCAGAGTATTGTACAAAGCCTGGGGGATTTGAGCCAAAGGCTATTCAGAGAAGAATGTTTAGCCAAGAAGATCTAATTTACTAAACAATTTGTTTAGTAAAACAAAATAATTACCAAAAAATGTAGAAGGAATTAGTAAACCCCACAAAAAAGAATAGATTCAATCAAAACCAATAATGAATTAGACATGCTTTTGTCAAATTTGAATTTTTGAAAAAGGACAATACAGTATCATATAAAATTATTTTTCTAATTATGAGACCATTTATATTAGAAGTCTACCTGTAAATTAAAAATTAAAATGGGTAATTCTCTAGGGCAATATAAAATTCAAGAACTGATTCAAGAGAAAGACAAATACAGTATCACTTATATGTAGAATATAAAAAATAATGCAAATGAACTGTAATACAAAGCAAAAACAGACTCACAGACACAAGAAACAAACTTGCAGTTAACAAATGGGAAAGGGAGCAGGTGAGGAATAAATTAGGAGTATGGCAATAACCTCAGATATGCAGATGACACCACTCTTATGGCAGAAAGCAAAGAGGAACTAAAGAGCCTCTTGATGAAAGAGGAGAATGAAAAAGTTGGCTTAAAATTCAACATTCAGAAAACTAAGATCATGGCATCTGGTCCCATCACTTCATGGCAGATAGATGGGGAAACAGTGGAAACAGTGTCAGACTTTATTTTGGGGGGCTCCAAAATCACTGTAGATGGTGGCTGCAGCCATGAAATTAAGACGCTTGCTCCTTGGAAGAAAAGTTATGACCAACCTAGATAGCATATTCAAAAGCAGAGACATTACTTTGCCAACAAAGGTCCGTCTAGTCAAGGCCATGGTTTTTCCGGTGGTCTTGTATGGATGTGAGAGTTGGACTGTGAAGAAAGCTGAGTGCCAAAGAATTGATGCTTTTGAACTGTGGTGTTGGAGAAGACTCTTGAGAGTCCCTTGGACTGCAAGGAGATCCAACCAGTCCATCCTAAAGGAAATCAGTCCTGAATATTCATTGGAAGGACTGATGCTGAAGCAGAAACTCCAATACTTTGGCCATCTGATGTGAAGAACTAACTCATTTGAAAAGACCCCGATGCTGGACAAGATTGAAGGCAGGAGGAGAAGGGGACGACAGAGGATGAGATGGTTGGATGGCATCACCAACTCAATGGACATGAGTTTGAGTAAACTCTGGGAGGTGGTGATGGACAGGGAGGCCTCGAGTGCTGCAGTCCATGGGATTGCAAAGAGTTGGACACGACTGAGCAACTGAACTGAACTGATGGGATTAACAGATACAAACTACTACAGATAAAATAGGTAAGCAGTAAGGATTTACTGTACAGCATTTGGAGAAGGAAACGGCAACCCACTCCAGTGTTCTTGCCTGGAGAATCCCAGGGACGGGGGAGCCTGGTGGGTTGCCGTCTATGGGGTCACACAGAGTTGGACACGACTGAAGTGACTTAGCACATACAAGATATTACAAAATGTAATAACCTATCATGGAAGGGAATCTGATATATACACACACACACACACACCTGAATCACTTTGCTAACACAATATTGTAAATCAACTATATGTCTAAAAGAATTGATTTAAGAAGAATAAAAAACTTGAATACACCTAATAATAAAAGAAATTAAGAAGGTAGTCAAAGGAACAAAGTTGAAGGAAGGGCTCAGTGTCCTAATTTCAAAACTTTTAAATCAAGCTACAGTAATAAAAAGTGTTTGGATGTTTCTAACTGTGGTGATTATTTTGCAGTATATACAAATACCAAATCATTATGTTGTACACCTGAAACTAATACATTATATGTCAGTTATATCTTTAAAAAATCAAAATGACAAAAACAATGTAGGATTCTCATAAAGACAAACATGTAAACCAATAGAAGAGAGGGCACAGAAATAAACCTTCACACATATGATCAAATTATCTTCAACACGAGTACCAAAAACGTTCAAATGCGGGAAAGCACTGTTTTCAACAAACGATGTGGGAAAACAGGATATCCTCATGCTAAATAATGAATTTAGACCTTTGCCTTACCGCATACACAAAAATTAACTCAAAATGGATTAAAGACCTAAAATTATAAAGCTCGTAAAAGAGAACATATGGGAAAGCTTCATGATACTGGATTTAGCAATCATTTCCTGCATGTAGGGCTTTCTTGGTGGCTCAGATGGTAAAGAATCTGCCTGCAATGCAGGAGACTCTGGTTCGATCCCTAGGTCAGGAAGATTCCCTGGAGAAAGGAATGGCAACCCACTCCAGTATTCTTGCCTTGAGAATTCCATGGACAGAGGAGCCGAGCAGACTACAGTTCATGGGGTCACAAAGAGTTGGATACGAGTGAGTGACTAACACTTTCGCTTCACTTCATGCATCTAACACCAAAAGTACATGGAACCAAAGCAAAAATAGATAAACGGGACTGTATTAAACTTCAAAATGCCTGCATCAACGGGCCCAATCAGCAGAGTGAAAAGAATGGGAGAAAATATTTACAAGCCATGTATCTGATGAGGGGTTAATATCCAAAATATATAAAGAATTACAACTCAAGAAGAAAAAAACACAGTCTTATTAAAAAAAAAATGGGTGAAGGACATTAAGAAACATTTCTCCAAAGATGGTATATGAACAGTCAACAAGCATGTGTTCAGTTCAGTCGCTCAGTCGTGTCCGACTTTGCAACCCCATGAATCGCAGCACGCCAGGCCTCCCTGTCCATCACCAACTCCTGGAGTTCGCTCAGACTCACGTCCATCAAGGCGGTGATGCCATCCAGCCATCTCATCCTCTGTCGTCCCCTTCTCCCCCTGCCCCCAATCCCTCCCAGCATCAGAGTCTTTTCCAATGAGTCAACTTTTCGCATGAGGTGGCCAAAGTATTGGAGTTTCAGCTTTAGCATCATTCCTTCCAAAGAACACCCAGGACTGATCTCCTTTAGAATGGACTGGTTGGATATCCTTGCAGTCCAAGGGACTCTCAAGAGTCTTCTCCAACACCACAGTTCAAAAGCATCAACTCTTTAGTGCTCAGCTTTCTTCACAGTCCAACACTCACATCCATACATAACTACTGGAAAAACCATAGCTTTGACTAAACAGACCTTTGTTGGCAAAGTAATGTCTCTGCTTTTCAATATGCTATCTAGGTTGGTCATAACTTTCCTTCCAAGGAGTAAGCATCTTTTAATTTCATGGCTGCAATCACCATCTACAGTGATTTTGGAGCCCCCCAAAATAAAGTCTGACACTGTTGCCACTGTTTCCCCATCTATCTGTCATGAAGTGATGGGACCAGGTGCCATGATCTTCGTTTTCTGAATGTTGAGCTTTAAGCCAACTTTTTCACTCTCCTCTTTTGCTTTTATCAAGAGGCTTTTTAGTTCCTCTTCATTTTCTGCCATTAGGGTGGTGTCATCTGCATGTCTGAGGTTACTGATATTTCTCCCAGCAATCTTGATTCCAGCTTGTGCTTCTTCCAGCCCAGCGTTTCTCATGATGCATGTAAGTTAAATAAGCAGGGTGACAATATACAGCCTTGACATACTCCTTTTCCTATTTGGAACCAGTCTGTTGTTCCATGTCCAGTTCTAAATGTTGCTTCCTGACCTGCATACAGGTTTCTCAAGAGGCAGGTCAGGTGGTCTGGTATTCCCATTTCTTTCAGAATTTTCCACAGTTTATTGTGATCCACACATGAGGTAACTGCAAATCAAAATCACAATGAGATATTACCCCCTGCCATTAGGATGGCTACTATCAAACAGAATATAGCAAGTGTTAAGTGAGGAGGTACAGAAACAAGCCCTGTGCCCTGCTGCTAGGAACGTAAAAAGGTACAACTGTTATGGAAAACAGTATGGCAGCTCCTCAAAAAGTTATAAACTAGGATTAGCTTATGATCCAGCAATCCTATTTCTGGGTACATATCCAAAAGTACCAGTCAATCCTAAAGGAGATCAACCCTGGGTATTCATTGGAAGGACCGATGCTGAAGCTGAAGCTCCAATACTTTGGCCACATGATGCAAACAGGCTACTCATTGAAAAAGACCCTGATGCAGTGAAAGATTGAAGGCAGAAGGAGAAAGGGGAGACAGAGTGTGAGATCGTTGGATGACGTCACCAACTCAATAAACATGACTGGGCAAACTCCGGGAGATGGTGAAGGACAAGGAAGCCTGGAATGCTGCAGTCCATGGGGTCGGAAAGAGCCAGACACGACTGAGCAACTGAACAAAAACAAACATCCGAAAGAAAGTAGGATCTCAAAAAGATGTTTGCATATGCATGTTTATAGCAGTATTATTCACAATAGCCAAAAGATAGAAATCCAGTGTCCATTGATGGATGAATGGATTAAAAACTGTGTTATATACATACAATAGAGTATTATTCAGCCTCTAAAGAAGGAAACTTTGTCGCATGCTATAACATGAATAAACCTTGAGGACATTATGCTAAGTGAAATAAGCTAGTTACAAAAAGACAAAACTGTGTGATTCTGCTTAAATGAGGAATTTAAAATAGTTAGATCCTAAAAGCAGAATAGTGGTTGCCAAGAATGGGGGTGGGGGACAGGAAGTAGGGTAGGAAGGGGAAATTAGTGGTTTAATGAATGTAGAGTTTTAGTTTTGCGAGATAAAAATGTTCTAGACATCTGTTGCACGACAATATGAGTATATATAACACTACTGAACTGTACACTTAAAAATATTTAAGTGCTCATTTCAGCAGCACATATACTAAAATTGGAACAATACGGAGAAATTAGCATGGCCCCTTAAGCAAGAGGTTTTTCCAGTAGTCATGTATGGATGTGAGATTTGGACCATAAAGGAAGCTGAGCGCCGAAGAATTGATGCTTTTGAACTATGGTGTTAGAGAAGACTCTTTAGAGTCCCTTGGACTGCAAGGAGATAAAACCAGACAGTCCTAAAGGAAATCAGTCCTGAATATTCATTGGAAAGATGGATGCTGAAGCTGAAACTCCAATACTTAAGGCCACCTGATGCGAAGAACTGACTGATTGGAAAAGCCTCTGATGTTGGGAAAGACTGAAGGAGGGAGGAGAAGGGGACGACAGAGAATGAGATGATTGGATGGCACCACCGATGGATGGACATGAGTTTAAGCAAGCTCAGGGAGTTGGTGATGGACAGGGAAGGCATGCTGCAGTCCGTTGGGTCGAAAAGAGTCAGACACGATTGAGCAACTGAACTAAGCAAGGATACATACAAATTCATGAATCGGTCTATATTTTTAATTTTTATAAATATTTTGTGTGGAGGGGAAAGAAGTGGATTCTGCAGTTAAAGTGAAAGTGAAAATGTTTATAAAAATAATTTATATTTGGCAAAACTAATACAATATTGTAAAGTTTAAAAATAAAATAAAAATTAAAAAAAAGAATAATTTTTATAATTTGTTATTCAAATAAATTTATATCATTTATCTATTGAGAGTAATGTGTGTGTGCTAAGTCACTTCATTCTTGTCTGACTCTTCACAACCCCTTGGACTGTAGACCACCAGGCTCGTCTGCCCATGGGATTTCCCAGTCATGAATACTGGAACAGGTTGCCCTTTCCTACTCCCAGGGATCTTTCTGACCCACAGATCAAATCATGTCTCTTAAGTTTCCTACATTGGCAGGTGAGTTTTTACCACTAGCACCATCTGGGAAGTCCATTGAGAGGAGAGTGTTGAAAATATCCCATCATAATTAATTTTTCACTGTTTTCGCCCTGTATATTTTAAGGACATGCTATTAAGTACATGCAAATATACAGTTGTATTTTCCCGATAATCTATCCGATAAAAGAATATTTTGTTTAAGAAGGAAGGAAAGTAAAAAGAAGAAGTTATCAAAGATATACCCTTAAAGGCACAAGCCCAGACTGTTTTGGAGGCAAGTCTACTGTAAACCTTCAAAGAGCATATAATTCCTAGTTTAAGTAAAATTTTACAGAGCATGGAAAACAATGAAAAGTTCCCAAGTTATTCTACAAAACTGTAATAAACTTGAAAACAAAACAAAATGATAGTACACACACAAACAATAAGCATGGGCTATTTTCATTTACATGTATAGATACAAAGCTCCTAAGTAATATGTGAATCTACCAAACCCAGTGGAATCATACTTCATGACCCAGCAGAATTTTATTGTAGAAATTCAGGATAGTTGAACATCAGAAATTTTATTAATGTAATTTTAGTGCATTAACACATAAGCAGGGAAAATATATCAAATAATAAGAAAGGCAATGCTGCTGCTGCTGCTGCTGCTAAGTCGCTGCTAAGTCGTGTCTGACTCTGTGCGACCCCATAGACGGCGGCCCACCAGGCTCTCCCGTCCCTGGGATTCTCCAGGCAAGACCACTGGAGTGGGTTGCCATTTCCTTCTCCAATGCATGAAAGGGAAAAGTGAAAGTGAGGTCACTCAGTCGTGTCCGACTCCTAGTAACCCCATGGACTGAAGCCTGCCAGGCTTCTCCATCCATGGGATTTTCCAGGCAAGAGTACTGGAGTGGGGTGCCATTGCCTTCTCCGAAGAAAGGCAATAGATAAATTTCAATACTCATTTCTTTTTTAAAAAAAATTTATTGAAATGTAGTTGATTTATAATGTAGTATTAGTTTCGGACATACAGCTGGATATTCATTTCTGATAAAAACTCATTACAAGCTAACAATGTTGAGAAGTTTCCTTCAGCTAAAAAGTAATACCTATCAAACGTTTAAAGCAAACAGCAAATTTAATGTTGAAACATTAGAAGTAATCCCATTAAAGACAGAAGCAAATAAGAATGTCCACAATTGTCACTGCTATTCAACATAAAGCTGGGGTCCCTAGACAGTGCATTAAGTAAAGCATAAGAGATTTAAGTATTAAAAAGGAAAGAATGGTAGAATGATTTACCTAAAATTCCAAGAGGATCCACTGAAAAAACAGTTTTAGAACTATTAAGAGTTCAAGAAATTGGCTAGACAGAAGATTCATATACAAAAACTAATCAACTGATTGTAGTTACAGCTGTCTAGACACCAAAAAACTAATTTAAAAAAATCATCATAGTAAAAAAAACCTTTCAAATAACTGTGGAAAAAAATAAATTCACGATGTGAAGAGAATAATTTTCATTGAAAGATGGCAAAGAAAAATGGATTAAGTAGTGACAGCATATTCCCAGATAGAAAGAGTCAATGCTACGAACTGTTACTTCTCCCCAATTTAATCTGTAAATTCAATTCATCCAAAGAGTTCAGACTGAGGTCTTCAAGTTCCATTTCTTATTGGCTAATTGCAGATCTAGGGTAGGAGGTGTCCAGGATGAGCCTGGAACATTGTGTCATCTTCTAATGTGTCTTGGAGAAGGCAATGGCACCCCACTCCAGTACTTTTGCCTGGAAAATCCCATGGATGGAGGAGCCTGGTAGGCTGCAGTCCATGGGGTCGCTAAGAGTCCCACACAACTGAGCAACTTCACTTTCACTTTTCACTTCCATGCATTGGAGAAGGAAATGGCAACCCACTCCAGTGTTCTTGCCTTGAGAATCCCAGGGACAGAGGAGCCTCGTGGGCTGCCGTCTATGGGGTCGCACAGAGTCAGACACGACTGAAGTGACTTAGCAGCTTAGCAGCAAACCACCTCTGAATCCAGTGGCAGAATCTTCGTCTTCCTCTTCCCCTTCCTTTTTTTCAAGCTCATACATTAGTAGTGTGGGCCAGGATCAGAAGGCAGCGTGTCTATACTCGGTGTCAGCTGGGGCGGCCTGAAGGCTGGGAGCTGGAATCACAAGACGGAGAGTTTGCTCACATGTCTGGCGCTTGACGCCAGCTGTCAGACAGCTGACACCCCCAGAACACCCACATGCGGAGGCCTCTCCCCGTAGCCTGGGTTTTCTCACTTTGTGATGACTGGGTTCTAAAAGGAGCATTGAGGGGAGGGAGGCTGGGAGGGGAGGGGGATAAACCCCATCACCACCATCACTGGTCACCCTCACACCTACAGTCTGGCCAGTATTCTTGACTCTCTTCCAAGGGCCCATAGGACTTGTGTGTGTTCCACAGCTTCCTGCTGTGAACTCCAGAACAAGTCACTTAGATCCCAGCGACACACTTTCCTCATTTGTAAAATAAGGTATGCCCAGGACTAGGCTGCAACATTCGTGTTCTATGTAGTGCGTGTGTGTTACTCGCTCAGTTGTGTCTGACTCTCTGCAACCCCATGGGGTGTAGCCCACCAGGCTCCTCCGTCCATGTGATTTTCCAGGCAAGAATACTGGAGTGGGGTGCCATTTCCTTCTCAGTTCTATGTAGTATTGTTCGATTTTTTGTGATGTGACTTTATTCACGTATTATGAAATTGAGTCTTACTATATGATTCAGTAATTGTGCCCCTAGATATTCACCCAAATGAGTTGAAGATTTATGTCCATGCCAGAAACAGCACACAGATATTGACAGCAGCTTTACTCATAATTGCCAGAATTTGGAAGCTGCCAAGATGTCGTTCAGGAGGTGAATGGATACACAAATTAATGCATCCAGACAATGGAATGTTATTCAGAGATAAAGAGAAGTGAGCCCTCCAGTTATGAAAAGACAGGGAAGAACCTGAAATGCATGTTACTCAGTGAAGTTAGTATGAAAAGGCCATGTGCTATGTGATTCCAACTGTATGACATTCTGGAAAAGGGCAACCTATGGAGACAGTAAAAAGGTCAGGGGTTACCAGAGGTTGGGTGGTGGGTGGGATAAACAGGCAGAGGGGAAGGGATTTTTATGGCAGTGGAACTACCTTCTGGGATATTATAATGGTTTGTACATGACCATATACATTCATCAGAACTCACAGAATGTACAAGGCCAAGAGTGAATCCTAATGCAAACTGCAGACTTCGGTAATAATCATGTATCAATATTGGTTCATTGGTTGTAACAGAAGCACACCCCCTAATGCAAGGTGTTAGTAATGGGGAGACGGGGTGGATGTCTGTACTTTCTCCTCAATTTTCCTACAAACCTAAACCTGCTCTTAAAAAAATCTATGAATTAGAAAAAAGGAAGGAAGGAGGGCAGGAAAGAAGGAAGAAAGGCAAAGAAAGAAGGCCCTTCACACAGGGCCTGCTTCATGGTGGGCTCTTAGCTGATGGGAATTGATGCCTCTTCCCCTTCCCACCCTCCTGGATCAGCCTTGACCATGTGCTTGTGGGTGAGAGAGAGGTCAAGCACCTCTGCTTAACCCCCTGTGTGACCATCCTCGGGCGACAGTCACTCTCCTAGCTTGGCATCACCTCCTGCCACTCCCATCCCCCATGGCCCTGAGCACTAAGGAGGCAGCAGTACTCACCAGGGCATGGCTGGCTTTGGCCCTCTTCCACTTGCTGCTCTGCCCAAGCAAAACTGTGCTCCTGGAAGCCCTCCTTGCTCCTCTCTGTTCCCAGTCCTGGGCCCCCATGGCTCACCCCATCATAGGACCCTAAGACTGAATCCCTGGCTCCCTCTCCTAAGCAGCCAAGAGCTGTGCCAGGACCTGGCTCAGAATAGGCACTCGGGGCCATTTGAGAGCCCTGGGCAGGAATGTGGAAGCCCAGCCTGGAGGGGCACAGTTCAGCAGGGTTCTCAGAATCTCTTGGGCCGCCCCTCCACTTCCATCCCAGGCAAGGTTTATTCCCTCCATGAAGAAGCCCAGGCGAGGATATTCGGTGGCATTTTTTTGATTAGCAAAGTTTTAATAAAAACACCCATCAGAAGGGAGATGGTTAAAAATCAATGTAGAGCCAAACCAGGGAATCCCCACACAAGACGGAGTCTGGTTATAGATACTGACATTTCTAAGACATATTAAATCAAAATGGTGAGTTGCAGATGTTAGTATAAGTACTACTTATGTGGGTAAATGCAAAGGAAAAGGTCTGAATAAATCCCTCCCTTCTTGTATTGCTAGAATTTGTTTGAATTTTTTAAGTCTATTGGTTGTTACAATATTGTTCTACTTTTTTAAAAAATTTTTTGGGGTTTTTTGGCCAACAGACATGTGGGATCCTAGCTCCCTAGACCGGGGATGGAACCTGCATCCTCTGCATTGGAAAGCAAAGTCTTAACCACTGGATCTCCAGAGTTAAATTACGCAGTTAAGGTCATGCAGCTAAAGTAGTGCTAAGAATCTGTCAGAGGAAACTGCAAAGAGTTTTTAGCTGGGAGGAAGTGGCGGTGGGGGGGTTGGGGTGGGTGGGGAGAATGAGCTTGGCCTGCCTCTTCCTGGCTCCCCAGACCTCCACTACTCCACCGATGAGCAGCATCAGTGCCCCTTCCCCACCTGGGGCTGAGTCAGAGGCAGCCAGACACACAGGGAGGGAGGGGAGGGACTGGAGAGGGCCGGGGGCAAGTGGCCCCACCCTAGGAAGTGGCTCAGGATGAATCTGCACCGGGCGGCACCTGGGTGGGCATGGCTGGCATTGGCACACCTGCCTGCTGGAGAACTTCCTGTCCAAGCCTCTGACAAAGGCTGCTCCTTCCCAGGTGGCCCAGAACTGAGTCAAGAGGCACAGCGGGGTTCAGTGCATGACCTCATCGGTGGTGCCCACTTCACACAGTGACTTGGGCAATTTACAGAAACCAAGTGGAAAGATGCCCACCACTGATTTTCAGAATCTCCCACTTCCCTCTTCCCTATCCATCACACCACAGTCTATCTACTTCCTCCTAGTTTTCCATCCTGCCCCTTCCCTCTCTTCAATGCCACCCTCTCCAGACAGGCCAGTCCTCTCTCTCTGTTGTCTTTCCCTGTATCCCAAGCAGCAGTCTCCTTCCCTTCAGCCCATCTTTCCACGCAGGGGTCAGGGGATCTTTCTAACATGCGACCCCTTTGAGTCCCTCCTCTGCTTGGTGGCTCCTTTGGCCTAAGCTTGACTGGGGAAACTTTTCCAGCTCTGACCTCTGACTCAACTCTCCAGGGGACCTGTGCTCTGGCCAGTCCAGACTCCTTCCAGGTCCAGAACACTCTGAACCTCTTTCTTGCTTCCCTGACTCTTCTTAGCTGGGTTTCCGCACTTGGAACCAGGTTGGGAATGTCCTCTCTCTATCAAAATTGCTGGAACTTGTGAATATTACTTTACCTGGCCAAAAAAAAAAAAAAAAAAAAAAAATGGAGATACGTCTTCTGCAGATTTGGAGATGCGATTCAGTTAAGCTTTTTGAGATGGGGAGCTTATCCTGGATCATCCACGTAGGCCCTAAAGCCAATCAGACACTTGTATCCTTGTTGTTAAGTCACTGAGTCGTGTCCGACTCTTTGCTACCCCTGAAGAGCAGCACACCAGGCTTCCCTGTCATTCACTAGCTCCCAACGTTTGTGCAAACACATGTCCCTTGAGTAGGTGATGCCATTCAACCATCTCATCCTCTGCTGCCTCTTCTCTTGCCTTCAGTCTTTCCCAGCACCGGGATCTTTTCCAGTGAGTCGGCCAAAGTATTGGGAGTTTCAGTTTCAGCATCAGCCCTTCCGATGAATGTTCAGGGTTGGTTTCCTTTAGGATGTAAGAAGGAAGCGGAAGGCAATTTTATTACACTGAGATAAGAAGGTGATGTTAAGACAGAGTGGAGAGAGCCCTGAAGACTGCAGTGAGGCAGACACAAGCCAAGTGATGTTGGCAACCACCCCTTTCTTGGAAGAGGAAAGGAACATGTTCCCTTAGAGCCTCTGGAGGGAGCTCAGACCTGCTCCGAGCTGGGAGCAGCAATTGGGAGATTCAGCCCAAAGAAACTGAATCGGGGTTTTTGGCTTCCAGCATTGTAAGAGAATAAATATGTGCTATTTTAAGCAGCCAAATTTGTAGTAATTATTACACTAACCACAGGAAACTAATAAACTGCAAAACCCTCTTTTCATCTAAAAACAGGTTCTAATGGCTTCCCCAACCCCCAGTCCACATCCATGAAACTTTTGAGAACCTCTTCTCTGCGTTCCAAATTGATGTTTCCCTTAAGCTATCAATAAACAGGCTGACAGGATAGTTCTTCTTTGCTTTATAATGATTGTTTATATCTGTTTCTTCCCCCAAACTAGGACCCCCTGGAACTTGAGAACCTTATGGGGGCTGGCTCCAGCAGGCACTCCTGAAGCTGTTGCAGTGCTGTGCTGCCCAATTCCAGGGAGCACCATTCAGGCCAGGTGCTATGGGACGTGAATCCCCAGGGATCCTGTTTACCTGGGAGGCACTGGGGATGGTATTTCCTGGGAGTTGGGCAACATTGCTACTTTGAACACAAGTATCAAGTGCATGAACTATTACACTCCACCCTCCTCCAAAAAAAGCTATTCTCTTAGAGTCTCTAGGCCTCCCTGGAGTGATGGGATGGGTAGCAAGGTAGCAACAGCATCAGGTGATAAGCAGGGTCTCTGGAGGGGACCTCTTTGGGGAAGTAATACTCTGACTTGGATGGGTAAATTCCAATGATATTTACATAGGATGTATTTAGTCTCTCTCTTTCCTGCTGATATTCTATCAAATATTACAGGCAACTCAGAAGGCAAGGGATTCCCCATCAAGGGATATACATAACAATATCTTTGAGCTGTTTTGCAGATACTAAAACCTCCAACAAGTGGGAGAAGTTAATTGTATGTTGCCCATAAGCAGGTAGACCCCACACTGGTTGGAACCGGAAAGTCAATGATGCTGACTCCCACTTACTTCACCACAGAAAGTAAGCAGAAAAAAAAAACCAATCGGAAGAATGTCCACCAGCCGATCACGTCTTCTTTGAATTATTTTACTATAGAATCCCTCACTACCCCCTCCAGGTCAGGACACTTAGTTTTGAGGGCATTAGCCCCCCGTGGCCCCCTTTGCCTGGCAAAGCAATAAAGCTGTTCTTTCCTACTTCACCCTCCTCTGCTGCTGCTAAGTCACTTCAGTCGTGTCCGACTCTGTGCAACCCCATAAATGGCAGCCCACCAGGCTCTGCCATCCCTGGGATTCTCCAGGCAAGAACACTGGAGTGGGTTGCCATTTCCTTCTCCAATGCATGAAAGTGAAAAGTGAAAGGGAAGTCACTCAGTCATGTCTGACTTCACGACCCCATGGACTGAAGCCTACCAGGCTCCTCCGTCCATGGGATTTTCCAGGCAAGAGTACTGGAGTGGGGTGCCATTGCCTTCTCCATTCACCCTCCCCACCCCCCCCCCAAAAAAAAGAATGCAAGGGAGACTATAAATTAGAGATAGATGGGTAGTGAGGTAGGCGTGAGGATGGGACGGAGAAGCAGGGTGTCAAGTCCAGTATACTTGTAATAACCCAATCACCCGTTGTCTGTTTCAGTAAAAACAGAACACACGCAGTCACACAGTCCTCACTCTCTATGAGAACAAGCACACCCATTGCTTAGAAGAAACAAAAATGTCCCAAGGTTTTTATTCTTCGTTTCTCCCAAAGGACTCAAGCCCAGCCCCACAGTAGGTGTGGGCAAGGAGTTACACGCCGAGCCTCCGTGGAGGTCAGGGTCATGCCTGCCACCTCCTGAGACCACCCTCCAGGAGCAGTTCCCCCGAGAGGCAGAGGGGGCCGCACAGACTTCAGACTCTGAAAGCACCGCCTCACTCCAAAATGATATTTCTTGTCTAGACTTCTTCTAGGGAAGGATGTTAGGTGACTCAAGTCACATCCAGAGTTTAACTCACAGTCCAGGCCTCAGAAACAGGCCAGGTTGCCTTCTATAGGGATGTATTGGTGCTTCCGCAGAACCTCTCCTTTCTCCGTCCTTCCCAGACACACACATGTCCTCCCTTGGGTGGTGTGCATAAGACTGAACTGATGAGTGTATTGTTAGGATTGGATTCCTCATGAGAGATAGAAAATATAGGGTAGCAGTGTCTGAAGCAAAGCAGAAGTCTCTTTCTCCATCATGAGTATGTCTGGGTGGGCAGTCCAGGGCTGGTGCAGTGAATCATGGGTCATGGGTCCACCAGGCTCGTTCCTTCTAACCTGTTCCTCTGCCACTCTTGCTTTGGTTTCCAAGTTCACTTCATCATCCAAGATAACTGCTCCAGCTGCAGCCATCGTATCTGCATTCCAGCTGAAAGGAAAGAAGAAGGGAAGGAGAAGGGCATGCCCCCTCCCTTTGACACTTCCTGAAGGTGCACAGCCACCGTTCACTCTAATCAGCGAAACACTAATCACTTGGCTACACATAGTTGTAAGAGATGATGGGAAGGGTGGTCTTTATTTCAGGAGGCCATAAGCCCAACTGAAATTTAGGTGTTTTTTTTTTTTTATGGAAAAGCAGAGTAAAACAGCTGTGGGGAGCAAACAGTACCATCTGCCCAAACAGTCAGCAACAAAAGGGCTCAGCAAAATGTTTCATAACAAGAGAGCCATTCAAAATCAAAAGGACAATGAGATATCATTTTACCTGCATCAGATTGGCACAATCAAAGGGTCCAATGAATGTCAAGTCACAGAATGTAGAAAAATGGAAACTCTCATAATTGCCGCTGGAAGTGTAAATTGCTGTAAGCCCTGAGGAGAGATTTGGAGATTTGTTTAGAAAAATTGCTTAGAGCAATTCCTGAGAAAGTCAAAGATACTTATACCTACTGCCCAGGAGCTCTATCTATCTATCCTTCTAGAGAAAACCTCACATGCACTTACAGAGAAAAATACAAGAATTGACTGCTGCACTGTGAGTAATATTGAAAAACTGAAAACAACTGCATGTCCATGGATAAATAAATTGTGGCATATGCATGAATTATAATACAGCAATTAAGATAAATGACACAGAGCCACATGTATCAACACAGATAAATCTCAAAATATAAATTGAGATGATCTAGTTAAATCCACAATGTTTTGTTTCATTAAAAAGAAGAGGAAAAAAGACATCATGTGAAGATTTGATAAACTAAGTGTTCATTATATTATTCTTTTTTCAAGATTAAGCTGAAGGATTTTTTTGCATTCTTTTTTTACTGTAAAATATACATAACAAAATTTACCATTTTAACCCTTTTTCTTTGCCGAGAAGGGTGCAGGATTTTCAGTTCCCTGAAAAGGGATGGGACCTGTGCCCCCTGCAGTGGGAGCAGAGAGTCTTAACCACTGAACTGCCAGGGAAGTCCCCCATTTTCACCTTCTCAAGGGTACAGTTCAGTGGCATCAAGTACATTCACATTGTTGTGCAACCATCAACAATGATAGAGCCTCTTTCATCTTCCCAGAATGAAACTCTGTATCCATTAAGCAATAATGCCTTGGACTTCCCTGGTGGTCCAGTGGTTAAGACTCAGCACTTCCACTGCAGGGGGTATAGGTTCCATTCCTAGTTGGGGAACTGAGATCCCATGTGACACATGGTGCCACCAAAAACAACAATAAAGTCTCATTCTCCCCTCTCTCCAACCCCTAGGAACCACCACTCTACTTTCTGTCTCTAAGACTTTGACTGCTCTCGGAACTCCAATCACATGCAGTCATACAGTATTTGTCCTTTGGTGACTGTCTTATTTAACTGAGCAGAAAATCTTCCAGGTTCATCAACATTGTTGCCTGTAACAGAAATTCCTTCCTTTTAGGGCTGAAGAGTACTCCACTCTCTCTCTCTCTCTCTCTCTCTCTATATATATATATATATACTTCCTTTTATTTATCCATTCATCTATCAGTGGACACTTGTGTTGCTTCCACCTTTTGGTTATTGGGAATAACGCTGCCATGAACGTGGGTATACAAATATCTGTTCTAGTCCCTGCTTTTACTTCTTGTGGATATATATCTAGAAGTAGAAATGCTAGATTATATGATAATACTATTTTTAATTTTTGAGGAACATTATTTTTTATTATTTGTTTCAAATGCTTCACAATAAAATGATTAATGGTCTTTTTAAATGCTTCATGATAGGAAGAAGTTACCATGAAAAATGTTTTATCATCTTGAAAAATGCCTTTACACACATCTGAGATGCTTTAAGGAGTCAAAATATTTAGTGGATATGGCATCAGTTTCCCCAAATCCAAGCCCTTGGAAGGTTAATCTATACCCACGTTGGTATGGAAACTCGCCTTGCAGTGCTGGCTTCATGAAGGCATGGGGCTCACTTCAGGCCAGTGAGATGGGAAAAGAAGCTATGTGTCCCAGGGGTGAGGGAGGGTAGGGTTAATTCAGAAAACTATTTCCTCGTTCCTAAGAAAAACATTAGGAGAAGGCGGCCTTGTTTCTGGGCATGGCTGTGTTAGCTCTGGTGGCTAGAAACAATGCTGCCATCTTGCCTCCATACAGAGTGGGGACCCACAAAGGAGATGGCAGAGCCAAAGGGTAGGAGAGGCTTAAATTTCCATATTGTGGAGTTTTTAGTTGTTGAGTAGATAATACAGGTATAGGTATGTGCAATAAATGCCCTAATATTCAGGTTACTTGAGGGGAAGCTATTAGTTGAGGTTGAAAGCATCTCCACTGATTCAGTAAATAAATTTAAGTAAACTAATTTAAGAAATTCAGTTCAGTTCAGTCACTCAGTTGTGTTCGACTCTTTGAGACCCCATGGACTGGAGCACACCAAGCCTCCCTGTCCATCGCCAACTCTTGGAGTTTACTCAAACTCATGTCCTTGATGAGTTGGTGATGAGAACTTGAGTTGGTGATGCCATCCAACCATCTCATCCTCTGTCGTCCCCTTCTCCTCCTGCCTTCAATCTTTCCCGGCATCAGGGTCTTTTCCAGTGAGTCAGTTCTTTTCATCAGGTGGCCAAAGTATTGGAGTTTCAGCTTCAGCATCAGTCCTTCCAATGAATATTCAGGACTGATCTCCTTTAGGATGCACTGGTTGGATCTCCTTGCAGTCCAAGGGACTCTCAAGAGTCTTCTCCAAGACCACAGTTCAAAATTTTGAACCACAGTTCAAAATTCTTTGGCACTCAGCTTTCTTATAGTCCAACTCTCACATCCATATATGACTACTGGAAAAACCATAACTTTGACTAGACAGACCTTTGTTGACAAACTAATGTCTCCTTTTATTATTAAAAAGTAATATGCTGTCTAGGTTGGTCATAACTTATCTTCCAAGGAAGCAAGTGTCTTAATTTCATGGCTGCAGTCCCCATCTGCAGTGATTTTGGAGCCCCCCAAAATAGTCTCTCACTGTTTCCACTGTATCCCCATCTATTTGCTGTGAAGTGATGGGACCAGATGCCATGATCATAGTTTTCCGAATGTTGAGTTTTAAGCCAGGTTTTTCACTCTCCTCTTTTACTTTCATCAAGAAAAAGTAAAAACTTTCATCATTAGTTCTTTGCTTTCTGTTGTAAGGGTGGTGTCATCTGCATACCTGAGGTTATTGATATTTCTCCCGGCAATCTTGATTCCAGTTTGTGCTTCATCTAGCCCAGCATTTCTCATGATGTACTTTGCATATAAGTTAAATAAGCAGGGTGACAATATACAGCCTTTGCGTACTCATTTCCCTATTTGGAACCAGTCTGTTGTTCCATGTCCACTTCTAACTGTTGCTTCCTGATCTGCATACAGATTTATCAAGAGTCAGTTTAAGAAATTAGACAAGTAATATATATATATATATATATATATATATATATATATATAATATAATTATAAATACTTTAAGAATACAGAGCAAACTTAAAATTTCCCCTTCACTTTCCCTATCAAAATTTCCTCCCCTAGACCTTTTTTAATTTTATATATATATATATATATATATAAAATCTATGCTTAAACACGTTTTTATTTTTATTTTTTAAGAAAATTTTGGCCACACTACATGTAGATCACTCTTCAAATCACTCTTTTTATCTAAAAGTAGGTTTTGAAAAATATTCCAGGCCAGGAGTTTTCCATCTTCTTAATTTTAAAAAGTGTTGTATAGTATTTCATGGTGTGGGAATACCCACATTTATTCTACTTTTCCTTTATCAATGAACATTTACACACACCTCTTTGGGCACTGAAATACTTATGAAGAGTGAATTCACTGAAGGAGAATTCCTGAGTGAATGGATAGGTGTATTTAAAGTTTCTAGCTGTGGTGAGTGGGGACTACTCTTTGCTGTGGTGCTCGAGCTTCACTGAGGTGGCTTCTTTTGTGAAGCACAGACTCTAGGCGCACGGGCTTCAGTAGTTGCAACATGCAGGTTCAGTAGTAGTGGCCCGTGGGTTTAGTTGCCACGTGACATGTGGAATCTTCCTGGACCAGCGATCAAACCCATGTCCCCTGGGTTGGCAGGCACATTCTGATCCACTGTATCACCAGGGATATCTGCATTTTACGTTTTGATAGATATCGACTTGTCCAGGGAATATTTGTGCCAGTGGAGGTGCCTAATGCATAAAAAGGGCAACCCTGTGCCCAGGGTCTCCGCCCCTCCCCTCTACCCACCCCAGTCTGCTGCTGGTCTCTTCCTATCAGCTCCCTTCCAGCTGCCACCTCCCCCTCAGTGGCAACAGCATGCATTTCTCCAGAAGGCAGCCCAGTGCGTTCCTGGGAAGAATGAAAGAAACCAGAGGAGAAATGAGAAATGAAAGAAACGAGAGAGAAACGAGGGGAGGAGCCACTGGCCCTGCCTTCCAGGAACTTTCTTTTATGGGAAAAGGAAGCAACATTCAAGGCGGTCAGTGATTCAACAGGGATGCTATTAAAAATATTTAACAACCTGTATTAGGAACAGAGGCACAGAGGCCTTGCCTTAGTGCCTCCAGCCGGGGAGGCTAGAGGCCCTCTGCTCAGCCAGATGTTTAACCCTTTAGTTGTCAGATCCATGAAGGTCTGGGAGGATCCCAAGGAAGGGGCTGATAAGAGTTCAGATAGCATGGCCACAGCAGTGCAAATGGGCTGACACCCCTGTGGCATTCCTAGAGGCCGTAGGGTATCTTGGGAGGCACAGGTCCTGGGTTAATATGGGACTCCAAGAGAGCTTCTGGGAGGAAGAGATTTTCTTGCAGAGTTTGGGTTGGGAGGAGAAGCAAGCAGCCCAGGAGTCAGCAAGGTCAAGGCAAGCCCTGATGCTCTAGTCCCCTTCTCTGTGTGTTTTCCTTGAGGCCTCTCCTCTTCGTAATCTGCCCAAAGAAATACACACTGGTCTGGGGGCAAATTTACTCAGTTTGAAAGAAACAGTGGACCGGTCATTTTTCTAATATCAAGACCCCATCAAATGTTCCCTGACCCCAATTTTCTTTATGTTGTGCAGCAGACAAAGGCAAGATTCCAAACTGATCTACTCTTCCTCCATATTGGGTTAAAAAGGCCAGAGAGTTGACCTCAAACCGTGAGCCAGCTCCTGGTGAACACACTCACGGGTCTTTCACTAAAAGGGCCTTCTACCCAACCAGGACCCTGTGAGGTCCCTGGAGGAGGCTTGTCTTGTGCCCTGCTGTTGGATGATCCCTGAAACCAGGGCCCTAGAGACCCTGCATGTGGCACCAAGGACCTGGATGAGGATCTGCCATTCCTCACAGACAGACCTGGGGACACTGAGACCCCCCCCCAAAGGAAGAGCTGCCTGAGGTCAAACAGGTACACAGAAGCAGAGGCGAAACCAGGGGGCTTTACATAAATGGCAACCCACTCCAGAGGAGCCTGGTGGACTACAGTCCATGGGGTCGCAAAGAGTCGGACACAACTGAGTGACTTCACTTCACTACTTTACCGTGTCTGATAGGGGAGAGGCTAAGATGGAGATGCAGGAGGCTGCTTAGTTCAGGGCACACCCGCAGGATGGAGAAGAATCCACTGGCCAGCAGCCAGTTGTCCCTGCCTGCAAAACCCAGGACTCAGGAATGTTTAATCCGTTTTAAGAGAAACACAGGAGACTGCCCAAGAGGCCAAGAAGCAGTCAGGGAGAGTTTTTCGGTTCCAGTTTCCGCCGGGGCAGGCCGTGTCCTCTGCCTGGGGACGACGCCATCTTTGGTGTCCAGGTCCAAGGTCCTTTAGCACCATCTCTCCCGCCTACCAGATTGCTGTCAGGGCTGGGCCGGTGCTTCCCCTTTTCTTTCAAGGCCGTTTGCACCACACCCGCGGGCCTTCTTTTTGCACCGAGGTTCCAGATTGGTGACGGAAACACAGGTCCAGGGTTTCTTGGGGAATCATGAAGAGCAAGAACCTCAGTGATGCTTGTCAGGTCTGCAGCTCAGAGGTCACCTCGGCACAGAGCCGTTTATTTTTACTTTTAGCCCAGAGGATGAAGAGAGGGCATTTTTTGTTTTTAAATTAGGTCTTTTTTTTTAAAAAATTATTTTAATTGGGGGCTAATTACTTTGCAATATTGTAGTGGTTTTTGCCATACATTCACATGAATCAGCCATGGGTGTACATGCGTTCCCCATCCTGAACCCCCCTCCCACCTCCCTCTCCATCCCATCCCTCAGGGTCATCTCAGTGCACCAGCCCTGAGCACCCTGTTTCATGTATCGAACCTGGACTGGCGATCTATTTCACGTATTTTTTTTCTATAGAAAGACACTGAAAAGTCCTTTTTAAAAAAATTTCCCCCCTCGGCAGGCGGAGGTGACTGGTTGTTCTTTTAAAAAAAATTTTTTTAACACCCCCTCCTGTGCGTGTCCAGTTGTTTAAAATAAGGTTCCGAGTTTCCAGCACTGGCAGATTGGGTGAGGGAGGGCGTACAGCGCCCCCATCCGCAGCCAGGGAAGGGTCCCTCGGTTTCAGGCCCCATCACCCCGGGGCCCCCCTGCACAATTTCCGAAAGGGTTCCTGCCTGGGAGTCCTACGCACCTGGAGGGCGCTCGGTGTCCGCTCCCAGAGGGCGCTGCAGACTGGAGCCCAGAGTCGACGACCAACTACCGCCCCTCCCGCCACTCTCCCGGGCAGAGCCTCCAAACCCTGGGCCAGGGAGGCAAGGACTGCGCCCAGCCTCCACCACGGGTGAACCTGGGGGCCGCGGAGCTGAAAGGCCGGGGAGCCACGGTCCGCGGGGGACCAGGGCTCCGCAGGTAGGCGAGGCTTCGGCCCCTGTCGCGGGCCGGGGGCGGGGCTGAGGTGCAGTGGTTGGGGCGTTCCTTGGCCGGGGAGCGGGGGACGGGCCTCGTGGCTCAGGGGGCGGGGTCCTAGGGGGGTGGGGACGAAGGCTGGCCCCGAGACCTGGAGAGCTGGGGGTGGGCGGCTAGTTTTTGCAACGGCTAAGGCCCGGGTTTATTATAAGGCGGAGCTCGGCGGGAGAGGTGCAGGCGGGAGCAGAGCTGAGCCGAGAGGAATCCAGCCGTAAGGGGAGCTGAGAGCGGCCGGCGGATCCGTAGACCTCGCCTAGGACTGCCGCGCGCTGGGCATTGCTCGAGGGAGCTGCGCGCAGCGCAACCGGCGGCGCCGAACCGGAGCCCCGCGCAGTCCGCGCAGCGCGGCGCAGCCCTGATCCGCGCAGCTCGCCGCTCTACTCCAGCCGCCGGTCCGGGCAGCATGAGGCGCGCGGCGCTCTGGCTGTGGCTCTGCGCGCTGGCGCTGCGCCTGCAGCCGGCCCTCCTGGTGAGTGCGGCCCGGGGCCGGGCTGCTAGGCGGCGGGAAGCCGGGGCTGGCAGACCCGCCGATGCCGGCTGTTGCACACGTGGAGGGGGAGGGGAAGCGGGGACTTCCCTTCTTCCCGCGCTAGCCCGGCGGGCCCCGGGACCCGGAGTCCCGAAATCAGGACTCTTTCTCCAATTGCCTCTTGCCATCGAGGGGCGCCGTGAGGGTTTCGCCTCTCCGGGCGGGGGCCTGGGGAGCCCTGCGGAGCGGAACCTGCGTGGGAGCTCCGCACTTATATAGGAACGGCTCCACGGGCGAAGGCGCCGGGGGTCGCCGGCTCCCAACCGGTCTCCCAGGGCACCGCGGCGGCCGGGCCCCCCGCCGGTGACCCGGGAGGATGCGGTGATCGCTGCAACTGCACCCCGCCCGCGGACCCTAATTCAAACCACACCCGCCGAGCTCCGGCTCCTGACCCCTCGGCGGAGGCAAGTTTGGGCGCCGCGGACTCGGTGCGGGAGCAAGCGGGCGTGTTGGCTCCGGAGCCCCAGCCAAGGTTGCGCGGCGAACGACGGCGGGCGGGTGGAGGTGGGGTCCTCGGCTATCCGTTGGCCGCCGGAGAGAAGCCGGGCCGAGCTGGTAGCGGGAGATTCCGGGAAGTTGGCCCCGGCATTCTAGAGACCCGCAAGAACCCAACTTCAGGGCTGCTGAAGTTGTGCTGCCCGCGGAGGGGCGCGAGCCGGCGCTGGGCACCGCCAGGGCGCCCGGGCGGCTTCCACGCTAGTGGACCCTGGAATGGCTTTTCCCCTCCCCCGACCTGGCTTTGTGCTGGGGCCGCGCGGAGGGAAGGCGGGTCCCTTGGCCCGCCCAGCGGATCTGGAGGAAAAGGGGGACAAATGTGGAGCCCGGAGTTGGAGGGGAGGCCTTTGGGTAGGACTCCAGCATCCACCTTTGGCGAGGGGTGGGTCCCCTCTCTGAGAGGGACCTAGCCGACAAAGAGCATCCTGAGGCTCCCCAGAAAGTGGTCTGTCTCCCCAGCCGCCGTCCGCTGGCCCGCCTTCCCCAAAGGGGGCGCTTTGTTCTCGGCCCCTGTAACCCTTTCCTGGGAACCGCCCCTCAGCGCCGGCCCGAAAGAGGGCTGAGACCTGGGTTGCCGCCAGGTGTCAGCGCTGGCCGCGGGGTGCTTGCGTCCACACCCCATCCCCCACACCCGTTGCTGGAGTCCTGGGGTCCTCCCCGCTGGCCGTGTCGGCCATCCCTGGAGGGGATGGTGAGGGGAGGTGCGGACCGAGGGGTTTTTGCCGTTCCGGAAGTGGCGGTCTCTGGCCACCACATCTGGACGGCTCGACTTCCCTAGCTCTGGCAAAAGGAGGCACGTGGGAGGGCAAGGAGCGGCTCCCGGGGCGCGGGTACTCCGATCCTCTCCTTATAATGTATTACTGGACAAGTCTCTGGGCAACGCCAAAACCCTCCATAAGCGTGTCCCTCCATAATAATGGTAGCTCCCAGCTCTTGAGAACCTTGGTGTATTTTTCTCAGGGTCTGGCTCAGGTGAGGTGTATTTTCAGGTAGATCTGTGAAGTGCCTTTTTGCTTTGCTTGGAAACATTTTGGAGTCGAGGAACAGGTCCCTAATGCCTCTTGGATCGCTGATGAGTTGGAGCATGTGCCTCTCAGGGAGCCATGGGGACAGATAAGATTTCTGAGCGAAGTGTCCAGAGCACTCCTGGCTCTTAGGCCCAAGAAGTTGGCATCTGGCTTCTTCTCCTTCACTCCTTAAGTGCCGTGGCTTCTTAGGGATTCAGACTGCACCTTGAACCCACAGCTAATACTCTGGAGAAGAGGGTAGAGGTATTTGGCTCACGTCCCTGGCCCACCTCGCCTTGCCTGGCTGCTCCACACTCTCTCCAGGCTGAAGACGGGACCTCAGCAGTACTCCACCTATTTCCAGCCAGAGTCAGGAGTGGTAGCAGCGGTTTCTTTGCTAGCCTAGGTGAAGCTGGCATTCATACTTCTGAGCGGGGATCCCAGAGTGCCCTTTAACACTGGGAGGCAGATGGGATTAGAGATCCTCTGAGGACCAATGGCACCCCACTCCAGTACTCTTGACTGGAAAATCCCATGGACAGAGGAGCCTGGTAAGCTGCAGTCCATGGGGTCACTGAGGGTCGGACACGACTGAGCAACTTCACTTTCACTTTTCACTTTCATGCATTGGAGAAGGAAATGGCAACCCACTCCAGTGGTCTTGCCTGGAGAATCCCAGGGATGGGGGAGCCTGGTGGGCTGCTGTTTATGGGGTCGCACGGAGTCGGACACGACTGAAGCGACTTAGCAACAGAGGACCACTTTCCCAGAGTTTTCCTGTGTCCTAGGAAGGAGCAGACAGCTGCTTTTTTTTTTTTTTTTTTTCTTCTCTCTTTCTCTTTTTCTCCGCTAGAAACTGAACCGTTGTGGAAAGGCAGAGCAGAGCCAAAGGCAGTTGAGTTTGGAGGGGGAAAGATGGGTGGGAGGGAGGGAGACTCATTAGAGCTGTGGTGGTGGGAGGGCTTCCTGGAGGGGGTGATTGAGCTGAGCCTGAAAGCACTAATCTTTGGGGTCAGACTCTGGCTCAGAATTTAGGGTTTGGTTCTCCCCTCCCCCTATTTACAAAGTTTAGTCTGTTTTCTCTTTCCCAGCCCTGTTCTCTCCCTTTTATAGTGGCTGTCCGTGTTTGGTTCAGAGTGGGGGCATGAATCTTCTGCCCTCTTCCTGAAATAAATATGGCAGTGGGATTTGCCAGGATAGGAGAAGATGTCCACCAGTTGCAGAGGTCTGACGTTTCCCAGGGTTCACTTTGGTCCCAGTGGGAAGCAGGTCAGAACCCCCTGGGGACCAGGGAGTGACCCTGGGTGCCTGACTTTGGACAAGGGAAGGCTGCTGGGGCAGGAGGTTGCTCAAAACCACTCCCAAGAGACGAGAACAGGTTTGTCTAAAAAGGTTTCTGTGTGTGGTTTTGCCTGTGTGAGATCCCCGTGGTCTTTTGTTTCTGCCATGCAAGAAAAATTGCTTGTTCTGAAAAGTTATTTGCTCTTTCCCTCTCTTACTCTCTTCCTTTTCTTGAAAGGCATAAAATCCCTTTTTGCCTTAATTATGGGGGCTAGTAGAGACATTTCCCTTCGGCCTGGAGGAGTGGGTGGGGACAGGGGGGAGACAGAGGGAGGCGCTGACTGCTTCTGCCTGGGCTCCAAGCCTCCTAGAGGTGATGTCACTCCTGGCTTCAGCTCCACAGGGAGGGTGGGGCTGGTTTAAGTCTCTACCTGTGGCTCATGGTGGGTTCCAGTAAAATCTCATTAACCCAGATTGGTGGGGAGAGGGATGAGAAGGGAGAGGAGCCTGGAAAGAATTAATGAAAAGCTTGAATTTTGGAGGCGTTTTTATGGAGGAATCTTTTTTTATGGCAGCAGAATCTTGAATTCTGAACTCCCTTGAAAATGAGGTATCCTTCATATCCAGGTTTTCTCAGTAAGCTGAGAATCCACATTACCCTCAAAAATATTCTTACTTTGGGCAGGACTCTCTGAAATACTTCTCTTCCTTTATTAACAAAACAGTACTAAGCATAGTTTGATCTCTGGGTGCCAGGGGCCTCAAAGCTGTCACCATGTTAGGTTACGGCATTCATCTCCTGGGTTTATTGAGCTCTGAAGAGCACTTTGCCCCTGGGCCTGGTGCCCTCATGTTGGTACACTTGGAATTCTGGTTTGCTCTTTATCCTCTCCCATCCCTGTCTGATAGCAGCCAAAAGTGACATTTGTGGACCTAAAGTGTAGCCGGCAGCTTTTCAGTTCAGTTCTAATTGGCACTTTTCTCCAGCAGTACTAAGGAATTTGTTGGATTTGTTAGAATTATTTCTAAGATAAGAGTTCTCAGTGCTGAGTGAGGGTCTCACCTGTAACACTCATGAGCTGTGATACATGGATTTTGTGCCTTCAGAGGCCCAGCTGGGACTTCTGCATTGTTCTGATACTCCTAGAATAACCAAGAGGCTGTCAAGGGAGGTTCCTGCGGGACTCAGATGTCAGTGACCTCTGAAACAAGCACCTGACGATGACCCTATGTTCTCGGTTCTTCTATTTGGCTGAAGCTGTAAGTGACTTGCCAGTCACAGGTAGCCTGGACCTTGTGAGACTAGCGCACTCTAAATCCTGGTTGGCAAGGGCCCTCATTCTTAGCTTGGGTCCTGTCTCCCTTTTCTCACCATGTTTTATTTGGGTGACAGTGCATGCATACTGTTTGACAGGCCAGAAACAACTTTGGGTAAGGTAGAGCTTTGGGATTGGGTCTCTGCTTTGCCACTAAGTTACCGTGTAATCTCAGATGAGTCACTTCACTGTTGAGTCTTGATGTCCTGTGTAAGCTTATTCTCTCATTTGCGTATTCATTTCATAATGAAGGTGTGAAAGTGTTTGGTAATGAAAATGCCAGAGGAAAGTTGGCTGTTGATAGAATTAGGGTCATCTTCTTTTTTTTTTTTGCCTAAAGCCATGTAGGATCTTAGTTTCCCAACCAGGGATTGAACCTGTGCTCATCGCAGAAGCGTAGAGTCCCAACCACTGGAGCACCAGAGAAGTCCCTAGGGTCATCTTTGAGTGCCTACTATTGAGTGCTATATGCTTTTCCTGCATCCTAATTTCATATTTAACCCAAACCTTTACCATGTATGTCACTGTCCCCATTTTGTGGATGAGGCCTGCAGAGGTGAGCCCCTACAAGGGGCCAGTGTGGAAGAACCAGGATCTGTACGCATGCCTGTGCACACATGTATGGCGTGAAGAAATGGAAGGACTGGCAAATCTCCCCGGTGAACCTAGCATAGGAGGCTGGCTGAAACCTACCAGGCTTTCCCTTGTGCTTGCCCCCAGGGTAGCAGCCAGCATGCGCTGACTTTCATCTTGGGCACTGGGGAGACGTTTGTGGGATTAGTAGATCCTTTATAAGTCTGAAAAGTGGGCACCGTGGCTCCCATGGGGCGACCAGAACCCAGGACTCCTGCCTCCTGTGTTGGGCTCACCTCCTGGCCTTTTCAGTCCTGCTGTGAAAACAGCCGCATGAGGAGTTGGTCATTAAATGATTTCTAGTCCCAGAATCCTGGGATTTTTAACAGAACAAATGATTTCCTGATTTCCTCCTTCTTTTCAACAACGAATTTTAGAGGCTTGGGTTGAAAGCCACTCCTTGAGGGCCTGCGTAAATGTGTCTGGAGAGAAGGAATGGGATTAACGGAGTCTGTGGAAAGAGGGCTTTTGGCGCCAGGATCCTGTACCCTGGAACAGTTTCAGCGCGGTGTCATTTCCCTCTCAGCTGTTCCAGCAGAGGTTGGGCTTTCAATGGGAGGATACGTTCTGGAACCTCTCTCTGAGCTGCCATGAGTGCCCTGGCAACGCCAAGGGGCGGCAAGCATGTGGGCATCCCCCTGCACAAGGAGCCACGACCCTGTGCTCCGGGTCACTTTAGCAACTATGCAACTTCCGGCTCCAGGTAGACATGAGAGCCCCGTCCACTGCCCCCCAGAGGGGCTTTGTGAGATCTTACCACCTCTTCCTGTCCTCAGGATGCTGACCTTGGGTGGGGTGTCAGCACTGGAAAGTCCCCTCCATGCCCCGATCCAAGACAGGGACACCTGGTAAGCTCCCCAGGACTTGGTACCCAGAGGGAGCACCCGGGGCAGGGCGGTCTAAGCTTCCTCTGAAAAGAGTCCTTTTGTCTGTCGTACTGTGCTGGTTTGGGGAGCCAAGACAGGTCTAGTGGGGTCGTCAGGTCAGGAGAGAGAAGCCTTGAGGGTCTCTCTCCTGTGTCTATGGCTCTGTGGTTCTGCCTAATTATATGGAGAGGCTGCTCCCTCCTTGGCCTTCAGCCCTGGGAAAAACTCCTCTCTCTTCCCAGTGACTCACCTGAGGCTTGCAGCCCCACGAGAGACCGTGTGTGTGTGTGTGTGTGTGTGTGTGTGTGTGTGCGCGCACGCACACATGTGCATGCTCATGCACGTGTGAAGTGGTGGGTCCACTGCATGGGTTGCAGCTACGGCTGGGCCTTGCCTGGCCCGTCTTGACTTGATTTCCCCATTGAGCTTGCCTGTAGGTTAGGCTGCAGTCTGAGATTTGGGGAAACCTGCTCACCACCTGTCTGCAACTTCCTCCTCAAAAAGCAGGAAACCGTTTTTTCCCTCCCTTCAACAGTCTTTTCCCTTTTAACTGCAGCTTTAGAAGTCCATGGAAGTTATTCCTACAGACAAGGGTGGCCAGGACACCAGGTCCCTCCTGGTCTCAGTTTAACCCTCTCCTGTGTGATCAGGCAGGTCACTGCCCATCTGCACCTCAGTTCCCCCAGGCACTCAAGGGCCCTCCGCTTCCCTGCCTCAGCTCTGACAGCCATGTGGTTGCAGACAGTCCTTGTCCCGGGAAGGGTGAAGGTGCCACTGTGGGGAACCTAGCAGAGGCTCAAGCCCACTTTATTCCTCCAGGGACTTGAAGGAGCACGAGCTGACTGAGGGGTCATCTGTGGGGCGGAAATCAGGGCAGGCTGCTTGGAGGAGATGGACTTAGGGCTCAGTATGGGAACTGGAGGTGGACGGAGGCCCCTGGGCAAAGACGGGCTGCGGGTGGGGGCTGGGTGGTGGTCCCTGCACACACCCAGGCCCCTGGCCACCTGCCCCCCAGTCCTCTCATCGGCAGGAGCGGAAGCCGTGTTGGGCAGGTTGGGGCAGTGGGGAAGGCGGGCGTGCTTATCGCTCCACTCATCAGCTGAGTCACTGTGCCAGGCCCACGAGTCCTCCCCAGAGACTCATCCAACCAGCCTTGTCCGCGAGCCCACTGTGCGCGAGGCCGGCTAGGGCTCGGGGGCCTGGCTTCCCGCCCTGACCCTCTGCACCGCTGAGTGACACTGCGCAGGCCTCTCTTGGCCTCAGTGAGCCCACATGTGAAATGGGAGGGGGCTCGGAGGGTGGGTGGGCGGAGGCTCGGCAACGAATCCGGGTGTTGGCGACATCTGGTGACTGTGTCGCGGGACTGGTGGGCGTCTGGGTGGGGCCTGCTCCTGCTGCCTCAGGAGAACTCTGCCTCGAGCATGGGGGTTGTGAAGCCTCCTTGGCTTGACCAGACCTGAAGCCCGGAGCCTGGGTGCCTGCTGTGCGCACAGCCTTGAGCGGGTAGAGAAAGGTCCATGCCTGGTCCAAGGGCGCGTATTGAGAGAGGAGAGCCATTAATGAGACCAGACCGGACGGTCAGTCGGTCTGTACAGACAGACCACAGGGACAGTGACAGCCAAAGGCCATTCACCCTGAGAAAGGGATTCATCCCGGAGCCCCTCCAATCAGGAACGCAGGCTGTGAGGCAGGGGCGCTTTCCACATTAGGGCAGTGGGTCCCCAGTGAAGGCAGCAGGACTTGGGGAGGCTGCCAGTCCTGCTCTGGGACAACTCTTGGGCTCCATTCATCTCCAGAGGTGTTCAGAGACTTGTCGCACCATGGGACGCTGGAGTCACAGTCTTGCCTGGCTACCTGGCACTTCCTGTGGCCATGCTGGCCCTCGCTGGGTGCCATCTGCCCCACCTTCTCACAGCAGGCTTAGGAGATGGGGTTCTGGGGCCTGGTCCAGGGTGGGTGGGATGTGGGGAGGTGGGAGGGAACTTCTGAAGGGCCCAGGTGGCTTGGCCACCCCAACTCCTAGTATGTGCTGGGCCCCAGGGGGCCTCAGGAGGACATGAGGCCTTCCCCTGCGGTTTCCACACCATGTCTGATGCCCTGGCTGCGTCTGACCTGGTTGGGGACTTGACTGTGGCAGTCCCATGGCAGGGGCACAGAGTTTGTGTTGCCTTTAATTTCCAGCAGCTTCTCAGCACCCCTGCTGCCTACGGCACGAGCCGGGGCCTCAGAGTCCCGTCTCCAGGAAGTGTCTGGATGGACAGTGGTCAGGTTTGGCCTCGCAGGGTGTGTTGGGAGCCTCTGAGACTGTGGTGGAGGCTGACGTTGCTCCAGCTTCTCCCAGAGAAAAGCACTGGGGGACACTGCTGTCTGTGGTAGGCGCCCTCCTCCCAGGAGAGGGTGGGTAGGGCCTGGGCAACCCGACCTCCTGGCTGACTGGGGCTCACTGCGCTGTGAGCCAGGCCAGGAGAATGGGCCCATAGAGGCTGAGCAGAGACCCCCAGATTTTGCCCCTGCCTCCTCTCCCGCCCAACACCCCCAGGCCCTGGGGAGCAGGGTACAGGGGTCTGAGGGGGTAAGGGTAGGTTCAGAGTGTCCCTGGAGCAGCAGGCCTGGTTGTTGTGAAATTCTGGGAAGGCTCAGGCCAGGAAGCCGGCCCTGAGGTCTTCATGGTGAGCCTGAAGCAGTAGCTGAGGCCCCTCTGGGTTCTGTGAATTGTGTGAGAAGTGGGGAACCCCCAACTTCACCCCTCTCCCTTGCACAACCCTCCCGCCCCAGAGGAACAGGATCATCCTTTCAGAGCCTTGTCTAGGGGCTGGGTATCCAGTGGATGCCCTGGGCCAGCTCTCCTCACAGTGCAGTTGCAGCAGCTGAGCCTGAATATCTGAGTCTGCCTACCTTTGAGGTAGGTCTGGGGCCCCATCTGGGGTCCTGAAGCCTTCAAGCTGGGAAGGCAAGGTGGGACCCAGAACTGGCTGGCTGGTCTGCCTCAGTTATTCTCTCCCAGCTGTCGGAGCAGAGAGAGGTGTTGTGTGGAGGCTGAAAGAGCACAGGCCTCAGAGTGTGGCCAGCCCCGACCGTCACCAGGCTCACCGCCTCTTCCCCGTAGCATCTTGTTCATGATTCTTCACCTGCCCTGAAGCCTCAGTTTCCTCCTGCATAAAACCGGGATTTTTCAAGTCCTGCTTTGGAGGGCATCAGGAAAGATCCTGTGAAATACCATATATGGTGGGATTGGAGCGTCTTCCTCATCTGGCCTCCGAGGAGCAAGTCTGGGAGAGCTTTGGGACTGACACTGCTTAGGGAGTCCCCTGGAGAGAGCTTCCATGGCACTGACCCTGCACCCCAGGGGTGCAGTCTGAGCTGGCCCAGGTGTGGGATCGGACTCAGCACGAGTGACCGGCTGGTCTTACCCCAGTGCTGACGAAGCAGGGCCTGCAAACATGGCTTTTGCCCCTTCTCAGAAATATGAGCCTTGCTTGGCAGGCCAGACTTTGCTCACTTCTGCCTGAGCCTCTGCCAGGGGCCGGCTCCTGCCCCGGGAAGGTGTGGGCTGGGTTGGCAGGCAGTGGCAGGAGGTCTGGTAAACCTGGACCCCAGGTACCCAGGTGGGGTCTCAGGGCAGTTGAGCAGGGCTCTGTGGCTGTGGGGCACTGTAGCCTGTGGGCAGAACTGTGGACTGTGTGGTGCCTTGGACTGGGAGCAGGGCTGGGCTGCAGGGTGGACTGGGAAGGCCCCACGCCAGGGTCTTCTTTCCTTCCTCTTGTGCTGCTTCCAGTGGAAATGATGGCTGTTTTCTTCCTGAGGGTCAGAGAGCCCTCGATCTTGCCTGTGACGGGGTGGTTAACTGCATGTCTGCTGGAGCAAGGCTGTGTGTATTTGTTGCTCAGTTGTGTCCTGACTCTTTGCGACAGCAGAGAGCCCACCAGGCTCCTCTGTCCATGGGGATTTCCCATGGACTGTGGCCCATCAGGCTTCTCTGTCCATGGGGATTTCCCAGGCAAGAATACTGGAGTGGGTTGCCATTTCCTTCTCCAGGGGAATCTTCCTGACCCAGGGATTGAACCTGGGTCTCCTGCCTTGCAGGCAGATTCTTCACCATCTGAGCCACCAGGGAAGTCCTAAGCAAGACTGCCTGGCCCCAGATCCTCTTTCTAAGCCCTTTAGTGGCTGTATGCCTTGGGACAGATGACTTGACCCCTTTGCCTTAGTTTCCTCATCTGTAAGATGGGTATGGACTAGAATCTAAGGTCATCCTGAGGTAAAGTGCTTAGACTAGTACCTGACACATAGTACTCAAGACGTATTAGCTGTGATTACTGTCCCTGCCCCCCCCCACCAACTCCCCACCTCTGCCCCAAGGCCCAGGTCAGATCTTTCTATTTTTCAAGTGACCCCCAAAACCCAGGTCAGATCCTTGGGTTCTTCCTTCTGCCCCATAACTGTTTTGAGCCCTGAGCAGGTGTTTTGACTTTCTGGGGTTTCTCTGAGCTCCTCAGACTGGGGCTACAGTCCACTGTCCTCCTTTAAAACTTTTATTTAAAAAATAATTTTTTTAAAAATTTTTTGGCTGTGCTTCCAAGCATGTGGAATCTTAGTTCCCCCAACCAGGGATCAAACCTGTGCCCTCTGCATCAGAAGCATGGAGTCTTAACCACTGGACCACGAAGGAAGTCCCACAGTCCTCCTTTTAACCAACTTAGCACTTACCTTGTGCAGAGGCTGCCAGGGCCTGGGAATTCAGCACCGGGCATTTGAAGTTGTGCATACCTTCCAGCCATCAAGAGCCTCTGGAGGAGGGCAGGCTGACAGTGAAGGGGCTCAGGGTGCTTTGCTGTTGGTTAGGGGAGGGTCCTACCAGTAGTCTGGGGAAAGGGCCCAACCTATTGGCACCTGGCTTTCACTGAAAATTCTTCTTTCCATCATTCAGGTCAGAAAGTACTGGCTCCACTCTGCCGTAGGACATCCTTCAAGGACACTCTGACCTTCCTGTGTCTCTGGGCTTCGAGTAGCCTTAGTGCCTACTTGGTCTGCCTCCTGCTTGATCCCAGAGACAGGTTCCCAGACTGGCCCATTCTCCTTCTGGACGTGGGAGGAGAAGCCATGTACACCTGTGACTTAAGCAGGAGCAAAGGGAATTTCATCCTCCTTTCTTGGGTGTGGGGTTGGCTGGCAACAGCATTCTGACACAGGTTAAAAAATGTGCTCTTGGCATCTTTCAGCCTCCTTTCTGCAATCCCTTCACATCTTCCAAAGTGCCTGCCCATCCCCAGTGCCCTAGTGCCAGACTGTCCTTCCCTCTAGAGCTGATTTCTGCTCTCCTGTGAGTCTCTAGCGCCCTTCAGCCCTCCTAGAGGCATTTGCATCTTAAATGGGATGGTCAACTGCACACTGGGGAGATCTGGGGGATAAAGTGCTCCCCCGTCACCCCCTCCCCCACCTCATCCCCACAGCTGGAGCCCTGTCTGGCTGCAGGTGTGTCAAAAGCTGCAAGTTTCTGCCTCCTTGAAACCTGAGGACACTTTATTTAGCTGGAGCAGGCGGAGGATGGCTCTTGAAGCCCATGCCAGAGGTGTCAGGTCCCCAGGCCAGGCTCAGTTTGGGGATTAATCAGCCAGAGAGCAGTTTGAGGGGCCTTCATGGGGTGGGGTGGAGGGCGGCAGGCACGACTCGGGGATCCTGCCATGAGCTTTCTGCCCTTAGCTGTCTCATTGAGACAGCCTGAGCCGAGGAGGGAAGAGCCTGTGGGAGTCTGGACTGCTCCCTCTGTCCCTGTGGGTTGACAGTTGCCATGCCCAGAGTCACTTTGGTTTGGGACATCTCCAGCCTCCTGTCTAGGCCATCACCCTCTGGGACAGTGGAGAGGGGTGACCCTGAATCGCTCTGATCAAGTGCCCCTCACTGCTGAGTCCCTCTTGGGGGTTGGCTGCCCCTCCAGGGTGGGCCTTGACTCCTTGGCCACAGACCTGGGTCTCGGAGCCCTCTTGCTGCCTTTCAGCCAAGCCCCTGCTCTGCAGAGGGGCTGCCTGAGGCAAGGTGTCTCTTCAAGGTCACCCAGTGAGTTGGAAGAAGAGCCCAGCTTTTCCAGCTCTGGGTCTGGTCCCTTTCCCCTGCCCACCTCCTTGTCTGGATCCTGGGGCAGCAGCAGGCATGGATGCGGGCTGGGCCAGGCTGGCCTTGCTCAATGCCTGAGTGGAATCCTACCCTGCCTGGCCCAGGTTCTGGCAGGTGGAGGAAAGCCGAGGAACTGGTCTCCCAGCTCCATGGCCCCACACCCAGCCGTCAGCGGGGCCTGTTCTAAGACGAGTCTCGGCACGCGGCAGCAAGACGGGTGCCAGCCCTCTGGAAGGGTGGCTACGGGGGTTGCTGGTGACAGCTCTGACCTGGCTTGGGCATCGGGGCTGGCTCTGGTTGCCAGGAAACCCTCCCTCCCTCAACACATCGCTGGCCCCAGGTACTCCAAGGAGGAGGGCCCTCTGACCTGACCTTGGGTCCCCCTTCTGAAAGTCCTGACACGCAGTGCCCTGCAGGACGTGCTACTGCAGAGGGGGTCTTTAAGCCAAGTACGGGTGGTATCCTGCACCCCAGCCCTGCCCTGGAATCCCCCAGAGGACTGAGGTCTGTCTCCTAGTGGCAGGGTGGGAATGGCTGAGGTGGGGTTGTTGGGGTCGGGGGGTGGTAAGGGGTGCGTGCCCCGGAGGTCCCCCTGTAAGGCACTCCTCCTCGGGGCTCTGTTGGTGCCCTGACAGAAGCACGATCTCAGGGTGAGAGCAGCAGAAGCACCCTCTTCCCCGCCTGTCTGTTCCGGGGGCCCCTCCTGTTTTGGGCCGTACCCATCACCCCTCGGCAGGTCCCAGCTTGACTTGGTTCCTGGTGAGTTGATAAATCGTGGTGCCTGTCAGGCTGGAAATGCTGATGCTGTCCCGAGGCACCGACGGGGCCCCTCCCTCCTGGAAGTGGAGAGGCGGGGGGGAAGGTTTCAAGGTCTTGAGGCCAAAGCCGGGAGATCTGAATCCCTTCGATGCCTAAGCACATGTCCCCTGCAGCACAACTTCCAATTTAGGGAAGAAGCCTTCAGAGAGGAAGTGATTTATCCACCACTGTGACATCCCGGGCAGGGGGAGCCCTGGTCTGCAGGCCTGCCCCTCTAACCCACCCCTACGTGGCTGGCTGTGGCCAGCTTATCACCCCCTGCCCCCACTCTGGCCTCACTCACGATGAATTGGGGCTGCAGATCCCAGCCTAGCCTGTCAGGACCCTAAGAAGGTTTAGGGTTCTTCAAGCTCTGAACCCCTTCTGTTATCCGGATGGGAATGAGGTCCAGAGAGACGGCAGAGGCCCAGGTCACCCAGCAAAGGAATCTCAGCCTGGGGTGGCTCCCTTATCAGGGCTCTTTCCCTTCTGACATCCTTCGCTGTGGTCGTTTCTCTGAGAGCCTTGATTCAAGATGCTCTGGATTTGGCCTGCGTGGTCTGTGCATAGGTTGTGTGAGCCTGGGCTAACCGAAGGGGTGCAAATGATCCCTCTGATGAGGGAAAGCAGAGTCACCAACTGCACTGCTGGTTTCAGCCTGCATCTGGCCAGCTGACCAGATGAGAACTGCCTGGAGAGCCGAGGGGGCCCTGCTCAGCCCCAGGCAGGCAGGACGGAGCCCCAGCCCAGCTTCAGGACAGAAGAGTCTGGCTTGTCTTTGTTTCCTGCTTCTTGCACTCCTGGGATTGAAGGCATCCTCTCAACTCTGTGGTGAAGCTTCTGCAGACCAAGCAGGCACCATGGTGTACTGACAACAGAGAATGGGTATATCAGAGGTGTAGGGAGAACGTTCTAGAGCTTTCTCAGATCACTTGGCCCCTAGGGCGTGTTTTGGGGGCTACATGGTACCTCTTCTTTGAACCCTGGCCCTGAGTGGGGGGTCTTATCTCCTCCAGCCCACTCCCAGTGAGACCTTTTCCTGTCCAGACTATTGCTCTCCACATGCAGTCTGCAGACCGCTTACAGCAGCTGGAGCTTGTAACATGCAGAGTCCTAGGCCTTTGCCCCCAACCCCCAAATCCACCTTAGGGATGGAGCTCAGAAGACTTCCTCTCCAGCAGTCTCCTGGTAGTTCTTAGGGACGTTAAAGAAGAGAGCCCCCAGCCTGAATGCAGGTGATGGTGTGAATCTTCCCTCTGGCCACTTTGGCATCCTGCTGCACAGGTCAGGGATGACAGCTGGGATTCTGTAGCTTACACAATTCAGCCCCCAAGAATTGTGTGGGGTTGGAAAAATAAGCTTTTTTTCCCCACTCTTAGATCCATAGATCTGACCAAGAAACTGGTAAAAAAAAAAAGATTAAAAAAAACCCATGAAACTCATTTAAGCCTCTCGAGAATGCCTGCTGTTGTGTGGGATTTTGATGGGATGGGATGAGGAGTGTTTATCCCAGCGTGATTGTAGGGCCGCCTCATGAGAAAAGTACATTTTCTCATGAAATGTACGTTCATTCTCATGAAATGTAAGAAAAGTACGTTCTTACCCTCTCTTCTCCCCTCAACCTGGGCTTATGGAACCAGTTGGGCCTCCCACCCCCTGTCCTCAGCCCCGGAGCTGGCACCGAGGCTGGCTGCTTGGGGAAGTCCGTGACCTGGGCCCTGTGACAAGGGGCAGTACTTGGTCCTGTGGGCTCTGGGACTGAGCTCCCACCACGGCGGCCAAAGCTCTGTCACCACACAGAGCATTCCAACCAACAGACACCTAAACCCCCCTTTCCCACTTGGCTGCAGTCTGCCATACCAGTGAGGCCGCAGTGCTGCTGAAGTTGTGACTTAGAACTAAGAGCTGACCTCTCTGGTGTCTGGCTGTGGGCTTCACTATCCTCCCCTAGTGCCCTCAGCACGATGACCCTCTGTGCCCCAGCCTGGGCGACTCCCCCTTCCAGAAGCCTCCTGGAGTGGGGGCTGCACTCTGGAGGCTCACCAGGGTCCAGATCATACTGTTTCTTACCCTCTCTTCTCCCCCAAACCCCTGGATGGTGGTCCCCTGAGTTTTGAAGTTGAAGACCCTCTTCACTGTCAAAATCTGTGACCTTGCATAATATTGTACTTTTCTCGTGTGACCTCAGCTTTTAAAGGATTTGTGTTTATCCATCACTCAAATCAAGTAGTGGGTGACATGTTAGTGATTCAGGGTGTGGGTTGGAAACCATAATCTTTGGACCTGGTGGCTATGGGTTGATGGGGTGGCAAGGGTCAGGGGCCAGAATGGGCAACCTCTGTGGTCAGCCTGGAAGTAGAAGCCCCTCACCTGAATATCTGAGATGCCCACTTGGTATCCCGATGTATGATTGTCCCAAGGAACTTTTATGCACATGCCTAAGGTGTCTTGGCAATGGCACCCCACTCCAATACTCTTGCCTGGAAAATCCCATGGACGGAGGAGCCTGGTAGGCTGCAGTCCATGGGGTCGCACAGAGTCGGACACGACTGAGCGATTTCACTTTCACTTTTCACTTTCATGCATTGGAGAAGGAAATGGCAACCCACTCCAGTGTTCTTGCCTGGAGAATCCCAGGGACAGGGAAGCCTGGTGGGCTGCCGTCTATGGGGTCGCACAGAGTCGGACACGACTGAAGCGACTTAGCAGCAAGGTGTCTTGGAGGAATGCTGTCACACAGCTCCAGGCCCTCCTATGGCCAGTTGCGGGTGAGAGATGGCAGGAGTGGGCTTGAGGGAACCAGTGCCTCCTATAACGGAAGCACGGAGTCCCAACCACTGGACCAGAAGGGAATTCCCCTTGAGGCTGCCTTCTCGAAGCTTCTCTGCCAGTCTTCTGCCTGGGGGCTGCCTGCCTGCCAGACTCCTGACTTGCTCTTGGGAATGGCAGGCAGCCTGGTGATGAAGACCCTCCACTCCTGATGATCCTGACCCTTGCTTGGCCATGCCGTCCCCTCTGCACCTCTGAAGCTGGACCAGCACCTGGGTCTCAGCTGCTGGGCAGGGGTTGGGAACCCTTACTTGGTGAGGAACACGTGCGCATCCCAGGACTCCTGGGGCCTGCAGAACATTGTAGAAACTTGGGCAAGTGAAGTGAAAGTCACTCAGTCATGTCCAACTCTTGGCGACCCCATGGACTATAGCTGGCCAGGCCCCTCTGTCCATGGAATGCTCCAGGCAAGAATACTGGAGTGGGTTGCTATTCCTTTCTCCAAGGGATCTTCCCAACCCAGGGATCGAACCCAGAGGTCTCCCACATTACAGGCAGATTCTTTATCTAAGCCACCAGGGAAGAGACTTAGGCAAGTTTCCCTTAAAACAGCTGAGCTATCAGGGAATGTGGTCCTCTGGGGCAGGGCAGAGGGAGAGAGATGGCAGACGAGGGGTACAAGCCCTGCCTGTGAGTGTGCAGACACTTCACTGCCTGGTGGCCATGGGCAAGAGCCCACCTTATCTCAGGAGAGGCCAAATCTCAGCCCTGCCTGCCTCAAATCAAAGGCTAACAGGAGGAAAGGGATGGAAAATACTTCCAGTGTCAAGAGACCAGGTTCTCCTTTCATACTCCCTGTCCTGCTCTCCCAGAGCCCTAACCCCAAGTCCTCTCTCGGGGGGCGGGGGAGGTGGGTGCTCCTCTCACAGCCTCGGTGTGGCCTGAAGACCAGCATGGCTGAGACGAGGTGGGCTGGCTATTCCCTTCAGGCTTCCTGTGCCCTAGCCCCTGTGTATCTATCTGCCCCAGACACCCCGCCACACCTGGCTTTGGCCTTTCAGGCCCTGGGCTTCCAGGGTCTGTGCTGGTGGTGGGAAGGACCAGATTCAGCAGACTAAGTCTGCCTTTGAGCAGACTATGTGACCGTCTAGACCTACTCATAGGGCTTTTGATTTGTTGTGTGAAAAACTGGTTTTCTGGGCCTTACAGAGGCTAAAGGCTTCATTAGAGGTCTGGCTGGCTCCCTTTTGTCTTCCCAGGCTGCTTGAGGTTCCAAACTGGGCCGACCTGCCCCTGGCATACCTGCGTTTTGGCCAAGTGGTCTCAGGGCAGCGTCAAGAGGCCATGCCCAGGAGAGCCCTATTTTGGGCCCTGGAGGCAGCTGACCACAGGCCCATAGCATGGCCTGGCCGCTGAGTGAAACCAGAAGTCTCCCAACCTCCGGTGTCAGCCGGCACCTGGTGAGGCAAGATCAACCTCAGCAGTTTCTGCTGATTTCCTCCCCAGGGAGCTGCAGCTGTCACAGGGAGGCTCATGCTGGAGGTCTGGGAGGTCACTGAGGCCCATCCCCTCAGTGGAGACCCAGCCCAAAAGGGCAAGAGGCTGCCCTGAGGCCTGGGAGCCGGTTTCAGGGGAGAAAGTGTTTGCTTAAGAGCTTGTTGTGTAAACAAGATCGCAGTGGGATAAACCCAGCCAAGATGAGGAAACAAATTGTTTTTAGGGACTGGGCCAATCCAAAGTCTTATCTCGTCCTGAGAGAAACCCTTCTCTTGGGAAACTGCTAACCTGTCGGGGCCTCTGTGTAGGTGAGAGGCGGGGCCTCCTTGGTTTTGCCCGCGCCTCCAAGGTGGACGGGGTCTCTCTCAGTGCACTGTGCTCTCTGTGGGCTTCAGAGGCCCCGTCCGTGAAAAAGGGCCTGGCCCCGGGGATGCTGCCTTCTGCTTCATGTCATGTGGTCCAGGCTGGTGTGGCTGCAGCCCTGGCCCCCAGCTCCAGCTCCAGCTTTCTCTCCAAGGGTGGGAAATGGAGCGTCACCACCTAGGGTCTCCTCCAGATCTTCAAGGGTGTTGGGTGAAGGTGGGGGGTCTCAGTGAGTGAGTGTGGGTGGATGGGGTCCCCTGAATGCTTGTCCCCCTCAAGCTGTCCTGTCGGGAGCATCTGCTGGGGGCCTGGGGCAGCAGCATGTCAGGATGGGGATACCCACTCTGCACCTGCCTGAGGGGCAGGGTTCTTTGTTACTGAAGCGGGGTAGCCTTCCAGGAGCCCAGGGCAGCTTTAAAGCTCCATGGAGGCAGGGCAGGTGTTTGAAGCACCCCAGGGGACAATACACACAGGATGTGGCCCAGGGTGCAGGTAGAATCTATGTATTGTGAATGGGCCGTGGCAGCTCAGACAGAGTGGCCAAAATCTTCTTCTTGGGGGGCTGAAGTACAGTGTGGGTTTTGTACTTTCAAAGGAAGCTCAGTGGTATTTCTAGCCTCATAGTTTCTACACGTGTCTGAAGCTTCCCTCAGACCTGGGCCCTTGGACGGAGCTTCCACCTGGTCTAGCTCTGCCTCAGGAGGCCAAAGGTCTTGTCTGTCCCTTCCTGCTCTGCCCCACTCAAGAGGGCGGCCCCGTGGCCTGTGGCTAGGACCTGGCGAGGCCTCTTGGGCTGAGGAGGCCAGTTCCCTGGAGCCCAGCCTTGGGCGGGGCCTGCCCTCTGACAAGTTTGCACAGAGCTGCCTACGTACTGGCTCCCTTCTGCCCCGTCTTCTCCTAAAACCCTACCCACCTCCAGCCCTCCTCTTCCTGGACAGGCCCCAGAATCCTCTTTCCCATGCCGAGTGGCTCTTGCTCCCCAAGTTAGAGCGGGGAGCAAGTTAGAGACACTGTTGGTGGGATGCTTGGGTGGTGGGTTCACCACTGTGAACCAGGCTCTGTTAGGTTCTATTTTGTGTATAACCTTATTGAACTTTTGCAACAATCCTGGCATGTAGATAGGCTTCCCCAGTGGCTCAGTGGTAAAGAATCCACATGCAGTGCAGGAACCGCAGGAGATGTGTGTTTGATCCCTGGGTTGGGAAGATCCTCTGGAGAAGGGCATGGCAACCCACTCCAGTATTCTTGCCTGGAGAATCCCATGCACAGAGGAGCCTGGTGGGCTACAGTCCATAAGGTCACAAAGAGTCGGACACAAGTGAATCGACTTAGCATGCACATGTGGGATTTTGATATTACTACTGTTCCCGTTTTACAAATGGGAAGACTGAGGCTGTAAGAGGTTTACTGTGTCCTCAGGGCCATTCAGCTAGTAAGGGGCAGAGGTCAGGGGGTTTGCAAAAGCCCATGTGCTCTGAACTACACTGTCCCACTTCTTCATTTATTTTTTGTTCTGGCCGCTCATTTATTGGGACTGCTGCACAGGGTCATTTGGGTCAAAGTCTTATTGCTGCACAGGATACTTAAGGCTACTCTTCCTGCCACCTGGCTGCTGGGTCCTCCCTTCCTCACCTGTTCTCCTGGAGCCAGAGTTAGGGGTGGGCGTGGTCCCCCCCCCGCCCCCGACTGGGTTTCTGCCCTGGCCAGTTCAATGTCCTCACCTGGCCCCACTCCCTGGTCTTGCTGGAGCGGCCCCTTGCCTCAGGGCCTGGGTCTGAGTGTTCACTTTGGCGCCTGCAGCCTGTTGGGCTCGACCCCAGGCAGGCAGCTTCCCTGGGGTGGCTGTTTGCACACAGGACCCACCCCAGGCCCACGGCCCATTTGCCTCCTTAGCCCAGGGCCCCTTCTAGATCAGCCTCATCTGTCCTCAGCTTGATGGATGCTCTGTCCTTCCTTCCCCAAGAGGGAGGGACCCAGTTTCTCCTGTGAATGAGAAAATGGGCTGAGTGTGTGACCAAGCATCATGGCCAGGCCTGGGGGCTGTCCTGCGTGGGCAGGCCCTGTCTCAGCACAGACGACTTACTCCATGCCCATCCTCGCTGCCCCCACCCCTGCCCCCGTGGCGCCCTCGGGGTCTGCAGCTTGATGCTCAGCATGCCTGGGGATGGCCTCCTTGGAGCCAGGGGGTTGTAATGTTGTTTCCAGGGGCCCCTTGAAAGCCCCACTCTTGAACCCTGAAGCCCCCTGGCCAGCGGCCTCCAGGACCTGATTCTCAGGGTAGGGTGGGCTGTGGTCCCATAGAGGCCACCGCTGGGTTTCCAGTAATGGTGTCATCTGTCTGCTCCTCTGAGTTCTGGGGCTCCCTCGGTAGACCGAGCTTCTTGAGGCAAGGGCCTTGCCCCCAGTTTGCGGGTTTCTGCACCCCCAGTACCTGCCCAGGGCTGTGTCATCATAGCATTAGGGGGTGTGTGGGGGAACCAGAGGACTGCCCTCTAGAGCTGAGGGCTTCTTTCTGTGCTGTGTGTGGGGTGTGTGTTTGGGTGCAGCATTCAGCTGCCTAGGATGGGGACCCTGGACTAGCAGGCCCCAGTGAAGACTCCACTCTTATCCTTCCCTGATCTTTTTCCAGCACAGTGTGGCCGTAAACATGCCCCCCGAAGATCAGGATGGCTCTGGGGACGACAGTGACAACTTCTCTGGCTCGGGCGCAGGTGAGTGGACGTGAGGGCCCCCTCTAGGATGTCAGCAGGCCGTGGGCTGAGGGTGGTGATCAGGCTGGGCCTGAAAGGTTATGCCAGGAATGAGAACTGGGTCCATGCTGCAAGGAGAAAACACGTGTGGCTTGGGAGGGCAGGGTGTAGATTCCCAGGGGGGCTGCCTGCCGCAGACAGACTTGGGCTCATGTTCTCCTTTTTAACTCGCTGGGGAACCTTTGAAAGGATTTTTTTTTTAACTTCTCCAAACCTCTATTTTTTCATCTGTACAGTGGGAATAACATCTTGACTTTATAAGGTTGTTGGGAGCCGTGAGGCTACACAGATCTGGTGGGAGTACAGATCGTCCACAAATGTTCCTTTATCTTCCCTCTTTTCCCATTTCCCTGAGGCAGTAAAATCCTTGAACTGGAGGTGGTCAGGGAGACCTCCCAGAGGAGGTGCTCTTGAACTAGACCTCAGAAGGGGAGGCTACAGTCATCCTTGGGGAAAGTGGCCTAGGCAAGGGGGCCTTGGAGCTGGGAGGTAAGACACAGGCCTCTGTTCTTGGGAACCTGGGCGTTTCTGGAGGAAGAGTGAGTGGAGCAGGGAGGGCCAAGTGGGTGTGTGCTGGGGATAAGGTGTTCAGGGCCCTGAGGATGTGCCCCACCCCTCCGCCCAGGGAGCAGGCTTCAGCAGTGGCAGGAAACCCCCTTCCAGATGCAGCAGAAAAGGGCAGCTTTCCTAGCCCTAGCTGGTCCATAGGATGGCACAGAGTCAGACACAACTGAAGCGACTTAGCATGCACACACAGCTCTGCCCCACGGCTTCTCATGGGAAGAAAACCTTGCTGTGCTGGCCTGGGAGTCAGAGCCGGGGTCTGAGCTTGGCTGGTCTTGATGTTCGGGGGCTCCCTGATGCCACAAGCTCTGCTTCTGGCCCTGCAGGTGCTTTGCCAGATATCACCTCATCACACACGCCCTCCACCTGGAAGGACCTGGGGCCCGTGACGACCACAGCCACGGCTCCAGAGCCCACCAGCCCAGATGCCATCGCCGCCTCCACCACCATCCTGCCAACCGGAGAGCAGCCTGAGGGAGGCAGGGCAGTGCTCCTGGCAGAGGTGGAGCCTGGCCTCACCGCCCAGAAGGAGGCCACCCACCCACCCAGTGAGACCACACTGCACCCGACCACTCACAGCATGTCCACAGCCAGAGCCACCATGGCCCCAGGACCCACCACCTCCCATCCGCACAGGGACGTGCAGCCCGACCACCATGAGACCTCGGCTCCCACAGGCCGGGGCCGTATGGAGCCGCACAGGCCCCACGTGGAGGAGGGAGGTCCTCCTGCCACTGAGAAGGCGGCTGAGGAGGACCCCTCCACCCAGATCCCAGTGGGAGAGGGCTCTGGGGAGCAGGTAGGTGTCAGGCCCGCTGTCATCCTCTGCGTTTCCTGGGATATTGGGTGGCCCTAGTGCCTTGTGGGGCACAGTGCACTGGGTGCAGGGTGCTGGCCTAGTCCCCTGGCACACCCGACCCCTTGTACTCTATGAGCATGTAATCCTCACCGTGAAGACAAGATCCCAAGGTCCCATCCTCTGCCTGCCCACAGGGCTGAGCCTGCGGTGGGACAGACTAAGTAGACCAAAGCTAGAGGGCCCTTCAAGGCCCTTCAAGAGGGCTTCCCCAGCATATGCTCCTGGGACAAGAGGGAAAGCTCTCCCAGGTCTTGCTTTTCATCTTAGAGCATCATGGCAGTGTACACATTATGCTGAAGTGAGCCTATTTATTTTCGTATAAAATGTGCTTTGCATCACTGGACGTGGTGCCTCGGCCACAGTCCGGTAGGGTCCAGTGTGATGTGGCCAGAGGGACCTGACCTCCGGGTCCAGGGAGGTCTGGGTTCGGGTGTGCGCGTCTAGAGCTGGTGGCAGGGGTGACCATGGAAGCTGGAAGTGGACCTGGGTGCAGCCTCGTCTGTGGCCATCCACCTGGTCCTTTCCCTGCCCTCTCCTAGGACTTCACCTTCGACTTGTCCGGGGAGAATGCGGCCGGGGCCGCAGGGGAACCTGGCTCACGGAATGGAGCCCCGGAGGATCCTGAGGCCACGGGGGCAACGGGGGCCTCACAGGGCCTCCTGGATCGGAAGGAAGTCCTGGGAGGTGAGTTTTCTCTCCAGTGGGTGGGTGATGGAGGTTGGGGGAGGGGAATGCTGTCTTTATCACTGGCAGGGCTGCCACTCAGCCCCCAGGAGCAGCTGAGCTGAGCCGGCCTCTGTCCTCCTCCCTGCCCATCCAGGGGTCATTGCTGGAGGCCTCGTGGGGCTCATCTTTGCCGTGTGCTTGGTGGGTTTCATGCTGTACCGGATGAAGAAGAAGGACGAGGGCAGCTACTCCTTGGAGGAGCCAAAACAAGCCAACGGCGGGGCCTACCAGAAGCCCACTAAGCAGGAGGAGTTCTACGCCTGATGTGGGGGGACACCTCTCCCCTCTCCCTGCCACTCGCTAGACGCCCCCCACTCGCCTCTTCTGTGAAGAACTGCAGACCTGCATCCCTGCCACCATGCCACCTCCCTGGAGCGCCCAGCCCCGCTGGCGTCTCCCCTTGCCCACGGAGTTCTGGGCCCGCCGGGGAGGGGACCTCACCTCTGCTTCTCTCTCTGACTTCTGCCTGGAGACTTGGGCACAAGGGCTTTCTCGCGAACGACTGACTTTTCCACTGCAGACAGCACCTGGCATCCTGCCACGCTGACTCAATTTCTCCAAGCTGAAGCAGGCCCAGCTCTGGAGAGAAGGGGACCCTGCTGCTTTGGACGAAGATGCTGTGGCTGAGGGTGGACACGTCTGTAGCACTTACTGGTAGACACCAGCAGGCCTGGGGGCGTGTCCTGCCGAGTAGCAGGGCCAGGAGGTCAGGGCTCCATCAGAATTCACTTTGTTTCGTGGGGAGGTCTAACTTAGATGTCAACTTGTTTTTGCACATGTTTTTCCTCTAGTTTCTTTGTTCATAGCCCAGTAGGCTTTGTTACTTCTGAGGTAAGTTAAGTAAGTCGATTTGGTTATTCCCCATCTTTCTTCCCTAATCTACAGTCAGGAGACAGCGTCAGGGTTTTTAAGAAGACTTTTTCTTTTTTTTTTTTTGACTAGGAGAACCAAATCCAGGAGCCAATGTCTAGGTTAGTTTGTGTCTTGTCTGAGTTTATCGCTCACGTGTGCAACAGGGTATGGAATGTCTGTCGGGTGGCCTCATTGGTGGGCTGGCCCATCCCGGCTCCCATGGGTGGTCACCTCTTGGAGCAGTCCTGCCTGTGTCCATGAACTTGGGGCCGGGGCCATGGCCTGGGCGACTACCATACTGGGGAGGCCCCTGTAAAATTGAATCCTGATGTCTCAGGCTGGGGAAGATCAAGGAGAGACGACTCTAGGGTGGGAGAGATGGTGCTGGGCCCAGAGAATCTCCTGTAGACCAAGCCTTTCCTTTGATGCCATTTCTTGGGGACACTTTCTCCTGTAAAGTGACAAGAGACGTCTTGGGTACACCTGGCACTGAGCTGCCCCACGGATGGACCAGGCTCACTTTTGATTAGCTCCTGTAGCCTGACTGTGGGCCGGAATCAGGAATATTCCAAAGAGAATAGTCTTTTGCTTTTGGCAAAACTCTATTTAATCCAATGGGTTTTTCCCTGTACAGTAGATTTTCCAAATGTAATAAACTTTAATATAAAGTAGTCATGTGAACTCTACTGCCTTCGCTTCTTTCTGCGCTGGTTGTATGTTTGACCAGCCTTTTCTCTAAATGCCAACAATATTGGGAAACTTGGCTAAAAGCTCTGTGCTTTGTCTTTCCCATGGGGAGGGATTCGGAGGCCAGAGCACCTCTTGTTTGTTTGGTTTTTTTGTGTTGTTGTTTTTTCTCAACTTCTTCTGGACCTTGGCAGGTTCTGCCAAGGTTGTACAAGGCCTGATGTAAATTTCTGTGTTGCCAAGTTCGAAAGAACATCTCCTAAATGGTGACGAAGCTGTGTCAGCCCCAGTCCAGCTTGATCGGAGGCCATGGGCCCCACGGAGGCCTGGAGCCAAGGCCTGCCTCTCAGACACCTTGGATGTTCCTTTTCTCACACCTTTGCTGGGACCAGAGACAACCCCCCACCCCACCCCACCCCCATCCCAGCCCTGGCTCCTGGGAACTCCTGTGCTTGCTTATTTAATTTGACAATGTTCCAGCTGCTCTGTTGGCTTCTCCAAGAGGGGACCGTCCAAGACTTGGAGAGACGCCCCTGCCCGAAGAAGGGGACCCGTGCCTTGTGTTCCGTACGGGGACTTTGTGCCTGGAGTGTATGACTGGACACGACTCGGGGACGGGGAAGGGGTTGTGACTGTGCTCATCTCTGTGGGCCCATGGGATGGCACTCGGCCAGTGACTGGGCCCATTCATGTAACTGTAATAAACGGTACTTGTCATTCTGGCTGTGATGGTGATTGAATCTCCTCTTGGCCTGGCAACATCCTTGCCTGTCCCCTTCTTGTGGGGAGCCTGGCTCTGTGCTGTGGAGGGGTGAGCACCGGCCCCCTTCGCTGTGAGGGAAGCTATGTCCACCTCTGCCCTCGTCCCCCCCAGCCCCGCAGCAGGCCGGGCCTTCCTTTCGCCTCCTCCCAGGCCTTTGTCTCCCCTGCCCAGCCTCTCCTGGATTGTTCCGTTCTCCAAGGACACAAAGCTCCCTCCTGACTCAAAGTTCGCTGCCTGATTTGTTTGCTCATTGTCGCACAACTCTTGGAAACTCACCAGCAAACGGTCTCAGTGCCAAAGGTCTAGAAGAGTTGGAGAAAAACTACAGGAGAGATTTGGGGAGTTGGGAAAGCGCAGCACACTGCAGGAGCCCTAGTATCGTAAAGGCATTGAGCCGCCCACCCACCCGTTACTCAGAGTGTCCCCCAGGCTGCTGATGCCCACCCAGCCCCTTAGGTGCCCTTCCACAGCAGGTATCCCCGCCTGCACCTGACCTGCTCTCTGGCTCCAGGTGCTGACCCTGAACTCCAGAACCCGGGTGTGTCCTGGGGACACAGGGAGTGGGGGAGGCCGTTGCTCCCGGGGCCCTGCACCTGCCGGCGGGGCAGGGACTGCAGACGCAGGGTGGCTTTGCAGAGAGAATTTCTACTCTGCTTGAAGGGTTCAGAGGCAGAGACAAAGTCCTCATTCATTCAACAAACACCAAGGGCACCAAGTGCCTATTTTCTGCCTGTCCCTGGGCTGGACGGTGAGGGCACAGGTACAGAACTGGCCGCCTGGATGTTAGTACTTTTAACTGAGGGCCGGACACTGCTGGCCCTAGCGGCTGGGTGATTTCATCCACCAGGGTCAGCTCTTCAACCATTTTGGAGACGCACTTCTATGGATGACCCTCACTTTGCAGACAGAGCCTGCTGTGTGGAGGGGAAGCTCCTGCCCACAACTGCATGCTGGTGAGCAGTGAACTCAGGTTTAGATGCTGGCTACCTGGCCCCTGAGCCCACAGTGGTGACCCGGCTGACAGTCCGGTGGGGGAGGACGAATTCCGCACCCCCCACCAATGTGGGACCAGCAGGGTGCCAAGACTCCAGCCTCCTGAGCCACCTGCTTCCCTCATGTTCAAATGGGCTAAACTGCACCCACCCCCCCCTCCACCACACCCCGGCACTCTCCTCTTGCTCTGCGGATTCCCTTCGGGTGCTGTGCTCGCCCTGGGTCACCCCCACCCCAGGGCACTTCCAGGAGTGGGTGGTGCTGTCAAACAGGCTTTACTGGGTGCTTGAGAGGAACAGTGAAGAAAGGAAATTGTGAAGTGGTTCCTTTAGCGTCCCGACCTCAAGCAATTTCTCCGCCCATCTATCCTCAGAAGTCTTCCCTCATGCCTGAGAATGGAGCGGTTGAGCCCTATTTCATTTTCCCCTCACCTTTAGATCACGTCCACGTGGCCCAGGTGTGTGTGTGTGCACACTCACACGTGTGTGTGCGTATATTGTGTGGGGACGGGGGACCCACTGCATTTCCACCGAGTTCTTTCAAGCTATTTTCTAAACTAATGAGCCGTCTTCTCTTAGATGGTTTGCGTCGCCTTCTTAACTTGCAGCCAGTTTCTGCTTGAAATTGCATTTTCTGCCCTGCTTGCCTCTTGGGTTTTGTCCTGAGAATGCTGTGTTTTCACTTATGGAACAAAGATGCACAGCCCTGCTCTCAGGGAGGTTGGGGCTTGGGGGGAGACAGAGGACACTGAGGGGGCTCGTTGTGGGCTGGTGGGATAGTCAGGGCATTGCTGCCAGCTTGTCATTGGAGGGGAGGTGCCTGGAGGTGGCGATTGACCTAGGTCTTGAAGGACAGACTCAAGTCAGCCTCTCAAACCGGAGGGAGGAGGCATTCCAGGCAGAAGGCCCAGCTTCAGCAAAAATCAGGACTCAAGAGGCTCTGTGCTGGATGTGGAGCGAAAGCAGGTGTGAGAAGAGGGGAGGCTGGAATGTGGTAGGAAAGTGGCGGTCACCTGCCTTGTGACCTTGCCAAGGGCTGCCAGAGAGCCTCAAGCAAATGCGGGAAAGGTTAGGGATTGCAGAGGGATATGGGGGTGGAGGCCCGGGGACAAGGGAGGGCTGCGGAGGGGAGGCTGGTTTGGAGAGCTCGTTAAGAAGTTAAGCTGGTAGGACCTGAATGGTGTGTCACCGCCTCACTGGGCGTCACCTCCATCTCTCACAAACACACTTTCACACGGAGCCCGAGGGAAAAGGTGCCCGTGATGAGGTGGTCCTTGGAGCTGGTGGTCAAGGGTGGGGCCTAACAGGGGCAGAAGGGACAGTGGTCCCAGAGCTGGGCGGGAGTGACCCTCACGGGTTAGACATGGATGGTAGGATCAGTAGGATCCCAAAGCAGCATCTGGAAGAGAAAGCGGCTTTTACACAGGTGCAGGGAACTCCTATGAAGAAAGCTGAGCGCTGAAGTATTGATGCTTTTGAACTCTGGTGTTGGAGAAGACTCTTGAGAGTCCCTTGGACTGCAAGGAGATTCAACCAGTCCATCCTAAAGGAAATCAGCCCTGAATGTTCATTGGCAGGACTGATGCTGAAGCAGAAACTCCAATACTTTGGCCACCTGATGCAAAGAGCTGACTTATTTGAAAAGATCCTGATGGCTGGGAAAGATTGAAGGCAGGAGGAGAAGGGGATGACAGAGGATGAGATGGTTGGGTGGCATCACCAACTCAATGGACATGAGTTTGAGTAAGTTCTGGGAGTTGGTGACAGACAGGAAGGCCTGGTGTGCTGCAGTCCATGGGATCGCAAAGAGTCAGACACAACTGAGAGACTAAACTGAACTGAGGGAACTGTCCAGAGAGGTGTCCCAGGGCCAGCCTTTCATCTCTCTCCCCATCATCTCCAGCCACACGCCCTGTCCCTGGAGCCTGGCCGAAGAGCTAGTCGGGCTCGGGAGGGGGGTAACTCCTGGTTCCTGGAGAGGCAGGAGCTGGGGGAGGCCCCAGCCCAGCAAGCCCAGAGGGGTGTGGGGTCCTGCCAGCTCTGCTGGGCCATGGGCACAGCCCTCACCTGGCTTCCTCCCTGCCTGCCCCTTGCCTCCAGTACTGATCCTTGAGCCAGCTTTGCACCCACTCGTGGTGTGTGGCTGTGAGAGTGAGTGTACCCCCAAGTCAGGTCCTCGTCGGTGCTGCCGCAGCACCCGCTCAACTTCCAGTCTTGGTGCGAAGTTCCTCTGAGGTGAGGCCCTGCGTCCTCTGTGTCCCCATAACTTCTGGGTCACTGCTCCCGGCACCTCTCACCCCATTACGGCAAATATCTGTTTCCACACTGGCTTCCTGCTACCTTGGGTGCTTCTTAAGGGTAGATGCTTCATTATGAGGCCAGAACGAGGCGTGGCACATGGGGGATGGCTGCAGATATGGGAGCCTCTGTCTTTGGGAGCTCCTTGTAGCTGTCTGGTGCTTCTGTCATGCTCTGCAAAGTCAAGAGGTCATGAAAAGTTTATTAACGGTGTGAGACACCACCACTTACTCACCAGAAAGGCTGACGTTAAACTTGGACAATTGTTCAAGGGCGTGTGGGGCCACCGGAAAGCTCCCACACTGTTGGAAAATGTGCCTGTCGTACAAGCACTTGAGAGGCTAAAATCAAACCTGTGCCTATGTCTATGCTAGAATCCAGGCAGAAGGAGAGCACACGTCTGCAGAAGGGTATGTGGGAGAATGTCTACATCACAGCCCAAACATGGGATCAACCCAAGTGTCCACCAACAAGAGATCAGATAAATGAATTGTGCTGTATTGCCACGGTGGAATACTACTCAGCACTGAAAAAGAACCAGCGATGGCTACATGTTCGGCATAGATGACATCACTGGCACTATGTTAAGCATAGGAAGTCAGACGCCAAAGAGACCGGAGGGCATGATTCCATTTCTCTAAAGTTCAGCAACAGGCAAAATTGATTGGTGATAGAAGCCTGTGATACTTCTGCTGGGGGTGTGATATGGACAAGGTAGGGGCATGAGGATGTTTCTCTGAAAGGCTTTCTGGAATGTTCTCTGGCTTGACATAGGTGGTGATTACAAGAGTAATGTTCTTCAGTCACTAAGTCTGTCTGACTTTGAGACCCCATGGACTGCAGCATGCTAGGCTTCCCTGTCCTTCACCATGTCCTGGAGCGTGCTCAAACTCGTGTCCATTGAGTCGATGATACCATCCAAGGCATCAAGGGTGTATGTATCTGTAAATAAATCATCAAGTTATACATTGAAGATGAGTATTGTCTGTGTATTTTATTCTGCAATAAGAAGGTTAGAGGGAGGGGGGAAAACAGCTTATAAAAGGCTTCTGAGATTCTAATTAGTTTTTTAAAACTCCACTGTAGCTTTTGCAGCAAAAATAAATGAAGCCTGCATGGCCCACGTTTTCTTCAGGATCCCAGAGTATTCTCATTTATGGTCCCAGAGGCCCAGGGCTGCTGGTGAACGGAGGACCCGGCCGCCAGCCAGGAGGGTGGGCATGGCCCAGAGGGCAGCCCTTTTGACCCCCTCTTCCCGACCCCCTCCTCCCCCACTGTAGCCAGACCCCTCTCTTCCTCTGGTTCCTGGAAACTGCCCGACCCAAAGGTGTTTCCAGCACTTAAGGCTGGGAGCTAAGCCACTCCTCCACTCCAGGAAAATATTTGTTCAGGGACTTGGCACCCGCAGAAGAGGAAATAAAAGCCACCTTGGAGTTGAACGGGCGGCGCTGCTGCGGGTTGCTTTGTCTGCCCCTCCAGATTGCCTCTGCAGGCCCTGGGGCCCGGCATCTGGGGCCAGGCCCAGGGATCCTACTCCATAGACGGGCCTGTATCAGGGATGAGCCTGGAGCGCCAGCTGCCCCTGCGTTCCTCATTTGGTTCAGGCAGTCAGCTGTCAGTCCAGATGGCAGACGGTTATGAAACCTACTATGTCCTGCACGGCGCTGGGCCCTGGATGCCAGCGGTGTTCTTGCCTTCGAGGGTGTTGAGAGCTAGCGAGGCAGGCTAGTGGGACGGCCATTCCGGCCTAGTGGGAGATGTGATGTGATGGGACGTGGGGCTAGGGCCCTGGGCAGGGCAGCAGGGCAGGGCTAGGCTTGCCAGTCAGGGGACAATGGGCCGGGACCTGGTGTCAGGGCTGAGGGCTGAGGAAGCAAAGGTTAGCAGTGGATCAGAGTGGGCAGAGTGTGCCAGGGAGACAAGCAGTGTGGCCAGAGGCCCAGAGACAAGGGAGAGCCAGGGTCTTTGGGATGTGAAAGGTGGATGGGTTCGGCTGTGGTTGAGACCCAGAAGTCAGGAGACCAAAGCCGGGAAGCGCCTGCCACTGGCTCCGCGGGACCTCCCAGCGCGAGTTCAGGAGTGTGGACTTTATCCCCTGGGCACTGAAAGATTTTGTTTGCTTTGCAACATTTAAACACACTGATTGTGATTCTTTTTGATATAGGAAAGTAGAGAGAAAAAAACGAAATTGGCCTCAAATCCGCCCCCCGCCCCCGCTTCCCACTCCAGATCTTGCCTGATGACATTTCAAAAATTAAAACGCTCTGTGCAAATGAATTTGAAATCCAAGCAGAACAGAAAAGTAAACAAAGAAAAGTGAAAGCCTCCTATTCCCCACCTGTCTCGCCAAAGGCAATTTCGCTTAGCAGGTTTTCAGTGTGTGCTTCCAGAAATTTTTTCCATCATACACTTGTGAGGGAGCCTATGTTTTCAAGAGTTACACCAAAGGGATGGCGCTACATGCCGAGATCTGCAGCAGCTTCCTTTTCCTGACCTGGTTTCATTTCAGCACGTGTATTCGGTCCTACGCCATTGTTCCTTTTTTTATTCTTTTGTCCCAGCCACATGGTGCACGTGTGGGACCTTACTTTCTCGATGGGGGATTGAACCCTTGCCCTCTGCATCGGAAGCACAGCCAGGGAAGTCCTTACCCCACTGCATTTATTTATTTTAATTGATTAATTTATGGCTGTGCTGGACCTCCGTTGCTGTAAGGACTTTTCTCTGGTTGTGATGAGCAGGATCTCCTCTCTAGTTGCGGTGCGCTACTGACTTCTCTTGTTGCGCAGCACAAGCTCTAAGGTGCGAGGCCTTCAGTAGTTACGGCACACGAGCTCAGTGGTTGCAGCTTGCAGGCTCTAGAGCACAGGCTTAGTTGCTCGGTGGCCTGTGGAATCTGCCTGGATCAGGGATCGAACCCGTGTCTCCTGCACTGGCAGGCAGATTCTTTATCACTGAGTCACCAGGGAGGCCCCCGCCCTCCTGTGTTTAATGTTTGTGGAGCACTTGGTTGTACAGTGGAGCAGATGCACGTTACTGACATGATTCTTCCTACTGGATGGGCATCTCGTTTCCAGGCCTTTGCAGTTATAAACCTTGCTGGGGAACTCCTTCCCAGATAGCCATCCTAGAGTATCACATGGTACAGACCCGGGGAGAGTTGGGAGTTTGCACCCTGGGCACCTCTTTAGCAGAGTGGGTTCTAGACGGAGGGGGTCGTTCTTTATGATCATCTTCCAAAAGTTCCACCAGTTTGCCGCACCTGTCGCCACACCCAGACGTCGTGGGAGAAGCCCCAAGACAACTCTGTCCCATGTCACCATACGTGTCGTCAAACGGCTCCATTTTCTTTTCTCCCCTGGGGTGGAGGATATGAAGATGGTATTCCACGGTTGTTTTGATTTTCATATATTTAACTATAGATGAAGTTAGGAATCTCTTCATGTGTTTTTGCTATTTGCATTTTTTTTTTCCATAGGGGAACTGCTTCTTCATATTATTTGGCCCATTTTTCTCATGGATTGGCATGGGTTCCATGTGCATTGATGATATCCAAAATACCCCTCTGGCTGAGGTGTGAGGGGAATAGCGGGGAGCTGATCCGCTGGGAGGCCCATTTAGGGGTCCCTGTGAGAGGTGCCTTGCCTGGTGCAAGGGAGGGCCTTGGGGATAGGAACTGGGAAGACATTCAGGAAGGAACACTAGCAGGACTGGCCAGTGCCTTGATTTTTTTTTTTTTTTTGCACAATAATCCGGTCACTCTTGGGTCAGTGAGAAAAACAAAACACTGCCAGCTGCCCCTCAAATGCTGTAACACAGGATTCGTGTTGACAGGATGCAGTTGGGCTACAGCCCCCGCCTGGCAGTCTGTGCCACCCCGCCCCCACCTTCTGTGTGGGGCACCGGGGCTGCGGGTGACAAGGAGGAGGGAGGTGTGGAGGACGGTTCCCAGGTTCCCACTTCAAATATTATGGTCCCATAAACCATGGAAACGTCTCAGAAATTCCAGTGTTTCAGCACATAGTTACCGATTGACCCACATCAGGCAGAAGTGATCCAGAGTCCCCCCCTCCCGCCCCCGAAAGGGAAATCGGGGTACACTGGGCCTGAACACGTACGTTGGAGATGAAGGGGTGGCACGGGCTGGCGGCACAGTACAGCTGAGAAGGGACGGGTCTCCCACTGCCATCTCCGTACATAACAGAGGACCTGGAACGTAGGAGGCGCTTCGGAAATATCCACTAAGTGAAATTACGTTAGTGTTCAAATTTATCTTAAGGTCAAAATGAATGGGAAAGGGACTGAAAAGGAAATGTAATTTTTTCCTGTTTTTTAAAAAATGAAGGACGTGGATGGACCTAGAGACTGTCATACAGACTAAGTCAGAAAGAGAAAAACAAATGTCATATATTAACGCATATACGTGGAATCTAGAAAAATGCTACAGATGAACTTATTTGCAAAGCAGAAACAGAGACAGAGATGTAGAGAACAAATGTATGGGTACCGAGGGGGGAAAGGGAGAATGGAAAAAATTGGGAGATTGGGATTGACATATAGACACTACTGTGTGTAAAATAGGTAACTAACGAGAACCGACTGTATTCGGTTCACAGCACAGGGAACTCTGCTTAGTGCTCTATGGTGCTCTAAATGGGAAGGAAATCCAAGAAAGAGCTGATTCCCTTGGCTGTATAGAAGCTAACACAACTTTGCAAAACAATTATACTCCAATAAAAAAATTAAAGTCTCTTTTTTTGTACAATAATTCATTCTTGTTTCATTAAAAACATAAAAATCCAGTGGTTTTATTTGGCTTCTTTAAATTGAACTCTAGTTAACTTACAATCAGTCATTCATTCTTATTGTTGTATAGTTCTTTTACAAACCCATACAGTCATGTAACCACTACCACAATTATGATATCAACAGTCTCAGCACCCCCAAAACTCCCTCTGTCCCTTCGCAATCGACCCCTGACTCCACTCCCCAACCCCAGCAACCACTGATCTGTTTTTGTCTTGGTAGTTTTTCCTTTTCCAGACATCCTGTAAACGGAATCATAGAGCTTGGAGCCTTCTGAGTCTGGCTTCTTTTGTTTAGGAGACTGCATTTGACCTACATCAGAGCTGCTTTTAATTGCTGAGTATCATTCCATGTACCCATATGGGAACTTTGTTCATAATCACCCCAAAACTAGAAGAACCCAAGCGCTGTTCAACTATATGGATCTCCTTATTTCTAGATTCACAAATCAGAATGCTTCCTTTGTCCAAGTACAAACCCTGATTTAGGATCCTTATTACTTGAGGGTGAGAAGTTAATTTCAAGACCCTGCAGAGATTAACAGACTCCTAGTGAAGAGAGGGACCAAGGCCAAGGTCAGGACAGGACACCGGCTCCTGGACTCTGGGACTGACCGCCCCATCTCCTTTAGATCAGGCTCACCCCCAGTCTGTACAATGTATCTGGTGAATTGGACAGTGCTCCCTGTTTGGGGCCAGCTCAGTTGGTGGATGGTGCTCAGCCGGGCTCTGCCTGGACTATCAGTCAGTTCAGTTCAGCTGCTCAGTCATGTCCAACTCTTTGCGACCCCATGGACTTCAGCACGCCAGCCTTCCCTGTCCATCACCAACTCCCAAAGCTTACTCAAACTCATGTCCATTGAGTCAGTAATGCCGTCCAACCATCTCATCCTCTGTCGTCCCCTTCTCCTCCCGCCTTCAATCTTTCCCAGCATCAAGGTCATTTCAAATGAGTCACTTCTTCTCATCAGGTGGGCGAAGTATTGGAGTTTCAGCTTCAACATCAGTCCTTCCAATGAATATTCAGGACTGATTTTCTTTAAGGATAAACTGGTTGGATCTCCTTGCTGTCCAAGGGACTCTCAAGAGTCTTCTCCAACACCACAGTTCAAAAGCATCAATTCTTCAGTGCTCAGCTTTCTTTACAGTCCAACTCTCACAACCATACATGACTACTGGAAAAACCATAGCTTTGACTAGACGGACCTTTGTTGGCAAAGTAATGTCTGTTTTTTAATATGCTGTCTAGGTTGGTCATAACTTTTCTTCCAAGGAGCAAGTGTCTTTTGATTTCATGGCTGCAGTCACCATCCCTCTGCAGTGATTTTGGAGCCCCTAAAAATAAATTCTGCCACTGTTTCCCCATCTATTTGCCATGAAGTAGTGGGCTGGATACCATGATCCCATGATCTTCATTTTCTGAATGTTGAGTTTTAAGCCAACTTTCTCACTCTCCTCTTCCACTTTCATCAAGAGGCTCTTTAGTTCTTCTTCACTTTCTGCCGTAAAGGTGGTGTCATCTGCATATCTGAGGTTATTGATATTTCTCCCAGCAATCTTGATTCCAGCTTGTGCTTCATCCAGTCCAGCATTTCTTCTGATATACTCTGAATATCAGTTAAATAAGCATAGTGACAACATACAGCCTTGACGTACTCCTTTCCCAATTTGGAACCAGTCTGTTGTTACTTGTCCAGTTCTAACTGTTGCCTCTAGATCTGCAAACAGATTTCTCAGGAGGCAGGTCAGGTGGTCCAGTATTCCCATCTCTTGAAGAATTTTCCAGTTTGTTGTGATCCACATAGTCAAAGGATTTGGCATAGTCAATAAAGCAGAAGTTCTTATAACTCAGTTTCCTCTCTTGAAAACCAGGAAAGCTGATGCTTACCTTAAGGTTCTGGTTCAGAGACATTGGAAGAGATTTTAAAAAAATTCCATTTCCTAATACATGCCAGAAAGTAGGATTTGCAATAATTACTAATAATATATATTGCCTACTTTGTGATAGGGCTTTCCCCGTAGATCAGTTGGTAAAGAATATGCCTGCAATGCAGGAGACCCCGGTTCTATCCCTGGGTCAGGAAGATCCCATGGAGAAGGAAATGGCAACCTACTCCAGTATTCTTGCCTGGAGAATACCCATGGACAGAGGTGCCTGGTGGGCTACAGTTCATGGGGTCACAAAGAGTTGGACACAACTGAGCGACTAAGTATATCACTTCACCATATGATTAGAATCTGTCATGCCCGATACACACCTGCCCTCTACATTCAGGGGCTTTGCATTTTGACTCCCTTTTTCTTGTTATGTGACTATAAACTCCTTATACCTTCGATTTTCTGGTCTGTGAAATGGGGCTAACAGGTCTTTCTTCAAAGGGCTATGCAGCGATTAAAGAAGATAACGTAAGTAAACCACATCACAGAAACTGCATTTTGCATGAGACTTTGCAAGCACTCCATACATAGTGGTCATTAGTCTTATGCGGACAAAACCTCTGAGAAACAGGCGTTACTACTCCCATTTTACAGATGAGGAAAATGAGGCCCCAAGCCAGGACTTCATACAGCTGCTAAGTGGCCACACTGACAAGCAAACTCAGGTCTTTTTCGCTCAGAAGCACATAGCACTCCCCTGAACACGGCTGCTCCCTGTTTCATCCATTTTGGTCCCACAGGACCACCTGGACAGGGTGTGCGGGAGGCTCTTTGGGTCCAGGGTTGCTCCAGGCACAGGATATGATGGTCTCCCCGAAATGTCTGGGTACTGCTGCCAAGGTCAACAATGATAACCTGTGGTGCAGGAAGCCATGGTCACAAGGATACAAACAGCAGGGTGAGGGTGGCCACTCCCTTCTGCCCCAGCCCTGCCAGCTCTGTGCTCCTGGGGCTGGACTGGGGGTAACACCTGGCATGTCTCAGATCTAGGAGTTAAGGGATGGCCCTGTCCCCCCATAGGGAGTGAGTATGGGCAGTGCCCTGTCCCTGTCGTGCATCTCCTAGGAAGCTGGACAAGCAGGTGGCGCTGGGATCTGCTGAGAAAGGTCCAAGATTGTGACATGGGCCTCTGTGGCAGCTCTCCCCCTAGAGCCCTGAGCAGGCCGCTTCATGCATCTCACGCCCTTAACAGAATCACAGAGGCTTTCCTGGGTCAGAGCCTCTGCAGAGCCCATAGTTTCGTGGGAAGGACAGCCCGCATGACTGTACAATGCAGACAACCAAGGCAGTATCCTAGGGACACAGAGTCTAAGAGCCTAAAGGGGGGAAGCATCTGAACAGAATATTTTTTTAAAATATTCATTTATTTATTTGGCTGCACTGGGTCTTGGTTGCTGCATGTAGAACCTAGTTCCCCAACCAGGGATCGAATCCAGCACTCCCAGCACTGGGGGTATGGAGTCTTAGCCACTGGACCGCCAGGGAAGTCCTTGAATGGGGTTATTATTAAAGGAGCCGGCCAGGCCAAGCAGGAGAGGGATGTCTGGGACATGTGCTGGGTGCACTCAGGGACTCTCAGGTCAGATCTAGTGGGCGGTGTCTGTGGGGCGGTGGGCGGGGACGGGAAGGCAGTGGCAGAGGAGGCAAGAGGGACAAGCGGAGCCTTAAAGGAGGGCTTGCATCCTGGGTTGGAGTAAAGGGAAGAGGTGGCCATGGTGTGTGGAGTCAGCTGCTCCCGGCCTATGGAAGCTGACTGTGCACAAGTTCAGTGACCTCACACTGGCTGTTTGAAACTGGCCATGGTGGGAATTGGCAAGTGCTACAAATCAGAGCCAGTCGTTGAAAAAATAAAAAAGGGCAGGCTCTGGTGGATTTAAAAGTCAGGGCATGGGATGATTAACTTTATTCCTCAGGAGAATACTCTGTCTGGCGTGAAGTGTGGGTGGAAGGCAGTGCACTTAGAGGCTGGAGCTCGGCAGCTTTGGGTGACTTCCCGGCAAGGGTAAGGGACCAGGAATGGAGAGGACCGCCCCGCCAGTCAACCGACCCCACTGTGTGGGCGCAGCCTGGGGGTGGGGCGGAGGCTTGGGGAGCCCCTCAACCTTCCTCAGCCAGAGCCTGAGAATCCGCAATAAAACCCTTAACGAGAAACACCTGGGCTCTGCCCCAGCCCAAGCTGGGAGCTGGGACGGGAGGGGATTAGAGCATTGCAAGTGGGGTGGAGAAGGAGCTGGTATTTCAGGCAGTCATTTGCTGGTTCATCATCAGCTCCCCTGAGCCCAGGCCTGGGTGGGAAGAATGGGGCGCTGAGGGAAGAGGGGAAAGGAAGTCGCAGTGATGGCATCACTGCGCATGGGCCCTGGGGACCCCCCGAGCCAAGGCTCTGGTTGTGTGAGAGCTGGTTCTATGGAAGCTTCTGGTCAAGGTCACAGTGTGTCAGAGCAACATCAGGCAGGGCCCTGCATATCCCACGACCTCCCAGAGAGTCCTGTGTGGGGGAGGGGGGCTGAGCGGTAAGAGTGCTGGAAGGGTGAAGACTGAGTGCCTCTCCCCACCCTATCCCATCCCCCCTCCAGGATGCATGAAGGAAGGGGTGTCTGGCCCCCACTGGGGCTCTTGGCCTGGTCCAGTCTGGCCTCCAGATCCAAACTGCTCCCTGGACTTGGGTGTCTGGGGAACTGAGGTGGCCACTGGGGAGGCTAGGCCCCAGGCTTCCGCCTACCCTTCTCTTGAAGGATGTGCTGGCAGGGCAGGACATGTCTTGAGTGGGAGGGCACTTCCAACTGGGCAGTGGTTCTCTTGACTTCTCAAGACCATCCAGGGCTGGCGCAGAAGCAGCCGCGGGGCTCCCAAGCTCTGTGCCCACCGGCAGAGCTGGGGTTCCCTGTCGGAAGTGCCAGTGGTCATCAACCGGGTGGGTCAGGAATTGGGAAAAGGCTGTTGGGCACTGGGCAGGGGTGTGCCAGTGTGTGCACTGAGTCCCACCTGTTGTGCCCCTTCAGGGCCCCCCTCCCCACCCAAAGTCTGCCTGGGGTCGGGTGACCCCCAGGCACAGTCTCAGAACCTCAGGGAGCCACCCAGCACCCCTCTGTGTATGTAGAAACAGCACCTTCTCTGGGCAGACCCAGCCCTGTGTGCACACAGCTTGGTGAGGAGACACAGCCTTGATTGCAGCTAAGAAGGAGGACACTTCCTTTAAAGCAGATGCAGCCTTTGAGAAGTGACCAGAAGGCATGCGGTGGCCCCGAGCACACCCTCCAGCAGCCAGAGGAGAGGTTCTGTCTGCCCATCCACAACTGGGGCTGCCCTGCCCCCTCTGCCCTGCCCCCACCCACGGGCCGCCCCAGCCCTTGTCATAAACAGCCCTGACAAGGATGGGAGGGACTTGGAGGGTGGGGATGGGTGCCATGAACACAGAGCCTCACACACTTCAAGGACTGCGGGAGGCACCCCACTCTGCACCCGACTCTGACCCGCTGTTGACAGTTCTGCTACAGAACCCAGGAGAGGAAGGCCCACGCTCCTTCTGGGCGCCATGTGGGGAGGGAGGCCAGGGCATCTGGAGATGAAAGAATCAGGACCGGCTGCGGCCCCGGTCACAAGCCGGGAGGCTGCCCCGCCACCCCTCCAGGGCTTCCCTCTGGTGCACGTGGTCCCATCTGGCTCCCACTCCACCTCCGGACACGAGGCATCAGGGGTGGAGCCCCAGACCCTCCTGGGGAGAGGAACTGGTCTTGCCAGCTGGGCTCTGAGAGGTGGCCGCCTCCAACTCAGCCTTTGAAAGTTGAACACCCCTCCCAGCACCCTGACCTCTCTTCAACTGTCCACCCTTTAGGGTCAGTCCACTGGGAAAAGAGAGGTAGGACACAGCGCTGCAAGCCGGCAGGCCCAGGGACTGGCCCTAGATCATGGGCACATTTCTTCCATCAGGAGGGGCTCAGGTCTCCCATCTGTAAAATGGGGTCAGAAAGTTACATAATGTGCAAGTGAGAGGCAGAGTTGGGATCAGAACCCAAAGCTGACGGCTTCAAAGCTTCCTCAGGGTCCCTTTGTCAGCCAGGGTACGTGGTGCCAGCTGGGACATGCCACTCACAGGTTTCTTTAGGACATGGTCTGCCTAGCAGCACTTCTCCCTGGACATGGGCTGCTGGAAGTCACACAATTGTGAAGATTCTTAGGGTTCTTGCAGCCATATCCTGGACATTGAGATTCAGAGAAATAATGTGACTTGCCAGGTAGAAGGGGAACCAATGTGAAGAGCCGACTCATGGGAAAAGACCCTGATGCTGGGAAAGATTGAGGGCAGGAGGAGAAGGGGACGACAGAGGACGAGATGGTTGGATGGCATCACTGACTCAATGGACATGAGTTTAAGCAGACTCTGGGAGATAGTGGAGGACAGGTAAGCCTGGCATGCTGTGGTCCATGGGGTTGCAAAGAGTTGGACACAACTAAGCGATTGAACAACAACAGGGAACCAAGACTCCCTGGGTCTCCTTGCTCCTTGCCCATTACTCTTTCACTGCTCAGGGTGGAGTCTAGAAGCCCAGGCTGGTTAGACTGCACGTACATGGAGCCCATATTGTTCCTAGGGACCTCCTTCCCATGGGAGGAACTGTCCCCTGGGAGAAGCAGAAGCAACATGCCTCCCTCTATGACTGTAACTGTCACATGAGACCACCCTCGGCCTTTGCCTCCAGCTCCTGAGTCACAGAAGGGCAGTTAGTTCCCCGAAGGGAAAGGAGCAGAGGCCAGTGACTGGCAGGAAAGTTCCCTGGGTGGGTCAGGGACCAGGCCCCAGGTTTGTACAGGCTGCGAGAAGCTGGGTTGCTGCCCCGCATTCCTGGAGCAGGGCTGAGCCTGAAGGCAGGAATTCTGGTGGCTCTTACAGACAGGCCAGCTCCCTGAGGCCAACAGAGCATGGGGAGTGGCGAGAGGGTGGAGACCAGGGGGGCTGAAGCTGGAGAATCAGCCCATCAGAGCCCCTACTGAGCACCCACAGGTGCCCAGACAGGTTCCCCTCTGGGACAGGTACCCTGTCCTTAGGGACCCCATGATCCTGCTGGGAAAACACACGGCATGGGACTTGGGCACCTGTGAACTGGACCCTAAGTCCTATAGGAGGGCAGGAAGGAGGGAGAAACCTGCTGAGGCGGGGGGAGAAAAGGGATGGTGGGGGCAGTCAGGGAGGGCTCCTCAGGCTGGCCTGGGAGGATGGGTAGGATTTCCCATGGGAAAAGTCTAAGAGACATGAAAAAAACAGGAAACCAAAGTGCGGGTGGGGGAAGTGAGTTGGCTTGGACCCCAGCCTCTCTGAGTGTTGGTGAGGGTGCTGGACAGGGCACTACCCTTCCGAAAGCTGCTCCCTACAGCAGGTCCCCCGCATTGCAAGGCGGATTCTTTACCGGCTGAGCCACCAGGGAAGCCCAAGTATACCGGAGTGGGTAGCCTATCCCTTCTTCAGCAGATCTTCCCGACCCAGGAATCGAACTGGGATCTCCTGCATTGCAGATTGTTTTATCAGCTGAGCTACCAGGGAAGCTGTATAGCAGCCACAGCCGTGGCCAGAGCATCCACTTGCACCCTGGAGGGGCACGACGTCTCTCTTGGGACCCTGATGACATGGGCTCCGGTCAGTCAGGGGGCCACCCCCTGACCCACTTCCCGGCACTCCCTCCCCACTCAAGAACCACTTCCTGTGCGGGTTAGTCAGCTCCATGGGTGCCTCCAGCAGGGAGCTCAGATACAGCTCAGTGTGTCCCCTCCTCCCCCGGCCACCACCACCCCGCGCCTCCTCTTAGGGGCGGGGTCCTCCTGGGCCTCTGGGTGCTCCCTTTGTCCTGTCCAGAAGAGCGTCCCTGTCCTCACTGCCTGCCCTCTGCTGCCCCCCTGTGCAGTGGGCAGCCACCCGGAAGGAGGGGTCTCCTCGGGAGCCGGGTCCCCGGCCCCGAGAGCCAGCCTCCCCACCCCCAGGGGAGCAGGAGTCCAGAGTGGATTGTGTGGCCCCTCCTCCCCTTGCCCATCACCTCCCCCACCCCGTGTGCTCCCCTGTCCTCTGCCTTTTCCCTATTCCTTTCTCAGCAGCTGCTCTGATTCTAAGTCCATCCCCATTCACAAGGGAGACTTCCAGGAGGAGGTGGTCACTCAGCTGGGCCCTTGAGTGCAAGGACCATCTCTCTGGGACTTCAGAAACTTCCCAGAGTTTCTAGGAGCTTCCAGGAGGAGGGCTGGAGCTGTGAGTGGAAGCAGCTGGGCTCCTCACTCCCCACCCTCACCCTGACCCGCAGATTCTCTTCAAGCACGAGTGGAAGTGGGGTGGGGGTTTAAGCATCCAGGAGAAGGCAAGACTAGACTGAAGAGTCCTCAGCCAAATTTGCCTGCCTGATGGGGCAGGGCTGCCTGGGGACACAGCAGGATTTAGAACTGAGACAGACAGAGAGAGAGAGAGGAGTGAATGGGTGGAGAGGAGTGGGTGAGGTTGTCTCTTCTCAGTAGCCCTTCGTCCAGAAAACAGGAGCGCTCCTGGCACTCACATCAGGGTCTTGGCATCTCTGTTGCCAAGCACCCCTTCTTCAGCTCTTCCCTGGCACCCTGGATGATCTTAGGATGGTCCTGTGGTGCCCGTCCCCAAAAGGGCCCTTCTCCCCATGCTCTGCCATTGTGGGGGCTGCTGCAGATTCCAGCCTGGGTGCACAGGTAGAGAGCCCATGTTTTAGTCAGGTATGCTGACCCAAGCAAGGGTGCCTGGATGCTGGACTCGTGACAGTTACAAGATCACGTCTCTCCCCAACCCTGCCAGGGAGACTGATGACTTCCTGAAAAGGGGTTAAATGAGGAGGGGTGGGTTGTGACATGGAACATCTGATATGACCCCAGAACTTCCTGTTCAAGTGACCCTTGGGGGCTCCTGAGCTCCGAAAGCATCCCATGCACAGTCAGAACGATCCCTGAAAGTCTCGCTTCTCTAAGCTGAGAGATGCTTACAAACTGGGCTTGCCCTGGGGTGCAGTGGAATCCAAGTCCCCGAGCCCTGCAGGCTCGTCTGAGCTGCTGCCACAGGGGCCTTGAAACTCAGAAAGTCAACTGGGGAATCCCCAAGAGGAAGAGGACATCACATTCCATCCTCCACCCCCACCGCTGGAACCCTGGAATTCCAGTTTAATTCCTTCATGCCCAGTAAGGCATAGGTTCACTAGCTGATCGCCTAAATGGGTCATCTGGAAAGCCCAAGTCCTCATGAGGCTCTGGTATGTCAGAGAAGGAAGATTCAAAAGGAAGGAAGATTACTTAGTGCTCAGCTGTGTGCAGACCAGGGCAGGAGAGACTGCTGGCCTGCTCTGAGAGGTCCCAGCCAGGCCTGATGGCAGAGCTGGGAAGACTCTCTGGGGAAAAAAAAAAAAATCTTCCTGAGGTTTTCAAATTTTCAGCATCACTTGGTGAGTCAGGGCCAGGCGCTGTTCTATAGGCCTCCTGTCTCAGCCTCTCAAAGCTGAAGTCCGCCCAGCTGTTGCTGTGAGCTGTACGGACCAGCAGCTGGTCAGACCCGGGTTGCACACAACATCAGCTGTCTGCCCACTGGGCAGCCTATGAAGCAATGCGGCTGAATCAGGCCTTGACTAGACTTAATAGATACCAGACCTGGGGGCTGGGATTTGAAGTCATGGTGGGGGGGTGCTTGAAGGCAGGCCAGCCTCTCAGAAGAAGGAGATGTGGTAATTCGTTGTGGGCCAGGGAGAGAAACATTGTGCAAACCCCCGTCCCCTTGGAGGCAGCGAGTATAAGATACAGACTCTTAACTGCTTGATGTTCCTTGGGTGAGAGCCAGCAGAGAAGCCTGGAAGCTGGTCCCAGGGGAGGTTGAAGCATGAGGGTGGTCAGCATGATGGGGAGGCAAAACCAGAATGTTTGATTTCCTGGGAGAGGGCAAACTGAGCAGTGACTCAGTTGAGAAATATTCAATCACGTCTTTGTTTTTGGAAGGACGATGTAATCAGAAGTCAGTCGGGCTGTGAAGGGCTTGAAGCCCTGGGGAGATCTGATGGAGTTATTCCCACCCACCCTCACCCCATGTGGTTCTGCCCCAACACCAGGATCCACCCTGGAGGAAAGCTTGACCTCCTGCCTCCTGCAAGCTGCAAAAGATGAGAGGTTAAATGGAAGATTTAAACCAGATATCCCCCCAAATGGAGGTGCCTCTTTGGGTTTGGTATCCCTGGCTGGTGGGCAGAATAGTAGCGCTTGTCAATGTCTTTGGCTAGCTTATTGTTGTCATTCAGTTGCTAAGTCATGTCCAACTCTTTGTGACCCTGTGGACTGTAGCCTGCCAGGATCCTTTGTTCATGGGATTTTTCAGGCAAGTATACTGGAGTGGGTTGCCATTTCCTTCTCCAGTGGATCTTCCTAACCCAGGGATCAAACCCATATCTTCTGCTTGGCAGATGGCTCCTTTATTGCTGTGCCACCAAGGAAGCCCCATTGGTGGACTGCTCTGGCTTTATTTAGCTCTTGGCCCCTCTGGCCAACAGAGTCCCCTTAGACCTATCCTGGACACCCCAGCATTCTGCACCCCTCTCGCCCCGTCGCTCCTTCCAGCTAAGTTCATGCATCTGAGAGCGTTTTCCTTGTATCAGAAAGAAAAGAAGTCCAGCAACCATTTCTGCACGGACTATTCTCCAAGGCTCCCAAGCCGTTCCGTGTGGTGGCTTGTCTTCGGGAACAGAGCGGGTCGTGGCCAAAGGTCAGACGGAGAATCAGGGCTGTAGGCAGGGGTACACCAGTGCATTCAGCCACCTGAAAGTCCTTCAGACACTACCACAAACTCATCATCTCCATTCCAGACCCCTGACTCCCTGCTGATCCTCTATCAGCACTCTGTCCTCCCAGCTACGCCAGCAAGGTACCCCATTCATCCTGGAGCTCCTTCCTGCTCCCTCAGGCTCCTCCTTCAGCCTGTTTATCTTATAAGTATGTCTCCAATCCAGCTCTTCCTTCCTCTTACCACCACTGTCCCACTTTACTGCTCCATCTTCCTTCATGGGCTTCCCTCATAGCTCAGTTGGTAAAGAATCTGCCTGCCACGTAGGAGACCCCAGTTCGATTCCTGGATCAGGAAGATCCGCTAGAGAACGGATAGGCTATCCACTCCAGTATTCTTGGGCTTCCCTTGTGGCTCAGCTAGTAAAGAATCCTCCTGCAATGCGGGTTTGATCCCTGGGTTGGGAGGATCCCCTGGAGAAGGGAAAGGCTACCCACTCCAGTATTTTGGAATGGAGAATTTCATGGACTGTAGAGTCTATGGGGTCAGAAAGAGTTGGACACGACTGATCAGCTTATACTTTCTTCCTTCATCAAAATCACAGGGACGGTCTCTTAACGGGTACCTCTCTCCAGTCACACTCTTTGAATCAGTCAGCCAGGTTGCACTCAGGATAGCCTGAGAAGAGTTTACAAAGATGTGGGCAAGGGGTAGGGAGACCCTAGGACAGCTGGCCTTGTGCTGCGGTGTCCCCCAAGGGAGGCAGCCAGCTTGCAGAAGCGCCTCTGGGAAGGGGTGGGGAGTTAACCTCACTCTCTCCTCTCCCTCAGTTCCTGCTGGGCTCCCCATTGTCTGAGCCCATCAAGCAGTGGGAGAGCCACCGGGGAGTCTGTGATGCTGTCCACACAGGCTGGTCTCCCCAGCACGGGGCCGTGGGGAGGACAGTGGAGGAGGAATCTGGAGGGCAAACAGGCTCACCCAGATGCTCACCTCTTCACGCGGCCACCAGGGAGACGTCAAAACCCATATCTGAGCAGGTTCCTGCCTAAGACTTTGAGAATAACCCAAACAAGCATATGGAGTAAAATAACAGTCACCCCCTCACCTCAGGTGGGCCCCTGGAGCCAGTGGAACCCAGGTCTACGTGAAGCTTTGGCCAGCATCTTCCACTCACCACACTTCCAAGTGCATTTTACAGCTGAAGCTCAGAGGTGCAGACACTGGGGTCTCACGGTCAGGGCCTGGTGACCCTGGAGCCGGAGCCTGGGCCCACCCTGCTGTGACAACACCTCCTCTCAGGCTCCTCAAGGCCCCACCTCCAATCTTGGCCAGCCCTGCTCCTCACTCCTGGGGCTCCTGGACCCCAGGCAATCTGTGTAACTCATTCTCTGAAGCCTCCTTGGCTCTCCCTTCTCTGAGTCTGTAGGGCCGGGGGCCCAGCAAACTGTGGTCCTGCCCCCATCACTCCTCCAGGCCTGCTTTTGAACAGCCTGGGAGCTAAAAACACTCTCTACATTTTAAACATTTGAGAATGTAAAAGAATAATGTTTTGTGGCATGTGAGAATCAGATGACATCCCCATATCTATTAAATAAAGCTTTAAAAAATTTTTATTTATTCATGGCTGGGCCCAGGTCTTCATTGCTTTGTGGGCTTTTCTCTAGTCACAGCAAGCAGGGGCTACTCCCTAGCTGCAGTGTGGTGGAGTGGCTTCTCTTGTTGCAGAGTGTGAGCTCTAGGGCAACAGGCTGAATTGTGAGGCACGGGCTTAGTTGCTCCATAGCACGTGGACTCTCCCAGATCAAGGATCGAACCCTTGTCTCCTGCATTAGCAGGTGGATTCTCCACCACTGAGTCACTGGGCAAGACCCTGTTAATAAAGTTTTATTGGCACACAGCCACGCCACATACCCTCTGGGGCTACTCTGGGGCTTCATGGGCTAAGCTGAGTAGTTGTGACAGAAAAGGCCTGGCCTGCGAAACCTCAGATCGTTACCATCTGGCCCTTTATGGGGAAGCTTTGCCAATCCCTGCGTTCAGAGCGTTGCTACTGAATCTTCACCGTGTTTTCGTGCGTGTTCACATTGCATCCGTAATCCAGACCTGGCTCTGTCACCATCCCGTCTGGCAAGCTGGCCTGGCCCTCCCTTTTCTCATCTATCTTGCTTTGAAGGCAGCATAGCGTCGAGGCTTAGAGCACAGGCGCGTGGGTTTGAATCGAGGTCCTGCTACTTAGATCCTCGGGCAACTTACTCACCTTCTCTGTGCCTTGGTTTTTCTCTCACCCTGCAATGAGGGTCATGAGTTTATCTGCTTCATATCTTGCCATGAAGCTCATGTGATAAAAACAAGTAAAAACCTGTGACCTGCTTCGAACAGGGCCTGGTATACAGAAGGTGCTGCTTAGGAGTCAAGGCTCACGGATCATCGCAGCGTGGGGACCGGTCCCCGACACAGACTTCTCACCTGTTCTCTGCTATTTGTTCACATGCCCTGAGGGCAGTGAGTATAGCCTGTTCTCTTCACGCCCAGAGTCAGGGAGCACATGGATTTGCTGTAAGGAGGCAGGTGGGAGGGGTCTGGGCAGGGGGTCTCAGGTAGCCCCAAGAGGTTGAGACCCAGGTAGGGTGGGTGGGTGGATGGGGGTGGTCCTCCAATGAGAGAAAAAGCAACATATGATGCTCCAAGTACATAGCTTAGAAATCGGGGACCCCCAAGGCTGGGCAGGTGAATCGGGGGCAAAACAGGGCCCAACTTGCCAGTCAGGAGGTGCCCAGACTTTGTGGCTGCAAAGTTTTTGGAAGCCCTGGAGGTCACAATATTCCTGGGCAGCCCAGTCAGGCCCGGACTCCTGGGCACCATGGGGAGTGGAGTGGTTTGCTGAGGGGCACCCACTAAAGCAAACTGAACCCCTCAGATCACTAAGATCCCTCATCAGACCAGTAGGAACTGGCCTTTGTGGAATACTGAGCCGACCAAGTTGGGGTGGGGAGAGGGTCGTCCCTGTCAGCAGCATCCTCCTCCACCCATCTTCAGAGAAAATTACCTTTCACTCCCCACCCCCTTAGCTCCCACCCACACATCTCAGCCATCTCCAGACTCTGGAGCAGGGAAGCTGGACCCAAAACGGGCACAGTGTTTACTGAGGACAAAGGACTTCAGTGCTTCTTTGTTCAACAAAAAAACGAGGCCCAGCTTCGGGCCAGTGTGTGGGCACGGCGCTGAGTCTGGAGACAGATTTGGCCTAGCTGGAGTGTGAGTTCATACCTACCAGCCCTCTGGGAATGGGGTGCTCCCGGGGGAGGGGTCCTAGGGGCTGGAGCGAGTGTGGGTGCCCCAGGCCTGAGACAGAGTGCGCCTATGTACTTGGAATAGCAAGGAGCAGGGAGGGAGGTACAGAGGAGCTGCCTGGGGGCTCCCTGTCTGCCCTGGGCCTGGAGCTGGGTAGGCAGCCAGGGTGAGAGGCCGGGGTTCGCTCCTGCCTCCTCCAGTCCAACCTGGCACTTGCTGCTCTGCGGCTGGAGCCAAGGGGGCAGTTTCAGGTGACACTATTTGAAGATCTTCAGCAAGGTTGACCCCACCGGGCGCTGGGTCTGGAGTCTGCTGCCATGGTGAATGGGAGCCCCCAGGAGAGGCTCCGAGAGCTGGGGGCAAGGTGGGTGTCTTGGGAGGGGCGGAATGTGGCAGTGGTCACATCTTCACGTCCATCCAGACTGTCCCTTGTCTTTTCCAAGGCCATTTCCCCAGCTTCTGGGAGGCTGCCCGGCCCTGCCCCCTGGGTCGCCCCCGAGCTGGGCAGGTGGGTGCGGTATCCGTTGTGCAAGGGGTGAGCTCACCTGCCGCGCCCGCCCCGACTTGCACCAGCCTGCCCGCTGCAGTTAATCATTGTTCAAACGCCCTGGCAGGCAAGTGGGCTGAGGAGGAAGACCTGAAGGGCAGGGCCACCTCTGCCAGCTCTCAGCAAGGCACCCGCAACAGGCTGCGGCCACAGCCACTCGCCAGGACCCCCACACTGAGCATCCTATAGTGGAGCTGAGAACATCTCTCCTAATTCTCCAAGCAACTCTGAAAATATTTTTGATTCCCATCAGAGAGCACCCCCTTGTTGATTTCCTCTCTTGGAGTGAACTCAGGGCATTCAGTGGTAAAGCTAGGAGGGTGGCATCAGCACCCAAATGCCATGGTTCAAATCACAGTTCTGCCATTTGCCAGCTGTGTGACGTTGGCCAAGAATCATAGCCTCCCCGTGCCTCAGTTTCCTGGGCTATAAAAAGCTGTTGTTGATGACGATGCTTTCCTCAAAGGACCATTGTGAGGACTACGGTATATATAAGGTGCTTCCCATCCCAGTGCCTGGAAACAGGACTAATACACCCTTTGCTGGGCTCCAATAATTCCCAAGAGGAAGCCAAGGTGCTGGGCTGGGCTGTTGGTGCACGTTGTGTAATCACCTTTCATGTGGGTCCTTGTGAGTCAGGTACAACTGTCCGCATCTCCCTGGCACGGACACCCAGGCTCTAGGAGTGAAGTGACTGCCCGTGGTCACATGGTATAAGTGACCAAGCCGCGATTCAAGCCCAGGTCCGTCTGTACCCGAGTTCTCTCCACTACTCAGCACTGCCTGGCCTGCAGATCAAAGATGCGAATCTGAACTTGTCAGGCAATTAAATTCTGCCCACACTCATTGACGTCCTTGGAGCATGGGGGCGGGGGTGGGGAATGGGGCGAGGGGTTCTGGGCTGAGTTCTATTGTGAGAAAGACAGATGAACAACGCCCAGCCTGGTCCATATGCTCAGAGAACCCCAGACGGGTGAGGAGACTGAAGAGCCATGCACAGGCCCTGTAGAACCCCAGTGCCACTGTGGGCTGGAATCTTGGGGCCCCGGAACCCTGAGACAGGCAGGGCTTGGGTGGGTAGTGGAGGGACAGGGGCCTGGAGGCAGCATGCTGGGGTTTTTTGGCAGCATGTGTTGAGGAGGCATGGCTTGGGGAAGGGGAACCATGGGAGGAGACTGAGAAAGGCCTAGAATCCCCTCCTCTCTCCCACCTCAACCTCCCCATGGTGCAGCTGCTGGCTGTGCTGAAGGCAAAGATGGTCACAATGGGATTGTGCCAGAGATTCCACTAAATGACCCCGGCACCTCCAGAGAGGGTCCTCTGTCTTTTCAGAAGTGTACCTTGAGGTGCACCTCTGAGTCCCTCTTGAGTCCCAGGACTCAGGTAGCCTGCTCCTGGGCCAGAGGGAGCACTGAAGCATGGAATTGACCTTGACCCCATGGATGCCAGCACATCTTGGAGTCAGCAGCTAGGAAAACCCCTGTCAGCCGTGTGATCTGAGACCCTGGGAAAGAAAGGGCCATGACAGCAACTAAAGCAACCCAAGGACCTCAGATGTGTGTGCATATGTGTGTTTGGCAGTGAGTGTCTCCTCTCCTTGTCAAGAACTTATATGAAAAATTCAGTGCCCTCAGAATAAGCCTATGTTCTGTCATTAGGACCAGCCCACCTTCTAGTTGGACTAAGAAACTTAGACTTTTATCAGAGTTGGGGTGGTTGGGGGTCCAGAGGGAGACCTAGAATTAAATGGAAGTAGACCCAGAGCACTAGGGGGTCAGGCATCCAGGTTTACTGGATTCTTCTCTGTTTTTTGGCAGTGCTGCGGGGCACGCAGGATCTTAGTTCCCGGATCAGGGATCGAACCTGTGCGCTCTGCAGTGGAGTCTTACCCTCTGGACCACCAGGGATTCTTCTCTCTTGTATAAGCAAAGACACAGCTGCTTGTTCTTGAATGTCACTCACTTCATCAATAACAGTTTGTCTAGAACACATTTTATGCTAACTAATGAATTCTGGAGATCAGATTTAGATAACTACATTTGAAGACCTTGCTAGCCACTCCAAGAGTGTGAATTCCTTTCCACGTTAAGTAATTACCCCTAAAGCATTCATTGCCATGAACTCACTCACACATACGCATTCTTCCTGTTCATAAGGGATGCTTTAAGGTGAATTGCAGGCAATGCCACAGGCCCAGGTTCCTCAGTCTCAGCACCATGGACCCTTTGGGCCGGGTAATCCTTTCTTGTGGGGGCTGCCTGTGAACACTGCAGCATCCCTGGCCTGTACCGTCGAGAAGACAGCAGCACACGCCCCACCTTAACTGTGACAACCCCAGAATGTCTCCAGACACTGCCAATTGCCCCCTGGGGACAAAAGCTCTCCTGATGATTGAACTGGAGTGACCATATTTGTGTTCAACTTAGGACACTTTTTAAAGACTTTTTTATATCAGAAAATTTGAAGCAAATTTAAAAAATTGACTAATTAATGAAACCCCACATAGTCCCACCACCAAGTGAATGAATGAATGAAACACCAAGTCCCAACAATGATTAACTCAGCCAATTTTATCTCTGCTCCTATCCACTCCCCTGCTGTCATTCCTCCCCTCGAATTATTTGGAAGCAAAAGTCAGACAGAATTCATCTATAAATGCATGGATGCGTGCTCGGTCATGTCCAGCTGTTTTCAATCCCACGGATTATAGCCCACCAGCTTCCTCTGTCCATGGGATTTTCCAGGCAGGAATACTGGAGTGGGTTGCCATTTCCTTCTCCAGGGCATCTTCCTGACTCAGGGATTGAACCCGCGTCTCCTGCTCTCCTGCATTGACAAGTGGATTCTTTACCACTGTGCCAGCTGGGAAGCCCATCTATAAATGTTGAGGGATATATCTTTAAAAGATAAGAACTCTTCTTTTTAACATAACTGCAATGCTCTTATCCAACCTTTAAAAAACTAAAATGAATTCCTTAATGTGATAAAAATATCCAATAAATGAAACCAGGATACTTCTGAGAGCTTCATGGGGAGTGGACAGGGATGCGGGTATAAGTCAGGACTGTCCAGGAGAGCCAGGACTAGGCCAAGTCAACTGGAACATTTGGTTTTCCTAACAGAACCCTCCCGATGCATGTGTCTTAAGAGTCATTCCCCAGCTCAAAAACCTCCTAAGGCTCTCGGGTACCAAAACACAAAGTCAGACTCAAACTGACCCTCAAGGCCCTCTGTGATGTGGTCCCAGTGGCTTCTGCCTTGTCCTCTGACAGTCCCTTTCCTGCTACTGCTGAGGTTGCATCTGGTGACCAAATCTCCCAAGGAGGCTATCTCCCTGCTTCCTGCTGCCAAAGGCCATTGCTGGTGCATGGGGGCAGGGGGCTGTGCGTGCGGAAATCACAGGAAGCGCCCTGGCTGTGGTGTCTTCTTTCGTTGAAGTTCTAGTTGTCCCTTCTTGGCACATGAATTTGAATGCTGGTGGAAGTAGCACGGCTGGTGTTTGCTGTAAAAGACATGTTTTGGTGGCTAGAGGCGGCTCGGCCTGGTCTGAGGTCCTTTTTGTCTCTTTCCTCCCTGCTTTCTTTTTTTCAAACGTATATGCAGGACCTACTTTGCTTTTGCAGGACTGAAAAGCTTACTCCCAAAGGTGGGCTCTCGTCCATCCTCAGTCACGCCCGTGGAAGGATGCAGAGCTAGGGCTCGGCCAAGGTGGGTAGAGGAAGCTGCTGACACTAGAGGCACCCCCTCCACATGGATGGACAGACAGACAGACACACATACACCGGCTTCAACTTGTCTGAACACAGTCAGTCCTGCTGCTTCCAAGGGGTGGCTCCTCAGAGCCCAGGGCTCCCTGTGAAGGAGTCTTGCCCTTCTGTCTCTCTCCTCTGTGGCCACCCCAGCTCTGCAACCAGGCTCACGGGGAGAGCCACTGTCTCCACACATCTCTACGAACTTCCTGATCTGGGGAGCTCTTCGCCGAGCACAGTTCTGAAGAATGAAAGCAAGCCATACTGCTTGAGATGAAATTTAAAAATAACCAGAACATTCTTGCAGACCCCACCAGGCCAGCTCTGTCTCACCCCGCTGGCCCAGGACAGGCTGGAGACTGGCCTGTCCAGGTCCTGACAACCTACCACCAGGATGCCATCAAGACAGACCTTGCCCCAGTGCTTCCAGAACCCCATTCCTTGGCTTTTCCCACTCTAGATGGGTCTCTCTCTTCTTACCCAGTATGGGGACCTCATTCTCCCAGATCCCCAGCCAGTCCGCTGTAACGCCCAGTGTCTGGCCCAGGCCTTGAGTTGGCCTCATGTTTGTCCTGTCCTCCTTGTGGGTGTCCTTCTGAGCCCTTAGAATCCTTTCTGCTAGCACAGCTTCATTCATTTAGTCATGAAACAAGCATGGAGGAATTACTACGCGCCAGGCCCAGGACTGAGTGCTGCGACACATAGAAGCAACATGAACCAATCCTGCCTTGTGGGGCTTCCATTCTAGGGGCCACTGCACCCAGGTCACCATGACACATTTTCATACAGCAGTTGGAGTCCCTTCTCTGGAAGCCCTGGGATTCTTATGCAAATGATTCTCCTCTTCCCAAGGGACCATGTCTGCGGGCCCAAGGCCTGGAAGGTGGTCTGCCCTGGTCAGGCCATGAGATGTCATAGTACCCTTTAACCCCAGACAGTGGGGGACTCCAGCCCTACCTGTACAAAAGAGATCTGTCAAGTGGACTCTCTCTAAGGAAAGACTGCAATTCAGGGTGACTTACTCCTTCCCTTGGAGAAACAGGAGTGTGTGTGCGTGTGTGTGTGTGTGTGTGTGTGTGTGAGGAGGGATTCAGAATACAAGAAGCAGTCTGGTGAATTCTATGTGGATTTTTTAATGTGGCTTCTAAAAGGATTCTGCGAATCTTCTACATGAATTCCACTAAGATCGCATGAGGATTTTAGGTTCATCTACAAGCAGTCTCTAAGACTTTGGAAAGATTCTCAGAGATTTCACCAAGTGGAGCACTGAAGCCCTGTAGTGTGAGCTGGATGCACAGTTTCTGCTCTCCACTGCGTCACACCCACCACAAATGGGCTCCCATTCCCCGCCCTTCCCCTATAAACTATATAGCATTTCTTTTCCGCTGGGCTCCTTCTTTTGCCCTTTACAGAACTAATTTAATGAGATGAATTTAAAAACAAATAAAAGGAAAACCCCAGAGCAAACAGCACATGGCCGGCTTGGCTAGGGCCATCCTCCAACATCAAAGGCTCCCAGGAGCATCAAAGATGCCGCGAAACAAACACGCAGCACCCACCCCCTCCCGGGGCCTCTCGTTAGGACCAAGGCTAGTGGCTTCCAAATGGAAGGGGCTCCCTTCCCAGCTCTGGGTTTCTGTCCATCAAAGCTGGGGTGCAGGCAGGTGGGCAGTGGCCCTGGCAGGCCCCACCCCTCGGGCCTCAGTCCCCTGTGGAGGGAGGCTCAGCAGCTCCCGCGATTGCTGGCCCCTGGTCAGCTCCCTGCAGGTCCCCACAGGCCCCGTTCCCCGCCCATGGGTAGTGGGGACAGCAGCAGACAGGCTTCTGGTTGGGTCAGGCAGCCTGAGAGAGGAGCTTGGGCCTGGAATGGAGGCTGGGGCCAGGGCAGGAGCTCAGGCCTGGCCCAGGGTGGGGCCCTGCCCCAGCTAGTTGGTCCTTTAAGGTCTTTTTCCTCCAAGAACCACACCTCCACCTCTGGCTCAATTCCAGTGGTTTTTTCATTTCAAGTGACTTCCTTCTAGGGCCAGTGCTGTCAGTAGAATTTTCTGTAACAGTGGAAATATCTGACTATCCAATATGATAACCTCTAAACAAAAGTGCTCTTGGACCTAAGGAAATTAATTTTAAGCTTTATTTAATTTAATTTAAAACAATTTTTTTGGCTGCGTCACACGGCATGTGGGATCTTAGTTCCCTGACCTGGGCTTGAACCTGTGCCCCACTGCGTTGAGAGTGTGGAGTCTTAACCACCGGACCACCAGAGAAGTCCCATAAATTTTACTTAATTTTAATTAATTTAAACATAAAGTGTCAAATGTGGCTACAGGCAGTGCAACTGAACGGTTCGGCCCCGAGCAGGGGCTCTCCCTACCCTATATCCAAATGTCTCTTGCACCCGACGTTCCTTTCTTCTTTATCACCACCCCCACCAAAACAAATGACACGGCAAAAGAAAACCTGTGGGTACATCTACCTCCTTCCAAGGATGCCCAGGACACTCCCTCAGTCTTACCAGCTCGTCTGCCTAGGTGGGCCCATCCCTTCCCCACCCTGCACACATGAGTCCCAGGTCACTCCAACCCTAGGACCGAATCGGGAACATTGCCAAAGCAGGACTTGCTGGAAGTCATTGTCAGTGCCAGGGAGTGTACCCCACTTTTCCCCTTAAAATCCTCTCCGTCTTTTCTCACATGCTCCCTTGACCTCAAGGATGGGCGGGTGTCATTTATGCCAGTCATTTAAAGAACTTTTCAGTCCCCCTCCCTCCTGCAGAGTCTGATGCACCTGTTTCGTCCTCCGGTGCCAACAGAAGGAAAGGGGAATGGGGACCCACCGTGCTATCCTTCATGATGTCAAATGCAGAACTCGAAACCTCCCTTACGAAGCCTCTTGTTCTTGCTGTGTAGCTGTCTGGAGGCTGCCAAGAGGAGAGTCTGGCTTCTGGTTCCTTCCTTCTAGGCTCCTGGAGTCTGCCCGTTGCTGGGAGAGGGACCCCTTCCAGGGCCTGAGAGTGGGCTCTTTATAGCACTCAGAAATGAATCGTCTAAGGAGACACACGGGCTGACAAGGGAAGAGACTTAATAGGGAAGGGTGCCAGGGTGGACAGCAGCAGGGTCAGGGACCCCAGGACTGCTCAGGCACATGGCTCGCAGTCTCGGGTTTTATGGTAACTGGGTTAGTTTCCAGGTTGTCTCTGGCCAATCGTTCTGACTCGGGATCCTTCCTGGCGGAGCATCCCTCAGCCAAGATGGAGTACAGTGAGAAACACTCCGGGAGGTTGGTAGGACATACGGACTGGCATCTCCTTTTTTTGACCTTTCCCAAATTATTCCAGTATTGGTGGTAGCTTGTCAGTTCCATGTTCCTTACTGGGATCTCCTGTTGTAAGACAACTCACGCAAGTGGTTACTATCATGCCTGGCCAGGGCAGGCAGTTTCAGTGGTTCCCCTAACACACCCACATCAGAAGCGGGAAGGGACACCTGGTTTTCCTCCACGTGGTGTGTACAGAGAGGAGGTCTTGGCTGACACAGCACTCTAGCGGCACTTGCACAGCAAAGCCCCGGGGCATGATCACAAGCAAGGCTTCCCCAGACCCCAGGGCTGGGCTCTGGGAGAGGCCCCCAGTCTGCCAGACAGAACTTGCCCCTGTGCTGCCTGCCCTGGTGTGGCGGCTGTACTGGAAGCAGGCTGAGGTCAGAACTCTTTCGCCCAGCCTTATATTTTTGGATGCTGTTTTGCATCCCCACAGATTTCCTGAGATAACCTCAAGCTCAGGGATTCCTTGCTCACCCATGTCCAGTCTAAGCCCATCAAAGGCATTCCTCACTTCTGTTAGTGTTTTTGATCTCTAGCGTATTTCTTTTGGTTCTTTCTTAAAATTTCCATTTCCCTGCTTCCATAGCCCATCTGTTCTTGCATGTTTTCTACTTTATCCATTAGAGTCTTTAGTATCTCAATCACAGTTGTTTTAAATTTCTGCTCTGATAATTCCAACATCTCAGACATGTCTGGTTCTGCTGCTTGCACTGTCTCTTCAAACTTTTTTTTTTTTTACCCTTTAAAATGTCTTATAATTTTTCTTGATAGCCAGGCATGATGGACTGGGTAAAAGGAATCACTGAAAACAGGTGTTTAGTGATGTGGTGAGGTGTGGATGGGGAAGTGTTCTATGGACCTGTGTCATGAGTACATCTTTTAGAGAGCCTAGGCCTCTGGACTCTGTTTCATTCTCTGTCTCCTCCCTTAAGTGGGGCAGGACAGCTAGAGTGGACTGGAGATCAGTGGTTCCCTTCCCATGGGTCAGTTTTTGTTGTTTCGTTGCTGGGTCGTGTTAAAAATTCAGCAAGTTAGGCTCTGGTTAACTAGTTTCCCCTGAGTGGCAGCCTTGTTAAGAAGAACCTTCAGAATGGTTCCCTTCCCTTCCTTCTGCTGGAAGCCTCAGGGGATTTTTCTCTGCTAATTGGAAGGACTGATACTGAAGCTGAAGCTCCAATACTTTGGCCACGTGATGCAAGGAGCCAACTCACTAGAAAAGACCCTGATGCTGGGAAAGATTGAAGGTGGGAGGAGAAGAGGATGAGATCGTCGGATGGCATTATCGGCTCAATGGACATAAGTCTGAGCAAATTGTGGGAGATGGTGAAAGACAGGGAAGCCTGTCTGCAGGGAAGCCTGCAGTCCTTGGGGTCGCAAAGTTCAGACACGATTGAACAACTGAATAACAGCAATTTACCTGGGAGCTCTCAGAGATAAACCTGACAAAACTGTGGCCCCGCCCCCATGACTGGCCACCCTGCAAGTTTTTCTCTCTCAGCCTTGTCCTCACTGAGCCTCTAGCAATCTGTCAATTATAGTTCAGTTTCCCTATTCAGCACCACTCCCAGACCAGGGGAGGGTTCTGCTCCTGTTCCTACATTTGCAGTGATTCTTGGATGCGCTCATCAGTCTCTCCAACTTTGGGGAAGGTGGCTTATGAAGTGATCCTGTTGCCCTGAAAAATCTAAGAGAAGAGTTAATTTTTCAGTTTGTCCAGTTTTACACTTGTTGTTAGGATGAAGGGGCAATTTCTTTGGATTCTTGTGTTCTTGGCAGGAAACAGGGAGGTGACCCCACAAATTTATAGACACACCTTTTTATGTATGTGCGTTTTTTTGTTTTGTTTTGTTTTTTTTCTGGGAAAAGTGTCTGTAGATTTTTTCAGATGCTCCAAAGGACTCTGAGCCCTTTGTCACTGAGCCAGGTGGTGGATAAAAGGGGTAGGGATTGGGCTTGGAGCATGGAGATGTGGGTTTAGAGGTCCTCACCTGGTTTCAGATTATTTCGTGAACTTGATCACTTTATCCCAGGCCCTCTGTAAAATGGGACAATAACCCTTGTCTGGCATGGTGAATTTACAACACACCCCACGGTCATCTTCACACATCTTTGACAGGCCTTCTATCAGAGGGTGGAATCTAATCTTCTTTCCCTTCAGGCTGGGCCAGCTTTGATGGGGGGTTTCTAATTAATAGGGGCAGGAATGAGGCTGTGTGACGCTAGAGTCTAGGTTAGAAGAGGGGATACAGTGTCTGCCTGGCTTTCTCTCACCCGGGATATGCATTCCAGGAGCCATGAGCCCGCTTGTAAGAAGTCTGGCTGTCCAGAAGTGGCCTTGCTGGGGAGATGGGAGGCATGGCTCTGGGGTGAGGGTGAGGAGCCCCAGCTGTCCTTCCCCCAGCCATCAGGTCCTCCTGGGCGGGGAGCCAGGCAGGTGAGTGAGCAGCTGCGGAGGACTGTTCTCCGTGGCCTTGGAGCTGCCCCAGCTGATGCCGAGTGGAGGAAAGACAAGCTAGCCCTACTGAGTCCTGTTCATCTTGCACATTCACGAGCAAAGTACATGTTGCTGTCACTTTAAGTCACCACGTTTTGGTTAGTTATGTAATGTTAGATGATCACCTAATACCCTGACTACCTTCAAAGGAAGTCCTAACCCTCCCCTAGCAGGACACTTTCCACGTGGAAGACCGAACACATGTGACCTAAAATCAAGCCGGTATGAGCAACTGTCAGTCGTCTTGCAGGATAACCTAGTCACTACCACGGCTGTTTAGCTAAGCTAAGTCACTCAGGGTGTCTGAAGGTGCAAAAGATTAGTCACCCCAGGTCCGCCAATTAGCTGGTTCCTTGGGTGGGAGGTATGTCTCTGGGCCAGACACAGGCCCTGTGGGGGAAGCACCTAGAGAGAGGGTGTTCTTTTTCCTGTTGGCCACCACAGGGTTCCCAGGAAGGGGTGGGGACAGGGAGGAGGGCCTGGGAGCAGTGTGCTGAGGCTGGGCTGGGTGACGGTGGTCCCTGCAGGATCCAGAGCCCGTCCTTCCACAATGTGAGGTCTGTGCCCTCACCCCAAGCCCAGGGGCCTCCCCTCTGTGCCTCCAGCACCGGCTGTGTATCCCGTTATCCCTGTACCATCACATGCCTCCTTCTGCTCCTGCGCTCTCATAACCAGGAAGTCCTTCAGGGACGGCCCTGTATGTTATTTGTTCCCCTAGAACATAACACCCAGGCTGGCACCAGTTAAGTGGCCAATAAATGTGGGTTGAAGGTCTCTGAGCATCTCACTGAGTAGTGAGAACCAGGGCAGGGAGTGGCAGTGAGGTGAATGGCCCCACCAACACTTGCTGTGCTGGTGGCTGAAGGGTCAGAGCGGGAGCACCCCCTCTCCCGCCCTCCCTGTTGGGAGAGGAGACAAGGGGAAGGGGCATACCCCCTCTCCCACCTCCACCCCTCCCCCTGCCGCCCAGGCCGAGTTTGGCATCCCCATCCTGCTTTGTGCCCTCATCCATGACCAAAACCCCTGGCAATGACCTAGGATGGGGTCCCAGGGCTGGGGCTTCAGCCAGCTCCCCACCCATTGGCTCTTCAACCTCCCCCAGCCTCTATCCTGTCACAGCTGGTGGGTGAGGTTCTCCGTCTTCCTGCCCAGCTGGTTGTACAAGCCAGTCTGATACCAGCTCTGACTGCCCTTTTCCCAGAAGAGGGTTTGCCCAGACCCAGAACTTAAGACTCCACGTGAAGACGCTACCCAAGAAAGGGCTGAGTCCGCCGAGACTCTCAGACCGTAAAGGAAGCAACCCAGGCTGCCCCAAGCCCCACCCCCAGCCTGGGTTTCCTATTAGACACAGAGCTTTACAGCAGGAAGGCCTGCCCGCCAGAGCCTCAGGGCCCGGCCGCTCCATCCGCCTGCCTGCCCTAGGCCTGGACGTCTGCCCGAGCAGATGCGATTTCACTTGCTGCAGGAGAAATATCTATAAAACGTTAACTCTTAACATAAAAGCAGCCCGTCAGACCCAGGGCTGGGCTGCTGGAGGGGCGCCTAGAAGCCAGGGCCGTCCCCACCGTGGAGGCTATGACTCTCTCTCACACACACACACACCCCCCTGTCTTTCTTGATCCTCCTAATTCCTGACACAAGAAGGTGTCTTAACCCCTGGTACCATGGAGCTACCCCGATAGAAAGGCAAGTCGGCCTGGTGCTGGGTATTACAGCCAGGTCTTAGTGTCCACGGCCACGCTGGAAGGGACCTGGAGCCCTGCTCTCCTGACGGGGACCACATCTCCATGGGAACGGGGTGTGTTCCTGGTACAAGCCCAAGTGCACATTGATGGCCTGAAATCAGTCTTCACTTGGGTCTTTTTGCTGCAAAAAAGGAAGCGAGACAGAAAGGAAGATGACGTCACCTGGCAGGGTGGCTGATGGCCCTCCCAGGACCCTCCTTCATGAGGGTGTGCCCAGAGACCGTGGACACCCTAGCCGCCTCCCCTACCGTGGGTGGACTCGATGGTGGAAATGGGTGGGGATGCATCTCAGGGGAACAGCTCTCTAGGGGCCTTCTGGGTTCCTCTGGTCTCTTCCTTCCTGGCCATCGGGCTGCCTGGAATTGCCACTGCACTTTTAGCGGGGAGTGGGGGCTTTACAAGCTGGGAAGGCTTTAGATCACACAGCATAGTGCTCCTGCCTCCCTCCTTCCTCCACAGAGCTGGGTGTGAGTGCCCTTAGAGCAGCCCCCGACCCCTTAGCTGGAACAATAACTGAAGCTCAGACCCAGGAGACCAGGCAAGAGAAGCTGGTGGGGCCCATGTGTCCCCGCGTCATGAGATGGGAGTCTTTCTTCCTTCCCACACTGCGCACATCCCCCTTTCTGGCCCTGGCAGACACCTGTATCCTTGGCACATAGCAACATCAGGGGAATAAGTGGGGCATTGAATTCAAGGCGAAGAGAGAGAGAGACTCTGAGTATAATTCCACATTGGCTGAATGCTGATAGGTGGCCCATAGTGGCAAGGTGAGTGGACATTTATCTTGGAGACCCATGTCCGTGGGATCTGAAGTCAACTCCCTCCCTCTGGGCGCATCTGAGTGAGAACAGAGCACAACAGGCTTCCTAGGTGGTGCTAGTGGTGAAGAACCTGCCTGCCAATGCAGGAGACTTAGAGACGAGACGCAGGTTCAATCCCTAAGTTGGGAAGACCCCCGGGAGAAAGGCATGGCAATTCACTCCAGTATTCTTGCCTGGAAAATTCCACGGACTGAGGAACCTGGTGGGCTACAGTCCATGGGGTCGCAGAATCAGACACAACTGAAGTGACTTAGCACGCATGATCAGAATAGCTGACAACACAAACCAGTGGTCTGGGGACAAAGGGTCAGCATCTGGCCCAGAAGGGAGCAGGACCTCAGTGATATCTGGAGGGTTTAGAAGAGAGGGGGCCAAGGAGTAGGGGCTTGCTCCCTGTGACCTGCAAGAACAGGGTCCTGGGAGGCACCCCCATAACAAGGGAGTGAATGCAACGGAGTAGAGGCGCCCCAGCAGAACTCCTTCCCACTGGGGCCTCTGCCTGGACTGGTAGATGTGACCTTAAAATAAAGGGCTGCTTGGGTTTGCTCCCTCCATGAGCCTAAGAGTAAGGGGTGCAATAACAGTAAGACCACTGACAACAGATGGGGGGGCTAGACATGGGGGTGTGCATATGTATGCATGCACAAGTGCACACACACACACACACACACACACACACACACGGGCACATATAGGATTGAGGTGTGTGGAGACAGAAGCTCCGAGCAGAGCACGTAGGCAGCTACCACTGGGCACACTGACTGTTTCTCCACCAAGGAAGAAGAGGAGCTCTCTGTGAGAGAGGGGTTCCAATCTGTCTGGGATTGGGCCTGCCCCACCCCCACTCCAGACACCGAGGGGATAAGCTGGGTGTGAGTAAGCACCAGACAGTGGCTGTGTCACCCGGGTCTGCGGTGTGAGTAATGGGGCTAAGCCCTGCCATGGGACACACAGAAGACACAACGGGCTCATGAATCTCTGCTTTCTTGCCTTGGTGTGAATCACAGCTGCCATGTGCCAGACGTGAGCAGCCCCAGATTGTGGAGGCTTTTGTTCCTGGAGATTGTGATATTCTCCGGCCGTCCAGAGTCAATCCCGCCTCAAGCCAACCCTCTCTCACGGTAACTGGCAGGCAGTTTCAGGAGGTCTGGCGAGTTCGAGATCTGCTGTGAAGTACGGAGGCCCTGGACTCACGTACCCAGGCTCCTGTGTAGATGACAGCGTCCCTGCCCAGCTGCGGGGAGGTGATCTGTGTTTCTGAGAACAATCAATGAGCTGACCTGTTAACTCAAGAGATGGAGACGATTGCTTGAAACTTTGGGGTTGAGGCCCACCCCGCCAAAAAAGAACTGAGACAGCAAATGGAGGTGATGAGGCAGGTTTTGTGTACTTGTGTGTGTGTGTGTGTGTGTGTGTGTGTGTGTGCGCGCGCACGCAATCCTGCTCTGCATGGCCAGAAGGGATGGAGAAAGGATAGGACATATACAGAGTGCCCCGTGCTTCCAGAGCACAAGCATCAGGCTCCGGCCCTTCCAAGGACAGAAGAGGCGCTGACTGGGAGAGGGGAGGAGGTGGCAGGGAGCGGGGCAGCCCCAACACTCATAAAGCCTCTTCATCTGAGTGTTTATGAGCTCAGGTCCCTGCGGTAAGCCTTTAAAGTCACAAAGCAGACTCCTGTGTGTTCAGGAGATCTTTCTGTCTGTGATATGCCGCTCGGCCGGGCTGCACTTGCTGGTCTCCTCCCATATGTCAGCTACTGGGAGATGGAAAAGCGGGTGGGGTGGGGGCTGGGGGGAATGGGAGAATGAATGTGGGGTGGGGTGGGGGTGTGCCTACAGAGTCCAGGTGGCCTTCGCAGGGTTAGGGGAGAGTGGAGGCTGCCTCCGGGCATGGCTTCTCTAGCCTCCCACGGAACTATCACCTTCCCTGGTTAGCTTCTGCCCAACTCCCTGATGTAGGGGGTCCCAGGGTTCCCAAGCTGTGTCCCAGCCCTTCCTCAATCCAGGGAAAGTATGTGTAAAGTAGGGTTGCCAGAGAAAACACAGGTGGCTCTGTTAAATTTGAATTTCCATTAAGCAGCGAGTGATTTTTTTTAGTATAATTATGTCCCAAATATTGCATAGGGCAGACTTGTACTAAAAAAAAAAAAAAAAAAAATCCATTGTTTATCTGAAATTCAAATTTAACTTGGCATCTTGTGATTTTATTTGTTGAATCTGGCAGCCTTCACTTGAAGGGAACCACAATTATTGTTGAAAGTCATTGAGAGTCTTTTCTGTGTTCCAGGCGCTGGGCTGAGCCTTTGAATGTGTTCTTTCATTTAAACCTCACCATTACCCAGTATCCCAAACTTGGATGATTTTCCTAATACCTTTAAGATGTTTGCCATACCTTTTGCACAACACCTGTGCTATTTTTACAAGTTTTTATTGGAGTATAGTTGATTTATAGAACCTGTACTATTTTTTTAATGCAATTCTTTTCTTTAGTTGATTTACTTAAAAAAAAAAGGAACACTTAAATCCATTTATTTTTAAAGGAAATTTTGTATCCACTATCACCTGTCATAAATAGATGCAAAATTAAATACAATGTTGTCCTTGTATTCTCTGTTGGAGGCTGAGATATCCAGAGGTATTTTTAACTACTTGTGGGGGGTTCCGGATGCTCACTGTGGCTACACTGTTATCTTCAGCGCTCTTAGATCTTCTTCCCCATGGGAAGGAAGAGCCCACCCCCTCCTAGAGAGGCTAGAAATGCTGTGCCCCCTTTGCCAGCCTCCTTTGGCCAGAATATAGGATTACGGTCCATCTGTGGCCCTTGTAATCTGAGTGAAGTTCACTGGAAACTTCTAAGGAAGACTTGCTTCCCTGTTAATGAAACAAGCTCTGGAAGCAACTGAAATGCTCACTGAAGGATGAATGGATAAAGATGTGGTATATATATATGAAGGGCTTTGCTGCTGCTACTGCTAGGTCACCTCAGTCGTGTCCGACTCTGTGCGACCCCATAGATGGAAGCCCACCAGGCTCCCCTGCCCCTGGGATTCTCCAGGCAAGAACACTGGAGTGAGTTGCCATTTCCTTCTCCAATGCATGAAAGTGAAAAGTGAAAAGTGAAAAGGAAGTCGCTCAGTCGTGTCCGACTCTTAGCTACTTAGCGACCCCATGGACTACAGCCTACCAGGCTCCTCCACCCATGGGATTTTCCAGGCAAGAGTACTGGAGTGGGGTGCCATTTCCTTCTCCGATGAAGGGCTTTACCAATGGCTACATGGTAAAGAATCTGTCTACAGGAGAGTGGGCAAGAGACACGGATTCAATCCCAGGATTGGGAAGATCCCCTGGAGAAGGAAATGACAACCCATTCCAATATTCTTGCCCGGAAAGTCCCATGGACAGAGGAGCTTGGCGGACTATGGTTCACAGGGTCACAAAAGAGTAGGACACAACAGGACAACTGAAAAACAGCAACAATATACATGTAATAGAGTATTATTTAACCTTAAAAGAGAGGGAAATCCTGTCATATGCTACAACATGGGAAAACCTCAAGGATGTTATGCTAAGTGAAATAGGCCAGCCACAAAAAGACAAATACTGCATGGTTTCACTTATCTTTATATGAAGTATCCAAGGCAAACTCTTAGAAACAGATAGTAGCGTGGTGGTTGCCAGGGGCTGCGGAGAGGGGAAAATGGGAAGTTGTTCATCGGTTATAGTGTTTCAGTTTAAAAAAAATGTTCTAGAGATTAGTTGTATAACATGTACATAGTTACTATTGTATTGTACATCCAAAAATGGTTAAGATGATAAATTTTGTGTTGCATATTTTTTACCACAGTAAAGAAACGCTTCGGGATTAGATAGTACTGATGTTGGAAAAGACTCTGATGCTGGGAGGGATTGGGGGCAGGAGGAAAAGGGGACGACAGAGGATGAGATGGCTGGATGACATCACCGACTCGATGGACGTGAGTTTGAGTAAACTCTGGGAGATGGTGATGGACAGGAAGGCCTGGCGTGCTGCGATTCATGGGGTCACAAAGAGTCGGACATGACTGAGCGACTGAACTGAAGTGAACTGAAGGTTGCACAATATTGTGAACTATTGAATGGTTCACTTTGGTTATTTTATGTGAATTTCACTTAAAGTTTATTTTGTGTTTATCTTAAAATGAGCAAACAAACAAATCCTCATTTGAGCTACTCGTAATGTCTTTAGTAAGGTCATAGATGCATACGAATCCTGGTGCAGGAGCAGCCATTTTGTAACTGTGAGGGAGCACGCCTAAGGACCACGCCAATCAGATGAAAAGGACAAGGAAAGATGGAAAGGACCTGCGTCTTTGATGACTTCTTTGAGCTGTTGAACTTCCCAGAAAGTGCCCTCCCCTGAAAAGTTATGTGAAATAATACATTTTCCTCACTATTTCAGTTCAGTCGCTCAGTCGTGTCAGACTCTTTGAGACCCCATGAATTGCAGCACACCAGGCCTCCCTGTCCATCACCAACTCCCGGAGTTCACTCAGACTCACGTCCATCGAGTCAGTGATGCCATCCAGCCATCTCATCCTCTGTCGGCCCCTTCTCCTTCTGCCCCCAATCCCTCCCAGCATCAGAGTCTTTTCCAGTGAGTCAACTCTTCGCATGAGGTGGCCAAAGTACTGGAGTTTCAGCTTTAGCATCATTCCTTCCAAAGAAACCCCAGGGCTGATCTCCTTCAGAATGGACTGGTTGGATCTCCTTGCAGTCCAAGGGACTCTCAAGAGTCTTCTCCAACACCACAGTTCAAAAGCATCAATTCTTTGGTGCTCAGCTCAATTTGAGGGTACTCTTTTCGCACCCAGAGCATCCCAACTTGTACAAATATCAGAAACTTTCTTCTTCAGTTCAGTTACTCAATTGTGTCTGACTCTTTGCAACCCCATGGATTGCAGCACGCGAGGCTTCCCTGTCCATCACTAACCCCTGGAGCTTGCTCAAACTCATGTCCATCGAGTTGGTGATGCCATTCAACCACCTCACTGTCGTCCCCTTCTCCTCCTGCCTTCAGTCTTTCCCAGCATCAGGGTCTTTTCTAATGAGTCAGTTCTTTGCATCAGGTAGTCAAAGTATTGGAGTTTCAACTTCAGCATTAGTCCTTCCAATGAATATTCAGGACTGATTTCCTTTAGGATGGACTGGTTTGATCTCCTTGCAGTCCAGGAGATTCTCAAGAGTCTTCAACACCACAGTTCAAACGCATCAATTCTTTGGTGCTCAGCTTTCTTTGTAGTCCAACACTCATATCCATACATTAACTACTGGAAAAATCATAGTTTTGACTATTGAGGGGAAAAGAAGAAAAAGGAATTTCTCACCATGTAATTCATCATCATTTAAGGGTATGCTAACATACTAAGTAAAACAATCTATTATAGCCCTCAAAATCTCCTTTGATAAGCATTCCGCAATTTAGAAAACTTTGTAGAATTATTTCTCCTATTTTTCAGATGAGAAAATAGCTATGGTGACAAAGCTGAGAAGCTAAGTAATATTCTTCACTTCCTAATGAAACCCTGAATTTGCATGTTGAAACTGAAACCATGTATTTTAGGGGAGGAAGAGCAGCTGCATTCTAGCCGGAGCCTTCCTTCCCTCTGAGGGATTCTCTTTGCTTCCCACTGACACCTCTACACTGACCCCCAGGTTGCTGACCCTGCATCCCCTTGGATGCTCCTTCACTTGGCCCTCTGACTCAGCTGAGATAGGCTGGTACTCTTACCGACATCACGATGAGTCCCAACTGAGACATAAACTGAAACAGAGAAACCAAGGTTCACACACAGCATTAAGCTCCCCCAGCCCACTTCTGAGGCACAGCATTCTTGCTTCCTGGGCTCCAGATCATTCCACCCTGCTCCCCATCTCACACAGTGGCTACTTCACAGAAGTGCTGCCCAGGACTCCCCTCAATTCCTGCTGCAGGTCTGCCTCCCTGTAGAAGGTGCCACTCTGCACCCTGATATGTGCAGGCTGGTCTCTTTGTTCCTGGACCCTTTGCTGCCCAAGCCAGGGATTTGTTTCTAACCTTGCCTGTCAGGTTCCTCCATACTCACTTTGAACCCCTCATCCTGTCCTCAGGGCCCGCTCAGCTGCAGCACCCCGTTATTGATCCCATGCAGTAGTGGGCCCTTAACCTTTTAATGCTCACGGTCTTGGTCACAGAGCCCGGTTGGCCTCTGAGAGACAAACCATAAAGCAACAGGGAATGAGGAGAGGGGACCATGTGCTCCATTTTCGGAGATGCTCTTTGCTGGGTCCCCCACTCAGGATTGAAAGGGAGACCCTGCAACTGCTCTACCCCATTCCAGAACCTCCTGGGAAGTGACTGGCACTTAGGGTACAGGAGACTAGCATTTGGCTCCAGGCTTCCCTCTCTGCGCTCCAAGTCTCTTCTTCTATAAAAGGTTGCTATACGTATCCTATAGGAGCATCCACATAAAAAAGGCTTTGCTTCTATACAATAGCCATAAATTTGAAAACATGTGTGAAAAAAGATCCTCTTCACAACACAATTAAAATTCACAAAAATTTTGGGACCAGTCCTAAAAAGAAATGCAAGGCTGCTGGTGGCTCAGTTGGTAGAGAATCTGCCTGAAATGCATGAGACCAGGGTTTGATCCCTGGGTCAGGAAGATCCCTTGGAGAAGGGAATGGCCACCTACTCCAGTATTCTTGCCTGGGAAATCCCACAGACAGAGGAGCCTGGGCAGTTCATGGCATCACAAAGAGTTGGACACGACTGAGCGATTTTCACTTTCACTTAAAAAGAAATGAGAACCTTGCTAGAAGAAAACCACAAAAATTCAATAACATATATAAAAGAAGACCCAAAACAGAGGAAAATACACTGTATCAGGAAATCTCAATATTATGAAGATACCTGTGGTGGAAAAATTATCTATAAATTCAGCACACAGTCCCGATAACCATATCGCTAAGATTTCTAATTAAAATTGACAGTATTATTATATTATTATTCACAGAGAAGAAAAGTGCATAAGGAAAGACTATTAATGCATAATAGTGAAAACCAGTGAAGGGGACTTTATCCTTCCAGGTTATCAAAACATATTATTAAGTTATAGAATTAAAAACAACATAGGAATAAGTAGACAAATAGACTAATAGAATAGAACAGTGAATACAGAAACAGACCCTTGAATACATGAAAATTTAGTGTATGATAAAGTTGGTATTTCAAATGAGTGAAAAACATTTAATCTAAAATTTTGGGAGAAAGAAATGACTGCAAAAATGAAAATCGTTTGACTCCTACTTTGTATCATTCACAATAAAAACTCTCAGCCAGTTCAGTCACTCAGTCATGTCCGACTCTTTGCAACCCCATGGACTGTAGCACGCCAGGCTTCCCTATCCATCACCAACTCCGAGAGCTTGCTCAAACTCACGTCCATCGAGTCAGTGATGCCATCCAACCATCTCATCCTCTGTCATTCCCTTTTCCTCCTGCCTTCAATCTTGCCCAGCATCAAGGTCTTTTCAAATGAGTCAGTTCTTTGTATCAGGTAGTCAAGGTATTGGAGCTTCAGCATCAGCATCAGTCCTTCCAATGAATATTCAGGACTGATTTCCTTTAGGATTGACTGGTTGGATATCCTTGCTGTCCAAGGGACTCTCAAGAGTCTTCTCCAACACCACAGTTCAAAAACAATAATTCTTCGGTGCTCAGTTTTCTTTATTATCCAACTCTCACATCCTTACATGACTACTGGAAAAACCACAGCTTTGACTTGACAGACCTTTGTTGGCAAAGTAATGTTTCTGCTTTTTAATATGCTGTCTAGGTTGGTCATAGCTTTTCTTACAAGGAGCAAGCATCTTTTAATTTCATGGCTGCAGTCACCATCTGCAGTGATTTTGGAGCCCAAGAAAATATAGTCTCTCACTGTTTCCCCATCTATTTGCCAGGAAGTGATGAGATCGAATGCATGATCTTAGTTTTCTAAATGTTGAGTTTTAAGCCAACTTTTTCACTTTCCACTCTCACTTTCATCAAGAGGCTCTTTAGTTCTTCTTTGCTTTCTGCCATAAGGTTGGTGTCATCTGCATATCTGAGGTTATTGATATTTCTCCCGGCAATCTTGATTCCAGCTTGTGTTTCATCCAGCTCAGCATTTCTCATGATGTACTCTGCATAGAAGTTAAATAAGCAGGATGACAATACACAGCCTTGACGTACTCCTTTCCCGATTTGGAACCAATATGTTGTTCCATGTCCAGTTCTGTTGCTTCCTGACCTGCATACAGATTTCTCAAGAGGCAGGTCAGGTGGCCTGGTATTCCCATCTCTTTCAGAATTTCCCACAGTTTATTGTGATCCACACAGTCAAAGGCTTTGGCATAGTCAATAAAACAGAAGTAGATGTTTTTCTGGAACTCTCTTGCTTTTTTGACGATTCAATGGATGCTGGCAATTTGATCTCTGGTTCCTCTGCCTTTTCTAAAACCAGCTTGAACATCTGGAAGTTCACGGTTCACATACTGTTGAAGCCTGGCTTGGAGAATTTTGAGCATTACTTTGCTAGAGTGTGAGATGAGGGCAATTGTGCAGTAGTTAGCACATTCTTTGGCATTGCCTCTCTTTGGGATTGGAATGGAAACTGACCTTTTCCAGTCCTGTGGCCACTGCTGAGTTTTCCAGATTTGCTGGCATATTGAGTGCAACACTTTCACAGCGTTATCTTTTAGAATTTGAAATAGCTCAATTGGAATTCCATCACCTCCACTGGCTTTGTTTGCAGTGATGCTTTCTAAGGCCCACTTGACTTCACATTCCGGAATGTCTGGCTCTACGTGAGTGATCACACCATCATGGTTATCTGGGTCATGAAGATCTTTTTTGTATAGTTCTTCTGTGTATTCTTGCCATCTCTTCTCAATATCTTCTGTTTCTGTTAGGCCCATCCCATTTCTGTCCTTTATTGTGCCCATCTAAAACTCTAGGTTACTTAAAGAGCAAAAAGTTTTTTTTAAAGTACAGGGGCTTCCTTGGTGGCCCAGTGGTTAAGAATCCACCTGCCAATGCAGGGGATGTGGGTTCAACCCCTGATCCGGAAAGATCCCACATGCAGAGGGCCAACTAAGCCAGTGAGCAGCAGTTACTGAAGCCCAAGCACCAACAGCCTGTGCTCTGCAATAGACAAGCCATTGCAATGAGAAACCCTTGCACCGCAACTAGAGAGTAGCCCGTGCTTGCGGTAACTAGAGAAAGCCTGTGCCCAGCAATGAGGATCCTGTGCAGCCAGAAATAAACAAGCAAACAAAACAAATTTTTAAGTACAAAAGAATTAGAAAAAAATATGAGATTATTTCTTTGGTTTCGTGACAGAGAATACTTGTGAAATAAAAAATTTTGATATATATATAAATTATTAACAAAAAACAAAAAGCAAAGTATTCTAAAATTTATGTGGAAATGTAAAGGAACTAGAATAGCTACAACAATTTTATTTTAAAAAAATTAAGTGAGAATTAGCCTACCCAATTTTCAAGACATTATAGAGCAACAGTCATTGAGGCTGTGTGGTATCAGCAAAGGGATAGACACATGGATCAGTGAAACAGAACAGAGAATGCAGATACAGACCCACACAAACACACACCACTGATTTTAACAAAGGTGCAACCCAGTAGAGGAAGGTTAGCCTTTGAAACCAGTTGTGCCATAGGAACTGGACATCCATAGACAAAAAATGAACCTTAACCTAGTCCCCACTCCTTATTCAAAAATTAACCCCAAGTGGCTCACAAACTTATATGTGAGACATCAAAGTATAAAACGTTTAGGGGAAAAAATGGGAGAAGAGTCTTTGGAATCTTGGGCTAAGCAGAAGTCTTTGTCTTAACACCAAAGATACTATCCAAAAAGGGAAGAATTGATAAACTGGACTTCATCAAAATTAAGAATTCTTACCTTTTGTGAAAGACCCAGTAAAGGGGATGAAAGGAGAAGTTAAAGACTGGGAGAAAATATCTATAAAACACTTATGTCACAGAGGACTAGTATATAGAATACATAAAGACCTCCAAAAACTGAGCATTAAAAAGCAATGAAATTCAAAAATGGACAAAAGACAGAAATAGATATTTCACTGAAGAGAATGCAAGCACATGAAAAAATGTTCAACATACTTAGCCATTAGGGAAATGCCTCTTATATCACACAAGATATCATTACACACTATAGAAACAGCCACCATGAAAAATAGTGACACCAGTTGCTGAACAGGATGTAAAGAAAGTGGATGACTTAAACTTTGCAGGTGGGAATGTAAAATGGGACAGCCATTAGAATACAGTTTGACAGTTTCTTACAGAATTAAACATGCAACTATCATTCAAAATAACAATTGTACTTTTGAACAGTCTGCACGCAAATGTTCATAAGCACCTTCTTTGTAACAACTCCACACTAGAAACAACCTAGACGTCCTGCAAAGCGGGGTACGTCCACACCAGGGAATACTCCTCAGCAATAAAAAGGAACAAATTCTTGATCCACACAACAGCTTGAATGAATCTCCAGGGAAGTATGCTGAGTGAATAAAGCCCACCTCGAAAGGTTACATCATGTATAATTCCGTTCACTGAGCGTTCGTGAAATGATAAAATTATGGAAATGAAGATCAGACTAGCTGTTGCCAAAGTTAAGGACAGGATAGCAGTGGACTGTGGAGAGGGGGAAAGAAGTGGATATGGCTGTAAAGGGCAATGTGGAGGCTCTTTGTGGTGAGGGAATTATTCTAATACTTGACTCCTGGTTTTGATATTGTATTATAATTTTAAAGATGTTACCTTTGGAGGAAACCAGGTTATTTTTAAAAAGAGAGTACACGAGATTTCTCTGTATTATTTCTTTGAACTGCATGTGAATCTACAATTATCTCACGATAAAAAGTTCAATGAAAACAACTACAAAAGAATTGGAAGAAAATATAGTATATTATTTTCATGGATTTATGACAGGGAAAGCTTATGAAATAAGACATTCGACATAGAGGCTGTTAAAGAAGATATCAATAAATTCAACCACATCAAAAGACACCATAAACAAAATGGAAAACAACCAACCAAGAAAAATGTTTTCAGCAAGTTATAGTGTACACATAATTAATATTCAAAATATGTGTTTTAAATTGATATGGAAAAGCACACAAGGCAGAAGGAAATAGGCTAAAGGATATGAAAGGACAGTTCACCAAAGGAGAAATTCAAATGGTCAAGAGACCTATGCTATGCAATATTTCCCATAATCAAATCAAAGTAAATTAAAATGTAAGTTAAAATCTTTTATTCTATCAGACAAACAAAAGAGAAAGTTCGATGAATCTAGGATTGGTGAAGATGAGGGGCCTTCTCATAGTTTGTTGGTGGGAGTATAATTTTGTAGAATCCCTTTGGAGGGCACCTGAAGAATCTGTTAAATGCACTTACCTTTTGACCCAGTAAATCTGTTTCTTGATTCATCCCTGGAGAAACAGTCCTGAGTGCCTGAGGCAGCAGGTAAAGGGCTCTTCCTGCAACTTTCCTTATCACAATCAAGAATTGGAAATGACCTGGCTGTTGGCCCCGGAGGGGATGGTTATGTAAACTCTGGTGCCTTGATTCTTTGGAATACTGTGTGTAGGGCACACTGGAACTAGTAAAAGCAAGTTGCTAAATGATACAGAGAGAATTATAGATACCATTCGTGTAAACATACACACAGTTTCTGGAGATAATTTTCATTTTACATTCATGACCACAAACCTCAAATGATCATGCAACACAACCTGGTAATCCTAAAATGTTTCTCTCGTAAGTTTATTTTCTTTTTCTAAAATTACTATTTTGTGTCTTCTCTCTCCTCGCATTTCCCACAGCCCCTCTCCACTTCACAGCTAGCTGATGACCTTGCTTAATACTTCAACAAAGAAAAACAATTGAAAGTAGAACTATCATGGCTGCGTGCTCAGTCACTTCAGTCGTGTCCTACTCTTTGGGACCGCATGGACTGTTGCCCTGGCAGGCTTCTCTGTCCATGGGATCCTCTAGGCAAGAATACTGGAGTGGGTTGCCATGCCTTCCTCCAGGGGATCTTCCCGACCCGGGGATTGAACCCATGCCTCCTGAGTCTCCTGCATCGCAGGCAGATTCTTTACCCACTGAAGTACCTGGGAATCCTAGAATTACCAGGGGATCTAGCAATTCCACTTTAGTTTATATACCTGAAAGAATTAAAAGTGGGGTCTCAAAGGCATATTTCCACACCCATGTTCACAGAAGCATTATTTACAATAGCCAAAGAGTAGAAATAAATATCCATTAACACATGAATGGATAAACAAAATGTGGTTTATCTATATAATGAAATATTATTTAGCTTAAAAAAGGAAGGAAATTCTGATACATGCTACCACATGAATGAACTTTGAAAATATCGCCAAGTCAAATGAGCCAGAAGAACAAATGCTGTGTGATTCCATGTATATGAAGTATCTAGAATGGGTGAATTTATACTGACAGATGGTAGAAATAGAGGTTACCAAGGAGTGAGGATTAGGGAGTTTAAATTTTTTTCTTTTATTTATTATTTTTGGCCATATCATGAGGCTTGTGGGATCTTAGTTTCTCCCCCCACCCCCGACTTGGAAGTGAAAGTTCAGAGTCCTAACCACTGGACCGCCAGGGAATTCCTGAGAAGTTAGTATTTAATGGGCACAGAGTTTTGGTTTGGGATGATGAAAGGTTCTGGAAATAGATAGCGGTGATGGTTGCACAACACCGTGAATGGGCTTAATGTCACTCAGATGTCAAAGTAAAAAGGGTCAAAGTGATAAATGTAATGTATATCTTATCCCCGCATGCACACAGAAAGAGGGAGGAGGTTGACTACTAGTCTTTCTTCCTGTTATACAGCAAGACCCACATATCCCACTGTGCTGTGCCTAGTCGCCCAGTCATGTCCAACTCTTTGCAGCCCCATGGACTGTAACCCATCAGGCTCCTCTGTCCATGGGGATTCTCCAGGGAACAATACTGGAGTGAGTTGCCACGTCCTCCTCCAGGGGACCTTCCCAACCCAGGGATCGAACCCAGGTCTCCCACATTGCAAGCAGATTCTTTACTGTCTGAGCCAACAAGGAAGCCCAAGAATACTAGAGTGGGTAGCCTAACCCTTCTCCAGGGGATCTTCCCAACCCAGGAATCGAACCTGAGTCTCCTGCATTGCAGGCAGATTCTTTACCAGCTGAACTACCAGGGAAGCTGGCACAGCCTACCAGTACAGGTTTAAAAAAACAAAAATACCTTCTTTTCAAAGACATTCCTTCCCCTAGTCAACTCTGTCAGAAAAACAGACGTCAGAAATAAGACATCTGGTCCTAGGAGCAGGTAGCTGTGTTGAAGAATCAGGTCCTCAGAGGGCTTCAGCCGCCAGCCCCTACAGTCTAGATTCGGCACACTGGGTACCCCAGTGATTTCTGCCCATTTCCAGGAGTTCTGCAGGATTTGGAGGGAGCCACAGAGGACCCAGGCCTCCCATGTCCATCGGCACAGCAACAACCAAGACAGTCCCTGCGTGGGCACAGATGACCAAACTTCTGCCAGCAAATAAGTCATGGCAGGGCAGTCTATGGGAGATCTGACAGTTGATGGCTTGTCCTAGACCAGTCTCTGGCCTCCACATGTCCAGGTTTTTAGCCTGCCCCATGCAGCTGAGGTTTGCATGAGGATCTGCCAGGCAGCCTCTGCAAAACAAACTAAGCCATGAAAACTAAATGGCCTTTGGCTCCTGAAAAGATTTTATACATCCCGCCAGACTTTCACAGCCCACATCTTCTGCCCGCCAACATATGCTCTAGGAAGTGTAAGAGCAGTAAATCAAATTGATCTCATGAAGTTCCCCTCACTTAATGGAGCACATGTACTTCATCAAAAATGGCTACAAGGCGAGAGACTTTTAAGTGAACCTCATTTCCCCACCGATTTTCAGTCTAAAATCAGCAATGTGTTCTTCTGGAGAAAAAAAAAATAATTGGCCATTTAGACATGATTTCAATGCGCCCCCCCCCCCCCGTCCCCAGCTTTATTAAGGTATAATTAACAAATAAAATTGTATATTTTTAAAGTGTACAGCATGGTGACTTGGTATAAATACACATTGTGAAGTGATTACCACAGTCAAGTTAATTAACACATCCATCAGCTCACAGTTAAATTTTTTTAGTAGTGAGAATGCTTAAGATCTATTATCTTAGCAAATTTCATGTATATAGTAGTGTATTATTAACCAGTCACTATGCTGTACATTAGATCTTTAGAATTTTTCATCTTATAATTGGAAGTTTATAACATTTGACTTATATCTCCCTCCCTCCTCCCCACCCTCCCCCACACCCCCAGCCCCTAGTCTCTTGTTCTATGAGTTCCATCTTTTTTTTTTTCTACATATAAGTGATACCATAAATTTTGTCTCTGTATGGCTGCTTGTCACTTAGCATAATATCTTCCAGGTTCATTAATGTTTTCACAAATGGTAGGATTTCCTCTTTTTTATGGTTGAATAATACTCCTTTGTGTGTGTATAACATTTTCTTTATCCATTCATCTGTCACCACTAAGGTTATTCCATTTCTTGGCTGTTATAAATAAGGTCGCAATGAAATAGGAGTGCAGATATCTTTCTGAGATACTGATTTTATTTCCCTTGGATATATACTCAGAAGTGCTATTAATTTTTTGAACTGCCATACTGGCTGTTCATGGTGGCTGCACTATGTATATTCCCACCGATTGTTTACAGAGGTTCCCTTTTTTCCATACCCTCCCTAACAGTTGTCACTTGTCCTTTTGGTCACAGCCATCGTGACATGTTTGAAGTGATATCTCTTTGTATTTGCATTTTCTTGATGATTGGCCATTTGTGTGTTTTCTTTGGAAACGTGTCTACTCAGGTCCTTGGCCCATTTTAGAATCAGATGACTGCTTTTAAAATAAGATTTCTTCTGTTGATTCCTGACTCTTTTTCTCTCAGTTTATCTGAGTGTTTTATGATGAAAATAGCAGCTCAGAAAGGCTTGATCTCTCTAAGACTTGCCTGACCATTTGCTCATCCATCACACATTTATTGAACACCTGTAATATAACTGTCACTAAGCGTGTTATGATGAGCGGACCCAGTATAGTTGTTGCCTTCATGGACCTTATAGTCTGTGGTAAAGGTGGATGTTAGACAAAAAATATAAAAATATATATATATACACACACAAGAAAAAGTAGGCTAGAATTTGGACCATTTAGCAAGGGCAATGTGACCCAGAGAAGGCTGAACTGAGGAAGTGAAGTGTGAGCTGAGGTCTGAAATAATGATTCATTAATTTATTCATTCATTCTCTTGACAGATTTTGTTTTCCTTTTTATTTTTTAAATTATAAAAGTATGATAACATTTACAGGAGACTTGAAAAATACAGAACAAAGCTACATATAGTTCCAGTATATATTACAATTATTTTTTAAGTAGATAAATTAAGATTTTTAGTTGGGGTTTTAAAATCAAACTCTCAAAAAATAGCAGAATGAATATAGAGAAAAGTAGGATACAGTAGACCTGAAAAGACCATGAACCAATTCAACATATGATTCATACAGTTTTCATACAAGAGTAGGATACAAATTCTATTCAAGTTCCCATAGACTGTAAAGTAGGAGACATTGGAACATATCTAGGGACATAAAAAAGGTGCAAAAATTTCACGGTCTTGACAGATCTTTATTGACTGCTGATTATGCTCCAGGCACTGTTCTAGGTTCTGGGAATACAGTGGTGAACCAGCCATCCAGAGTCCTTGCCCTCGTGAGCGTCCCTCTAGTCACAGTTGCTGAGTGGGGTTGGGGTCATGAGAAATGCCATCAGAGGGAAAGCAGGAGCCAAGGGCCTGAGACAGAAAGGAACATGGAATCCTCAGGGACAACCATGGCCTGTCTGGCTGGAGCCCTGGGAGGAAGAGAAGGGCAGTTCCAGATAAGGCTGGACTGGTAGACAGGGTCCTAGACTAGAGCCCATGACTTAGGATGCCAGTAATGCAATCATCAGAACGTTTCCACGTTAACTATTTCCTTCCTGAACACAGCCCGATGCTTTTTTTTCTTTTTAGTTTGTATTCAGGTATAGCCGATTAACAAAAAATGCTGTGATAGTTTCAGGTGAACAGGAAGGCACTCAGCCACACATATACATGTATCCATTTCCTCCCATACCCCACTCCCATCCAGGCTGCCACATAACACTGAGCAGAGTTCCATGCGCCATACAGCAGGTCCTTGTTGGTTATCCACTTTAAATATAGCAGTGTGTACATGCCTGTCGCAGACTGCCTAACTATCCCTTCTCCTCATCCTTCCCTCTAGCAACCATCAGCTCATTCTCAAGGTCTGTGAGTCTGTTTCTATTTTGTAAGTTCATTTCTATCATTTCCTCTTAGATTCCACATATAAGGGATATTATACAATATTTCTCCTTCTCTATCTGACTTATTTTACTCAGTATGACACTCTCTAGGTACATCCGTGATGCTGCAAACATCATTGTTTTGTTCTTTTTAATGGCTAAGTAGTATTCCGTGGTATGTAGTATTCCATCGTACCACATCTTCTTTATCCATTCATCTGTCAGTGGACATTTAAGTTGCTTCCATGTCTTGGCTGCTGTAAACGGTGCTGCAATGAACACTGGGGAGCGTGTATCCTTTCAGATCTGTTTTTCTCCAGGAGTAGGATTGCAAGGTCATATGGTACAGCTTGTTGCTTTAAAATTTTTTTAATCGTATTTAATTAGTTAATTAATTTATTTGGCTGCTTCGGGTCGTAGTTCGGCACATGGGATCTTTGTTGCATAATTTGGGATCTTCTGCTTTGTGCTTGGGCTTCGTAGTTGCGGCACATGGGCTTAGCGGCTCTGCCGCATGTGGGATCTTAGTTCCCATGGGTTGAACCCACATGCCCTGCATTGCAAGGCAGATTCTTAACCACTGGACCACTAGAGAAGTCCCCAACCCATTGCTTTTATGCCCATTGGTAATGGTGGCTTGCTGGGCTTGGCAAAGTGCTGATGGCTTCAAGTGTTTTCTGATGAATTGGGTTTTGCTTTGCCACGTGCTTGTATGACCGATGGCAGCAGCCTCAGCAAACCAGCTGCCACAACATGGACCCTCTGGACACCCAAATTCCCTCGATGTTTTTTCTGTGTTGTTCCTTTGGGATCTTTTACTTGATTTAACAATCCTACTCACTAACCTGTGACTGTGAGAAAGTTACACAACCTCTCTGAACCTCACATTCTTCACTGTCTTCTGGGGGATAATACCTCAACTGTGAGGCTGTTGGGATGACTCACTGAATAAAATTTCGAAAATCCATGTAACATTGCCCAGCACAGTACCCGGAACTCAGTAGATGGGCATCACAAATGTTATTTCCTCTCATTTATCCCTTATTTAATTGGGAGTTTTGTTAAGTGAATTTTCGTTAAGCAAGGGATGTCTGTTCTCAAATTACAGTAACTGCTACTTTCCGGGGCAAGAGGTTATTAACAAGACTTCCTCTTGCAATAGTTCGGGACCAGCCAGGGAAGATGAAGAGGGTCCTTTTTGAGTTATTAGGGTGAGACTCCATCCTGTAACAAAGCAGCAGCAATGATAAAGCCCAGGCCTTTGTCTTCCCTCTTTCATGGGGACCAAAGTCATGTGTATGTATGTGTGTATGTGGGAGCACGTCACGTGGCCGAGCCAGCACTTTAAAGCCCCTGCCTCTGAACACTGGTCTCAAAACAAAATAATTGCATGCAGACATTCCTTTTGATCACATTCTAATACCGATTTACAACTCTGCTTCCTTGTAACTCCAAAGAAAGCCCTAATCATGGAACACATACCAAAAATTAGAATTTTGGCTGTGTAGGCGTGGATGTCTCTAAGCGTGTATTTGTAGAGGGGCAGTGAGCAGTGGGTTTTTTTAGTGTTTAATTCTCCCCTAAATTAAGGTCTCCATGTGGCTAGTGGGATATTTTCAACTGAATGGCTCAGTTGAGCACTGGAGGCAGAAGACAACTTTTTTGTGGTTTGCTCGAGGCCAGGCAGTTTTTCCATTCTGTTCTTTTATTATGATCGTGATTACTTCATTACCTACCCCTGATGGGGTTTCTTTGGGTCCCAGTCTGTTTTTAATAAGAAGCAGACTAAAAACAAAGTTTCGGTTGTGTTTGAAATCTCCAGCTTTCCCCCCCTTCCTGAAATAATAGGTTAAAATTTTTATTTGTCTTCTGAGGTTCTGAGGTTGGCTCAGAAATGCTCTGACCCAAGTCCTCTGGGGCACTTAAGACGCCACCATCCAATGGAAATTCTGGGGCTCTGCCCTCATTTACTGAATCTGAAGCTTTAAGGGGAAACTCATGGACCTGCACTTCTAGCAGATATTCTGGGTGATTCTTGTGACAATGAACATTTGAGAACAGGGTAAAGGAGGAGAAGCCCATCAGCAGCATTTCTTTTTAATTGTGATATAATTCAAATGCCATAAACTTCACCATTTGGAAGAGAACAATTCAGTGGTTTTTAGCATAGTCTCAAGGTTGTGCAACCATTGCCACTCTCCAATTTCAGAGCATTTCTAACCTCCCTCAAAGAAACCCCATACCTATTAGCAGTTAGTCCCAGTTTCCTCCTCCCTCAGCCTCTGGCAACCACGAATCTATTTTCTGTTTCTACAAATTTGCCTGTTCTGGACATTTCATATAAATGATATCATATGATTTATGACCTTTTGTGTCTGGCCTCTGTAACTTAGCATACTGTTTCCAAGGTTTATTCATGTTGTAGCATGTGTTAGCACTTTGGTTCTTTTTGTTGCTGAGTAATATTCCACTATATGGAATATCTTGTTCATCCATTAATCAACTGATTGTTAATCAATATTTGCCAAGTACTGTTTATGGGCAAGATAGTCTGCTGGGCTGCCCAGGGGTTGGGGATGAGTTCTCTAGTAGTGCAAGGAATCAAGAAGAGGGGATGGGGACCATAGCATCTGGCACAAAGCAGGATGAATGAATGAATGAATGAATGGAGAGACCACACACAGGAAAAGAAATTAACTTGGAGAGGCAGCACAGTGCCCAGCTGGGTTGTGAAGGTGCTGCCCAAGTTCAGGACCAGCAGTGAGAGTCACTCAGCCAGGTGTGGCGGCCTCTGCTGCAAGTTGGGTCTGGGCCCTGGGGTCCCAGAGAAGCATCAGACATGCCCCAGCTCACGGAGCTCATAGACTATGAAAGAGGCAAGACATGGACCCAGATTACAGGATAATAATACAGGGTAGTTGTGGAGGGACTGGACAGGGCAGGGTAGAGGGAGAAGCCCTTTGGGCTCAGGGGTTGGAAAAGATGAAAGAGGAGGCAGCAATGGAGCTGGATTTGGCAGCTTGGGTGGGGCTTGCATGGGTGGTAGACAAGGGGAACAAGTTACCAGGAAAGTCAGGGACAGAGCTAGACTCGGGGACAGAGTTCCGGGACACCTGTTTTACTCGTCAATTGTTCTCAACTCTGACTGCACCTCAGAGTTACTCGAGGGCTTAAAAAAAACAAAACAAAACAAAATCTAAAGCCAGGGCCCCACCCCTGGAGAGTCTGTTTTAATTAAATTGCTTTCAGGCTCGCACAGGCAGCAGTATTTATTAAAAGCTTCCCAAGTGATTCTAATGAGCTGCCAGAGAGAGTTAAAAACCACTGACTCAAAGACTCCAGGAGAAACAGTTGGACGTGAGCCTGGAGCGTTAGGTGGGGAGTGAACCGTAGGCAAGCTGACCACATCATTCATTGTCCAAACTGGGACATCTTTTGCAAGAAAAGGAGGTGCTATTCATCATTATGCCAGGACAGCAGGTATAACCTAGCCTACTTCAGACAAGCTCTACTGTGTGGTCACCCTAACCCCAGAGGACCCTGAATGCAGATTACGATATTTGAACATCACCTCATTACAAGTGGGAGCCATTGAAGGTTCTGGAGCAGAACACTGACACCCAACAGAAGTGATGTTTTAAGAAGATTAAGGAAGCAGCTGGCTGGGAAAGATTGGAAGGGAGAGGAATCAGGGGAGGACTGAACAGGGAAATGAGAAGGCAGATAAGGTATAGTATGAGACACACCCCGTGACCCCTCCAAATAAAAATGGCTCACTTGGGACTTCCCTAGCAGTCCAGTGGTTAAGACTCTGTGCTACTCTTGCAGGGGGCGCAGGTTTGATCCCTGCTCCAGGAACTAAGATCCCACATGCCCTGCTACAACTGCCCACCTCCTCAAAAATGGTGCGCTTGCTGGACAGGGGCTGGTTCAAGGCAATTTCTTTGCCTCCACCTCCTCCTACTTAAAAATTCTGAAATAGCCATGGGTTAGAAGTAGGGTCAGGAGAAGGCAATGGCAACCCACTCCAGTACTCTTGCCTGGAAAATCCCATGGACAGGGAGCCTGGTAGGCTACAGTCCATGGGGTCTCACAGAGTCGGACACCACTGAAGTGACTTAGCAGCAGCAGCAGCAGAAGTAGGGGCAGCAGGGGCTTCCCCACCACCCTAAGTAGCCTGTCATAAGGAGGTCCCCTGAGGGCTGTTTGCAAACTTCCTGCTGCTTATTTGTGTGTGAACCATAAGAATCTACTGCCTTGGTGCCTGGCCTAACCTGCAGTATCCAAGCCACTCCCTGGTGAGTTTCTACCTCTCAGGGAGACCCTGAGCTTCCAGATCAGCGGGAGGTGCTGTTGTCCAGGCCCCTTCTCTCCTTTTGTCTCGCCAGGCGGAGCTTGTCAGGTGAGAGGTACACCTGTCCCACCCAGTTTGAGGCCCCAAAACTGGGTGTGTTTGGTGATGATCATGAGAATTCAGGTCATCACTGTGCCTGGGTGTGTCTTTTTCCCAAACTGTCGCCTGGACAGGCAGCCCCAGGGCAGGCCCCTGCCCTCTGTGTCCCCTGACCCCTAAAGCAGAAAGTGTTGGCCCAGCTGGAGTGGCTTCCCTGGTGGGCTCAGCAATAAAGAATCCGCCGGCAATGCAGGAGACACCGGTTCGATTCCTAGGTGAGGAAGATCCCCTGGAGAAGGAAACGGCAATCCACTCCAGTGTTCTTGCCTGGAAAATCCCATGGACAGAGGAGCCTGGCGGGCTATAGTCCATGGGGTCACAAAGAGTCGGACATGACAGAGCAACTGAGCACACGTGCACACAGACCAGGAGAGGAGCAGACCTGGGGAGGCACGACCCTAGCAAACTTTGCAAGATCATTTTCCATAGAGACACCTCAGCGCTGCACCAGAAGCCACGGAAATCAGGACCTTTTGATTTTCCACTTTCTCTCCAGTTGCCATTTGTAATTAGAATTACTCACAGGACTAAGTATGCCTCTGATTTCCTTGGGGGTTGGGTGTGGAATGGTGGGTGTGGAATGAGGCTTCCTGTTCATATGGGCATATGGAGCCCAAGCAATTATTGAATAAATAAGAGTGACTGAATTTATGCCCCAGACTGGTAAAGTGTGTTTACTTAGGATAAAGTCCAGAAAGTTATACAACGAAAAGTCATTATTCATTGCCTCTGGTTGGTAAGATATCAAGTGATACCGTTCTTTTTCCTTTTCATTCATCTGTATTTTCTGTTTTCTTTTATTTTTTTCCTGTAGTGATTGTGTAATTACTTGAGTTATTGTAAATGCTTTTACAGTGGCTCAAAAAGTAATTATTATCTAGAGGCTCCAAGAAAAGGCTGCATGATGTCTGTTTTTATCTGTTCCAGGAGGTGGAGAAGGATATATCATGCTTTAGAGTTCTCTTAATCCCACGTGATTAAAATAGAAAAGTTAGGGGCCTACTGGTGTATATTCAATTGTCTGGAAAGAATCAATTAGCAGAATCCACCTAGCAGAGTTTGATTTTCAGTGATAGGAGAAACCAAGCCAAAAGTGGAAAGGAGAAGAGAAGGTCCAGATGGGGCCAGGTGTGGAACACGGTTTCCAAGTCTCTGAGGGCTGCCCTGGGGCAGAGGGAGCCCAGGGCTCCTAAAGAGCAGGAGGCACAAGGGCTGAAACCTCAGGCAGGCCATATAAGGAAGGCCTTCCCAGCACATCTATGAATGGAATGTCTCAGGAGATGTTGTAATGAAATGACCTCTAACTTCAACAGACAAAGATGCTTTGTCTGCTGGTTATTATGTCATCTTAAACATGACACAAGAGGAGTGAGGATGAGCAGTAAAGAGAGAAAATATAAGAACAATTGATCCAGCCAAGAGGCTCCAGAGAAAGAAGACAATTAGCGCACAGGTGATGCCCATATCATGCATGTATGCAAATTAGAAAAGGGTGTCCTGAGTGGATGGATGGCCCTATCCACTCAGGACAAGGGTGAGGGGAATGGGAGCTGGATTTTATCCTTCCACTGGCTTCTTCATCCAGCTGTTCAGTTAATAGCCTATGCGTTTGTATATGGAGGCCCATGGAAAGGTGGCTGCAGGACAGGCATGGATGAGAGTCCACAAGTGACCTCAGCCAGCCCTGGGGGTACGAGCTTAAGATGTGGCACTCCAACGAGGAGGCCAGCCTTGTGCATGGCATGGCACAGGGCCCATTGGAGCCCACTGAGGTCCAGGGAAGAGTTCCAAGGTTAATGGCAAGCTGGGTGTAGGCTCCTGCCTGCCACTGCAGGAGATGTAAGAGATGCGGGTTCGATCCCTGGTTGGGTTAGATCCCCTGGAGAAGGGCATGGCAACCCACTCCAGTATTCTTGCCTGGAGAATCCCATGGACAGAAGAGCCTGGAGAGCTATAGTTCATGGGATCACAAAGAGTCAGACACGACTGAAGTGACTTCACACACACACACACACTCACACACACATAGTGTGAGGCAGGGAAACTGAGGTCGAATCCTATCTGCAGGCTCAGAGGCAACACGGCAAATGGACAGAGGCAAAGGATGAGGGTGTGCCTTTGGGCCTATCCATCCTGACAGGATACGTCTCTGGTCACGAGGCTCATTTATCCCCTCTGGATTGTCCTGTTTGCAGAAGTCCTGCTGGGTTTGGCAGGAGGAGATCACAGTCAGGACAGGCAGACTGGGCTCTTGGGGCCATTGGTGAGTCCCACTGGGTCCAGGACTGGCAGGTGCTGACCAGGTACCAGACCTGCTCATCACTTAGCTATTCTTTATGGTGTTTCCAAACTTGAGTGTGTATTCTCACCAACCTCTCCTTCAAAGTGTCTGATTCTGTGGGTCTGGGGTAGAGCTAGAGGATTTGCAATTTGTATTTCTAGTACGTTTCCAGGCGTTGCCGATGCTGCTGGACCAGCGATCACTCTTTGAAAACCACTGCTCCACAGATGTTCTTACCTCCTGGAGCACAAGGCATTCCCTGAGGACTGGCAGACACTCACCTCCTGTCTACCTCTCCTTGTCACCTCCAGGTGCTTGGAGGGTCCCCTCCACCTGTGATCCCTGTATCTGGCAGGATTTTACCTGCTTCTACCCTTCTATTCTTTTTTTTAATTGTATTTTATTTTTAACTGGAGGATAATTATTTTACAGTATTGTGATGGTTTCTGGCATACATCAACATGAATCAGCCAAAGGTATACCTATGTCCCCTCCCTCTTGAACCTTCCTCCCACCTTCCTCTCCATCCCACCTCTCTAGATTGTCACAGAGCACCAGCTTTGGGTTCCCGCATCATATAGAAAATTCCTGCTGGCTAACTATTTTACGTATGGTAATGTGTATGTTTCAATGCTACTCTTTCAAGTTGTCCCACCCACTCTTTCCTCCACTGTGTCCAAAAATCTGTCCTTTATGACCGTGTCTCCTTTGCTGCCCTGCAAATAGGCTCATCAGTATACCATCGTTCTAGATTCCATATGCATGCATTAATATATGATGTTTGTCTTTCTCTTTCCAACTTACTTCACTCTATAATAGGCTCTAGGTTCACCCACCTCATTAGAACTGACTCAAATGCATTCCTTTTTACAAGCTAAGTAATACGCCATTGACTCCATTGTGTATATGCACCACAACTTCTTTATCCATTCATCTGTTGATGGACATCTAGGTTGCTACCATGTCCTAGCTATTGTAAATAGTGCTGCAATGAACACTGGGGTATGTGTGTTACCCTTCTATTCTTGACTTTCTCTGAAAGGACTGATCTTTGTGAGGAAGGGCTGGCTACTCCCCACGTGGGTGGTGGGAAGGGGTTGGCCGATCCTCAGTTTCCAGATGGCAGCCAATGTCCCCAGGGATGCTAGGCCCTGGTTTTCAGCCTCCCCCTCCCCAGGCAGATGTGAGGGGGGACTGGCAGAGCAGTGTTTGTTCCCCCGACATCCCTGATGGAGCCCTAAGTCAACCCCTTTCAGTCAAAGAGACAAGTTCTAAAGCCCTCAGGCTTCGAACTGGAACTGACTTCTTGGGCCCTCTGAGGGTCTCTGTTTCCCCAGCTCGTAGCGAGGCTGCCCCATCTCCCTCAGATCCTTTCCAGCTCCAGCCGTCCTGGAAGATGGATCGGAGGAAAGAGAAGCTTCAGGAGGGTTTGCTGGGCAGGGTGGGGGATGGTGACGTCAGCTGTGGTAAGCCAGGCCTGGGAAGGCAGTGTGAGTCACTGGGCACACTGGGGACGGGCTGGGAGCAGGGGAAGGCTTTCATAGGGAGTCGTGTGAGTGAACCACTGCTGAGAAGGCTGGGGCTGGCAGTGGGGCTGAGGTTTGGGACCAATGAGGCTGCCCGAGGGTGTCATTAGTCTCTGGCCTGGGGGAAGTGGGCGGTGGGCCACCCCAGGGCTCTGGTTGGATCTTGGGCTCTGGAGAACGTCAGACTGATGGGAGTGGCCGCACTTCAGTGATGGCTCTGGGCCCTGACCCAGACTGTGTGGGAGACTTAGGGAGGCCCTGCTGGAGCGTTCCCACCTGCAGGGAGCCCGCCCGGTCCTGCCCCACCCTGACCCTCCGAGTTGCAGCTCCAGTCCTGGGGCTGCTTCACACACTCCTCCACTGGTCTCAGTGCCTTGAAGGCCGGGCTCAGGATGTCCCCCCTTTCGCACCCCACCCCCAGCATCGTTTAGCACAGTGCTGGGCACACAGTGGGGACCCACAGACAGGCAACTTCTCCATTTAGTCCAAAGGCTACTTAGAAAGAGCAGGAGGTGAAGGCTCAGGGTCTGACCCACCCCCGCTCCTTCCCACCCCTCCCCCGCTTGTCCCCTCTCTGCCCCCTGTAGCTTTTGCTGAGACCCCTGGTGCTTCGCCACACTGCTCACCATGCCGAGATGGGTGGGCCACATCCATGTGGAAGGACCTCAGCCTCTCAAACACACACCGGGTGGACTTACCCCATGCTCAAGCCTCTCCAAGACCAAGCAGCCTTGTGCGAGGCTTTCTGTCTCTCACCGGGAGAGGGCACCTCATTTCTGATCAGCTCTGGCGTGGCCAGCTGTGTGCTCTGGGTGTCCCTTTTCTTCTCCAGTGCTGGCCCCCTCATCGGAGAATTAGGAACATTCTTGTGCCACAGACAGGCGCTCCTCCAATGCTTCTTTGCTGTTGTTATTGGAGATCCCAAGAGCGGGGACCAAGGGTGCCTGTAGCCCTGCCTTTCTGGGGTAGGTGGGGGAAGAAGGGAGCCGGGCCCAGAGTTCTGGGGAGCTGTTGGGGGAGGGGAGCGTGCAGGCCGTCTTTGACCCTTGAGAGAGGAGAAGGGGGGTGATGGGAAGGAACCCGAGGCCGGTGGGGAGCGGGGCGCAGAGAGGCTCCCAGACTCGCTCAGGCCACATTTGGGAGAGGCAGTGACCCCTTTGCAGGGGCTTCTGGTCAGGCAGGGGCCGGCTTGGGAGGTTATCTGAGGGCACAGGAAATATCTGGAATCTATGGGAATAGAAACTCAGGTCAGAGGTCACCTCAAATTAAAATGTAAAAAGCCCCCGCTGTGTGAAGGGAATCAAAGGAGGTGAAGACGTCTGCTCTTCCGGAGGCTCCTGAACCCAGATGTTAGCGGTTAACATTCTTCTGGGGCCAGACGGTGGGCACGGAGAGCAGAGAGCACTTCTGGGAGCCCGAGGGATGGGAGCAGCCAGGGGCCCATGTGGCTCCTCGCATTCCATCTACCCCCTCCCACCCCGCCCCCCGGACCAACCGCCGACACTGACCCCAGGATTCACTTGAGCAATGCTGGGTGCTGTGGGGATGCGGGCGCTCTGGGGTCCTCACTCTGGGCCGGCTGCTCCCTGGAGTGAAACAAGATCCCGACCTGCTCTGGTCTGAGCCAGGGCAGCTTGTTAGCCGGAAGCCCGGCCCCTTCTGATTTACGGTCTGGAGCCCCTCATCCCAGGGCTAGGGTCTTTTGATCTGAGCCCAGCGTCAGGGACAGGGAATTCCTGGGTCTTAATTGGCATCAGCCAGGTTGATACTGACCAGGTCTCCATCCCAGCCCCCAGCCCCTGCCTCCATGAAAGATGCTGATGGGGGTGTGGAGGGGGCTTCGGAGGGGGAACAGAGGGTGTTGGGAGTTTGTTTCCACTCTGGGGCCTCATGGGCACAGAGACCAGGGCGAGAATTAATAGCTCCAAAGGACCATCCTCCTTGCAGCCCCTCCCCAGCCTTGACTCACCCCTGACCTTGACCCTGACCCCTTCCCTCCCCGTCTAGTCTCACCTCACCTGGGCCAAGTGTAGTGCAAAGGGACTTTGTGGGGGTGGGGTCGAGGGTGGTAACCTGGGCGCTGGGAAGGCTGTCTGCCTCCAGGGTCTGCAGAGGAGCATGGGAGCAGGCTGGGAGGCTCTCCTGTCTCCCCAGGGTGAGGGGGTGCTCTCCCAACAACTCTGCGGTGTCTGAGTTGAGCTCTGAATTGGAGGAACAGACGAGGGAAGCCCGGTTGTCCCAGGACTGGGGAGACAGGAGCTGGCCCTTTGACGCCCTTGCACTCTGTGGCCAGGTTGCTGCCTTTCCCACGGGATGCCCTGCCTCCCCGTCTAGGGAGCTAGGCGGTTTCCAGTGGGTCTGAGACCTTCAGCATCACCCAGGAGAATTGCTTCTGTTCACTTCCGCAGCCTGGGTGCGTCTCCTGGGGGAGTCTCCCAGGTTCTCTGCCGGGTCAATGGTTCCTTTCCCTGCTCTTCCATTGAGGCAGAAGGACAAGGATGTGCTGCTGCTGCTGCTAAGTCACTTCAGTCCTGTCCGACTCTGTGTGACCCCATAGATGGCAGCCCACCAGGCTCTGCCGTCCCTGGGATTCTCCAGGCAAGAACACTGGAGTGGGTTGCCATGTCCTTCTCCAATGCATGAAAGTGAAAAGTGAAAGTGGAGTTGCTCAGTCGTGTCCGACTCTTAGTGACCCCATGGACAGGATGTACTAGAAACTCCGAAATTTGAGTAGAGTCTCGGCCCTGCCACTGCCTGCCTTAATGACTGCTCTCTTCCCCATTCTGGTCTATTTCCCCATCTGTGAAGGGACAGGTTTTGGAGACCAGAGGACCCTAAAAACCCTGCCAGTTCTAGATCTTTGTGAACAGTGACTCGTAGGGGCCAAGAGCAGGGGGGCCCCCGAGAAGGGTGCAGAGAGCTGTCCCCACTCTGGACACCTGGGCTTGTCCTGATGTAGCCTCTCTAGGGAAGGGGTTTTAGCCCCTCAGAGACACCCATCCCCTTTGTGCTCTGGCCCAGGCTCCCTGGTGCCTTGGTGCAGGCCTGGCTTCTCCAGAAACTGGGTGAGGAAGTCAGGGGAGGAGGCACCAGAGCTGCACCGTGCCATCGAAACCAGGTCAGCCTCCTGCTGTTCCCGGCTATTATCCCAGCGAAACTGGGAGAGCACACACCTGGGGCCATTGCTCAGCGTCTCAGGTTTATGATCCTGAGCCCAGGAAAGTATGAGTTCATCCCCGCTGCTCCTGCCTCTCCTCTGGGCCTCCACGTGGCCCCTGCCAGGCTGGTCCTGGGTACCACATCCCAGAAGGCACGTGCCTCCTCCACCCCCAGCCCGTTCCCCTCAGCCCCTCGGGTGCAGTTACAGGGGAGCAGCTGCCAGCACCCTGAGCTTGTCTGGGGTGGGCTGGGAAGGCCTGCTGAGGCAGAGGCTCTCAGGAGGGCAGGACTGGCCTCGATTCTCCCCCAGGACTGTCTCAGAGCTGGGGACATGCAAGCCTCTCTCCTTCACAGACTGGCCTTAGCTGGAAACTGGTCACAGAAGATTCCTAGCTCTCCTGGCTTCCTGGGTGTTCCTGGAAGTCCTTCCACACTTCTGCGTCCTAGAAGACGGCCTTCCCTTCCCCTCTTCTCTCCCTACCTAGTCTCCCTTTTTGCTCTGGGCCCTGACTCCACATTGTTGCATCAAAGCCCCCATCCCAGTAGGATGGTGATGTCACAGGACAGACAGACCAGGGGGAGGTGAGGGGAGCAGGGCCCACCTCCCTGGAAGCTCTGTGAGCATCCCATCACAGCGATGCCCTTTCACCATCATTTCTGTTAGGTCAGTATTGAATCTCCTGGATTCTAACAATTAAAATCTTGTCTCTCCTACTTCCACTTCTGGAAGCTATGTCATCTTCCCAAGTTGTAATTGCTGTTAGCTCTTCTTCTGTTTTCCTTATTCTTCCTATTATCTTAATAATTTGTATTTATTGATTTGGGTTTCCCATGTGGCACCAGTGGTAGAGAACCCGCCTGCCAGTGTAGGAGACATAAAGAGATACAGGTTCTATCCCTGGGTCAGGAAGATCCCCTGGAGGAGGGCATGGCAATCCGCTCCAATATTCTCGCCTGGAGAATTCGGTGAACAGAGGAGACTGGAGGGCTACAGTCCATAGCGTCGCAGAGAGTTGGACATGACTGAAGTGACTTAGTGAGCATCTTTGGCTGTGCTGGGTCTTCACTGCTGTGTAGGCTTTTCTCTAGTTTGGCTTTTCTTGTTGTGGAGTGTGGACGCTTGGGCGCATGGGTTTCAGGAGTTGTGGCACGTAGACTCAGAGGTTGCAGCTCCTGGGCTTTCTAGCACAGGCTCAGTAGTTGTGACCCACGGGCTTCCCAGTGTATGGATCTTTCTGGATTAGGGGCTGAACTCACGTTTCCTGCATAGGCAGGTAGATGCTTTACCACTGAGCCACCAGGCCATCCCTCCTTTCTGTTATTTTAGTAAGACTGTGGGGGAAAAGTGAAACTGGATGTGTATGTTTAAGCTGTCATTTAACCTGAAACCCTTAGCTTTTCTTTTCTTCAAGCCTCCCCCCTCCCCCCACCCCGTCCCAGGCATGTCTGCTTGGGGGTGGGAATTCTTGGTAGCCCTCTCTTCTCACACTCAGCCTTCCACCTTGCCGCTTGTGTTCCATCTTGCCTTGATGCTTCATCACCCCCTCCCATCTCCAAGCCCTCAGGTCGCTGTGGGGTCCAGGCAACACCCCAGAGTCTTCTCAGGTCCTGGTCTGAGCCATCTGGCCTTCCCACTCTCCTCTCTCTCAATCCACTCTGTGTCCTGGGCCCCTCTTGCCTACTCAGAGAGGCCATCAAGGTGCTGGACCAGAGACCAGGTGACAGGTGTATCCCTGACAGCAGCTGGGCCTGCAGTGTAAGGAGGCAAGGAGCCCCTGGCCATGCTGACCCTTCAGAGGAGCAGCAGGTGTGAGTTGGTGGGGGGCGGGTGGGATATAGGGGATGAAGGTGAGTGGATGGAGCAGATGCTCTACAGGGCCAGGCCACCCACCTCACCCACCTGGCTTCAGCACAACTATGCTCTTTTTCCAGTAGTCATGTATGGATGTGAAGAGTTGGACTATAAAGAAAGCTGAGCGTCAAAGAATTGATGCTTTTGAACTGTGGTGTTGAGAAGACTCTTGAGAGTCCCTTGGACTGCAAACAGATCCAACCAGTCCATCCTAAAGGAAATCAGTCCTGAATATTCATTGGAAGGACTGATGCTGAAGCTGAAACTCCAATACTTTGTCCACCTGATGCAAAGAACTCATTGGAAAAGACCCTGATGCTGGGCAAGATTGAAGGTGGGAGGAGAAGGGGACGATAGAGGATGAGATGGTTGGATGGCATCACCAACTCAATGGACATGAGTTTGGGTAAACTCTGGGAGTTGGTGGTGGACAGGGAAGCCTGGCGTGCTGCAGTCCATGGGGTTGCAAAGAGTCAGACACGACCGAGCAACTGAGCTGATGCTGAATACTTCCTGGCATGTTACTCACGTTCCTTCTATTCTGCCACAGCTGGTCTCTGCTTTTTTGCTCCAAGGTTTTCTCGGAAGTGACAGAGAGCTCAGTGTCAGCCCGAAGTGGAGAGTGGCTAATGGTCTCAGGCACCACTGTCAATGCTGGGGGTCAGGGTGTTCATGGAGAGATGCCTGACTCTCATCCTCCACTAGGACAATCCTAAGACATGCTCCACACATTTTCTGGTGGATCCCCAGGCCAGTAACCGGTCCTTTCCTGAATGATGGTCCAAATATACTAGTTGAACCCAAGTCCTTGTCTTAGGCTTTGGGTTTTCCCAACCTAGACACCTGGCCCAGAGATGTGGTGGGTAGCCTTTTCTATTAGTGTTCTCACAAGGACCCTTTCCCTACCTCCCAAACCCATATTGGGAGTCACAGACATCCACTCTGTGTCATCTTCACCTTCATCCCATATTCATCCCATATTCCTCCTATCCCCAAGTTCCATCAATTCCCTTTCCACTAGCCTCACCTCCTTGTTTGGGGGCTCCTTGTCTCTCTTGTGAGTGGCAGCCCCAGCCCCCTGTCTGGTCTCCTGGCTCTGACTGGCAGTCCCCTGCAGTTTTTCCCTCCCCGAGTTGGATCAAGAGACTGCGTGAAGCTCTCCAGACTCGGGGATGTTTGCAACAGTAGAAAACAATCCTGGGTTTTTATAAAGCAAAGGACTTTCTTCTCTGAACACTTTCTGCTTTCCCAGCCTCTGGCCACAGGTCCTCAGCCTGCTTACTGTCTGCTCTGGGGTTCCCCAGGGCCAGGAACCCTTCTCAGGTGAGCACTATCTCTGCTTCCTTCCTGCCTCTCTCACGGGGCCTACCTGAGGCTGCACACAGAGAGGGGCAAAGAAAGAAGGAGCTGGAAGAGCCCAGAGCGGCTTCTGCCCTGGAATAGAGATGGCTGGGCCTGGGGAGGAGGATGGCTCTGGCCCTGGCTCAGATCTCATGCAGGTGGACTCACAGACAGACAGATGCTCCCAGTGTCCCAAGGTTGGTGCTGGGAGGTGGAAAGCACAGGATCAATTGGAAACCCAGAGAGGGTGTGGCTAATTTAGCTGGGAGTGTGGGTGGAGAACAGGGGAGAGTCAGGGAAATATCCCAACTGAGCTGAGTCCTCAGGCCCGAGTAGCTCGTGGCCACACGGAGGGATGGGTGGCAGGGGCGGGTGTTGGAGGCAGGGTCTTTGCTGGCCCACATGGTACCTTTGTGAGAATTAAACCAAGGTCGCTCTCTAGGAATATGCAACCCCCGGCCCACGCACACAGCTTGATGAGCAGAGCCTGGACTGGATCAGAGCCTTAGCCTGGTCTCTCCATCAGCCATTATCCTGCCTATCCCAGTGCAGAGGCACCAGCACATGCCTAAGCTCAGAATCATGGTATCCAAGATGTCCATGTTCTAATTCCCCGAACGTGTGAATGAGCTACTTGACATGGTAAATACAAGAGGCTTTGCAGATGTAATTAAATTAAGACTCTTGAGATGGGAGATTATCCTGGATTATCTGGGGTTGGCCCTAATGCAATCACCAGGGCCTTTATAAGACAGAAGCAGGAGTGTCGGAGAGGTCCATCAGAGAAATAGACCAGAGTTGAAGGTGCTACCTCGCTGGTGTTGAAGATGGAGGAAGGAGCCACGAATCAAGGAATCAGGTGGCATTTTGAAACCAGAAAAGGTAAGGAAATGGGTTCCTTCCTAGAGCCTCTGGAGGGACATCGGTCTGCTGGCACCTCGATTTCAGCCCCTTAGGACCCATCTTTGGATTTCGGACTTCCAGAGCCTGAAGATGATCAACCTGAGTTGTTTGGAACCACTAGTCTGCGGTCGTTGGTTACAGCAGCCACAGGGACTAAGGCATGAGCCTCCGTGCTTTCAGGGAATGGCTGTGGGACATGGTGCCTGGAGCCCAGAGGGTGGTGGGAAGGGGGACAGATGAGGGCAGACAGGTAGGCTGTGATGATGAAGGGCCTTTTCAGTCATTGAAAAGAATGTGCCTTTGTGTGAAAGTGGCCCAGCAGAGTGACACAGAAGGGAGCCACATTTCAGTTGTGGATGTGGTCGGAGGCAGTGACCAGGAGGCCAGGTGTGGGTACCGGGATGATGACGGGGTCTGGGCCCAGCTGGTGGCAATTCAGGGAGGCACAGCCTCTCCCCTGGAGGCCTGGAGGCTCAAGACACAGTGGAGGGCAAATTCCTCTTCCCCAGCCCCTGTCCTTTCTGTTCCTGCCTCACCCAGCTATAGGGTCAAAGGCACCGAAAGGCCACCTGAGATAAGGAGGAATGGTAAATCCCGGAGAAAGTTTCTGAGGGCTCAGTGGAGAAAGGGTAAGTCACACCCACACACCCACACATGGTGGGGCGGGGTCTGGCACACCCAGAGCTTTTCTGCTGGTCAGCCTTCTCCCTCAAGGGCGACTCGGCACGGATGCTCCAGGGAGGCCCCGTAGGGACTGTCTGATGCCAGGTCTCCAAGGGTGACTGCCCTTTGGGGTCACCAGGCTGAGGAGCGAGGGGCTGGGTCTCGGACGTCTGAACCCTGGGTGGGGCTGCAAGGAGAGTGCAGGAAACCGATTTTTCAGTCTCACCTGTGATTGCTTGGTCACAGGTGAAACTCTGGTCACTTCGTGTGAAAGATGAATGAAATGTATCAAAAAGGGCCGCACCTCGGGTGTGTCCTCCCTTCACCCCCATCCACCCAGCCTCACAAGCTGCAGCCTCTCTGAACCATGCCAGTTCTCAGAATGCCTGCTGATTCCCACCTCTGCCTGACCCTTCCTCTGTCTGGGCGCCTCCTCACTCCTGGTCTGCCTGGTTAGCCCCTCCTAACCCTCCAGGGGTCACAGTCCCCTGGGAAGCCCCTCCCCCAGGGGCTGAATCCGGTCTCCCATCCATCAGGCCCTTCTGGAGGCAGTCACCAAAATGCCACTGATTGGCTTATGAAGCTGAACTTGCAGCAGGTGCGGCGCCACCCGGGACTCAGTGGGGAACCTGGCCAGGTTTCCTGCCCTCCCTTCTGGGGCAGACTCAGCCCTGCCGTCCCAAGGCGGCTGCACGTGGTTCTTGGACCATGTGTTCTCCTGTTGAATTTTATATTTAATTTTGTTATGTATTTATATCTGTAAATTTCCTATTTGTATTACTAAATGCTGTTGTATTATTGTTTTACTTATACTTTATATATAGTATGCATTTGTACATGAAATTTATGTTTAAAAGATAAAGGAAAAGAGCATTTTAAAAAGAAGGGCTGTCTTTTTAGTCCTCTCCTCTGCCCACCTGGCTCTTTTGGTTGTGGCAGAAGGGAGTTCTATTAGGAGATTAGAAGAAAAGCTTTATAGAGCTTAGTGACGTGTTTTTAAGGACTAAAGGTTAGATGGAGAGCATTAACATTTTAAATGTAGCTACCCTTGTCCCAGCAGTTGCACTTCTATGAATTTACGTAAATATGTGACACTTACTCAAAATAATATGTGCACAAGGTTATTCATTGTAGCATTATTTGTAATTGTGAACAATTAGAATAAGCATGAATAGCCATTAATAGGTATTGGTTAAATTATAGTAAAGCTGAAACTCCAATACTTTGGCCACCTGATGCAAAGAACTGACTCATTTGAAAAGACCCTGATGCTGGGAAAGATTGAAGGTGGGAGGAGAAGGGGACGACAGAGGATGAGATGGTTGGATGGCATCAACGACTCAATGGATGTGAGTTTGACTAAGCTCTGGGAGTTGGTGATGGACTGGGAAGCCTGGCGTGCTGCAGTCCATGGGGTTGCAAAGAGACGGACATGACAGGGTGACTGAACTGACCTGAAATTCTAGTATCTTCAGATAATGGAATACTGACACTGTGCAGTTATTAGCCAAGAATGAGGTGTATCTACAGTGATATGAAATGAGTTTCAAGATTTTCACTTGGAAAAAAAGCAGAGATGCAGAATATTGTGTGATCATTTACGTAAAAACTGTGTGTGTGTGCTCATGGGGGTGTGCACATGGACTTGTGTGTAAAATGTAGTATATCTGGAAGGCACAAAATCTGGACAACGGTGTGCTCTCTGGAAAGGCTCAAAGGGGCATTAACACCTTCTGAATTCTGTATTTGTTTATATTTACCTATTCTAGAGTAATAATAATTCACACTTTTAGCACTTCAAAATAATGAAAAAGGAAACAAAAATAAATCAAGAGCTTAGAACAGAGCCTGGCATACAACAGTCACTGGTGAATTCATCTCTTGCAAGGTGCCCTGGGGACTTGCCTGTGTTCCTGCTGCGTGGTGTACACACCTCCATTCCATCATCGTATTAATATGATGCAAAAAGTGTTAGCTGCTCAATCGTGTCTGACTCTTTGTGACCCTTTGGATTGCAGCCTGCCAGCTCCTCTGTCCGTGATTCTTTACCATCTGAGCCACTAGGGAAGCCTCTATATATAATATACATTATGGCAATAATTGTCTCTTTCCACATCTGACTGTCTAACTGGACAATGTACCAAGTACGACTCCAAGGCAGGGAAAAATACATCTTCACTTTATGTCCTGGCACCAAACAGAGATTCTGGCACGTGGTGGATTGCTGAGTGAATGTATGATCGAATGAATTCACTAATGAATGTATTAGAAGGAAAGTGAAGCCATAGTCCCTGCTGTCTATCATAGAAGCTCACGCTCTGATAGTGGGGCAAGAGTTACACATGACACATGTCAGTGAATACAGGCTGCTTATGACAATGACCCCATGATCCTGGAGATCTAGGGGAAAGAGAATGAAAGATTCCTCAGAACTGAGAAGTGCTTACAGTTGCAGGGTGATGTTTGGGCCTGAAAAAGACGGGAGTCAGGAAGGAGACAGTCCAGGATAAAGCACAGCAGTTGCAGAAGAGGAATCAGGTCTGGTGTGATGGGGAATATAGTGTGGATCCAGGTGGGACCAAGATGGCGGAGCTACAATCAGATGGCCTGCTTCCCTGTGAGCCAGGGTGGGAAGTGGCTCCCCCATCTTATCCCACTATACCGTAGCCTTCAATCTCAGAGCTGTGCAAGGGCATTGAATGGCACCTGAACTCGCCATCTGCTTCTCTGGGCCAGCACATGGAGGTAGAGCTGAGGAGCCAGCCAGTCCCCCTGCTTTGGTCTCCAACCCCGTGGGAACTGGGTTTTGTGAGTCGTTTGGAAGCTTGGTGCTGGAATCTGACAGCATGTGCAACCCCTTCCTGTACTTGTTCCAAAAACTAGCCAGCCTGCTCAGAATGGTCAGTAACATGATGATTCACGTGGTCCTGACTTAACCATGTTAGGTCTCGGGGGCTGGGAGGAAGGCAGCACGAGACAGGAATACCAGCCAATCTCTCCAGCAGGGAGGTTATTTTTCATTGTCTATCACTGCATAAAAAACCGCCCCCAAAATCAGGGGCTTGAAAACAACTACTGCTTTATTATTTCTTCTGCTTCTGTAGTTGACTGGGTTCAGCTGCTGGTCTTGTTTGGTGATCTCTCATGCAGGGCATTTAGGTAGAGGTAGGGGCTGGAGGCGTCTAGAGCCTGACGAAGATGCTGGGTCAGCCAGTCCTCTCTTCTTGTCCATGTGGTCTCTCCACATGGGCCCTTCGGCAGGGTAGCCAGACATCTTACATAGTGAATCAAGGATATCAAAAGCTAAACTTCCAAGAAAGAGGAAGTAGAACCTACCGTTCCTTGTAGAACCTGCCATTCCTCGTAAAGGCTAAAGCTGAAATTTGCATGGAATCGCTTCTGCCACATTATGTTGAGTGGTGTATGTAACTGAAACCATTTACTTCATAATGGGACTTGAACCCATGTGGCTGGGACTCGAACCCAGCCAAAACCCTGCCTGGGACTTGAACCCACGTGGCTAGGACTCGAATCCAGCCAAAACCCATGGTACCTGGTTTCAGAGCTTAATAAAGTTCAGGTTCTTAACGTCTCATCACAGAAAGAATTCAGTGAGAGACAAAGTGATAGGTAAGAAGTGGATTTTTACCTATTCAGATTCAGAGAGAAGCACACTCTACAGACGGAGTGTGGGCCATCGCAGAGGGCAAGTCCGGCCGTGAAATGTGGCGTGGTTAGTTTTTATAGGCTGGGTAATTTCATAAGCTAATGAGTGGGAGGATTATTTCAACTATTTTGGGGAAGGGGCAGTGATTTCCAGGATTTGGGCCACCACCCACTCCTTGGTCTTTTAACAGTGCCTTGGAACTGTCGTGGCACCTCTGGGTGTATCATTTCACTTGCTGATTGAGGATCGAGGTCTAGTCTTGTCTGCCATCTTGGTCCCGTTTGGTTCTAGTCGGTTTATGTTGTGTCCTTGGGTGACGTCATTCTTTCAAAAGTTGTGCCCTGCCCCTTTTCCTCCTGTTACATCACCAGCCTGCCTACAGTCAGTGCGGAGGGTACTACATCAGGGCACGGACGCTGGGAAGTGTGCATCACTGGTGACCATCTTTGGAGACCAGCTTACGTAGGCCTGCAGTGTTAGCAGTGACAGCTGAGGCACCAAGGAGAGAAGTGGGCAGTGATTGGAGATGGATTCAGGTCTAGAGGTCCTCTTGGCTGGACTCTCCCTGGCACAGAGGGGACAAACCCAGGTGGATCTCTTTACAGCACTTTCCCCCACCCCATCCTCATGTCTTACCTGTGTTCAGGGCCTCAGCCCCACTATGAATGGAGTGGGTTCCTCTGGACTGATCACTTTAACATGTGGGGAAAGAAGCTCAGACCCGGGCAGTGGGTGTCTGGCCAGGGTAAGGGGAGGCTCCACTTTCATATGCCCAACTGGATCTTGGTCTGTTCCACTAGGGTGTCCCAAAGACACCTCAGCCTTAGTGTGTCAAGAACGGATCCCTCACGTCCACTCCTACTTCCTTCTTCTGAGAAAGGTTTACCCCAGAGCTCCAAGGTCATGTGTCCTTCTAGAGAAGATGGCTCAAGGACTCCAAGGTGATTCTCTAGCCTCTATGATAGTAGAATAGAAAAATCAACTTCAATATCTGAAAGTGCTCTTGGTCTATAGTAAAACAAGGCTGGTAACCATACCTGGCTCAAGATTATCTCCTGATAAGCAAACTGGATAAATCATGTGGAAATGGTTAAAAACATGGAGTGCTATAGCCAAGGGAGGGGCTATTTGACCTCTGCTAATTAACCTGTTTAGTAACCATCCTCCACTTCTGATTACAGAGCCCTTTTTTACCTTAGGAAACTCATTCCATGTGGTCTGTGTGGGATTTGGCCTGCTAGAGAAGTAGGAACATGCCTCAGGCTTAGCCAATCAGAGAACTCCATATCTTGACTACAAGGGTTGGTTCAGAAATGGCCCTGTGACCTTGGAAGATGTCAGCTAAAGTTCTCCAAGTCTTTTTCTTCTGGAGCTCTTGGGAGAGACAGTTTTTATCCACTTGAATTGCTAAAGTCAGTATGGCCTCTCATGTGGTGAGAACCCAGTTAGGAAATACAGAGACAGAGGGAATTTTCTGGAGGTCCAATAGTTAGGACTCTGTGCTCTCACCGCCTAGAGCCCAGGTTTAGTCCCTGCTTGGGGAACCAAGATCCCCCAAGCCACGTGGCTTGGCCAAAAAGAGAGAAAACAAGAGAGAGACAGGATTCTGTTGGAATCATTCTAGACTCTGGATCCAAGACTGTATGAAGTCACACCCACCCTGATGCATCAGTTCCATAGGTCAGTACATCATCTTTTTTTTGTAGCTTAAAGAGCCTGATTGTGTCTTTAAAACAACAAACCCTTACTCACAGACTTAGAGAATGAACTTACAGTTGCTGAGGGAAGGATGAGGGGAAAGGAAAGTTAGAGAATTTGGAATGGACAGGTACTCACTGCTATATTTATAATGGATAACCAACAAGGTTCTATAGGATAGCACAGGGAATTCTGCTCAAAGTTAGGGTTAGCCTGAATGGGAGGGGAGTTTGGAGGAGAATGGATACAGGTGTATATATATATATATATATATATATATATATATATATATGGCTGAGTTCCTTATTATACACCTGAAACTTTCAGAACATTGTTAATAGGCTATACCCCAATACAAAATAAAAAATTTAAACCAGGAAACAAACTCCTTTCCTCATTTTTACCAGTGCATGCCTTGTTCAAGACTTGGCTCAAATTCTCCTCTTCCAAGAAACCTGTCTGAATCCTCCCATTATGTGATATGTTATCATTCAGATTATATTACCTCGTGCTAGTTTGTCTGTATTAAAAATGTGTTGAGTCCTCCCAAGTGAGGGAGCTTCCTCCCTCTGTAGGGCGGGAGTGTGATGTGTGAGCTGTCTGTGCACACTGGGATGGAGTGGGTGAGTGAGGACGCAGGGGCACATTGGCCTCCATCTCTCAAGACTAGAAGGTGTCCTGGATTCCCACTTTCTCTTCCTCACCATGTGAGAGTCATCACAAGTCCTGTGAACTCCATTCAGTATATCCTGATCCTCTTCTTCTCCACCCCTGCCACAGTCCCACCCACAGGGCTGTTAGAGCCTCCCAATCCTCTTGTCCCCTACAATTCAGATTACCATCACAGCCACAGTTATCTTCAGATCATGTCACTTCCCTCTTGTTATTGTAATAAAATCTGGATTCTTCACCTGCAGTTCTGTACACAACAGGACCCCTACCTGCGTCTCCCACCACCCCCTCTACATCAGCTTTCATCCTACCGTTTAAACTTGGGGAGCAGCACATAGGGCCACCTTAGGGGGAGCTCCTTAGCTCTTTCCCTGCTTGGAATGTTCTCCCGGAGATCATTGCCTGCCTCAGCACAAGCATTACCTCCTTAAGGCAGCATTCTCTGACCCCTCCAGGCTCTCTCGCTGCATCACTCTGATATGTTCTATTTACAGCATTTATCATCACTGAAATGATCTGTTTTGAGTATCTGTTTACTTGTTTTGTTGTCTCTCCCCCGACTAAGAAGGAAGCTCCAGGAGGGCAGGGAACTTCTCTCTCATATTCACTGCCATAGCTCCTGCATCTGAAACAGTGCTTGACACATTAGAGGGTGCTCAATACATCACTGTTGAATAAATGAACAAAGAGACCAGGCAGTGGTGATAAAACCAAAACTGAATTTGATATGGTCCCAAACCTGGAGGCCCAAACATGGCGGCATGATGGAGAGAAATAGGCATTTAAATTGCAATGTGATAAGCACATCCATAAATGCCAAGACTGCTCCTCGGGCTCACCTTGAAGACGCGCCCACCCAGAGTGCGTGTGAGAATGTGCTGAACAGGCTTCCTGGGGAGGCCAGGTCTAAGCTGAGACCTAACAGATTGTGAGCAGGTTCAGGGGGGGTAGAAAGCTTGTCTCAGGTGGGGACACCTGAACCTACAAAGAGCCAGAGGGCGTGAGAGCACAGTGAAGGCAGGTTCTGAAAACAGCACCTGCAGAGCCTCTGACCTGCCCACCTGGAGAAGGGCTGTCTTCACCAAGTCCCTGGGTGACTTGGAGGCCATCGCCTGGATCCAGATCATTCATTTCTTCATTTATTCCTTTAATGACCACTGGATTCTGACAACGTGCCAGGGCCTGGACTAGGCACTGGGGAGACAAAAATCAAGGGCTTAGACCTCTGTGGCTGAAGAAATAGCACTGAACCATGTAGATGAAAGAAGTCCTGCCCAAGACGACACCATGAGACCTCAGCCACCACATGCAGAGGGTACAGCTGGGTCCTCCTTCCACCCACGTGCCTGGGTGTAGAGGCGAAATCAGGGACACTCCCGCCAGCCTTGCAGGGACTTGCCCTTGAACTGGTCCTTCTGCCTGGAGAGCCTGCCTTTCTGCTCCCTTGTGCATGCACTAGCTCAGCACACACACAGGCACATACATCACCTCCACTCTGGTCACAGGCACACACCCACGCCTACCCCTATGTCCTCACACACACGAGTCACACACTGGTGCTAGTTACCAAGATGGGGAAAACCAGATTGGGGTGGGGACAGAAAGCAAAAGTTTTGGCTTGCCTATGTTAATTTTGAAATGCCTGGTAGATATCCAAATGGAGATGACAAGCAGATGTGAGCCTATAGTGCAGTGGAGAGGTCTGAGTAGGAGATGCAGGTGTAGGAGGCATCAGCAGATGAATGGTTTTAAAGCCTCGAGGAGATAATCTAGGTAGTGTCCAGAGGAGAGGAGAAAGTCTAGAACCAGCCCTGATGCATGACAACATGTAGAGGTTGATTAAAACCAACAGAGGAGCCTGTGATGGGCAGAGAGAGAGAGAAAGGAGAAAAGCAGGGAGCTGATTTTCGCTGAAACCAAGAGAAGAGAACATTTCACTGAAGAGATGCAGCCAGTCATCCCACTGCTGCTGGAAGATCCAGCAACTGGGCAGAGGAGTGACCACTGGCTTCAACAACGTGGAGGTCGCTAGAGAGACCTTGACAGACAAGAGTGGTTTTAATGGAGCAGTAGTAATGGGACGCCAACGGGGTTGGGTGTGGAGAAAATGGGAGTGAAGAGGTGAGAGCATCAGATAGAGCTTCTTAAGGAAATTCTGCCATGAAGGCCTATGGGAGCAACAGCTGCTGGAGGGAGAGGGGCATCAAGGCAGAAATTTTTTGTCTGATTTGCTTTTCTTTTATTTTTATTATATTTTTTATGGTAGCATAGTTGATTTACAATGTTGTGTTAGTTTCAGGTGTACAGCAAATGATTCAGTTATATCAGGAGTACAGTGTGTACAGCAAATGATTCAGTTATACATATATGTATTATTTTTCAGATTCTTTTCCCTTATAGGTAGTTACAGAATATTGAGTATGATACTCTGTGCTATACAGTAGGTCCTTGTTCTTTATCTATTTTATATGTGCGGGTGCTCAGTCACTCAGTTGTGTCTGACTCTTTGCGACCCCATAGACTGTACCCTGCCTGGCTCCTCTGTCCATGGGATTTTTTCAGGCGAGAACATTGGAGTGGGTTGCCATTCCCTCCTTCAGGGGATCTTCCTGACACAGGGATTGAATCCATGTCCAGGTGGATTCTTTATCCAGTGAGCCATGGGAGAAGCCTTCTATTTTATAGTAGTGTGTATACGTTAATCCCCAACCCCTTATTTATCCCTCCCTGCCTGCCCCACTTTCTCCTTTGATAAAAATACATTTGCTTTCTGTGGGTCTATTTCTGTTTTGTATGTAAGTTCATTCATATCATTTTTTTTAAGAGATGAGAGCTTCTAGAGAATTTATGTATGCTGTGGGAAAGATCCCATGGAGAGGGGGGAAATTATAATAAAGAAGGGAAGATAATAAGGCATTTCATGGGCAGAGACCCTGAGAAGGCAAGAGGAATGGGATCTAGAGCTCAAAAAAGAGTTGGGTTTAGATAGATGTTGGGATGGTGGGCCAGTCCATGGGTACAGATGCCAGGGGCCTAAAAGTTTTGGTTGAGGGAAAATGGGTTCTTTCCAATATTTTCTATTTTCCCTGTGTAATAGGAAACGACATGATGAGCTGAAGAACACGTGGCCTTAGAAGACAGAGAAGAAGGTGGAGTGGAAAGGCCAGGGACTAGAGAGAGAACCCTTGTTGGGAGCCCACTGGAGAATTCTGTCGTTGAGTGAGATCAGTCAGGCACTGATCTGAGAATTAGGATACATGGCCCTTGGGCACCAGGGCTTGGGTCAGAGCAAGAGGACAAGATGCCCCAATGCCCCTGATGATCTTGGCCTCATCTGCAGAGAGGTCTGTCCCGCCACCGCCAGCCCTTGGCATGTTCTGCACTCAAGAGACACCAGCAATCTCGATGGCGAGGGGGGCCACCTGGGGGTGGGCAAGAGGCATGAGGTCATTGTGTTGAATGCTCACCCCTCTTCACACCCCACTCCAGCACAGCCTAGAACAACCACTCCCACGAGGTGGACCTGGGAACACAAAGATAGCAAGGTATGCGGCTGGGTCCTGGCCCCAGACCTGCTCGGAAGACAATCAGCCCAGTCACAAAGAGCTTCTCAGAAGAGTTTTATTGGGGTGCATGTGTGTCTCCTTCACTGTCAGGCACCCACTTGCCTCCAGAGAAAGGGCTCCTTCATCCCTCACGTTAGTCATGAGTCCCTGCACAAACAAGGGGCCTTTCCACGGCTTTCCCACCCACCCTGGGCCAGAGCCTAGCACAGAGGCTGGCTCAGACAGAGATGCTCTGTAGTTTCTTATGAATAAACGAAATGAAGTGAAGGGAAGTGAAGTGAAGTCGCTCAGTCGTGTCCAACTCTTCGCGACCCCATGGACAGTAGCCTACCAGGCTCCGCCATCCATGGAATTCTCCAGGCAAGAATACTGGAGTGGGCTGCCATTTCCTTCTCCAGATGAATAAATGAATGGACATATAAACAAGTGGACATATAAACAATGAACGAGTGGACATATCAGGGCAACTGTCCGTCCAAAGAATGAAAGCCTTCACTCGAACCTGGCCAGAATGACCAGCCCCTCGCCCATCGCTTCCCTGAGGACAGCCGGCATGACCAAGACCAGCTCAGGCAGAGTCAGAAGGTCTCCAGGTTCAAAGGAAGTTCCTCCTGAGAGGGGAGGGCTGACAGCGTCCTCTGGAGCTGAGGAGAGAAAGTAGACCCTTTCTATCCTAGAGGTGGCTACAAAAGGGCCTGATGTTTAGTTCTGGACACCGTGGTCCTGGACAAGAGAAACTTGTCCACCTTCTCTCATGACCTCTGGTCATGACCCTTGATGGCCAGAGTAGTGCCTGGAGCTCTGACCTCTGCTCCTCACCAGCGGTGGTGAGCCGCTTGACCTCAGGCTAGGGCCCTCCGAGCAGAGTGGCCACCTCAGTGGCTGCAGGGTCAGAGGTCAGTGAGTCAGGGGTCACGTTGAGAAGGCACTGTTGTTTCCCGCCTGTTGGGGCTGAAGGGCAAGCTGACGGAGACCTGACCCAGGGCCCAGGCCGGCGGGCAGATGGGCTCGCACACCTGTCCTCTTGAGCCTCTAACTGTTCCCAACTCTCCTTTGTCGGGTCCTCCTGAATGCCCAGGTCAGCTAGACAAGGGATGGAAATGCTAGCTGGAAGAATGGAAGAATGTTGAGAGGCCAACCTCCAGGAACACCCGCTGAGCCTTCCTGAAGGGGTTCTCAGTCTGGCCGGGAACCAGGAGAAAGAAGAGGACTAGGTGGGCTGAGGACCAGAAGTGGTACAGATGAGAGGTGCCCACACTTGGCTCCAGGTCCCTGCTGAGGGGCTAACCAAGCCCTGCTGGGCAGGAGCAGGCCCAGCTGTCAGCCTGCTGCCGAGAGAGAAGCCCGAGTCCCAGGGATGCTTGAGGGGGCTGTTGGTCTGGCCAGGAATGAGCTGCCCTACAGGAGACAGTGAGGGCGACCCCCACCCCTCGCCCCCGCCCCCAGATGTGAAGGCGGGCAGGGCAAGTCCAAGGAAATACCACCTGAGAGGGGGCCTTGAGAGGAGCTACCCAGGACACGCCATGACGGCCTGTGGGTGAGCCTGGTGAGTAAGAGTATCAGTGTCCCGGGGGCAAAGTAACAAAGCATCACAGCCTGGGAACTTAGATAACAAAAATGTGACGGACTTCCCTGGTGGTCCACTCAAGAATCCGCCTGCCAATGCAGAAGACACGGGTTCGATCCCTGGTCTGGGAACTAAGATTCCACATGCCTCAGGGCAACCAAACCCATGCACCAGAACTACTGAGCCCACACACCACAACTCCTGAAGCCTGCACCCTGAGTCCATGCTCTGCAGCAAGAGAAGCCACTGCAGTGAGAAGCCCAGGCGCCGCAATGAAGAGCAGTCCCTGCTCACTACAACTAGAGGAAGCTGGTGCACAGCAATGAAGACCCAGCGTAGCCAAAAATAAATTAAAAAAATTATCTTCTCACAGTTCTGGAGGCTGTAAGTTCAAGATCAAGGTGTCAGGAGGGTTGGTTGTTCCTGAGGCCTCTCTCCTTGGCCTAACAGATGGCCACCTTCTCACTGCATCCTTGCATGGCCTTTCCTGGTGTCTCTCCCTCTTCTTACAAGGGCACCAGTCAGATTGTACTAGGGCTTACATGACCTCATGTCACCTTAACCACCTCTTTATTTTTCTTTCTTTTGTGTTTTGTTGGCTTGTTTTTCATTTTGGCCGTGTGGCCCAGCATGCAGGACCCTAGTTCCTTGACCAGGGATTGAACCCTTGTCCCCTGCCCTGAAAGTGCAGAGTCTTAACCACTGGACCACCAGGGAAGTCCCCTTAATCACTTCTTTAAAGACTCTATCTCCCAAAACAGTCACACCTGGAGGAGCTGGGGGTTAGGCCTTCAACACACCAATTTTAGGAGACACAGTTTAGTGCCTAACAGTGACTACGGCCCTGAGTGACTGTGCCTGTTATAGAGAAATGGACTGCTGGGCCAGGTAATAAAACACCAACCACAGGAGGGACAGTTCCTCCTGTGTGTGTGTGTGTGTGTGCGTGTGTGTGTGCGTGTGTGTGTGTGTGCGCGCATGCTCACATGTGTACACGTACACAGCAGCCTGCTAGTCACTCAACAGATGTGCTTCCCTTGGTTCACCTGATATTTGCTCAGAGAAGGACAGGCACTACAGGCCCATTTCCTGGATGAGCTGAAGTTGTCCAGGTCACAGGGCAGGCACAGGACAGCACGGGAACCTCTACCCAGGCTGCCTCGGTGTCCTGGGTGCTCCTTGCTCCTCCTTGCTCCCTGCCCCATCCTTGCCAGTAAGGTCATATCCCCAGATCTCACACCACACCTCTGGAAGAGTCCTAGCAGTCGGTAGCGGGGCCTCTACCTGTGTGTCACATAGGCGGAAACGGAGGTGGCAGTCTACTGCCTGGAAGTGGAGTGATTCACGAGGCCGTGCGTTTACTGGCCAGAGCATGTCTTATCTCCCTGACTCACTTGATTTTTAGGCTCTGACAAGCTCAGCTGTTTGCCAGGGTCTGACAGGTGCTTGTACCTGGAGGGCAGGGCTCGGTCCCTGCTGGGCCCAGCTCCACCAGAGACCCAACACAGGTTTTTGGAGACCTCCTGAGCTGGCCCACAGCGGGTCCCTCTGGGAAAGGCACATCCAGCCTTGGCTACACCGTGATAGCCTCTGGCACTGCTCTCTCGTTCTTGAGGGGCCTTTGCCCCTCCTGTGCCAGAGGACCTGGTGCCCCTTGGACCCCACCCTGTTTCCCCCACTTGGCTGTGGAGGAGCTTGGCTCCCCAGGAGCCACCTGTGGAGGGCTGGGGGCCGTGGCAGGTGAGGGGTCACATGTACCACTGCCAGGAGACCAGAGTGCCCAATCTCTAGGATGCCGGCCAGTTTCTCATGGAGGCTCTTCTTTGAATTGGCTCTGATCGGAGAGCCTTGACCAGCTGCCGTTAGCCCCACTGGCTGAGGCCTTGCTGGGTTTTTCTGTTGGAAAATTTCATCCAGACACTTCCAAAGAGCTCCAGTGCTCCTGTGTCTGCCTCCAGGGACATGGCTGATGGGAGGCCAGAGAACAAGTCCTTCCTTGACCTGGTCATGGTAGGTAAGTGGTCCCTGGGGGAAGGGCTGGGGCCTGGAGAGCTGCTCATCTTTGACTGTCAGGTTCTTCCAGCCAAACGACCACATGAGGGCCTGGATCAGTGGCCCTAGAGCATGTCCTCAGGGGCAACTTTGGGTCTAATCTTGTCAGTCATGACCTCTCCTGCCTGTGAATGGACCAATGGCGTATGGGCACTGCCCCTGTGACAGCCAGAATGGCCAAGGCTACCTAAAATCTCTCTTCCTAATCAGCCCCAGTGTTGAGGCTCTTCCTAGCAGAGACATATGGATAATCTGAGATATACGTATAACACCACCCTTATGGCAGAAAGCAAAGAGGGACTAAAGAGGCTCTGGATGAAGGTGAAACAGGAGAGTGAAAAAGCTGGCTTAAAACTCAACATTCAAAAAACTAAGATCATGGCATCCGGTCCCATCACTTCATGGCAAATATATGGGGAAACAATGGACAGATTTTATTTTCTTAGACTCCACAATCACTGCAGATGGTGACTATAACCATGAAATTAAAAGATGCTTGCTCCTTGGAAGAAAAACTATGATTAAACCTAGACAGCATATTAAAAAGCAGAGACATTACTTTGCCGACAAATTCCATCTAGTCAAAGCTATGGTTTTTCCAGTAATCATGTATGGATGTGAAAGTTGGACCATAAAGATAGCTGAGCCCAAAAGAAATGATGTTTTCAAACTGTGGTGTTGGAGAAGACTTTTGAGAGTCCCGGGACTGCAAGGAGATCAAACCAGTGAATCATAAAGGGAGTTATTACTGAATATTCATTGGAAGGACTGATGCTGAAGCTGAAGCTCCAATATTTTAGCACCTGATGAGAAGAACTGACTCGTTAGGAAAGACCCTGATGCTGGGAAAGATTGAAGGCAGAAGGAGAAGGGGGTGACAGAGGACTAGATGGTTGGATGGCATCACCGACTCAATGGACATGAATTTGAGCAAGCTCCAGGAAATGGTGGAGGGCAAGGAAGCCTGGTGTGCTGCAGTCCATGGGGTCTCCAAGAGTTGGACATGACAGTGACTGAACAACAAGCAGAGACCAGGACGTAGTGACCAAGGACTACACACGGCCAGCCTGGAGGGTCCTCAGGACCACTTCATCCAGTCCTCTGGTTGGCAGAGACCTCACCTCACTGTCAGCTCCCAGGGCTCTCAGGGTTTGTGTGGATGGTTGCCATGCCCTAAGGCAACCACAGCGCCCTGACATTCAGGCACACTTGTAACTGTTGAATAAATCAACGAATTCAGGTCCTCAGGTCATTCCAGCGCCCACCCCCGTCTCCCCTACCCCCTACCCCCACCCCAGCAACCGTGGTCAAGGGCCTGAGATTCAGTTCATTGCTGCCGGAGGTGTGTGTGCGTATGTATGTGGGAACCACTCTCCATTTCTATCAGGACCCCAAGGGTTTACCTGGATGGGAAGAGACTGCAAGTCTATCCTGGGCCTGTGGCTGTGAGCGTGGAACTTTTCAGGAAATAAAGAGGCATTGATTGTGGGTTCTGCCGGCAGGTAACTGAAGCTGACTGATTCCCTTCAGACCAAACCCTGAGGTGCTTGGGGCTCTGAGCTGGCGCGGCTCTGAAAGGCACTGACTGGGCCCTGGCCCGGCTCCAGGAGGAGCGGCGTGGGAACGTGGCCTTTACCCTCTGCTGGGCCTCGAGGGTGGGGAGGTGGGTCTGGGGGCGGGATCTGGGACCGAACCCCAGGGTGGCCTCTGAGGGACACTTCTGGGCAAGGCAGGCCTCAAAGGGCCCAGAGCAGCCACTTCTGTCACCTATCCCTCCCTAGTGGATCTTCCAAGACTGTCTTTTGGTGGTAGAAGGCTCACGGGAATCCCCTTGTTCCCATGAGTGGACATGGGCTGTTCCATTGCCCCTCCCAGGGACCACTCTTGGGTCCACTTGGAGAAGCACCGGGCATCAGAGAGGAGAAAGACCTGCAAAGGGTGTGTGCTTAGAGAACCCTGGACCCAGCAGGCCTGTCCTCTCCTCCCTCCAGAGTTTTGGAAGAAGGCTGTTTCCCACGTTTTGATGCATCAGCGACCATGACTGTGGGGCCGGGGTCCTGGGCGCTCATGTCTAAGGGTGGCAGCCCTGGCCGGCGGCAGCGGCAGCAACAAGTGGGTCTGTTCTGCTGGAAATTCTTGGTCTGGCCTGGCCTCTCTAGAGCCCGAGGCCAGCAGGAAACCTGCCTTTCCTGTCCGGGGCTCCCAGCCCCTGTCAGGCTCCCTGGGTGAGGGCAGGGCGCTCTCTTCAGTTCTCACATAGAACTCTGTTGGGTTGGGTTCCCAACAAACAGAGGTCCGGCCCCATGGGGCCTGCTTACTTTTTCCTTCTTCTCTGGCTGGGGCAAGGGAAAGGGGTAAAGAGTTTGGGGTTCAAATTCCTGTTCTGGCCCGTTCTGATGGAGGCCCAGGACAAAGCCATTTCTTATTTCCTCTATGCTGAACCAAACCTCCTTAGGGATCTCCTCTCATCCCCTGGTGGCTTTTCCCTGCTGGCTGGGGAAGGCCTGTCCTGTGCACCAACCAGCCTGGGGGCCTTATCACTGTGTGTGTATGTATCTGCGTGTCTGTGTTAGTCGTTCAATCCTGTCCAAATCTTTGCGGCCCCATGGACTGTAGTCGACCAGGCTCCTCTGTCCATGGAATTCTCCAGGCAAAAATAATGGAGTGGGTAGCCATTCCTTTCTCTAGAGGAGCTTCCCAACGCAGAGATTGAACTCAGGTCTCCTGCATTGGCAGGTGGATTCTCTATGGTCTGAGCCACCAGCCCCATCCAAGGTCCCATTGGAAATTTTGATGATTGTGCAGGATTGTCTACACTCTGACTGGGACTTGACCAACCTGTCCAGTGTCCTGCCCTCTGAGGAATCCAGGGCCATAATGCCAGCATCATCATGCCTCCCACATGCCGGGTACCGAGCACTTCACAATTGAGACCTCAAATATTCCCAACAACAGACAGATGGGGTATGATTATCCACAGTCACAGAGGAAGAAGCCAAGGCTCAGAGATGCTGAGTGACTTTCCTGAAGTCACACAGCTCATAAGTGGGCCAATCAGATACTGGAACCTAAAGTCCATGCACCTTCCTTTGAAACTATTTTATGGGGGAGGGGGAGGGTAAGGAGCTACATCAGGGGCAGTTATGAGGAGGTGCCTTCCTCTGGGTAATGGTTAAGATGCAAGATAGCCAGCAGCACTCCAAGCCTTGTGGAGTCATCTTCAGGAATTCCCTCCATCTTTGGACCTTTAGCATCTAAGATCTGACTTCCCTCCGTAACAGCCTCAGCTGGGCCCCGTGATGGGGCAGCCGACCCCCAGACCAGCCCCAGCCTGCCTACCACTCTTACTGTCCTCCTCGTGTCCAGACTCATTGGTTCTGGTTCTGTCGTGAACAAAGCAGACCAAGGATGAAATGGGAGGCTCCTGATTGGGTTATTCCATGGACTCAGGGGCCACTTGCCAAGGCCTTCGAAATGTCAGAACCACTTCACAACTTCTCCTGAAGAGTGTGCAAACACACAGCTCTGGATTCATGCAGTGGGGTCCAACATTTGCTGGCATAACACAATAGGAAATCTGTTTAACTTGCTGAGTCTCAGTTGTCTCATCTGTAAAGTGGGTCATTATAAGGATACATTCTGAGAATAGGGCATTGGTGTTGTGCTTGGAACATAGCAGAGGCTCAGAAAATGGTGATTGTTATTAACCTTTCTCTAGATCTCTATAATTTAGGTGGTGTCATTTACCAGGATTTTAGGAAACTTATGGATTTTATTGCTGCTCTGTACTGAGCATTCCCAGGTGAGGAGCTGAGATCAAGGGCAATTCATTCAATAAGGGAACTCCCCTGTGGGGTCAGGCTTCCCTGGTGGCTCAGTGGTAAAGAACATGCCTGCCAATGCAGGAGATGTGGGTTCGATCTCTGGGTTGGGAAGATCCCCTGGAGGAGGGCATGGCAACCCACTCCAGTATTCTTCCTGGGAAATTCCATGGACAGAGGAGCCTGGCGGGCTACAGTCCCTGGGGTCACAAAGAGTTGGACACGACTTAGCTACTGAGCACACAGGCACCCAAGCTGTGGGATCATGAGGGCCCACAGCGGTATGAACTTCTGCAAGGGGCCAGAGAGGTAACCCAGGGGCAGTGACATCACATCCCAGGCTGGCAGCAACAGCCCACCTGCCCCCTCACTGGAGACCAGAGCCCTGCCCCCTTCCTTGGCCCCTCTGTTCACTTGCAGCATCATTCACAGCCCCTGTGAACAGAAAGGACTAACAAGTAAAAAGTGTGAGCCTCAAGGATGTGATGAAGGCACGTGTTGCTCTGCTACCCTTTGAGAAGGCCAGCCCTGCCTTCTGTTCAGGGCCTAGACCAATATCAGGTTGGTTTGCCTAAGGCCTTGGATGCTGGGTGAAGAGGAGTCTGTGCTTCCTGCAGCAGGACCAGGGAGCTGGAGGGGAGAGACCAGAAGGAAGCCAGCTGCCAGCTAGGTCAGGGAGGCTGGAGAATGGATGGGACCGGTGTGGGTAGTGGTCTTTCCATCTTGTGCTCCACATCTCAGGAGCCACCCCTTGGCAGGGCCAATGGACTGGATGGAGGATGGATGCTGATGTTGCCTGGAGGCTGGACATATATCCCCTGTGAGCCAAACCCCAGAACATGTGCTCTCTGATGGGAAAACTCTCAGCTGGTTTGACTGGATTTCCAAAGCTCCCAGTCTTGGGACTGAGACCTCAGAAAGAGCAGCTGGGGGAAGATAGAGGACATCTCCTGGGGCTCTGGGTGACTCAGGAACTTCAAAGGCTAAATCACCTCCAGCATTTGTGTGCACAAGAAAAGCTAGTCAGGGGAGGGTTGAAGATCTGTCTCCTGGGACAGGGTCAAGGATTTGACCCTGCCAGATTTCCAGCAAATGGACTCATCCCAGGGGGTGACCAGGCATCCCCACTCACATGCCCCAGCAGCTTTGCTGGTCACAGAATGGCTGCAAATTACATGTTATTAGAACAGTCTGGCTGATGAAGTCACTGCAGCCCTAATCCTATTTATTTCAATGACAGCCTTGGCAGAGCCGTAAATCTTGCTGCCAACCATGTCTCTGGTGGCCGGTTCCCTGGAGGCGCTATCGTCAGACGTGACTACAGGGAGAAGTCCTTGTTAGAGCTTCAATTTGCCATTCGTCACCTTTTTCCTTCAAATGGAAAGTTCTTCCAGGAAACCCTGCCATACGGCAGACTATAATTTTCAAAGATGGCATCCATGTTATATCTTATTGGGACATACTTCTCTTGACACTCTGGGACTCACTCTGTGACTGCCTTAATGTAGAAGTCACTGCAGAAGTGACATTGAGATGATTTCCACAGTTAGGTTGCAAAGATGCCATGTGCTTCCCTGCAGTGAGGAAGTCCAGGCCGCACAGAGAGGCCACATATAAGGTGTTCTGGTCCATAGCTCCTACTAAGTGCTAGCTGGCCCCCAGCACCAGCCACCAACCATGTGAGTGAGGAGACATGCCAGATGACTCTAGACCATCTGACTGCACCTTCATGAAGGACCCTGAATGAGAACCACCCAGCTGAGCCTGGCTGACCCTGAGAACTGCGAGAGATAATAATAAAATGATCATCATTGTTTCAAGCCACTAAGATTTGAGGGGATGGTTACATTGTGGTGGATCACCAGAACATCCACAAACAATGATGATGAATAACCTCTGCCTCTTGAGCTTCTCTGTTGTTGAAAACTGGAAGTACTCCATCCTCCCAAACATGCCTTCTCAGGTTCTAAAAATGTAATATCTGGGTGATTCGGTCTTGAAGTAGGATTTGAAAGCAGAAGCTCCAGTTTTCAGCAGTGGGAAGACAGGACTTCCCTGGTGGTCCTGGGGTTAAGAAACTGCCTGCCAATGCAGGGGACATGGGTTTGATCCCCGGCTGGGGAAGATTCCACAAGCTGCAGGGCAACTGAGCCCATGCACCACAACGACTAAGCTGTGCTCTAGAGTGCATGGTCACTCTTGTTGCTGCAGGAGAAGCCATGGCAATGAGAAGCCTGGACACTGCAGCTAGAGAGTAGCCCCTGCTCGCTGCAACCAGAGAAAGCCCACGTGTAGCAATGAAGACTCAGGGCAGCCACAAAACAAACAACAGAAGTGGGAAGACTGCTCCCTCACATTCCCCAGGGAGTTCTCTCCACCATTTCTACTGAGAGGCAGTTACGAGGTCATGGAAAGATCACGACCCAGACGTCAGGTAGACCCAGTGTGTTGGTCTGTTCAGGAGAACATAGCAAAATACCAGAGTCTGAGAGGCTTATAACAACAAACATTTATTTCTCACAGTTCTGGAGGCTGGGAAGTCCAAGATCAAGGCACAGACCTGCCTCTGGTTCAGAGCAGTGCCTGGAAGTTGCAATCTCACATGGCAGAAAGACACGTTTCATAAGGCCACTGTCTCTTTCTTGAGGCTCTGCCCTCATGACTTTTAATAACATCCCTGAGACTCCGTTTCCTAACACCCTACCTTGGGGGGACATAAACCATCAGAGCATCCAGGTACAAATCTCGATTCTGCCACCTCCTAGCATCAATCACTTTACTTCTTTGTGTTTGGAGAATCACAGCGACAAAATGGGAACGCTTACACCTACCTTAGTGGATTGGCATGACAATTCCAGATTCTTTATAACCAGTCTTGGCTCAGACTGTAAAGCATCTGCCTGCAATGCGGGAGACCTGGGATCAGTCCCTGGGTTGGGAAGATCTGGAGAAGGAAATGGCAACTCACTCCAATATTCTTGCCTAGAAAATCCCATGGACGGAGGAGCCTGGTAGCTATAGCCCATGGGGTCACAAAGAGACACGACTGAGTGACTTCGCTTTCACTTTTTTCATTTTTCATCCTAAAAAAGAATTTGAGGCAGATTATGGGGATGATCTATGCAAAGTGCCTTGTGATAGCTATTAAAAGTACTTGTCAAATGCTTACTAAGTGCCAGGCACAATTTAAGTACTTTGCATGTACTAACTCCCAGGTGGTGCTAGTGGTAAAGAACCGCCCACCCCTGCCAATGCAGGAGGTGTAAGAGACACAGGTTCAATTCCTGGGTCAGGAAGATCCCCTGGAGGAGGGCATGGCAACCCACTCCAGTATTCTTGCCTGGAGAATCCCACGGACAGAAAAGCCTGGCCTGCTACGGTCCATAGGGTCGCAAAGAATCAGACATGACTGAAGCGACTTAGCATATAGCACCACTTGATAGTCACAACAGTCCTGTGAGTTAAGTGCATTTTAAAGTTGGGGGAAACCAAGACACAGAGAGATTAAGTAATTTCCCCAAGGCCACATAGTCAGTAGGTAGCAGAGCTGGAATGTGAACCCAGGAAATTTGACCCTAGAATGGACTAGACCATACTGTCTCTCAGAATGGACTAGACCATATTGTCTCTCAGAATGGACTAGACCATATTGTCTCTCAGAATGGACTAGACCATATTGTCTCTCAGAATGGACTAGACCATACTGTCTCTCAGAATGGACTAGACCATACTGTCTCTCAGAATGGACTAGACCATACTGTCTCTCAGAATGGACTAGACCATACTGTCTCTCAGAATGGACTAGACCATACTGTCTCTCAGAATGGACTAGACCATACTGTCTCTCAGAATGGACTAGACCATATTGTCTCTCTGGATTAGAGGTGCTGGTAGCGTAAGTGTCCAGCCCATCCTCTTCATGAAGAACCAACATGAAGAGATCCAGGGCTTGACCCAAAGTCAAAGCAATGGTGAGATGTCCAGCACTGAGGTTGCTAATAGGAGAGACACAGTATGGATGAAGGTCAAACCCAGTGGCCTTGGCAGAGGTTTCGGGGGGAAGGGGGGGTAGGGGGTGACAGACCAGGAGGGAAGGGAACATCTGAGGAAGAGGACGTTTTCAGTATCAGGACAAGGACACCCATCTGGAGCCCTCGGGGGTGGGGGTTAAATCATCCTGGGGAGACGTGCCAAGGACACTTGACACTGAGACTGGCTCCTTTCCTTAGGCCATGGGACCCTCAGTGAGTCACCTGCCCTTGGCTTTGAAGTGCTACTAAACATTGCAGCCCCCAAATGAGAGCATGTGTACAAAATGCTCAGGAAACCAGACAGGGAAGCTACCACTCCATTTTCTAGTTAGCAAACGAAATCTTTTTTCAAGCTTCCTATAGTAAGTTTTCGGAGAAGGCAATGGCACCCCACTCCAGTACTCTTGCCTGGAAAATCCCATGGACGGAGGAGCCTGGTAGGCTGCAGTCCATGGGGTCACTAGGAGTCGGACACGACTGAGCGACTTCCCTTTCACTTTTCACTTTCATGCATTGGAGAAGGAAATGGCAACCCACTCCAGTGTTCTTGCCTAGAGAATCCCAGGGATGGCAGAGCCTGGTGGGCTGCCGTCTACGGGGTCGCACAGAGTCGGACATGACTGAAGCAACTTAGCAGCAGCAGCAGCATAGTAAGTTTTAACTGTTTTGGAGGACCACTAACTTAAAATGAATCAGGTGCTTCCTTTGCTTCTTGAACAGAGTCATTGGAATATCATTTAGCCTGTCTTCATGACTCAAGGTTAATCATTATGAACACCTGTTTCCACACTGAGCTGCACAGTGACGCTGGGCTGAGCGGGCGAGTCTTGTCTGGGTGTGACTCTGGGCCCCTGCGGGATGGCCCCAGGCTGCTGGGCTTTTGGAGTCCTCTCATAGCCCTGGATAGGTCATCAATTTCATCTCTTACTAAGCCTGTCAGCTGTCCCTTCTCTGTGCTGTCACGTCAGCCCAAAGCCGGTTCATGACACTTAGATTTGTACTCCTCATCCAATGTGACTTACAAGCCAGAGGCTCACGTTGGTTACAAATGTTCGTAAGAGCAGGGATACCTAAGTACCAGGTACCAAGGGGTTCAACTCAGCGTGAGCGTTAGCACCTGGGAGTTTATGCCATCAGTCTTGACTGTTCAGAGACCCTTGACCCGCTCCTTTTGTGAATTTTAACAGCTCCAGGTTGGGGAGGTGTTACTGTGGCTGGTGACCTGTCAAGGATCCTTTTTGATCTAGTTTGTAATTATTATTTTAAAACGTCCAACTCTTTCTTTTCGTTCCTGGAACTGGTGTTTATTGTCATTTACAGAAACTTCAGGGCCACCGCTGCTCCTACGGTCCCACAGCTTCAGTCCATGCCTCCCCAATCTTGACCCAGCCTCCCTAGATTACACCTGGTAAAGGTCTTCTAAGTGTCCCTCTGTGCCCAGCACCCAGCCAGCCACTCAGTGGAGATGCTGGAGCAGGCTGAGCCATGGTCCGGCCTTCCAGGAGCTCTCCTTTCTGGCTGGAGAGGCAAGGTTGACTCACAGGACCAGTTAGGGAACACACAGGAAGACCAGAAGTAGAGACAGGCTGGCTGTGGCCCCTGGTGGCCAGTGTGTTAGTGCAAGGGGCGGTCAGGAGGGAAGGCTGCTGGGAGCTTCAAGGAAGGCCGTGGGGAGGCCTGCAGGGCCACGTGCTGGAGGGACAGCCCTTCCTGAGCAGTGCTCAGGTTTCAAAGAACGCTGGCAGGTCTGCGGTATGGGCAGGGTTCCCTGCAAGAATGAGAGAATGTGGGCCTTGCTCCAGGAGATCTGGGGTTGGGATGGGGTGGAGAGAGAACCAGGAAACAAATGCGAGCAGAAGGCATCGAACAGAGGCAGGGCGGGACTCAGGAAGTCAAAGTCCAGGCTGGGGAGACCTAGTGCCAAGCAGGCACTGGAGGCAAGGAGGGGAGCTGAGATGTCACCTGCCCCTCGAGGAGCCCAGTATCCCAGGCGGAGCTCAGACAGAACTAGCTCAAAGTCAGGTTCCGGCAGGGGTGCCCGGTCACTCCAGCGTGTTGTAACAGGCAATTATGAAAGTGAATGTAAACAGGAAGCCTCTCATTCAGTCACCTGAAAATTGGTTTCGAACAATATTAACACTCCGTCTCTCACTGCTCAACAAAAGGAAATTCCTTTTCAAATTTACCGGCTGGGGACTTCCCTGGCCATCCAGTGGTTAAGACTTTGCCTTCCAATTCAGGAGGTGCCGGTTCAAAACTCCGTCAGGAAGCTAAGATCCCACATGCCTCATGGCCAAAAAGCCAAAACATGAAACAGATTAACAGGCTGTAGGAAGCATACTTGCACTTGCTCAGAGGAGCCAGGAGGCAGCTCCTCTTCCTCCCTCCACGACCCCCTCCCCTCAACAGAGCACACCGGTTACCGGGCAGAGACGTCTTAGGTATACTGAGGTCCCAAGGAAGGCTATGGGAAGGTTGTGCTTCCCCTGACATTGTTGGAACTCAGATGATCAGTGGACCATCCACGCCCAGGAGGCCTGGCCTCACCCCAGGGTGCTGAGGGCCTAAGAGGAAACAGTGCACTTGCATGGGGTGCGGTCCCAGTGGTGGTTCTGGCGATGGCAGGGCCCACGTGGAGTTCTGGCTGTTGCTTCAGAGACCCCAGGAGTTGAGCAGGAGGGACTGCGTGCCCACCTTGCTCCCAGAACACCCTTCGCCCTCTATTAAGTCCTCTTGGTAGACAGTCGCATGTCTACCTTTGTTCAGGTGAGGCCGCCCAGGCCTGGACCCATGCACAATTCCAGGGTCACAGAGATGCTAAGTGGCCAAGCATACTCACTCAAGCTTTCAGGCCCAAGATGACATGCAGAGGCCGCCAGGGGATGCTGATGGCAATTGTCACTGTTTGGAAAGGTACAGAGATCTCTGGGTTCCAGAAACATCGATCAGATGCGAGGGCCCGGTCAACCCGCATGTCCCTCCCAGAAAGGACCCCACCCTCAAGGCCCTGCCTCCTCCCGGCCCTCCTAGAACGAGATGTCCACAGGGAGGCGGGGAAAGCGCAGAGCACCCGGCCCGCCGCCCGCCGGGGCGCAGAGGTGGCGGACGGCGCGTTCTTGCCCAGCGCGCCCCACCGTGCGACCGGAGCGGGTACTGCAGGAGCGGGGCGACCGGCCACTTGTCCTTTACTCGCCCCGCCGGCCTGGCCGTGCCCCCAGCAGCGGACCTCCCGACTTCACAGGCTTGATCTTCACGGAGCATTACCAGGGGCAAAGAGCTGGCTTATTTTACACGATGCACCCTCCCTTGAAGGGCGCGAAAACCCCTAGCTAAGGGACAAAACGGACGGTGGAGTGACTGATGCCAAATAGAGGCAGGGGCAGGAGAGATGTGTTGGGAGGGCAAGGAGTGGGGCGTGGGGGATGACACCAGAGACCCAGGAGGACCCATCCCAGGGGACAGGGAACTTCCAGGGGGGACAGACAAGCCAGAATGGGGCAAAGATTGGAGGGAGGTGGACCTGGGCTCTAGGGCAGGGTCACCAGCAGAGCCGGGGCAGGGTAGCCCTCAAGAGCCTCCCTGAGCACTTTTCCTGGTTATTAGTGTTTCTCAAACGAAAGAGGGATAGCACCCCTGCTTCCAGAGGCATTTGATGATACACAAGGAAATCCACAAGTCGCAAGATAAACATGAGACTTCCTTGGCTGTCCAGAGGTTAAGACAGGGGGTGTGGGTTCTATCACTGGTCAGGGAGCTAAGATCCTACAAGCCTGGGTGCCAAAAAACCACAGAAGCTGTGTTGTAACAAATTCAATAAAGATTTCAAAAATGGTCCACATCAAAAAAACCTTTAAAAAACAAAAGATAATGAGGCTTACTTGCCTTTCTTGAGTTTGCTTAAGAGTTCTAAGCGGGCTCAGTGGTAAAGAATCTGTCTGCCAATGCAGGAGAAGCAGGAGACATGGGTTCAATCCTTGTGTCCGGAAAAATGCCCTGGAGGAGGAAATGAAAACCCATTCCAGTATTCTTGCCTGGAAAATTCCATGGATAGAGGAGCCTGGCAGACTACAGTCTATGTGGTCACAAAGAGCCGGACACAAGTGAGCGTGCATGCACATGTGCAAATAAATACATAAATGCATCTCTTTAAGAATGGTTATCTTATGGAACATATAATGCAGAATCCCCATGCATTTAAAGCAAAAACAGGAGACTTCCACTGCGTTTGAGCTATGGTGGGCTGCTTCAGGGTGTGTCCCCATGTATGAGGACATCATTCTGTCCATCTGCCTTGACAGGATGTCTGTGGAAATGCTGGAAAAGCCCTGGGAAGTACCTGGAAGAGAGGAGGTCAGGTGACGTTGGATACAGATCACTCTGGCTGCGCCAATGGAAGAGGGGAGCCAGGGGTCCAGAAAAGGAACTGCGCTGCTTCTAGGTCTTTGGTTTTGACCTTGGGGCTCCCTGAAAAGGTCTTGGAAACCCCCAAGAGGGCCTAGACCCCTTGAGAACTACTGAATTAAGAATAGGATCATATAAGCTACAGGCCTGTATACAGATCTGGAACCAAAAAGTAAAATTTTTTTAAAATTTAAATTTATTTAATTGGAGGCTAATTACTTTACAATATTGTATTGGTTTTGCCATACATCAGCATGAATCCTCCACAGGTGTACACGTGTTCCCCATCCTGAACCCCCCTCCCACCTCCCTCCCCGTACCATCCCCGTGGGTCATCCCAGTGCACCAGTCCCAAGCATCCTGTATCCTGCATCGAACCTGGACTGGCGATTTGTTTCTTATATGATATTATACATGTTTCAATGCCATTCTCCCAAATCATCCCACTCTCTCCCTCTCCCACAGAGTCCAAAAGACTGTTCTATACATCTGTGTCTTTTTTGCTCTCTCGCATACAGGGTTATCATTACCAACTTTCTAAATTCCATATATATGCATTAGTATACTGTATTGGTGTTTTTCTTTCTGGCTTACTTCCTGGAGTTCAGGTTCCCTTTTCTCATTTCACCCAAAGGAACTTGCCTGGCACTGAGAAGGGTTAGGGGTCCTGCTCCTGTGATGGCTGCTGAATCAGGAGACTGTAACAGGGCTGTTAAATAATTTATTAAATATGACCAGAAAAACATATTTATAGACACATTCACAAGTCATTTTCCAACATAGATATATAAAGAAAGTTGTGGTATGTTAGAGCTAGTGGGACCCTGAGAATTCTAGTCCAATTTTCTCATTTTAAAGATGGAAAAGTGGGGAATTTCCCAGAGGTCCAGTGGTTAGGATGCCATGTGTCCACTGAAGGGGGCACAGGTTCAATTCCTGGTTGGGAACTAGACATGCATGCTGGGTGGCACAACCAAAAATAAATAAATAAATAAAAATAAAGATGGAGAAGTTACAGTTCAGATAATCCAGTTCAACTGAATTCAACAAACATTGAGCACCTACCACTGCGTGGTGAGTAAAATCAAGCAGAGTAAGATGGCAGGGACTGATGGATGGTGACAGCTGGGGCAAGGGTGATAACAGAACAGATGCAAGAAGCGGTCAGAGACTAGAAATATTTGGAAGGTCGAGAACTCCTAAAAGAAAGTTGCCCAGGTCACACACAGGAAGTGACATGGCTGGGGTTCACGGCTACTGAGATCCCAGTCAATGCCTCAGTACTTTGCATTTATTATCTGTAAGTCACTGCAGCTAGGGAGGTGGGTACAATTAGTCTGGTTTTATAGATGAGGAAACTGCAGTTAAGAAGGACAAAGAGAACGTCCCAAGGTCACCCAGCTAGTAAGTGGCTGTCTCAGAACCCCACCAGCCAGACTCTAGAACCTGCTTCACAGAGGTCCAGGGCATTACCAGGGATTACCTCCTTCCTTCCCAGAAGTCTCAGTTGACACTGTCATGGGGTCAGCCCCAGGGGGGCAAAGACTGCTGTGAACACACCCCAATCTCCTGACCTGAAAGGTCCCTTTGGTGGATCTTCCATGTATATTAAATCCCCATCAATAGAGATTTCTCTGAGGGATAAGGCATCGCAGGACACTGTTATGGGCAAACAGCGATTAAATCCTGGTGAAGCTATGGGTTCCAGGACTTGAATAGGCAACCCGGGGAAGCAGAAAGCAGAGAGCTCAGAACATCACGGGAGCATGAACCCTGCCCTTCTCAGTGCAACCTCGGTTATTTGGCTAGAATAGCAAAGGGAACCTTAACCTCAAAAATTTACCATTAGAATTTGTTTAGATTCTAGATCCATGGCCAGGCCTGTGATTCATGTGACTATATTCTTCTTATTTTTTTTCTATTTTTTGGCTATGCTGCACAGCATGTGGGATCTTTGTTCCCCAACCAAGGATCAAACCTGTGTTCCCTGCAGTGGAAGCTTGGAATCCTAACCACTGGACCACCAGGCAAATCCCATGTGACTATATATATGTATATTTTTAGGCAGTTCTCAAAGTTGAAATTTTTTAGTATTCAAATGGTCAAGCTGTATAGATTGCTTTTTCAGATGTACACACAACGTATGTTTATCATAGCAAAGTTACTTGTTAATAATAAAATATGATTTCCTTAAGGACTAAAAAAGTGAAAGTGAAAGTGAAAGTGTTAGTCACTCAGTCGTGTCCGACTCTTTGTGACTCCATGGACTGTAGCCCACCAGGCTCCTCTGTTCAAGGGATTTTTCAGGCAAGAATACTGAAGTGGACTGCCATTCCCTTCTCCAGGCGAGTCTTTCCGACCCAGGGATTGAACCCAGGCCTTCTGCATTTCAAGCAGTTTCTTTACCATCTGAGCCACTAGGAAGCAAAGCACTAATTAATTAAATAGTTGATGCATATTTATAAGGGCTTTCCTGGTAGCTCTGATGGTAAAAAATCTGCCTGCAGTGCAGAAGACCCAGGTTTGATCCCTGGATCAGGAAGATCCCCTGCGGAAGGGAATAGCTACCCACTCCAGTATTCTTGCCTGGAAAACTCCACAGACAGAGGAGCCTGGTGGGCTATAGTCCATGGGGTTGCAAAGAATCGGATACAACTGAGCAACTAAGCATGCATACACATTTATGGGTAATATTAAAGATCTGACATAAATATGTAACCCTGTGACTATATTCTTAATTTGGCAGTTCTCAAAGTGGTCTAAGATCTTTTAGGGGTTCCCAAGTCTCTGTCAGGGGGATATTGAGGTCAAAAGTGTTTTCATAGTAATATTAAGATGTTAATTGCCCTTTTCACTCATTCTCTCATAAGAGTAAAGTGGAGTTTTCCAGAGGTTACATGACATGGGACATGGATAGAGAGCAAATGCAGAAGCAAATTTAGCTCTTTTCTAGCTGTTTTCTACTAAGCCAGACATTAAAGAGATTTGCAAAAGTTTAAAACCGTGCCATGCTTTTCACTCTTTTTTTGTTTGTTTTTAAAACCCTGGTTAGTTTTCATTCAAGTATTGTGTTAATATGGGTTTGCTGTGGCTATTCTAAGTGAATTAATAAAGTGTTATTGTTCAGTCGCTAAGTTGTATCTGACTCTTTGCAACCCCAGGGACTGTAGCATGCCGGGCTCCTCTGTCTTCCATTATTTCCTGGAGTTTGCTCAAACTCATGTCCATTGAGTTGGTCCTCTGCTTCCCCCTTCTTTTGCCTCCAATCTTTCCCAGAGTCCAGATCTTTTTCAACGAATCAGCTCTTTGCAGCAAGTGGCCAAATTAATTAATAAATAAACATTTTACAATTCTCAGTTTCAGTTTCTCATGTAGTATAAATCAATAAGTACAACCCACATACACATACTGGGATCCTCAATAATTTTTAAGTGTGTAAATAGGTGTACAATGTGAAGGGACAAAATGGTCAGTCTGGCTAGAGAAGTCACACTCAGAAGCCCTGCCTGTGTTTCTTCTCTGAGCACATAACGTGGTCTAACAGGTAAGTGAGAAGGAGACAGACGCAGGGAGAAGAGAAACGCAGGAAGGAGAGATATACCCAGAGGAATTGTGTCCCTGCTGCGAAGACCAAGTTGACATTACCCCGTAGTAACACATGAGGGCGCCCTTACCAGTCAGCAGATTGCACGTTGTGCTGGGTACTGGGATTACTAGTCAGGAAGGCACATCAGGCATCTGACTCTGTGCCTCCATAGTAGCTGCTGAAACTCCAGTCTCCCCTCAAGGGAGAGGTGAGGATGGAAGGACACTTCTACTGCATGGAGTCCCATAGAAGCCACAGTGCCGGAGTAGGCCACCCCAGTCAGGGCGACATCCAACACTTTTGCTCTGTGATGTCAGTTCAGTTCAGTCGCTCAGTCGTGTCCGACTCATTGTGACCCCATGGACTGCAGCACGACAAGCCTCCCTGTCCATCACCAACTCCTGGAGCTTACTTAAACTCATGCCCATCGAGTCGATGATGCCATCCAACCATCTCATCCTCTGTTGTCCCCTTTTCCTCCTGCTGTCGATCTTTCCCAGCATCAGGGTCTTTTCAAATGAGTCAGCTCTTCGCATCAGGTGGCCAAAGTATTAGAATTTCAGCTTCAGAATCAGTCCTTCCAATGAATATTCAAGACTAATCTCCTTTAGGATGGACTGGTTGGATCTCCTTGCAGTCCAAGGGACTCTCAAGAGTCTTCTCCAACACTCCAAGACTTCTCAAAAGAAGTCTTTTGCTTCTCTCAAAAGCATCAATTCTTCAGTGCTCACCTTTCTTTATAGTCCAACTCTCACATCCATACATGACCACTGGAAAAACCATAGCCTTGACTAGACGGACCTTTGTTGGCAAAGTAATGTCTCTGCTTTTTAATATGCTGTCTAGGTTGGTCATCGCTTTTCTCCCGAGGAGCAAGCGTCTTTGAATTTCATGGCTGCGGCCACCATTCACAGGCCTTCTGGAGTGGTGTGTGATGTCACAGACTGGTTTTCTTGGGTTTTGTCTCTGTCCTATCCTTGTGGTTGTCCACACCTACGACCGGTTGAATCTAATTCGATCCAGTCTTTCGAGGGAGGCAGCCCCAGGAAGAGGGCTGGCTGGGGTCAAGGATCTGGCTTTCAGATACACCTTCTTGAGGGCCAAGGGTCACAGGTTTTCACCTTTCAAAGGGCTCCTCCTGCCAGGGTCACTGACGTTATCTTAGATGAACTGCCCAGAGACAATCTGACAGGGTGAGATCCCCAAGCTTCCAGGCACTGGGCTGACATAAAGGACCCCGGAAGGGACTGAAAAGGGCACCACGGAGCTCCCTTTTCAAAGTCAGAGATGCCTTCCTTCCTACTCCAGACAGACTTAATGGGATGTCTTTGTTCATTTTTTTCCCAGCACTACTTCCTTGATTTTATTCTAGGACCATAAGATCTGGCTTTATATTGTGAGAGAAATGGTATTTCCAGAAATGTATAGTCAAAGGGTGTTAGAAAAAAAGTAAAAACAAAAGCTGTTGTCAAGAGGATATCATCAATGAAATATTTCAAGAAACTTTCCCAGACCCGACAGGAAAGTTTCTACATTGAATGGGACCATTCCAACAAAGCAGATGAAAAATTACCCACATCAAGGCAGGTCATTGTGAAATTTCAGAACACTGGGGACAGAAAGAAAAGATTTAAAAGAAAAATTCTGCTTTCAGACAAAGAAAACAGAGATCAAAATGGTTTCCTGTTTCTCAACATTAACTTTTTTTTTTTTTTTTTTTAAGGCAGTGGAGCAATATTTTCAAAATTCTAAAGGAAAACAATTTTCAATCTAGACTTCCTTATCCAGGGTTTCCCTGGTGATACAGTGGTTAAGAATCCACCTTGCAATACAAAGGACACTGGTTCGATCCCTGGTCCAGGAAGATCCTATGTGTCTCGGAGCAACTAAGCCCGTGTGCTACAACTACTGAGCCCACACGCCTAGAGCCCATGCTTTGCAATGAGAAGCCCATGCATTGCAACTAGAGAATAGCCACCACTCCCTACAATTAGAGAAAGCCTGAGAGCAGTAATGAATCTTAAGAATTCCTCACCCAGACAAACAACAAAATGCAAGGATAGAATGAAGAGTTTTCCAAGTATTCAAGTGTCAAAATATTTACCTCTAAAGCATCTTTTCTCGGGAAGCTACTGGAGCAGGGGCTGTGGTCCCCCAAACTACAGGATGAAACAAGAAAGAGGAAGACAACAGGACACTAACCAAGGCGACACATGTCAGGAATCCTGCAGTGATGGCTGCGCACAGGCCTCTGGGGGATCGTCCAGCTGGGAGCAGGGACTTCCCAGAAAGACAAAATTAGTAGGTCACCACAGGCTTCTGAACATCTTAAAAGGAGATTTATACACTTGACACGAAGTCTGGAGTTTAATTAGGGCTGAGTTCTTACAAATCTACACAAAACAAGGACAAGGATGGATTTCAGGAAAAGCACAAAAATAAGCCAGAAAGAAAAAATTACTGCATAAAAATCACACTGTATAATTCAGTTTGAATATCACTGATACAGTAATAATGTAAACACCAAATATTTATCTAACTAAAATGATCGTGTAACTGGAAACTTCCCTGGTGGTCTTGTGGCTAAGACTCTGAGCTCCCTGTACTCGGGGCCCTGGACAGGGATCCAGATCCCACATGCTGCAACTAAAGATCCTGTAACCAAGACCCAGTACAACCCCACTCCTCAAAGACAATAGACAGTCAAATCAAATTAAAATAAAATAGTGTAACTATATTTGAAGAGATAGGAAATATGTTTCTGTATAATGGGAAAGAGTGAAATCACCTTTTTAGTGAAGATACAATGAATGACATTTAAAACTGGAAAATCAAATGAGTAATACATGTTTATTATTTAGAGCTATGGTGGTAAATACTGAAAGAACCAGGTGAACACTTGGAGAAGAGGAAAGGGTGAGAACTGGGCCCAGGGACAAGGGCTTTTGGACCATGAGCATGTATAACTAATAAAAATTCAAACTGAGTTAAACACACTCCCCCATACCCTGGGGCCCCCCTCTTCTCCATTCAGTTCTCCTTGTGATTTGCCGTAAGCTTATTTCCATCGCTGTCCCTCGCCCCACATACCTATGATTCTTCAGTCTGGATTGTATATTCCATCCAGAAGCTGTCACCTCTGTCTAAAATGCATTCTCCCTCCACACCCTGCCTGACTCCCATCCACTTAATAGAAGTCACTTTAAATGCAACCTCATCCATCCTTCTACGACCCCGCCCACATCGCCCAAATAGGAATCAACTTGTCACATGCACTGAGGTCTGTCTCTCTCCACAATATGTGTCAGTGCCTGAGATTGTCTGCCCACGAGGCTGTGGGACCCTGAGAGATCCAGATACTATAGTCTCGCCTGCAGGGCCCACATACGGTGTCTGGTCCCCACTGGACTTGTTGAATATCAGCTCTTTGCATCAGTGTGTGCTCAGTCACTCAGTTATGTCCAACTCTGCGACTCTATGGACTGCAGTCCACCAGGCTCCTCTGTACATGGGATTCTCCAGGCAAGAATGCTGGAGTGGGTTGCCATTACCTCCTCCAGGATATCTTCCCTACCCAGGGATCGAACCTGTGTCTCCAGATGCATATATACAGGGAGTGATCCCAGTGAGGTAGAAATTACTAGGCAGTCAGTATAGAACTCTGAGACCCAGGTCTTATTTTCAGTAAACATCCTGCTCCATTGTCCTGAATTCCTGAAACGTGTCTTTTCAGTTCTGTTCAGTCATTTAGTCGTGTCTAACTCTTTGCGACCCCATGGACTGCAGCATGCCAGGCTTACCTGTCTATCACCAACTCCCAGAGTTTACTCAAACTCATGTACATTGAGTCGGTGATGCCATCCAACCATCTCATCCTCTGTCGTGCCCTTCTCCTCCTGCCTTCAATCTTTCCCAGCATCAGGGTCTTTTCCAGTGAGTCATCTCTTTGCATCAGGTGGCCAAAGTATTGGAGTTTCAGCTTCAGCATCAGTCCTTCCAATGAATATTCAGGACTGATTTCCTTTAAAATGGACTGGTTGGATCTCCTTGCAGTTCAAGGGACTCTTGAGAGTCTTCTCCAATACCACAGTTCAAAAGCATCAATTCTTCAGCACTCAGCTTTCTTTATAGTCCAACTCTCACATCCATACACGACTACTGGAAAAACCATAGCCTTGACTAGATGGAACTTTGTTGGCAAAGTAATGTCTCTGCTTTTCAATATGCTATCTAGGTTGGTCATAACCTTTCTTCCAAGGAGTAAGTGTCTTTTTATTTCATGGCTGCAGTCACCATCTGCAGTGATTTTGGAGCCCAAAAAAATAAAGTCTGACACTCTTTCCACTATTTTCCCATATATTTGCCATGCAGAGATGGGACTGGATGTCATGATCTTAGTTTCCTGAATGTTGAGCTTTAAGCCAACTTTTTCACTCTCCTCTTTCACTTTCATCAAGAGACCCTTTAGTTCTTCGCTTTCTGCCATAAGGGTGGTGTCATCTGCATATCTGAGGTTATTGATATTTCTCCCAGCAATCTTGATTCCAGCTTGTGCTTCCTCCAGCCCAGCGTTTCTCATGATGTACTCTGCATATAAGTTAAATAAGCAGGGTGACAAAAAGAGCCTTGACGTACTCTTTTTCTTATTTGGTACTAGTCTGTTGTTCCACGTCCCGTTCTAACTGTTGTTTCCTGACCTGCATACAGATTTCTCAAGAGGCAGGTCAGTGGTCTGGTGTTCCCATCTCTTTCAGAATTTTCCACAGTTTATTGTGATCCACACAGTCAAAGGCTTTGGAATAGTCAATAAAGCAGATGTTTTTCTGGAACTCTCTTGCTTTTTCAATGATCCAGCAGATGTTGGCAATTTGATCTCTGGTTCCTCTGCCTTTTCTAAAACCAGCTTGAACATCTGGAACATCTTGAACATCAAGTCGCCATTAACCCCACCATAGAGCTGCCAGAACTTACATAGGACTGGGAAATAGACTTTTGGAGGGCACAACAGAATCTTCTGCACTAGGACTCAGGAGAAAGGAACAGTGACCCTACAGGAGGCTTGCCTGTGGGTGTCCGGGAGTCTCTGGTGAAGGCATGGGTTGGTGGTGGCCTGCTGCAGTGTTGGGGGTATGGACTGTAGCAGAACATGCATGTGATCTTTTGAGGGAGGTCACCATTATCGTTATTACTTCCACCATAGTTTCAGTTCAGTCACTCAGTTGTGTCCGACTCTTTGAGACCCCATGAATCACATCACGCCAGGCCTCCCTGTCCATCACCAACCCCCGGGGTTTACACAAACTCATGTCCATCAAGTTGGTGATGCCATCCAACCAACGCATCCTCCGTCGTCCCCTTCTCCTCCTGCCCCCAATCCCTCCCAGCATCAGAGTCTTTTCCAATGAGTCAACTTTTTGCATGAGGTGGCCAAAGTATTGGAGTTTCAGCTTCAGCATCAGTCCTTCCAATGAACACCCAGGACTGATCTCCTTTAGGATGGACTGCTTGTATCTCCTTGCAGTCCAAGGGACTCCCAAGACTCTTCTCCAACACCATAGTTCAAAAGCATCAATTCTTCGGTGCTCAGCTTTCTTCACAGTACAACTCTCATATCCATACATGACTACTGGAAAAACAATATCTTTGACTAGATGGACCTTTGTTGGCAAAGTAATTTCTCTGCTTTTGAATATGCTATCTAGGTTGGTCATAACTTTCCTTCAAAGGAGTAAGCGTCTTTTAATTTCATGGCTGCAATCACCATCTACAGTGATTTCAGAGCCCCCAAAAATAAAGTCTGACACTCTTTCCACTGTTTCCCCATCTATTTCCCATGAAGTGATGGGACCGGATGCCATGATCTGCGTTTTCTGAATGTTGAGCTTCAAGCCAACTTTTTCACTCTTTCACTTTCATCAAGAGGCTCTTTAGTTCTTCTTCACTTTCTGCCATAAGGGTGGTGTCATCTGCATATCTGAGGTTATTGATATTTCTCCTGGCAATCTTGATTCCAGCTTGTGCTTCCTCCAGCCCAGCGTTTCTCATGATGTAGTCTGCATATAAGTTAAATAAGCAGGGTGACAATATACAGCCTTGACGTACTCTTTTTCCTATTTGGAACCAGTCTGTTTTCCATGTCCCATTCTAACTGTTGCTTCCTGACCTGCATATAGGTTTCTCAAGAGGCAGGTCAAGTGGTCTGGTGTTCCCATCTCTTTCAGAATTTTCCACAGTTTATTGTGATCCACACAGTCAAAGGCTTTGGAATAGTCAATAAAGCAGAAGTAGATGTTTTTCTGGAACTCTCTTGCTTTTTCGATGCTCCATTGGATTCCTCTGCCTTTTCTAAAACCAGCTTGAACATCTGGAATTTCATGGTTCACGTATCGCTGAAGCCTGGCTTGGAGAATTTTGAGCATTATTTTACTAGCATGTGAGATGAGTGCAATTGTGCGGTAGTTTGAGCATTCTTTGGCATTGCCTTTCTTTGGGATTGGAATGAAAACTGACCTTTTCCAGTCCTGTGGCCACTGCTGAGTTTTCCCAATTTGCTGGCATATTGTGTGCAACACTTTCACAGCATCATCTTTCAGGATTTGAAATAGCTCAACTGGAATTCCATCACCTCCACTAGCTTTGTTCATAGTGATGAACAAAGGCCCACTTGACTTCACATTCCAGGATGTCTGGCTCTTGGTGAGTGATCACACCATTGTGATTATCTGGGTCGTGAAGACCTTTTTTGTACAGTTCTTCTTTGTATTCTTGCCACCTCTTCTTAATATCTTCTGGCAACCCACTCCAGTACTCTTGCCTGGAGAATCCCATGGAGGGAGGAGCCTGGTAGGCTACAGTCCCTGGGGTTGCAAAGAGTCGGACTCGACTGAGCGACTTCACTTTCACTTTCTGTTAGGTCCATACCGTTTCTGTCCTTTATCAAGCCCATCTTTGCATGGAATGTTCCCTTGGTATCTCTAATTTTCTTGAAGAGATCTCTAGTCTTTCCAATTCTGTTGTTTTTCTCTATTTCTTTGCATTGATTGCTAAGGAAGGCTTTCTTATCTCTCCTTGCTATTCTTTGGAACTCTGCATTCAGATGCTTATATCTTTCCTTTTCTTCTTTTCACAGCTATTTGTAAGTTTGAAAGTGAAAGTGAAGTTGTTCAGTTGTGTCCAACTCTTTGCGACCCTGTGGACTGTAGCCCTCCAGGCTCCTTCGTCCATGGGATTCTCCAGGCAAGAATACTGGAGTGGGTTGCCATTTCCTTCTCCAGGGGATCTTCCCGATCCAGGGATCAAACCCAGGTCTCCTGCATTGCAGGCAGACGCTTTAACCTCAAATTTGTAAGTCTGGCCCCAGATAAATAGCAGGGAGGGAACACAACTCCACCCATCAACAGAAAATTGAATTAAAGATTTACTGAGCATGGCCCCGCTCATCAGAACAAGACCCAGTTTCCCCCTCAGTAGGTCTCTCCCATCAGGAAGCTTTCATAAGCCTCTTATCCTTCTCCATCAGAGGGCAGACAGACTGAAAACCACAATCACAGAAAACTAACCAGTCTAATCACATGGACCACAACCTTGTCTAACTCAGTGAAACTATGAGCTATGCCGTGCAGGGCCACCCAAGACGGATGGGTCATGGTGGAGAGATCTGAGAAAACGTGGTCCACTGGAGAAGGGAATGGCAAACCACTTCAGTATTCCTGCCTTGAGAACCCCATGAACAGTATGAAAAGGCAAAAAGATAGGACACTGAAAGATGAACTCCCCAGGTCGGTAGGTGCTCAATATGCTACTGGAGATCAGTGGAGAAATAACTCCAGAAAGAATGAAGGGATGGAACCAAAGCAAAAACAGCACCCAGATGTGGATGTGACTGGTGATGGAAGCAAGGTCTGATGCTGTAAAGAGCAATATTGCATAGGAACCTGGAATGTTAGGTCCATGAATCAAGGCAAGTTGGAAGTGATTAAACAGGAAATGGCAAGAGTGAATATCGACATTTTAGGAATCCAGGAACTAAAATGGACTGGAATGGACTGGAATGTGATTTAAGGAAGAATATAAAAACTGCTGTAAGTCCCACCTGGGGGATACTCTACCAGATCTCAGGGTCTATGCTGAGAGCTTTGTACTTTAGACTCTGATGCTGGGAGGGATTGGGGGCAGGAGGAGAAGGGGACGACAGAGGATGAGATGGCTGGATGGCATCACTGACTCGATGGACATGAGTCTGAGTAAACTCTGGGAGTTGGTGATGGACAGGGAGGCCTGGCGTGCTGCAATTCATGGGGTCGCAAGGAGTCGGACACGACTGAGCGACTGATCTGATCTGATTCGCTTGAGTGTTTGTTTGTGTGTTCATGGATTCCATTCTTTGGCTGTGGACAAGAACTCAGATTCCCCTCTCATCAGTAGCTCCAAAAACTTGGCCTTCAAGGCTAGCTGGCTGTGATTTCTTCCTGTCCCACCTTCCCCTGCTGGATTGGCCAACAAGCTCCAGGCAAGATGCCCCCTACTCATTGGCCAATCGCTGCATTCGAGCTCACAGCCCCATCCCTCCACTTCTGTAAACTTCTAAGGCAAGTTGGTACAGGAGGAGGCAGATTTACTAGAAAAAGGTGGGGGATGATTCATTGAGCTATTACTACATGTTCTCCCAGTGTTTTCTCCTCCCATTATAAGCCTGAGGGAATTTTACTAAGCAGACCTGAAATGCCTTTAACAAAAGTCCAAAGTCAAGAACAGTAAAAAATCCGCCTATAATGCAGGAGACCCGAGTTCTATCCCTGGGTTGGGAAGATCCCCTGGAGAAGGGAATGGCAACCTACTCCAATATTCTTGCCTGGAGAATCTCATGGAGAGAGCAACCTGGCGGGCTACAAATACTCGGACATTACTGCATGACTAACACTTTCACTTTCAAGCTCAAGGAAGAGCTTTGCTGGTGTCCTGCAGAGGGTGCCTTCGAGAGAAGGGCTGAAGAGAGGTTCTTCGCCCAGGCTGAAGGAGATCCCAGCCAGGCCTGTGAACACAAGGCCAGCCCCGTGGCGCACCTGGGCCTCCTGGACTCTGGGGCCTGGGCCTTTCTGCCCTGCCAGACACTCCTGCGCTGGGAGCAGAGAACACACAGCGCCCCCCCGACCTGAAGGCTCACTGCCTGAGCGAGTGGGTGTCCCAGCCCTCAACAGTGCCAGAAGCTTCCAGAAATTTCCACACTTTCTCATCTCCAACAACGGAGTTAATCACATAGTAAAGTTAACGCGTGGCTTCAGTACAGCTTTCCCTGGTGCTCGGATGGTAAAGGATCGGCCTGCAACATGAAGACCCAGGTTTGATCCCTGGGTCGCAAAGATCTCCTGGAGAAGGGCATGACAACCCACTCCAGTATCCTTGCCTAGCTAATTCCATGGTCAGAGGAGCCTGGTGGACTACAGTCCATGGGGTCAAAAAGAGTCAGATACGAATGAGTGACTAACTCTTTCACTTTTTCTTTCTTTCATACAGCTCTGTGTGACTGGGGCTTTGAAGCCATGTGACAATGTGTAGCAGTTTTCCCTGCATGATGTGGTTGTGAGGGTCTCAGAGAAAGCAGTGCCACGGTGTATCTCCAGAAGGAATTATCTTCTGATGGTGTATCACTCACCATCATGGTGGTGTCCTGGTTGATGGCTATGCCTCCAGCTATGGCAGGAGGGCGCCTGCAAAGGCGGCCGAGTCCCACTGGGGTCTGACAGCACACAATGGTGGGTATCGTTGTCCAGACTCGCTCCCCGGGGAATGTCAGCCTGGCCTTGACCAGCACACACAGTACCTTTGAGAGAATCAGAAACAGGCGCCCTGTCTGGGCAGATGAACTGTGAAAAGGCACCCCTCCCCCGCTCAGGAGCAGGGCTTGACAGATGGGACCTAGGTTGAATTTCAGCCTTGCTCCATGGCCAGGCACTTTTGAACAATGGCCCTGGACGTGAGTGAAACACTGTAGGAGAGCCAGAAGTGCAGAGAAGAGAATGGAATTGTCATGGCAAAGCAACTTGATCAGAGCAAGATGTTTTTAAAATCTAAGAAAGTATGAAGAAGAAAATTGACATCACTCATATTCTCAGGATTTGATGTTGAAGCCTTAGAAAATTTGATGCAGAGAGAAGTCAGATCCAAAGTGTGTTTTGGGCTTCCCTGGTGGCTCAGATGTTAAAAAAATCTGCCTGCAATGCAGGAGACTTGGGCTTGATCCCTAGGTTGGGAAGATCCCCTGGAGAAGGGAATGGCTACCCACTCCAGTATTCTTGGGCTTCCCTGGTGGCTCAGCTGGTAAATTATCTGCCTGCAATGCGGGAGACCTGGGTTCGATTCCTGGGTTGGAGAGATCCTCTGGAGAAGGGAATGGCTACCCACTCCAGTATTCTTGCTTGAAGAATTCCATGGACAGTGGAGCCTGACAGGTTAGAGTCTGTGGGGTAACAAGAGTTGGACACAACTGAGTGACTAACACTTTCACTGTCTTCACAGCATCCTTTAACATCCTTTCATTGGATGACGACCTGATCTCAAAGTTCAAAAGAAAAAAAAAAAAAGACTATTTCTTGGACATCCTCTCTGCTCCATTATTACCCCTGAGGAAGAAAAGTCTCAGTGTGTAGACATGGACAGTTGTTTCTGCCCCTCTGTCCATGCAGCTGCTGCCCTAATCCCCCCGTCAGCCCTCTGCTCAGAGACCTGCCTGCCTTTGGCAGCATCCTCATGAGCTGCTTCTGCAGCTCCGATGAGAGCTGCTATATGTTATTTCTCTCTGACAGTTGCTCCTGATATAGGTCCCATGATACCCCTTCCCAGTAGCCTAACTTTTTCAACATCCTTTTGACTGGCTCAAGACTTTGAGCTCAAGACTGGCTCAGATCAGATCAGTCACTCAGTCGTGTCTGACACTTTGCGACCCCATGGACTGGAGCACGACAGGCCTCCCTGTCCATCACCAACTCCCGGAGTTTACTCAAACTCATGTACATTGAGTTGGTGATGCCATCCAACCATCTCATTCTCTGTCGACCCCTTTTCCTCCCACCTTCAACCTTTACCAACATCAGTGTCTTTTCAAATGAGTCAGCTCTTTGCATCAGGTGGCCAAAGTATTGGAGTTTCAGCTTCAACATCAGTCCTTCCAATGAACACTCAGGACTGATCTCCTTTAGAATGGACTGGTTGGATCTCCTTGCAATCCAAGGGACTCTCAAGAGTCTTCTCCAACACCACAGTTCAAAAGCATCAATGCTTCGGCATTCAGCTTTCTTCACAGTTCAACTCTCACATCCATACATGACTACTGGAAAAACCATAGCTTTGACTAGACAGACCTTTGTTGGCAAAGTAATGTCTCTGCTTTTGAACATGCTATCTAGGTTGATCATAACTTTCCTTCCAAGGAGTAAGTGTCTTTTAATTTCATGGCTGCAGTCACCATCTGCAGTGATTTTTGAATTACTTTAATTATCAAAAAATTAAAGTCAGCCACTGTTTCCACTGTTTCTCCATGTATTTGCCATGAAGTGATAGGACCAGATGCCATAATCTTAGTTTTCTGAATGTTGAGCTTTAAGCCAACTTTTTCACTCTCCTCTTTCCCTTTCATCAAGAGGCTCTTTAGTTCTTCTTCACTTTCTGCCATAATGAAGACTGGCTCAAGACTTTTTTTAATGGCCCTGCCATTATCTTAAAGGTCTTAGCTGATGTCAGAAAGTGATCACAATAGAGGAAGGAAAAATATCACACACGGAGGAGGGTTTGAAGGACTGTGAGGTTCTCAAGAAGTGGAAATGGCAGAAGAAGGATATTTCAGCCTGAGCAGTGGAGAGGGACCCTGGGGACAGGCTGAGGGAGCCCTGAGCAGAGGTTCAACACAGCCAGCCTCACCTGCATGCAAAGGTCACACAGCTGCTCGCCCCACCTGTGGACGGGATTGTACCTGAGGCTGGTGCCCAAGAACATTAATCCTTCCATGGTGGGGGAGTGTTTGCAAGCGGCTTCTGACACCAGTGGTGACAGCTTATACTCACCTTTAGGGGTCCTTCCTTCCGCTCTCATCCCTTTCTTCCTTGCTTCCCTTCCTCCCTCCCTCCTTTCTCTCTCCTTTCTTTCTTTCTGTCTTTCTTTCCTTCATCACCAGAAGGGGCCCTTGAATCCCACAAATATAATATGACTATTGTTCTTGGGGAAAACGGTAAAGTTATTAACTAGTAAAGGACTATGTATGGATGCGCTGAACTGTATCACCAAAGTTCTGGTGATGTGTGTATGTGTGCGTGTTGGGGGAATGAGCCCAGAAAGAAGGGGTGAGAAAAGCCTGGAAGCTTGTAGCATAGATGACAACACTGTATCTTGACTGTCTCTTGTTCTGAGGAAAAGCGTGATTGCTGAAACAGGAAATATTGCACCAAAACTTCTGTGATTTTTTTTTTTTAAAGCTTTTTCTTCAGGAAGACAAAAATTCAACATACATACAAAACCACAGCCTTGCTAACAGATAATTGCACAACTTTGCTTTGAGCTACAAGACTGATTCTGGAAAAATACAAATATTATACAAGCTACTCTATCAGCAAGCATAAATTAATTATAAATGAATAGTTGATATGTGTAAGTTGATATGTTCACTACACTGTGTCCATTTGACTACTGCCCAGGCTGGTGCTCTGCATGTGTGTGGTGACAGCTGGCCACCCCTCATGGAGAGGGCTCTTGGGGGCAGGGAAGGCAGGATGAGGGCACAGAAGAGGCTGAGGGGGCTGCTCTGAGCACCAAAGCACAACATTCACTACACTGTTTAAAAATTTAAAAGAATTCATAGACTTCTTGAAACTCATCCAGGGACCCCACGTTAAGAAAAACAAAAGCCAGAGAAAACTCTTTCTTCCATGGAAAACAGCGTCATAAATCATTCACATCAACAAGTCTTTATAAGAAAAAAATATGAAAATGATGTTTGGTAATTTTGGTTTTAATTAAAAAATTAAACTTGATTATGTTGAAAAGTTAATCTTTTTCAAATACTATCACATCCTAGGAGAAGTGGTGAAGAAAGCAGGAGTTTAAACATCTATCAGAAAGGTTCTCAGGACTGCCCTGGTGGTCCAGTGTTAAGAATCCTCCTTCCAGTGCAGGGGACTCAAGTTTGATCCCTGGTCAGGAAGCTAAGATCCCACATGCCGTGGGGCTCTACTCGACTCTGTGGAGCCTGCTGTCTCTAGAGCCCATGTGCCACAACTAAGACCCAATGCAGCCAAATGAATAAATATTAAAAAAGAAAGAAATGACATTTAAAAAAACAAGAAAGGTTCTCATTCTACCAGGACAAGAGACTGGATCCCCAGTTCCGTGTTGTGTGACAGTGCCAGCTGCAATCAGAATTTTTTTCACCAGAGTAAATCAGCAAAGATTTATTGAAAAAAAAAAAAGTAAACAAACCCAGGTTATCTGATTCCAAAGCCTGCTTTTATATTTTTTCAGTTTACCACAAGTACCAAATTAGGCAGATCTTTTAGTTGTTTAATAACTATAATTAAATTGTTGAACTATAATCAAGGGGTATAATTTAAAAACAAAATCATTGCATTCACATTCTCAGAACTGTGCTGAAGGGAAGGCTTAGGAGGAGATAAAAAAAACATTCTGATCACAGAAAAGGGACACAGACAGGCAGCGAGTAGGACAGAGCGGTCTGTGATGAAAGGGAGAGAGCTGTAGCTACATGTTCAAGTGTGCAGACCTGGCAACCCTTGATGGCTTCCTGGAAGAGGCCATGATAGGACCTTAAAGGCCAAGGAGGGTTTGTTGGCAAACCCTTTGCTGGCAAAGAAGTGGCTTTAAATGTGTCCTTTCTCTTTGCCAAGCCTGAGGCTTCCTGTCTGACACATAAAGGGGTGATAACAGATTCCTCTGAGGGCCATTCCAGCTCTAAACTCTAAGACTGATCAACAGAAGAATGGATAAAGAAGATGTGGTGCATATATACAATGGAATACTACTCAGCCATGAAAATGGACAAAATAACGCTACTCGCAGCAACATGGTTGGACCTAGAGATTATCATACTGAGTGAAGTAAGTCAGAGAAAGATAAAAATCATATGGTATCACTTACATGTGGAATCAAAAAAATGGTACAAAAGAATTTATTTACAAAACAGAAATAGCCACAGGTATAGAAAATGAACTTATGACTGGGGTAAACTTAAGTCGGGGGAAGGATAAATTGGGAGACTGGGACTGACATATACACACTGCTACATATAAATTAGATGACTAATAAGGGGCTACATGGGAACGTTACTCAGTACTCTGTCATGGCCTATATGGGAAAAGAAGCAAAAAAAGTGGGTCTGTGTATAACTGACTCACTTTGGTTGCACCTGAAACTAACACAGCATTGTAAATCAACTATGTGTGTGTGAGTTGCTCAGTTGTGTTTCTTGCGACCCCATGGACTGTAGCTCACCAGGCTCCTCTGTCCATGGAATTTACCAGGCAAGAGTACTGGAGCGAATAGCCATTCCCTTGTTCAGGGCATCTTCCCAACCCAAGGCTCAAACTTGGGTCTTCTACATGGCAAGCAGATTTTTTTACTGTCTGAGCCACCAGGGAAGCCTATGCTGCTGCTGCTAAGTCGCTTCAGTCGTGTCCGACTCTGTGCGACCCCATAGACGGCGGCCCACCAGGCTCCCCCGTCCCTGGGATTCTCCAGGCAAGAACACTGGAGTGGGTTGCCATTTCCTTCTCCAATGCATGAAAGGGAAAAGTGAAAGTGAAGTCGCTCAGTCGTATCTGACTCTTCGCGACCCCATGGTCTGCAGCCTACCAGGCTCCTCCGTCCGTGGGATTTTCCAGGCAAGAGTACTGGAGTGGGGTGCCATTGCCTTCTCCAAGGGAAGCCTATACTTCAATAAAAATTTTAAAATTCCAAGACTGCCCAAAGGAACAGCATAAGCAGAGGCCCTGAGACTGGATTGAGCCACAATGAATTGATGGCTCACCCAGCTCAGGGCCATGGGTATGTCTCAGGAGATTAGAGGGAAGACTACGTAAATGTTAAAGCAACTGAACTCGATGCTCTAGGCAGTGGGAGCCAGTGTAGGTCCTAGAGGAGGGGGATAGTCACACGTTTAATTACTCCGCCTCTCACCACTCCTTCTGCCCATTCCTTTCTGCCTTGCTGAGCTCTGGCGCTGAGCTGGTCATGTTCATCTGCCCCTGGGCACCTCCAGCTCCACCAGGTTCCTGAGGTTTCCCCTCCTACTATCTCTCCTATTGCCCTCCAGGTCCAGTTGCCTGCTGCAGCTAGTCTTCGGATGTCCTTAACTTTGTATTGCCAGGAAAACAAAGCAAAACATGATTCCCCATTAGATTTGAGCTTTAGAGAAATAACTATTACCTGGAAACTGTGGTTTGCCTCTTGGTGGGCATCGAACCAAAAGACAACTAAGTCAAAGATCAGGAGAAGGAAAGATTTATTACTACTTGCAGCAAGCAAGGAGAATATGGAAATCTTTCCCAAAGCAATGGTTCCCTGAACAGTACGATTGGGGAAGTTTTAAGCTAAGGGTACATGTATATTCATGAAGGAGCTTGGGCAGTAGCAAGAGTCCAAGCTTTAGTTGATTGAGGTCCTGAGGGTCAGAAAATGCCGACATCACCATCCTTTAGGTTGCTGTTGATCTGGTGGTTGAGTGACCAAGTGGGGATTGAAATTCTTCAAAACAGCTCAAGACAGTCCTTCAGGCTAGTTTTCATCATTAAAACAGACCTGAGAGTCCTTACAAATGATTTATCTTTGCTACTGTTACTTCTCTCACCTGATAAATTTGTCATTTTGTTCTCCTCCCCTGGTGGCTCAGATGGTAAAGAATCTGCCTGCAATGTGGGAGACTCAGGTTCGATTCCTAGGTGGGGAAGATCTCCTGGAGAAGGGCCTGGCAACCCATTCCACTAGGTGGGAAACATCACTAGGTATTCTTGCCTAGAGAATCCCATGGACAGAGGAATCTGGTGGGCTACTGTCCATGGGGTCACAAAGAGTCGGACACGACTCAGAGACTGAGCATGCAGGCATACACACACGCACACTGACCTGTACACATATCCACCGGCTTTCCTGAGGTTCTGGGCGTTGCAGCAGCAGCAGGCCCTGCCCCTTACAGACAGCGAGGCTTTGCCCCCAGCCCAGGTCAGTCAGCACACACTACCTCCTGCTGCTGCTGCTTCTGGCAATACATGATCCCTGGAGGCCCCAGGGGAGCCTCATGTCAGTCAAGATGCTGGGTTACCTGCATGGGCCCAGACTCATTCAGCCTGTGCCCGAGAAGGACAGCTGAACAGACTCAGCCTCCCCACAGGCCTGGATGTCTAGGAGGAGACCTTCTTGATGCCCGAAGCATCGTGCCTAGAGGCAGCTTCGGACAGTGGAGCATCCCTGAATCCCTAGATGTGAATCTCAGCTCTGCCCACCCGTTGGCTGGGTAGCCTTAACTGTTCTGAGTTTATCTCCCCATCAGTAACTTGGAGATATTCTCAGCCCCAAACTCCCTGGGGAAGAATATGTATGTAAAAATTTTGAAGGTATTTAAAAAATAGAATTTATTTGTAAATGTTTCATCATATATGCCTGTCTCCCCCTGTGAGACTATGAATCCTTGAGGCCAGAAATTGTATCTGCCCAGGGCCCCACAGAGGGCAGGGCTCGGAAACATCAAAGGAGCAGCGGGTGTTGGGCTGCGTTCACCCCCGACAAAGATTGCAGAATCAGCAAGAGTGTTCTTTCCCTGAGTTAAGCTTCTGGGAGGGAGAGGGGCCAGATGCAGACCTTTATCAGCCCTGAACCCTAAGGGTGAAGAATGAGAGAGTTAGCACCACCCTTTGGATGATCTTTTCCAGCTGTCAGTATTCCCCGCCCCTATCTTTTGTGTGGATGTGAGCCAGCTTGGCTGATGCATTAAATGTAAGCTTTATCTATGTATTACACGACCCAGTGCTGGGAGATGGGGCTGGGACAGCGCATTTCTGGGGCAGGAGAGCTCCTCCCAGACAGCAGTCAGGCCTGCCCGCAGCCCTCTGGCACTTTCTGCCCCTCGGAGAGCCAGGACTGCTCCTCCAGGGCCGCAACTTGGCAGAACCCTCCCGATTGTGGCTGGTTTCCTCTGGTCTCAGACCACTCACCAGTTCTAGGATGCCCCGGGCCAGAACCCCGGGAGTTTTAAGCTGGGTTATAAAAAGGGTAGAGGTGAAGGAGCACCCATTCAGGGAGCCCAGAGGGACAGCTCAGACACCCCTCCTCCCTGGTGACTGTGGGGCTTCTGAAGCCCCTGGTTCTACTGCTGGGCCAGCTGACTCCTGGTTTGACGTCAGGCTGGGTATGGGCTCCATCACTGGCCACCCAGCACAGGCCCCCCTGGGCTTGGCAAAATAAACATAGTCAGTGACACCTGGCCACACAAGGCCAGACCCCTCCTGGCCTCAGACCTCCGGGGCTCCCCAGGCCCACATCTCACTGAATTCAATGTCTGAAGCCAGGTCAGGCTAGGACACTGGCAAACCGGTGTAAACCAGGGAGGGTCAGAAACACCTTGAAAATCACAGGGTCCATCCCTCTGCCACATGATCACCAGCCAGAGACAAATCCCCATCCGTATCCCAGATAAGCTGCCCAGGTGACATCATCTAGAGGAATAACTTAAACTAATGCAACAGAGGAAGTTTCTGGAATGTATGAAAGGTGTTTTGCTTTTCTTTCTATTAATATTTCACAGATAGTAGCTTATTATTGGGAAGATTGGATCTATCCGCTATGAAATTTAAAAAGCTGAATTGTGCTGTGGATCAACTCAGATCTTGCGGCAAATGGAGAAAGTGTTTCGATAAAGTCAAGAATTACGGGCATTGAGAGAGTGAAGTTTGAGTGTGTCTTCAAGCTGGAGGGGCCACCCACCACTCCATCTTGGTGGTTCCTCTAGAGTTGAGCAGCCTGACCATTACCTTGGTAAGAACAGAAGAGACTCCTCTTATTATTAATACTATAATAATGATATCCAATTTACAATGGCATCAATTTATTGTTAATACAATTTATAAGTTATGGTAATATTAATATAATAAAGATAGATGCTGAGCCAAAAAAAAAAAAAAAGAATTCTGGACTCATATAGAGGGAACCAGGGGTGTTTTGAGGACACTTCCGAGGCTGGTGTCCAGGGCAGCATACTTTCACATCTGTTGTTAAGTGGACTTGAGCCATGACATAGAGATATTCTGCATTGTCTCTGTTTGGTTGTTTTAGCAACGAGTTGTCTTTCTGCGGCCACACGTCAGGGCCCTGAGGATCTGTGCTCAGCGTGGGCCTTCAGGGGGCCATAGCTCTGAGGGCAGCTGTGTGTGGTTGTAGCCCTGCTGGAGGGCTGGAGGGGTCCCACTGACGATGGCTGAAACAGTCCCTGGAGTGTGTCATCCTGGACTCATTCAGGTGTCTGGTGGGACTTTCGAGTGACATGTCTCATAGGATGGCGAGGTCCCTCCCACAGCCTCCTAGGCTTGTTTCGGGAAGGCCGCTGGGGATCACGCAGTCTTTCTTTCCCCTGAAATTTGGGGGCTCTCTCGTTCAGCAGTAGCTGCTCATCCCCGGCCCCCATTCTCTTGCATCAGGGGGGCTGGTTTTATTAGTTGACATGAAATAAACAGAGAACTACAGAGAACTGGCAGAGAACTTACAATTGGAGGTCTGCAACCAGACCAGTCATGTTCAAGTCCCCACATGTCAAGGGGAGGAGAGCGTTTTTCTAGAAGGAAAAGGAAATTGGGAGGGCTGTAGTAAGTAAGGAGTCCATGGCTTTTCATGGGCTGAGTCCTTACTAGGAAAAAAGAGCAGTCTTTCTTCTTCCTGTTCAGCTGTGCTATGGTTGCAGAACCAGAGAGCTGTCCCTTCTGGTCTCCAAACTCAGTTAATTGAAATGTCTGTTTATTAATTTTTTTTACCTATTCTGTTGCCACCCCTTCTCTACCCTGATCTGCCCCGGGGGGCTGACAGATACTGACTGCGCCGCTCATGTGTCCCTGCTCCCTGGCTTCTCCTTGCTTTGGGGCGGCGCTCACAGAAGACAGCAGAGCAGGAGGAGAGAAAGGACTAGGTATTCACCCCCATCTTTACACACACATCCACACACACACTCTTTTGCAGGTGACACAGTTCCCTGCCCTGATCCCTTCAGCCTAGAACTACTCGTACTTCCTCTGATGCTAGGTCTATGGGCTTAAAGATTTTTTTTTTTCATTAGAGTATGGTTGATTTACAATGTTGTGTTAGTTTCAGGTGTACAACAAAGTGATTCAGTTACAAGTTATACATATACAAGTATCTATTCTTTTTCAGATTCTTCTCCCATTTAGGTTATTATAGAACATCGAGCAGAGTTCCCTGCGCTATCCAGGAGGTCCTGTTGCTTATCTGTTTTATATATAATAGTTTGTATGGCTCTAGGCGTTTTGACATCCCTTTGGCTCCCTTGATTCCATCCACACTGCTGACCAGTCTTTTAATTCTTTTCTGTTAAACCTTTGTGAATTCCAGCCAGGAAGGCAGCCTCAGAGAGGCCTCACTGCCCTCATAACACACTGGACACCTCAGGGCCTCCACAGTGGTTCAGGAAAAGCCCTAGGCTGAAGGCTGGGTCTCAACTGTTGGGCAGTGTTGATGCTATCAATTGCATTTCTCAGATTTCCCTTCCCCCTGGAACTCTGGTGTCTGATAATCTGAGAAGTTTTGGAAGCTGCTTTTTCTGCCTGGGCCTGTCTGCACACAGTGGTCATCGTCCCTCTAATTCTAAGACCTTTCTAGTCACTAGATGTTTTGGCAAAATCATCATAATCTTTCCAAGAGACAAGACCACCGGATGTATGTCAGGACCCTGGGAAGTTATGGCACCACCTTGACCATCATCATCATCACCATCACTTCAAAAACATGACCAGCATAGCATGGGTGGTTTAATTTGTGTCACATGCAGCAGAGGCTGGGGTAAACTACCAAGGGAACTCTAAACCTTGGGCTCCTGCAAACTGGAAGCTGAGAGTTGGCTCGCTTTCCACCAGACTGAATTGTTCTAGACCCGACTCCATTCTCAAATGCCATTTTCTCTGTGAGGTGTCCCTTCCTTGGCAGAATCAATTATAGATTGTGACCCCACGGTGTCTGGGGACAGATCACACTGTGTTAGTCACTGACTTTCCTGCGGATCCCCATCCTCTCAGTCAGCACTTGGATCAGGCAAGTCCACATTTTCTAGATGTTCACTGAGTGTGTGTTACAAAACGTGCCTCAGATTTAGTTTGTTCAGGATCAAGGCCGAGAAATTCATCCAGACCGTTTCATTTGCCTTTCCTGAAGACCAGTGGGAAGCAGAAACACTGTAGAACTTTATTTTCTTTCTTTCTTTTTTCCTTCTTTCCTTTCTTTCTTTCTATTTTTGGCCATGCCAGGAGGCTTGAGAGATCTCAGTTCCCTGACCAGGGGTGGAACCCATGCCTCCTACAGTTAAAAGTGTGGAGTTCTAACCACTGGACCACCAGGGAATCCCCCCCCAGGATTTTCAATGGTTGGAAAACGAGCCCACGTCACAGGAATGTCCTTTGCTGAGATTAGTAAGCAAAAGAAACACCTGGCCTCAAGTCAGGGGGTGTTGGCTGAAATCCAGGCTCCACGGCTTATCGCTGGGCAACCCTCAGCAACTGACTTAAGCTCTCACCTCTCAGTCTCTTCATCTGCAATAAGAACTGAATGCAAGAATGGATGCAGAGAGCATGGCCCCACAAGGAAGTATGGTAAGAACAGGAGTCCCCTAGGTGAGTCCTAGGATTGCAAATCCTGCAGAAGCTGCACAGTTAGAAGGGATGGCGTGCCCCCCTCCCCACCCAGGAATATGTTTGGCAAAATGAGAGATGGACTGTTTGGTTGGGCTTTGGATTTTCCAAGTAAAGTACACAGACAGCCCCCAGTTTAGAAGAGGGAGGAATTGGAGAGAGAGCTCGCTGGAGCTGATTGGTTGGAGAGGCAAAGGAGGAGATTTGGGAGGCAGAGAGAAGGAAGAGGAACTGCTCTGGGGAGAAGAGCTTAGGGAGGAATAGATTTATAGCAGGCATTTCTGAGTGAGTGCAGGATAACATCTCTTCACTTTGAAAGCCTCAGTTAGACTTATTCTGGGCACCAGTGTCTTGGTGGTGGATATGCCATTTAAGGGGCTCCAGAGATGAGCTGAGACTGGCCACAAGGGAAATGAGATGAAGAACATGAGACTGTCCCCAAAGCTCTGGTCACACTGGACTACACAGGGGCTAGGCTGGACTGATTTGGCAGGCATGTAACAAAGGAGCATAACAGCCTTCATCCCCATGGATTCAAAGCCCATTTGACCCCCTCTCTCCCTGGAGCACAGGTATCGAGTAGGGGGTCAGAGCTTGAGTCTTCTTGCAGACACTTAGACTCATGTCCATGGAAGATTCCGGCCAGTCAATGAAAGAGTGAGCTTCTAAGTACTGAGTCCTAACACTTGCAATTCCTCTGTATCTGAGTGTATGGGTGGCAAAGTTTCCTACAGGAAGAAAAGCCAGTTTTAGGAAGAAAAAATAGAGCTCATCCAAGATGAAGTAGGTTTTTGTAGCTCTGAGAGAAGGAAGGATGATGAAACTCACATTCTCAGAAGGCCTTTAAAAACATGAGTTCATCATGGTTTAATAAGCCAGGTTATTAATGATCTGAGTTATAAGAAAATGGTTAATATAGATTTCATTTCCATAGGCCCTTGGGATAGTGTCTTGATGTGTGAATATAAATATACAGCGTTTGCCGTCCTGGGAATGGTCTTACCACCAATCAATAATGAAGTCACAGTGTAGGGCCAATGTAGAAGGGGCTGTTCTACATCATAGCTCCCTGTGCCCCCACTTGCCTCCATCTCTGATGGTTTGAACACTCTTTTATGGTTTCTGTTCACCTGACTCATTCCTTCCCTTTGCCTGCTGACTGCTCACCGAAGTAAGAGGAGCAGGAGTACTGGATGCCAGTGAGAACTAACATTCACTGACATTCATAGTCTTTCATAACATTCGTAGTCTTTCATGCGGCAGGCACTGTGCTAAGTGATCTGTGCACGGTCCATGCGTATTGCTTGAGGAAGGTGGTGTGTTGTCCACGGTTAGGTGCAAGGATCCACATATCAAGAATTGTGAAGGGGATCATATTTTATCCACTTGCAGTCTTGTAACTTAGCCTGCTACAGTTTCATGGATGCTGACAGGAGATATGAGACTTTTGGATTAGAGACAAAGACATTATTTCTCAGCACAGCAGGCAACCTAAGTTTTGGGCTTATACCAATTCTCCTTACCCCTCAAATCCCACGAGGCGATATGGAGGGGATCCTATGGATGCTGGACATGCATAGTTGAGGAACCACAAGTTTAAGAAGCTCTAATTCTTTATTATGGGCTGCAAGCAAACCCACTCAAATCTTGTCTTAGAGGGAGACATTTATCTTTATTGTACTAGACAGTGAACTACTCTGGAGGGAGATACTGTATTCCAAGGCTCTTCATTACATAAGCATCCTTGAACAGATGTGCAGGACAAAATCTGCACCCACAAGGCTTGTAGAAGCATGAGAGATCAATGAAGAATCCTCATCTGATGCTAGTGTGTGTGTGTTAGTGGATCAGTTGTGTCCAACTCTTTGCGATCCCATGGACTGCAGTAATCCAGGCTCTTCTGTCCATGAAATTCTCCAGGCAAGAATACTGGAGTGGGTTGCCATTCCCTTCTCTAAGGGATCTTCCTGACCTAGGGATCAAACCCAGATCTCTTGCACTGAAGGCAGATTCTTTAGCATCTGAACCACCACTTGCATGTATATCAAATCACATTTGTTAATTGCTTTTTAAAATTTATAACTTTTTTTGTGCCTGACGTATCAATACTTGACAGAGGTATGTCAAAACCCCTCACCATCAATGATGAGTTTGTTCATTTCTCCCTGTACTTCTCTCATTTTTTTCTTTATATATTTTGAGGCTAATTAAATAGATGGTATACAAATAGTGTTGAGGTATGCAGGTTTAGAACTGTTATGTCCTCCTGGTGAATTGGACATTTTGCCACTATGTTGTGATCTTCTTTATCCCTAATAATATTTTTGGTTTAAAAATTCTATTTTGTCTGATGTCAGCTTTCTTTCAGTAACAATTTGCTGGAAATTTCTTTTCCCATTCTTTGATTTTGAACTTTTTCATACCGTTTTCCCCAGACATATCCGATGTAAAGAGCATACAGCTAATTTTTTTTTTATCCAAGTAGATAATCACAATCTTTTAAATGGAAAATTAAGAATAGTTAAATTTATTGTGCTTTTGATACATTTGCATTTTTTAACCATCTTACTTTGAGTTATCGGATCCATTGTTTTGATTTTTTTCCCCCTCTTCCTGTGTTACTTATGCAGGTCAAGAAGCAACAGTTAGAACTGGACATGGAACAACAGACTGGTTCCAAATTGGGAAAGGAGTATGTCAAGGCCATATATTGTCACCCTGCTTATTTAACTTATATGAAGAGTTGGACACGACTGAGCGACTTCACTTTCATGCATTGGAGAAGGAAATGGCAACACACTCCAGTGTTTTTGCCTGGAGAATCCCAGGGACGGATAAGCCTGGTGGGCTGCCGTCTATGGGATTGCACAGAGTCTGACATGACTGACGTGACTTAGCAGCAGCAGCAGCAGCAGAGTATATCATGAGAAATGCTGGGCTGGATGAAGCACAAGTTGGAATCAAGATTGCCGGGAGAAATATCAATAATCTCAGACATGCAGACGACACCACCCTTATGGGAGAAAGCAAAGAAGAACTAAAGAGGCTCTTGATGAAAGTGAAAGAGGAGAGTGAGAAAGTTGGCTTAAAGCTCAACATTCAGAAACTAAGATCATGGCATCCAGTCCCATCACTTCATGGCAAATAGATGGGGAAACAATGGAAACAGTGGCAGACTTTATTTTTTGGGGCTCCAGGATCACTGCAGATGGTGATTGCAACCATGAAATTAAAAGATGCTTGCTCCTTGGAAGAAAAGTTATGACCAACTTAGACAGCATATTGAAAAGTAGAGACATTACTTTGCCAACAAAGGTCCGACTAGTCAAGGCTATGGTTTTTCCAGTAGTCATGTATGAATGTGAGAGTTGGACTAAAAAGAAAGCTGAGCACTGAAGAATTGATGCTTTTGAACTGTGGTGTTGGAGAAGAGTCCCTTGGACAGCAAGGAGATCCAACCAGTCCATCCTAAAGCAGATCAGTCTTGAATATTCACTGTAACAATTGATGCTAAAGCTGAAACTCTAATACTTTGGCCCCCTGATGCAAAGAATTGACTCATTGGAAAAGATCCTGATGCTGGGAAAGATGGAAGGTGGGAGGATAAGGGGACAAAAGAGGATGAGATCGTTAAATGGCATCACCAACTCAATGGACATGAGTTTAAGTAAACTCCGGGAGTTGGTGATGGACAGGGAAGCCTGGTGTGCTGCAGTCCGTGGAGTCACAAAAAGTCGGACATGACTGAGCAACTGAACTGAACTCAACTGTGTTACTTTTGATGGCTTCTTTATATACGTTATAGAGAATAGAAAGACAATCCCAAAGGAGTATTGAAGTAACTGAAAATAGCTTACAATGTTCGCCAGAGAAAACAATGGTTATCCTAATAAACCTCAACACTAAGGAGGATGAATGACTGGCTTTCATCTGATCCACCAAAATAAATGTTAGCTGCAACAAAATGAATCTGCTTATTTACTGCTTATGATTATGTTCTTTGCAGCCAAAGATGGAGAAGCTCTATACAGTCAACAAAAACAAGACCAGGAGCTGACTGTGGCTCAGACCATGAACTCCTTATTGCCAAATTCAGACTTAAATTGAAGAAAGTAGGGAAAACCACTAGACCATTCAGGTATGACCTAAATCAAATCCCGTATGATTATGTTCTCAGTGGAAGTGAGAAATAGATTTAAGGGCCTAGATCTGATAGATAGAGTGCCTGATGAACTATGGACAGAGGTTCGTGACATTGTACAGGAGAAAGGGATCAAGACCATCCCCATGGAAAAGAAATGCAGAAAAGCAAAATGGCTGTCTGGGGAGGCCTTACAAATAGCTGTGAAAAGAAGAGAAGTGAAAAGCAAAGGAGAAAAGGAAAGATATAAGCACCTGAATGCAGAGTTCCAAAGAATAGCAAGAAGATATAAGAAAGCCTTCCTCAGTGATCAATGCAAAGAAATAGAGGAAAACAACAGAATGGAAAAGACTAGAGATCTCTTCAAGAAAATTAGAGATACGAAGGGAACATTTCATGCAAAGATGGGCTCGAAAAAGGACAGAAATGGTATGGACCTAACAGAAGCAGAAGATATTAAGAAGAGGTGGCAAGAATACACAGAAGAACTGTACAAAAAAGATCTTCACAACCCAGATAATCATGATGGTGTGATCACTGACCTAGAGCCAGACATCCTGGAATGTGAAGTCAAGTGGGCCTTAGGAAGCATCACTACGAACAAAGCTAGTGGAGGTGATGGAATTCCAGTGGAGCTATTTCAAATCTTGAAAGATGATGCTGTGAAAATGCTGCACTCAATATGCCAGCACATTTGGAAAACTCAGCAGTGGCCACAGGACTGGAAAAGGTCCGTTTTCATTCCAATCCCAAAGAAAGACAATGCCAAAGAATGCTCAAACTACCACACAATTGCACTCATCTCACATGCTAGTAAAGTAATGCTCAAAATTCTGCAAGCCAGGCTTCAGCAATATGTGAACCGTGAACTTCCTGATGTTCAAGCTGGTTTTAGAAAAGGCAGAGGAACCAGAGATCAAATTGCCAACATCCTCTGGATCATGGAAAAAGCAAAAGAGTTCCAGAAAAACATCTATTTCTGCTTTATTGACTATGCCAAAGCCTTTGACTGTGTGGATCACAATAAACTGTGGAAAATTCTGAAAGAGATGGGAATACCAGACCACCTGACCTGCCTCTTGAGAAATTTGTATGCAGGTCAGGAAGCAACAGTTAGAACTGGACATGGAACAACAGACTGGTTCCAAATAGGAAAAGGAGTATGTCAAGGCTGTATACTGTCACCCTGCTTATTTAACTTATATGCAGAGTACATCATGAGAAATGCTGGACAGGAAGAAACACAAGCTGGAATCAAGATTGCTGGGAGAAATATCAATAACCTCAAATATGCAGATGACACCACCCTTATGGCAGAAAGTGAAGAAGAAGTAAAGAGCCTCTTGATGAAAGGGAAAGAGGAGAGTGAAAAAGTTGGCTTGAAGCTCAACATTCAGAAAACGAAGATCATGGCATCTGGTCCCATCACTTCATGGGAAATAGATGGGGAAACAGTGGAAACAGTGTCAGACTTTATTTTTTTGGGCTCAAAAATCACTGCAGATGGTGACTGCAGCCATGAAATTAAAAGACGCTTACTCCTTGGAAGGAAAGTTATGACCAACCTAGATAGCATTGAAAAGCAGAGACATTACTTTGCCAACAAAAGTCTGTCTAGTCAAGGCTATGGTTTTTCCTGTGGTCATGTATGGATGTGAGAGTTGGACTGTGAAGAAAGCTGAGCGCCAAAGAATTGATGCTTTTGAACTGTGGTGTTGGAGAAGACTCTTGAGAGTCCCTTGGACTGCAAGGAGATCCAACCAGTCCATTCTGAAGGAGATCAGCCCTGGGATTTCTTTGGAAGGAATGATGCTGAAGCTGAAACTCCAGTACTTTGGCCACCTCATGCGAAGAATTGACTCATTGGAAAGAGCTCTGATGCTGGGAGGGATTGGGGGCAGGAGGAGAAGGGGACGACAGAGGATGAGATGGCTGGATGGCATCACTGACTCGATGGACATGAATCTGAGTGAACTCCGGGAGTTGGTGATGGACAGGGAGGCCTGGCGTGCTGCAATTCATGGGGTCACAAAGAGTCGGACAGGACTGAGCAACTGAACTGAACTGAATAAAATAATAAAAAGAGAAAAAATCAAAATTGCAAAAAATTTCAGTCAGCCAGGCAACACGTATTCATTGAGCCCTGGCTATGTGTAACGCTCTGAGCCAGAGTTTGGGAGCTTTGGTGCTGAGGGGGAGATAGATAATAGACAAGGGTGCAGACCCGCTTGTTTCCACATGTGATCAGCACCATGAGTAGATTTGAGAAGGTGTGTATGCTCAGTTTTGTTTGATTCTTTCAGGCTCCCATGGACAGAGCCTGCAAGAATATTGGAGTGGGTTGCCATTTCCTCCTTCTGAGGATGTTCCCACCCAGGGACCAAACCTGCATCTCTTGCGTCTCCTGCATCGGCAGGTGGATTCTTTACCACTAGCATCACCTGGGAAGCCCAAATGAGTAGACTGAAGAGAGTGATTTAGTGAGAAGGACTGGGGCCAGGGTGGGGAAGCTTCTTGAAAGGAGATAGTAGGAAACAGTTTCTCTGGGCTGAGATATGCAGGAGAGGAGAAGGCAGCCTTAGTAAGGTCAGGAGGAAGAGGTGACGATGGTCCAGGCAGTAGGAACAACAGGTCACAGGTTGAGAAAAAAAGTAAGCTTGGGCTGTTGAAGACAGAACAGAGGCAGGCTGGCTGATGAGAAGGAGAGGCCAGGAGCAGTCTAGGAGCGCGAGGAGACGACAAGACGACTTGGGAGGGAGGTGGTTCCCGCTCACGGAATGCTCAGAGGCCGTGGTGAGGAACCTGGATTTGAACAAGAGATGTAACATAACCTGATCTTTAAAAAGTTTACCATTCTATAGAAGGAATTTTGAACAGGGTGAACAACTCATCCTAGGCTAACTTTTTGGACTAGGAACTCTGTCAGGACAGAGAGAACTGGGAAGACTGGTCACGTTAAGTATACAGTAGATGTCAATCTGGGTTCACATTCAGATCTTCAAGAATTATTGTTCCTAGTTGCCCAGCCTGATTCTGCCTTAAGGCCCTTCCATCCTAACAGGTCATTACTGACACTTCTTCCCTTTTCAGGACCATGAGGGAACCCTTATTAGGCACTCAGAAAATCGGCCAAGGGCCTCCAGTTGGCCTGGTTACAGCACATGATCGTTCAAGACAAGGGTAGTCCCTTTGAAGACTCTGCCCCGAAGAAAGTCCCCCTTGGCACCTCAGGCCCCCAGGTTATCTGATCTGGTGACCCCCTCTTCCCTGGAGCCTTGTCTGGGCTGCTCACTGCTCTCAGCTGCCACCAAACTGTCTTTTACTTCCCAGTCTGGAAAAACCTCATCTCTGGCTCTGCTACTGGATCCAGACATATTCTCTAGCCTCCAGAGCCTCCAGCAGAGAAGCATCTGTGATTCAGGCTCCCACAGATACAGACATTGTCAGGCTGCTTTACAGCTTCCCTTTAATTCCAGGACCGTGGGATTATAAATCCTATCTACCAGCTTGAAAAATGATACGCCAGGCAGGGGAGTGAAGCAAAGAAGGGGAACATAGAGAACTTATTGGTAAAATTTTCTGCCACGTGTGAAAACAGAGAAAGTTAGGAAGTTATCACATGTTCCAGGCAACAGAAGATGGTAGCTTCGGTTAGACTGATGGCAGTGCGGTTGGGGACCCTTGTAAGGGACCCTTATAAAACATATTTTGATGATAGGACCGACAATACATACTACTGGAGATGGAAGCTGAGGGGACAGAAGGACTTAAGGATCACAGCTTAAGTAACCCTTTTGGTTTGAGCATTTGGTATCAATCACTTCCGATTTGGAGACTCGGGGCACGTGACCACACACCAAACAAGAGTGGAGAGCAGGTCCCGTATTTCTGCCACAAGTGGGAAAGCTCTGGAAGAGGGGTGGGAAATGGAAGTCCATCCAAGGGGCGGCTCTGTCACATGACGGGGGCGGTTACAGCCAAGCGAATGAGCTGCCACTGGCAATTTTCTAGCTTGGAAGCTCTAAGAGGCCTTGGTTATATTTGTCTTCTGGAATGTGTGCCGGACACATGATGCAAGATAATGAAGACACAAGCTGCACTTTTCTCAGAAACACACCAAATGCACTCAGATCTCTTCAAAGAGTTCAGGAAATAAACACGATTTTAATTACACATTACAACAACAAAAAAGAAACTTTCATTGTAAAAGACAGGGCAGTGGGAAATTTTCTTTTGAAATTTTTTCCTTCTGATTTTAATAGGACTTAGCTGTTGGTTCTTTACTGAGTCCTGAGCCGTTGACATGCTGGTTTTCTGGAAAGAAGGGAAAGGAAAAGAAGGAAACAAAAAACCTATTAAAGAATTCCTTTCCCCCCTCCTCCCTGAAGAAAATTCAACACAACAAAACAACAGAAAAATCAAAGTTCTGTTTTAAAATGTGTCCATGGCCCTGGGGCTGGGATTCTGGTCATTGCTTGGAGAACATCCCACAGAGTTGGGCTTGGGGTCATCAGTGCGAGATGGGGAAGTAGGGAATTAAGTCAGCCAAGGGTTTGGGGGGAAATAGAGGACTTGGGAGAAGGGAATAGGGAGGGAGGAGCATGGGAAAGTGGGAAGAGGGCTGGAGGAGTCTCAAATCTCACAGCACGTGATAGCACGCATTAATCACTACCATATGCAGACCATCAGCTTGCAGCACAGGCTGGAGGCTGGCTTTTTTTTTTTTTTCCCCAGCGAAGCCCTATTATCGTGGAGTCCAAACTTCAAAGTGCTGGCAAAACAGAGGGGTGTTTATCAGTCTTCCCTGAACAGGGATTTCCTCTGCAGGGCCCCTGTCAGGAGGGAGAGTCTCTTTACAGTGATTTGTAAGCCCAAAGTATCAGGGCGAGGAATTCCCTGGTGGTCCAGTGGTTAAGACGTGCTTCCACTGCAGGAGGGCCAGGGTTCAGTCCCTGGTTGGAGAGCCTCACCTTGGCTCTCACAGCGCCATGTCCCTTTCTGCTCCAGGCTCCAGCCCCATCTCCCCCAGTCCCTGGCCTGGGCTGTCCACCCCACAGCAGCCAATGGGTGAGCAGCCTTATGGAGCCTGGCCACGCTACTCTGGAGCATACTCTGGTCTCCATCCCCACCCATCCCCACCTTGTCATCACTTCTGCTTTAAAGTGTCTCCCCTGTGCCTGCAGGAGAGAAGGCTGGGACGCATGTCTAATCCACGGAGCTGGACTTTAAAGCAAAGGCTCTGTACACACCATAAAATTTTAAAATATGTAAGATGTAGAGTTAAATTTAAAAACTGGTCTATTTCTTTCCTACTCCATAACCACTCAGTTCTTCTCTTTGGAGGCAACTGCCTTCTCTCCCATAATAATGTCTTGTGTGTCCCTTAAGATATATATTACATATCTACAATCATAACCACATACATTATTTTAAAATTGTTTTATAATAGTAGCATATTGTACTGTCTGTAGCTGTTGTTATTTTTCCCACTTAGTAATGTATCTTGGAGATATACTCATTTTAGTACATATAGACCTGTGTTTTCTTTTAATGGCTTCATAGTATTCCATTCATACCTCTGATGGTTAATTTTATGTGTCAATTTGTATGGCCTATGGGGTGACCTCATATTTGGTCAAACATTATTCAGGATGTTTCTCTGAGGGTGGTTTTGGATGGGATTTATATTTAAATTGGTATACTTTGAGAAAGCAGATTGCCTTCCATAATGTGGGCGGGCCTCCTGCAATCACTTGAAGGTCTGAATAGAACAAAAAACTGGCCTCTCTTGAGCAAGAGAGAATCTACCAGCAGACTGCTTTGGAACTTGAACTGCGGCATCAGCTCCTTCCTGGGTCTCCAGCCTGACCGCCTTTGGACTTGAGCTGCAACTTCCCAGTTGCAGGCAACTTTTTCAGGCGTGCCAGCCTTCTTCATCAAATTCTGGACTCATCAAACCTCCACAATCATATGAGCCAATTCCTTAAAATTTAAATCTCTTTTTATATGTATCCATATCCTATGGTTCTGCTTCTCTGGAAGACCTGACTAATATGACACTATGATCTATATAACCAGGCCTCTATTAATGTATAACTATTACGGTACACTTAGCTTTTTCATTGTTCTGCTATTACAAAGAATGCTGCAATGGATATCCTTGTATGTATGACATTATGCACATGCCACACCCATGTTTTAACCACTGTGGTATTTTGTTTCAGCATAAAGGAATTTCGAAAATCTTCCCCAAGCAATAGCCGGGCTAGCTGGAATAATATCTCACTAAAAATCTTATTCTGAATGTCATTAGTCACTCAGTTCAGTTCAGTCGCTCAGTCGTGTCCAACTCTTTGCAACCCCGTGAATCGCAGCACGCCAGGCCTCCCTGTCCATCACCAACTCCCGGAGTTCACTCAGACTCAAGTCCATCAAGTCAGTGATGCCATCCAGCCATCTCATCCTCTGGCGTCCTCTTCTCTTCCTGCCCCCAATCCCTCCGAGCATCAGAGTTTTTTCCAATGAGTCAGCTCTTGGCATGGGGTGGCCAAAGTACTGGAGTTTCAGCTTCAGCATCATTCCTTCCAAAGAAATCCCAGGGCTGATCTCCTTCAGAATGGACTGGTTGGATCTCCTTGCAGTCCAAGGGACTCTCAAGAGTCTTCTCCAACACCACAGTTCAAAAGCATCAATTCTTTGGCACTCAGCCTTCTTCACAGTCCAACTCTCACATCCATACATGACCACAGGAAAAACCATAGCCTTGACTAGACGGACCTTTGTTGGCAAAGTAACGTCTCTGCTTTTGAATATGCTATCTAGGTTGGTCATAACTTTCCTTCCAAGGAGTAAGCGTCTTTTAATTTCATGGCTGCAATCATCATCTGCAGTGATTTTGGAGCCCCCCAAAATAAAGTCTGACACTGTTTCCACTGTTTCCCCATCTATTTGCCACGAAGTGATGGGACCGGATGCCATGATCTTTGTTTTCTGAATGTTGAGCTTCAAGCCAACTTTTTCACTCTCCTCTTTCCCTTTCATCAAGAGGCTTTTGAGTTCCTCTTCACTTTCTGCCATAAGGGTGGTGTCATCTGCATATCTGAGGTTATTGATATTTCTCCCAGCAATCTTGATTCCAGCTTGTGTTTCTTCCTGCCCAGCATTTCTCATGATGTACTCTGCATATAAGTTAAATAAGCAGGGTGACAGTATACAGCCTTGACATACTCCTTTTCCTATTTGGAACCAGTCTGTTGTTCCATGTCCAGTTCTAACTGTTGCTTCCTGACCTGCATACAGATTTCTCAAGAGGTGGATCAGGTGGTCTGGTATTCCCATCTCTTTCAGAATTTTCCACAGTTTATTGTGATCCACACAGTCAAAGGCTTTGGCATAGTCAATAAAGCAGAAATAGATGTTTTTCTGGAACTCTCTTGCTTTTTCCACGATCCAGTGGATGTTGGCAATTTGATCTCTGGTTCCTCTGCCTTTTCTAAAACCAGCTTGAACATCAGGAAGTTCACAGTTCACATATTGCTGAAGCCTGGCTTGGAGAATTTTGAGCATACATTAGTCACTAGGGAAGTGCAAATTTCAAGCGTAATTAAATATTCCCTTATACCGACTAGAATGGACTAGAATGGTTAATTTAAAATTATAAAGATTGACCAGAGTAAGTGTTGGTGAGAATGTGAAGCACTGGACCCTCCATACCCTGTTGGTAAGAACAGAAAAAATTTACAACTGCTTGGTAAAATAGTTTAGTAGTTTCTTAAAAGGATAAAAATATACTGATGATACGACCCAGCTACTCCATTCCTAGGAATTTTCCCAAGAGATAAGCAAGAATATATCTACACAAGGACTTATACACAAATGTTTGCAGAAGCTCTATTTGTAATAGCTACACACTGGAAACAATCAAATGTTCATCAGTGGGTAAATAAACATATTGTGGGATAGCCACACAATGGATATTACTGAGCAATAAAAAAGAATGCCCTACTGATTTATACAACAACAGGGATGAGTTCCCTCAAAATTATGAAGAGCGACAGCAAACAGACAAACATGTGTAAATACTATTACCCCATGTATACAAATTTCTAGAAAATGCCAATTAATCTATACTGACTGAAAGAAATCGCTGGTTGCCTGGGACCTGGAGGGGAAGTAAGGAAACTTCTGGAAGTTATGAATAAGTTTGCTGTCTTTTCTTTTTCCTCCAGCAACATTGGGTCTTCGTTGTGGCATGTAGGACCTAGTTCCCTGACCAGGGATGGAATTCAGGGACCCCTGCATTGGGAGGTCAGAGTCTTAGCCACTGGGAAATTCCAAATTCACTATCTTGATTGTGATGATGGTTTCACAGATGTATACAAGGGTCAAAACTCATCAAACTGTATACTTGAATATGAGCATGTATAGTTATTATATTTCAATTATATTTTAACAAAGCTATAAAAATCTGGAGTGTCAAAAGGTAAATAGCAATGTTTCCTTCCTTTCCGTATTCCTTCTAGAACTTCTCTCTCATGTAAATGAATGCCTCAGGGAAACTAGAAAATGTTACATACTCAGAAAGGCAAAAGGGAAAACACATTCAGGTGTTTCCAAATGATCATGCCCAGTGCGTTCCATGTTTATACTGTGAGTAAGCCCCCAACCCACACCCTGCTCATTTCCCAAGAGACCTAAAAGTCCGGGTGAGCCACACCATGCTGTGGTCACTGTGAGCTGTCGAGCTGGCAGAGCTGAGACCAGCTGCAGAATCTCCAGAGCAGGAGCTCATTGCCAGCTGGGAGGGCAGAAAGGATGCCCGAGGAGCTGCAGCCCCTCCTTACTCCAAGCTGAGTTCTCTTTGCCTGGCTGCAAGATGTGGGAGGAGACACATGAGTCAGTGCCCCAGTGCAGGCTGCAAGAAGAGGCCAGCTGAGCGGCCGGGGCATGCCTCATGCTTGGCAGCCAGTGCGGTTGCCCTCCTGCCTGGCCCAGACAGGCCCCCAGCAGCTGCCCCAGGTACAGGGCTGGGTGCCAGCTGAGCAACTAGAAGCTCCTCTTGCGAAGCAGCTGGTCCCTCCTGCATGTCAGCACAGCCAGAAGCAAGAAGCAAACAGATGCTCTGAATGAAGGAGGAGGAGCAGCAGGCTCATCTTCGAGGCGGCACACTGGGGAGGAAAGTGTTAGTCGTTCAGTCTTGTCCGACTCTTGGCAACCCCATGGACTGTAGCCCACCAGGCTCCCCTGTCCATGGAATTCTTCAGGCAAGAATATTGGAGTGGGTTGCCATTTCCATCTCCAGGGGATCTTCCTGACCCAGGGATTGAGCCCAAGTCTGTTGCATTGCAGACAGATTCTTTACCATCTGAACCACCAGGGAAGACCCACACCAGAGAGGGCCAGGAGCTTTTTCAAAGTCTTCTGCTCACTGTAGCTCAGTAAGGCCATGCCCCCATGGCCTAGGATTGTCCGAGAGCAGAAGAAGATGCCGGGAAACTTAGCTTGTCTTATACGTAATTTTCACTGACACTCGCTGTTGGTGCAGGGACCCCTCACTGCTTATCCCAGCTCACTCCTAGCCCCTCATTCTCTAACAGAAGGATCTGCTGGGTTCACTGTGTTTCTATTGGATTTCAGAGGACAATATTCTCTGTTTCATAAACTGTACAAAAAAAGTTGACCTGTCCTGCTCACCCAACAGGGACAAACAGTAATGGAATCTGCATTGTTGGCTACTCTTTAAAATTACAGTACAGGTATTTAGCAAGTTTATATTTAATCAAATAAAGAGAAAGATGCTTATAAACTCAGATCTTGAAAATAAAAAGGCAATGGACTCTGCATTCTTCAGTTTCATTTGCCCAAGACCCCTTTCCAGTCCCTGACTCCATGGTGGTGGTGGTTTAGTTGCTACATTGTGTCCAACTCTTGCAAATTGGACTCCCAAGGATGGTATAGCCCGCCAGGTACCTCTGTCCCTGGGATTTTCCAGACAAGAATACTGGAGTGGATTGCCTTTTCCTTCTCCAGGGGATCTTCCTGACCCAGGAATCTAACCTGGGTCTCCCACATTGCAGGCAGATTCTTTACCGACTGGTCTATGCGGGAACTCCCTAGATTTCATAGATTCTCCTAATTTGCCGGATTGTTTTAGCTCACAGACCCAGGAGCCTTGTGTTCGCTGGAGCCTCACATACTTGGCTTGTTGTTGCTGTTCAGTCACTAAATTGTGTCTGACTCTTTGAGACTCCATTGACTGTAGCTGGCCAGGCTGCTCTGTCCATGGGATTTCCCAGGCAAGAATACTGGTGAATGCATGCATGCTAAAGTCGCTTCAGTTTTGTCTGACTCTTTGTGACCCCATGGACTGTAGCCCACCAGTTTCCTCTGTCCATGGGATTCTCCAGGCAAGAATACTGGAGAGGAATGCCATTTCTGTCTCCAGGGGATCTTCCCGACCCAGGAATAGAACTCGAGTCTCCTGCATTGGCAGGTAGAGTCTTTACCCCTGAGCCACCAGGGAAGCCCACAAGCTTGGCTATGCTTGGCTATTCGTCTTCACTGTAGATGTTCAAGAATAGCTGTTAAACTGAGTGGTGAAAGTGGCCAAACACTCCATTCTCAGTAAGATATATTTAGAATCTGAATTTAATCTACCATTAAACATAACATCTGGTGAATGAAACGTGCAAAAAGTCCCAAGATCAAGTACTGGATCAGGCACAAATACAAGTGAGGGACTGAAGAAGCAGCTACAAGTTACTGACCAAAACACCACTCTTTGCATTCTCAATTCGGCATCTTTGCGTTTTTCTTTCTTTTCCCCCGTTGTTTTTCATCAACTTGCAATTGATTCCAGCAGGGCAGTCCAGCACACAGACAATGCTGTGAAAGTGTCTGAAAAGCATTTTTTACTGCATGTTTTAGTTGCCAGATGGAAGGCATGCAGGCTTGAGGGGGCCCAATAAGGAATCATTTAGCTACTCAAACTCTTACATTACAGGAGAAGTATTCTAGTATGGTTTTGAGGTCTCATGCTTCAAAAAAAGAAAAAAAAAAGAAAGAAATCACAGAGAAAAATACCGTGGGCCTCTGGGAGAAATGTGAGCCTGGGCCTGCTCTGAGGCTGCATAAACGGTGGTTATGACCATGACTAATCCGAACCCCACACAGGGCTTTGTAGAGTGCGTCAGCTCTCCTTGCAGCTTGTGAAATCCTTGCTTAGAACTGAACCCTTTAGGGAAGTGGAAACTGACCTGAGCGGGAGCAGAAAGCTGCTGTGGGTCAAGCCACACTCCTGCTTAGAGACACCCCGTGTCATGAAAGGTCACAGTTCTGGACAACTCATACTCATACCAGATGCCAAAGCTGGGCAGAATCAGGTTTGCAGAGCTTCACAATAGATGCTTTTACAAGACTAAACAGTCCATTTATATATAATTCAAGGTTGATGACCCTGTTGCTGGATTGCCCATCCATCAGCAAACGTTTATCAGGCTGGGCTTAATGCTAGGTGGTTTGGCATATGAAAAGATTTACAGATCTGTCCTGGCCTGCCAGGAGCTGTCTAGCTGAGGTGGTAAGATAAACTTGTACAGGGATACTGGACAAAACCAGACTGGGTATGCACGTGAGTGGAGCCCTTTGGAATTGTGCAGCCATGGCCACCGTGGTCAAGATGGGGGAGCCCAGAGGAGAAGATCCCAGTGGTCTGGGCCAGTCTGGGAGGGTGGTTGATCAATGCCCACATCCCTCCTCGTCCTCTCTGTTGCTGGCAGTCACTGACAGTCACAGAGGGTACAAAGCCTGGTGATAGGCCTGGTGAAGCACCTTAAGAAGAAGGGCACCAGCATGACAGGCAAGCCGCCTCCACCTTCATGCAGATTTCCTTGGGCTCTTCACTGCATTGTCCCATCATGACCGGCTGGGCCCTTGGCAAATGCCTACCAGGGGGCTTACCAGGGCCAACTCTCCATCATGCTCAGTGAGGCCTCTCACCACTTTCCATTTCTCCAAACAACTATGTGATATGAGGAACAAAAGTAATGCTAGCTTTTCAAGCACCTCCTTTGATGATTGATGCTTCTGAACCGCGGTGTTGGAGAAGACTCTTGAGAGTCCCTTGGACTGCAAGGAGATCAAACCAGTCAATCCTAAAGGAAATCAATCCTAAATATTCATTGGAAGGACTGATGTTAAGGCTGAAGCTCTGATACTTTGGCCACCTGATGCAAAGAGCTGACTCATTTGAAAAGACCCTGTTTCTGGGAAAGATTGAAGGCGGGAGAAGGTGATGACAGAGGTCAAGATGGTTGGATGGCATCACTGACTCGATGGACATGAGTCTGAGCAAGCTCTGGGAGATGGTGATGGACAGGGAAACCTGGCGTGCTGCAGTCCATGGGGTCGCAAAGAGTCGGACACAACTGAGTGATTGAACTACAACCCCTGATGATGCCTTTCCAGAGAGGAAGATTCATCTAACAATTGTGCTAAAATTTTACCATGATAGCTTAATTCCAAAGGAGTTAAGTGACACCCTCCTTGGCTCCCTTTTAAGGAATGCCAATAAGGAGGTAGGGATGCTTAAGTAGCTATCACCTTGGTGTGAATTTTTTGTTCAGTTTTGCTGTATCGGTAGAAACTCAGTCTCTAGGAAAGGCTGATGGGCCTCTCCTCAGGTCTGCCTGCCCCGGATTTTATTGGAAACTGTGTCCCTTGAGAAGCCCTCTGCTCTATGTTTGAAAGATCGCTAGCAGTCACCAGCAACAGGGCAAAAGGCATGGGACAAATTCTCCCTCACAGCCCTCAGAAGAAACCAGCCCTGCAGACACTTCAGTTGCAGACTTCTGGCCACTAGAGCCATAAGACAATCCGTTTCTGTTGTGTAAGCCCCTTGGTTTGTGGTTCTGTGTTACAGCAGCCTTAGCAGACTACATGGCTCCTCTGCTTAATTTGTGTAGACCCCTTCTTCTGCTACTCTGAAATTAATCAGTTTCCAGGAGGACTGCTGCCTTTAGTCCTGCTCACCCAAGTCTACCACCTCCTCCTTTCTGGCTTCTGTCCGATTTTAGCTATTCCTAGAAGCCCTGATTCATGTCTTGGAGGCTGTGGATCTGCTTCCAATTTTGCTGAACGTCAAGTTCATTGATTTGGTCATCTCTGATGCTCTTGTATGACTCAAAGGAGGAAAAACAGCCAGTTGCTAAACCTATGTCACCATGTTCATCCCAGAAGTCCTGAAGCTGCAGATTTAACTCCACAAGTCCAAGTAATGAGTTCGCCAAGCACATGGAAAGTTATTTTCCCACTGTGATAATTACATAGCACTTCTCATCTTCCTGGCACTTGGGCACCACTTAACAATGACTCCTTCTAATATGTTGGAGCAATTCAGAATAAAAATCACACATTTTTATTTGCCTAAATGAGATAATTACCAATATTAGGAGACAAGAAATACTTGAGGGATGGAAGCGAATAATTAAATTGTGGTATAAATATTTCGAGACCTGATGTGCCTTTGTTTTTATGAGAGTGAAGAAGTTAAAGCTTCATTAGGAAGCACATTTTATTTCTCTCTTACAGGTGAAAAACAGATTCTGACAAGAAGGTTCTTGTCCAGGCAAACAGTGATTAGCCAATAATCTATACTGAAATTAATGTGAGAACTGTATAAACTCAGAGTATTAACAATTTTGAAAATTCTTAAATCTACTTTCCTTCTCTATTAAAAAAAAATTGCTGATAGCAGCACTTGGTACCTCAAAGGCATCATTCCAAATACCAGTAACCATTGTCCACTGTGCTGGATAAAAGGCCTAGGTCAGTGGTTCTCAAACTTACTGGTTCCAGATCCCTTTATGCTCCTAAAAATTATAGGGGACCCCACAGGGTTTTTGTTTATCTGGTTATAGCTAGTGATAGTTACCATACTCGAATTAAAATTGAGAAAAATTCAAAATATTTATAAATTGATTTAAAAGTAACAATAATAAATCCATAAGATGTTAACAACATAGACAAAATAATTTTATGAAAAATAACTATATTTTCCAAAATTAAAAAGAAATAGCAAGAATAGTGGCATGCTTTATATTTACTTATGTATTTCTCTCGTATATTTAGATAGCAAAGATACCGTACAATTTTCTATATATTATTTTCTAATGATATCTATAAATATCATTATTTATCACTCAATTTGCCCTTAGTTTATTCAACTTCTTTGCAACTATTACTTATTCCAAAGCTCAGTTTTGTTTGGGGTGGAGGGGAAATGAAATTGATTCATCACATAGCTTAAATGTTCTACTGACTTTTACTTATAGTCTATGAAGCAGAATTCAAATTTCCAGATTTGTTCTTGCAGGTATATAATAAATTCCTTAAGTAGTACACAGATTAATATACAAGGAAATAACAGTTCTATTGAACTGCAGTCTTTGGGCAGACCACTATTTCTTTAAAGTAGTTGTGTTGTTTTAAAGACTCCGTCCTCTGTGATTTCAACAAAACCACAAAATGTGCCATGTGGGACTTTTTAAAGATTCGAATGCCATCCAGAATTTATAAGAAAAAACCATTTGAAGTGATGGTTATGGGAGTCTTTTGAACAAATGAAGTTCGTTTTGCAATATTTCAAGAGAATATTAAAGGAAAGCAGCTGGGTTCTATTTTATTAAGGAGTGCTTCCAGCCAAAAATTTTTGCCCATGAAGGGGGTGCGGAGACAGACAAATTTGAGTATTCTATCCATATTTTTCAGATGTCTCACAACTGATAAAACAGTCTAATGAGGAGACTAGTAGGGATTTGAACTGATGTTTCACTAATCCTTTTATTTCTGGGATGTAATGAATACGTCATATTACAGATTCATTCATCTGCTATGAATGCTTTTATTTACAGTCAGATTTTTCTTGGTAGAAGTCTTTAAAAATTATTCCCTTCAATAGTGCTAAGATAAGAAACACAAACTGGAATCAAGATTGCCGGGAGAAATATCAGTAACCTCAGATATGCAGATGACACCACCCTTATGGCAGAAAGTGAAGAGGAACTCAAAAGCCTCTTGATGACAGTGAGAGTGGAGAGTGAAAAAGTTGGCTTAAAGCTCAACATTCAGAAAACAAAGATCATGGCATCCGGTCCCATCACTTCATGGGAAATAGATGGGGAAACAGTGGAAACAGTCAGACTTTATTTTTGGGGCTCCAAAATCACTACAGATGGTGATTGCAGCCATGAAATTAAAAGACGCTTACTCCTTGGAAGGAAAGTTATGACCAACCTAGATAGCATATTCAAAAGCAGAGACATTACTTTGCCAACAAAGGTCCGTCTAGTCAAGACTATGGTTTTTCCTGTGGTCATGTATGGATGTGAGAGTTGGACTGTGAAGAAGGCTGAGCGCCGAAGAGTTGATGCTTTTGAACTGTGGTGTTGGAGAAGACTCTTGAGAGTCCCATGGACTGCAAGGAGATCCAACCAGTCCATTCTGAAGGAGATCAGCCCTGGGATTTCTTTGGAAGGAATGATGCTAATGCTGAAACTCCAATTCTTTGGCCACCTCATGCGAAGAGTTGACTCATTGGAAAAAACTCTGATGCTGGGAGGGATTGGGGGCAGGAGGAGAAGGGGACGCCAGAGGATGAGATGGCTGGATGGCATCGCTGACTCGATGGACGTGAGTCTGGGTGAACTCCGGGAGTTGGTGATGGACAGGGAGGCCTGGTGTGCTGCGATTCATGGGGTTGCAAAGAGTCGGACACGACTGAGCCACTGATTTGATCTGATCTGAAAAAAAGTATAACATAGAAGAGCACATTTTAACCAGAAATTGTGGTGTGAAAGGTCAAATTAAAATAGCATGTAATGAAATAATGTCAGTTGGGGTGGGAGTAGGGATGAAGTAGACATAGGCTTATAAAATCTTCAGGGAAGCTTAGAGCAGATGTAGAAAATCCTTTCCAGGGAATTAATATAATTTAAACAGCATCTATTAAAAATATAATTAGTGTGACTTCCCTGGTGGTCCAGTGGTTTAGATTCTGCAGTTCCAGTGCACGGGGGCAGGGGTTCCATCCCTGGTATGGGAAACTCAGATCCCGAATGTTGCATGATGGAGCCAAAAAACAAACAAAAAAAATAATAAAATAAATTGGGGTTTGCTTTTAAAAATGAAAATATATAATTAGCTCTTTATCTCATACTACTTTACAAATAAATTTCTAATCAATTATAGCTAGTACTTGGGCTTCCCTGGTGGCTTAGCAGTAAAGAATTCGCTGGCAATGCAGGAGACACCGGTTCGATTCCTGGGTGAGGAAGATCCCCTGGAGAAGGAAATGGCAACCCATTCCAGTATTCTTGCCTGGAGAATCCCATGGACGAAGAGCCTGGTGGGCTACATTACAGTTCATGGGGTTGCAAGAACTGGACTTGACTTGGCGACTAAACCACCACCACTATAGCTAATATTCACTGACGGCTGACCCTAGGCCCTGCTGAAAGGCTTAATGTGAATAAAGCCATGAAATCCTCACAATATTCCACTAGAAAAGTATTATTATCTTCTCCATTTCATAGTCGAGGGCAGGGTTGGGTCCTCAAATCCCTGGGCCACGGACCAGTACCAGTCTGTGGACTGTTGGGAACAGGGACTCACAGCAGGAGGTGAGTAGCGCACAAGTCAGTGAGCAAAGCTTCATCTCACAATACTGCCTGAGCTCCACTTCCTGTCAGATCAGCAGTGGCATTAGTCTCATAGGAGCACAAACCCTACTGTGAACTGCATATTCGAGGGATCTAGGTTGCATGCTCCTTGTGAGAATCTAAAGCCTGATGATCTGAGGTGGATCTGAAATGGTAATGCTAGCACTAAGTGACTGCAAATACAGATTACCATTAGCAAAGAGGTTTGACTGCACAGAGACCATAATAAATCAGATGCTTGCAGACTCATATCAAAACCCTATTAGGGAGAGGCAAGTGACAATTAAGCTGCATCTGGTGGCAGGCTTGACAGTGGAAAGTGAGTTGCTGTACTTCAATTGTACAGCTGCACGTGGTTGGCAGGCTTAAGAATCCAACACTTTTTTAGTCCATGTGTGGCCCACCCATTATTTTGTTTACCACTTCCATCCATGCCTCTCCAGCACTGTGTACTTGTCTCAGTCACAGTTTTGGTAAGTCCATAAGCTAACCCTAGCCAAAATGAGTAAAAGACAAACATTGCTGAAGAGGTTCTTTGAAAAGGAGGAAAGACCCAATGGTGAGACAGCAGAAGAGTCTAAAACTGCCAACAAAAAGAAAACTGCAGTTTCAAAGAAAATATCCAGAGTCCTACTTAAATTATGGCTTCATTGCAACAGGTGATTCACATTCTCTAAGTCCACTTTATACAATATGTGGTGACTGGCTATCCAATGAAGCCATGAAATCTTCACAACTGCTTTGCCACATGAAGACCAACACACTGTATTAGAAGACAAGCCTTTGGAGATTTTCAAAAGGAAAAGGGGGAAAAAAAAAAGTGAACATGAAGAACAGAAGCAATTATTGAGGCCACCATGGTAAAGAATCCACCTGCAATGCAGGAGACCAGGGTTCAAAATCTGGGTCGGGAAGATCCTCTGGAGAAGGGAATGGCAATCCACTCCAGTATTCCTGCCTGGAGAATCCCATGGACAGAGGAGCCTGGCAGACTATAGTCAGTGGGGTTGGAAAGAGTCGAACGCCACTGACACACACACACACACACACACACACACACACACCACTTCATTAGATGTGTCTGTATGGAGAGCATCATTCTTAGTGGCGAACTATATGGCTAAAACTAAGAAACCTTTTATTATTGGTGAAAAGCTAATCCTGCCTGCTGCTAAGGACATTTGTTGTGAACTTCTGGGAGAGACTGCAGTTCAAAAGATGACATGTGCTCCTCTTTTGGCTAGCACCAGAGCTTCCCTGGTGGCTCGGATGGTAAAGAATCTGCCTGCAATGCAGAAGAGCTGGGTTTGATCCCTGGGTGGTGAAGATCCCCTGGAGAAGGGAATGGCAATCCACTCCAGTATTCTTGCCTGGAGAATCCCATGAACAGAGGAGCCTGGCAAGCTATAGTCCATGGGGTTGCAGAGAGTCAGGCATGACTGAGCGTGCACACATAGCTAGATGAATTGATGAAATAGCAGAGGATATTGAGGCACAACTGTTGGGATTAACGAGTCACCGTGGTATGGAATCCAGGTTAATGAGTCTACAGGTGTTGATAAGAAGGCAACAATACTTGTTTTTATGTGACATATTTTTCAAGAGAATGTGCATGAAAATATGTCATGTGGGCTTTTGTTGCCACCAACCCTACAGCTGCAGAACTATTCAAGTCTTTGAATGATTACCTATCAGGAAAACTGCACTGTTCATTTTGTTTTGGAGCAGATGGAGCGCTGGCTATGACTGGACAGCTTTCTGGTTTCACTACGTGCTTCAAAGAGGTCACTTCTGAATATGAGTGTACACACTGTGTCATCCACAGAGAAATGCTGGCTAGCCATAAAATGTCACCTGACCTTAACAACTTTTTGCAGGATGTGGTTAACATTATCAACCACATTAGAGTGTATGCACTTGGGCTTCCCTGGTGGCTCAGTGGTAGAGAATCTGCCTGCCAATGCAGGAGACACAGGTTCGATCCCTGGTCCGGGAGGATACCACATGCCATGGAGTGACTAAGCCTGTGTGCCACAACTATTGAGCCTGTGCTCTAGAGCCTGGGAATCACAACTACAGAAGCTAGCATGCCCTAGAGTCTGTGCTCCACAACAAGAGAAGCCACTGCAATGAAAAGACGGAGCACCAAAACTAGAGTAGCCCAGGCTTCCCGCAACTAGAGAAAAGCCTGCACAGCAACAAAGACCTGGCACAGCCAAAAGTAAATAAATAAAATAATAAAAAGTACATACCCTTAACTCATGTCTCTGTTCATGCAGCTCTGTGAGGAGATGGACGCAGAGTACACATGTCTTCTCTGATAAAGAGAAGTGAGAGAGCTTTCTAAAGGTAGATCACTGGCCAGTTTTTGAGTGACAAAGGCTAATCCAGAGATTTCTTTTAGAAAAACAGTCACCACTGGCAGCACATTTCAGTGACACAGAATGGGTTGCAAAACTTGCTCCCTTGTGTGACATATTCACCCTGCTCAGGAAACTCATTCTGTCACTTCAGGGAAGAGTGACAACTGCCTTCAAACTGGCAGATAAAGTGGCTGCATTCAAAGCCAATTTGGAATTATGGGGCTAATGAGTGAGCACTGGGATTTTTAACACGTTTCAAACATTAGCAGAGATTTTTGGAAGACACTGAGCCAGGGCCTTCTTTCTCCCAGCTGGTGCATGATCATCTATCACGGCATTCCAAAGAATTGGAGCTTTACTATTCAGCCTCAACAGACCCCTGAACTGGGAAGGAACGGGTCTGTGACCCACTTGTGAATGTCAGGTGAATCGACTTTGTCTGTGCTAGAAAAGGATCAACAGTGTGCAATTGCAAATAACAGTGGCCTTGAAAGTATGTTTGAGACAACTTCAAATCTCCAGACATTCTGGATTAAAGTCAAGGTGGAATATCCTGCTGCTGCTGCTAAGTCGCTTCAGTTTTGTCCGACTCTGTGCGACCCCAGAAACGCAGCCCACCAGGTTCCCCCGTCCCTGGGATTCTCCAGGCAAGAACACTGGAGTGGGTTGCCATTTCCTTCTCTGATGCGTGAAAGTGGAAAGTGAAAGTGAAGTTGCTCAGTCGTGTCCGACTCTTTTCGGCCCCATGGACTGCAGCCTACCAGGCTCCTCCGTCCATGGGATTTTCCAGGCAAGAGTACCGGAGTGGGTTGCCATGGCAATGTACTCCAGTACTCTTGCCTGGAGAATTCCAGGGACAGAGGAACCTGGTGGGCTACAGTCCATAGAGTCACACAGAGTTGGGCATGACTGAAATGACTTAGTATGCATGCATGCATCTTTCTGAGCCTGGGTTATGTGCAGTAACAGCAACCAAAACAAGATTATGGAGTAGACTGGACTTGAGCAATACACTTTGGGTGTCACTGTCTCCCATTATCCCCAGATGGGAGCATCTAGTTGCAGGAAAAGAAACTCAGGGCTCCCACTGATTCTGAATTATGGTGAGTTGTACAGTTATTTCATTATATATCACAATGTAACAATAATAGAAGTAAAGTGCACAATAAATATGCGCTTGCTGCTGCTGCTAAGTCGCTTCAGTCGTGTCCAACTCTGTGAGACCCCGTAGGTGGCAGCCCACCAGGTTCCCCCATCCCTGGGATTCTCCAGGCAAGAACACTGGAGTGGGGTGCCATTGCCTTCTCTGAAATATGCACGTGAATCATCCCCAAACCACCCCCTCACCTCTGCACTATTGGTCTCTGGAAATATTTCCTTAACAAAACCCGTCCCTGGTGCCAAAAAGGTTGAGGACCACTGGTTTTAAGGATGAAATGATTGAAAAAAAAGTGATTAAATCCATGCATAGAACACAGTTAGGGTTATGGAATTTTTTTTTTTTTGGAGCATGTGGAATTATTATTACTCCTTAGTAAGTGGAGAAATGTCATAATTTATTGAGTTAAATTGCTACCGCTGCATTCCATTCTTCACTGTAGCTTGGCTTTAGTATGGCCTCCGAGAGAGTTTGAGAGTATTATCCGAACTAGGATAATTGTCTGCAGACAATGCTTTCAGTGTCGCAGAAGTAAACAAGCCTCTGCTCTTCTAGAATTTATATTTAGTGAGGGAAATAAATAATCAACAAATCAATAAATAATTTCAGGCAGTGTTCATTGAAACCTTGCCCATGTAATAAACTTTACACTAAATTTACTGTGGTTTTCAGCTAAGAAAGGCAGAAGGGAAGGCATTTCTGTTTCCTAAAAGGAAGTGTATTTTCCAAAGAATAAAACAACATCTTTTCATAAAAAGATAAAAGTCCTAAGTCTCATACAGACAAAAAATGAACAGTGTAAAACATTTTATTTACTCATTAACGAGGGGATCAGTGAAATTTTATAGAGTCGGTTTACAGGACAATGTAAAGTACCCACTTACATCATTCAAATCAGGATTGGGAAATGAATTTACAAATATTTTTTCCAAGGAGGGGGATTCAATATGAACTTTAAAGGACAAGAGTTTCTCTTGCTATCAGTTAAAAACATTTAGAGTTGAATAGATGTTGCTTGAGAAAAATACACACAACCTAAAAGCTGAGAATTATCTTTTATTTGTTGGACTTAGCTGAGGATTGAAGCCCAGGAGACATTCTCTCAGACAGCTCTGAGGGCCTTTTCCAAAATGCAAACGGAGGAGCCAAGATACACAGGGGTTTTTTTTTTTTTTTTTTGAGGGGGGGGGGTAGGGGGCGGCGGGAATCACTGATAGCAGAACACCAATAGATTACTGCTAGTTAAAGATAGATCAGATAGCCCAGGCCAATGAATTAAGTGTTTTTCCATGTATGGGAAGATGCAAGAGTCTGGACTTACTAAAACTATTCCCTTACATCTAAGCCCAATAGCTTATTTTCCTCCATCCTGAATCCTGCATCACTGGTTGTGGCTGCAAAGGCCACACTTGGTTTGAGGGCCGCACTTCACCGCCACAATAGCCTCTGTTTACTTAAATGACAATTATGCTCTCTTGCCATACTTGACTGCACAAAAATGGAGAGCTCCCCTAGATTCAGAATACCCAGAAAGGTGAGCCAGACTATGGCTTGTTTTTCATGGAAGACACCCAGGAACCTCAGTGCATTTCATTATGTTTCACAATTTTTCCTTATAAAAGTCACTCTATCTGTAAACACCCAGCAGCTAAACAGTTCTGCCTTATGTTTTCTTCAATTCTTTTCTTCTCTGGCAGAGTAGCATGGTATTTCTTTGCTCCCAACAAAGAGGTGTCAAAGAGAGACAAAGGGGTAGGCTAACATTTGATCCCTCTAAATAAAGTTCAACTTACGCAGCCAGGAGGGCCCCAGAGCAGGGTTTAGCCCCACCCCCTTCTCCACAGGCACCTCTCCTGGCCAGCCCCATAATTGAGCTATGACGCAAAGGTCACGTGAGCAGCCGCGGTCCCGTGATGCGTTCGAGCTGTACGTGGCAGATTCACTCAGACAAGTCCTCCCTGCCCGGTTTCTTCCACCTACTCCATCTAGACTTTCTTTTTTCCCATTAAATGCCTCTCACCTCCTCGCTTTCACTTCGGGGAGGGTGAATTACCAGGCTCCCTCTCCAACCCGAACTACCCTAAGCCCAGGAACCAGCCCTCGCCGTCTAGTAAGAGGAGGGGAATCTATTAGCGCCGAGGCGAGTTGCGGCTCTGATTGGGTGTGAGATCCTGTCAATCTTCAGGCTTTTCCAATCAAAACCCGCTTCCGCCTAGCTTCCCGTTCTTCCATTGGCCTGAGTGCGAGGAAGGCGAGGAAAAGCGTAAATCGAGCTCTCGCGGGAACAGCGCTTTGCCCTCAGTGCGCAGGTGCGAAGGCTCTTGGCTTGGGGGCCCTGGCAGGGGGGCGGTCTTGAAGACGCGTCGTTTGGTTTGACCTCAGTGACGGAGTTCTCCGTCTTCAACCGCTGGGCGGAAGGCGTTTGTTAGGGGCCCGGCCAAGAAAGAGGCCCTCGAGGTTCCTGATGGTGTCCATGACTTTCAAGCGGAGCCGCAGCGACCGGTTCTACAGCACCCGGTGCTGCGGCTGTTGCCATGTTCGCACCGGGACGATCATCCTGGGGACCTGGTACATGGTAAGGGCGGGCGAGGAGGCAGGGAAGGGGCCATGGTGGGGGGAGGATACGCCGGAGGGGGAAGCGGGAGAGACTCATATTTGACCGGGAGGATCCACTGGGAGGGAATGGGGCGGGAAGGCCTCGGGAACCTTCTTTTTAGTGGCCTCTTAAGTTTGGAGGGGGGAGACTTGTGTCTGGGAATCGGCGTGGGGGTGGGAGGGACCAGGGAAATTGTGGGGTTTTTTTTAGGCGAGAATAAGAGGAGAAAAGTGGGGGTTGGGGAAGGCACAGGCGTTGCGGCCTAGTGTGGAGGGGGCCTGCGGGAGGAGAGAGCTCGACTTTGGTGTGGTCAGTTCTGGAAATGACCAGGCTGCGGGATCTTTATGTGTGCTTCCGTGATCTGAAGGAACTGCCCCCCACCTCCCCACTCTCCGTCAGTGCTTCCTGGGATTTTTTTCTTTTTACCCCCCTAAAGGAAAGAATTAGGAACGCACCTTCCGAGATGCAGCCTGGTTTTAAACATTATTGTTTTACCTGAAGGGAAGGCAAGAGATCCAGTTGAACACAGTTGTCTCTTGTTTCTGGAGCTTATTTGTTACAGTGTGTTTGGGATGTAGGCAGACAGGTCTCTGTTGTGAGTCTGGAAATTCTCTTGGAGGTAATACCTTTGGCCAGTATTTACTTACTATCTGCCTTTTTCCAAATGCAGTAGGTTTTCTCCTGCCCGCTGGTGAGAAGCTTTTCACCACAGACCCATTCAGGTTTTTGAGACCTTTGTCTAGAACCTGCTGTGTTTTGGTAACGTGCTAACGTTCCCGGGGGGGTGGGGGCAGGATTTGTGTGATTCTGTGTCATAACCAGGTTGACAGTGTTACTGATTGGTGGTTCACTAGCAATGCTGTTGTGATTTCTTAGCACCATCTCCACTACTATTCATTTTCACTAAAGCTCATGATTTGTAAATACAAGATTCCATTTAGGTAGTCTGGGGTTATGATGACTTCACAGAAGTTTTGAAAAACTACTCATATTGTCTGTCGGCTTGGTCATCTTCGCTAATGACTTTGTGATTTTTAAAGTTTTTATTTGTTTTTGTTTTGAGAGGTTGTGGCATAAGTGATAATGCAGTTTCTGATAACTTTGTGAACTGCAAAAAAGGAAGAACTTTATCAGATTTTTTTTTTTTTTTTTTTGCCTTTTTCTGTTCTCATTTCTTCTGAACCCAGAGGTTCCATTGAAATTATTACTGTTTGGTAAACAGCTGATGAGAATCATCTTCAGTTAGGCAGATACAGTTTCATGCCCACTCACAGGGGACCTGAACTCCACGTTACTCCTTATTTACATTTTTTTTTTTTTTTAACCATCTTGCTTCATTAATGTGCATTAAAAACAAAACTTGAATGGGTGGGCTTATTTGCTTATTTCTAAGCTTATTTTAATATTTCCTCTACTTTTATCTTCAGAAACATTGCTATAATTATGTCACCTTTCCCCACAAAGACCCTCACCCCTTTTGTATTTTAACTGATTTGTAATACTGGACATGCATTATATTTCTAATTTTGTTCTTCATTTTTTTAAAGGGCTGGGTCTTATGTTTCTTTTGTTTGTCCTTAGCTCTGCCTTCCCTAAATGAATAATTCAGATCTTTAGGGTCCTCAAGCCTCTTATTCAGCCCTGTTTCCCCCATCCCTGGAAGATGACCTTCCCTTTTACTTAATTGAGAAAGAGTCCAGCAACCTGGGACTCTTCCATGCAAACTTAATCTTCCTGTTTCTTCTCAGATCCTTCCCTCCATTCACAGAACAAAGGATTTCTAACTCCTTGAAAAGAAAATAAGCACCATCTCAGTTTCAGCCATCTGAATGTAATTGGCTGTGTTTCTTTCCAAGGCAGGTATTTTTTTGATGCTCTGGTCTCTGTTCATAAAAAAGAAAGGAATAGCAAGCAAAAATGGGAGTTATAAACCATGAAACTCAAAATGCAGAGAGAAGGATTTTAGTAAGGGCATTTATTCTCTCAAAATAGGGAACAGGGAGTTTTACATCTGTTTCCCACTGGAGGGACTTGATGTGAAAACATTTTGCACAGAGCTCTGTTTTTCCATGCTTTAGTTTCATAAAAAGATCCCATAAACTATTCTTTCTTTGCATGAATTTTTCTAGTTCATGGAATATAATATGCTGCTTACATCAGTTCATCTGCTTTAAGAGATCTGTTGCTCATCTACAGTGCAAATGGCTGTGGTGCACATAGAAACAAAGTTACAGGGACGTGTGTTACTCATCTTTTGTCTTCCTATCAGCTGCTACACAGAGGCTCTCAAGTGTTTTCTTATCTTGACCGTGGCATCTGCCCTTAAGATACTGATGGCATAGCAATGAAGTTTGGAGCAAAGATATGAAAGTGCAGTGTTAAGGAACGAGAAGCTAATCAGTAATAACAGATTCAAATTAGGTTAAGGGTTCGAAAAGGCCATTGGTTTTGTTGATTATAGTATTGCTGGTGATGTTCAAAACTGTGGCTTCGGGATCCTGGCAACATAAAGACATAATTTCTGCCTAGTTGGGGAGACAACATTTAAAAACCAAGACCACCAAGACACAAAGAGGACTTGTCCAAACAGCACTTTTGTTTTTTTTTGTTTTTTTTTTTTGCCAGAAGCTTCTTTACTAAGAGTGAGTGAAGTCCAAGTACCTTGTCAGGATACTCTTCTTCCTGTATTCCAGGTGGGAGAATATTTATGATTCTCCTTGAGGTTGCCCGGTGCTGTTTAGAACCTTGGGTGCAGTCCTCAAGCTCCTGTTGGTTGCAGATGCTGTAGCAGTAACTTTCTGTTGGATACAGTGTCACTGCTTTCTAGCATCTGCTTCTGCTGAGGTCATGTTAGGTGATTGCACACTGTGTACCAAAGGGTTAATTAGTGAAGTGAAGTCGCTCAGTTGTGTCCGACTCTTTGCAACCCCGTGGACTGTAGCCCACCAGGCTCCTCCGTCCATGGGATTCTCCAGGCAAGAATACTGGAGTGGGTTGCCATTTCCTTCTCCAAAGGGTTAATTATATGGTAGTAAATAGTGCAGAAGACACAGAGAAGCCAGAGCCAGTTACTATATGTACCAGCCCTGAAATGCTAGCCTTTGGCATTTAGATTTAAAGAAGCATGTTTAGCTTAATACTTAGTTTAAATAATAGGGAATTTCAGAATGAGTTCCAGATTAAAGTCTGGCGTTCATAAATTGTTTTTTCTATCATTTAGTGAAAAATTTGAAGCCAGATGATTTTTAAACAACATTTTCTTAGGTTGGAAAAGGCCATTGGTTTTGTCGATTATAGTATTGTTGGTGATGTTCAGAAGTGTGGCTTTGGGATCCTGGCAGTCGAAGGAGATACAAGTTCAGATGTTTATTGAATGGTTGAAAATGAGCTTTAAAGTCTACAGCAGCAGTGTCCTCCTTCATGGTTGATGGTGTACTACAAGAAGGCATTTAGAGCACTGGTTAAAATTGTAGGTCTTGGAAAGGTGTAATAATATATGGCTAATTTTTTATGAATATCTTCACCATAAACAGTCTAAAAGTGAGGTAGCTAGGGAAGAAGTGAAGACAGGCTCCTCAAGCTGTATTCCTTCCCAGTCCTCACTCCTGACTCCTTTAAATCAGTATGGCTTATTTATATTTCAGAGTTAGTATGTTTCCCCAAACTTTTTAAAAACTTCATTGACAGAAATCTCAAATATACAAAAATAGTGAAATAGTATAAAAGCCTTTCTTTTACTTATACAACTTCAACTACTAACAGCCATTTTGCCAATTACAGTTAGTTTTGTAATAGTTCAGTAGTTTCCTTGGCGAAGCTTCCTTGCTTCCCTGCCAGAAGAAGCTGGTTTCCTCACTGTTTATCTGGAAGAATTACTGCATACCTCTTGTGTGTGCTTATTAAAAATACTAATTACACATTTGAATTTTTCTCCCTACAACATGATATCCTCTTTGAGGGAGAAAGATGCTATGCCTTTCTCTATAAAATGTGTGTGTAATAGTAACTTATTAGAGCATTTGAAGTATTCATTAGACCATTGTTAAATGAATTGTCTCCTCCAAAAATAGTAGGAATATCTCATTCGTAACCGCACAAAAGGGTAAACAACTGTATGTGTACATTTAACTACATATACATTTAACAGCATTTTTAAAGACAGTTTTGGTTTTTATCTGATGACAGCTGTCTGCTGACTTGCCTGAGACCCTTATCAAGATGCCCTAAGACATTGTTCTAATTATAGTCTGAGCATAAGTTGGGTTGTGGCAGAATATACTGTGGGAAAACTAAAGAATAAGGATTAAAGGAAAAAAAAAAAAAAAAAACCAGTCCTCAGGAATCTTCTAGGATGGGTGTGGCTGTGAAATGAGAAGCAAAGAGGAATTACTCTCCTGGGGCTGCGTGCTTCCAAGGATCTGATCCTACTCCTTTGAAACAAGTGAAATGTGACACATCTGTTCTTTGTGATTGTTTGTTTACTTAAATAAAGTGTGTAAAAGTCTTATAACGCAGACCATATTGTTTATCCCAGTAAATGCAGTACCCCTTCTGCATGGATGTGTCCATTGCCCTGGCTGTTGACATATGTGCATATTGGCTGCATTCTGTACCACTCCGTGTGACTAGATTTAGAAGTCAGTCATTATTTTAATTACATTTTTGCAAATTTTCTTTCCTGAATGCAGTAAAAGGGAAAAATGAATCAGGAATAAATATACTGGAGTTGTTTGTATGTAGTTGTTCTGTTCAGATTTTATATTACAAGATCACAAAGTTCATCTTATGTATGTTTTGAAAAATGCTGCATGGAACTTAGAAATACCAGTGGTAATCAGAAGTAAATAGAATGGAGTCTGTGAGCATAGGATAGGTACTCAGGGGTGAAAATAAGATCACAGGATGAGTTTTCCAGTTGAGTGCTTTAAAATGTTACATTGAGGTGCTAATGAAATATAATTAATCAGTGAAGAGTTGAAAAATCCTTTGAGCTTGTAATGAAATAGTGCTGAAATTTATCATTTCTTGCTTCTTTTGATTAGACCTATGATTTATTTTGTTTAATATTCAGAGAATGACTCACAATGAAAAGAAACTTGAAGTGTCACTAATACTAGAAGATAATAGTGGGTGAGTCTGTGACTTACCCATGAAAGAGAAGAAAAGATTTCTATAAATGCTATATGTGATGCAAATATTTAAGAAAGGAAAAATAAACTTCTGAATATTTTTGATGTGTCATTTCCTTCATTTAGTAATTGAGTTTGCATGTTATTTTTCACATAAATATTTTTCATTCCCGTACAGAGCTTTTAAACTATGACAGTATTGTGCTTAGTAAAGAAGGGTTTGCTGAATTGATTTTGAACTGATTTCCATGCACAGAATATACGGTGTCTTAGTAGAGATATATGTTCAATAGTTAATTCACCTAATTATATTAGCTCATAAACCACCTACCCTGTCCAAAACCCACTGCAATAAAAATGGGCAGTTAAAACATCAGCTATCAACTGGGGAGTCACCTTGAAAATATGATTGTCTCTTACAAGATCTTTCAAGTGTTGAAGGATGAAATACCTTGCTTTTGAGCAGTGCAAGGAAAAAGCATGTACCTGAATGTATTTAGAGAGTAACAAACATTTTGTGGCCTTCAGTTCAGTTTAGTCGCTCAGTCGTGTCCAACTCTTTGCGACCCCATGCCAGGCCTCCCTGTCCATCACCAACTCCCGGAGTTCACTCAAACTCACATCCATTGAGTCAGTGATGCCATCCAGCCATCTCATCCTCTGTCGTCCCCTTCTCCTCCTGCCCCCAATCCCTCCGAGCATCAGAGTCTTTTCCAGTGAGTCAACTCTTCGCATGAGGTGGCCAAAGTACTGGAGTTTCAGCTTTAGCATCATTCCTTCCAAAGATATCCCAGGGCTGATCTCCTTCAGAATGGACTGGTTGGATCTCCTTGCAGTCCAAGGGACTCTCAAGAGTCTTCTCCAACACCACAGTTCAAAAGCATCAATTCTTTGGCGCTCAGCCTTCTTCACAGTCCAACTCTCACATCCATACATGACCACTGGAAAAACCATAGCCTTGACTAGCCGGACCTTTGTTGGCAAAGTAACGTCTCTGCTTTTGAATATGGTATCTAGGTTGGTCATAACTTTCCTTCCAAGGAGTAAGCGTCTTTTAATTTCATGGCTGCATTCATCATCTGCAGTGATTTTGGAGCCCCCAAAAATAAAGTCTGACACTGTTTCCACTGTTTCCCCATCTATTTCCCATGAAGTGATGGGACCAGATGCCATGATCTTCGTTTTCTGAATGTTGAGCTTCAAGCCAACTTTTTCACTCTCCTCTTTCACTTTCATCAAGAGGCTTTTGAGTTCCTCTTCTCTTTTCTGCCATAAGGGTGGTGTCATCTGCATATCTGAGGTTATTGATATTTCTCCCGGCAATCTTGATTCCAGCTTGTGTTCCAGTCCAACGTTTCTCATGATGTACTCTGCATATAAGTTAAAGAAGCAGGGTAACAATATACAGCCTTGACATACTCCTTTTCCTATTTGGAACCAGTCTGTTGTTCCATGTCCAGTTCTAACTGTTGCTTCCTGACCTGCATACAGATTTCTCAAGAGGCCGGTCAGGTGGTCTGGTATTCCCATCTTTTTCAGAATTTTCCACAGTTTATTGTGATCCACACAGTCAAAGGCTTTGGCATAGTCAATAAAGCAGAAATAGATGTTTTTCTGGAACTCTCTTGTTTTTTCCATGATCCAGCAGATGTTGGCACTTTGATCTCTGGTTCCTCTGCCTTTTCTAAAACTAGCTTGAACATCAGGAAGTTCACGGTTCACGTATTGCTGAAGCCTGACTTGAAGAATTTTGAGCATTACTTTACTAGCATGTGAGATGAGTGCAATTGTGCAGTAGTTTGAGCATTCTTTGGCATTGCCTTTCTTTGGGATTGGAATGAAAACGGACCTTTTCCAGTCCTGTGGCCACTGCTGAGTTTTCCAAATGTGCTGGCATATTGAGTGCAGCACTTTCACAGCATCATCTTTCAGGATTTGAAATAGCTCCACTGGAATTCCATCACCTCCACTAGCTTTGTTCGTAGTGATGCTTTCTAAGGCCCACTTGACTTCACATTCCAGGATGTCTGGCTCTTGGTGAGTGATCACACCATCGTGATTATCTGGGTCGTGAAGATCTTTTTTGTACAGTTCTTCTGTGTATTCTTGCCACCTCTTCTTAATATCTTCTGCTTCTGTTAGGTCCATACCATTTCTGTCCTTTTTCGAGCCCATCTTTGCATGAAATGTTCCCTTGGTATCTCTAATTTTCTTGAAGAGATCTCTAGTCTTTCCCATTCTGTTGTTTTCCTCTATTTCTTTGCATTGATCGCTGAGGAAGGCTTTCTTATCTCTTCTTGCTATTCTTTGGAACTCTGCATTCAGAGTTTCCTTTTCTCCTTTGCTTTTCACTTCTCTTCTTTTCACAGCTATTTGTAGCCTTAGATAATGGTTTATTTTGGAAAGATCTCAAAACAAGAGTTGCTTAGGAATGGTTGTAAGTGATCCTGTAGTAGTAAGAAGAAAGATGTTTTTAAAAGAACCAGATTGGTGTCCTAACTCTGTCCTGTTATCACCTCAGTGAGCTTAACACATGGTATTTCACTTTGCTGAACCTTAGTTTAACCGTCAGCAAATGAGCATAAGTCATACTTTCTTCACAAGGTTGTTGTGAAGAATAAAGTCAAATAATATATGTAAATTTACTTGATTTATAGTGTGTCTTTAGAAATCTCAATTGATTCCGAATTAGGTATTGTGACATTTATCTTATTTAAAAACCTTGGGCTGCTTGTCTTCGAGAATGTGAAATGCCTTTAGCTGATAAACGTATTTATCATTCAGGGTGGACAGGAGAGAGCTCCATGATAGAGATTGTTTAAAACACTATTGATAAAGAAGCTCAGATGTCCCTTGAAAGTATCCCATGTTCACGAAGGGAAGGAAGGCAGATGCTGTGGACTTTAGATAGGGAAGCCTACTCCAGTTCTTAAATCATTAGCAGGGTTGTTTTGAGCACTTAGAGGAAGTGGTGCCTCTTGGGATAACTGTGTAATTCACGAACAACTAGAGGCATAAAGAATCTCCTTTTTGAATTGGAGTTACACCCTGGTAGACCAGGGAAATTCACCAGATACTGGTGATGGGATTTCAGCAAGATGTTTGACAAAGTCTCTAGATGTTACTTTGGACCAGATAAAGACTTTATTTGAAAGCTGCTGACCAATGGGAAGAGAAGAGCCTCTATCTGGCAGCTTGTCCTCAGCCCTGTTCTCTTGCTAGTGACTTAGGTGGAGAATCTCATTAAATGATAATCATGTTTTCAAATGCAGGAAGCTGAGAGAGTGTAAATCTATCCATAGGGTGTCAGAATTCAAACGGAGAAAATATTGATATGCAAGAATGTTATAAGATGAAATTTGCAGATAATGTATAAGGGCTTACGCTTAGGCCCTGAATCCAGCTCTACAGGTAGATATAGGTGGTAGCTTAGCAGGATCAAGTGTGAAAAAGAATTGGGAGTTTTAGGAAGTCACTCATGTGACATTCCAGTGTTCTTGCCTGGAGAATCCCAGGGATGGGGAGACTGGTGGGCTGCCGTCCATGGGGTCACATAGAGTCGGACACGACTGAAGCGACTTAGCAGCAGCAGCAGCATGTGACATTTAAAAGATTTATGCAGCCAGTGCATAAAAGAACCAGACTGTGTTAATTGAAATTTGTTTCAGACACGTTGATTGAAATTTGTTAGTTAGGATGTGGGAACTGAGATCCTGATGTGCTGTGATCAGATTGCTCTACTCTCATTTTACTAGTTTGTTGAGCAAAGTTGGCTTAAAACTCGGCATTCAGAAAACTAAGATCATGGCATCCAGTCCCATCTCTTCATGGCAAATAGATGGGGAAACAATGGAAACAGTGAGAGGCTTTATTTTGGGGGGCTCCAAAATCACTGCAGATGGTGACTGCAGTCATGAAATTAAAAGACACTTGCTCCTTGGAAGAAAAGCTGTGATCAACCTAGTAGCATATTAAAAAGCAGGGACATTACTTTGCTGACAAAGGTCCATCTAGTCAAAGCTATGGTTTTTCCAGTAGTCATGTATGGATGTAAGAGTTGGACTATAAAGAAAGCTGAGTGCCGAAGAATTGATGCTTTTGAACTGTGGTGTTGGAGAAGACTCTTGAGAGTCCCTTGGACTGCAGGGAGATCCAACCTGGATCCTACAGGAAATCAGTCCTGAATAGTCATTGGAAGGACTGATGCTGAAGCTGAAACTCCCAATACTTTGGCCACCTGATTTGAAGAACTGACTCACTGGCAAAGACCTGATGCTGGGAAAGACTGAAGGCGGGAGGAGAAGGGGACGACAGAGGACAAGATGGTTGGATGGCATCACTGACTCGATAGATGTGAGTTTGAGCAAGCTTTGGGATTTCGTGATGGACAGGGAAGCCTGGCGTGCTGCAGTCCACGGGGTCGCAAAGAGTTGGACACGATTGAGCGACTGAACTGAACTGAGGTGTTAGAGGAGTACTTATTCAGAAGGGATAACAAAATATCTCAAACCATAGACTAAGACCAGCAGGCGGAAGTTAAGTGATGTAGTCAAAATCTTTTTAAGCATTTTAGTGTAGCTCAAGAGGAAATAATTCCTTACCACTGTACAGGAGATACTGTGGAGAGGCCTTAGACTTACCTGATGGATCATTAACATAGCTAGACATGGAAATTATATTTATCTGATAGATCAGCTTCTTCAAATCCAGAAATTCTGAGATAGGAGTATGAATAAATATGTGATTCAAATGAGCAATTTGTGATCTCTCATTTTTCATTTTGGTGTCTTTTTATTCTGTTTTATTAATATAGGATCAGTCCAACATCTTTTCTCTGAAATGATTAAGTTTATACTTTATGAAATATTTAAAGTATTCTTAAAGTCATATTGTGTATTTTATCTCATAGGTAGTCCCCATTTTATGTCTTTATTACTTCAGGGAAGATGTTAGTTAAACAGAGGACGTCTGAAGATTGTGTTGGGGATTGCTTCCTGATTAATAATATAGTCTATAAAATGTTATCTTTCATAGGTGGTCAACCTGTTGATGGCAATTCTGCTGACTGTGGAGGTAACACACCCAAACTCAATGCCAGCTGTCAACATTCAGTATGAAGTCATTGGCAATTACTATTCGTCTGAGAGAATGGCTGGTATGTTTTTGGTTGAAACTTTAGCCTGCTAATCACACACACACACCTGTTAGGTAGAGGATTGATTGTTGTTATACTTGGCTGAGGCACAAAATGTGTTTGCAGGCTTTTCAAAAATACTCAGAATTAAATTTGAGCATTTGTAGCCAGAAGATCTAGTGGACTGCTAGGAGATTTCTGAGAAATATGCATTGTCCGCATTGAAATACTGTGGAAAGAGGAGGGGAGAAGAAATTAGAAGAAGACTGAGTCTTTGAGGGTCAGCTGGTAAGTGTAGTAGAGAATGAGACATTTGCTCATGGAGCACAATCCTACAGTAAAATATAGAATACGAATTATTTGAATATTTGGTGGTATCTTTTGCTCAGGGTCTCAATTCTTAATATATTTTTATTGTTTAGATGAAGATTTGACATTGGACTTTATTTAGAGTATTCCTAGAACATTCATGGAAATTACTTTTTTAAAATTATTTGTTCCCAATAGTATTTTTATTATTTATCTTTCTCTAAAATGCAAGTTTAATTTTATGTTAAAAATTTAATATTTGAATAGAAAATTATGCTTCAGACTTTTCGGTGTGAACAGTTTCTTCAGAAAAATGTTCCCAGTTCACATGTGTTTTATATTTGTAATATTACAGGATCTTAATTATATTTTTAGATTAGCTTTTGTTATAAACTCTACACATTTTTACATTATGATCCTCTCTTATCTGTTAATGAAGTGTTTTTTTTTTTTTTTTTAAATGGTTATTAATTCAAATGATTACTGTCCTCAGGCCTAACCTATTTCTTACAGCAGGTAGAGTTTTGTGGCCATCAATAATACATTATAGTATGATGACACTAACAGTTGTTCATATTGTGTTTTTTAAAGTGTTTTTGTTTTGTTTTTATATGAGTGTCCTAGTTTTACTTTCAAACATATATAATCTTTTAATTTTGTTGTCAAATTGATAACAGAAATAGCAAGAATATATGGAAACATCCCTTCTGGCATTTGATTTTTTTTTTTCCCTGAATAAATCTGTTTTTAATTAAAAACCAGAATAGAACAATAAATGTTAGCTTCTGATGTTGATATTTTTTTTGTATTTATAAACTTTAGGCTGTAAAATTTTACTGAATCTGCTAATGTCAGCATTTTCCTTTGTCATGTATATTGCTCTTAAAATTGAGGTGTAGAAAAGATTTATGGTTACTGAGATTTTTGTAGGTCTGTGCAACTGGCTCTTTAGTCTCAAGTTTATTGTGTGTTGCATGAGTGTTGTCGCTGCTGCATAGAAAATCACATTATTCATTATATCTTTGTTGACCGTATTCTACTGAAGCCCTCAGTTCAGTTCAGTCACTCAGTCGTGTCCGACTCTTGTGACCCCATGAACTGCAGCACGCCAGGCTTCCCTGTCCATCACCAACTCCCGGAGCTTACTCAAACTTATGTCCATCAAGTTGGTGATGCCATCCAACCATCCCATCCTCTGTCGTCCCCTTCTCCTCCCACCTTCAATCTTTCCCAACATCAGGGTCTTTCAGATGAGTCAGTTCTTCGTATCAGGTAGCCAAGGTATTGGAGTTTCAGCTTCAGCATCAGTCCTTCCAATGAATGTAAGCAAATATAAAAATACATAGTTCTTGGTGATACAGTAGTTGGTATTTCTTTGGAAGGTAAAATTTGACCTTCCCACAGACCCGGTGTTGCAAAGGTAAGTTAATTTCTGATCACTGGCCTGATAACCAATTTTTTAAAAGATGAAGTTTGTGATTAATTATTTTTAATCAGCCAAACAGGCTGTAACACTCAGTTTATACTGCAGCATATGCAAACTGTTTTTCAAATAGGAATTTATCATTACTTATACTTACCTGGGGTCGCGAAGAGTCGGACACGACTGAGCGACTTCACTTTCACTTTTCACTTTCATGCATTGGAGGAGGAAATGGCAACCCACTCCAGTGTTCTTGCCTGGAGAATCCCAGGGATGGGGGAGCCTGGTGGGCTGCCATCTGTGGGGTCGCACAGAGTTGGACACGACTGAAGTGACTTAGCTTAGCATAGCATAGCATAGCATACACACCTGGGAGATGGGTAAACACTTGGGATCTCCCAGAGGAGGTTCTGAATATGGTGCAAATCTGAGGTTCTTTGGGCATTGAGTCCCTCATGTTTTGCTTGCTTTATTGATTCACACCTACTGGAGTATCCCTTGTTCCTGGCATTAAATGTGTTTTGCACCCACCACTCCATCTCTCCTCGGTTTTGCTATTTGTTGCTCCAGTGGAAGACCTTGAGCTTCACTTTAATTATTTCAGTATTTCAAGAAGTTTAAATCAACTCGTAGTCTTCCAGTAACGGATTTTTGAAAGCTAATTGTTTGAATTACACATTTTGCTTTCAAGTTTGTTTATATCTGAATTCTTCCCTTTGAGAACCATTGTGTGCTGCAGCAGGGAAGTTCTTTAAGTCTTTAACATTTAGTTGTCCTATATCCTCTAGGAAAATTTAGAGAGCTCTTCTTAGTTCAGTGCCAGATACTGATGCTGTTTGTATTGCCAAGTGACACAGTGATACGTAACACTTACCCACTAGTGCGAACACTGAGCAGGTAGTCTAATCATTCGTTATTAGTGCCTTTCTGGTTCTTGATATCTAGCCAGAGCCAGAGAATCAACTTTAGACTCTTACAGTGCTAAGAAGCTCATCAGGTCAAGTGTGGGTGCTTTTTGGTTTGTTTTGTTTGAGATTACATGAGCACTTTGTGAAAAAGTTTAGTGGACGTGGATTAATGTAGAGAAAGGCAGCAACTCAAGGACGGATTGAGGACCAGAGAAGAAAATAGACCTGGATGTAGCAGAGAAGCCACGGTGAAGGGATTTGGCTCAGGGAGTTTGGGTGTTGAGGTGGGAAAGGGGCATTGAGGGAGAACTTGACTTTCAGGTGATTTATTTTATCTTAGGCAAGAGGGGGTGTCTGTACAACTACGTGTTTAAACAAATACCAGCCTTTTGCTCCAGCTGAACCCTGCTTATCTCACAAGACTCAACTTGTGTTATTTCATTTATCTTTTTTCCCTGATGCTAAAGGCAAAACTAATTGTTTTTTTGCTTCTGTTGTAGCACTTGCCACATTGCATCATAATTATCTGTTTGCCCATATTCAAAACTTAGACCCTGGGCAGGGATCTGTCTCTGGCAGAGTACCAGGTTCACGTGCTGTCCTAAATCAGTGGCCATGAGTCGTAGCAGTTTAACAAATAAGAAAGAGCAAAGGCATGAATTTCATAAGCTTCATTACTTAATAACATTTTGTCATAAAGAGTCTTATGCTTTTTGTTATATAAGTAGCTTAATTAGATTTTTGCTTCTGTTTTCATAGATAATGCCTGTGTTCTTTTTGCCGTCTCTGTTCTTATGTTTATAATCAGTTCAATGCTGGTATACGGAGCAATTTCTGTAAGTATTCTATACTTTTCGAGTTTTGACTTCACTGCGTGGTCCTTAGTCATTCCGTATATGTGATGTGATGTTGTGGTTATTTTTTCCTTCAGTATCAAGTGGGTTGGCTGATTCCGTTCTTCTGTTACCGGCTTTTTGACTTTGTTCTCAGCTGCCTGGTTGCTATCAGTTCTCTGACTTACTTGCCAAGAATCAAAGAATATCTGGATCAGTTAGTAAGTGTGTATGCTAATAAAACTTAAAAAAATTTTTCTTTTGTTGAAAACCAAAGTCAGCTTTTGGGTACTATTTTTATTTAATCTACTATGTTTTATTTATTTATTTTTAAGCGTTTTAAAGTATCATTACTACTGTTACTGACCATATTGAAACCAAAAAGATGAAAATAGAATATCTTCTTACATACCATGTGAATAATGAAATATTAAAAGTCCCTAAAGATGGATATCATAGAACTTCAGGAGTAGTTCAACTTTTGGGTGTATGAAAAGTAAATAAATAATTGGACTGTGTTTGGCAGTCGTTGGAGTTGTGCTCATTGGCACTCATTGGCACTGTCAAAGACAGTACCTTCTCTCTGTAGCAAATATGTGAGTGCCTCCTGTATTCTTCACTCTATTCTAGGCAAACTGTTGGTGTATGGTGTATAAACATAACTTCCTTCTCTTCAAGGAGCAAACCATGTATTTGGGGAATCAAGACATGAAGATCTTATTTGTAATAATAAAGTAGGGCTGTCTCGTGACAGCAGGCAGTGAGCAGAGGTTAATGCTGTGGGATGGAGGGGCGGGGAATGCTGTGGCCCGAAATAAGGTCTGGTGGATGGAGGTGTGGGATCCAGATAAATGAAAATTAATTTCAAAAATGCGTCTTGTAGGAATTTTATTGAAACCTACTGTAGAGAGTCCATTTTGCATACTGCAAACTTATTGTTCGTTCATTCGAAAAAACATTTATATTGATTGCTTCCTGTGTGCAAGGCACTCTGCTTGAGGGCTCTAAAACTCCCTTCTGCTCTGCCTATTTGTCCCTGCCTTTTTTTTATAGCCTGATTTTCCCTATAAAGATGACCTCCTGGCATTGGACTCCAGCTGCCTCTTGTTCATTGTTCTTGTGTTCTTTGCCTTGTTCATCATTTTTAAGGTGAGTTACCGACTATTTGGTGGGGAAGGGGGGCATTTGGATTGTGAGAGTGTCCTTCCAGACCTTCTTGTTGCCCGTGTCTCCTCATAGCTCTCCTTATTCTAATATGGTAGAGATAGCTCCAGGGAATGTCTTCTGTCCTTTTTTAGGCAGTGGTTGGAGATAACCAGGATTCTTCTTGTCTAGGAACATCATGTTTTTGGACATGGTTCATGGTTGGGATTGAAAATCTCTTAAAATTCCCAAAGTTCAGAAATAGAATTCCTTCTGCAGCATCGTTGTTGTCACACGTGAATTGGAATCCCAGACTTGGGTTTCTCTGTAAAATAGTGGTAATAAAGCTTGTGACATTTAAGTGAGGGCACGTAGGGAAAACTCCTGGCCTGTACTTGGTCCAAGTGGATGCTGGTTCCCTTCTCTGGAGAAAATGCAGGGAGAGCATTATAAGACTCCTTAATTTTAGAGCAGGTAAATTTAAATTAAATTTATAAGTTAAAAAATAAAGTTAGTTGCTCAGTTGTGTCTCACTCTGTTCAACCCTATGGACTATAGCCCCCTAGGCTCCTCTGTCCATGGAATTTTTCAGACAAGAATACTGGAGTGGGTTGCCATTTCCTTCTCCAGGGGATCGTCCCAACCCAGGGATCGAACCTGGGTCTTCTACATCTCCTGCACTGGCAGGCAGGTTCTATACCAGTAGAGCCACCTGGGAAGCCTTAAAAGAAGAAAAAGGCAGTCGCTGCCAGTGGCTTCACAGTGCAGCCGCATTAAAACTATAATTGTACATACAGTTGAGTTTGGAGTATATGTAAATTTTGTTTGTATTCCTTTAGGCTTATCTGATTAACTGTGTTTGGAACTGTTATAAATACATCAACAACAGAAACATGCCGGAGATTGCTGTGTACCCAGCCTTTGAGGCGCCTCCACAGGTGAATGATCTTTTATGATATTAAAGCTTCACTAGCCATTATTGAGAATTTCCAAAAGAATAATCTGAACCTTGATTTTCTCTTCAGTGCTGTAACTGTGGTTTAGGGCACGAATAGCTTAAATCTGCAAGTTTCAGCATTTCCCAGTTGGAATCCTGGGTATGTGAGCTGGAGACACTCTGTACTGCTCATCTCATTCCATCTGGCCAATGGTTTTGACTCATGATCAGTCTCCAAGTGTTGCATTTTGAGGGGGAGACCAGTCAGTGAACAGCAGTATGAGCGATGCCAGGCTCTTGGTTTCTGGAACTTCTGAGGATAGGGTACCATCAGCTGAAGCTTGTGGTGTTTTCCAAAAACATCCATAGGATCCAAAGGGGAAGCTGACTTTCCTGTAGGGAGAAGAATGCAGTATGTTCCGTGAGTCTGTTGGGAGGCCTCCTTCTTAGACCCTCTAGTTGCTGCTGTACTGTCTTCCAGGCTTCCAGCATGTAGAGTGTATATGGCCCATGTAGCGTCAGCCTGTCACGTTGGAGTCACTTAGCTTAAAAATGCCACTGTTTACCTAGGTATGCCCTTCACCTTAGAGCAGGCGATACAAGTGCTTGATGCTTTGACTATAGATTCTGATAAAATACAGCCTCATACTGGAGGGTTCCTGTAGCAGGGTTCAGCGGGCCCTTCACCGAGATCCTCCGTTCTTGAGGTGACTTGGCCTGGCTGCTTTATCAGTCACAGTGGAGCGAGGGGAGGGCAGTACATACTGCCTATCAGGGTATCCTGGTGGCCTCAGGGTCTGTTCAGAAGCAAAATTGTCTCTGCCTTCCCTTCTTAACTTCCTCTTCTGTTATCCTCTCTAGTGATCTTGGATCAGACACATCCCCTGCAGGTAAAGCTCCAGGTTATTAGTTATCTCTACTCCAAAGAACTATAGTTGACCCTTGGACACCATGGCTTTTAACTAGAGAGTCCACTAATACACAGATGTTTCTCAGTAGTAAATAATACAATACTACCCAGTCTGCATTGAGTCCATAGATATGGAACCACAGATACGGAGGGCTGACTGTGCAGTGTTGGCACCTCTAATGTTCTCATTACTTAAGGGTCAGGTATCCTGAAGAGTCAGGTGTACTTAGCTAACAGTTTCTTTAGCTCTCCTCTGTGGGTTGGTATACCCCTATTTAAGGTATTAAATCTGAAAACAGTTATTAAGGTAGAAATTTAAAGGAGAATTAAGTCCAATATAATTTTTTCTTGTCTCTTTTCAGTATGTTTTGCCAACCTATGAAATGGCAGTGAAGATGCCTGAGAAAGAACCACCACCTCCTTACATACCTGCCTGAAGAAATTCTGCCTTTTTCAATAAACCCTATACCAGCTTTTTGTCTTGTTCATTTTACAGAATGCTGCAACACAGGGCTCATCATACTTGTTTGATACAAAGTTCATTTTCCTTTGTTTAAGCATTTATTTTCAAACACTAACAAGCTTTTTGGATAGTATTAAAAGTCAGATTTTGTTGTTAAGTATGTTACATTTTAGTAGTTTTTGAAGACAATCTAGGTTAAGCAAGAGCAAAGTGCCATTGTTTGCCTTTGATTGGGGGTGGGTGGGAAGGGGGCATTCTCTACACATATTCTTTTTTAACTTTGCACTTTCTTTATATAATAGTTTGCATTTTGGTTATTTGCTGCCCTGGATACTTTCAGGAAGAATGAATTAAATATTCAGGGTGAATGAGTTCAGTTTAAGATCTGAAGTTTTCAGCTATGAAAATACGAAAAATATATAACATTTTAACTTGACTGTGGAAGATGATGGTTGCATGTTTCTAATTTGTATGTGTTTCCATCTTTGAGATAAGATGCTTTAATAAATCTCTTAAATATTTATTGTTGTTTTTAATCTATTACCCTTTTTTTTTGTTGAAACCCAGCATTTTCCATTATAAGCAACTCAGACTGCTGCAGATTTTTGGCACTTTGAGAACAGCCATAGCCAAGCTTGGTGGACCCAACCTGGCGTTGTTTTTCTCCTTGGAATGGGAATGGTGGACCATTACGGCCTGTGATCACTACTTCATTCAAGGCACATTTGTCTTTTGGGAAAGGACAGGGCTTAGACTTTATGTAGAGAACAGTCATAATATTAATCCTAATTATTGCCCCCAGGAAGGGGAGTCCTATGAGATCTGTGTTCCAAAGACTGAGCTCACCAGAATATACATTCTCTGTGCATTGTAAGCACATTTGCTGTAATGAAAGAGCATGGACTGTAGCATACCAGGCTCCTCTGCCCATGGAATTCGCTAGGCATTCCACTGGAGTGGATAGTCATTCCCTTCTCCAGGGAGTCTTCCCAACCCAGGGATTGAACCCTGGTCTCCCACATTGCAGGCAGATTCTTTACCATCTGAAAAAAGATAAGCCCAGGGAAGCCCATAAAAGATTTATTAGTACATGGAAAATTCTGTGAATTGGCCATTTTCTCTGCTGCTGCTGCTAAGTCACTTGTGTCTGACTCTGGGCTACCCCATAGACCGCAGCCCACCAGATTCCCCCGTCCCTGGGATTCTCCAGACAAGAACACTGGAGTGGGTTGTCATTTCCTTCTCCAGTGCGTGAAAGTGAAAAGTGAAAGTGAAGTCACTCAGTTGTGTCTGACTCTTAGCAACCCTATGGACTTCAGCCTACCAGGCTCCGTCCATGGGATTTTCCAGTCAAAAGTACTGGAGTGGGTTGCCATGGCCTTCTCCCATTCTCTGATCATCTGACAAATGAACTTCCAGTAAACTGGCTTTGGAGAATGACTTGTTGAGTTGGCCTGCCTCCTTTCCTGGAGTACTTACCTCCATTACAGTTCATGTGAAGTGTATCTGAGTCTCTGTTAATGAACAGCTTGGCAATAAGGCCTTTTTTTGTTCCATCTATAGCACTTAATTCAATGACCTACACAAACCGGAGGTGTGGAGGGTGGGGTGCAGTGGGATGTTCACTGAATGAAACAATTTGTCTCCACAAAATTTTCACTGGTAATAGGTTATTTTTAGTATAAATTTCCGTCAGATCAGTCATTCAGTCGTGTCCCGACTCTTTGCAACCCCATGGACTGCAGCATGCCAGGCCTCCCTGTCCAGTACCAACTCCCGGAGTTTACTCAAACTCGTCCATTGACGGTGATGCCATCCAACCATCTCATCCTCTGTCATCCCCTTCTCCTACCTTCCAGTCTTTCCCAGCATCAGGGTCTTTTCAGATGAGTCAGTGCTTCGCATCAGGTGGCCAAACTTTTGGAGTTTCAGCTTCAGCATCAGTCCTTCCAATGAATATTGAGAACTGATCCCTTTAGGATGGACTGGTTGGATCTCCTTGCTGTCCAAGGAACTCCCAAGAGACTTCTCCAACACTGCAGTGCAACAGCATCAATTCTTCGGAGGTCAGCCTTCTTTATAATCCAACTCTTACATCCATGACCACTGGAAAAACTATATCCTTGACTAGATGGATTTTGTTGGCAAAGTAATGTCTCTGCTTTTTAATATGCTGTCTAGGTTGGTCATAACTTTTCTTCCGGGGAGCAAGTGTCTTTCATGGCTTCAAATTTCATGTCTATAAATTTGGTATCATCTAAATGTGGCCACACCACACTTAAAACATTTAATTTTTTTTAAAGATTATTTATTTTGGGCTGTGCTGGGTCTTTGTTGCTGTCCACAGGCTTTCTCTTGTTTCGGCAAGTTGGGACTACTCTTCGTTGTGGTGCTCAAGTTTCTCATTGCAGTGGCTTCTCTTGCAGAGCACAGGCTCTAGGGCTTTAGTAGTTGGAGCCCACAGGCCTAGCAGTTGCGGCTTGCAGGCTCTAGAGCTTGGAGCTCAGTAGTTGTGGAGCATGGGCTTAGCTGTTCCAAGGCATGTGGGATCTTCTCTGACCAGGGATTGAACCCCTGTCCCCTGCATTGCAAGGCAGATTCTTAACCACTGAACCACCAAGGAAGCCCCCATGCCTACATTTAAAGCATGTTAAAAATGAGACCAAGAAACTTCTCATTGATAAACTGTACATTTTATTCCTTCTGTTGGATGGTGTACCAATCGCCCTGTTTTCCAATCTGTGACTAATTTGTTCGGTCATCATGGAACTTTCTTTAATCGTTCCAATGTTCCTTGTAGGCAAACGCTAAATGTGCCATTTTCAGGTCTCCTTTTGCTGAGAGAAGGAATATGTTATAAATAAGCCCAAGGGTTGAGTGAAAGAAAAAGTTGTAATTTTGCTTTTCTGAGGTTGCTTTGTTTTTTTTTTTTAGTAAAGTCATGACTTTTAAGTATGAGAAAATAATTTACTAGCAGGAGAATGTTGCCACCTAACATGGAATAAGGACACGTGAGAGGCAGAATGGTGGAATGAGCACAGGATCTGGAGTCAGAAAGTTGAAATTCAATTCCTCGTGTCACCAAGCTATTACTCTCTCATCTTCGGAAATTTAACTGGGATCTGAGCTTCAGTTTCTGCATCTGTGAAATCAGGAAAATGCAAATTCCTGGCCTACGGCCTTCTTGGAGTTGTTCTTAGGATCAAGTGAGGTAACAGACATGGAAAGGTTGGCAGTTATAAAGCACTGTGCAAATATTATCATGAGGGGCTGTGTTGAGCAAGGAATGGGTAAAGGAAGGCCTGAAGAGGAAGTATTTGACCTGGAAACCAGAAAAAGAGTAACTGTTTTCTGGTCCGTTAGAAAGGAGTTTTGTATCTGTCATCATTCAGTTAGGTAGCTCAAAATCCGAACACGGCATCAGGAAAGCTGATTTATATTCCTGGCCCTCCCGTCAGTTGAATGAAATAAGTAAATAACTTTGCAAACAAGTGACTGCCCAGATTCCATCTTTCTCTGACCTATGACTTTTTCCCCCCCAACAGTTAATTATCTTTTAAAGAGAAAAATAATTTTAAAACTTCCAAATATACGCATTTAGTTATCAATTCTAGTGCTCTTCAGTCTGTTCATAGGTACACATTTCAATCTGTTACCATTCTTCAGCCAGAGGACATGTGTTACTTTTTTCTGTTTTTTTTTTTTTTTTTCCAGCATGGTTCTGCTGCTGCTGAATTCTTTTGGCTTTTGCATGTCTGAAAATGTCTTTAATTTACTTCTGTCTTCAAAAGCTATTTTCCCAGGGTATGGAATTCTAGGTTGTCAGGTTTTTTTTTCACTTGGGACTTTAAAGATGTGGCTGCCCTGTCTTTCTGGATACATAGTTTCCACTGAGAAAATTGCTGTCTTCCTTAACTTTGTTCTTCTGTATGGAAAGCCTCTCTTTTTTTTTTTTTTCCTTCAGGTAATTGGAAGTTTTTCTCTATCACTGATTTTGAGCAATTTGTTTATGATGTTCCTTGATTGTACTTTTTTTTTTTACATTATGTACATTTTTTATGTTGTGTGTGTGTTTTTTTAAACTTTTTATTTTGTATTGGGGTATAGCTAATCAGCAATGTTGTAGTTTCAGGTGAAAGTGAAGGGACTCAGCCATACATATACATGGATATACATGTATCCATTCTCCCCCAAACTCCACTCCCATCCAAGCTGGCACATAACATTGAGCAGAATTCCACATGCTATACAATAGGTCTTTGTTGGTTATCCGTTTTAAATATAGCAGTGTGTACATGACCTTTCCAAAATCCCTAACTATCCCTTGTGTGTGTTTCTTGTGGTTAGGGTTCATTGACCTTGGATCTGTGGGTTTATAGGTTTCATCAAGTTTGGAAACTTTTTCAGCCATTATTTCTTCAAATATTTCTTCTTGTCTTCCCCTCCCTCTCCTTTGAGGATCATATCTGGTTGGAAAGATAAAAATAGACTTCCTATAGTGATGTGATTTGAGATAAGCCTTGAGAATTGGACGTATATGAACCTGTGAAGATGCGGGGTAGATGACTTGATAACTTATTTAATACAAAAAGCTCAAGAGGGGGAAGTGGAAACCAAACCTTCATGTCTGTGTGGCTGGAAGGATCCCAGTATCACTAGCAGAAATGAGGAGAATAAAGGAGAGGAAGTTCATTAAAGAGGAGAGGATAAGTTCACTCCTGGAAATGCTTGAGCTTGGGGTACTTTTGTGATCTGTGAATAGAGAGTAGCACAGGCAGGGTAATTGATGGAGTTCTACTTCTCAGGAGCAGGATTAGGACAAGAGACCCAGATTTTGGAATTTCCCTGGTGGCTCAGATGGTAAAGAATCCACCTGCAATTTGGGAGACCTGGGTTTGATCCCTGGGTTGGGAAGATCCCCTGGAGGAGGGCATGGCTACTCATTCCAGTATTCTTGCCTGGAGAATCCCCATGGTCAGAAGAGCCTGGTGGGCTACAGTCCATGGGGTTGCAAGGAGTTGGACATGACTAAACGACTAAGCACAGCACCAGAGGAGTGGTAGCTGAAACCACATCAGATGAAATTCCTGACATAGATGGTACATAACCAAAGAAGCCCTAGTCATTCAGATTTCCCACCCCAGCAGTTTATTCTAGGGAAAGAACAATAAATCATCACAAATCTGTCATCTGGCTCTTCCATCTCTCCTTTTCCCCCTTTATCTCAAGACCAGCATATTCCAGATTGAGGCTGCCCCTTAAGTTTGAGTGCTGGAATGAAGATGTAGATCTATGAAAGACACATAACAGAGCAAGAAGTAAATTTTTGTTGCTAGAAGACCCTGAGGTTTTGGAGTCATTCGTTACCAGAGCATAACCGAGCTTGAGTGGAGTGATAAAGAAATAGTTTCTTAGAACTGTAAAAACAAGAGAGCAGTAGTAAAGTGAGTTTTTAAAGGAAGCTATGCATAATTAATGGCACCCCCTCCAGTACTCTTGCCTGGAAAATCCCATGGGCGGAGGAGCCTGGAAGGCTGCAGTCCATGGGGTCGCTGAGGGTCGGACACGACTGAGCGACTTCACTTCCACTTTTCACTTTCATGCATTGGAGAAGAAATGGCAACCCACTCCAGTGTTCTTGCCTGGAGAATCTCAGGGACAGGGGAGCCTGGTAGGTTGCCATCTATGGGGTCGCACAGAGTTGGACATGACTGAAGCGACTTAGCAGCAACCCATAATTTACTCCCTAACCTAACCAAATAGGTTTACTCTCTACCTATGCCTACCTGCAAATGTGCTGAAACAGACCATTACAGTTCATGTTGCTTCTCCCCCTGCATTTCTTCAGAGAAGGAGCCTGTGGTGGAGGAACACCAACTCCCCCGCTAGAGGAGGCCAGAGGAAGGGCCTGTGCAGAGCCCTTGTCTGCACAGAGCGGCTCTTGTCAGGCAGTGGAGTGAAATGGAGCAAAGCCATTTCCTCAGCATCCTTCGACTCTTGGAAAAAGTAATGCCAGGTTATTTCTTTTCTGACAAGTAATCTATCATGCCTGTTTACTATCCTGCCAAGGTAGGGCTAAATATCAGCCCTGTTCGTGAACTTTTATTAATATTTCTTGAAATCGTGGTCCCACTGTAGACTATAAACCTGCACACAGTGAGGGAGAATTTACAGCAATTTAACAGTGAACAATGCAGGCATCAGCTCTGTGCTCCTGGAGCCTATAGTTGAGTGGGGTAAAGAAATAAATACACTATATATACATATATTGGAGAAGAAAATGGCACCCCACTCCAGTACTCTTGCCTGGAAATTCCCACGGACGCAGGAGCCTGGTAGGCTGCAGTCCATGGGGTCACTAAGAGTCGGACATGATTGAGCAACTTCACTTTCACTTTTCACTTTCATGCATTGGAGAAGGAAATGGCAACTCACTCCAGTGTTCTTGCCTGGAGAATCCCAGGGACGGGGGAGCCTGGTAGGCTGCAGTCCATGGGGTCACACAGAGTTGGACACGACTGAAGCGACTTAACAGCAAGAGCAGCAGCATATACATGTGTATATAGTACACTTTATATATATGTGAAACACACAGATATTGATACTGTATATATGTATATATACATGAAACACAGGTATTGATACCATAATAAATTGGAAAGGAAGAAAGAGTAGGAAAGAATCTAATTAAAACAGTTTTTCAAACTGCTGACTGGGAAACAGTGAATCATGAACTCTGTTTAGAGGTTTATGACCAGATCTTTTTTTTTTTTAATTTTATTTTTAAACTTTACAATATTGTATTAGTTTTGCCAAATATCAAAATGAATCCGCCACAGGTATACCTGTGTTCCCCATCCTGAACCCTCCTCCCTCCTCCCTCCTCCCCATACCCTCCCTCTGGGTCGTCCCAGTGCACCAGCCCCAAGCATCCAGTATCATGCATCGAACCTGGACTGGCGACTCGTTTCATACATGATATTATACATGTTTTAATGCCATTCTCCCAAATCTCCCCACCCTCTCCCTCTCCCTATCAAGCTACCAACGGTATTCTTCACAGAGCTAGAACAAATAATTTCACAGTTTGTAAGGAAATACAAAAAACCTCGAATAGCCAAAGCTATCTTGAGAAAGAAGAATGAAACTGGAGGAATAAACCTACCTGACTTCAGGCTCTATTACAAAGCCACAGTTATCAAAACAGTATGGTACTGGCACAAAGACAGAAATATTGATCAATGGAACAAAATAGAAAGCCCAGAGATAAATCCACACACATATGGACACCTTATCTTTGACAAAGGAGGCAAGAATATACAATGGATTAAAGACAATCTCTTTAACAAGTGGTGCTGGGAAAACTGGTCAACCACTTGTAAAAGAATGAAACTAGAACACTTTCTAACACCATACACAAAAATAAACTCAAAATGGATTAAAGATCTCAACGTAAGACCAGAAACTATAAAACTCCTAGAGGAGAACATAGGCAAAACACTCTCCGATATATATCACAGCAGGATCCTCTATGACCCACCTCCCAGATCTTTTTTTAAAAAAATGAAACAGAACTGAATGGACATGAATAAAGCAGATTAATTAGAGTCTGTCACATGTGGTAAGGGTAAACACTGTTTCAGGAAACTACTATTTCTGTTGTATATAACACTACTAGATATTTATGTCACTCTCAAATTATGATATAAAATGTAGCTGTTACAGTGGATAGTTAGGCTTCCCTGGTGACTCAGTTGGTAAAGAATCCTCCTGCAATGCAGGAGACTGGGGTTTGATCCTTGGGTCAGGAAGATCCCCTGGAGAAGGAAATGGCAACCCACAGTCCATGGTGTTGCAAGAGAGACACAGCATGGTGACTAAACCACCACCAACACAGTGGATAGTAGTAAAAATAAGTTTGAAAAAACTAAGATATAGGGATGTCCCAATGCCAAGGCCACAAGGTGGGAACAAGCTTGGCATCCCCAGGACAAGGGGAAAGCCTAGTGTGGTTGATGCATGGAGAGAAGAGTACAGTTTCAGATGTGGTCAGTGTGGTCAAGGAGGTGGCCATGCAAAGGAGTTTGGAGTTTATTGGAAGTGAAGTTGCAAGGTTTAAGAAGTGATCTTAAGGTTACTATGTGGAGTGTAGATATTAAAAGGCAGCAGTCTGAAAGTAGGAAGACCACACAGGATCTGTTGGGACTCACGTTCATTGCCGTGTTTTACCATCCAGCTCAGCAGTGACCTGCTTTTGGAAGCCTTCCTGGTTTCCTCAGGCAGAGCCAGTCTCTCCTTGACCTCAGTATATTTCCTTAGACAGGTACACCATTGATGCTTCTGTCTCTACCCATGGGCTACGAGTTCCTGGAGGGTCCCCTGGGTGGCCTCCAGCCCTGTGCTGCCACCACCATCACCCCTGGGGGAGGAAGTGGGATGGAGGGAGAGCCTTTGAAGCCTGTGGTACAGGCTGTCCTTCCAGCTCACAGAGGGCTCTCTGGGGAATGTATGTTTGACTTTCTATTCCTGGTAATATAAGTTCAAATGTTTAGGATGTTTGAAGTTAGGATGAAAGTATTTCTATTCACGCTGCTAGCATCTGTGAGGTTGTTTTTTTTTTTTTTTTAAGGAAAGCCCACAGCAAAACTTGGATTCCCTGGCTGGGGAAAAAAAATGTAGTTGTGAGGAGCTAGGGGAAACTCTGAGGTGGGCAAACCTGGATGGAGCTGGACCGTAAAGCCTGGGCCTCCTGAACTGGGAGCTTGGGAGTCAGGAGGGCGAGTTGGGGGTCGACCAGGCCCCGGGTATATGGCCAGACAGAAATTTCGAGAGGGGCAGAACCTGGCCAGGAGGCAGCGGACCGAGCCCACCAGACGAGACCGGAGCAGCGGCGGGCCGGGGTCGGGCACCGCGCCCCTGGCCGACGGGCCCCAGACATTCCAGGTCCGCCGCGGGTATGCCCTGGACCAGGCGGCAGGCTGCCCTGGACCAGGCGGCCCGCTGCCCTGGACGGGTTCGCGGGCTGGGCCTAGGCCGAGGGGCGGGGCCTACGGCCGAGGGGAGGAAGGACCCCAGGCTGCAGGGCGGGGCTCAAGGCTGCAGGGGCGGGGCCCACGGCCGCGGGACCTTTAAATTGGCCGCCCGGGCGCTGGTCACCCGCCAGCCACTGACCCAGTCACCGATCGACGACCCACCGACGGACACGGGCAGCAGCGCGGAGCCCACCATGCCGCGCCACCTCCCGGGACTGCTTCTCTTGCTCTGGCCACTGCTGCTGCTGCCACCGCCCCCCGCCGCCCCCAGCCCCATGGCCCGCCCGGGCTTACGCAGGTTGGGGACTCGCGGCCCAGGGGGCAGCCCCGGACGCCGGGGCCCCGCTCCGGCCGCCCCAGCCAGCGTGCCCTACTCCGGGACCGGTCAGCCCGGCGGGGCCCGCGGCGCAGGTACACGGCCTGGGCGGGAACGGGAGAGGGATCCCAGACCGAGAGGGACAGGAGAGGGTCTCAGGGAAGGACACCCGCTTGGAGCGAGGGAGATCCTGGACCAGGGCCCGGCGGGCTGGATGGGTGGGCAGGCGAATGTGGAGTCAATTAAGGAAAATCCTTGGTCACCCACCAAGTATTCCCTTCACCCCAGCCCAAGCCAGACGTGGTGCAGGAGAAAGATCCCCTCCCCTGCGGGACAAATCCTGTGGGGAAACTGAGGTCCAGAGAAGGGAAGGGAGATGCCCAAGGTCCCTCATAGCCAGGGCTAGACTTCCCTTCTCCTGAAGCTCAGACTCCAGCAGCTGCCCCCTGAGACTTGGGCAGAGAGGATGGGGCAGCTGTGGGAACAGGTAGGGGTGCCTCACAGCTCTCTGTCCCAGACCCCGCCTCTTGTTCAGCTTAGTAATCTTTCCCTGAAATTCTGCTTTCAGTTCTCTGGCTGATTGCACCACAACCCCAACCTGTGCTCTCTTACATGCTCAAATACCCAGGACACTTTGGGTCTTTGGTGAACAATCGCAATTCACTTGTGGGTCAGTAGTTGATTCTTGGGGCAGAGGAAACCCCTTAGAGAGCAGAGTTGGAAGGTGATCCAACACAGCCCCTGACAGCACATACAGGGGAGCCGAGCAAGGTGAGAGAATCCAGCAAATCAGGGTCAGAGCCAGGAATAAAGCTCGGGGCTCAGATATTCCAAGTGTGTGTCTTTTCACTGCTTCAGGCTACCAAGCTCTTAGTGTGGTTTACATAGGATTTTTTATCTTCATTACCAAAAAGTCCAGCATCAGAGTTGTTAAAGAGAGGCAGCACCAAACCATTTTCTGGATGTCTAGTTTCATTCGCCAGTGATGCTTCACGCCCCAGGTTGATTTGTGTTGTCCACAATGCACCTTTTGAGTAATGTTGAGGAAAAACAGAAAGGATTCTTTCCTGCATCAGCTCCAGTGGGCTGGATTTGCTATGGCAAGAGCATTGTCATTGAGACAGGGAGTCACAATGGTTATATACAGCCTGACCAGTGGGTTGCTTCAGGTCAAGAATGAGGATAGGGAAGAAGTCTTTCTCCTAGAGGTTATTTTATCTCTGGTCTGATCCACATTCCTTGGGGAAGGGACTAGAAAGAAAAGGAAGGATTTCTTATGGGGTGGTCAATGTTCCCCTGAGCAGCATTGGTCCTTTATTACTTGAAATAAAAACCAATATTAAATGATAATTCTTTAATAAGCACCATATTCCACTCTTTTTCAAATTCTTTTCTTTTTGCATCCAGAAATTGCTAGGCTTTGCTATGGACTTTTATTTCTAGCGGAGTTCTCAGAAACTGACAATTATTATGAGTAAGGAAACATTTTTGGAAATTCAGATTCTCATTTTCTTGATTTCTAAGAATCAAAGTGCTGTTATCTAGAAAAGGGGAGTGAGATTCAAAAACAATGAATGCAAAGGGGGTCTGAATCAGGAAGTAAGCAGATGCTCACAGAACGTCCTGCCAAGCCCCCTGTATTTTCTATTCCTGCTGTAATAAATTACCATGAATTTAGTGGCTTAAAACAGCACACATTTACTGTCTACGAGTTCTGTAGATCAGAAGTCTGACACTAGTCTCTCTGAACTAAAATTAAGGTATCAGCAGGGCTGCTTTCCTTTTGGAAAGATCTTAGAGGAGAATCCGTTTCTTTGCCTTTTTCACCATATAGAGGTGACCCTCATTCCTTGGCTCATGACATTTTCCCTCCATTTTCAAAGCCACCAAAGGCAGGATGAGTCCTCACATGTCATCTCCCAGATCTCCTCTTCTGCTTCCCTATTCAACTTTTAGGAGCCTTTGTAATTATATTGGATCCATCAGTATAACTGCCCCATCTCAAATCTTCAATGCAATCACACTTGCAGAATCTCATTTACCTTGTAAATAAACATACTTACAGGTTCTGGGAATTAGGTCATGGACATCTGTGAGGGGAGGGTATTATCTTATCCTGCCCACTACACCCCTGTAACCCCCATAGATGATTCCCTGCGAAAAATCAAGTGAAGAAGGAAAGGAATCCTGCACATTTACTTGCAAGAACGTAACCTCAACATGAGTAAAGACACCATTTGGATGTTAGACACAACACTGTCAGATACAGGGTTCATATCATATGTAGTTTTCCTTTTACTCAAATTATGCAAATACAGCCAGATCCATCTCCTGGAAAGATTTTTCTTCTTCTTTGCTCTCAATGCATGGTAATCAGGGATGAAATGAAATTCTGAAGTTTTTTTTTTTTTTTAAAAGAATTAACTCCTTTTGACTTAGCTAAATACATGACGTGTAGCATATTCAGACTGATGACTCAACATCACCAAGCAAGATATTTACTAGGTACTTGAGATAATGTTAATTTTGGTGGCAGAAAATGTTGCCTCAGAGAGGTAATCATGCAATGAAAAGTCCCTTTGGGCTGGGAGTCTGGAAACCTGGAGTCCAATCTATATTCTATCACTTTCTAGCTCTACACCTCTCTGTACAAGGGTATAAAAGCAACTCTAACTTGCATCTCTAATTGCATCTCTAACTTGACAAGGTTGTTGGGTTGAAATCCTGTGTTATCTAAAGTGTTATTGAAAGTAGGATTTATTTATTGTCTTAATTAATACCTCTAGGAATCAGGCTGAAAGCAAGAGGATATTTACCAGTTGTTGTTGTTGTTTTTTAAACTATACGGAGGCATAATTCCTATTGCAGACAGGGCTTTTCTGTCATCAACTGCTTAGCTAGGAATTTAATTTTGAATAAATAAATACCTACACTTTTCCCCTTTACACACTGAGTAAATTGCTCTCTTAGAGTTTCATCAATTTCTAGCCAGCCTCTTATTAGAAAAGGAAAGAACCCTGAGTGACATTTCATGCCAAAGGATCTCATTTTGTTTCAGGGCTTGGGGGTGTGTGTGTGTGTGTGTGTGTTTTGGGAAAGAAGGAGGAATGGCTGCTCTCTTGGATTTGATTTGGGTGGCTAGGAATGGAGAAGGCAATGGCACCCCACTCCAGTACTCTTGCCTGGAAAATCCCATGGGCAGAGGAGCCTGGTGGGCTGCAGTCCATGGGATTGCTAAGAGTCGGACAAGACTGAGCGACTTCCCTTTCACTTTTCACTTTCATGCATTGGAGAAGGAAATGGCAACCCATTCCAGTGTTCTTGCCTGGAGAATCCCAGGGACGGAGGAGCCTGGTGGGCTGCCGTCTGTGGGGTCGCACAGAGCGACTTAGCAGCAGCAGCAGGAGAGGGAGGAGTATAGAACGAGATTAGATGGGGAAAGGATAAGAAGGATGTGCTGAAAACAAAACTGTATTGTGTCTCTACAATGTGCTAGGTCCTTTTGTGTGGGAACGATACATGTTCCTTGAGGGCAGGTAATCTGGCTTATTATGATTATTATTTTTGTAGCCCCTTGGTTTAATACACGGTGAAAGTGAAGTTGCTCAGTTGTGTCTGACTCTTTGTGACCTTATGGACTGTAGCCTACCAGGCTTCTCAATCCATGGAATTTTCCAGGCAAGAGTACTGGAGTGGGTTGCCATTTCCTTCTCCAGGGGATCTTCCCAACCCAGGGGTCAAACCAAGGTCTCCCGCGTTGCAAGCAGACACTTTACCATAAAAAAAAATATTTGGGGAATGAAAAAATGAAAGAGAAGTGACTAAGAGAATTTGGTGGGGGCAGTAGTATAGATACCAGGTCAGAATCTCTGCTTCTTGAAACAAGACATGCTGACAAAGACGGATCTCAACGTGGACCAGACAAAGTGGTCACCCTTCTTTCTACTTTTCGAGGTTTAAACTCAGGGCTATTTGGACCTCAGAGTTCACTAAACATGAGTGAATGACCAGATGGAGGGAGAATTTAGGGCTGCTCTGGAGAAGGAAATGGCAACCCACTTCAGTGTTCTTGCCTGGAGAATCCCAGGGACGGGGGAGCCTGGTGGGCTGCCGTCTATGGGGTCGCACAGAGTCGGACACGACTGAAGTGACTTAGCAGCTGGAGCAGTTTTCAGCACATTGAAAGTGGAGAAAAAGAAGGAAGTCACCAGGAGAGCACCGGAGTGCCTCGCGCCACAGTCTGCCGTTGTCTGAAGGGCTGTGAGGCTTGAGCAGGCAGTGGAGGGGGCATTGAGGCTGCCCTGAATTCAGTTCAGACAGGGTTCAGGGATGGCCAAGGTGCCCAAGAGAGGCCTGGAGTCCATCCATTCCTGGGCGTCAAGAGGAACCTTTGAACAAAACTTTAAGCAGAAGGATGAAACTTTCCAAGTGAAAAGTTCAGGACATTCAAATAGGGGAGTTCTTTGAGGAAATGTCACACCTCTATGTGAATTCTCGCTGGGGAATCCTGAAAGGCCTCAGTGCTTTCAACCACCAAAGGGAGGGTGGTCTTCAGGAAGACAGCAGAGAGTGGGGTATCTGGGGCCAAGGATGCTGGTCGCAACATTCCCCTTCTGACTGTGATCCGCTCACGGGTTAGCCATGTCCTGTTCCCCATGCCCTTCTTTGCAGGTGTTTGCAAGAGCAGGCCCTTGGACTTGGTGTTCATCATCGATAGTTCTCGTAGTGTACGGCCCCTGCAGTTCACCAAAGTGAAAACCTTTGTCTCGAAAATAATCGACACTCTGGACATCGGGCCGATGGACACGCGGGTGGCAGTGGTGAACTACGCCAGCACCGTGAAGATCGAGTTCCATCTCCAGACCCACTCGGATAAGCAGTCCCTGAAACGAGCCGTGGCGCGGATCACGCCCTTGTCTACGGGCACCATGTCAGGCCTGGCCATCCAGACGGCGATGGATGAAGCCTTCACAGTAGAGGCAGGAGCTCGAGGGCCCTCTTCCAACATCCCCAAAGTGGCCATCATCGTGACCGACGGGCGGCCCCAGGACCAGGTGAACGAGGTGGCGGCACGGGCCCGGGCGTCCGGTATTGAGCTGTACGCCGTGGGCGTGGACCGGGCCGACATGGAATCCCTCAAGATGATGGCCAGCGAACCCCTGGACGAGCACGTTTTCTACGTGGAGACCTATGGGGTCATTGAGAAACTTTCCTCTAGATTCCAGGAGACCTTTTGTGGTAAGTCTTTGCTTCTAGTTAGAAAAGATGTTATAGTCAGACATCATGTGTCCGAAGAAAAAGAGATTTATTCTTTTCTCTTTGGTGCAAATTTTATGGAAAACTTAAATATAAGCAACGTTTTTTTGGTATGTGACGGTTTTTTTTTTCTCTAAACTTAAGCATACTTTGTTGGCTTAGGAATATAGAGCTGCCTTATGTATAAGTTGGTTTGCTCATAAAATCTTCCTGTTTGCATTAGAAATGTGAAGTTCTGGAAATATCCAGGGTAAATGATCCTGCTGTTCCCTGATGGGGTCAGAAAAAAATACAAATAAAAAACCAGACACCTCTCTTCTCCCCTCTGCCCACCGCATTTTTTCCAGATATTTTCTTTAGTTTTACCATCTCTAGATTTAACAGAACTCTGCTTGTTTTTTTTTTCTCAGAAGACAGGGACTGCATCTGTCCCTGGAAAGATTGGCTGGCTTCTTGTCCGGCATAAATGTCCATTGGAGTGTATACTTAGCAAACACTCCAGTTTTCAGATTCGGCTCTTTCTCTGATTATTCCTTGTGGAGGGACAGGATTAAGAACCACGGAGACTAGGATTTCAGCTCATTTTTGAGATAGCAAGATGTAGGCTATTTTTTGGTTCTTTATTTTAATGTTTTAAGTTTTAAATTATTCTGCTACTGCCCTCCCTCTCCTTTCTTCCTTTAGGATGGAGTTTAAATTAAATGCTGATTTAATTAGAATTTTTAGCATGAAACAGTCAAACCCATGAATATGAATCCATTCAAGGCTCAGTTTTATCTTTAGTCACTGATCAGAATTATGAATTTGTGGGACTCGAACTTTTTAATTTTTACTTTTAAATTTATTTTTTGTTTTTCTTTAAAAAATTTATATCTTCCTTTGTTTCTATCTATATTAATTTTTTTAAAGTCATTTGGAGATAATCTTTCAAAACTTTGTAGAATTATCCAAGCAGGTGTGGACAAATTTCTAGTTCAGGTGAATTTTAAAGTGTAGATAACTTTTGCCATATAATTTATCCTACATTTGTTTTCTCAATATGTGTTTATCGATCACTGATGATACAAAGATAAAGGTAATCCCTGCCTACCATCAAGCATAAGTCTAGGGCTGGAGCTGAGACAAGCAAGTGAACCAATAATTATTGTTGTCAATTTCAAGGAGACTTTATACATAAATGAAAGTGAAACTCAGTAATCAACAGTTTGTCAGGAAATGGGAGATGAAGTCTCAGTCTGGAGCGAATTCTGACCTCATCTCAGCCAGACCTGGCAGGGGGCCTCTTGTGTTTCCTGCCTTAGGACACTGGGTCTTCTCAAGCTGTCCTTGGCTTTGGTGGCATCAACTTGGCAGTCATTGGTTTCCCAAAAGAAAATAGCTTTCTTTCTCCCAGGAAACCCCCCCTGTATTTGTGGGTGAGAACTTTTCCATGAAGATGCTGTTCTGTGGCAAGGTTGGGCCTCAAAGCTAGCACCTGGGGAAGGGCTTGAAGGACATAAAGTAACAAGTGGTGAGTGGCCACCTTTTCATCCTGGTACAAGAGACCTGCTTGTTCTGGGGGAAAAATGTCCTGTCTTTGGAAAAAAAGACTGAGGGGCAGCTGTTGTAGTCAACCGACTGGAAAGATTATTCCATGAAAAGGCCCTTCTTGGAAAAATATTAGCCTTGTCCTGTTGCTAGAACTGTGGGGGCTGGGTGAACTGCCACAGGGATGCCAGCCTCCTCCAACAGGCCTCCTTGGTTTCTCAGAAATGACCAAATTCATGATTCTTTTTTCAAAACATGTCGCTTGGGAAAAAAGTCTGACATAAAAATGGCTCCAGGAGCAAAAAGATGAGGATGCCATTTAGCTAATGTGTTGTGTTCTTCTTTTTCTTTTACCGACTCGTATATAGCAGATGGAGAAGGCAATGGCACCCCACTCCAGTACTCTTGCCTGGAAAATCCCATGGACGGAGGAGCCTGGTAGGCTGCAGTCCATGGGGTCGCTAAGAGTTGGACAAGACTGAGCAACTTCCCTTTCACTTTTCACTTTCATGCATTGGAGAAGGAAATGGCAACCTATTCCAGTGTTCTGGCCTGGAGAATCCCAGGGATGGGAGAGCCTGGTGGGCTGCCGTTTATGGGGTCGCACAGGGTCAGACACGACTGAAGCAACTTAGCAGCAGCAGCAGCAGCATATAGCAAATGGGGCTTCCCTGGTGGCACAGATGGTAAAGAATCTGCTTACAATGCAGGAAACCTGGGTTTGATCCCTGGGTTGGGAAGATCCCCTGGAGAAGAGAATGGCCACCCACTCTAGTATTCTTGCCTGGAGAATCCCTGGACAGAGGAGCCTGGCAGGCTATAGTCCATGGGGTCGCAAAGAGTCAGACATGACTGAGTGACTAACACTGTCACTTTCTTTTTCATACAACATATGAGTTTAGACTCCTTGCAGATATGAGAGTCACATGTAGATACATTTGGGCTCAGGAACCCACACCATATATTTAAAAGGCAGTTACCTGCATTGCCGTCCACCATTTGCATGTTCAAACATGTATTGGTACCCAAAGAGTGAGTGGATTCCAGGCCTCGTGCAATACCTGGGGATGAATTCTGTTTAGACTCACACTATAAAACCCTTGGAAACTGGCTTCTGATTGCAGTGGGACAACTAGCTTGTAGAACTTCAGGAAGTACAATATTGTTCTCTTCTTGCTGTTGGAGAGCAAAAATCTTTTTCTCTGTCCAGGTGGATACATTGGATAAAACCCTGAATTGTCTGATTCATGTAACTGTTTGGTTTTAGCTCCAAATTCAAAAATCCCTTTCTCCTTTGAGAAACTCAACCACAAGATCTATGATTTTAAATTAGTAGCATTCCTAGTTACTAATTTAAACATTACTAAGAGTGGGGCAGAAATAAGCCAAGGGCAGAAAACAAATAGTCAATTTTTAGAGTGAACTAAAGATGGAATTGGAGAGGAATGTGCAGAGCGATTTTTTTTTTTGACAAGAGAGGAAGTATCTGAAATGCTTCTTATGTGTTGACGCTGACTGTTGTAAATTTCCTTTGCACAGCTCTGGACCCGTGTGCACTGGGCACACATCAGTGCCAGCATGTGTGTATCAGTGACGGGGAAGGCAGGCACCACTGTGAATGCAGCCAAGGATATTCCTTGAACGCTGATAAGAAGACATGTTCCGGTGAGGCCTGCTTAAGGGACAGTGGCTGACAGGGGCATATTTTGGGACTCACTCCCCAAGACTTTGGACTGGCCTTATGCTTTTCTCTTAACTGCCTTGTGGCAGATTTACTGTTATCAACAACTTTCCTTGAAAAGTAACATGAGGAGGAAAGTGAGATAATACCTAAAACAATCTATTACAGCATTTATGGCTTGTTTTAGAGAGAAGGGTTAGTAGGGGAAAAGGACAAAACTCTTGGTCTTTTGAGGTTTTGGAATTTTTCCTGGATTTCATTTAATTAAATACAAGCTACTTTTACCTCTCTGTAACCCTAGATGCTCATGGAATCTAGAAGTGGAAGAAAACTTAGGGAGGTTCTCACTCGTCTGCTGTATGAATTACTCATATACTGTCAATGAAGAGTACAGATTAGGTCCATTTTGTTAGATCCTAGAAAATAATTGTTGAGAGGAATAAAACTGAAGAGATCATTTGACTCAACCTGATCATTTTATAGAAAATGAAATTGAGATCCGTCCCCGCTGCCCCAAGAAGGGAGAAGACTTACCCCTGTAATGGGGTCTGTTAGTGAAAGAACCAAGATCAGGAAGTGAGTTCCAACCCTCCCATCCAGTAGGCATCCTCTTGTGTCAGACTGGCCCATTTCAGTAGCATTGTGTGTGTGTGTATGTGTGTGTGTGTATGTGTGCATGGATGTGTGTGGTGTGGCCCATAGTTATTTGCTTACCATGTTTTCCATCTGTTGGCATTTGTCCTGGTTGTCTTTTGATAGCTATTGATAAGTGTGCTCTTAACACTCATGGCTGTGAACACATCTGTGTGAACGACAGAACTGGCTCTTATCATTGTGAGTGCTACGAAGGTTACACCTTAAATGAAGACAGGAAGACGTGTTCAGGTAAGTGGGGGCAGGGGCTTTACTATTGCCTCTCTGTTGGGGGGGTCATCTCAACGGGGAACTTGATATCTTTTTGTCTGTTGCCATCTTGGGCTTTTCCCATTTCTTATGAGACAAGTTAAAAATGGCAGTATGTTGTCTCGTGACCTACCTGTGTGAGTGTGTTGTTCATTTCCTTCTCTGTCCCCAGCCCTAATTGTCCTCTCCAGATGCTGAAGACAATTTAGTTAAAATCAAATAACAGCCCACCAATTTAGTTAAAATCAAATAAAAAATAAAAAAAGAAAAGCAGTAACTCCGCAGTGGAGAGACCTGGCAGACACCACTTCCACTAAGTCATCAGAGCTGATGTCACCGGCAGTGACAGAGTGACGTCATGCTTCTCCTGTCGTCACATGACACACAGTGACGTCATGCTTCTTCTGTCGTCATGTTCTCAGGGCACAACAGCATTTCTGTGGTTTTCTTGCTAAAGATTTACGATCATGAGGAAACCTCAGACAAACCCAAACTGAGAGACATTCCAAAATGAGAGATGTTCCATGAACTAATTTTTCAGTAGTTTTCAAAAGTGTCACAGTCATGAAAGGCAAAGAAAGACTGAGGAAATGTCCCAGATTGGAGGAAACTGAGGAGATGTGATAGCTTAAAGCAACGTGTGAGCCTGGATTGGATCCTGGGCCACAAAAAGGCATTTGTGGTAGAAACACTGGCAGACTTTGAATAACGTCTTTGGTTAGTTCAGGGCATCGTATCAGTGATTAGTTCCCTGGTTTTGGTCATTACTTATATAATGATGTGCTTATATAGGATGTTTACATTTGGGGAAATTGGATGAAGTGTAGGACTTCTCAAAACGAAAAGTTCACAAAGATAAACAATAGTTTAAAAATATCATGTCGGTAGAGAGAGAAGTGCACAAAAGTGCAGTTTGGGTCTTGAGTTCTGATGCTGTTCTGAGTCAGTTGATCTCCTTTAGACTCAAATTTCTCATTTATTACAGGAGAGGACTGAGCTACAGTTTCTTCAAACGTGGATTCTGTGTCTTTCTGAATCTAGTATAATTAGTTCCACAACTGTTGGAATCCCTCTGATTCAGCATAAATACAGCAAATCTAAAAGGAATGCTTTAGAAAGTATTTATGAGATACTTAGATTATAAAAGCTCAGTATAGGGGACTTCCCTGGCAGTCCAGTGGTTAAGACCCCATGCTTCCAATGCAGTGACTGTGGGTTCAATCCCTGGTCAGGAAACTAAGATCCCATATGCCACATGGTGAGGCCAGACAAACAAACAAACCAAAAAAAAAAAAAAAAAGACCAACAATATAAACTCAGCATAGATTATGAAAAGGAGTAGGGGAAAATAGAAGACTAAGTATTGTGTGTGTAGGAATTTGTTTTACTCAACTAACTTCTAGTAAGAGCAAATATTACTGATGGCTTTGAGTGGTTTCTAGTAAGTTCTCCTTTTTTGCATTGCTAGCTGCAAATAAGATTTCTACATATGGGTAATAAAAGACCTTTCCGCATTTAATTTCTTTTCTTCTGGACTTCCACTTGGCAGCTCAAGATCAGTGTGCTTTGGGCACGCATGGCTGTCAGCACATTTGTGTGAATGACAGAGCTGGGTCCCACCACTGTGAGTGCTACGAGGGCTATACTCTGAATGAAGACAAAAAAACGTGTTCAGGTAAGGTCCACTCAGTAAATTCTTTCGTATGGGACCTTTTCTACTGCAGTGAAACCAACTTTCAATTCACCATGAGAGAGATTCTTAAACGTAAGGTAAGCAGTTGGACTTCAGACATTCTACCATGCTTACAGACCAAGGCACACACTGCTAGGCGGCAATGAGCTCACTAGGTTTTGCAAACATAGCTCACTTCAGAAAATTACTGGGTAATGGGCAGGGAGTGGGGGATATAAGAAAAGCTAATTGGATGTACGGTCCAGGAAAATTTTATATCTCTGAAAAGCAAATAGGAAACTTTGGAGGAAGTCAGTGGGACAGTAACTATTTGGTGTGATAGGCTGAACTGATCTTTTTCCAATTAAAACTAGACCTGGAACTTTTCTGTAGTGTTCGACTTAAAGCTGGATCGTTTTTAGTGAAGGAGGCTTTGTAAATGACTGAATTAGACCCACACATATCTTCCAGTAAGTTTGAAGCAAGTCCTTCCCTGACAGTTTCTAGATGATCAATCTTGGGTGAATCTGAGGCTTATGACTTGGTGAGGGAGCCCGTGCCAGAACTGCTAATCCTCATTAATTTGATTTAAACTCACTGGGAGAACAGAGTGGCATTTATAATGTAAAAGCAGTCCTCTGAGAAATTCCTAACTCTCAAGGTGGTGTTTAATTTTGGCATATTCAGTATTTTTTTTTTTTTTAGATTTTATGTATACTCTCCTCTTCCTTGAGGAGGTGTAATGTGTGACCTTTTCAAGAGAGATTAAAGGAAGTGGCACATCACCAATCGCCCTTTAAAAAAGAATGAGATCAATAAAACAGTACTGAACCCCTATTTTGTTCCCAGGACTGTGCTTAGCCATGTGAGCATGTAAGGAAGCATCAGCTTCTGCCTCTGAGTTACGACAGGTTGGGTGCAAAACCAAAAAAGCGTCATTTTTTTTTTTTTAAAACATTGGAGGATAATTGCTTTACAATGTTGTGTTAGTTTGTGCTGTACAACAATGTGAATCGGCCATAGGGACACATATATCACCTCCCTCTTGAGCCTCCCTCCCACTCACCTCCATCCCACCCCTTTAAGTCATCACAGAGCGCTGATCTGGGCTCCCTGTCTTATATAGCCGCTCCCCACTAGCTATCTGTCTTACACATGGTGGTCTATATATGCCAATGCCACTGTTTTAATTACTCCTGAACCAGTACCTGAAGAAAGCAGCGACTGGTAGTGAGAGTCCATAACTAAGGAGAGGCTAGGAGTGGCCGAAGGGCTGGGACTGGAGGAGTGGAGCGGGTATGGGCAAGGGGAGGGGCTTATGTCAATTTGTTGAGGTGGGTGGGACTAAATCACAAGGGTGGGACTAAGTCCCCTGGGTGCAGAGGATTCAAGGCTGCTCTTCTCTGCAGACCTTCGAAAAGGAAACAAAGTGCATTTACATGTAAACTAACAGATATTATGGAATAAAATGAACCACTTTATTAAAAAGAAGAAATCAAAGGAGATTTTTAGTTAAGACAGATTTCAGTTAAGGCAGCAGTTCCAGGTAATGGTTCACCCACGTTCTTCAGTGTCTGCTGGGTGCCATGCGCTGTCCCAGGCATTTTAGCAACAGTCACACATTTACTGATCACAGCAAATTTACTCATAGCAACTGAGTTACTTGCTGGTGGTCACTTGGCTAGTGAGTGGGAGAGCCAGGATTTGAACCCAGGCACTTGATCTGGTGGTTCGTAGTTCTCAAACACTGAGCTACACTGTCTCATGGTGCAAAGCACATGACAGCAAAAGGAGATAGAAAAAGAAAGATGCGATGGTGGGAAATTATTTATATATTTTACAGCAATAATGGGTGCCATGCTAAAACTGGGGTATACAACATGGGGCAGATCCCCTCTACTGGCTTGCCTTCCCCTCGCTGGGCAGTGGGAAAGCTAGTAAATTAACCGTGGGGCCCCAGATCGGGGGCTGGGGACTGGAGGCATGTCCCCTTGTTATCTCTGGAGTTGCTGCTAAGCTGGGCTGAGGGGAAAAAGAAATGCTCTGCTAGCAGGCATTTTGCTGGAAACATCTGAATTGTAGTAGTGAAGGGAATATCAGTGTGAAAGTTGGAAAGACGTTGTGGTTAGATTATCTAGGGCCTTCTGTGCCATGAAAGCTCTTTTATAGGCAGTAGTGAGCTATAGATGAAGGTGAAAGAGGAGAGTGAAAAAGCTGGCTTAAAACTCGACATTCAAAAAAACTTAGATCATGGCATCTGGACCCATCACTTCATGGCAAAGAGATAGGGAAACAATGGAAACAGTGATAAAATAAGCAGACTTTAAGAAAATCAACCCCAAATATACATTGGAAGGATTGATGCCGAGGCTGAAGCTCCAGTACTTTGGCCACCTGATGCAGGGAACTGACTCATTGGAAAAGACCATGATGCTGGGAAAGACTCAAGGCTGGAGGAAAAGGGGACAACAGAGGATGAGATCACTGATTCAATGGACATGAGTTTGAGCAAGCTTTGGGAGATGGTGAAGAACAGGAAAGCCTGGCATGCTGCAGTCCATGGGGTTGCAAAGACTCAGACACAGCTGAGTGACTGAACAACAATAGTGAGCCATGGAAAGTTTAGAAGCATGCAATGACACTTAAGAGGAGATTTAGAGGGGAACAAATAGTTTGACTCCTGTAATGGCCGAGAAGGACCTATGAACCCCAGGAAGACTTTGCTCCTTGTACTGTATTTGTGACAGATAAAAAATACATTCTTATCCAACCAACATCATCAGCACCATCATCATTGTTATTATTTTTCTCTCTCTGTGTGTGCATGAGCTCGCAGGCCATTGTTTTCTGTACCACTTTAAGCATCAAAGACAGGCCCTCGGTCAATACAGTCTTTTTTTGTGCAGCATCAAATTATTAGGGACCTGTGTGAGTAGGTCCCTAATAATTTATTTTTGGTAATGGTGAAGATGATCCATATGTAGCTGGAGAGCTTGGAGGTGTTATGGAAAGGCCAGAGGTAAGTTCTGGAATAGAATTAAGATGCAGTGCAGCCCTCCAGGACTGGCAGCGAAAAAAAGAGAGGCAGAACCCAAAATATTTGCAAGAAATAGCAAGAAAAGGGCTGTGGGGGAGGGATCAGGAAGAGGCTCCCTCCTTCTGAAACATGGGAGACTCTGATGACTGAAGGATTCATATGTGCCCACTTTGGGACCAAACCAAAGCTTCTTTCTCCCAGAAGTCTGTGTCGTTTCCGATTGTAATTTGTGAATATTCTCTCTCCTGCCCCAATCCTGGCCAGTTCTTAACCAGTGTGCCCTGGGCTCTCATGGTTGCCAACACATCTGTGTGTATGATGGCAATGCCTCTTATCACTGCGACTGTGACACTGGCTACACTTTGAATGAAGACAAGAAGACATGTTCAGGTAAAGATGGTCCCTTTAAGCCTCATCCATGCACTTGGACAGGAGTGAGCTTTCCTGTCTCCAAGTCAGAAGTACAGTTTTGAGTCTTGCCTCTTGGTCAGAATCCTCCAGTGGTTTCCAAATGTCTTCAGGATGGAATGTTTCTACTTTTCCACCAGGCGACCTTCCTGCCATTGGTTTTTAAAGGAACCTCCACCCTGTTCTCCTTAGTGAACATTTTCGTTTCTTAATGAAGACACAGTATCACAGGGAGATGGTCTTTATCTCTGCATTCTTGGCTTCTCCCTACATCCTGTTGAAACATTTTAACTTTGTATCATGGAGAATTTCTGATCATCACAAAAGCATTGAGAACAGTAGAACTCTCATATAACCATCACCTAGCTTTGACAATTGTAAACTTTTCCTCAACATCTCTGTTTCTTCTTTGACACATCCCACAGTCTTTCCTCCTCTTTCTGTGTGCTCTTACATCCTTTTATCTCCTAGAACATGCACGTAGCTTAAGTCTTAAAAATAAAAGTATTGAATCGTCGATTTCCCGATTTCCTATGATTTCTGATTAGCTGTAACGTTCTGTGTACTGTCACTGCCTCCAGCCATTGAAGAAGCACGAAGACTCATCTCCACAGAAGATGCTTGTGCGTGTGAAGCCACTCTGGCATTCCAGGATAAGGTCAACTCATATCTGCAGAGACTGAACTCCAAACATATCCTTTTTGGAAGGATTTCTACTTCTGCTTGAAGCCAACCTAGGTCTTAACAATGGACATTTGAGGACATGTCACAGGATAAGGGCCTTATTCATTAAGTTTTAAGATGAACAGTAGTAATACACAGCCTTGATTTTTTAAGAGTTCTTTTAAAATATTTTAGGGGACTGTTACATCCATTTTTATTTGCATGTGAAAGCGGTGTAATTATTTTTCTAGTGCTTTTCCACAGCAGTATAAGCTCCTGCTGCTAAGTCACTTCAGTCGTGTCCGACTCTGTGCGACCCCATAGATGCCAGCCCACCAGGCTCCCCCATCCCTGGGATTCTTCAGGCAAGAACACTGGAGTGGGTTGCCATTTCCTTCTCCAATGCATGAAAATGAAAAGTGAAAGTGAAGTCACTCAGTCATGTCCAACCCTCAGCAACCCCATGGACTGCAGCCTACCAGGCTCCTCCATCCATGGGATTTTCCAGGCAAGAGTACTGGAGTGGGGTGCCATCACCTTCTCCGGTATAAGCTCCTAATTGAGCTCTATTTAACCAGGGCTATCATCCTGATTCCTTAATAGGACTTTCTTACTCAGAATCTGTACAAGACCAGTCAGCTGATGAATGGAGTGTGATAACTCAGATGATACACAGTTATACACTTTGTTTAGCCAGGTGGTCAAAGAGCAGGTTTCAAAATGTAACATGGTACCACCTCAGAAACTTTCAAAAGCAGTTCTTCAGCCAAAGGAGTAATTCAGGAAGAGTACTTTTTCTTAGTCCAGCTGAAGTTAACAACACTGTTCTCAGGGATCTTCGAGGAGTATTCAAACTGTGATAGTTACCGAAAGAGTGTGTGCTTGCTGCTCAAAAGTCAGTAAACAGGCCAGGTTGGTGGAAAGGAAAGTTTGCTTTATTTCAGATGCTGGCAACTGGGGATGGTCAAGGGGTGAGAGTTTTTATAAACAGGGCGTGGAGGGCTAATGCAGAAACAGAACAGTCATCTCTAACAGTCATCTTCAGATTGGTCCACGGTGGTTTGACCAGCATCATCTTGGTTGTTTTAGGTACACTTAACCTTCTCTTCCGAGGTCCATTTGTTCTCTTTTCTTTGTGGCCAGTTCTCTGAACTGTGGCAGCTTCTGTCTTGCCTGCAGTCTCGTCATCAGGTAGTTAACTTCTTCCACCTAGTGTTTTAGTATCGATGAGACAGTTCACAGGATATGGCTCAGAATATTATAACCCTTGAGAAAGAACTGAAAGTCCCTGACTGTGCTTAATGCTTAACAGTCTTTGACTGTTTTCGTTTCCAAATTTCTCATTTCTCTGATTAAGCTTATTCTTGGACTGAAGTTTTCCACAGACAAAAGGCAGGCAGAGGACATGGTAAGGGGGCCAGGACCAGAGGGTTCAGCGCTGTTCAGCAGGGCCACCTCAGAGCTTGCAGAGACATTCAAGGGATGTGAGGGGACACAGAGCATTTTAGAGGACCCTGTTTCCAAATCCTTCACTTCCGTAAATTGATCTGCTTACAATGCAACTTGGGGTCAGTTGGCAGTCTCTTTTCCCATCGCTCACTTCAGTGCCACCAATCTCTTAACTTTACACAAGAAAGGGATATCTCTTGCTTACCCTGAATTTTAATAAGGTGAATTTCTTGGAAAGGTAAAATCTCCAGAGAGCCAAATAAAAGGACAATTCAAGTTTTTTTTTCCCCTAAGTTATTTATTTTTGGCCATGCTGGGTCTTTGTTGCTGCACACAGGCTCTCTCTAGTTGCACTGAGAGGGGGCTGTTCTTGTGGTGCATGGGCATCTCATTGCGGTGTCCTCTCTTGTCGGGGAGCCTGGGCTTTAGGGTACACAGCTTCAGCAGTTGTGGCTGGGGGCATCTAGAGTGTGGGCTCAATAGTCGTGGTGGGCAGGCTTAGTTGCTCTGCAGCATGTGGAATCTTCCCGGACTGGAGATCAAAACCCATGTCCCGTGCATTGGTGGTGGATTCTCAACCACTGTACCAGCAGGGAAGTCCCTCAACAGTTTTTTAAATTAAGGTTTCATAAACACATCTCTCCCAATTTGTTCCATTAAGAGATACCTTTCTAATTAAAATTTACCTTTTATTTTTTAATGATTTTATCTCAAAATTTATAATTTACTTGTTTGGATCAACTGTGTGCCCATCATAGTTGTAATGATAACTCAACCAAGGTGATTAAAAAAATTAGAGCCTTTGGTCAAAAGAAAATTAATTTAAAGGTAATCTAGACGTAAACATGTATGTGCTTGTTGTCTGTATAAAGTTTATGTCAGAAAGTGTAATAGAGTGATCAAGAACAGATTTTCAAGATTCAAGTAGAATAAAATTCTGTGGAAGCAGAAGAAAGGGAATACAAATTTAAGAAGATATTTTATTTTAGAAGAACAGTAGTAGTAAGAATTCAGTATGTTATTAATATTACATAGGATACATTTAAAAGATTGGTTTAAATTTTATTTTAAAACATCAATATTTATAATACAGCAAAATTGCATACTTTGTTACATAAAAGTTATGAAAATTTTCATATAATTTAAATATGCACAAGGTATTACTTGTCAAAATTATTTTAGGGGACAGATGAACAAAAATGCTTGAAGACTGCCACTTTATATCCTGCTCTCTAAAGAACAAAATATCTGAGTTTTAGACACATTAGATTTTTGGTGAGAAAATTTCACTCTTTTTGTTCCATTGAGAACTTACATTTTTCTTTTACCTTGTATTGAAGTGTCTTAAAGTGTGTTTACATTTTCTAATGTCTAAAAATATGTGGTTTTGGCCTTAACAACTAGTCACTCGATGACATTTTGGAGAAGCTGCAAGCAAATGAATATGGACAAGTACATCGTTAAACTACTCAAATGTTTTACCTGGAAATAACGAGCATTTGGTGTAGTAAATACTTCGGCATATTCAAATGTTCCTGCTACTAATCTGCCATTACAAATGCTTGAATGCTACCGAATCTTCTGGTGAACCAGTGTCATTTTTCTAAGGAAATAAATGTCCCTAATTAAGTGCAAATTTTAGTGTCTCTAAAGCTATGACTGTGAAATAGTTGGTAGAAAATACAAGAAAAGTTTTCATAATTTCTTTACTTCTTTACTAATTGAGCCATTTAATTTTAAAATGTTTGTATTAGTAAGATAACCATACTTAAATTGCAAACTTTTCATCTATATTTTTTTCTTGATATAGTATAATCCAGTCTTGTTACTTTAGAGTGTAACTTGTAGAGGGTATTTACACATAAAAGTTCATATAATTAAATTGAGATGAATATAATTTAGAACTATATCGCTAACACTTTTTGTTTTTTCTCATTTTTGCCAGGGTATTGTTGAAGCTGTGATCAGGGGATTGTAATACATATATCTAAATATAGTTAACAGATTAAGTGAGCTGTTACATACCATTTTTAATTCATTCTGATGTTAGAACGAGACACACACAGCTAAAGACTTAGTTGTGAATTAAGTGTTAAACTATTTACCAAGAACAAAAAATTCTAAATTTACTTGTTTTACTTTAGAATCCAATCAATAAAATTATATATTTATAAATATTTCTATAACAACATAATCTAATGTTTTTTAAATGTTAATGATAAGCCTGTTTTTTTCACTTACATATTTGATAAAATTTGTTTTCACCTTTAAAGCTTATAACTTTTAGAAGAAAGTAGTTCTTTAAATTATAGACGATTCATTCTTTTTTGGTTTATGTTGTCTTTACTGTAATAAAAACATCAATATCTATATACTATTGTCATGATTTTTTTTTACTTATATCAACTTTGCTCATGTATTTTCTTAAATTAAGCTGAATTACAATTATTTTGAAAATGAAACATTTTCTTGTCAATGAAACAATGTCATGACTCATCCTATAATTTAATCTCATGCTCTCAAAGTTAAAATTTTAAGTTCAGGTTAAATAGAAAGGTTTTGATCAAGAATATTGTGGGAGAGGGAATAAAACAGAATTACATAAATTCAGATTAAATAATGATGAGGGTACATTAAAATAAAGACCTGAAAAGAAACCCAGAAACAAAAAAACAAAAAGCTAAACTGTCAAGGGAAGAAATGAAAAATGAACACATCAAAGGCAATAAATATTATATGAAACATATAATGTTATTTGTCAACATTTTTGAAAGGACCTGACATACAGCAAGTGCTATCTTCCAAACTTATTTGAGCACACAATCAGTTATATTAATATATCACAAAGAAATGGTATTACAGGGTAATAAATGAGAGCTCATGTACAAGAACTATGGAAAGGTATTTAGAGACAAATTTTTAAGGATGTGACCATCAGTAGCTTCAATTAAACATGCCTTAAACTTAACCAGTTGGTTAGAATCCCTCTGGCTTAGAAAACTGATTTTTGTTTCCTGAGTCCAGTATAGGGAGCCTGTGATCAGGTGCCAGAAAACATATAGGGATGTAATCTGGTGCTGAAAAAGATACACATACATTTGAAAACAAATATGTATTACACAAATATATTTAGTAAGGATTTCTCAGGGAGACCTATTTTGTGCATTTGGCTAGGCACAATTGGCCAAAAGGAACATCACAGGATATATAAAAATGGCCTTGGAAGCAGACAGGAATGTTGGGATGAAAAAAGCATATTGGCTCATTTAAAGTGTGAGCACCAAAGTAAAACAATTTAAGACTGAAGAAAGATCTGATTTTAGCTCCAGTTTAGATCTGACAGGAAAGGCACTAGGATTTATTGTCAATTTCCCAGGATGCTGAGACAACAGACTCAGGTCAAAGGATTTGAACATTATTTGCTGGGGATGGGGAAAGAATTCAGGCGGGGGAAATTAGATAAATTGGAAGGACTGATGTCCTTTTCATTATAGGGGACTGGAATGCAAAAGTAGGCAGTCAAGAAACACCTGGAATAACAGGAAAATTTGGCCTTGGAATACAGAATGAAGCAGGGCAAAGGTTAATAGAGTTTTGCCAAGAAAACCCACTGGTTATAGCAAACACCCTCTTCCAACAACACAAGAGAAAATGCTACACATGGACATCACCAGATGCTCAACACTGAAATCAGATTGATTATATTCTTTGCAGCCAAAGAAGGAGAAGCTCTATACAGTCAGCAAAAATAAGATTGGGAGCTGACTGTGGCTCAGACCATGAACTCCTTATTGCCAAATTCAGACTTAAATTGAAGAAAGTAGGGAAAACCACTAGACCATTCAGGTATGACCTAAATCAAATCCCTTATGATTATACAATGGAAGTGAGAAATAGATTTAAGGGACTAGATCTGATAGAATGCCTGATGAACTATGGAATGAGGTTTGTGACACTGTACAGGAGACAGGGATCAAGACCATCCCCATGGAAGAGAAATGCAAAAAGCAAACTGGCTGTCTGGGGAGGCCTTACAAATAGCTGTGAAAAGAAGAGAAGTGAAAAGCAAAGGAGGAAAGGAAAGATATAAACATCTGAATGCAGAGTTCCAAAGAATAGGAAGGAGAGATAAGAAAGCCTTCCTCAGTGATCAATGCAAAGACATAGAGGAAAACAACAGAATGGGAAAGACTAGAGATCTCCTCAAGAAAATTAGAGATACCAAGGGAACATTTCATGCAAAGATGGCCTCGATAAAGGACAGAAATGGTATGGACCTAACAGAAGCAGAAGATATTAAGAAGAGGTGGCAAGAATACAAAGAAGAATTGTACAAAAAAGATCTTCACGACCCAGATAATCACAATGGTGTGATCCCTCATCTAGAGCCAGACATCCTGGAATGTGAAGTCAAGTGGGCCTTAGAAAGCATCACTACGAACAAAGCTAGTGGAGGTGATGGAATTCCAGTGGAGCTATTTCAAATCCTGAAAGATGATGCTGTGAAAGTGCTGCACTCAATATGCCAACAAATTTGGAAAACTCAGCAGTGGCCACAGGACTGGAAAAGGTCAGTTTTTATTCCAGTCCCAAAGAAAGGCAATGCCAAAGGCAATGCCTCAAACTACCGCACAATTGCACTCATCTCACATGCTAGTAAAGTAATGCTCAAAATTCTCCAAGCCAGGCTTCAGCAGGACGTGAACCGTGAACTTCAGATGTTCAAGCTGGTTTTAGAAAAGGCAGAGGAATCAGAGATCAAATTACCAACATCCACTGGATCACCGAAAAGGCAAGAGAATTCCAGGAAAACATCTACTTCTGCTTTATTGACTATGCCAAAGCCTTTGACTGTGTGGATCACAATAAACTGTGGAAAATTCTGAAAGAGATGGGAATCCCAGACCACCTGACCTGCCTCTTGAGAAATTTGTATGTAGGTCAGGAAGCAACAGTTAGAACTGGACATGGAACAACAGACTGGTTCCAAATAGGAAAATGAGTACGTCAAGGCTGTATACTGTCACCCTGCTTATTTAACTTATATGCAGAGTATATCATGAGAAACGCTGGGCTGGAAGAAACACAAGCTGGAATCAAGATTGCTGGGAGAAATATCAAGAACCTCAGATATGCAGATGACACCCCCCTTATGGTAGAAAGTGAAGAGGAACTAAAAAGCCTCTTGATGAAAGTGAAAGAGGAGAGTGAAAAAGTTGGCTTAAAGCTCAACATTCAGAAAACAAAGATCATGGCATCTGGTCCTATCACTTCATGGGAAATAGATGGGCAAACAGTGGAAACAGTGTCAGACTTTATTTTTTTGGGCTCCAAAATAACTGCAGATGGTGACTGCAGCCATGAAATTAAAAGACGCTTACTCCTTGGAAGGAAAGTTATGACCAACCTAGATAGCATATTCAAAAGCAGAGACATTACTATGCCAACAAAGGTCTGTCTAGTCAAGGCTATGGTTTTTCCAGTAGTCATGTATGGATGTGACAGTTGGACTGTGCAGAAAGCTGAGCGCTGAAGAATTGATGCTTTTGAACAGTGGTGTTGGAGAAAACTCTTGAGAGTCCCATGGACTGCAAGGAGATCCAACCAGTCCATTCTAAAGGAGATCAGTCCTGGGTGTTCTTTGGAAGGAATGATGCTAAAGCTGAAATTCCAGTACTTTGGTCACCTCACGTGAAGAGTTGATTCACTGGAAAAGACTCTGATGCTGGGAGGGATTGAGGGCAGGAGGAGAAGGGGACGACAGAGGACGAGATGGCTGGATGGCATCACCGACTCGATGGATGTGAGTTTGAGTGAACTCTGGGAGTTGGTGATGGAGGCCTGGCGTGCTGCAGTTCATGGGGTCGCAAAGAGTCGGACATGAGACTGAGCGACTGAACTGAACTGACTGACCTTCGTTTGACCAATGGGCGCCAGCCTACCAAATCCTGTAAAGTACCTTTCCTTTTCACAATGTTGGGACTTTGGGGCTTACACAACACCCCATCCTTACGACCTCATTTGAATGGGCGCCCTTACTGAGCTGGTACTGAAACCTCAGTCGAGTTCCACCGCGACCGTCCGAGGTCGAGGCCGGTCCTCGGAGCCCGTCCGGACCAAGGACACCTGAGGCTACGAGGCAGGGAACTAACAGTCGCGGCGCCGGCCGGGTCCCTGGGCAGGAAAGCCCAGAAGCAAATCCACCACGTCCAACACCGGTTTGGGCCCGCGACAAGAGCTCTACCAGCAACCCCGACGTCCGCGCAGGCGTACTACGCCCGGCGATGCGAGGGCAACGCCGGAAGTGTCCCTTCGGCGCCCCGGATGCGACCGGGAGGCAGCGGTTGCCAGGGCGACGAGAGCTTCCCAGAGCCGCTGGTACTCGCGATCTGCAGCTTAGAAGGTTTCCCGTGGCGGGCTTTGACTGCTGGGGTCGTCCTCTCGGGGTTTCCAGGATGTTCTTTTACTTGAGCAAGAAAGTGAGTTTCCCAGGGTTCGCCCTTGCTCCTCCTCTGGTTTCTCAACCTGCAGGCGATTCCGGCATTCTGCCCGAGAGGCTATGCGTAGTGATCCAGCCTTCGCCATCCCTTCTTTCACCTTCCTGCGCGGTCCAGCCTCGGACTTCCCTTTGCCGTCCCTGAGCCCACACAGTCCTTGGCGGAGCCAGCCGCTCTCTCGCAAGATCTTTCCCATTCCTGCCCCTGGTTAGGTCCTTTTGGGGGGGCCCGCAGGGCAGATCACTGTTTGCGTCCCTATCTTTCTCTACTTCACCTGTTGCTCATCAGATGATTTAAACTCGTTGGATCATCACGGGCCGCTGGGCGGGGAGAAAAGTAATAAAAACGTAGGCAAAGTGTGTGTGGAAAGGGAATAAGGATTTGGAGGTAGAGTTTTATGCCTGCTTTACCTCCCCTGCCTTTTAAAAATCCATCAGGTCATCCTCATTGGGTTTCTTTTTGCAGTCACTGCCCTTCTTCTGTGGGCAGTTCTTTGTCTCTTTCCCAAATGGGCCCCGGGCAGTTCAAGGGACTATGCTTATTTTCATAGTTTCACATTTCTGCAAGACCGTTTCTTCTGCAGTCTTCATCTTCCGTAGACTCACTACCAACCCCTTCGTTAAAAGTTGTGAGTGGCTGTGGTTGCTTTTCAGGTTGCCATGTCCAATAACGTGAAGCTGAAATGTATATCTTGGAACAAGGACCAAGGATTCATAGCATGTGGTGGTGACGATGGATTACTGAGAGTTTTGAAATTGGAGACACAGACAGGTAAATGAATGCAAGCCCAGATGTTTGAACATAAGGGAAAATCATTTGTTCAGAGAGATTTGCTTATGGTATTTGTCAGTATGCAATTCTAATTCTTTCAAAAGGAAAAAAAACCCCAACATTTTGGGGTGTTCTAGAATATTTTTGTAAGGAAGTTCAGAAAATATCGAATGTAAACCTCAGATGGCTTTTGCTGAAATTATCGCTGGCAAATGAAAATGAATGAAGGATGAAGACTAAGTCATTATATTGTCTTGTGCCATGTTTGTTGATTGTGCTGTATCATTAGCAGTCTAATAAAAATGACGTGAGTCACCTTTTCAGTGAGGTCACAGAAATCTCACATTTTGGCAGCTTATTTACAGGCCTGTGTTCTTTCTGCTTTTCAGATATGTAAATAATTACGCGCTTAGTTCTCAAGAACAGCACATGGGATTAAAAAAATTGTTTTATTAAGAAGTCTCTTGTGTTTTACAGCTTGATTTCTCTTTTTCTAGTTCTGTGGAATCATAGCACACAGTTTAACATTTCTTAATTATCTAGTGTTGCTCTAGGTTGAAGAGCTAGACAATCCCTGATCTATATAGGAGATCTGGATAAGGAGATTGAATTGGAACCTGAATTGGAACCTTGGCTCTGCCGTAAGACTTCTGAATACATTTCAGCAAGTTTCTGAATATCTTTGATTTTAGTCCAATCTTTTGTAAAATTTGGGTTTGAACTAAGTTACATTTTGGATTTCTTACCAGCATTGCTTCTCAAGCTTTATCAGGTATAGGAATCATCTGCAGAGGTTGTTAAAATGGATTTCTGGACTTAGCCCCAGAGTAGAACTGGAATGGGGTCTGAGAATTTGCATTTGTAGTGATACTGGTGTTGCTGGTTCTCAGACCACACTTTGAGTAATACTGTTTTACAGCTTTGAAGTGATAGTTGTAAATATTATTAAGCACTTTCTATGTCTAGGGTGTTTAACCTTTACCGTCTAATTTGACCTCACAGTAATCTTGAGAGGTAGATATTTCAGATGAGGCAACTGAGATACTGATCAATGAATAACCTGCCCAAGGTCACATGGGAAATAAGTGACACAGCTGAGATTTTAATAAAAGGAATAGAAAAGAATTTTACTTCAGCCAAATGGAGAACTGTAGCCAGGGAGGCGGTCTCTCAGATGATTCTGAGAAACTATTCCAAAGAAGATGGTTTTTAGCATGGTTTTATCTCCTGTCTGAACAAAGAATATCAGACACAACAGGGAGGGTGCATTCTTTTGAGGAATTTATTTGCTTCCTACGCAGTGAGTCAGTGTGGCTTTGGCTTCTGGGAAGGGAGCCTCATCATTGAAGGAGTACTAGCACTGATGTCCCAGGAAGGGCAGCATGGACCTCTGTCTTTAGGATGGACATTCTTTACTTCTGGACAATGCACACTTTTCTTTGATGGTTAAAGCAGATATACAAGTTATGTTTGATAGCTTAAAAAACACACTGTTCTAGTTAGCATGAAGTTTAAGTTAAATAATGTATAAACCATTTTGACTTTCCTATACTGCAATATGTGAAAATTTCTTCCGTCAAAACTTAGTTTGTCTCAATTTCAAACCTCATTTTTAACCACTACATGGAGGGCTCATGGACGGCCTAAGCAAAGAGAGAATAGTTGTTTTGATGTGCTAGATTAATTATATGAAAAAAAAGCAGATTTGGAAGGTAGAGACTTATGTACCAATTTGAGTTTGTCTTCTGTTGCTTAGTAATTTAATCTCTCAGTGCTTTAGCTTTCTTAACTGTCTTAAAGGAAAATAACTTTTGTCTGTGTTGCATTTCTCAAATACTTACAAGTATATGCTCATATGTGCATGTACATATACATATTTTGCCTAAAATATGTAGGAAGTTTTAGTTACATTAATAAATGGATGTATTATGCTTAATATTGAAGGCTTGTCAAGAAAAAATTACTTCTTTTCCTTTTATACACTTCTGATGAAATGTGGTTAGAATATTCTTTGAAATTGAGCAAGTGAGCAAGATGAAAAATAGATTCTTGAATGGCTTGGAATATGGAGTTAATTATTTGTTTTAAAATTTAATAATGAGTGTAAATCATGTTGAAAGAGAGAAATATAAGAAATATGGCTGGATGAGTCTTTAAAAGGTCAGTCTATTGTATCACAACTATTGTTATTAAATACGATAATAATAAAGTAATAAAGTTACTGTTACTCCAGTAATCATCACCAGATATTGATTGCTGAGTACATTTGAAACACTGTGATATGCTGAAGATGTGGCTTTGTAAGTGCCATTTTGGTGGTTGGCTACAGAATAGCTAAATTATCATCATTCTTCCATATAATATAACAGTCGTCTACATCAGTAAAATACCTACTATAGCATTATTTTAATGGCTGTTTAGTATTCCATTTTGTTGATATATATAATGATTTATATATCCAGTTCTAGTGTTGGATATTTAGATGTATCCACATAAGTTGTTCCCAACAATATCTTTGTATCCAAAGATCTTTGCTAAAGATGTTTCTTTGCATGGACCTTTAATTACTTTCTAGCATACAGTTCTAGAGGTGGAATTTACTGGATCAAAGGTCATGTAGATTTATAAAGGTCCTCATATGTTTAGCCAGTTTACCTTCTAGAAGGCTTGCATTGCTTTGCATTCCCTGTAGTGGTATTCCCAGTTTTCACTCTTGCTTTAGAAGGAAAGGAACTATTAGAACTGATAGAACCAGTGTTTGTCCCCATCTTGTTACCTCAGGTTAAGATGGAGAGGCGGGTAGTGTTCTCTCACAGGCCACCTTTCACAGGTTTTGCTGGAGCCCACCTCCTCTTGCCTTCTCAGGGCCCTTATTCCTTTTTAATTCTCTCTCTCTTTCCTTTTGAGTATCAGTCTGCTTTCTCCTTCTTTTCTCTCCCTTGCCAGCCACTTTCATGTTACAAAGCTAATGGGCAGCTTTTTGTTGTTTTGTCCTTATGCACATTTGACTGGTTCTTGAACTGTTTTTTCAAGAAAAGAGAGAATTGCAATGTTTTAAATTATTGTTATACATATTGCTATCCCCTCCTTTATTTTCTTATAAGTTCTCAGTCTCTTTTACCAGATTCTCCTCTAACTGTTGGAATTCCTGAGAACTTGCTTCTGGGCTCTTTTCATTTCGCATTCTCTTTAGACTTATTCTTTCATTCCCATGGCTTTAAATGCCCTCTGTGGAATGACGATTCCTAAATATATCTCTCCAGCCCAGTCCTGATTTATCAGACTTGGACATCTCCTCAAGAATCTTTCACAGGCATCTCATACTGAACTCTTGACCTTCTCCCGTTTATCTTCTCTCACTTGTCTCCATTTCAGTAAATATCTTAAATTTCACCCATTTGCTCAAGCTAGAAGCCCACTTCTTCCCCCCTTACCATCATCTTCATCAACAACCCTATGCTTCTGTCTCCAGATTATCGAATCCATCCTTTCCCTTTGTCCTCTTCTGCCCCTCCAGTCCCAGCCACTATCATCTCTCACCTCAACTGGTTGAGAATCAACTTCATGGTTTCTTGCCTCTTTCTTGTGTGATCTTAAAACAAAAACAAAAACAAACACAAAAAGAACCAGGTCATGTCATTTCCTTTCTAACAGTCTTTAAAGGGACGCCGGCTTGGGCCAGAGTTGCTTGTGGTGGAATTTGAGAAGGGCCCTGACTGGAGATGGCATCTCTTGCTCTTCCTGCCACTGCTGCAGACGGCGCAGTGTACTCATCTTCATGAGAAGAAATATTGCCGGAAAGCAGGCATTTGAGTCAGAGAAGAAGTGTTCCAAGACCATCCAAACCACCTGTGTAGCCATCTGCACAGCCCTCCAGGAACTGCAGGCAGTGGGAGTATCAGCTTTCTGACGTGCCCGTGCAGTGAGATTGACACTCAAAGCTTCCTGCCTTTGTTCTAGGAATGTTCGTAATCCAGACCAACTCCATACTTAAAGAATGTGCTGCGAACCCAGGCTCCAGAAACAGCAGGTCAGGGGCCCATAGCTGTACCCGTGGATGTGTGCATAGTCACTTGTAGCCAGTCATGCAGCGAAGCCAGGCAGCTGAGTGATCCTGCCTGGGAGTCTGTAGAGCCTATAGCAGCTCCTTCTCAGAATCCCACCATCTCTTCAAGTGTTGCAAAAATGTCTTCTTCACATTTCAATCCTGCTTGTCAAACTCACCGTGCAACACATAATGTGAATTTCTCTTGCAGTTGGGCTGCTGACCACTTTCATGAATGCAAAATGTGAAAACTGATGTTAATGAATGTCAGCCAGGTTTTCCCAAGATGAAAATGCTCAGACTCGGTGTGCTTGGTTCCTCGTTTTCTGAGCAGGGTCTTCTGTTTTCCTCTGTTATCTCTCTCATTCTCAGTGACTTTATTACCGTTAACTTTTGTAAATCCTTTGGATCTTTTGAGCTTGTGGGAGATACTTTGAATGGTTTGAATTGCTGATTTCATTCCAAAATTTCCCTTCATGGGTTTCAAATGCCTTCTTTTATTGGTGCCTCCTTTCATCATGCCTTTCAAATCCAAGGGTTATTGATGCTTTGAGAAGAATTCTGTCAGTATTAACAGATGCTTGTTCCCATGCCAGTTTGTTTGCTTATTGGCTGTGGGGAGTTTAGTAATGTAACTCCGTGGAGTCTTGAAATCTTGGTGGTTTTACTTGACCTCACTGAAAACTTTTGAGTTTTTTTCTTTTGGATATCTGAGCTTTCAGACAGATTTTGCAGATATTTTCTGCATAATAAAGTTCTAGAGTTACTGCTAGCAAAAGACAATATTTAGATGTGGAAACTATTTGTTCACCATGTAAAGGAGAATTTAAAAAATGTATTCTCATGTATGTCAGAATATGCTTTGTGAAGAGGCTACACTTCATGGTTTAACAAATAGAAAACATGCATGCAATGCAGAATTTTGAATTCAGACCATGTAAGCCAATGGAAGGATGGAACTGCTTCATCAAACTTTCAAATATGTTGGGTCCTGCAAACCCTTAGAATCACGTATCACTAATTTTACTTGATTATAGTGATTGTGACTATAGGCATTAGAATGGATTTTTAGTGCTATAAGAAATATGTTTTTATGAAATGTTTTTAGAACTAGAATAAGGCTTAAGTGTGTAGGTACATTTTTAAAGAGATTCAGTGAGTAAGAGAACCCATTGTTAAAAAAACAAGGTTCAACCTAATGTGTATGTCAACATTTATTCTATCCTAATTGTTTGACAAATGATTGTGAAGTTATATATGTGTATTCTTGTTCATGTTACTAAGACAGTAACTAGATAGTTAGAACCAATGGTTTTAGAGGAACTCAGATTTTTTTCCCTCTGAGATTGTTTTCAGAATAAAGAATATATTTCATAGTAATTTTAAGATACATGTTATCTGAAAGGAGAATTTTCTTGAACTTATAAAAATTCCCATTCTCACAAATTCTTAAGATTTTCATAAATTAGTATTTTTAAATGAATGCTTCAAATGGTATATTTTACATGTGACTATCAGATTTTCTGGGAGAAGGAAATGGCAACCCACTCCAGTACTCGTGCCTGGAAAATTCCATGGATGGAGGAGCCTGGTTGGCTACAGTCTGTGGGGTTGCCAAGAGTCAGACACAACTGAGCTACTTCACTTTCTTTCTTTGTATAGTTCCTTTTGGAGGAGGAAATGGCAACCCACTCCAGTGTTCTTGCCTGGAGAATCCCATGGACGGAAGGGCCTGGTGGGCTACAGTCTATGCGGTTGCAAAGAGTTGGACATGACTAAGCAACTAACACACACACATACACACATGTCAGATTTTCTAAGTGAAGATTCATTTACTGAGAAGACATTTTATGGTACTATATTCTGGATAAGAAAGCTATGCTACATATACACAATGGAGTATTACTCAGCCATTAAAAAGAATACATTTGAATCAGTTCTAATGAGGTGGATGAAACTGGAGCCTATTATACAGAGTGAAGTAAGCCAGAAGGAAAAACACCAATATAGTATACTAACACATATATATGGAATTTAGAAAGATGGTAACAATAACCCGGTGTACGAGACAGCAAAAGAGACACTGATGTATAGAACAGTCTTATGGACTCTGTGGGAGAGGGAGAGGGTGGAAAGATTTGGGAGAATGGCATTGAAACATGTAAAATATCATGTAAGAAACGAGTTGCCAATCCAGGTTCGATGCACGATACTGGATGCTTGGGGCTAGTGCACTGGGATGACCCAGAGGGATGGTATGGGGAGGGAGGAGGGAGGAGGGTCCAGGATGGGGAACACATGCATACCTGTGGTGGATTCATTTTGATATTTGGCAAAACTAATACAATTATGTAAAGTTTAAAAATAAAATAAAATTATATTATATTACTATATTCTTCTCTGTAGTATGATTAGTAATCCAAGAGAAAAAGTCACTTCAAATAATAAACAGCCTTTAAAGGCTTACATTGCACTTTGGATAACAAAAACTTTTCACTGCTTCTTTCAAAGACTTCAAATTTTTTTCTATGCCTATCACTTCTGCCTCATCTTATGCCATTCTCCCCTTATGAACTATATAGGCCTTCTTTCAGTTTGCTAAAGGCTCTAAAATTCTACCCAGGGGCTATTGCATTTGCTGCATCCTAGCCTGAAATACTTTGCCCCTTTCCGTAACTGGCTTGGCTTTTTCCAGTTTATCCCTTGGTCTCAGCTTAGATACCATTTCTTCAGAGCTCCTTCCTTGGTTCTTCCTCCCTCCAATCTAAATTAACTCCCCCTCTGTTTCTTGTCTCTTATTATGCTTTTACTTTTCCCAGTTGATAATTTTATATATGGTGGTGGTTTAGTTGCTAAGTCATGTCTGACTCTTGCGAACCCATGGACTGTAGCTTGCCAGCTCTTCTGTCCATGGGATTCTCAAGGCAAGAATACAGAAGTGGGTTTCCATTTCCTTCTCCAGGGGATCTTCCTGACCCAGGAATCGAACCCTAGTCTCCTGCATTGTAGGTAGATTCTTTACCAACTGAGCTGCAATGGAAGCCCAATTTTATATATATGCATATGTATTTATGTGGGTGTGTGAGTGTCTATTTAATATCTGTCCCCTCAGTACACTATAAGCTTTCTAGGGGGAAAAGCCTTTTTTTCATCATTTTGTATTCAGAACCTTCCACAGTGCATAGCGGAGTGTAGACATTCAATAAATGTTTGTTGAATGAATGAATGAATGAATATGATTCTGCAAAATCTAATAAAAACTAGTTTCCCAAATCTTTGCTTTTTGATCTCACTTATGCTTTAGAGTTTTCAATCTAAAATCATAAATACTTCTTTTTTGTTGTCTTTTGGGAAGGAATAAGTAGCAATAATAATTACTAATTATATTTAATATGCTAAATAAAGTATTCTTTTATACATCTTGCTTTATTTCACCAGAATAATATCTTGCAAGGGGGTACGTGTTTGTCCATGTTTCTACCATGAGAAAAATAAGTCAGAATAAGGCATTCTTTAAAATATTATTCTAATATTATTTAGGAATAGGAAAAAAGCAAGAAATGTCAAAATCTTATAATCTGTCACTTTTATATATTTGCCATAGTATGTTTTGTTTTTGTTTTTTCAGATGATACAAAATTGAGGGGTCTTGCAGCCCCTAGTAACCTTTCTATGAATCAGACTCTCGAAGGTCATAGTGGTGAGTCATGTAAATTTTTAAATCATATTTGAATAGTATTTTTAGCTATTTAGAACCGCTTGTGTGTGTATGCTTAGTCGCTCAGCCGTGTCTGACTCTTTGCAGCCCCACGGATTGGAGCCTGTCAGGTTCCTGTCCATGCGATTTTTTAGGCAGGAATATTAGAGTGGTGCCATTTTCTTCACCAGGGAATCTTCCCGACCTCGGAATCCAATCAGAGTCTCCTGGAGCCAAGGGGTCCAGTCCACATTGCAGGTTGTTTCTTTACCCGCTGAGCCATCAGGGAAGCCTTAGAAATGACTTGTGCGTGCGTGCTAAGTCGCTTCAGTCGTGTCCAACTCTGCAACCCCAGGACTGTAGCCCACCAGGCTCCTCTGTCCATGGGATTCTCCAGACAAGAATACTGGAGTGGGTTGCCATGCCTTCCTCCAAGAAATTACTTAATGCAAAAATGTCATTGTTTAAATGATGGTCTTATTTAAAGTAATCACTTCTGTTTAGCCACAATTATGCAAAAATGTTGTTTTAAACAATGGTCTTATTTAAAGTAATCATTTCTGTTTAGCCATAATTTACATGGCCTAGAGTCATTCAACAACTTTCACATGATTAAATAGCATCTTCAATAGGTATGAAAAAAATAGCTATTATTTTATATATTAAAAATACTATCTGTCTATGGATAGGATATCCTCCTCTTTAAGAGTATGTTTTATGGTCCCAGATTAATGTAGACTGAAGAGACATGACACCTGAATGTACTGGATGATGCCAGACTGGATCCTGAAATGAGAAAAACAGCTATCTATCATGGACATTATTTGGACATTTGATAAAACTTAAATGTGGACTGTGGGTTGGAGATAATAGTGTATGTGTTAAAAATTCTAATTTGTAAAACGGTTTTGAAAGAGAATGCCCTTGTTCTTAGGAAATATACAATAAAGTATTCAGGGATTAAAAAACTAAAAAAATGTTCATATAACCCAGAGGTTTAAGATATGCTCAAGAGTGTGTTACTAATAGAATAGAAAACAAGGTGTGGTGCAGGGGGAGAGATTCAGAGACATCTCTTTGACAAATACCACCCCCTCTAAAGAAAAAAAACAAGTACTTGGTATGATGTCCTTTGGGCATCATAGTCCTTGGGAGTCAGGCTAATTGGGTAAACCTTACTTACATTTGTATCTGTCATCAGATCTATGGCAGCTCTTATAGCTGATCCTAATTGGTCCCTTAGCCGGCATAAAATAGGAATAAACATGAAAATTAGTATTAGGCATTGTTGTAGAAGCAACTGATAATACTAACTGTGTTCTGTGAACATTTTTGAGTAACTTTAGACTGGTTAATTGCCCAGAAATGGTACTGATTTTAACATACTCTCGGCATTTATTATAAAAATATAAATTTAAAATTAATTGTAGCTTCTTTTTGCTTTTTTAGTTTCTAAACTGTTTTTATAAATTTTTAGGTTCTGTTCAAATTGTAACATGGAATGAACAATATCAGAAGTTGACTACCAGTGACCAAAATGGGCTTATCATTGTTTGGATGTTATATAAAGGTATATTAACACAGCTTATTTAATCTTCCACAGATTGGAGTTTGGATCACAGTAGTTGAACGGAGAAATAACATCTTTGAAATAGACCCTTTTTAACCAGCAGTAGGAGTTCACGGGGGGTGATATTTCCAGATTTATGGATTCCTACTTTTCCCTTTAACCTTATTTCTTTTGAACTGTGACCGTGCATTAAGAAAGTGAATTATGTGACTGTTGATTATCTTCAAACTGAGCTTAGACTCTTGGCAGAATAGTTTCTGCTTGAGATAGCTCTTTTTTTCAAGTTTCCAATAAGAATTCATTTCTTTGTGGTCAGTGACTGGAGTTAGTTTAGTAGATAAAAACACATTTATGAAGAAGTCAAAAGCAATAATTCATTTCCTTTAATGAGTCAATTAGCTTCCTTTTCCTTCATGGATATAGATTTTTATCTCAGCTCTGACTGCTGGCTCCCCATTTGTGCCTTTTGCCCAGAGTTGAAAGAGTCAGAGAAAGATTAATTTAGGTGTATCACTGTTACCAGAAAAATAACTCATAATACATGTTCTCTTGAGGCCTGTAGGCATCATCTTTGAATGAAAAGGGTACCTTAGCTCATGTGTGGTTTTAAAAATGCTTAGGGTATATACCTTTAAAAAATTCTTAATTAAAATATGCTGTAGTGCACAAACTCATCTATTTATTTTTAAAGTTTATGTCTGTGTATGTGTGTGTGGGGAGTAGAATGTGAAGGTACACGAGATTAGAGTAGGTCCTCTCTGAGCCTCAGTCTTGATGGGTAATGCCCTGTTCTGACTAGTTTTCCATGTTACTTAATTACTTGCTTGGCTTTAGGCCAGAATTGTATGTATGGGAATGTAATAAAGCCTTTTAAAGAACAAAAAGAAAACAAAATAGCCTTGTGATATGCCTCACATTTGATTATACCTTGAGACAAGTCACATCTCACTTCAACCCCATGTAAGTAAATACAAGAACGTTTTTGTCACTCAGGTTTAGTGATGTGATATCACTAATGTGACGTGAGCTTAAAATTTTTTTCAGTCTTCTAGTTTTTACATAATACGCTTACATTTAACATGCCTACAGTTAATCATTGGAGAGTTTGGGTATACTTACGAAGTAATTGTGGTTATTCTGTTTTTTTCCTTGCTTATTATCTGAGGTGCACTCAAGTGGGAAAAATCAGTCTTTGAGAAAAATCACTCATTTTGGCCCTTTGGAAGCAAATGAAGTTTTATGTTTTAATTGATAGAAAAAAAGAGAAAAAGGATAGGCATTTATTGTGTTTTCTGTGATAATCTTTGAAGCAATTATTAGTAAAGGCATGAGTTATTTTTTTCATCTTGTTCTGTTGGATTTGAAGATTTTGTAGTTTAATGTCTTAGGTTGTGGAAAACTTTGCAGTTGTTTGTCCCATCGTCTATTTTATGGAAAGTTTCCAACTCTGAAGTACCATTTATCAGATGTGAAAGTTTTGACTTGCCATTTGTTTTCCTTTGTGAATACAGGCTCTTGGTATGAAGAGATGATCAACAACAGAAATAAGTCAGTGGTTCGAAGCATGAGCTGGAATGCTGATGGACAGAAGATCTGCATTGTATACGAGGATGGGGCTGTGATAGTTGGTTCAGTGGATGGTAATGCGTTTTGCACCCAGAGCTAAGGTCAAGATTTACCTGAAGTTTTGATATTTAGAGGTTTAAATGTTATCATATGTTAGCATTCTGACAGAAAAATAAATACGAAACGAGAAAATAGTTGCTGTACAATTTGATGACATAGAAGAACCACTTAAGTCTTACTGTTTAGTCCGTAAGTCGTGTCTGACTCTTTTGCGATCCCATTGCGACCACATGGACTGTAGCTAACCAGGCTCCTTTGTCCATGGATTTCCTAGGCAAGAACACTGGAGTGGGTTGCCATTTCCTTCTCCAGGGGATCTTCCTGACTCAGGGACTGAACCTGTGTCTCCTGCGTTGGCAGTCAGAGGGACTAAATCAGAATAGGTAGAGGGATTCACTTTAGATTGGTGTCTTGTTGGGGACATGTCTTCCTTTGTATTAGGAGGCAAAGCAGAAAAATAAGTGTGGATTCACTTGTGTTCTGAATGTTTGAAAGTAGGAATGGGTTTTTTTTGGAGAAAGCTTTTATTTTCTTTCCAAAGTAAAAGGTGAATTCTTCTGCTAATTGGGAGTAAGGTTCTGAGTCAGAATTTAGAAGAGAAGGGAGAGAGTTGGAAACAGCTGCTATTTCAAATGCTTAGTAGGGTGTTTGGCACATAGTAGGTGCTCAGTAAGGATCTAATGACTGAATAAATTAAACAACTGAATGCTGTGAAGAATGTGAGAGCCCTTTAGGGAAACAAAGATTTCTAGAGCAGTTGTTAGAGAATCGTGACTTTGAAATTTTAGTGAAATAATTATGTTTTATGTTTGTTTTAGGGAATCGCATTTGGGGAAAAGACCTGAAGGGTGTGCAGTTATGCCATGTAGCATGGTCTGCAGATAGTAAAGCCTTACTTTTTGGAATGGCCAATGGAGAGATACACATTTATGATAATCAAGGGAATTTTATGGTATGTGTATATATACTTTTGTTTTTACAACTTTGTATGCTTATCTTATATATCATTTTTATATGTGTACACACATTTATTCATTATGATAATTTGTGTAATCAAGATAGTCTTTAATTCAGGTTTTTTTTTTTCCTGAATTTGTTTTATTAAGAAAACATTCTGTGTTGCTTCAAGGTAAATTAGTGCTTTTAGTTCTGATTTTCTGATAGCTGGAAGGGACAAAACTGCAGTGTGTCGAAACTGAGGAATGATGGGTAGGATGATGTGAAGTTAACCTTTGTGTCTTCTAATTTCCAAAGCCGAAGTTTACATGAGATACCAAAGATATTTTTTGTAGCAAGGCATTAAAGCTTGTGAAAAGGATGGCAAGCTTATACAGTAAGGGACAAAAATCAGGTCCTGGAAAAAAAGCAAAATAGAATAGACTAGGGTAGAATCTCAAGGAAAGCTCTGGCTTTGTGAGATCTAGCTGTGGCAGACCTCTGACCTTACTTATGGCGATTTGTTTTTAGTCAGGTCAAGACATCACATGAATCCACTCAGTGGAAGTGATAATAACCAGTATCTACATATTGCTATTTGCTGTTTGACACTTTGCTATTTTCAAAGCACTTTTGTATACCTTTGATCATTTGAGTCTCACAAAACTCTATGAACTTTTTTTTACTTTTAATCCTCATTTTATGAATTGGGAAAACTGAAACTCAGGTGAAGTGATTTGCCCATGGTTGGTGAATCAGTAAGTGATGCAGCTTGCATTCAAAACCAGATTTTCACATTTCAGTGTTCCTTCTATAATAATACTCTATTCACACTAATTGTACTACTGTTTTCAAATATAAAATACTGGCTCACTGATTTTATTTAGGTGAAAATGAAGATGAATTGTTTAGTGAATGTCACTGGAGCAGTCAGCATTGCTGGAATTCATTGGTACCACGGCACAGAGGGTTACGTGGAGCCAGATTGCCCCTGTCTCGCCATCTGTTTTGACAATGGGAGATGCCAAATAATGAGACATGAGAATGACCAAAGTATGTAATTTTTCTTTTTTTTTAAATGTGGAGAATTAAAAAAATATTTAAAAAATTGTTCTTAAGATTATAAAAAGTTCTCTCGGCTAAATATTTTACCATTATTCCTTTTTTTTTGGCCTAGATCCTGTTTTAATTGATACTGGCATGTATGTAGTAAGTATCCAGTGGAACCATACTGGCAGCGTCTTAGCAGTGGCAGGCTCCCAGAAGGTCATCACTCAGGATAAAGATGTAAACACTGTGCAATTTTATACTCCATTTGGTGAGGTAAATGTCTCATTAAAGATTTTGTCTTTCTTTCTTTCCATTTAAATATGCAGTGAATAAGGTAGGGGAAAAAAGAATGGAGGAAGGGATATACACTTGTCACTTTTTTTTGAAAGGGACATTTTAAATAAAAATGATCAACTATTAGGTGTATTTCTTTGATTAATATCCTCATAAGCCTTCATTTTATCATGGAATTTATTTTATAATCTTTACATTTAGAAAACCAGATGTTTCATGTAAGAAATCACTGGGGAATAGTTATTGAGAATATTTTCTCCGTAATATGCATATGCATCTTTTTCACAGGTGGTTTTTGAGTTGTTTTTAGTGTAATTTAGTTGTTTCAGATTAATTTTAGGGGGTTTTAACATGATATATTAAATGTGGATAGGTATTAAATATACATTGCAGTCTGTCCTTCTCCCAAACTTCTGTTTCAATCTGTTGTGAAATAATTGCTTATTTTAAGAAAAATCTATCTTAAGAATGAATCATAGGTGTTACTACATTAAAAATAAATACATTTTAAAAAATAAATACTATCCTTCTCAGTATTATTATTAATAAATTTAATTTTCAAAGAGTTTTCTTAAAGCAGTAGTAAACATCAAATAGGAGAATTAATATGTTATACACTTTATTTAGAAAGTGAGAATTTAGTCACTAATATTAATAAGTATTTACCTATTTTATTTTCTAACCATAGACTAAACTCGGTTTCTTTTGGATATCCTGTTGGTTTTTATAAATTCATCACAAACTTCAATAATTTCTATTTTTGCCTATACCAAAGTCTGTACCAGTTGTTTTTACTATGTTAGTATTTTTTTTTTCTGTATTTTAATAATTTCTGTCAGGGTAAACATTGGTGTCAGAAGATGCTGAAGGTTACCTAGTAGAATGTTCTCTAGAGTGTAGGCGGTCTCTGTTCATTATCAGCTAATAATATTTCTGGTAGATGCTAAAAGCTAAGGAAAAACAAAAGTGCAGTTCTCAAGGTTCCTAAATAATTAAAAATCTGAATTCTGGTTATCTCAGTATTTATAGCTTTCTTTTAAATTCATGTTCTTTGTTGGTTATTTCTATCTGTTGCCATTGGCTTATTTATCACTGTATTATTCAGCTTATTTTTGTTAGTTTAGTCTTCTCTAGGTAACATGCATTCAAAGGCCCATATGCTTTATCTTGCAAATCACCGTGTTATGTGTTAAATTGAAAACTGTAAGTGGCTTTTGGTATAGTTGTAATTAAAAATATCTAGCCTAGTCCTTGGGGTATTTGGTCACTTAATATTTTTTGAATAAGTGAATATATAAGGTATTTATTTTTGGATCTATGTTATTAGGAAGAACTTGAAAGGAACTTAACTAGAGATGTCAACTTAAGGAAAACCTCAGGGAAGAATTCACTTTTGATTCTGAGGGCTAGGATCTTCTGGTCTTTTCAGTGTGGTCTTAGCTATGGGAGGGGATAACAGAGTGTGGGGTTTGTAGTCTGGCCTGGCTTTGGCTTTGAACTCTGTTTCTACAGTGCTGTTACACTCAGAGAAGTTACTTAACCTCTAAGACTCAGCTACCCTATTTCCTCAAGACTCTACTGTAAACATTAAATGAGGTAGCAGTGGGAAAATGCCTACCGCAGTGCTCTGTGAGTGCTCACTAAAAGTCAGTTGTTCGTCCTTGCTGCTGCCACCACCTGCCATGTTGGCAGAGTGAGATGGCAGCCTTCTTCTCACAGTGTGGGTGTCAGTACCAAGAGTCATGTTGTGAGAGCCTGTTTGTTTCCTCTGGCTTCATACAGGCAGCAGGACAGATAGAGTGCACCCTCCTAGGTTAAAACTACGCCCTCCCCCAACCCATTGGATGCCATGGCAAATGGAGTTTAATATATTACATTTGATTTTAGAGCATATCTGCTTAAGAATGAGGGATACCAGTATAATTTATTAAAATTCTGGGGAGTATACTGTTTTGTGAAATACACATAGATTAAAAATGTTTTCTTTCTATGGCCACATTAAAAAGATCTTTGTATTCATCTATTCATTTGCTAATTTAACCTTTAAGTATACTGTCAGTATACAAAGAAATTCATTTGATTACATTATACATTTATTTACTTGATAGGTTTTTTATTTTTTTGTACTTGTTTACCAAAGAATCTATTAAGGGATAGGGAAATAAAAGTGAATATGAGCAAGTTAGTGCTGTCAAGTAGCTCACTGTCTAAATTCTCTGGAACCACAGAGGGAGGCAAGAAGGCAGGAAGTAGTATTTAAGATGTGTCTTAAAGGGTGAATAGGAGCACTCCAGGAGGACAAGGTATAGTTGGATGGGAGAGGCTTGGGGGAAAGGATTTCAGGCAGAAGAGAGATTATATGGGCCAAAGGAATGGAGACAGAGTAGTTCCCTCACGAGGAGAACACGGTAACTATGGTTAACTCGTAGAGTATTGAGCCACAGAGTTTTGGGCAAATGGGGGAAAGGCATTGTATACTACTCCAGAAAGTGTGATGGTGGGTAGCTACTGATTTTGAAAAAGTATTAAACATTTTTAAAAGCAGACTAGGATATGATTGGATTGGTGTTCCAGAATGATAATCGTGGTAGCAGGGATTGAATTGGAAGGGTGGGAATGAAAGAAGAGAGTAAAGGTAAATTGTAGTTAGGAGGCTACTAGATAGTTCAGTCAAGAAAGAAGGCAGTTGTGACGAAGGAAAGGAGTGAAAGCAAAAGGCTGGGCGTCTGGTTGGCTGTTGAGGGCGGGTGGAGGCCGAATAAGAGGTGGGACTTAAGGACTGAGTTTACTAAGAAGCACAATTCTTTCCAACCCTAAATTGGGATGCATCTTAAAATCAAAGTTGTCCTATTTTAACTTGCAGCAGTGTGTTTTTCTTTCCTAAGTTGGACATAAAAATAAAGATGCATATTTAAATCTCTGGCATCTTAGATATGATGAAATTTGATACTGAATTCTTTGGCAATAGTTTGTTAATTTCTCCTATCATACATTTGTTTTTCATTATAAAAATGGAAGGAAACTGATTTGAAGTATGTAACAACCTTTCATAAAATAATTTTTGTACCACTTTTGATCTCTGTGAAGTGATAGGTGATATTTTATTTAAATTGTGATACTTTAGGTTAAATATAATTATTTTTTTCAGCATCTAGGTACTTTGATGGTTCCTGGAAAGCAAATGTCTGCACTATCTTGGGAAGGAGGTGGACTGAAAATTGCACTGACTGTTGATTCTTTTATATATTTTGCAAATATTCGACCTGATTATAAGGTGAGTATTAAGAGCAGTTGTGAAAAAAAAGATGTTTTTTATTATATAATTTTATTATGGTTGAAAGTATAGTCTCTGTATTTTGTATATATTCATAGCCACTTTGTTTTAGAAAGCAGCTGAAAGGAGGCTCTTCAGTGTGAACAGTGTAGAATTAGTAAACTAGTAAACTTTTCTGGAATACTATATATAGAGAGTACCAAGAGTGTCAGCGTGCCGTGTGCCCCCCGAAGCAGTAGTAAAGACAATGATAATAATGTTGACACTGAATATCAATTTATCCAAAATTATGTATAAATTTGTCGGGAGAGGGAAAGCTCTAAGTTCTATAATCAATACACATATGATATGGAAATCAAAACCAAAACAGTTTTCAGCTAAAAGAGTTGTAAATGGCTACTCCGAGGAGGAAATTAGGCAGAGGGGGTCCTGCATTTTGTTTTGTGTTAAATAAACCATGCAGAATTATTTGACTATAAACTGTGTGCATATGCTACTCTGATAAAAAACAAATATAAAAAATGTAGATGAGAGAAAAAAGGCAAAGCAACTGTCTTTGAGTTTTGGCTTCAGGACTTGGAATTGAACTTCAGAAGGGATCCCTCTTGCTGTAGTCCCCCACACGGCTATTATTGACTATTGAAAAATCTGAAACTTTCCCCAGTGAAGCTTAAATCTTACAAATTAAAATGAGGAAAGTTAAGCCCAATTTATTTTTGCAGTGCTTTTTTTTTTTTTAAACTGTGTTTATTACTTTTAGATTTGTTATTTTAGTGAGAAGAGATATGAAGCTGAATATTCAGTCCCTCTCTTTTCTATTTCTAAAGGATTACTTTTGTCAGCACTGATAAAACACATACCTGCAATATTTCTAGAGGAAGAAAATATAATAATGTGACTTTCCCAACATTAATTGCTATTTCTCTCTCCTTTCTCTTCCCTCCCACTTCCCTCCTTCTGTTCCTCCCTTTCTTCCTTCCTTTCTTCCTAGTGGGGTTATTGCTCAAACACCGTAGTTTATGCTTATACCAGACGCGACCGTCCAGAGTACTGTGTTACCTTTTGGGATACAAAAAACAATGACAAATATGTTAAGTATGTGAAGAGTCTCATTTCTATTACTACCTGTGGAGACTTCTGCATTTTGGCAACAAAAGCTGATGAAAATCACCCTCAGGTAGGTGTTCCTTGATATCTTAAAACTTAGATGGGTTTAGTACTTGGCTGAATTAGGCTCTAGTTATCTATCTTCTCAAGCATAGCCTTTCTACTGGCAGGTACAGAAAGTATTGGGTCTATTGGCCAGGTCTGTCTAGACCTCTGTTTGGAGAGTTCTGTGGCTCCATTGGTTCTCTGTCCCCTGATATTTTTTCTCTGATCAATTAATCCATTGGCAGTTTATGCTGACTGGTACTGAAGCTTTTGATCTATGAAATATATTTAAAATACCACAGTCCTTTTCCAATTTAAAATTCCATAAATAAAAATGAAAAACCAGATGTCTAGTACAAAGGCTCAAGAAATGTAACAATGGCCATTTATAACAGTTTTGACATTCAGAAATGTACTTTTATGTGGAGTTATATTGTTTTAAAAGTCAATGTCTCATAACATAAAATATGTAATATAAATAATGCCCTTTAAAAAAGCCTGCTAGCCATTTAAATATTTGCAGAAGTATGCACATTTTTCAAAAAAGGACTACCAGTGTCTTTGATAAACTATTTTATCCCACTAAAAAGCATAGAAGTTTTAGTTGAAAGCAGCCATTTGAACAGTCACACTTGGCTCTGTTCTCTCCTGAAACTCACTGAAACAAAGGGAAAGGTATTTTTTGCAAAGCCACAAGCCCACAGGGACCAGAAAGGGTGAGGAAACAGCAACATAATTTTGGAGTTTAGAGAGTAGGGGGATTAGTGGTAATTACCTTAGCAGACCCAGGAAAGTGGAATCCTCTCTCCATCAGTGGAAAAAGGAAAAAAGCAACCAGTTTGTATCACAGAATCCCAGAGACATGAGATTTGATGGTGGTACCTGGTAGGAGAAAGAGAGTAAGCAGCAGAGTACTTTGGGGGAAAATAAAAAGGGTGTATAAAGAAGCAGATTTCTAGATTCCCTCCTTCTCTGAGCCCCTGAACAGCTGCCCTTCTCAGTCCCAGGGAGACTGGTTTGCTCTCCAGAGAGGATACAGAAAGTCTCTGCACTGAGGGGCACTAAGCATAGGGAAGGGTAGAGGGACTCTTGCTGAAAACAGGGCAGTTAAATGGATGCTACCCCAATCTTCTGTTCCCACTTGGTTCCAGAACAGATTTCATGGGATCAGGAATCATACTAGCATTTGACTTGTCAACTTAAAATACTTTGGAGAATTGCTTTCAAAATTCTGAAGGAAAATGTTTTCCCACCTTGAATTCCATACCTTAGGTAAACAATTCTTTAAATATAAGGGTGGAATAAAGACACTTTTAGATGTACGAGATCACCGAAAATTTACCTTCTGAGCTTCCTTAACTTCAGAAGGGACTTCAGGATATGGTTCACCAAAATGAAAAACCAGGAAAGAGGAAGAAACAAGGTTACGTGACGAGCGTGGTGAGGAGTGGTACCAGCTGACAGTTCTGCACGTGCTGAGAGAGTGGATCACCAAAGCAGAGCAGGCCACGCAGCTCCAGAAGAAATTCAAGATGAAATTAATACAATATTTAGTGTGGTTGAGCTCCTGAGGGGAGACATACGTAGCTGGGAGATAATGGGGGACTTGAGTTAGTATGAAATACAGAGAAAACTAAGCAAAGAGAAGAAAAAGGCAATTATCCACAACAGGGAAAGCAAAATATGCTTGAGAGGAAAATAAAATCATGTTGTACCTGACTCAGCTGTGAACAGCATTTATGGAGTCAAAATAATGTAGTCCCTGAATTTTTAAAAAATTAAAGTTGTTTAAAAATTGAACTGTAATAATACCAGTGTAAGCCCTAAGTTCTGATATAACGAAGTTATAGTGGAAAGATGGAGGGGTGAGAATGTGAGATGGGAGGCTGGGCAAGAAGGGTGACAGACGGGCGCGTGCTTAGCTTTCCCAGTGGGTGTGGTGCGTGGTGTCGCAAGGTGAAACAGAGTGAAGAAGCAGCGCTGTAAACACGTCACTTACGCTTGTGCAGGTAAATATCGAACGAGTGAATTACAGGAGCTGAAAGTAATTACTCTTGGCAGCAAGAAATGGGAAGTTGGGGGGATTTCGTAAGAAGTCTTATTTGGTTCTTTAAACTATGAGCTGAGCATGTGAATGATAAGCATGTAAAGCACTTGTATTTTATGGCAGTAAATAAGTTTAAGCAGTGGAAGAGTAAATCATGATATTTTAGTATAATTTTTACCATTTAGTTTATGTTTATGAAATTAAACAAGTTTTGAGACACTGAGAAAAGAAAGCATCTGTGCATAAATAGAACATTGAGAATGGGCTTGTTTGAAAATATTATTCTAATCAGAAAAACATCTGAATAAAATAGTATTCTTAGTACTAGATATGGAGAAGATGACTAACAGCAAAAAATGAAATTATCATTAGAATTATCTTATGTAAAGTATACATTATGCTTGATTATTTTTCCTAATAGGAATCATTGATAATTATTTGTGTATATTTAACTTAAAAATAGCATTTTAAGTTATTTTCAGTGGGTTGGATAATGTTTTTTTTCCTGAATTAACTGAATTTTTCTGAATTTCTCATGTCATTTATATATTGCTTCAAAGGAGGAGAACGAGATGGAAACATTTGGTGCAATGGTAACAAATTAAATTAGCCTTTATATAGCTGGTTATAGGATAAAAATGAGTTTTGAAGTTACAGCTGATCAGCAATTTTAGAAATATAAATAATGAAATGTAGTCAGTGTACTTGTGTTTCTTAAATGGTCTCTTTAAAACCAGTGTTCCACTATATCTAGAAATCAGCCTTAGTTTAATTTTAGTTTGTATTTCTTTACTTTTGTGCTATAGATTATCTTTGCTATTCTTTGTATTTAATTTTTATCAATTCTTTCTACGTTAGTGATACTTGAAAAATAAATAAACATGCTTTGTTAAGCGTTATTTCTTTGATTGTGCATAAGCAGCAGTTTTGATACTTTCTGTTTTATTTGTTCAGTTTGTTCTAGTTCTGTGTAATTCTATTGGCACACCTCTGGATCCCAAATACATTGATCTTGGTAAGGAAATGTTAATGTTTACTCCATCTTTATTCAAGTCTTATTTGTAAACTAATTTTAAAATGTAACAATGGTATTATTAACTAGGATGTTATTCTCTAAAACAAGGATGAGCATACTTCCTAGTGTGCTTGGTTCAGGTTTGGTACCAGTCTATGCCTGTTGTCATAGTAAAATCATTAGTAATGTCCCATTTCACTCTCAGAAGGATCCTGCTTAGTACAATAATCATAAGTTTACTCCAGAATTCACAATAATCTCATGACTGCTATACTGCCATTATTTGCTTTTAATGGGAAATATAATTGTATGAGGATTGGATCCAATGTGATGATTAGTATGTAATAAACTGAGGATTATAGAAAGAATTTTGCCATGAAACCACTCTTATTACTAATAAACTGCTTGTAAATACCTCTCTTCCATAAAGAACACTTTAGCTGCTTGTGGAAGAGAGTTTTGCCTGTTCAGATTTTTCTGATGAAATCAGTCTATTAATAGGAACAACATAAAATATTTTCCTGACTTTTTGTTTTCAGAAGACATTTGTTGCTTTAGATCTATCATGCCCTCTAATAGCTCTGGAAGTAACCACAAAAGTTTCCAAATCTTATTCTTAGTATTTTGTCAAAAGTTGTTACCAAATATTTTATTGCCATTTCACTATAACTTCCAAAATAATGTTTTTTAAGAGCATGCTAGTTTATTGGATATGGTGTTAGAAAAAATAGGTATCAAAAATTGAAAACCCATTGAATTATTGAATTATTTTCTCAATCTGAGAATTAATCTTTTTTTTTTTAAGATTTCACATTGAGCCTTAACAATCAATTGTTAAACTCTGCCTTCTAAGTATTTTGCTAAGGACTTTGAGTGATACAAGCAAATGTAAAACACACTTGGTGGTTTTGTTGCTAAGTCGTGTCTGACTCTTGTGACCCCATGGACTGTAGCCCACCGGCTTCCCTGTCCATGGAATTTTCCAGGCAAGAATACTGGAGTGGGTTGTCATTTTCTTCTCCAGAAGATCTTCCTGATCCAGGGATTGTACTGGGGTCTCCTGCAATGCAAGCGGATTCTTTACTTACTCAGCCACCAGTGAAAAATACTTAGCTGGTCTCAAAGATTTTATACTCTATGTTTAGGGCCTTGGTAGCTGATTTCTCTTTTCTTTTTTTTGGTAGCTCATTTTTAAGCATTGAAACTTTTCAGCTTCTTGTCTTATGTTCACTGTTAGGTTTGTTTATATGTTTCTCTATATTTATATATGTACATTAATGGTAGTATTCTTTGTAAATGTTAGTATTCTTTAGCTTAAAATTGTTGCAGACTCTTACCACATGAGTATCTTCTATTTATTAAAAATGTGAGTCTTAAATGTAAAGGATAAATTATGTCAATCTTCAGATTATATGTTTTTTCTTTTTAATATCAAAAGTGTTAATATAGAATCATAAGGATGATAGGGTTAGCCTCAAAGTAATTTTAATCACAGGCAGTCTGTGTTTTAATAAAGCCAGATGTAAATCTTTTACCTTCAAAAAATGGCAAATGCTTGAGGGCATGATTATTTGTATTTTTGAGTCTTGAGACTTTTTTATTTTGCGGTCTTGCTGGCTGAAATTTTAACAAGCAGTTCTTTCACTGCTCTGCAGTAAACCCAGCCAAAGACTCAACATTTTTGTTTCATACATATCCTGTAAAATTCCTTTTTAAAGTTTTTATGCCAAATTTTCATGAGGACTGGAGGCTGAAGCAAAAAAAAGTATTTAACTGATATTGTCCTAGGAAGTATAATTTTTGTCATCTACTCTTCCTGAAAGCCTCTGCAGAAACTTTGAAAAAGAACATTGTATATTATTATATATTATATAAAGTTTAGTTTGTAGGGTTCTGTTGTACTATACATGTAAGAGCCAGATACCATTTGGGGGACCTCTTCTTTTAAGCCCTCAATTCCTTCTGTGTGCTTCTGTCCAAAGTACTTACTCTGCACTGTGATTATTGATTTTCTTGTCTATTTTCCCTACAAGATTTTGAGCTTCTTAAAGATCTGTCTACAGTGTTTCATTTCTGTATCCCCACTGCCTACCACGGTGCTTGCCCAGTAACAAATGTTTATTGAATGTATAAAAATATTTAAAAGAGAATCCATTTATTTAGCAAACCACCAATGAGCATATACTGTCTCAGGTACTGTACTGGGTACAAGGAGTGATAAGAAGTTAATTCTCACACTTCCTGTGGGATGTCTAAAGACAGAATTAAAATATAGTTCATCTATTGAACAGTGACTCTTTCTCCCCGGCTGTGTGCTTAGTATTGTGCAAGGTGCTGGCTGAGTGGATATCCGTGCATAAGGACGTTAGGGACACGTCCTCTACTTACAGAAGCTTTCATTTGAGCTGAGTTCTGAAGGGTGGGTATTTCATTGAGTGACATTTAAAGAAGAGGAAATAGCATTTGCAGAGGAATGAAGGCATGAAAAGTGCCTGAAAAGTACCAGCTGCCTGTGCCGCAGCCATGGTGGGGAGAGCACATAGGGCTTTCTCATCTTGGCCTGTAGCTCATGCACTAAATCTTCTGTATACCTCTTCAGCGAGAGGTGACGATCAAAGTCATTCAGTGCAGTTTCACTTTACCAGCTCTTTAAAAGGCCGAGAAATGAATAGGTAGGAAAGTGGGGGAACATTACGATGTCGACATTTATTTCAGGTCTCGGCATTAAAATATAATGTTACAAGCAGGTTTTACTTATATGTGAATTCCTAGATTGTTTTAAATTATTTTACATCGTTGCTTGGCTACTGACTATTACCTGTTAGTGTTAACAAGGTTCAATTATTGGAAGCGTAATTACTTTCTTTAACATTTTTTTCCAGTAATCTTTATAGAGATTTCAAATTTTTTTTTCCAGATATTGAATAGTTGAGAAGGACATGGACTGCTTTTATTCTGGCTGTGTTTTTTTCCTAAAATATTGTATCTATTATAATATGTGGTTGTCTAACTTTTTCCTAGAGGCTTAGTTCCAGGAAACTTAAGAACTAAACTACCTGGATGGGATAGATAATAAATAAAGATCTAGCATAATTTATGTAGATAGCATTATCTATGCATATGAATTTGCCAAAATTACTGCCATAATGATTCAGAAGAACACATGTCATATATATTTTTGTTTTTTGTTGTATTGACTAGTGAATATATATAGTTTTATTATAAAAAGCAAAAATAATAGCAACCACATCTAACAGTTATTAACCCTTAAGGAGAAGCAGTCTGCCATAGTGGTTAAGAACACAGACTCTGGAACCGGATTGGCCGTGTTCGTGTCCCAGCTTCTATTGTTTTTCTAGTCGTGTGACTTCAGCGAGTTATTTAACCATTCCATCCTTCAGTTTCTTCATCTGCTAAGTGGGGATAATGATAGTGCCCACCTTACAGGGTAGGTATGAATTATGTATGTGATACATTAATTATATACGAATGTAATTACATAACATACCTGGCATAATTTTTAGAAATTCAGTAAATACTGGCACTTAAAATTACTATTATTAATTATGTATTCTGTGCCAGATACTATACTATACTTATATTTATTTCTCTCTTAATCCTTCAAGTAGCTCTATAAGGTTGGTAATATTATTATCTTCAATTTACAGTAAGCAGACCAAGGTTCAGCTGGAATAAGTAATTTATCTAAGGCCTCCATGGGGCCGCAGAGTCAGACATGACTGAGCGATGGACCATGTACACAAACTTAAAGCAAGTGCCTGTGATTTGAATCCAAAGTTTGACTTGCTGTGAACCACTAACTTTTAAATTTTGAATTCAGCTAATAATAAACTTGTGATTATTTAGGCTGTATCAAAAAAAGGAAACATGACTATAATTTTTAATTGTAGCTAAGCACTGGTTAATAATGCTTTTATATGCTTTCTAATAAAATTAGAAAGCAGTTAAGGTTTGTGAACTTACTTCATATCACACTAAAGGCATAATAGTTATTTGTGTCAGAGTATCCATGGTAGAATTTACTGAATATTTAGCAGGTATCTTATGATTTAGTGCAGATGGGATCAGCGAAAGTTGAGCAAAACCTGGACGTGGGCTGCTCCTTCGTCTCACTCAGGGCTCCCCCTGAATTGGGGCTCTGCCACCATTCTCAGGACTGCCTTCCAATCAGCTGTTCTTTAAAGGAAGGCTTCTTGCTCCCTCTAGAGTTTGATAGCAGTTGGTACACATTTTGAATAGAGAAATCGTGACAATTGTAATGAAAAAAATTTTTTAAATATAATTCAACTTACTGAGGTATTTAGCATATAAAAATTCTTGTATTTGAATCTCAACTTGTTTATTCAATTAACACCATACCATCAGTCTAGTTTCTAATTTTTTGTTCAGTTCCTATGTCTCTTACTGCCTTAAATGTCCTTTATTTGGACTGTGGCAAGAACTCCCTGGTGGCTTAGACAGTAAAGAACCTGCCTGCAATGCGGGAGACATGGGTTTGATCCCTTGGAGAAGGGCATGGCAACCCACTCCAGTATTCTTGCCTGGAGAATCCCTGATGTACAGAGGAGCCTGGCGGGCTGCAGTCCATGGGGTCACAAAGAGTTGGACACAACTGAGCGACCAAGCATAGTACACAGCATAAAAACTCCATAAAGGTAGCTGTTATTAACACTTTCCCATTATCCTGACTTTATTAATGATTACTTTGTACAGTGTTTGTGAATTGAAAAATATGTTTTGTACCATTTTAACTGTGAATTTAGAAATTAGGTACTAAAATGAGCTTTTAATGAGTTTTTTGTTTTTCTGTGTTTTGTGTGAATGTGTGTATTTCATTTTATATTGTTTACTTTGTTTATTTTTGCTTGAGTAACCTTGGGCAAGTTATTTTTTATCTTTAATTCTCTGTTTCTTTATCTGTTTACGATGGATTTTCTATTTCATCAAAGGGTACACGGTGGAAATTTAATTAAATATTCACTAGGAAATGGAACAGATGAAAAGATGTTTAAGAGAATATATTCTTAGTGAGAAGGAACTTTGAAGAATATCTTTTTCTAAATTAATGATGGGTGTATACCTAGGAGTGGAATTGCTAGGGCATATGGTAATTCTATATTTATCATTCTGCAGAACTACCAAGCAGTTTCTCAAAGTGGATGCACTGTTTTACATTCCTACTATTTCTCCACATTTTTGCAAATACTCATTATTGTCTGACATTTTGATTCTAGCCATGCTAGTAGATGTGAAGTATTACTGTGATTTTGATTTGCATTTGCCTCATGGCTAATGATGTTGAGCCTCTTTTCATTTGCTTAGTGGCCATTTGTATATCTTCATTGGAGAAATGTCTATTCAGATGCCTTGCTCAATTTTTAATTGGATAATAATAAATTATCCAATTTATTGTGATACATTATTGTTATAAGTGTTATTTGGACATTCTAGATTTAATTCCCTATCATATATTTGATTTTCAAATATTTTCTTCCTTTTGTGGATTGTCTTTCGCTTTTTAGATGATGTCCTTTGGAGCACAAATATTTTAATTTTGATGAAGTCCAGTTTATCTCCTTTTTTTCTTTTATTGCTTGCATTTTTGGTGTCATATTTAAGAAATCATTGCCTAACCCAATGTCACGAAGATTTATACATAAGTTTTCTTCTAAGAGTTCTGTAGTTAGGTCTTTGATCCCTTTTGAGTTGATATTTTTATATGGTCCTATAGGCTTTTGACTCTTCTGATTTCTCAGACTGTGTTTGGAATATTCCGTCTGTAAAATAAGGGGTTGGATTCATGATTGCTGAAGTCATTTGCGGCACAAACCTTTTGTGATTCTAATTGTAACCAAATTGTCTTTCTGTTCTTTTTAATAGTGCCATTATTTGTTACAATGACCAAAACCCATGTGATAGCAGCTTCGAAAGAAGCATTTTATATCTGGCAATATCGTGTGGCAAAGAAGCTTACAGCATTGGAAATTAATCAGATCACCCGGTCTCGAAAAGAAGGGAGAGAAAGGTATATCTTTTAGTGCACATTTTTTAGTGGCTCAGCCATATCACATTTAAATCAGACATAGCTATTTATAAATTGTCATGCTTGAGAACCATAAATTGTTTTGATTACTAGAAATAATATTTTTCCATTAATCTGAATATCTTTCAGATTTGTGTGTTTAAATTTTTTAAATTAGTTTTACTTCTGGCTGTACTGGGTCTTTGTTGCTGTTGTACTCAGGCTTTCTCTATTTGCAGCAAACAGGGGCTACTCTAACTGCAGGGCATGGGTTCTCATTGCGGTGGCTTCTCTTGTGGAGCACAGGCTCTCGGACGTGCGGACTCAGTAGTTGTGGCTCACGGGCTTAGTTGCCCTGTGGTACGTGGGATCTTCCTGGAACAGGGATCAAACCGGTGTCCACTGCATTGGCAGGTAGATTCTTAACCACCGGACCACCAGGGAAGCCCTATATGTTTAAAGAGAAGTAGCATGTGGTATAATAAAAAAAAAGCCTTTAGAGATAAAGACCGGAAGCCTATGTTTTTATAAGGAATGGCTATTCTCACTCATCTACTCTCATCATATTACAGTTGTTAATGCTACAGTGAAACGTGATTATTCAATTGAAATCTAAATGTCTAACCAAAACTTCATTCCTAGGGTTAGTGGTAGAAGTTTTTCCAAGAAAGTGGGATGATTCTATTGTCATAATCATCACAGGAGAGGCAGGTCCTTAGACACAGATATGGAGAAAGTCTATAGGTGGGCAGAACTGGTTCCTCACCTTCTTTCTCCTGCCCTGGATTCCAGGGGCTTGGGGGTTGAAACTATTTCTTAGAAGTGGGGGTAAAGACGACTCTACCACATGGAGAAATTAGGAGCCCTGATGGAGGGATTCTTTGTAGTAAGTATTGCAGTGCATTTACTGTGTTTTGTAAGTTACATGGTCTCTGTTAGTGATATTCCATGTCTGTTGCTCTGTTGTTGTTATCCTGAGCCTTGAAGCAAAGCATTTGGTTGAGTAATTTTAACCTGATGATTCTTAATGAAGGCACAGGCCTGTGTTGTTGTTGGTGGGCAGCGAGCAGACTTTTCAGAAATCTCAGGTTGCTTTTTTCAAATCATTTTCCTTCAAACATACTTGAGATCTTAATGCAGTCTTCCCTTCCTTTTATGACTCATTTGTGTACTAAGGTAGGCGATACAACCCCAGTAAAAGTATTTTGGATATGTGAATTCATGTGGAAGCAGAAAAAAAAACCAAAACAGTTGAAAGAGAGTCCGTGTTGTCTTCTCGGTAGTCCTGAGAGACTCAATGCAAATAACTTCTGGCCTCTTTGAGGAGAGCACGTGGTAGACATAGCAGTAATAATGAGAGACCTGCAGTATGTGGGGAGAAGGTAGATCTTAGGACAAGGTTGGGGAAGAAAAGTCTAGCCTCTCCACGGAGTGAGTGTCCTCCGTGAATGAGCTAAAGCGATTCCGGCTTTTGTTTAAATAAAGAAGGCATCATTTCCTTATATTTCTGTCTGGAATATAATTGCTAGTTTTAATGATTTTGGACCAGTTATCTCTGAACTTCAGTTTCGTCATCTGTAAAATACAGCTGGCGATGGTGATAAGAGCCAGCATTGATTGAGTACTTCTTGTTACTTCTTGCGTGCCAGATACTGGTGCATCTTGTCAGTACTCATATTATTCCTGTTTCACAGGAAACAGACAGAGGTACCCAGCTGGTAAGCAGAGATGGGACATCCTGCCAGGTCTATCTGGCTCTGAGCCCCTTGACTCAAGATTAGCCTTTCTTGTAGTACCCTACTTGTTTTAATAAAGGGATTTGGGTCAGGTGATCTCTTGAGAGACCTCCTATTCTAATCTTTGACTTTTACTTTGTGACAACTAAGTAGAGTTATTAACTGTATGTACTTAATGGAAATGTATTAAAAAGTAGAAATATGGTTACTCTAAACTGGTATACCTTTCTGTGTTTCATGCAGTTCTGTCACCTGTATTTATTTAACATTCAATCTCCTTATTATATTGATGAAAATACAAATGTGACTTCAATTTAGCAGTGATAAAATTTAATGATATTTTAAAAGTAGAAAATGGCTTAATTTCCCGTGATTATATTACAGCTACAATGTCTCAAACCCCTTTTTATGGATCAGGCTCTGTACATGTGTGCTTTACAAACATCATTTAATTTATGCCTCTCAAAAGTCCTGCAAAGGGCAAATTGTTAGCCTTCTTTTACAGATAAAGAAATTGAGGCTCAGAGAAGTTAAATAATTTGCACAGGGCCTCAGAGCTACTCAGTGATGAGGTATCTCTGTTCCTCCATTCATTTTAATGTTTTTTTCAGCAGACGTTATGGAGCGCCTGACAGTGTGTGGCAGGCACTAGAGATGTAGTTTTTGCCTCTAGGAAAATCACTGCCTAGTGGGAAAAGCAAGTAAGCTAGCTGTGATACTGTGGTGTGAGTAAGTGTTACAGTAAAGGTATCCAAGAGACAGTACACCTGAGGTGGTGCCTCTTTATAACACAGGAAGCTCAGGGGAAGGTTCTTTTCTTCAGAACAAAAATCCCATTAACGAGAGCTTCCCAAATACACTTAAGTTTTACTTTTATTAAGCATATCGATAAAAAGGAAATTACGGAGAAACAACAGAGACACTTGGTGCTTTAGAAGTTGTTCCTGACAAATGTTCCTTGGGAGAGTAAGGGAAAATATCTTTTGCAGCTCATTGAAATTCATTGGAAATCTGTGATTCTATGTCCAGGTATAGTTTTGGCCCAGCTTCCAGGAACATGGCACTTGCATAACTAGTAAACACGTGGTCGGTAGTTTCTGCCTTTATAAGGTTGAGCTGTGTCGAGAACTCTTTAAAATAATCAGGACATTAATATTAAATAACAGTATTCATTGGTGTCATCCAATCCTTTAATTGTTCTAGAGATCATGAAATAGTATAAACCTTACTTACACTGTCATTGAAATTTGAATTTTTTTTTTCCAGAATTTATCATGTTGATGATACTCCTTCTGGATCATTGGATGGTGTGCTTGATTATAGTAAAGCCATTCAAGTAGGTGATTTTATTAGTGCCAGCAAATGTTAATATCCATAGATTTGTAAATACTGTGATTTTATTTTGAGACATGAAAAAATTTATTTCCAGTGAATAGCATATTAGTCGAGTAATTTTTTAAAAAACTTCTATTCTGATCCAACTTGTTCTAGATCTGCTATGTTTTCATCTTTTGATTAAAAAAAATTTTGTATTTTGACACAATCTTAGGCTCATAGGAAGTTGTAAAAATAGCACGTAAAACCGCTTTACCCAGCTTCCCACGTGGTGACGTCTTATGTAATGGTAGTGTAATATCAAAATCAGGAAACTGACATTGGTAATGATGCGGTGAACTAGACTACAACTCAATTCCTTATTCAGTTTTCACTAGTTTTTACGTGTAGTTTTGTGTAACTTTATCACCATAAAGGAACTTGCCTAATGCTACTTCTTCATTTTTATACTCACTCTCCACCCCCATCCTTGTCCCCTGGCAATCACTAATCTGTTTCCATCTCTATAGTTTTATCACTCTGAGAATGTCTTATGAAGAGAATCATATAGCATGTCACCTTTTGAGAATGGCTTTTTCTTTTCTTTTTAAAGATCCATCCAGGTTGTAACAGTGCCATACCATTTACCCCTTCTTTATTTTGGCATATGCTGGTCCTCATGCTAAACGTTCATCTTTTACGACTAAGCTCAAGTGTTTGCCTCTCCTCCCATTTTGGTCTAAGTTTAGGCTCCTCCCTCTGTGTTCTCGTAACTCTCATGTTTACCTCTACTCTGATCACACTGTACTGTTGTTAGGCGCTGGGTCCAGTGTTCCCCACTAGACTTTTGAGTAATCCCTGAGGGCAAAGATTACATCCGAGTATCTCCAGTGCTTCAATGTCTGTCACAGAGTAGGTGCTCAGTAAGTAAATAGTGGTTAAGTTAATAAATATATAGCTGAAGTATTCTTCTTAGTGAATTGCATACCACCTTATACCAGATCAGTCATTCAATAAATGTTTAATAAAGAGTAACATTGATTTATTTTAGGGCACAAGGGATCCGATTTGTGCCATAACTGCATCTGATAAGACGTTGATTGTGGTAAGTGGTTAAAAAAAACTTATTCTATGAACAGTAATCTTTTAAGTGGTGAAAACAGGGCAAAGCAATATGTTTTGGATTTGAATCTCATCTTGTGGGCACCTCAAGTTTTACTAGGTCCAACAAAAGAAATAAAGTTTTAAAGATTGCCTCACAAATTGTTAATCATTTGCAAAAAATAACTGTGAAAGTAGTAGACTCGTGGCCAGCTGGGGAGAGTCCGTCACTGGGTTGAATGAGCCCTGTAAAGATTGGCCAACGTGCAATAGATTGGATGGTGGCAGTAGGTCTTGGAAAGTTTCCTCTCTATGTAGCCTGCTTTGTTGTGTACTAGAGAAAGTGCTTTGGCTCAGCTGTTTTTGTAAGACTTAGAATGAAGAGGTAGTGTGTTTGCTAGCCAATAAAATAAAGAAGTCTGTGGCAAATTTTTGCTGAATTTTTCAAATAAAATCAGTGTATCAATGTTATAGTGTCTCTTCTTGAGCTCTGATATTTGAAAATAGTGATTTTAGAAATAAATGCTGAATATAGTCAAGCTGGTAGAGTCATTAAGTTTGAATTATGTAAATAGATCCTTGAGTGTGTATATTCCAGTTCTAGTTACATTCTTTAGACATTAGCTAAGCTTATGGGGGGAAAATCTTAAGAACATAGTATTCATTTTTCTCACCAAATGAATTTGGTGTATGTTTTAAGCAGTTTGTCTTACAGTCAGCTCTGTGGAGAGTCTTTTCTTTTTATATTCTTTGTTACATAGCACGTTTTTCGGTTGTGTTGTGATTCTGACATTTGCAGGAAAAAATGAAAAGAAAATGCAAGTCAGATCAACCATAGAAGTGGACTTAATTCCTAAATGAGAAAGTCTCCCTATAAGAAACACTCAGACAGTTTTAATACCAGCAAAAATTTTAGTGGTAAAAATATCTTCTGCATTGAAAACTTTCCACTGTTGAAATATAAAGAGCTTTTAAAACCATGACGTTTTCAAACTCAAAGTCATAGGACCTACTTTTTCAAAAACAAAATCTGATTGCATACTTCAGTATATTAAATCTTTTAAAGGCTGTACCTGTCTTTTGCACATTAAAAAAAATATCTGCCCTCGTTACCAGTCCCTTGCCCTTCCCAGTCTTCCTGACAGGCCCTCTGCAGAAGCATGCTCAGAGGAGACAGCTGCTCCTGGCAGAAAGGGAGAGGGAATAGTGGGCTGAGGGTAGCCTCCTGTTTTTTCCCATTGCCATGGCCCAGGCATGGTAGGATTTCAGTCTGTTGCTCTGTTGATTTGTCAGCCTTAAGGCTTGCAGAGTTGCATGGAAACTTACCTTCTGTTCTGTGTTTAAACACATTGAAATAGTACTCACTGTATCACTGCTTTCTGATCATCACCTTTTGCCACGATCTGGTATCATATAGATGGCTACAGGATGACAACATAGACTTTCAGTGACAACTGTATTTGTATGGTGGTCTTATATTTATTTTTCATGTATATGAAATTTAGTTCAGTAGGTGCTGTATATGTTAGCTTTCAATGTACCCTGAATATTAACCTAGACAATTGTAAATAACCCTAGATATGTCTTCCATCTGATATAAGACTTGGTGTATTAAAAAGAACTAGGTTTCTGACTTTTTTTTCTTGGATATTACATGAAAAAAATTAGATCATCTTTGGCCACTTTAAAAAGGTTTTAATTAAATTAGGAGTTAAATATGTACTCAGAACATGATCAGTATCAGAATTGAGAATTCACTGTGACACTACCACTTTGGATTTGAAGCAAATGTATGAACATATAGAGAGACCTGTAGTTGTAATTTAAAGTTATTATGGTAAATAGGCTTTAGTAATCAAAAATATTTTCTGTAGAGTCGTGAATCTGGCACCTTTCAGAGATACAGTCTTCCTAACGTTGGTTTGATTCAAAAATACTCCCTTAATTGTCAAGCCTACCAATTATCCTTGAATTGCAACTCTAGGTAAGTCTGAAAACTTTCCATAGGTAGACTGTCATCCACTGGGATTGTTGTATTTATGTAACAAATGCAAAGACGTGTGTTTGTGTTCAACTTGTATAGTCCAGTGTGGTTTTACTATACTATATTTGTATTTAAATATTATATTTATTAGGAATATATATATACACACACATATATATATATTATATGTTTTTCTCGAATTGGGCAAAGATGTTTTTCTCTAATTGGGCAAAATATAGAAATTCTACTGTAATATTTTAGGTTATTTGCATACCAGTTGCTTTAGTCCCTTGGATACTTTTTTCTCTCAAGGAAGCAAAATGGAAATGTTTGTTTCAAATTAATTATTTAAAGCCATTTCTACCTTCTTCCTGGGTTCTGGTGAAGTTGTTTTGAGGAATGGTGACAGGTAATTATATTCATGAATGCGGGATTACTGTTTCTCCCCCTCCTCCAATTTCATTACTTGTAGCCGCCTTGCTGTCATCGACATCTTAGGAGTTCTAACCTTCTTTGACTTGGATGCTCGAGTGACAGACAGCACAGGACAGCAAGTCGTTGGCGAGTTGTTAAAACTGGAGCGAAAAGATGTCTGGGATATGAAGTGGGCCAAAGATAATCCTGATTTGTTTGCAGTGATGGAGAAGACAAGAATGTATGTTTTCAGAAACTTGGATCCTGAGGTAAAACCAAGAAACAAGCATTAATGGTACATAAATAATGAGCCAAAAACCAAAACCTGGACATTTCTCCTTTGTTTCTTCAAGAACTTTCTTAGTGTTGGCTGCATGAATTCTGAAAATAAATAGGAACATTTCTGTGGAACTCAAAAATATTTGGTCTTAAGTGGGATTAATGTTTATCTTTTAAATATTCTCTACTTTCACTGAAAGGTACTTTCTAAGCATTTATCTGTTCTATTTAAAAGATGGAACCATGGTCACTAACTGTATAGTCTTTATTTCTTCCCTTGCCAAAGTTTAAAAAAAAAAGAGAATCTGTAGTCTTATTTACCAAAGTTGCTTAAGGCAACCTAACCAAAAAGTGGTTGTGAAATTCCTTTGCCCTTTCATTCTATTTTGTCTGTTCTGTGCCTACCTTTGTCTCATTTATATTTACATGAACTTTATCAGCCAGTAATCCATGTTCTTTTCTCATCCTGATAATCTTGTGGACGATGACTAATAATCTCCTCTCTCTGGTGTGTCAGAATGCTCCTTTCTCACTGATTTTTAAAGTTATATTTTTTGTTTTCTACTTGTGACTCACATCAACTGAGTTTTAGGCACTGAACTTTCCTGTCAGTCTGCTCTGTAATTCTTAGCTATTGTGTTTGGGAATTCAAAATTTGAGTGGTAGCCTAAACAAAACATAATTAAGAAGATAAATCTTTTAAACAATTTTTGAATTATCTGTGGATTTTCAATTTGAAATTTTCAGTACTCCTATTGTACTCCTCTAGTTGGAGAAGGCAGTGGCACCCCACTCCAGTACTCTTGCCTGGCAAATTCCATGGACGGAGGAGCCTGGTGGGCTGCAGTCCAGGGGGTCGCTAGGAGTTGGACACGACTGAGCGACTTCACTTTCACTTTTCACTTTCATGCATTGGAGAAGGAAATGGCAACCCACTCCAGTGTTCTTGCCTGGAGAATCCCAGAGACGGGGAGCCTGGTGGGCTGCTGCCTATGGGGTCGCACAGAGTCAGACATTACTGAAGTGACTTAGCAGCAGCGGCAGCAGTGGAAATAATAAGAGATGACTTGATACGTGCTTTGTGGCAGTAACTGATGTTTGTTTGGACCTGTAGTTTCCTTCTTGGGAAAAAATTACATGCTGGGGCCTCTGAGCTACTGAAGATCTTCTGTAATAATTTATTTAGTGGTAAACTATTTGCCCTTTTATTTATTTTTTTTAATTTTTATTTTATTTTTTAACTTTACAAATATTGTATTGTTTTTGCCATATATCAAAATGAATCCGCCACAGGTATACATGTGTTCCCCATCCCGAACCCTCCTCCCTCCTCCCTCCCCATACCATCCCTCATTATTTTCAGTTTTAATATCCTAAATTATATCCTTATTTGAGTCCTACTCAGGATCTTTGGGTTGGCCAATGACCTGATGTAAATTGCCCTCAAAGGCTTTGTTAAAGCTTTTAGGTGTCTTATGAAGTCACTTAGTCATGACCGACTTTTTATGACCCCGTGGACTGTAGCCTACCAGCCTCCTCCTACCATGGGATTTTCTAGGCAAGAGTACTAGAGTGGGTTCCATTTCCTTCTCCAGGGGATCTTTGCAACCCAGGGATTGAACCCGAGTCTCCTGCATTTCACACAGACGCTTTACTGTCTGAGCCACCAGGGAAGCCAGGTGTCTTATGGATCTTTGTAATTTTTAGACCCTGAGTAATGGCTCAAAGGGCTTCCCTGGTGGCTCAGATGGTAAAGAATCACCTGCAATGCAGGAGACCCAGGTTCAGTCCCTGGGTGCAGAAGATTCCCTGGAGAAGGGAATGGCAACCTACTCCAGTATTCTTGCCTGGAGAATTCCAAGGACAGAGGAGCCTGGCAGGCTCACAAAGAGTCGGACACGACTGAGCAGTTACCACCACCAGTGGCTCAAAGGAAGGGCATTGCCTTTAACCTGTATAAGCCCAGCTGTCTTTCAAAGGTTTAAAGAAAACTTGACCTTTCCTAGAAACAAGTGTGGAAGTTTGGCAGGTAACCATGGGATAAACTTGAGGATGGAAGTGAAATACTTTTTGAATGTGAGGGTCCTTTATCCATTGTTGGCCCCACTTACACTGATTTTGAAATCATGTGCCTGGAGAAGTGAGAAGATTATGCCTGGCTGTTTATGATGTGTGTGCAGCACACATGGTGAGTCCAGGACCAGGGCAAATCTTTGCTTAGTGGAAAGTGTTTCTTAAGTAGTTTCAAAAGAACAACCTTTTATTTATTTATTTTTGGAGTTTGTTGTCTGGCTTGGCAAGTATTTCAGTTTTCTGTTAGATTCAGAGGTAGGTGAATTTCTTAAAGACTTAACCACTGACTGAATTTCTTTATAAACCATGCTAAGCTGTTGTTTTCATTCATGAGAACACTGGCTGGCTGTGGTCCCTGTTTGGTCAGTTACCCTGCTTGCCATGCCTCTAGCACATGAGGACATACTCTTCAAAACTGGACTTACTAGAACTCCTTTAGGACATCGTATTCTGTCCTAAAGGGACAAAGGGTCTTCCTGTGCCATCCTGATCCTGCCTGATCACTCTCCTTACCTTTCTGTTTCTCCTGTCCTCTTTGTTTTTGGTATTATTTTTTATCCACAGATCATCTTTTATGACTTTATCTTTTGTCTGCCTTGCTTTGTTGAATTATCCAGCTAGAAATAAAAAATTTTCTAGTGATGAACCTTTTTATACAGGTATACTTGGTTTACATGTAGTACCAAAAGAAAGCCTCTAAAAGGTTCCTATAGTCTATAAGGAATATTTCACCACGTGTGCTTTTTTGTGAGTTAAACTTTGTTCCGATTCTTTCTGTTCATAAAAGCATACTATTTGCCTTTATGTAATATGATTTTTTGAGGAAGTGTAGGGATTTTATAAAGTTTTCTCATATAATTTTAATCAATTTCTACTTTTTAAAGAAAATATATATTTTAAAACCTAATAAACATATATAATATGCCTGCAAGAGCCTCAGTATTAAACTTAGACATATTAAGTGCAAACTAAATATGATTCAATATTTACTTATTTTCATCTTTTTAGTGTCTTCCTATTATTATAGTTTTTAAGTTTCTATTATATATGAAGCACTAACTTTCAGAGTTATAAATCTGATACATTATTGCATTTGGATTTTAGGTTACTTTCTATTTCTTTATGACTTTACACATATATTTTGAAAAATTTCATTCTTGAGTTATTTTCATTATCAGACATTATCCTATTCTTTTTGCAGTGTTCTTGGAGGTATTAGGTATATTGGGAGTTTATTTTTTTTTAATATAATATTTATACCTATTTTTTCCACTAGGGGTTTAGGACAGCTACTTTACATTATAATATGCATTTGCTCTACTTTATTTCTACAAGCCTGTATAGCACTAGGACAAGAAAGAGACATATAGCAGGTTCATGTATTTCCATGTTGGCAAATTAAATCTCATATAGGAAATGAATCTATCAACAATACCCTCGGGCTAATGTTACAGAGAACATACTTTTCATGGTATGAGACTTCTTTGATATATATATAAATATATATATATACACACATATATATATATACTTAGATACAAATTTCATTAAGAACTAAATTTAATGTTACATGGAATGAATGAGAATTATCAAACCGTATAAACCATCTTTGGATTAATTCAGAAGCTGATGCTGGATCCCATTAGGGAATTAATACTGCTTATGTGAGGTGTGATCATCATCATATGGCTATGTAAGAGAACATCCTTATGTTTTAGAGATACATACTGAAATAGGAGTGAAAGTCATGATGTCTCTAGATTTACTTTACTTTAAAATACTTTAGCCAAAAAATTGACAGAAGTATATCTCCAAACTGTTAATATTTATATGATAGGTATGTGGGTGTTAATGACATTTTCTCTACTTTTTTGTTTTGAGAATTTTTATAATAAAATTTAAACTCATGATAAGTCAAAGAAGGAAAATTTTATACTTTTAAACATAACATTTGTTTTTGTCTTTAAAGGAACCCATTCAGACTTCTGGATATATCTGTAACTTTGAGGATTTAGAAATTAAATCTGTTCTTTTGGATGAGATATTAAAGGTACTTCTTATTAAAAAAACAGTTACATTTCTGTTGTTGGCTTGACTGGAATTCGTTTTTGTCCTGGGCAGTATGGGGTGCTGGTGAGGAGTGTGGGTTGCAGTTCCAGCCCGCTCTGTCACTCACACAACCTTTAGACAGCTTCCTTCATCTTTTAAAGTTTCATTTTCCTTTCCTGCTTGTGAGCCTGCTTTTATCTCTATAAAATGTGGGCAGTAATAGGACCTTTCTTACAGTATTGTTATTTTGTAAGATAATGAGTAGAAAGCAGTTAGTGGAGTGCTAGGACCAAGAGCTCAGAAAGGGTAGTTAGTTGTCATTGTTTTATGTTAATAACAGAGAACACTGTAGAAATATTTGATAATTTTCTTTATAGTCTTTTTCTTGTTCTAGAATATTTGAGTAACTTTTTGTTTGGAGGTCCACCTTCCTTCCATTTTTATTTTCAGGTTTTATAAAGTAATCTTTCTAAATTCCAGATAATTTTTGAACTTCTACTTTGACCTTCATTGAACAGTCTTTGAGAATTTTTTACTCTGAGAATATATTGCAAGTTTACTTTCATCTTTTTCAAAGTGTTTATTTTCCTATGTACTATGTATGTTTTTTGGAATTGGGATAGTAGATTTTAAATTTCCAGAAATGTTCCATTTGATAGCATGTTTTCATATTTTAGTCTGATAATGTAAATTGCAACTCTTTTATTGTGATCCAGTCTTTTCTGTATATGATGACCACACAAAAGCAGCAGGAATGGCTCCCACCCCAAATTTTGTTTGCATGTCAAGAGTATTAACACCACAGACATACCAAAAGGGTATGGTAAGAAGATCTTACCTACATAGTGAGGTTTTTCGGGGAGGAAGGACAGCTTTCCTAAGCTGGTTCAAAATTGATTTGCGAGCAAGGAAAGGAGACAGGCTAGGGTTTTTTGGGTAATTAGAGGGTGGGGCTAGAGTGAGGGTTCCCATAAGTAGGTAGAGATATGTGTGGTTTGAAACTCCTGTGGCACCAAAGGATGGAACACTTAACACTTTCTTATCACCTTGTCCAGATGTGAGGCAGAAGGGGAAGGAGTTGGGGTGAGGCTTAAAAGCTCTCAGCAATCAAACATCAAAAAGGAAGGTCTGAAATTCTGTTGTAATCTAGATATTTTAACGATTGCATGTTAAATTGCTTCAGTTGTGTCCGCCTCTTTGTGACCCTTTGGACTGTAACCTACCAGGCTCCTCTGTTCATGGGCTTCTCTAGGCAAGAATACTGGAGTGGGTTGCCATGCCCTCCTCCGGGGGATCTTCCCGGTTTAGGGATTGAACCTGTGTCTCTTAGGTCTCCTGCATTGGCAAACTGTAACCAATATGTGGAAAGATAGATTTGATATGATAGATGAAATAAACAGGAAAAATTTTATAAAAGTGGCATCATTGTACAATCTACTTTTTTAGTGTTCAATTTAATTTAAACAATGCGACAGTGAATCTGAAGAAATTGTAGAACTTCAGATAATTTTTTTTTTCCACCACAAATGTTGCCATTTTTCTGGGTTAAGAAAGAAAACTGAAAAACTAAAGAAACTAGTGAAATTAAAAAACTACTGCTTTTAAACTGCATCTTAATGTTTGATATTATTGATTGTGCACTCTAAAAGATGGTGTTCTTACATTTTCTCCCTCTTTCTCGCCTTTCTTCATTAGTTATATTGTTATTTTTACTTTGTCAAGATTTAGAATGTTTACATTTTGTTTTCTAACCCTATTTTTCCAGGTGTTTAGTCTTATATTTGTTTAAATGAAAGCTACTAATCAGCCTTTTTCTGTATTTTCTCTGTGCATGAGTTCTTAATTTTGATTAATCTTTTAGTTGGCTGGATTTCATCATTACAGCATTTTTCAAGAAAGGCTCATAGTTGCTGATTGCCTTGAATTCTGGAATGCTTAAAAATGATTATATTGACACTTATGAAGAATTTTTAAAACACGTATTTAAACTGGTTCAATTCAGTTCAGTTCAGTCTGTATACTTTAAAACTCTTGATACACTGGGCAGTTTGTGTATATCTTGTACTAGGCTAAAGAATCACTGCAGTACTATTGGCTGGTTTACTGGTAGGGGTTGTTAAACTGAGGGAAACCAGCTGCTCTGTGACAATTTGGTTCTCTGCCTGACTTACCACATGCAAAGCCATAAAGAAAAGAATATTGTCATATCATAGTTCCCTCTGAGGCCTTGTTGACCCAGGAAATATTTATCTGAACTGTGGCTTCCTTCAAGCATACAGTTTTAAGGAATAACATGAGTGTGGTACACCTAAAAATAATAGAATGTTATATGCCAATTATATGTCAATAAGATAGGAAAAAGAAATAACATGAGAAATTTCTTGGAGGAAGGAGTGCAGAAGAAAAAGGAAGGGAATTAACAGCTTTTTATGAGGTGTTTATTTGTTGTTACAACTGTACCTGATAGATATTTAGATCAGGAAGGTTCTTGGTAGATAAAATTATTTACCTAAAATTCATCTGTTCATGGATTCAGCAAATATTGTTTGGGAACAAGTAAAGACAGTTCCTGGCCTCCAGTAGAGAATCTGGGGAGATGGACAAGAAATTCAGCAACTAAAAGAGGATTATGGAGAAGGCAATGGCACCCCACTCCAGTACTCTTGCCTGGAAAATCCCATGGATGGAGGAGCCTGGTGGGCTGTGGTCCATGGGGTCTCGAAGAGTCAGACACAACTGAGCGACTTCACTTTCACTTTTCACTTTCATGCATTGGAGAAGTAAACGGCAACCCACTCCAGTGTTCTTGCCTGGAGAATCCCAGGAACAGTGGAGCCTGGTGGGCTGCCGTCTCTGGGGTCGCACAGAGTTGGACACGACTGAAGTGACTTAGCAGCAGAAGAGGATTAAAGGTGCTGTGGTTCAGTCAGCAGGTATATTTCTTCAAAGGTCTGAAACAAGTGTGTGTCAGGTTGGTTCTGAGACTGAATAAGGTGAATAACACAGCTGGGCATTGTGCTCAGTGTTCGATATGGTATTATCTCATTTAATCCTCACAATGCTAGAAGGTAAATTTGATTGCCATCCCATTTTTTTAGATGAAGAATTTGAGGCCTGGAGAAATCAGCTGGCTTGCCAGTGATACCCAGTTAGCAGTAGGCACAAGCATGATTTGACTCCAGGCTCTCTAGCTTCAGAGTTGGTGTGTGTAACTGTAGTGCTGGATTATGGGTATTTTCCAGAAAATTCAAAAGACCCACACATGGGAATTTCTTTTCTTCCCAGTTTTGCTCATAATATGATGCAGTTGTTCATTTGCTTTTTTTTTTTTTTTTAGACTGTAAGAAAGAAATACATACTCTAAAGGCAACTATTTGGATTTCTCTCTTTTCATCTTTACTTTTAGAATCCAGAATATCCAAATAAGGATTATATCATTAACTTTGAGATCAGGTCCCTGCGAGATAGTCGAGCACTGATCGAGAAGGTTGGAATAGAGGATGCATCTCAGTTCATCGAGGATAATCCACACCCCCGACTTTGGTATTTAAAAATAAATAAATGAAACCTCATAAAGTATCAAGTGTAAAATCTCAGCCGTTGTCCACTACTCTGATACTAGATTCCTAGTGGGAATAACTTTCATTCTTGCTCTTCTTTTTAAAATACAGAAATTTAGAGGTGGAAATAGTCAACATAATATTAGGACTTCCTTGGTGATCCAGTGGTTAAGACTCTGCACTTCCACTTCAAGGGCCATGGGTTTGATTCTTGGTCAGGGAAGTTCTGCGTGCAGCTCAGTGCAGCAAAAAAAAGAAAAAGAAAAAGTTTATAAATTTGTTAAAATAATCACTTCCCACTGTGTTTCACTAGAAGCAATAGGTGTAGTAATTGAATTCTGATTCAAGACTGGTTTATCTATAGTTCACCATAGGCTTTTACTGTTTCTCTTTTTAATATAGGCGCCTGCTAGCTGAAGCAGCTCTTCAGAAATTGGATTTGCACACTGCAGAGCAAGCGTTTGTGCGTTGCAAAGATTACCAGGGCATTAAGTTTGTGAAGCGCCTGGGCAACCTGCAGAGCGAGCCCATGAAGCAGGCAGAGGTGGCTGCCTACTTCGGCCGGTTTGAGGAGGCGGAAAGGATGTATCTGGATATGGACAGAAGGTAAGTGCGGAAGGTGCAGGTCTGGACTGCTCCCAGAATCTGCATTTTTTTTTTAAACAAATGAGGATTGTAAAATAGACTAAATATATCACACCATTTCTTTAAAAAAAATAACTTCAGTTTGGATTCCAACCCAGACATTCAACATGACCTTAATTTATGCTTTGTAATTCAGGGGCAGCTTTCTTCTCTCTTTACGTAATGTTAATGACTGGCCATGGGAGATTTTTTTCATTTGGTAGGGGAAAAACCCATGTAACTACAGAGACCAGGGGCTTTATCATTTATTGTACCACTCGTTATTTAGGTTCTCTGTTTTGGTTTAGGTCATTATTTAATTTTCTGTTGTCAAGGAGCATGAAATGTAATTCCAAGGTATTTAGGGATTGAGTTTTACTCTTTATATGTCATTTTTCTTTATATAAACTACTGTATGAACTTCATTTCAGCTGTGAACATTATATCTAGTTTTTATTATTTGTACTTTCAGGAGATTGCTAATAATACAACTTAAGCTTTGAAAAGAAATATTAAACATGTAAACATGAAATAAGCTTGATCATGTATAAGAAACTGATGAAAAGAAATGATTATTATTAAAGAGATTATTTTGCCAAGTAAATTGAAAGCCTAGGAGAATAAGAGGCAGAAAAGTGTTTCTTTTTTCCTGTTGCAGGTTCTCCCCATTGCCTCTTCCCTGGTCAGGCTAAATTTCTAAAATGTTTAGAGTTACCTTATCTGTCTCTTCATTGCTGTGTATTCTCAGTATCAGAGAATTGAACCTAGCACATAGCAGGCACTTGATAAATGCTTGTTGAATGAATGAATATCTTTTTTTTTTTTTTTTGTAGAGATCTGGCTATTAGCCTGCGGCTGAAGTTGGGAGATTGGTTTAGAGTACTCCAGCTCCTGAAAACTGGATCAGGTGACGCGGATGACAGTCTCCTTGAGCAAGCCCACAATGCCATCGGAGACTACTTTGCTGATCGACAAAAGAGGTAGGTCACCTATCTGGACCCCCCATCCATTCATTCTGCACTTGAAATTGTAGCTGCCTGTGTAGAGTACTTCCCTATGAAATAATGCCAGGGAAATGAAGACCATCCTTCAGGTCGCAGAATTCACATAGCCCTAGTTACCATGGAGGAGCAAGGGATCCTTCCAGTTGTCAGGTGAGCATTGTAAGACTTTGGAATTTCAAAACTCAGAAGACGTATGCTTTAGCACTAGGTAGCTTTCTACTGTTTGTTTGCTTGTTTTGTTACAGTAGCTTATTTTCAGAAATCATTGGCTTTTATTCTGAAACTATCATTTTGATCAGTATGCTTACTTATATATGTCAATGTTTGAAAATACAACTGTGTCAGAGTAAAGCAGTATTTCTTGAGAATATTCAAAGAATATTGTAACTAAAATATGCTATGCAGTCTTTTTTTGGTTTTTCAATTTATGTGCTTCAAAGATATTTTACAACTAAAGCTGATGATTAGAATAATATTATACTAGTGCTGCCATTCTAATGAAAGAACTTTTTTGGTGAAAGTGCTTATTTATCAGGAGATTCACATTAGTTTAAAAGTTTTTCTTTTCTTTCTGTAGGTTGAATGCTATTCAGTATTATGTACAAGGCCGGAACCAGGAACGCTTAGCTGAATGTTATTATATGTTAGAAGATTATGTGGGATTGGAGAATCTTGCCAGTTCACTTCCAGAAAACCACAAGTTGCTTCCAGTAGGATATTATACATTTCAGTTTTGGGAGTTGTTAGGTTACTTTATAAAGCTTTTCTGTTATAGTGAGGAAATGTACTTTGTCATATGGAAAATTAAAAATTATAACTTCACAGTTTCTAAGACGTGAAATGATCCTTTAGTTATTAAAACAATTTTCAGTATTACAGAATGCTTCAAAATGGAGAAGGAAAAAATCAATCATATTCCTACTATTTTAACATGATTACCGTCTTGTGTGGGGCTTGTAAGTTTCATAACATTGCTTTAAAAATTAGCTGAACACATGAAATATTTACAGATGAAATATGTTTTCAGAGATTGTCTTCAGAGTGATTTGAGGTGGGTGTGGGGAGTAGTTCGTGTGTATGTATGTTTGAAATTTACTATAAGAAAAGTTTAAAAAGATAGCTAGACTTTAGTAGATTATATTAACAACAAAGAATGTAACGTTTAAAAAAAGAGTGAAACTAAAGGCAGAGTTCTCTGTAACTTTGTTCTAAATTTTTTTCTTTGGGCTCTTTAAATTAATTGTTGCATAATTAATGCTGCTGCTGCTAAGTCACGTCAGTCATGTCCAACTCTGTGCGACCCCATAGACGGCAGCCTACCAGGCTCCGTTGTCCCTGGGATTCTCTAGGCAAGAACACTGCAGTGGGTTGCCATTGCCTTCTCTGGCATAATTAATGGGGAGAGAAAAACTCTGACCATTTAGATATTAAGAAATAAAAAAAAAATCCAGATAGTCTGAAAATTGGCAAGTATAGCCCAATGGGCATAATCATTTTTGTTCTGGTCCCCTCTTCCATTTTTGGCCTAGTTTCCTGAACAGATGAATAGCCAACTTGTTTGGAACGTTGCTTAATAGAGGTATTTGAGAGCCCTGTGAGTGTGAGATTTCCCGTAAGCCTCTAGTTAATGATTAACACTGAGTATCACATCAATCCTTTAAAGGTATTTTTTACCCACTAGCTTGGGGTTTGCTTTGGGGCTTGGCATTTCTGTAAAGTAGCTACTGAAGTGAAAGAAGACAAGAGTTCGGTATCTTTAGAACCTGGTTGAAAATCAGATCTGTGCTGTGAGCCAGTGAAGCACAGATATTATAAAAGGTGATGCCTTAGCATCCTTTCTAGTTTGTACCCTCTGCCTCTATGTCCAGTTAAAAGAAATATTACTATGCTGTTTGCTGTATAGTCACTAAGTTGTGTTGTACTCTTTGTGACCCCATGGACTGTAGCCCTCCAGGCCCCTCTGTCCATGGGATTTCCCAGGCAAGAATATTGGAGTGGGTTGTCATTTCCTTCTCCAGGGGATCTTTCTGAGCAGATGCCTTAGTATCCTTTTTGGTTTGTAGCCTCTGCCCCTATGTCCATTTAAAAGAAAAATTATTGTTGCTACCAGTAATTGTAATATTCTTATGGAGTTTTATAAGTTGAAATGTAAGTGATTTCCTTGGTCTGTGAAATCTGATGGTAATGTTTTGTCCACAGGAAATAGCACAGATGTTTGTGAGAGTTGGAATGTGTGAACAAGCAGTGACTGCATTTTTGAAATGTAATCAGCCTAAGGCAGCAGTGGATACCTGTGTGCATCTCAACCAAGTAAGGAGCTGAAAGTCACCAGAGTGATGTTGTAAAGACTGTTGCCAGGACAAGGGTTGGAAAGCTTGAGACAGATTTTGTGAAAGGAGCCAGATATTTGTTTATTTGGTTGAGGACTGAGAAAATGTCAGAATTTGCATTTACCTCTTGAAGTGCTACCATTAAGGGTGACCACCTCATAACTAACTCAGTATGGGAACCAGAAAAACCCTGTGCTTTTAGTCTGGCAAGTTTTGTCTGGAAGTCATTTCACAATTTTCTGCATTTTATTAGGGTTGTGTTTTGTTTCCAAAGAAGGACCAGTTAATGGTCATTGCAAGAGGAAGGAATTGAGTTACTTTATCAATATTTATTTTGGCAAATCTATTTTCTTTTCCTTATAGAAAACATATATTTGATATTTTTAAGAGCTGGAATTTAACTGAAATGAAAATGCAGAATTGTTGAAATTGTTCACTATCAATGTATTCTTTTAAGCATTTTCTTAAAGTATTTTATAAAGCTCCATTTGCTTTATAAAAATAAATGTTAAATCTGATAGGATATTTTCTTAACTGAAATTCCATATTTTTTTACTATAAACAAATGTATCTTTTTCTTGCTCATAGTTTGTGCAAAATTAGAATTATAAGATTAATATGACTATAAACTTTGATTCTTTCTTTTTCAGATGTGCTCCTTAAGCACATCAATCTTAGATCATTTGATTATTTTGCATGTTTAACTTCTAAAATTTATAATTCCTCTGATTTAAAAAAATTTATATACCAGTTTTAAATTTTGATATAGTGTTTATTATTATAAATTTAAAGCTTTATTGTATGTATTTTTAGACGTATCGGACGGTAAATGCTTGGGTAATTGTATGTTGTATATATTTTCCCCAAGTGGAACAAAGCTGTTGAATTGGCTAAAAGTCATAATATGAAAGAAATTGGTTCCCTGTTAGCAAGGTATGCATCTCATTTATTGGAAAAGAATAAAATTCTTGATGCCATAGAACTCTATCGGAAAGCCAATTACTTTTATGATGCTGCCAAGCTGATGTTTAAGGTAATGTAATAATCTTGGTGAGTATTTGATTTGTTTTAGTTACCAATGTTTTCTTATATACTAAAGAATATATTTTCCATTCTTTGGAAACAAATATTTGTTATAGCAAGATCCCTCTCATTTTATTACTATCATAATATAACTATGTGTTATCTTAGTAGTATTACCGTTTACTAAAAAGGCTGTTTATTAATTTTAGCACCTTACTGATTTCTAAACAACTGTATATTTACTTAATACTGAAGTTAACAATTAGAGAATTTTCGGCTACTATAAAGTACAAGTTTCCGTAACTGGAAATTAAATCCCGTTGATAATAAATTTTCAAGTCCTTTTATTTTTATTTATTTTTTTAAATTTAATTTTATTTTTAAACTTTAAAATATTGTATTAGTTTTCCCAAATATCGAAATGAATCCGCCACAGGTATACATGTGTTCCCCATCCTGAACCCTCCTCCCTCCTCCCTCCCCATACCATCCCTCTGGGTCGTCCCAGTGCACCAGCCCCAAGCATCAAGTCCTTTTAAATGTGCAAGTTTTAAAGATGTTACACTTTTCATAGTAGGCATTTGGAGGGAACATGACTAGTATGGAATTAACGTAAGCAAATTTTACATTCTGTTCTATTCTTTTACCATTTGATTTAATGACAAAGGAAAAATTTCCTTCTGAATCATTTAAACAGATTTAAATTCCTGGAGATATACCATGGTAAAGCCATCTTATCTCTAGGTACTTGAAAATTATTAAAAAAAAATCTTTTATATAAAATACTACCCTTTCAATGAAAGCTTTCTTCACTCTGACTTATTTATCAGCATCTGTTATTTTCTAAAATTGTTTTGCAGTCTAATTCCAATGGCTAAATACTAAGGAAATAACTAATTACTTATCAGTACTAAGGAAAAGAAAATGTGTTTTAAAATATTTGTCATAAACGGATAGTACTTATATTCCACCCTACTGACTTTCCTCCTCTTTTTAGAGAATCAGATTTCAGAAATGAGAACATTTGTACAAACATAGATTAAGAAATATCTTCCCCCAACTCTTTAAATATTTAAAGATTGCAGATGAAGAGGCAAAGAAAAGAACTAAACCTTTACGTGTGAAGAAGCTCTATGTACTGTCAGCTTTACTTATAGAGCAGTACCACGAGCAAATTAAGAACGCCCAACGAGGCAAAGTTAAAGGAAAGAGCTCAGAGGTAAGGTGCAATATTAAGTAATGTTAAGTCATGTGAAGCATTTAAGGGAAAAAAACCCCAAAATGATCAAACTTATCTTTATGGATAGACCATTTAATGTATTTGTTTGCATTTATTTTCTTAAGTGATATGAGGAAAAAGAATAAATGATTTAGAATTAGTACTCACATTTAGACATCTCAACTTGGAAATATTGAACATGATTTTTTTTTTTTTTACTAATCTGTAATCTTTGCTTAATTCCTTTCTTGGTAAATCCTTTCTAATCAGGGAGTTTTAAAAGCTTCCCTAGAAATATGTGTATTTTTTTAATTGTGAATGAGTGTTGTATTAACATAAAATTTAATCAATTCTGTTTAAAAATTTGATCATTTCTTGGGGAAGAGAATCCTTTCACAATATATCCGTATATAAAATCACCACAGTCTACACTTAAAATATCTTACAATTTGATTTGTTGATTACGCCTCAGTAAAACTGAAGAACAAATTTGATCATGTCAGTTTAACAAAGTATGAATTATAATAGAGAAGTCTGTGGTGACAGTTCTGTAATGATGAAATATGCTAATTTATTCATTTATTATTATTTATTTTGGCTGTGCTGGGTCTTCATTGTGGTGTAGTGCACAGGCTCAGTAGTTAGGATTCGTGGACTTAGTTGTGGTATGTGAGATCTTAGTTCCTCTGCTGCTGCTTCAGTTCCTCGCTTCAGTCGTGTCCGACTCTGTGCGACCCCATGGACTGCAGCCTACCAGGCTTCTCCATCCATGGGATTCTCCAGGCAAGAACACTGGAGTGGGTTGCCATTTGGAATCAAACCTGGGCCCCCTGCATTGGGGGCACGGACTCTTTTCCCCTGGAACACTAGGGAAGTCCCCTTCCCTAGATATTTTAACGTATAACAGTTTCAGAAATCATCTCTATTGGAAGGACTGTTGTTAGATTTGTGCTGACAGCAGATGCGGGTCTGCTTTATTTGTAGGCCACTTCTGCTTTGGCTGGTTTGCTGGAAGAAGAAGTTCTGTCGACAAGTAGTCGTTTCACTGATAATGCTTGGAGAGGGGCTGAGGCTTACCACTTTTTCATACTAGCACAAAGACAGCTCTACGAGGGCTATGTTGACACTGCACTGAAGACAGGTGGGTGTATTAACTCATATATGCAACATGTCTAAGAAGTCATAAATTGAAGATGAAGGGCAAACTCCTTCAAGTTACTCTTATATTAACTTCAATAACACTTTTTTCTTTTTTGGCCATGCCCTGTAGCCTGTGAAGATAGGATATGGTAATCAAAATAAATGATCTGAGCTGATAACTTAGAGACTCAGTTTCACTTCCTTTTTTCTCAAAGTTCTATTTTTTCAATAAGACAGACTGAGAAGCGATAATCTGTTCAAAGAAACACAAAGAGAAAACATATGATTTCATACTTCACTTTTTTTTTTTAAACAAAAAGAAACATGATATTGTTTTGAGAATCCACAGAAATTTCTAACATATTTATATGGAACATATAAATGTTTTATGTTTTATAAATATAAAACATATAAAATTATACAATTATAATATATATATTTATATTTATATCTGCAGTGTATTTTGACACCAATAATTTTTCGTATATTTCTAAGTGGTGCAGCCATGTGCGTCATTTGGTGGTGGTAATTTTTATAGGCCCTGAGCTGTTGGCTCGTGTTACAGAACGTGGTGGTCCTGTGGTCTACTTCCCCTACTAGTTCTCTGATCACCTACCATTGTTTTCATTAACTTTGCTAACATTCATGTGGGTTAAACTGAGCCAGCCTAACATTCTTCCCCATGCATGTTCACGATGGCGTTATTGCTTTACACAATCCAAATTGCCTTCTCTTTCCTAGCTCTTCACCTGAGAGACTATGAAGACATCATCCCTGCAGTTGAGATCTACTCTCTGTTAGCACTCTGTGCGTGTGCCAGTAGAGCTTTTGGTACTTGTTCAAAAGCTTTTATTAAACTCGAATCTTTAGAGACCCTCAGTTCGGAACAGAAGCAGCAATATGAAGATCTTGCTCTAGAAATCTTCACCAAACATACTCCGAAAGATAACAGAAAATCCGAATTGGACGGCCTTCTTGAAGGGTAGGGCCAATTGTAATTAGTAGATGTCATTTTTATATAGATTTTTATATCTAAATATCTAAATAGTGTAGTATAATGATGAAATCACTAAATTTTAAAGTGTCATACCTTAAATCCCTGGTGGCTCAGCAGTAAAGAATCCACCTGCAGTGCAGGAAATGGTTCAACTCCTGGGTTGGGAAGATACCCTGGAGAAAAGAAATGGCAGCCCGTTCCAGTATTCTTGCTTGGAAAATCCTACAAACAGAGGAACCTGGTGGACTACAGATCATGGGGTCACAAAGATTCTGACACCACTGAGCGACTAAACAACAAGCCACCTTAACATTGTACTCAAAGCCTATTTTCTTTAGTCTTAATAGTATATTAATGATTTCTCATTGCAAGAAAAGTTTTTATTTGAAATTTGCCTTGAAATGTTTTACATTGTTCAGGGTTTTTTTAGTATAATAAATAAGGTCTTAAGTGATTAGACATTTTAAAGTGTAATTCTTTCTCCTCTTATTTTTACAGAGGTGAAGGGAAACTGCCGACGTGTGTGGCCACAGGAAGCCCAATTACTGAATATCAATTCTGGATGTGCAGTGTGTGTAAGCATTGTGTCCTGGCTCAGGAAATAAATAACTACAACTTCTGTCCCTTATGCCATAGTGCAGTGGGATGAAGAACTGACAAACTGCATATACCAGGAGAGTTTATATAATAAGGTTGATTCCATATAGTTTATGTAAAAAGCAGCATCATTTCAGAGTTGTATTTTTATACAAATATGTATATATATATGACAGAAACTGGTTACGCCTCACTGTCTTCTGAACTTTGGGTCAGCTGTTGAGAAATCCATGATTGAGACAGAATGAGTAAAGAGAAGGTCATCTGCATGTGGTGGGGCAACTCTGTTAGGCCATTCTTTTGGGTTTTCATAAACGGTAAGATAAAAATTAAGCTGTGAGATGTGAAAACACCAGACTGGCTTTCTTCATGTATCAGGAAATACAGCATCTTACTATCTCCACCATAGGAAGGGACTCCCACTCTTAATTCAAGTTTGAAATGAAGGGGAAAAAAATTGCTAAATGGCCAGGCTGGGATCAGTGCCCATCCCTAGAACAGTCCCAGGGTCTAAGAGGAAGGGCAGGGTGCACCACAGATGTCTACTCTAGTATCACTAATGGTATAGGCAGTGAGACATGGGTCTGGAAGAGCAGTAGTCTTATAAGGCTATGCTCTGGAAGTTGGAAGGACTGAAGCTGACCTCTGTTCAAGACAGAGATCAGGAACGGAAGAAAAAAAACAAAACCCAATAATATATACACATAGACATGTTATGTATATATATAATTTTGTGTAAAAATATAACTGAAATAATGATGCTGATTTTCATATATTTAGAAATTGACTATATTATCTGCCTATCTATTTTTGTGGCTGGTTATTATACTATGGAAATATTCCAAATAAAAAAAATTTTCTCACAGTGTCAAGGTTACTAATTCATTAAACATTTTTGATGGAGAGGGATGGGGAAGCGTGAGAATGGAGCAGAGTTGAATTTAGGGAATTGACATAACCTGTAGTAGGAGATGGTGTGCGTGTGTGCTCAGTCACTCAGTTGTGCCTGACTCTTTGTGACCCCATGGACTGTAGCCCGCCAGGCTCCTCTGTCCATGGGATTCTCTAGGTAAGAATACTGGAAGTGGGTTGCCATGCCCTCTTCCAAGGGATCTTCCCAACCCAGGGATCGAACCCATGTCTCCTGCACTGGCAGGTGGATTCCTTATCACCAGCACCACCTGGCAAGCCCAGAGGGAGATTAAACAATTGTAACACTGAAATGAGCTCTATTTCTAGTCATGTTTAATTAAATACGCATTGAAAGTGTTCTCTGTTTTACTTTCAGAAGTGATAAAGAGGCATTTAAAGACTTTTTGCTTTTGTTTTTACAATTTGAATTGTTTCTAATAGCTTTTTAAAAATTTATTTTTTATTTTCATAGCTGCACTGGGTCATCGTTGCTGCATCCAGGCTTTCTCTAGTTGCAGAAAGTGGGGGCTACTCTCTAGCTGTGGTATGCAGGCTTCTCACTGCAGCGGCTTCTTTCGTTGGCAGAGCGCAGGCACTGGGGCTTGTAGGCTTCAGTAGTTGCTGCATGTGGGCTCAGTAGTTGTGGCTCATGGCTTCCAGAATGCAGGCTCAGTACACAGGCTTAGTTGCTCCACAGCATGCGGGATCTTCCTGGACCAGGGATTGAACTGGTGTCCCCTGCATTTCAGGACAAAGTCTTAACCACTGGACCAGCAGGGAAACCCTAATAGCTTATTTTTTATATCTTTTCCTTTTTACCCACTTTCTTAGTTTCATCTAAGAGATGGCAATTGGCATGTACTCTTCATAATATTGTGCAGAACACTTGTCTCTATTTATAATGATGTAAATTTATAGAAAACATCCAGTTTGTAGTTATAGTTTTAGCTGAAACATTGTCACTAAGCTGGACCTTTTATCTAAACAAGTCTTGGGTTTGGGAAGTGATTCTCAATAAGTGCCTGTTTTGATTTACTGTCATTAATTTTAAAAAGAAAAACTGTTATCAGTCATGCATAATTTCTTACCTGTTAAAGATAGCTAATAATGTTCTCTATTTCCCATGAACTTACATCTTTTTATTCTGTGGCTGCAAACCAGACTTTAGCACTATTTTATCAAGATTATTTGCTGAACTTTGACATTTAGTAGAGGCAATAAAGAGAAATATACAACATTGTTATAGCAGCTTCAGTACTGAAGTTAGTTAATCCAAATGTGTTATGTTTTTGGTCCTTTAGAGACAAGTTAGGCATGTAGCAGATAGAGAATAGTGAGCTATGAGAAGAGGTTTGGAGCTTAAATGAGTTCATGTAGATAGTGGGTTGCTGTGCCTAGTTAAAACGAGAAGACCAGGTCTTCTAAGTCTCTGTGTTCATGTGCCTTGTGGGAAGTTACCTTGATATAATGGTAGCCTCCAAATACAGTACCAGGCAAGCCATTCACGGAACACAAAGGATTACACACCAAAAAATGATGCTTAAGTCACATGGTTTACTGAATCAACTTAACCTACACAGTGAGGAACAAGGAGAAAGTGATGGGAGAGATTAACACTGTTAGTGAAGGATGCCAGTCAGGTACACGGATTCCAGTTCCCGATTCCTGAATTATGTACTGTTCTATGTCCTCACTCTATCTCTTCCTCACCAGCTTCCCCCAGGGGTGTGGCCAGGAAGAGGACCGCAGTTGAGATTGGGGAACTCTGTCAAGTAGAATGTGCCTGAGGCCAGTGAGGCACACTTGCTCTGAGGAGGAGGCAGGTTTACCTGGTCCCAGCTGTAGGTGCCACTGGGACTGCTGAGCAGTCATGGATTCAGTTGTGTTTCCTGGGTAGAGGACAAGTGTCATCGGTGGGTAACTGAATCGAGACCTCACACATACTGAGCATGTTCTAAGCCTCATGCATACCCAGTGAGCCATGAATACTTAGTGCCTTGGTTACCTTTTGGATCTTAGCGCCTCATCAATATCAAGTATGCTGTGCTGTGCTTAGTCACTCAGTTGTGTCTGACTCTTTGAAACACCATGGGCTGTAACCCGCCAAACTCTTCTGTCCGTGGGGATTTTCCAGGCAAGAATACTGGAGTGGGTTGCCATGTCCTCCTCCAGGGGATCTTCCCAACTCAGGGATCGAACCCCTGTCTCCTGCATTGCAGGCAGATTCTTTGTCATCTGAGCCACCTGGGAAGCCCAATATTAGGTTGAGTCACACAAATATGCTGTATTTACTTTGTATAACATATCTTATAAGTTTCTAACTTATCTAATTTTAACAGTGTGTTTCATCAATCTCATTTGTTTTCTTCTATGACAAAATATAGTATTCCCCCAAATCAGAAAATAACATCCTAGAAAGACAAATATCGTATGATATTGTTATATGTAGAATCTAGAAAAATGATACAAATGAACTTACTTATAAAACAGACTCACAGACTTAGAGAACAAACTTATGGTTATCCGGGGGAAGGGTGGGAGAGGTGAGAGATAGATTGGAAGTTTGAGATTGATACCTACACACTGCTATATTTAAAACAGATAACCAACAAGGACCTATGTATAGCACAGGAAACTCTGCTTAATATTCTGTAATATCTAAATGGGGAAAAGTGAAAGTGAAAGTCACTCAGTTGGGTCCAACTCTTTGTGACCCCATGGTCTATACAGTCCATGGAATTCTCCAGGCCAGAATACTGGAGTAGGTAGCCTTTCCCTTCTCCAGGGGATCTTCCCAACCCAGGGATCAAACCCAGGTCTCCTGCATTGCAGGTGGATTCTTTACCAGCTGAGCCACAAGGGAAGCCCTAAATGGAGAAAAGAATTAAAAAAAAAAGAATAAATGTAATATGTATAACCGGATCACTTTGCTGTACACCTGAAACTAACACAACATTGTTAACAAACTATAATATAGAATAAAATTTTTTAAAAAAGCAAATCTTTCCTAGGTTAAAAAAAAGAAAACAGCATCCTAACAAAGACATCAGCCCTAAAGGATATATCTCCTGTTAAAGGTAACTACATCTTCCCACAAGATTTTCTATTTTCAGGAATGAAACTAGACTTCATCAATGAGAGAGAAATTTTCAGAGATGTAGGTTTAAGGATTCCTTCAGGACTGCATGTTCAGAGTTGTGATTTTTGGTCCTTGGTCCTACTGCCTGAATCTCTCTTTTTTCCCTTTCTCATCCCAGAAATCGGCTGAGAACTCTTAAGTTAGATTGTCGTTCTCCAGTCCTTCCTGTGACTTGTTGATTACATTCCCATTTGCTTCAATTCCAAATCAGCTATTGATCCTCAGACTTTTCCTAACGTTTCTTTTGGGAAGTTTCTTTTGGAGCCTTCTCATTTACCACTAATTCCTTGCTACCTAAGCCCTAAAATTTTTCTTCCAACTAGTTATTTCAGACAGATTCTGAGTTATTGTCACTACCTCTTGGTCTGTTTAACACAGAAACCAAAACTTTTAAAAACAACTTCTCCTACCTTGTACACGTAATTATCACATATGTAAATGTATGTGTTTTTATATATACTTACACACATACATTGGAGAAGGCAATGGCACCCCACTCCAGTACTCTTGCCTGGAAAATCCCATGGACGGAAGAGCCTAGTGGCTGTAGTCCATGGGGTCGCTAAGAGTCGGACACGACTGAGCAACTTCACTTTCACTTTTCACTTTCATGCACTGGAGAAGGAAATGGCAACCCACTCCAGTGTTCTTGCCTGGAGAATCCCAGGGACGGCGGGGCCTGGTGGGCTGCCGTCTATGGGGTCACATAGAGTCGGACACGACTGAAGCGACTTAGCAGCAGCAGCACACACATACATATACCCACATGCTTCATATTCATATATATATACTGACATATCTGTTTTAAGAGCTTATGACTACTTGGGATTTATATCTGTGAATGTTTTAGTGATCTGTCATAATGTTTTGGGGACAGATAGATCTTTGTCCTGCTTGAAAATGGTGCTAGAAAAAGACTCCCAGTACAAATTGACTCAATTGGTTTTAAATATTTAACATGAAGGAAATTTCCAGATAACTCTCTTCTGATGAAAGGGGCAAAGAGAAGCAAAATTGTCATATATAACAAATATGTGGAGGGAATTTGTATAGACAGAATGAGGCATTATGATGAATGTTCTCTTTCTGTAATAAACACGAACTGACTCCCTTTAAGTAATGCTTCTTTTTATCACAAACTTTGGCCTGAACATTACGTTAAGTTTCAAAGTAGCAAGGTAGGACCTGACTGACAAAGCTATACAAATAAGTAACATAGCATTATTGTCCTGCTATCATGCACAAATGCTAATTATATATATACATATGTTTCTGCTAACATATAATTTGCAATTACCTTTTTGTATTCTAAAAGCTGAGATCTTAGATTTTATGTGGCATTCAGTGAAAAATATAAAAATAAATGCTGAGGTAAAATTGTACTTATCCTGTTTTATCTGTAATTTATGATAACATGATAATTTGTCTTCTTTTGATTTAAGTATTTTGGTGGGGGTTGGGATGATGGGCATTGGGCTCCAGAGTGGATACAGAGAGAAAGAGACGGGAGGTACAATAAAAGGTACAGAGTATCACCTTTGCTACCCAGAGGAAAACAACTTAGGCAAATGTCTGGTGACTGGAGGTTGCAGCGAATAACTCCTTAAGAGGTCATCTAGAGTCCACATTTAGAAATGGGGGGAAAATTGTTACCAGACTTTTAATGAAAAATCAAGAGTTCCTAATTTGATGTTATAGCTCCAAAGTATTACTACTGTGCTTCTAAAATGAAAATAGCAATATTATGTTGCCCCCTACTGTTTATTCTTACCATTTTCTCAGTTCATTAAAAAAAAAAAAAAGACCACTTAATAGTTTTTGAGTATTAGTTTTACATGTTCATGGTAGAAAACTTCAAAAGTACATAAAGAGTATACATGAGAAAGTAAAAATAGTCTTAACTTTTTTTTAAAAAAGGCATTAATTTACATTTTAATTGAATTTAGAAGAAAAAACGGGGGTGAAACTTACGTAAATTTTCATCATAATCTCGTTTTTAAGATTTTTTCTAAAAGAAAAAGACATTAAAACAGTTACTACTTTATCTACTCATTTATTTGGTTATTCTACTCACAATTTAGTTAGTAAAATTTAGAAGAAAACGGAGGTATCTCTACACACCCACTATAATAGCTAGGATCGAAACTGACAAATGTTGGTGATGATACGGAGTAACTTAAAGGCCAATGCATAGCTGGTGGAAATGCAAAGTAGTACACCCACTCTGGAAAAACTGAAGTTTAGAAATTCTCTGTATATTCTGGAAATATACATGTACAGTGTGTGTATGTATCCCCCCCCACCCCCATCCCCATCCCCATCCCCACCCCCATTCGCTGTAACGAAGGGCAAGCTCCTTGCACCACCTGACCACAGCCTTAGAAACCAGTTTGGGACTACCAAGCTACTGCTTTTCTGGAGATCAGGCAAGCAGGACCAGCAGCTATAGCAGAAGCGCACTTGCCAAGGCTGTGTCTGCTTAAGCTTTCCTGAAATACCGGAGCGTTCTGCCAGGAGCGTCACCGATCTCGCGAGACGACGGGTCCTCGGAAGACACAAAATTCTTCGGCTGCTCTGGCCAAGGATTTTTGCCGAGTTAAATTCCAAGGTGCGGAAGTGCTGTGGGTTGTCGTCTCTAATCGCTCAGAAATCAACCCCCAGTTCCACAAGGAAAGCTAGGCCCCCAACCGCCATGGACGGGCAGCAAGGCCAGGAAAGTCCCGCAGCCCTAGCACTAGCCCAGGCTCATTTCAAGAAAGGTGAATACGCGGAGGCCGAGGCGCTGTACTCCGCTTACATTCGCCAGTGCGCCTGTGCAGCTTCGGAGGGAGCAGCACGCGGGAGGTAAGTATCGCGAGAAGTGGGGACAGCGGGGTCTCCGGAAGGTGGACGGCAAGGGCCCGGCTTTACTCGGCCTCTGGCACTCACCCGTCCAGCGGCCGGACGTTTGTTCTTTACAGAAAGGCGGTGAGGGAGCGTGCCTGGAGCGCAGGCCTCCGCACTTTGCTCCGGGACTCCGAGAACGGTGTCCCGACTCTATGTTAGCTGACCCGGAGTCTTAGAGCGGATAGGGCTTTTCCCACCTGTCACTTTAACAAGACCTGGTGAGGGCGAGTTGCCGCGCGGGTGCCACGTGAGCGCACAGCGTCGCGACTCAAACCGCGCGACATCACAGCAGGTGCTCTGGGTTTTCACGTGTGAAAAGAAATTTAAATATGTGGAAATAGTATAATGAACCTCCAGGTGACCATCCCTGGGCTTAAGCATTGTCACTTCACCCAGGGGATCAGGTTATTCACCCAGGGATGTCTCAGAATACATTTCTAGCCGTTAAAGGATTTAAAAAGACGCAACCACAGTATCATTATTCTTAACGTCATTAATCCAGTGTCATTATTTGGAATTTTCCTGTTTGATCAATAAAAGTTGTTTGGCTGGTTGGTGTTTTCGCGGTTGGTTCAAGTCAGGATGCACGTCGTTTCTAAGCCTTTAAGGCTCCCCTTCATTTTCTCCCCTTGCAGTTTATTTGGTGAGAAGGATATCCTCACCAAAGGATATCCAGTCCTATGTCCTGAGACTTGCCCATATTTTGGATCTTCTGGATTTACCCCCCACCCCATGTCATTTAATATAGTCCTCTGTCTTACGCATCGCTTGTGAGTTGGTAGTTAAATCTTGAGGTTTGATCGAATTCAGATCCAAAATTATGGTGAGAATATTGTTATAGGTGTTGTGTACTTCTGTCAGAGAGCATGTAATATCTTTCTTTTTGTGATATTAGCAACCTTGATCCTGACCAGGGTTCCTGGCCTTCCCTAAACAAGAGAAATTGATTAGAAGCCAGACACGGAATTCAGGCAAGCTTTATTGAGGTCTCTGCTGCAGCAGAGCAGAGCAAAAAAACTAAGTTTCCCTTGCTTGCTTGGAGCAAGGGGTGAAGTTGGGATTGTGTCCAGGGGTCTTGAAGGCTGGTGGGGTGGCTTAGGTGGTTTGCCCACCTCTTTGGACCAAGGTTTTGAATGTAGGGGACATGTGAAGTACCCTGTTTCTGCTCCTGGCACCCTGTCTTTGCTTCCAGCACTTCAGAAGTGGCAGTTGGGATTTTATTTGGTTTGTATCTTCTTATCCATAACTGGCTCCAGCTGCAAATGCACTCAATTATTTTCAGTTCCTTATAGTTTTTGTATTTTGATGCTGGAGAAGACATTTGTCCAGGTGCAAACACTGCAGCAAATGGTCCTAAGTCCCAGCTCTCAGCCTGTCTCTACCTCACCTGCTCTGGCAAAGCATCTTATATTTACGCCTGAACGCGAAGCGTTTGTTGTACTCCAAGATTTGCCTTTGTTGTTCTTGTTAATGGTTCTTGTTGTTAGTGGTCCAGGATGAGAAAAAAAGAACAGAAAGCGGATAATGAGCAGTTTTTTTCTTGACAGTTTGAGTTGTCTGCTCTGTCACCCTCCTCCTTTCAGGGATTTGATTTTTTTTTTTTGACCAGATGCCAGCTTGTGTTTTGTGTATGAGGCTCAAGAATCTTCTCCTGTTTGTTAAACTCACATGGAATTAAATCAGAAAAATTAAGTGGCTTTCTCATTTCAATAATACACCAGAATAATAGTTAATAGTTTTGAACAAGCAGTAATATGATACCACACCTTCCCCCCAAAATTATTAAACAGAAAATTTAGTTTTCTATTCTTGTTTCAAGCTGGAAGAATAGACTTATCTAGTAGGTTAAAACACTTTTTTATTTTTAAATTTTCATTGTAGTTGCTGCTATATAATATGTTAGCTGGACTGTGCTAAGTTGCTTTAGTCATGTCTGACACTTTGCAACCCTGTGGACCGGAGGCCGCCAGGTCCTCTGTCCATTGGATTCTCCAGGCAAGAATACTGGAATGGGTTGCCAGTTCCTTCTCCAGTATAATATGATACAGGTGTACAGTATAGTGATTTACAATTTTTTAAGGTTATACTTCATTTATAGCTATTATAAAATATGGTCTATATTCCTGTGTTGTACAGTATACATTTGTAGCATATTTTATACCCAGTGTTTTGTACCTCTTAGTCCCCTCTCCTTGTTTTGCCCTTCCCCCTTCTGTCTGTCCACCGGTAACCACTAGTTTGTTCTCTATGAGTCTGCTTCTTTTTTAGGCTGCAGTCCATGGGGTTGCTAGGGGTTGGACACGACTGAGCGACTTCACTTTCACTTTTTACTTTCATGCATTGGAGAAGGAAATGGCAACCCACTCCAGTGTTCTTGCCTGGAGAATCCCAGGGACAGGGGAGCCTGGTGGCTGCCGTCTACGGGGTCACACAGAGTCAGACATGACTGAAGCGACTTAGCAGCAGCAGCAGTAAGTTTCGAAAAGGATTTATCAGCAATAAGCATATTGATGCCATCTAGTATTGTTACAGCTTCTTGGTGCATCTCAGCCTGAGAGCACAGATTTATTGTGTGGCAAATTTAATTTATGCCCCTTACCAGCATAAGAAAGAAAATCTGCAATGGTTTAGTAGAAGATTGCTCAGCATGCCTGCATGAACCTTCACATTTTCTTATAGTTTTTAAATTCTTCTAGGAGCTCCTGGTTAAACAGAATTCTATCATTTTCAACTTTCTTCTTTAAATATATCTTTTAGAGTTCGTTTATTTTTAAATAATGAGTCACTGAATCATTTTGAAACAGTATTCGCAATCTTTGCATGCCTGCCACTCTGAATGGTTTATAACATTTTCTTTTAATATCCAAAAGTGCAACCTTAGCCATCAACTTTATTTCCAAATATTTTTTCTTTGCTAAAGTTAGCAAGTGCAAAAAAAAAACAAACAAAAACTACATTTGGATTAGGTAACTTGGTTATATTCCATTAAAATAAACACTATCATTACAAAAATCTCAATGTTAAAAAAATTTGGCTTTAACTGTTAGCCCATGTCTTTCAAATATGAAACAATTTTCATATGGAGAATAGGCTTTTAGAATTTGTTATAATGAGGTCTAATTCTAAATTAAATATCTGATGATCCTCTGATAATAAGACATCTATCACAAAGTTTTGAAGCTTAGAAATTTAATGATTAAAACCTTACTGAGTCCTGAGGCTGCATTTTACTTAAAACTCTTTACTGGGCAGCAGTTCAGCTAGTGTCATAACAGAGATCGGTGATTGGAGTGTCCCCCTTGTTCTCTAGGATTTCACGGTGGTGCTTGTGGCGTCCTGAAGTGTCTGTGTACCCAGTCTCTCAGTCCTAGTTCACAGAAACAGGCGTTTTCTAAATTGCAGTGGTTCCTCTCTACTGGTAGGAAACTTCAACTTGAAGGAGACCCCCTAGGCTGTGAGTACCCCTCCTGGCAGCAGTAGTTACAGTGCCTGAGATCTCAAGGATTAGGATGTTTAGAGAAGTTACTTTTTGTAACACTAACTGCAGTCACAAATATTTTCTGAGAACTAGATTTTGCTCTGTGGAGCTTAAATGAAGACTGACAGATGAGTTTAGCCTGCATCTTCCCTGTTTGGTTCAAACTTGAGAGTCCCCTTTGCAAAAAAGAAAGGAAAACAGAATCTTTCTGCAGAGCCCATTGAAGTTCTCTGTGTAGATGGTTTGCCCTTTTACAAGTAGTATGTGGGACTGTGTCGGGATGTGTCCTGTTGAGCTGGTGGTTGGTCAGAGCTGCCTGGATGTCTAACCCCTCACAGGAAAGGCTGCTTGCTCACAGCTCCTTGGGCAGCCTCCGGAACCCTCAGATGCAGAGCCAGTTCTGCACACTGGAGTCCCAGTGTGGACCTGAGCTGTGATGTCTTTCTAGCAGGAAGCCGGTTTGGCCTCCGGAGAATGTTGGCTGAGGCTGGAGGGAGGGCAGGTCATCCTCAGACAGCACACCTGGGGATCAGTGTCTTGGATTTTCACTCAGGGCTGACTTTTCTTTCTTTACTGGTGGAAAATGATTTCAAATCTCACTGTTTGAAGATCCTTAAAAAACTTGAGGATAAAACTGATGATTCATTTTATGACATGGCCATAGTGAACTTGGACTTTGGGCTGGCTTTCTCCCCTTGCTCATTTCAATTCTGAATTGTCTTCTTTGCCCCACTGGCATGTGCTTTAAACAATCATTTTAATATTACATTCAGCAAAACACGGTGACAATGAACAGGGGCTTTGACCACACAGTAAAATGAACTCACTTTTTAGATTGACATTGTAGTGCTAAACAACCCTGCAAAAGTAGACAGCAGGATTAAACAGAAACTGACGCCATGGCTTTATTTCCTTACCCTGTTTCTTCCGCTTGGTTTTGCAGTGTCGACACTGCATGTTACAGGCTATGAAGTTTGACAATACCCAAAAGAGAGTGAAAGTGGAAACGAGGGGTAACACTGTGTTTTTAATGTGAACTTTTTGTTTAAAGCAAATGCAGCCCCGAGGATTTGGCTACTGCATTTAACAACAGGGGGCAAATCAAGTACTTCAGGGTTGATTTTTACGAAGCCATGGACGACTACACATCTGCTATAGAAGTCCAACCCAGTTTTGAAGTTCCATATTACAACAGAGGCTTGATATTGTATAGGCTGGGTAAGAAGTTCTTTCTTCCCCCTTTTGTCTTTGACAGTATTTTGTGAATTCAGATCTGTCAAATGTTGTAAAACGGATGGAGTAATCATCCAGGGTGAAACTTAGGTGAAATTTAGTTTTAGAGCCAGGAACAAAGGAAGTGTACCTGAATTTATTTTAGGCTTTCAGTGGGTATTAGAGACCGCAGCAGGGCACTGGGGTGGGAATTGCAGCCGGGCACGGGAGTGAGAGCCATCCCATTACTTTGTCCCTGTGCGTCCCCAGCTGTGAAATGAGGGTAATGCTCCTGATCCACTGTGCAGCTTTTCTGAGTTACAACCTTTGAAGGCACTCATGCTGTGTTTGTGCTTAGTTGCTCAGTCGTGTCCCGACTCTTTGTGTCCGATTCTTTGGGACCCCATGGTCTGCAGCCCGCCAGGCTCCTCTGTCCATGGGATTCTTCAGGCAAGAATACCGGAATGGGTTGCCATGCCCTTCTCCAGGGGATCTTCCCAACCCAGGGATCAAACCGGTGTCTCCTGCATTGCAGGTGGATTCTTTACCAGCTGAGCCACCAGGGAACACCACTTGAGACGATATATAGGAAAGGGATTTTAGATTTTGGGACTACGGGGACTATGAGGATTGTTTCTCATTTAAAGGGTTAAAAATAATATTCATTTCCTGTTTCTTAATTTTACTGTTATTACATTAAATAGGGAATATTTTATTGAAAGTTTGTGTCAATTTAAGGTATTTACCGGTTAAATCCCTGTAGGTAGCCCATAACTAATTTTAAGTATATTGTTCTATAAGGGTGTGCAAAGTTACTGTGGTACACACATCCGTATATCATTATCAAGAGGAAAAAATTCCTTTAGTAAGAGTGGTTGAAAGCTTGTAAATATAAAAGTAGGAGTATGTGTATCCAAACTTTCCTATGAATAATATATAGAAATACTCAGCTTTTTTTCCTCTTTTTTCATCCCCCCCCACCCCACTGTGGGTTCTTATACAGGATACTTTGATGATGCTTTGGAAGATTTCAAGAAAGCATTAGACTTAAATCCTGGATTTCAAGATGCTGTTTTGAGCTTAAAACAGACTATTCTAGACAAAGAAGAAAAGCAAAGAAGAAATTATTGAAAATTTTAACTCATGATCCTAATGGCTGGCATCTCCTTGTCTCTAATTGAAAGCTGATGTTAAACTGTTTTGATTTATATTTAAGATAAAGAGATTCATGCATCAGCACTGAAAGTTAAATGCTATACTTGAGGTAATTGACTTTAGGTTGAGTAACTATGTTGAGTAGGTATGCTTTTTATAAAGTGTAAATAATTAATAATAATGTATAATTGTATCTTATTACAGTACAATGTTTAAAGAAATGTGTAGTATTTTCTTCAGGAAAACTGTTTTGCTGTTTTTTATTCCCAACTTTTTATTTAAAAATTTTTACCTCATCAGAAAATTGGAAGTATGGTACAATAAACACTTTTAAACTTTTAACTGAGATTCACCAGTTGTTAGCATTGTATCACATTTGCTTATTCTCTGTATTTAAATATATAACTTTTGTGCTGAACTGTTTGAAAATAAGTTGCAGATATCACCATACTTTACCCTTAAATATTTCGACGTGCACTAAGAATAGAGACAGCCTTCTTTATAGCCACAACACCATTATAATACCTAATAAAACTAATAATTCTATAATACCATCCATGCCCAGCCCATATTTGAATTCCCCAGTTGTTTCCAAAATGTCTTGTGTAGATTTTTGTTTCTGGGATCTGGAGTCAGTCAAGTTAACACTGCGTTCTGTTGTTAAGTCTCTGTGTTTTTTAATCTACAATAGTTGCCTCCTCATTTTCTCCCCGTGGCATTTACTTTGAGAGTAAAGCTGTCTTATTTTATAAAGCTAGGCTAGCGAGACATAATATTGGGCTTAACAATACACATCTTTCATGAGAGCCATTTGAAAGAATTCAACTTAAATTTTTTTTTTCTCTAGTAATCATCGATAAGGTAGTTAAGCTTTAAATATCAAGCATAGTTTTCTGTCTCTGGATAATGACAGTAATGTTCACCATCATCAACATTTACTGAATACTCAATATAAGCCAAGCACTGTTCAAACTCTGAATAATAAATTCTGAGTGGAATGGGGGTGGTTAGAGAGGTGAAAAACTGACGAAAAGCACTTAGAAAATAGAGGGCTTTTTGAAAATCTGTTCTATTTGGGTGCTACCAGGGAACAATTAGGCTGTGATGAAGCTTTCCTGAACTGGGAAAAATTTGAAGGGAAAACAAGCCAGAGTCAGCCATGTCTCACCTACATTTGTGTGTGTGTGTGTGTCTTATTGTTGAAGTTTTGGCTTTCAAAAATTCAGATCCTGCATCTGTGAATCTCCCAAACTAGTTTATTATTGCTATGGAAAAATGGTTCTGGGGTGCAAATGGCCCTAATTAAGAGAAAAGAGTATGTTTGCCCAGTGTCCCCAGAGGAGGGTCAGAACTACGAAGTCATAACTACTATGACTTTCTCAGATGCCATCACCATTGTCAGCCTTCCAAGGGTTTTATTTTTTGTGGGTTTTTTTTTTTTTTTTTAGTTTAAGTGATCTCATAAAGCAGAGGACGTAATTGCCTCGTTTGTTGTTCATAAATACTATCTGGCCAAATACATAAAGAACCTGGGCTGCAGGTGAATGACTATTAAATGGAAATGAAATTAGAATGGAAACAAAAAGTCCCTTTCTGGGATGATTCACATTTTCCAATATGACTTATCTTTCTATTTGTTGGAAATGTCTTTTAAAGAATTTATAAAATTGCATTAAAATATAGAAAAATTCCTCTTAAGAAAACTTGTTTTATAAACATATTTTAAAACTTATTTTAAAAAAAGCAAAGTCCATAGAACTTGGGAGAGTTTAAAGCCAGTCTACCCAGAAAATCAAGTATTAGAAAAATGCTTCAGTAACTTTATTTTCTCTTGGCTTATATTCTCTTTTCTTTTCTCTTGAATGGGATTAGATATAATATAAAGAAAAAAAAAACTGTTAAAAATTTGATTTGGTTTGTAGGGTTTTATTATTTGACATTTCTTCATCATTTATCAGAAAAAAAGTCACTGAAGTTCAGAATCAGCACTTGCTTATTTGGAACCCAAGCACTTATTTTCCTCAGGTTACTGGAAATAACTGATTTCCAGTTATTTTCTTTAAATTTTCCTCATTTATTTATTTCCTTATTTTCTATAAAACTTTAGACCTCACACATTCAGATTCTAAATTTCTGATTGAGTGAATAATACCTTTGTTATGTGCCTTTTAAAAAATATTCTGTTTTATGTTTGCTATTATTTATATTTCCCACATTTCAGTATCGGTTGAGCTCTTTTTTTTTTCTTTTAACCAGAAAAGTACCCAAACTATGCTGTTTTCCAGTTTTTCTCTTTGAAAACAAGGCAGAAAATTGTAGATTGTTATAGTTTGTTCTTTACAAAGTAAGGTAAGAGAGAATAAGTGGATATATATTGCTCTTGAGCTTAGAAAATTACTTTTAACTCTTCAAAGCGTGGAGCTATGGGACTTTCCTGGTGGTCCAAAGGTTTAGACTCTGTCCTCCCAATGCAGGGGCCCCAGGTTTGATCCCTGGTCAGGGACCTAGACCCCATATGCTGCAACTAAGAAGGTCCTGCATGTCGCAACTAAGACCCAATTAAATAGATAAATATTAAAAAAAATAACATGGAGCTGTTTGTTTCTTTCCTGAAATCTGGAACTGAATGAAGCATGTGAATTTCCTTTATGCTGGCAAACCATAGCCTACCTGCTGGATGAGCAAGCAAAATTTCCAAGTCAGCTTTTAGTCATTTTCTGTTTGCCCATTTCCAGATTTTTCCTGTTTTTTCCTCTTTCACTGGCCTCTCCCTGCCCCACCCACCACACTATACATAGTCTTAGTCTTCTGCCATTTTGCAGACGTTAGCCTGTTTCAGAGGACATACTGTATTTCAACCCTGTCATGCAGTGTAAATCAATCCAATGTTTACACTGACAATCAGTATTTCCAGCTCTGCCAAATCTAATCCCTCTTAAACATTTAACTCTATGTTTCAAGTAATTAAACCCACATCCTGTTTAACAACTTTAATTTGTCCTTAAAAATACTTCTTTTAAATGAAAAGCCATGAAATGAAAAAAAAATTATGTTAATTTTAGTTGGAAAAATTATGAATTCCATTTTAGCCCAGATACCTAAATGCTTTTTGCAGATAGAAAAATATATCCATTGAGTGGTAAAGACAAGTTTATATGAGTTTCAATTTGAAATTACATAACTACATTTACAACAGTTACATAAACTATGTTTCCTTTACTCATTTCCGCCCCCTCTGCCCCTGTGTCATTAAAAAAAATCATTTTATTGAGATGCAAAGTGTACACTTCAATGGTTTTTAAGTATGTTTGGAGTTTCTGCATTGTTCTTACGTTTTTTCAAGCTTTTTGGGTCTTATGGTATTCTGGCAGGCAAACTGCATTTCATGAAGTTATAACACAGAAAAACACTTTTGGGCAAATTAAAGGCGAAGCATTGAGAGTGTTTCAAAACACCTAACAGGACACACACAAAACAGATGGAAGAGTCTTAAAAACTGCTGTCTCTTCTGATTCCATCCAAATAAGTAGCATGATTCCAATTTGGCTCATGTGATGTCCTCCGACTAGAAACTTGTGTGGAGTAACCAGGAGGTATGTCTCTGCCTGAAGCTGTGATGTTGAACTTTCACTTCTTATGGCATATTTATTTAATGTGTTTTGGTGAACAAGTTGTTATTTTAAAAAACAAATTACTGACAAACATATGGTGTAACTTTCCAAGAGCCAAGTGAAGAGGTAATGAAACAGTTGGTACGTGAGCTAAGTGTGTAATTTTAAAAGCTTCCTGATAAATGCTCATTGTCGTGTTTTCTATATTTCTCAAAAGTATGACATTAAATTATGGGAAAGGGATTCCAGTTTAGAATGGCGTTTGAGGAGAGACAGAGAAGACCTAGAGAGATTGAGACTTGTTGAATTTCACATTTAATGTTAAGGGGACTTCAAAAAAAAAAACCAAACAAACCACTACATCATTTCATCCTTTATGAAAAGAAAGAAGGATGAGAAATACAACCTTTTTTTGAAAAACAAAGTAATTGGTAGGATACAAAAAATACCTAATTGTTATTAAAGTAACAAGAAGATGAAAGGACATGTCCACATTGCAAAAGACATGATGAAAAAGAAGAAGCCTACAGGAAAGCTGCAAAAGCAGAAATTATGACCTGTGAATGTGCGTTTAACAGGGTGAAAAGAGCACTACAGCATAATGCCAGCTCTGTGTCTGTCAGCACGAACACGCACACGTCGGCGAGGTGACGAACGTCTCATTTTTCACAGGAGGAAATTGAGGCTAAGAAATTCAGTAACTTGCCCAAAGTTATGTCCCAAACACATATGAAATTCAAAACTGCTGTTAATATCAATTAGTTTTTTGTTGCTGGTTTCAACGCGAAACAGATACGTGGATTTGGTGGGTTTTTTTTTTTGGTCCCGATACAAAATTGAAATTACTCATAAAATGTTTTAGTATCCATCAAGGTGGGTATCAAGACAGTATTAAAATATACTTAGGTTTTATATAGCATTATTATGATTCTAGAATTGCTTGTTGGTAATTTTCCTGCCTGATTGAAAACAGACACACAAGATGGTGAAAAGCAGATTAATATTAAAAGCAAACTCCATTTGGAAAATTGAAAGCCATAGCTGCCAATATGTAAATTTGTATCTTATGTTAAGAAAAAGTATCCAACATTTGTAAAGAAAGCAAAAGGAGGATTGCATAGCTTTTCAATATCATACTGAGCACAGTCTAGCAAACCCACCCACAGAGTATCTAAATTCTCCAGGGTTGCGTCTGTCTTTTATTTCCTATTTACTCTTAAAATTTTTTTTTTGTTTATTTACTTTTACTTTTGGCTGCACTGGGTCTTCGTTGCTGGGCACAAGCTTTCTCTAGTGGGGGCTACTCTTTGTTGCCATGAGCGGGCTTCTGATTGCAGTGTCTCTTTTTTTGTAGAGCACGGTCCCTAGCGTACACAGGCTCAGGAGTTGTAGCTCGCAGGCTTACTTGCTCCATGGCATGTGGAATCTTCCTGGACCAGGGATTGAATCCATGTCCCCTGCATTGGCAGACAGATTCTCAGCCACTGAACCACCAGGGAAGTCCTCCTGTTTATTCTTGATTAGGACCCAGACCCTGTCAGGTTACACGTAACTTGAAGATTTTTCTTTTTTCCCCCAGAGAAGATGTAAATGATTTCAGTCTGGTAGACATGATAACTCTCAAAGTTATGGTTTTCTGGCCTGAAGGACATTACCTAGGTTTGATTTTAACCCAGTAACTTTATTCCCAAGTAAAGCTGGGATCTTCCTCATGGAAGGCTTTCATCCTCGTGGTTCTCTGGTTATTGAATTAAATAAACACTTGTCATGTGAGGGTTTGAAAGCATGCACTGGCACATCACTCACAGAAGAAGCGGAGTTCTCACAAAAGCTCCCTTGAGGAAACTTGTACTTGCTGTTTCCTCTGCACCCTCACCCCAAGGCCAGGCCCTCATGACCTTCAGGTCTTTGCTTCCTTCTCACCTCCTCTGACCACCACATTTAAAATGCAAAACCCAGGACTTCCCTGGCGGTCCATTAGTTATGCGGGTCCCACCCCTGGTCAGGGAGCAAAGATTCCACCTGCATTGGGGCTAAAAAGCCAAATCATAAAACAGAAACAATATTGTAACAAATTCAATAAAGACTTTAAAAATGGTCCACATCAAAAAGAAAAAAAATCTTGAAGAAAAAGCAAATCCCGATTCTCACCTCACTTTATTTTTCTCTTTCTACCCCATCATGCGTTTTTTGCTTTTTTAGTTTCCCTTTGTTCTTAGCCCCCCGGGAAGGTAAGCTGTATCAGGGTGGGGATTTTGATATGTTTTGTTTACTGCTGTATCATCAGCACTAAACAGTGCCTGGCACACAGAAGGACCTCAAAGATGTTGAACGGATAAGTGAATTAGTGATCATCAACTGTCAATTGACTTGCTGTTTAGATCATGCAGGTTCATTCCTGGCTGTTAGGTGTGGAGTGAGCAAGTGTCTGACATCTCATTTCAACACTGATCTTGAGAAAGGGCCTGATATACAGTTGTTTTCATTTTATTTGAAACAGCTCATGGTTCTAGTTTAATTTAGAGAAAGAAAGCTCTCTAAAAGACAAGGTTAAATTCTGCAAGGACTTTCTGTTTTAATAGGGCTTTATAATAGGGACCTGTTATGGGCTGACATGCTGAAGTCTTATGCATGGCGCTTGAGAATATGGACCCTATTTGGGGTTGTTGTGATGTAATTAGTTAATAATATGAGGTCATGTTGGAGAGGGGCAGGCCCTTAATCCAGTATGTTGTTGTTCAATCGCTAAGGCTTATCCAACTCTTTGCAACCCCATGGACTGGGGCACACCAGACTTCCCCATCCTTCACTGTCTCCCGGAATTTGCTCAGACTCACGTCCATTGAGTTGGTAATGCCATGCAACCATCTCATCCTCTGTCACTCCCTTCCTTTTCTGCTCTCAATCTTTCCCAGCATTGGGGTTTTTTCCAATGAATCAGCTCTTTGCATCAGGTGGCCAAAGTATTGGAGCTTCAGCATCAGTCCTTCCAGTGAATATTCTGGGTTGATTTCCTTTAAGATCCAGTATGTTTGGTGTCCTTATAAGAAGGAGATTTGGATGCAGACAGACATGGAGGAGAAAGGCACGTGAAGACAAGGCAGAGACTGGAGTGATGCTGCCACAAGCCAAGAATTGTCTGGGACCACCAGAACTCAAAGAGTCAAGGAAGGACCTCCCCAGGAGGCTCTGGAGGGAGTGAAGCCCCACTGACATCTAGATTTCAGATTTTTAGTGTCCAGAACCGTAAGAGAAAAGGTTTCTCATAAGCCACCCAGTTTGTGGCACTTTGTTACGCTTGGCAGCCCTGGGAAACTAGAAGAGCACACAGTATATATCCGGTTCCATTTCTAAACCTTTTACACTTAGGCCTTCATGTTCTTGCACCCGCAGAACCCAGCTCTGTGGGAAGACGGGTGAGCATTTCATTAGAACCGGGGAGGGGAGGGAAGAGAGGGCTCTTGTTCTCCTGTATGGTCATGACCCTAAAGGGCCCAGGACTAAGCTCCCTACAAAACAGGCTGGTTTGCCATGGCTGCCTGCAGAGAAGTTCATAACCACCCATGTGCCTTAGAGACACTCAGCTCTTGGAGAACAGAGGCTCCACTGGCTGGAGAATGGAAAAGAAAAGTGGGAGTTCCTTCAGGCTGCCAAACAACAAGCCGTTACAACAAGCCAGGTGAGACGCCATCCAAGTTGGCGGAGCCGGCAGGATTGGGAGCCGTCTGTGGGGCCTGCAGAACAATAATCCTTTCCATTATGAAGACCAGCTGCCGGGAGACTTACTGGAACAGCCACAGCCTCTTGGATGTGGAGGGTGGGCTGGGTGAATGGAGCAAGGCGTCTGTGCATGGAGCCGCAAGCCACCATCTGTCACTGATGCCCGCACGTGACAATGGCCAGGGGCCACGTCTCTACCCCACCTCCCTGCCTCTGCTCCGGTGTTCTCTCCTGGAAAGCCCTCTTCCCTGCATTTGTTTAAATCCTGTTTATTCTTCAAGTCCCAACGACTACTGTCAAACCCTCCCCTGCCAAATCAGCCCAAACTCATCTCATTGTTCTTCATGTTTCCACTGTGGCCTCAAAAGAGCACCTTCACCACTGAATGTAGTCCACAGGCCAGCAGGGTGGGCATCACCTGGGAGCTTGGTAGAAGCGCAGACTCCAGCCCTAAGCTAGACTTACTGACCCAGAATTAATATCTTCATGAGCTCTCGAGATGCTTCATCTGCACACCAAGATGTGGGAAGCACTGGCCCATATCACTGGTTCTCAGAGTGTTTCTAGACCTGCAGCACCAGAATCACCTAGGAACTTGTCAGAAGGTAACATTTGGACCCACCCTAGGCCCTCTGAATCTGACTCCCTGGGAGCGGAGTCAGGATGGGGCCTACCCTTCTCCAGGGTACTCTATGGACATTCAAATTTGCAAACCACTTGTCTCTATCATTCAGTCCAGCATCTAAGAATGCTATCTCATCTCCTGTGTGTTTGTCCTTCCCTTTCAAGCCGGGGACCCTGAGAACAGGATCAGTGTTTGTGTACATCTCTCTGGCTCTAAGGCCAGGTCTAGGCATGGCACACCTGGTGTCCAGAGTAACCGACCAGTGCCTCTATTCAAGCACATGGTGGCTGAAGAGGAGAGGATGAAAGGGGGAGATGCAGGGAGATTTCTTTTTTTTTAATATAAATTTATTTATTTTAATTCGAGGCTAATTACTTTACAATATTTTAGTGGTTTTGCCATACATTGACATGAATCTGCCATGGGTGTACATGTGTTCCCCATCCTGAACCCCCCTCCCACCTCCCTCCCCATCTCAACCCTCTGGGTCATCCCAGTGCACCAGCCCCGAGCATCTTGCCTCATGCATTGAACCTGGACTGGTGATTTGTTTTACATATGATAATATACATGTTTCAATGCCATTCTCCCAAATCATCCCACCCTCGCCCTCTCGCCATTAAAAAGAATACATTAGAATCAGTTCTAATGAGGTGGATGAAACTGGAGCCTATTATACAGAGTGAAGTAAGCCAGAAAGAAAAAAAACCAATACAGTATACTAACGCATATATATGGAATTTAGAAAGATGGTAACAATAACCCTATATGCGAGACAGCAAAAGAGACACAGATGATGTATAGAGCAGTCCTTTGGACTCTGCAGGGAGATTTCTCATTGTTCTCCTGAGTTTCCTGAGGACTCGAATTGGGGATGGGGAGGCTTTATGCTTCTCTCAAATTGGAGACCAAGTGGGTGTCATGGAATTTGGCATAATGACTCAATAGCTCATCAGGGCCTGATTTGATTCAAAATTCTGTTTCCAGCAGTTTTATGTGGGTTTTCCACCCTGGAAAAAGTCACTGCCATTGAGCAAGGAAAACAATGCTGGCTGAGTGTGCCTTTCTCTGGATCAATAAGCCCCTCATCTGGGCAAGTGGAAGTGGCTAGCTCTTCTGGCGCGTGGTGTCAGCGAGAAGGATTTTCAGACACCGCTGTGTCCTGTCACCACCAATCACCCCCAGAGCCAGCAGTCCTGTTGGGAGGAGAATGTTCCAGAACGTGGCCTCAAGTGCTCTTCCTCCTCAGCCTGGCTGCTAGCTTTCAGATTTCTAGACATAATTACTTTTGAATTGCTTAATGGGCATATAATTTTCATTGGAGTCATATGACACTTGAGCTGGAAAAAATCATCTCCTTTGTTTATTATTTATTTAAAAGATTTTTTTTTTTTTTTGGCCATGTCATTCGGCTCTCAGGATCTTAGTTCCCTGACTAGGGATGGAACCTGGGCCCACAAAAGTGAGAGTCCGAGTCCTAACCACTGGATCACCAGGGAGTTCCCTAAAAGATGTTATTATAATTTTTTTTTTAGAGAAGCTTTAGGTTTACAAAAAAACAGAGAGAAAGTAACAGAGATTGCCTATGTATCTTCTACCCTCACACATGCATAGCCTCCCCAGCTAGTACTGTCACTCACTAGAATGGTACATTTTTACCAAGGATAAACCTACATTGATGCATCTCAAACAGCCAAAGCCCATAGTTGATCCTAAACTCCTATGAGTTTAGACAAATGTATGCTAGCATATGGGTTTCCCTGGTGGCTCAGGTGGTAAAAAATCCGCCTGCAGTGCAGGGGAGCACAGAGAAAATTTCAGGGCAGTGAAATAAAGAGATGGGACTACCAGACCACCTTATCTGCCTCCTGTGAAACCTGTATACAGGACAAGAAGCAACGGTTAGAACCGGACATGGAACAATGGACTGGTTTAAAATTGGGAAAGGAGTACATCAAGGCTGTATATTGTCACTCTGCTTATTTAACTTGTATGCAGAATACATCATGTGGAAATGCCAGGCTGGATGAATCACAAGCTGGAGTCAAGATTGTAGGGAGAAATATCAACAGCCTCAGGTACGCAGCTGATACCCTAATGGGGGCTTCCCTGGTGGCTCAGACAGTAAAAAAAAAAAACAACAAAAAAACACCTATCTGCATTGTGGGAGACCTGGGTTCGATCCTGGGTTGGGAAGATCCTCTGGAGGAGGGCATGGCTACCCAATATTCTTGCCTGGAAAATTCCAAGTACAGAGGAGCCTGGCGGGCTATAGCCTGGTCCTACCTCAGTCCAGATTGAGAGGATGACAAACAAAAAAGACAAGCGCCTCAGCCACTGGGAAGCCAATCCCTGCCAATTCTGCACGGAAATTTGTTCTTGGGACAAATTTAGGTGCAAGGGTCAAAAACTTATTCAGATTCAACTCGAGTCAAAATGGACTTTATTTTAAGGATACAAGTTTCATGGGATCCAAGACTGAGCGTGGGGTGGTGGTGGTGGGGAGGGGAGAGCCATTGCTCCCTGCCAGCTGCCCCCAGCCCAACCTCACTGGTGTCCTGAGGAGCCCAGGACAGAGCACTGGGGTTTGAACCGACTGGTAGTGCAGCCAGGCATGTTTAGGGGGAGGCTGGACCTCTTCCGGAGCACTGGGTTGGAGGATGGAGCTTACAGAGAGTGACTTAGAATAAGGACAGTTTGTCTGCCCACTGCTGCTGTGCCACGTCGTGGGGGCATGGTGCCACTGCTGCCCGGGAGGAACCCAGAGGAGCACAGACTCTGAAACCTGGGCTGCTCCCAGAGAGGAAGGAGAGGAAGTTGTCCAGCTACACAGTTTCAGTTCTTCATTCCACTTATCAGGGGAGTCCCTCTAACCCAGGTTGGGGAGGGATGGGTACAGGGGTGGAGAGATGTCTTTGCTATTAGAGCTCCACCCACATGGAAGTAGGCATGGATGGACTGGGGGGACATAGTCTTTCTTCTCCTCTCAATAGTCTAGCTGCAACTGCCTTGATTCAGCATGTTAGAGCCTCTGCTCTTTACGTTCAGAGCCCCTTCCCCTTTCAAGAAGGCTCTGAGTTGCTACACCCCTCCTGAAGTCTTTCTCACTCTCCTCAGAGCTATTGTCCCTTCTCTGAATATGTGTGCTCATCAGCTTATACTCATTTACATAGGGCCTTATGCTTTTCAAAACAATTCAAGTTTTGATCAGTGGTTATAGCAAATACTGTCTTCTTAGGAGCCCTTTAAGGGTCTCCTTTACGTGGGCCAATGCATGTGTATTTATTTGTGCTCAGTTGCTCAGTCATGTCCGACTCTTTGTGACCCCATGGAGTGTAGCTTGCCAGGCTTCTCTGTCCATGGGATTTTCCAGGCAAGAATAGTGGAGTTGGTTGCCATTTGCTCCTCCAGGGGATCTTCCTGACCCAGGGATGGAAACTGCATCTCCTATGTGGGCCAATACTTGCACTTAAACTTTGTGTTTCCTTTTCTTTGATGTTCTTGGTGTTTCTAAAATTGTGATCATGAATTAGGGGCTGGAGGTCCTCAATGGGGAGAAGCCAGCATCTTGAACTAGCCTCTGAGGCCCAACAGGGGTCCAGCCCCAACAGGGACTCTGTGGCCAGAACTCTTCATCACCAAGGCCAAGAACTACACCTCACTCAGCCCACCCTGGCCCTTACAGCTAACCAAACCATGATGTTCAGCTAGGTTAACAGGATGGACCACCCATTTTTATAGTGAGATACATTGACCCCCTGAGACCATTACATGGGCTAGGAAGGGAAGACTGGGCCGAGTGGAGGGATTAGTCCATTACAGCATGTTCTGGAAGGGAGACAAGCTCCATAATTGGGCCTGGGGGGAACATTCTTACTACCTTCCTCAGAGACTGCTTCAGGACTGGCCAGGAAGGGCCCCACAACTGTAGGCCTACATCTGAGGCCATTAGATCACATGTGGAGGAAGAAAGGGCCAGGCCAAGATGGCCTCCAAAGCCAGACTGCGTTCTGTCAGCTTCCACAGAAGAGTTAATATTGATCCCTGTGGGAGTGAAGATGGTTACCTGGTCATCACTGGAAAACACCATCACCTGGAGAAGTGGGCTTCATACATGTTGCTATGGAGATCATGACTGTTCCTGACAGGTCAGGAAATGTGAGAAAGTGGGGACAGTTCAACTGGAGCTGTTGAAAGCCCTTGTGGAGAACTTAGTTCCTGAGCAGCGTCTTCCTCCATGGAAGGACTCCAGATGTGATGAGTATCCTTGTCGCCGATGTTTCTCCTTTGCTAACTGGAGACTAGACAGCAGAGCTGAGGTAATTCGCCTTATGTCATAAACTCTAAGGCGACAGGCTTGGAGGGCCTTTGCTGTGGAACCGTGAGAATGCTCCCTGTTTAATGAAGGGGTCAAGATCCCTGAATCGGAACACCACTGACAGGGCAGCAGGGCTGACATGTCCTGGGGTTAAAGGTGTTTGAAATTTGAAATCTGTTGATATTTATGGCATGCCCTACAGGTGGTCCTGGAGAGAGCTAACACAGTGACCACCACCATGACGAGGAAGCAGAAAGCAGGTCAGGACAGTGGCCAGGACCTTTAGGTGCTGTCCTCTGAGGAGGAAGAAGGCAGGGTCTCAGGGTGGGCAGGGCTCTCAGGTGACAAATGTGTTCTGAAGTTCCCTCTCAGATCTTGGCTTTCTGGCTAACAGGCCCCATTGTCACTGAACTCAGGCCATATGGTTAAGTATACTTTCCTGGCCCAAGTTCAAGGTGCATGTAGAGGTGGGGAGTCGCTGAGGCAGGAAGACTAAGATTTCTTGGCTCATGTGGACTTTCTTCCAGGGCTTCCTTCCTTAAGAAGGATAACCACACTTGTTAAACGTCTCATAAAATGCCTGAAAATTAGCATAGCCAGACACTAGACAAGCTTGATGGGTGAGGGCCAGGTGGTTTGGGCCAAAGTCTTTAGAACTCACGCAGATCTGCAGGCAAGGCCTCTTCCTCAGGCTGAGTGAGCAAAATGGGCCCAGCTGAGACGATGCTGTGATTCACAGAGAGCTGTTCAGAGAACTCAACAGAAAGGCGACTTTGTAGGTTGGTCAGGACTTGAGGCAGCTCTCAGAAGGTTGAGCTCATCTTGGGTAACAGAAGGGAAAGATGAAGCTTTTCATGGGCAGAACATGTTAGGGTCATCGCTCTACAACTCGGTAGGGGTTGGTGCTCACCTCTGCCCTCCTCCGCAGGACACTGGTCTGGGCAACGCCGATTACGGTTCAAGTGCAGACAGACTCAGGTCAGGTAGTGTAGGCATGTGTGAGAACAGAAGTGAGGAACAGTGGAGACTCCCTAGCAGGACATCTTTGAATTAGAGGCTTTACCATCACTTTGAAAGTCTCCAGTGACTTCATAGTTCAAGCCCTTATTTTGCAGGAGAACATAGTGAGGTATAAAAAGGACAAATGACTGGTCCAAGGTCACACGCTATCAACCGGCTAATCAGAGGATGCAACTTAAGCCAGGCTGCTCCTGCCAGGATTCATCTGAGTTACTAGCTACCATTTGTTGGATTTGGCCTGGACATTGATGCCAAGTCACCAAGTGTGTCAGCCTGGATCTTTTCTCAAGAACCTAGGGAGTACTCGGGCCTGGGGCTCCCATGGTCTTTGCTCAGTGTCCCCGAGCTGTCCCTGTAACTGGGAGTCATGTTTGGCCCTTTCTGGTTCTTGGAGAGGTCACCTCTTACTGTAAGGATACCACATGCTTCCCTGTCAGCCTCTTGACCAATGAGGGAGGGCATATATGACTCCCTCACTCTGGGACACAGGGTAAAAGTCTACCTCCAATAGGTTGCTCTCTTTTCTGCAGCTACCAGGAAGAATCTGGAGAAAAACAAGGCATGTGGCACTCTGGATAAAGCTTGCATCCATCAGCATCTGCCTGCAGCCCATTCTGGACTGTTCTTATATGTGAGGAAGCCGGTGTGGGGGTGGAGGAAACTTCTTGGAAGTTGGGGGAAGATCCTGACTGAGAAACTGCACAGAGGGGCTGGAAAGTTCTGCAGATGGGCTCAGGTGACATGAAGATCCACTGGGAGATTGGGAACACCATGTTAGGGGCCTCTGTCTGGCATGTGAGGTGGCCTTACAGAATATATCGTCTTCATGGACACCTGTCAACAAGTAGGCTTCTTATGTGGCAGGTACACACAGGGGTGTAAGGTTCAGAGAAGCTCCCCAGCTTCTCATGGGCCCTCCTGGCCCACAGTCATGTGCCACCTCCTCTGTGGGGCTCCACGGGCCACACACATTCCCAGGACCTGGTCCAGCCAACACCCACACCCAGTTATGTCTGCAGAGCAGGGAATCTGCCTAAAGTTATAGGTCCCTCTGGTGTACGTGTGTGTTAGTTGACCAGTTGCGTCCGACTCTTTGCATCCCTATGGAAGGTAGACCACCAGGCTCCTCTGTCCATGGAATTCTCCAAACAAGAATACTGGAGTGGGTAGCCATTCCTTTCTCCAGGGGATCTTCTCAACCCAAGGATCGAACCCAGGTCTCCTACACTGCAGGCAGATTCTTTACCATCTGAGCCACCAGGGAAGCCCATAGGTCCATCTTAGTGACCTGGATTCTCCTGAGACATCCTCAGGGCTGAGGGCTTAGTTGGGGCACCAGCTTTGACCCCACCTCTGCGCTCCAGGCAATAGCAGGGCACCACCTGACCGTAGTTGGCTGAGTGCATACAGCCAACCAACCTGCAACCCTGTGTTTCTACATTGTAAATACCCGATTTTCTGCCTCTAACCTCATCAGAGCTTGCTTCCAGGAAGGGATCTAGTCCATGGCAGTTAAGACTTAGGTACTAAGGGACTGCATTCCATGTAAGTACTGAGCTTGGCTCACATTCACAGAGTGAAGAAATGAATGAAGTAGTTACTGGCCTGAAGATATGCATTCTGACTGGCGTTCCTCCCAATTCCCTGTCCCCATTCACGTGTGCTCACCTCCATGTTGGGGGTGGGAAGACCCACAGATGGAAAGACGGGTGATGCTCAGGGGGAAGGCAGCTCTGCTGGGAGGACTGGGAGGACCCTCCATTCACTAACTCCCCACCCCCAGCCAGGCCACTCTTACCCTGTGGTCAGGGAGGCTGGGGCGGGGGCCAGGAGGTTGCTCTGGGGACATGGGGCCATAAGAACCCATTAGAGCGCTTCCTCTGTCACCAACGAATTCAGGGCGAGGCTTTGATTTTCAGAAAGTCCAGGCCAGCATCCTCCAGAAGATCCTGGGGACAGAGTGGCTCTCCTGAAGCTTGGGAAGACCCGGTTGGGGGTGGGTGGTCCCTGAGCAAAGGTGCCCTGCCTCTGTGACCCCTATGGGAGCTCCCCAAGGGAACTTCCATCAGATCTGGTGGTTTGGGTGCCCCTGGTCTGGGTCATGGTGGGGAGGGCTGCGAGGAGAAAGGGGCAGGGGAGCTGGGACCACCTACCTGGGAGCAGGGTGACCTGGGCTGGGGAGGACCACCTAGCTGGGAGCATGGTGACCTGCATGGGGAGGACCACCTACCCGGGAGCACGGTGACCTGCATGGGGGAGGACCACCTACCCGGGAGCACGGTGACCTGTGTGGGGGAGGACCACCTACCTGGGAGCACGATGACCCGGGAGGGGAAGGACCACCTACCCATGAGAACGGTGACCTGGGCGGGGGAGGACCACCTACCCGGGAGTATGATGACCTGGGCGGGGGAGGTGGGGCAGGAGGGCCGGGCAGGCAGGGTGAACTGGGTGGACTGACCAGGGGGTGGGGGCGGTGGCAGGGTGCAGGTGTGGGGCATAGAAGGGTGGTGGTAGACGATCGATGGGGGCGGCCCTGAGGGGCAGGTGAGCACCGTGTGCCACCCACCCCGCACCTCTGCTCCATCTGGAGGTGATGCGGTCGGGGAGGCAGGACCTGGGACCCCAATGAGCGACTCCCGGCTCCCAGTGTCTGGCCTCCCACGGGAGGGTGGGGGACACTTCCGGCTAGGCGAAGATGTACCCTGGTAGTTGGGGACAGAGACTTGCCAGTCATGACATTTTTATTTCTTGAGACCTAAAATCTAGGGACTTCCTTCTATTCATCATCAATAAAGACCGTGTGTGTCAATGGCCATGGGCTTCATGGAAGTCCGAAGAAATCGCTGCAGTTTCACCGTCAGGTTCCAGGCTCTGTCCCAGATGGAGTTCAGCTTCTGGGGCAGTTTGTCTCCTAATGGTTCTTGGATCTACCTCTTAAAAGGAAAAAAACAACGTATATGTTTAACTATCCATCCATCCTAAAATGTGATTTAAGTATAAAAAGTGCTTAAAATAGATGCACAATTTAAGGCATAGTTAGAGCAGACACCTCATGCTTTTGATCACCCACAGCTAAACAGGGCTTGCATCCTGGAAGCCTGCTCCATCCTCCTCAGTCATCCTGATTTATTCACTCAGCCTTACCTGCTTTCCTGGTTTTAAAGTTGCTTTTGTGGCTATAGTGACCTTGCAAAACTGTTCCCATTCTGTTGAATATGTATGTTGTTTGCAGCATTCAGATCTTGTAAATAATGTGAGAAACATAAGCATGATTTCCTTAGGATGAATTCTCAGCTGTGCAGGTTTCAGACAGCGGACACCTTTATTTTCAAGGTTCTTGTAATATGTTGCCATGTTTTTTTCCCTGCAAGGGGTTTTGCTGATTTACACACCCACCTGCAATCCAGTCCAATCCAGTCCAGTCCAGTTCAATTCGATTTAATCTAATTCATTCCTCCCTTTCTCTCCCTGGGAAGAAATGGCAGTTCCATGTGTAAGTCCCAGTTGCATCACATCTTTGCCAACCCTGGGTTTGAGTTTTCTTAGACTAAACGCATCTCAGACTAGTCTTAGTTTGCATCTCTCAGACATTGGGAAAGTTGACTATCCATTTATGTTTGCTTACTAATTGGAATATCTTCCAAACTGTATGTAAAAATTGTCCACTTACCTCTTCCGATGTTGATGTTCCTTTTGCCTATCTGGATGCATTATTTATGTACTAGAGTAAATGCTTTTTGACATTTTTTGTGTCAGACGTTTAGAACTGAGTGAAACCTGGAGTTTGTTGGTCTGGATACCCCCTCCCCTTCCCCCCATTATGCCCATGACCTGTCTCAGCACCTGTGAATGTGACCGTATTTGAAAAAAGACTTTTGGCAGGTGGAATTAAGTTAATGAGCTTGAGATGAAGAGAGCATCCTAGATTATGAATAGCAGAGAGTGGTAGCTGGGTGATACCCCCTTTCTGGTCCCTCAAGTCTGTAAGATGTGTAGATCAATCCAACCCGTCTGATTCTCTACAAGTGTGGATTCTTTGGGGCACTGGCTTCTTGCTCGGAAGTTGCTCTGTATTTTTCTTTCTATTCTATGGATACTACTGTTGGTGCTCTGACTGTTACTCATACCCATGGATCATCAGGAGGGGCTTGGGATACATAGCCAGCCCACTAATGTATGAAGGTCAGATTCACTGAGTTCCTGGGCAGAGCTAGAAGAAAATATACGGATTTCTGGGGGTTATGTCTCTGAGTGTGACCTGGTACAGGGAGGGAGGAGGGAGGAGGGTTCAAGATGGGGAACACGTATATACCTGTGGCGGATTCATGTTGATATATGGCAAAACCAATACAATATTGTAAAGTTAAAAAAAAAAAAGAATTACTCAAAGAACCTAGGGGCTTCCCTTGTGGCTCAGCTGGTAAAAAATCTGCCTCAATGTAGGATACACAGGTTCAGTCACTGGGTTGGGAAGATCCCTTGGAGAGGGGAATGGCAACCCACTCCAGTACTCTTGCCTGAAGAATCCCATGGACAGAGGAGCCTGGAGGGTTACAGTAGATCTGGAGCTAAGTTGTCCAACTTGGTAGAATGACACAAGTGGCTACTGAACACCTGAAATGTCATGGCCGCCGCTGAAGAATTGCATTTTTTAAAAAGTTTAAAAAAAATCATTTTTGACCTCGCTGGGTCTTCACTGCCGCACGCAGGCTTTCTCCAGTTGTGGCAAGCGGGAACTACGCTCTGGTTGCACCGTATGAGCGTCTCATTGCGGTGGCTTCTCTTGTTGCAGATCACAGGCTCTGGGTGTGTGGGCTTCAGTATTGTGGCACACTGGCTTAGTTGCCCCACAGCATGTGGGATCTTCCCAGACCAGGGATCGAACCCGTGACCTCTGCATCGGCATGGGTTTTCTTAACCACTGGATGACCAGGGACTGTATTTTTAATTTTCTTTGAATTAAAATTTTTAAAATGCTCAATTCAGTTCTTGGAAAAATTTAAAGGGTGTTTGCAACAACAGATTCAGATGTGTAGTATGTGAATCTACTTTTCCAACTGCCAAGTTTCTGAAATCTAAATATAGCTCAAGTACTATCAATGAAAATTTAGTGTCCAAATTGAGATGTTGTGTGTTAAATATATACCAGATTTTAAAAGCTTAGTGCCAGTAAAATAATGTAAAATATCTCACAAATTATTTTTCATGTTGACTGTGGATCAAAAAGATAACATATTTAAGATATACTGATAGTGTTAGTCACTCAGTCGTGTCCGACAATTTGCAACCCCTTGGATTGTAGCTTGCCAGGCTCCTCCATCCATGGAATTTTCCAGGCAAGAATACTGGAGTGAGTAGCCGTTTCCTCCTCAAGGGGATCATTCTGAGCCAGGGATTGAACTGGGGTCTCCTGCATTGCAGGCAGATTCTTTATCATCTGAGCCACCACGGAAAGTTCTTAGATATATTAGTTCAAGTAAAATACAATTAAACTTAATGGTACCTGCTTCTGCCACTTATTGGGCTTCCCCGGTGGCTCAGCTGGTAAAGAACCCGTGTGCCAACACAGGAGACGCAAGAGATGCAGGTTCAATCCTTGGGTCGGGAAGATTTCCTGGAGAAGGAAATGGCTACCCACTCCAGTATTCCTGCCTGGAAAATTCCATGACAGAGGAGCCTGGTGGGCTACAGTCCCTGGGGTTGCAAAGAGTTGGACACAACTGAGCACTCACACTGCCACTTACTGGTTCTGTGGCTCTAGGTAACTGACTTCTGTTTTCCTTTATCTAAGATTACTGAGTTGATACCCTCTAGACTCATCCCAGGCTGCAGCCAACTTTGAGGCTGGAGGGTTGATGCTGACGTTGGTGGGAGGGTGGTCTCTAGTCACATGGGGAGGCTGGGCTTTGGGCAGGGTTGGAGCCCCCAGCCCAACAGGAAGGCCTCTTTTCCCCATCCCCCGAAGAAGGAGGTTCCTGGATGGAATGCTGGGCAGTACAACGTGGACATGACCCTCGGGCAGCTTGTGTGGAGAGTGATCAAGGCTGGGTGGTCAGACTTCCGGGTTGAGAGTCTCTATGCAAGGGCAGAGGAAGTATGATTACTTTATTCCATACTGAGCTGTCTTCCACACGTGCAGCAGAGCTGAAGCTAAAAGAAGAACCCTTGTTTTATTTTTTAAAAGAACTCTTTTCTTAAAATTTATTTTTAATCGGAGGATAATTGCTTTACAGTGTTGTGTTGATTTCTGCCGCAGAACAACGTGAATCACCCGTAAGTATACACATGTCTCCTCCCTCCTGAACCTCCCTCCACCCCTCTAGGTCCTCAAAGAGCACTGAGCTGAGCTCCCTGTGTTATATAGCAACTTCCCACTAGTGATCTGTTTTACGCATGGGAATGTTTATGTTTCAGTGCTACTCTCTCAGTTTGTCCCATCCTCTCCTTTCCCTGCTGTGTCCACAAGTCTGTAGAAAACCCTTATTTTAAGTAATAACTGAAGAAACTGTTATGGGAAAGGCACTCTCCCATACATTGTATCATTGCATCTTCTTGGTAACCCTGTGAGGTAAGTTCTTTTCAAGCCTGTTTTTGCTGTTCAGTTGCTCAGTTGTGTCCAACTCTTTGAGGCCCCATAGACTGCAGCACGCCCGCCTATTTTAGACAAGAGGAAATGGGCTTATAGGAATTAAGTGACTTGCTCAAGACCACAGAGCTGGTTAAGGGCAGAGGCAGGATTTGAACCCAGCTTTGCCTGAGGCCAAGGCTCAGGGTCTTGGAAGTAAGTTGCTCACAATGACCAAGAGGGCATCTGGGCTGCAATGTGCCCTCAGAAGTGCTTAGTTATAATCTCGCTGCCCCCCACTTCAGAGATGGGGTCCATGAGTTCTGGTGGGGTTGCTGGTGGAGAGCCAGGCTTGGAGCTCGATCATTGCTGGGTGGCCTCTGCTCCCCGATGCCAGGCCTGCTGGAAGGCACCTGGGAGCCCTGCTGCATGTGTCCCTGAGGAACAGAACCCTGTTAGAGGGTCAGCCTGACTGTCCACAGCTAGCATGGTCTGAATGAGGCTCAGCTGCCCCACTCTCGTGCCTGGTATTATTCCTTTAAATATTTATGTAAGCGGTTGGATGGCCCTGTGAAGGTGAAGGAAGCCTTGATGTCCTTCCTAGGGCCTGGCGTCTTGGAGTCCAGAGAATGTGGGATGAAAATTTGATACAGGCACTTAGGTAAACATGGTGAGAGGAGACTTCCTGCTCTGTCCCACCTCTGGGCCTGAGAATGTAATATTCTAAAGTACCACTGGGTGTCGCCCTCGCTCCACAAGTGGGTCTTCTTTAGTCTAAGGCTTGTGCTGGCCTTAGGGTCCAGGAGGTGTGGTCCATTATCTGGCTTTGCTTTGAAGGTAGTGGGCCTGCCTTGGCCAGAGATAGCACCAGGGAGCGCAAACTGTTTGTAGGCAACATCAGGAATTTACTGGGATTGCTCATAGAACACTTTTCTGTGGAAGTCTCCACTGTGTGGGCCCCAAGGCTTATCCAATTAAGAAATCTCCAGGCTCTTGGTGTCAAGGCTGTGTTTCTGCACCTGCAATATCCCGGCTTCCTTATCCCAGGGGCTTGGAAACACTGGACACGAGGCCCCTGACCTTACTTGAGGGATGGAAGGGCCTAGAAGATCCAGGCAGATGAGGTACTGCTGAGACCTTGACACTGCCCTGGTCCCCACAGAACATAGACCTGTCCTCATGGACTCTCTCAACATGCTGGGGGCAGGTGGGAGGGATCCACCACCTCCATGCCAAGACCGAGGGTCACATGGGGGAGTGCCTTGTTCAAGGTCACTCAGCTGGTCGGGGCTGAGTCCCCTCCTGCCACAATTCCATCCAGAAAAAGGTGCCCCTTATGAGTTGAACCGTGTGCCCCCAAACTCATGTGCTGAAGTCCTGACACCCAGAATCTCAGAATGTGACCTTATTTAAAAATACGCAGTTGCAGATGAGGCATACTGGACTGGAGTGAGCCCCAATCCAGTACGGTGGTGTCTTTTATAAAAGGGGGAAATTCGGACACCTCTCTTCCCTGGTGGCACAGATAGTAAAGCATCTGCCTACAATGCAGGAGACCTGGGTTTGATACCTGAGTTGGGAAGAGCCCCTGGAGAAGGGAATGCCAACTCACTCCAATATTCTCTTACCTGGAGAATTCCATGATCAGAGGAGCCTGGCGGGCTACAGTCCATGGGGTCAAAAAGAACCGGACTGAGAGGCTAACACACCTGGATACAGATAGCACCCAGGGAGCAGGCCGTGTGAAGGTGAAGGCAGAGGTCAGGGTGATGCCTCCACGTGCCAGTGACACCAGAGATGCCCAGCAAACCACCGAAGGCTCCCAGAGGCTCCCCCACAGCCCTTACAGCCCCTGGCCTCCAGAGCTGGGAGGTGATAAATTTCTGTGGCTTAAGCCTCCCAGTGTGTGGTCTTTGGTCACAGCTGCCCCCAGTGCACTAATGCAGTGCCCAGGCCTGAGAAGCCATTTCAGAGCCTTGATTCTTCCCTCTGGGCCTCTGACTGGTCACCGGCTCTTATCTCCTTACTGGGCGCTCTGACTGAACAAGTCCCCTCTCTTTCCTCCGCTTCACCCCAGCCTCATATTGTGGACTTTGCTCCAAAATGACCAGCCCGTATCAGTCCTCCCCTGAATCCATTCTTTCAGGAAGTTGAATTCTATCAGAGGCAGCAGATTCATACTAAGGTGTGAGTGACTAACACCTCAGTGGTATGATTTGGGGCGAGGCCTCCCTTAGCTCTTCCAGAGGAACATCTGTGTTGGAGAAAGTTTAATTCTCTAAGAGGGCCCTTTACTGAATGCAGAATAATTTTGTCATGTGATTGCTTGACCTGTCAGTAAGCCATGAAATGTGCTGTCTTCCTTAGGATGAGGGTGGAGTCCTGGAGTCTGTGTTAGTGCTGTGGACCCAGGACGGGTTCTGGCTTCTTCGCAGCTGAGGCCCAGGAGCAGGCCCATCCCTCACCCAGCCAGAAGAGGCCTGGGCCGCCTCCCACCTCCCTCGTCAGTGGGGAGGACGGAGATCAGACCTCCTCCAGCCCTTCTGCTTCTTCCCCCACTCCCCCACCAGCTCATAAAAGCGGGATTGCTCACAGGGGTGAGGGTGTTTTCAGCTGCTCCAAGTAGACGCGTTGCCCCTGGGGTGGGTGGTGCTGGCTGGCAGGCCTACTTGGCCTCCTGGGAGTCAGGCTGGCAGGATGTAATGGGGCCCAGGAAGTGCTGGTACCAGACAGGCCACACAGCTTGGCTTTAATGAGTGGTGACCTATGGTCTTCGGCTGTGGCGGGCTGGTGGGGTGGGGGCATCGGGGGTACTAGGGGAGGCACGGAAGGCAGGGTGGCCCCCTGAGCTGGGTGCAGTGGTCTCTTTCTGCAGGAGCCTTGATGTCCTGGTGTCTGGGTCGAGGACTGGGAAGGCGAGAAGAGTCCCTGGTGGATGGGGAAGCGGGGAGGGGCCACACTGGCTGGATCACCCCCTCACAAGCCAGTCTCCCTCAGGACTGGCAGATCCCTCTCTGCAGTCCACTGCACTGGGCTTGGGTTAAGCCATGCCGTGGGCAGCTCATGGTGTAGGAAGTGGCCCTTTTTCTGGAAGAGCGCTGTTCACGGTGGCAATACTGTGAACCCTGACACGCTTACTCTGCCTGATCACGGCCCTGAGCTGATGGCTGGGTCGGGCAGAATAGACTGTGTGCAGTAGAAATAGGAGCAGGAGAGGAAGAAGGGCATTGTTGCCTGTCAAGGGATTCAGGGAAAGCTTCCTGGAGGAGGTGGGATTTGAGCAGGGCCTTGAGGGATGGATGGGTTTATCCTAGAGGAGGGGGCGGGGAGGCCAACCTGGCTGAGGAGACCCTGCAGATGGAACATCCAGGAAGGAGCGGGTGTGGGACACGTAGGCATCAGGTAGCTGCTCCAGGCTGTTCCAGGGCCTCTTAGCAGGGGAGCATCACCATGGAGCACCCCCCTCTCTTTTTTTTCCAACATATTTTATTATTATATATTTTATTTATTTTTCTTAACTCATTTCTTGATTCAAATGACTCACTGGAAAAGACCCTGATGCTGGGAAAGATTGAAGGTGGGAGGAAAAGGGGACGACAGAGGATGAAATGGTTGGATAGCATCACTGACTCGATGAACATGAGTTTGAGTAAACTCTGGGAGTTGGAGATGGACAGGGAGGCCTGGCGTGCTGCAGTCCATGGGGTTGCAAAGAGTCAGACACGATTGAGCAACTGAACTGACTGAACTCAAATGCATTAGCGAGTAACTTCAGTACAATGTTGATAAATTAATAATAATATAATAAAATTAAGTATCATTTATGATTGTTACTAAAAAATCCCTTAGCATATAAGAAATATAACAAAACTTCCTTAATCTTATAATGGACATCTGTTGGCTATTATCAGGGGTCTCTTTATCCCAACTGCTGTATTCTCGATTCCCTTCTCTTCTCAAAGTGCTCACCATGGTGACCTTCCCTCAGCACCCCTGGCCCCGCCCTTCCGCTTTGCCCTGAATTCCCTCCGTCTTGTCTGTTTTCCGGCCCTCGTTGCTGGTATCCTACGATCATGTCCAGACCCAATCCCACCTTGTGTGTTGAGCTTCCCTGGCTTCGCTCAGCCCTCCCTCCACACCAGGCACCACTCACTCTTTGCCTTCCTGAAATAATTTTCAAATCTCCCTGTGTTATCATTCTGTAAACACTGGTCGGGCCTCCATCTTGTTGGGCATCATCGGAAAGTCGTGTCCCCAGCCTGCAGAAAGTCACAGCCGGGGGGCAGGCTGACTCACCAACCCATCCCTGCGCCACGCGTCCAGGCCTGGTTCATAACAGGGTGCAGACCTGGTGTCTGAGGAATGTCCTAGCTGAAGCCCGAGCTGCCTCTCCAGGCATCTCTGAAGTGTGGTCCCCTTCCTATCGCACCCAGGCAGTGGCCGGGACACCTGGGTCCCCGGCGCAGTGAACAGGCCCTCTTGCTTGGGTCTTTGCTTGCCTTGCTTGCTTGTCTTTTCCTGGTATTACTTCACTCAGGGTTTAGCAGGGCCCTTATTTGGAGAGCCCGGCTTCCTGGGACGAAGTGCAAAGCTGAGCAGACTCAGACCTGCTGGCCTCGTGGCAGCGCCGTCAGAAACCAGATCGTGTTTCTGTCTCCCCACCAGCGCTGGGAATTGAACTATGTGCGGAAATACAATTCATAAATCGATGGACTTTATTTCCACTGTTCCCAGGCTTTAATTTCCAGAAACAAAATGTCAGTGTTATGGCTGAAATTCTCTTAGTTTTAGGAAACCCATCATAACCCAGAATTGTTTATGCATAGTTCATATATTATATGACAAGAAGGGTTTGGAGAGTAATGGAGGGTCACGGGATTGTGGTTGCACGGAAACAAGATGATCTGAACGTGGCGGTCCGTTATTTATATTATCCAGATCCGCGTCCTGCCCTCACAGCCCCTCCCCAGGAATAAACCCAGGGAGTTGTGGGGTGCTTCTGGAAGACGAGGCTGCAGGTAACCTGCCGCCTCCAGACATGCCAGGGTCTATCACTCAGAGAGCTTGCACATAGTGTGTGTGCTGGTGTGTGTGAGTGTGAGCAGGTGTGAGAGAGGGTGTGAGTGAGTGTATGTGTGGGTGTGACTGCTGTGGGCTGTGTGTATGTGTGTGAATGAGTGTGTGTGACAGTGTGATGTGAATGCTAAGGGCTGTGTGTGTGCATGTATGTGAATGAGTGTGTGAGAGTGTGGTGTGAGTGCTGAGGGCTGTGTGTGTATGTATGTGTGTGAATGAGTGTGTGTGAGGGCATGGGTGTGAGTGCTGAGGGCTATGTGTGTGCATGTATGTGAATGAGTATGTGAGAGTGTAGTGTGAGTGCTGAGGGCTGTGTGTATGTGTGCGAATGAGTGCGAGTGAGGGTGTGAGTGTGAGTGGTGATGGCTGTGTGTGTGTGTATGTGTGTGAATGAGTGTGTGTGAGAGCGTGGGTGTGAGTGCTGAGGGCTATGTGTGTGCATGTATGTGAATGAGTGTGTGAGAGTGTGGTGTGAGTGCTGAGGGCTGTGTATGTGTATGTGTGTGAATGAGTGTGTGAAAGTGTAGGTGTGCCCCTGAATGTGTGTGAGGTCAGTGTGAAAAGAGCGTGGCTGAGGCAGGAGAGTTGGCTCCAGTGTGCTCCACCAGTTGCTGCCAGCGTGACCTCTCACCTCAGTGTCCACACCTCTAACCTGGGGGTGGCAGCGCTGACCTCAAAGGCCACCGAGCGTTTCATGAAATCTGTGTATGAAGAGTGGAGAGAAGGGCTCCCCTGCCTGCTGGGGTTTCTAGACGCTTCCCGGGAGGTGCGCCTGTGTTGGGGCCGAGGTGTGTCCTTGGGTCTTGCCAAAGGCCTGTGGATTCAGGGGTTACTGTGCCCACCTCTGTTCCCTCCCCTGGATTTTGGGAAAGCTGCTCTGTGTGCACAATGGTCAGGCTGGGAATGGGACCCTCCTGTCATCTGTGCTCCTGGCGTGAGATGGACTATAGGGGAAAAGCTCCCCCCAGGTCAATTTTTATCCCCTCAGGTTTGAGCAGAACATCAGTTTTATCCCGTCTTTTTACACGATGCTCCATCATGTACAATCTGCATTTGCTCAGCTCATTGCTCAGCCTTGCTGGATGGTCTCTGTAAGGAGAGAGACAAGCAACCACTTCTAGAAGCAGTTCCAGGAGCCCGGGCGTCTGCAGCCTGTGGTACCTGCCAGGCCCTGGGCAGGGCTGTGTGCTCTGCTGTAGGGCAGCTCTGGGCAGGTGGCGGTGAGGCTGGGGGTGCCTGGCCGGGGCCCCTCCCCCGGTGCAGAGTCTGCAGATCACCTGTCACTGCTGGGGTCGTCTTTACAGACCCAAACAAGGGTTTCAAGTGGCAGAAACTGACTGAAGCACTGAAAAATCATTATTTGGATCATTTAATGTATTAATAAATTTTGCTCTCACTTAACAGAACGCAAGTCTGCCTTCCTCAGTGGAGATGCATGCAGGGCCCCTTGCAGGGAGGCCAGATCTTGTTGTTCCAGATGACAGCTTCTGTCCACACTGCGGCTGTCCCCATGCTGTGCCCCTGCCTTGGGTAGAGGCTCTTTCTGCTCCAGATGCAGCCCAGGGGACCTGATACTTCAAAAACAGGAGAGGAGAGCTTCTCAGGGCAAGAATCCTCCTTGGCCTCCGGCGACGGTGCTGGGGACACCCGTGATTGATACCCCACGGTTCCTTCTCACCCTGATGCAGGCCCTCTTTTGCAGCCAGAGGCCTGAAAGGTGCAGCCAGCGGGGGTAGATGAGGAGGGGATCAGAGACCCCCCTCCCTGCTCATCACAAGATGTCTAGGAGCACAACTGGGAAACCAAACAAGTCGTAAAGGAGTTGGACCCCGAGTCTCTTCTTCCACAGTAGACTGGCAAGAGAAGGAGAGAAACCTCGAAGTCACCATCTGCATGTCGCCAGCCTGGAGGGCTTCACACTTGGCCACAGGGGTGAGTCGTTGCACTGACAGCAGACACGGCGGGTGTGGAAAGTCTCTCTAAGACGCACCAGCGGCTCAGTGCTCACCCGGAGCACAGGCATAGCTTTCTCCGAGGAAGAAAAAAAGGCCAAACTGACCGTGAAGCTGGCTTCATTTTTCTCCTGAGTAACTGTGTGCAGGACTCTGAAAACCACTTCATTCCACGGCGAGGCCTGCTGTGCTGAGCGCTGCAGAGGCTGGTGAGGCAGACTCTTCCTGGAAGGGGTGAAATACACGGTACAGTTCAGCAGCAGGAGAAACAGTGTTGTTTCTGAAGACATTAGTCCGTGCTCGGGCTGTTTTGATTTACTGTTAATCTGGGGAGTCTGGCTTCTCCTGGAAAAACATGGAATGTGCGTTTTTAAATAATTGCAATCAAAATCTTGCTCTGATAAGGACTTTCTGATTTCCTGGACTTTGGACAGCAGCCATTTGGGGTCAGGAGATGTGTGCGTTAGACATTTCAGTCGTGTCTGACTCTTTGCAACCCCATGGACTGCAGCCCGCCAGGCGCTTCTGTCTATGGGATTTCCCAGGCAAGAATACTAGAGTGGGTTGCCATTTCTTCCTCCAGGGGATCTTCCCAACCCAGGGATCGAACAGGTGTCTCTTGCATCTCTTCCATTGGCAGGAGGATTCTTTTACCACTAGCACCACCTGGGTCAGGAGATAGTCACCCTGTAAGACATGTTCTTGAATGTTCTTTCCAGCCCATTCCCCCAGGCTCTTGTCAAGAGCAGAGTGGTGCTGCCTCCCACCCCCAGATTTCTTCATCATCTTTAAAGGCTTCCTGGGGTCTGGTGGAGGAAGACAGGTGCTGGGACAGGGAGCTTGCATGGACCACAGGGCAGGTCTCAGAGCCTGCCTTCCTGGTGGTGGCTCTGCTCTGACTTCCAGTAGTTGGAGGGAACAAGGGGATAGACAGTCAGGAGGTGTTCTATGAAACACATAGAACACATCTGTGTTTTATGAAAATTGACCTAGGACTCCTTACAAAGCTGGTCTGCCTTCCCTTCCTTCTTGAGGTCAGAATTGATAAAACAGGTTATTGAATCATCCTCGTGATGGGGCTCAGGGTGTTGGAACCTATCCAGAGGCCCAGAGGTGAACTGAGGCAGGATGCATATTTGGTTTTGAGCAACGGATGCTGTGACCTGGGCTCTGCAGATGGAGGGGATGTCAATTAGCAGGGGCTGTGGGTTTTCAGGCTGAGTTGTTTGGGGGAGTAAAGGGAGACGGAAGAACCCATATTTTAAAATGTGAACGCGAGGAGAGGAAACAGATGAAGAAAAGAATTTTGGTGTTTTTTTTTTTTTTTTTCCATTTTGCCTTACAAGTTAATTTTGGGGAAAAAAGCCTTTGAAAAGCTGCCAGCACTGAAACAGTGAGAGTTCAGAAGTTATAGAGTCCTACTCTGGTTTCAAATCAGGTACTTAACGCTCCTTTCTCATCATTCAGCACGGAGACATAGCCCCCAAAGGTCTCCAGAATTTGATTTCATTCTCCATTTCAGGGAGAAAAAGCATGGTGAACAGCCTGAACCTAGTTTCCCCGGCAGCGACAAATTCTCAGGAAACCAGCGCACGGGAACTGGATTTCTTAAAGCTGTTTTCGGAGGGGCCGTGTGTCTCCATGGTGGTGTTGAGGAGCTGCCCCTGATGTGGGCTTCTGGGAGGGGGCATGGGGGGAGCTGCAAATTGGATTCGAATATAATTGATATTTAAGTCTCTCTCTGGAAACTTAAACGTTGATAGTTTACATCTCTGCTTAATAGCATATTAAATCATTTTATAACTCTTAACAACTGTTTAATCTTTTCATTGTTGAAAAATGAGGTAGTTGATCTAGGCCATGTCAGAATATGCCAGGAAAAACTTATTTAAATGTACCCACCCACCCCCCCACCATGACACCCAGAGGATTCGAGGGACCCATCTGTGTGTTGGGGGGCCCGCCTCTATGACATTGGGGTCTCACTCTGGATGGGGTCAGACAGGAGGGTTCCTCAGTGGGTGGGGGCTGGGGGAAGCCAGTGAGGGGAGGAGGGAAAGGCTGGAGCCTGGGATTTGGCCCTTAGGCTATGGCGTGGCTGCCATCTAGGCTTTTGGCTGCTAATGGGGTATTGTTGAAAAGACGCTTTTCTGGCCGACAGCGCATTCTGTGATCTCTCCCTGTGTTCAGCAAGGTTGTTTGTGCACCATTGTAATTAGAGTGCTCGTGGCTGGGAGAGAGAGGGGTGGGGGGCAGAGAGAGAGAACAAGAAGAAGAGAGAGAAAGTGTTCTGTTTTTCCAAAAACAAGTATGCCTTCTCCTTGGGAATGACACCAAAGAATACCTTCTAAATGAAGTATGTTTTCCTTCAGAGATTACAGCATCAGTTGATCAAAGTCCCTTGGAAATGGCTTTTGGCAACTCCGAGGTTCTCTGCAACTCTTCTTTGACTCGGGCAGGGCGGCCCTGGGCAGGGAGCAGCAGCCATCTTGCCTTTAGAGGCTGAGGAGCCCCAGGGTGGGGATGGACAGGTGTCCTGCGTGTCTGTTGACCGCCCTGCAGACACTCGCGGTCTCATGTTGGTTTGGGGTTGGTTTGGTTGGAAATGGTTCTGTGTCTCGGGAAAATTGATTGTGGTGCTCGAGCTGGCTCCCTCTGTCCACGTAACGCAATACAGGCATCTTCTAAACTTAAACAAGGCTCTGGCAATCCTGGTGAAATGTATTGTCGTCAGCTCCATGTCCTGACGTCCTCTGTAGGGTTGAGGAATGTTTGGACCTCGGCCCCCGAGCCCTTTCTGGTTTAAGTTTAATGAAAGTGTGGGCAATCCAAACGTCTACCTGGCAGCAGGGGAGAGACCCTTCACGTTAATTATTGCTAAGCTCAGCTGTCTCCTTCCAAGTCCTATATACAGCCCTACACATTTGTATACATTTTATATGGTCTATTTCCATTATAAATTGCCCATAAATTAAATACAGATTTTCCTGGGAACATCTTAAAAAAAGGAAAGGATCCGAGTGATCCATGTTTCTGGTATTGGAGGTGACATGGATGCGAGGGGGGGCGGGCGGGCCCGAGCGCGGACTCCCCAACATGAAGGTCACGCGTCTGGGTTAAGGCAACCTGAGTGGTGTGTGAACCGAGTGCAGCGTGCCTTGTCTCCATCGTTCGTGGTGTGAGCTGCGCGCCATGATTTAAAGAAGGATGGAGACTGACTGATTGACCTAGACAGACTGGAGGGGGTCCCGCAGGGGGACAGGACAGTGAGGGATGTGGGCTCCATCTCTTCTCCAAGGAGGGGGCTGGTTTGGTTGTGCTGTTCGCTAGGAGAACATTCTCGGTATGGTGTGGTGGTGCCCTGGGAATCGTCTTCATTGTGAGGTGTGTCGGCAGCATAATCTGTTGTTAATAAAAAAGTGCTAATGGACTTTATTTGAGGTTCATCTCTGAGACTGTCTCAAATCCCTGCATTCCAGTTCCTTTTTTTCTTTTATTTTTTTAAGGTAGCAAGTAGGTCTCTCTCTTTCTCAAAAGAGTGTGTGTGTGTGTTTAAATTTTATATATTTATTTGGCTGCACTGGGTCTTAGTTATTGAATGTGGGATCTAGTTCTCTGACCAGGGAGTGAACATGGGCCCCTTGCATTGAGAGCGCAGAGTCTTAGCCACTGGACTTCCAGGGAAGTCTCTCCTCATTCCTTGTCTTGCTTTTCTTAAGGTAGTAACTAGGTGTCTCTCTTTTTTAAAAAATATTTTTATTTATTTGGCTGCACAGGCCTTAGTCGCAGGACCTCCCATCTTTGTTGGGGCATGAAAGATCTTTACTTGCAGCATATGGGATCTGGTTCCCTGACCAGGGATCGAACCCTGGCCCCCTGCATTGGGAACTTGGAGTCTGGACCACCAGGGAAGTCTCTCCCAGCTCCTTGTTGAGTGGATAGCCAACAGTGGCTTTCTCCCCAGGCTGCACCGAATGCTGAAGCCCATCTGTGCCCCAGTCTTTGCAGCCTCAGCCTTTTGCCAAGTGACTTGCCTGCTCCCTCCCTGCTTTTAGGTCCTACTCAGTGTGACCTTGGCCTTCTTGACCGTTTTAGCTAAAACCTTATTCTGAGTACTAACCTCCCTTCTTGCTTTATCTTTTGGCTTATCTCTATTGGACGTACTATGTATTTTATGTATTGTTATTACAAACAATAATAAATCTAGGGTCTATGGCGCAGGAAGTCTTGTCTCTTTCATATTCTCTTCTGCTCCAGTGCCTAGCACCTAGTAGATGCTCAGTAAAATCGGTTGCATGACTGCCTAAGTGAATGCCCATGGAGTTACATTTGGAGATCATCAGTTACAAGTAAAGGAGGAAAAAAAATGTGGCAAAAATCTGCTTTGAGAGATTAGGTGTGAGCCAGTTAGCAGAAATTGTGAAAAGAAATTATGAGAATAATAAAAAAATAGCTTTCAAAAAATATGAATTTCAACCAAGAAATGAGCAGACTTCAAGGGACATGCATGCCCTTGGCAGAGTACTGAAGGTGAGTGAGGATGGTCACTGATCAGGCAGGCTGCAGAGAGGACTCTGCTGGGGTGGGGAGAAGTTCACCGTCACACGGATGCTTTTCTCCTTTTCTCTGCGATTCTACTTAAGGACATAAAATGTACTATCCTGAGGTCTCCTAACATTCTTTATCCTAGCCTTCTGGGTGCTTTGGGGGGCTCAAATGACTCTGGGACTTGTCCCAGATCACGGGACTCTGGCTGGGCCAGGTCCACGTGGCACAGGTTTCTTGCTCAGAATGCGAGCCCCTTGGCCACTGTCATCCTGCCATAGCTGGGGTCCCCCTCCCTGCAAGTCCAGCAGGTGGTCTGGCCCTGGTAGTCTCTGGCTGCCTTCCAAATAGCTTGCAGGGCTGTTTTCCTAGGCCCCAAAGGTGCCACAAGTTCATTTGTCCCTAAATCAGGGGCTCGTTCCTTTATTTTTCATTCAAGCTGCCAATTTGTGTCTTACCCTCTCCTGGAGTCTGTTCTGACTGTCACCCCCCCAGCCCCCAAGCGTCAGACCTTTCTCCCTCCTCTCCCCATGTCCCTCTAGCCCTAGCTCAGACCCTCTCTTGTGAGCCCTGCATGGAGGTAAGAGGACCTGGGATGCTGAGCTGAGAGCAGAGGGGCCTGTCGGAGGGTAAGCTATTGAATGCCAGAACCCACACGGCACAGGAGGGACCCTGTTTCCCATCTCCCTTCCCATCTTTCTTTTTTAAAAAAAATTAATTCATTTATCTATTTGGCTATTCTGGGTCTTACATGTGTGGGGTACATGCTCAGCTATGTCTGACTCTTTGTGACCCCATGGACTGTAGCCCACCAGGCTCCTCTGTCCAGGGGGTTCTCCAAGCAAGAATACTGGAGTGGGTTCCCATTTCCTCCTAAAGGGGGTCTTCCTGACCCGTGGATCAAACCTCCATCTCTTGCGTCTCCTGCATTGGCAGGTGGATTCTTGGCCACTGTGCCACCTGGGAAGTGGGTTTGCTAATTAATGAGAACGTATTGTGCAGCACAGGGAGCTCTACTCAGTACTCTGTGGTGATCTAAATGGGAAGGAAATTCAAAGAGGAGGGAATATATATATATATATATATATATGCGCATATGTGTTGTGCTGTGCTCAGTCACTTCAGTCATGTCCAGCTCTTTGCAACCCCATGGACTGTAGCCTGCCATCTGTCCACAGGATTCTCCAGGCAAGAATACTGGAGTGAGTTGCCATGCCCTTCTACGGGAGATCTTCCTGACCAAGGGATCGAACTTGAGTGTCTTGGGTCTCCTGCACTGGCAGGCAGATTCTTTACCACTGTGCCGCCTGGGAAGCCCATGTATGCATAGAACTGATTCACTTTGCCATATAGCGGAAACTAATACAACATTGTAAAGCAATTGTACTCCAATAAAAATAAAAAATAAATTAAAGTTAAAAAAGTTTTTATTTATTTATTTCTTTGGCTACACCGGGGCTTAGTTGCTACATACGGGATCTTTTTAGTTGCAGCATCTGAACTCTTAGTTGGGGCATGTGGGATCTAGTTCCCTGACCAGGGATTGTACCTGACCCACCGCATTGGGAGCTTGGAGTCTTGGCCCCTGGACCACCAGGGAAGTGCCCCTCTCACTTTCTTTAGGATCTCTGTGCCTCAGGGTTTGTGTGGGACTCAGGAATAGACAGGAGGCACTTTGAGTCTCCCAGCTCCGGAATGTGTAGCAAGTGCCCTCTTGAGGGACTGGTGACCTCAGGTGATCAGAGGGCCTGGGCTCCTTTACAGAGGAGCCGAGTGACCACATACAGGCTTCTTGATCTCTCTCCCTACAGTTTCTGCATCTGTTCAGTTCTTCAGTTCAGTGGCTCAGTCGTATCCAACTCTTTGTGACCCAATGGACTGCAGCACACCAGGCCTCCCTGTCCATCACTGACTCCTGGAGTTTACCCAAACTCATGTCCATTGAGTTGGTGATGCCATCCAACCATCTCATCCCCTGTCATCCCCTTTTCCTCCAGCCTTCAATCTTTCCCAGCATCAGGGTCTTTTCAAATGAGTCAGCTCTTCGCATCAGGTGGCCAAAGTATTGGAGTTTCAGTTTCAACATCAGTCCTTCCAGTGAACACCCAGGACTGATCTGCTTTAGGATGGACTGGTTGGATCTGTAGGGGAGACTTAGATTCTCATGAGATGGTTATTTCAGTATTTATGGGTTTTTTTCTTTTCGTTGTATAAATTTCTGGGCTATTTGACTTTGGAGTTGGTGATGGACAGGGAGGCCTGGTGTGCTGTAGTCCATGGGGTCGCAAAGAGTCGGACATGACTGAGCGACTGAGCTGAACTGAACTGACTAATATAACTCTATATAGGCATCTCTTTCATTTTAATAATAAAACAGATATCTGGAAAAAGTTTATGAAATGCCACAGGAGGGTGCCAGTCTCTGCTCTAGTGAAGGTGTTAAATAGCTCTGGGAACCCTGTGCTTCTGCCCAAGTCCTTGTTCTGAGACCATGACACCCAGTCCTTCATAAGACTGGAGCAGCCCCCCTGGGCTGGGGCCTTAAGCACGTGCACCAGGGAAGGCTCTCTGTTCCAGCCTAGGACCCAGGGGGCGGTTGGGGAAGGACCAGGAGACCCTGTGCTTTATGGCCTGAGGTGAGGGATGAAGTCTTCCCCACTTGGGCTTCATAAATTATGCTGTGGGGTCCATTAGAGCTGGGTGGGGAGCAAGAGAGGGATTTTATGGGTGATTTACACATGGCCTTTGTCCGAGATCCCACACATTGCCAGCTGGACAGCGGCTTCTGGCAGATTCCATGGTGAAACCCTGGACTGGGGTGGCCCCCACGGTGTGAAATCGTACCACATGACCTGTGGCTGAGCAGAGGGGCCCCAGGGACCCCACAAGGAGGCTGACTCCTCAGAAAAGCCGGGAAGGAGGTAAAGTCACACAGCCCCCATCTCCCGCTCTGTTCCCAGGAGGACTTGGAACTCAGTCCCCAGGGCTGAAGTGACTTGTCCCACTCGAAGAGTCCTCTCAGGATCAATCATGGTTCTGGAGACAGCAGTGCCTCTGAGATCATATAACCCAGTTTTGGATTTTACTGTGGAAGAAAATATCTTGGAGAGACAAGGTGGTGGTAGCCAGGGGCACGCAGTAGGTCAGCGAGGGGGCTGAGACCGGACCTCTTTCTCTCACCTCAGGCTGCATCTTTGGACCAAAGAGAAGGGTGGCCAGGTGTGGGCAATGTCCCCTGAGTTGTGGGGAAACGGTCTTCCTGTGTGTGTAAGGCTCCCGAGCTGTTGATGGCCTTCCCAGTCTGGGATTTCCCTTCCTCCTCCCCAGCACTGAGTCCCGAGCTGCTGAAGTACCTCAGTGCATCCCTGGAGAATGCCTGGCGCTGCCCAGGTGTTGCCAGACAGCTCAGCCTTGGCGGCCTCTTTCCCTGTGTGGGTCTGAGACAGTGATTCATCCTCCTTACTGTGGATGGCAGTGGCCTTAGGGAGGCAGGGGGTCTAGACCTCATGCCTGCACCTCTGGGGCCACTGCAGGGCTGAGCTCATAGCTCCAGCTCTCCCAGCATCCAATCTGACTCCGGGTGCAGGGCAAGGTCTGGCCCTAGAGGATGCACGTGCCCTGCTCACTGGCTGTAAGGCCCATTGGGCTTCTCCAGGAGCTGCTGGTTTCCTGGGGATGTTTTAGGAATGAGGTGCAGTGTGACTCAGTCTCAGAGGCTTGGAGACCCCATATGAGGCTCTCATTCCTGCTTGCCTCTGTCCTGAGGCCTCCCCACTTGGTGGGTATCTCTTCTTTGAAGGGCCTCATGCCATCACTGCCTTGAAAGTTTTCCTAAGTTTTGAACGTATTTTCAGTCTTCCCTGGGCTCCTGAATTATATGGCCTGTCATGTCCCCCGCTCCTGGTATTCGGTCTCTCCCACTCTTCATCCAGCTGAGATGGGTGACTAAGGAGAGCTGGCAAGAGGGCAGAGCAGAGGGCACTTCTGGGTGGTGGGGGGTAGTTGCTGGCTGGGATGGAACAGGGCAGGATTGACCTTCAGACCATGAACTTGGTAGAGGTCTTCTTGGTAGCCTGCCAGGCCCTGCCTTCTGTGGCTTTTCTCCTTATGTTCTCCATTCTCTCTACATTCTTCTAATTTCTGATTCTCCATCCAAAATTCTTATTTTGAGTTTTGAGAATAGGTTTTATGAGGTTGGCTGCTGTAGTAGTCAGGCGAGGCAAGGTTAGGTTCCAAAGCAACCTGGAAATCCCAGTGGTTTCATCTTCTTGTTGTTCAGTTGTTAAGTCATGTCTAATTCTTTGTGAGCCCATAGACTGCAGCACGCCAGGCTCCCCTGTCCTTCACTGTCTCCTGGAATTTACTAAGATTCATGTCCATTGAGTCAGTGACGCTATCTAGCCATCTCGTCCTCTGTTGCCCCCTTGTCCTTTGGCCTTCAATCTTTCCCAGCATCAGAATCTTTTCCAATGAGTTGGCTCTTTGCATCAGGTAGCTGAAGCTTCAGCTTCAGCATCAGTCCTTCTAATGAATATTCAGGGCTGATTTCCTTTAGGATTGACTAGTTTGATCTCCTTGCAGTTCAAGGGACTCTGAAGAGAATTCTCCAGCACCACAGTTCGAAAGCATCAATTCCTTGGCTCTCAGTGTTTTATTTCTTGTTCATGCCCCTTGTCTGTCACAGATCTGGGAAAGAGACTGCTCCTCACAGAGTCATTCAAGGTTCTAAGCCGCTGGAAGCCCTTTCACTTGGATCTAGATTGTCTGGAGCACAGTCTCAATGAGATGGTAGGAGAAGGGGACGAAGGCAGTTCCCCTAACTGCTCCTTATGCATTAGGTTGGAAGTGACACTCATCACCTCTGTTCATAGCCCATTGGCTAGAATTAGTTGTGAGGCCCCATCTAACTGTGAGAGGGTCTTCTACTTCCAGGAAGAAGAAAAGAAACACATCTTGGTGAGCAGTGGATGTGCCTAGTGAAGTGGCCCCCGAAACTGGTTGAATAGGTGAGTATGTGGAAGGAAGGAAAAGCCACCCCCCGTGCCACTCTTCATCTAGGGAGAGTTTTGTTTACTCTTAACCTGGGGGCATTTCAGGTGTTTACCGATGACTTTCTAAATGCAATACAGCTTCCCTGGTAGCTCAGCTGGTAAAGAATCCACCTGCAATGTAGGCTACCCAGGTTTGATTCCTGGGTTGAGAAGATCCTCTGGAGAAGGGATAGGCTATCCACTCCAGTATTCTTGGGCTTCCCTGGTGGCTCAGCTGGTAAAGAGTCCACCTGCAATGTGGGAGACCTGGGATCCCTCCCTGGGTTTGTAAGGATCCCCTGGAGGATGAAATGGCTACCCACTCCAGTATTCTGGCCTGGAGAATTCCATGGACTGTATAGTCCATGGAGTCACAAAGAGTAAGACACAACTGAGCAACTTTCACACATAGGCAACACAGACTTGGCAGCTTTGATAATTCCCTTGCTATGTGATAGGCATGATAGTCCAGGCTTGTCTTTTATATTTCCTGTCCCAGACCCAGAATTAGCCATTTTTCCTAGAAATCTTGATGTCTTTTCCAGTCCTGTGGCCACTGCTAAGTTTTCCAAATTTGCTGGTATATTGAGTGCAGCACTTTCACAGCGTCATCTTTCAGGACTTGAAATAGCTCAACTGGAATTCCATCACCTCCACTAGCTTTGTTTGTAGTGATGCTTCATAAGGCCCACTTGACTTCACATTCCAGGATGTCTGGCTCTGGAAAAAGTCAGTTTTCATTCCAATCCCAAAGAAAGGCAATGCCAAAGAATGCTCAAACTACCGCACAATTGCACTCATCTCAAATGCTAGTAAAATAATGCTTAAAATTCTCCAAGCCAGGCTTCAGCAATACGTGAACTGTGGACTTCCAGAGGTTCAAGCTGGTTTTAGAAAAGGCAGAGGAACCAGATATCAAATTGCCAACATCTGCTGGATCATCAAAAAAGCGAGAGAGTTCCAGAAAAAACATCTATTTCTGCTTTATTGACTATGCCAAAGCCTTTGACTGTGTGGATCACAATAAACTGGAAAATTCTGAAAGAGATGGAATACCAGACCACCTGACCTGCCTCTTGAGAAACCTGTATGCACGTCAGGAAGCAACCGTTAGAACTGGACATGGAACCACAGACTGGTTCCAAATAGGAAAAGGAGGATGTCAAGGCTGTATATTGTCACCTTGCTTATTTAACTTACATGCAGAGTGCATCATGAGAAATGCTGGGCTGGAAGAAGCACAAGCTGGAATCAAGATTGCCAGGAGAAATATCAATAACCTCAGATATGCAGATGACACCACCCTTATGGCAGAAAGTAAAGAAGAACTAAAGAGCCTTTTGATGAAAGTGAAAGAGGAGAGTGAAAAAGTTGGCTTAAAGCTCAACATTCAAAAAACTAGCATCCGGTCCCATCACTTCATGGTAGATAGATGGGGAAACAGTGGAAACAGTGGCTGACTTTATTTTTTTGGGCTCCAAAATCACTGCAGATGGTGATTTCAGCCATGAAATTAAAAGACACTTACTCCTTGGAAGGAAAGTTATGGCCAACCTAGAAAGCATATTAAAAAGCATAGACATTACTTTGCCAACAAAGGTCCATCTAGTCAAGGCTATGGTTTTCCCAGTGGTCATGTATGGATGTGAGAGTTGGACTATGAAGAATTGATGCTTTTGAACAGTGGTGTTGGAGAAGACTCTTGAGAGTCCCTTGAACTGCAAGGAGATCCAACCAGTCTGTCCTAAAGGAGATCAGTCCTGGGTGTTCATTGGAAGGACTGAAGTTGAAGCTGAAACTCCAATACTTTGGCCACCTGATGCTAAGAGCTGACTCATTGGAAAAGACCCTGATTCTGAAAGACTGAGGGCAGGAGACGAAGGGGACGACAGAGGATGACATGTTTGGATGGCATCATCGACTTGATGGACATGGGTTTGGGTGGACTCCGGGAGTTGGTGATGGACAGAGAGGCCTGGCGTGCTGCGGTTCATGGGGTTGCAAAGAGTCAGACACGACTGAGTGACTGAACTGAACTGAGCTGAACTTGATGTCTTTTAATGGAAATGATTTTTTGAGATGACAATCTTGGTGATAAAGATGCTTATGGATATTTAGCCTGATGTCTTAACATTATGTTCACTTTCACTTTTCTAAATGAAAAGCCCTCAGCCAGGCCCCAAATTTCCCTTGTGGTGGAAAGACTCTGCCCATTACCTGTTGCAGGATCTGGGTGTGCAGGGGAAATTCTGGGGCTGAGCAGAGTCACCATACAAGAGCTGATTAAAAAAATAAAGGATACTTAGTATCTGTAGATGAGGACAGACAGCAGATTTTAAGTTTGATACACTTAAAACAAGTATGCATGTGTGCTAAGTCGCTTCAGTTATGTCTGACTCTGCGACCCTATGGTCTGTAGCCCGCCAGGCTCCTCTGGCCATGGGATTCTCCAGGCAAGAATACTGGAGTGGGTTGCCATTTCCTCTTCCAGGGGATCTTCCCAACCCAGGGACTGAACCTGAGTCTCCAGTGTCTCCTGAATTACAGGTGGATTCTTTACTGCTGAGCCACAGGAGAAGCCCCCAAAACAAGTATAACCAGGGCAAATCTGATCCCCATCATTTGGGTGTAAGAAATGTCACACTTATTTTTCTAAATCAAGTTGGCTTGGTCCGCAGCCTCCTGGCGACTGGGATGTCCAATTTCTCTCATTTTTTGTGTCCTTTACCCCCACCCCCACCACTCCGACCCCCGCATCTGACCCCCTCCTCCTCTTCGCTCTTCCTTTACTTCTGCAGGGGTGAATGAGGACAGGCTACAGAAAAGCAGGCTGTGGTTTCCGTTTGACCATTTCCCCCCTTGCCAGGGGCTGTGTGCTCCATTCAGGGCAGTGAAGCCCCCCTGTGCTACATGCAGAATGGGGGTCCCACTGCCGCCCAGGAGATGATGATGTTTAGTGCTCAGTGTCATGAAGTAGACACCATAGCCTACAGCCAAGGTCATCCTGTCCTGCAGTCCTGAGCCTCTTCATTCTTGACCAGTGGTCTGAACCCCTTATCTGTGGAACATGCTGGCTCCTGGCCATATGGCCACTCGAATCAGGCGCTTGCCTGCCTGCCTGCCTATCTCCACCGACACTCAGCGGCACTAGCCATCAGCCACAATATATCCAGAAGATTTAAGTGTGAGTTACCTCATTTTGTTCGCATTTCCATGGCCAAAGCCCATCGCAGACAAAACACCAATAAAAGCCCAGGCCCGGAGAACACAGGGCCATAGCGCAGATGAACAGGGTTGATCTCATGGCCCAAAACTTGAGTCTTTTTTTCCCCCTTTTTTGGCAAAAGAGAAAATGAAATAAGTTTGAAAACAATGTACAGTCTACATTTGATGGCTGTAGAACGCGTATGGCCTTCAGCTGCTTCCAGCAAATTATTCATGATCTATTTGCGCATTAGCTAGACGCTGACACCATGTCTCCTCCTGACACTGACTCAGCCCCGCTGGGGCCCTGCCTGGGGCCTTCTGGTCTGGGGCCTTGAAAAATTCCATACCTGAGCCAGGTAACTCCCCTAGGATCGCCTCTGAGCTCGAGTTCATAGACAAACGCAGGAACATGAGGCATTTACAGGGTCTTGTGGTGGCCCTGAAACTGGGCTTGGTGACGTGGGGGCCATCAGTGTGACCTGGGGACAAGCTAGCACAGGTACCTGTGCAGGTCCCAGATGCTCTGGTCAAGCCTGGATTGTGTGTGCTTTCTCTCTGTGAAAAACAAACCAACAAACAAAACACATCTATTTGCATTGCTAATGATTCACAAGAATCACCTCTCAGTTTCAATATCCCTGGGTACCTTTTCCTCTAAAGTAGTGCTGAAATTTGGGTGAATTGCTTGAAAAGAACTCTGACTAGACAGAGACTAGACAGACCATTATATCCCATTCAGTGGCTTTTGCCAATTCCCTTCACTCTTTGGGCCCTGGTTTTATTTTCTCTTCTAAAAAGCAGGAAGCATCCAAAAAAAAAATTTTTTTTTAAAAGATCTATGAGAACCTTTCTTCCAAAAAAGCCCCACGTATAGGATAGATAAACTTGGATTTGTGTTTTGCTGGGGAGAGCAGGGGGGTCAATTGCAGGGCCCTACTTTGCCCCCAGCACTCTTTAAAGGACTCTTTGCATCCACAGGGCTCCATAAAGCATAGTTTGAAAACCCCAAGGGTGGGTCACGTGTAAGGACATGGCGATATATGATGTTCTGATTCTTAGACCACCCTTACCTTGACAAACCAAACCAAAATGGCTACAGAGCTTCTATAAGCCTCAAGAATTAAGGCAGAGATGATGAGGCGGCCTGTGTTTTCATGCAAGCTTCCTCTTCCTCCTCTGAGTTTTGAAGCCCTTTTTGTGAACTCCCAGGCTCCTCCACTTCCTGGGCTTGGACGATACTCGACCCCAGGGTTCCATCTCTCTCACCATCCCTGGCATGTCTAAGTGGCAGGTCTTAGAATCCAGAGAGAGATGGCCCATTTTGGCCATGGTAAGTTTCCAGACAAAGTGACTTTCCTCATCCTGGTAAAGCTGCCTTCCTCCACCCCATTTAGCCTGGTGAAGACCAGTCAAGGGAAATTTCTGCTTGTTAATGGTGTGGAGACTGAGCCGACAGAGATGTGTGTGTCCTGGGAGGCTCAGCCCGGAATGCTTCACAGCAGGTGCCAATCACAGGTAGCCCCCACATCAGGCGGCCTAGTTCCCTTACTGGGTCAGTACCATAGATCTTGCTCTGCTAGGCTCATGTTGCAAGTGAGTTTCCAATTTCTGGGTTGGGGAGGGAGGCCTGGCATTTTAGCTTGGGCTTTCCTGGCTGCGGACGGGTGGCTAAGTTGTTGGACACACCTGGCCTAGGAAGTATCCTTTTGGGGCCTGTAAAAGCAGCCAGCTTCTCCCTGTGTGATGTTTGTGGTTATCCATCAGTGCCCTGAAATTCTTATGGAGCTAGACTCTAATCCTCTGATGCCTTGAAGACACCTAGGTCTGGAAAGGACCTTAAAGCCACCCCTCTCCTCTCTGAGTCACTGGAGAAATTCCTAGTGTGATCTTTGGTGGGTGGTCATCTTCTGCTATGATCTATCTTGGAGGTGGCCTTTCAAGAGGGCTCATTATACTCTGAGATGAGAAAATAGACAGGAAGCTTTCTGTAAGGATTTCTCTATGGAAAAGTAGTATAGATGCAGCAGGTATGACAGTTCCATGACTTCCCAGTAGGCTGTAGCTATCCCTGTGGTCTGGTTCTGCCTTCTGGGGCCATGAAGCTTATGTGCTCCTCCAGCCCAGGGAAGTCCTACAGGATCCTCCAATGACAAGAAGCCACACATGGGGCTTTGAGACCCTGTGAATAAGGTTTCTCTCCTTCTCAGGGATGGCCACCAAAGCCACCAAATGAGGAGAGGTCTCCCTTCTTGGTACTGCTGATGTGATGGATTGGAGCTCAAGGGGAAGGGTGGTGCAGGATTTGAAGTCTAGCTGGAGGGAAAGGGTCCTCCTGCTCCCCCAGGAATCTTGGGCTTCAGGTGGCCCTGACCCCGTTATGGGTTGCGCCAATGTGCTCCCATCCACTGGGGCAGCCTTCTCAGCTTGGGCCAGGTCTCCTGACCTTGGGCCAGGTCAAATGGTCAGGAAGCCACCAAGGCAGTGCTCAGAGTAGTGGAAGAAGGGAGAAGCAGGAAGGGGCAGGGCTCGGCATTTATGAAGCACTTACTGCATGCTGGATTTTTCCATTTAGTGTCCCACTGAGCACTCACTTAACTCTGTGGGCTGCTGGGGTTCTTACTTCACCAGCAAGGATGCTGGTCTTGGAGACACTGGTGTTGACCATTGGCCCACTGTGGGGTCTGGGTTGAACTCAGGACCTCCTGTCTCTGAAGCCTGTCTTCTCAGTTGTTGGAATAGCCTGGTTTCACAGCCTGGCTCTGCACTGCTTTGGACAGGACTGTCTTCTCCTCTGGCCTCAGTTTCCCATTTGGAAAATGAAGTATTGGCCTCTATCTCTTTCCATCATCTGTGAAGGCCGTTAACACTGGGATATTCCCAAAACTGAGCATAGCTGGGAATTTCTTTAGGGAAGCACCAAGCCCATCTGATGGGAAAACAGCATGTTCTAGAACTTTCTGGTCTTGGAAACAGAACAGTCAGTTTCTGGGTTTGACTCTTTCCTCTGTCACCATTGGTGTGCTTCCCAATCATTAAATGTGTCCCCTCCCTAAGCTGGGGGATAGGGCATCTTGTCCCTGGGGAATACCCTGCTTGGTTCATCCTTTGCACCCACAGTGAGTCTCCTGGTTGGTTATAGACTGAGCCCCAGGGAGTCCTGGGGAGTCCTCCCCATGCCAGGCGGGGCCCCAGGACAGATCTGATGAGCTGCTTTGCAGCCTGTAAGTGTGAAGCCTCGACAGCTGGGGGGCAGGCACCCTTGGTTGGGTAAGAAGACACGTTTAGGTCAGGCTCTACTCAGAAGTCAGGGAACACGCCTCCAACTTTCAGGAAAGGACGTTCCATGGAGGATCCTTTGGTGGGAAAATGCATCTGGTGCTAGACTGTGGATGGATTTATGCCTTTGCTGGCTTTAGGATCATGCTTAGAAAAAGCCACCAAGTGAGAGAGGAGCCCTCAAACTGTTTAGTGCTCCCTCTTTGACTTCCCAGAGTTCTTTCCTGATCTCCAACAGCCAACTCCAGAAGGAACTTGCTGGCGCTCTCAGGAGACATTTCTTCGTCTCTGTGTATATCTGAGGGCTTCGGAGTTTAATGGGTACGTGTTTGTTGCCACAGACACACACCTGGGGCACAGGTGCTGGCTGCAAGACTCCATCACAGATCACAGCACAGGATCTCAGTGAACAAACCCCATCCTGCAGGCAGTTGTGGGGAGCAGACACATGTATTCTAGCTCTTCATCTGGACTGGAGAGTGATCTCTTGGCATAGCTAAAGTGGCTTTTCCTGATGATGGTCTTCTTGGGAGTGTGTGTGTGTGTGTATAGCAAGAGTCCGTGCATGGGATCAACACCCAGTGTGCAGGGACTTTGGGAGTCAGTGAGGTCCCAGCTGCCAGTACAGAGCTCACTAGGCTTGTCCCTCCAGCAGGCAGGGACTGTGACCTTTGTGAGTATGAACCAGTGTGAGGAGAGATGACACCCACGGGGGCTGGCTGTGTGTGGTATTGTCCATGGTGTCATCCATGCTTATGGTCACATGTGTCCATCAAACCTGTGCCCTGTCTTGAGACTTCCATTCAGAGTTTGACTTCTTGAGCCATCTTTCCCGACTCTCTGGCATGAGTGATCCTCTGCAGAGCTTCCTCCTGGCTCAGCTGGAAGGTATTTTATGCCGCAGGAGCAGCTTCCTGGGAGGCTGCACGAGGCTCCTGGCCACGGGCCAGTCCCTGGGACGGAAGGGAAGGGGCTATGAAAAGGCTCACTTGTTGGCTTTCTAGTATGCCTGAGAGGATACCAGCCTGATGAGTGAAGCTGTACTAAATCAAGACCACGTGGCCAGCTCCTCCTTGAGATTCTCCCAGTTAAAGAAATTGGAGGGCAGGAAAAAGTGTTGGCAATCAGCCCCGAAGCTTCTCTCATATCCCTGTTCCTTTTGCTCTTCAGCCCCCAAATCTAAAAGAATCATGTGGTTTATTTTGAAAACAGAAACTTCCCTGGACCCCCAAATCTCCAGGGCCAAGACCATCTCTTCCTAACATTCATGTCTAGCCTGGGAGCAGAATGCAGCCCTGGTGCGTGTGAGCACTGGAGATTGGTGTCAGGAGGACTGGGGTCGGGGGAGAGGAAAGAAGGGGATCTTTCATGTTTATAGTGGTCAGATGGTGAAGGAAAATCTGGTGCGTGTGTGCTTGGCATTGGAAGGGCAAACTTAAGCCTGACAAGAGGAGAGGCTGGCTCGGTGTTATCAGGGAAACAGTCCCGGGATGTTCCACTTTCGAGGTTCCTGCTCACAGTTTCAGCTTCTTTCTGTTGAGCAGTCTGAGATTTGGAGGTTGGGTTGGGGCTTGGTTTAAAGAAGAGAAGTCTTACAGAAGGAAGTGAGAGGGAAGCTCTAAGGTTACAGAAATGGAAAAGGGAGTTCTGGAATGATGGAGAGAAATCAAAAGTCTAAACGAGCAGGGAGGGTCATTTGCTTATTGCAGGATCTTGGCATCACAGGGTTGACCGATGTGGGTGTGTGTCAGGAAGTACTTGGATCAAGCCTGGGGCAAAAGGGCTAAGTTTCAACTCCATAAAACGGCCATTTTCTGAGTTGAGGAAGGCTGAGTATTCCGGGTGTCTGTTCTGTGGCAGTTTCCATCTAGGGGAGCCTGGGAACCTGGGGTTCTTGTTGAGGAGATGTTGGGCTGTTAAACAGACCATGCCTTTACCTTTGTTCCAGGGTAGCTCAAATTTGACAGTGGGTGGGAAAGAACTGGCCTGTGAATTTGTGAGCATTCCTGGCTCTTTCTAAACTGTGCCCAGCCCTCTTGCAAAGGAAGTGGGTGAGCAGGGGGAGCACCCTGGAGTTTGAGTTCTGTAACTTCCTCCTCTGGTGACCATGGACACATCTCCTCCTTCCCTAGGCCACAATTTTGTTATCAGTTGATGACGGCCCTCCCTTCTTGCTCTTGGTGGGCCCCATCACCTTGTCTGCCCAGCTCCCCTTCCCCTGTTCTGCTAACAGTTCTCCCTTCTCTATGGGCTGGCCTCTCTTCCATGTTAATCGAGTGGTCCTAGTGGAGGCTGCCAACCATATTCACTCTCCTCCCACCTCTGCCCAGGATTATAACAAGATCAGTCAATTTAGCTCACTTTTCTGGCCACAGTAAGTTATAAAAGAACATGACCAAAACTGTTTCTGAACACATGCGAGGCACCTCTTGGGGAAATCGCCACCACGAAATAATTGAGTGAGTCTTGGGAGGGCAGTGCTGAGCAGCTAAGAGCCACCATCCTGTTGTTAATGTGTCCAGATGTCTGCCATGGACTGGTAAGACCTGAGATGGGTTAAGTGACAATAGGATTATATCCATTTGGCTCTTTCGTTTTCCAGGGGTAGAGATCTCAACCCAAACTACTGTAAGCAGAAGGAGAACTTATCTGCTCACTTCTCTGAAAAGAGCAGAGGTCTTGTAAAAGAAATCCTGAGAAACTTATCTGCTCACTTCTCTGAAAAGAGCAGAAGGAGAACTTATCTGCTCACTTCTCTGAAAAGAGCAGAGGTCTTGTAAAAGAAATCCTGAGAAAAATTTTGGACTTTATTCCAAGACTGATGTGGAGACATTTAAACAGTAGAATAACATGATCCAGTTTGTGTTTTGGAAAGATTGGGAATGGACTGGAGGGGCCTTTTGGGAGGCAGGAGATCAGGTAGGAGGCTGTTGCTTAGATGCAGCTGGAGGGTGGTGGTATGAGCTGGGGGAAGGGTAATATTGGTGGAGAGAAATGGAAATACACTGGACAGCTAGGTGGAAGCTTGGACTGAGTCAGTTTCAGGTTTTGGTTGGATTTAGTCAGTTCAGTTGAGTTCAGTCGCTCAGTCGTGTCTGACTCTTTGCAACCCCATGAATTGCAGCATGCCAGGCCTCCCTGTCCATCACCAACTCCCGGAGTTCACCCAAACTTATGTGCATCAAGTAGGTGATGTCATCTAGCCATCTCATCCTCTGTCGTCCCCTTCTCCTCCTGCCCCCAATCCCTCCCAGCATCAGGGTCTTTTCCAATGAGTCAGCTCTTTGCATGAGGTGGCCAAAGTATTGGAGTTTCAGCCTCAGCATCAGTCCTTCCAATGAACACCCAAGACTGATCTCCTTTAGGATGGACTGGTTGGATCTCCTTGCAGTCCAAGGGACTCGAAAGAGTCTTCTCCAACACCACAGTTCAAAAGCATCAATTCTTCACAGTCCAACTCTCACATCCATACATGACCATTGGAAAAACCATAGCCTTGACTGGGATGGAGCTTTGTTGGCAAAGTAATGTCTCTGCTTTTTAATATGCTATCTAGGTTGGTCATAACTTTCCTTCCAAGGAGTAAGTGTCTTTTAATTTCATAGCTGCAATCACCATCTGCAGTGATTTTGGAGCCCAGAAAAAGAAAGTCTGACACTGTTTCCACTGTTTCCCCATCTATTTCCCATGAAGTGATGGGACCAGATGCCATGATCTTCGTTTTCTGAATGTTGAGCTTTAAGCCAACTTTTTCACTCTCCTCTTTCACTTTCATCAAGAGGCTTTTTAGGTCCTCTTCACTTTCTGCCATAAGGGTGGTGTCATCTGCATATCTGAGGTTATTGATATTTCTCCTGGCAATCTTGATTCCAGCTTGTGCTTCTTCCAGCCCAGTGTTTCTCATTATGTACTCTGCATATGTTAAATAAGCAGGGTGATTGGGTTAGAGATGAGGAAAAAGAGTGAGTCAAAGGTGGATGCTTGGGTCCTGAAGCAGGCAAGATGCAGACACTTATCACTGAGACAGGAATCAAGGTAGCAGGACCATGTGGAGGAATGAGGATACGATGTGTATCTGGGTAGGACATCCAAGTGAAGATCTGGCTAGCTTAGTCTTATATTCTGGAGAGAGATCTTGATAGGAGATTTTGGAATTATCAACATATAAACTAATTTCCGCCATGAAGTAGGTGATACAGGCAAGAGAGAGAGAGGTCCAGTGAAAAGAGGAAAGTTTTAGATATCTTCAAGCCTTTCAGGACAGCATTTAAAGGCTGGCCAGGGGACACTATGGGGAATGAGAAGAAGCACTTGAAAATGTAGGAGGAAAAAGAGGTGGTATCATGTGTATCAATGCTACTGAGTATTTCAAGAAGAAAGGAGTGGTCAATTCTATCCATTAGGAACAAAGATTCAGAAGCAACTGTTTCACGTAGCAATTGGTGAGAATATTTTTGAGGAAGTGGTGGTGACAGAAATTAAGTTGGATGTACCAAGGAGTAAGTGGGGATGGAGGAGTAAAGATAATGTTCTTAAGACATAGGTTTAAATATCCATGAGCATCCTTATCACCAAGATTGTGATCTTGAAAAATCATTTCCATTAAAAGGAATCAAGACTTCTAGGAAAAATGGTTAATTCTGGGTCTAGGTTAGAAAATATAAAAGATGAGCCTGGACTATCTTGCCATATCACATAGCAAGGAAGTTATGAAAGCTGCTAGGTCTGTGTTAAAGGGACCCAGGAGCCAATTTGAAGATGCTTTCACTGGCAAAAGATGGGAATTCATGAGTTCATAATAATACTCAAAAACAAAACAAAACAAAAAAACCACTTGCCACCTTGAGAGGATATTAGGGAATAAATATATTAACAACTGGGTAAAGATAAGGACAGAATCAAACATTTATCCAGTCTTTTCCATAGCAGCGATACCAACATGTAACCAAGTTGTAAAAGAGGAAATGCATCTTTTACAGAAGAATTTCAGCTGCAAAAGGAAATGATAGAATTTGGGTCTAGACATTGTGCATCAATAATTGCCAACATTCAAAAAGAAAGACAACTGGACTTTAAACACTTTCTCATGAAAGAAACACCACCACCTATCATCTTGTCAAATGAATCAAATGGAGCCTGACTAAGCTCCCAGATCCAGGGGCCAAAGTACTGGAAAATGGGGGACAGAGGAAGACAGAGGAACATGTTGAACTTCACCAAGAATGTGCAGTCAGTGAGATCCAGACTGGAAGAAACTCTGCAGGTCAAATGACCAGGGTTCTTTAAGTGAAACATTGTGAGGAAAAGGAAGAGAAAGAGATCAAGGGGGAACATGTAGATAATATACATTCAAAAGATGTATCAAAACACCCATGGGCAAAACTAAACTACAGTGTCAAGGGACACAGCTATGGTGATGCAACTGCGGTGGTGGTCTAGTCGCTAAGCCATGTCCAACTCTGTGACCCCATGGACTGTAGCCCACCAGCCCCTCTGTCCATGGGATTCTCCAGGCATGAATACTGGAGTGGGTTGCCATTTTCTTCTCCAGGTGCAATTATGAAAGCACACAATAAAGTGATTACTATGAAAGTCAAAATGGTGATTGCTTTTTGGAAAAGGGAATTTATCATTGAGGTGGAGCACCTGAATGACTTCTGGGGCAGCTAGTAAAGTGCCATTTCTGTTTTTTAAGGCAAAATATTAATTTTTATTATGTAGACTGTTATAAAGAAAGTTTGAAATTCCAACAGAAAAGTGTTAGCATACATAAACTTATAATTTGCCACAAAAGAAGTACAAATGGCAAAAATTAGTAAAAGTAAAGAAAAATATTTCAGGATTGCTTTTGGCTTCTCAGATGAATGGAGACTCAGATACAGTTAAAGGTCTAGAATTTCTTGAACATCTTGATGAAGTTATTTACTTTCTGATAAACCAAAAGGAGGTCAGTCCTGGGTGTTCATTGGAAGGACTGATGTTGAAGCTGAAACTCCAATACTTTGGCCACCTGATGCGAAGAGTTGACTTATTGGAAAAGACCCTGATGCTGGGGAAGGTTGAGGGCAGGAGGAGAAGGGGATGACAGAGGATGAGATGGTTGGATGGCATCACTGACTCAATGGACATGAGTTTGGGTAAACTCCGGGAGTTGGTGATGGACAGGAAGGCCTGGCATGCTGCAGTTCATGGGGTTGCAAAGAGTCAGACACAACTGAGTGACTGAACTGAACTGACTGAATTCATTAATTTTATTTACTAACATTGGGTTTCTGTATCTGTGTTATATTTTACAGAAAGAAGGCTTAACATTTCTGACTATAACTGGGGAAATGAGTCTGAGAAGGGTTGGGGTGGTACTTCAGGTTGAAGAAGGTTGTTTTATCTTTGCTTAAACTTGGGCAGATTTAAGCATGTTTAAGTACTGATGGCAAGGAATTAACAGCAAGACAGAGGAGTTGGAGACAAGAGGATAGATAATCGATAGACTGAGACTTCTAAGAATGAAGCAGATCAGAGGAAGAACTAGTGTAAGGCTTATCTTTGAGCAAAAGAAGGACATATTTCATCTATGTGAGAGGGAAGAGGAAAGGAGGCAGATGGGACAGTTGGTAGGTTTGATGGTGAGCGTCTGGCAAAACCCCATCCACTGGCAGCTCTCTCTTCTGTGAAGGAGCAGGAAGCTTGTCTCCCTGGAGTGAGAGGTGGAAGAGTTCAGAGGCAGAATCAGAGGTTGGAGAGTAAAGATTTGAACCAGCCCTCTGGAGATATGAGAGCAGTGTCATGTTAGTTGGTAGGCAGACATACATAAATGACTCCAAAACTACGGTTAAGCTAATTTCATCCATAGGGTTTAGCTGCCTAGATTTAGGCACAGGGAATGCATTGGTCCAAATGAGCCAGGGCTACAGTTTTGTTGGGTGGGTGAAACATCAAAGGGACAAGGGTTTGATCTGAGGGTATTGGTGAGAGAGGGATTTTGGTGTTAAACCGTGACATTTCAGGTGGATTGAGGAGGTGACACATAGGAGGAGGGAAGGGAGAGAGGGAGAAAGACAAAGAAATGAGGGCAGAAGGTACCTATATGACTTGGAGGAACATACTCATATTGCAATAGTGCATGAAAATGTGTGAGCTGAAAGAATTCAAGACTATGGCTGGAAACCAGGGTGACTAGATTGGAAGTTTCAGAGGTGAAGTACAGATGAAGACAAGGTCTAGTGGGTAATGATAAGAGTGATGGGGAAGGTGGAGTTGAGATAAAGGTCACTGTTGATTTGAAGGTCAAGGGAGTTAGAAGCTGGGTGCTGGGTGCAGATGTTGAGGTCATCTAGGGACTTCGGTTGGTGGAGATAATTGTTCACCCGACACTGGAGTCTTTGACAAATGATCAGTGAGAGGGAGTTGGTAGTGGGGAGACTGCCTGCAGGTATGAGCCTGCAAAGAGCTGGGGTTTGCACAGAGTGAAGAAATATTGCTTTGGAAGAGCCTGAGGTCAAGGAAGGTGTCAGCTTCCCCTCTTGATCTTGAAGATAAGCAGCTTCCTCTGGAGGATGCAGTGGGGGGAGTAGTATTCTTAGGGAAGGAGAGCCATGTGCCCCATGACTGTTCCCAGATGACCACAACCTTGGGACCAGACACACTTAGCGCACCACAAGTCTAGCCAAGTGTGGTCAGCCCTTTGAACATCTGCCATGGATACGCTGTTCCCTGCACCTGCCTGACATCTCCTCTATGCTCTTGCCAGTGGCCAGGCCCCCCAGAAGTCCCTGCACAATGTTCCTACATGTTTGATGTCCCTGAAAGAAGAGGGAACACATAATCACGATTTAAAAATAAACAGCAGAAGACAAAGTATTTCGGTTCTTGGCTCTACCCTGAGCTGGTGAAGTCATCTCTCTGAGTGGACTCTTGCCACAGTGCACTTGGAGGCCATTGAGGTTTGGCAATGACTGGGCTTTGTCGACTAAAGGCTGGGCCTGTTCACAGATGACAACCTTCATTTCAACCCCAGTCCTGATGAGGAGGCGGGGGCTAGACCTTGAGCTGCGGAGTCCTGCCATGGGTTTTCCCCTTGCTGGTCTGACTCTCTGTCTTATCTTTTCTCCCTTTTAGGGAGGGGACAGAGCAACTCCACTGGAGACCAGAGAGGCACTTCAAGGGGGTTGCCATCCAACACAGGCCAAACATAACGCCGAGCGCTTGCTGGTTCCTAAGGATTATTCAACCAAATGCACAAAGACAGAGGGTTAGGTTCCAACGCTAGGACTAAACTTTGGAAGGTACATCACCTTTCAAAAGTGGGAGGATTGCAAAGGAATGACCATGCAGATGGCTTCCCCTATGCCTCCGTGAGAGTTTTGGGAGTTAAGGAGAAGAGACTGGGAAGGGAAAAGTACACCAGCAAGAAACACAGTGTCATCAGAAGATATTTAATCAATGTTGTATTGTTCCCGAGCTTAGATCATTGCTCCTGGAGGCATGTTGTGTTCTCTATGGGTTATTTAGGAATATATGGATCAGGTTTAATCTAAATATTTAATCTTGTAATCAAAACACCCCATAAGTTCCTACTATGTAAGTTTTATTTAACATCTAACATTTAACAAAAACATCTGCCTTGTGAAAATCAGATTAAGATTTAAAGCCAGATGACAAACTGAGAAAGATATTTGCAACATTTCCAGTAAGGTTAATAAGCTCAGTATATATAAGACTCTTAAAAAGCAAAAAAAGAAAAGAAAGAAAGGAAAACAACCAACCTAAACAAATGGACAGATAGATTGAATAGGCAATTTACAAAAAGAAGAAATGAAGAGGCCAGAATATATAAAAAGCTGTTCAACACTCCTAATGAATTAATTATTGAGATAGCATGTTTTGTTTAGTATGAAGGTAAACAGATTGCTTGAAAAAATGTAACAGTGTTAGTCAAGGCTTTGGGAAATATTTAGTTCAGAAGAGTACAAATTAGTACAACCTGTCTGTAAGGCAGTTTGACAAGTATCAGAACCTAAAATGCCCATATCCTTTGATCCATCCAATCTGCTTTTAAGAAGGAGACTGTTTCAGTGCAGAAAGTTGTATTAGACTGCACTGGAATATTCATTAATTGATGATTAATGGAGAACTGGAAAAACCTCTTAATGTCCACTATCAAGGGGCCAATTAATTGAAGTATGGCTCATACTCATACTACAAAGGATGCAGTCATTTACAAAATAAGAAAGTATCTTCAGTTGGAAAAACAGATACTCCTGATGTATTTCTTGAGTAAAAAAATCAAACCAAACCAAACCATCTCAGTTATGTACCTACTCTTCTAGGTGGATCTCACACCAATGTGGGGCCCTCCATTGGCTTCCCAAGATATCCTGGGATGCTGTGGTCCAGGAGAAGAACCAGTTAGTGGCATTTTCAGGAGCAGTGGTATCTCTGAAGATCCAGGGAGAGCGGGAATGCTGGCAACGCCTGACTTTGGTGTACCTCTAGAGGATGAAGTGCTGCGGGAGGCGAGTGTGGTGAGAGACTGGGCCCTTCACCTAGTTCACCCACGGCGGCAGCAAGTACCACACGTGTCTCCCGTGTTTTAGCCCTGTGATTTTGGATATGTGACTCTTTCAGAGGTCCTCATAATATATGCTTGCGTAGTTCGTCCTTTTCTTTTCATTTCAACTATTTACAAAGAAACTGTTTCAAGTGTAGCTCCTATAGATAGCATATAATTGAGACTTACTTTAAAAAGATCCACTCGGTGGGGTGGGGAGGGGCAGGAGGCTCAAGAGGGAGGTTGATATATGTATAAGTATGGCTGATTTGCATTGCTGTATGGCAGAAATCAACACACCATTGTAAAGCAATCTTCCCTCAGTTAAAAATAAATGTAAAAAAATCCACTCTATCTTGATCTTTTAATTATAATGTTTAATACATTGGTATTCATTCTAATTACTGATATAGTTGGATTTTGGTATGTCATTTTGCCATTTGTATTTGTCGCATCTGTTTTAAGTTCCACTTTTCTTCCTTCCTTTCCTTCTGTTGGGTTAATTGAATATATTTTAGTATTTCATTTTGCTTTCCTACTGAATTTTTAGCTGTATACTTTGCGGTATTATTTCAGTGGTTGCATCTTTAGCTTTATTGCGTGAGTGTTAGAGGGGTGATTTCATATAAAAAGTAGGTCCCTTGCTATCGTAAATGTCTATTTATCCAGCTCCCTTTCCAGACAGAACAGAAGTAACACCTGCCTTTTAGGACAGCACGCAGGACACTCTTGCATCCTGATATAGCTAAACGTGATTGGAGTCCTGGCCCGGGGCACTGATGGGGGAGCTCACCTTGCACACCAGCCAGTTATGATGTGTCAAGTACACTAAGACCGCTGCTGCTGCTGCTGCTAAGTCGCTTCAGTCGTGTCCGACTCTGTGCGACCCCATAGACGGCAGCCCACTAGGCTCCTGTATCACACATCAGTGGGATCACTGAAAATTGGGAAAAATTATACGTTAGGTGTATATGAAACTTGTAGAAAATTGAGGCCAAGTTCTGCTGCGGAGTGAATAAGAAATCTGGATATTCTTTCTAGAATGATTTTGCCATTTATTTTCGGTGTCAATGATTAACTATTTACTCTATTGTTTGGTAGGTCTTCCTTCATAGCTCACTCTGTAAAGAATATGCCTGCAATGCAGGAGACCCAGGTTCAGTTCCTAGGTTGGGAAGATCCTCTGGAGAAGGAAATGGCTACCCACTCCAGTATTCTTGCCTGGAGAATCCCACGGACAGAGGAGCCTGGCAGACTATAATCCATGGAATTGCAAGAGTCAGACACAATTTAGTGACTAAACCACCACCTATTGTTTGGTGCTTAATGGCAGGAGGGTAAAATACTCTCTCTAACAATGAGTTCCAAGCCCCCGAATATATGCTTAATATAAAATTAAGTACGATTTTTTTTTCTTTTAAGAAAGTGCATGCTTAATGTATGACTTGCAAAAAGTGCTTGTTGATACCATGGGTGTAGTTATACCACTGACCACATGGAAACTAGAAGACACAAGAAGAGATATCGGCCCCTGAAAAGTTTGCAGTCAGGTTTGTGCTCAAAGATAATTAGGATTAATAACTGCAAAAGGTGTGTTTACATATCACTTCATGACTCATTTAGACCAAATTACTCTTCTACTGAGTTAATTTTACTCAGTTTCAACTCCAAGTTTTCCTGTGCATGGATGGAAAGTGGAGCGATAGTAGTGGACATGTTGGCAGTACTAGCAGAAGAATAACTCCTCCAAGAGTTGTATGAAGCCAGCATTGTATCAGTAACATCAGATGCTTCAAATAGAATCTCCACCAAGTTAATTTTACCACTGGTTCAACTTTTCACCCAATTTGTGGAATCAAAGTAAAGCTTTTGGACGTTAATTCTGTCAAAGATGAACTAGCTGAAACGAATATAATTGAATTTGTCAAGAAATTGAACATTGAAGTTGTTCTTTGTTTTTTTTTTTGCAAGGATAATAAAAATACAAATTTTGGCGAAACACAGTGTGGAAGAACAAATGCTATTCTTACTAAGTTAAGACATTTATAGACTAGGAATGTTCTTGGAGTTGGTTGGGTGTACACAAAATTAATAACCATACTGTTCTATCAATTGAATTACAAGCTGTCGTAAAAAATGAAATCATTTTGTATGTGTTCAGAAAAATGGAACTACAAAAATTTTGTGGCAAACCCGTTTTGAGTCCAAAATACTATTTCAGCATGGCAGTACAGACTTTCTCCTTTTGCTGCCTATCATTAATCAGATTTGGGAAATCTTTGAACTTTTAAAGAACTCCTTTGTGAATCAACTTAAGGCCTCAAACGTTGCTGAGATTTTATATAAATAAACCCTCTAAGTTCTTGTTCTTTTTGCTCAAAACCAGTTAGAAATATTTAATTAAAATTAAGTGAAGTTTTGCCTCACGCATCAGGTTTTCAATATTTAGTGAATTGCAGTTACTGAGAGCAAAGCCTGTGCACTTTATCTCTACCAAAGTAAGGGAGATTTATCTCTATGAAAGTGAAGGAGGAGTTGAAAAAATGAAATGAGAACTTAAATGATGTGCAATATTTAATATTCAAATTCTTTAGGAGCTCCTGGGATATCTTGGTTTATAGAGGAGTCTTATGATGGTGCTCACCTAATAGTTAAGTGAATTTCTACTCTGCTTTGTAATGGAATGAAATTGAGCAGGCCTATAATTTTGCAGCATTTAAAACTGGAGAACCATTCAAAAGAATCATAAATACAGACAACTTACTTGACATGTTTTGTTAAGGAAAACTACTCTAAGGCAAAAGAAAAGCATCTGTGAAATTATTTGAAGTGAAATATTTACTCTTTTCTATATGAAAAATAATTGAAACTGACAATATCCTCCATTTAGCTAAATCTTCTCCAAGCTTACCAGATATCTCACTGCTAGGAGGCAGGATGTTGTCCCAATTAAAAAATTGTGATCAACAAAGAAGGGTTGATTGAAAGAGTCAATAATTCCAAATTTATTAATCAAAATGTGCAACACTGAAGAAAACTGTAGACAATTTTATGAGAAAAATCTGAAATGTTAAGATTGTTTTAAAAAAACTACATTCTTTACAAATATTCAGTGGTACAATATTAAAGGGTGAGATGTCTAAGAAACTGTGTGGATATGGACCAAGAATAAATTATTTTGCTTACTTTATTTTTTAATGTTCTGATTATCAACATAAAGGAGGTTTTAAAAGTTTGATGTATGCAGCTATATAGATTGTAGTTTTAGAAAGCATTTTATTTTTGAAATTAATATTTTGAGTAAACAGTTTTATGATCCATCAATGCAATATAATCAATTCATTATTTAATACATAAATATTTTTAAACTATATAACTTTTATTAATTTTAGTTCCTTCTTTTACAAACTTGTCTCATTCTGGACAGCACATTGCTATTACATTTGTCATTAGCATAATTCACAAATATCCTGGTTTTTCACCTTTCAGGCCAAGAGTAGTTTTGTCTGTCCTTGCTTTTTATAATTTGTAATTAGGAAGTAGGACTGTGTGACTTATTTTTGCAAATGAAATGTGAGCAGAAGTGATGTGAGACATTGATAGGATGCAATATGCAATTTCTCTTCTTTCTCCTGCTGTAGTCATCACAGAAACATATGTCAAAGAGGAACTTTTGTCAGGTAGGAACTTTTTTCAAGTAGGAACTTTTGTCAGGTAGGAACTTTTGTCAGGTCGCAACTTTGAATGGTGATGGCCTGGAGCACAGCTCCCAGAGACCTGTGTGAGCATTAATGAGGAGAGTGTGAGAAATAAAATATACACACACACACATAGATCTTTGTGGTGGTAAGCCACTGATATTTTGGGATTATTTATTATTGTAGCAAAACCTTACCTACCTTAATTGATAAAGCTATGGTGTAGGTGAATTTATGGTTTCATTAATTTATCCCTCCATTTATTCTAAAAGAATTTACTTGGCAGTGCACAAACTCAGTCGTGTCTGACTCTTTGTGACCCCATGGATTACAGCACCCCCAGGCTCCTCTGTCCATGAGATTTCCCAGGCAGGAATATTGCAGTGGGTTGCCATTTCCTATTCTGGGGGATCTTCCTGATCCAGGGAGCGAAGCCACATCCCCTGCATCTCCTGCATTGGCAGGTGAATTCTTTACCACTGAGCCACCTGGGAAACCCAAAAGAATTTAAGACAGTTTATAAACAGCAGGATACAATGAAAAGATAGGGGGACTTCCCTGGTAGTCCAGTGGTTGAGACTTTGCCTTCTAATGCAGGAGGTGTGGGTTCGAGCCCTGGTTATGTAGCTAAGGTTTCAATTGCCTCGCAGCCAAAAAACCTAAAAAGAATAAAAAGATAGGGATTTAGTAAAGGGAAAATAGGATTATAAAAATAAAGTCAGAGGTAAAATTACTCAAAATGCATTCCTTGTATTTTCTAGTGGTGGGTGGGCATTTAGTCTTCCATCTTAGTGGCCAAGATAAACAGGAAAATCTCACCAGTAGCAGCATATATAATATAGCAACAAGCTCTACATTCTTTTCTTATCTGTATTTTGTGATGTTATATATGTAACAGTATTACAAGATGCTTTGAGAAAAACCTTATGCAAAAATGGGACAGTCCATCAACTATTAGGCAACTTTCCATCCATAAATAAATCAGAAGTGTTTCACATGATTCTTTCTTATCTCAGTTCTCAATGCAGGTAGAGGACATAATGGGAATTGTTCAGCTCAGGGAAATTTGATGTGAGTTGATGGGAGAGATGATGGTGCCAAGCGAAGCCTCCTGGAGCAATAGCTCTTGCTTACCTGGCCGAATCCAGCACGAGCCACAGAGAACCTCAGCACTAGTGCATAATCTTGATCAGTTCCTCAAGAAGTATTTCTCTCATCTTGAGGTCGCTTTGAATAAGAATTGTATAGGAGGGATATTGGTTATATTTTCTGATCAGGTCCCAGAGCAGAATTGGCTCTTACAGTCCAGAAGCTTCCACTCCAATCACAGGGCAACATATATAAATAAACAGCCGCAGTCTAGAATGAGTTACATGCAGAGAGACCTATACAAATAATGGGCCCCGATCACCCCCAGAGAGAGTGGCAGCTCTCCTGAATAATGACTGAGTCATACCCTGTAAGGGACATCATTGGCCCCTGGGGCCTGTATCTTGGCCACAGTATCCGGCAGGTTGGCATCAGTGTCTCTGAATAGCTTCAGATCCACGGACCATCCGAAAGGCCCAGAGGAAGAACATGCCGTGTGGAGGCGAGCTACAGTGTCAACCAGCTGCCTGTGCCCGGGCAGCCCTGGCGCTCTGAGTGAGCTCAGAGAGAGGAACCCCAGCCAGGGCTGGACAAAGCCTGTGAACTGATGACCCAAAGGCTGGAATGTTTGCAAGAATCTATTTTTGTTTCAGATAAAACTGGAAATGGAGCCACATGGGGAGCCAACCTCCCAGAGATTAATGGTGAAGGAGTGAGCTGCAGCTCACCGGGGAAGTATGAGTGTGAGCTCACCAATATATTTCCTTGCAAAACAAAGCTGGGCAATGGAGATGGGAAAGAAAACTCCAGTCTGGGCCGAGGCAAGGTCTGCAGAGACTGGGCCCCCTTTCCATCCATCTGTCTGTGTCTGCCCATCCTGTCCCTTGGACTGCAATGAGATCCAACAAGTCCATCCTAAAGGAAATCAGTCCTGAATATTCATTGGAAGGACTGATGCTAAAGCTGAAACGCCAATACTTTGGCCACCTGATGCGAACAGCTGACTCATTTGAAAAGACTGTGATACTGGGAAAAATTGAAGGCGAGAGGAGAAGGGGACGACAGAGGAGATGGTTGGATGGTATCACTGACTCAATGGACATGAGTTTGAGTAAACTCTGGGAGTTGTTGATGGACAGGGAGGCCTGGCATGCTGCAGTCCATGGGGTTGCAAAGAGTCAGACACGACTGAGCAACTGAACTGAACTGAACTGATCCTTCCTTCCATCCTTCACAAAGCCCCCAGCTGGTGTCTGGTCCTGTTCTCAGCTAGGAGGGTTGGGTAGGGGAAGGAATAGGCCCTGTTCTCTGGTCTAGAAAAAACCCACTGGCAGAACGTGATTGAGGAAAGCACCTGGCCTGTTTCAGATGGTTCAGGGTTCAGGACCCTGGGATTTCGTCAGGTTGTTAGCCCACCAGTCAATGAAAAAAACACGTTTTTCTCTTTGGAAACCTTTTCCTAGTTGGTCAATTTATGGTGAGATCTGGGTGCCCTGTCCTGGGCTTAGTTTGCACTCTTGGGGTGGGTGGGGATGGGGAGTGAGACAGAACACCCAGTCCTCTGATGAGAATAAGAGAACTGCTTCTCCGGGATCCTGGAAGCTGAGACCAGGCACCATTTAATCATTGGAGGGCTGTCTCTGTCTATCACGACACAGACTAGGAGATCCAGAGTCCCAGTCGAAAGTCTCCCAGCTGACCGTAGGACCTGAGTCCAGATCTGCACTGCTTCCCTGCCCCAGTGAGGGGCAGTGCTTGCTCCTTCCATCATATCACATGAATCTGGAGGGTGGGGGGATATCCCTTCCCACTCAGGCTGTTTCCTCACCAGCTCCCTTTCCTTTTCTCCTTCCTGGACGCATGGCTCCTTCATCCTACATCCAATACTGCTCAAGTAACCTTGGGGCCTGGAGGTTTCAAGGCTCCCAGTAAAGAGGTCTGGACTCTGCTGGGGAAATTCAGTGTCTCCCTTCCATGAATGCCAGGTCTGTCTTCAGCCCCCCAAAAAGCAGACTGGGCTCTGGATGTCCCTGGCTGATGGCCACAGGGCTGCATGTGTCATGATCATGCTTCCCTCCCTGAGTCCGTCTGAGAATCAGGACATGAGGAGACCCGGCTCGCAGTGGGACCTGCTGGCACCGTGACCAGTGTCTGGGGAGGCTGGTCAGTGACTTGGCAGGGCTGGAACTGTGGGAGCCCTGTGGGGAATGCCTCATTGCACCAGTCCCTTCCGAATACAAGAGTGTGGTTTGGGAGACTAACCTGAATCTGTTTACTTTGCAGGAAGAAGTCAGCTTCAATCCTCAGAACCTGGACTGCAGTGAGAGTGAAAGGACTTCAACCACAGTGCCTAGACTCTAACTTACAAGGTGCTTTTAGCCAGTATACCTGTCCCTTCACAGTGACTCATGGAGTGACAATCAGCAGAAAGACCCACAGAAGTTTTTTCAAGGCAACAATTGTGGTGTGGGCTTGGTGTTAAGCGAGGCTGATGCTTTTTAAACTGGTCTCATGTATGTCTTGTCTCCTCGTGAAGAAATCACACTGGGTCTCTCTTAAAACTCTGCTTTGTACATTCAAATGTCTGTTGAAATGATGTTTTGAGAGAGCAAGACCCTGTGCAGAGAGAAGCGAGGATCAGTCCCTGGGCTATAAGCTCCTAGCTCTTGCAATGATCATTCACTCTTTCATTTCACAAACACTTACTGAGTAATCTCTGCTCATCTGGGGCTGGGCAGTAGGCTGCAAAGATGAAACAGAAGTACTTTTCTCTTTGAGGTGCTTGGAGGCTCAAAGTTGGTTAGATGTGACATGTTTGTAAAATACCCTAGCACCCAGCAGGCCTGGGGATGCTACAAGGGAAAGGGAGAAAGGATACATTTTGAGGCAGCTCAGTGTGTCAGCACCTAGAAAGGCTTCCTCGAGGAGGTGTCGTGGTGGTTAATTTTATGTGTCAACTTGGCCAGACCATGGTCCTCGAATGTTTAGTCAAACACTATTTTCGATATTTCTGCGAAGGTATTTTTGGATGAGATTAACATGTAAATCAGAAGACTTTGAGGAAAGCAGATTTCTTCCAGGATGTGGGTGGGCCTCATGCAATCATTCGAAGGCCTTAACAGAAAAAGACTGACCTCCGTGAAGCAAGAAGGAATTCTTCTTGCAGACGGTCTTTGGCCACAAACTGTAACTATTCCCTGGGTCTCCAGTTGTTGGCTTACCCCGTAGATTTCAGACTTGCCAAGCCTCCACAGTTGTGTGAGCCAATTCCTTAAAATAAATCTCTCTCTACGTATACACATATCTTGTTGGTTCTGCTTTTCTGGAGAACCCTGACTGCAGGTGGCAATGCCTGAGGATATTTTGGGGATTTCATTGCTAGTTTATGTGAATTCTTGTGCAGAGCGATTTCTACACAAGAGAAGAGAAACATTTTGGAGTATGGACCCAATTTGGGGTTTAGGAAGAGAGCTGAAAGACTTTTTTTCAGGGGATTAGTGGAAAGTGATTGTCAAAGATAAAAGCTTTTCTCTAAGAAGGTGAAGGCCTTGAAAGAACAAAGGCTGAAGAAGCTGCTGGAAATCCCCAAACTATGGACAAGCCAGCTGAGGGTCCAAGTGAAAATGATTAAAACACAAACCAAGATCAAATGAGTATGTGACAGAGAACACCACTTTAAGATTTTAGAAAGCCAAGCCCTCCCTCTTCCTGAGATCCAAAGTAGCCTGAGATAAACATGTCAATTCATTTTTGTCTTTGCTTTCCTAAGTATGTAATACTGTCCTTTTAAGTATATAATATAAAAACAGCTCAGTATCTTTGCCCAGATTCCTAATTGTATTTCAATTTTTTAGTAGAAAAATCATAACCAAGAATGGAAAGTTTATTCATCTTTCACTGTTGAGCCTAGGTAGAAGGGAGATTTTTTTAGGCATTTCCCTGTCCAGATCTCTTTTGTGGTTTCCTGATTCCTACAACTTTCAGCCTCCCTGAAAACTAGTGGCATGCCTAACAGCTAATGGTCGTCTTTCTTGATCTTATTTCTTTCAGTCATTCTAACAGTTTTTATAAACATCTCTATTTTTGTATGAATTTGCATCCTACTTGACATACCTAGAGGGAGTTCTCTTTTCCTGATTGGATCCTGTCTGATTCAGCACTGACATCACAAGAGCTTATAGAAAACAGACCTCTGAAGATGGGAAGAATGGTTGGTTATCTGTTCAGGTTAGGTTTGGAGCTAGTGATGACTTTTTTGTGAATAGAAAGTGGAATACTGATAATGTAGGGCTTTATGCTGACAAGTGGTTTATTAAATCATCTGAAGTTGCCTGAAATTAAAGTACTATGGAGGGCAAAGCTTTGGCAGGTTAAATGGCTGCTGTTACAGAATCTTATGGTGGAAACACAGAGTGTGAAGGCTGCTGAGATGTGGAGTGGGTTGGCTGTTTCTGACTGTACTGGAAAGAAAAAAAAATGAATAATCTCAGGATTTTACCTTCTCGGAGCAATTCACGGCCGGAGAATCAGAGTGCTTCTGTAATGCTCTAAAGTACTGCTTTTCAACTGTCTTGTAGCTTGCTGCTGCTGCTGCTGCTAAGTCGCTTCAGTCGTGTCCGACTCTGTGTGACCCCAGAGACGGCAGCCCACCAAGCTCCCCCGTCCCTGGGATTCTCCAGGCAAGAACACTGGAGTGGGTTGCCATTTCCTTCTCCAATGCATGAAAGTGAAAAGTGAAAGTGAAGTCGCTCAGTCGTGTCCGACTCTTAGTGACCCCATGGACTGCAGCCTACCAGGCTCCTCCGTCCATGGGATTTTCCAGGCAAGAGTACTGGAGTGGGGTGCCATTGCCTTCTCCGGTCTTGTAGCTTAATGTATCATAAAGTTTGATTGTACCGTTATAGGTGCTAGCACAAGATAATACACAGCTGCACCAGGTTTCTTATGGGGACGTGAGGACATTGTTCAAGAAAGAGTGAGATGTGAGAGCTGGATGTGGACATTTGGGTAGATTGGCTGAATCAGAGGAGCTTGACCCACTCCGTCAATCTCTCTGGGTCTACTTTGCCATTAGAGGCAGCCTTCTCCATCGCTGACTAAGGGGACTTCTTTCTACTTGATTGAAGACCACGTGGTGCTAAATCTCCTTAAGAAATGTTTCCACCACTCCTCATTTCTCCCATCACCACCAGATCCAAGACTAAGGCAGATCCTAGGATGCTTAAGAGGGATGAGAATGAAGTATGACCTGCGAGGAGAAAGCATACATACCAGAAGAATTACAAGGTGACAGACAAGGGCGGATGCTACGTAATGTTGGTTTGGGCCAAATTTATCGAGCTGTATGTACTAACCAGAGATTCTTGATTTAATACGCTAGCTTGAGTCTCTCGCATTGACACCAAAAATTTGCTTTCTCTTTGACTTAAACCTGGACTCAGTGGCCTGTGCGAAATGAAACTGAAATGTCAGAACTTCCTTGGTACAAAGAAATCTGAAAGCTTAAAGAGACTGGAATATTGGAACGGATTTATCATTTGCAAACCTAGTCATGTGTCCCCTTATAGGAGGGATCACCCAGATGCCACTCTTTTTACAAAGTCATTGAGAAATACCCTGGGGACTGATGCACCAAGTAGCCTTGAAAGGTTTTGTGATGACTAATCTCTTCAGGCAAGGGCTGATGGAGTTAGAGACTGCCATTGCAAAGATTTTCTTCATTTCACTGGGGATGATGGCATTCCAGAGTGGCACATGCCAATGGTCAGTATTTAACCTTGAGAAAGAAGGCTATTGTGGTTAATGAAGCCCACAGCAGGATAATCAAAATCCCATTGTCTAATAGTCATGGAATCCCTAGGGGAGGACAGGTGGGTGGCCAATGAGAGCTTTACTTGATCTGTGTAATTGGAAGAGATTTTCAGATCTAGTCAACAAAGTCCTAAATTTGGGCATCACAAATGAAAAGGTATTGTCGCTCTCATTTCCAGACCTTTAGGAACTATAGTTTTTTAAGTGAATGGGGCTTCCCAGGTGGCACTATGGTAAAGAATCTGCCTGCTAATGCGGCATTCGCAGGAGACGTGGGTTCGTTCCCTTTGTGGGGAAGATCCCCTGGAGAAGAGAATGGCTACCCACTCCAGTATTCTTGCCTGGAAAATCCCATGGACAGAGGAGCCTGGTGGACTACAGTCCATGGGGTTGCAAAGAGTCAGACACAACTGAGCCCTCATGCCTCATTCACTCAGTGATGTAACTTGGGCACCACTCTCCCACCCAGGAGCATCCCACCTCAACTGCTGGTGGAACATGGGTAGCTCACTCACTTTAGATTTGCAAAGCCAGTCCTTTAGAGCAGGGGTCCTCAACCTCTGGGATCTAATGCCTGATGATCTGAGGTGGAGTTGATATAATAATAATAGAAATAAAGTATGCAACTAATATAATGTGCTTGAAGCATCCCCAAACCAACCCCCCACCACCTCCCTGCCACCCTGGTTCATGCAAAAATTGTTTTCCACCAAAGTGAGCCCTGGTAGCAAAACTGTTGGGATCTACCGCTGTAGAGTCCCTCTGACCCTGTAGAGGTGGTGTGGGGCACAGATGAGTGCTTACTGATGCTCAAAGCCTAAACTTTGATTCATTTACGGATCCATGAGAATTGTTGTCAACTCTTGGAAGGTACTTGGTGGCAATGTCATCCACAGGTTGTTAACTTTTGAAGTTTATAGACCCTTTGAGCATTTGATGAAAGCAATGAAGACATTCTGAGAAATGAAGGCACACTTACTCACACAACATTTATATTCAATTTTTGGAGGTTTATGGACCCTCTGAAGTTGCAGGTTAAAATTCCTGTGACTCAATCCAGTGACTCAATAAAACAAAGGGCAAAGATTACAAACAGATAGAAGAGGAAATACACGCAGCCAAAAAATTATGAAAAGGTCTTCATATCCACTACAAACAAGAGTAATGCAAATCATACTGAGATACTATTTTTCACCAGCATTTGGCAATGATCAAAATCTTATATTTCAAATTGTGTTTTTGAGTCTTGCCCAAATCTCACAACTGGTGAGTGGTGGAGCTGGGGCTTGGCCCTAAAGCCTCTGACTTCAAATCTCCCTTTCCTCTCATTTAATGACAGGGCCCTTGTGATATATGCCTTGCATCATTGCTTGGGTGTGTGCGGAATGCAGCCTGATCAAACTCTAATACCTTGCTCTGGATTTTTCTGGAGGAGACCACGAGGAGTAATAGCATCAAATGGAAAGGAAAATGAAATCCTCTATGGCCAGCAAGCAGTTCAGGTCATCTTTTGTTTTCCAGAAGGAGCCTTGGGCATCTGATAGCCAGTTCCAGGTGCTTGGCCTGTGGCCAGAGGCCTGGCTAGATTGGGGTCTGCAGGAGAATGGGGCTGGGACTACTTTCCACGTGGGGAATTCATGTGCCTAAGAGGAAGGTCCAGTAGTCAGTACTTCAGGCTTCAGTGTCCTGTTTTTGATTCTGGAACCCTGAGCCCGAGGGAGGCAAAGTCAGGCGCAGAAGAAAGAGGGAGACAGAGAGAAGTCAGAGGCGTAAGTGCTTTGGGTCATAGTCATGATCCCACAACAGCATAGGTACCTGTGTGTGTGAGCCAAGTCACTTCAGTCGTGTCTGACTCTTTGCAACCCCAGGGACTATAGCCCGCCAGGCTCCTCTGTCCATGGGATTCTCCAGGCAAGGATACTGGAGAGGGTTGCCATGCCCTTCACCAGGAGATCTTCCCAACCCAGCCATTGAACCTACGTCTCTTGGGAAAGTAAAAAATGATGAGGGGGTGTGAGAACAAGGAAAGGAGAGAGACAGAAAGAGGCAGATGGAGCCAGAGAAGGAGAGGAGGCAGGGGAGATCAGGGGGATGAAGAGGGAGCAGGGGAGGGAGGGAGAGAGACCACAAATCTGCGTGTGTGAAGCAAGGGAGTTCACCCTGGAGACCACTCTTCTAGGTCAGGGCAGAAACAGATGGAACATTCTCCCGAGTTCCTCTAGTACAGAATGGAGTGTATAATCATTTCACCGTGTGTACAGGATTCCTAGTTACATAATGACTAAAAGCAGATAAAGATCCAGCCAAGAGAACAGCAAACCATGGACATGATGCTCATAAAAGTCCTTAGCCAGTCTCAGGGCTTGGCTGCCAACCTGCTCTGGGGCAATCAGGGTGGACAGAGCCAGGCGTGAGGAGCCCTCCAAGAGCCCCAGGGAGGAGGAGGAGGTGGTGGGGGGAACAGCAAGGAAGGCCAGCCCTCGACTGCCAAGAACAGCAGGTTGCAATGCTTAATGTCCACACTCATGCCAGCGTGCTTAGGAACTGTTGTTATTTTTATGAGAAAAATGCAGAAAGGCTAATCTGTCTATTTATGTCTGTCTGGAACCATGTAATTACTAAAGGGATGTTCTAGTGCCAGGATCCAGTCGTGGCTCTTCCTCTCCCATGATGTCTTTGGGAGGCTGGGCCCGATGTCCCAGCTCAGCTCTCGTGAGGAGCCTGCCAAGAGTTTTGGTCACCAATGGGATAGATAGACAGATAGACAGACAGAAGGGGACCTGGAAAAACTAATTGGGTCAAATACTTTTATGTATTTAGAGTTTTGGCAAGTGGTAATTTTAGGATATGTTTATGGAGTCTATGTTGGTTGAGAAACAAAGGTCTATTCCATAAAAGCCTATTCAGATCATGCTCTACCAACCATCCATCCATCCATCTGTCCATCCATCCATCCATTCTTTGAGCAAGCATGCCATGGCAGTCATTTTGCTGGGCTCTAGAGATACAAATGGCACCCCACTCCAGTACTCTTGCCTGGAAAATCCCATGGACGGAGGAGCCTGGTAGGCTGCAGTCCATGGGGTGGCTAAGAGTCGGACACGACTGAGCGACTTCACTTTCACTTTTCACTTTCAGGCATTGGAGAAGGAAATGGCAACCCACTCCACTGTTCTTGCCTGGAGAATCCCAGGGATGGGGGAGCCTGGTGGGCTGCCGTCTCTGGGGTCGCACAGAGTCGGACACGACTGAAGTGACTTAGCAGCAGCAGCAGCAGCAGAGATACAAAGGTAAACAAGACATAGTCTTTTCATATGAAAGACTCAAAGTGTGGGAGGAGGTAGAAATACCAACTATCAAGCACAGTGAAGTGTCACAGGTGCTATAACAGACCCTACAAGGAAGAGTAGGATCAAGGAAGTATCAAGAGTGGATCAAGGAGGGATCTTGGTAGTCAACAAAACTTCAAAGAGCAGGTGACCTTTGAGCTGAGATCTGCAAGCTGAGTATATGTTTGTCATACAGGCCTTGAACCTTGGGCCACAGTCATGACTCAGGACTCTAGAGGGCGATGTCAGTGCACTCCTACCCTCTGAGTGTATCTTGAGTTCTAACCAAGCCTGTACTTTGCAAGGGTTGGAGTGGGTGGTTCTCAGCCTGGTATTGGGGACTCTGGTAACCTGACCTAAAGTTGTTATTTTCATTTCCTCTCTGCTGCTTCCCCACACCCTATTACACTAGACAGGTCATGCTGTTTCCTGAGCATCTCCTTGCCTGTGATCAGGTTGGTCTGTCTTCATTTTCCCTTCTTGATTCCTTTCAAGACCTAAGGTACTGCTTTTCTGGGAGGCTCAAGGAATATATGGAATTTTGAAGGGCTTCCTTGGTGGCTCAGACAGTAAAGAATCTGCGTGCAATGCAGGAGACCTGGGTTCGATCCCTGGGTCATGAAGATCCCCTGGAAAAGGGAATGGCTATCCACTCCAGTATTCTTCCCTGGAGAATTCCATGGACAGAGGAGCCTAGTGGGCTACAGTTCATGGGGTCACAAAGAGTCAGACATGACTGAGTGACGAACACTTCACTTTCAGGCCGAGGACTGAGTAGTGAGGAGACTGCTCTGAGTACAGCAGTGTGTGTTTGGGGAGCTGTGTGTGACAGGGCTGGGAGATTTTGGAGGTAGGTGTTGGCTGAGAAGAGGGCTGTGTTTTGGAAAAGTACAGAGGCCTGGGCTGATTGATTCGAGGAAGAGGATGGTCTGCATGTTTGTTGTTCTTGTTGTTTAGTGGCTCAGTCGTGTCTAACTCTTTGCAGCCCCCACGGACTGTAGCCCACCAGGCTCCTCTGTCCATGGGATTTCCCTGGCAAGAATACTGTGGTGTCCTGTTCTCCAGGGGATCTTCCCAAAACAGGAATCGAACCTGCGTCTTCTGCTTGACAGGTGGATTCTTTACCACTGATCGACTTGGGGAGCCCAGGTCCTTATGTTACCCACCCCCTTATACCCTAGTTCTGATGTCCCTCCACCCAGTTGAAAGAATCATCAGCACAGGAAGGGAGGCCTAGAAAGTCATGTGACTTCTGCCTCCACATTCTTGGATTTCTAAATTTGTAGTTCTGATATTTCCCCAAGTTTTAGAGGAATTGCTTCTGCTGTTTCACAAGGTCACGTCGTAAGGGAAGTAGGTGCTAATGTTCTGAGGGGGTGCTCATGGATGGGGCTAATTTCTTGATAATGCAGGACTGTGCCCCAGGAGGGGACAGGCATTGGTTCTGGTGGGCTTTGGGGCCAGCTGGGTTGCAATGAACAATTCTGGAAGGCTTGGCTCCATCCAGCTCAGTGAGCCTAAGTTGAAGCTGGTAGTGGCAGGAGATTGTCTAGAACTGCAGGTGCATGGTGGCTGCAGCTACCATGGATGTTCTTGGTGCCACTGGCACTGAGCAGAGGGGAGCAAGACAGAGCCATGGGGGCAGGAGAGCCAAGGGGACATTTACTCCAGTGAGTACCTGGAGTAAACTGGGTGAAGCCCTCACCCGCCGGGGCCTCTGCTCCTCTGGCTTCAAAGTGATGAGGTTGGACCAGCTGCCCTCTGAGTATCTTTCCCGCTCTGCTGTTCTTTGGCCTCAGGCCTCCGTGAAGCGGACGGTCCACACACAGTGCTGGGGCCAACTCAGGGACAATAAGACGTGGAGAAGTTAGAACGGCTCGGCTATTACCACTGAGTCCGGCCTCTGGAAGTGCCAGATCTAGAAGATGGTGGGCCTACGGCTCAGAGGCAGAGGAAAGCAGGTGGGGCACTCCATGAATGTTGCGCTTCTCTGGGGGCACCATACGCCTCTCTTGAGCGTGTGTTCATCTGCTCACGTCCCTGTGCCAGCTATGCAGAGTGGGGACAAGGTTCTGTATTGAGAAGGGGCAGACCAGTTATTGTCTCTGTGGCCTGGGACTGAGGTGAGTTGGGCTCTGACCATTGCGGGGAGGGGTCGGGGGATAGGTACAGTGGCAGGAGGGGTTGGTGAAGTATGCTGAGAAAGCTTCCTGGAGGAGCTTGGACCAGAGCAGGAGGTGGAGGCTTTGGCCAGGTAAAGGGCTGTGGGTCTAGGGAGGCCAGAGCGATCTGTTATAGGAAAGAAAGAGCTGGACTGCTTTATACATTTGTTCCTCTGTGGACCTGGGGTAGCTAGAGATCCATCTGGGAATGTGTTCTCATTGGTTCTGTTAGAGGTTTGCAAGGGAAGACTGTGGGTAATACGCCAGCCAGCCCAAAGCCAGCATCAGAGTCCTGAATTCTCAGGCCCTGCCACCTTACAGATGAGGGTGCTGAGACCTGGGGGCACGAGGAGGGCGGTAGATGAGGTCATACAGCAGTGGTGGCTGAGTGGGGGTTGGGATTTAGAATCTGGTTAAGCTCCTTGAGGCTTCTCTGTAACTCACGTGGTAAAGAATCTGCCAGCAATGCAGGATGCTGCTGCTGCTGCTAAGTCGCTTCAGTCGTGTCCGACTCTGTGTGACCCCATGGACTGCAGCCTACAAGGCTTCTCCGTCCATGGGATTCTCCAGGCAAGAACACTGGAGTGGGTTGCCATTTCATTCTCCAATGTATGAAAGTGGAAAGTGAAAGTGAAGTCGCTCAGTTGTGTCCGACTCTTATCGACCCCATGAACTGCAGCCTACCAGGCTACTCCATCCATGGGATTTTCCAGGCAACAGTACTGGAGTGGGGTGCCATTGCCTTCTCCGAAATGTAGGATACTTGGGTTCAATTACTGGGTCTGGATCTCTTGGAGGAGGGCATGGCAACCCCCACCAGTATTCTTGCCTGGAAAATCCTATGGACAGAGGAGCCTGGCGGGCTATAGTCTATGGGATTGCAAAGAGTGGGACACAACTGAGTGACTAACATATACATGTGTGTACAGGTACCTATGCTCTTTGAGCCTTTCAGGATCACCCTGGACCACCCCTCTCAGCTTTCTGGGCCTCATCTCTTCCTCATCCGCACCCCAAAGTGTGCTGGTCCCCGTGGCCCATGCAGCCCATTTCCCAGCACCACGCCTACTGCCCACTTGCACCTCTTGGCCTGGCCTGGCCTCTCTTCTCCCTGGGACTCCCCTTCATCCTTGCTACCACTTTACCACTTCCGTAGTTGCCCCCCAGCTTTGACCTCTCCCCCAGGGCTCACCTGACCGCAGGTATGAAGAAGCCTCCCTTCCTAGTCTGGGTGCCCAGCAGACAGGCCCTGGGTCTTATTCATCTCTCTATTCCTGGGGCGCACGTGGTGCCTTGTGAATGTACTGGACACACACGTGACTGCAACCATCTTGGCCATATGGCCTGTATCCCTGCTTTGGTCTTCTTCTGGCCTTGCCCTTCCCCAGGGGACAAGGGACAAGCATCACTTCAAAGTGATGCTCCTAATGGGAGCCTGGTCCCAGGAACTTGCCTCCCTCCTTCCAGCTGCTGGTCCCAGGGACTCTGGAATTCTTAGACCAGATGACTCTGAGGCCTGCTTGGGAACTTTGGCAGAGGGATCCCCAGTCCCATTGTGGGCAGTCCTAGGCCTGGGGCCTCAAAATGCCTTTTGTGCTGTGGGACAGAACTGGAGCTGGAATAGGGGGAGATGGGGGTTCACAGGCTTTCCCTTGTCCCAGGCTCTGCTCATGTCAGAGGGAGCCTGAATGAGTGGTTTCTTTCTGAGCAGAGCTGCATGTGTTGGGGACCTGAGAGCCAGTCTGAGGCTGGGAGGGGGTTTCAGGATGGCTGGGGACACATGGGCAGAAAATGGTGTGGTCTGGAACAGACAGTCCTTGACCTTCTGGTGAGCTGAATCTTTGCATTTAATCATTCTCGTATCAATAGATATCAATAGGGTGCTCCCTAGGTGGCTCAGTGACTTTCCTTGTGACTCAGCCAGTAAGGAGTCTGCCTGCAATGCAGGAGACCAGGGTTCTCCCTGGGTTGGGAAGATCCCCTGGAGAAGGAAATGGAAACCCACTCCAGTATTCTTGCCTGGAAAATCCTATGGACAGAGGAGCCTGACAGGCTACAGTTCATGGTATTGCAAAGAGTCAGACACGACTGAGCCACTTTACTTCACTTTTAGGTGGCTCAGTGGTAAAGAATCTGCCTGCCAATATAGAAGACACAGGAGACTCCAGTTTGATCCCTAGATCAGGAAGATCCCCTGGAGGAGGAAATGACAATCCACTCTAGTATTCTTGCCTGGAGAATCCCACGGACAGAGGAGCCTGGTGGACTGCAGTCCAAGGGGTTGCAAAGAGTTGGACACAACTGAGCGACTGAGCACACATGCATGCATGTGTCAATAGGTAGAATTCAATGAGCACCAGCTGTGGCCCAGATCCCATGTTGAGAGTTCTGAAGTCTTTTATGTTCAAATCTTCACAGTATTTCTAGTGAGGGGACCCACTGTTGTTCCCAACTTACAGGAAAAGAAACTGAGGCTCAGAGTTGCACAACAAGGATGCAGACCCCTGTCTGTGACACTGACTCTGAACTTTGGGCCATGTCAGAGGGAGGCCTGCATTGGGTGTACTTAGTATTGGGTGCCTCCAAGTCCACCACCTGCCCTCGGACAGGAAACCTGCAGCTTGCATGGCCATCTGCCCTGGCTCTGGGGGCCTGTTTGGCTCCCAAGGGGACAGCTGGAGGAATTTGGAGGAGGGGGGCTCTGGTCCCCTAAGGGGTGAGGGCCTGGGGGATCTATGATGTTGGTCTGGCGGGGTGGGGTGGAGAGTGCTCTACCTGTTTAGCGCATCTCACCTGGGAGTTCAGTTCAGTCGTTCCGCTGTGTGTGTCTGACTCTTTGAGACCCCATGGACCACAGCACACCAGGCCTCCCTGTCCACCACCAACTCCTGGAGCTTGCTCAAACTCATGTCCATTGAGTTGGTGATGCCATCTAACCATCTCATCCTCTGTCGTCCTCTTCTCCTCCTGCCCTCAGTCTTTCCCAGCATCAGGGTCTTTTCAGATGAGCCAGTTCTTCTCATAGGTGGGCCAAACTATTGGAGCTTTAATTTCAGCATCAGTCCTTCCAATGAATATTCAGGATTCGCTTTAGGATTGACTGGTTTGATCTCCTTGCAGTCCAAGGGACTCTCAAGAGTCTTTCCCAACACCACGACTCAAAAGCATCAATTCTTCAGTACTCACCTTTCTTTATGGTCCAACTCTCACGTCCATGCATGACTACTGGAAAAACCATAGCTTTGACTAGATGGACCTTTGTCGGCAAAGCAATATCTCTGCTTTTTAATATGCTGTCTAGGTTGGTCATAACTTTTCTTCCAAGGAGCAAGGGTCTTTTAATTTCATGGCTGCAGTCACAATCTGCAGTGATTTTGGAGCCCAAGAAAATAAAGTCTGTCACTGTTTCCACTGTTTCCCCATCTATTTGCCATGAAGTGATGGGACCGGATGCCATGATCTTCATTGTTTTGAATGTTGAGTTTCAAGCTGGCTTAAAACTTTCATCAAGAGGCTCTTTGGTTCCTCTTTGCTTTCTGCCATAAGAGTGGTGTCATCAGTATATCTGAGCTTACTGATATTTCTCCCAGAAATCTTGATTCCAGCTTGTGCCTCATCCAGCCCAGCATTTCACATGATGTACTCTGCCTATAAGCTAAATAAGCAGGGTGACAATACACAGAAGTCAGCACTAAAATGAAGCAGCCTACCTTCCCCTCAGTGTGAGTTGGAACCTCAATATCGGTTTTGTATTCCCTCTATATGGGAATACCCCCTTGTAGCTCAGCTGGTAAAGGATCTGCCTGCAATGCAGGAGACGTGGGTTTGATCCCTGGGTTGGGAAGATCCCCTGGAGAAGGGAATAGCTACCCACTCCAGTATTCTGGCCTGGAGAATTCCATGGACTGTATAGTCCATGGGATCGCAAAGAGTCAGACATGACTGAGCCACTTTCACTTTCACAGGAGCCCAGCATTATTGCTGCACCAAGGAAGACTTCATAGTAACAATAATATACTATTATTATTATATCATCATGATTCTCACCTCTAGAGTGGCCACTGGATTAAATCAGCTCCACTTCCGGGTATATCCATGCTATTTCTCTGTGTTTCCTAGACATTAGGGCTATGTCTACAGCCTCTGCACTTTGGGAGCTCACTCCTGTTCAGGGCCAGAATTTATTGAGATCAAGAAGAGTGAGGGGCAGGGAAGTGGCAGGGGAGTGGCTTTTAGATAGAGATTTGCATGTGTGAATTTCACTGTGGCTGCTGCCTGGGACTGGGCAGTCAGTCTCTCAAAGCCTCAGCATTCTCATCTGTTAAATGGGAATTCTTCCCGGAGGGGTTGCTGTCGGCTTAAGTTGTGGCACATGATTGATATTTAATAGTAACTTAGTTGTGGTCATTCTCACTTTCTGAACAGTTTCTTGAACTGTTAAGGGGAAACTGTCCTTAGAAATCCAGGCACCTTCTCCCGTACAGGTTTTCTTCCCAGAGGGACAGGCATGTGGGGAACAGAATAGGACGACTTCTGCCACTCCCACCCCAGCCTGAGTCCTGCGCTCATTTCACGAAGGAGATGGGGGCTTCCGCAGGCAGTGGCTGGAGGCCTTGTTGGAAAGCCTGCATTTGTCTGCGGGAATGAGAGTGGGAAGTAGCACCAAACTTGCCTGATAATCTTCCGATTGTGGGGATTGTTATTCGTTACAGCTCTTTTTTTCCCTCACAGAGGAAAAGAATGCTGGGCCAGCCAGAGTGCTGTCACGGCAGGCTGAGATTTATTGCCCTCTCTGTTTTCTGGGTTTCCTCCTGTCCTCAGCCAGCCTTGGAGAGGAGCGTGGGGCCCCAGAGCCGCCTGCAGCTGGCGGGGCTGGAAAGGATGGAGGCAACCCTCCTGGCTTCGGGGCCGGCGCAGCCCGGGTGTTTTGGACCGTCTTTTCCCCAGACTCTCTTTCAATATCCACCGAGCTCAGCTGGCCTGGCACTCGGAAGCAGCCATTGTGTCCGTGGTGACTCACTTGCACCAAACTCCCCTGGAAATTCTGGATAAAGTGGGTTCCAGGGACATTTGCAGTTTTATTCCAGTGGTAAAGCATTTGCTGTTTGTTCATGGTTCCCTCAAATCTCTGGCTCCCCAGTGGAAAAGGCCTTCTGCTGGCCGGGCATGGGGCAGATAGCACTCCACACTCCCCTCCCTGACTCCCATCAACCCACGGACCAGGGGTTTCTCGAGGGCTGGCAGTGTCCCACTCACCATGTTCCGCACCCACGAGGCGCTCAGTGGCCAGATGGGACTTTAACAGAAAAAAGTCCAGGCAGAGCCCACGGAGCTCCAGGGCTCTTCCCATCCTCCTGGTTGGACCCTAGAGGAAGGACAAAGTGGGCGAGGTTCTCAGGCAGACAGACATGGGGCATGAAGAGCAGAATGTGATAGGGGTTGCAGGGAGGGGGGTGGTGGAGAAAACAGAGGGTGCAGGAGATCCAAGGAAGACCAGGACCCTGTGTCCTGTCCCTGGAGTGTTTGCTATCTTTTCTGTGCCCCATCTCACCTGTGTTCCCACAACTTGGGAGGAGTGGGTGGCTGGAGCCCACTCTGGGCTTCCTGCTGGCTTCTTCCTGGGAGCCTGCCTTGCTGGCCCTTTCTTCTCTCTCACTGGCTCAGCCCCAGTAGCCAGAAGGGCCTCTGGACCTTGGGTCAGTGCTGCTCTGAGTCTGAGCCTGTCCTGGTCATCTCTGCCTCAACTCCCCAGCTAGTCTGAGCACTGCTCTGGTGCAGGGCCATCAGCTTCTCTCTCCCTACCCCACTGCATGATTCTTTATTTCAGACCCCTTTTTGCTAAAATCAGGCCCTAGGGAGAAAGGAGGTTATGAGGTAAGAATAGAGTTGGGTGGACCAGTGAGGGAATTGGGAAGGCAGCCATCTGCTATGTTGGTGACTCTGACAGGTAGAAAGTTCTTCCTTTTGCTTTCCAGATGTCTGACTCCAGGAAATACCCACGTGTGACTCAGGCTCAGTCCTCTGAGGCCCTGAAGGATGGGTGGACCATCCATCACTTTACCCAAGCAGCTGTCAGCCAACAGTTCCTGGGAAGGGTGGCACCCAGGATGATTTCCTTGTTCTTGGGGGTCTGGGGTGGACACAACCTCAGCTTCTTGGAAGCTTGGGATCAGCTTGTTTCATAAGCTGGGAACTTACAAGCTCTGGAGCTATCTTCCTGGGCCAGCAGAAGATAGTACCCTCTGATCGGATTTGGAAGCAGCCAGTAGAGTGGGGTTCCTCCCTCTGGTTGGGTCCAGTCAGGGCTCTCTTTGAGATGCCCCCATGACCTCACATAGAGTAGGGCCTAGCCCCTGGACACCAACTTCCAGTGTTCCTCTGCATTTCATTCATTCTGTCCTTCCCACCTCATTTCAATGACAGCCTCAGGAACTGAGGACACCCAGCCAGGGGTGGGGCCAGCAAGTACAAGACCACAGAGGCATAGAGTGGGGAAGAGAGATCAGACCTCTGCTGTCTGGATTCCCAGCCTGGGGTGCTTTCTTTCTTCCTTCCCACTATGACCTCGCTTACTCCATTCCCCTGGTTTCTCACCTTGCCGGGTTGAGAGGTGACACCCTAAAACCCCTTGCTACCACCATAGAGCGGTATGGGGAGGGGTAGGGCTCTTCCCTGGCCACACATATATTGGAACAAGGCAGATACTTCCAGTTTCACCTTGGTTTCTCTTCTTGCTGAGCTTCCTTTCTGATCTTCATCTCTCTTTTAATTTAGGTTTCCTATTTGTCCCTCCAGCATCACTCCATCAGGTTTCAAGTTCGCAGAGTTAAAACCATTTACTAGGTTGTTTGAAAGTGCTGTAGGACGTGTGTGGCTGGAGTCCCGGCCCTCCTTCCAGCCAGTACTGAAATCCGTGTGCATTTGGGGTGGCATCTTCTATGACCTTGCCAGCTGAGATGAGGTGTGGGGAGGGCATGTCTCAAGGGTTGGCAGATGAGAGCACCCGCCCTCCCCAGAGGCCTCCGTCTTGGGTCAGTCTGTCCTCCCTAAGCCCCTTCTTCTCAGGAAGCTCCTGTTAATACGTTCCATTTCTTGTATCAAGCAACTGTCTTGCAAACAGCCTTGTTGGTAATTCGTAGGAATGGCTGTTATTCTTGGAGACTGGCGCCTGCAAAGACCAGCCTAACACCGGCGACTGCTTTTTTTTCTTTTTCAGCTTTCCTCATATTATTGTAGAAATTACAGAAAAATATTTGGCTCGTCTTATTCAACAATATATATGGCTGATTCCTTGTCATTGTGTTAATCCTAGAAAAATAAACCTCTTGGCATCTTGCAGATTTTCCCTGGGTGGAGAGGAACGTGGGCTCCCATGTGTATTGAAAGCTGTTTAATGTCTCTCTGTGCAGCGTTATGCCCAGGAAGATGCGGGTATGATGAATTGGGGCTCTCTGTTACACTTTGTTATGTCTCTGTAGTGGTCTAGTGTTGGGGTGTGCTGACACTGTATACAGTCCTCCGGGACTGGACACTGGGACAGCTGATGACCTGAAGGCCCACATTCATAGCAGGTAATGGGGGAATCAGGCAAGGCCAGGAGTGCAGCTGGACTTACTGGAGCAGGAAGAGAGGGGTCTGGCTTGTTATGCCAGAGATGCAGGGAAGTCAATGGTAACAAGATCCCTTGGATGGTTCTCCTGTTCTGGAACATGCTACCAAGTGGTTTTTGCTGAAACCTAAGGCCATTTCAACCCACTCCAGTGTTTTTGCCTGGTGAATCCCAGGGATGGGGGAGCCTGGTGGGCTGCCATCTATGGGGTTGCACAGAGTCGGACACGACTGAAGTGACTTAGCAGCAGCAGCAGCAAGGCCATCTCACATTCTTTCTCGGGAGTTGCTAAGATAAGCAGGGTAGATGTGCATGTGTCCATTTTATGGATGAGGAAACGGAGGCCCAGGCTGGTAGAATGACTTGGCAAAATGATGTAGGAACTTAGCGGTCAAGCAGAGACTTGAATGGGGGCCTCATGACTTCGAGGGTTGCCCTCCAAGCTGCTCACATGGCTGCCTTTTCACTCTGCTTCCACTTCTCTGTATAACTGACCATTCCTTCCTCAGTGTTTTGCCCCATTTTCTCTGTTCTTAGAGGCACCAGAGGGCTTCCCAGGTGGTGCTAGTGGTAAAGAACCCACCTGCCAATGCAGGAGACATAAGAGATGCTGGTTTGATCCCTGGGTCAGAAGGATCCCCTGGAGGAGGGCATGGCAACTCTCTCCAGTATTCTTGCCTGCAGAATCCCCTGGGTAGAGAAGCCTGGTGGACTACAGTCCATGGGGTCGCACAGAGTCAGAGATGACTAAAGTGACTTTGCACTAAATGCAGAGGTACCAGCAGACAGCTGTGTCCTGGTTCAGATGATTCTCCCCGCAGGAACTGTTCTCTTCTCAGGGTCTGTTCTGACCACGAATGAGCTCTTGTCTGCTGTATGTGACAGGTGCCCACTATCTCCAGAGCCTGGGCCATCCCCAGCCATCCCCTGGACTTGGGGGGAACTTGGCCCTTCAAAGCCTGCAGCCCAGCCTTCCCCCAGTGTAGCCGGAAACATAACTCTTATTTCCTGGCTCCAGGCTCTGTCCCTTTGAAGGCAAAATTGCTGTTTTCCTCTTTGAGAATCATCTGAACCCAAGCTATATTTCAGTTTATTGACTTGGCTTGAACACAAAACCGCAGGTGGGGAAAATATAACCTTCCCAGCTCACGGCCCATTCCTTTGGGGAAATGGGGAGAGGAAACACTGGTCTTTTCATGACCACTGTCCTCCTGCCATGAAGGAAGGTATTGCCAGGTCTGAAAGTTGAACCAGACTTTCCTTGGAGCCATTTGTGGCTCACAAAATTGCAAGAGTTTCCTTCAATTGGTTGTAATATTGGAATTTACAGTCTGGGATGTTCCCCAGAACACTGTTCTCTCTCAGGATCCCCACATGTGATCCCCACATTGTCCAGGGGAGTGGGTCCATCAAGAGGTGAAGATGGGCACACTGGTCCTCTCCCCAGCTTCCTGTGGGACTGTGCTGGGGTCAGCACTGAGTGTTCTCAAGGCTCTGGGAGTTCTGAACTTGGCCTCCAACTCAGCCCATCATTCCCAAATTATTTTTGCTTTTGTAGCAGCAGGCAACTCTCATTCATTGAGTTAGGAAGAAGCTTGATTGTAGGGAAAGGGGAGCTCATGAATGCTTTGGGAACATCTATTTATCTTTAACCTCTCTGTCATTTATGTATTTATATCATTTATGTATGAATTCATTTTATCTCAACCATGTTTCTCCTCTTTCTTTTTCTCTTTCTCTCTCCCTTCCTTCCTTCCATCCATCCATATCTCCATCTTGAAGAGCTGTTTCTGACCACCTGGCACGGATACACACTAGTTCATGGACTATGTGTGCTTAACAAGGTCTAGCATTTAAACAACTTCCAATATGTGACCTGCGTTATTTTACTTTCCAGGTCTAATTTTTCTGGAGCATTCATTCGTGCCCAGAAATGAGTTGGCCATGGAGCGCTTTGTAGTTAAGAGGCCATTTTGTCTTTTAGCAGCGCCTTGCACATGGGTCTTTGCTGACACAGTCATTTCTCATTTGGTTTACGGGTGCTTTCTTACTTCCTTCTGAATTATGAGCATGATTGCAAGGCCTTGGACTCACTCTTCACTTTGATGACTATCAATTCCCCAACACACGCTGAGCATTAGTCATAATGCCCTGGTTATTTTGCCTAGAACCCAGCCTCCTCTTCCTCACTTCCGCACTTTTACCAAGCTTTTCCCACTGCCTGGAGGGCCCTCATTCATCTGATTCACCTGGGGAGCTCCTTTTCCACCTTTTAAAACTCATTTGGGTCCCACCTTCAATGTGCATCTTTTCCTGCTACCTCCAGGCAGTGTTAGGACCACCTTTGTGTTCTTATAGCTCGTAACACAATATATTTTTTTATCTGCAATCTCCTGGAGGGTAGGAAGTGGCTCTTGGGCAGCTTTACCTCTCCCATCAAAAATCAACCTGTACAGACTAAAAGAAGGTCAGTGCTATTGGACACAGAGAAGATAACAGACTTTAGTAAAAATGTTACACTCACGTCCAAAGCATGCCATATGCAGCGTGTCACCCTGGCTCACGATGTTACCTGGCATGTGTAGTGGATGTGAGCATGCCCATCTGTAGTTCCTGGGAAGGCCACAAGGCCAAGGTCTCTCTCTCTTTAGTCTTCATGGAATTTGCTGCCAGGGGATTGAGGATGTGGCTAGCAGGTATGTAGGTACTTCCAGATTATATCCAATCATTTAAATGAACAGCAAATGCACTAAGAGAAGCAATGTAAAATGTCCAGACTCTGATGGTGAGAAAAGCCAAAGAAAAACCACAGAAGTAGCCCTTGCTTATCCCACACTCTTATTCTACACAGGTCAGCGCCTCTGCCCTAAATGGCTTTGAATGAGTTAGGGACCTGATGAAGGAAACAGATGGCGGTAACTGGGGAAGATTTAATGAAGTGACATTTGACAAAGTGTGAGATGGACAAGGCCCACAAAAGGGATGATGAAGTGCCCTGGGGCAAGTAACACTGGGGAGAATGGTGGGGGAGGGGGCTGCAGCTGAAAGTATAGATTTCCTCTGTTCTGGCACTAGTACCTTCCACAGGCCAAACCCAGCTGGAAGCCAGAGGGCAAGGGAGCCCATTTTTCGCAGCCAGCTCCCAGGGCACAGAGGAGGTTGTAGGGGGGCTCTGCAGGGGCAAACCCAACACCCAACACAGGCTGGCTGCACCTGGGAAGTGCCCAACTGGCCACCTGCATGTTGGTTCATCCATCAGCCAACACGTAGGTGAACTCCCAAGGACCAGCCATGTCCCTGCATGCGTCTTTATGTAGAAGGCTTTGCTTTGTGTCCAGGTGGGTTCACGCAGGGATCTGAGGAGTAGAGTCTTGCACAGTCAGTAGAGGTCAGTAATTTCCCAGGAGGTCACGATGCCTGACCAGGTGGCAGAGTCTCTTTCAGTGCCTGCCCCCAGTAGATGAGGCTGGGGGCTTTGCCCTCAAGAGTTGGAAGGGGCAGAAATGGTGGGAGCGGACAGCCTGGCTGCAAGGATGGAGATGGCCAGGGATTCCACTTGACGGAACACTTTGGCATACCTGTAGGTGTGTGTGAACTGTAGGAGAATGGGCTGTTCTCCACCTGGACAGAGAGAAATCACGTGATTTAGTCAAGGCATGGAAGCTTTGGGAACTGAGACTGAATTCTGGCTCTACCACTTAACTTTAGGGTAGTTTCTTAAGTTCTCTGAGCCTCAGTTTCCATGACTTTAAAATGGAGGTAATTACTCTGACTTTTTAAGCTTACTGTATATTAAGTATCAGAGCGGATCTGGCTACCTGACCTTATGCTTACGTTTGTCCATGGCCACTCGGAAACATTTTTGTCTTGTGCTTCCCCCAGATGGATGACCTTGGAAGAAGCTAAGGCAGCTCAAAAGTTATGAAAACGTTGAGGCCCTAAAATGGACTTGTTTTTCACTTTCCCACAAGGCATACTTCCTAGGAAAAGTTGAGGAAAATTCGAAGCTCAGTTTACAGTCACAAGAACATGAAAAAGTTCTTCTGCCAGTTTTTTTTTTTTTTTTTTAAAGATGGATGTTGTTTCTGGGAGAAAGAATGTCGTACAGTGGCTCAGGCAGGAGACGGTGAGTCAGATGTGCTGAGAGCCGGGCCAGGCTGGCCCCTCAGGCCCCCCGTGAGTCAGTGCTGCCCATGAGGCCAGGCGGGCGGGGGCCCAGCAGGCTGCAGAGTCAGGTGAGGCCTCATCCTCCTGGGACTGGCTCTGGTACCTCTTCCCTGGGTGGTGTCAGTCAGGGCCCATGTGGGTAGTTTGCTGATGTGGTTGCAGCCCCTTTCCTTTTCTCTGTCAAGTCTATCTGCCTCTCGATGAACCTCTCAATTTCCTGTCCTCCTCCCTCCATCGTTTATCTCCAGGAATCTGTTGGTGGAGTGCTTGGTCTGGCCAAGGTGGAAGATAATGTTCTATTTGGGGGGCTTTAGTATCCCTGGAGCCAGAGGACTGTCCCCTTTAGCTGCCCCAGAAGGACCCAGGCTACAGGAAATCAGGACACAGGAAACTAGGCATTGAAGTCACAAGAAACAGAAAACCTTCATGAGTGACAAGAGGTTGTGGGCAGCCTTAACGGGAAGTTTATCCCATGGAGGTGAGTCCAGCCAATGAACCCCAGAGAGCAGATGTTGAGGCAAGGAAAACCAGCTGACCGAGAAGATGACAGGTTAGCGCCTCAAAGTAGCCATCTTATTAGGGTGCCAGGTTCTTTTATAAATCAGGGATGGGGGCGGGAGTGAGAAAGCAAAGTAAAAAGGCCATTAATCTTGCAAACATCTCCTAGAATGGCAAGCCTCAGGCAGGGGATGTGTTAATTTCTTCCTTCTTGACAGCTATAGGTGGACAGGGTTCTGAACAAAGGCACTTTCATTTAACAGTCAGGCGGAGAGGCAGGGTCCTTTTAGGCAAGCCATTATGTATGATTATAATAAAAGCAACAAAAAGCAAGTCAAAGAAACAGTGTCCAACATGGAGTCAGAATTGGCTTCTCTGCAACAAGCAAGACTGAAAAGCCCACTTCGGGCTTTTAGGATTCTAGACCAGACTCCAGCCCTTACTTTAAGAAACGTTGACCTCTCTGATCCCATTTTCTCTCATCTGGGAAATAAAGGAGACAGCTTGTGTCTCAGAGGGGTTTGTGAGAATTAAATCAATATAGCTAATGTAAAAGTACATTGTGATCCATACATTTCAAAAATAGATATATGCTGTTACTACATATTGTTAGGAGCTTCCCTGGTGGCTCAGTGGTAGAGAATCTTCCTGCCAAAGCAGGAGACATGGGTTCGATCCCTGGGTTGAGAAGATCCCCTGGAGAAGGGAACGTCAACCCACTCCATTACTCTTGCCTGGAGAATCCCACGGACAGAGGAACCTGACAGGCTACAGTCCATGGGGTTGCAAAGAATAGGACCTGACTTAGCAACTAGATGGAGAAGGCAATGGCATCCCACTCCAGTACTCTTGCCTGGAAAATCCCATGGACAGAGGAGCCTGGTAGGCTGCAGTCCATGGGGTTGCTAAGAGTCGGACACGACTGAGCGACTTCACTTTCACTTTTCACTTTCATGCATTGGAGAAGGAAATGGCAACCCACTCCAGTATTCTTGCCTGGAGAATCCCAGGGACGGGGGAGCCTGGTGGGCTGCCATCTATGGGGTCGCACAGAGTCGGACACGACTGAAGCGACTTAGCAGCATCAGCAGTAGTGACTAGAACAACAGCAACATATTATTAGACAAGGAAGGAAAGGATCAGAAAGGTTAAAAGACTTGCCTGAGGTCACACAGCTAGTATAAGCAGGACCCAAACACCAGTTTCCTTTTTGTTTTAATTAGTTGGTTGTTTTCAACTCAGCTAGTGGGGTCCTTTGCAGATCAGCCGGCCCTCGGACTCTCTGGGTGGGGTGTTCCTGAGGGCTCATTACAGGCAGAGGGCGCTGTGGCTCCCGGAGTAGAGGCGCCCCCCGGGGTGGATTTCAGCCATGAACACCACTTGCACCTTATTGCTCCTGCCCTGACTCCTCTGTGGCACTTTGCCTGTCTGCTCCCTTGTCCCCAGCCCTGCTATTCTGTTCCATCACAGAACAAACACACCACGCTCTGCTGGGCTCCTTGGTTCTTGTCTGCTCCCCTCCTCAGCCTGTGAGCTCTAAGGGGACTGGGCTAGGTCTTCCTTGTCTTGTCCTCCCTGCTGCTGTGGAGGTACACCTGACTCAGGGCTTGGGCTGCAGGAGGTGCTGGGGTGGCTGGCTGAGTCGTGTGGAGGGCCTGCCCAGGTGAGGAGGGTGGCTTTTAGGGTGGATGTCTGGGGTGGAGGAGGCAACCTTGTTTGGTGCAGAAATCATCTATTATTGTGCATAGTTTATGCATTTTCTGGAAGGGTGTAGATGTGGGAGTGACTTCTTTCATGCCAGTGGGGTTATCTGGGTGGGTCAGGAGAGGCTGAGTTGACAGTCCCTGTTTGCTGTGAAAATACATCTTCCCTGGAGATGAGCTGATGACCAGCCCCTGGGTCATGTATGATCGCAGTCCCCATTGGGCAGAGCAGAAGCTGGCTCATCCTTGTCCTCAGGACCTTCAGAGGGGGAGGGGCGGCTGAGTTGGGGGGTCACCAGCCCCAACCCCATTCCTGTTTCGCAGAGGTCACCTCTAGTTTGTACTGGGAATTGAGGCTCCAGGTGACTGAAGGCAGAGATCCATGAAGCCATGAGTCAGAGAGAGACGGGACCAGTGTAAGAAAATTCACAGAAAATTAGCACAGAGCCAGGGCTACGATCCAGGTTCCTGGTTGTCCAGCTCAGATATTTTCTATCGTCTTTTCGTTTCTCCAACCCTTGGATCCTTGAGATTCTCTTCCTAGTAAGTCTGGGTTGAATGGATCTATGTCCAAGTGACCGGATGCATGAAGGGGCCTGTAGGTGACACAGGTTGGCAGTCAAGGAGGCTCAGGTGTTGCGAGACAGAGCCATTCCCATGGGCCACAGATGGAGATCCCTGTTTTCTATCTTCACACTGTTTTATTTTATTCAATTCTAGGAACTAGGAGTGGGGTGGGAGCATGGAGCCAGGGAAGTAAGGTGGTTGGACTTGTGTTTGAGAAGCATCACTTGCGTACAGCAGGTGGCTGGAGCAGGACTGAGGAAGGGGCTCTTATGGGAACGTGGAGGAGGGGGCTGCAGCTGGGGTGCTTGCTCAAGCCCTATCTGGGTGCTGTTGGCTGGCTCCCCAGGTGGCGGGAGGCTCAGCCAGACTCGCCAGTGCTGGCCATCAGGGAGAGACTTCCTTGGCTTCGTTTCCAGAAGCAAGGCACAGCCAAGGCCAACATGCTGTTACCAGCTGGGATCTTGGCGTTGTTGTCCTCGGACCTCGAGGGGCTGTCAGCATTTCCCACAGCCTCCTTTCCTGCCTGGACAGAGCTTGGCCTGCAGTGACCTCTCCATTCTACCATGAGATGGTCTCCAGAGGGGATGGCAATGGTCCTGGAACAGGGTTTGGACGTGGGGTGCAAGCGGTCAATGATAGTCCCACTTTTACTTTTGATGGACCCCGGAAAGGCCTCCAGTCCTATTTCCTTACCTGTTAAATTCATGTTGACCTGGATTCGGTGACAGATACACATTCAGGCTGGCACCAAGATGGTAAAAAGGGCTGTCTCTGCCCTCAAAGAGCTTTTGGTCTCATGAGACAGATTTAAAGAGGACCCTGGTTTCTATGATGAGGCAGAATTGCCTGCGGGGTAGGAAGGTGGCATTATGGGTTCTCAGAGGAGATGACCACCCCTTGTCTTGCTAACCAAGGAAGACGTCACACAGCTGATGGCTTCAGAAGATGGCTTGATTATGGCAGACAGGGGACCTGTGATTCAGGCAGAGGGTCCTGCATGAACAGAAGTCAGATTGGGTGGTATATGTGTGTGTGTGTGTGTGTGTAGCAGGGAGCGGGGGTGAGGGGAGTGAATGAGACGGCATGGATGCCCTTTCAACTCCCTGGTTCCAAGCTATCATTTCTAAAATAGCTGGAGTTTATTGAGAGCTTCCTGGGATAGGAGAACGTGTTCCACATTATCCCCATAGATTCTCACAACTGCTCTATGAGGCATTCATAGCATTGCCTCTATTTTGCAGACAAGGAAACTGAGGTTCAATTAGCTTGACTTGCCCAACATCCCCTGACTGCTAATCTGCAAAATGTGGATTCTAACCCAGGTTGCTTTGATCCAAGGCTACCTTCTTAACCACTCTGATGAAAGTCCTCTGTAGCTTTAAAATGCTTTCTTCTTTTCTTCTTCCTGTATCCAAGGGCCTTTGAAACCTCTTCCTTGCCAGGTTTTTAAGATGCCTGCCTTTTCTTTACTCCACACACACTGTTCTTGGATTGCCTCTGTGACCACCCCGCTCTCAGGTTTCTGCTCATCCCTGTGGCAAAACACATGGACATGACAAAGAAAGAAATCAAAGGGACACATGTCTCTGCATTGTGTTTTGGCTGGAGGTTCAGCTCCTGCAGGACGGCTGGGCCCTGGGCTTTTCTGCCAGCTCCCTAGCCTTCAGCTAAGTTGGAAATCCATTCAGCACTCTAAAGATCATTGTACATGGATGGGTTCAAGATGCCACTTCCATCAGTGGTGCTCCAGTCATTTCTATGGTTCCCATCCTGACCCAAGCACACACTGTGTGCTCGGTTGATAAGTGCTGGATGAATGAATGATGGTGTACCTTGACCATCTACAATTGCTGCCTTCGGCACTGTTACTGTTCTGGAAATAGAGAAGTATTTCTGTTTGCTTTCTGCGCAGTGGGTTCTAAGTATTTGATAGGGCTCAGATTTCCTAGAACAGCTGGGGGCCCCCTAAGGCAATACTCTTTTCAATCATGAAGTTTAATTAATCATCGAATCCATCTAACAGATATTTATCGGCACGTACCATGTGCCCTTCCTTCTCTTTAGAGATAGCAGATAGACAGATGGGCAAAATCACATCCCTGCCCTCATGGAGCTTACATTCCAGGAAAGTAAAGACCCATTGAGGAGCTCCCTGCCTAGGAATCGAACATGCATCTCTTAAGTCTCCTGCATTGGCCGGTGGGTTCTTTACCACTAGCACTACCTAGGAAGCCCCTTGAGGAGCTCCATGGACCCAAACACGTCTGCTGGCTGAAGCGGCCTTCTGTAATGGATGCTTTAGAAAATATTTAAAGCTCTATTGTACTCATAACCTTTCAGCTATCAGGTTACTGCTCCATTTTTAGGGAGAACATTTCCCCAGCTATGAAATCAGCAAAACTCTGCAGGGAGACATATTCAGAAATACCCCCCTAACATCTGTGATTCAGACCACTTGTTTCATGTAAAGCAGGGATTCCTGCTGAAGATTCCAAGCGGGTTAGATTTGGCATCAATTGAAGTACAAGCTGGGGTTGAAACCTCAATACCGCAAGGCCGGAGCGGAGAAAGCCATTAGCATATTCATGACTCCCCTGTCTTCTATTTCTAGGCTTATTGTCAAAGTGAATGGTCTTTCACTTTCCTGAAATCTACCTTGTAGAGGGTTCCTGCTGCAAAGTATGTCTGAAATCTGAACAAATCCTCAGGATTCTTCCATACCGACGGCTTCAGAAAAGGTAGGCATTCTTAAAATGGGGAAAAGACTGCCAGACACAGAAATCCCAGTTCACGCATCTGCTCATTGATCTTCCCCTACTTTTCACAACTGCCAGCACTAGGTCCTTCATCATGAAGTCCAGAGGCATGACTGTGAAATTAGGATTCTGCTTTTCAAGCGTGGCATGGGTAAACTTGCTCCTGATGTAAAGCCATTACATTTTAAATTTAATTACACCCCCTCCCTGCCCCAGGCAGCTAACAGGCAGAATGGTGTTCAAGTTTCCCTTTGGTTTGGTTGGCTTTGAGCTCTGGAGGTGTGAACTGCTTTGGGTCACGGTAGCAGTGAAGGGTCCAAACAGCTCAGTGCATTCCAAGCCTTGATTTGAGCAATGAAATATTTCATGAAGCTTAATATTTAACATGGGGGATACTTTTTTTAAAAAAAGAATAAAATAATCCCCTCCCCTCCTCTTGATTTACTGGTTTGATTTTGCCTGTGAAGTGCATGTGCCCACCCAGGCGCTGAGTAGCTAGCTTGCTCAGAGTAGGGTCTCCACTCCCACCCCCTTGGCTGTTGGCTGAAAGTGTATCTGGCCTTACTGTTCTTTTGTTGAGTAGGGCTCCAACATTTTGCAGCTGATATGTTTGGAGTAAAAATGTTTACAGGCCCAGAGGAGCCTTAGTAACATTGCAAATACTTTTTATTAAGACTAAAAATGGAGTTGAATTATAACTGTGTGAATAAAAGAGTGTGAGAGTCTTTTATCATTATGGTCTGAAGAACTCAGATCTGTCTGTTTTGCTGTCTATGTGACCAGAAGCAGGAGTTTAGACACTAACTAAGGAAACCGGTGATGTTAATATAATTTGATGTTTATGAGCATCAGAGCCATACAAAAGATTCAGAAGACATTCTTTGGGAGTTTTGAGAAGATGATAATTACTCATCAGGAGATTCACAAGGCTTCCTGGAAGAAGCTTCCAATGAGTCTGGAGGATGAGTGAAAGCTCAGCCATCAGCCAAGAGAGGTGGTTGTGGTGGAGGAAGAAAACTCCTGGCAGAATGACAAGGGAGGAAGGCCTGGTGTGACTGTAGCACAGAGTAAATGATGGAGAGCAGGCAGGACATAGGTTGAAAAAGTGGGTTGAGCTGAGACTGTAGAAAGATTTACAAATGAACATATATGACATTTGTCATGATCATGGAGAGCCTTTAGAATTTTGTATGAGTCTTTGCTTGGAAGGGACAATCTGTTAGTCATCTCTAGATGCTGTTGCCCTGTGGCTTAGCTCTCTGTTGGAATCAGTAGAATAAAGTGCACATCAGACCTGTCAGACTCAGCATTAAGGGTCCCTACTGGGACTGACGTTGAGCCCACTTTGTCTAAGTTCTCCTGCATTGAAGACAATATCTGAATGGCGTTCTTCAATGAGTGACTTTGGGCAAGCTCCCCAAAGGATGAGATAATCAAACCAAGCCAGTCGCATGGATGGAATGGATTCAGTCATTCAATAATGACATTAACATCTTTGTAGTTTCCTGTGATGTGCAGGTAGAGCATGTAACACAGAGGTGGCTGTAAACCCTCCCAGCCTGGGGAGTGTGGATGCTGAGTCTCAGCGTTGTCACATTCTGGAGCATAAGTCTGCCACATCTCTGACTGAAATTGTTCCCTGACTCCGTATACTTTTCTCTGGGTCTTCTCTAGTGTCTTGTTCTTCCATGGTGTTTGAGTAAATACAGGAAGTGACAGAAAGGCTTGTAGGACAGACAGACAGATGTGCTGGCTGTTTAGAGACTCACAGGAGAGCCTTTCAGCTTTAGCTGTCCTAAGGCCTCCCAGAGACCATGCAGTGGCCCCAGGGGCATGCCGCCACCTCTGCCAATGATGGAAAAGCTGACTGTGCTCCTGGCTCCAGCACCACTGGGAGGCTGCTTGGTGTGAGACTAAGTCAGTGGGCTGCCACCCCATCACTCCCAGGCCATAAAGGCTCTGCAGCCTCGTCATTTGCATTCCCACATCAACAGCAGTTATATTACTGAGCCATAATCCCAATGTGTACAGTTTATCTTATGGATTCCAGGCCCAGATCTGGCCGTGTGCTACTCAGGGAAGGGGAAGCTAAGAATGGTTGGGGTATGATATTCCAAGTGGCGCTGGTTCCAACTTGGGTTTAGTTTGGTTAAACTGTGAGATGTATGGTGATTAAATCAGAAACAGTTCATAGTACGTGTACTATTTGTATGTGAAAATGCCTGTGTGGGATTTTTATGCTCCAACCTAAAAGGAGTACATTAAGGCTGTATATTGTCACCCTGCTTATTTAACTTATATGCAGAGTACATCATGAGAAATGCTGGGCTGGATGAAGCACAAGCTGGAATCAAGATTGCTGGGAGAAATATCAATAACCTCAGATATGCAGATGACACCACCCTTATGGCAGAAAGTGAAGAAGAACTAAAGAGTCTCTTGATGAATGTGAAAGAGGAGAGTGAAAATGTTGGCTTAAAGCTCAGCATTCAGAAAGTGAAGATCATGGCATCTGGTCCCATCACTTCATGGCAAGTAGATGGGAAAACAACGGAAACAGTGTCAGATTTTATTTTTTTGGGCTCCAAAATCACTGCAGATGGTGACTGCAGTCATGAAATTAAAAGACGCTTACTCCTTGGAAGGAAAGTTATGACCAACCTAAACAGCATATTAAAAAGCAGAGACATTACTTTGCCAACAAAGATCCGTCTAGTCAAGGCTATGGTTTTTCCAGTAGTCATGTATGGATGTGAGAGTTGGACTATAAAGAAAGCTGAGCATGGAAGAATTGATGATTTAGAACTGTGGTGTTAGAGAAGACTCCTGAGAATCCCTTGGACTGCAAGGAGATCCAATCAGTCCATCCTAAAATAGATCAGTCCTGAGTGTTCATTGGAGGGACTGATGTTGAAGCTGAAGCTTCAATACTTTGGCCACCTGATATGAAGAGCTGACTCATTTGAAAAGACCCTGATGCTGGGAAAGATTGAAGGCAGGAGAAGGGGACAAGAGAGGATGAGATGGTTGGATGGCATCACCAACTCAATGGACATGAGTTTGAGTGAACTCCGGGAGTTGGTGATGGACAGGGAGGCCTGGTGTGCTGCAGTTCATGTGGTCACAAAGAGTTGGACACGACTGAGCAACTGAACTGAACTGAACCTACTTATAACAGAGAAATGGTTGTTTGCTTTGTGATACCATCAACTGTGATGTAGTGGAAAGGTTACTAGAGTGGGGGTCCAAACTCTCAGCTTCCCATCTCTCTGTCACTTACTTACTGTGTGACCTTGGATGCGTCTTGTCCCAGTGGGTTTCTGTTTTCACACTGTAGAATGAGGTAGTTGGATGGGATGAGCTTTGAGGTCCCCCTCACCTTTGGGAGGTGACAACAAAGAACTTTCTTAGATAAACTCAGAAAAGGCAGGAGGACATCTTAGAAAATGGATATAAAATGTCTTGATGGAAAACTTTCCTATACAAACCTCAAGATTAAGTGTTGGACCGACCAGGTTTTGGGTGGGCTGAAGGTCAGTGAATCAGAACCAGAAACCTAAGTGTGTCCTGGGAATTCTTGCTGGTCAGGATCTCGTTAGTCTGGCCCGAAGTTGAGAAGAGATCAGAAAGGCTGAGGGACAGGCTTTCTGGGACAACTGTCAGTTTTTTAAGGAGCACATGCTCTGTCACCTGCCTGCTGGCAGACAGCTGAAGATGGGCCTGGCCTCACGGGGTGTGGACAAGCTGTAGTGGGCCATGACGAGGCTCTGGCGGCCTGGGTGTGTGGTGAGGGACTGGGCAGCCTGGGGAGCGGTGTCTCCACCGGCTCTGGTGTGTGTTTCATGGCAGCTGTGAGGGTTGCTCCCTGTCTGAATGTCAGAGGGCCCTTCTGCAGCCATGGTGACTGACTGTCCCCATTTGCTTGGGAATAAGCATTTTTTTGGGCTTCCCAAGTGGTGTTAGTGGTAAAGAACCCACCTGCTAATGCAGGAGACATTAAGAGTTCAATCCCTGTGTTGGGAAGATCCCCTGGAGGAGGGCATGGCAACCCACTCCAACATTCTTGCCTGGACAAGAATCCCATGGACAGGGCAGCTTTGCGGGCTACAGTCCATGGGGTCGCAGAGAGTCTAACACGACTGAAATGACTCAGCACACATACATGGTTTTTCTTGGGATGTGAGATTTTCAGTGTCAAAACCAGAGAGTCCCCGGCCAATTGGGGTGGTTGGTCACCCTACCTGCCACTGATTTGGCTTACAAGGAGCTGTGATAATGGGCCTGCAGTAGCATTCATTTCATCCATGATCTCCCCCAGGGCTTGTTAATCAGTGGGAAAGAAGCCGGAAACCATTCTGGCGTGGGTTTCTGGGTTCTTGACTCAAAGGCAATCCCTGTGGCAAATGCCTGTAAGTAAACAGACTCTCAGTTCCCTGCTCCAGCTGGTAGTGGTCTCAAAGCATGGTTGATGGTGGAGCTAAGTGGCCCCCGCCTCTCCAGAAGTGTTTCATTGTCTCCCATGGAATGGGAGCTGGGCTCTGATTGCCACAGGGGGACAATATCTGTGCTGCTGTCAAATACAGTGACTTCCTGGGTCTTGGCCCGTTAATGGGCAAACATCCCTGAATCAACTGCCTATCAAAGGCCATGCCAGGATTGGGACAGAATTGGGGTGCTGCCCTGAGTAAGATCTGGAGGAAACTGGGTTCAGAACACTGACATGTAGGAGATATCTTCCACAGTCAGGGAATGCATGAGGCTAGAGGGAGCTGGGGTGGGGTCTGCTCTCTCCTGCCCCTCTCACCCCCCGTTTGATATTTTCTCTTCTTCTTGATTTTTGTTCAAGGTGCATTTACTGGGGACCCACTGTGAGCCAGGTGTAACAGGAAGAGAATGATTGATTTAAGGAAATAGGGCTTGTTTTCCTCAATTAAACAGGAAGCCCACAGGTAGAGTCCAGAGCCACTGCAGGGGTGTTGATACGCTCAGCGTTCCAGGCGCTTTCCCTACCTGCATAGAACGTGGCTTTCTTCCTCAGGGTTCTTTCATAGTTAGAGAGTGGCAGCTGCAACCTGGCCTCCCATCACATCACAGGCAAGAAGAAGCCTAAGGAAGCTTGTTTGAGATACAGGTAGCTCTTCTCAGGAAAGGAAACTTTGTCCTCGGAGGGCAAATGGCCTCTACTGGTGTCTCCTGGTCAGAACTACACCCCGTGGCCCCTGAGCTGTAGAGAGTGCTGGGAAGGTAGGCTTTGAGCTGGCCGCCTCCCTCTGCTGACCACCACTGAGTTTCTTAGTTAAGGAAAAGTGGATAATGGATATCCAGCACATAGAGGGGCCTGCCAAGCCAGGCTGGCTAGGCTATGCTGAAGGTGTGAGGGGAGGGAAGTTAAATGGTCACAGAGGCTGTTTCAGGGGCCTTGATTCTGGGATTGTGTGTGTGTGTATGTGTGTGTGTGTGCACTCATATGCACATGCCTGTGTGTATATGTACAACTCTTGCCTTCTCAGAACTCACATTTGATTGCGGATTGTCTCGCTCTGGGAAATTGCATTTGCCCAGTTGCAACCCACTCTCCTTTCCGACTGCTGGACCCCACATTGACCCCAAGTTTCACTCTGCACATGGCTGTCATAATGCGCCTCTCACCTCTCGCTCTGGGACTAGTGTGCTGCCCCTCCTATCTGTCCTGCTAACAGTCTAGCGCCATGGGTCAGACTTGAGCTCTACCCCAGCTATGGAAGTGCTGCCCTACCTATTGGCTGTGTCTGCTCACTCCCTCGCTCATGCATTCACACACACTCATTCATTCATTCTTTTTTTTTTTTTAAACTTCTTCCCCCTCCTGCCTTTTTGACCACATCTTGCAACATGTGGAACTTCCCCAAGCAGGATCAAACCTGTGCCCCCTGCAGTGGAAGCATGGAGTCTCAAACACTGGACCACCCAGGAAGTCTGTTTTATATTTCTCATTCATTTATTCTTGAGAGCTGGGCTCTGAGCAGGTTTGGGGAAAGAGGGGAATCAAGGGTCAGGCTGACACGACCCTTTGCCCTCCAGGGCCTCCCAGTCCAGGCTGACTTTGCCTGGACCTAAGTGAGAGTTCCCACAGGATCTGGTCTCAGGCGTACAGCTCTGGTCTGCTCAGGGAGAGGATGACAGCGCAGCAGAGGAGGGTTCAGGCATTCTTAGCCACTGGGAGCAAACCAGCCACTCAGAGTAAAGCCACTCCTCATAATAGGAGTCCAGGGCAGGTCAGATGGGCCCCAGAGGGCTGGAATAACCTTTTCTTATTCCAACCAGGGACAAGGGAAGAAGACATCTAATGTTGAATGTTGAAGTCTAATGTTGAAGACAGCTTATTTTGCTTGTTGAAACAGGTGATCATGACCCAGTCCACAGGAGGCACTCGTCGTAGCTCAGAAAGTGCAACCTCATCCCAACCAAGTGAGGAAATGCCTTTTTCCTCCCTCCCAGACTCTGACCGATGTGTCAGGGCCCACTCAAATAAACCCTTCTCTACGAAGCTTCTTTTCCCACCACAGCTAGAATGAATCTCTTCCTTTTCTGTGTTTTCACTGCATTTCTGAAAATGATACCTCTATTATAACTCTCTATCTTCTGTAACAATTGGGTTTGCTTGCTGATATGTCCTCCAACTAGCAGGACTCCCTGAGGTCAAGGCTGTGTCTTTCTCACCCTGGGCCTAGCAGAGGTGCTCAGTGTAAGATGTGGCCTGTAGCAAAATCTCTTGTGACTGTCAGAGCCTGTCAACTCTCTCTTCACCTGCAGCTCTGGGGCTGCACTGGAGCTGGCAGCTACCCTGACCACTTCCCTACTGATGGCCCAGAGCCTGGACAGGCCTTCACCCCAATGCAAAGCTCTGAGTTGCTTACAGCCCTGCCCCCAGCCAGGCCATTAGCAGATGCCCTTGGGGGCAGAGGACCAGGAGCCCAGCTCCAGAGGCCTGGAGGCCCCATTGCTGTGCAGGGATGTGTTTACCCAGCCTCCATAGCCCACATGTGCTGTTCCCAGCTGCCCTCTGTGTGAACCTGGCACAGTATTTTAGTGTGTCCTGCAGAATAATATTGAGAGAATGAACAAATCAGTGGCAGAACCTTCTGAGATTTGCCTAATTGCAACTCAAATTGTTCCCATATTGGAAATTACATGGCTAAGATGCCTTTTGGGGAACTGAATATTAGGAGCCCAGGAAGGTCGGCCAACAATGAGTTGCTGATTTTTTTTTTTCCCCTCCATGAACTCTTACCGAGACATTTTCCTGCAATGAAACATGTATAGGTTGACTCAAAACAGATTTCACAATCGCTTTATCCAATTTTGGACGACTTAATTCGGCAATTCACCTAACCCTCTTTAATCAGCCTCACGTCCAGGGGCGGTTGTGGTCTCAGATACGCTGACGTAGATGTCACTCAGTGCAGTCCCCTGAGTGCAGAGGCTGTGGTCAGGCCCTGCTGTGGCTCTGGGGTCTGGGGCTGTGGTTAGGAGGACTCTTGGGGGCCCTGGATCTCCGTGAAGGTTCCAGCAAAGCCGGAACCCTGTGATTCAGATTCCTGAGTGTGCAAGTGCCTTGTGCCCCGTGCAGGGTCACGTTCAGGGACAGTGGAAGTAAAAGTGATTGCGTGCTAAGATTGTTCTAATTTTGACACTGTGGGGAAGAGTGTGGAGGTCTTGGAATTTTTGACTCTGACATTAAATACAAATGTATTGGCTGCGTGCCTAGCTCCAAGTCCTTAGGGAAGTAATTTCCTTTCTTTCCCTCTCTCTTCGGCACTGGGGGAGCTATGTCTCTGGAATGAGATGGGGAAATAGGTCCAGTTGGTGGCACCGACACTGTCATCTCCCAGGGATTGAGGAAGATGCAGGGTCTCTCCTAGACTCCTAACTGTCTGACGCTTTGGTTTGCAGCCCTTAGTTGTTGACTCACCCTCATCCTGAGATGGGCTCTGGGTTAAGATGACCTGGGTTTTCCTGGGGGTGCAGCTGAGGGCTGGATCCTCAAGTGACTCTTTCAGGGTCTTTCAGGGAGTTACTGGCCAAGCCAGGTTGGAGCCAGTCTCCCACTCCCAATCCTGGAGTTTGTTTCATTTTGTGTTTTATTAGTGAATCTGCCTCTCATTTGTTCTTGCTGTTCAGTAGCTCAGTCGTGTCCGACTCTGGACTGCAGTACACCAGGATTCCCTGTCTTTCACTGTCACCCAGAGTGTGCTCAAGCTCATTGTGTTGGTGATGCCACCCAACCATCTCATCCTCTGCCACCCTCTTCTCCTCTTGCCCTCAATCTTTCCCAGCATCAGGGTCTTTTCCAATGAGTCGACTCTCTGTCCTAGTCTAGTTCTAGCTGCCGTCATCTCTCCCTTGAACTTCTCTGCAGTTCACGGATCCCCTTGATGCCATTCCAGAGCCACATTCGATCCACAGTCTCCAGGCAACCAGACTGCTCTTTATCAAAATGGATTGGATTGTGAGACCTCACTGGGCATGTCTCTTTGTTGGCTTCACTTTGCACCAGGACAGGATCTGCAATCCTTCTGGGGCCTCGGAGGCACTGTGCATCCCATTTGCCTCCTCCTCGGCCTCACCCTTGCCTACTTGCCCTCTGCTCATCTCTCATCCGGCTGGGGCTCGGTGCCCTGCCATCTGGTCCAAGGCTTTTGCAGGACTCCTCTTTCTCCCACACCAGCCCTACCTATCTTCCATGTCAGGTTAGGTGCGTTTCTTCAGGGTGCTTCCATGATCCTCCAGCTTACAGTGGCCTCTCCCCGCCCTGCCCTCTTCCACAGAGGCCTGTTCTTTTCTCTGGAAGTCCTCATCGTGTTAATTCCAATGGGTTCCTACTAGCATGTAAGCTCCCCTAGGGCAGGGACTGTGTCTGTCTTGCTCACCGGGCTGTGCTCAGCACCCAGCACAGTGTCTGATGCACAGGGGTGTTTGCTGACTGCTGAAGGATGGACTAGAATGTCCCCGTTCTGCTCCTTATTTATCTGCGATAATGTTTTGGTCCCCTCGTCTCCCAGGATTTTGTGGGCGGGGGAAGGAGGAGCCAAAGGATGACAGCAGGGGCTTCAGAGACAGTGCTCATAAGTGCCTGGCCCCTGCTCTGCAGGTAGGCTGGGGCTCTGGCTCCCACTGGTCCCTGAAGACCCCTCTGGTGTTCTGGGATGAAGCTGGCAGCCAGGGACTCTCACCCCAAACCCCCCTCATCCATTGAATCCCCTGAGTGACTCAGAGGTTCACTCACAGTGCCGTATGGAGAAGTGGCTCTGCCTGGACTCACAGGTTTCCAACAGCAATTCTTGTATTGCGATCAGGAACATAAAGTCACAGGAGGCTGATCTGGGACTTCAAAAGGAGCAGCCACACCCTGGCTTTTTCTTTCACCCAGGCTTTTTTGGAGAGGTTCTAGCAGCTCTCCAACCTATGCATTCAAATAAAGTCACACTAAGAGCAATAATCTGAATGTATTGCTCCCTTTTCTCATGATTTATAATGTCATGTCGCCCTTGCCAGGTTCCCACTGAATCTTTCTGGATCCCCCGGCATGTCTGGTGTGTGCCCATGAGCTTATCCAGCTGCCACTTTGTGGCTGTACTTCTAGGAGCTGTGGCCCCTCTCCCTGTGTGTCCCTCTCACCACGAGGCCTTGGCATGATGCCTAAATGTGGCTTCTGGCCACTGTCATCTGTGGGTCACCACAGCCTCCTCTGGTCACCACTGCTGCCCTGCCCTCTCCCGTCAGGAACTGTGGTCAGGAACCAGCCACGCAGGGCAATGAGGCGCAGGGTCCTCGTGGTGTGGAAACTGAGTCCTGGTCTGTGCCCTTTTCTACTAGCAGTTTATCCTGACGAGTTAAAAGTCTATAGACAAGAATCCATAGGATTAGACAGGGGAGAGACACAACCATTCAGAATCCCTCTTTGCTCAGGTGGAAACCTTACATTGAGGTCTATATCATTGAGTCTTGCTTTAGGACAAATTCTCTCCCTGAAAACAGTTCATTATCTTGCGCTGTTAGGTTTCTGGAACTTTGCCCCAGGCGTGTCTGCATCTCCAGTAGGCTTGAGCTATTTACCACTGTGGTCTGGGAGGAGCTGAACTCTGGGGTCCTGGGGCATTGAAAGCAATATCCATTATACAGCCTGAGAAATTGGCCCTGCTTGCCCACTGTCTGGGGGAAGACACCAAGTGGGTGAGGCAAACACTGGTTCCTCTGTAGATCTCTCTGCACTTGGCTTGTGCTGCCAGAACCCATGCGAGGAATGGGACTCCACGATCCCTGTTTCTTGCCTTTGCAAATAGATGTTTTACATTTTTGTGGGTCCGGCCATCTTCTGGCTTACCTTGTAGATTTCTCACCTGGGCACACAACATGCAGGAAAATCAAATATCCCAAAGTTCAGATTGCAATGCCCCCTGGGAACTTCCTGGATTCCAAGGAGACGTCATGGATTTTTGTCTTAAGTAGATTACAGCCTGAGAGCCCTCCAAGTTGTCTCTGGAACTTGAGCTATAAACATCTCTGAACAAGACGCATACAGCTTGGCATCTGTAGGGGAGCCCAGGACTGGAGTAATGATTGGCAGAAAGCTTTGGGGCTGGTGGGAATTGGGGGATCTGGCTCCTGTAGTCAAGTGGGGAGGACTTGTTTCTGTTGTCGGTTCAATGGGGCAGGTGGCTTGGCTGTGACAAGGTGCACAGTCACGCCTGAGGGCGAATCACCTGCTGCAGCTGGTGCCTTGTCCCCAAGTCCCTTCTACAGGCTGGAGGCACCTATGCTAGGCTCACTTTCATTTGAAAAATTGATGCATATGGAATGTTTCTTTCAGAGTTCAAGGCTGTTATCTTGCTAGGAAGGAGCCAAGAGTTTCCTCTGGGTTTCTTGCCCAAGAGGGAGAGTTCTTCAAGGCATCGCTCACATGCTGTTGAAATCATACTGGGCCGTAGCTAGTAATTCAGTTCAACATGCATGGAACTTCCTCCTCTGTGCCAGACGCCAAAGAAAATGATGGGGAAACAGAGATGGTTCAGACACGGTTCCTGCACACAAGGTCATCTTGATCAGAACACAGAGTGATGATGCAGAAAAATCATTCTGGCAGCATGGTAGACAGTGTCTGTCCACTTTTGTTGGAGCATAAATTGTTTGAGATTCCGATGAAAGTAGTGGAGTCGTTTGTACAAATACACCCTTCCCAACCACGTCTTATCTGCTAGTTCATGGATCCCTTAAGTCAGAACTTCAGTTTGAAAAGTTTATTCATGAGGATAGATTGAGGAGGTGGCTGGAGAGATGACTGCCTGTGGGCTCTTGTCTCTTTGAAGGCAAGGGAGAAGCTGGTCCAGGAAGATAGTGTTGTTGGGATGGAAGAGACACAAACAGAATCACGGGACCTGAGGATGAAGAGGAGAAGAAGAAAAGACTCTGAGCTTTCTCAGCTGGATGGTGGGATAGAACTTGGTGCCGTCAATGTGGAAGACAGACATATTCCTTTTCATCACTGAGTGACCAGGAGAGGTGACATGGCCACAGCCAGTCCAGTGGGATGGGGCAAGGAGAGAACAGGGGACCTTCGGAGCCATGGCAGGGGGATAAGTGAAGGACACCTTTGTTTTTAGCCTAGTTGTGTGGGCCTGGGTGGAGGTGGCCGTGGTCCTACTGGATGGCCAGTGATGGTCATGCTCGGACTTGGGGTACGGTTTTATCTCTGATGTGTGGGCTGGCCTGGGGATATAGCCAAGCACCTCAACCAGGCTGGAGTCAGGAAACAGGCTTGTCTAGAACATCATGCTCTGGCTACATTTTCACCCGGGCTAGTGTGAGTTTCTGTTCGTGGGACTCTAGGTTACTGGGATACTGGAGAGCCAGCTGGAGACCTTCTCTTGCTCACTGTACCTAGGACGATCTGATGATTGGTATCATCTGGGGTGGGATCAGGCATGTACATATTTATGAAAAGTTCACGAGTTGGTTCTGGTACATGCTCTGGTTAAGAACCACCCATTTGGACCATCCTCCCCTTTCATAACTGAAGAAGTGGGATCTTGGAGGGAAAGGGTCTTGGTTCAGGTTCTCAGCAGGTGGCAGGCCTGGACCCAGCATTCCCAAATCCTGAGACAGTACTGTCGTCCCTCTCCTAAACGCTCTTCCTAGAGGTCAGACCATGGTCTCGGGCTCCACCAATGAGGCTGAAATATCAGACATTGTTGTGGATGAAGTCTTCCAATCTGCTTTCTGTTCTTCTCTGGAGGGCTTAGTGGGTGCGTGTCCTCCATCCTGGGTGACTGTGATGGAAACAGTACATAGATAGCTTCCATGAGGCCCTCCCAGGAAGTAGGGAGTGAGTTGTTTCTTTTCACAGTCCCTAGAGGACGCTGGGGCTCCATCATGGCTCTTGACATGCTCAGGGCCCTCAGATCATTCCTGAAGACATCCTTGGACCTGGTCTGTAGTGCTTTGGACTGAGGCAGCCTGGGTTCCCAGAGGGACCAATCTCCAGAGGGCCCCTTTCTGTCTTGTTCATGGTTTGGCTTGGCCATGAAACTGGGGTTGCCAATGCCCAGGTGGGCTCCTCTGGGGCTGGGAGGTGAGGACTGCTGGGGACGGGAGGGTTGGCTTTACCCTGAGGCTGTTTGGTTCCAAATTGGGAAAGGAGTACATCAAGGCTGTATATTGTCACCTGCTTATTTAGCTTATATGCAGAGTACATCATGAGAAATGCTGGGTTGGATGAAGCATAAGGTGGAATCAAGATTACCAGGAGAAATATCAATAACCTCAGGTATGCAGATGACACCACCCTTATGGCAGAAAGTGAAGAACTAAAGAGCCACTTGATGAAAATGAAAGCGGAGAGTGAAAAAGTTGGCTTAAAACTCAACATTCAGAAAACTAAGATCATGGCATCTGGTCCCATCACTTCATGGCAAATAGATGGGGAAACAATGGAAACAGTGATAGACTTTATTTTCTTGGGGTCCAAAATCACTGCAGATGGTGATTGCAGCCATGAAATTAAAAGAAGCTTGCTCTTTGGAAGAAAAGTTATGACCAACCCAGACAGTATATTAAAAAGCAGAGACATTACTTTGCCAACAAAGGTCTGTCTAGTCAAAGCTATGGTTTTTCCAGTAGTCATGTATGGATGTGAGAGTTGGACTATAAAGAAAGCTGAGCACTGAAGAATTGATGCTTTTGAACTGTGGTGTTGGAGAGGACTCTTGAGAGTCCCTTGGACTGCAAGGAAATCCAACCAGTCCATCCTAAAGGAAATAAATTCTGAATGTTCACTGGAAGGACTGATGCTGATGCTGAAACTCCAATACTTTGGCCACCTGATGCGAAGAACTGACTCATTTGAAAATACCCTGATGCTGGGAAAGATTGAAGGTGGGAGGAGAAGGGGACAACAGAGGATGAGATGGTTGTATGGCATCACCGACTCAATGGACATGAGTTTGACTAAACTCTGAGAGTTGGTGATAGACAGGGAAGCTTTGTGTACTGCAGTCCCTGGGGTCTCAAAGAGTTGGACACGACTGAGTGACTGAACTGAACTGAAGCTATTTGGTACAGCTGACATTTGAGGGCCTGCAAGCCCAGCCTTATGCTCTGGTGGGTCCTCTCAAGGGGATTTTCTAAGCTGACCCAGTGCACATGGCTTTGGCCATCCACTTGGCCCTCAAGGGCAGCGTGCTTTGCACACCCTTGTATCAGGCTTCTGAAGTAGGAGGGTTGCCTGTGACATGTACAGATGGTGTTCATCTTTTCTTCAGCTTTCCTCTCCTACGAGTGAAGATTCCCTTCTTCAGGGGATCTTCCCACCCTGGGACTGAAACTGGGTCTCCTGTGTTGCAGGCAGATTCTTTATTGTTTGAGCCACAGGGAAGCCCATGAAGGAAGGGAGACTTTTTAATGGTGTAAATGGCATGATCATATAGAAAAACCTTTATGAGGCATCTTTTCAAAGCAATTTTGGAGTAATGGAATTCTGGATGGCAAGAGAGGGTGTTTCAGGCTATGTGATCAGAAGCTTTCCTTACAGGGGCCTGAGTAGAGCATGTTTGCACTGGAGGGGAGCCATGCCTGCAGAATCCCTTGCTTGGCATGGATGGGGACAGCAGTGGTCAGTACCTGGCTTCAGACTTGTGGACCAGTTGAGACACGGTGTGCAGGCTGGGTAGATGGGGCCGTAAGGTTTTGTGCTTCCAAAACTGAACTCGGAGCAATGACAGATGGACTGGGGATTCAGTCCAATAATTATATCAGTCATGTAGAGGGAAGTGAACAGGCTGGGCTAGTGCAGCCAACACGTGGACCATCACGAGACAGAGTAGAGAGGCACCAGGGCCTATGTGAGGGGATTACAGGAGACCAAAGATGGCAGAGAAGCAGCAGAACAAGAGCAGAATACCAGGATGGGGAGACACAGAAGGGGCACCTCCATCCTCCCTGGCCTTGGCTTTCATTGGTGCCCTAGCAAGGGGGAATTGGTGATTAACGCTAGAACTGCCTGGGATAACAGTGTGCTCTGGTAGATTTTACAGTTATAGTTTGCACTAGAGGTCCAAGGCACACAGTCATTTATAATTTTTTGGAGACATGAGTTTGAATGGGATGCACTGCAAAGCTGGAGTGGACCGTGAGCCATTGGAACCATGCAGTCAGACAGAGTTGAGCTGGCCACTCACCCATATGTTCAGGAAGTGTGGGGTCTACTCATATAATGCTGACTCTGGAGGAAGAGTATAAAAAAGAGTATATAAAAAAAGAGACAGACAGTGATGGTGACAAAGGTAAAAATCATTCACATTGCATTTTAACTGTACAGAGTTAGAATTGTACAGAGCAAAACCTGCCCAGCTGAACATATCATGTCTGACTTAGCCAAAAAAATGAATTCTTGAAAAACTCTGAAGAGTGCACTATTGAGCTTAATGCTGGCTCAGCTCTGTGATGTGGAAGAGTCCATTACACAATTGATCTGTGCCAATGGAAACGGAATTTGGGAGGCTCTTGCAAATAGTTCTCCAACTAGTGTGCAAAGCTGTCTCTCATGGAGTGAGAGATTAAAACTCCAGTGAAGGTCAAAAAGGCTCTTCTTTTCAGGGTTTGAAGAGACAGCATCGAGAGCATGAGCTCTTCTCACAAATAAAATACAGGAGAGAGGCAGGATCTTGTTCAAACAAGGTTTCTGAGGCTGTATTGAGAGCTTCCCTGGTGGCTCAACTAGTAAACGATCTGCCTGCCATGTGGGAGACCTGGGTTCGATTCCATGGACTGTGTAGTCCAAGGGGTCGCAAAGAGTCAACTGAGCGACTTTCACTTTCACTCACTTCACTGTGTGTGATGGGGCTTCCAGGTGGTGTTAGTGGTAAAGGACCTGTCCTTGCAGAAGATACAAGAGGCGTGGGTTCAATCCCTGGGTTGGGAAGATCCCCTGCATAAGAAATGGCAACCTACTCCAATATTCTTGCTAAAAAAATTCCATGGACAGAGGAGCCTGGCAGGCTACAGTCCATGGGGCTGCAAAAAGTCGGACATGACTGAGAGACTGAGCTCATAGAGCACTGTGTATGATATGTACAGACTGTGATAGGAACAAATTCAGTTGGCCTCACACTGTATATAGAAAACGCCCATTTTGTATACATTGATGTTAACCCTGACCTTAGAAATTAACCTGAAGATGCAACTTCGCTGTTGCCTTCAGACCTCACCACAACAAACCTATTGATACACATCAAAGTTCTAGTTAGAAGTTTAGTATAGTAACAGAATGGCAGGAACCCTTTAGAGGAGCAGGTGCTCACTATACAACTTGAAATTACCTGTAGGAATGTGATGGTAAACTGCATTGAGTAACACTGACGTTTAAGCAATATTGAGTCTTCCAACCCAGGAACACAAGTATCTTAACTTTTATTTAGGTTTCCTTTAGTTTCCATCAGCAATGTTTCATAGTTTGCTGTGTTCAAATCTTTCACTGTTAAATTTATTCCTAGGTATTTCATTTTTTTGGATGATATTGTAAATAAAACTGTTTCTTGTTTTTCATATTGTTCATTCCCAGTTATTGAAGCACAACCATTTTGTTTTGCATGCTGATCTTGCTTTTGGCAACTTGGCTGAATTTATTTATTAACCCTAATAGTTTTGTGTGTATGTGTGTGTGTGTGTGTGTGTGTGTGAAATCTTTGAGAGTTTCTATATATAAGATCATGCAATTTGTGATTAAAGATAGCTTTACTTCTTCCCAATTTGGATACCTTTTATTTCTTTTTCATGTGTATTTGGTCTAGACAGAACTTCCAGTAAGTACAAAACCACAGCATATCAAGCCTTATAGAATACTAGGAAGGCAGTACCTAGAGGGAAATTTATATAATTTATATAATTTATAAATTATAAAATTTATAAAAGTACCTAGAGGGAAATTTATAAAAAATTATAAATTTAAATTTATAAAATTTAAAAAACACTTACATTTAAAAAGAAAAAAGCTCCCAGATGAATAATCTAACCTCAAGGAAATAGAAAAAGAAGAGCAAACTAAAACCAAAGCTATTGTAAAGAAAGAAATAATAAAGATTAGAGCAGATATAAATGAAATATAAAATAGAGAAACAATAGAATCAATTATAGAAAAGTAATTTCTTTGAAGATACCAGAAAATTGACAGACCTAAACTGATGGAAAAAAGGCAAGATTCAAGTAAACAAAACTAGAAATGGATGCGAGAACATTATTATTGACCTTTACAAAATGAAAATATTTGTAAGAGAATACAATGAACTATTGTATGTCAATAAATTAGATAACCTAGATGAAGTGAACAAGTCTCTAGACACACACAAATTACCAAACTTGACTGAAGAAAAAATGGAAAATCTGAACGGACCTGTAATAGATTTAATCAGTAATTTAAAAATCAGCCAACAAAGACAATTCTAGGACCAGATGGCTTCACTGGTGAATTTTACCAAACATTTAAAGTGGAATTAACACCAATCTTTCTCAGACTTTTCCAAAAATAGAAGAGGACAGAATACTTCTCTAACTCATTCTATGAGGCAGTATTGCTCTGATACAAATGCTAGAGAGAGACATCACAAGAAAAGAAAATTACAGGCCAATATCCCTTATAAACATAGATGCAAAAAGCTCAACAAAATGTTAGTGAACTGAACAGCATATTAAAAAGATTATATACCATGACCCAGTGGGATTTATTCCAGGAATGCAAGAGTGGTTCAACATAAGAAAATCAATCAATGTGATATACCACATTAATAGAACAAAGAAAAAAACTGCATTGTCATTTCAGTTGATTCAGAAAAGGCATTTGATAAAAATCTAACACTCTTTAATGATGAAAAACACTCAAAAAACTAAAAATAGAAAGGAACTTCCTCAACATGATAAAGGGCATTTATGAAAAACCTACTGCTAACATCTTGTGTGTGTGTGTGTGTGTGTGTGTGTGTGTGTGCGCTTAGTCACTCAGTTGTGTCTGACTCTTTGTGACCCCCACGTACCGTAGCCTGCTAGGCTCCTCTGTCCATGGGATTCTCCAGGCAAGAATACTGGAGTGGGTTGCCATTTCCTTCTCCAGAACATTTCCCAGAGCTCTGCAAAGTTGGTTCTAACAGTCCCTGGTTGATTTTTCAGTGTTTCTCTGAAGGGATAGATGTTGGGAGCCTGCGACTCTGCCATATGGCTGATGTCACCTACCACTTTTTTTTTTTTAAGAGACTGATCTTTTAAAAAAATATATTTATTATTTATTTGGTTGCACTGGGTCTTAGTTGAGGCATGCAGAATCTTTAGTTGCTGCATGTGGGATCTTTAATTATGACATGTGAATTCTTGTGGCATGTGGGATCTAGTTCTCCAACCAGGGATTGAACCCAGGCACCCTGCATTGGGAGCTCAGAGTCTTAGCCACTGGACCACCGGGGAAGTCCTACTGACTACTTTATGAAGCTGTTCTGAATCCAACTAGAGAAACTGTCAACCTTCCTCTGATCCCCTAGTGATCTCTTCTTGTATTTTTCTAAGGATTTCTAATTTGCATTATAAACATAACATTCTCATGATCTCTAGTAGAATGTCAATGACTTTATAGATAGATCTCATTTTTTCCCAGAGGCTTCCACTGAACACTGTTTACAGGAGACATCTGGAAAAGTTGGCCAGTTAAACGGACTCATCCTTGTTCCTGGGCCTTGGTCTTCCCTGGATACCTGGCGGTGCTGGGCTTTGCCCCCATATTGGCCCGGACACATTTTCCTTGCAGGGACATGGGGCTTCAGGAAGGGATCTTCGGTCTTGCATCATAGGAGGAGGCAGGACAGAGGCTGCAGGGGAGGTAGTTGTGTAATGGTTTCCTTGTCCCCTCTTTCTGTCCTGTTCTGTTTCTCCTGCCAGAGTCTTCTTTTCCAGAGAACATTTGACTCAGAACGGTTGGGTGTTGGGCTCTGGCTGGACCTGAAACCCTCCACTTCCACAGTGATTCCAGCAGCACTTATGCTGCCTTGGTGTGTGCGCCAGTTTGTTTAATGCACAAGAAGCATAATGACTTTAATTAGGTTTTAGTGTAAATAATGAACACAATTACAGAGCAGGCCCTTTTGTCACCCTCATGGAATTTACGATTGTTTGAAAAGTCAACACCCACTTCTAGCCCCTCCTGTCCTTACTTCTTGGTCAATCCAGCATGCCCATTAATCAATGGCGTTGGGTTTTAATGCCTCAGTGGAAAATCTGAGCTGGTCTTTTCCCAAGTTGGAACAACAGCTCAGCCTTCCGTACCTCCATGTCCACCTGGGGCTCCAGCCTCAGCCTGGATGCCCACCACCCACGAGGGGCTGTGCTTTGAGAAAACACTGAGTCAGGAAGACTCTAGGGCCAGTGATGGTGGGGGTGGTAGTCACTGCCTGAGCATCTATTATATCCCAAGTACCTTTCTGGGCACAGAGGCCCCAGAGTATAGGGGAGGTCATAGCAAGCCAGGCTGGACCCACCCTAGCGAAGCCAAGGAGGATACCAGCCAGAAGCCAGCACTTGAGTAAGGTCTGGCATGGACCAGCAGCCTCGGGCCTTCCACAGGCCACAGCAGAATCCACAACCATTTGGGCTGTGGCTGCAAGGTGGGCCTTGTGGGGTGAGCTACTTCAACTCTAGGGCAGTAGGGGAGACCAAATCTTCTCCATCCTCCAAGGGCCAAGAGGGCAGTTTCCATGGTGTATAAACATCTTTTGCCTCCTAACAGGGCTCTCATTCCCCCGTTGTTAACATCTCATTTGCTAACCTAGTATCTCTGCCTTCAGAGCGGTCCCTCTTCCCCTGATCTCCCAGCCCCTCCACCCCCATGGCAGAGAAAGGACACAGCTAAGAAAGGACACAGCACCCCCTTTCTTTCATCAATTATGGTGTGGATTTATTTCCCTCTTCCGCACTGATGGAGGCATCCTGAGGGTGTGGGCCCCCGTTTTCTCCTGAGCCTCTCTGGGTGATGAGGATCAAGTTCCCCCTTCCCTATGCATTGCCTTCACTGTCCCTGCAAGAGAGCTGCTCTCGTTTCCCTGAGCCCCTCATGTTGATGTTCGAAACAATCAGAGCTGCTCAGCTCTGTTAGTTTCTTCCAGGAGGGTAAGGAGGATCTCTTTCTGCCCATGGACACGGGGGCCTGGTTTCCAGCTCCCAGTTTTCTTGGGGGGAGAGGTCACGTTCTGATAAACTCCTTGCCTTTCTTCCGAGCTGTCACCAGCCCAGCCCGGTGTGCAGTGCTGGCTTGGTCTGGTTTCCCTGGCATGGGCCATCTCCACTGGAGCTGGGCTTTGGCCAGGCTGGGGTGCCCGCGATGGAGGGGCAGGCAGCACCCAGTGGTTCAGAGGATGGCAGGAGCCTAGGCGGCCTGGGATCCACTGTGGTGCAGCAGCCTGGCGGTCATCTCCCAGTTATTTATTGTCATAACATTAATCACGCTGAACTCACTTGGCATTAATGAGGACGTAATGTGTACTTGGATGGGAATTTTTATTGTAGTGCAGCATTAACTAACCGGCCTATTATTTAAAGTGTTACCAGACCTGGTATGTACAAATGGTTTACTTTGCAGTCTCCAAGTGTTAAAACTTTGTATGGTTTGTGTCAAGAAAATATGAATATGGAACACAAAAGAGGCAGGGCTGAAATGTTGTGGGGCCATCCCCAGGCTGGCAGGGAGACAGCACACTCCTGAGTGGAGGGCCCCTGCTGCTCAGCCTGGGCAGCCTACGTCTGTCCGAGCCCACGCTCATCTCATGCCCGTGTTTGAGCCTCATGCTGGATGTGAAAAACTTAGGATGGTTCTTTAGGGCTTTCTGACTCACTATCTTGGGAACAAAAAGACACGGAATAGCAGGATTTAGACATGGCAAAAAAGCCAGAGCCCATGCTGAAGACTGTGTGTCCAAGGCTCTCTTCTCTCTTATGGGTCAGACCTTGCCCCCCGGGACCTGTCCACCTGTGGGATCCACCCTTCCTGACCATTAGCCCACCCTGGCTCTGGATACCCTCACCAAGGGTTATCCTCTGAGTAGTTTTCTGGCCTTTGAATACGCTGTTCACTTGTTTGGTTAATGTCTCTACTTTTTTTTTTTTTTTTTTTTGAGTCTGAAGTCAAGTAACACATCCTTCCTGAAGTCTCCTAGTTTCCTCTCACTCCAAAGGTGTGTGTAGGTGCCCTTTTTCTAGAAGTGAACCCCTGTTACATACAGGCTGTGTGTGCTGGCTTATAGGGGAAATCACTTAAGATGAGTATCACATAGTCGTTGGCAGTCTAGTGTGGAAGGAAAGCCCCTCCCCACCTCAACTAGCCAATAGTGTTTGAGAGCATATGAGATACATGCTATGCAATGCCAACAGCTAGAGAGAAGTAAACAAATGGTCAACAGGTAGAGGGAGAAATTAATCTGTGCTGGGCCTTAGAGAAGAGATGGGAGACAGAAGTAGCTGTGAGGATGTGGGTGGGGGATACACAAGGATTTGGAGGGGCCTAGTGAGACCCCTTGGAGAAGGAAATGGCAACCCACTCCAGTATTCTTGCCTAGAGAATCCTGTGGACAGAGGAGCCTGGTGGGCCGCTGTCCATAGGGTTGCACAGAGTCGGACACGATTGAAGTGACTTAGCAGCAGCAGCAGCAGCATGCATGCATGCATGCATTGGAGACGAAAATGGCAACCCACTCCAGTATTCTTACCTGGAGAATTCCAGGGACAGAGGAGCCTGGTGGGCTGCCGTCTGTGGAGTCGCATAGAGTTGGAAATGACTGAAGCGACTTAGCAGCAGCAGCAGAATGAGACCCCTACACTGTCCCAACACACAGAGCTTCCTCTTCAGAGTTTACCCAGAGCTGCCTCTTCATCTTCCCTGATTGCCAAGGAACACAACTAAGCATGCAAGAAATACACTCATGTCTCCATTTTATAAACCAACACACAGCACAGGACATCCCCAAACTGAAAGCTCAGGCAGGTTAGCTGATCGGCCATGGTCTCCAGCTAGTAAATGGTAGAGCTGCTCCTAGTGCTGGAGAGAGAAGGGAAGGAAAGATGTCTATAGACTTACAATGAAACACACTGGGACCTAGCTAACCACACTCCCTGGTGAGGTGTGCCTACTCCCTGGTGTTGATCCATTCCTGTGTGTGTGATGACTATGTCCACAGCTCTGCTTCTGGATCGCAGCCTGTGCTTCCAGGACCTAATGTCGTAACATGTGGCCTTGGCATTTTTCCTTTATATTTTGACTGACTTGGGATCTAGCATTCTTTTCATTACTTCCTGTTGCCTCCTATGAGCAAAGGCACAGATGGTCATTGTAACCCAGGAGCCAGCTAAGCCCAGTGTGTGTAGAGTTGGGTGGGTGGGATGCAGCAGTCTGCCTTTGAGTGGATGGCTCCTGGGTTGGCAGCAGATAAGATATCATGCCAAGAAGTCAATCCCAGTGGTAAAAGGACTATTGGCAGAGGTCTGTCCAGACCTCACAGGGACACTTCCGGGAACTAGACAGGTCAAAGCTCCTTCAGAACTGGGAGTCAGAACCAGACTCCAGTCCTTGTGAAGTCTTCTCAGGAAACCAGGGGTAAGGTCTAGGCATTTTAGTTAGTATAAGTAATATTAATGCTTGTAACAAAGAAAGTGAAAGTCGCTCAGTCATGTCCGACTTTTTGCAAACCCATGGACTGTAGTCCATGAAATTCTCCAGGCCAGAATACTGGGGTGGGTAGCCGCTCCCTTCTCTAGGGGATCTTCCCAATTCAGGGATTGAACCCAGGTCTCCCACATTGTAGGCTTGTAACAAACCCATCCGCAAATCTCAGTGGCTTGGTAGAGTAGAAGGTTTATTTCTCATCACACAAAATCCAACGTGATGTTCTTGGTGTCTCTCCAAGGTGGCATCAGCCATGTTTGTTTAGAGACATTAGTTTCCCTGTCTGGTTTTGTCCTCCCTGAGGACCGTGGCTGGCTCTGCCAGGTTTTCTGTATCTGGCGGACAGATGGGGGAAAGGGATAATTGCGCACGGAAGGTTTTAACGGGCTGGGCCGAGAAGTGGAGCAGAGCACTTCCGCCCACGTTCCTTGGGCCGGAACTCAAACGTAGCCACGCCTAACTGCAAAGGAGGATGGAAGCAGGGTCTGTGTGTCCAGGGGAAAACGTTTTAGGACGTTGATCTCTGCCATGCCTGGTATAGACTGTAAACAGCCATAACTACCACATAGTGAGCCCCTACTGTGTGCCAGGCAGTACCCTAGCCTCAGTACATACGTTATTCATATCCTGGTGCGTATTTGACTAGACCCACTGGATCCTGGGCATAGGACAGAATGACTTCACCTTCTGTGGGGCAGAGGGGCCTCATACAGGCCCAGCCTGTTCCTCATCAGTTCCGGGCCTGAGCATGGTGAACCTGAAGTGGCTGGATCTTAGTGCTCGGGGACTGATAGGATGTGAGTGGGGCCGGTGGGGGCCAGTGGGTCTGCCACTGCTGGCCTTGAAGCATTGCTGCTGGGCCAGCCTCTTGCCAAGGCCCTCCCTCCAGGTTTACTGGTCCAGCTGCGATGGGGTCGGTTTGCGATTTCACTGTAAAAAGCCACTGGCTGGACTCCAGGCAGCCAGGTTATCATTGCGTGACAGTCTCTGAAGTCTTTTAGTTGCTATCTTTCCTCCTGCTGCTTCTCTGTTCCTTTTTCCTCACTGTTTCTCCTGACCTTCTTTTATTTTCCTCCTAATTAACTTTGTGGACAAGGTCCACTGGTAAGTTAAAAGAGTTTATCCAAACTGACACTCTGTTTATAATTTATAATTTACATTCCAGCTTTCGCAAGGTCCTTCCATTTCTTGACTGTGGCCAGGGTGTTCTCTCTGCGTGCTTGGCGTTGGCTTGCTTGAGGAGAGCAAAGGTCAGGCCTTCAATTGCCAGGATGCTGATGAAACCCGGGGTCTGAATGTGACAGATGTGTGGACACCACGTGAGGATGTTTGCTCATCGCCCACAAGTAGCAGCATCTCTATGGTGTTCATGGAAATTCCCATACTCAGGGGTTTGGGGCAGGCAGGAGTAGGGAGCTGGGCAATTTTTCCAGCCCCTTTGATAATAAATAGTCCTTTTCCTCCTATCCTTAAACTTGGCTTTGTTCAAGATGCCTCCAAACTATGATGGGGTTGGAGGCTGGAGTGCACACACAGCACTTTCTTCCAAGCTTTGTGCAAACTTGGGGAAGTCTGTTTTCCCCCGACCTCAGGTTTATGAACTGTATGGTAAGGAGATTGGGAAAGATTGTTTAAAGTTCCTTCTTAGCACTGAAATCTATGAATCCTAATTTTCATCATCTTTAATAAGCTCTGTAGCTCTCCTCTCACACTGGGAGGCCGTGTGGGGGAATGAAATGAGTATGTTCTCTCTTTTTTTTTTAATATATATGTGGAATTTATTTAAAAATTTTTTTTATTATTATTATTTTTTTACTTTACAGTATTGTATTGGTTTTGCCATACATCAAGAGTATGTTCTCTGAGCCTCAGTTTTCTCATCTTTAAAATGGGGATAAGATCCATTACTGTGTAGGGATTTGTGAAGAGTAAATGAAACAATATACATGAAGTATTTAACTTGGTACCTTACCATACAGTTCATAAAGGTGTTAACAAAGCAGATGTCTTTTGTGCCTTTCATCCCAGAACTCAGTAAGGTCCATGCTCTCTGGGGAAGCCCAGCCAACCCTCCGCATAGAGAAGCTACACATAGGAGATGATTGGTCAGGCTTGTGGAACAGTGATTTCCCAGATTCTGGGACCCGGAAACATGTTAAGTCAAGGGCCCTGGGAGGAGGGATGCTATACCTGTAACTCGTACTTGGCTTTGCCCTCTGAAACACAGGAGAAAACCCACATAGGCCACAGAGAGGGCAGGGTCTCCTTGCAGAAATACATGCAAATGTGTTTGTCATTAGGCCTTCCACGCCAATAATCCATATCTTCTCTTTCCTTTGTTGCGTTTTTCTCTGGTGGCCAGAAGCCAGAAAAAACACACGGTCTCATCAGCTTCACTAGCCTATTCTGCCTCCTCAAGCTGGAGTGGGGGCTGTGGGCAGGGGCCACCCGGGGCAGCTCTGGATCTACCCCGCGAGGGCTCTGGCAGTTGAGGCGCTTAGCAAAGTCAAACTGGGACTTCTGGCAAGTCTCAGTCATGCCTTCTGGATATCCTGCACCCAGCACATCACGGCCTTGGGATGTTCCAAAGTGCCCGCGGTCAGGCCTGGGAAAAGAGAGTAAACAGTGAGGGCAGGACAGACTTCAGATGCTGGAGGCCCAGGCAACGGGTGCTCAGAGGTGGATCTGTCCTGCGTAGGTTGGCACTGACAACCCCCACCAGGAGGCCCTGCCTCCCTTCTCCCATCTCTCCTTCGTACTTCCCTTATTCAAAATATTTGACCCCCTCCCCCCAGCACCTGATACCTGCCCCCTCTGGGTCTCGGCACACACCATCCCGACTCCTGGAATGTAGAGTCACCAGTCCTTCCCAAACACCCATCCAGGGACATGCTTTTGCTAGTTACTTCACTAAGAAAGATGTTGACCCATCCTCCCACTTCCTTCTCCACTTGTCTAAGGCCCATCCTTCTGTTGGATGAGGCTCAGCTCAGCTGAGCCTGACTGTGTTTCTCCTGGCTCTCCTACCCAGAGAGGTCTGCTCTGCCCCTTGGTTTCCCACTTGCTCCATCACCTCCTATTAAAAATAAGACCGGTTGATATGCTTATTCATTATCTTAAGTACAGGTACCAGGCTTACTAAAGAGTCACCACTCATTCCTTGGATGATGGTTTTTATTTTATTTTTTTCCAGTCTGGACTTTTCATGGAACCATCTGGAATCTTCTTTTCATCCCAGGTTGTGGCTCCTTTAACAAAATCTAATCCAGATGCCGTAACTTTTCGGTTACATTTGGTTATTAGAAGAATTTTATTTCTTGTTTTAAGGTTTATTCCTAATAATTAATGAAAAGGAAACATTTCCGTCTGAAACTTGACTCACAGCTCTTCCCATTCTGCTCAGCAATATCTAGTCCTACCATCTGGTGCCAGTGACTTCTAAAGAAAATGTGAATATGTGTGAGTGTGTGTGTGTGTGTGTGTGTGTGTGTGTGTGTATGTGTGGTTGGCGTTTAGTCCCTTGAATGTCGAGGGGGAGGGGATTAAAAGACCCTGGGAGGGCAAGCATCTCCCTTACCCTTACTCCCTACCTTACTCCCTTAGAAATGTGGTCTTCTAGGTTGGCTGTAAGTGCTCTTCTGGCTTGTGAACTGTGAGTAGCTCCAGAGAGCCCTGCTGTCAAAGGCTTATTCCTATGAGACTTGATTAGGCATTGGAGGTCTCTCTGAGATCTGACCCCACCTCATGGTCCGTTCTCAGGAGGCAGTCTTTAAGCTACACCCAATCGATTATATATTTTCCTGCCTCCTATATTGGGTAGTTCTTGATCGTATCTACCCCAGGGCAGCAGGCATCTTCTATCCCTCTTGGAACCCAGGAAATCAGACAGACACTTCCGCCCCTCTCCTTTCCTCTTGGCATTTTCCCACCATACCACTCTCTCCAGTTTTCTAATGCCAAAGCAACATCAAACAAATGAATGAGAGGTAAGTCTCCTATTCCTGCAGATATCTCTGCATTAGGTTCCCAGGGTGACCCTAGCAACACACCACAAACTGGCTGTCTTAGAATATCAGAAATGTATCATCTCACTGTTTTGGAGACCAGAAGTCCAAAATCAGGGTGCTGGTGGCATGCCCCCTTTGAAGGTGTCAGGGAAGGATCTATTCCGGGCCTCTCTCCCACCTTCTGGTAGCTTCCTGACTTGTGGTGGAGTAGTTCTAACTTCCACATGGTGTTCTCCCTGTGTGTGTGTGTGTGTCTGTTTCTTCTCACAGGGCGTTCCTTATATAAGGACACCGCTCTTATTCAGTTAGGGACTGCCTTACACTCGGATGACCTCACTGTAACTAATTTTATCTGCAATGACCCTTCTTCCAAAAAAGGTCACATTTGAAGTACTAACTAATTGATGTTAGTTCTTCAATAGATGAATTTTTAGGGAGTTGGGGATACAATTCAACCCATAACAACTTTCAACTTTTACAAGTGATTCCTGGAACCTTTCTCTTCCCTAGCTTTGGCAGGAGGGAGTGGCATTGCCCCCTGAATTCTGGATCTTAATTATGCAGGCCACCCCATCTGTCTCTCTAATTCTCTTTTGTGTTGACTGAGGCTGGTGGTTGGTGATGGCAGAGCTGGTTCTGGTACCTCGAAGCAAATGGTGAGGGGAGATGTTTGCCTCTGCGTTTAGAATATGGGATGCTCTCACCCATCACTCTGGGCCTCAGCCACAATTCTGAGACAACCGATGGTGTCCCACATGCCCTCCTGTTCATGTATACTTTGCTGAACAAAATTGTGACTTTTTAAAAGTGAATATAGTACCTAATACGATAACAGAGGTGAGACACCTGATCTCTGCTCTGCAGTTGCCATTGGTTTTGTGGGGACAAAGAGACATGGAAAAAAACAAAACCAAGAAGATGACGGTAGGGAACACCCTGAGGCATGTGTGTTCACGGCGGTCTGAAGTAATAGCACCAATACAGCTGATGTGGGAAATGTCCAACTCCAGCCCCAGTTCAAGCATTAAGGACACTGGGCCTCATCCTTCAGCCTTTGCACACACTAGTAACCACTGTCCTTTGGGGAGGGGGCCAGAGGAAAAGAGCACCCAGGGCCTTGGGCAGGGAAAGGCCCTGAATACCTTGTAAGTGATGCTGGCAAAGGTGCTTTGGGATTCAACATGGTGGTTGGGAGGGATCATTGCCCAGGAAAGCACTGAAAAGTGTGGTTAGAGGCGTAGGTTCTCTGACGGTGTTGCCCAGGGCGTGCCCCATGTAACCTAATTCACCTAATCAGCCCCATGATGGGGAAGTAGATGTGAACAGAAAAAGGGGGGAGCAGGGCATCAGAGGCCTGGGTTCTGGTGGGCGTGCTCTTCATCCACAGAGCTCCCTTTGGTGAGGCCTTTTGGAAAAGGTACCTGAGCAGAATTTTGGACAACGAAGACACCCCAGAAGCCCCCCAAGATCAGTGCCTGCAGATGAACAGAGCTCTAACTGTTGGGAATGCCATGCAAAGTGGCATTGAGAAAGAGAGAGAGCTCAGGGCAGGAATTCTTGGTGTGGTCCTCCTTCTGTAGAAAATAGTCCTGGGTGCCTTCAGTCATCAGCTATCTCTTTAACAAGGTTTTTTTTTTTTCAACTTATTATTTTATTTTTGGCTGTGCTCAGTCTTCATTGCTTTGCCCAGGCTTTCTCCAGCTGCAGCGAGCAGGGGCTACTCCTTGCTGCAGCGGGCAGCCTTGACATTGCAGTGGCTCCTCTTGTCACCAAGCTCTAGGGTGCGTGGGCTTCAGTAGTTGTGGTGCACGGGCTGAGTGGCTCCATGGCATGTGGAATCTTCCTGGACCAAGAATGGAACCTGTGTCCCCTATGTTGGCAGGTATATTCTTGTCCATTGTGCCACAAGGGAAGTCCAAGTTGTTTTTTTTTTTCATCTCCTCTCAGAAGCTGGAATATTGGTCTGTGATCTCCTGGATTCTCCCATACTAAGTGCTATCTGTCATTCACCACAGTGTGCCCACTTGTGCTCTTTGAAATAATCTTAAGAGATTCTTGGGCGCTCACAAGACCGTAGGGTGTCTTCACAATGGCTTGTGTCTGGTTAGCCTTGTTACAGCAACGACTCCTCAGCTGGCTTCACCCCTGCTTTGGCAACCCCATTTCTGGGGTGCATCTTCTGAACACATGTGCAGAATCCAGGTATCCTGCCCATCAGGATGTTTCAGAACTTGTTGTTAGCAACATCCTAGAATGTGCATCTTCCAGACAAGACAGAATATGGAGTAGAAGGAAATGCATTAAACAAATGCAAGAATTGTAAATAAGATGCGTGTGTGCTCAGTTGCTCAGTCATGTCTGACTCTTTGCGACCCCATGGACTGTAGCACACTAGACTGCTCTGTCCCTGGGATTTGTCAGGCAAGAATACTGGCGTGGGGTGCCATTTCCTCCTCTAGGGGATCTTCCTGAGCTAGGCGTCGAACCCATGTTTCTCATGTCTCCTTCATTGGCAGGCGTATTCTTTATCACTGAGACACCAAGGAAGCCCCTTGTAAGTCACATAGTTCATGCTATTTTGTTATAGCAGCCCAAATGGACTAAGCCATAAGTATTCTCCAAGGTTGCAAGTCTAGTATAAAAGGCCACACTTGGAGTAAAAATCCATTTCTTTGTAAGTCTAGTGACTGTTCCTGACATGGTGTTTTCCTGATGCGTGTGTTCATTTAACTTGCCTGCTCAAATATTTATTGAACATTTACTACATGTAAAGGACCTATGTTCTCTCGAACTGCATTCTCTTTTCTCTGTTTCTTTTTGTAGTTCATAAACTTTTCCTTCCCATCTTTCCTTCCAGACAACCCTATTACAAAAGTTGTTATAACTGCTATAAATTAAATTCCCATGAAAATCCCTTCATAGCACATATAAGAGGCATTAAATTATTGTGAATATGTAGTGTCTCATCCCTGGTGGCACAGTGGTGAAGAATCCATCTGTCAATGCAGGAGACATGGCTTTGATCCCTGGGTTAGGAAGATCCCCTGGAGGAGGAAATGGCAACCCACTCCTGTATTCTTGCGTGGGAAATCCCATGGACAAAGGAGCCTGGCAGGCTATAGTCCATGGGGTTGCAAAGAGTTGGAGACAACTTAGCAACTAAACAACAACAACAGCAGTGACTATTGCACATTGTTGGTGGGGTGGTTCAGGAACAGTTGCAGTAGGAGAGAGTAGTTAAACTTTGTTCTATCACAGCTTATACATTCCAGGAGGGACTGAGGGCTTTGGAGCATATAAGTAAATTCCGTTCTCCCAACCATTTCAGTGGCTTAGCAGTGCTAAAATGTTCATAACCCTAATAATATCTCTTATTATTGAGATAATAGTAAGAGGTAAGGGGAGACTTCCAGCCATATTGAGTTCCCTTATTGAACACACACATCACTTTCCGTTTATTTGCTTTGATTCTCCTGAGCATCTGTGAGGCAGGTGTGGTTGTCTTCAATGCTTGGGTTGTCCCACCATCCCCCTTGGGTTACTTTGTGCACCCATGGAGTCTGCTGTGTTTTCCAGATCCTCAGAGACCCACATCCTAGAGGTGAGAAGATGGTTTGATAGAGTTTATGGCTTAGCAGAATTGTTCCCTCTTCGTTGGAACAATGAAACTTAAAACTTAAAAGGAGCTGGTCAGTTTGGAAGGATTAAGGAATTATATGTGATTAAGAAAAGGTTCCAAAACCAGAAGCCCCCAAATGGCACTGTCTGAGAAACAGGAGCCTATGACCAGTTTCTATTCATTTTTCAAACTGAGATGAAGACAAGCCTCATATTGACTTTTAATTTGACACCACTGTGGCCTCCCACACCAATCAATGCCTCCCCTGCTCGTGACCTGGGAGGGCTTCTGATTGGAGAGGCCATCCTGAGGGGTGCTGAGGGATTTGGCCAAACATATGGGGTTATAGCATCAGCCCCTTTCTTGAGATGTAATTCTGGCTTTACCCTGGTCCCCTATGTGTCCTATAAACTCTGTGTGTGAGAGTTTGTGAGTTGTATGTGTGTGATTGTATACTACCATATGTAGATACCTATGAGGATATCCTTTTAATCTGGAGTAAAATTGCCTTTCTTGGATGATGAAAATGACATGTGATGATAAAAGGGACGATCTTGAGGCTGTTTTTCCCAGCAGAAATTCTCTCCCGAGCCTTTTCAGCATCTGTCTGCCCCACCAAGCCTTGTGTGTGACCCCGGGGCGTGCTTGTTTTGCCTCATTCGGGCCTCTCCAGGTCTCCGGGAATTACTCAGTATCCACGCTCTCCATCAGCTCTGGAGTGGGGCCAATCTCATGCCTTCCTCTCTGCTGTCTTCATTAATACTGGGCTCGCGTCCCAGCATTCCTGAGAAATTGATAGAGACAGAACATCAATTGTAGTTTAGCTCTACAACAGGGAAACTCACGGTGACAGGCTGGGGGATTTTTTTGCCAGAGAAGTCGATGGGCCCTTTCCTGGAGCAGCCCTGTGTGGAGACGCGCTGGGCCTTCGTGAGGTCATAGTGTGGGACACACGACAAGAGCAACAAGCCGCTAATCTGCTAATTGCAGCTTGGCTAAGTGATATTACCTTTGTGCTTGGCTCTCCTGGACTTGATGAATGGCTCTGTGTGTGGAAGAGAACAAACAAGGAGGCGTCTCCTCTCAGGCTGGGGGAAAGCTGCGGTGTGCGATTTCTATCTCAGGAGACCCCGATGGGGGCAGCCGTGGTCTGACCTGGAACTCTCCTGTGAGCGAGGCCATAGCACTGGGGCCAGAGAGGGTCACCAGGGCAGTGTTGAGACTGGGTGGGCCCCCCATGGCCAACAGACACCTCCACTGGTTTCTCATGGTGTCTGAGAAAAATATATAGCTGCATTTTCCTGTCTAGGCCTTGCTGGGTCCCCTCCTGTCTGGTGACTTTCGAGGGCCAGGGTAGTGCCAAGATGGGAACACATGTGCCTTGTGTAACAGCCAGGGAGAGAGTCAGGTGAGTCTCTCTCAAACTCCCTGCTCCTCCTCCGTGTTCCCCGACTCAGCAAACACCACTGCCTGCCCTCTCACTTCCCAGTTCCGAGAACCCGGAGTTGTCCAGTACCACCCCCTTTATACTCCACATCAAGAGATGACAGCTCCCTTTCTCTCTCTTTTTTATAATTTTTTTGGGGATGTGGTTCATTTTTAAAGTCTTTATTGAATTTGTTACAATATTGCTTCTGTTTTATGTTTTGGTTCTTTGGCCCTGGGGCATGTGGGAATCTCAGCTCCCCGACCAGAGATTGATCCTGTGTCCCTTACACTGGAAGGCGAAGTCTTAACCACTGGACTGCCAGGGAAGTCCCTCCCTTTCTCTGGAAGTTGTTTCCCTCTCTTCCTTCCCACTAGAACTTCCCTTGTCCAGGCCACCGCCATCTTTCCCAAATGGACCACAGTCCTCACTTCCCACTGGTCTCTCCTTCCAGTCTTGATTCTTAATCACTGACTTCTCGTCCTTCAGCCACGGCTCATCATTCCAAAGTGCAAATCTGGCCTTGTCACTTTTCTGCTGGAAACCTCAATGGTTCCTCACTGCCTCCTGGATCAAGTCCAGACCTCTTTGTCTGACCAATAAGGTGAGCCTGACCCAGCCTCCCCACCCCACCACCCGCCAGCTCTCCAGCCCCATCCAGCAGGCCCTATCCCTTTCGGCCTCTGTGGACCTCTTGTGATGCCCAGAATGTGCCAAGCTCTCTCTTGCTTCTAGGACTTTGTTGTTCTCCTCAGCTTCTGCCTCTTTTCTTGGCTAATTCTACACTTTTCCCTGGTCTCAACTGGGATGGCATTTCCTTCGGGATACCTTTTCTGTCTCTTCAACCTAGGCTTTTCCTTCTCTGTGCCCTCAGAACATTCAATGCATTCCCATGCCATAGTCTGATCACAGTCTGTAGTCAATGCCTATGTTTTCAGTAGAAGACATCTTTTCTTCATAAATGGTATGGAATTTCTTTTGAGGAAGGTACTGAATTTATTTAGAAAAATGTCTTGACAAGCTCTTGGTTTAGAAGGTGGGACTCTGGGGACCTAGATTAGCAGGAGGCAAGGAAACCAAAGAAGTCACTAAACTGTTATGTGTAAGAACTAGGTGAGAATACTGGTATCAGTGAAGACAGTTTGGGGGAATCAGGTGGGGAGAGGCTGGTTGATCAGCATGGTGAACTGGCCAAGAATTTTTAAGAACAGTATAACTCATGTTCAATGGAAGTTATAGGCATTTTTGAGATATAAACACCACTTACCTCCCCAAACCTCCTGTAAAATTTACCCTACATGTGTGAGTGTGTGGTATAAATCCAGGAAGGGAGGTGGGTTCATGTCTGGGTCTCTTCCATGGTGGAAATAAATAAACAGCTGTAACACACAGAGGAAAAAATTCAGAGGAGGAAGTACAGGTGGATGAACCAACATGAGGGGGTTCACTTTCCTTGGAATACACAGGAACTTCAGAGAAGCCACTGAACTTTCCAAAATGGGTGGATCAGTTGGCTATGTGCCAAATTCTATTTACAAGGAAGGAGACCCAGTCAATGTGTGTTTAGTCACTCAGTCATGTCTGACTCTTTGCCACCCCATGGACTGTAGCCCACCAGGCTCCTCTGTCCATGGGATTCTCCAGGCAAGGATACTGGAGTGGGTTGCCATTCCCTTCTCCCCACCCAGGGATTGAACCTGGCCAATACCCGGGTTCAGTTCCTTGTCTGTTTCCTCACTGGGATAGACCTATGAAGGTGGCAGGTGTCCATGACTCTGTTTCCACATTGAATTTTTAAAATAGCTGTGGAATAAATAAAGGAAGGAAAACAAAAGGAAAAATAAGAAGTAGGTGTAATTTGCAGGAGTTGTTAAAGCTTTCAGGAACATCCTGAACAAAACTGAGATCTCAGATCAAAGGGTCCATGCAGAAGGTTGGAATGAGAAGGCTTATGGGTCCCCTGTTGGCCCAGCTCCCTTTGGGTGCAGGGATTTCAGTTTTCCCTCTTCCAAGCACATCCCACCTGAAAATGTAACCGGGCTTAATGGGCACTGGGATGGTGGTACAGAGAGGAAGGCCTGGAACCAGGCAGAAGGGCTGGCAGAAGGAGCAGGGCTTGTCAAGTGTGTCCATGTGACATGTCTTTCTGAGATTCTAGGTCAGGACTAGATGGCTAGAAACCCACATTGACTCATTTCTTGGCATGGTCCCTGCTTTCATGGTATTCACTGTCCCTCTCAGAAGCAGGGCACAGATGTGTGACAAGAGAAGGAGTCTCAGAGGGGGCTAGGGTGTCACAGCGAGTGAGACTTCTGGAGCTCAGACAAGAAGGTGATTCTTTCTAATCCCATCAGAGCTGCTTGTCCTGGCATCTGCTGGAGACAATGATGGAACAGGGATCTGGCAACCACATGCCCTGGAAGCATCTGTTTTCTCTAGTAAATTAGTCTTCATTTTATATTAGTTTTTCTTTAATTTCTCTTAATTATTTATATCTTGCTCAGATTTATGGGCAAAATAGAATGGTCCCCCAAATATTAGATTTTATAAATACTTGTAAAATACTTAGGTGTCAGAGACATAGATAAATCTGCTTTTGCCTTTCCGTGTGTGAAATCGATGGGGTTTCCTTCACCTTCCCTCCAAACTCAGAACCTGCTTTGTGGTGGTCTTAATGAATTACGTTTCACCATCTCTGGAGGTTGTTTTTTCCCCCATTAAAAAAAAATATAGGGTCTGCCAGTGGAATAACCTGAATGAACTGAGACGTTCCTGCCAAGAGCTCTTGCCCTGAGGACAACCTCGTAGTTGACAGCCTTTAACCAGATTGCTCTTCCCTGTTCCCTGGAAATCTTCCTTCAGTTACTTCTCCTAAGCCCGATCCCTGGGGGTCTCACCCCCTCCCAAGGCCAGCAGGGCAGGAGTTCTCTGGAAAACTGGACATGGAACGGCTCTGGGGAGGAGTGTTTGTCTTTTTCTCTCCAAGAAAGGTCATAGGAAAACCTTTGCTAAGAACAGGCTTTTTGGAGGGATGCTTGGCATGCTTGGCCCTGGGCCCTCCAGTGGGGGCTGCACCTCTAGGGAGCGGAGATTTCAGCAGCAGCAGGAGCAGTGACCTCAGCCTTGGGGGCCCAATGCCACTCCTCTTGGTCCCTCACCCCTATTAAGAGATGCCCACCTTTCTTTGGCCCTGGTGTGGGTTTCTCTTCTTTAGGAATAGATCTGGTGCAAACTTCCTATGTCCTCCATTGCTTCCCCATCTCCCTCTTTCTGGACTTTCCAGGTGGTACTAGTGGTACAGAACTTACCTGCTAATGCAGCAGACGTGAGACATGAGTTCGATCCTGGGTCAGGAAGATCCTTTGGAAGAGGGCATGACAACCCACTCCAGTATTCTTGCCTGGAGAATCCCATGGACAGAGGAGCCTGGCAGGCTACAGTCCACGGGATTGCAAAGAGTCAGACATCACTGAAGCGACTTAGTACGCAAACACACCCCCTCCTTCTAGCCTATTTCTACTGTTCAGGAGGGCAGCCCTCAGTGTTGGCTTCTCTCCAGCTGTCTTGACCTGTTTCTAGGTCGTTCTGTGCTTCTCATGGTTCTTAGTTGCCTTGCCTCGGCACATGCTGTTCCCTTGGTCTGGAGTATCCTTTTCTCTCTTTTCCTCAGTTGATTTCCCCTCTTCCTTTAAGACTCAATTCAGTTAGCAGCTTTTGGAGAAGTCTTTCCTGGCCCCCAAGTGAAGTTAGGTACCTCCTCTGAGCTTCCATCAAGTCTTGTACATACTCTGGTTTTAGCTCTGATCTAGTTCTATTAAAATGGAATTTGTACTTGCTCTTCTTTACTCAACTTTTGAGTATAGAAGTTGTATCTGATTCATTGCTGAATTCCAGCACTCTGCACAATACTAGTAGAGTTGGTATGGGGTAAATTTGTGTATATTAGAGTGGGCATGGGTGCATGCTAAGTCACTTCAGTCTTGTCTGACTCTTTGTGACGCTATGGACTATAGCCTGCTAGGCTCCTCTGTCCATGGGATTCTGCAGGTGAGAATACTGGAGTGGGTAGCCATTCCCTTTTCCAAGGGATCTCCAGGTCTCCTGCATTGCAGGCAGATTCTTTACCGTCTGACGCACCAGAGGGACTTATTTATTCATTTAGGGGCAGCTGTAGGAAGTGAGGGGCTTCCCACATGTCTCAGCGGGTAAAGAATCCGCCTGCCAAGCAGGAGACTGTGTTTGATCCCTGGGTCGGGAAGATCCCCTGGAGAAGAAAATGGCAACCCACTCCAATATGCTTGCCTGGGAAATCCCATGGATAAAGGAGCCTGGTGGGCTACAGTCCATGGGGTTGCACATGACTGAGCAACTAAACAACGGGAGCAGTAGGGAAGGGGGCCTGACCTCCACCTTATACCCCAATTCACTGCTTGCAGACCCTCTTCATGTCCTTTCTAAGAACTCAGTCCAGCTCCTATTTCTAGGAATTTTACACTTCCATAACCTCTCTGCCCACAAATTCCCTTCTTTGCTGATTTTTGGTGGTCCTAACTCTGACCTTTGACTTTGTTTCTTAGTACGCCCAACTTGTCATTGATAAATGTCCTCCTTGGGTTCCTGCATCCCCAGGAGAATGGCAAGTGAAATCCAGGACCCAAGTGTGTCCCACTGACTCCTCAGCCTGATTCCTGGCATGTGCTTTGGGAACATTGGGAGGTAGCTGGGGGGAGGCTGGGCCCAGAGCTGCACAGACAACAGGGATGGGGTGGGTCCCAGAAGAGAAGTAGGTGGGCATTGGTGTGGGGTGATTTCTGCTGCTGCTGCTGCTAAGTCGCTTCAGTCATGTCCGACTCTGCGACCCCATAGATGGCAGCCCACCAACTCTTGTGACCCCATGGACTGTATAGGCTGCCAGGCTCCTCTGTCCATGGGATTTTCCAGGCAAGAGTACTGGAGTGGGGTGCTATTGCCTTCTCCGGGGGTTATTTCAGGAATCTTCTATCCAATACCATCCCCTCCACCTGGAATGTCACCATCAATGAATCTTTTCCCCACAGACAAGGAGGAGCAGCCTAGAACAGAGGGTCATGCTGCTGCTTTGGGACTTGTCCACGGCTAGGAGAAACCCTGCTGTGCTAGCGAAGAACAAGTTGAGAGCCTCAAGGAAAGGAAAAGGCTTAGAGAGATCCCCGCCCCCCGCCCCCCCGCCGCCACCTCACCGCCTTTCCTGACTTCTCTACTTCTGTGATCTGGTCCAGCTGCCGTGGGCTGGCAGAGAAAACTCAGGTGACTGGGCCTCCCTCCCCTTCTGCTGCTGAAACTGGGACCACCCTTTCCAATCTGGAGAGGCCACTGCAAATGAAGTGCTTATTTGAAAGGTCCCCTGGAGCCATCCTTACGGGATCAAGATGCAGAAAATAGCTTAATGAGGACGCCTGCCTGCAGGTGCACCTGTGCTAATTCTGGAGACAAAGGCACTAACCTGCCAGCTCAGAGAGGAAGGAGCCGTTAAGCCTCTTTTGGGAAACGTCAGTCCTGCAGGGCAGTCAGAAGCCCCTCACTGAAGCAGGAAGCAGATGGAGAAGGCATACTTAGGGCTCTGCCCCAGCAGCCTGCTAGTTAGCTTGCCCCCAGGACAGGCTCGCAGTGCCCGTGGAACTTACTGGCTGTTCTTCAGCAAACCAGGGAAGCAGGGAGCCATGGGGGTGGCAAGGCAACCCCCGGAGTGTGCAGAGTGGGGAGAACCAGATAGAGAATTCAGAGGCTGGATGGAGAGTCTAGGACAACAGCTTTTAATGTTTTTCTTTTTTTTTATTGTGATCTACATTAAGAAATATGTTTAAAATCATACCCCACTGCAGCCTGTGTGTGTATGCATATACATCGATGTTTACACATGTGTAACTGGAACAGAAGTGTCCTATGAGAGTGTTCACCTTGACCATGTAAGATACATTTGGGGCATTCTACTTTTATTCTTTCATTTCAAAGTGTTTCTTGTGACCCACTACATTTATTTCCTAAGCTTGCTAATGAGTCACTTTTCACAGTTTAAAAAGAATGTAGGTCAGACACTGGTGAGCATGAAGAAGTTGGAATGGGGAGCAAGCAGGGCTGTGTTGCCTGGTGGTATTGGCATAGCCTTGCCCTCTCACCTGTTCAGTGGGAAAACTGTCAGACCTTCCTGGCTGGTTTGCTGTAAAATTTAAATTTGATAATCTGTGTAAAGCACTCAGCACAAGGCTTGACATCCATGAACATCAATAACCATTAGAGACAGTGATGATGATACTGATTTCTTAGATTATACGTGCACACTGCAGTCCTCTGTGTCTCTAGCCTCCTTTCTTACACCGTCTCTCCTGGTGTAAGGCCATCAGCAACTTTTATACCTATTTGAAAGCTTCAGCGCTCAAAGCAGTGAGAAAGGGGCAGTTGAGGACTCAGAGCTTTGCAAAGAGGCCAAGTTTGAACCATGATATCATCTGATGTATTTGCATCATGGAAACATTCTCATACATTTCCCATGATAGATACGTGGATGGAGAAAAGAAAGAGCAACCCAGAGAGGCAGAGAAGACTTATCTATCAGAAAAGGCACAGACTTGGAAGAGGTCAACTGGAAACGAGTGGAGGTGGTGGCCACTGGGTTGCTGAGTGTTGTGGGCAAATCTTTTTCACGCTCATCTTTGACTTTTTTCTGTGGTGGGATGCTCTGAGTCTCCGCTCTCCACACCAGACCCATCTTCCTCGGCTCTGACATCCTGCCGCTCTCATGGGAGGTGAGGGTAATAATGCTGTACTGTGGGAGTGCCTGGCCGGACTCCCACAGCGGCTGGAAGTGGAGAGGCCCAGGCCGGCAGCCTGCAAAGGGAGCTCTCAGGTCTGCAGGGGAGAGGCTGGCACCTGGCTTGGGGCTGGACATCCATGGCCATGCTGGACACAGCCAAGAGAAATCCTTCTTGGAGACTTTTGGTGTGTATGCTCAGTTCCATGTTGTGGATTTGACGTGTTGCCGAGACAACTGGCTCCTCTGCGGTGTCCACTTTTCCGCTCCACGTTGTGCAGATGCTTCTAGTTTCCCCCTTCCTCCTAAAGTGAGCCCAGGTTGAGGGTGAGGCAGGGAGAAGTCTGGGCCGCCGAGGGGTTGGGGGTTGGGGGGGTCCAGGGACAGGTCTTCAGACCTGGCCCGGTGTGCTGCTGGGGGTGGGGCTAGAGGATACCCAGCTCCGTACTGGTACAGATCTCCCTTTTCTATGATGCGGTCACGTCCCAATAAACCCATCATAAATTGAAAGCATCATAAATTGAAGATGCGTGTAATACACTTAACCCGTCAAGCATCGTCACTTAGTGTAGCCTACCTTAGACGTGCTCAGAACACATTACATTAGCCTACAGCTTGGGCAAAATCATCTAACACAAAGCCTATTTTATAATAAAGTGTTAAACATCTCTTCAAGGTATTTTATTGAATACTGTACTAAAAGTGAAACTGGAATGGCCGTGTGGGTGCAGAATGGTTATACATGTATTGGCTGTGTACTCTTGTGATCACATGGCTGCCTGGCAAAATTGTTAGGTTTAACCATTTGAAGTCAGGACCACATGAAGGAATGTAGCCAGAGATTGTGAGAGGGCAGTCAGGGCAGGGTGACTGTCCCGTGGTTCTCCAGCCACCCCTGTGGCTGGTGTCCTTGCTTTTCCATCCTTCAGGCATTTCAATGACAACTCCTTCTGGCCTGGGAGACCCAGCTGTGACTGGGCCACACATTTGGCTGGATGGTGCTCCGTGCTGTTTATGCTGCTGGTCGCAAGCAGCCAGCTGACCCGCGGGCACTTACCAGTGCCACAAATAACAGTGTGCCGTGTGGGGGCCCAGGGAGCTTTCTTTGATGAGGTTTAAGTCTCTCCCTGAGATCTCCCTCTTTTCCACTCTGACAACAGCCTCCTAGGGCAGTTGCTAGATTTGAGTTGCACACTCTTGGCTCGAGCACAGCGCCCTGCTCTGCAGACAAGCGTTCAGAGCAGGATTTCAGCAGGTCCTGGGTCTTCTCCTTCTCCCTCTCTCTCCCCAAAGTCCCCTGCAGTTTCTTTATGGAAAGAGCCAAGAAGCAGTTTCTCCTTTGTAAAGCATCTCCTTTTCATCCTGCCCAGGGCTGTGCTCAGTGTCCTTGGGGCAGGGGGCTCATCTCACTGGGGTCTCAGGGGAATCTTGCTGGGAGATGCCACCTGGTGTGGGTCCTTGAGGTGGGGGCATCCCTGTGGTGGGAAGGAGAGGGGTGGATTGGGTGCGCCTGGCCCAGCAGCAGGCAGAAAGCCCCAGATGGAGACTTGGAGGTATGACTAAAGCTCCCCTAGGTCTTTGCCCCTGGGGGACCCCAGGGAGCTTCAGGGCAGGCTCTTCCTGCCCGACTCTAGGCGGGTGGGCAGTGAGGAGTTGGAGCCTGGGGTCTCCAGGCACAGGAAAGGCACCGTCAGCTCGTGGGTCTGGCTGGGGGTGGGGCAGGGGGGGCATTGTCCACTGGAGGGCACTGCAGCACCACCTTGGGCCTCCTCTGCAGCCCCCTCGGCCCATAGCGAAGCGTCCACTTCCTGGAACGCCTGGTGTCTCTAGAGGGAGACAGAGCTCGGCCAGGCTGGGGGCGTTACCTGTGAGGCCTGAGCGTCCTGTGGTGGGCTCTCTCTTTCTCTCTCACCCCCACGTCTTCATTCATGTGGACACACACAGACTCACATGTTCCCCCTCACTCACACTCATCCATATTCGTGTTCATAACCACACACAGAGGCACTCCTGGTCGCACACGCCCTCACACACTCCTGCTCCCACTCACGTGGACTCTCACACCCATGTCACACACACCCCGGTCAGTGACTCACACACACACACACACACACACACACACACTCTCCCCGCGTGGCCAGTGTGAGCCATGTGCCTCACATATGCCGGTGGGCCCAGAGCAGCTGTTTGTGTGGTGGGGCTGATGTAATGTCAAGAAATTTCATGTTATATTTAAAATGACACCTGTAAAAATAATCTTCAATTTGTAATTTAAATACTGTAATACTCAATTACGTGGACTGGCAGGAAGTGTCCCAGTGGCTTTGGAGAACAACATTCTTGTGTGCACTGTTCCCCTGTCCTGAGGTGGGGACCAGCCTGAGGAAGCCTGCTGCTGCCTGGGCTCCCTGGTGCCCCCGTCCTTCTGCGCCACCTCCTTGGATGCCTCCTGTGGGTTTACCCAGGTGCCCCCAAGACACAGTGTCCACTCTTGAGGGCAAGAGGGAGGCTCTTCAAGACTGTCCATGGCCCCTGGAGGGCGTGCGTCGGTGGCCCTAACCCTTTCTTCTCTGCTGCACACCCCATAGGCTTTGGATCCTTCGGGACACAGCCCAGTCAGACAGTTGACCTGCCCTTGACCCCCAGCCCTGGCCCCGCAGATCACAGTTCACGATACAACCAGTCTCTAAGCACAGCCTCAAGGCCCAGCCACCAGCGTCTCCCCCACACTAACCCGCAGCTCCCAGTCCAAGCTGCGGACGCACAGAAGCCACTTCTCTGGACCCAGCTTGTGGCCGGCATCTTGTAGGCACCTGAAGCTGAGCGGGTCCCAGACTGAGCACATCACCACTTTTCTCCCACACCTCCTCCTCCACTTGTCTCTCTGAGTGAGTACTACCCTCCCCCAGACCCTAGACAATCAGATTGTTATTGACCTGCCCAGATCTTTCTCCCACCCAAACCCGACTCCATTGTTTACCAAGTCCCATCCCTTCTCCCTTCAAATGTTTCTCCAACCTGGTTCTATCCAACCTCTACCTGAGTGCCAGGCTGGCATCATTTGCTCCTCATTACTAGCCCCCTTCCCTCGCATTCACTTTCTGGGCCAGGAACACAGAAGGACGGCTCTGGAGCAGTGCTGTCCAATGCTGGGATGATGGAAATGCCCTAGATCTGTACTGACCATTACGGTAGCCATAGCCACAGGTGGCCGTCGGTTGCTTGAAGTGTGGCTGGGGCCACTGAGGCACTGTGTTACATTCTAATTTTTTTTAACTAAATTGTTTTAAAGATATAGTTGACCCATAACATTATATTAGCTTTTTGATGTACAACACACTGATTCAATCTTTATGCTTATTGTGAAATGATTGCCATAATAAATCTAGTTAACATCCATCACCATTCACAGTTACAAAATTTTGTTTCCTTGTGAAGAGGACTTTTAAGATCTATCTTCTTAGCAACTTTCAAACATGCAAACAGTATTATTAGCTATAGTCACCATGATGTACATTACATTTTATTTAATTTTGATTAATTTAAACAGTGATATGTGGTGAGAGCCCTTTGCCTCCACGATCTTCCACTGCTCTGAGATTAAAATTTAGCCTCCATAGTACAACCTGGAGCTTCTCTGGTAGATCAGATGGTAAAGAATCTGCCTGCGATACAGGAGACCCGGATTCGATCCCTGGGTTAGGAAGATTCCCCTGGAGAAGGGAATGGCAATCCACTCCAGTATTCTTGCTTAGAGAATTCCAAGGACAGAGGAGCCTGGCAGGTTATAGTCCATAGGGTTGCAAAGAGTTGGACACAACTGAGCGACTAACACTTTCACTTTTAGTACAACCTACATAGCCCTGCCCATGTGTCCAGTTTCATGCTGTACAGCTTGCCCTTTGCTTTCGATGTTCAGTCCACTGGACTTCCAGAAGTTTCCTGAACCTACGTGTTCTTCCCCATACCGCTTGGACTCCCAGTGTTTCCTCTGCCTGGAAACCCTCCCTCACATCCAATCTTCTGTGCAGGCCTTGCCCACCCTGAACATCTACGCTGTTCCCCAGGGCTGACCCTGGCCCAGCTTTGTGCTCCCCGGGCACAGGCCGTGGGCCCTCCCACCCTGCTGTGTAGTTGCTGGCATCCACAGCAGTGTCCTCCCCTACAGGATGGTGACTTCCAGGAGGGGAGAACTGTCTTCTGCCTGTACCTGTGTCCTGCACCCGCCTCAGCATTTTGCATACAGTAGGTGCTCAGCTAGTGTCAGCTGAAGCATTAAATGGAAATACTGGGCTTCCTCAACAGCGAAGCAACTGAAATGGATGCAAAGCAGGGATGTTTCTGGATTCTTGGGCTCTCCTCTCCTATGGCATCACTCTACCAGGAAAAGAGGCGGTCCTGCCTTTTGATCAACAGTTCACTGCTTCCTCTTCTGTTTTTCTCCCTTTGCACAAGAGACAGAGTTGTGCCAGCCTGTGCCCTTGGATGCTGTTTCAGGCTGCAGTTCCAAAGACTACTTCTGGGGTTATTTGGGATGTAATACACCACCTCTCCTTCCTGCTGCCTAACACCACCTGTCCACCCCACCCATACCACTTCCCCCAAGGCTCAGCAAGTAGCCGAAGCATCAGGGACTATTCCTAGGTACCTGCTGGCCCATCCAGTGCGACGTGGATGGCCCTTGGCTGCCTTTGGTTGGCTGTACCCTCGCTAATATCTCCAGCAGAGTGGAAATGGGAGAGAAAGATGACACTCTTTCCAGAGGTCGGTGGAGAATGTAGGGGGTATGGATTGCAGACTCTGCCTGGCTTCCAAGACTGCCGTGTCCCCTGTGGTTGACTGGGGTTCCTCAGCTGACTGTAGGGTCGCATGTGGTCAGCATGCCAGCACACGGCAGCCCTGGAACATAGGCTCTGATCTCAGACAGTCTTGCATGTGTGTGCTGTTCCTGTCATCAGTGGGTCCTGCCCATGGGTGCTGCCTCTGCCGCTCTGACTGTGTGAACCTAAACACTAGGTTTCAGCACTCAGCTCTGGACACTAGAGCTGATGTCTCCTGCCTCCTTTGGTTTCCATGAGTGCCATCCTACAGGCTATAGCTCTGAGCACAGTGTCTGGCCCAGAGGAGGGGCTTAGCATATGGCACTTGCTCTTAATGTTTGCAGGATGCTTAACTAACTTTTCCAGAAAATTCTGAGCCATTGTGCATGATTTTTATCTGGCCAGCCCAAGCATTCTGTGACTTTCCTCCTTGAAAGACTGAAAGAGGCAGGAGTGGGTGAATCCCTTTTCACAGTAAGGATCCTAACAACTCCCAGCTGCTGACGGCTGACTTTGTACTCGATATTCTCTGAAAAGCTTCACAAGCATCTTTTGTTGTTCAGTCTCTCAGTCATGTCTGACTCTTTGTGACCCCATGGACTGCAGCACACCAGGCTTCCCTGTCCATCACCAACTCAAACTCATGACCATTGAGTCGGTGATGCCATCCAACCATCTCATCCTCTGTCGTCCCCTTCTCCTCTTGCATCTTTGCTGCTGCTGCTGCTAAGTCGCTTCAGTCATGGCCGACTCTGTGCGACCCCATAGACGGCAGCCCGCCAGGCTCCGCCATCCCTGGGATTCTCCAGGCAAGAACGCCGGAGTGGGTTGCCATTTCCTTCTCCAATGCATGAAAGTGAAAAGTCAAAGTGAAGTGGCTCAGTCATGTCCGAATCTTCGCGACCCCATGGCTGCAGCCCACTAGGCTCCTCCGTCTGTGGGATTTTCCAGGCAAGAGTACTGGAGTGGGGTGCCATTGCCTTGCATCTTTAGAATCTTTCTAATCTGTCCTGCAAACTTCAAGGGTCATATTAACATTCTCATTCTACAGACATGGAAGCTGGCTAGAGAAATAGAGTCAGTTTCCCAATCCACACAGTTAGAGCACGTTGGAGCCAGAATTGCAACCCAGGCTCTTCTTTTTATAAAATATAAATATCCAAAGGCCATGAGATGGGGTGTGCACTGATCATAGCTGGGATGGAGGGCTTCTCAGAGTCCACAAAGTACTTCCATGCTCACCCTCCTGTGAAGCCCCTCCGACCCCTGCAAAGTGGGCAGGGTGCCAGTTGTTACTCCCATTTCACAGATGAGGAAGACCAGCTCAGAAGTGAGAGGTTCTCTGGTGTAGGGCTGAACATTTTGAACATAACAGGGCACCTCCTGGGTCACTGAAAATCAGACTGTGTCCAAGAACCTCAGTGATGGCTAGAGATCAACGCCCTCCTGGGATGTGGGTGCCTTGGGGTTTCTTCCTGTGCACCTCCTTGTCCTCTGTCTGTTCATAGCACACTCAGTGGGAGAAATGTTTCTTGGACCTTGTCTTTTGGAATTCTGCATTTTTTCCTTATTCACACCAGCCCCGGCATCTCTAGAACTTGGTTTTTCTTGGAAGGGTTGCCTGTGAGAATGGGCTTTTGTTTGGATTTCTCTCTCCCTGGAGGGGTAGGTGGGGGAGCCAGGAGCCAGCAGGTCAAGGCCCCCTCCTCCTATCCTCCTGGGGCCTCCCTCTGTAGGCGAGGCCCCAGGAGGAGAGCTGGTGCCTTCCCTGGGAGGAGAGGCCGGAGTAGGACAGCTGTTTGCTTGAAGACTCCAGCTCCTTCTGGAAGACCGATCCTGGAAGCTTCTTGACCAGGCTGCTTTGGACCCATCATTCTAGTGGGTTCCTTGAAACCATTATATGTGCACTGTCAACACTGGCGATCTAAACAGCAGGGGAGGCGTCCCTGCCTCTGTGTGTGTGGGTGCAAAGTGAGATTGACAAGGCCTAGAAGTGTGTAAGTTATGGTTTCACTTGGCTCAGATGGTAAAGAATCTGCCTGTAATGCAGGAGACCCAGGTTCGATCCCCTGGAGAAGGGTATGGCAACCCACTCCAGTATTCTTGTCTGGAGAATCCCATGGACAGAGGAGCCTGGTGGGCTATGGATCAAATTCTGTTATTTAGATGCTTCAGAGAGGAACTAAAGCAGAGGATATGGGGAAGGCCAGTCAGGGAAGGCCCCATAGGGTCCCACTCAGTGACAGAAGTGGTTTCAGTCACTGGGAAGGTAGGCACATAGGAAATCTTAAAGGGGTGACTTTTCTATAAATGAACTTCTGAAAAAAATTTATTGGCCATGCCAGGTGGCATGGGGAGTCTTAGTTCCCTGACCAGGGATTGAACCTGTGGCCTCTCTAGTAGAAGCACAGATTCTTAACCACTGGACCACCAGGAAAGTCTCCCCATTTTCCTTTTGAAGGACTTTTCCGGAGTTTCCAAGTTTAGACCTTTTACGAATAATTCTGCTGGGAGTAATCACATATAGTCATTTTGTGGACCTAAGTTTTTATTTCCTTTGGGTTTTTTCATAGGAGCAAAATCACTGGATCATCGGGTAGGTGGATGTTTAATTTTATGAGACATTGCCAAACAGTTTTCTAAAGTGGTTGTACCATTTTATGTTTCCACCAGCAAAGTATGAGAAACTCAGTTGTTCTGCATCCTTTCCAATATTTGGTATTGAGAGTCTTGTTAACTTTAGCTGTTCTACTGGGTGTGTAGCTGTAACTCATTGTAGATTTAATTTACATTTCCCTGACCACTAATGATGTTAAACACCTTTCCGTGGACTGTAGCCCACCAGGCTCCTCCGTCCATGGGATTCTCCAGGCAAGAATACTGGAGTGGGTTGCTATTTCCTTCTCCAGGGGATCTTCGTGACCCAGGGATTGAACCCAGGTCTCCTGCATTGCAGGCAGACGCTTTAACCTCTGAGCCACCAGGGAAGCCCATTTATAAGTTTATTAGTCAAGTGCATTTCTTTTTTGTTAAGCAATCTAAGTCTTTTCCCATTTTTAGACTGTCTTTTAAAAATTCATTTCCAGGAATTGAAAAAATGTAATCTGAATTCTAGTTATTTGTTGGATAGATGCATTGTGAATATTTTCTCGTGGTTTGTCTTTTCATTATTATATGTCTTTTAATGAGTGTAAGTCTAATTTATTGCTTTCTTACGCTTAGGACTTTTTGTACTCTGTTGAGAAAAAATTTGCCTGCTTCCCAGTTCTAAATACTGCCCCTTAGGCTTTCTTTTTTTCTTTTGGTTTTAGCTCTATATTTCAGTTTGTAAAAAAATCTTTAGTTAATTTTGGTGTGTTGTCTGAGACATTGGTTGAATTTCACTTTGTGATGGTGGAATTCTGCATATGAGCATTTGCTAGGTGCCTCTTCTGCAGAGGGAGCGGGCTGGTCACCGGCTCCTTCACCAAGGGCAGCACAAAGCACAGCTGTCCTTGGCAGCCTCTGCAGGGGCATGCTAATTTCTGCCTTGTGGGTGCACTTCCAGAGGTGATAATTAAATAATTAGTCATTATCCTGTGGTCATGGATGGCTCAGATGGCAACTTGAAGAAATCTACATGAGGGAGAGCCTTTCTTGTGGGTCAAGGAAGGCTCTTTGGAGGAGCTTCTTGAGATGGGCTTTGAAGAATGGAGAGAATTTTGGTGTGATACATGTAGGAAATGAACTCAAAATCGGTAGTACCGTACCTCTGTCCTCAGCTGTGGGAAAGGAGCTCAGTTCAATACAGATGCACCCAGGCACATGCACTCACTCACATGTATGCACACACATACATATATATGTGCATATATGTCTATATACATGTGTCTACTTTTTTTTTGTGCTTAGTTGCTCAGTCATGTCTGACTCTTTATTACTGTACTTTATTATTGTAGCTCGTCAGGCTCCTCTGTCCATGGGATTTCCCAGGCAAGAATACTGGAATGGGTTGCCATTTCCTTCTCCAGAGGATCCTCTCGACCCAGGGATCAAACTTGCGTCTCCTGCATCTCCTGTATTGCAGGCAGATTCTTTACCTGCTGAGCTACTGGGGAAGCCCCACATGTGTCTATATCTGCCTCTAAATCTAAATATCTATAACTAAGTCTATCTCTATTGCTAAAGCAAAATCTCTGTTTCTGTATTTGAATCTATATCTGTGTTTAAGTCTCTCTCTGTCTCTCATCTACATATCTGCCTCAGAAATCTCTGGACTGAGGAGTAACTAACAGATTCAAGCTTTCACAGAGTTTGATGGTACAGTCTGAGTGCTTCGAGAGGGCTGGGCATGGGACAGTTCTTCCAACCCGCAGACAGAGTTATCAACACTCTTCCTATCCAAGCTGTCGACTTATAGGTCAGTACTGAGCAGCCCTCAGAAATCACCCAGGCCAAACCTGTCATTGTACAGATGTGGGTACCAGGCCCACAGAGAAGAGACTTGTCCCACAACCCCAGGTCATTGGAGGAGCCAGGATCTCAGCTCACCTTGCCTTGTCCTGGACCTAAGCTCTTTCCATTTGCTGCCTCCCACCCTCTTAGAGCCAAGGAGCCCTTCCTTCCTTCCTCTGGGTTTCGGGGCTCCTGCCATGCTTTTTGATTCTGTTGTCATTTGTGAATCCTCTGTGAGATTAGAGTAAAGGTGTATCAGCCCTTGCTAATCTCCTTCTATTGATTACTGAAATATTGAAACATCAGAGCCTTTTTCTTCTCTCCTTCTGATAACTCACGAGCTCTTTGAGGACAGGAGCTGTGTTTCAGTGATCTGGACATCGCTGAATTTCATGAACCCACTGCTCAAGCCGTACTCCATGTGCTGCAGAATCAGTAGGTTGTTGAAACTCGGCTTTAATAAGGAAACACTCAGGCCAGCACATCCTTCTAAGTCCAGCCAACAGCTCTGCTGAACAAACTTCGCGGGTTAAATAACTTCTGCTTCTCTAGTGGCTTTGATGTTTTCTGTATTTTTGGTTTCTTTTTAAGAACTCATTCAGCTCTCACACCCTGAGATCCAGGCTTTGTTACTGATGCAAAAGCCATGGAACCTTGTCTGAAGCCCAGCTTGGTTGGGTCCTGATGGAACACTGGAAGCTCCCTCCTACATTGTTGATCCTGCCAACAGTTAGTAAAAGGAAGCTGGTTTGTCCAAGGAGAGCACAAATGTTTTGCAAGCAGGGCAGTTGTGTTCAGGTGTCGGTTGGCTCTGATGAAGCTGACAGAGGGGACCTGGGTTGAGGAGAAGGGGAACAGTGTTTGCTGGCTTGAGCTCTTGACTCAATGCAAGGCTGGAGTCCTCTGACTTCTTTTTGGGGTTTTTGGGGACACACCCTGGAACCCTTGGTGCTGGAGTGTCCCTGGGGAGGCCTGTGTGTGACTCTGTCACTTTCTCATTGGCAGCAGTGCTTCTGAATCTGCTGGCATTGTAGCTGTGAGGTTCCCACAACTCAGTGTGCCCTGGAGCAAAAGGGACCCATCAGAGCATGCTGTTCTTCTTGGAGCCTGAGTGTCCCTTGCAATTAGATTCCCTTTGTTTATTTTCTCATAGCCTTAGTGATGGGTTCCTGCTGACTTAGAGAGAAGCTATGTGTCCTGTGGAGGGGGCAGAGAAGGATTGTTTTTTTAATCCAAATTTGGGGAAGTTCTCCATGGCCCCCCAGCTCTCTAGGGGGCCTGGGCAGAGCTCAGCTCCTGTCCATCGCTGGAGGCTACTTGCCACTGGGGAGGCTCAGGACAGGAGGGTGAGCTCTGAGGTGCTGGCTGAGGTGACCTGGGCTTGGCCTGAAAACAGAGCTTGGCTCCAGGGTCTGCTCTCTGGAAGCCGGTTTGAATTATCCACTGGGCTGGTCCACACGTCGATATCCAACTTGGGCTCGGTTGGCATGTTCTGCTGGAACGCTTTCTCTCTTGGCCCTTTTTATCATTCACACCTCACTCGTGGAGACCCCACCTGCAGAACCTCTTCTAGAAAGTTTTCCCCGACTGCCCCTGCCCAATGTAATTCAACTCTGCAGTCATAAAAGGGCCTTATTATACATCATCAGCCTTTTGGCCTCTCCTTGCTTCGATCTCCAGTGTTATCTTCCATTTGTACTCCCCAGCTGACCTTCTACTTTTCTCTGATGTGTGAGTGCTCTGTCTTCAGTGAGAGTGGGGCCTGAGACCATGCCTTATTCAGCCCTGACTATCCTGGGCAAGTAGCACCTCACAGGAGTTTATGGACAGTTTCAGGGCCACCCCCACCATAAAAATTTCTGTTGCTTCCAGGTCAGACTCATCACTCTGCCCTTTGTGCACGCAGCCTTCTCTGTGTGGATGTCTCTCAGGCACTCATACACTGGGACACTTGTTTAGAGGTTTCTCACCTTCTAATGACGTACGAGCCATCTGAGAACAGAGACTGCGGTTTGAATCATCCTAGCATCCTTGTGTTTAATGAACTGACAGGTCAGACCATATTCCACAGGCGTGGGAGCCACCAGGTTTCTGGAGTTCTGTTACCGGAGAGGAACTCCCAGGCTAACACATCATTCTGAGCCCAGCCAGTTGTGTCACCAAACAGACTCCACGGTCTGGACCAGTGGGTAGTGTGGAGTTTGCTCTCCTGCCTACTAGGGTCTGGTTGAGCTCTGCTCCTTTTGGAAGGCATGAGTGAGTGCTTCCAGATGGAGCAGAAACAAATGTACCCCCCCAAGCACTGCCTCATGACCCTTCCAAGACATCCACGTCCCACCTTGGTGCCTGGGCTGTCAGCAGCACTGAAGGAGGAGACGGGTGTGCAGGTCCCCAGCCTGGTAGGTGACGCACAGTATGTGCTAAATGAAGGTTGATTCCCTTTGTCTCCATCTTCAGGGAAACCAATGAGAACTTACAGCCATTGGCCCCTGTGGGTTATGGTTTAGAACCGAGGTATCAATGAAGGAGTGAAGTGTTAGTTGCTCAGTCGTGTCCAACTCTTTGCTACCCCAGGGACTGGGGCTTGCCAGACTCTTCTGTCCATGGAATTCTCCAAGCCAGAATACTGGAGTGGGTTGCTATTTCCTTCTCCAGGAGATCTTCTCAACCCAGGGAAGAACCCGGGTCTCCTGCACTGCAGGCAGACTCTACCGTCTGAGTCACCAGGGAAGGCACCAGTGAAGTCTAGCTTAAAAACAGATGATCTCATCACAGGGTTTCCTGGAGTCTGGAGTTTGCAAATTTTCTTTCCCTTGTCATTCTGTTCTCCCTTCTCTGGTCTTTAGATGTCCTGCTTAAGGCTTGGACTTGTGCGCCCTGGGTGAGTCTTTCCTCTCTATCTGGGCTACGAGTTACTGAAGGCTGAGACTCTGGCCAATTTCCAGGGCCCTAGGCACAATGGCTGGCTCTTGGACAAGTGTGGGGTGAAAGTCACCAGGGCTGATCTAGGGAGCTGTCTGGTGTCCCCTGTTTCTCTTCCTGAGTTTGCATCGGTCAAGAGCTTCCCACAGTCCGGATGATGGAGGTAGGGGTTGGCCGGAGTGCGTGGAGATGCAGGGGGCACCGCTGTACCTCCATGGGGTGGAGGCATGCTGGTTCAGCCCAAGAAGTCTGGTTCGCTCCTGCACACAGGGCGGTGGCCTGGAGGGCCTGGCCCATGTGGCCGATGAGAAACTTCCTGACTTCTAAAGACCCACTGACCTCTGGCCATTTCAGGCTGTTCCCTAGGTCCCTGAACTAAGCTTGTTCTGGGCTTTCCAGAATGTGCTTCCCATCAGCCTTCCCGCAGTTCATGTGGGCGTTTGAAGTGGAGAGTGAGGTAAGCTGATACCCGCTGTAGCACAGAGTCCAGTGGAGCCTAGCAGCCCGGCCCTGATTACACAGCCCCGCTCTGTGACCGGCCACACAGCTGACGTGCGGGGGGACCGGGGCCGCGTGTGATTCCCAGGAGAGGTGAGCTCAGATCCAGGGCTTGGGCCCCGATGGGCGATGGTTATTGCAATGTGTGTGCACTTGAATGACATCGTGCTATGGAGTGCAGGAATTTTTTTTTTTTTGTCAGTCTTTTAACACAAGTTTATGTTTTTCAGACCTTAAAACTGCAGGTCATTTTTTACATTTGCTATTGAGAGCAGATGTGACTGATCCCTATCGGGTTCTACTGAAAACCGGTGGGTTCGCAGAAGGTCAAATGCAGAATGCCTTTCAATCTCCATTATTATTTCCTCCACTCAGTGGCCTCGGCAGGAAGCCTGTGCTGGGTAATGGTGGCCTTTCGAAAATTCTCTGCCTGCTGCCCCAGCCTCTGACCAGGTGACGCGTATGCTGTGAACCACATCTAGCCTCAGTTGTCAGCTGGGGCAGAGAGCCTGGTCTGTGAGGCAGGAGACTTGGTGCTCTCCATGTCTCAGTTTCCCCATCTGTACAATGGGAGTATGGATTGGGAGACAGTGACAAATATTGTGAGATCCTCATAACATGACTGTTCTTCAGTTTGGTAACTTGGGTTTGGAGAGGCCCAGATGGAGAACCCTGTCTTTGGTGGGCACTGCTATGCATGGCTCCAGGGGTTTAGGGATGTTCAGGAAGTTGCAGGTTGAACTGGCAGGAGGGACAGGTTTACTGTTCCTTAGAAGAGAATTGTGAGGGGTGTCTTCTAGGTTCACATCCATCACTGGGGTCATGTGCCAACCCTTGAGTGCAGCTCTGCTTCATGGACTGCTTTTATGGGGAAACTTCCATCCCACCTGGACTGTAGCCCACCAGGCTCCTCTTTCTGTGGGATTCTCCAGGCAAGAATACCAGAGTGAGTTGCCATTCCCTTCTCCAGGGGTTCTTCTCAACCTAGGGATCCAACCTGGGTCTCCCACTTTGCAGGCAGATTCTTTACCATCTGAGTCACCTTGGCAGCCCCAAATACACTGCCTCCAAAATCAAATTCTCTCCTTCTTGGAAGTGCTGGGGGCAAGGGTGGGCTTAGTTAGGGGCAGGCCCCGGTTAAAGACCCTTGTTTGGTGTCCACAGTTTAGGTAAACACTGACCTTGAGAAACTGAGTTCGAGATCCTGGTGCAAAGGCCGTGGGAAAGGTCCCAAGCCTCAGAAAAGTCCCAAGACCCCTGAGGAGACTGCAGCCCCTGGAAAGGAAAGACCACATTCACTTCTGAGAATGGAGTCAGACCTGTTCCATGATGGTGTGACAGAGGCAGCGGCAGGATCACCTCATTGAGCTGCTGCCATGACTATGTGATGAGGTAGTTGGGGCATGGCGGGGAAGGCCTTTCTATTCGGATAGCAGGTATGGCAATAAAAAAGCCCCAGGGGGATTAACTTTCTGACCATCAGGGCTTCTTGCTTCCATGGGAATTAAGTCACACATTCATTCATCCACGTGTGGTTGATTGATCTACCACCTACCCACCCACCCACCCACGCCTGCATTCACTTAGCAAGCGTCTATGGAGCACTTTCTATGTCCTCCTCTCATTGGAGACCAATGATGGATGACACAGTCTCTGCCCTTGAGCTCAGAGTGGGCAACTGAAGAGTGCAGTTGACAGTGGTACAGGCCGTGAAGGCACTGGGAGTGGAGTAAAGCCCCAGTGGTAATTCCAAGGGGAAAGTGTTCAGAATACCATGGACCTGGAGGAACAGGAAGGAGTGGGACTGAATGGAGGCAGTGCCAGGAGGAGGCTGCTGAGTTCGAGGCATCTAGTAACTCTATTTTCCTTTTAGTAGCTTTGGCAGCCGCAGTATAAGAGGTGGGGCACCATTGTGCTATGTACCACTGAAAGGGGTGGGCATTCAGGTGTGTGTGTGTGTGCACACGTGTGCATAGTAGGTGGGAAGGCTTGGGGTCTCAAGGCAGCACTTCAGAATTTGAGCATTTGGAAAAAAATTGGTTCATATTAAAGGAGATTATGTATTCCTTGGCTCACTTACATTATAGATTTATAGAGAAAACATTATAGATTCTTTTGAGAAAATTGTCCCTCCCTTTGGAGAAGGCAATGGCACCCCACTCCAGCACTCTTGCCTGGAAAATCCCATGGATGGAGGAGCCTGGTAGGCTGCAGTCCATGGGGTTGGGAAGAGTTGGACATGACTGAGCTACTTCACTTTCACTTTTCACTTTCCTGCATTGGAGAAGGACATGGCAACCCACTCCAATGTTCTTGCCTGGAGAATCCCAGGGATGGGGGAGCCTGGTGGCTGCCATCTATGGGGTCACACGGAGTCGGACACGACTGAAGCGCCTTAGCAGCAGCAGCAGTCCCTCCCTTTGACCTGAGAGCATCCTTTTGTCCACAGTGCATGTCCTTGGGTACTTGACGCACAGTGGCTACTCAGAAAGTTGTGTTGACCAGGTGAAACCGATTGTGTTACAAAAGCTGCTGAAATCTCAGCACAGAGGGAGGAAGAGGAGTCTAGAATTAACTGAGCTTTGTCAGTGGTGGCAGGAAGGGCTGAGCCTTCATTTTATCTCTGAGTCTTTAGTCTCCATCTCTAACTGGGACCGCTAGTCACCTCACAGCTGAGGCCAGGGTGTCCTCCTGCCAGCGCATGCCAGGAGGGCTGTTCTTCTAGCTGTTTCCATCTACATCTCAATGGCCTCCATCCCAAGACTCAGATGCGGTGGCTGCAAAGCCATCTGCATCATGCCTGTCTTTCCCCTGCCTCACAGGGATGGTGTGGGGACCAGATAAACTCACAGGATGTGTCCTGAGATGGTACGGGCTCCGGGCTGTGTGCTCAGCCTGGCGTGTGTGGCGTGCAACTGACAAAGAGATGAACGTTTTGGCAGAAAGCGGGCTCTTTGTTTTCCAAGGGGCACCTTCTCCAGACACCTCAGGTTAGCCTTACTTTCGAGAGAAGGCAGCAGTGTTTTTAGCATAGGGTTCCGAGCAGATGGAGGCCAAAGGGAATCCTTCCTTGGGACTCATGGGAAATTTGGCAAGCAGTATTAATAAAGGCATCTTTCTTTTTTCTTTCTTCAATGTAAAATGCCAGGTTACGGTTGGCTAAAGCGTTGTAGCATCAGAGCCAGTTAATCTTCTGAGTCCATAATTTTTATGGGCACCGCGGGAGCTGTCCTGGCTTTTTGTTCCCAGCAGTGGGATATCAGGATTTGTATCCTATGGTATATCCAGAGAATAATTCTCCTCTCCTTTGATGTTCCTTGGACATCTTGAGGCACTTAGGGGTGCATTCTCAGGGAAGTTTGGAGGACATGGTTGCAAGACCCTCATTATGTTATCAAAATAGATCCAGTGAGGAGGACTGGGGATTCCTCGAGCAGAAAGAGGCATCATCGCTAAGCGGAAGCCTGGTTCCGAAGTCACTCTTTGCCCTGGCTTCTTGAACCAAGAACTCTCTTTTATTGCAGTTTGGGCAAAAGTAGGATGTTTCTCTGCCTGTGTAATAGTTTCACAGTTGGAGGTTAACATGGATCGTTTTTCCTGACATTTGGAAAATCATATCTTAACGAAATGTAGTTTAGATTAAAAAAAAAACACCCAGACATTGTTGGCTCATAACTTTGAAATTTGTTTAATGAATCTGCTGTTCCTTTGGGGTGATGGTAACTGTCTCCTTAAGTAGCATTTCTTCCATGGTCTTTGCACAGTCTGTACAGTCCAGCCAAGGTGATGTTCCCAAGGGGCTATTTCCCATCGCATAGTTCTGCTCAAAAGGCTTCGATAGCTCCCCACTGCCTCCAGAAGAAAGCACAATTAGCCCAATCAGGCAGGCCCTCCTGGTCAGTCCCGTGGAGCCCTTCCAATCCCACCTACCAGGTGGGGAATCTCCTAGCAGCCTGGGAGCCTCCTTATTGCCCTCTAACACACCAGATGCTTCTCAGCTCCCTCGTCTCTGTTTCTGCTGCTCCATTTCCCATCATTTCTCTTCCCCCATCCCCTCACCTCCACCCATTATCATTCAGCTCACTCCCTTGTCTGGAACAAGTCTCACCCCTTTTGAGAAGACTTCTCTGATCAAATCAGCCCTGTGTGTTTCCTTTCCTCCTCCCTGATTTTACACTGACATCACAGAGAGGCAACCAGAGTATTGGGAAGAGTCACACAGCCCTGGGTTTCAAGCTTGCTGTGTGACCTCAGGTGACTTTCTTAACCTCTCTGATTCTCAGTTTCTTTGTTTGTACAATGGGAACTTACCTACCTACCTTACAAGTTTGCTGTTTGGGTTCATGAAACAATTCAGATGGAAATTTTTAGTACAATATCTGGCACTTGGCAGGTGTACTCAGAATGTTTCTTTCCCATTTTCTGGCACTTACTGCCTTCAAATAATTATATTCATCTGACGCCCTGCCATGCCTCTGCTCATAAGCTGCTTGCTCTTGGAGAGTGGGGACTCATATCTTTCACAGTGCCTTGCACAAGGCTGATCAAGAGACACTCAGCTCAGAAGTTCCTGAGCAGATGAACAACTGCGTGGAAGGAAGGCTGAAGGGCTTCCAGGCGAAGTCCCCAGGAGCCTGTCATATCATAGCCGATTAGTCCCGTGGAGGCTAAGCCAGTGCCACTCAGGCCTTGGGTCAATAGAGCTGATTGAAGTATCTCTCCTCTCTTTCCAGGATGGCCCTGGGAGTCTCTGCAGGAATGACCAAAGAGTAGAAGCTGTGTCCAAAGCATGGCCTATCCCTGGGGTCTCAAAAACGTGTTAGCAGTGAGCCTGTGAAGAAGGAAATGGCAACCCACTCCAGTATTTTTGCCTGGAGAATCCCATGGACAGAGGAGCCTGGTGGGCTACAGTCCATGGGGTCGCAAGAGTCGGACATGACTTAGCTACCAAACCACCACCACCAGTGAGCCTAACCAGCAGTCTCTTAACCAGCTGATCAAACAGTCTTGCCCACGTATTCTAGGAAAACCATCTCAGAACACTAGGGTTGCATGAGGGACTTTAGCTCTTTACCAAGGGACAAGTAGGAGGACATTTCAGAGATGAGGGAAAATGGAGTCAGGGCAGGAGAGCACAGGGAGGCTGGGCGTCCAGGGTTGGTGGCTGGACTGGGGTCCGGAGGGCGGACAGTGGGGGAAAGGGCTGGGGGAGTGACCTGCACCTTGTCTGCACAGTCTCGTCCTGACGAGCTAGGTCGTCCCTCACCAGGCATTGTTCAAATCCCACCCAGCCCCGGGAAGCCTTCCCAGATCCTTCACTCAGAGGCATCCGCCCCACGTTGTGCTGTCCTCTCTGGGCTTTTCCTTGCATTCACATGGTGCCTGTCGCCCTCACCAGACCCCAGAACGCTGAGGCACACTGCCTCTATCACCTCCTTCCTAGCATCGCGGGCAGAGAATCTGTTGTGTCCAGGGCCTGTACTAAGTACTTGCTATGGATTCTCTCATTCAGTCTCTACAAGAAATGCAGGAGGTAGGAAGTATCTGCAGCCCTATTTCATAGATAAGAAATCTGGGACCAAGAGGTTGAGTGATTTGTCTCCCATTATATAGCCTGTTATGAAAAGGAGCTGGAATTGGAATCCAGTCTGGCTCTGGGATTTGCAGCCCCACCCACCAGGTTATTCTGTCTCCTTCATTGATAGAGGCACTCCACAAATGGGAGTTATTTTCCCGTTACTGTTTTATTATAACAATATCAATATCAATGCTGACGATATGCTAATACCTACTGCTATGGCCCTTGACTCCTGCTGCTTCTACAGTATCCACAGCTACTGCTCTCATTGCCCCCTGGCTGGGCTAGGGCATCTTGGAGGGCCAGAACTGGGGAATTCATCTTTTGTTGCCATTCTTTCCTTCTGCCAAGATAGCATGGTTGCAGGCATGGGCTCTGAAGCCGGGCTCCTGGCTCTGTTGCTCACCAGCTGTGCAACACCGGGCAGGGTTCTTCTCTTTCTGAGCCAGCGTGCACTCTCTGTAAACGGTGGTCACAGTGGCATGCCTCCCTCGCAGGGCTGTAGTGAGGATGGAGAGGGTTATTACACACTGAGCCGACTTGGAACAACAGATGACACAGCAAGAGCTCCATGTGGTGCCCCTTCCATTCTCCTTCCTTCTCCTCTGCCTCCTGCACCTTCTCTTAGCAAGTTCTCAATGATTATTACTGGGGAGAAGCGTCAAGAGTGGTCAGCAATGTGCCTGAGAGGTTTGTCTGGGGAGCTGGGGCACAGGGGTGTGAGGATGACGGCTCTCTCAGAAATCATCACTGAGAGGCCAGTGTGTGCCTATGGTGAGCAGCTCTGAGCTTGGCCATGATGGACAAGCCAAGGTCCTGGAGACCCTGGGGTGGGGTGCTGGATGAGATCCTATTGGATGAACCCCTTCATGAACTGGACGGAGGAGAAGCAGCACTGGGAGGAGCTGGGGACTGGTAGGGATGCTCTCGTGTAAGCCAAGGGAGGACAGGAAAAGACAGGCAACTGAGCATGGAGTATGGGGGAGAGGGGATGTCTCTGGGTAGGGTGGGGATCAGAGGGAAGACTGGGAAGTGTTTCCTGAAAGATTCAGGGCTGTGGCAATAATTTATATGCAGATGGTAAGGCAAGCCAGGAACAGCATCCCCGATGAGGGGTGGTGGGGAGAGATGAACTTGGCTCTCTAAATCTTTCCAGCACTTGAAATCTCTCTTTTCCATGGCAGGACCAAGGGCTTGACATCAGAGAGACCTGGCTTCTAAATCATTGCTCTTTCACCCCAGTGGTGGGATCACAGGGTCTGGGCTAAGTACTCACCTTTCTCTGATCCTCAGTTTCTTCTTCTGTATAATGGGGACAACGACACATACTTCACTGGGTTTCCATGAGGATTAAATGACATGATGTTTGTAAAGGGTGTTTTGCATAGAAGACCCTAAATAGAAGTCTTTTCCTCCTTTAACCCTGGTTCTCAATGTGTGGTCCCTAAGCTGGCAGTACCAGCATCACGTAGGAATTTATCTGATGGGTAGATACTCAGGTTCCATTCCCCACCTACAGAAGCTAAAATCGGAGGTGGGGCCAGCACCCTGGGCTTCAATGAGCCCTCCAGGTATTTCAAGGCTGGGAAGCGCTGATCTGAAAAGGCTCAGGGAAAAGGAGAAAACTCATGGGTGGCTGCTCAGTACAGGGGCCAAACATAGTCAGCCCTCAGTGTCTGACAGCTGTCCCTCTTCCCTCCTACCTGGGCAAGAGTTCTACCTGAAGAGGTTAATGCTACTGCAGACCTCCGGGAGGTGAAAGGGCCTTGTTCCCCTGGAGGATAGACACATTATGACGGCTTCATTTGATTAAAAGGGGATGTTGATCATTAGTTATGACCCAAATTTCTTCTCTCCCCAGTAATCACTCAAAGTGTTCCCAGATGCTCAGGGGGCGGTTGGTTACCTGCGAACACAACATCCCTTTATAACGAGGATGCTCTAGCCCGAGGGAGACTCTAGCAGCCTCCCTGCCCCCTCGGGCCTGCCCTGCTGTGTTTGATGGAGTGAATGATGGAAGGGAAACATATGCATTCCAGATTGGACCTGCAGAATGGGGCTTGGAGAGGCGGCCTGCTTCCAGCAGCAGCCGTGGGGGGCAGGGGGAGCACTGCAAGTATTTGTTGGTCCCATGGGGCTAATTATTGACTTTCAGAGGCAAGTAGCCGCCCTAGTTTTGGTGAGCACTGTTGTTCGTTACTGCATAATTAAGCGGAAGGGGGAGCAGCCTTGGTGGGGAGCAGGCAAAGGGAAGGCCAGATGCAAACAGCTCCAGCACTTCTGTCTTGAACACCGGGCACCAGGGGCTGAGGTCAGATATTCAGCTCTCGGACCCAAAGAGGGAGGGTGGCTTTAAAGGATTGCTGCCCCTCGTGCCCTAAGGAGGGTTGAGTTTTGGAAAAGAACGAGGTGTGCTTCTGAGCTCTGGCGGCAGACTGGAATCTTGCATCTGCTGCAAGATGGGAAGATAGGTTGAGTCTCCCAAGGCCTCTGATGATACAATGATCTTTAAAGGAAGTTCATGGATGCTGAGAGGTGGCAGAACTCCACAAATGGGAGGAGAGGCGGGGTTTGCTCCACCCTGACCAGGATCCTGAAGCGAGACAGGGCACCAGGGTGCTGAGGGTTTAAGGGCTCTGGCCGACCAACCGTGAGGTGGGAGACAGGAGACCGGAAAACAGCTCTCTTGAAGGCTGTGGTTACAACAGCTCTTTCTTGCAAGGAGCTAATGTGTCCTAAGCCCTTGGTGCCGCCTGCTTAAGCCCAGGAAGTCTCAGGCCCTGAACTATGAGGGGCTAAAAGCTGACAGCAGGGCGGTGGAGGGAGCCCTGGGGGAAGGGTGAACAGGGGAAGGAGGAGATGGGAAGGGCCAGGGGAACTCTGGGAGCCGCTCCCCTGCATCGTGGGGCTTGGAAGATTTCAAAAATCTTTGGTTTGAGAATGGCTTGCAAATAGAACAGGAGACTGTGAAGCCCCAGCCTGGGAATTGGGGGCCCCGCGTTCTAATCGAGCCCTGCCTTTAACTGGCTGTGTGACCTTGAGGAAGCTCCTGTCATTTTGGGGCCTTACTGCCTTATCTGTAGAAACAAGGAAGGAAATGAATGTACTTAAGGACCTGTTTGAGAAGGCTGGTTCCCATTAAGTGAGGTGAAGTGAAGTCGCTCAGTTGTGTCCAACTCTTTGCGACCCCATGGACTGTGTAGCCTACCAGGCTTCTCTGTCCATGGGGTTTTCCAGGCAATAGTACTGGAGTGGATTGCCATTTCCTTCTCCAGTGGATCTTCCCCACCCAGGGATGGAACCCAGGTCTCCCGCATTGTAGACAGACGCTTTACCGTCTGAGCCACCAGGGAAGTCCGGCCTACCCCATGGATAGAGAAAATGGAATTGGTGTATTTTTTTTTTAATTTATTTTTTTATTGAAGGATAATTGCTTTACAGAATTTTGTTGTTTTCTGTCAAACCTCAAAATGAATCAGCCATAGGTATACATATATCCCCTCCCTTTTGAACCTCCCTCCAATCCCCACCCCTCTAGGTTGATATAGAGTCCCTGTTTGAGTTTCCGAGTTAGGTGGCAAATTCCCCTTGGCTATCTATTTTACATATGGTAATGTAAGTTTCCATGTTACCCTTTCCATACAGCTCACCCTCTCCTCCCCTCTCCCCATGTCCATAAATCTATTCTCTATGTCTGTTTCTTCAATGCTGCCCTGTAAATAAATTCTTCAGAGAATTGGTGTATTTTTTTCTCCTTGATCCTAATGATTCCCTCTCCCTCGGTTTCACCCGTGGGTGGGAGGTCAGTGTGAAATGAGAGCCATAGAAAGAGGTGGAGAATATAATGCTCAACGCTTAGGGCTGGGGCCATGCAGGCAGCTGGGTTACTGGCTTCCTGTAAGCCTCTAGGGGGAGGGAGAGAGAGACCCTTGAGAACGGAATATTTCCTGCCATAGCAGCAAACAATGGATGTCAGCGATTGCGGCGCTCCAACGTGAGCCAAGGTGGGAGCTGGTGAGCCCTGAGGAAACTCGGGATGTGAAAATACAGGATACTGTCCCCAGATAGCTGAGGTGTATATCAAAGGCATGATTTCAGTGAGCCCAGACTTTTGCATCTTCCCATATATAGAAAAGCGCTAAATTCCTTAACTTGGGATATTCGTTTTTTTTTTTTTTTTCTTAATTAACAGTAATCTTTTGATGCTCCTGATACCTGCCCTTGGTTGCAAAACTCCGCTATATCCTAGCTCTGCCCCCTCGCCTCCTCAGAGCAGTTCTCTCAGGGTTACTTGAGATGCTGCCTCCCAACGTGAAGTCCTAAAAATTCACGTGGAAAAAAACATAACTCTCAACTTTTAGGTTGTGAATATGTTTTTAAGATGACACCCTTAAAAAAATACATTCAGTGTTGAACCAAATATCTGAACAGGTTTTATTTCCTGCAGAGAAACTCCTCCTCATCTCCCATAGTCGGCTCAAGGAGGAAGGTGGGCATTTGTGGATGTCTTAGGAAGGACTTCCCTGGTGGCTCAGTGTCTGCCTACAGTGCGGAAGACCAGGGTTCAATCCTTGGATCGGGAAGATCTCCTGGAGAAGGAAATGGCAACTCACTCCAGTATTCTTACCTGGAAAGTCCCATGGACGGAGGAGCCTGGTAGGCTACAGTCCGTGGGGTCGCAAAGAGTCAGATATGACTGATCGACTTCACTTTCTTTTCTTTAGGAAAGAAAGGTATATTAGTATCCAGTTGCTGTGTGACAAATTAGCACAAACGTAATGATTGAAAATAACACAAATTTTGTTATCTTACAATCACAGAAGGCAGAATTCCAAAATGGATCTCACTACTGGCTGAAATCAATGTGTTGGCAGAGTTGTGTTCCTTTGGGAGGCTCCTGGAGAATCTCTTGTTTCCTTGCCTCTGTCAGCTTGACCTTTGTTTTAAAGTCGGTTGATTAATGCATCTGCTACCTCAATTCCCCTTTACCACCAGTGTAACATAGGAACAGTTTCCTGGAATGAGGACATGGGCCTCCTGGGGAAGCCATTGTTTTGCCTACCACAGACATGAATTGGTAAAGAGCAGTGCTAATCCCGGATGCTACAGGGTCCGAGTGAGAGTGGCCTCTTCCATTCTTTTTGGTTCCTGGGCAGCCTTCTGTGTTGGGGGCACCCTCCTCGCCCTGATGTGGGCCAGGTGCCTTCCCCAGGAGCTCTCTTTCCCTCAAGAAGGACTCTCACTACCCTGTTGAGCACCCCATATTTTTGTGGGTGCCTAGGCCTAGGGATATCTGGAAGTAAACCTTTCCCAGGCTGAAGAAGAGCTTAGATTTAGCCCTTAACTTTCTGGGGGGCTGTGGAGGTGGTGAGAAGGCAGAGGTCGGGAGGTCCAAACTGCAAGTGAACCCAGTTCATTCATTCCACAGAGACAGGTTCATACGGGCCCATTGAATGCTGTGTGAAGCTTAACTCCCTTTGAAATGTCAACCTCTCAAAACAAGGGGCCATGATTTGCTTACCAATGGTTTTTCCTCAGCTGAATTTATTATCTGAGAGATGCCCTAAATGGTTTCCCAGGCTCTGGACCCCTCTTGCCTCTCAATCCTCTTTTCTAGTTCTTTCCATATGAATCAAACCCACAAACCGTGCATTGGAAGGTAGAGCCTTAACCACCAGACTTCCAGGAAAGTCCTCCACTAGCTTTAGAGGGTGCTTTTGACAAAATGGTCAAACTTTCTCCACAGAACTCTTGTCCGTAGGTGGAAACCCAGATATCTTTATACAGCGAAATTAAAATTTGGGAGTTCCTTTTAACCTAAAGAAAAAATGTAGCATGTCCTATTACAGTGGGGAAGAATATTTCCTTTTTTCTTTGGAGAAGAAATGAAACAGTCTGGTGGCATAGTGGATACAAATCTGCCTACCGATGCAGGGGACTCAGGTTCGATCCCGGGTCAGGAAAGATTCCACATGCGGTGGAGCAATTAAACCCATGTGCCACAACAATTGAGCCCGCGCTCCAGAGTCTGTGCTTCACTGCAAGAGAAGCCACTGCAATGAGAAATCCTTGCATCTCAACTAAGAGCAGCCCCCATTTAGTGCAAATAGAGAAAGCCCGTGTGCATCAACAAAGACCCAGTGTAACAAAAAAAAAAAAGAAACAGGGTGATTGTGTGAGACAGTACCACAGACTCTTGACCTGATCCTAAGGAACTTTGCGTATTGAATTTGAATCTTCAGTCAATTTGCTGGTGTGGGCTGTGTCCATGGTGTGGTTGTTGGGCCAAAGATGTGCCGATGCCCTTTGCATCCTTAACTTTTTCCCCACTATCCCAGGGACAAAACTGATCAGTGAAAGGTTCTTTAACAGTTCTGCAGTTTTGCTGCTGCTAAATCTCAAACAGGGCCATTTTTAAGTCAGATGTTCAGTTCTGTTGCACAGCAGCCCTGTCCAATAGAAATATAATGGGAGCCATATATGTAATTTAAAATTTTCTAGTAGCCCCATTAAAAAGTAAAAAGAAACAGGTGAATTAATTTTAATAATATATTTTATTCAACCCAACATATCCAAAATGTTGTCATGTTGATATGTAATCTGTATGAAAAACATTAACAAGATATTTTACTTTCTTTTTTTGTGCTCAGCCTTCAAAATCCAGTGTATCTTTTACACCTTGAGAACTTTTCATTTCAAATGCAGAGTTTTTCTTGGCAACACCTGATCTGTGTTTAGAGTTCACAAAATTGAGTGTTGAAAAAGTAGATTCACATACCCCAATCCTTCCAAATGTAGCTAGAAGTTTTCTGATAACTGACTCAAGGATCCATTTAAAATTTTGAATTAATTAAAATAAAATGAAAAGTCCAGCTCCTTGATCACAGCAGCCATGATTCAAGAGCTTCCTGGCTGGACTGGATGGCACAAATCTGAGACATCACTCTACAGGTACCAAAGCCAACATGTGATTTGGAGCTGGAAGGTGCAGGCTGTGGGCAGGGGTACACAGAGCCCTCCGCTGCTCCTTGATGTAGCTGCTACAGTGATTCTGAGCCTGTGCCTTACTGCTCTGTGTGCTGCTAGCAGTCCTGTTCCAGGCCTTCATTCTCTTGTGTGAAGTCATCAGTTCATACATTCATAAGATTAGGAATTGGTCTGGATATCGCAGGCTTTCCTGGTGGCTCAGAGGTAAAGAATCTGCCTGCCAATGCAGGAGACACAGGTTCGATCCCTCAGTCAGAAAGAGCCCCTGGAGAAGGGAATGGCTCTCCAGTCCAATATTCTTGCCTGGAAAATTCCATGGACAGAGGAGCCTGGTGGGCTACAGTCCATGGGGTCACAGAAGAGTCAAATACAACTAAATGGTGACAACTGGATATTGTGTTGGGTTAAACAGAAGGGTCTTAGTTTACTGAAACACTGGAGGGGATTGACAGTGTATAAGCAAACAGATAAGCATGATCACATCAGGGACTCCCTGGTGGTCCAATGGTTGAGAATTTGCATTCCAATGCAGGGGACACAGGTTTGATCCCTGGTCAAGGAGCTAGGATCCCTCATGTTTCGGGGCAACTCAACCACAAGTACTGAGCCAAGTGTCACAAGTAGATAGAAGTGCGTGCAACACAACTAAGACCTGACACAGCCAAATAAATAAATAAAATTCTGTTTTTAAAAAGATCATTTTCAATACAATGTTGTTGACATGAAACTTACATGATGTTATAAACCAATGTCACTCTGTTTAAAAATAAAGTGTCTTATCCTAAAAAAAAAAAAAAAAAGATCATTTCAGATAGTGATGATTGCAACAAAGAATTGAAGCTAACAACAGACAATCTATTTGTTGGGCAGATGGAGCAGAAACATCTAGAGTATGGTCAGGGAGGCCTCTCTGAGGAAGAGTTACTGCAACTGAGGGGGAAGTAAAGATGCGAGGGCATGATCGTGCTACTCAGAGGGAGGAGTCACAGTGCGCAGGCCCAGGGACAGTGTCCAGAACCCAGGTAGGAAGCTGCTGAGTCCATGTCTTAGAGACCCAAGGAGCGGATGATGGACAGGCTGGTTGGCCTGGGGGACTGGCTCCCCTTGGCCTGAAGGCCCACCCTCTGCCTCTGAGTCCATCCAGTTCCTCCTGTAGCACATGTTTGTTGATGGGTTATCATGGCAACAGGGGAAGCACAGAAAAAGTTAATTATCAACAGAATAAAGCGGAACAATTTGGACTTTGGTTTAAAACTGATGAAAATTGTGTCTCTAGTGTTTCTCTCAGGTCCTGGCTGTTTTTTTCGGTCTTGGGGCATCTCTGTGTCTCCTGCCTCAGAGCATAACTTAAAAATAAACTTGCCCCTGAGCTTCAGAAAAACTTGGGATTTCTCTTTCCCACATGGAACACATGTTGAGGGAAGACTCATCCTCCTGGGAGTTGGGGGGTCAGAGGACATTGCAAGGCAGCCGCCGCTCATGCAGGGCCTGGAGTGGGGAGGGCTGTGAGGAGAGTATACTGTCATCATTGCTTTGTTTTTCAAACCTTAATCATGACCCTTCAGTGTTCAACACTGCCAGCTGAGCGTTCAGAATGTCCCGGAGATGAGGAAGGAGGCCTAGGGAAGAATTTTGTCCAAGATGCTAATTATTAGTGCATGTGACACTAGGAATGTCGATTGGGCTCACAGCCAAGCACAAAACTCAGAAGGGAAGGCTCAGTCCAGCTCTGGAGCTCGCCTGTCCTCTGTGGCTTGGGATGAAGATGAATATGACTGCCCAGGTTGGGGAGGTGAAAGCTGGTCTGAGGAGCAGAAGCAGAGAGACCCCACCCCAAGCATCAGTTCAGTTCAGTCTCTCAGTAGTGTCTGACTCTTTGTGACCCCATGGACTGCAGCATGTCAGGTCTCCCTGTCCATCATCAACTCCTGGAGTTTACTCAAACTCATTTACATTGAGTCGGTGATGCCATCCAACTGTCTCATCCTCTGTTGTCCCCTTCTCCTCCCACCTTCAATCTTTCCCAGCATCAGGGTCTTTTCAAATGAGTCAGTTCTTTGCATCAGATGGCCAAAGTATTGGAGTTTCAGCTTCAACATCAGTCCTTCCAGTGAACACCCAGGACTGATCTCCTTTAGGTTGGACTGGTTGGATCTCCTTGCAGTCCAAGGGACTCTCAAGAGTCTTCTCCAGCACTACAGTTCAAAAGCATCAAACATGGTGGGATGTATTAATACCTGGTTCACTTGTTAAAGAAATATCTATTGAATGTCTTCAATCTGCTGGGCACTGTTTAGGCCTTGAGGATAGAGCAGCAAGCAGTAGCGTCAAAGTCTCCTGTCCTCAATGGGGCCTGTGTTTTGGTTGGGGAATTAAATAGGATATAAATGCAGTGTTTATGGCCTATTAAATATCAGTATGGATGCTGATGGAAAATAAAACAAGGTGGTGATTGGGGAGTGTTGGTGTATGTATGGAGTTCAGGTTTAGATGGAGAGGCCAGAGACAGCCTCACTGAGAAGTTGACATTTGAGTAAAGATCTAAATGAAGAGAGTGTGTGAGCCATGGAGTATTTGTAGAAACAGTGTCTTGGGAAGACAGAGCAGCAGGTGCGCAGGCTTTGAGGCCGAACTCATTTGGGGTGTTGAAGGAACAGCAAAGAAGTGGATGTAGCTAGAAGGGCAGGAGCAGGAAGTGAGTTCAGACATGTGGTGGGGGCTTGGTGGAGTTGGGGACAGATTCTTTAAGGCCATATAAGGGAATCAGCTTTGAATGAATAAAATGGAGGCTTCTGAGCAGAGGGTGACATGATCTGGCTTGGGTTTTCAAAAAATCATTTTGGCAGAAACTGGGAGCTTAGGCAACTGGTGTTGCAATCCAGGTGGGAGACAATGGTGGCCCACCCTGGGGTGGTGAGAACTGGAGGTCATGCAGAGCCATCAGCCTGGACACAATTGGAAGGCTGAGTTGATACCATTTCTTGTTGGATTAGATCTTGGGTTTTGGAGAGCGAAGTCAAGGCTGACTTCAGGACTTCAGGCTTGTATACTTGGGTTCTAAGCAATGAAACCAATAAGGTGTGGAGGAAACGGCTCATGGGATCATGGATGTTGACAAATTCAAAATCTGCAGGCTGAAGATCCAGGGACAAGTTGATGTTGCAGTTCAAACCTGAAGGTTGTCTGCTGATAGAATTTTCTCTTGCTTGAGGCAGATTCATTTTTATTATATTAGCATCACTGATTCAATGGACATGAATTTGAGCAAATTCTGGGAGATAGTGGAGGACACAGGAGCCTGGCAGGCTACGGTTGCAAAGAGTCAGACACAACTTAGTGACTGAACAGCAATAATGACAGCAACAAGACCTTCAACTGATTGGATGAGGCCCACCTACATTAGGAAGGGTAATCTGCTTTACTCAAAGTCCACTGATTTAAATGTAAATCTTATCCAAAATACAACTTCACAGAAACATCCAGAATAATATTTGATCCTATTATTGGGCACTGTGGCCCAGCCAAGCTGACACATAAAATTAACCCTCATACTTGGCAGCTAGAATAGTGGTGGAGAGTGTGTTCCACATTTTTTGCCTGTCCTCTGGTGGTTTGCTGGCAATCTCTGGCATTCCTTGGCTTATAGAACCACTCTGGAACTCTGCCTTCATCTTCACAGGGCCTTCTGTCTGCCTGAATGCCTATCTGTGAATTTCTCCTTTTTATAGGAACATCAGTCATATTGATTAGGGGCCTTCCTATTCCAGTACGACCTCATCCTAATTTAGTCCACCTATAATGTTTCCATTTCCAAAGAAAGTCACACAAGTCACATTCGGATGAACTAGAAACTAGCATTTCAATATGATCTGGGAGGGAGCACCCAATTCAACCCATCACAGGGTGTTTCAAAAAGAATTAAAGTCTGTGACAACCTAGAGGGGTGGGATGGGAAAGGGGAGGGAGATTCAGGAGGGAGGGGATATGTGTGTGTGTGTACACACACACACACACACACACACACACACACACACACATATATATGATTATGACTTACACAGAAACCAACACAACATTGCAAAAAAAATTATCCTCTAATAAAAGTGTTTTTCCAAAAAAGAAGTAAAGGGCCAGTTGTGACAAATTTTGCAGAAGCAGCAAGTAAAATGAAGACAGTGAAGTCACTGTTGGGTGGCTTGCCAAGAGCAAATTTGGTGGAGTGGAAGAGACCAAAAGGTTCACAGCCCCACTGTGGCAGAGCTGGTCAAAGTCCATCTCTCCTCTCTTCTCTGAGCTTTTCACTGCAGTCACTGCCTCTCTCAAGCTCTAAGAAAAAAATTTTAAATCACTTACACACTAGGAAGAAATGATTTTCTAGAGAAATGCAGCAGAGGGCTCTTTAACAATAATAGTTTCATCAGGGTCTTATCTTAATTCCAAGGTTCAGGGGGACTGGGAGTTTGGGAATAATACCAAGTGGGTGCCAACTTACACTAGTGTTGCTGGGTTTTGGGGGCCCAGTCTTGTTTCTTCTTAAAGGATTTTACTGCTAATGTTGGCATTTCATGGGTAAATAGTGGGTCAATGGAAGGAGGAGTCAAGGTTTTCAAAAAATCCTTAAAATGCTCCCATCCTCTCTTCTCTCCGTTAGAGCTAGGCCTTCACTGGATCTCTTGCCTGCAAAATGCCAAAGGCTGTTCTTGGGACAGAGACCCATCCTGCCCCAACTTTGTTGGCATCCCAGCCCATACTTCTGGGTCACACTGGGCATCCCATGGATCAAGTGGTTGTCTCAACTTTATTTTGGTGTACCTTTCTGGTCCTCTTTGATATTAGCCTGGAATTTGTGTGTATGTGTGTGTTCAGTTGGTCAGTCATGTCTGACTCTTTTGCAACCCCATGGACTGTAGCTCACCAGGCTCCTCTGTCCATGGGATTCTCCAGGCAAGAATACTGGAATGGGTTGTTGTGTCCTACTCCAGGGGATCTTCCTGACCCAGGGATCATACCCTGGTTTGCTGCATTGGAGGGTGGCTTCTTGACCACTAGTGTCACCTGGGGAGCCCTATTCTGGAGTTTACTGCTTTCAAATGAATGAAATCTGCTTTCAGAAGCTGCTCACTCTCCTTTAGGATAAGCGTTAAGTGGTCGCTCTCCTCTTTCTTGGCAGCATGCAGCCTTAGCCCTCCTTGGGGAATTCTCCATCACCAAGGCAGGTGGGCGTGGTGGAGTCTTGCAAGGCCTCTCTTGTGCTTCAGAACTCACATCAGTGTCCTGGCAGTCAGCCTGTTGGAGGCCCCGGGTTTGCAAGACGACAGCCTTCCCCTCCCTCTGCTGGAGTCAGAGGGTGCCCCGCCCTAGAGCATCCCGGCTTGGTGCTCCCGCTGCTTCTTCCCGACAGGGTGTGGTCCTCCATTTCCAGAAACCCATTTCCCATCTCCAGTCACCCAGGAGGGAAGCTCCAGATAAATGAGCAGCTTTCTGACACCCACCAAATTCACCTTCTACCCTTCTCCTGATGATGCCCAGATAAGGGAGGCTCTGGGGCCCCTAACAAGCCTGTGGGTAATCACAAGCCAGGCCAGTGCCTCTTGTGGAAGTGGTTGACTGTGCATTTGCAGATGAAGGCTTTCTCTACAGGATTTTTATTTTTCAAACATTGAGCTCTTTAAGGCTGGAGTGCTTGAAGCGGGATTAGGATGGTTATCCCCTAGGTCCTGGCTGCTGGGAGAGGGGTAATCATCATATCCCCAGGTCCAGCAGCTGGAGAAGCCAGTAAGGGATTAGGGCAGAGCCAGAAGAATGGTAGAACATTCCTGACTCTGGACAAGTTGAGAGTACTTTCGAAAGGTCCAGCCCCTCCATCTGGGTTTCCCTGGGGTGAGGACGGCCCGTGAAGGGCTGTGGGGAAGAAATGAAGCCTGGTGAGCTTCTCACACTCATGACTGAAATTCTCTCCTCTTTGAGCAAAGGTTTCCCCTGGAGCAAGAGAGATTAGATTTCTTTGAACCCAGGAAACTGGGGAGACCCGTGAAGCTTGCTCAGCCCGACTTCCATGGTGAGCCAAATCCTGGGACCAGATTGGAGGGTGGCTGCCCTCCAAATGAGGGATGAACTGTACCTTCAGCGTCAGCCGGGAAGCAACCAGTGGCTCTGCCATCCCGGTGCCGGCTTGGTGTTGGCTTTTCCAAGGAAGCCTTTAAAGGAGGGACAGGAATTGGTGGAGCCCTGGCAATAAGAATACAGTCCCCACAGGTGGGCATGACTCCCTGCAGGGGTTTCCTTGCTCTGTCCTTCGAGAAGAGAGACCGTTGTCCTGTCTGGGGCCCTGTTTGCCTTAAAATCTCTCAAAGGTCCTGAGGAGTCCTAATGTATTTTTTTTTTTTAAGTTTTAAAAGCCAGTGGGATTTCGTGGAAACAAACTCTTCCAAATGTGGTGAGAGGCCATCCATCTTGCTGAATGGATGTTTACCTCTTGTGGTGTGAATAAGAAGTGCCATTGCCAATGCCCAAACCACTTCCTTGGCTAGTGGGTACCCATGTTTTCTGCCAGCCGGGACACTGGATACAATCCTTTGAGCCTGTCTTGTGTTTGACCTCTGAATCCATCCCCCAACCGGACCCTGCCACCCCACCGGCTTCCCCCTCAGGCTCTCCCAGGAGTCTGAACTTCCCTACAGGCTCACTGGATTGCAGGGATTCAGATGGTATGTGGCATGAGCTGGCCAAGGTAGCAGGGGTGGGAGTGGGCCTGGACTTGAGCTCCATGGTTCCTGACTCCAGGCCCGGCACACAGGATGTTCAGAGCATGGACTAGCTCAAGTGGTGGAGAAACCCAGTTAGGACACACAGTCTCCTTGGTATCTACCTGGTTCTCAAGGAGGCTGTGCGGTAAGTTAGGCAACACTCACCTGTCACAGGTACCTATCAAGACGTTTGGCAGTGCAGGAAGGGGACAGAGGGAAGTGGCTGAAGGAGACGCTGTTGGAGCAAAGAGGGTCCTGTTGGAGCCCAGCACCACGAGAAAGATTAAATGAGAGGCCAGAACAACGCCTGGACTGCAGTAAGGGCTACAAGAATGTTAGCTAAATAAATAACATCTGTCAGTAAGACACCCCTGGGTTTACATGTGAGCTCCAGTTCTCAGCAGCTGAGGACCGGGAACACTGTTCAGCCTTCTCAGATTTGCCATCTACACGGTGGAACTCATCATCACGACCCTTCCGACTCCAGATGTTGAGTCCTGAGTTCAGTGGGAGCGAATGAACACTTGTGACTCTTACACGCACGCAGGTCATGTTGAGGAGTAATAAACATATTCTCCTTTTGATGACTGTCGATGCAAATGATACGGTTGGCCCATTAAGCTGTGGGCCTCACTCCTGAGTTTTCTGGGCACCAGTTTTTCCCACTTCCATCATCTCTTCTCATCCCTGAACTTTTCTGTGTTTGTTCCAAGTGCTCACATGACTATTATTCACTCTTACTTCCTCAACCCCTTCCAGAATGTCGCTGTGGGAGGAGAGCTTTCACCATGGGATAAAGGTAGGAAGGAGAAGGCGGTGACTGGATTGAATAGCAGTCCCTTCTGCACAGACAGAGATGTTATATGCTGTCGGTGGGCAGTGAGGCGGGTGTTTTGACACGTGTCAGGTGGTTTTGATTGCAGAAGGTGCATGTCAGAGCAGTGGGACGTGTGTGGATAAATCAGAACCACCCCGCATCCGAGCTCTTTCTTACAGTGAACAACAGGACATCTCTTCTTCCGTCACTTCTTGCCTCATGTCTGCCCGCTCACCCGGGCTGGATCATCTGGGCTGGAGCAAGGCCTCCTTCATTCTACTTCTCTAAGGGCAACGGGTCTTCCCAGAGGGCACGTGGGAGTGGAGGAGGTTTTGAGTAGGTGTCGGATAGAGAAGCAGTTCCCTCCTGGGTTGCTGAGGGCAAGCATCATCATTCCTGTGGCTTCAGAGCAGAAATCATTTGGAAAGTTGTAAATTTTGCATATTTCCTTCTCTTGCTCCTTCTCTCCCAGGACAGTTGTATAAATGCGTCCCACAACCCAATGTTCCCAGAGATTTGTAAGGAGGGCGTTAGACATGCCAACGGGTTCCAAAGCCAGCAGCAGATGGATTTGGGTCGGGTTTGTACCTACAGACCTGATAACGGCCCATGATAGAGCTGAGCACAGCAGACCCTTTGGTTATGCTTGCTGACTAGGAGACTCCAGACAGGACCCACTCTGGAGTTAACTGCAGAATTATCTGTGGAAAACACTTTTCTCACGAGATCTTGGTCTCCTGGTTACCAGCAGAGCAACTCTGGTCAGATTTGCCCATTTATCACCCAAACAGAAATTGAACTGAGCCCCTACTCCTTGTTATGCCCTGGGGCCAAGCATGGTTCAATAATCAGAAATTTGTCCTCTAGCAAGAGAGACTAGTAAAAAGACAAGTCACTTTGACATAGGTGATTTTTCAGGTCCAGAAATGTGACAGGAGATAGAAAATATACTTCTTGGGGCATGGGGTGGTCTTGGAAGGCTTTCTGGAGGAGGCAGAAGAAGTACCAGGGTAGTCAGTTATCCCAGTTTTCTGGGGAATGAGGGATTTCCCAGAACATGGGATTTCAGCCCTAAAAATAGAAATAGTTCTGACTTGAAATGAGAAGGGCAATCACACCAGATAGTGGAAAGACCAAGACTTTTAAAGTTGTAAAGATCAGAGTTTGAATCCCAGCTCTGCTACTTATAAGTTGTATTACCCTGGTATTAATTATTTAACCACTCTGGACACTAATTTCATTATCTCAAACATGAGGATATGTGTGTGTGTGCTCATTGTCCAACTGTGTGTGATCGCATGGACGGTAGCCTGCCAGGCTCCTCTGTCCATGGAATTTTCTAGGCAAGAATACTGGGATGGGTTGCCGTTTCCTACTCCAGGGGATCTTCCTCACTCAGGAACTGAACCTGCATCTGCTGCATTGGAAGGCAGATTCTTTACCACTGAGCCATCTGGGAAGCTTGTATATGAGGATATATATGCCACCTTCAAAGGTTTCTGCCCGCTCTGTAGGTATCAATGAAGGCAGTTATTTATATGGAAAAAGCAGCATTTTCAAATGCCAGGCAGAATACGATTGGAACAGAGTACGAAGAAGGGTGTGGTAAGACGTTGGCTGGAGATAGGAGCAGAAGCCAGATTATAAAGGGTCTGAATAGCCTCCTAAGGAATTTAGATCTTTTTCCCTCAGGACAATGGTTAATCACCGAATTAATTTTAGAAGATGAGTAAGGCGATTAGATTCTTGCCTTAGCATGGTTGTCCTGGAAGCAGAAGGGAGAGTGGCCGAGGAGTTGAATCTGCAGGGGGCAGGGGGATGATGTAGCGAAGTAATTGGGAACAGGAAGTTATATTCTGAGAAAAACAGGAGAGCTAAGTTGAGGGTTTCAGAGGAAACCATCAGCCAGCTCAGTCAGGCTGGAAGCCCCTGTGGTTAAAAGGGATGGGAACCTTCTCTGCTAAGGTTAGGTGCTGCCTAGGAGCTGTCGCTACATGCCTGGTTCTGTGCTTTCCAAACAGATCTGACACCTGGGTGTGTGTGCGTGACAACTGTGCGTGAGGATGACCTCATGAGCTACTTGGGATGTTTGGGGTTCTCTGGTTAATGGGCTGGTCCTTCCTCTTCTCTCCGTCTTCTTCCTTGACTTCATCCCGTGTGGGAGGCTTCTTGCCAGTGCTTTGACTTCTCATCATTTCCATGGTGACAGAACAATGGTGTCCTAAACACATGACTTCACTCTGTGGTTATGCAAAAGAGTGAGCTGGAAAGGGACCTTTGAGGGTTGGATGAGTCTAGTTGGGACTGGAAACCCTCTGGATCAGATGCCCCAGGAGAGGATGGAATAGCCCCACAGTTGAAGTAATTTGGACCAGACCACTGGGAGTGGTCTCAGCCTCCTCAGCAATTTGGGATGGGGAGGGACTTTCTAAAGATGATAATGGTCAAAAGAATTTAAAAAATAAAGTGGGCTGAAGTGACAGACTTTCTATAAATAATTTCTGGGGGACGGAAATGTATACAACTCATATAAATGAAAAGGTAAAAGACAAATTTGGGAAAATATTTGCAATAAATAATGTCCAGAGAGTTATTATCTTTAATATGTAGGGAGACATAGCGAGTTAATAAACAAATTATAGTAATTAAGAAAAACACCCTAGCAGAAAAGGTGACAAAGTATATAACCAGAAAATGTATAAAGGAAAAAAGAGTCATTCATTTGTTCAGCCCTCCAATAAATTTATAGAGCACTCACTATGTAGCATGCACTACTATTTCAGATGCTGTAGACACAGCAGTAAACGAAACAAGCATCCCTACTCTCATGTAATTTCAATGCTTTCTACTATTCTATGTCTTCTAGTTAGTTTTTTCATTAATTTAATTTCAGTTAAACTCTTTATTCATCTGAAATTATTTTCACTTAAGAATGAATTGAGAATTTATTCCCCCACTTCAAAAGTTAGCCAGCTGCCATTCAGTTCAGTTCAGTTCAGTCGCTCAGTCGAGTCTGACTCTTTGTGACTCCATGAATTGCAGCACGCCAGGCCTCCCTGTCCATCACGAACTCCCAGAGTTCACTCAAACTCATGTCCATCAAGGCGGTGATGCCATCCAGCCATCTCATCCTCTGTTGTCCCCTTCTCCTCCTGCCCCCAATCCCTCCCAGTATCAGGGTCTTTTCCAATGAGTTAACTCTTTGCATCAGGTGGCCAAAGTATTGTAGTTTCAGCTTTAACATCAGTCCTTCCAATGAGCACCCAGGACTGAATTCCTTTAGAATGGACTGGTTGGATCTCCTTGCAGTCCAAGGGACTCTCAAGAGTCTTCTCCAACACCACAGTTCAAAAGCATCAGTTCTTCAGGGCTCAGCTTTCTTCACAGTCCAACTCTCACATCCATACATGACCACAGGAAAAACCATAGCCTTGACTAGACGGACCTTTGTTGGCAAAGTAATGTCTCTGCTTTTGAATATGCTATCTAGGTTGGTCATAACTTTCCTTCCAAGGAGTAAGCGTCTTTTAATTTCATGGCTGCAGTCACCATCTGCAGTGATTTTGGTGCCCCCCAAATAAAGTCAGCCACTGTTTCTACTGTTTCCCCATCTATTTCCCACGATCTTAGTTTTCTGAATGTTGAGCTTTAAGCCAAATTTTCCACTCTCCTCTTTCACTTTCCTCAAGAGGCTTTTTAGTTCCTCTTCACTTTCTGCCATAAGGGTGGTGTCATCTGCATATCTGAGGTTATTGATATTTCTCCTGGCAATCTTGATTCTAGCTTGTGCTTCTTCCAGCCCAGCGTTTCTCATGATGTACTCTGCATTAAGTTCAATGAGCAGGGTGACAATATACAGCCTTGACATACTCCTTTTCCTATTTGGAACCAGTCTGTTGTTCCATGTCCAGTTCTAACTGTTGCTTCCTGACCTGCATATAGGTTTCTCAAGAGGCAGGTCAGGTGGTCTGGTATCCCATCTCTTTCAGAATTTTCCACAGTTTATTGTGATCCACACAGTCAAAGGCTTTGGCATAGTCAAGAAACCAGAAATAGATGTTTTTCTGGAACTCTCTTGCTTTTTCGATGATCCAGCAGATGTTGGCAATTTGATCTCTGGTTCCTCTGCATTTTCTAAAACCAGCTTGAACATCTGGAAGTTCATGGTTCACGTATTGCTGAAGCCGTTACTACTAGTTAATTAATTCTTCCTCTTCTCACTGATGGATGCATGATGCCACTTTTATCAAGTAATACATTCATATAATCTTGTGTTTGGGGCATTACATCCTGTCTGAGTGATTTATCTAACAACTCTTTTTTGCTTTTTTTTTTTGTTCCCATCACCTGGCATGTGATATCTAACTTCCCAAACCGAGAATCAAACCCGAGACCGCTGGATGGAAGCATGGATTCTTTACACACTGGACCACCAGGGAAGTCCCTCTGACAACTCTTATGGCAGCCCCATACTATTTTTATCCCTGGGGCTTTACGCCACAGCCAATGGTACAGGCTTTATGTGATTGGGGACCATTGTGACAAAGATAACTTGGACACCACATTGGCTGCTTTCTCCATGAAAAGGCATTCACAGTCTTGTTTAATTTCCTACCTTAAAGAATCACTAGTGATTTTCGAACAGTCACAGAACAACTTATGGTTCACAGTTTCCCAGGCTCATTTCAAGTGTTATCATTGTGTTTCATGTTCTATCATGTTTCTACAGCTTATGAATTTTCCTCTCTCTGGGACATTAAATCCTTACATGTGGATGTGGCTAGTAGGGCATGGTCTGTGCCTTCTCCCACAGCTAGTGGAGGAGACAGCCCCCATGAGAACATGGCCTGCAAGCCTCGCTGTTCCCCTGCTGTCGTGTGTAACTCTTCTTGAAAAATGGTGGGGAAATAATTTTTTAAAAAATCTGTTTTTCCCCGGGGAAACATGCTTCTTTTTTCAAGTCTCCTTATGTGTTTCACAGTAAAGTTTTAAAAAATATTTTTGCTAGACCTTGTATGTTTTCTCATTAAGATTATTTTTAGGTTTATTATTATTTCTCTGCTCACTTAAATAAAATTCTTCCTGCCCCCATTGTATTTTTAAATTAACTTTTAGCTAGCTTTTTTGGGATATAGGTGACCTATAGATTTGTGCATTTTTAACTTGTCATTATTCACCTTAGATCAAACCAGTTAATCCAAAAGGAAATCAACCCTGAATATTCATTGGAAGGACTGATGCTGAATCTGAAGCTCTAATACTTTGGTCACCAGATGCAAATAGGTGACTCACTGGAAAAGACCCTGATGCTGGGAAAAATTAAGGGCAGGAGGAAAAGGGGGCAACAGAGGATGAGATGATTGGATGGTATCATTGACTCAATGCACATGAGTTTGAACAATCTCCAGGAGATAGTGAAGGAGAGGGAAGCCTGGCATTCTGCAGTCCATGTGATGGGAAAATGTTGGACATGACTTAGCAACTACACAACAAAACTGTTATTAGTTTTGGTAGGTTTTTCTCCTGGATTGATTGATAGTTTTTGCAGAATATAGTATCTTCTGCAAATAATGATAGTTTGATTTCCTGAATTTTTTAAAATATCAAGTTTCTGCTTCATGCTACTAGCTAGAAACAGTCATGATAGTGATAGAAGTTATCCTTGCCTTTATTCTATTTTTAATGGAATTGTACCTCCTGTTGGGCTTTCCTGGTGGCTCAGATGGTAAAGAATCCACCTGCAATGGGAGACCTGGGCTTGATCCCTGGGTTGGGAAGATCTGGAGAAGGGAATGGCTACCCACCCCAGTATTCTTGCCTGGAGAATTCCATGGACAGAGGAGCCTGGCAGGCTAGAGACCATGGGGTTGCAAAGAGTCAGACACGACTGAGGGATTTTCACTTTCACTAGTATCTCTCATTGCTTTTTCTGTGACATATTGATGTAGAGTAGAATATGCTTCTGAATGTTAATTATTGTTAATGTTAATTAATGTTAAATGTTAAATCATCATTACACTCCAGGGACAAACATAACATTAGTCATGGTGAGTTATTCTTTTAATAGCTCCTAGATTTGATTTATTGGTTTTTTATTTAGGAGCTTTGAATCTATACTCATAAGGAGCATTTGTCTGTGTTTGTATGTATGTGTATATATGTGTATGAGTGTCTACACACATACAGTACCACATATATAACATTATACATATATTTTTATATTATCTTTCCTAGGTTTATCATAAAATTATGTTAACCTTGTAAAAGGAATTAGGAAGTTTTCCATTTTTTTTCTCTGCTTTAGAACAATCTGGAAGGATTCATCCATAAAACTGAGCCTGCATAAAGAAAATTCTTTATAAACAGTTCTTTTCTATAGAGATAATTCTTCCACAATATTTTTCAACTTCTCTCATGGTTGATGGTGTATTCAGAGAATATTCTTCTTGAGTCAATCTTGGTAACTTTTAGATTTGTAAAAATTGTCTATTTCATCAAGATATTCATGGTAAAACATTGCTGTTCTTACTGAACATCCTAGTCCTGGGTTTTACCCTAAAAGTCAGTTTACCCTGATTTTCCTTGGAGCAGCCAAAGCAGACTAGAAATTTCAGAAGAGAGTGACTGACTGCTGATGGAAAAGGGTAGGGGAAATGGCACAGAGGATTCCAGTAGCCATGGCTCTCACAGCACATCCTCCAAGTCCATAGTTTCTGATCTCGGTCATCTGCCTTCTCGTCTTAAAGGGCTGGTGATTTCTCAGACACCGTGCCTAAAATTTTAAGTTTCTAGTTCTAGGTGGACTCCAACCAGAAGATTCTGTCTTAATAAAGGCATTTCCCCATGGAAATCTTAACATTCTTGTGGCCAAGTCACTTGCCAGCGGTACTCCAAGCCCCCACACCCAAGGGAGGGAGTGCCTTGCGGGAGCCCTTAAGGACCTTTCTCCATTGAAGAGGTAGGTTGATCTGTGAAGGGCATATGATGCTCTCCCTGTGAGAAGAGAAGGAGGGATGATGGAAGGGAAGTTCAGGGAAGAGTGAGTCTGCCCCTGAGTCTGGGCTGAAGATGCGTGTAGAACAGGTTGGAGCACAAGGCTGAAAAAGCAAAATGAGGCCAGATTGCTCTGAAGGCCGTGAATTGTAGCTAAAGGAGTGTAGCTTCCTGCAGGAAGAGACAAAGAAATGAATGAATAAAGGTTGCCCCAGTGTTTCATTTTCTAGTGGTGGTCCCTTAAGGGTGGAGTCTGAATAAATATCCCACCCCAGGACTCGAATCTCTTTCAGCAGAATTTCTAGAACTCTGGTGGGGAACCAAGGCATCAGTGATGGCCAGAAGCTTCCACCACACCTCTGAAGTGAGTTTCCCTGCTTTTACGGTCTTCTCTCTACCCACTGTCTGTGAGATCTGGCCCCTGAAGTAAGTTTATACAGTAAAGTGTCTGTATGGGACCCAGAACTGTAGAGAAGGTCCAGGGTAGACATTTCGTGTTAGAGAGGAGAAAAGTGATGTTCAGAGAGCTAAACCTTTCCTTCTCCATTTAGGTTGTGCAGATGTGAAGGAACTAGGATGAGAATCAGGACCCTTGAGCCCTAGTGCATGGCTTCGGCACTGCTTGAATAAGAAGCGCTTGGATGCTGCTGGCCCTGCACCTTTTCAGTAAATGCAGCTAGAGCCTCTTGGCCCCAGCCTCCCAGGGCAGCTGGTGAGGAGTGTACCTACGAGGACAGGCAGGGCGGCCTCAGGCCTAGTGACTTCTCAGGGAGCCCTGCCTGCCCCCAGACCTCCCTTGTTCCCACCCACCCCCCCGCCCCTTGCCAAGGATTCAGTGAGGCTCACCTCAACGCCAGTGGTGTCACACAGCTGCCAACTGCAAGGAAACGGGTCAGGCTCCGGGCGGTGGGGTGTGCTCAGCCTGGAATTCTACTTTTCCCAGAAGGCCATGGCCTACTTGAACTGGATGTGCAAATGAGCTATGGCTGTCTGAGGATAGACGCTTCTTGCCTGCACAAGGCCACGGAAGCCAAGCTGGCCCTCAATAGGCAGTGGGGCCTGGGTGCTACCTTCAGTAGAAACTGATTCTATTATCACAGGCATCGGCTAATTTATGGCCATGTCTTCAAGCTTGTCTGACTCCATTCAGGCCACTGAGAGAGGAGGAAAAATCAAACCCAGGCAGTGGGTCAGCTCTAGGAGCCATGGCCAACACCTCCTGGTAGCCATTACTGAAGTAGGTGTGAGTGTGTGTATACGTGTGAGAGAGAGAGGTTGATTGGCTCACACACTGATGGGAGAGGTTAGGCGAAGGTTTCCTGGGTATCAGCCTCCCCAGGGTATCTCAGGATTGACTTTATGCTGTGTGATTGACAGGGACTGGACTAAGAGCTGAAGCAGGCCAGAGTTTAGGATTCTTCTTTCTGCATTTCAGCATGTGTCTTTGGTAACAATGATGAAGTTCAGGGTGAACACAGACCCAAGTGCTAATTTTATGTGTTTTGCACCAGTGACACACTCTCTCCGTCTTGGAGTGGGTTGCAATCACAGGCGGGCTTGGACACGTGTGCACCGCCTGGTGCAGGCATCTGACAGCTGGAGCCCATTTGTTAGAGGCAGACATGGGGCAGGGGGGCTCTGAGCTGGCCAGTGAGAGGGCACGTCGCTGGCTGGCTGGCCCAGCTGGAGCCTTTGTTGGCAGTAAAGGGGTTTTAATGTGGCCAAAGTAAGTGTGTCATCGGGCTGAGAACCGAGTGAAAGGGATTAAAGATCTAAAATATCACTTGACAGTTATTAGTTCTTTTGTTATTTTTTTGTGTCTATTCATCTACTTGATAATACAGTAACTGTTTTAGGTTTAATTGATTACAAATAGTTTTATGCTTTATTTATCTAAGAAGTACAAACAGAAGGCTAATTGATTCACTGTATCTTACAATGTTAGGGCTGGGAAGCCTCTCAGAAGTTGTCTGGTCCCCTTTTCCCCATCTGATGTACCAGGAACTGAGGTTTACAAAGGTGAGCTGACTTAGCCCAGGATCATGAAGTGAGGCTGCAGATGAAGCTGGGGTCTTCCACCTCTGCCCACCCTGGAGTGTGCAAGAACTCTGTGTATAGCTGGTGTAGACCTGAGGTTGTCTCTTTGGCAAGCCATGGTGGCTGATTTGGGAGTTCAGTCTCATTGGCAGCAACCAGAGGTGATGATTCTCTGGGTAAAGATATCTCAAACAGTGGCTTCCAGCCATGACTGTTTTGACTCAAAAAATACAAGCAGTCTAAAAGTTGAGAGTTATATTTTATTCGGTGGAAATTTTTAGGAGTTAAGCCCAGGAGGCAGCATCTCAAGTAACAGGAGAGAATAGCTGTGAGGAAGTGGGGGTGGGGAGGAGCCTGGTGTTATAGCAGTTTTGCAACAAAGGGCAGGTAGTCTGAACATCAAAAGATTATTGTTAAGTAAAGAAAGCCAGATATCCCAAGTAAAGGAATTTAGTGCTTTTTCTGAGTATGGGAAGATTGGAGAGTCTGGGCTCACTGAAATCATGCCTTTGATATGCACCTCAGCTATCTGGGGCCAGAATCCAGGGCTTTTCACATCCTGAGCTTCCTCCCTGCTCTCTATAGGGAGTGGCTGTAGTCTGATGGCTGCTAGGGGGCAAGTATTCTTTGCTTCCTGAGATTCATCAGGGCTTACCAGCTCACCTTCCATGGTGGCTGCAATTGCTGACGACTGTGACATTCTTCGTTTCCTCGTGTGGCAAGAAGTATTCCATTTCTCAATTCCATCCCATGCGTATGGAGCCCTGCAGTTTGTGAGGTGATTGGTATGCCTGCATCATCCTCTCTTATGTTCCCCGTGACCCTGTGCCACAAGGGTTAGCCCCGTTTTATAGACGTAGGAACTTATGTCCTGGAGGTTAATCCTTAGGGGCTCTGCAACTTCCCAGTTTTCTCAAGATGATCATCTTTCCATCAATTTCCTCCATCTTGCCTCCATCCTTCTACTACCAGGATCTTTTTAAGAGCATCCTTCCTTGTTCTGTGCTCCCCCATCCCTGCCAATTTCAGCTCAGTCCCTTGGACCCTCGGTCAGCTCCTGGAGTGAATGTGTAGCCAGGAAAGGAAACCATTGCAGAGGCAGGGGGTCTAGTTTCTTGCTTCTTCTGCTTCCTGACCAGACAGAGAAGTAATGAGCTTGGGCAAATCAGACCATCATTCATATTATTCTTTTGCTTCTTCACTGGCTTCTCTTAGGAACAAAAACTTAAGCCTTTCCTCTACCCAGCTGGCCCTAATGCTACCCCATTTATTTTCGGACATTCCCCCATATATTTAAGTCTCCATCCTCTGCCTTCAAGACTTCATTCCTTAACGCCTTGTAGTCTGGTTCTTGAGCCTGCAACCCAAGCGTGAGGGTCGCTGACATCCACTTGTTTGCCAAACTCAACAACTTTTCTTGGTCTCCTCACTCTTGTTCCATTCAGCAATGCTGGCCATCATCTTCCTTCTAGAAATTCCTCCACGGGTGTGTCCATCAGAAAAGGCCAGGCCATGCTGTGGTTTCCCATAATCCCAATCAAAGAGGCTGGTTTCTCACCCCTGATGACCTCTGATTCTGCTGCATGTCCTGTCATCCAAGGCCCAGCCTCTACTGGAAATGTGGTCACTCCAGCAGAGGAAAGGGAACCCTCAGGTGTCTCACACCAGCTATAAATTTCCAGCTCAACATGACAGATTGCTTTCACTTACTGCTCATTGCCTAAATACAGTCCTACATGCCCGCTAGCTACAAAGAGGGGTCAGGAACCCCTGTCCCCTGGGACTCCTGGAAGGGAGTCTGATGACCAGTGCCCATGACTGCCCTAGTCAGTATCACTCTGGCTCTTCCTACCACTCTGGATGCCTCTTCTTCACCTAATTTCTTGCCTACTCAGCCTTCTCTCATCTCTCAACTCTTATGCAACAACCAGTATATTCCCATATGCCCTCTAAATTTTTTTTCTCCTTTATTTATTCTATTCCCTCCTCTATCTTTCTTTGCAAATATCTCCCAAATGTGTATCTCCACCATGACCTCTTTCCTGATTTCCGATCTAAACTAGACATGTACAAAATAAAAATCTTCATCCTTCTCACCCAATGTCAGTCCCTCCTCCCTCTTTTCCTACTTCAGAGATGTTGGAGGCCCAAACCAGTCTCCCTACTTCAGCAACCCTTCCCATCAGCCTTCTGCCACTGAGAGGAGACTCCTTGGTTTCACTCTCTCTACCCACAGCTGTGCTCCTAATGATCAGAGTTCCAAGTCCCTAGCTTGGCTCCCAGGGATGGAGGAGGCTGGTGGGCTGCCGTCTATGGGGTCACACAGAGTCGGACATGACTGAAGCGACTTAGCAGCAGCAGCAGCAGCAGCTTGGCTGAAGTTGACCCCAGTGAATGAAGGTGCCATTCGATTTCCAAACCCAATATCAGAACTTCATTTTAGTCCCATACTCTGCATACACTGGGAGTCTGAGCCAAAGGGTAATTCTAGGGAGGGTTTCTCTTTCTCAACCCCTCTTATTGCTTGCAGCAATCTCTGAGAAGCAATTCAGATTCAGGCCTCCAAATCTTCCCTGCGGTTCAAAGTCTCCTCTTGTTCTCAAAGCACTGAACTGTCTCTGTAACTCAGAGCTGTAGCAGCCCTTCCAATGGTGACTTTTGGATCCTATCCTTTTATAAGAAGGGGAGCTGAGGTGCAGGGAGACCCAGTGACTCTGCCATTGTCCCAGTGACTCATCGAAGCCTCTTCCACTAGTCCTCTTGCTCTGAGAGTGATTTCAGCACTCTGATTTGCCCAGGGCATGGAAGATGTTTGTGTGTGAGAAAGAGAAGAGAGAGAGGATGCTAAAACATGGCAGCTAGCTGGGTGCCTGCAGGCTGCGTGTAGCCACTTGTCACTCTTGGTTTAGGTCAGCCACCACGGGGCCCTGCCAAGCAAAAAACTTGGATGGCAATAAATAGAGCCATTTAGCTGTAACGGGGCTGAGTGCACAGAGGGTGAGGCTTGGGAAGGAGATGGGTCCAAGGAGCTCTTGGCACATCAGGGGCTTGGTAATGCACTCTTTCCGTCTTGGAGAAGGCTGATTCAATTACGCCTGAGCACTTGGGGAGCATTGCCTCAGACGCCTCCTGCAGCCCCAGTGCCCTTGGCGGTCCCGGTGTCGACCTGCCTTCTGTCTGATTGGCCGTGCGGAGCCTGGCCTGATGGCCGCTGGGTCCTGATGGCTTGGGAAGTGAGAACTCCACCTCCCGGGCCTGGCTGGCCCCTGCTCTGTGGGTGCCAGCTTTTGATTGGGAGATCCCAGGAGCTTGGAGCTGTCCTCTGAGGTTTCTGGGACCGGGTTGAAGGGAAGGACTTTGACAGGGTGAGTTTTGTCGTTTGGTTCTTCCCGGCCCTCAGCCTTCCTGCTTTTCGCAGGGCCAGGGGCTGAGGAGTGAGGGTGGGATGGCTTCTGTGGGGGTTGGGGGTAGAGAGAGAAGCCTGTTCTGTGGTGTGGTGGCTGGGTCCTGGATTTGCGGACCGAGGCAGGTGGAAACCGAAGGCAGGAGGTCTACCTGGAGCAGGCCTTGAATCTGCAGAAGCTCTTGGGGCTCTGCCTGACTTATGCCAGGTCCTGCGTCTCAGGTCTCGAGTGGGACATGTCCCCTCTGGTTGGAACAATTTGTTCCCCTCCAGTCTCCTCTCCATTGACCTTCCTCTGGCTCTTCCGTCCCAGTCACAGTGGCCCCTGCAGCTCCTTACAGGTACCATGTATGTTCTTCCTCAGGGCTTCCTTCTGGCTCTGCTTTTTGCCTAGAATACTGTTCCCTCTCTGTCCCCTTGGCTAAATCTCTTCACTTTCTTCAAGTACGTGCTCAAACAAACAAAGCAAAACCTGACCACCATGTTCAGTTCTGCAAACTAACCCTCTCACCTGCCCCTTTTGTCTTTTTCCCCCCAACACTTAATAACTTATAACGTACTGTTCTATTGCGCATATTTATTAGGTTTATTTTTAGTGTCTATTTTATTTATTAGGTTTACATTCTCTACTGGAATGTAAGCTCCCTGAGGACAAGGATCTTTGTTCCAGTCACTACTAGAAGAGTGTCTGGTACATAGTAGGCTCATCAAATAAATGAATGTATCTGGAGAGAATTGGGGTAATTGTTAACCCCACGTCATGGTGCATCAGAGAATCTGTTGGGTGTTGGCTGGGAACAGGCTTTCCAATAAATGAGGATCCAGTGTTTTTCAGGTTCACGCTCAAAGGCCGAGGATGCACCACCAAGGAAGAGAGCACTGGAGGAGAGGTCTTTCGGGAGTGGATATGTGACATAGGCTGATGCCATTGATTGGTTGAATTGGCCACTCAAATAGTGAGGTCTGCTATCTTGGGCATCCAAAACTATCATGAGCTGAGCCATAGGTAGCTTATTAACGGCAGTAGCTAATCGGCTGACATGGACAGTAGCTTTCTTGGGTGGAAGGGAGGGGATGGAGTTACAGCTACATGCTGGGAGGTGGTATGGCCATAGTGAATCCCAACCTTGCTGTAACCTGTAGCCCACTGGCATGTCCATGCAAATGTCCATGCAAATGAATGACATATATTCAGGATCAGAAAGAAATATCTTGCCGCTCCCCTGGGTCATACCTTATGTGTAACCTTCTCTGGGGTCAAAGTGCAGAATGGGAGAGCCATGGAGTTTGGTGGGCATCAGAGGGCAGGTCCCCAAATGGCTTATGAGTCAAACTTTTTTGCTGCATCCGGCACAGGTGACCTTCCTTGTCCCTCCGGCCCCATCATTCTTTCCCAGACCTCCATTATCCAAGGCCCTCGGTTCTACATAGGCCTGGAAGTCTTGGAATCTGAACAAGCTGCTGTTCAGCATTGCTAATTGCTCTCATACATAATCCCAGTTATTTTGAAAGGGGTATAATATAATTAGAAGGGGGTGCACCTGTGATCAAGAGGGGGTGTGCATGTGATCAAGACGAAGTGCTCATGTGCTTGGCATGCCTGTCTGTGACATCGCACGGTCTTGATCACAGCCTTAGTTAAATATTTCATCCTTTTCATTACGATTAAGCTGGACAGGTTCTTAGTTTTCCCTTTTGGTTCATAAATTTACACCTTGGCACAGGTTTATTCCAATATGCTAACATTAGGATTTGTACATCAGTTATGTCACCCAACTCTTCTTCTCTGTTCCACATTAAATCTAGTTGCAAAATTGTAACAGAAGGATCCATTTTTAGGCCCTTTTTCTCTGGAGTCTAAAGTATAGGGTGTCCATGCAGGGGCACTGGGTACGGAGGGCCTCAGCAGCTGAAACATTTTCTATTGTCTCTAAAACTCGGGCAGTGGGGCCTCCAGGCTCAACCACTTTGGAATTGTGGAAAATTCTAGAGCCAGGTGCATTTTTGTAGCCAGATGACTCACTCAAAGGGATCTTCCTCCTCTAAACCTTCACACTGTTTCTTCACTCAAAACCAAACCAAGCTCAGGTGGTTGGCCAAGCCTGGAGGAAGTCCAGGCCTACTGCTGGAACCAAGGGACCCAGTACCACTGGTGTCCACGCATGGGCTCTTGGTGCCCCTGCGGGGCCATGACCCACAGGCAAAGAGCCCTCTAGACTCCCTGTCACTGATTTCTAAATTTGTCACCAAACAAAATTCATTTGGCCCTACGCATAGCAACCCAGAGGCCGAGGCCAAAGGTTGACCTAATCTTTGCAATCAAGAGGGACTTTGCAGTGATTAAAGAGCCATTTCCTGCTCATGTGTTGACACTAGCAGCTTCCAAGTCATATAGAAGAGAAGCTGACAGGCAGAGCCCTGGGAGAGTGGCTGGTCCTGGTGGGGGCAGAGTCTGGGCGGGGGTGGGGGTGGGGGGTGGTGAGAGTTGGAGGGGTGTCTACACCAAATATGCAACTGTCTTGTGAGACCATCTTAGTACTTTCCTCTGCAGTGTGTGTACACTTGGGGGATTGTTCATTGTCAACAGTCAATGTTGGTGGCAGGGCAGGCTTGAGTTTGAGTGGAGATAGGTGTCCTGTGTGAGCTATGGTTACCTTCCAGTTATTTCCAGAGCTTGAAAAAACTGGAGGAGAAAGGCCAGAGAATGCCCCATGACTAGAGAATGGAGTATACACTTCACGGGATCCCCCTTCTTACAGAAGGATGAAGAGGGCCCATGGGAGGTCAGGCCTTAGCTGAAAACAGAGAACTTGGGGAGGAAATGGATGTGAATTAGGATGCTTTAAGATGCAAGTGATAAAAATCTAACCCCAAATATCTTAAGCAAAGCAGGGAGTTTATTATTGGTTGAAGGCCCTGGGGTAGAGGTCTGGCTCACGTGGCATCATTGGGGCTCTGTTCACTCAAGTCCTTGGCTCTGTGCCCTGCTGCCACTGGCTTTGTTCTACAGATGGCTTCCCCCTGGGATGCAGCAGATGGCTGCTGACAGCCTTACACTCATGTGTTCCCTGCTTGGCACCAACACTGGATCAAAGTGACTTCTATATCCCGGTTTATTTTGAGAAGACATGAGACTAGTGCTGTGTGGTCATTTGCCAGAGGGTTGGGCCAGGAGGGCGTGGTCATGAGGACGGGCCAGCTGATAGAGCTCCATGACCGTGGGGAGCCGAGTACCCCCAACGGGAGCCAAGACGATACTCCACTTCTTCCTTCACCCTCTCCAGAGGCTCATCTCTCTTCCATTTAGCACTTCCCAGGGCCAAGGGCTAATAATTTGAGGTTAGAATGAGAAAGACAACTTGTAGGAATAAATGCACATTTTTGCATTTCAGATCATTTGTACATGTAGCTGAGAAATTGCTCTGATCCAGTTACTTTGGCCTGTTTCCTGTTTCCCCTTTTTTGAACAGTAGTGCTCACAGCAGTTATCTTGGGCTTGTCCCATCATTATATGTTGGGTATGTAAGAGGCAGATAATGTGTCACTCTGGGTCTGGGTCTTTAGTGGAGACCCCATAGAAGAAGACCCATACCATGGGACCTCACTGGTGTTTGGGCCTGGTTTAGATGAAAAGTTCCTGGAAGTTAAGCTGCTGCCATAATGGAGTGAGATCCGGGTGCCCTGGGGGAGAGCATAAGGGCATTTTGCACATTGAAGGCTGTGAATTATTACAGCAGAATGTTTATAGTTGTGGCAGGGTGTATTTCAAAAGATGCTTGTGATGGTCTCTCCCATCCACGTGTTCTGTTTGCAGTGTGACCGCACGGCCCATCATTAAGAGGCAGAATCTTTGTTCTCCTTCCCTGAACCTGGCTGGGGTTTGCAACTGTTTCAGCAAGCAGAGTGTGGGTGAGTGGTTCTCTGAGCTTCTAAGACTGGGTCCTAAAGGTTGATACAGGTTCAGATTGGTTCTTCCTCTTTTAGGACATTAGCTGTGGGGAAGCCCAGCCCAGGGGAAGAGGCTGTAGGTGTTTTGGCCAATAGCCCTGGCATCAGTCGCCAGACATCCGAGTGAGGAAGGCTTTCCTCTCCAGCTCCAGCCCCGCTCTCACTATAACTGTGGGACAGAACCACTGAGCTGAGCCTGCCATCCTCCCAAGCCATAAGAGATAATAACAGTAGTAGGAGAAGCAACAATAATAATAGTAGTAGTAATAATAAATGTTTCATGTCACAAAGTTTGTTTTTTTTTTTTACACAACAATAAATAATGGGAATGCTTTCTATGAAGATCACAGAGAAGTCTTAACTATCTACAGTCTTGAGATGAGGTTGGCCCATGGCTACTGAAACTCTAAAATATATTTCAGGAACAATTTGGGTTGGAAGGAGGCTGCCCAGTGTGTGGAGTCAATTTGGGAAGGCAGTGTTGGCACCATCTTCAGAAGGTCTAGGTAGGTATACGGGCCTGGAGATGACACCTGACCTTGACCCAGAGTCCTTCCATGGACAGGAATTCACTATTCTCAGAGCCTGTATTTCCAGGGAGCTACAAGAAAGCAGTGGAGGCTGGTGGAGGCCAAGGAACACCCTTTTGTTTGCAAAGGGTGTGCTGTTCAACCAGTTTCTTGGTCCAGAATCGTCGTGCACAGACATCTGCCCAGTCTGTAGGCCACTGCAGGTCATCCTGGCCTGGTAGCAGAAAAATCTGCAGAGTTAAGTGGCTTCAGTGAGCTGTTCTCTAGACAGTTCATTTATGATGTGAATATTTGGAAAGAACCTTTATTGAGATATAGATGTTGTGAAGGTCATTTTCACCTGGGAATCTTTTCTGGCATAATGGATGCAGAGATTGCCCAAGCTGCCCTCTAAGACTTAGCGAAAGAGGTTTTTTCTCTGGTTTTCTTGGAACTCAGGGCCGGTTTCAGAGAGTCAAGCTCTCAGTGATAATGCAGCCCATTTACGGAAAACTTCCTGTGAGGAGGGAGCTGTGCTAAGTGCGTCCATGAACATCACAGCAGCTCTCTGGGGGGAGTGTCAGGATGCCCATTTTATAGATGAAGAACTGAGGCCTCAGAGACAAGGTGACTTGCAGAGAACATATAGCTGAAAGAGCCAGGGTTTCAATCCCTGTGGCTCAGTCTCTGTGTCAAGTGTCCCATCTATTCTTGTCAATATACACAGATGGAAAGGGAGCCAGGGTGCAGGAGAGCATTGTTTAGTGTATCAAAGGAGCACGGGAGTTAATGGAAAGAAACAATCTGAGCAAGAAACTAAAGCAGTGTTGGATTATAAACCAAGTATAAAATAAGTATTGATGAGCTCTTGCTGATATAAATACATGACTGAATATAAAAATAAATGGGCAGAGACCTCCCTGGAGGTCCAGTGGTTGAGAGTTGGCTTTGCAATGCAGGGGATGTGGGTTAGATCCCTGACTAGGGGACTGGGATCCCCATGCCTTGAAGCAACTGAGCCTGCAGATGGCAACTGGAGAGTCCATGTGTCATGGCGGAAGATCCTGCATGGTGCAACAAAGATTTAAGAGCTGCAGCTAAGACCTGATGCAACCAAATAGGTAAATAGATATATTTTTAAAATAGGGAAGAACAGACAAACCTTCTGCACAGAAGAATTCCAAATAATTTACGTAGATACTCCACCCTGATGGAGGTGGTACCTTCCTCTACACCCGGTAAGTGTGGGCTGTATGTGTGACTTCCCTCTAGAGAGTAAAGCACGGAAAGGGGGAGAACGTAGAGTCACTTCTCAGTGGAGAAATCTGACAAGCACGGCATCAGCCAGGTGATCAAGGTCCACATCAACCGTGATATAAGTCTTGTGCATAGCATGCCCCTTTCAGATGATGCGATGAAATGACATTTTACCTCTACAATCTTCCTTTCAACAACCCATGGCCCTAGTCTAATTAATAGAAAAACATCGAACAAATCACAATAGAGGGAATTTTATCAAATACCTGACCAACACTCCTCAAAACTGTCAAGGACATCCAAACAAGGCAAGTCTGAGAAATAGTTACAGCAAGGGTTGCCTAAGGAAATATGATGAATAAAGGTGTTGTGGTGTCCTGGATAGGACCCTAGCCTAGAAAAAGTCATTAGGTAAAAACTAAGAAAATTTGAATCTGGTGTGAACTTTAGTCAACAATAGTTATCAATATTGATTCATTACTTGTATCAATTGCACCATGGTAGCATAAGATGTGGAGAAGGCAATGGCACTCCACTCCAGTACTCTTGCCTGGAAAATTCCATGGACGGAGAAGCCTGGTGGGCTGCAGTCCATGGGGTCACTAAGAGTCGGGCACGACTGAGCGACTTCACTTTCACTTTTCACTTTCATGCATTGGAGAAGGAAATGGCAACCCACTCCAGTGTTCTTGCCTGGAGAATCCCAGGGATGGGGGAGCCTGGTGGGCTGCCATCTATGGGGTCGCACAGAGTCAGACACGACTGAAGCGACTTAGCGGCAATAGCAGCAGCAGCATAGATGTTAATAATAAGGAAAACTGGGAACTCTGTATCATCTTCACCATTTTTTTTTCCTGTAAATCAAAGACTATAATAAAAAAAATTAAGTTCTTTAAAAAACAAAACAAGACACCATAACAGGTCAAGAAAGTAACTGCAAAAGAAAGTGAAGAAGTGAAAGTCTCTCAGTTGTGTCTGACTCTTTGCAACCCCATGGACTATTCAGTCCATGGAATTCTCCAGGCCAGAATACTGGAGTGGGCAGCCTATCCCTTCTCCAGTGGATCTTCCCAACCCAGGAATTGAACTAGGGTCTCCTGCATTGCAGGTGGATTCTTTACCAACCGAGCTACCAGGGAATCCCACAGAAGAAGGTAAAAAGCTTTATATTTTAGTTATTTTTAAAAATAATTTTATTTATTTATTTTTGGCTGTGCTGGGTCTTCATTGCTGCATTGGCTTTTATTCATTTGTGGTGAGCAGGGGCTACTCTTTAGCTCTCTGGTTGTGGTGTGTGGGCTTCTCATTGTGGCGGCATCTCTTGCTGTGAAGCACAGGCTCTAGGCTGTACAGGCTTCAGTACTTGTGGCCCCCTGGCTCTAGAGCACAGGCTCAATTGTTGTGGTGCATGGGCTTAGGTTCTCCATGGCATGTGGCATCTTCTCCGATCAGGGATCAAATCCGTGTCTCCTGCGTTGGCAGGTGAGTTCTTTACCACTGAGCCACCAGGGAAAGCCCACATGGAGAATAGTATTGAGATTCCTTAAAAAACTAAAGAGGAAGCTACCATATGAAACAGCGATCCCACTACTGGGCATATATCTGGAGAAAATTATTATTTAAAAAAATACATACAGCACAGTGTTCACTGCAGGGCTATTTACAATAGCCAAGTAGCCAAGACATGGTAGCCACCTATATGTCCATCGACAGATGAATGGATAAAGATGTGGCATGTATATACAGTAGAATATCACTCAGCCATAAAAAGAATGAAATAATGCCATTTCCAGCAACATGGATGGACCTCGAGATTGTCATACTGAGTATAGTAAGTCAGACAGAGAAAAGACAAATATGATATTGCTACAAATATCCTCAGTCAACATTCATTTGTGCGCCTGAGATCTTCGTCTGGGTGGAGCCTGGGGTCAGGGGGCTGGCTCTGGGTCTTTCCCCATCCTTGGGCTTATGTGACTCATCTTCCTGCCTCCATCCTAAAGGAGCCGGACACCATGGGACCCTCCCCATATATTTTGCTTTAGGCCCTCTCTGAAATACCCAGATAGTAATATTTGATGCAAATATCCTGAGTTGCTTTGCAGATGTGAAAACCTCTCACCAAATGAAAGATGTTAGCTAATCGATGACCATGAGCACATAACCCCAGGCCTCCTGGAGCCTAGGGACTGATAATATTAAGCTCTAACATCACCCTGCTACCTCACCATCAGCAAGTAGGAGAATCCATGTATAAGCTGATCACCTACCCTGGAACCCCCCACCTCCCACCACCAGGTGATTTGCTGAAACCCTTCTGGGAGCTTGTTTTTTTTTTTTTTTTTTAAGGGCATGAACCACTCGTCTCCTGGCCCTGCAGTAAACCTTTTTCTGCTCAAAGCTCCGATGTTTTAATGTGTTGGAGTACACGAACTAGTGCTAACCATCTCCTCTTGTGTTCATTTTCCTCTCTCGTCATCAGGTGCCTGGAGCTGCTGGCTTTTCCCTGCCAGGCAGGAGACCCCGAAGCTGCTCTGTCCTCCCTCCCCTCTGTAAGCTGGGGAGGGCATCTTTCTGATCCTTGGATAAAATCCCTCCTATCAAGATCATCCATCAGTATCTTCCTGAACATTCCCAAAGGCCCTCTGAGGTAGAACTTAATGAGGATGGGCTTTGTCTTGGGTGGAGAGGTCTTCCGTATCCCTTAGAATTTCCATCTGTCTCCATCCACTGATTCAACCAATGCTGCTCGAGTTTCTCTCTTATGCCAGGTGTTAGGAATACAAGGGTGAAAAAAGACAGTTCCAACCCTCAAGGTACTTATATTCTGGTAGGGCAGAGGGTAAGTAAATGGATAATTCAAGGCAATGCCATACATCTTACCCAGAAAAGGAAATGGCAACCCGCTCCAATATTCTTGCCTGGAGAATCCCATGGACAGAGGAGCCTGGCAGGCTATACGGTCCATGGGGTCACAAGAGTTGGACATGACTTAGTGACTAAAGAGAGAGAGAGAACGTTTTTGGGACGCAGCAGAATAGCCTGAAACCCAGTCTTGGCGGGTCAGGAAAGTTATAGCTTGCAGAAGTTACAGCTGAGACCTATAGTGAAATTTCTCTGCCAAGGGGGCTTCCAGTCCAGACTTGAGTCTCCTTTCCCTGGAGCAAGCGCTAGAGAGAACTGGAGAGGATGAAGGTCCTCAGGCTTGGAGGAAATAGGAGGGAGGAGGGAGGAAGCAGGAAAGGGAAGTGGATGGAGGGTGATGCACATCATCGGCACCAGGCCCTGGGTCAGCAGGGGACGAGTGGCCCTGCTGGCTGGGCACTGAGCCCGTGTGCTGCTGGCCAGGTGCCCACCCTTCCTTCCTTTGCCCCAGGACCAGGCTGAGCTTCCATGGGAGCCTGAGTGACCCCAGCTGGAACCAGAGGGCTGCAGGGCCTGGAGCCATCAGCCTGGCCTTTGTCATCAGCTTCTTGGCAGGGTCATGGTGGCAGAATGGCTTATCCCGCCTCAGCTGGAACAAGATGTGGGGGGCACGTGGTGGGGGGGTTTGCCGACCTGCCAGCCCAGTCGCTCTTCTCCGCTTTTCTTCCTGGATCTGACCAAGTGAGAATAAACACAGCAAACTTTTAGTTCAGCCTCCTGGGGCCTTGGTTTCGATCTACCCAGGGCATTTCTGGACACCCTCCGCTGCTCCTTTCAGCCAGACCTGTGTTGTGTTTGTGCAAGAAGAGGTTGAGGTCATTGAGGATCCGGTGGATACCCTGATCCCGGCTCTGGGGAATGTTCTGGAGGCGCCGAGCCAAAGTGCTGTGTGTCCTGTCGAAGCTCCATAGATGTTCAAGGGCTGAGGGCTTTCAGGGTTTAGAAGAGTGTTTGGAACATCCAACCCAACTTCCTTCCCTGAGGATTTCCAGCAGCAATACCCCCCGCCATGACAGACTGGAACCACTTGGGAGTGTACTTTCAAGTTATACCCCCTCAGTGATTCAGACCATCTCCTGGGTGCATGGTGAATCAGGGCGGTGGGAGGTGTGTGTGTGTGTAAGAGTGTGACCTAACCAGGCTGTGTTGGAGGAGACGCGTGTGACTGGAAACTGAATCCCCTGCCTGGATGCCTCTAATTAAGGTACTTCCTACCACATGTGCTAAGTGGTATTCATTCTCACTGTTATAGAACTCGATCATTAGAGGGGATACCTGCCTCCCAGAATTTATTTCATTGGTTCTTGTTGGAGGGAGGAGCATAATCTTTGGAGACAGACCATCACAGATTTTTATCTCCCTTCTGCCACTGAATGTATATGACCAACTTTAGGGACTGTTTTCCCCATGTGTGAAATGGGGATAACAATGCCTGCTTCTCAGAGTTGCCATGGGGTTTACGAATGTGAAGAGTTTATCCTAAGGCCTGGCTGTCAATCAGTATCTGCCCTTTTCTTCAGTCCTCCTGGACTCCAGAGAACCGAGTCCCTTCCGCATCCGTGAGGCTGGGCTTGTGATGAGTGACATCGGCTTTCACATCCCTTCTGTTTTCCTTACAACAAATGAAAGCATCAGTTCACTTTCATTAAACACACAGAACAAGCAGACTGGGCGTACATTTGTCTGCTTGGGCTGCCATGCAAAGCGCCACAGACTGGGTGGCTTAAAGAACAGAAATTTCTTTTCTCATAGTTCCAGGTGCTGGAAGTCCAAGATCAGGTGTCATCAGGATTGGTTTCTTCCAAGACCACTCTCCTGGCTTGGAGATGGCCATCTTCCCCCTGCATCCTCACATGGGTTTTTCCTCTGTATGTTTCTGTGTCTGTAATCTCCTCTCCTTACAAGGACGTGAGTCATATTGGACTGGGGCACACTCTAATGACCTCACTTTAAATTAATTACCACTCTCGGGTATTTAGACTCTATCTCTAAATACAGTCGCATTGGAAGGTACTAATGGTTAAGACTTTAACATATGAGTTGGGGAGGGGCGGGGGTTGTACAACTCAGCCCATGACAAGATGTCACAGGAAAACCCAGGTGTTTAAGATAGTTGAGTTGGAAGTGACAAGCTGAACATGGTTCGTTTCCCTGTGGTCCTGTCCCAAGGGTCCAGCTGGGTGGAAGCTGTCCACCTGGGCCACTGCCAGGGCTCAGCCTTGTGTGGGCATCTCTGCCCTCTGGACTGGCCGGTTGTGGACTGTGTTTCTATTGCTGAAACGCTTTGCAATGCTTTTTAGAGGTAATTCCTGCTTGTCAGCAGCCACATTTCTTAATCAGCCACTCATTCATTTCTCTGAAGGCTCCTGACACTTCTGACTAGCTCCAGAGGGCCTGGTGTGGCACAGATAACTGTGAGCTCACGAATCCAAGTGCTCTCACTGCCTGGGAGCCAGCCAGGAGTTCCAGCTCCTTCCATTATTCTTAGCCTTGAAATGGTGGGAGCAGGCATGTCAAAGCCAGACTTAGGTTTTTGCAAGCATATTTTGGCCTCCCTGCCTCCCTATTTTTATTTCCTTCATATTTGGAAAGAGAAAATTCCCAGACACGGGCCTGGGAAGCAGGCTGTTCTCAGGTCAGCTGGTGCCCGGTGCCCCTTCTGGCCTCTGCTTGTGCCAGGGGAAGTGATATGATGCTTCAGCTGGCTGCAAGGGGTTCCCCCCACCCCCATCCCAGGAGCCGATGGTCACCCCACCCCCGGGGAAGGGTCTGTTTTCTTGCAGTCCTTGCTTCCTTCCAGATGAGTTGGGGCACAAAGCTGTGCAGGCAGCTGCCCAGGTGGAGGGAATGTCTAGACCTGGGTCTTGGGTCTTGTTCTATTGTTTCTATTGGAATCATGCTCCCGCTCATCAGACCTTGCAGACTAGCAGGCTGGTAGCTGCCAAGTTCATCCAGACTCTACCTCAGAAAAGTGGGCGATATTTAGCCCTATCGGCTGCCCCTGTTTTTTTTTTTTTCTTTTGATGCACCACGTAGCTTGTGGAATCTTAATTCCCTGACCAGGGATTGAACCTGGGCCCAACGGCAGTGAAAGCCTACGTCTTAACAACTAGACTGTCAGGGAAATCTGCCCCTGCCTTTTTTCCACCTCGCTGTGTGATCACTGACCTCAGCTGCTGGAGCACAGACATACCCCTTCCCTTCTACCCATGCAGCACAGGAGACATGAACCCAGAGGAAGGGACCCTGCCCTAGTATGTCTCGATGTGGTGAGCTCTGATAGTTGTATCAGACTCTTTGCCACCCCCTGGACTGTAGCCTGCTAGACTCCTCCGTCCATGGGATTCTCCAGGCAAGAATATTGCAGTGGGTTGCTGTTTCCTCCTCCAGGGGATCTTTCCAACCTGAGGACTGAACCCATGTCGCTTGCTTTGGCAGGTGGATTCTTTACCACTTGTACCACCTGGCCTGGAAGCAAAGCCTGTGCTCCTTGCCTGGTTTCAGTGTTGCCTAGGTGATGTCATCTGTGGGTGGGGGCGGGGTCATTTATCTTTTTCACTGTCCAGAGATGGTCTTGGCGGTAGTGTCTGTTTGAATGAGGACTGACCCCCGCATCTGGGAGAGTTCCTATAACCTCCATCCATCAGCAAAAGGGCTTGGGTGTGAATGAGAATGAAACAGCCCCAAACATTTATTTGGCTTTTACAAACATTTAACATTTTTTTTTCTCTCCTGCTGTGTCTTTTCTGGGGACAGGCAGTAATGATCTCTTGTTTTACCTCCTCTTCTCCTTTGCAAGGGCGATGTGTTTGTGAGTAAGTGTGCAGTTATTTCATGAATCATAAGTATCAATGTTCTTTTTAGGAAAGAAGTCACTAAAATATCCACTCACCCCTACGCCAAGCAAATTTAGTGAGCACTTTGTCTGTTTGGGGGGAGCTAGGAGAAGGCGATGGCACCCCACTCCAGTACTCTTGCCTGGAAAATTCCATGGACGGAGGAGCCTGGTAGGCTGCAGTCCATGGGATCTCTAGGAGTTGGACACGACTGAGCGACTTCACTTTCACTTTTCGCTTTCATGCATTGGAGAAGGAAATGGCAACCCACTCCAGTGTTCTTGCCTGGAGAATCCCAGGGATGGGGGAGCCTGGTGAGCTGCCATCTATGGGGTCACACAGAGTCAGACACGACTGAAGCGACTTAGCAGCAGCAGCAGCAGCAAGCCTGTACTTGGGACAGAGTAGAGGTCGGTAGTGGGGGACTGTACCCTTTTAGAACTCTTTCAGATATGTCTGGTGGAATAGTAAGGTCTCCTGAAATCATGGCTAGGGCCAGGTGGGCGAAGGATCTCAGGTGAGTGTAGCCTGGAGAATCCAGAAGTTGCAGAAAAGCATCTCCATTGTCTCAGGGGCCATCTTGTGACTGCCTCTGCCTGTGGTTCCAGTGGGTGGAACTAGGATCAGTGGGTGGCTATGATGGTATGGTCAATTGCTGCCCATTGCAAGGACTGACTTCCTGGTGCAGAGGTATCCACTGTGGCTGAGGACGGAGGAGGTCGGAGGCTGGCTGGTCCCTCAGCTGGAGTAATGTGCTGATGACCGACTGACCATCATAGCTTTGCCTCTGAGCTTCCCCCTGAGATTTTGTGTTTAGCCTGGAGCACAGCAGCTGGAGGCCCTTCCTCCCTTCTGCCATTCCTTCTTTGTTGTCCTTTGTTTCTTACTTGTTCCCTTAGGGACAGGACTCTCTGAGACAGAGCTACAGAAAGGCACAGTTGTGAGGTAGAATTGCTTTGTGCTCAGGGTCTCTGATTGTTTTCTGGAGTCTCCCCACCCCTGAAGACAGGCTTCGAGTCTGCCCATAGCCCCCACCAGCAGCCCATGGATGTGCTATCGCTAGCTGCAACAGCTTGGGCTGTGACCTTCTCTCGGGGATCTTGCTATGGGACTATAGCTGATCCAACAAACCCATTTGCCCCACCTTCTAGGGTTTTTGAGCTTCCCTGGTGGCTCAGCTGTAAAGTATCTGCCTGCAAGGCAGGAAACACAGGAGATGTGTGTTCGATTCTTGGATTGGGATGATCCCCTGGAGGAGGAAATGGCAACCAACTCCTGTATTCTTGCCTGGAGACTCCCATGGACAGAGGAGGTGGGTGGGCTACAGTCCATGGGGTCGCAAAGAGTTGGACATGACTGAGCACAGCACACACACCAGAGGTTTCAGTGAGATGGGATTTCTGTGCAGAGGCAGGCAGACGAGGGGCAGAGAAAGGACCAGGCGTTTGGGGCAGATGGCATCTTCCTGCTGGATTGGTCCAGTTCCCCCCAGAAAGCAGATGGACTGCTCAGCTGAGAGTCAAGGTCAGGATTCTCTGTCCACACAATTATTGCCTCTTAAGGCTGAGGCCAGAGAAAGTTTCCCCCTTCTGCTAAGTCACTTCAGTCGTGTCCGACTCTGTGCGACCCCATAGATGGCAGCCCACCAGGCTCCCCAGTCCCTGGGATTCTCCAGGCAAGAACACTGGAGTGGAGTGCCATTTCCCCCTTCTACCCACACACAACTTCCATTCATCCCCACGTTTCCTGCAAGCAGGTCATTACTTGCTTACCAAACAATTTTTTTTCCAGCCCATCTTTCCTTTCTGGTTTTAGCTCACAACTTTGTCCTCTACCCCACGTCTCCCTCCCTACTGCCCCTGATGCCCCTTTCTAGGACAGGGTGGAGTCCACCGGCCAGGGGCTCAGGGGACTTTGGGCTCTGGCAAGGCTGTACCACTCCTAGTGGAGATCCTACTCTCAGTTTGGGCCTCCTGCCATCCACAGGGCAGGCACCATGGCTGGAGACCTGGGACGTGTAGCCAAAGGAAGAGAGCAGTGTGCCAGGGCCTTGGCACAGCAGAGGAAATCTGGGACTTTTTGTGATGGAAAATGAACCTGGATTAGTAGGAGCTACCCTCCTCCCCGACCCCTGTCCCCCAAACCAGGTTCTGGCTGCAGGATCCCACAGGCTGCAGTTCAGAATGCAGTGGGCCTTTCAGGAATCCAGCCTGCTGTGGCTCCATGCCGAGGCCCATCAGTCATACAGGGCCTGTAACTGAGAAGACTGAGGGAGGAAGGGAGGAGCCCAGGCCCCAGTGACTCCGCAGCCTCATTTCCCTGAGATCCATGGTGGTCTTGTCAGCCATGTCACTGGGGAGAGCCAGCTTAGAAGGTTCTAGAAGAACTCTGATAAGCCAGAGAACATGGGGAGGATCCAAGTATACTAAGCCCCTCCACACCTCGTGGAGCTCTCTCCCTGAGATGATGTCCCAGGCCAGTGAGGGGCAGAGGGGTGAGGGTGAGGGGCGTGGTTAGGAGCAGAGAAGGATTAAGTGTTCATGCCGCCCCGTCACCACTGTTACATCGCCTGAGATATTGCTACACAGTTCTCTTTTCTGTTTGAGGGAACTTGTATGATGTTTATATTGTCATAGATAAAAAAATGAAGGCTTGGGTCATATCTCACGCAATTTATTATTTCGCTTCATGTGTCCTTGCTACTTCTGTTCTAACATTTATATATATGTGTGTGTGTGTGTGTTTCCCCAGTGGCTCAGCAATAACTAATCTACTTGCAATGCACGAACTGCAGGAGCTGTGAGTTTGATCCCTGGATTGGGAAGATCATCTGGAGGAGGGCATGGCAACCTACTCCAATATTCTTGCCTGGAGAATTGCATGGACAGAGGAACCTGGTGGGCTATAGTCCATGGGGTTGCAAAGAGTTGGACATGAGTAAGGTGACCTAGCATGCATCATATAAATATCTTTTAGAGGGCAATTTGAGAGCATTTTCTGCTACCTCTGATGCAGCATTGGCAGACATAAAGGAAGGCACTGACCTGGCATTTAGCTGGTGGGGTAAAGAGTAACCTTCTCTGGTGGGCTTAGGACTGATCTAGGGTTCAAATATGGACCCTCCATAAGGCTGGAGAAGCTGTGAAATAGAAGATGCAGCATGAGAAGAAAGTAGTGATGAGGGGAAGGAGAGGAGGGCTGAGTTGTAAGCAGTCAAGGGCTTTAGACAGGAGGGCATGCTTCTGAGATCTGAAGAGACTGCGGTCGTGGAAACTAGGAATGCTGCTGATGGGCATTTGTGAGAAACGCCCACCACAAAAAGAAAGGGACCCTTTAAGGTGAAACTAGAGGGATATTGAGGAGAGGCTGCTGGGCCATGGTTAAAGGTGCACAGACATAGGTAGAGACATGGAGAGGCAGAGTAGAGCATCGTAACCACGGCCATGGTTATGGAGGTCCTCTCCTATGCCTTGAGCTTTTCATGAACAGCTCTAGTCCACCTGCTCACTGAGGATACATCATTATTACCCTTTTCTGATTAAGGAAATTGGCAGTGTTACTCACTGGCAGGTGCCAGCTGGGATGTGAGTCTGGTTTATTTGATTTTGAAGTTCTTGAGCATTTTATGCAATCTCTAGTAGACTCCATGAGTTCCATGGCGGGCTTCTCAGAAGCAAGTAACCCAAGTCTCTCAGGCTGGAGAGGGATAAGGAATCCGAGGTCCAGAAAATGGAGGGGGAATTTCCTAAAGCTATCCTGAAAGCAAAAGAAAAGAAATCACAACCTAGTTCTCTAGACTTATGGCCCAATGGGAATGTCAGGATCCCAGCCTTAATACCGAATGTTCCAGATTGCCACACCTGTTGTGTACTACTTTGATGGTTATTATTTCTGACAGTTCTACACTGACATGAATAAATTCTACATGAATTCTGAAGTTATTTTAAGATGTATCTATACATTATTCATAGCATATTTATATAGCTAAGTGAAACCTAGAGTATAGCTTCTGCTTTTTTGGCCATGACCCTACATTTTACATTGGACCTCATTATACACTTATGTATGTAGAGATGTACATTTTATGTACAACTGAAACATGTGTTTGAAATAATGAAATAGTACTTACCCTTACTACATGTGATACACTTTGATTTTCTATTCTCATCTACTCTCTTCTATTTTGGTAAAAATATGCTGGTTGTGAACCATCTAAATTGATTTCACGACAAATTAATGGTTCATGACCCACAGTTTGAGACACCATGACCTAAACAATGTCTTAATCAGACATGGTTTGAGAAAAAAGTCATCACAGAGGTGATGTAAAGTTGCCAATTATCTTTGGTCATAAATGTTAAAATAGTAAGCTTTGAGTTTCCACAGCATCAAAAAAGGAATTACAGACATGTAAAAAATCAAATAGCATGGGCTTGGCTACTCTCCAGCCCACAGCTGATCTGTGATGCTCCTGGTAATGTGGATGCTGCATTTTACTCTCTGCCTGGATCTTCTGAACTAACTGGATGTAGTTAAAGATGCAGATGAGAGTGGTTATTACAGCTGCAGGGCAGCAGGCTCAGAGTTGGCCTCTCCCTAACCTAGGCATATTGCCTCTGGTCTAAGGCTCCAGGAATTTGCAAAGTATGTTCATCAAACATGCAGTCTATATGCTGGTGTGTAATTAAGGTGTTGTGCTTCGCATGTTCCTAGGAATGTGACTGTAGGCATTGGACTCCTCCAAAAGCCTGTGCTAATTCATTTGATATGGCCAACTCACTAAGGTTTGCCCTGTTCTATCCTGCCCTCTATTTTCTGTTTTCGTCCTTCTTCTTTGATGGGGGCATGGAATGGCTACTCCCACTGACTCCTAGAATTCTCCTTCCTTTGATATTGTGGCCTTCTAGCTCACAGATGCCAAGTTTTTTTTTCATTCCTTTTAGTATCCACCTCTATCTATCCATCCATTCATCCAGGAATGCCTGGAGTTAGGAAATCCTCTCTGGTATTTAAACCAGGACCTGATCAATGAGAAGGAAGTAGTCATGGGCAGATTTGGCTGAAAACCACCTCAAGAAGGAATGGCATGTGCAAATCCCTAACACAGAAATGAGCCTGGCATGTTCAAAGAATGAAAGAGGACCAGATTGACTGGAGCACAGTGGCCATGAAGAGACTGGTATATGATGAGTGGAGAAGTGGGTGGTAGTCAAAACGTTAAGCACAACCAGCACGACATCAATGTAGACCAATCACGTGTTCCTACAGTCACACTCCCAGGAACATTCGTAGAACAGACTGTCTGGGTAGAGGCCAAATTATGCGGGGGCTTGTGGGTCATTGTAAGGAGTTTGGAAGTGACAGTAGTTGCAATGGGAAATCATTGGAAAGCTTTAACATTAGGAGCAATGCAATCAAATTTAAGATTTTAAAAGGCAACTCTATAAAACAATAACAAGATACCATTACACCTATTAGAATGGCAAAAATCTGAAACACTGACAACAGCAAAAGCTGCTGAGCGTGTGGAGTAATAACAACTCTTATTCATTACTGGTGGGAATGCAAACTGGTACGGAAAACTGTTTGGTAGTTTCTTATAGAACTATACATACTCTTACCACATGATCAGCAACTTTGTTTCTTGTATTTACCCAAATGAGTTGAAAACTTACCTCTACACAAAACCCTGCACACAGATGTTTATAGCAGCTTTATTCATAACTGCCAAAACTGGCAGCAACCAAGTTGTTCTTCAAGTAGGTGAGTGGATGAATAAACTGTGGTAATTCCAGAAAATGAGATATTATTTAGCACAAAGGAGCGATCAAGCCATGATGAGACATGGAGGAAACATAAATGCATATTGATAAGTGAAAGAAGCTAGTTTGAAAAGGCTGTATATTACATAATTCCAGCTACATGGCATTCTGGAAAAGGAAAAAGCATGGATACTGCAAAAACATCAGGGGTTGGGGAGTAAAGGATGAATAAGTGGAACACAGAGGATTTTTAGGGCAGTGAAACTATTCTGTAAGATGCTATAACGGTGGACACATGTCATACATTTTTCAAAACCAAAAGTGAATCTTAATGTAAGCTATGTTCTCTTGTAATGACAAGATCGAACACTAATGTAAACTGTGGATTTTGTGTGACTATGATGTGTCAGGGCAGGTTCATCAGTTGTGGCAAACATACATCAAACATACAGCTGTGGTGTGGGGTGTTAACAGTGGGGAGGCTATGTGAGAATGGGGAGAGGGATACATGAACACTTTCTGTACTTTCTGCTCAATTTTGCTGTGAACCTAAAAATCCTTTAAAATGTAAAGTTTGCTTTAAAAAAGACCACTCTAGCTGCTGTGTGAAGAGTAGATTATGTGGCATCAAGAGAGGAGGAAGGGAAACAAGTTAGAAGGAATTTACAGTCAACTAGGTAAAAATGTTCAGAGAAGGCAATGGCACCCCACTCCAGTATTCTTGCCTGGAAAATCCCACGGGCGGAGGAGCCTGGTAGGCTGCAGTCCATGGGTTCGCAAAGAGTCGGACACGACTGAGCAACTTAACTTTCACTTTTCACTTTCATGCATTGGAGAAGGAAATGGCAACCCACTCTAGTGTTCGGGGGAGCCTGGTAGGCTGCCGTCTACGAGGTCGCACAGAGTCGCACACGACTGAAGCGACCTAGCAGCAGCAGCAGCAGGTAAAAAATGTTAGTGGCTTAGACTAATATTTTGATGATAAACAGGAAGAAATACTCAAATTTGGAATATATTTGGAGGTAATGTTATCGAGTGCTGAAGAGTTGATGCTTTTGAACAGTGGTGTTGGAGAAGACTCTTGAGAGTCCCGTGGACTGCAAAGGGATCAAATCGGTCAATCCTAAAGGAATTCAGTCCTAAATATTCATTGGAAGAACTGATGCTGAAGCTGAAGCTCCAGTACTTTGGTCACCTGATGTGAAGAACTGACTCATTGGAAAAGACCCTGATGCTGAGAAAGATGGAAGGCAGGAGAAGGGGTTGACTGAGGATGAGATGGTTGGATGGCATCACTGACTCAATGGACAAGAGTCTGAGCAAGTTCTGGAAGTTGGTGATGGACAGGGAAGCCTGGAGTGCTGCAGTCTATGGGGCCACAAGGAGTTGGACACAACCGAGTGACTGAACTGAACTGAATGTCAGAACCTGCTGATTAATTAAATATGGAATATGAAAGAGAGCAATAAAGGATGATTTAAGGTCACTGGTCTCAACAATTGTGTAAATGATTCTGTCTTTGACTAAGATAAGGGCTTGTAGAACAGCAGACTTGAAGAGTGTGTCAGTGTGTGTGCATGTGTGTGTGTGAAAGGGAGAGAGAGGACAAAGATTAGCAGTAGTAATCTCTTGGGGCCAAGTTGGATTTGAATTACCTATAATTATGCAGAGTTTTGGGAGCGTCGAACCAGTGATGCTGTAAGATCAGGAGAGTATTTGAGATCATCCAGTAGTTGGGAAGAGGTGATGGTCACAGACAGAGTTCTAGGTTGGGAGCAGCAGGACGTTTCAGCAAAGAAAAAGGAGCAGTCAGTGAGGTAGATGGAAGACCAGACAAGAGTAACATCACAAGAATCTAGACAATAACGCATTTCGATTTCCTGCTACTGAGAGGTTCAGTATGAGGACAGAAGGGTTACCAGTGGTTCTAGTCTAATACAGGCCATAGGTAACCTTGATAAGAGTCACTTTGGTTGGGTCACGGTAATGGAAGCCCAAGTGGGGTGACTTGAAGAGTTAATGGGAGATTATGGGAAAATTGCAGGGGAAAGGTCCTGAGAAGCTGAGAGCAGATGGATTCAGAGAACAGAGAATGATTTGTTGTGCTTGGAGAGCAAATAACATACTTTCTCCATATCCCAATGGCAAGAGGCTGAACAAGGTCATCTGCTGAGAGAGAGGGCATTTTAGATGTTTGAGAGGATTAGAGAAGATGCAAAATAGTTATCTTGAGGACTTGGAAAGTGAATTGTCTGGACAAGTGAGTAGCATGCTTGGCGGCGTGGAGATGCGTGATTACAAATCTAAAGCAGATCCAATCAGCATGACTATGATGTGATTTTTCCTGCAGAGGTGGTTGGCTGGGTATTGACTCACAGTAAGCAGATACCTAGGTTTATTGAAGTTCAGGACTCTCCAGGCTGGTGTGATGTAGACAGAAAAATGGGCAGAAGAGACAAACATGTGCAAGAGAGTGGTTACGGTGCTGATCAAAGAAGCTGAACTGGACAAGAAAGAGGATGAGAATGTGTGCGTGTGTGCGGGGTTGTGGGGGACAGAGAATGATGATGGTGTGAGAGAGAGAGAGAGAGACGGACTGGATTGAGCATCTCAATGAGATCAGATGGCTGGAGCCTCTGATGCTGCTTCATCAGCTGCTCTAGATGAAGGGAAGATGTAGCCAAAGGGTGGAGCTCACTTTCCAGAAGCCTCTCCCTCACCCCACTCTCAGGCCAGGACTCTCTGAGCAGCATCTTGAGCCGCAAACACTGAGGGCTGCTCGCTTGCCTTTGGTTGGCTGGAGTGGGGGAGACACCGAGAGGACACAGGTGAGCCAGGAGAGAGGGGATGAGATACCTGAGGGCTGTGGAGGCTCAGCTGCGAGGTTTGAATCTTAAAGGTGATGGAGTTCTGTGTCTATGAGTGAAGAGACATGGCTGGAGGCTGGCGAATCCCCCAGGACGGCCCCTGGGGCAGGAGCCCTGTCCTTCGCTCAGGACCCCTGGCAGTCTGCCACGGCGCCTTCTTTTCTGGCCTCATGGAAAGGCCGTCTTGACAGTTGGGAAAGGAGGCAATGTCTCCCTTGGGCTGAGGTAATTATTGGTGATAATGCGGCCCCAGGGACTGAAGCTGCATGTGATCTAGCCACAAACATCTCTCGGGTCAAGGATCCTGAATTGGTGCTGCCTACCAGCCGCAGAACCATTTTGTCTCCTTGACTTTGCCTCTGTCTCCCTGGGCGCAGGCATCGGGTGACAGCCGCCGAGCTCCCCTAGCCACGGGGTCCAGGTCTGTAGATTCAAGGCTGGACCTGGGCCTCGTCATGGAGTCTGCTCCACAGGCAGCTTCCCTGGCATGAGCAGCTCTCCTGCTCCTGGAGGTGGTCTCATAGCCCAGTCTGTCCAATCCCAGAGCTGCTTTCTGGCGGCCAAGATATCATCTGCGTACACTCCGTCTCAGCACTGAGCACCCTTCTCACTCTCCCCTGTACTCACGCCACACGAAGCCTCAGGTCACCCACCACACTAACAGATCTCACTCAATATACCCAGGTGGCACTTATGGTAAAGAACTTGCCTGCCCAATGCAGGAAATGTAAGTGATGCGGGTTTGATCCCTGGGTTGGAAAGATCCCCTGGAAGAAGAAATGGCAACCCACTTCAGTATTCTTGCCTGGAGAATCCCCACAGACAGAGAAGCCTGGTGGGCTATAGTCCATAGGGCTGCAAAGAGTGGGATGGACATGACTGAGCACGAACACACACACACTGCACAATCCTTCATCTCAGAGGTCACAGTGTACACACAGACCTCACCTGGAGTCTCAGATGTGCCTGGACCATGCTATCCTCATCCTCTATCCTCCATACTCTCTACACCACACATAGGCTCCCACCCGCCTGTGAAGTCTTATGCCTCAGTTTCTTCCACTGCACCCGACAAACATCCCACCCATAGGTCCTCACAGGACAACACACACGGCCCCTTTGGAGCATCAACAGCCAGGGACTGTGTCATTAAGCTGCTGACAGGTGGTCCCTACCAGCAGCTACCCTCCCCCCACCCAGTTCTGCATGCCCAGCCTTCTGCCAGAGCCAGACAGTAAAGCCTGCCTCCTGGCAGGCCTGGCCAAAATTGTCAGGAGGTTGATGATGTGTCTGAAAAGGGGGGAAAAAAAAAGACATGATTTGGAAAATATTTCCAGGATTTGAAAACAAACGTATGATATTTGATCTGTTCGTGATCCATTTGTAACACTCATGTTGCTAAATACTGCCTGATGGAGAAAACATTTGGCTAGGTTGCAAGTTTTATTTAGAGGTTGGCAGGGGTGGGGGGAAGCTGCTTAGTAAAGAGGGAGCTGGTGTTGCCAGGAGAGATAAAGGGGGACGTGCATGGAAGGTTTGACTGGAAATTGGAAACCAGGGCTCCAAGCAGATGCATCAGTGAGCACTAGTTCACTCAAAGACAAGACTAACCTTTTTTTCAAGCTGGCTTGGGCAGACCTGCTCTGTCTGTGCTTTCTCCCCACTCATCTATAGGCGGCATCTTCCTGCTGATGGCCCTATGGGCGTGGCCATCATTACTGGCTTCCTCAGGAGAAAGGTTGGGGGCGGGGTGGGGAGGGGGAGAGGAGGAAGCCAAGGGCTGTCTCGAAGCCCTCCTATGCCTCTGCATTGTGGTTGCTGTTCAGTCGCTCAGTCGTGTCTGACTCTTTGCCACCCCATGGACTGCAGCACGCCGTGCCTCCCTGTCCTTCACCATCTCCTGGTGTTTGCTCAAACTCCTGCCCACAGAGTCAGTGATACCATCCGACCATCTCATCTTCTGTTATCCCCTTCTCCTCCTGCCTTCAATCTTTCCAACATCAGTGTCTTTTCTAATGACTACTGAAAAACCGTAACCTTGACTAGATGGATCTTTGTCGGCAAAGTAATGTCTCTGCTTTTTAATGTGCTGTCTAGGTTGGTCAGAGCTTTTCTTCCAAGGAGCAAGCTTCTTTTAATTTCATGGCTGCAGTCACCATTTGCAGTGATTTTGGAGCCCAAGAAAATAAAGTCAGACACTGTTTCCACTGTTTCCCCATCTATTTGCCATGAAGTGATGAGACCAGATGCCATGATCTTCGTTTTTTGAATGTTGAGTTTTAAGCCAGCTTCATTCTCTTCTTTCACCTTTATCAAGAGGCTCTTTAGTTCCTCTTTGCTTTCTGTCACAAGGGTGGTGTCATCTGCATATCTGAGGTTATTGATATTTCTCCCAGCAATCTTGATTCCAGCTTGTGCTTCATCCAGCCCAGTGTTTCTCATGATGTACTCTGCATATAAGTTAAATAAGCAGGGTGACAATATACAGCCTTGACATACTCCTCGTTAGAACTCATTAGAACTGATTCAAATGTGTTCCTTTTTATAGCTGATTAATATTCCATTGTGGATATGTACCACAACTTCTTTAGCCATTCATCTGTCAACGGACATCTAGGTTGCTTCTGTGTCCTAGCTATTGTAAATAGTGCTGCAGTGAACATTAGGGTACATGTGTCCTTTTCAATTATGGTTTCTTGAGGATATATGCTCAGGGGATATATATGGGATTTCTGGATCATATGGTAGATTTATTCTTAATTTTTTAAGGAATTTCTACACTGTTTTCCGTAGTGGCTGTATCAATTTACATTCCCACCAACAGTGCGAGGGGGTTCCCTTTTCTCCACATCCTCCCCAGCATTTATTGTTTGTAGACATTTTGATGGCAGCTATTTTGACTGGTGGGAGCTGATACCTCATTGTATTTTTGATTTGCATTTGTCTAATAATGAGTGACATGGAGCATCTTTTCATGTGTTTATTAACCATCTGTATGTCTTCTTTGGAGAAATGTCTGTTTAGCTATTCTGCCAAAGAATGATCTCTTGATGATGCTAAAAGCTGTGAGGAGGAAAGCAGGGTCACTCTTTCGCCCTCATGTCTTATGTCGCATAATTCATCGGTCTTCGATGATCCATTCTCTCCTTGCACCACCAGACTCCTGGGTCCTATTGATTTTGGAGTATGTGTGTATATTGCAGAAATGTCTGCTAAGTTTTGGAGTCTTTGAATCATAGGCACTGGGGGGATGGAAGTATCCTTAGAAATGACAAGCCCTACACTTCTATTTTAGATGATGACTTGAGGAGAAGGAACTTGCCCAAGGTCACACAAGTTAACAGCAGGGGTAGGACCCAGGCTTCTTGCCTCCCGGGACAGGGCTCGCTGGCTTTGCCTAATTACCCTAATCCATCCCAATCTGGAATCAGAGTCTCTGGTCACAGCTCTGACAGCATCCGGAACCCTGTTGTAAATCCCCAGCTCTGCAGCCACTCTACGCTGACATTTGTTGTACTTTTACCGCCAAATGCTGCTTCTCAGAGATGCCATCTCTGGAGGGAGACATTACTGAAGGAGACACCCCCTTTTCCCTTTCCCAAATTAGGAGTTAATTTGCCAAAATGTGCATGGAGCCTGGGGGAGCACACTGGCTGGCCTAGTGGGTTCCCGAAGCAGAGAACGGTCTCATTTTGGAGGCGTCTAATTGTGCCTGCACCTTTGTTTGGAGAAGGGAGGGAGCCTCTGTGTCTGGGCCAGGCACCCTCATGGATGGATCTGTTAACTTGCTGTCACCTCCTTTTGAGATACCATCGTCTTATAACCCTAAGCAATAAAACGAGTAATTGTGGCCCTTTTGAAGCAGGGCTGTGTGCCTTGGCCATTTTGTTTACCCTGAAAGGGCTCCAGTGGGACTGGTGGTGGGCCCCATCACCCAGTCATCCATCTGCCCACCCTTCCAGCTCCTAGTCCTAGCTTCATGCTCATGGGAATCCCTGCCTTCCCCTCCCACTCAGCCTCCCTCTCTCCTTTTTTTTTTTTTTTTTTTTGGCTTTCAGAGTTCCATATTTTATTTATTTATTTATTTAATTTTTTGACTGCACCTCATGATATGTGGGATCTTAGTTTCCTGACCAGGAATCAAACCCGAACCCCATGCATTGGAAGTGCAGAGTCTTAACCACTGGCCCACCAGTGGGAAATCCTTCAGAGCCCCACATTTTAGAAAAGATTGTTTTCACCCTAAAGTCTTACTGTTCAGCCTGGTGATGCTTTCCCTCCTCAGAGGTGTTTGAAAAAGCTGCTGGCTTTCTCTGTTGGAATGAAAACTATGCGCAAAAATGGTGGTGCCTCCCTCCACCCCAATTCCATCTTTGGTTCCTCCTCAGCGATCCTTTGAGCTGGCAAATCTTGAGTGTCGGTGGGGCTGGGAGATGGCAAGCTGAGGGCGGCACCCGCAGGAGGACAGCCATGGCTCCCTGTCAGGTTCCAACCAACATTTGTATTACTCAGAATTTAAATGAAGGTCTCAAAAGACAAAACTAATTAAGATTTACTAAGGCTGCCATTGTCTGATCATTCAATACCAGCTCATGATTAGAACCACATTTATTGAGGTTTAATCACTCTGAAGCAGATTGCTCTGGCATAGCTGTCAAACCGCACAAAATGTGTTCTTAATAATTAATCAGTACAGTATCTTGTTCTTCGAGCATTCATCTTGGGCTTGGGTGTGTTTTTAAAGGGATGCTGTTGATGTACTTCTGAAACTTCATCGTCTTTTGTTTTTAATAACTCTTCAGATCCTTTAAGCAAGGGGAAAGGAAAAAAACAGATTCCTTTTGCAAATCCCGTCCCTGAGCCGCGTGATGAACAAGTCCTGGAATGTGACTGAAGCCTTCCTGGGATCCAGGGCCGAGCTGCTGACATCTTGTTTTTCAAAGACAGAATTTCCCCCTCCCCCAACACTCTCAGCATTTGTTTTCCTTGCCTGGAATCTCCGGGTACCAAGTGGATTTTGGGCTAGGAAGCGGCTAAAGAGCTCCTCCTAGTTTAGGATCTCACTTTCAGACACCTGGGCAAAGACTTTCTGGGTAAGCTGCTATCTGCCTGCAAGTTCAAAGGCTGGGTTCTCAGATGAAGCTGTGGCTCTTGGTGAGGCCGACTGAGTGAAACTTGCATTCTGACTGTTGTGCCCACTCGGGTTGGCCAAAGTCAAGGAAGAGCTGGGCTCTGCCTCTCCTGGGGCCCCCATCTCACCCTGGCTACTTACAGAGGGGTGGCGAGGATTGGATGAAATCACCTCCACTCTGTTTGGTGTCTTCCCTAAGCTCACAGCTGGCATATGGTCATCATTCCTATTAAGATGGTTGTGGCATTGATGCTTAAGTGTGCCAGCTCTGGACTGAGTTGGCTTGAGCGCCTGTTTCAGCTGCAGTGCCAGCTGTTTGATCTTAAGTAAGTTGTGGGTCTGTTTCAAGTCTCAGGTTCCCCTCCTCCAAGGTAGGGTGACCTTCATCCCTGCGTCATATATAGAATGCTTGTGAGAGTCCTGAGACAATCCAGACAAAAAGCCCAGGGCTCAGGGGGCACCTGTGTGCCCTCAGGGAGTGTTAGTTACATTGTTGTCAGTGGATGAGCCCCCATGGCCCTTTCCCCCCTTTCCCTTGCTCTTAGATTTTGCTGCCTTGATCATCCACTGGTGTGAGTCCCTGAGCAACCTTGCTGCAGTCAGAGGAGGCGCTGAGGACCCAAGACTCCTTTTTGAATATCATCCTCTATTTCTACCTGCTCTTGTCTAAGGAGGTAGCTCTCCTCCAGGGACTGTTTTGTCACCCAGGGCACATCTGGCCATGTCTAGAGACATTTCTGATTGTCACTGTGGGACGGGGATGCTGATTGTGAGCAGCTAGTGGGTAGTGACCAGAGAGGCTGCTAAGACAGCCTATGATGCACAGGACAGCCTGACAACAAAGAATGATCAGCCGTGTAATTGGAGATTATCTTTCTTTGATGATTAAAAAAAAATAATAATAACATATAAGAAAAAAAGATGGTAGCAACATAAAAAAAAAAAAATTATCAGCCCCAAACGTAGTACTGAGACTGAGAAGGAATTCATAGTTGCCGCTGCTGGCAGGAGGTTCTGTACAAAAGGCTCTACATCTGCTCTCTGACGGGGGCGCTCCCAGGGTGGGTCACAGAAGCTTAAATAACACTCTAACACTTCAACTCTGGCATGGTAGCCCAGGACAGCAGAGTCATTCTGTGTGGTTAATTTCACAGCCTCCTGTGACCTCTGAATTGTTCGTGGGGAGGCATGTGGACTTTCTCTTCCACTCTCTGCTCTACATGCTCTGCCTCTGTCGGATTTTCCGGCCGGATGTCAGGTACTTACTCTGCTCTGCTGACCCCAGTTTCCTCCTGGAGTCAGAAACTGTCCCTTGCTTTGTGCCATGCCGACCAGCCTCCTGGAATCCCTCACCTCTCTCATCCTCTCCAAGTGCCCAGCTCCTGGGTTTGGGCTCTGACCTTGATAAGCAGCTCCATCCCCACTGAGTACCCCAGAGAGAACACCAACAGCACGGTGTGCAGGGACCCCTTCCCAGGACTTGCACTCTGGCTAGGGCTTACGGACCCCAGGAGGCCTTGCACCCCAGGGTTTACTTCTCCCACAGGGGCACAGTCTCCTCCCCCAACCACCGAAATGGAGGGAGAGTTATCTCCTTTAGCAGAGGATCCACCCAGAGTGAAATTCAAGGTAGAAAGGAGAAGAGTCGGTCCTACAACCCTAGGGTGCTTTGGTGGTGCTGGAGGTTTAGTCACTCAGTTCTGTCTATCTCTGGCCCCATGGACTGTAGCCCGCCAGGCTCCTCTGTCCATGGGATTCTCCAGGCAAGAATACTGGAGTGGGTTGCCATTTCCTTCAGAGGATCTTCCTGACCCCAACCTATGTGAGGCCTGTGAGGTCTTCTGCATTGCAGGGTGATTCTTTACCAACTGAGCCACAGGGAAGCCCATGCACAAACTAGAGTTGAGCCCCGCTCTGCCTGAGGCACTTGCATCATCAGTTCCCAAGGGAGCCCCACACTCATCACCCCGAGGCTCTAATTGGGGTGGAGCAAAGCTCTGCCAGGGCTTACGTTGGAGGGATAACCTGTACCTGGCAAATAAAGAGAGAAGACTCAGAAAAGTGGGTTCCCTTGGGACCTTTGCAGCTACAGTTCAGTTTGTAACTCAACACAACTCTTTATTTTCCTTTTCTTATTCCACGGCACTCAGGTGAGAAAGAGATGGTTGTGTTCCCCAAGCTCTGTCTGTCCAGCCAGCCAGGTGACAGCATCGTGTCTGTGAGGCCTTGATGACCCTGCCACATTGTTCCCTCCTGTGAGCCTCTTGTGGTTTCTATGAGGTGGGTGGTTAAATACCCTCGCTGGTAAAACAAGAGGCCTGGAGAAGACAAATGCTTTACCCAAGACTGCACAGCCCATGAGGAACAGAGCCAAGGCTCAAAGCCAGGGCTGCCTGGCTGCCTCCTCCACGATCACCTTGAGGGCCTTGGAAGGAGCCCAGGGGCACCCAAACCAGGGGAGCTCCAGCTGTACCATGTGTCCTGAGTGGTGCATTTTAGTGAACCCCACTCGGCCTTGGCCTCCAAGCCTCCCATCAGTGTCAGGTAGATTGATGGCACATGTCCATCTCAAGCCTGTGTCCCCCTTCTATGCTTTGGGTTCCTATGACATCAGAGCTTCCTGCCCCAATGGCAGTCTACAGGGCCTCTCTGGGCCTCTCTTGGGGAGGGGGGCAGACCTGGTTGCTGAGATGCATACCCCTAGACTTCAGGGAGGGCCAAGGGGCAGCTGCTTATGGGGAACACAGGAGCTTGAATGTATGGGCCAATGGTCACAGGGACTGAGCACAGACAGGAAGTGGGATGTGCAGGCCGAGGGCTGGTGGCCAGGGGTCAACAGCTCCCCTCATGGTGCAATGTTCTGGGGTGGAGCTCTGAGGAGTCTGAGAATTCCAGCTGGAACCTGGTCCTCCTGGTTGTTTTGAGGGGGATTCTTGTCAAGGCCGGAGGAGAGAGTTATTCAGCAGTTTGTTGGTGTGGTTCATAATCATTCAATATGTACTGTGGTCAGTGGGCCTCCTTTTGTACTCCAGCCTCGAGCCTTGCCATGTTGGGGGTGGACTCGGCCAGCAATAGGCCTGGAGACTCTGTGGTCATTCGAGTTGCATGAGGCCTAAGCCTGCATCGCCTGTGCCGCTGCCCAGCCTGGTCCCCGCATCTTCCGACCACTCTCCTTGCTGCCAGCCATGCTGTGTTTGGAGGAACGTACCAGCTCCCCTGGCCAGCCGCTCTCAGGAGCTTTTCAGGCTTGATGACATGCATGGGAAGTGGCCTGTGATATTCTCCTGAGAAATTGTTTCCCACAGATCTTCATCAAGGGTCCAAATGCCAAGCACCCTCACCCCCCAATCTCCCCTCCAACTCTCTCCTCACAGATTGAAACACACGTTTCCAGTCCTGGGAACATCCGCCCTGCCCGCTTCCTAGGACCTAGCTGGAGGTAGAATGATCTGCCTCCCGGTGGTCCGGTGCTGCCCCGGGATGCAGGATGCACAGTGGGAAAACCAGGTCTGTTCCAGGCAACCTGGAAGGTGTGGATCTTCCCAACACTTCTCTAGACTGCCTGGATTGTTTAACTGAACTCAATATGCTCACTGCTGCCGGTTACACTCCTAGAAAAAAGGCAATGGATTGCTGCTGAACAACTTCTTCCTTAGTTCTGGTTTCCCACAAGCCTCGAGACTCGTCCGGGTGCTCAGGGGAGGTGGTACCCACCTTCTTGAACACTCTCATCTTCTGCACTGAACCTAGAACTTCCCCCCTTCCAGGAACTCCCCACACTCTCTCCCATGTAGGATCACTTCTACCAAGAACACCTTCCACTCCTGGCACAATGGCACTCATCTCTCTGAAACTCATTCAAGTGTGACTTCCTTTTAAAACAGGAATACTTCCCTCCTCGCCCTCCCCCTGGCATAAATAATTCTTCTCGTTTTCCTAGCTCCCCTTGCACGTGGCACAAATCCAATCACTGTTAAGGTGGGAGGTTAGAACTGTGCTCAGTCCTCATTTCTCTCATAAAGCTCTTTATATATGATACTATTATTGAAAAATCTGCTTCTTAAGTGCAACCAGTTGTTCTTTCTTTTTTTTTTGCAAGGGCCACACAATCCTTGGAGAGACTGGTGAAAGTTCCAGATCCTCTGCCTAGAAAAGTACATAAATATATCATTTTGGGAAGTTTGGAGACTCCTGGGGTCCACAGAATCGGGATGTGAAATGCTGCATTGCACTGTAAATTGTGAAATGAGAGGATGATTTTCCCCAGGCAGCTCAGCTCCACTGTACTGGTGAGCTCTGAGGTCTGAGGGTTCTTCCATTCAGGTCACAGAATTCCTGTAGATCAGGGGACCCTGGCCTCCAGGATCCAGTGCCTGATGATCTGAGATGGAGCTGATGTAATAATAATGGAAATAAAGTGCACAATTAACATAATGCACTTTGATCATCCTGAAACCATCCCTCCCTACCCCCGCCCTCGTCCATGGAAAAATTGTATTCCAGAGTGCCAAAAAAGTTGGGGACCACTGCTGTAAATGACACTAAGAAAGAGCTGGAAGGGCAAAAGGAAGGGCACAGGCAGAGGAGCAGGGCTGTGAGCTACCTGGGGAAATACACTGCAAAAGCGGCTTGTAAAAACAATCAGAGATGGCGATTCAGGCATATTGTTGAGTCCAAAGAATAGGAAAGCTTCTGGAACCTAACTGAAACCGTATGTAGCCACATGTTGTTTTTCCCAGAAAAGGATTCTAATGAGGTCAATTCCAAATTGTTCTTATGGTACTGAATGCACAGTTAAAAAGGGGGCCCCTCGGCAGTATACCCACAGCCTGTGTTTCTGAGAAGGATGGAGGAGGGGCAGCGAGACCACCTCAGGAAAGACCCATGTGTCACAAGCCCTGAGACCCGGAGAGCCACAGTTGGTGTTGACTTATTAATTCCTCAGTGTGCAAGCACAAACATCGGAAGCCCAGCAGTGACTTGGCAGAGCCCATATCAAATAGGGCTGGTGCCTTGCTCTTTTCATTTCTGGTGCTCTGTGATCAGAGGGGCTCTCTTCTCAGGGTCCATCTGAGATCCTCACTCACATACATCTGGAACCCAGGCCTTTCAGTGATGGGCGTCCTCAGCCTAGTTTGGTCTCAGGATCTAGGTAAGCAGTGCTGTTCTGCAAAGGGAACAATTATGTTCCTCCAAACACACAGAAGCATCAGAATTCACAGCATGCACTTTACAAGGGCAATAAAGTTTTATATGCTGCTCAGTGAAATACCTAATACAGCCAATTATCCACCAAAATAAACTGATGGGAGAGAGAATGGCTATGTTTGGCTCAGACTTAATTATTTTGCATCTGAACTTCTCAATTCCATGTAATAAAACTCCATTCTGCCCTTATTTCCTGGTTAGGTTACTTAATCGCGACTCCGGTAACAGAGCCCTTGAGTGGAGTAGACTGTCCAATGTCAGTGGTAAGAAAATGTGAAAGGTTTGACATCAATTACAACATTACACACAACATAAAATTTAACAACTTGAATCAGGCTTTCATGGCTCTTTAAAGAGACCGTGTGGATTTTTAAGATCTAAAAATTAATCAGTTTTGAAGAGTCATACCTTTTTGGAAGTCCCAGATCTGACTCTTAGCTTGAGATGTAAGAAGAGGTTATTGCTTTTTGTCTCATCTCTCTCTCTCTCCGCTTCAGCCCTCTTTTTATTTGAAAAATGTCTCTCCTTTTATTTAAGTGCAATTTCAGTTTTTCACTTTGTATTTTCTAGGGGAGAAATTTTTCCTTTAATGAAAGAAAAAGTGAAAAAGAAAAATTGAATTGTTCTCTTATGCGGGTAAAATTCTGGGGAGACCGCAGTAAAAATACAAGGACTAATATTTGGCCTTGAATGAGGGTTCGAGGGGCGGCAGCAAGAATAGCCCCACTAGGAGGCTCCAAGTCCCTTCCTTTGTGGCCTGAGTCCGAATCCATGTGGCAACTGTCACCCCACGGCTCCTTGACACTTGATCGTCTTGTAAAGCACCACACGTAATTCCACAGTTTTGGCCCATAACAGGCCAGTGTCGGCAAGAACAGGAGTCAGTGACCTCCCTCCTTTAATAAGTGTGGTCTGGGCAGGTCAGCCCCAGGTCGAGGCAGGGCAGCAGGGCAGATAGGCGGGGCGGCAGCTGTGAGTTCTGGCTGAGCCCAGGGACGGCCCTGGGAAAGCCTGACTCTTCAGGCCAAGAACAGTGGGCAGATCTGCCTGCTTTCTTTCTGCTTCTCTCAAGGGGACAATGTCCAAAGATGGATCAGAAGCTGATGGAACTCAAGGTCTATGCCCTACGTGCATTTATACCCCCTGGCCTAACTCAGCATGGGGCACACGAAGAATGAATGAATTCATGAATTTCTGTATCCAGGATTAGAGCATCACCTCACTGTTCTGATATCGTAATCTGGTCATGGAAAGGCACAAATGAGGAAGTTTCTGTGAATCGTGGGCTGAACCCTGAGTGCTCCTTGGGAAAGAGGGAGCATACCTGTGTGTGTGTGTGTGTGTGTGTGTGTGTGTGTGTGTGTGTGTGTGTGTGTATGTGTGTAGGGGTGAGGAGAGTGGGGTGAAGGGGCTTGAATGACCATAGCAGGGTCTGCCCAGACCTGCCTTACTCCTGGCTCTATTCCTGGCTCCTCCCTGTGCTCTGTGCCCCACTTTGGAAGAGATAGGTGTTTTCTTCCCGTGATGTTCTCCACTGCTGGGTACCGCACCCCACCCCCCTCAACCCTGCCTTTGCTTGTCATTTTCTCTGGCCTTGATTACCTGAGGATCAACTCTCAGAAAAGGTCAGTGTTAGTGTTTCTCCTTTTTTTCCCCCCTCCAACCTCAATTTTAACAAGAAAAAGGGGAAGTGCAGTATGGTACTTTCATGCCTGAGACTCAGTCCAGAGAGTGAGTTCCAGTGGGTGCTCGGGAGGCATTCACAGTCAGGCCCATCTCCTCCTTTGTTTTCAGTCTTGTCTGTGGGACTCTGGGGAGATGAGTGCCTTGGACCCGAGCCAAGTGTGGTGGCATCCACATCTGACACCACATCTGGTGTCAACCAGGGCCAGTGCATTTCAGAAAGATCCTCAGCATGTGGTGAAGGGGTGAAACAGAAGGAGATTTAGGCTTAGACCACAGATAGCTAGAAAATGAAATTAGCCCCTAGTCCTAACACACACCACACACACACACACACACACACATACACCCTAGAGAATTTTTTATTTTTAATTAATTAATTGATTTTTTGGCCAAGTTGCAGTAGCATGTGGGATCTTAGTTTCCCAACCAAGGATTGAACCCACGCCCCTGCTATTGGAGTGCCAGAGAAATCCCCAAGAACTTTTAAATTAGGCTTACCTTTTTGGGGAGCAACTTTACATTCCCAGCAAAATTGAGTGAAAGTACAGAGTTCCCATACTCCCTGTACCCCCAATCTGCCTCTTCTCCTGCTATTAACATCTTCCACAAAACTGGTACATTTGTTATAATTGCTGAGTACACATTGACACGTTATTATCACTGAAAGTCCATAGTTTACATTAGGACTTGGTGTTTATTCTATGAGTTTTGACAAAGGTATAAGGATATGCATCTATCATTTGGGGGCTTCCCAGGTGGCACAGTGGTAAAGAATCTGCCTGCCAATGCAGGAGATGTAAGAAATGTGGGTTTGATCCCTGGGTTGGGAAGATTCTCCTGCAATAGGAAATGGCAACCTTTTCCAGTGTTCCTGCCTGGAAAATCCCATGGACAGAGGAGCCTGGAGGGCTATAGTCCATGGGGTCAAAAAGAATCAGACACAACTGAGTGACTGAGCACACATCTACCATTTAGATTTAATAGATTTAATTAATTATTACTTAAACTTCATTATTATCTTGCAAGAGATAATTTTGGCAAAAATGTCCCTCCCCCAGCTCCTGCAAAAACAAAAGTAAAAAAATTAAGAAATCTATTTAAAATATTCTAATTAAATAATGTAATAGGTGAATTTAGTGATATTCCTCTTGAAAATATATTGATTTAGTGATGGAATAAATACGGAATACAGATAATAGTGGTAATATTCACTAGAAACCATTTCACCCACAGCTGGAAAAATTAGAGACAACAAATGCATTTTTATTGCCATACTTATCACAAATCCCCTACATAATTTTATGAGGAAGTTCATTAAATGAGGAGCTGCTACTGCATTATCTTTCTCCTTGGCCCATTTCTGAAACAACATTAGTTTTTCACACTTCTTTACATCTCAAACATTAAAAAAGCCTTAATCGATGCTTTTACATAAAAAGCAAAGGGCTAGGTTTCCCATCATAAAACGTTAATGTTGTTTACACAAAAACAGCAGCTACCCTTGTAAAACTCTAGTGATTTCCCAGTGGGGTCCTGCAGGGACATTTGGCTATGCTAGGCGTCACACTGATTTCTAGAGCTGAAGCAAAGCCTCTCTCAGCTCCGGCCGTTACTAATCAGACTTTTATCATGGGGGCACACCGAAAAGGCATCCTCTTTCCCATCTCAGATCCCCAACTCGCACCTCCGAGGGGCTAAGAAAAAAGACGTGAGGTGGGAAAATGCCATGTGAGCCTCCTGGTCCTCGTGTCCACTCTCCTGACCGTACAGAGTTCCCACCATGGTGAACTCTCTGGGACCTCTGCTAGATCCCTGGGAGCAGCCTGTAGGACACTCTCCTGGATAGAGAGAAGACACAAGGGAAAGACCTGCCCGTGGGCATCGCTGCTGCCTGGAAATCATGTTCTCTGAAAACCTTTCATTGGGTGTTGCCTATGTGTTCAGTTGCTTCAGTCGTGTCCCTGGATTGTAGCCTGCCAAGCTCCTCTGTCCATGGGGTTCTCCAGGCAAGAATACTGGAGTGGGTTGTCATGCCCTCCTCGGGGATCTTCCTGACTCAGCGATCGAACCCGTGGCTCCTAAGGCTTCTGCATTGCAGGCAGATTCTTTACCCACTGAGTCACCTGGGAAGACCCTCATTAGGTGTTAGCGACTCTTAAAATGTAAACAGTAAGATTTTTCACTCTGCTTCCTAAAGTTGAATCAGTCAATCAAGCCAAAATGCTTGGCAAAACTAAAAGTCATTGACTCTTCTCAAATGCCTGGCTTTCTAATGAAAATCAGGATTAATATTTAAAAGTTAATTGCCTGCTTCCTCTATTAGGAAAGATATGAACCAGTTTTATAGTTTTAAGTTTGAAGATTGGGTTTTTGCTTGCATTCATGTAGAATAACATTTATGTTTCACACAGAGTAAGTTTATGAATAAAGGATCTTGTAAGTATCACCCCATTAATTTATTTTTACCCCTGTTGCTGCTTTCTTTGTGGAAACTCACTCAGAATCTTTTTAGATCACCCCTTATCACACAGGGCAGTTGTGGGGAGAACACAAGGGTGTCCTTGAGGAAACTGAGGTAAGTAGGATTTAGCCTGCATTCTATGATTCTACATGTTTAGATGTTGAGGACTTTGAGAACTCATTGTTGCTTCTTTCAAGCCAGGATTAAAACTCAGGCTTTCTAACTCTAGAATCCTCCTGTTAACAATTCTGCTATCTTACCATCAGGGAAAGGAGGAGAGTCAGGGCTAGTCCTCCTCGAGATAAATTTTAAATCTGGTTTGGGATATGAAACAGAAATGCATATATGATGACCAATAATACAAAATAGGCTTTCCCTGGTGGCTCAGATGGTAAAGAAAATGCCTGCAATGTGGAAGACCAGGGTTTGATCCCTGGGTCAGGAAGATCCCCTGGAGAATGGAATGGCAACCTACTCCAGTATTCTTGCCTGGAGAATCCCATGGAAGAGGAGCCTGGCAGGCCACAGCCCATGGGGTAGCAAAGAGTCGGACACAACTGAGCGACTTTCATTTCGTTTCAATAAAAGGTAATCGTTGATGGAATGACATAGTTAATAAGTGCTGATGATAAACAAAGAGGCTATGGTTTACTGGTTGACCTGGGATTTGATCTGGCCTTTGAAAGATTAATACAACCTGACCAGGCAGAAGAAACGGGAAAGTCCAGTGAGGACCAGGCAGAGCATATAGGAGACACTCGGAGCTTAAATATGGACAAATAGGGCAAGGTCAAATTATGGAGGGTCTTGAATGGCAACCTATGGATTCTGAAGAGATTGGAGTAGACGTTTGCTAAACCCTAATCTCTGCATTCTCATTAAAAAAACTTTTATCACAGTATTACTGTGCTAGTGATAAGGAGTCAAAGATCAGAGGATAAAGGGACTTCTCTGGTGGTCCAGTGGTTAAGACTGTGTGTGATGCCACTGCAGGGAGTGCAGGTTCGATCTTTGCTCGAGGAACTAAGATCCCACATGCTGTAGAGTGTGGTCAAAAAATTAAGAATTAAAAAAGAAAAAGATCATCATATACTAGTTTTAAAAAAAAGATCAGAGTGTAGAAGTTCCATTTGTGCTAGTGTATCCCAAGCACCACCTACGTGCCTGGTGCTCTATAAGCAGCTGATGAAAGAAAGGGTGAATGCGTTTCTCCAAAGATCTCACAGGCTGGTAGGGTAGAATAGTTTGTCCAAATATTTTAGGAGATACTCTTAAAAATGGAGACGTTTAGACACCAGAAGACAAACTGACTAACTGGATGGGAATTCATGGAGAAGGTGGCACCTCCGTAAGTTAGACCTGCTCAGCAGCACAGTCCACTGTAGGGGTGGAGTGAGGCGCTGGGGGTCGGGGGTTGGAAATCAGAGGGTGAACTTGGAGGTCCAAGGAGTCAGATCCTGACAGTCTTTTGAAGTCTGCTAATGAGCCCTGACTTATACTGTATGGAATCCACGTAGATTAGCAGCTCTCTGGTGCTGGTAGGCATTGGCATCAACTGGAGGGCTTCTTAAAACACAGATGCTGAACCCCGCTCTGGAGTTCATGTTTTCATTGTTTTAGAGTGGGGCCCAAGAGTCTGCAGTTCTAATAAGGTCTTGGGTGGTACTGATACTGCTGGTCTGAGGTTCCCACTTTGATATCCTCTGACGTAGAGGGTGGACTAGATGAGGTGGAAATTGGAGACAAGGAAACCAGTCAGGAGGCATTGGTCCACATCAGAAAGGATGCTGGTCTAAGTGTGCCGAGGAACTACTGCTCAGAGTGGTCTCAGCACCGAGACTGGAACCCCTATCTTCAGAATCTTACTCCATTGTTTCCAAGGGGGAGGAAGCTGGCTCAACAATCATGTATTTTATTTAAATCTCAGTCTTTATTAGAAGGCTTCGCTGGTAGCTCAAACAGTAAAGAATCTGCCTGCAATGCAGGAGACTCAGGTTTGATCCCTGGGTCGGGAATATCCCCTGGGGAAGCACCCCACTCCAGTATTCTTGCCTGGAGAATTCCATGGACAAAGGAACCTTGCGGGTCACAGTCCATGGAATAACAAAGAGTTAGATTCGACTGAAGAAATAACACTTTCACTTTGTCAGAAAATAAAATAATTTGGATTTATATAATTATGAAGAATACATGTAGGAATTTAGTTTTCTAAGGGATTTTTTTTTTTTTTTTTGCTGTTTCAGAGAATGGTATGAGATTCTTTTTCATCTGAAGTCCACAGCCCTGGGGTCCTTGAAAGTGAACCTGATCCTACTCGAACCAGATTTTCACTATAAACAAAAAGGCTCTGTGATTCCTCCAAGGCACAGAAGGATAAGAGATTCCAATCAGATGACCTCTAGCTTGATTTCAAATACAACCATTCTACCAGGAAGCTATTCTCTCAAATCTGTGAAGAAGATTCTGAAAGCTGAAAGGTGTTAGATATTGAAAGACAATTCCCAAAATAGTGAAAGAAAGATTTCATTATTTTGTTACTTTTTTTTTTTTTTTCCTTTTGGTAATAAAGAATTTGGTGGAGTTAGTTTCTGGCAGTGCATACGTGGGTTGAAAACGTTCATTTCGTTTGCCAAGCTGCCTAAAAATAGTCTTTCTCCAGGCAAGGGCCATCTCAACACAAGCTATGTTCATTCGAGGCACGGCATGTTTCATAAATGTAATTACCTATTAACCTGAAGATTTCAACTGCAATGAGACAAAGAATGTGAATTACACTTCTCGCAAAGTTATGTGCTTATCTTGTTTTGTGTGTATAACAATAAGTTCTTTCATGATGTGACACATGGCAGTGGGTGGTGAAATCTGATACCTGGCAAAAATACAATGGAATTATATAATACCAAAAAAGTCAATTGTTTTCCCCTTTGCTAATTAACTCCTTTGAGCAGGGAAGTACCGAGGATGAGATCAGCTGGTTGCTTTGTTCTTCGGCTAGTTTCCACGCCGTTTTAGGCACTGTGAAGTGAGTTTTTATAAATGGAAGAAAGAGCCTGGTGGCTATTGGAACAGACTGTGAAATGGATACCACCATGGCTTGGTAGCAGCTTCACTGACTCCATGCAGTTTGTCTTTCCTGGGTTATTGCCCATCACTCAGGGGTGAGCAGAGAAGTCTGTCTATGGCTCGTTCTTACTTTTCCCCAGAGACCTTTGCACTGGTATATAATAGGGCAGGGGCCCATAGGATTCTTTATGAAAAAATGTTACCAGCTGTAGGTCTGACATGTGAAATTTGATATAAATTGGGACACATAACAACCCAAGGAAGGAGTTGTCATCCTTATAGATGAGAAAACTGAAGTTCAGAGAAACCAAGATCATGTGCAAGGAAAGTAAGCTAGAAGGTAACAGAGATAAGATTTCAATCCATATCTTTCTCCAAAGCTCGGTGCTGTACGCTATATAACATATTCCTTTCAGTGATGTTGAAAAGGGCTGTAAATAGGGTTACCCTGGTGGATGAGTTCTTAAAGGATAATAAGAATTATTTTCAAACTGATCTAATAATGCCGGGGTCCAGCCCCGGCTGATCCAGGGTATTCGAAGGAGAGACGGCGTAGGCGAAGATCAGGAAACAATTGCTTAATTAAACGTTAATTAAGGATATAAAGAGTGATAGAATGAGGATAGCTCAGTAGGAAAATTCAGTGGAGAAAAGAGGCTGAGCAGCTTGGTTTACGCGGGAGACCAATAAAACTTCAAGACAAGAAGTTTGCACCACTTACGTAGGCCACAGGCGTCCTTCCGTTCTCCCGAAGGAGAGGAGACACTGAGGCCTCCCCGGTCGGATCTTAGAAGCCCAGGCATAATTAGTAAGCATGGTGGGTTCCGCGCTCCTGATAGAGACTCAGCCAGAGTGGGAGAGAGAGCGACATGGGGAGACCAGTATTTCGAGAAACTGATCCCAATTCTTTATTTTCCATGGTCTACTTTTATACACTGAGATGTTATACAAAAGTCACGTGGGGACAGCAGTCCTGACTTTTATTAAAGTCGGGTGCTTCACACAAATGTATACAGAGGTCTTAGGGGTGTTACATCATCTTCTGGCCAGGGGGGCCTGCTGACAATTTACGACCCTCTCCTTGTGACAGCGGTCAGTCAACCAGGACACTTATTTCTCCAGGGGTGATTATTCTCAAAACAGACGCCACCCAAATAAAGTTACATTCCTACAGGGTGAGGGTGTAGTGGGTTTTAGTTAAGGAAAGAATTTACTTAGCCTAAGGTCTAACGTGATTAATATCAAAGGTTAATACTTATTTCTTCTATATATTCATTAATGTGTGTAAGGGCAGGGGATGTGGAGACTTAGCAACAAACATTGGCTCAACAAATGAAAAACCCTTCACCAACACAATTTCTAATCAGCCCATTACACTTATACTAATAGTTTTCTAACTTTTCTAAGCAACCTGTTTTTAGAAGGTTTAAAGCATCTCGTGCCTCTCACGGTTGGGAGGCTGTGAGCAATCACATGTGGCCGGACAAGCCTGTCAGGCAGGCTAGAGAACCTTCAGAGGAGTTTGTAGGTTAAAACACTCTTATCACGCCCAGGAATTATTATTAACTGGAGCTCTAGGTTAACTCCTTCTCTGAAAGAGGTGGTGGGGGACAGCCCCCCGGTAAAGTCAGAGATGTAGGTGAGAGCACAAAGTAGTAAAGTAGGCAGGCTCTGGTAATGGGGGTAGATGCTCGAGGAGTTCTAGGGGGACTCCTGAGGCTCGATCCCGCCTTTGCGTATGTCGAGCCTCCTTCCTCATGACCTTTGTCATGGGCGGAGTACCTCACTCTGGCCCCCAACATAATAACATACAGATTTGTTTTCTTGCTTCTTTTCCTAGATCTTCTGTAATAATCATATATTACTTTCATAATAGCAACAGTCTTTGCAATATTTTTAGAAGAACTGAGGAGAGACATAGACACTGAGACATGGGATCTATGTGAGATTGATCAGAAGAATATACTTATGACCCTAGAAAAGGGAAGGATTACTTGAAAAAAACCCAGAAAAAGCATATCATAAAGCAAATGATTGCTACACTTGCCTGCATTAAAATGACAGACTTCTGCATGACAAAAGAAGCCATGGTCAAAACGAAAAGATAAGTCATAGAGCAAAACATATTTTCTTTTTTTTTCCTTTTATTTTATTTTTTAACTTTACAATATTGTACTGGTTTTGCTATATATCGAAATGAATCTGCCACAGGTATACATGTGTTCCCCATCCTGAACCCTCCTCCCTCCTCCCTCCCCATACCATCCCTCTGGGTCGTCCCAGTGCACCAGCCCCAAGCATCCAGTATCGTGCATCGACAAAACATGTTTTCAACACATACATCAAGACAGAATTAGTATATAGAATGTATAAAAAAAAAAACTTTAAAATTAGTAAGGGAGAAGAAGTAGACAATACATGAAATAGTCAAGCATTTTTATTTGGCAAATCATAAAAAGGAAAACATAAATGTCCAGTAAAATTATAAAAACATGATCAAACTCACTAGAGTGAAGGAAAACATTGAATGCCATATCACACTCATCTATTTGGCAAAAATAGGAAAGACTGGCATAATTAGGAGTTATGAGTAAAGGTACGGAAAATGGGAAAATTATTTACTGTTGGTAAAACTGTCACGTGGTGAAAGTACTTTTAGATTCATGTGCCCTGAAGGAAATTTCCCATATTTTACACTTTAAGGAAAACATGAAAACAAGGTTCCTCACTGAAGGATTGTCTATAATAGAAAAAATATTGGAATTAACTTAATTATCCATTTGTGGTATATTCACACAGAAGATAAAATAAATGGTATATAGATGAATCTTAAGAACATTTGTTGAGGGAAAAAAAGTAATTTTTAAAATGGTGTAGTCAATATGATACCATTGATATGTTTTTAAAAATTCCAAAAAATGTTATATATTACCATGTGTGTATACATATTTGGTAAAAGTAAAAAACTGCATGAGAGGCAGACACATTAATTTCTAATGGTGGTTATTTCTACATGGGAGAAACAGTGGATTGGCTGTAAGCAGGTAACTGACCATATCTGGAGTCGCTTATGTATTTTAAAAACAATTGCTTTTTAACTTTAGCAAAAAGCAAGGATTGCTGTCACATTATTTTTAACACTTCTGCACATCCTTAAGTAATGAATAACCTTAAAATTAGTAATAAAAATAAAATAGGAATAGATTGGAAAGCAATTAAATTGCTATCACCAAATAGAAATAATTTCATGACCTAGAATATGATGGAAAGCTGGTCTGCATTTTTTTATTTTAGTAGAGACAATGTAGGCCAGAGATAAGAAAGAACTTATGGATCACAAATGCTGTTTAAACACTGAGTAGGCTTCCCTGGTGACTCAGATGGTAAAGCAGCTGCCTGCAATGCAGGAGACCTGGGTTCAATCCCTGGGTTGGAAAGATCCCTTGGAGAAGGAAATGGCAACCCACTCTAGTCCCCTTGCCTGGAAAATCCCATGGACAGAGGGGCCTGGTAGGCTACAGTCCATGGGGTCGAAAAGATTCAGACATGACTGACTTCACTTTTCACCATGCAGTGTTCTGTACATCCTTTTTGAAAGAACTTGAAAGAGAGATTGACGTTCCATCTGTTTGGAATGGTTTGAGTTAAAGCTTCTTATTTTGACATTCTTCTGGTCAGAACTGTGGTGCTCCCCTGGAGTGAATTAGCCAGGTTCTGTGTTTCCCAGGAATCTGAGCTTGGGCTGGTATACAAATGTCGCCAGGAGCTCCATCTCCCATGGGATCATGAGCTGTGGGTCTGTAATGTTAGTGGAGCAGCTGCTCATTTTACAGGTGAGGAGCTGGGAGGGAATGGCATGTGGACAGTGGGGAGGTCACCCATCTTTTAAGGAACAAGGCCAGGGCAAGAAAACTTTCCCCCACTCTTAGGTTAAATCTATATTAGCCATACTCTTTTGTATCTGAAAAATCTTGACTTTAGGTTCCTACCCCCACCCCCCACCACTGATCTACTTCCCCTGGAAAGGAAGGTGGCATGTGGAAGGGTGATTCTTATGCTCAGAGGAGGAAATTCCCATAGAATCCACGAATTCATTCGTGACAAAATACACTGCTCCCCTGGCTTGAGGCAAATCCTTGGCAGTGTTTTGTGCAGAGGTAAACTGCATAGCAGCCCCTTTGCAAAGAGCCAGGTTTGTTGATTGAGAGTGACAAGTTGTTTTCCTCTTTGAAATTTGTAATTATGAAGATACTGCCTTGACAGATGGACATGTAAGGCTCAGAAGTTATCATTTCACCCAACTAGCTAACTGCAGAGGTAGAGGGGGGTGGATTAACGTCAGGAAATCAACACAAGTTCCACGCCTACTGTTCTAGAATTTTCTTGTCTTTTAATTCACCATATTGTGAGTTTGAAGAAACCAGTATATGAAAATATGTTGACAAGACAGGTGGTATATCGAAAACATAAAACTACAGAGAAATGGGCCCTGCATGTCAAGCTGGGACTTTTTTTAGATGTGTCCTCTCGAGACTCATCAGGATGACTCCCTTCCTGAAAGATGACCCTGCAAATCTAAATGTAGGTCCTGGGGCATAATGTTCCCTGTGTGCCAAAGACTTGGGAATTTTTACAGCATCTTGACAGGCTCCTGAAGTCAAATTTAGGGTTTCTGTACCAGTTGTAAGACTTCAACTTACAGTTGAAGCAGTGGCTTAAAAAAGCCTTTGTTTCATCATTTGAAAACAGAGATGAGAATAGTAGTTCCTCAAACAGGAGTTCAGAGCATTAACTGAGATGATGTATATAAAGCCTGACTCATCATGGACCTGAAGCTCATACCGAGCACTCAGAAGTGGTGGTGGTAATTATTATTAATGTGAACTTCTTAGTGCATTTAACCTGTATGAAGGAATTTTCTACATGCTCTGATTGCCTGATTGCCCTGAACAAAGGAAGCCTAAGACTCCCACTGCAGACTTTCATGGACTATCTTCTTTCCTCAAATGGATTTCTCTTACCTCCATCTTTGTTAGTACTGGGTTGACCCAAAAGTTTGTTTGGATTTTCCCATAACATCTTATGAAAAAACACTCATGAATTTTGGGCCAATCCATTGTTTTCCAAAGTCTGCTCTGAAGACTTCCTGCCTATGATAGAATTGTGCTATGGACTGAGTTACTATCCCAGCCTACTACCTCCCCAGCATTCAAAAGATGAGACTCTTGTGGCTCTGGAGAAGACTCTTGAGAATCCCTTGTACTGCAAGGAGATCAAACCAGTCAATCCTAAAGGAAATTGCCCCTGAATATTCATTGGAAGGAGTGATGCTGAAGCTGAAGCTCCAATACTTTGGCCACCAATGTGCAGAGACAACTCATTGGAAAAGACCCTGATGCTGGGAAAGATTGAGGGCAAGAGGAGAAGGCGGTGACAAAGAATGAGATGGTTAGATGGCATCACTGAATCAACGGACATGAGTTTGAGCAAACTTTGGGAGATAGTGAAGGACAGGAAAGCCTGGCTTGTTACAGTTCATGGGGTTGCAAAGAGTCGGACATGACTTAGCGACTGAACAACAGCAACCACCTCCAATATGATGGTAACTGGGAATGGGTCCTTTGTAGGGGGGGGTGGGCGTATTTAGGGTTAGACGAGGTCATGAAGGTGGGGACCTCTTGATGGAATTTATACTCTTACAAGAAGAGACAGCAGAGAGTTTACTTCCTATCTTTTCTGCCATGGGAGGCAGCTGTCTGCAAACCAGGATGAAAGCTCTCAGCATAAAGCACATCAGCTGGCACCCTGATCCTGGACTTTCCAGGATTATGTGAGAAATAAATTCCTGTTGTTCAGGCCATCTTTGTTGTTGTTCAGTCATCAAGTCATGTCCAAGTCATGTCCGACTCTTTGCAACCCCATGGACTGCAGCACACTAGGCTTCCCTGTCTCTCACTATCTCTCAGAGTTTGCCCAAGTTCATGTCCATTGAATTGGTGATGCCATCTAACCATCTAGGCCATCTAGTTGATGGTATTTTGTTATGGCAAAATGTCTGGAGTGACAGACACAGATAGGGAGGGATTTGTGATCAAAAGTGCTACAGTCCATAGGGTCACAAAGAGTCAGACATGACTGAAGTGACTTAGCATACACGCACGTCTACTCTTCCTAAAGTTTCACAGTGTGCGTGGCAGCTGAAAGGCACTCCTGCAAAGGAACAAACTCAACTTTGTTTAAAGTGCTGTTTCTAAAACTAACTGAGCCTGGGGAATCCTTTTGGCCTAATTGCTATTACCACTCTCTTGACCCTGAGTTCTTACTGCCCTCAGTTCTGCTGTCTGTGTGTCTACTGTGGTCATTTGGAGCCTAGTGATGGGGCTGCTGCCAGAGGGGAAGCCCTCTAATCTCACTGGCACCTTGGTGGGTTAGGCTTGTGCTCGAACTCCAAGAGCCTTCTGGTGCCTCCCTCCCTACACCGCTACTCAAATCAGCAAAATGCAGCCAGCTGTGGTCCCCAGCTGTTTGCCAATCCCCCCTGAGTGCACTGATGTATGCAAAGCACGCTGGTGTCACTCTGACTGGAGATTCAGGGAGACCATATGTCTATGGTGCAGGAGCACGAGTGGGCAGAACCAAAGGCCAGCACCACGATTGGTTCACATGCTGCTGCTCGCTTCATCCTGGGCTCCAGGTAGCCCCAAGCACATCTCCTGTTCTTTTTAAGAAAATTATTTATTTTTGGCTGTACCAGGTCTTAGTTGTGCCATGTGGGGTCTAGTTCCCTGACCAGGGATCGAACCCTAGCCCCCTGCATTGGGAGCATGGAGTCTTAGCCACTGGACCAGTAGGGACATCCCTGCAGATCCCTTTTTCTCTGAGTGACTGCAAGCCCACAGCACACCTGGGCAATTCTGGTTCCTGCCTCTGTCTCTAATGGTAACGTGTGCCCTAGGGTAGATTTTCTTTTCTGTCAGATTATAATCACACTAAGCTAAGAACTACCTACTTGAGTGTGTCTCAAACTTTAATTTGCATACAAATCCCCTGGGGGATCTTGCAGATTCAGAAAAGTCTGGAATGAGGCTTGAGATCTCCATTTCTAATAAGCTCGCCGGAGATGTCCAGGCTGATGGTCAGCATAGTTCAAGGGGCCACTCCTAGCATGAACTAGGTCCAGAGGCAGGCATCTCCTTAGAGGGTGTTGTATATCTTGTCCAGTGGCTTCCAGGCACTGAGGAAGTTGGCAGATATTTTCTCTCTTGTTAGCGCTGCAGAGCATCCTGTAAGGTGGTCTGGCAGTATTTTAGATCCATTTAGAAATTGATGACCTTGAGATTCTGAGACACTGACTTCTCTAGGGCCCACTCACGAAGGAGGAATCTATCCAGTGCTCTATTTACTGATCTTTCAAGGTTGTGGGAAAAGTTTTAGGCACTGCCTCTGAACTACCATTGAATTTTTTACCCTCACTCACCTTCTATCAAAATTATGTATATGTCCATTATCCCCCAAGCCAACTCAAACTTTCTGAGGATCAAAATATCCCACATATGTCATCACATCCCCAACAGCTCTTGACCCTGGGACTGAGAGTGTGTTTGTTGGATAAATGACTCAGTATCTGAGGGTGTTTAAAAATTGTTAGTGGAAAAGAATATGTTTTGTGATTCTTATGTTTGTAATGGCTCCTCACAGCTCCCATCAGTGGTTCTTAACCTTATCTAGGGTCAAAAACTCCACTGAGAATCTGATGGCATCTATGCTACCTCTTTCCAGAAGGATATACTTTGTGTGTTATTTCTGAAGTTTCTTGGGGAACCTTGGCATGAGATAGTGTAGACTTCAGTTAACAGTCTTTAGCTACTAGGGTTAAACACAAACCCTGAAGTCTGGCATCAGAGCCAATGGAGGTGACATGCATTCAGTTTAAACAAAGTTGTCTTTGTTTTTATGTATAAGGGGAAGGATCCTGGGAGAGCTCACAGAATAGGTGGGAGAATTAGAAGGGAGAAAAGTAAAAATTCATGTGCAGTTCCAAAAACTTTAGCGTCTAGAACCAGGGACTTGAATGCTATAAGGATCTTTTTTTTTTTAATTTATTTTATGGAAGTATAGTTGATTTACAATATTGTGTTAATTTCTGCTATACAGCAAAGTGATTCCATTATGGTTTATTACAGGATATTGAATATAATTCCCTGGCTGTGCAGTAGGACCTTGTTGTTTCCCCATTCTCACATAAAGATCAATTTGTCTTTTTGTTTATTTACGTTATAGGGACGTAGCTGGGGGCAGCTTCAAGTTCATGTTTCACAGGCCTGTGAACAGAGAGAAAATGGCTCTTTTCTACCAGTTTTAATGATAATAAAAATGAAAAATCCCAAGGAAAGTCCCTAATTGGCATGCCTTGGCTCAGTGCCCATCTTCGGGCCAATTACTATGGCCAAGAGGGTGGAGTAGGATGTTGAGTCATGTGCCCACCTTAAAACTGCCCAGGGAGGAGGGATCAGTGAAAAGGAAGGCAGCTCTGATTGGCACCAGGTGGGTGAAAGGGGCCGTAAGGGGTAGGAAGTTTCCCTCAAGACAAGGCAGGACCACGGTATCCCTGGGGAAATGAGCTGAGAGGCGGCAGCTCTGATTTGTGTTCCCCAGCATTCTTTCTGAGATTCTTTGTTTAGTGGGATTGGGTTGCTCCTTGTCCTCCCCATGCATTATTTATTCATCCCCACCTCTGGGACTCTAGGGTTCCTTTCCCACTCTGCTTGTCCATCTGGACTCGGCCTCATCTTAGTTTCTCAGAGCTGCTATAACCATGCACCACAAGCGGGTGGCTTGAATTAACAGAAATTTATCCTCTTACAGTTTTGGAGGCAAGAAGTCTGACCTCAGGCTGTCAGCAGGGTTGATTCCTCTGAGGCAGAAAATGTTCCATGCCTCTCGCCTAGCTTCTGATGGCAGCTGACAATCCTTGGCTTGTAGACTCATCACCCCCATCTCTGCCTCTGTCTTCACATGCCGTTTCTCTGTGTGACTGTCTTCATGTGGCCATCAGCTCTCTGTGTCTCTCTCCTCTTCTTATAAGGACACTAACCATTTTGGGTTAACAGCCGACTCTACATTAGTATGACATCATCTTAGCTAATGACATCTGCAGCCACCTTATTTACACATCCTGATCACGTTACTGGGTGTTAGGACTTAAACAGATCTTTTGGGGGGTGGGCAGAGAGGACATAATTCAACCCATAACAGCCTCTCAGCCCAGGTTAAGCCCAGTTTTTCCAGCAGAACTTTGGTGACCATCCCATCTGATTCTTTCACCTCTGAGCCTTGACCCTGTGAAGCTCTACCACACGGTGAGGGTTTCAGCCTTCTCTGCATACCTTGTGTCATCAAGAGACAGGAAGACACTTGAGGGCAAGAGTCCAAGGCTTTTCAGTGTTCTCTGTGGTGCCTGGAGCGATGTGTGATGGTTAATGTTTGTCAACTTGACTGAGTCACCAGGTGCTCTTATGTTTGGTGAAACATTGTTCTGAATCTGTGTGGGTATTTTTCAATGAGATTAACATCTGAATTAGTACACTGAGTAGAAGCACAGTGCCTTCTCGAATGTGGGTGGGCTTCATCCAATTTCTTCATGACCCGACAGAACTAAGAGCCGAGCAAAGGAGAATTCATGCTCTGTTTTCAAACTGGGACATCAATCTTCACCTGACTTTGAACTTGGACTTGGGCTGGAACTTAACACCATAAGCTCTCCTGGGTCTCTAGCTTGCTGACTGTAGATCCTGGGGTCTCTCAGCCTCCATAATAGCATGAATCAATTCCTTATAATAAATATCTTGTGTTTATATCTCTATGTATTTAAATATCTGCATGCCTGCTCAGTTGCTTCAGTCATGTCTAACTCTTTCTGACCCCATGGACTGTGTAGCCCACCAAGCTCCTCTGTCCATGAGATTCTCCAAGCAAGAATATTAGAGTGGGTTGTCAAGTCTTCCTCCAGGGGATCTTCCCGACCCAGGGATCAACCCTGCGTCTCCTGCATTCCAGGTGGATTCTTTACCTCTGAGCCACTGTGGAAGACCCATATTTAAATATACGTAAATCCTATTGATTCCATTTCTCTGGAAAACCCAGATAAACACAGAGTGCCTAACACAATGTGAAGGCTCATTAGCAGACTAGGAGTGAATGAGGGACTGAATGAATGGTAACTGAATGCTTGTTATGCCTCCAAAACTCTCCTTATGGTCCTGCCAGGAGTTGCTTCAAAGAGAAACTCTGGGCAAAGTGATACTGATCTTCACTCAGTCGCTCTCAAGTTCTCAACCTCAGTCCCACATGGAGAAGCACTTTAAGAGCTTTGTAAAGTCCCATACCTGAGACCAACTAACTGTGAACTTCCGGGGAGGGCACCAGGCATCAGTTGGCCTCTTTTATTTTTTACTTTTTCAGTGCCCAGCATTGCTTGCAGGATCTTAGTTTCCTGAACAGGGATTGAACCTGAGCCTTCGGCAGTGAAAGCGCTGAGTCCTAATCTTACCAGGGATTTCCCAACGGGCCTCTTTTAAAGCTGTGAAGTGAGTTCATTTGACCTCTTTTCCCAGGTGGCACAGTGGTAAAGAGTCTGCCTGCCAATACAGGAGATGTAAGAGACACAGTTTTGATCCCTGGGTCAGGAAGATTCCCTGCAGAAGGAAATGGCAACCCATTCCAGCATTCTTGCCTGGAGAAGTCTATGGACAGAGGAGCCTGGCGGGCTACAGTCCATGGGGTCACAGAGTCAGACATGACTGAACACATACACATGCAGTGAGTTCACCACACCCTGGAGTTTGAGAAGCCTGGCTCAGGCAGTGGGAGAATGCAGGCTCATGCCCTGAGCTTTATCCAAGTGAGCCTCACCCACACCGGCTCAGGCTCTGGATTTATCTTGGGGCTAAGGAGGCACAATGATGGCGCAAACCTCTTTGGAGGCAGGTGTAGGTTTTTTTTCTCATCCATGAGGCCAGCGTACCTCCTAGCACTCTGGAAACCCAGTGTTTGACATTTGCTTTGAGTTAATGTCCTGCCCAGACCCAAGCTCAAATTCTTGGAGAAGGGACTCTGAGAAGGAGCATTTCATGCAAAGGGTGAGCAGACTCTGTGTTAGCTGTCAGCACGAGGAAAGGAAGAGGGCCAGGAGGGCTCTGTATTTAGCTGGTGACAAAGAAATGTCACGAACGGCTATTTGGGGAAGAAAAGCAGTCAGCACTGGCAAAGCCGTGTCGGGTCCTGGAGGAACCCAGAGCCCCTTCCCCGAGGGTGCTTTGGAGAGTTGTTTTTCAAGCCTGTGTGGGAATGGGCTGCAACCTTGCAGAAATGGGACTACCAGTAGGAGATCAAAGCGTCGGGGCGCTGCGGCTGGAGTGGTGGTTGGCCACTGTGTCCTGGCCTCCCAGCTGCTCCATAAACCATCTGTGACAGAGGGGCATCTCTGGCAGGCTGGCGGTGCTGGAGGGAACACATGCAGCCATATTTCAGCTTGGACACCAGGACTTGAATGGGAGCGTGTGCGTGTCTGGGGCTGAAGTTTCTCTGAAGCTGATTTGTGGCTGTCTGAATTTACGGCCCTGGAGGACAACAGGATCGACCAACTAGACCCATATGTGAAACCCGGGCTGGGGTTTCAGTAAGCACAAGAGGGAGGACGAAAGTGTGGAGGAGGAGAGATTGTTATTACGTTCTGGCAATAGGTGGTGATATAGGGCCTGTCAGACAACAGTTTTTAAAGGCATTTTTAGGACATCTCATTGTCCTCCTTCTCTGTCTCACCCAAGGTTGTCTGCACAGCCTTTGGCTGAAGGAACTTGTAGAAATAATTCAAAACCACAAACACATTCCCCACAAGGAGACTGACACCTCAAGGTCACCGCTTTAGCCTGGCAGCTCCAAGAACACTTACCCTATGATGGCAACTCCATGCTTCAAAGGGAGTGGAGCTCAGCTTCCCCTGGGAGGGGGGAACTGAATGTCTCTGCTTCTGGACAAGCTTCCAGGAGACCCTACAGAAGGACCCCGATGTGTGCACAGATCAGTTACTGGCTTCCCAGGAGGACTTGCCATCCCTAGTGTCTCCTGCCTGCCATTTGCCTCCTAACAGGTCTTACATATGTGAAGGCTGGGAGATGAGTCAGACCTCTGCTGTGATGAGAATAGGAGGTGGGGCCTCTGGGAGGTAATTAGGATGAGATGAGGTCCTGAGGATTGTGTCCCCATGAATGGGATTAGTGCCCTTGTAGGAGTCACAGGAGAACTTGCTGCTCTCTGCTCTCTGCCACGTGAGGATGTGAGGGGGTGGTAGCCTGCAACCTGGAAGAGGACTCTAACCAGGACTCAACCCTGCTGACACTCTGATCTGAGACTTCCAGTCTCCAGAACTGTGAGGAATAAATTCCTGCTTTTTATAAGCCACCCAGTCTATGGTACTTAGTTACAGCAGTCAGAACTAAGATAAGTGCTATGCTATGAACAACTCTGTCATGTCCTAGCAGTGTGGTTTGGGGTCAGTCACTTATCTGCCCTGAGTGTGAATTTATTCTGCTGGAAAAATAGATAATAATTCCTGCTCTGCTTACATTCTTCACAGGGTTGTTAGGAAGACCAAAGGCGAAGTTATATAGGGAATATTATTTTTGAATTATTCAGAAAAAATTCTATTTATTATTTATTTATTTTAAGATTTGGCGGTGGATTCTTTTTGTTGTTGATTTTTATTTAAACTTTTATTTTTTAGTTGCGGTGTAGTTGATTTACAGTATTATATTAGTTTCAGGTGTATAGCACAGTGATTCAGTTATACACACACACACACACACATATATATATATAATTTTTTTTTAGATTCTTTTCCCTTGTAAGTTATTACAAAATATTGAGTATAGTTCCTTGTGCTATACAGTAGGTCCTTGTTGGTTATCTATTTATATATATATAGTCATGAAAGTGAAAGTTGCTCAGTCATGTCCAACTCTTTTGCAACCACATGGACTGTAGCCTGTCAGGCTCCTCTGTCCATGGGATTTTCCAGGTAAGAATACTGGAGTGGATTGCCATTTCCTTCTCCGGGGGATCTTCCTGACCCAGGGATTGGAGTAGCGTCTCCTGCATTGCAGGCTGATTCTATACCATCTCAGCCACCAGGGAAGCCATATATAGTAGTATTTATCTGTTAATCTCAATCTCCTAATTTATCCCTCCTGCTCCCCTTCCCCTTTGGTAACTACGTTTGTTTTCTATGTCTGTGGGTCTATTTCTGAAAAACAAAACATAATACCATCACAGGGCTGCTTATTTTTCTCTCACTAAGGGTGAGAATGTTTTACTCCCTGGGATTCCAAAACAATGTCAGCTTCCTATTTTTGCTCTGAATTTCTGCCTGCCTTGAAGTCTGTCTATGAAGAAAGTCAGGTTCCTCTGTGTGGATTCCTTGGTTTGTTCTCTGCCCACCCTGCTATTCTGTGACCCAGGAAAGTGAGCCAAGAAGGAAAGGGCAAGAGACTTATCCAGAAATGCTGATGTGGGGGAGGGATCCCAACCTCTGGATAATGAAGTGTGGATTGTTGGCAAATTTCTTATGATAATAATGGTGGTAGGAAAAATGATGTTCAGTTAAAAAACTGGCAGCAGTTTCTTCAGGGAGAGAATTGTCTTTTGTTCAGGAGAATTCCTTGATGGCCTTTCTGAATATGAAAGGTGAGCTTGCCCCAGGACATGGCTTAGATGAGCTAGACTGAAGGTGATTTTCAACCTTGGCTACATAGAAGGAGCTTTGAGAAATGATGTGTGTATGTGCCCCAGCTCCAGAATCTCTGATGTAGTTGGTATGGGTAGGGTATGGACACTGACTGCTATTAAAACAAAACAAAACAAAACAAAATTCCCCAGGAGATTCTATTGTGTAGCCAAGGTTGAGATTCCCTAGTGCCAGACCCAAACAAGAAGGGGGCAGGGAGAACAGTGAAAAAATTGGGGGGATGGTGGTTTTGTGGGAGATGAGAAGGAAAGGGGAGTTGATATGGATGGTGGAGGGAGGGAGCTGTCTGTGCAGAGATGACCAATGAGGTGTTGATGTCCCCAGAGGAGCCAGGGACTGTTAGCAAAGGGGTCACTGGCATTTAACTTTAGGTTGTGTGCTGTGCTACACAATAGCATCACCATGGAGCTTCAAATCCTCAGTGAACGTCTCTGCGCGCCCAACCTTGTGTTCCTATGGGGGGAGCGCTGGAACCTAGGCTGGCCCCAGTGATGGACAAACAAACTCCAACACCTGCAGGAGATGAAAATGGGAGCCAGGATTGAAAATTCAGCGATAGTAGGAAATGGGAGCTAGAGGCAATCAGGACAAATGTTACTCCCTCACCCTCACCAACAATCCTCTGGGATATTGGGGTGGGGGTGAGTGCTTGGTTTCCTACCATTTATGGAATAGGGCTTCAAGGTAATTTTATTTAAATCTCAGTGGATAGTGCCTCAGATGCTGGAGAACACAAAGACTTACAAACAGCTGACACTTGAGCCAAAGAATAATAAATAATTCACCACCTTCCCTCTTTCCACCTCACATACTCCATGTGTGGAATATTTTATAGCCATCACAGTTCATTCACATTCATCTCTCTCTAAGTCTTCCAACAGGCCTGGGAAATGGGGAAGGAAGGAATCTGTCACATCAGATTGCTGAGTGAGGGGGTCCTCGGCGGCTGGAGCTTATGTACAGTGGTGGGACTTAAAGCATCACTAGCTTTGAACCATCATTTCTGGTTTTGACATTTCTGGTTCTGGTTCTGGCCTGCTGTTCAGGCCACCATTCCGGCTGAGCTGGGCTTCCAGCTACTTTGGAACTGGATCGTCTGCTAACTTAACTTTGAAAAAAAAAAACAACAACACACAACATGAGTTCTAGATGCAACATTTAATCTCTTCCCTCCCCTCTGTTTTTTCTCTCTTTTCTCTTGTTTTTCCTGCTTGTCCGTACCTCTTCTCCATTTCCCATGTCCTCATTTGCATCCACCCACCACTCACCATTTCCAGGCAATGGTCTCATTGGTAGATTTCTCCCTAGATTAGCATATTCATGCATGAATTCCACATAAAAGTAATTTTGAACGCTTCTTTATTACTTGATCTTCTCTCTTTCTTTATCTGATTCCAGGATGAGTCAAATGTCTTTACCAGCATGTATTGCTGAATCATCCGATTTCTAATCAGAAGATGGTCGCCCAGCCTCTGGGAGGAACTTCACAAACATCCGCAAGTTGTTGATGTCATACCCATTCTTGGCAGATAGATGGAACTCAATATATTAACTGGCTTCAGTTGCTCTTTGCTCTAGATTTAGAAGAGAGGAATGGTGACCTGTTTCACCCACATGGAAGCAAAGAGCTGAGTGGGTTTTATGCCCAGGTGTTTGCCATATAGCTTGATACAAAACCATGTCCTGGAAAACTATAAGCCAATCTAATTTATAGAAATAAACTGAGTGAGAATCATTATTTTTTATTGGTACCACTTAATGTGAAGAAAATGCACATTTTCCAAAAATATGGAAAAAACGTTCCATTTGCCTTATTGGGTCCAAATGTTAGGTTTAAATTATTTTACTATGCAAACTCTCTTTCATATCTTGGCAGTAGTGATTTCCATTTTTATTCCTTTGGTATCCATAATCTTATGAGAATCAAAAACACATGCTTTGAGATCACTGGACAGCTCCTCCTCCAACATTTTAAAAATGCACAAGGAAGGTTATTACTCTGGTAGCAAAAATAACAGGAACGCTATGGGAGAAAATTATGAGGACATCTAGGCAGAATGGGAAAGAGGTTCAAAAGGTGCATTCTGGTTTTTATGCTTTTGATTTGCAAGTCATTAAGCTGGAAGAGCCCCTGCCTCCTGCTGACTGCCACTAGGAATGTATTTTTTTCTTCTCTAATAGAGGATGCTTATTCTATGACTCCAGGTTTGTGGTACTGGAGGAGAATGGGGGATCTGGATTTTCCAGTACTTCTAGAGATGGGGAGTTTGGAGGAGTGGACTAAGAGTCCGCGGACTTCTGGTCTCCCTTTGTCTGTAGGGGTGGGTGCATTGGGTAGGGAAGGAGAAGCATCATGCAAGTTTCAATCCCAAGAATTTCACGCTGACAGAGAGAAGTCAGTGAAGAGGCAAATACTTTGTCTTTTCTCCTGAAAAAATAATTAAGCAAATGAAATTGAACTAGCAGAATTATTCAATAAATTTTTCATATTATCTTATTAATTAATTTTTGCATTCTGAGTGTGAAGGGGAGAGCTTACAACTGTGTGGTTAATAACTGAGTGGAATAATAAAGACCCCCTTATACCTGAACTCCCTGACCTGAGTTCTACACTTTACCTTGACTTTCTGACATTGACTGTGGGTGTTAATCAGATATGTTGAATGATCATTGCATGACCATCAGCTCATTTACTTCTGCAAATCAATACTGACTTGTTGCCAAGCAAGAGTTTAAAAATGCTAAGGGAAGGAACCCTTAGCAATGGTCGGGAGTGGGGCGGTGGTGGTACAATGCCTCATTTGTTTAGGTGGAGAAAGCTTTTGTTGACCATAATTCAGGAAACAAGTTTATGCCCTGTGCAGGCTGGAGTGATGTAAGAGTCCCACCAGGAGCTCCTATCTCAGGACCTCAGTTCTTCTCTGGGGAAGGCTCATTTATCAGTTCCCAGTAGCTTAATCTCCTTGGTCAAAGACAAGTTAGACCCAGAGCAAGTTAGACTCTCGATATTTTATAGGTGGTTCCTTCTGCATGTCTAAATCCTGCTCAAAATTCTCTTACGACATATCTAAGGTTTAAAGATAGAGTAGGCTTGTGCTTGTTAGTCATGGGTGGAAGCGAAGCAAAGTGAAGCGAATTTGCTCAGATGTGTCCAACTCCTTGTGACCCCATGGACTCCTCCGTCCATGGGATTTTCAGGCAAGAGTACTGGAGTGGGTTGCCATTTCCTGCTCCAGGGATCTTTCTGATCCAGGGATTGAACCCGGGTCTCTCACATGGTAGGCATACGATTTTACCATCTGAGCCACCAGGGAAGCCAGGCATACGTGAAACACCTTAGTAATCAACCAGATTCAGTTCAGTTCAGTTCAGTCACTCAGTTGTGTCCGACTCTTTGCGATCCCATGGACTGCAGCACACCAGGCCTCCCTGTCCATCACCAACTCCTGGAGTTTACTCAGACTCATGTCCATTGAGTTGGTGATGCCATCCAACCATCTCATTCTCTGTCATTCCCTTCTCCTCCCACCTTCCAATCTTTCCCAGGGTCTTTTCCAATGAGTCGATTCTTTGCACCAGGTGGCCAAAGGATTGGAGTTTCAGCTTCAGCATCAGTCCTTCCAGTGAATATTTGGGACTGATTTCCTTTAGGATTGACTGGTTGGGTCTCCTTGTAGTTCAAGGGACTCTCAAGAGTCTTCTCCAACACCACAGTTCAAAAGCGTCAATTCTTCAGCTCTCAGCTTTCTTTATAGTCCAACTCTCACATCCATACATGACTACTGGAACAGCCATGAATGAAGTCTCTTAGTCGTGTCCAACTCTTTGCGACCCCATGGACTGTAGCCTATCAGGCTCCTCTGTCCATGGGATTTTCCAGGCAAGGGTGCTGGAGTGGATTGCCATTTCCTTCTTCAGGGGATCTTCCCGACCCAGGAATCAAACCCGGGTCTCCCACATTGCAGGCAGACGCTTTACCATCTGAGCTACCAGGGAAGCCACCACTGGAACAGCCACAGCTTTGACTAAAAGGACCTTTGTTGGCAAAGTAAAGTGAAAGTGAAGTTGCTCAGTTGTGTCCGACTCCTAGTGACCCCATGGACTGCAGCCTACCAGGCTCCTCCATCCATGGGATTTTCCAGGCAAGAGTACTGGAGTGGGTTTCTATTGCCTTCTTCGTATGTCTCTGCTTTTTAATTTGTTGTATAGGTTGGTCTCACACGCTAGTAAAGTAATGCTCAAAATTCTCCAAGCCAGGCTTCAGCAATATGTGAACGGTGAACTTCCTGATGTTCAAGCTGGTTTTAGAAAAGGCAGAGGAACCAGAGATCAAATTGCCAACATCCACTGGATCATAGAAAAAGCAAGAGAGTTCCAGAAAAACATCTATTTCTGCTTTATTGACTATGCCAAAGCCTTTGACTGTGTGGATCACAATAAACTGTGGAAAATTCTTCAAGAGATGGGAATACCAGACCACCTGATCTGCCTCTTGAGAAATCTGTATGCAGGTCAGGAAGGAACAGTTAGAACTGGACATGGAACAACAGACTGGTTCCAAATAGGAAAAGGAGTACGTCAAGGCTGTATATTGTCACCCTGCTTATTTAACTTATATGCAGAGTACATCATGAGAAATGCTGGGCTGGAAGAAGCACAAGTTGGAATCAAGATTGCCGGGAGAAATATCAATACCCTCAGATATGCAGATGACACCACCCTTATGGCAGAAAGTGAAGAGGAACTCAAAAGCCTCTTGATGAAAGTGAAAGAGGAGAGTGAAAAAGTTGGCTTAAAGCTCAACATTCAGAAAATGAAGATCATGGCATCCGGTCCCAGCACTTCATGGGAAATAGATGGGGAAACAGTGGAAACAGTGTCAGACTTTATTTTTTGGGGGGCTCCAAAATCACTGCAGATGGTGACTGCAGCCATGAAATTAAAAGACACTTACTCCTTGGAAGGAAAGTTATGACCAACCTAGATAGCATATTCAAAAGCAGAGACATTACTTTGCCAACAAAGGTCCAACAAAACCATAGTCAAGGCTATGGTTTTTCCAGTGGTCATGTATGGATGTGAGAGTTGGACTGTGAAGAAGGCTGAGCGCCGAAGAATTGATGCTTTTGAACTGTGGTGTTGGAGAAGACTCTTGAGAGTCCCTTGGACTGCAAGGAGATCCAACCAGTCCATTCTGAAGGAGATCAGTTCTGGGTGTTCATTGGAAGGACTGATGCTAAAGCTGAAACTCCAGTACTTTGGCCACCTCATGCGAAGAGCTGACTCATTGGAAAAGACTCTGATGCTGGGAAGGATTGGGGGCAGGAGGAGAAGGGGACGACAGAGGATGAGATGGCTGGATGGCATCACTGACTCGATGGATGTGAGTCTGGGTGAACTCCGGGGGTTGGTGATGGACAGGGAGGCCTGGCATGCTGCGATTCATGGGGTCGAAAAGAGTTGGACATGACTGAGCGACTGATCTGATCTGATAGGTTGGTCATAGCTTTTCTTCCAAGGAACAAGTGTCTTTTAATTTGATGACTACAGTCACCATCTGCAGTGATTTTGGAGCCCCCCACCCCCCCATTAAATCAACCAGATTAAAGGAGTGGAAAAGGCAGAGAGCTGGGAGCTAAGGGAATTCAGTGGTTGTTCTGGCTCCATCCATCTCCCTATTACTAGTCTATGGCATGTTGCTTAACTTTTGAATTTCTTTTCTGTTTGCAACATGGGAGTACAAATTGCACTTCTCTTGTATCTTTGAATTGTTGATTTAGTTGCTAAGTTGGGTCCAACTTTTGAGATCCCATGGACTGTAGCCCACCAGGCTCCTCTGTCCATGGGATTTTCCAGGCAAGGATACTGGAGTGGTTAGACATTTCCTTCTCCAGGGGATCTTCCTGACCCAGGGATTGAACCCTGGTCTCCTGCACTTCAGGCAGATTCTTTAACTGACTGAACTACCAGGGTTCATAGAATTGTTATGAAGAGTAAATGAAACAAAGACTGTCTACTTAGGATACCGAACATACTTTGCCTGTTTTGCTTTTCCTTAGATCTATAGGGGCTCTCTGAGGGCCTGGGAAGTAGAAGGGCTCAGATCCTTAGAGAAGTTGATGGCCCTTTGAGAAACAGAAGAGCAACATGGTATATGTGACTCCAGGACCAATTGGTCTAGTTCAAATCTAGATCCACCTCTTTCTAGCTATGCAGACCTGGAGTAAGTTACTTAAACTATCTGTGACCCAGGAACCCTTTCTGAAGACAACAACAACCTCCTTACCTCATAGGATGGTGGTGAGGTTTAAAACAGATGTTGCACTTACAGTTCTCAGTGAGGTTCCTGAAACATATAACCTTATGATAAATGTAATCTATTGTTATCCCCTTCTGCTGCTGCTGCTGCTGCTGCTAAGTCGCTTCAGTCGTGTCCGACTCTGTGCGACCCCACAGACGGCAGCCCACCAGGTTCCCCCGTCCCTGGGATTCTCCAGGCAAGAACACTGGAGTGGGTTGCCATTTCCTTCTCCAATGCATGAAAGTGAAAAGTGAAAGTGAAGCCTCGAAGTCGTGTCCTACTCTTCACGACCCCATGGACTGCAGCCTACCAGGCTCCTCCGTCCATGGGATTTTCCAGGCAAGAGTACTGGAGTGGGGTGCCATTGCCTTCTCCATATCCCCTTCTAGGGGACACCAAAGACCCATAGGTATGGAATAATATTCACATTTGAGATATTTTGGGTAACTTTTATTTACACTATTCAGAACTCTTTGCCAGTATATGAGCTTATAGGAACTTAGTCATTGGACCCCAAAACATAAACTGTTGATCCGTCTTACACAAGTCTTATAGAGATCTCTCTCACCTAAGAAATCAAGGGGCATATTTTAAGGCTCATGTTTGATTCTCCTAAGGATACTTCCTTTTTTAAAATAAACTTTTTATTTTGGACTAATTTTAGGTTTACAAAAAATTTTCCAGTACGGTATAGAGCTTTCTTGTTTGTCCTTCCTCAGCCTCCCCTAAAGATAACATCTTATGTAACTATGGTACATTTGTCAAAACTATGAAATAAACATTATACATTGCTACTGAGTAAAAGACAGATTTTACTTTGGATTTCAGCAGTTTTCCCTCTTACATCCTTTTTTTTCTTCCAGGATCCCACACTGGAACCCACAGGACCGTCTCTTCTGTCTCATCCCCTCTGATAGTTTCTCAGGGTTCCGTGGTTTTCCATGACCTTGACGGTTTTGAGGAGTCCTGGCTAAGCACTTTGTAGACTGTTCCTCTCCTTAGATTTGTCTGATGTTTTTCTCATGATTAGATTAGGGTTTTGGGGAAACACCACAGAGGTAAAGTGCTGAGCCCACACTGAATGAGAAATCCTTATCTTTTCTGCCTTTCACTTGTCTGCAATTTCTCTTCCTCTCTTTTCTAATTATTCCCCCCGCCCCCAACCACAAATGGACTTACAGTCTAGGAAACCAAAGGATGAGGAATGAAGTGGGCTCCAGAGGGAAATTAGAATTTGGAAGTGAATAAAACATTTTGCTTGCCTGAGTCTCCATCGGACTTGACATGCCAGAACCCACCATGAGGATATGGCCCCTCCTTACTCTACCCACCCCGCAATTTGCAGGAATTCGGGAGAGCCTTTGTACCGACACATGGCATAAACTGAAGGTTCCTGTGGTTTTAGCTTCATCTCAGGGTGCGGGTGTGCTAACATTTCATGACACTCCCTGTGCGTCCTCCGCTCTGTGCTTTATGATGCGCAGGCATCCGCCTCTGCAAACTCAGGTGTTTTGGCCTCCCGAGGGTCCACTTAACACTTTCGACCTTAACATCCAAACGAGATACAACCTCTCTGCCGAATTTCCCTGGCTTTTTTGCTCGTCTTTTATAACCTGGGCCCCCTTCCACTTCCTCAGGTGTTTCTGGAAGATCTCAGGAATGTCACAGACGAACTCACGAATGGTGCGCTCATGGAAGGACGAGGGTGTGAGGACTATATCCGCAGTCCTTCAGAGGCTTTGGAAGTGAAAGTGAAAGTCGATCAGTCGTGTCCACCTCTTTGCAACCCCATGGACTATACGGTCCATGGAATTCTCCAGGCCAGAATACTGGAGTGGGTAGCCTATCCCTTCTCCAGGGGATCTTCCCCACCAGGGAATCGAACCTGGGTCTCCTGCATTGCAGGCGGATTCTTTACCAACTGAGCTACCAGAGAAGGCTGTGGAGGCCACTGCCAGTGTGCCTGCCTCTGGCTCTGCCACACCTACAAATGCTCGCAGTAACCCCACCCACTGTGCATCTCCCATTGCGCATCTTTCTTTGTGCACCTCCCACTGCGCATCACTGGTGGGTCCCTGCTGGAGCTCGTGTTTCCCAGAATCCAAGTTTGTGCAAATGGCACCCATAGCTTCTGCCTGTGGACCTTCTCTAAGGCACTTACCTGAATCTGTGATGCAGGCTAGAGTGTCAGCATCTGAGACAGCTATCGTCCGCTATTCTAAGATACCCTCGCCCCTCCTGAGAGCAGACCACCTCTGCAAAATGCTTGGGGGGAGAAAGGAAAGGAAAAAAAAAAAAACCCAAATCGAAAAGTCACACAGTCTCCAGTAACTACCATCACTCCACAGCCAAAGTCCTTCAGGACAGGTCTCAGTGCTCAGGGTTGACTGCCTGACATCCCAGCCGCAGGCTTTGACCTCGCTTCCCCACCCCAGGCAGTGCTGGTAAGGAGAAACCTTTGAAATAATAGATGATCCTGAGTTAATGTTACATGAGAATTGATAAGTAATTTAACCTTAATACAAAAGGTTTTGGAGGGGAAGACAGTATTATGGAAGTAATTTAAGGCTAGGCTTAAAACTCAGTAAAAAATACCTCGGCTAGTGGTTATTAATCTTCTGAAATCACATTTCTTAATTTTGAAGATAGTTAAAAGAAGGGGGAAAATCCACAAAGAGAGTTGAACAGTTTCAAACTGAATATTTAATTTTCACACTATTTCGGCCAAAACACTCTGCAATTTGTAGGTTCGTGAAGGTTAAAATGCTTCATACCACATGTTTTCTTGAGTGGCAGAATCATGACTGAGGGCTTGGTAAGGACATCTTCAGCAGCAAATATTTGTTGGGGGAAAAGCCTTGTTTTAAACATAAGGCAGAAAGTGAAACAGTGAAACTGATATTCTTCATGCATTTCTTTGAGTTACGGCCTGGTCTGGCATTCATTTAAACCAAATATTGCTCCTGCTCTGCCTCCGCTGTGGCAGGACAAATCAGAAAGGGCCCAAGAATAATCCATAAACTGCGAGCATTCAAAGCTGCTTGATGTGGATTTAGGCAGAACAGACTGGAGAACATCCCCAAATTTTGTGTTCTGTGTTCAAAGAAACCACAATTTGTCTTCTGCTTTCCCCCCACCCCCATTTCACCAAAGGCAACATGTATGATGATAGAAGGAATATGGGCTTGGGGAAATAAATGTCTGAGGTTCCAGTCTGGGCTCCTTTGTATGCTAACTGTGAGATCCTGGCTAAGTTACTTGGTTTCCAAGTCTCAGTTTGATCATTTGTAAAATAGGGCAAATTATTCCCACCTTTCACAGTCGTCATGAATATTACAATAGTTCCCTGTGGGAAAACCTCTGGTATAACTGCTGGAATATGAAAGGTATTTAATAGGCGTCCTTTGATTTCTGCACTATTACAGAATTCTGCATTTTTCTGATTTATGTAGTTGGGTTATAAAGAAAGAAGGATCTTCTGAAACTTAGGCCAGAAAATGAACCCTTGTCCACTCTGCTGGCTTACTCCCACTGATAATGACTGACGGGCACTGGGAAATGTTACAGCACCAGGGGATGTGCCCGCTTTGGTCCTGCAGATCAGAACAGGGAAGGAGGGATGACCTGAGTTACAGCCTGGTCTGGAAGACTGCAGAACAGATTGCAGGAAGAACTGTACTTTCAGTCCATGGTAAAGATTTCATCCTCATAGATTTTGCTTTCAGTGCTTCACCTTGTGGGGTCTCGGAGTTCTGTAGACCATCATTTTGAGACTTAAGGCTTCACACTACTTGCTCTTGGATCCGGCTCCAAATAAGGGCCTTAGTGATTGTGTGGTTGTTTAGTCACAAAGTCGTGTCCGCCTCTTTTTGCCTCCATGGGTTGTAGCCCGCCAGGTTCCTCTGTCCATGGGATTTCCAAGGCAGTAGTGTTTGTGCCTGCACGCTCAGTCACTCAGTCCCTGTACTGACTTGAGTAACTCTGACCTCACTGAGATGCCCAATCCATTGTCTCTCATACTTTCTCACTACCCTCAGCTTTCTCATGGGTTCAGGCTGACCAAGCTCTGGTACCTTATGAGCACTCTGTGTACTCATTCCCAAATTCTTACCTACCTTTAACCATTCTTCCTGCATATCATACTTGCCCAGAAACCATCAACCCTGTTAAACCCAGATGTCCACTTACACTGAGTCATACTTGAACATCTGAACACTGCTGGAGGTAAAAAGATTACATTATAACTGTGCTGGTTGAATTCTGTTTGAATTAATGACCACAGGTCTCAAAATTCATATCTTCTCTTACCTCTAAAATTCTTGAGAAGACACTCTAAGCTGATGAGTTGGTCTCATATAGAAAAAAATAGATGTGTTGCTGTTCCTATATAAAGTTCCACCCTTCCGCTGTGCTCTGGAGAAACCATAGTCTAGCTGGGTAAGTGACATGTCATCTTCAGTAAGAGATGGGTTAAAGTAGAGTCCCCACTGGCCCAAATCAGAATAGTTCTAATCCTCAGCCCCCTTCCCAGAGTTTGTCAGTCAGAGATTAGTGTAGTAGCGTTAGTCACTCCATCATGTCCGACTGTTTGTGACCCCATGGACTGTAGCCTGCCAGGTTCCTCTGTCTGTGGGATTCTCCAGGCAAAAATAGTGGAGTGGGTTTCCATTCCCTTCTTCAGGGAATTGTTCTGACCCAGGGATCGAACCTGGGTCTCCTGCATTGCAGGCGGTGTTTTTAACATCTGAACCACCAGGGAAGCCCTGTCAATCAGAGATTGAGTCCCCTCAGATCATGTTAGTTTTTCTCAGCGACAGTCTCCACTGACGACTGCAAGTTCTTTTCTCCTCACATTTGTCTGTTGCATTCAGAACCACCGGAAGGGGGCTCATGGCTGCCAGCACTGATGGTGACCGTTGTGGGGACACCGATATCTGTTTCAGAGACGACCTTCCCACAGTCTCTTAAATTCACTAATCTCTGGAAGTTAAAGCACTTCTGATTCTCTACAGGAGTAGGAAGAACATCCTCTGTATCTCTGAGGATTTTTTGCCCTGCACCCCGCCTACTTCTGAGTCCCTTCTAGTAGCTAAGTACTCATGCTTGCCCTCCCCTTAAAATTCTCAGAAAACTTTTATTCCTCCTTCTAAAAAAGAGCAAACATGGGATTAATTAGTGTTTTGGTACTGTTTTGTGAAAGCAGAAAATCATGGGGCATTTTGCCAGATACAATATCCATTTCCTCAGTGATGGATGATAGAAGTCTGTTAAACTGGGTAACATTTAGATTGTTTCTCTCAGTCTCATCCTTGTGGGGGTGTCATACGTTAGCCACATGGCCCCTGACACTCCCAGCGAGAGGGCTGGGGCTCTGCTCCTCATTTGTTAAATTAAAAGGATTGGTCTAGAGGATTTTTAAGGGCACTTCTAGCTCTGGAATTTTAATTTTAAGAAACATCTTGAACTATACCATGCGTAAAAATCTTTTAAAAATGTTTAAAGGTCCATGAATAGAAAATCCTAAGAAAGCATGCCAGAGGTCCCTGAATTTGAGTCTTCAACAGCCCATCAATTTCCTGGTACAAAGGCCAATCTATGAAATAATCACAACATCTATCTTCCGATGGATCCCAGCTGATTAAGTCACTACGGAGACAGGAGGCAACGTTTTTGCACATGTTCACCATGGACATCAGGGGGAAATGGAAAAATTCAAAGCTAGGGTGGTGCTGGTGGGTGGTCCTTCCCTTGAATAGTGATAAGAAAGCAAACTTAGATGCAGGTTTTTTTTTTTTTTAATTGGAGGATAGCTGCTTTACAGTGGGTTTTTTTTTTTTGCTGTACAGCAAAGTGAGTCGACCATATATATACATATATCCCCTCTTTTTTGGATTTCCTTTCCATTTAGGTCACCACAGAGCATTGCATGCAGTTCCCTGTACTGTCCAATTGGTTCTCATTAGTTATCTATTTTATATATAGTAGTGTATATATGTCAATCCCAATCTCCCAATTTTTCTCACCCCTCCATCCCCCACTGGTGTTCATATGTTTGTTCTCTATGTCTGTATCTCTATTTCTGCTTTGCAAACAGATTCATCTGTACCATTTTTTTAGATCTCACATATATGCATTAATATATAATACTTGGTTTTCTCTTTCTGATTTTTTACACTCTTTCTGAGAGTCTCTAGGTCCATCCATGTCTTTAAAAGTGGCAGTTTCATTCTTCTTATGGCTGACTAAAATTCCATTGTATGCATGTGCCACATGTTTATCCATTCCTCTGTCGATGGACATTAGGTTTCATGTCCTGTCTTTTGTAAATAGTGCTGCAATAAACTTTGGGGTGCATGTATCATTTGGAATTACACTTTTCTCTGGATATATGCCCAGGAGTGGGATTGCTGGGTCGTATGGTATTTCTTGTTTTAGTTTCTTAAGGAACCTCCATACTGTTCTCCAATAGTGGCTGCTCCAAGATTAGGAATGGCAGATTCTAACTGTAGACACCAAGTGTGTGACATTGCATATGTCTCTGAGCTTTGCTTTCTTACTTTGTAAAATAGTAATAAAAATAATTCTCTGGCATGTTCTTAGTGCATGCACTAAGAACTTAACATGCTATCAATAATAATGTGCACGTGTGTGTGCATAGTTGCTTTGTGTCTGACGCTTTTTGGCCTTAGGGACTGTAGTCTGCCAGGCTCCTCTCTCCATGGGATCCTCTAGGCAAGAATACTGGGGTGGGTTTCCATGCCCTCCCCCAGAGGATCTTTCCGACCCAGGGATCGAACCCATGTCTATTGTGTCTCCTGCTTTGGCAGGTGGATTCTTTACCACTAGCGCCACCTGGGAAGCCCATCAATAATAATAATACTTGCTATTGATTATTATTTCGGTTGAATATCAAGAAGAGAGATTAAAGGAGGGTTTCTTCAAGGTTGATGATAGATTCTGGGATCCAGGGGTCTTTCTTGACATGATGTCAGGTATACAGACAGCCACTTGGCTTGCTAAGCTTAATCCTAATTTTCAACCTTACATCCTGTCTCCTCTAGACCCTCATAGCTTCTCTACCTCAGAATCAACCTCCAAGAAGACTTTATCTTTGCAATTTCCACTGCTGGGCTAAGGTAAAACCCAAGATGCTGGCTCTGGCTCCCTCTGAAAGGCTGTACAGGATACACATGCTCTTTGCTCCACAGGCCATGAGCTTTCCTCTTCCCCCAAGACAGCAGAAGGGTCTTTGCTCCACATTTTCCCCCCAGATCCTGATTCCCTGATTCTTTTGGCATCTTGAACTGTTGAAAAGCTTAGCTGTTGTCCCAGCAAGAAGCCAACGACTGTGCTGGGCCTTCAAACTTTTGTGTTCTGACAGAATAATGTAAATCCTGCAGACTCTGAGCTGCTAATCCCCTGAGCAAGGCATTCTTGGCTTTCTGACTGAGAATTAGCCTAGTGACTTTGCAGAATTAGAACGAGTATTGGACCTGACCTTGGGAGATCTGGGTTCCAATCTCAGTTCTGCCGGTCAGTAATAACCACGTGACCTTGGGCAGAGAGATTTACCTTCCTGATCCTCAGTTTCTGATTAGTGAGATGAGGTTGATAATAGTATCTAGAAGGAGGTAGAACTCTATTTGTTGGCAAAAATACTCTGATATACCTTTAAGTAAAAAGGAAGCTATACAGTGTTATGTCTAGCATGATCAGTTTTGGGAAAGGAAAGCATGTATTGACAGCAAAAGACTGGAAAGGATATTCATCAAAATGTTTGGAGTTATTGCTGGGAAATAAAATAATTACTGATAATAATTACTGATTTGTAATTACTTTCTTGGAGGATTATTTTTTTTGTAATCAGAGATTAAAATGTAAGAGCAAAGATGAAAGGTGTTTCTGTTCTTTTAAAAAAACAATGCACTATCCTCAAGGTTTTGGCAAGTTTAGGAGGAGATGTACAAATTTCTATAAGGCACTAGGAGAAGAGCTGGGTGAATAGCTCTAGCTGGGCTACTGGCGTCAGACTTTCTGGAATGACGGCAGGCTGAGTGGTGAGGAACCCTTCAGCAGGGACATGAAACTTTAGGTCTTAAGACGACAGAAAAAACCCAGACGTGCTTGATGATTTCAAGCAGTTATTTAGGTATCTCACCAGCATCATTTGTTTAGCATTACAAAATGGTCACTACCTAAAAAATTATATTTAAACATCTTTAAATTTCTATAATCTTATAAAAATGTTGTCCCAAGTAATTAGGCTCTAATTAAAATAAATAAATTTAAATTAAAAAAAATTTTGTCCCAGTTCCTATTTATTTATATTAGTAAATAAGGTATTAGGAATCTTTTTAGCATTGAGCTTAAGAACTTGGCAAATATTAAATGTATCTCAAGAAGAGCAATGTTCATATCCATGTTGTATAGATCTACCTCCATACACATGTTTATATATTCATAGACATATGTATAATTAATTTTCCTTATTGTCTGTTGGTATAAATATTAAAAGTGCAGCATAAGAGAGAAAACATTCCCATTCACTTGAACCAGCAGTCCTAATATTGGACACAAGCAAGAAGACAAAAACACGTTCTCCGGAAAGTAGTTTCCTTGGAGTACGGAAATAACTGCCAGGCAGGACCCGGCCTTGATCAGATGCTGGGAGAATTCCTGGTGCAAAGGGAGGGACCATTTGCTGACATGAGCAGCTGACCTGGCCAGAGGTGGTGATGCCAGTCCACTCCAAGAACCGTGGCTTCAGAGGTCTCAGCTTGACTTTATCCTGTCAATTTCAGGTATAAATGGTTACTAAATGTTCTAGAAAATGGGACATCCAGGGGAGCTCCAGAAAGATCAAAGCAACCTGCATGAGGGTGGGGGTAAGGGGTGGGGCATAGCCAGAAGCCACCAAGCAAGTTTGGGGTCTTCAGTGAAGGGCCACATTAAACCATTCAGTTTTATCTCTAGTCCCTCTCCATGCATTCAATTCATAGCCATTCTGAGCTACTGAATGTACATGCATTCTTAAGTCTTTGTGCTTGCTGCTGCTACTGCTGCTAAGTCGATTCAGTCGTGTCCGACTCTGTTCGACCCCATAGACGGCAGCCCACCAGGCTCCCCCGTCCCTGGGACTCTCCAGGCAAGAATACTGGAGTGGGTTGCCATTTCCTTCTCCAATGCCTGAAAGTGAAAAGTGAAAGTGAAGTCGCTCAGTCGAGTCTGACTCTGTGCGACCCCATGGACTGCAGCCCACTAGGATCCCCCGTCCATGGGATTCTCTAGGCAAGAGTACTGGAGTGGGGTGCCATTGCCTTCTCCGGTCTTTGTGCTTGGAACGTGTTAAAACTTTTTCATATAGTTTGTTGCTTTGACTTCTGGCAAATATTTTCATCATTAACAACACTGCTCTAGCTCTCTGCTCTTATTCTAGCTTTACTGCTGCTCTTGTTTCAAAATTTCTTGCATTTTTAAAAAATGGAAGTTATTTGTTTACTTATCTCTTTGAATATTCTAAACATAGTTATTTTGAAGTCTTCTTAAAGACTAGTCCATGGAATTAATTTCATCTGGTGTGAATTCCTGCTCTGATTTTATTGGCTATCTTTGGAGCATCAAGTTTTTCGTCCTGTGTTTTGAAATTTGGATTTGCAGTCTCATATTGTGTATGATTTTTTGTGTACTATTTTCTCTCTCTCTCTCTCTCTCTCATTCTGTGCTCACCTTGGGCTTTTCCCTCAGTGGTCCCCAGTCCAGAATCAGATTTAATGGGAGCTGAGGGTTTCTGCTTGGGGTGGGGAGGGGATGTTTCAGACCCAGTCATCAGGCCAGTGGGCATTTGGTTCTCTTCCTAGTGCTGAGGTGCTTCCTTTCCTCTGTAGCATTCCTGTGTCTCAGTCCCATGGAATGGTAGTCCAAGGTAGCTGGGGAGAAATAATAGGTTTTACTCAGTGAGAGGAGAGTGTGGAATTTTGCCTTAGTCCTGCCTTGGAGCAGAAAAAGTGAAAGTCGCTCAGTCATGTCTGACTCTGTGATCCCATGGACTGTAGTCCACCAGGTTCCTCTGTCCATGGTGATTCTCCAGGGAAGAATACTGGAGTGGGTTGCCATGCCCTCCTCCAGGGCATCTTCCCAACCCAGGGATTGAACGCAGGTCTCCTGCATTGCAGGCAGATTCTTCACTGTCTGAGCCACCCTTGAAGAAGAGACACTGCCTATAACCCCTGTTGTGACATCTCTGCTTCCATAAGCCTGAAGCCCAGCCAGCTTGTCCCCGGATGTTTCAGTTCCACTTCTAGTCCATCACGATAGTGACTCTGTCTTTTTGTTCTCTATTTTACATTTCCCTGATAGCTCAGCTGACAAAGAATCTACCTGAAATACAGGAGACCCCAGTTCAATTCCTGGGTCAGGAAGATCCCCTGGAGAAGGGGTAGGCTACCCTCTCCAGTATTCTTGGGTTTCCCTTGTGTCTCAGCTGGTAAAGAATCCGACTGCAATGCGGGAGACCTGGGTTCGATCCCTGGGTTGGGATGATCCCCTGGAGAAGGGAATGGCTACCCACTCCAGTATTCTGGTCTGGAGAATTCCATAGACTGTATAATCCATGGGGTCGAAAAGGGTTGGACACAGCTGATCGACTTTGACTTTCACTTGCATTTTCCTCTGCACCATGAACAGAGAGGGTAGGCAGGCTTGACAGTAACTGTATCACTTTGACCGATTGGATCTTCCCCTTTGAGTTACTGAATGTTTTCATAAGTCTGGAAATTATTCTCAAGTAGAGGTCATGTTCCATTTTTCAGTCTCAGTCTTTATTGAAGTTTTTCCTTGTCTGCTGAGAATGCCAATAATTAGGAGAGGACTGAAGACACGAGAATGTGGCCACCCACGTGGGGATTTCTCTTCCACTCAGGAAGAGACTGACAGCTTGCTGTCTTGGACGTCTAGAGCCAGCTGGTTTAGCAGATGCCCCTCCAACTGGTCAGTGAGTCCTGGGCCCAGCTCCTGCTGTATGTAAGGGCTGTGAGGGCAGTCCAAGGGGCCAGGGCCTGACGAGTACTCCTCCTCCCCAGCTTCTTGGTTGCCTCTTTGCATCTCTAGTGCTTGCTCTGATCAGGGGGATGTTTGGGAGTCTGGAGGCTGGGAGTGGGCAGAGGCAGTGTGGTGGTCTGCCTGATCCATTGCAGGATTTTGCACCTGGATCGTAGGTGGTGGAGGATGGGGAGGAACTTCCCCAAGTCCTGACTCTGGTCTTGGCCTCACAGCAGCCCTCAGAGACGCCTCAAGGATTCAGGTCAATGTGTGGCTCCCATATCTAGTGTCAACTCTCCTCAAAATGCTTGTTTTGTCAGTTCAAAAGGGAGTTGGGTGAAGGAGGAATGCAAGCTGCATGGTGCCTTGGAAGTAAGTTTGATGCATGCATGCTAAGTCGCTTCAGTTGTGTCTGACTCTTTGCAACCCTATGGACTGTAGCCCACCAGGCTCCTCTGCCCGTGGCATTCTCCAGGCAAAAATACTATAGTGGGTTTCCATGCCCTGCTCCAGGGATCTTCCTGACCCAGGGATTGAACCTGTGTCTCTTATGTCTCCTGCATTGGCAGGTGGTTTCTTTACCACTAGTACCATTCAGGAATCCCATATTTGATAATATGTCTTAAATGTCTTTGCATGCCTTATGGGACCTAGGATGGGGTAGAGAATAATAGCTTTTCAGATATTATTTGATTGATTGAAAATCTAGGTGATTTTCTTATCTGAAAACAAGAAGTTTAATTTCTCTTTGCAACGAACAGATGCAACACAAATGTGTGGCCAGTTCTGTGGGGCTTCTCTAAAGTGCCAACCCATTTTGTGATGTCCTCTGTTTTTGCCAGGATCTTTCTTGTGGCAAGTGACACCAGAAGATGTCACCAGTTGGCTCACTCCCACACCTAGAGGATCCAGAGGTGAAACAGGCCACAGGCACACCTGGGTGTGAGACCGTCAGCCATCAGCACCCTCTCTTCCATTTTCTGACTCTGCTTTCCTGCTGGACTGGCTTCACTCCGATTAACCTCTCTGGTCCTCAGTTTCATCATCTAGAGAAATACTGTGATACTAATGGAGATCCACTCATGAGTTGTTGTGAAGCTTATATTAGTGGGGGTGCACTAACCTTCACGGCAGTGCCTGGCCCATAGTAATCAGTGTGTGAGATTTTTCCCGTGATGTTGTTGTTTTCTGTCTACAGATTGGGGGGAAGGACATGGCCTTAGATGCTGGCAGGTGTACATTATCGCAGTCCAGAGGAAAGAAGTTTCCCTGTGTCAGCATTCACGTACACAGGTCTCTGGGGGAATCTCACTTGCTCTTCTTGGTTCACATGCCCAGACCCTTGAATCCATTGCCATGGCCAGGGTTGAAGGTTACTGTGATTGACAGGTCCACCGTAATTACAGGGACTTGGGGAAAAACAACTCCCCAGTGGTGGGAAGGATTTTAGCATTTACCCTTCCGTTTACTCACTGAATGTTGATTACTGGTCTGTTAGGGGCCAGGTCCATTTCTGAGCCTTGGGGTTGCATTACTGGTGAGAGAGACGAGTTCTCTGCCCTCATAGAACTTATGTTCTGCTGATTGGAGGAGGAGTCACACAGTGTACAAATAAATGAAAGGAAATATTGAATGTGATAAGTGTTATGTTTAATATATAATATGGCTTCTCTGATGGCTCAGATGGTAAAGAATCGGCCTGCAATGCAGGAGACCTGGGTTCGATCCTTGGTTCAGGAAGATCCCCTGGAGAAGGGAATGGCAAGCCACTCTGGTTCTTGCCTGGAGAATCCCATGGACAGAGGAGCCTGGCAGGCTACAGTCCATGGGGTCGCAAAAGAGTTGGACACGACTGAGTGACTCACACTTTCACTTTCAAGGAGATGTGTGGGAGGGTGACTTGGGTGGTCAGAAGAAGCATCTCTGAGTAGGCCACCTTGAAGCCGAGACCTTTGTGCCAAGAAGGAGCCACCATGCACCATTGTGCATGCATTTCAGGCAGATGCATCAAACTAGTTCAGTGGCCCAATGGCAGGGACGAGCTTTGGGTGTTTGAGAATGAAAGTGGCAGAAAGTGTGGCTGGAACTCACTAAGCTGAGGAAGAGGGGTTTGTACCCAGGTAAGGTGGAGAAGCATAACCAGGGATCATTCACTGCTTCTCTTAAGAAACTGATGTTGTCCAAAGAGCTTTCTGGCTGCCTTGAAGGAGACAGGAGTGAGAATAGGAGAGGAGTCAGGAGGTGGCCGCAGTGTCCAGATGAGAGTGAGGGCAGTGTGATAGCTGCAAGTGAGGAAGGGTCTGGATATGATTGGAGATCAGAGGTAGGGCGGGCAGGACTGGTCGATGGATTGGATGTGGGGGAAGGGATTGAGGATGACATCTGGGCTCCTGCTTTGAGCTGGGTGGATCCTGGTGTCCTTTAAAAAGGAGGGGAAGATTGGAGGGAGAAAGGGAAAGAAAATTTAGAGTTCTGTGTTAGATTCGCTGAGTTAACTGATTTTCAGCAATAACCAGGTGGAGATAGAAAGTCGTCACTTAGGAGCATGCATCAGGAATTTGGGGGAGAGGGCAGACTGGAAATGGAGTCCTCAGCAGGTAGATGATATTAAAACCAGGCAGGATGAGATTGTCATGGGAGCTCATGAGGATGGAGAAGAGATAAGAAGCCAGGACAGAGCTGGGAAAGAGGGAAGGAGGGAGTGCTGTTCACAATAAAAGAATACGATCAGCCCTGTTTTCTGAGAAAGGTGAGGCATCTTGGGTGTAAGATTCTTCAAGGGAGGGAAAAGAATTCCTTTGATCCTCCTGGTGGCTCACCTTCACCAGGCTTGTTCCTGAAGCTGGATGCGTCAGCTTTGAACAATCTTGCTTATTTCTCAGGCATTAGTTTTATCAGTTGCTGCAGCTCTTGCTGCAGTTGGGGGCAGTTTTGCATATTGGTAGGAGTTATTCAACATTTAGGAGATTAAACTAGTCAATCCTAAAGGAAATCAACTTTGAATTTTCATTGGAAGGACTGATGCTGAAGCTCCCATACTTTGCCTGCCTGATGCAAAGAGCTGACTCATTGGAAAAGATTGAAGGCAGGAGGAGAAGCAGGTGGCAGAGAATGAGATTGTTGGATGGTATGACTAACTCAATGAACATGAGTTTGAGCAAACTCCAGGAGACAGTGAAGGACAGGGAAGCCTGGCATGCTGCAGTCTATGGGGTCACAAAGTGACTTAGCAACTAAACAAACCACTGAGGAACTCTGGATTTGCAATCTGTTCTCTTAGAGGGGTCCTAGGCAGGTCCTGCTTCGATGCGGAAGTTTGAGGGGTCTGAGAAGAGATTACTTGAACTCTGTCTGCTCATTTCAACAACACAGTTGTATACTTCGCTGTTTTATACAGCAGTCTGTGGGAGATGGTGTTGCATCATTTGAAGATAGAACTCTGCAGCCACAGAAGTATGAACAGCCTCGATAGAACATCAGCTTGTTGAAGGCAGAGCTCCTCCTTGGCACCCAGCAGACACTCAGTAATCGTTCGTTGAGTGGAGTCATAGCAGAAGTCTGAGGGCTTGCAGGGTAGTAGCCCTAACACAGAGGCTGTGTCCCACAGGGCGGCAGATTCTCAGCCTCTAATTGTACATCAGAGGTGATTACTGTGGCTGCAAAAACTTCCTATGCAGCATGGAAACAATTACATTAAAATGCAGTTGGAAATTCCAGTAATCTCCTTGGAGTAGACAAATAAACTTTGAAATCGTTTACAAATGATGCACCAGATCTGCGCGGCATCTGCCCACTGTAGGAGGAGAACGGGTTTCTTCCACGAGGCTTTTCATGTGATGACATTGCTGCTTTCTCATGATGAGGGAGTAAAACAGGAGGAGCTTGCTGGGCCGACCCTGTGTTGGACCTGGAGTCTGAGCATCCTCCCTGTGTGTGCGTGAGGATGCGGAGAGCTGGTCCTCCTGCCCAGCGCTGGCCTTTCCCTCCATGGAAACTGCTCTGATGTGAGATGGGGGTGAGCATGCTGGCCACCGCTCAGCTCCTGGGAGGATGTTTTCTCAGCTTTGCCTTTGCGAGGCTGGTGACAGGAGGCTGCCCTTTGACAGGCTTTGATGACAAGCCAAGACGCTAGGAGAGCCTGTCCCAGACATAGTCTCCCGGCATGGCCTTAGGCTTGGCCCCCAAGCCAGGAAGGAGGCGAATCAGGGTGGCCACGTTGTACATGAGGGGCACATTCCTGACGGCCTTGCCTAATTCAAATCTTACATAATTCAAGACTAATTTTCCTATAAATAACTCTTTGATAAATAAAATTATTAGAGTGTATAATATGGAGAAAATGCATTCTTGAAGTGTGTACATTTCTACTTATGGAGTCTGGGGCATATTATATGACATTCCTGGGCAGCCATGTCAACAGAAAAATTTCCATTATCCTTGAATGTATATGACTATTTTTTGCAAACTTAAAGGTGTAACTGCTTTAGCACTGGGTTTACTTTTCTAGTATTCTCTGCGGCCGTTGTTTCCATGCTGCTTGCTAAATTAGCAGTGGTGCTTGTCTGGTTTTCTTCATAGGGTGTTATCACAGCTCATTTCTGTTCCAAGGTATTATTGCTGCTTATCACTTAATGAATGCTTGGATGATATTGTTCTAAGATAGGAAAAGGTTTTCAGTTATAATAATAGTAAATGTGAATGAACTCACACAAGTCGTGAGCACAAATACAACAGCACAATTTATGGGATATTGTTAGAAGATGGTGGGCTGCTCTGCTTAATAGCTAAAATCGTTCTAACATGTGATCTTAATGTGAAACATAGTTTATAATCCCTTCAGCCAGATAGCTTGGAAATGATGTGATCCCAGTGGAATTTCCAAAAAAAGCTGGAACACTTGCATTGTTCCAAAATTTGTATACAGAGTTAATTTTTTAAATTTTGTGCTATTTCAAATTTGGAGAATTCAAATTCACATAGTATTCATGCTATTATTAGCTAGGATTCTTTTGGTTGTAGATTATGGAATAACTATCTCAAAATCTCTTAAATAAATGAGGGAATGTATTGTAAGGATATCAGTGTTTCTCAGAGAAGTCTTGGTTCCCTGTACCTGGGCTTCAGGAACAGCTGGAACCAGGGGCTTGAAAGCTGTCAGGGCTTTTCCCTTCTTAGTTTTTGCTTTTGTTTCTACAGAACTGGCTACACCACTTGTCGGTTTCCTTGCAAAATGAAATAAAGGCCCCTTGTTCAAAAAGCAGAAAAAACAATTTTCCTTATTTCCATAATATTAAAAAAATGAATTTCATAAACATTTAATAATAAACTCTGTGCCACATTTCGTGCTAGGAAAGGAGGGGTGGGTGGGTGAGGTGGTTACCACAGGAAGGAGACATGGGCCATGCCCTCATGTAGCTCACAGTCCAGTGAGGGTCTGGAAGGAGCTGTCTTTGAATTTCAAGTCACAGACAGAGCGATGAAAATGTTTGTGGGCTCTGCTGTCTTCAGCATTGGGAGTTGCCCATCCCACTTTGTTTTAAACTTCCCAGGTCAACCATAGTATAAGGACATAGTGAATAGATGGAATTCATTCCTCCTCTCAAGGATCTTACTTATCCAAAAAGGCTGACAGGTCAATCTCTGCATTCCTTTGCAAGAAATACATGCATTTACCTATCACAGAAAAAGAAAGAATACTGCTCGAAAAGACCAGGGAGTAAAACTGCCCAGGGATGTCCACGTGTGAGTGCTTAGTTGTTCAATCATGTCTGACTCTTTGCGATGCTATGGATTGTAGCCCACCAGGCTCCTCTGTCCATGGCATTTTTTAGGCAAAAATACTGGAGTGCGTTGCCATTTCCTCCTCCAGGGGATCTTCCCAATCCAGGGATGGAACCTGAGTCTCCTGTGGCTGCTGCCTTGGCGGGTGAATTCTTTACCACTGAGCCACCTGGGAAGCCAAAGATGTCCATAGCCTTTCTTTAAACCTCTCATGGTTTTTTTATTTGCTATTTAATTCTGCTCTCTTCTGGGCACAGAGATACTTGCAGGGCAGGTAGGACCCTCGTTTAGTGTGGGCTCTGTGACTCAGTGTGTGAGATATATGTATTCCTGCAACCCTCCCGGTGTGGGAAGGAGGGAGCAGGGGTCACTGACACGGGGCAGAAGAGGGGACAGCCCAGAGTCTCTTCAGGGAAGGTGGAGAGGTGACAGGAGGCTCTGAATCTCTCTGTACAATCCACTGTCCATCAGACTCCATTACTGTCTAAGTTTCTTAGAACTGCAGTAACAGGTAGCACATCTGTGTGGCTTAGATAACAGAATATATGTCTCGCAGTTCTGGTGGTGTCTGCAGGGCTGGTTCCTTTTTGTGAGAGTGAAGCTGTTCTGTGCCCCTCCCCTAGCTCCTGGTGGCCTTAGCTAATCTTTGACTTGAAGAAGGTGATCTCCTTTTACCTTCACATCATCCCCTTTCCGTACGTGTCTGTCTCTGTGTTCAAATTTCTTTTTTATAAGGACACCAGGCATGTTGGATTAAGTCCTACCTCATTCCAGTGTGATCTCATCTTAATTTAACTAATTACATCTGCAACAGCCTTATTTCCAAATAAGGTCACATTCTGAGGCGCTGGAAGTTAGGACCTCAACATAGAAAACTTGGAGGGGGGAACGGAGTTCAACTCAGACCACTTGCCAAACAGAAACTCAAAGATCCAATTAAGAATTTCAAAACGGCAACTGCCCAGCGTTAATCCCCAGGCATGGGCTTGCCTCAGGATCTCAGGGCTCTGGGGGCTCCACAGAGTGTTCACCCTGTTCGCCTAGCATGGCTCACGTGGCTGAAAACGTGATTCTTTAGATGTAACTCCTTGGAGAGATATGACGGTCTTCTCTGACTCCTGGGTACACATGTTATGGGATTTTATCTTTGAACCTGGGGTTGGTACCAGGGCCCCCAGCAGAAACCCTTAGGCACTGAGTCTGTGTTCCAAAGACAGTTGTCAACAAGCAGTCAGCTGGCTACTCACCCTGCTCCCCTCCCTGACCAGAGCTTACTAGCAGCTGGCAAAACTGTTTCCGCTTTTATCCCCAGTACCCGCATCTGCCCACCCCACAGACTTCATAAGCCGAGGGCTGGAGAGGGAGAGAGGGGCAGGATGTCTGGGGCAGGGTCCTTGTCTTTGGGTGAATTGCCGTGGGATCCTGGCTGGTCCCTCCTTGCAACACAGAGGACATCAGTAACTGGTCTGGGTCAGCAACAGAAGGAGCCAAAACCTGGAGTCATCAGCCTACAAGCATGGGCAGTTAACTCTATTCTGCTCTTTCCCCCACGCCAGACCAGGGAAGTGAGGGGAGGAGATACCCCAGTGCCAGAGGAGACTCCCCCTGCAGGGTGCCAGAGTGAAGGAAGAATGAAGAAGGAACCCATCTCTGCTCCTGGCTGACGCAGAGCTCCCTTGCACACCGAGGGAGCAGCTGAGCTGATAATGCAAGGACAGCTCTAGTAGCAGCTCTGGAACAAGAGGTGTCATTTGGAGGGACACTGAGTGTATGATGCCTGGCATGAGGGTGGACCTGTGGTGACCAGGTACCCCGTGGGATAAGAAGAGGACCTGGAATAAAAACAAGCAGAATTTAGGGTAAATCAACAGGAGGGCTCACTTGTTAGCTCATTGGTCAGGAGTTTGTGTAGACCATGCTGTAGAGTCCACTAAAGGATACAGAAATGGGAGGATATCTTTATCATTGTGTAGAGCTTCTCTGGAGGCTCAGATAGTAAAGAATCTACTTGTACTGCAGGAGACCCCGGTTCCATCCCTGATTTTGTAAGATGCCCTGTAGAAGGGAATTTCTGCATAAGCTTAGTATTCTAGTTCCTTCCAAGAGGTATTGTCAGTGAGTCTTCTGACATATCCTCTCCTTTATATATGACAATACACAGTTCTCTAAGATGGGGATGCTCTGTCTGACATTTTTTCTACCTAAGTTTACTGAATATTACAAAAGCAGTTGCTAGATCCTGTTCATTTAACCTCTGTAATATCTCTTATGAAAGTGAAAGTGTTAGTTGCTCTGGCGTGTCCGACTCTGCAACCCCATGGACTGTAGCCCGCCAGGCTCCTTTGTCCCTGGAATTCTCTGAGGAAGAATACTGGAGTGAGTAGCCGTTCCCTTCTCCAAGGAATCTTCCCAACCCAGGTATCAAACCTTGGTCTCTGACATTGCAGGCAGATTCTTTGCCATCTGAGCTACCCAATTCTTTACCATCTGGCAAGCCCCAAATCCTTAATAGCTGTTGTTTTTTATCAGATACTTCAAGAAGCTCCCCTTGCTTCTGGTCTCTCCCCACAATTCTGAATCCTTCAATGGAAATGACTTTGCTAGAAAGAAAGCATCTGTTGAATTAATTTACATTAATCCTTGAATGACTGACAGGCCCTTGATAATCCTGAAAGTTATTTGCATTTTAAAGGGTTCAGATCAGATCAGATCAGTCACTCAGTCGTGTCCGACTCTTTGCGACCCCACGAATCGCAGCACACCAGGCCTCCCTGTCCGTCACCAACTCCCGGAGTTCACCCAGACTCAACGTCCATCGAGTCAGTGATGCCATCCAGCCATCTCATCCTCTGTCGTCCCCTTCTCCTCCTGCCCCCAGTCCCTCCCAGCATCAGAGTCTTTTCCAATGAGTCAACTCTTCGCATGAGGTGGCCAAAGTACTGGAGTTTCAGCTTTAGCATCATTCCTTCCAAAGAAATCCCAGGGCTGATGTTAACCCATTACTTTTGAAATAGTAGTTTTTCCAAACTGCTTAATAAGTACACATGTAAGATGTCAGATCTAAGGTGGAAATAGTTTGGTGCAGAGTGGAAACATGTCGCCAGGCTGACCCTGCCTGTCATTACTCAGTTAGGCCCCTGTGCTTTGGAGCCAGACTGCTTGGGCTCCTGCTAACTCGGTGATTTGGGCTATAGTTAATCTATGAAAGAGGTGAATGATATAGTATGTCCTTATTTTGTTGTTGTAAGGATTAAGTATGATAATTCCACTTATTTATTTATCTGGCACAAATTTAGAGTTCAATAGATGTTAGTGCTCAGATGCTGAAGCTGAAGTTCCAGTACTTTGACTATCTGATGGAAAGAGCCAACTCATTCCCTGAGGCTGGGAAAGATTGGGGGCAAAAGGAGAAGGGGGCAACAGAGGATGAGATGGGTGGATGGCATCACTGACTCAGTGGACATGAGTTTGAGCAAAGTCTAGGAGACAATGGAGGACAGGGAAGCCTCGAATTGCTGCAGTCCATGGGGTGGCAAAGAGTTAGACACACTTAGTGACTGAACAATGACAACAACAGATGTTAGCTATTGTCATGTACCTGCTTTTCCATACTTAGTCATTATCATGTACCTGCTTTTCCATACTTAGTCCCTTGCTCTACTTTGAAAGATGTTGCTTCTGTGTTTGTTTACTTTTTCCTTGTGGTTGGTGGCATGATGAAGGGAGTTAATCAGTGGTTGCGTGTGTTTGCGCCTAGATGTCCATTTAAAAAATGTTTAAATCAGTTTGTTTCTCCTCTTGTTGCAGAGTTCTGTCTTGTAGGGCATTTGCTCTTCTTTGTTCTTTTTCAGTACACTCTTCACTGTTCTTGGCTCATTACTCATTGATACAACTTTTAGACTCAATTTGTGAAATTTCATACAAAAAGTTATGATTTTAGTTGGAATAACATTATATCTATATATAAATTTGCAAGAAAACTGACACTTTTACAAAACTGAGCCCTCTAACCCTAAGCGTTCATTAAGTCACTGTTTACTATATTTAGTGAAATTTTTATGGTTTCCTTCATAAAATGATTTTCATATCTTGTGTTGGATTGATTCCTAAATATTTTATGTTTTTGATGGTGTGGTAAACGATATGTTTTAAAATTTCATTTAAACTCTTTCTTGCTAGTGTTTGGAAATATAATTAACCTTTAAATATTGATTTTGTATGCAAAAGTCTTGTTAACATTAATTCTAATGGCTGTCTTTAACTTCTTTTGGGCTTTCTGTTTGGGAATCATACCACATTTGGATAGACATTTTTATTTCTGACTCTCAGTTTTTTATCTATTTTTTTCTTTTCTTGCCTTACAGCTCTGGCTATGATTTCTATAGTCAGTCAAAGAAGTGAGAATTACATTCTTGTTTTGTTCCTGATTTTAAAGGAAAAGAGGTCTCCTATAGATTTTTTAATTGAGAATCAGAGGAATTATCTTCTATTACTTGCTTACCTACTTATTTGTATTATTATGAGTGGGTATTAAAGCCTATTTAATACTTTTTTATACATTGAAATATTTAATATCAATATTGAAATATTGATCATTATATATTTTCTACATTGTTGGATTCAATTTGTTAATATATTAATTTTTCAATAATATCCTTGTTAAATTTTAAAATTAAACTCAGCCAGACCTTGTGGAATGATCTGGGAAGTATTCTCTTTTTTACTTCTCTCTGGAATGTTTTACATAAGACTGCAATTCTTTGTTCCATGAATATTTGTTAGTTTATTTTGTAAATCATCTGGGCCTTGTTTCATGGGTTGTGTTTTGTGAGTGTATATATTAGTGTGAGATATTTAAAATTCAGATTCCCTTTATCAGCTTTTGGACAATTAGAGTTTATTTTTTTCTTAAGTCAATTTTGGCAAGTTATGTTTTTCTAGGAATTTGTCAGTTTTCTCTGTTATCAAAGTTACTGACATGAAGGTATTCATTTGAATTTATGCTGCATTTTTTTCTTTCCTAGTGTTTACTTATGCCAAATCCCTCCATTTTTGGGGAAACAGTCTTAACAGAGTTTGTTGGGCTTTTTAAAGAACTAACTATTGACTTTGATATTTTATGGATTTCTGTTTATAATCTTAATTGTTTTCTTCCTCTTCCTTTCTTGAGATTTATTCTATCATTATTTTCTCTTAGTTTTTAAACTGAATGGTTAACTGTTTAATATTCAGCCTTTTTTCTTTTCTTTTAAAGGCATTTTGGCCCAGAAATTTTCCTATTAACACAGAATTATCTCCATCTTACATCCTATATGTCCCACATGATATATTAGGTGCTTTTTAATCATATAATTCTCTCTCTCTCTCTCTCTCTATATATATATGTATATATATATATATATGTTCTAATTTTGTCTTGGACTCCTCAGTTAGTTAGATACACATTTCTTAATTCCCAAACCTATGAGTGTTTCTAGTTATCTTTTTATTGAATTTGTAACTTTATTGCATTGTGATCTGAGCAGATCAGAGAATGTGATCTGTATGACAACAATACTGAGAAGTATATTGTGGTTTATTTTATGGCCAAGTATGTGTCAATTTTCATAAATGTTCCTTGTACATGAACTTAGAAATAATGTGTATTCTCCAGTCCTTGGATTTAGTGTTCTGTATTCATCTGTCCGATCAAATCTCTCATGGCATGTCCTATTGAAGGCAATTTGGCATTATGTAGCAAAATTACAAATGCATTTTCTCATTATTTCAGTATTTTCAGTTACAGATATAAGATAAATACTGATATGCTTTTTCAAGTGTGAGTTACAAATTCTTTAATATGCAAAGATACAATTGGTTTATCATAGCTTCTACTATAGCAAAAACAACTAAAATGTCCATTAATAGGAGACTATTTGTATAAACTGGATTTCCGCTTTACAACTGGTTGCTATGTAGGTGTAAAAAGAATCAGCAGGAGAATTCCAATCAACAAAGGTAGAAGGGATAAGGGGAATAGAACATATACATTAGAACATCACAGTAATGCTTGTTGTAGACAAGATACAGATTAATGCTAACATTAGTGAATGAAACTTTAAGGAGAAACAGGCTCTTTTTTAGCCTCAAATGATCTCTCTTAAAATATTATCTATTTGGTGCTCACAAATCAAGAAATGAGCATAACGTAGGTAAAGAAATTATGAAATTGCAATCAGACATAAATGGAGACTTGAGCAAATGAAAAGATACGAAGTTTCAAAGATGTCAGTTAATTCGTAAGTAGGATTGCTATGTCTTGTTGGTAAGTTGACCCCTTTATTATTAATACTGTACACCGTTCGTTTCTGTCCCTGCTAGTTATCTCTATTCTTGGCATCTGCTTTTACCTGATGGTAATATGAAAAGGACTTTTAGACCTGATTCGAACTGACGACTCTTTGGAATAGTCCCTGATGCTGGGAAAGATTGAGGGCAGAGGAGAAGAGGGTGTCAAAGGATGAGATGGCTGCACGGCATCACCAATGCAACGAACATGAACTTGGGCAAACTTCAGGAGATGGTGAGGGACAGGGAAGCCTGGCATGCTGCAGTCCATGGGATCTCAAAGAGTCGAACCAACTGAGTGACTGAACAACAACAGTATGAAAAGGGCTTCCCTGGTGGCTCAGGTGGTAAAGAATCGGCCTGCAGTGCAGGAGCCCTGGGTTCGATCCCTGAGTTGTAAAGATCCCCTGGAGAAGGGAATGGCTACCTACTCCAGTATTCTTGCCTGGAGAATTCCACGGACAGAGGAGTCTGGTGGGCTACAGTCCATGGGATCACAAAGAGTATTATACACTGTTCATTTCTGAACCTGGTAGTCATCTCTACTCTGACATCTGCTTTTACCTGTTGGTAATATAGCCACTCCTGATTTCTTTTGACTAAGATTTGCATGGATATCTTTGTCTATCCTTTAGCTTTTTACTTACCTATATGAATATATGGAGAAGGAAATGGCACTCCAATCCAGTACTCTTACCTGGAAAATCCCATGGACGGAGGAGCCTGGTAGGCTGCAGTCCATGGGGTCGCTAGAGTCAGACACAACTCAACGACTTCACTTTCACTCTTCACTTTCATGCATTGGAGAAGGAAATGGCAACCCACTCCAGTGTTCTTGCCTGGAGAATCCCAGGGATAGGGAAGCCTGGTGGGCTGTTGTCTATGGGGTCGCACAGAGTTGGACACGACTGAAGCGACTTAGCAGCAGCAGCAGCAGCATATCAATATATGTGAGTTGAGTTTATTGTCGATAGCACCTAGTTGGATTATTTTTTTTTCCAGACACTCTGCTGATTTTTGTTTGTTGGTTGATTTTGTCTGTCGTGTTTAGATGATTTACACTTAATGTGATTATATGTTAAGATTTATGTCTGACATTTTATGTTTTTGCTTTCTGCTTGTGCCTCTATATTTCATTTCTGTTTTCTTTTTTTCTCACTTTCTTGAGGGTTAAATTTATTTTTAGAATTTTATTTTGATTTACTTATGGTGTGTTTGAGTATATCTCTTTTGAGTAAAATTTTTAGTGGTTTCTTACAGCATTAAAATATAAGTAAATAACTTATCCGGCAGCTTAGTAATTTAAATGAAGTATAGACATCTTATTTCTTTTTAAATCTCTTTGAAAGTGAAAGTGAAAGTCACTCAGTCATGTCTGACTCTGTGACAGCATGGACTATACAGCTCATGGAATTCTCCAGGCCAGAATACAGGAATGGGTAGCCTTTTCCTTCTCCAGGGGATCTTCCCAATGCAGGGATCAAACCCAGGTCTCCCATATTGCAGGCAGATTCTTTACTGTCTGAGCCACAAGGGAAGCCCAAGAATAATGAAGTGGGTAGCCTATCCCTTCTCCAGGGGATCTTCCCCACCCAGGGATCAAACCAGGGTCTCCTGCATTGCAGGTAGATTCTTTACCAACTGAGCTATGAGGAAAGCTTACCTCTCCTCATTTAAAATTGCCTTAATTATTTCCTCTATATACAATACTTTGAGAACCACATCAGACAATGTTTAGAAAACTTTGAGAAGGAAAAAGAGAAGGAAAGTCTGTTGTACTCACCAATATTTTTGCTGTTTCAGTTGTTCTTTCTTCCTTCTTTCCTGGTATTCTAAGAATTCTTTTTTGAAATCTTTTTTTTTTTTTCCTGTTTGAAGAAATTCTCTTAACCATTCTTTTAGGATTGATCTGTTGGTAACAAACTCTCTTAGTTTTCCCTCATCTGAGAATTTTTTTTTCCTTTTTGTTTTTGAAAGAGAAATTTGCTGGGTGTTGGAGAAAGCTCTTAAGAGTCCCTTGGACCACAAGGAGATCCCACCAGTCCATTCTGAAGGAGATCAGCCCTGGGATTTCTTTGGAAGGAATGATGCTAAAGCTGAAACTCCAGTATTTTGGCCACCTCATGTGAAGAGTTGACTCATTGGAAAAGACTCTGGTGCTGGGAGGGATTGGGGGCAGGAGGAAAGGGGACGACAGAGGATGAGATGGCTGGATGGCATCACCGACTTGATGGACGTGAGTTTGAGTGAACTTCGGGAGTTGGTGATGGACAGGGAGGCCTGGTGTGCTGCGATTCATGGGGTCGCAAAGAGTCGGACACGACTGAGTGACTGAACTGAACTGAACTGAAAAAAAAGTTCTTTTTTTTTCCAGTGCTTGAAAAATGTTTTTTACTTTCTTCTGGCCTTCATGGTTTCTGAGAAGTCCACTGTCATTTAAATGATTTCTCCATGTAGATGAAGTGTTACTTTTTTCTCGTTGTTTTTGAAACATTTGCCTTGTCTAGAGCATGTCTTGGTGTGAATTGCTGTGGGTTTACTCTTTCGTTGTTGTTCGGTTGCTCAGGCACGTCCTACTCTTTGCGACCCCATGGACTGCAGTGCACCAGGCTTCCCTGTCCTTCACCATCTCCCTGAGTGTGCTCAAACTCATGTCCATTGAGTCTCTCAAAATCTGGAATCTGGATGTTTATGTCTTTTGCCAAATTTGGGAAATTTCAGCATTACTTCTTTGAGTATTTTTTACCATTTTTTTTTTCATTCCTTCTGGCATTCTGAAAATACAAGTATTGGATCTTTTGTTTTTGTCCATATGCCCCTGAGGCTGTTAGTTTTTTTAGTCTGGTTTTTCTATGTTTGTTCAGATTGGGTAATTTCTACTGCTCTGTCTTTAAGTTCACTGATTTCTTTTTGTCATTCTGCTGTGGACTTCCCAGGTGGTGTTAGTGGCAAAGAACCTGCCTGCCAATGCAGGAGACGTAAGAGATGCAGGTTCCATGCCTGGATCAGGAAGATCCCCTGGAGGAGGACATGGCGACCCACTCCAGTATTCTTGCCTGGAGAATCCCATGGACAGAGGAGCCTGGCGGGGTTCAGTCCATAGGGTCTCAAAGAGTCAGACATGAATGAAGCAACTTAGCATGCAGTTGAACTCATCCATTGAGCATTGAGTTTTTATTTTGGCTATCATATTTTTCAGTTTTAAAATATCCATTTGATTCTACTTTTTGCTTTATTTCTTGGTGAGACTACTTTTTTTATTTGTTACAAGAGTGCTCATCATTACTTGTTGAAGTATTTTCATGATGGCTACTTTAAAATATTTTTCCGATAATTGCAACATCTGTGTCATCTTGGTTTTGGCAACTGTTGATCGTCTGTAGTTACTCAAGTTGAGATTTTTCTGATTGTTGGTATGCTGAATGATTTTTGATTGTATCTGGACATTTTTGGTTTTATGTTAAGAGGCTCTCCATTTTATTTAAGTCTATTTTAGAAAGCTTTGCCTGATATCACACTACAAAAGGAGTGAGGGTCTTACTTCATTACTGCCAGATGGTTGTGGAAGTCCTGATTCCTACAATGTGTGGACACAGTGGAGTGGGGTTTGGAAGATGGAAAAGGGGCAGCTTGCTTCTCCTTGGGTAGCAGTCGAAATTCAGATTACCCACTAGACCTCTGTGGATACCACCCTGGTTGGGAGGAGAGGAGGGGTCCTTGTTTCTGCTCCCCATGTGCCCTCCCACACACACATACAGGTGAGGATGGTGATGAAAGTCTTGACTTTCCACTAGGCTAAATGGGAAGGGATACCTTCTTACTTTTTCTCTGGAGTGGAAGTTCAAGATTCCCACATGACCTTCAATGACTCCTTGGGGAAGGACCTTGTTCCAGCCAGGCATGGATGAAAATCCCTCTTGGTCTTCTTCGGATACCACACTTGCAGTGGGTGATATGCTGGTGGGTGGACTGGGGCTTCCCATTATAGCCAGGTAAAGTGGAACATCTAAGCTTCCCACTCAGCGTTTGCTGACTGGGGTGAGAGTGTGATCATGTTTTTTTTTCCCCCATTGTATTTCTCTAGGGTAGGGAAGTTATTGTCTGAACATTTCTGTCTTGCTGGTTGTTTTCCTATTCTTTTCTTCAGAGAGCGTTGACTTTGGGCGCTTTATCTTTTGTCTGTTTCCACTGATGTTTATGGGTTTTTGGCTTCTCTAGCACCCAGTCTTGGATTTATGTGGCAAAAAAGAACACCAGGGAACTCACTACTGTGGTGGTCCTTGGGTTTCAAGGTCTCTCTAGCCAGTCTGAATTCTTCTGTCTTTCACAGTTCTTTTTCTTGTTTTATATATAATGCTCAGGATTTTTTAGCAGGAGGCATAGGAGAAACATTTTAGTAGAACTAAAGATTTTTAACAAGAGCAATAGGAAAAAGTGCTTCTACTCCGTGTTGGACTGAAAGTAGAACTTCTCCCTTCCAGTTTCTGTATCTTTTTTTTTTTTTTCCTGTTAATACTTTTGTTATAGCATGACACCATGGTAATGTTGGACAGGGAGGCCTGGCGTGCTGTGATTCATGGGGTCGCAAAGAGCTGGACACGACTGAGCGACTGAACTGAACTGAACTGAACTGATGGTAATGATGGGTTTCCCAGGTGGCTCAGTGGTAAAGAATCCACCTGCCAATGCAGGAGATACAAGAAAGGGAGATTCCATCCCTGGATTGGTAAGATCCCCTGGAGAAGGAAACAGCAACCCACTCCAGTATTCTTGCTTAGAAAGTCCCATGGACAGAGGAGCCTGTAGGACTACAGTCCATGGGGTCGCAAAGAGTTGGACAGGACTGAGTGACTGAGCACATGCGAGTGGTACCGATGGGGGGATCCCTGAGGTATTTTTGGCTTCAGAGGGATAGTGTCTAGTGTTTATCCATTGAGCGTTTATCAAGAAGTGACATCTTTTCCTTTTTTATTGGTGCTGTTTTTAAGTCAAGAATCATTGCTTGAATTTTTGTCAAAATTTTTTTCTTTCAGTTCAGTTCAGTCACTCAGTCGTGTCTGACTCTTCACGATCCCATGAATTGCAGCATGCCAGGTCTCCCTGTCCATCACCAACTCCCAGAGTTTACTTAAACTCATGCCATCCAGACATCTCATCCTCTGTTGTCCCCTTCTCCTCCTGCCCCCAATCCCTCCCAGCATCAGGGTTTTTTTCAATGAGTCAACTCTTTGCATGAGGTGGCCAAAGTATTGGAGTTTCAGCTTTAGGATCAGTCCTTCCAATGAACACCCAGGGCTGATGTCCTTTAGAATGGACTGGTTGGATCTCCTTGCACTCCAAGGGACTCTCAAGAGTCTTCAACACCACAGTTCAAAAGCATCAATTCTTTGGCACTCAGCTTTCTTCACAGTCCAACTCTCACATCCATACATGACCACTGGAAAAACCATAGCCTTGACTAGATGGACCTTTGTTGGCCCGTCTCTGCTTGTGGCTCAGATCATGAGCTCCTTATTGCCAAATTCAGACTTAAATTGAAGAAAGTAGGGAAAACCACTAGACCATTCAGTTATGACCTAAATCAAATCCCTTATGATTATACAGTGGAAGTGAGAAATAGATTTAAGGGCCTAGATCTGATAGATAGAGTGCCTGATGAACTATGGAATGAGGTTCATGACATTGTACAGGAGACAGGGATCAAGACCATCACCATGGAAAAGAAATGCAAAAAAGCAAAATGGTTGTCTGAGGAGGCCTTACAAATAGCTGTGACAAGAAGAGAAGCGAAAAGCAAAGGAGAAAAGGAAAGATATAAGCATCTGAATGCAGAGTTCCAAAGAATAGCAAGGAGAGATAAGAAAGCCTTCTTCAGTGATCAATGCAAAAAAATAGAAGAAAACAATAGAATGGGAAAGACTAGAGATCTCTTCAAGAAAATTAAAGATACCAAGGGAACCTTTAATGCAAAGATGGGCTCAATAAAGGACAGAAATGTTATGGACCTAACAGAAGCAAAAGATATTAAGAAGAGGTGGCAAGAATACACAGAAGAACTGTACAAAAAAGATCTTCACGACTCCGATCATCATGATGGTGTGATCACTGACCTAGAGCCAGACATCCTGGAATGTGAAGTCAAGCGGGCCTTAGAAAGCATCACTACGAACAAAGCTAGTAGAGGTGATGGAATTCCAGTGGAGCTATTTCAAATCCTGGAAGATGATGCTGTGAAAGTGCTGCACGCACTATACCAGCAAATATGAAAAACTCAGCAGCAGGATGCATTCATTCCCATTTGACAGATGAGACAGCTGAGACGCAAAGAATTGGAGTGACATGCACCACATCACCTAGCCAGGATGTATTCGAGCCAGGATTCTACCCCAGGTCTGCCTGGCTTCAGAGGCTACAGTCTTTACAACTCAGTGCCTGTGACACAGAAAGGACAGTTGCCAGGTGCCTATGTTGACACAGTTCAGCAGTTTATAGAGTGCAAGCCGGTGACATTGTGTGATATTATAGGCTATGGTTATTTTCTGTCTCGCATCTGCTCAAGTTCAACATATGGCTTTCGTCATGCTGCTCCTGTAGAGCTTGCTTTAATTTATCTGCTCAGGAAGTCTCAATTTTCACACAAGGTTTGGTTTCCAGTAGAAACCTATTCTGATATCATTTTCTGGCTCATCTGATGAAGGCCTGTCAGAGTCCAGTGGTTTTCCACAGGTCATCTAGCGCAAGTGAGTCAGAAGCTGTGGCTGCTGAATCATAAATTCAGAGTCCACCCGGCTCCTGATTCTTTACCATGGCCACCAGGCCATCCTCCTTGCTGAGCATGACAAAATGCTGACTACTGAATGGGAAACATATTTCAGAGAGGCTAACACTGGGGTGAAAAATAGATTTGGGACTTTCTGAAGAGGAGATCTTACTTAAAGGCCTGAACATTCTATTGGTCTCTGAGGCAATAAGACAATGTTTTAGGTGGTGCTTCTCCACAGGGGGGGCCAGGGCATGCTGAGTTGCTACAAATGGATTACAGGTGGGTTTTTGGTATAGCTCCACTTAATTTTGGGGGCAGCCATGCAGGTCCTGGGATTCTCCAGAGCTGTGGCTTAGTTACCTCCAGCTGTGAGCAGTCCCATCTATTTATCCCCAGGGTGCCATGCAAAAAATATTTTCTGTGTGTACCAAAAAGAGAAAAAGGTTGGGAAGCACTGTTATAGGTGATGTCTGCAGACTCAGGTACCATATTGGGAAGCTGATTAGCACCAGTTGCCTGACACTGCGCGATGTGTTCAGTTGCTCACCTGTGTCTGACTCTTTGCGACCCCACAGACTATAGCCTGCTAGGCCCTCTTGTCCATGGAATTTTCCAGGCAGGAATACTGGAGTCGGGTGCCATTTTCCTCCTCTAAGGGATCTTCCCAATGCAGGGATCGAACCTGCGTCTCTTGCATCTCTTGTACTAGCAGGCAGATGCTTTACCACTAGCACCCACCTATGCTAAACTCCAATTAGGACTAGAGGGCTTTCTTAAGAATTTGGGTCCTCTGACCAAGAAGATGACGAGTGGTGGAAAGTGGGATGGGTCTCTGAGAAGGCATGAGGGGTGTGTGGATGACATTAACATGTCTTTGTTCATCAGATCATGGAATTATGGGGTGAAGGGGGACATTATCTGAGGCTGAGAAAGGTAAGTTGGCAAAAAGTTAAGGAATCCAGTTCATTCAATGGTATTAAAAATTAAAAAATGAAAATACCTTCAAACTGAGAAGATAAAGTCCCAAAGGTTTGCTATAAGGTCACAGTCAGCTTTTCTTTTGTGTTTCTTAAGGACACTTGGGTGCTTAGAGGACATCCCTACCCTTTGAGGTTGCTGTCAGGTGGATTGCAAGATCCATTTAAGAGTCTTTGGCTCAGTCGTCAAGGATGCAGTATGTGGCCTCTTGGGGCATCTCTGCTGTCTTCAGGTCTTCTGTGTGTCCTGTTTTCCCTTTTGAGCGCCACCAAGGCCCCTTGCTTCACTAGCCAGCCTCAGGTCCCTGGAGCCAGTGCCACTGTAGTGATCTACCCAAGAAGCTGAGAGCAGAGGAGGGTTCAGAAATTGGCTTTTTGAGAAGCCAGTGGAGAAACAGGTTTATTGCCTATTTGGTATATTTGTTGGAACTTTCTGACTCACATATTGGGCTCCAGAATCACTGCAGATGGTGACTGCAGCCATGAAGTTAAAAGATACTTGATCCTTGGAAGAAAAACTCTGACCAACCTAGATAGCATATTAAAAAGCAGAGACGTTACTTTACCAACATAGGTCCATCTAGTCAAAGCTATGGTTTTTCCAGTAGTCATATATGGATGTGAGAGTTGGACTATAAAGAAAGCTGAGCACCAAAGAATTGATACTTTTGAACTGTGGTGTTGGAGAAGACTCTTGAGAGTCCCTTGGACTGCAAGGAGATCCAGCCAGTCCATCCCAGGCAATCAGTCCTGAATATTCACTGGAAGGACTGATGCTGAAGCTGAAACTCCAATACTTTGGCTACCTGATGCCAAAGAACTGACTCATTAGAAAAGATCCTGATGTTGGGAAAGATTGAAGGCAGGAGGAGAATGGGATGACAGAGGATGAGATGGTTGCATGGCATCACTGACTTGATGGACATGAGTTTGAGTAAGCTCCAGGAGTTGGTAATGGACAGGGAAGCCTGGCATGCTGCAGTCCATGGGGTCACAAAGAGTTGGACACGACTGAGTGACTGAAATGACTGACTGCCTGGGAGTAGGTAGAGAGATTTACTCTAATTATAAGAGAACACGTGAGCTGGAGAGGGGCCTGCATGGGAGAAGAGCAGGAGGCTGCAGAGGCTTTGGGGATGACTGGCCATGTGCGTCCAACTTGGGCTGGAAGCAGAGCGACACTGTCAGGGGGTCATGACAATCTCCAGGTGTTCTCAGTTTTTATGGTTGCTGATCCGACAGCTATTGTATTACTATTATTATCACTTGTTGTTGTTTAGTGGCTGAGTCATGTCCGACTCTTTTGCAACCCCCATGCTCCTCTGTCCGTGGGATTATCTCGGCAGGAATATTGGAGTCAGTTGCCATTTCCTTCTCAAGGGGATCTTCCCAACCGAGGAATCCAAACCGCATCTGCCGCATTGGCAGGCAGATTCTTTACCACTGAGCCACCTGGGAAGTCCTTATTCTCTTTATATTAGTACTACTTGCTTATGGCCAATGGTAAGTGAAACCTTATGCAGAATACTTCACAGGCCCTGTCTTATTTAATCTTCACACCAAGCCTGCAGCTCTGGTCTCATTGCCCAGATGAAGGAATTGAGAGTGGAAAGAGTGAACGTGAGACACGCAGCTCTTAATGGTAGAGGGAGGACCCAAACCCTGCCCACCTTCAAAGTTCATGCACTTAACACCTCGCTGTGCTTGCTTCTTGGTTAGGCAACATTTCCAGGTCAGAAGCTGATGGAGTCATGGATATTCCGACAGAAGGGGTGAAGACAACAGGGAACCAGGATACGTGGGGTAAGAGGGATCTTGGGATAGTGAGGAAGTGGTGAGGGAGCTCTCAGCTGGGCCTGGGGCTTTGGGAGACCTCAGTGTGTGGGTTGAAGCCAGGAGAATGGAGGAGGGGTGTCAAGTGTGGGAAGAGCACTGGGTCAGAGAGAACTTGAAAAATATGAGCAGGTTAGGTCTGGGCAGAAGAGGAGGAGTCCAGGGAGGGGGGCAGGGCTGGGAAAGAGCAGCCAGATGGGTGGGAGGAAAGAGCAAGGAGAGTGGGTAGAATGTGTATGGGACATAGAGATGGGAAGAGCGTGGGGCAGCTTAGCGCTCAGAGCTTGTACCTTCTGTTCAGTTAGGCAGACTGGCCCTCTAGGCCGGAGCTGGTTTGAACAAATGCCAAGGACAGGCTGCACATGAGAATCCTGCTCTAGGGCCAGGAGCAGAGAGCAAACTGGATCCCAGAGCCAACTTCCCCTGCTCCCCACAGACAGGTGAAGTCTGTCCAGCTTGTCCGAGTGTAGTTCCTATCCTTTGTTCACACTCGGAATCCTTTAGCTGAGTCTCTGCAGAGCACTAGAGTGATGCAGGTCAACACACTGCAAAGCACCGATCCAGGGCTAATACTGTTGTTTAGCGCCGCTCATGGACTTCCCTAGTGGCTCAGATGGTAAAGAGTCTGCCTGTAATGCTGGAGACCTGGGTTCAATCCCTAGATTGGGAAGATTCCCTGGAGAAGAGAATGGCTATCCATTTCAGTATTCTTGCCTGGAGAATCCCATGGACAGAGGAGCCTGGCAGGCTATGGTCCTTGGGATCCCAAAGAGTTGAAATGGCTGAGCGACTAACATTTTGCTTTCACTTCACTTTTTCAATGCTGCACGTACCCCTTTGTGTCTGCTTCTGCTCCTGCTTGTATCAACCCCTTTGGGGTCAAGGTCAGTTGAACCATTTACCTCTATTCCTGTAGTTTTTAAAGCCCCAGAGGCCATGGGTTTGGTTAACAGAATGCTTTGATGAGTGTGAGCTCCTTCTGCCGTTTTTGACACCTTCAAGATAGATGTTGTGCAGGAAAACACTCATTTTATTTTGGAGTACATACTCTGGTATGGTATTGTTATGAGAGGTATATTGGAAACATTTTTGGAAATTTTGCCTTCTTTTAAGGTATTCTTCCAGCCCTGAGAAGAAGGGGTGAAGGGTCCCCAGTGGACATTTTCCCTGTTGCCTTCTTGGTGGTGGGGACATTCATCCTTACTCAGAAAGAAGTCACACTGCTGGCAAATGTACGGGATTCTGAGCACTTACAGAAAGGGAATCTCCCCATAGACAAATGCAGGCTTAGCGGGTTATCAGTGAGGATTAAGCAATGTTCTGTGTGGAGGTGGGAAACTGGAGGAGAGAGAAGTAGGAGGAAGAGAAGAAGGAGAAAGTGAGAGGCGGAACAAAGAGATGGACATTTCATTTCAACAGCCAAGGATTTGCAAGCTGGAAACTGTGACCCCAAAGTGCACATCAGGACTGTTGGCTCGCAGGAGAGGCGTGCCAGGACCCTTTCTTCTCTTTCCCAGTCACCTCTGACATTATTTGACTCATCTTTCTGGAAATATTTCTAGCTGTACCTCTGAACCCTGAATGTTTCCCAAGCTCATTGAAATGCACAAATGAAAATTATTCATCTGGTTGGAGATTACACAAAGATGAGAATGCTGTCAGAAGTACATGGATACAGTTGCACAATCAGATCCATGCTGAGAAAAGGAAAGCTTTGCTCGTAACATCCCAGTGGGCCAAGTGCTGAAGACAGGTGAGGGAAGATGACTCACTGTTGGCTCACATCAGGGTGGAGAGACAGGTGCCCAGAGCAGATGTTTAGGAAGACTCTCATCCATCAAGGCAGGCGACCCAGAGCTGGATGCTGGCCACCCAGCTGGTCGCGTGGAATTGCAGCAGTGACTCAGAGTGCGTAAAATCAAAAGCAACAGAGAGAGAGAAGACGGAAGAGTGCCAGCTCGCTCTCGGCCCAGGACTTCGCTGGGTTGCTCAGGGTCAGGCTGTTGGAGGGTGAGTCAGAATCTTGGGACCTCTCTTCCTGTTTCTGCAAGGATCAAAGAAGTGATGATCTGTCTCACTCAAGCCACTTAACAGATTTCTCTTTACAAAAGAGGACTTGTAAATCCTTCTCCAAAGCATGAGTAAACGAATCTGTGTATTTTCCAGGAAAATCAGTGCTGAAAGGAAATACATTGATATTACTTAAGAGCACAGCTAGCTTTACCCCAGGGAGCTCAATGGTGCCCTCTGTAGTTTGCTTGGGGATACTTGAAGCATCTCTAGAAAAAACTCATTGTGCCAGAAATCCCAGTACTGCAGTTCATTCCCTTGGGCTAAGCATTACTGTCTCTAGCTACCTCTCTTAAAAATGCGATATCCTGGGGTAGAGGTGATGCCAGAATGGCTGCAGAGTACAAATGAGATCTGTTCTGTTCAGCCCTGGGCAGCATGAGGGTTCTGGATCCTTGGAGGTGAGGGAGTAGGAAGGTTATAGAAGGGGAAGAAGCACATGGAAAGGAAGAGGGAGATGCATGAACGTTGCTTTCTGGAAGTCTTCAGAGAATTAAAAGCCCCAAACTCCAAAAGTAACTCCGAATGGTACTTTATGACATGTGGAATTTAAAACAAAAAATTGTGGTCACTTTGGTCCTGGAGCTATTTCTTCTGTTTTTAGGTTTCTTATCTCATTTTGCCAATTTTGGGTACAGAGACTCATGGACTTTCAGAGTTGGTGACAGTATCCTGTTCTGGGTTAAGCGTGGAGTTGGCAACCAGAGATAAAGAATCTGGCTTCCCACTTATGTGTGTCTGTGATCATATTATTTAACCACTCTGAGCTTCTGATTTCTTATTTATGAAGTGGGGATAATGATATTGATTTCCCAGATATTTCATGAGGTTAGAATAAAAATACTACATAGTAAAAGGTTTAGCACAGTTCCTGGAAATTTTACTAAGAACCCAATAAAATGCAAGCTCTTCCATATTGTGCAGGGAGCCCTTCTTTTTCTCTGAACTCCCCTGCTCTGTCAGAGAACTAGAGTGACAGGGACAGGGAACTCATCCCTGCAGGAGGCAGCTCTCTTCATTTCTGGGCAGTTATGATTTGGGAAATTCCTTTTTGAATTGACATTCTGCTTTTCTGTACCTTTACTTGTAAATTGTAGTTTGACCACTGAATCTTTTCAGTATGCTGCTAATTCGCTTCAGTTGTGTCTGACTCTGTGCAACTCCATGGACGGCAGCTGACCAGGCTCCGCCGTCCCTGGGATTCTCCAGGCAAGAACACTGGAGCGGGTTGCCATTTCATTCTCTGATGCATGAAAGTGAAAGTGAAGTCACTCAGTCGTGTCCGACTGTTTGTGACCCCATGGACTGCAGCCTACCCCAGGCTCCTCCGTCCATGGGATTTTCCAGGCAAGAGTACTGGAGTGGGTTGCCTTCTCCGTCTTTTCAGTATACCTCTTAATAATTCCCTTAGCTTCTGCTGTGATAATTGTGAACTTTTTTAAGGGCAGTGATATGTACTTTTTTAATTAAAAATTTTTTTTTGGCTGCGCTGAGTCTTTGTTGCTGCACATAGGCTTTCTCTAGTTGTGGTGAGCGAGGGCTGCTCGTCCTTGCAGTGCTCGGGCTTCTCACTGCGGTGGTTTCTCCTGTTGTGGAGCACTAGGCGTGAGGTCTCGGTAGTTGTGGTGCACAGGCTTAGTTGCCCCACAGCATGTGAACTCTTTCCAGACCAGGAATTGAACTTTTGTCCCCTGCATTGGCAGGCAGATTCTTAACCACTGGACTACCAGCAAAGTCCTTGATGTATTCTTGAGGTTTTATCTTTTCAAGGTTAAAAAGCTCTATTTCTTAAACTTTTTTTTATTGGCGTGTAGATTTACAATGCTGTGTTAGTTTCTGGTGTAAGTGAAAGTGAAGGAAAGTGAAAGTCACTCAACTGTGTCGGACTCTTTGAGACCCCATGGACTATACAGTCCATGGAATTCTCCAGGCCAGAATACTGGAGTGGGTAGCCTGTCCCTTCTCCATGGGATCTTCCCAACCCGGGGATCAAACCCAGGTCTCCTGCATTGCAGGTGGATTCTTTACCAGCTGAGCCACAAGGGAAGGTCGGTATATAGCAAAGTGATTCAGTAATAAAAATATGTATTTTTTTCATATTCTTTTCCATTAGAGTTTATTACAAGGTATTGAATATAGTAGTTTTCTTTTCTGTACATAGGACCTTGTTGTTTATTTTATATATAGTAGTTTGCATTTGCTAATTCCAAACTCCTAACTTATCCCCCTGCCCATTTCCCCTTTGGTAACCATAAGCTAGTTTTCTGTATCTGTGAGTCTGTTGCTGTTTTGTAAATAGGTTCATCTGTATCATATTTTAGATTCCACATATAAATTATGTCATGGTATTTGTCTGTCTGTGTCTGACTTATTGTACTTCATCTAGTATAATAATCTCTAGGTCCGTCTATGCTGCTGCAAATAGCAGGATTTCGTACTTTTTATGGCTGAGTACTACTCCACTGAATATATTTACCACAACTTCTTTACCCATTTATCTGTCCATGGAAATTTAGGTTGCTTCAACATTTTGGCTATTGTAAATAGTGCTGCTACAAACATACAGGTGCAGGCATCTTTTTGAATTAGAGTTTTCTCTGTATAAGGGCTTCCCTGATAGCTCAGTTGGTAAAGAATCCACCTGCAATTCAGGAGACCCTGATTCAATTCCTGGGATGGGAAGATCCACTGGAGAAGGGATAGACTACCCACTGCAGTATTTTTGGGCTTCCTTTGTGGCTCAGCTGATTCAGAATCCACCTGCAATGCAGGAAACCTGGGTTCGATCCCCGGGTTGGGAAGATCCCCTGGAGAAGGGAAAGGCTACCCACTCCAGTGTTCTGGTCTTACTGAGTGACTTTCACTTTCTCTATATATATGCCTACTCCTGGTTTGGATTATATAGGAGTTGGATCATACATTAATAGCAACTGTACTTTTTAGTTTTTAAAAGAACCTTCATACTGTTTTCCATAGTGGCTGAATCAGTTTACATTCCCACCAACAGAGTAAGAATGTTCTCTTTTCTCCATTTCCTCTTCAGCATTTCTTATTTGAAGACTTTTTGATGATGGCCATTATGACTAGTATGAGGTGATACCTCACTGTAGTTTTGGTTTGCATTTCTGTAATTAGCAAAGTTGCGCATCTTTTCATGTGTCTATTGGTCATCTGTGTGTCTTTGGAGAAATGTCTATTTAGGTCTTCTGTCCATTTTTTTAATTGAGTTGTTTGTTTTTTTGTTATTGAGTTGTATGAGCTGTTTGCACATTTTGGAAATCAAGCCTTCGTCGGTCACATCATTTGCAGATAGTTTCTCCCAATAGGAAGATTTTCCTTTTGTTTATGGTTTCCTTTGTTGTGCAAAATCTTATAAATTTGATTAGGTCCCATTTGTTTATTTCTGTTTTTATTTCTATGGCCTTAGGAGACTGACCTAAGAAAACATTGCTTTGATTTATGTCAGAGAATGTTTTGCCTATTTTCTCTTCTAGGAGTTTTATGGGGTCATGTCTTATATTTAATCTTTAAGCCATTTCGAGTTTATTTTTGTATATGGTGTGAGGGTGTGTTCTAAACTCATTGATTCATTTGCCGCTGTCTAGCTTTCCCAATGCCACTTGCTGAAGAGACTGTCCTTTCTCTGTTGTATATTCTTGCCTCCTTTGTTGAAAATTGATTGACTGTAGATGTGTGGGTTTATTTCTGGGCTCTCTGTTCTATTCCATTGAGCTTTAAGTCTGTTTTGTGCCAGTACCATGCTGTTTTGATTACCATAGCTTTGCTGTATTGTTTGAAGTCTGGGAGGGTTATGCCTCTGGCTTTGCCTTTTTTCCCTTCAGGATTTCTTTGGCAGTTCTGGGTCTTTTATGGTTCCATACACGTTTTAGGATTGTTTTGTTCTAGTTCTGTAAAAAATGTCATGACTAATTTGATAGGCATCACATCAAATTTGTAGATTGTTTTGAGTAGTATGGCCATTTTGATGGTGTTAATTCTTCCAATCCAAGTAAAAAGCTCTAATTCTGTGAAGTCTTATTTATCTGACACATTTTGAGTCTCCAACAATCTCTTTTGCCCCCTTTGGACTTCATAGGGAATTTTTTTTTTTAAATCAATTTGTAACATACCAGTCATAGGTCTGGTATTTGCACCCCACTCCAGTACTCTTGCCTAGAAAATCCCATGGATGGAGGAGCCTGGTAGGCTGCAGTCCATGGGGTCGCTAGAGTCGGACACGACTGAGCGACTTCACTTTCACTTTTCACTTTCATGCATTGGAGAAGGAAATGGCAACCCACTCCAGTGTTTTTGCCTGGAGAATCCCAGGGACGGGAAGCCTGGTGGGCTGCCGTCTATGGGGTCACACAGAGTCGGACACGACTAAAGCGACATAGCAGCAGCAGCATACTTTACACTTTGCTGACAAAGGTCCATCTAGTCAAAGCTATGGTTTTTCCAGTAGTCATGTATGGATGTGAGAGTTGGACCATAAAGAAGGCCAAGTGTCAAAGAACTGATGCTTTTGAACTGTGATGTTGGAGAAGACTCTTGAGAGTCCCTTGAACTGCAAGGAGATCAAACCAGTCAATCCTAAAGGAAATCAGTCCTGAATATTCATTGGAAGGACTGATGCTGAGGCTGAAACTCCAATACTTTCGCCACCTGATGCAAAGAACTGACTCATTTGAAAAGACCTTGATGCTGGGCAAGATTGAAGGCAGGAGGAGAAGGGAATGACAGAGGATGAGATGGTTGGATGGCATCACTGACTCGATGGATATGAGTTTGAGCAAGCTCTAGGAGTTGGTGATGGACATCGAGGTCTGGCATGTCCTTGGGGTCGCAAAGAGTTGGACATGACTGAGTGACTGAACTGAACTGAACTGAGATAAATGTCAAAACAAATATAGCACGAGAGAAAAGTCAATTAGAAAAGCTATGTGTGTTTATTTGGGTGTGCATTTAGGTGATTAATAGAATTGCTTTTACGCTAGTAAGTGTTTGCCATTCTGTAGTAGTATAGCAGATCGTGTCTACAATACCAAGTTCAGTACCTATACATGTAGTCTGAATGGACACTACGTATAAACATTTTAGTGTGACAAATGAGTTAGCTTCTTGCTTTCTCATTAATCTAAGTAAGGTTGGATTGATACACTTAAGAATGTAAATATATATAAATTGTTTCTGTTTTGTTTCAATATTGATCATAGTAGACAAACTAGAACTAGGTTAGTGGGAACAGAGGAACTGTTTTTAAAGCAATTTCAGCAGACTACAATGTCACGAACCTCATTCCATAGTTTATCAGGCACTCTATCTATCAGATCTAGGCCCTTAAATCTATTTCTCACTTCCACTGAATAATCATAAGGGATTTGATTTAGGTCATACCTGAATGGTCTAGTGGTTTTCCCTACTTTCTTCAATTTAAGTCTGAATTTGGCAATAAGGAGTTCATGATCTGAGCCACAGTCAGCTCCTGGTCTTGTTTTTTTGCTGACTGTATAGAGTTTTTCCATCTTTGGCTGCAAAGAATATAATCAATCTGATTTTGGTGTTGACCATCTGGTGATGTCCATGTGTAGAGTCTTCTCTTGTGTTGTTGGAAGAGGGTGTTTGCTATGACCAGTGCATTTTCTTGGCAAAACTCTATTAGTCTTTGCCCTGCTTCATTCCGTATTCCAAGGCCAAATTTGCCTGTTACCCCAGGTGTTTCTTGACTTCCTACTTTTGCATTCCAGTCCCCTATAATGAAAAGGACATCTTTTTCGGGTGTTAGTTCTAAAAGGTCTTGTAGGTCTTCATAGAACCGTTCAACTTCAGCTTCTTCAGTGTTACTGGTTGGGGCATAGAATTGGAGACAGGGATCAAGACCATTCCCATGGAAAAGAAATGCAAAAAAGCAAAATGGTTGTCTGGGGAGGCCTTACAAATAGCTGTGAAAAGAAGAGAAGCGAAAAGCAAAGGAGAAAAGGAAAGATATAAGCATCTGAATGCAGAGTTCCAAAGAATAGCAAGAAGAGATAAGAAAGCCTTCCTCAGTAATCAATGCAAAGAAATAGAGGAAAACAACAGAATGGGCAAGACTAGAGATCTCTTCAAGAAAATTAGAGATACCAAGGGAACATTTCATGCAAAGATGGGCTCGATAAAGGACAGAAATGGTATGGACCTAACAGAAGCAGAAGATATCAAGAAGAGGTGGCAAGAATACACAGAAGAACTGTACAAAAAAGATCTTCACATCCCAAATAATCATGATGGTGTGATCACTGACCTAGAGCCAGACATCCTGGAATGTGAAGTCAAGTGGGCCTTAGAAAGCATCACTATGAACAAAGCTGGTGGAGGTGATGGAATTCCAGTTGAACTATTCGAAATCCTGAAAGATGATGCTGTGAAAGTGCTGCACTCAATATACTAGCAAATTTGGAAAACTCAGCAGTGGCCACAGGACTGGAAAAGGTCAGTTTTCATTCCAATCCCAAAGAAAGGCAATGCCAAAGAATGCTCAAACTACCACACAATTGCACTCATCTCACATGCTAGTGAAGTAATGCTCAAAATTCTCCAAGCCAGGCTTCAGCTATACGTGAACCGTGAACTTCCTGATGTTCAAGCTGGTTTTAGAAAAGGCAGAGGAACCAGAGATCAAATTGCCAACATCTGCTGGATCATGGAAAAAGCAAGAGAGTTCCAGAAAAACATCTATTTCTGCTTTATTGACTATGCCAAAGCTTTTGACTGTGTGGATCACAATAAAGTGTGGGAAATTCTGAAAGCGATGGGAATACCAGACCACCTGACCTGCCTCTTAAGACATCTGTATTCAGGTCAGGAAGCAACAGATAGAACTGGACATGGAACAACAGACTGGTTCCAAATAGGAACAGGAGTACGTCAAGGCTGTATATTGTCACCCTGCTTATTTAACTTATATGCAGAGTACATCATGAGAAACGCTGGACTGGAATAAGCACAAGCTGGAATCAAGATTGCTGGGAGAAATATCAATAACCTCAGATACGCAGATGACACCACCCTTATGGCAGAAAGTGAAGAGGAACTAAAAAGCCTCTTGATGAAAGTTAAAGAGGAGAGTGAAAAAGTTGGCTTAAAGCTCAACATTCAGAAAACTAAGATCATGGCATCTGGTCCCATCACTCCATGGGAAGTAGATGGAGAAACAGTGGAAACAGTGTCAGACTTTCTTTTCCTGGGCTCCAAAATCACTGCAGATGGTGACTGCGGCCATGAAATTAAAAGACGCTTACTCCTTGGAAGGAAAGTTATGACTAACCTAGATAGCATATTGAAAAGCAGAGACATTACTTTGCCACCAAGGTCCATCTAGTCAAGGCTGTGGTTTTTCCTGTGGTCATGTATGGATGTGAGAGTTGGACTGTGAAAAAGGCTGAGTGCCGAAGAATTGATGCTTTTGAACTGTGGTGTTGGAGAAGACCCTTGAGAGTCCCTTGGACTGCAAGGAGATCCAACCAGTCCATTCTGAAGGAGATCAGCCCTGGGATTTCTTTGGAAGGAAGGATGCTAAAGCTGAAACTCCAGTACTTTGGCCACCTCATGCAAAGAGTTGACTCATTGGAAAAGACTCTGATGCTGGGAGGGATTGGGGGCAGGAGGAGAAGGGGACGACAGAGAATGAGATGGCTGGATGGCATCACTGACTCGATGGATGTGAGTCTGAGTGAACTCCGGGAGTTGGTGATGGACAGGGAGGCCTGGCGTGCTGTGATTCGTGGGGTTGCAAAGAGTCGGACACGACTGAGCGACTGAACTGAACTGAACTAAATGACATTTAATTTTTAAACTTTTACTCAAAATGAAACCAGTGATACTGTTTAAAAAATTCATTTTTAACTTCTCATCAATAGCCATTTGCAACAGTTTTATAGTGAAAAGTCAATTAAATAATTTTAATCAATGAAAGCAATATATTCTTATAGTGCTTTCAGGTTGACAGACTAATGCTAAGGTATCCACATTGTAACATGCCTAACCCAGCTGTGCATGGCTAACCCAGCTTAGGCCACATTTGTCTCACCAGGAGAGTTTGAAAAGAACTAGTCTCTCCCCTGTTCAACTAGATGGGTTCATGGTTGGGTGTCAGGGCAATGGCTGATTACTGTAAACATTTCTCAGTGCCCTCTTAGCTTCTGTAAATACTTAATCACAGGGCAGTAACAATGGTTCAGCAACCAGTCATGGGTTCACCTTGAGCAGCACGGGATTGCTTTATCTGTTCTACCTAGTCGGGCAGCCACGCCTGTGGTTGGATTGCTCCAGTTGCTAAAATATCTGTCCTTATATTTTGCCAAAATACGTATTTATTACCTCTTGTCTGTTGGTTCTCATTCTTTGCTTTTGAACCACACCTAGTAAATGTACTTCTGCTATATATGACAACTTGCCAGAAATTTCATAGTAGGTGTCTTGGGTACTTTAAATTTTATTTTCTCCAGGTAAACCACTTTTCCCTCAACCCATTCTTCACATGACATGGATTCTAGAATCTTCACCTAGTCACCCTCTGGTTACCCTGGTGATCAGTCTCAAACACATACTGAGTATAGGTGACCCTTGAAAAACATGGGGTTTAGGGCTCCTGGCCCCCATGCAGTCAAAAATCGCATAGAACTTTGACTCTCCTAAAACTTAAGTACTGTTGACGGGAATCCTTACTGATAACATACTGCTACTGCTACAGCTAAGTCGCTTCAGTCATGTCCGACTCTGTGTGACCCCATAGACGGCAACCCACCAGGCTCCCTCGTTCCTGGGATTCTCCAGGCAAGAACACTTGAGTGGGTTTCCATTTCCTTCTCCAATGCATGAAAATGAAAAGTGAAAGGGAAGTTGCTCGGTCGTGTCTGACTCTTCGCGACCCCATGGACTGCAGCCCACCAGGCTCCTCCGTCCATGGGACTTTCCAGGCAAGAATACTGCAGTGGGGTGCCATCACCTTCTCCTACTGGTAATATAAGCAGTCAATTAACACATACTGTGTATATTATATGTATGACAACATATATTTTATGCATTCATGGCATACCTAACTTTTTAATTTTTTCAGTATTTCGAGGTTATACTGTTCATGTGCAAATTTTTTTCAAATTATCACAAATCTCAAAAAAATGTTCCTAATGTAGTTATTGAAAAAATGCACATATATTAGCCACATTGTTGAAGGGTAAACTGTATTTATTTATACTAAATACTCTGATGGATGTCGTGTTTTCTCTTCTGAATGAGTAGACTTTGACAGATGATGTAAGTGGACTTCAGTTCAGTTCAGTCGCTCAGTCGTGTCCAACTCTGCGACTGGGTTCTAGCAGAAACAACTGTATCACTGCCCCCACTTCTAGTCTCTCTGTCTCTACCTCCATCTCTCTGTCTCTGTTTTCCAGCTCTTAAAAATGTTTCTGATTTTTAAAAAGGAAAGACTAATTATATTTGCTCAGACTGTGAGCTGGAGCAAAGTGTTGTCAGTATGAAAGAGGCCAGGCTTTTCTTCAGGTGTCTTCCTTTACTTTATTCATGGGGGTCTTCTTACAATTACTTCATACTTCACACACGCTCCTTTTCTCGGTTTGGGGCTTCCCAGGTGGCTCAGTGGTAAAGAATCTACCTGCCAATGCAGGAGACAGGGGTTTGATCCCTGGGTCAAGAAGATCCCCTGGAGAAGGGAGTGACAACTTATTCCAGTATTATTGCCTGGATAAATCCCATGGACAGAGGAGGCTGGAAGGCTGTAATCCATGGGGTCACAAAGACTTGGACATGACTGAGCACATATACGCACACACCTACCCTCAGGTCACTAGGTATGTTCTTTACTCTTCATTCATTCAGCAGATGCTGATTGATACATATTGGATACACTGATACAGCTCCTTTCACAGGGTTTCCATTTAAGTAGATAAGATAGACTGGACCAGCTGATCAAAGGACAAGGAGGAGTCTTCAGGTGAAGAGTGTGTCAAAGTGTGAGTGTGTGTGGCAGGAAGTCATCCCCAGCAAGTGCAGCAGCTCGAGGGAGGAGGGGCTCTGAAGCAGAAATGTCATTCAGAAAGCACTCTTTCTGGATATCTGCTATGTGACTTGATTTCCAGCAAGGGAGCCAATCCCCGGCTGTGAGAGGGCAACTGTACCCGTGCCCATCCTGTCCACTCCTGAACCCCCAGCATGGAGAAAAGGGCCGGACACAGAGATGGCTCGTAACTCGTATTTGCTGACAGAATGAACAAGTGGGTAAATTTCCATTGTTAGGGCATCTATTGCTCTACTTGAACTCCAGAGTCGTGAATTCTAACAAAGTCAATGAAAATAAATTGTGCCTCTTCAGAATCACTTATATGTCCTCACATATATCACTTCATGCACTTTTATTCTCAGATTACGTGTAGAAAACTAAGGGGCCAGAAGTTGTAATGGCACTAGCCCAGGGTCACACAGAGAGTGAAAATTCATCTGGACATGGAATCCAGATGTCCTGACATGCAGACTGCCTTATGATTCTGAAATAAAACTTGAGGTCAGCTTTTTTGGTTTTTGTCACAGATACAACTATCATCATTACATAGTTTGCCCAATAATACCATGCATTTGTTAGCTGTATCTTTACAAAAGATTTTTAAAAATACAACTTCTGCTACTTTAGACGTTAAAACAAAGCAAAAATCACAGGAAAGTTTTTTTTCCCCCTCTTCTTTTACATCTTTAAAACATATAAGCTATGATTCAATTCAGTTCAATTCAGTCGCTCAGTCATGTCTGACTCTTTGCAACCCAGGGACTGCAGCATGCCAGGCTTCCCTGTCCATCATCATCTCCCAGAGCTTGCTCAAACTCACATCCATCAAGTCACTGATGCCATCCAACCATCTCATCCTCTGTCATCCCCTTTTCCTCCTGCCTTTAATCATGCCCAGCATCAGGGGGCCAAAGTATTGGAGCTTCAGCTTCAGCATCATTCCCTCCAAAGAAATCCCAGGGCTGATCTCCTTCAGAATGGACTAGTTTCATCTCCTTGCAGTCCAAGCAACTCTCAAGAGTCTTCTCCAACACCACTGCAGAGAAGAACAAAAGAACTGGCAAGCCCTAGAGGTTGACCATCTGGGAAGAATCTTTGGCACTTTCTCCTAGGCAGGTTAGGGCTAGATGCGCTCCTCTTGCTCATTGCTTGAGGTCCCCCTGGGTCAGGAACTCTCTGTGCTTTGGCTGCACAGGTGTGCCTGTCTCCTGGGCTCCTGGATGATGCAGAGCAAAGAAGTGCCAGGGTAGAAAGTACCTGAATTGTGGTAGAAGCTTGAGACAGCAGTTGTCAGCGTGTGAGTCAGCAGGAATGGAGCAGTCTGCAATAGCCCAGAAGATGTGATCCAGGAGCCCCAAAGGGCAAAGGACACCACCTCCTAGGAAGCTGGACTTCTGCTGCTGTGCCAAGCAAAGGGGAGGGAGCCTTTGCAAATCTTCCACCAAGGAAAATGCGGCCAACTGGGAGAAAAAGTGAGGGCTGGCTGGTCCCCCAAAGAGCATCGCCTTCCCACATTCAGGAGGAAGAGCAAGACTGGAGGCAGCTGGAGCTGCGTCTCCTGGAAACCCAGAAGGACATGACAGTGCTGCTGAGACTCACATTCCAGCCATCCCTTTTGACATTTGTGCTTTGTATCTGAGACACATCTCTTTGCCAAGGCCAAGGACCATACCGTTTGCCCCTCTGTATCCTTGCAGCATGATCGGCACAGGACTGGGCCTGCCAAGTGCCCTCTGGGAGGTCTGCCACAGCAGCGCAAGCCCCCTTGTCACAGGCTGGGGGTGAGGGGTGCAGGGCATTTGGTGACAGTGGTGGCTTTCTGAACTGTGACCATTTTTGTGCCTCAGATTTGCTCCTGGTGTGGGGGTTAAGGTCTTGCACCCTGGAGAGACCAGAACTGGGAAAGCAGAAAGAATCATGACCCCCAGGCTCCATGTTGCCCTTTGATTTTCTTATATGTCCTTCTTCAAAAAGGGGGCTTCCCTATTGGCTGAGATGGTAGAGAATCTGCCCGCAGTGCAGAAGACCTGGGTTTGATCCTGGGTTGGGAAGATCCTTTGGAGAAGGGAATGTCTACCTGCTCCAGTATTCTTGCCTGGAGAATTCCATGGACAGAGGAGTCTGGTGGGCTACTGTCCATGGGGTCGCAAAGAGTGGGAGAGGATTGAGTGACTTTCACATCACTTTCCTCAAAAAGGGTCCTTGCTGTTCTTGCTCTACCATCTTTCAAGGCCCTGTTCCAGTCCCTCTTACCAGGAAGCTGCTTCTGGTTAGACCAGGTGCCATGGGTACTGCTTCTTTCAGGCTCCTACTGTGTTTAAAGCTAGATCCTCATACAATAAATTAAAGCAACAGGTGGGTGAGTGATGAATGTACACTCACCAAGTGAATGATTGGGCTTCTTTTCTGTGTAAGCACTGCCTTCCAGGGTCTGGGCTCACTTGCCATCATTTGTCTAAACTTTGTGGGAAGGCTTGTCCAGGAGGAGTGGCTGACTTGGGGACTAAGACTGCATGTGCACCCCCAGGCTTCAAGCCCATCTCCACTGTCTGAGTCACATCACATGAACCTCATGTTTGTTTTGGAGGTTACAAAATTAACGGATGAAATAATTGCAGCAGATGCTACCTATTTAAGAAGAATTTCATGTAGCAGGCCATGAAAATTTTGTTTGTAAAATAAGACCTAATTAGTTTGGCCTGTGCTGGAACATAATGAATTAAAGTGGCAGGGTAATTAATAATGATCATTTGGGTCTCTGCTGGTTTCACTTCTGTTTGTGTTAGACATTGGGATATTTTGGCTAGCGTTTCCTATTTGAAACCAAATCTGAAGGCCTTCCCCTCTCTATTCACCTGCCCCATATGTGAGATGATTCTGACAAAGTCATTTTTTCCTGTCTGGTGCATGGTCTTTTGTCTTTTGGCTGCCGAAATCTTGGCTTTGATTCTCTTCCTATTGTTTGATGAGTGTTTTGGAGGAGTCTCTTTTCTTGCTTTGCCCTCCATTCATCATTCCATCTATCCGACAAACATCTTTGAGCGCCTATGACGTGCCAAGTGCTGTTTTCAGATTTAGAGAATCAGAGTGAAAGACATGGTGCTGATCTTAAGGAGCTTACAGCCTGACCGGGATGGGGTGGGGGAGGCAGAGAATAGTAGCCCTTCATGCCGTAATACACTGTGTTAGCAGGAAGAGAAGTGTCTAAATTAGCCTGGGGGCAGTGAGAATCGGCTAACTGAGTTTTGAAAGCCAAATAGGAATTATGGTGAGTGGAAACTGCTGATTGGGGTTAAGAGGAGAATCACATAATCAGATCTTTATTTTAGAAAGGTGACTCTCTTTTTTGACTTATGTTTTACTTTGTAAAAAACTTTTAATTTTATATCGGAGTATAGCTTATTAATAAGGTTGTGATAATTTCAGGTGGACAGCGAAAGGACTCAGCCATACATATTCATGTATCCATCCCCTCTCCAAATGCCCCTTCCATCCAGGCTGCCACATAACATTAAGCAGAGTTCCCAGTGATATACAGTAGGTCCTTGTTGGTTATCCATTTTAAATACAGCAGTGTGTACATGTCGATCCCAAGCTCTCTAACTATCCCTTCCCCCATTCTTTACCCCAGTAACCATGTTTGTTCTCTAAGTTTATGAGTTTGTTTTGTAAATAAGTTCATTTGTATCATTTCTTTTTAGATCCCGCATATAAGCGATGTCATACAGTATTTCTCCTATGGTTTTTCATGTAGTCATGTATGGATGTGAGAGTTGGACTGTGAAGAAAGCTGAGCACTGAAGAATTGATGCTTTTGAACTGTGGTGCTGGAGAAGACTCTTGAGAGTCCCTTGGACTGCAAGGAGATCCAACCAGTGCATCCTAAAGGAGATCAGTCCTGGGTGTTCATTGGAAGGACTGATGCTGAAGCTGAAACTCCAATACTTTGGCCACCTGATGCGAAGAACTGACTCATTGGAAAAGACCCTGATGCTGGGAAAGATTGAAGGCAGGAGGAAAAGGGGATGACAGAGGATGACATGGTTGGATGGCATCACTGACTCAATGGACATGAGTTTGGGTAAACTCTGGGAGTTGGTGATGGACAGGGAGGACTGGCATGCTGCAGTCCATGGGGCTCAAAGAGTCAGACATGACTGAGCAACTGAACTGACTGACCAACTGAAGAAAGGTTACTCTCAAAGCACCCTGGAAGGTGGATAGAAGGGGGACAGGCCAGAACTTAGAGGTTAGCATTATATAATCCAGCAAGAGAAGCTTGGGAATGGAACTAAAAGCCAGTGATGAAACATAGCAAGAGATATGAATAAGGTAGACTTTGGAAGATTGAGGACTAGGGCTGGAGGTGTGTAAAGCAGGAGGAGGCAGGGGTAACACTGGATTTTCCGGCCTGGTGCCTGGGTGGATGGTAGTAGCTTTCCTAAGCATAGGAAGCACCAGAAGAGATCCAGATTTGGGAACAGAGAGAGGGGGCAATGAAGGAGCTAACATTTATTTAGCACTTACTGAACCACCGACCTAAGCACTGAATATTGTAATGACTCTGTAAGGTAAGTACAGTTATCCCCATTTTACAGATGGAGAAACTGAGACTCAGAGAAGTTAAGCAGCTTTCCCAAGGTTACATAGTAAGGGGCAGAATAGTTTGTCTCCTGGGCTGATACTGTCCCTCCTTAAGGTGATGGGTTCATTTTGGGCTGTGCGTCAGCCAGGTGTCCAGTAGGTAGGCAATTTCATGTTGGTATTGTCCTCAAAATGATGACCAAAAGCACTTTTGAGTTTAGTCAGGCCATTTGGTACAAGTGAAAGGTGAAGTTGATGAAGAGGATTTTCGAAGGCCTCAGCCATACATTTTGGCTATTGGCTTTCTACAACCTGATTGATGAAGCATCTTCTTTGTGCCTAGATGTCCTGTGCCCCCTGCTTCACTTCCATCCAACCAGATATGGGTTTGTTAAGGTCTCTTAGGTGCTCAGTGCGCTGCTGTGTACTCCATCATGATGAACCAGAGAGCCATCATCTCCTCACCCCACAGTCTATAACCTGTCAACAATTGGGTTCAGAAGGAAGCTGATAGCAGCTGTTTCTCCCTGGGTGACCATATCGGCCTCTATGGCTCCCTTTTTAAGGTTTGGCTTTCAGTGGTGAGGACTTTTTCATTTCAGGAGGTGGGATTACAAAGGGAAGACAGGGATTAAGAGAGAGGGTGGGGATACTGACAGACATCCAGGGTCTTTGAAAGACCTAAAATTTCCTGGAGCCCCTAGGCACCAGCTCCTCCAACAGGTGACACAAACCCTACCTCTGGAGGGGGGCCGGGGTGCGGGGCTCCCTGGGGGTGGGGGTGGGGGTGCTCCCTGGGGGTGGGGGAAGGGGACTCCCCGACACCTTTTCTTGCCTGGTTTTGCCTCTCTCTACGTCTCTTTCTGTTGGTAGCTGCTTGAAATGCGTATCACCCCCCCGGGGGCTCTCCCAGACCTTCTCTTGCTTGGTTCAGTCCCAAGTCTTCAACCAAACATCTGGCCTCACCAGACTGGACCTGTAGTACTGAAAGTCAGGGGAGAAGAAAATAGGCCAGGAATCAGAAAATGCTTTCCGAGACAGCATGAGTCTTCGGCGGAAGTTGGGTCCTTCCTGGGGACTCCTAGTGGGCAGGAAGATCAAATGCCATGAGGAGGGCTGGACCGAGCAGCGCAGCAGTCAGGAGGATAACTAAGGCAAGCTCTTGGATGCTTTCCCTCTCTCACTTCTGAGACTCCCTGACCTCTCTGGCCCTTCAGGGCTTGTCAAAGATGGGGAGCTGCTCCCGCCCAGGCCAGAGGGCTTATTCTGACCTTGGTTGGCTGTGCTGAAGGCCTGTGTTTTCTCGAGGGGTCAGGGGTAGGTGGTGGTGGTTGGTGGTGGGGCTGGGGACTGCCCTCTGGTCTCCATGTGTGGTTTCTGAGCGAACCCTGACATCTTATCCCACAGGCCTCAGAACTCCTCCTCACTTCTCTCGAAGCTTCTCCTTTTAAAGACGTGTAGCGGGTCACCCTATCCCTCCTCACAAGGCTTGTGGGTGCAGTCCTTGGCCAGTGAAGTCTTGTTCTTCGTCCAGGTTGGTGTGGTCTGTCGCTACCTTTTGATCTTCCTTCTCAAGACATCTTCTCTCCACGGTGAGATTTCATGACCTCTCACTCTAGCATCCTGCACAAGCCCACAGCTCAGGACATGGCCTGCTAACCTTTCTACCAACAAAAGCGTGGATGCTGTTACGCGATCCCTCCACACCACGGTGTCTAATTTAGCATACTTCCTCTGTAGGGACATCCAAGGGAAATATTTCTCACGTGAAATTATTTTTGGAGATGCTCCAAATCAACAAGTCCCCTCTCTACCCTCCAGGGATTGGAGGGTTGTGGATTTGCCAAAGTTAATAACATTAATCTGTCCGTCATATTAGAAAGTCCTTGTGCTGGAGAATAAAGGGAGTTACTCTCTCCAGGCTGGATCCTGTGTGGCATTGCTTTCTTCTCTGCTGCGTCCATCCTGTGAGTGCTCTGGGGGGCACTGCTGGATCCCAGTTCACCCCTTTCCTAGGATTTCTAATCACCAGGTGATGTACAATCATAAACAGCCATGACACTCTGGTGTTTCTCAGGGCGTCTAGCCTATGGCTTTTTTGACTAAAGTCCTAAGCCCTTCCAGGCTTGTGTGTTATAGAGAAGACAAAGAAACCTTGGGATATGGTTTTTAGCAAATCGGTTCCTGCAGCAGGTGCTTGGGATCTTTGCTTTTTGTTCATTCATGATCCAGGACTGAAAGTTAAACTGTTAGCTTGGGAAAAAGAGGGAGGAACAATACTTTCTGAGCGTTTATAAGCACTTGTGTATAACAAGCATTGTCTTATTTAACTCTCCTAACAACCATACAAGGTAGGGATTTTCTTTTTTTAATCCATGTTTTGTTTGCTTTTTTCTCAATGGTATTTTTTTTTTAAATTTCACAGTTTGGTGATTTTTTTTAGCTGGAATAATTGCTTTATAATGTTGTGTTAATTTCTGCTGTACAACACCATGAGTCAGCCATGTGTGTATATATATGTGTGTGTATGTGTATATATATATATCCCCTGCCTCTTGAATCTCTCTCCCCTCCCCACTCCCCCAACCCCATCTAAGTCATCTCAGAGCACCAAGCTGAGCTCCCTGTACTATACATCAGCTTTCTGCCAGCTCTTTTACACGAGGCAGTGTATATACGTCAGCGCTGCTCTCTCAGTTCATTCCCCTCTTCCCCCTCTGTGTCCATAGCTGTTCATCCGTGTTTTACAAATGAGGCATAGATGGGCAAAGTAACTTGCTCAAGATCACACAGCTAATATGTGGTGAAGCCAAGGTTGGAACACATATTTTCTCTCTTTCTAAATTCAGTGTGTTCATTCAAGTTTAGACTTTATACTAGCATTTAGCACAGGTATCAGCACCTCACAGTGTTACATAGTAGGGATTTAGGAAAGCTTGATGAACTGAACAGAACCTGAAAAGAGATGTCAAATTCAAGATCTTTTGTAAAACAGCTGTATAACTGTTTATTAAATATGAGACCATCTCCATTAAAAGCTGGGCAGTGCATTTTTAAAGAATCATTTTAGAATTGACATCAAGATTGTTAGGAAGAGGCAGGTTGAAATTGCGAAGCCTCTTTTGGTTGTGAAGTAAGCATGTTTGCTATGAACATTTTTTTAACCACACTGTGCAGCCTTCAGGATCTTAGTTCCCTGACCAGGAATCTAACTCATGCCTCCTGCAGTGGAAGCTCAGCATCTTAACCACTGGACTGCCAGGGAGTCCTGCAATGAACTTTAAAAAATTAAGAAAGAGCAGTATGAGCTTTGTGTGGGGTCGGTCAGACCTAGCTTGGTCTCAGGGTTATGACTCTCTGGTCACCTCATCTGCCTCTGGTTGTGTGACCTACCAAGTTCTCAGTTCTAGAACAAGAGGTTGGGGTAGGTGATCCTGGTTGGATGTTGCAGCTGAACTGTCTGTGCATCTAGGATGTTCAGTCCTTATGGAAAGTATTTGATGTCTGTAAATAATTAAATAGCTGATCATTTGATGAGCACTTATAAGGCATTTTCTAGAGGCACTAAGGATTCATAGAAAGTTTGGAAGCAGTCCTTGACTCAACCTAGTTACAAAGTTGGAGTAGATGAGTGAACCGATTAAACATTGTGTTATAAGGAAAAGAACACGTTATCAGTGTGAGTGACTGAGGCGGTTGTTGTTCAGTTGCTAAGTTGGGTCTGACTCTGCGACCCCGTGGACTGCAGCACGCCAGGCTCCTCTGTACTATCTCCTGGAGTTTGCGCAAATTCATGTCCTTTGAGTTGGTGATGCTATCTAACCATCTCATTCTCTGCCACCCTCTTCTCCTTTTGCCTTCGATCTTTCCCAGCATCAGTGTCTTTCCCAATGAGTCATCTCTTCCCATTACGTGGCCAAAGTATTGGAGTTTCAGCTTCAGCAATAGTCCTTCGAATGAATGTTCAGGGTTGATTTCCTTTAAGATTGACTGGTTTGATTTCCTTTACAGTCCAAGGTACTCTCAAAAGTCTTATCCAGTATCACAATTCAAAAGTATCTATTCTTCAGTGCTCAGCCTTCTTTATGGTCCAGCTCTCCCATCCTTACATGACTATTGGAAAAACCATAGTTTTGACTATATGGACCATTGTTGGCAAAATGATGTCTCTGCTTTTAATATGCTGCCTAGCTTCGTCATGGACTTCCCTGGTGGCTCAGATGGTAAAGTGTCTGTCTATAATGCAGGAGACCTGGGTTCGATCCCTGGGTTGGGAAGATTCCCTGGAGAAGGAAATGGCAACCCACTCTAGTACTCTTGCCTAGAAAATCCCATGGACGGAGGAGCTTGGTGCAGGCTACTGTCCATGGGGTCACAAACAGTCGGGCACAACTGAGCGACTTCACTTTACTTCACTTCACTTCTAGCTTCGCCATACCTTTCCTTCCAAGAAACAAGCATCTTTTAATTTCTAGCTGCAGTCATTGTCTGCAGTGATTTGGGAACCCAGAAAAATAAAATCTGTCACTGCTTCCACATTTGCCCTTCTGAGATAGACTGAAACAGTAGGCACCCTAAAAAACTCAGATGGAGATTGCTGTGTGATTCAGCACAGTCATGGAGACATCACTTTGCTGACAAAGGTCTGTATAGTCAAAGCTATAGTTTTTCCAGTAGTCATATACGGCTGTGGGAGCTGGACCAAAAAGAAGGCTGAGCACCAAAAAATTGATCATTTTGAACTGTGGTGCTACAGAAGACTCTTGAGAGTCTCTTGGACATCAAGGAGATCAAACCAGTCAATCCTAAAGGAAATCAGTCCTGAATATTCATAGGAAGGACTGATGCTGAAGCTGAAGCTCCAATACTTTGATGACCTGATGCAAATAGCCATCATTGGAAAAGACCTTGGTGCTGGGAAAGAGTGAGGGCAAGAGGAGAAGGGGGTGACAGAGAATGTGATGGTTGAATGGCATCATTGACTCAATGGACATGAATTTGAGCAAACTCTAGGAGATAGTGAAGGACAGGGAAGCCTGGCATGTTGCAGTTCATGGGGTCGCAAATAGTTGGACACAATTTAGTGACTGAACAACAGCAATAAGTATATTTTCATGGGACCCTTGCAATTTTAGGTTAACTCAAGTTAATTGAATAACTTTCTGAAGCTAATAATTATCTTTATGCAAATCTGTGATAGGGAGCTTATTCCTCTCCCCCCAGAAGTTTCAGGTCTGTTTTGATTATATCATAACCTCTTTAAAATTCTTTCTTTAGAGAGCCAAGATAACTTTATTTAAAATGACAGAGTTGTATTCTCATCCAATTTCTTCATAGAAACTTCAGTGTTTGGGTTTTATTAGGATCGCTATCTTGATAACATGATTTAATGTGAAATTCAGATGTTTATATAGGAAATCTTTGTGTGAATAAACCATTTTCTGATCCCCATGGTGTTGATATGAAGCCTGTTGCTCTATTGTTCTATCTTGTGGCAACACCACTGCAGATCACAGACTAACCGTGTTTCTTTAATTTCACTCTTGTTATAAATTATGCAGTGTTGACTTTATCATTGTAAAAATGTGATTTTTTTTTTGCCTCTGATAATTCATTTTGGTACTTTTTTTGTAGAAAACGTGGTATTTTCCAACTGTTTCTTCCTCAGACAATAATTAGTCATTAACTGAGTGTAGTTACTCACATCTGTAGATTCATGAACCTAAAGTGAAAATATTTTAAAATTAAATGACCTAGATGAGCATCTAGGTTCCTTGACATGCTATTGAATATCTATTAATAGTATTGTTCAAAAGAAGAACCTTTACTATTTCTCGGGCATTTTTGCCCTGAACATAGATCTGATAATCTTCTCTTAGACTGGCAGAATGGCTGCTTCTGTTAATACAATTGTGTGAAGCATTTTACCCCTACCGATTAACTGACCTTGTAACTAAATTCTTAAACTGAACTGATAGTTCTGTGACTGAGTTCATGAAAGAATTTTGATCCTTTATTTTGAATTTATGGATACATGAGCATGTTTAAATCTTTTTCTTTGTAAGAGAGGTATTTTGGAGAAATGTCCATCATATTTTTTTGTTGACATCATTACTCCATTTAATATATTTTTCAAGGAAAGAAGACATTTAAGCTGAGGGAGAGAAGAATTTGAGGGGATAGACAAATCTAATTTGAGATATTCCTCAATGTATTGCCAAATTGGTGACATATTTAGACTACTCTGCTTATCATGTATGAATCTTTTAATTTCCTAGCTTGAATCAAAGAGTAGACCTTTACAGTAATATGATTATTCATAGATGAAGTATTTTAGGGGACTGTAGTATTTTATAGTTTCAGAGAACTGTCTGTATTATTAAATTAAGTTGCATAAAAACACTGAAAATTAAGCATCTGATAGCAAAGTAGAAATATTTTAATATTAATTTTATTTTAACAACTAAAATTCCAAAATGATTTCAAAATACACATAGGACTCACTCATATATAAGAAAAATCTTGAAACACTCATATCCAGGAGGCATAAATGTATATAATGAATTGGTAAATTGAATAATATTAATGAATTGGTTTCATGAAATTATGTTCGATATTATTTAATTTCAGAAATAGCTATTACTTTTAAAATCTAAAAGCATACAATACTTTATTATGAAATTACACCAGGAATCAGACTATGGTAATTTCTATCTATCTGTCATGCTCTATTTAGAAATTCTTAGTACCAGATCCTTATCATCATTCATCAGTGTTTTATGTTAGTAGACAAAGTTGTGATATGTTGTGTGTTGTGTGTGTGTGTGAGTTGCCCAGTTGTGTCTAACTCTTTGTGATCCCATTGACTATAGCCCTCCAGGCTCGTCTGTCCACAGAATCCTCCAGGCAAAAATACTGCAGCGGGTTGTCGTTACCTTCTTCAGGGGATCTTCCCGGCTCAGGGGTCGAACCCAGGTCTCCCACATTGCAGGCAGATTCTTTACCATCTGAGCCACCAGGGAAGCCCTTGTGATACGGTAGAACAAACTAAATTGACAGAAAGCTATTTTTACACATGAACATAAAACAAAGAATTTCACTGCAGATAGACTGTGACTGCGGCACACTGTAGGTTAATTGAGATGATTCAGTAGGAAGATCAGAGGGAGGTGCTACTAGAGTCCTACCAGCGTAGCCGCCACCACAGTAGGGAACACAGTGCGTACTTTACATTTAGAATGTCTGTGGGGTCTTTGTCATTATGTGATACCCAACTTATCCCTGTGTTGTTGGAAGCTAAGAGAGTGGTTGGTGACGGTGGTTCAGTTGCTAAGTCGTGTCCAACTCTTGCGACCCCGTGGACTGTAGCCCGCCGGGCTCCTCCGTCCATGGGATTTCCTAAGCAAGAATATTGTTGTGATTGCCATTTCCTTCTACAGGGGATCTTCCTGACTCAGAGACTGAACCTGTGTCTCCTGCATTGGCAGGCAGATTCTTCACCACCAAGCCACCAGGGAAGCCCCAAGAGAGTGGGTGCTGATTGTATATTAAGTGGCTGATGTATAGGAGAGAGTGGCTGTGCTGATGCTGGAGATCCTCTCCATGTAGCAGAGATGGTTGTTGGCACCTCCTGCAGGTGTGGGAAGCCCAGGTGCACCCCCCCACCGGCCATGATTTTAATATTTATTTTTGTTCATTTATTTGGCTCTGCTGGGTCTTAGTTGCAGCGAGAGGGATCTTCCCTTCGTTGCAGTATGGCAACTCTTACTTGAGGCATATGGGGATGTGGTTCACTGACCAGGAACTGAACCTAGGGCTGCACCCCCGCCTCCACCACCCTCACCCGTTGGAAGTGCAGAGTCTTAGCCACTGGGCCACAAGCGAAGTCCACACTTGATGTGATTTTTATTTTCATCAAAAATGCACCACTCCAGGTAAAGTGCACCGGTGTCACATGCTATGGACTGAATGTGTCCCCTCCCGTTCATATTTTGAAATTCTAACCCCCAACATGATGGTATTAGGAGGTGGGGCCTTATGGAGGTAATTAGTCATCAAGATAGAGCCCTTGTGAATGGTATTAGTACCTGTGTAAGAAGACGGAGTACGTGCTTTCTGTTTCTCTGCTCTCTGTTGTGTGACGACACCAGGAGGAGATGGCCATCTGTAAACTAGGAGGTGGAACTTCACTAGAGAGTGGGTCTGCCACCACATTGATCTTGGACTTTCCAGTCTGCAGAACTGAGAGAAATAACTGCATTGTTTAAACTGCCAGGTCTATGGATGTTTACATTAGAGCAGCCTGAACTATGACACCACCCATGAGGGGAAGCCCAATTCCCAGGATGCTTGCCAAGCAGGGGAGCTCATCTCCAAGCATCAGCACAAGTGAGAAGGTGACGAAACATTACACATGCATGAAGCCAACTGTTTTCTTGGAGCCTGGACATCCTCTATGCTTTTGTGTAGCCAAGGCGAAGAAGAAGAAATGTAGTATGGGTAATTTTTTATAATGCAAAGGTATGATTACAAAGCCTGCTGCAGATTTTGGAGCACAGATCTTTATGGGTTTGTATGAAGGTAGATGAGTATCACAATTCAGAGTTTTGGCTTCGGAGTCAGACTAATGCGAGTTCAAATCCAGGTGTTGCCACTTGTTAGATCTGTCAGTTTAGGCAAGCTACCTGACTGGACAGGTTTTGGTGCCTCATCTGTAAAAGGTGAATGTGGTTCCTACCTCACAGAGCTGTAGGGGTTGAATAAGATACTTTGTAATATGCTTATGCTTGGCCCAGCCCCTGGTAACAAGTAGGCATTCGTGCAGTAAATGGTGGCTATTTCTCCACTGCCGCAAGTAATACTGCTACTGTCATTAGCGCATTTTTTTCACCTGTGAGTTCAAGATGCTTTCCTGCTTTGAACTCAGGATAGCACTTCTCTCTCTCTCTTCTTTTTGGGGGTATGGGAGCATTTGCATCTACAGGCCTAAAATCTATTAGGGATAGTGATTCCATCTGGTGACAGCAGCAAGGTTTCTACCGCTGTCTTTGTAAATGCTTGCAAAGCAAAGCAAAGATTTCAAGGCAGTTTGATGGGATCCAAGACTTTGGAGATTTTCAGAGAATTTGAAAATTGTACAGTAGAATTTCATCATGAATTGCTTAAAAAATTTCAGTCCTTTAGACCTCCACTTTCCTTGCAGATGGAAGAATGGGTTAAGTGCCAATTTCTGAACCTCGATTCCAGAGACGCTGGCCTCATTTTCAGAAGTTCAGTGTTGTTGTTTAGCTGCTAAACAACAATGTTGTTGTTTGTCTGACTCTTTTGCGACCCCATGGACTATTGCCTGCCAGGCTTCTCTGTCCATGGGATTTACCAAGCAAGAATACTGGAGTGGGTTGCCATTTCCTTCTCTGGGAATCTTCCCAACGCAGGGATCGAACCTGTATCTCCTATGTTGGCAGGCAGATTTTTTTTTTTTTTAAACCACTGAGCCATCTGGAGAGCCCTAAGTTAAATGCATACCCACAAATGAGAGACATCGTGATCTGTCTCCAGGTTTGTTTTCTCTTATGATTTAGCAGCCACACTTAACTTCACACGGCACACAAGAGCACCCCAATTCAGGTCTTGGGGTTTATCCAGTCTCCTTCTATTGACACAGGCTGACTGGCTAGATAAGCAGTTAACCTGGTAGACAGTGGGTTTCCTGACAATTACATTTGATAAGATATAAAAAAATAGACAAATATTTGTACTAGTCTTTTCTGTGTATAGTGTGGTTGTGCATCTTTTATCTCACTGACCCTAAGAAAGTTTCATGAAGCTCTCACATCTTGCTTGCAGGTGGACTTGAGGGGATAATAAACCCAGTCCCTTTGGAGATGTCAGGTTATTTGACATTTGGGTGCTAGATCTAGGATTAAAATCCAGGGCTTCTGCTATCTCATCTAGGACTGTTTCCACTAAATCTTGCTACTGACTTTCAATGCTGTCTTGTTCTTTATGGAGATGTGCTGCTCATTTCCCATTCTCATCTTGTTCTGTTCTATGCCTGATTAGTTAGAGTTTCCCCTGGGACAAGGCATATTACTTAAATTCTTCCTGACTTTCTGAAAGAGCACATCCACTGGGGCTGTTCATCCTTCTTCCCACCCTGCTGAGCTAAGAATTTTTCAGCAGCAGGAAATTGTGGTTGCTATTTTAAAATGATAAAACTTGAAGCGTCTGAACCACAAGGGGGACCTTAAAAATGCATATGATTGCCTCTTGCTAATAGCAGTTTTGCAGAGGTAAATGGGAGGGGAGTGAATTTGAGACAGGACCAGGAATTTCATGTAACCAGTGCCTCTGGCCTTGAGGATTGCCAGGGAAGCACTGCTCATTCTGGACCCATTCATGCCTCCTTATAACCGGTTGACCATAACTGTGAAAAGAAAGACAGAAGATTTTCTAACAAAACCTTCAGATATGCATTTTTACAGTATTTAATTTTAAGAAATGGATTTTCGTAACATATCTTACTACACCTTCATCAGGCAGCTAAGTGCATTTTTGAATCAATATGGCATTGACATTTTCCATTGCTCCACTGGATGCTATGTTTCAGTGATTGAAACACGCCAGGAGAAGACCACTGCGATGGGATCAAACCAAGAAAGACACCTGTTTGGAAGACTCAGGTCATCTCTCATTTCCCCAAAGCGTCTCATTAAGATTAAACAAGAAAACAATTGGCTTCCACTTTTCTATCTTGAACTCCTAAAACGCTCCTGAACTGTGTCATCCTGTTTTCTTGATAACCAACTCCAAGCCAAGTGTGGATCAGGAGTCCCTGCTTTACCTGGATCTGCTGCCTGTAATAATCAAGTTCAACACTTAATTGTCGGGTTTCCTCTTGCCTTTGTGTGGTTTAGACAGAGTTTCAGAAAGCTTGTAAAGGCCGAGCCATAAATAAAACAAGGTTGTACACACAGGGGCTTGGAGAATGCAACCTTTATGAAGCCCCAGATGCAGAGCAGAGGGAATTCAGAGTGAAATATTTAATTACTTCATCATCGAAAACTAATTACCAATTGGGGAGTGTTTTCTTTTTTTTTTTTTTTTTTTTTTTTTTTTTTTTTTTTTTTTTTTTTTCTCCAATTTTATTTTATTTTTAAACTTTACATAATTGTATTAGTTTTGCCAAATATCAAAATGAATCCGCCACAGGTATACATGTGCTCCCCATCCCGAACCCTCCTCCCTCCTCCCTCCCCATACCATCCCTCTGGGCCGTCCCAGTGCACCAGCCCCCAGCATCCAGCATCATGCATCGAACCTGGACTGGCAACTCGTTTCCTACATGATATTTTACATGTTTCATTGCCATTCTCCCAAATCTTCCCACCCTCTCCCTCTCCCACAGAGTCCATAAGACTGTTCTATACATCAGTGTCTCTTTTGCTGTCTCGTACACCGGGTTATTGTTACCATCTTTCTAAATTCCATATATATGCGTTAGTATACTGTATTTATGTTTTTCCTTCTGGCTTACTTCACTCTGTATAATAGGCTCCAGTTTCATCCACCTAATTAGAACTGATTCAAATGTATTCTTTTTAATGGCTGAGTAATACTCCATTGTGTATATGTACCACAGCTTTCTTATCCATTCATCTGCTGATGGACATCTAGGTTGCTTCCATGTCTTGGCTATTATAAACAGTGCTGCGATGAACATTGGGGTACACGTGTCTCTTTCCCTTCTGGTTTCCTCAGTGTGTATGCCCAGCAGTGGGGTTGCTGGATCATAAGGCAGTTCTATTTCCAGTTTTTTAAGGAATCTCCACACTGTTCTCCATAGTGGCTGTACTAGTTTGCATTCCCACCAACAGTGTAAAAGGGTTCCCTTTTCTCCACACCCTCTCCAGCATTTATTATTTGTAGACTTTTGGATCGCAGCCATTCTGACTGGTGTGAAATGGTACCTCATAGTGGTTTTGATTTGCATTTCTCTGATAATGAGTGATGTTGAGCATCTTTTCATGTGTTTGTTAGCCATCTGTATGTCTTTTTTGGAGAAATGTCTATTTAGTTCTTTGGCCCATTTTTTGATTGGGTCGTTTATTTTTCTGGAGTTGAGCTGTAGGAGTTGCTTGTATATTTTTGAGATTAGTTGTTTGTCCGTTGCTTCATTTGCTATTATTTTCTCCCATTCTGAAGGCTGTCTTTTCACCTTGCTAATAGTTTCCTTTGATGTGCAGAAGCTTTTAAGGTTAATTAGGTCCCATTTGTTTATTTTTGCTTTTATTTCCAATATTCTGGGAGGTGGGTCATAGAGGATCCTGCTGTGATGTATGTCGGAGAGTGTTTTGCCTATGTTCTCCTCTAGGAGTTTTATAGTTTCTGGTCTTACGTTTAGATCTTTAATCCATTTTGAGTTTATTTTTGTGTATGGTGTTAGAAAGTGGTCCAGTTTCATTCTTTTACAAGTGGTTGACCAGATTTCCCAGCACCACTTGTTAAAGAGATTGTCTTTAATCCATTGTATATTCTTGCCTCCTTTGTCGAAGATAAGGTGTCCATATGTGCGTGGATTTATCTCTGGGCTTTCTATTTTATTCCATTGATCAATATTTCTGTCTTTGTGCCAGTACCATACTGTCTTGATAACTGTGGCTTTGTAGTAGAGCCTGAAGTCAGGTAGGTTGATTCCTCCAGTTCCATTCTTCTTTCTCAAGATCGCTTTGGCTATTCGAGGTTTTTTGTATTTCCATACAAATTGTGAAATTATTTGTTCTAGCTCTGTGAAGAATACTGTTGGTAGCTTGATAGGGATTGCGTTGAATCTATAAATTGCTTTGGGTAGTATACTCATTTTCACTATATTGATTCTTCCAATCCATGAACATGGTATATTTCTCCATCTATTAGTGTCCTCTTTGATTTCTTTCACCAGTGTTTTATAGTTTTCTATATATAGGTCTTTAGTTTCTTTAGGTAGATATATTCCTAAGTATTTTATTCTTTCCGTTGCAATGGTGAATGGAATTGTTTCCTTAATTTCTCTTTCTGTTTTCTCATTATTAGTGTATAGGAATGCAAGGGATTTCTGTGTGTTGATTTTATATCCTGCAACTTTACTGTAGTCATTGATTATTTCTAGTAATTTTCTGGTGGATTCTTTAGGGTTTTCTATGTAGAGGATCATGTCATCTGCAAATAGTGAGAGTTTTACTTCTTCTTTTCCAATTTGGATTCCTTTTATTTCTTTTTCTGCTCTGATTGCTGTGGCCAAAACTTCCAAAACTATGTTGAATAGTAATGGTGAAAGTGGGCACCCTTGTCTTGTTCCTGACTTTAGAGGAAATGCTTTCAATTTTTCACCATTGAGGATAATGTTTGCTGTGGGTTTGTCATATATAGCTTTTATTATGTTGAGGTATGTTCCTTCTATTCCTGCTTTCTGGAGAGTTTTTATCATAAATGGATGTTGAATTTTGTCAAAGGCTTTCTCTGCATCTATTGAGATAATCATATGGTTTTTATTTTTCAATTTGTTAATGTGGTGTATTACATTGATTGATTTGCGGATATTGAAGAATCCTTGCATCCCTGGGATAAAGCCCACTTGATCATGGTGTATGATCTTTTTAATGTGTTGTTGGATTCTGATTGCTAGAATTTTGTTAAGGATTTTTGCATCTATGTTCATCAGTGATATTGGCCTGTAGTTTTCTTTTTTTGTGGGATCTTTGTCAGGTTTTGGTATTAGGGTGATGGTGGCCTCATAGAATGAGTTTGGAAGTTTACCTTCCTCTGCAATTTTCTGGAAGAGTTTGAGCAGGATAGGTGTCAGCTCTTCTCTAAATTTTTGGTAGAATTCAGCTGTGAAGCCGTCTGGACCGGGGCTTTTGTTTGCTGGAAGATTTTTGATTACAGTTTCAATTTCCGTGCTTGTGATGGGTCTGTTAAGATTTTCTATTTCTTCCTGGTCCAGTTTTGGAAAGTTGTACTTTTCTAAGAATTTGTCCATTTCTTCCACGTTGTCCATTTTATTGGCATATAATTGTTGATAGTAGTCTCTTATGATCCTTTGTATTTCTGTGTTGTCTGTTGTGATCTCTCCATTTTCGTTTCTGATTTTGTTGATTTGATTTTTCTCCCTTTGTTTCTTGATGAGTCTGGCTAATGGTTTGTCAATTTTATTTATCCTTTCAAAGAACCAGCTTTTGGTTTTGTTGATTTTTGCTATGGTCTCTTTTGTTTCTTTTGCATTTATTTCTGCTCTAATTTTTAAGATTTCTTTCCTTCTACTAACCCTGGGGTTCTTCATTTCTTCCTTTTCTAGTTGCTTTTGGTGTAGAGTTAGGTTATTTATTTGACTTTTTTCTTGTTTCTTGAGGTGTGCCTGTATTGCTATGAACTTTCCCCTTAGGACTGCTTTTACCGTGTCCCACAGGTTTTGGGTTGTTGTGTTTTCATTTTCATTCGTTTCTATGCAAATTTTGATTTCTTTTTTGATTTCTTCTGTGATTTGTTGGTTATTCAGCAGCGTGTTGTTCAGCCTCCATATGTTGGAATTTTTAATAGTTTTTCTCCTGTAATTGAGATCTAATCTTACTGCATTGTGGTCAGAAAAAATGCTTGGAATGATTTCTATTTTTTTGAATTTACCAAGGCTAGCTTTATGGCCCAGCATGTGATCTATCCTGGAGAAGGTTCCATGTGCGCTTGAGAAAAAGGTGAAATTCATTGTTTTGGGATGAAATGACCTATAGATATCAATTAGGTCTAACTGGTCTATTGTATCATTTAAAGTTTGTGTTTCCTTGTTAATTTTCTGTTTAGTTGATCTATCCATAGGTGTAAGTGGGGTATTAAAGTCTCCCACTATTATTGTGTTATTGTTAATTTCTCCTTTCATACTTGTTAGCATTTGTCTTACGTACTGTGGTGCTCCCGTGTTGGGTGCATATATATTTATAATTGTTATATCTTCTTCTTGGATTGATCCTTTGATCATTATGTAGTGACCTTCTTTGTCTCTTTTCACAGCCTTTGTTTTGAAGTCTATTTTATCTGATATGAAAGCTTCCCTAACCAGGAAACCTTGACAAGCCACCTGTACAAACCCACACACAGTGAGGAAAAGCCACAATAAAGAGAACTCCACAGACTGCCAGAATACAGAAAGGACACCCCAAACTCAGCAATTTAAACAAGATGAAGAGACAGAGGAATACTCAGCAGATAAAGGAACAGGATAAATGCCCACCAAACCAAACAAAAGAGGAAGAGATAGGGAATCTACCTGATAAAGAATTCCGAATAATGATAGTGAAATTGATCCAAAATCTTGAAACTAAAATGGAATCACAGATAAATAGCCTGGAGACAAGGATTGAGAAGATGCAAGAAAGGTTTAACAAGGACCTAGAAGAAATAAAAAAGAGTCAATATATAATGAATAATGCAATAAGTGAAATTAAAAACACTCTGGAGGCAACAAATAGTAGAATAACAGAGGCAGAAGACAGGATTAGTGAATTAGAAGATAGAATGGTAGAAATAAATGAATCAGAGAGGATAAAAGAACAACGAATTAAAAGAAATGAGGACAATCTCAGAGACCTCCAGGACAATATTAAACGCTACAACATTCGAATCATAGGGATTCCAGAAGAAGAAGACAAAAAGAAAGACCATGAGAAAATACTTGAGGAGATAATAGTGGAAAACTTCCCTAAAATGGGGAAGGAAATAATCACCCAAGTCCAAGAAACCCAGAGAGTCCCAAACAGGATAAACCCAAGGAGAAACACCCCAAGACACATATTAATCAAATTAACAAAGATCAAACACAAAGAACAAATATTAAAAGCAGCAAGGGAAAAACAACAAATAACACACAAGGGAATTCCCATAAGGATAACAGCTGATCTTTCAATAGAAACTCTTCAAGCCAGGAGGGAATGGCAAGACATACTTAAAATGATGAAAGAAAATAACCTACAGCCCAGATTATTGTACCCAGCAAGGATCTCATTCAAGTATGAAGGAGAAATCAAAAGCTTTTCAGACAAGCAAAAGCTGAGAGAATTCTGCACCACCAAACCAGCTCTCCAACAAATACTAAAGGATATTCTCTAGACAGGAAACACAAAAACGGTGTATAAACTCGAACCCAAAACAATAAAGTAAATGGCAACGGGAACATACTTATCAGTAATTACCTTAAATGTAAATGGGTTGAATGCCCCAACCAAAAGACAAAGACTGGCTGAATGGATACAAAAACAAGACCCCTACATATGTTGTCTACAAGAGACCCACCTCAAAACAGGGGACACATACAGACTGAAAGTGAAGGGCTGGAAAAAGATTTTCCATGCAAATGGGGAGTGTTTTCATTTGTGGAACGTAGATTGATTAGCAGGATCGCTAGAGTTCTAGTTTCCTTACTACTGATTACATCTCTCATGGAAGAAAAATGGGTTCATTTTAACAAGCTCGAGTCAAACTAGAGACAGGCAAGGTTACCGAAGAGTGATTGCCCGGGATTAGTGTTATTCAATAGGCAAAGGGGTATTGGGTTCAGATATTTTTCCTGATAGGCTATTAGAGATAAATTTCACATTTGGGATTTACTCTTCTGTAATAGGCAAGGTCGTATTTTTTCATTCAGGAAGTTAATTTGTTTGTTCCACAAAATGTTTCAATCAACGTTATGCATGTTCACTGACCTGGCGCCCTAAGGGTAAGTTTTGTCCCAGTACTGGACACAGATACATTGTTTAAAGACCCAGTTCGGAAAATTAGAACCTCCATGGCAACTTTTTAATACAAAAATGTAAACGCTGTGGCTCACCGTGATTAACTAGAGGCAGAATCTGATGGGGCAGAACATGGTGGGGGTTTGGGAAGGTGGAGGGCCACTGCTTGGCTTCCATATTCCCAGCATGCTTCTCCTTCTCGAGATAGCGCTTGTCACCCCTGTGTCCAGTCACCTTATTCTCCCTTGCCCTTGTCAGCTTTGCTCTCCAGCAGGAATCTGCCACTGGCCATTTGCCCTTGAGAGTGGATTTAAGTCACTGTGTCCCCCTGATCTCTCCATACGATAGAAAATAATTTCAGGACCCAGTCAGCAGGTGGGCTGTGGCCCCTGAGATAACGTGGCACCCGTAGACACACTCTTCCTGTTGGTGTGGGGGTTCTTGCTGTGGATGACATGAAGGGGCGAACTGATGCAGGAGGAAGGATGCTAGGAAGGGGCAGAAACCTGGGCTCCAGTTATGGGTTCGCCACTTACTTTGAATCCTCGGGTCTATTTATTGATCGTTTGAGTCCTGTCCTCTTTGCTTACAGATGGGGTCACATGAAATAGGAACTGTGAGCAGTCGTTGAAAGGCTTAAAGCGTTGTTTAGAATAAAAAGAATATTTCATTTGCCTTGGCTACTGAGATCCATCATTTAGATGCTCTAAGCAGTGACTTAGACCAAGGCTTATCCTGTCCTGCCCAATTTCACTCCATACTGGAATTGGTGTTTTATTTTTGAGATGGAGACAAGCTTATAAACTCTCATCTCAGCCAACATGACATTCCTTCAGGCCGGTGTATCCTCCTCTGGGGTTGAGGTTGTGCCAAGACGCTGCACAGATACCAGAGCCCTCCGATTGGGGCCCTTGGTCTGATGATGAGGACAAAACACTTTTGAAACCACTTGCCTCCCACTTCTGCCCGGCGGGTAGCTCACTGTACAACTGGCTTGCTCAGATTCCCAGGGTTGACTCAGGATGACTGCAGGCTAGACCTTCTCTAATTTAAGAGGAATGAACTGTATATGATGCATGCATAGGTTCAATCTCTATTGTCTTGAGAAAGGAATTTAAACTTGAGGATTTCACACATTACTTACATGACGAGTTTTTGGGACTGATTTAAAATTTGATGGGAGTTCAATTAAGGGACTCCAGGGGGACAGCTGTGGAGAAGCAGAAAGAGCAAAGGTATTGAATGACTCCCTGAATGTGTCACTCCATGACCATGACCTTCTCCAACCAGGGGAAGATTTCTGCCTGATGTTGTACCCCAATGATCACATAAAAATATTTAAAGAAGATAAAACCACAAGACAAAGTATAACAAACAAAATTCTTGGAAATGAAAGCCTTAAATAATCAAGTGAATAGGGGGAGGAAAGGCTTTAAATGTAGAATAAGAAATGAAATGTTAGAATATTTAAAAATAGCATTATTATACAAAGATAAGAGATACAAGAGGTTTAAATAAAGGTAAAACTATGGAAGTAAAAAAAATTTTGGCAAAACAAAACAAAAGAAGTAAATATTAAGAGATTAGAGAAACAGCAATGTAAAAAATAAAATCAAAAAGCTGAAGGAAAAAAAAAAGAATATGGAAAATCAGAGAGTAAAAGTTTAGACAGAAGTTAAAACATGTCAAGAACACTCAAAAGCCAAAGAGTACTCTAATGATTGAAAGTTACTTAGAAACATGTGAAAAGGAAGCAAAATATAAACTTTTAAAAAAGTGCCTAATGCTCCAAAAGAGGGGAAAAAAGTGACAAACACATAAATTTCTAAAACATGAACAAGAGGATTCATTTTTAATGACAAGTGCGTATGTGCTCAGTTGAGTCTGACTCTTTGCGACCCCATGGACTGTAACCCACCAGGCTCTTCTGTCCATGGAATTTCCGGGCAAGAATTCTGAAGAGGGTAGCCATTTCCTTCTCCAGGGGATCTTCCTGACCCAGGGATTCAACCTGGGTTTCCTGTGTCTCCTGCATTGGCAGGTGAATTCTTTACCACTGAGACACCTGGGAAACCCCTTTTAATGATGAAGGGACCACACATTACAGTAGAGTCCTGATATTTATCTTATGGAAATTTGTAGCACCTTGTAAGGGGGATTCTTATATATGATTCCTTTGGGATCTTTGGAATCAGAGAGGCGTGACCCCATTTTTGCTATAAAAATTTCAAATTTTCTTAGGCTTTGGTAAAAAAACAAAACAAACAGCAGTAGTATGAGTTTCACAGAAGATTGCCCCGTGAAACCCTTTTGTCTACAAACTGCCCATACCCCACGCCCAGCTAGAAATGGGAGGAGGCACATTGTACTTAGCCCGCAGTTCAAAAAAGACCAGGAAATCTTAATAAATTCTTGAGGACTTCCTGTTTGCTTGGCAGTGGAACTACACAACATTCAGGGAATCATCTCCTTTAGTCCTCATAACATCACAAGATAGGTTCCCTTAGAATTTTACACAGGTTAGATAGGTTGGTGAGCTCAGTTAAGTAATTCATCCGAGGCCCCAGTTTGCACATGTGAGAGGGACCATTGCGATCCAGGCCCTTGTATTCCAGATTTGAAGTTCTTAACCCTCCTTGGCCGGCTTCCCATCTGTCTGCACTGCCACCAGGAGCCCAGCATAGCCCCTCCACCCCCCTCCCTAGAGTGTGAGACCACTTTCTTTGAAAGCAGTGGTTTGTGTTGCTGTTTGTCTTTAATCACCTCCTCTAAATGGACAGTAACACGTGCATTTGTCAAAGGCTATTAGGATCTATCCACTGGTGCTGACATGCTGACAAGTTCACAGAACGCCCCTGGCCTTTGCTGGCTGGGGAGGGCGGGGTATTGACCATAAGCTCCAGGAGGAGGGGGTGTGGCACCTTTTCCTTGCATTTTTCTCTCTGGATCACCTCAAGCTTGGCACCTTACAGAGCCAGCCTTGCTGTTATTGAAAAGGTTTGATTTTGTGTTTTCTAATTAGGTCAAAAGGACAAACCAAAACTTTTTTGATGGCCTCAAAATGGTGTCAGTCATACTTCCTTGGGATTTCCCTGGTGGTCCTCAAATGGTAAAGAATCTGCCTGCAGTGTGGGAGACCCAGGTTCAATCCCTGGGTCAGGAAAATCCCCTGGAGAAGGAATGGCTACCCACTTCAGTATTGGTGCCTGTAGAATTCCATGGACCAGAGAAGCCTGGCGGGCTACAGTCCACGGGATCACAAAGAGTTGGACAGAACTGAGCAATTAACACTTTTACTTTCCAGTGGTTAAGACTTGGCCTTCCAACTCAAGGGGTATGGGTTCAATCCCTGGTAGGGGAGGGAGCTAGCATTCCTCATTCTTAGTGGCCAAAAAAACATAAAAGCATGGAAACAACAATGTAACAAATTCAATAAAGACCTTAAAAATGGTCCACATCAAAAAAAAAAAAAAATCACACTTCCTGTTTCTCTGCCTGGTTAAACTGCTCTTTGGAAGGTCCACAGCTGGTGTCTGCTTTGGGGCTTTTTCCTCCTGTGGGGTGAGCGGTGTCCTGGAGTGCTTCACAAGGTCCCACTTACAAGGTGGCAGGGCAGGGACACACACGGTGGGGTGTGGTTTAGGGGCTCCTGAATGACACTGTTGCCCAGAAACCTTGCTCCCTCCCGGGCTTCCTAGCACGGCTGTTGTTCCTTTGGTTAAAGTTCTGCCTCTGGGAAGCTGCTAGCAATAACAAAAATGTACGATCAAGAAGGAAACCCATGAGCTTCCTAGAAGTCTCTGACACTGGACACTGAGTGTTTTGTGATGCAGAAAACAGGATCCGGGTTGATGAGAAACAAGGTGGGAGAGAAGAGGTGGATTGGCAGTGGGGAAGCGGTGAATGTTTCATCGCCTGTCCGCTGTCTGTGTGCACTACCACCTTCCCAGCGACAGTCAGGCTGTATCTTGTTTACATCCACATTCCCTAGCATCAGATTGAGGGCCTGATCTGGAAAAGGTGCTCCAATAATTGAGTAGCTTTCCTACCTATGGAATGAATGAAGGGAGAAACTGGAGGATGTGTCCCTGATGCTGTCATTATAGGGAGTGACGGCGGAAGCATCACCAGGAGAGACTGGAGGAAACAGTGCAAAGAGTGTACTACTGAAGTGAAAATCGCTCAGTCGTGTCTGACTCTGCTGCCCCATGGACTATATAGTCCATGAAATTCTCCAGACCAGAATACTGGAGTGGATAGCCTTTCCCTTCTCCAGGGGATCTTCCCAACCCAGGGATAGAACCCCAGGTCTCCCGCATTGCAGGCGGATTCTTTACCCGCTAAGTTATAAGGAAAGCCCGAGAGTATACTAAGCACAGACTAAATTCTCTTGCCAGGCATGGTGGAGGCTGCAGGCACCAATTGGACTCTGCCCCGCCCTTAGGGAGCTTCCTGGGCAGCTGGGGAGGCGTCTTACATGATAAACAAGCAGCATGGTTTGAAAATATGTGTGTTTTCACATCACCAGCAGTGGGACAAATAGATATCATATGCTTCCTGATACGATGCACCGAGAAGGACACTTCAGCACTTCTGTGGTGTGCTGGCCAGAAGTGTGTAACCTGAGTCTAATCAGAGGAAAACATCTAACGCAGTTGTCTTCAGAAATGTTCAGATCATGGCACATGTGATCCTGGATGGCATCTGGGAAAAAAACAAAAAACAACCACAAAACCGTTGCTATAAAGGATATTACTGAAATAATTCGTGTTCTTGTTCATGCTCAGTCATGTCTGACTCTTACAACTCCACAGACTGTAGCTGGCCAGGCTCCTCTGTCTGTGGGATCTCCCAGGCAAGAATACTGGAGTGGGTTGCCATTTCCTGCTCCAGGGGATCATCCACTGAGAGGATTAGCCAATTGTAAATATAACCCGTAGATTAGATAATATTATGTGTGTGTGCTAAGTTGCTTCTGATGTGTCCGACTCTTTGTGACCCTATGGACTGTAGCCTGGCAGACTCCTCTGTCCATGGGATTCTCCAGGCAAGAATGTTGGAGTGGGCTGCCTTTTCTTCTTCCAGGAGATCTTCCAGACCCAGGGATCGAACCTCCATGTCTTAAGTCTCCTGCTTTGGCTTTTTCTTTACCACTAGCGCCACCTGGGAAGCCTCAGATAATAGTATATCTATGCTAATTTCTGATTTTTAGTAATTATACTGTGGTTTATAAGAGAATGTTTTTGTTTAAAGGAAATGTACAGAGCTATTTAGACATAGAGGGGCCTCATATCAGCAACTTACTCTCTAAGGGTTCAGAAATATCCAAATGTGTGTGTGTGTAGACAGAGAGAAAGGAGAGGGAATTATAAAGCAAATGTGTTAAAGTGTTAACACTGGGGAATCTAAGTGAAAAATAAGTTTCTTTTTTAGTATTTTTGCAACTTTTCTATAAGTTTGGTTGTTTCAAAATAAAGAGATTACAAATTCAAATATGTATATTCCTGCATGTATAAGAAGCAGGATAGCTTAGTGGTCAAGGATACAGGCTCCGGAGTAGGAGCTCCTGGGTCCAGATCCTGGCGGGACCACTTGTGAGTTGTGTTACCTTTTACTTTGGCAGTCTAATCCTGAGTCACGTGGGATGGTAATGGTGTCTCTGTTGGGTTGGTTCTGAGAATTTAAATGAGTTATGACCTGCGACATGCTTAGGACTGTGCAAGCACGTGGCACTATGACATGTGTGCTCTAATGGTGGCTCTTATTCTGCAGTGTGGAGCTGCATGGAATCAGTGATGATTATTCAGTTACAGGGCAAGTAGTATACACACATTAGCTGACCTACTGACCATAGGAGCATAGCACGTAGAGTTTTCAAATAATTTATATATTTAATCATTACAACAATCCCATAAAATAGAATAGCAAGAACTATTGCCCACACTGGGCTTCCCTGGTGGCTCGGTGGTAAAGAGTCTGCCTGCTAATGCAGGAAACTTGGGTTCTATCCCTGGGTCAGGAAGATCCCCTGGGGAAGGAAATGGTAGCCCACTTTAGTAACCTTGTCTGGGAAATCCTGTGGGCAGAGAGCCTGGTGGGCTCCAGTCCATGGGTTGCAAAAGAGTCAGACACGACTTAGTAACTAAAAGAACATTGCCCCCATTGTATAGATCTGTAAACTGAGGCCAAGAGAAGCCAAGAAACTTACCTAAGACTCTTCAGCTGATGATTGGCATAACCTGGGGCTGATCCTAGGTGTCCTGACCGCTAGAGGAAATTCTTTTCTGTGGGTGCTGCTAACATCACTAATGTCACTTTGCCCTCTTTTATACTCGGTGATGGAGAAGGCGATGGCACCCCACTCTCTTGCCTGGAAAATCCCATGGAAAGAGGAGCCTGGTAGGCTGCAGTCCATGGGGTCGCTAAGAGTCAGACACGACTGAGCAACTTCCCTTTCACTTTTCACTTTCACACACTGGGGAAGGAAATGACAACCCACTCCAGTGTTCTTGCCTGGAGAATCCCAGGGATGGAGCCTGGTGGGCTTCCATCTATGGGGTTGCACAGAATCGTACACGACTGTAGTGACTTAGCAACATACTCAGTGAACGAGGAATTTCCTGGGACAAAGTGTACTCTAGGGCACAAAATGACTCATTCGTGTCATTATCCATTGTCAAAACTGTCATGTGTATGTGAGTGAGAGCATGGATTCTTCCAGAAATTACTGACTGGTTCCTTGAACCAGATTCCAGCAAAGTGGTCTCCAGACACTCGTTCTGAGGATGAGAAGCTGTTCACACAGGAGGATACATGCATTACCTTCTGCAGGGCTTGGGATACAGTGTTGGGGGAATCTACATCTGAAAGGCACTGCCTCTGTGCCAGTATGTGCTTGTATAAGTCGGAGCCAGTGCCCGGGCATTCTGGAAACTGTACGTTCTGTTTGGAAGGAGCCTTAAAGTGCCTTAGATTTCAGACATTATCTCTTAAAAAAAAAACAACAACAACAAGAAACAAACAAGTAAAAACTAAAACGCAACAGGAGTTTTCTGAGAAACAGCCTCATCTGCACTTCAGAGAACCCAAATAACCAGATTCCTGGCTCCGTGGGTCTTATGATCTTCAATGGGGCCTCAAGCCGACAGATGTTATTACTATAAATGGAGCTCTGGCAGCCTTGGGTGGAAAGGGAAGCACCTCTCAATTTGTCAGGGATGATAACTTCCCTGCATTTGCTCCGTGCTTTGTAATTTACACAGCATTGTTCTAGATATTTCTCTTGATTCACTCAATAAGCGATGAGGTAGGTGGTGCAGAGGCTGCAGTTCCTATGGAGTGGATGATAAAACTAGGGGCTCATAGAGGCTAAGGGAACAACCTGTGAGTTGGGACCTCCTGGGTCCTGATCCAGGGCTCCTTACCTACACTGTCTCTCTAGCACTTTCCTTCCTATTGTGGAGGTTATTTTATTTTTTTGACATTGCTACTTTTTAATTATCCACATGTTTATTTCCCACTTGTTCAGTCCACCCGGCCCCATCCAGCCAGACTTTCAACTATGTCTGTGTTATCCCTCCAGCTGTGAGTCAGGAAGTGCTAGAGGATGTAGACCCCCTTAACCACTTGCTTGAAAAGAAGGAAAATTCTGAGAATAAATGTGCTGCCAATATGATCACAAAATGCATGATCAAGCCCAATAGAAGCAGTGCTAAATGTTAACTCTGCTTTAAATTTTCTGGAGGAAAGTCTGTTCCATATGCATTTCTAATTAAGAGCTGAAAAACGTATTCGTTCTTTTTTTTATACGTATACATGTGTAATTTGTTGCGTTTTTTGTTAATTGGTGTATAATTGCTTTGCAATGTTGTGTTAGTTTCTGCTGTAAAAAAATAAAGTGAATCAGCTATATGTATACATATACACCCTCCGCTCGAGCCTCCCTCCCACTTCACCCCATCCCATCCCTCTGGGTCATCGCAGAGCACTGAGCTGAGCTCCCTGTGCTATATGGCAGCTTCCAGCTGGCTATCTGTTTTACACATGGTAGTGTATATATGTCGGTGCTACCCTCTCAATCCATAGTGTGTTCATTCTCCCAATTATGGTGAGCAGCAGCTATGGCCCAGGTGCTAAGGGTTCCCTTCCTTCCTCATCAAGACCGGAGGCTACACATTTTAGGCCAATCAGTCTAAGGATGGAGGTCACAGGCTTGAATTCTAGGCTTCTCTTCACTGTAACTGTTTAGGATCTGTGAGTTGCAAAAGGGCTAATCTACACTTGCACTGTCTACTTTATTATGACAAGAAAATATATTTTGTGGATTTCAGAGTGTACATTCCTCAAATGTAAGATGGAATTATGGTAATGATAATGCCAAAGATAATACAAGTTGTTTCTGGGGAATTACTCCTTCAGTCATACTTCCTAAGACCCTCCTAGAGGAGAAGAATAAGTGCAATAAATGGAATGGTATATAGAGCCTTTGTATAAATATGTGAATGAATGAATTGAAAGGAATTGTAAGTTACTCTTTTGCCGTATTTCTTTAAAAAAAAAAAACAAAAACATTTGTTTGGCTGTGTCGGTTTTTAGTTGTGGCCTGTGGAAAAGCTATTTCGCAGGGACTCTCTAGCTGTGGTGCGTGGACACAGTAGTTGCAGCACTCAAGCTTAGTTGCTCTGTGGCATGTGGGATCTTAAGTCTCCTGACCAGGGGAACCCACGTCCCCTGCATTGCAAGGCAGATTCTTAACTACTGGACCACCAGGGAAGTCCCAGTTGCTGTTGTTCAGTTGCTCAGTTGTGCCCTACTCTTTGCGACCCCATGAACTTCAGCACGCCAGGCTTCCCTGTCCTTCATCTCCTGGAGCTTGCTCAAACCTATGTCTGTTGAGTAAGTGATGCCATCCAACCTTCTCATCCTCTGTGGTCCCCTTCTTCTACCTTCAATCTTTCCCAGCATCGGCTCTTCGAATCAGGTGGCCAAAGTATTGGAGCTTCAGCTTCAGTATTAGTCCTTCCAATGAATATTCAGGATTGACTTCCTTTAGGATTGACTGGTTTTGATCTTGCAGTCCAAGGGACTCTCAGGAGTCCGCTCCAACACTACAGTTCAAAAGCATCAATTCTTTGGCACTCTGCCTTCATCATGGTCCAGCTCTCACATCCACATATGACTACTGGTAAAACTAGGGAAGTCCATAGTATTTCTAATGAATCAAAATGTTTACTCCCATAAATATTTCATGACAAGTCTTTAACATATAGAAAGCCTTCTACTCCTATTCATCATTAAAACTCAGCTCAGCAGTCACCTTTTAAAGGAGGCCTTCTTGGAGTCACCCATCCTCTTTAACCATGCTGGATGAAATGGCCCTTCTCTGCTGCTGAAACACCTGGGCTTATTTGTACAGCATGTATCATGCTGTAATTATGGGTACTCTCCCACTCTAGGTTCTGTTTTAGGTATCTCTGCATCCTCAATGTCCAGTGCAATTCCTAGAATATTATTTTTGCCTTAGGAAAGGTTTTCTGAATGAATGGTCAAACATTGACTAGGTCAAACAGGTTTTGGCTTGTAAATACAACAGGGATTGAGGTCAGGGAAATGTGGTTCCCTTTGGCCATAAAGTGCTTACAAAGTGAATACTCAAACACAGTGCTTCATGATTCTTTTTTTTTTTCAAACTCTTACGTGATTATCCTCCTCGAAACCCCATGGGCTAGAAAGGACTATAATGACCTTGGTCGTTTTGAGCTGTTTAATCTTTACATCAAGCTTGGCCTATTTTCATTATGAAGGAGATGACTGACTTCATGGAAAGCAGGAAGGATCAGAAGATGGCCTCTTCCCCAGAAAGTCTGCAAAAACCCTGCCTGGCCTTCGGGGGTTCCCACGAGTGTATGCAACATAAAGGATCAGTGTGATATGGGCACATTCGTACATTTTTTAAAAGATTAAACGTGATATAGTACTGGAACTGAGCAGGGGAGATTGAGGCCCTGGGTATTATGCTTTCCCTTGCTACAGGGGATGGAAAGAATATTGTTTCTCCTTAAAATGATTTATTTAAATGGGTAGGCTAGAATTCTACTTAAAACCCAGCGTCTGAATGCACCTGTTGAAGTCAGCTTCTTGTTCTCGCAGGTATTTAGGCATTGAATTTTCCCCATTAGGGAAGTGATTGACACCGTGGTCCTTACAATAACACATGATTATAACTCTGCAAATGGCAATTACATTCAATGGAAACCAGATGTTGCATGGAATTTGACTCTCTTGGTTTCTTGGTGAAGTAGATGAATTTGTAAAGTAGAAAACCACAATCATTACTCAGATGGACTGTACATGAATTAATGACATAATATCTAAATCATATATGGTTGAAAATAATGATTAAGTTAAACTATCAAGATAAGCAAATGAAAAACAGACTCTTAAAAAATTAAAGCTATGTTTTCTCCAATATATATTGTATCAGTATGCTAATAACAAAACCAGGCTTGTGTTCCTGTCTCTTCAGCCCCAAGGAAGAAAAAAAAAATGTTTAAAAAAGAAGTTCTTCTCAGTGGTTAACATTGAGGAGAAAGTGAACAAGCAAGATAGTTTTTCTTGGCTGGTGAATTTTTAGAGTGTCTGAAATTTGTCTTTAAAAAACATACTGTTGTTAGGGACAGTTAGCAATGTTTTACGCTGAATAACACAGAGACGGTATATTTTTAAGGACACATTTGGCATGCAAAGTATCAGCTTTATATGCCTGTGCAAAGCATAACCTCTCAAATACAACTTCTTTTCCTGTCTCCATCTCTATCTAGAGCTTCTGTGCAAATGTGTGTGTACACACATATGCACGCGCGCGCACACAACCCCCCACCTCCCCACACCAAGGATGCTTCAGGCCAGGGAAGGCAAATCAACATCACATTTGAACCTGCCCTGTCCCTTGAAAATCTCAACCTTTGGTTAGCAACCACCTAAGTGGTTCAGTTTGCAAACCTTGGCCCATCATTTCCACTGTCATGAATTCTCCATGACATTATCACTGTAAAATTAGGAACTCTCTCTCTTTTCCTGCAGATGTGAAAGTTTGACATTGCATTCCATGGTCCCGTGCCACATTTCATCAGCGTTTTTCCTTTGCTTTCTCCAAAGCCCATGGCCGCATGTGGCGTGTAGATTGCTGGTGCTGTTTGGGATCTCATATCAAATGCTGCTACCTAATCCCAGGCGGCCTTCCACAAGCCCACACCTGCAGCTCATTGAATCCTCCTGGAGTACAAAGGGCTGATTTACAGCACGAGGAATCCAGGCACTGGTTGCAGCTGGGGCTCCAGCAGGAAAAGGAAGTTGTTCATCATCTTGTGTGCATTTCATTAACAATAGTGTACCCGATATGTAGCTTACAGAATAATTTCAAATCACTGACAGAGAGCATTATGGCATTTGGCACTACTAGGAAAAATACTTCGGGATGGGCAAATTACACCTGAGCGTGAGGTTTCCATGCGACCCTCTGGAACCGTGCACGCTGATTTATACCAGGTGGGTTGACCTTGCGATATTTTCTGATTCCTTGGGCATTTTCCCATTCCTCATTGCTTTCCCTTTGTCTTTGAAGCTCCTCTAGGGTAGAGTTGGGAGATCCTTAGCTTTCTGTTCATTTCATGTATTAGCCACAAGAGCTTAGAGACACCTGTGCTAAGCATGGTGTTTCTAAACTGACGACCTGAGGAAATGTCCATGTAGCTGGTGGGTCAGGAGCGCCACAGCAAAACGTGACAAATGGTGTGTCTCTTTCTTTGTCGTGTTTTGATGGTCATAGAAACAAGCGAGTCCCATTGAGTCACCGAGATCCCAGCGCTGGCTCACCAGGATTCTGGGGAATGAAAAAAACAGAGGAGAGTCTTAGTCTTTCTTCTGTCACCATGCTGGGCTGTGCATCGGTTTTAGTATTAACTCCTTTGTACCACAGGAAAGCTCTCCTGGTAGGGATGGCCTGAGGGTGATGATGGTGCATGCAGATGGAAGAAGGAAAAGGCAGGAAGAGGATGCTGGTCCCCTGGTCCAGGTTCCCACAGCTCCCGGCAGCCTAAGGGCCTGGCTCCTTGGGGGCCAACTTGGCCTCCAATTGGACATATCACCTATTTACCAAGAAGGCTCCAGGTGCTCTGCCTTTCCACATCTTTCCGGGGAGTATTCTGCAGATCCCAGTTGAAGGATTTTTCTTTTTTTTTCTTTTAAGGAAGTAGGAAGCCTTCGAGGCTCAAAACAAAAATGCTTCAAGAGCCCTGGCTCTCACCAGATTGAGGGTCAAGCCCCACACAGGAAGGACGGCAGTGGTGGCCATAATGAAAATGCCAAGACTTCCGGTTAGTTTAAGCTAACCGGTTAGTGGACGTTTTCAGCTTCGACTTTTGTATAAAGGAGGACAAAATCAATTAAAGTCACCATCCTCAAGGGAAAGGGAGCAGGGAAGGAAAAGCAAATTTCTTTTCACTTTGTAATGGTAAACAAAGTCGACACAGAGCAGTATCTGATGTGGCTGCACGGAGCCTGGTTTCCAGTTTCTCTTGATGTGTCAAATGTATCCCTTATGTGAATCATGGTTTAAAAATACTTTTCCTCAGTGGGTTCGGGAAATCAATAAGCTTTTATGATTCTTTCCTTGCTTCACATGATTTTTGATTTCAAAAGAGACTCCGGGTATTCCTTTAAGATGTTTATATATTATGCATTTTAAAAAACGGACAATGCTTCCAAGGGTTTCCCAGGCATTGTTGTTGGAGTGGTGGTGTTTTTTTTTTTTCTCCTCTTCCCGAGCTTTTTCTTTCTTTCTTTCTTGTTTTTTAAACATAATGCTAATGATTATGGGGCTTACACATAAATTGAAGCCGGATTTATAAAATGCAATATAAAAATCCTCGGGAAGGAAGATAAATATAACAAGCTATGAAACTCCGTTAGCCTCTTCCAGCACTGGAATGACTACAAACGAGGAAATTAATGACCAGGATGTGTGATGTTGCCCAGGTTAGGGGCTTTGGCTCCCAGGCAGGCCGTCCTAAGACTAGCTGTCCTGCATTCCTTGATTTTTCTGAAATACAAATCTAATTGCAGATTGGAACCTATCCATTCGCTTAGTCTGTAAAAATAATTTTCCCTGAATATTTACCCAAAGCGCATTATTGCTTATACAGTTGTGAAAAGCATTTAGCACTTTATAATCCCATATTTGCTCCTATGTGGGCCTGGGAGTGCACTCGCCTTACAAAATTCACAAATGCCTAGAAGGCTAACAATTTTTACAAAGTGTTCCTCATGGAAAACATCTGGATGCTTTCCAGAATGGCATTCCAGATGTTATGGTTTTAGCAGTCACAAAAGTACACTATGCACTGTGTGTGTGTTTCCTGGTTCTACATAGCATGTTACTTAGACATACCCGGCTCTCTTTGCTCTCCTTCTGGAACATTTTAGGTTTGAATTGTTTAATATTTCACTTCTGGACAACTCTGCTTTCAGGGCAATTACACATCTGTATGGCGGGGAGTATGATGTAGACTGCTGTAACCAGATATGCACTGGGAGAAGACATTTTTAATTGGTAGCCTAAAATTGATTTTTTTTTTCTCTGTTGGGTCAGAGAGAAGAGTAAACACTGGGGGAGTGAGTCCTGGAAGCACTGCTGGTATCAGGAGAGGGCTGCCCTCTTTCCGATGAGTTATGCTCGATGCAAGGGTCTCCAATCTCTGGGATCTAATGCCTGACGATCTGAGGTGGAGCTGATCTAACAGTAACAGAAATAAAGTGCACAATAAATGTGATGAGCTTGAATCATCCCCAAACCATCACCCTGCTCCTTCCACGGAAAAATTGTCTTCCATGAAACTGGTCCCTGGTGCCAAAAAGGTTGGGAACCACTGCATCTATGGAGAAGAGAATCCTGCTGCCCCTCCTGTCTTCCTCCCTGGATGCAGGGTGTTAGGTTGAGCTCTGGACAGACCAGCCAGCATGAGGCAGGCTCTTCTTTCAAACTGCAAGTGCTCCTCAACTGGGGAGAAATTAAGGAAAGCACCAGTTCCAGGTGCCTGCTCCTTGATCCTTCTCTCCTCCCTGTTCTCCTTCCCTCAGCTTCTAGACCTGGGCCCTTGCCAGAGCACCCAACCCCGGGAGATGTAATTGCCACAGCAATCCCAACAAGAGATGGGCCTCTTTGTCCAACCAGCTTCTTGCAAGTCCTGTCTAGTGACAGGTCTCCTGCTCAGGACCAGGACAGAGGGTGGTGACATGGAGGAGAAGGGAGAAGGGAAGATGCAGTCATGGACCAGATGCAAATGAGTGATGTTTCAGGGAGCCCTGGGCTTCTATAGCATGAGCTGTTTTCATCACATGGGGAGACAGGTGAGCAGGGATCCATCTCCTTAACAAAGCTACAGGATTTGATGCCAGCCTCCTCTGAACAAAAATCTCTGTTGATGCAATCTTGTTGTGAGTTACAGGTTACTTTGGGGGGTGGGGTGGGGAGAGCATACTGGCAAGGAAAACAGTCCAAGGAGAGGACAGGAGAGGGGATGATGGGCGGCATGTGGGTGATGGGTCTCGACTAGTTGGAACAGCACAGAAGTAGGGACCAGAGCGAGGTGAGCTGCATGGGACCTGTGTTGGGGGGGAACATGCCGATTGGGGAGCATCACAGAGGAATGCAGTTGTTCTTGTAGGCCTGGGAGGAATGATGCGAGAAACTCTGAAGAGAAGTCTGGGGAGACAAGGTTGCTGACTGGAGTTGGGGAGAGCAGCCTTCTTCTTCTTTTGGTTTTTAAAATAGTTTACTTGTTTATTTTAATTTTGGTTGCCCTGGGTCTTTGTGGCTGTGTGCAGGCTTTCTCTAGATAGTTGCGGTGAGTGGGAGCCACTCTAGTTGCAGTGCTCAGACTTCTCATGGTGGTGGCTTCTCCTGTTGGGCTCTAGGGGCACTGGCTTCAGTAGTTGTAGCACACAGGCTCAGTAATTGTGGCATGTGGGTTTAGTTGCTCTGTGGCATGTGGAATCTTCCTGGGCTAAGGATCAAATCCGTGCCCCCTGCATCAGTGGCCAGATTCCTACCTACTGTACCACCAGGAAGTCTTCAGCCTACTTCTTTGAGTCAAATTCAGCTTGGCCAAGAGTTGCTGAGTGCTTGCTCTGAGCAGAATGGAGAGTCAGCAGATAAGAAGCAAGGTCCGAGGTTGGAAGGTGGTATACTATGCCTGCTGCTTTCTGGGGGCCTCCCCAACTCCTCTGAGCAGCTGGGAGGCACTGAGCGGAAATGCCCCCACTGTCCCGGGGGCGGTGTTGCCTACACACAACAGGGAGTCATCCTGAGTCAGATGTGAAAATGGCAGAGGTCATCTTGTTCTCCCATCTCCACTGCTCGGAGAGGTGTCAGCTACAGGCATTTGCCCCAGGGAATTCCTGAAGAGTCTTTGCTTGACCTTAGGAAAGTCAGAATCAGGATCCTTCAAATTAAGAGATCCTATCATCCCAGAAAAGTAAGACTCCCCCAGCATGGCATCCAGGCAATGTGTGGTACCTGATCCTCCATCAGCCCTTAGGCTCTGGTTTCCATAGTTCTGTGGGCTCACCATTGGCTCGGGAAGAAGCTGCTCCTTTGGGATTATTCTGATTCTCCCGGGCAACAGTTGGTGATCAAAGTTGAAGCATGTCTCTGGGTTTAGATCCATCTGCCTCAGAGAGGTGGTGGTGACCTTCTGCCCTCTCGCAGGGCTGCCACAGCTGAGAATCTGTTTAGAGCTGGCCTCTGGGTCTTCCCTGACACCTGGAAGATCCGCCACACTGCTGGCAGATCACGGCAGTTGAATCTTGCTTCAGGGGGGGTTCACGATCCCCCTGTGCCAAGGAAGTACATACATCTTAACCCCCAAAGCCTGAGCCCTGTGTTTGCCTCCAAGCCTTGTATCCCAGAATTCCCAGAGGGTGGTTACTGGCAACCTGCTGTAGGAAGCCAGGAGGGCAGAGTTCACAGGGAAAGAACACAGCACCAAGGCCAAGATCACTTCTAGCTCTGGATTCATGATCAACTACAATTTCACCCCTGGGATGTATTTAACGTCTTCTTATCTCAGTTTCTTTATCTGTCGAATGGGGATAGTAATTCTTGCCTCTTTGAGATACTGTTTATAAAACTTTAGTGCTGTGGTTGACATGTATTACTAGTTAAAAAAGTGTTTCTTCTGTGATTTGGGGACATGCAGAGTCATCATCCAAAGTGAAATAAATGTCATTGTCCAGGCTAAGGGCAGATGTGACCTACGATGGTGACCTGAGTGCCTTTCACATTGCTGCTTCCTCCTTCACCCTGGGTTTCTCCTCTTCTGCCTTTCTGACTCACCTTCTACTTCTCTGACCCTCATCAGCTTCCTCCTAGGGCCGTGGCCCCCACTCCTCTGTTGATGATCATGGTTGCTGTCCATAATATTTGTTTCTATTTCCAAGGCCAATCTCATTCTCACCCATGGCATCTACAGGGCTGCCAAAGGCTTCCAACCCACATGCATTCCATTTCTGTTCTTCATTGCTCTTTTGGACACCATGTATTTTTAGTTTAGTAATATTGCAAACATTGACTCTTTGGAATCTTTGTCTTCCTTGTTTGTCTGTTGTCTGTATGTCCAACTCTATACATACATGGACACATATACACACACAAACACATACATACATACTCACAATTTAATTAGTCAACAAAGTTTAACTTACCTGTACATATTTTTCAAAACCAAACTATTCTCATAGCCTCTCTCCTGGCCTATTTAAAGTCCCCTTATAGATTTTCTTATCTCTGATTCCATAACTCTCCAACCTACCCACCCCCTCAGTGGGATCAGTGTTAGCATTTTAAAACCTTCGTTGGACCACATCACTTCCTAACTCACAAACCTTCACTGTATCCCCTTTGTTTCCAAGCTAAGTCCAAGTTGGTCAACCTAGCATTTGAGGTCCTTAGCATTTGGGACTTCTTATCTCCAGCTTCATGCCCCACCATTCCCATCTTCTCTCTTCCTCTGTCTGTGCTTTTCGGTGACACTCCTGTGCCTCTCATCTTTTGGGCATGATGTGCCTTCAGCTTCCACAGGCTCTTCCTCACCCATCCTTCAACACTCAGCCTGACTTTACCCCTTTTGCTGAGACAAAATGAGAGCCATGGCATCTACATTCACCTGTTGTAGCACTTAACACCTTGTGTTACTGGTTTCATCTGTGACATCAACATGCACTTCCATGCCTGGACTATCTAAGGCCAGGGATCTCTGGTTGAACAAATGAATAGCACCCGCGTGACAGATGACAGAATACCCACAACACCATGGTCAACAAGGCCAGGGTGGCATGAAGGGGTCACTCCAGGGGCCTCAGCAGATGACAGAGGGACGCTGGCAAGCTCTTCAGTGAGAAGCTTGGGGACCCGATTGCGGGGCTTCCTGGGGATAAGAAATCACAGTGAATTTCCCATGTATAGAATCCTATCCTCTTGATGGCCCCAAGGCACTTATCTCTGTAGGTGTTAAGACAATAAACTGGGAAAGTTGAATTATATAGAAATATGTTGATACTACCTTGAAGTAAAGTTTAAGGAATTATAACTATGTCCTTTGTATCCATTTCTTTTAGGTAGTTGAGGGTATTTTAATGACAAAATGCACTTCTAGGCAGTCCTAATTTTTTTCAGAGTTAAGAGTTGGTGTCTTAATGAGATCCAAACAAATCTGTGACATGACAGATGAAGAGATGGTTGGTACCCAAGCAGTATCAGAGCCTGCAACCAGTTTGACAGTATTCTTTCAGGTCACGGGCATGAGGGAGGCAATATGGTGGGACATCAAACCGGGTTGAACTTGGTTCACCTGGTCAAGCCAGGAACCCTGTGCTGTGTGCTAGACAGCTGGAGTATATACACGGAGTTTAGCAGCTTCATTACCCTGCACTGACTCACCAGTGGAAAACTCAGCTCCTCCAACATACCAATACTCAATGGCCCTTGCCCAAGTTGCAACTTCTGAAGTTGACCAGGGATGATTTTCCGCCATATCTAGACAGTATCCCAGACCTTACAACATCAGATTTTGATTCACTGTGATCTGAAACCACATACATACTGATGACAATTTGTGTCACTTGATACCAAGTCAAAGTATCCCATGGTAAATTAATTATCTCCAAATGTAAGGGTGAGTAAGCACTTCCAAATTAAAGTGTTTACAGAAAGATGGGTCATGGTAATAAAAAACAAACTTATAAATTTATGGGAAATACTTTTTGAGTTACTCTAGTAGGTCACTTTCACTTAGTCTGTCCTCTGGGGATATATATAGATACACAAAACTGATACATATATATGCTGATATTTGATAGGTAACTTTTAAAATCTGAGATGCTGATTCCTAAAATTCAGTCAGTAGCTTTAGACTAATTTTATTTTTCTTTCTTTCCCAAGATGTTGGGTTCTACATAGCTTAGATTTGAACCAATTCTCTGTGTTTTTATATTATTTGGCTCCATCGAGTCTTAGTTGCAGGATGTGGGGTCTTTCATTGTGGCGCACGGATTCTCTAGTTGTGTTGTACAGGCTCTTTAGTTGTGGCGTGCTCGCTCCAGAGTTGTGATGCATGGGCTTAGTTGCTCTGTGACATATAGGATCTTAGTTCTCCAACTAGGGATCAAACCCATGTCCCTGCATTGTAAGGCAGATTCCTAACCACTGGTTCACTTAGCAAGTCCTGGAACCAATTCTCTGTATTATTTTATATTCTTGAGCTGTTAGTCAGTTCCCATAGCTTCACCTTTCAGGTGTATATCCCGCACCTTCTAAGTACAGGGCATGGAACTAGGAGTTCATTGTGTGTACTATGAAAGTTGTAGACCCCTACAAGCTTACCTGCCAGTGTGGGAAATGCAGTGCACGCTTGGGTCAGCTGGGTGGGGTGTGCCCTTTGAGATCAAGGCATGATAGAGCCCACTGCCCCCCACCCCTGCCACTCTGGGCATCCTAGCCTGTGGAAGTCCAAATACATCTCCAACTTTTCTGTGAACCCCCAGGAACATTTGGTGTATTCTATTTTCTAGACTTTTGCTTCCTTGTACAAAAACTTGGCTCTACATTTTTTGATAAGTCGTTAGGGTGATTCTCTTGCTGGTGTCTGTGAATCACACCTTTGCAAACACTGATAAAAGGTAGTACAATTTGCCTCATGCCTTGTTCCCAAGTGGGCATATCCAGAGGGGTTCTGCAGAGTCAAAGACTTTGATGCAATACAATCCCAGCAAAACTCAGCTCGGATTAATGACTCCCTGTTATTTTCTTATGTTCATAAGACAGAGATGTGTATGAATAGTATCAAAGGAATGTTATGGACAAGTCAATATCATAAGTGTTCAGAGGATGGAGAAGCCATTGTGTTCCCAGAGTACACAAAGAGATCTGAGACAGCTTCCTGAGAGATGTTGAAATGAGACTTCGAGGTTATCAGCTCTAGGGCGAACAAGATGAACAAGAGCTTGGGAGGTGGACATGGGGGCAGCAAGAATTCGATGTGGTTGAGCCCAGCCAGAGTGAAGAGCCCCGGGTATCAGACTGCCACTTGAACTTGGAGGAAAGATGATAACCTTGCCATCTCTACTGGGAAATTCATAAGACATATTTTCTTTTTGAATTAGTGCCTCCCACTCCATTGATGGACACAACAGAAATTTGTAAAATGACTCCTCAGGGAGGGTGCTTTCCTGCTCAGTTGATCCACAGCGCCTGATGCTCTGCTAGGAAGCAGGTTTTGTCCGCTTCCCCAAGGCCTTCTTTTAAGGCTTCTGAAAAGACCGCCCTTCTTCCCTTTCTGACCTCAGCGCTCCCTCACCTCCACCTGCCCACTCCCGGTTGTCCCGAGGCTGCCATTTCCCGTCTCGCCTTCCTCTCGTTTTGTTCCTTGTGAGCCTTGATTAGAGGTGAGCCACAGAGCAGTCCCCTCGGGCAGCTCCTTTCTTTCCACTCTTCCTTGAGCTGAGGCATCTGGTTCTCATTCTCCTCTTGATGCATTGGGCTCTACTTTCACCTTGCTCTGTTTTCGTATATATTACCCTGCCGGTTTGAAACTCAGAGTTCCAAACTGGTCTTGCCCTCTGTAATAAAAGTAGCATCCAAAGGGAATCAGAGGACAGCAGGACAGGTTGAGAAAAGCTTGGGTATGAATTAACCCTTATCCAGAGCAACATTTCTGTCGTCAGGGAGATGGGAGTCTGTCAAACTCTTTCGATGGAGAATTTCTTACCTCGATCTGTGTACAGTCTTTGTGGAGTCTGTTGACCCCCACAGTGAGATTCAGATTTGGATATGGGCATGTGTGTTCTTTGAATGATGGAATCTGCAGGTTTAATGAAATTCTCAAAGACTTCTCAGGCCCCAAAGAGGTTAAAATCCACCATCACAAATCTTTCTATGTGATTATCTGTAGCAATCCCGCTGTTCCTAGGAGGAAGCTAAAGCTTAGAGAGGTTACATGCTTGCTAAAGTCACTAACTGATGTGAATGGGAGGTGGTGAGTCCCTGTCTCTCCTGTCCCTCTGGTACTGGAGACAAGTCCTTATACTTCCTAGAAACTCTTGTCACCTACTGGACTGCTCAGGTGTGCAGAGAAGGCTGGGTCAAACCCACGTACTTTCTTCAGTACCTGGAACGATGAGGTGATATCACCTGGAGCAGGTGTATTCATCCTTGGTTGAAACAACAAGGTCCTGGGTACCTTGTAAACAGCCCGATGCCCTGGCCACACCCCTAGTCCAGTCATTTAATTCGACCCTCTAAAGGGTGGAACTCAGGCACCAGTAATTTGCAAAAGTCCTCTGGTGACTCCAATGTGCAGTCAAGTTCAAAACCCATTAACTGCTAGAATCTGGAATGGTGAAATGAGACTGAAGACCATTTAGGAAACCTGGGTTCTGGCCCCTGAGCTCAGGGCCTTCACCTTTGACGGTTTCCCACCCAAAAGGCATGCTCAGTCTGGATGCTCCATCAGGACTGCGCTTTCCTCATCTCTGCTCATCAAAACATTGTTCATTTTCCCAAGCTCAGGTCCTAGGATGATGCCATTAGCCAGAAATGCCTTCTCCCTTGCTGGCCCCTCAAAGCCCTGCTGGGTCTTCCCTCCTGGCTCTGTGGTTTGCACTTTGTGGGTCTCACTGTCCCCTCCTGAGGGTCATCTTTGCATCCTTTCTCATTCTGCCTGCCAGCTCTGTGCCTGGAGTCCAGTAGTCAGCTCAGCATGTGTTTCTGGACGAATGGATGGATGAACATGTGGCCTTGAGGAATTCACCTCCTTCTAGCCACCCCTCTACCCCCAGCCTTTTAGATTAATGTCCCCACTAAAGTCATGACAATTTTTCAGTCTCCAGAATTAATTTCTAGCACAGTCACTGGTGTTTCCCAGGTGTCACCGTGGTTAAGAATCCACCTGCCAACTCAGGAGACACAGGAGACTCAGGTTCAATCCCTGGGTAGGGAAGATCCCCTGGAGAAGGAATTGGCAACCCACTCCAGTGGACTTGGTGGGCTGTGGTGGGCTACAGTTCATGGAGTCACAAAGAGTCAGACAAGACTGAACATGTATACACGCATGCACAGTCACATAGTCAACTGGACTAGGATGATTTTCTGGGATTCTTTCAGTTCTCCCAGTGAAGGATATGCAGAAAGAAGAGCCACAGTTTTCACTCAGTTCTATTTTTAGATAGTGTTTTTTACAACTTCTAGTCAAAGGGAACTGAAGTGAGCTATTTAGTTTTGGAGAACTCAATTATTTTTTGATAGTCTTGCTACTATTCAACATTTCCCTCTCCTGACCTGAGAACATCTCACTGGTTTTAGTTGCTCACTGTATGAGGATGTCTGCAGCTCAGCCCCTGTTCAGTACAGACCTCAGAGTCTGCTTCTACAGCCTCAGTACTTAACTCTACCTTGTATTTGGGCATCTCTAATATCATCATGGGTTTTCTTGTGATTTTCGGGGGCAGCAGATTGTACCTTTGCTTTTATTTACTTTTTTTTTAAGTAATTTAATTTGCAATTGGAGGATAATTACTTTACAATATTGTGTTGGTTTCTACCATACATCAACATGAAGTCAGCCATAGGTATACACATGTCCCTCCCTCTTGAACCTCCCTCCTGCCTCCCACCCCTTCCCACCCCTCTGGGTTGTCACAAAGCACTGGATTTAGCAGCCTTGCCTTTAAATGCCCTAGTTTGTCTTCAGTGTTCCCAAGGAACTGTATTGAGATTCTCCAGATACACTTATTTGTGATTCATCTAATCAAACAACATTTGGGGATAAGCTGGGGGTGGACAAGGAGGAGGAAGTAAAAATGCTCGGACTCATGGACTGAGGGACCTTGGAGTCCTAGAGGTGTGGCTCCTTCTTACTGAGGTGGTTCTTCCCTGTCCTCTAAGAATTTAGCTTCCCAATATGGTGATCATCACAATGGGAAAGAGCAGCAATCCTGGAGGGTTAGTGTTGGAGTGTTAATGTTAGTCCCCACCAGCATCCTGAACTTGGCTTAAAAGGAAGAAGCTTTCACAGGGTCACCAAGAAGGATGCCCAGCCAGTGCTAGGACCCTTTGCCCAGTGGAGCTTAGGAAAGGTGGGCAGAACCTGGCTCCTCCTCATTGTAGGTGGGCAAACTGCTGTGGTACTGGAGCTGCTCTTTTGCACAGTGTGAATGGCTTATGGGGTCATGTCACCAGCTCAGTTTAATATTCATGGAGCTGCAAGTGATATTAAGGTGATGAAAGTGAAAGTGAAAGTCGCTCAGCCATGTCTGACTCTTTGACCCCATGGACCCACGGAATTCTTTAGGCCATGAGAGTGGGTAGCCTTTCTCTTCTCCAGGGGATTTTCCCAACCCAGGGATCAATCCCAGGTCTCCCTCACTGCGGGCAGATTCTTTACCATCTAAGCCACCAGGGAAGCCCCAAAATACTGGAGAGGGTAGCCTATTCCTTCTCCAGCAGATCTTCCCGACCCAGGAGTAGAACCAAGGTCTCCTGCATTGCAGGCAGATTCTTTACCAACTGAGCTATCAGGGAAGCCTTAAGGTGATGAGAGTTCTTCTAAATTAATCACACACAGCCATCTGAACTAGCCACATTCTCTTAGACATTAAATAATGTCGTCTGTACTGAGTTCGGCCTTGACATTTTCTCTATAGCAAACAGGCATTGGAGAAGCTGTTTCTTTTCATTTTATTTAAAAACATTTTTCTCAGGATTTTTATAGACAGAGCCTTCTGGACAAGATGCTAAGGTGTCTGAGGCTCCCATTTCCTTTGAACTGACCAGTGAAATACACACATTTGCAAAAACTTGTATTCATATTGGAAACCAGAAATTGATGCCAGTCACACGCTGCAACACCAAAGAATTTCTGAAATAGGAATGATGGGGTTTGAACGGAAAAAAGCCTATCTCAACAATCTTGTCTCAGAGAAAGAAAAGTCCAGCAATTACATTGAGGTGACACGGGCAGGATCTCAGTGACAATGCTGACCCAGAGAGATGAACGCTGGAGGTGGAATCAGGGTGCAGAGCTCTTCAGTGCATGTTGTTTGAATTGCTCTTCTGTGAAAGTGTAGGCTTAGTTCCCCCTAAATTGCATGGTGAGTTCTAGAGTCCCTCCTGAAACAAGCAGTAGCACAGACCTCATATCTATATATCTATATATTTCATATCTATACATCTTATATAGTAGCTTGGTAGCACAGACCTGCTATTATGGAGAATTCCACTTGATGCCAGAGTTACACCCAGCCAGACAGAAATACTATATTGTAGGATGGGATTGATTTCACTGCTGTTGCCTAGATCAATGTTTGTGGCTAAGAATTTGCCTCTGACTGTTATATTGGCTTTATCCTTATTATTTCAATATTTTTTCCCTATTTTTTTTTCTTTTCAGTTGTCAATTTGATTTCCTCAAGGACCCTAAAGTTATTACAGAAATATAAATTTTTTTAACTTCTAGCTTTCCTTCCTTGGAGAAGGCAATGGCAACCCACTCCAGTACTCTTGCCTGGCAAATCCTATGGACAGAGGAGCCTGGTAGGCTGAAGTCCATGGGATTGAGAAGAGTCAGACACGACTGAGCGACTTCACTTTGACTTTTCACTTTCATGCACTGGAGAAGGAAATGGCACCCCACTCCAGTGTTCTTGCCTGGAGAATCCCAGGGACAGTGGAGCCTGGTGGGCTGCTGTCTATGGGGTCGCACAGAGTCAGACACAAGTGAAGCGACTTAGCAGCAGCAGCAGCAGCTTTCCTTCCTAACTCTAAAAATTTAGGAAAAATATTGTTATTTCCTAATTTTATTGAGTTGTGGTCAGGCAATGTGGTTATAGAATTTATGCATTTTGAATTATTAAAACTTTATTTATTGCATAGTATTAAATACTTCATGGGCATATATTAATATATTCTTGGTTGAATGCCTAATTAAACCTCTCTCTCTCCATCCCCTTCCCTCTTATCCTCTCACTTTCACATCTATATATCTTATTCTAACCTTATTAATTATATGGTTCAAATCTTCTGTAACTTTGTTTTTGATTTATCACAGGTTAATAGTGCCTTATTAAGTTTTCTTAGTTTCATTTCTAACTTTGTAATTAAAATCATAAAAATTTTATCTAATATTAAATTATTTAGCACATAAGTATTTGACTTATACTATATTATTGTCAATATAAAACTATTGCTTTATTCATTTATATTTTTTACCTTTTTCTGATGTTATTTCTATTCCTTCTCTAATTTTATTGTATTGCCTAACATGCAATCTAAGTTAAATCTTGTGCTTTTAACCTTTCTGTGTCATTTGCTTTGTTGCACTAATGGGTGATAAATCACTTTTATGTGTTCTAACTTAAGCTTTCTGTTTCTTTTTACTGAGAGAGTTTAACCTGTTTATGTTTACTGATGTAAATTCCTCTTTTTCCATTAATCTGTTATGCTTTCTCTTATTAGAGGTTTAATGAGGATTAAGTGAGATAATAAGTCTAATGTTCTTAGCTCAGTGTCTGGCACATATTCAGTACTTTTACTGCTACTTATCATGTCAATAGAGGCTCAGAAAAGATTCATTAAGCACTCATTCCTGAGAAAGCTCTTAAAACAGTGAAGGTAAGAAAGAGATTCTAGTCTAGGTAGCTTATTAAAATTTTCAAATATCCTTCCAAATTTGTTTTGTTCCAGTGACTTATGTCTTCTACCTTAGAAGCACATAATTGGCATATGTGCGTGCGTGTTCAGTTGTGTCTGACTCCTTGTGACCCTGTGAGGTGTGGCTTGCCAGGCTCCTCTGTCCGTGGGATTTTCCAGGCAAAAATACTGGATTGGGTTGCCATTTCCTCCTCCAGGGATCTTCCCCACACAAGGATCGATCCCTCATCTCCTGTGTCCCCTGCATTGCAGGCAGATTCTTTACTGCTAAGCCAGTGGGGAAGCCAGTTGTATTAAAAATACAGCTTCCTGAGCCTCATTCTACACTGCTGAGCCAGAATTTCCAAGAGAGAAGCCTGGTGATTCTTTTGAAAACAAATATCCAAGGTGATTATTGTTATTAAAGAAATTTGAGGTCTACTACAGTTTCCTCATTGGGACTTTTAGACCTTATCATTTGGCTTTATTTAGTAAATTTTATGTGCTTTTTAAAACATGTATAGCATGGAATCATAGGTTCATTCCAAATCAAAGTGGGAAGTAACATTAAAATTAACTGGAAGGGTCCTTTTAAAGAAAATATTTTAAAGCATTCAAATATCATCAATAGCTTTCTTAATAGATAAACAAGAAAATCTGATAAACAAGGAAACAAATACTGGTAGTACTATCAGGAACTATCAGGAACAAGACTAAGATGGCCACAGTCTTCATTATAGTTTAACTTTGACAGTCTAGCTCCAAGCTCAGGTCCTGGAGTCCAGAGGTCCTGGGTGATGGCCTTCTTTCTTCCACCACTATCTCTTTAAGCACTGGTTCAGTGTGCCTCTTTTCTCAGTTTTCTCAGCTCTAGAATGGGATATAGTAACAGTACTGAACTAATGGAATGTGAGGATGAAGTGAGGTGAAGCATAGGAGATGCTGAGCAGACTGCATGGCCCATTAGTTAGCACTTGCAAAAGTCTCCTTTCTAAAATTTTTGGTCATGTACACATGAAGAAGGGGCTGAGAGAGAGTGTGGACCCAGAACCCCTGAGTTAATGGATGTGAACTCTGGCTTTGGAAATTTGTCCAGAGCATTTTTCACTCCACCACCCTACAGCTTAAACCTGGACTTATTAGAGTTGAAGCATGAGAAACAAACACCTGAAACAGAGTTGTCATGCAGCACAGGCTACACTGCCCATAAGTCCAAGGTGAACACTCATGTTCCCTGACCACAGCCCTGAGTGACGGAGGGTGGAGGGGAGAGAAACTTCCTGCACCTTACGCCTCGGTGGCCACAGCTCATGCACAGATGGGAGAGAGTGCCGCATGGACACCCATCCCGACTTTTCACTTGTAACCAACCTCCAGCAGGAAGCAGAGGCTGGTACACATAATCCAAAGCCTTGTTACATCTGCGTGCTGCCCTCCCTGGGGTGGATGGTGCTGTAGGTCTGCTCTCCCAGCGGGCATGGCTTGAAGCTTTCATTGCCAAGACCACAGGGCAAGCTTGAAGGATGTGGTGAAATTAATTCTATGGGTCTTGATGCAGAGCCTTGAGCGCCCTTCCTTCACGTAAATGTATCACATTATTTCCTCCACTTTGTTGGCTGACAGGGAGACAGGAAGTGCGCTGACATGGAAGTGAACTTCTCTGGTTGGGCTTGGCCCACAGCAGCTAGGAGGCATCAGGAAACATCAACAGGTAAACGTCTGGGTGGATGAATGAAGGAGCCCATGGCTGCACGAAAACCTGTCTTGATTTCCTTAGCAGACTCGATTTTTCATTCTCATTCAGTTATAAGAGAAGTCTTACATCTCCTGTGATGGTGAGAGTAGGTAAAACAAATAAACTTCACCTTCTATGAAAATAAAGAATGAAGATATAATAAGCTCAACATTAAGAAAACTAAGATCATGGCATCTAGTCCCATCACTTCATGAGAAATAGATGGGGAAACAGTGGAAACAGCATCAGACTTTATATTTTTGGGCTCCAAAATCACTGCAGATGGTGATTACAGCCATGAAATTAAAAGATGCTTACTCCTTGGAAGGAAAGTTATGATCAACCTAGATAGCATATTAAAAAGCAGAGATATTACTTTGCCAACAAAGGTCTGTCTAGTCAAGGCTGTAGTTTTTCCAGTGGTCATGTATGGATGTGAGAGTTGGACTGTGAAGAAAGCTGAGTGCCGAAGAATTGATGCTTTTGAACTGTGGTGTTGGAGAAGACTCTTGAGAGTCCCTTGGACTGCAAGGAGATCCAACCAGTCCATCCTAAAGGAGACCAGTCCTGGGTGTTCATTGGTAGGACTGATGCTGAGACTGAAACTCCAATACTTTGGCCACCTCATGCGAAGAGTTGTCTCATTGGAAAAGACAATGGGAGGGATTGGGGGCAGGAGGAGAAGGGGACAACAGAGGATGAGATGGCTGGATGGCATCACCGACTTGATGCGCATGAGTTTGGGTGAACTCCGGGAGTTGGTGATGGACAGGGAGGCCTGGCGTGCTGCAGTTCAAGGGTCACAAAGAGTCAGACATGACTGAGTGACTGAACTGAACTGAAGCTCAACAGAGACTAGGCATCAGAAATTCTGGGCTCCAGCCCTGATTGCCCCTAGCAGTTGTGTGGATATAGGCATATGAGCTCAAACTTCAGTTTTCTGTAGAATACAGTTAATAATATTTACCAAGTTGATCTCATCAGGTGTTTAAGGTATACTGGACAATTCACACAGAAGCTTTGTTGAGGGCATGGTTCAATTCTTATGTATCCCTCTCTGTGCTTAACAGTCAACTGTTCAGTGAATTTTTGTTGAGTGAATGAATGGGTTCATGAAAAAGCACTTTAAGCCCTAAATACCTCATTTTAAATGATCTTTTGTCACTCTTTATCTCCTCCTATCCTGTGACTTTGATGAAGCCAGGGAGGGCATCTTATTCATTGCTGTACCTCTGAAGCTGACATCAGGGCCTGGTGAGTGGTAGGCTCCAAGGTCACGGTGGTAAAATTAGTGAACGCTGGACAGCAGTGATGCTATTACAAAGAAGCTCTGAAGCCCCAGCTCCTTCTCTTGTTCTCAGTTTATTTATTCTGAAAAATCCCATTTGGTGTGAAATGTATCTTGGTTCACTTTATCTGTATGTCTTGTCTCTTCCATAAACTGTGAGGTCCCAAGGGAGGGGTCACTACCTTCTATCTTGGCAGTTTTCCTGACCCCTGAAGACACGCCTTTAAGGTTAGTGGATGGAGCAACTAGAACAGGTCTGACTGACTGTTGGACCAATGAGTACTTTAAAAGCTAACATTATTATTTTTTAAAGTAATACACACTCCTATTAGGAAATTTGAAACTACAAAATATTATAAAGAAATTAAAAAAATCTTTCCTTAATCTTCCCATCCAAGTACTATTTTGCCTTTATAAAGTGTAAATTTTATTTGAATTTATCAGTATAAAAGGAAATTGAAGAAATTAGTTTCTGACAATGTTTCTTCAGTGTGAGAGTCACTTATTTCTAAACTATTTCTTGTTGTTGCAGCACTCAGAATCTTTTAGTTTTAGTTGCAGTGTGTGAACTCTTCGTTGTGGCCAGTGGGATCTAGTTCCCTGATGAGGGATAGAACCCAGGTTCCCTGCATTGAGAGCACAGAGTCTTAGCCACTGAACCACCAAGGGAGACCCAGTATTCATGTGTTTTAACACATCTTTGATGGACGTGACTTTCAGTGTCTAGTTAGTAGAACTTAGTCAAAGGTCAGAAGACACCTCTGAAGTCTAAAAATCAAGCAAGCAATACAGTTTTTCTCTAATGAAGTAAAAAAAAAAAAAAAAGGTTACACTGATTTTTCTGATTATTCTGCAATAAAGATTAATAGCAAAAAAACTAATCTGTAGTAAAAATATCCCATAAAAGCAATAAAGCACTTGGAAAAAGATAAGCAGACATGTTTTGGGGGAAACAGGGGCAATATGGCGAGTTCTATGACCACCTCAAGCGTGTATGTGCTGTCAGAGGACTAGTTTGTTCTTCCTTTTCTCCTAAGACCAGGAACAGTAAAGTTTTAATTTATTCATTTATGCCAAACATAGGTTGAACACTTATACATGCCAGATAGTGTCCTACATGCTCAAAAAATTTAAGCTTATTTTCTTCTCACAACTGTCTTATTTTGCAGATAAGGAATTGAGGTTTGGGGTGAGAGAAGGCCTTTATTCCAACTTCAGTAGATCTGTCAAGGACTTCTGAGAGATCACCCAGTCTAACCATCTTGTGTCAGAATCAGGAAACTGAGGCCAGAGCAGTTAAACGATATTCACGGTCTCTCAGACATTTGTTAACACTGCTAGGCTAATCTTCAAGTCTCCTTCTTCTTACTCCAGTGCTCTCTCCATAATTCTGGCCCTGACTACAGTCCTGTGATTTGCCGTGGGACTAAACACCCTGAGCTGTCAAATCTTTGTGCTTGGACCCACTGGGGATGTTGGCATTTGCTCCTATCAGTTACATCATCTTTGCTGTGTGGGGGACCTCCTGGGCCAGTGAACTTGTGTGCAAAGCAGTGAGTATCAACATCATTGTAAGAGGAAAACAGGTTGGGAAAAAAAAACTCGAGGTTCAGATGACTGCTGCTTCCAGAAATTCCAGGCCATGATGCGTGAGAAGATGCAAGCCATCATCCCCCTTCCAACTTCACCCTTGTCGCTTGGCGTTAGACCGTAGGTGCGAAGGTGTGAGAGGGAATATAGCTACTGTGTTTTCTTAGGCAAATCACTAATGCCAATCAGTGCGTGTGGGCACAGACCATGTGGCAAGCCTTGGAGAATGCTTTCCTTTGTGTCTTCATTTTCAACACCAGCTTCTTGTTGTTTTTTAGCAACGGTTTCGTAAGTGTTCCTCAGGTTTCACCCTTTCAACATCTGAATGTCATTCCTTTGGCTAACCGATTTTTTTTTTTTTCCTTCCACTTCTTCACTTGGTGATGACAGGAGAAACTGTTAGTTTTTTAAAAAGTTGATTTAATGGTCCACTTGCAAGAAGCCACATAGCAACCAATCTGTTCTTAAGATTTGGAATTTATTTGATTCATCTTCTCAGATGACTTATTGAAATTGTCTTTAGAATGTGTCTAAAATGGGTGTTGTGTGCTCTGCTGATGGTACTAGACCCAGAATTTCCATCCAGGTATTTATTTAATTGTCTCTTCTAATTCTCTCTGCTGACACTCATCTTGAAGCTTACTTTTGCCATTTTATTGGAACAGTACTCACTCCACCCCTGCCCCAAACATTTAACTCCTCTAAGATAAATCCAAGCCCAACCCAGAAATTCCCAGGTTGGCCCTAAATCAATGCCAGACTGTACGGTATGTTAGTAATGGCTCATACTTCAGGGAGAAGAATTTTCATGAGTAGTTTCAGAGAAGCAGATAAAAGCAGCAGAAAGCCCACACTTGGGCTGTAGTGATCATTGCTTAAGATATGTAGGAAAGATTATCATGGAGAGAGGAGAAATTCATTGTTTGAATCCAAAATGAATATTACGACTTTGTGTCAGGAAGCCTGAGCACCTCCAAATTTAAGCTGAACTCTGTGATTGCATTTGAATTTGGTCTTCAGATAAAGATAGAGAGATTCAGGGTCTTTCAAAGTGAAGGGTGGTCTGCTGCTTTGGGCTGTTTTAGGGGCCTTTGTCCATTAATGGACTGGCTGCTCTTCAGAAAGGAGTGATCTTTGATCTGCAAAACAACAAAAGTACCATCTTCCTGAGTGTATGGAAGACACTTGAGGAAGGCATGGGTCATGGGCCAGACTTTGATTTCTTTCCTGTAAGAATCTATGTGGTACAATCAAGCATTTTTAAAAAGATAAACCTGGGACAGTCACCTCTCTTCTGCATGTCAGTTTCCTCTGCAGAATCAATGGTGTAGAATAGAGATATTTCTAATGATACTACTGTGTTCTCATTATGATTAGTTCTGTACCAGGGTTTTGAAATCATGAAACTGAAAGCATCTCAGAAGTCATATGGTCTAACTGCCTGGCTCAGATAGCCTTTGCTGTGTGCCAAAATCATTTGAGAATTTAGTGGCTTCAAACAAAAATATGCTATTCTTCATCATCCTGTAGGGGGCCAAGCAAGACTTTCTTCCACTTTCTTGGGACTCACTCATGACTGCTTTCAGCTGGAGGGTCAGTTGGGCTGGAAGGTCAAAGATGGGCTCATTCACATGTCTGTAATTTGGTGTTGGCTGTTGACTGGGGTCTTTATTTTTCATTTCAGATCTTCTAGTAGATTAGATCAGCTTCCTTATAGGGAAGTCTCAGGACCATGTCCTAAGAGGGGGAATGTCTATTGAGGACTAGGCTCAAACTAGAACTCAGACAAAGTTGCCTTCCATGTATTGATTACAATGAAAATGCAAGTATCGTAATCCCCCTCATCTAGTGCTATGTTCATTCTGTAACACACTGTTCCCCAGTGGTCATTTCCAAGTTCATTCATCAACCACAGTAGGTATTATTGGGCAAGTACCACATGCCAGGAACTGTGCTGGGCATTTTGATAGATTGAAAAGAGGGATGGGGTGGGGAGGGAGGTGTGAGGGGGTTCAGGATTGGGAGACACATGTACACCTGTGGCTGATTCATGTCGATATATGGCAAAAACCATCACAATATTGTAAAGTAATTAGCCTCCAATTAAAATAAAGAAATTAATTAAAAAAAAAGAAAACATCTCTTTCCTTCAAGTAATCTATAACCTATGTCTTGCATAACATTCAAGAGGGTGAACAGACCACATTTTAAATATGGCTGTAACCTACTCCTATAGGCTCTATAAGACCATATGTCATGGGTTGAAATAAAAGCCCCATCTTATCTTGAGTTCAATAGCATCACCATATATTTTTACTGGGAGAGTTGAGGTGCTTTTCCACTTTCCACAATCTCCTCCACAGTAAGTTTAATACATGAAGAAAGACAATATCCAAATTATCGTAAATCTGTCGGCATTCCATTTCAGAACAGAGGCAAATGGAGCTTCCTTGTATCTGAAATGTTGTATGTATTGGGATTACTGTTTTATCCTTTAATGGGGTGGCCCTCAGGGTCAAGTTTTATTATCTGCATCTTAAAAATGTAAAGCTGGAGTTTCAGAGAGGGGAGTAGAGGGGTGACCTGAGTCAGGGTGGGACATTAACCTCCTGACCTCAGAGACTGATGACTCTCAAGCAGCACTGCACTCCAGAGGGGAGGCTGTTTTGGGACCGAGAGGAAGGCCAGACGCCCTGGTGTTTCATTTTAAGCTTTGAAAGGTTAAACTTAGGCTTGCCTTTGCCCTCTAACCTGTAAGGGCCACCCCTCACCAAGACCACCTTTAGAGTTCTCCACTTTTTCTTCCTAGACCTCAGTTCTGCTCTTCTCCCACACCCCCTTCTGGTACCTGACATGCACTCGTCATCAGCTGCTCCCTTCCATACCTGATTTTCAAGAAAGAACCAGCTACCAGTTGTTTACATTTCAAGTGTGAATGTCAGTTAATGGGCAAGTCTGATCTTTTTCTAGGAAAAGAAAAGCTTTATTCATGGGAAAAGGGATCCTGATCATCAGCAAATAGGTTATAAAAACATACCCAAGGCTCCTTGGATCATGCCTGCTACTTTCTACTCTTAATACCTCCTCAGAGAGTCTAAAACTCTAAGACCACTGAGGAGTAGAATTTGAAAATCAGAGTGGTCAGTGGAAATACTGTTGGTACTCCCTGTTTTGTAGGTGAAAGGACTAAACTCCAGAAAGAAGTGGTGGGTTGTCATGTTATACAACTAGTTAGTGGCAGAATTGGGATCCAAATTTAAATCACTAGATCTTTAAACAAGCAAAGTTTGTGCCAGGTATTATTTCCTCTTCCTGCAAAACAGATCTGCCCAGAGTTGGACACTTTTCAGATGCATAAATTCTCATAAATCTTTTCTAAGTCAGTGGAGGTCTTTTGATACAAAAAGGGTGGAATAAGGAATGGAAAGGAAACCATGGACTAGTCTCCGAGATGCTATTGTTATTGATTTTGTTGCGGCTGCTACTTCCATGTGACATATGGAAGTGACATCAGAAAAATAGCATTTGACAGAATGAGTCCTGGGCTCTAGCATTCAGACATAAGTTTCTTATGTGGTCTTGGCAACTCACGTAATCTCCTTGCTTAGGTAATCTCTAAGCAAATTTATAGACTTTCCAACTCTGGATGTGGGAGACAAGATCTTGGTGCAGTGACCAGATTGTGCATAGACTAGGAGTAATGAGGGAGTGATGGTTGCAGTAACAGAGTAATGCTTGGGGTAATGTTAGCTATTTTGGGGACAGCAAATAGGCTGGTTTGAGTAAGAAGAATGACTTATGTTGGCAACTTTGAGTAAAATAGAGATAACAGTTACTTTTTTAACATGAGAAAATATGCCTATCAGGAACTAAGACGGAATGCTGACTCATGTTGCCATGATTAACCAGTGCCCTAGAAGTACCCAACAATGCCGTTAGCTCTTTGAATTCTCTTGTTTGGGGCCCCCTTTAAATTCAGGAAATTATGAGAGCCTCTGTTCTTTACTGAAAGAAGTGGTTCTTAAATGATAGAATTTTGGGCATTGTGGACCAGCAAATGGAAGAAACAATTTTAGGCAGAAGCCTTCTAGATGGTCATGTGTTCATACTTACACATCTCTCTTCTGGTTTCTCACTGGGGCATTTTTTAGGGTAAGCATCTTATAACAGGGCTTCCCTGGTGGCTCAGCAGTGAAGAGTCTGCCTGTCAATGCAGGATATGTGGGTTCGATCCCTGGATCAGGAAGATCCCCTGGAGAAGGAAATGGCTACCCACTCCAGTATGTTTGCCTGGGAAATCCCTTGAACAGAGGAGCCTGGTGGGCTACAGTCCAAGGGGCTGCAGAGTTGGACACGACTTAGTGACTAAACAACAACAAACCTTATAACAGCGCTTCATTCAGAATTCCTCCTGACTGCTGGACAGGACAGCCTGTGGATGGAGCACTGCTCATGTGAAGATCACAGTTCAGGTCTGCTACTCACCAGCCAGGGGGCCTTGGCCAAGGCAGTTAATGCCACCAAATCCCTGTATGTTTTTATGAAAATAGGGACAATGAAACCTACCCTCTTTGCATCACAGAGTTATTGTAAGGATCAAGTGAAAGAAAAAGTGTGAATGTGTTTTATTATTGAAGGAAATTTATGGAGATGAGGGATGGTTCTTGTCTGGACCAAACCCATGGGGCTCTAGTCTCTGGAGACCCATGGAACCATGTATCAGCCCTCATCCTACAAAACCACAGTCTTTTTCTAGTGCACCCAAGGCCCGCATCATGGAATCCCATGCACCCAGGGTATATGGATTTCAGAGTGAGAGCCAGCTTGGAATTGTGTTAGCAGAGCAGGTACAGTTAAAAAGCCTGGGGCTTTGGAATTTTTAAAAGGGAACCAACACCAACATCTCTGAAATAAATTGATTTGGTTGAAACTCTTCCAAAGAAATTACCTTAATTCTGAGACTAAATATGCTGCGTTCCAGCCCAAATGGACTTTTCTTGGCCAATCCCCTGAGAAGTAAACATTCAAGTTTAATAGGGAAAGGGCAGTAGAACTTGCAGTTTTAGCTCACTGATGTCACCCATCGCTTTTTGAGCCAAAGAACAAGAAAATCCAACACTTCCTTCAAGTATGAAGGCATCATATGGGAACGATACAAATATGTTTGTGGTTTCTCTATATTTTCTCTTAAAGAAAAACACAGGAATTGAAGAGGATACATTTTTCAGAATCTTGACAGACATATGTGCCTCTCTTGTAGAGGGGGCCCACCTGGGAATGTTGGCTGTCTGGTCATAAAAGCTGTCTTTTTATTCTTTGTTTTAAAAATACGATAAAAAATATAAGCACAGAAGGTCCAAACTTGTGGAAGAGCTTAATGTTAAATTGAACTACAAAAGTCAGACCCCAGGATAAGATCTTAGTATTAGGGAATAGGAGAACGTTTGAGCTGAAAGGCCAGGGTTCATTTTGCTGGGGAGGAAGTGAAAAATTAAGATCTGGGGGGAAGTAAAAAATTAAGATCTAGCTTACTCCAGGTTACAGGGCTTCTGTCATCAAGGTTAGACTAAAACACAGGGCTTTTTGACATCAGAACTCCTGCTGTCTTGTTTGAGAAAAAAATCATTCCTTGATAACAAAGACATTGTGTTAAGGCCACCCTGAGTCCAGTGTTCTCACAGTCATGGCAGTAATGACTGAGTGATTAGATAACTGGGCAATGACACCTCACTCATATAAGGGAGAAGGCTAAGGCAACTTCCAATGGTAGCTGACTAAAGTCAAGATCTTTATTCCAGGACTGTCTCTTAGGCAGGTGAATCAAATTGTGGATTTCAATGGCCCCAGTAGAGCTTGCCGGAGAAGGCAATGGTACCCCACTCCAGTACTCTTGTCTGGAAAATCCCATGGACAGAGGAGCCTGGTGGGCTGCAGTCCATGGGGTCGCTAAGAGTCGGACATGACTGAGAGACTTCACTTTCACTTTTCACCTTCATGCATTGGAGAGGGAAATGGCAACCCACTCCAGTGTTCTTGCCTGGAGAATCCCAGGGATAGGGGAGCCTGTTGGGCTGCCGTCTATGGGGTCACACAGAGTCGGACACGACTGAAGTGACTTAGTAGTAGTAGTAGTAGAGCTTGCATTTTGAGCCAGCTCTGGACTGTTTTCACTGGAGTATGCAGAATACTTGGGTGAATCCAGTTTCATTCTTTCAACCTTAAACAGGCATCGCTGAACTAGACAGATGTTCAAAAGTGAGGATCACCGACCAAAGAGACGGCAAGGACTGGAGCATCTCCATCTTTATATCCATAGTCTCTAATGCCCAGGAATTATTTAAAAAACATTTGGTGATTGAATATGGATAGTTAAATATTATGTCAGTGGTATGACTGCACTGAGTGTGGAGAAGAGGGAATGATCAATCTTCCTGGAATATGGATAAGAACAAGTTCAAGGATTGCTTCAAAGCTGATATTCGATCTGCACCTTAAAGGAAAACACATTGCAGAAGAAATGATCATCCACTTAATCTATTTAGATCTGATAGTTTGGCTGGTGGGTGACGGGGGATTAGTAGGTATGTAAAGCACCCAAACCTCCCTGATACGGAAAGTGACCCCAGGGTTTGAAAGCGGGGATCAGGGTACCCAGCTTATTTGTATCAGAGCTGCCCAGTGTGCGTCTGGGTGGAGCTTTGTCCTCAGGTGGTGGAGGCGACTTTGGGCCTTGGACCAGGTCTCAAGTGGCCTCACCTGACTTCCTGCCTTGCCCTTACTTGGGTCCCTGGGAAAGGCTGTTGTCCTTGGCCTCCCTCCACTCCAGGGTACGCAATTACTCAGAAACTCCCAGCTGCTCCCAAGCCCCACACTGAGTTTCCAAACAAAACCTGTGAAAACAGATCTCCGGTGGCAGCTTTGGCCACACTTGGCAACTGCCTGTGTCCACGGTTCACCAGCAGGCTTCGAGTCCCAGACACTCTCCACTCCAGATGCACATGAAGCCCGGACGGACACTGTCTTTGAGACACATCCAGGAAAGATCTGCCCAGGAACTCGTGGATGCGATGTTTTTCTTTTGGCTCCATCCAAACCAAATGGAGCTGAATATCTGCATCCCAGCCCGTCCCTTTATTGCAGACACAGGCTCACAGCTCTGCAGTCGTGCAGTAGGAGAAAGGCTCTTCTACCTGCTGGGTCTCACAGGGGTTCCCAATCTCTGCTTCTTCCCTGATGGGGACCCCAAGCTCAAGGGCGGCCTTGCCCCCCTCACGCCTTCATCTCACCAGTCGCCCTGTCTTCAGTATCTGGACCTGCCTTCTTGTCTTCCTGCTGCTCTCCCCTCATGCAGGTCCTCACCTCTGGCTGTATTAATTCAATGAGCTCTGTTGCTTCAGTCACGTTGACACTTTGTGATCCTATGGACTGTAGCCTGCCAGGCCCCTCTGTCCATGGGATTCTCCAGGCAAGAATACTGCAGTGGATTGCCACGCCCTCCTCCAGGGGATCTCCCCAACTCAGGGATCGAATCCACGTCTCCTGTGTTTCCTGCTTGGCAGGTGGGTTTTTTTACCTCTGACCCTCCGGGGAAGCCCATTATTTCAATAGTCTCCTACTATTCACCCTACAACAGCCATCCCCAACCTTTCTGGCACCAGGGACTGGTTTCATGGAAGACAATTTTTCTGTGGATGGGGAATGGGGTGGGGTGGGGGCAGAGGCAGGGAGCACATTCCATATATTGTGCACTTCATTTCTAATATCAGCTTCAACTCAGATCATCAGGTATTGGATTCTGGAGGCTGGGGACCCCTGTCCTACACTGTTCCCTTCCTTCAGAAGGGTAATGTTGCCAGACTTTTCTTTCCAAAGTATAAACCTTCGGTGACATTATGCCCTTGCTCGAAACCCTTCTGAGGCCCACTCCCCTACCCCTCAATAGTCTTGGAGGCCAGGCTGCCAGTGTTTGAACCTGGCTCTGGCATCTGTCCCTACTGTGTGACTGGGGGCATGACCCTGAACCTCTATGCCTCAGGGTCCTCCTTGTGAAGTAGTTTTAATAATCTCCCTATTCGAGTTGCTTGAGGGCGAAACGAGGTGGTATCTAGGAAGGTCTTAGGACAGTAACGGGTTGGGGTGAATGCAATTTGAGTGTGCAGATCACACCTCTTTACCCCTTCTCACTTCTCACTTGTCTTTCTCTAGATCTGTTCTCCGGCCCTGTTGGACACTGAGGAGGCAGAGACGAGAGCTGCCCAGGGCCTGGATAATGGACGAGTCTTCCCCGTGTGTCACTTACTGTTGATTATTTGTGAGGGGCTGCCTGAGTGCTGGAGGTGGGTGATTCTGAGCCGGAGAGAGAGCCATGATCTGTGGGCTATATGTGCCATTAATTCAGGGGAGGAAATAGTGGCACAGGTGCCAGGCATTATTCATTCCCAAAAGAACTAGGGTTTTACTAGACATTGTAACTTAGAGGAATGAACAATTAACTGTGGAATTTCAACTTTCTATAAATAAGTGTTCAGAGTTCAGATGAATCATGACAGCCTTAGTGCTATAAAATGGTAGAGAATCCTCTACTACATACCGTCATTTAACTTAGCAAACACCAATATCTGAAGACAAGAGGAATCTGCCTGCAGATGCAAGAGTTACATGTTCAATCCCTGGGTCGGGAAGATCCCCTGCAGAAGAAAATGGCAACTCACTCCAGTATCTTGCCTGGGAAATCCCATTGACAGAGGAGCCTCACGGGCTACAGTCCACGGGGTCGCAAAGAGCTGGACACAACTGAGAGACTAAACAATAAAAAAAAGACATGTGGCGTGTTCAAGGGACCATGGCTGGTTGCAACAGTGCATGTTCTTGAGTGCACAAGAACCCAGCCCCCAGCTACTCATCCCGTGTACTCCTTAAGTAGTACGAGTGCTAACCTCAGGTGAATTTGATAAAGCTTGTCACAGCTTGCTGTCTTATCCCAGAGTCTGCCGTGGTTCCCTCCTACTCTAAGAGGAAGATGAAATCTCTCGTGGGTATAGAACTCATCCACAGCATGATCCTCTTTCCCCGTTCAGAATCTACCATAGCTGGCACTCTCTTGCACCTCTGGTGACAACACAAATTGACGTAATCCTTTTGGAAGCTTCCCTTGTGGCTTACCTGGTAAAGAATTCGTCTGCAGTGCTCAAGACATGGATTTGATCCCTGGGTTGGGAAGATCCCCTGAAGAAGGGAAAGGCTGCCCACTCCAGTATTCTGGCCTGGAGAATTCCATGGACTGTATGGTCCATGGGGTCGCAAAGAGTCAGACACGACTGAGCGACTTTTGGAAAGCAGTTGGCAGTACACATGAAGAACCAAAACATATTCATAGGGCCCATAATCCTACTTCTATATCTCTTCCTAAAGAAATGTCCCTTAGTAAAGAAAAACCTGTATGCAGAAGTATTCACTGTAGCATTTTGGTAATAACACAAAACTGTAGAGAACTTTGGTGTTTATCATTAAAGGGATTTTTAAAAAATAAATCATGATGTATTTATGAAATGAACTAGTGAGATCATTACAAGTGATGAACATAAAAACTGTGAAATACCATGAGACATACTTTAAGGCTAGAATGTTAAGTTAAAAAAAAGCAGGATATAAAAATATAGGTAGAGTACAGTGACAATGATCTGAGAGAGACACAGAAGGGACAAAAGACACTAGAGAAATTAAATAACTTGTATGGAATTCTTTTTCTATTACAGAAAATTTATGTGACAGCCATACATTATTTTCATAATATCTAAAAATTTAATATGTCATAATGATAAAGGTTATAGTTCAGTCCCATTTTTTTTTTTTGAGGTCAAAATTTATTTTTTCCTATTTATTCTTTTTTTTTTTTGTATACAGAACTAAGACCAATTACTCATACAGCCACCTCAAAAGTAAGCTAAATATTAGATAACAGTAATTCTCTGAACAGTACAAATTCACCAAAAAGTTGTATGATACAGAAGTATTGTAATATTGTTGTTCTCCATGGTTAAGTCAGTAATTTTCTTTCCTTTGTTTAAAACTAGAATATCCTTTTCTAGAAACCCCACTAACCATTTTCTAACTGTCCTTGCCTGAAATCTTTCCAGTCTTGTCTTTGTGAAGTTGTGTGAGCTGATGTTGGTGTGTGCTTCTGCTCCAAGTGTGGTCGGTGGACCTGTCCTCCACAGAACAGTTGTAGCCATAGAACAAACTAATATGTTCTGGTCATGGATGGGAGATAGTCAGTTTAGGATCTAGGACAGGGCTTGAGTGCTCTCTGCAGGGGTGGGGAGTGGGGAGAAATGATGAGGAAGATAGATGAAAAGTTGGGCAAAATTACAGACAATTAGTGACAGATCCAGAGGGTTCACTGCACTATTTATTTTACCTGTGTGAGTATTTGACTATTTCAATAATAACAAGGGTTGAAAATTCGTGCACATTCCTTCTGAATGCCATTCTAGTCCTGTCTTTGGGGAATATTATTTCTGTGCATTTTACTCATGCTGATCTTGCTTTTTTGTGTGTGTGCTGTGCTAAGTCGCTTCAATCATGTCTGAGTCTTTGTGACCGCATGGACTGTAGCTCACCAGGCTCCTCTGTCCATGGGAATCTCCAGGCAAGAATATTGGAGTGGGCTGCCATGCCCTCCTCCAGTGGATCTTCCTGATCCAGGGATCGAACCCAATCTCTTATGTCTCCTGAATTGGCAGGTGGATTCTTTACTGCTCGTGCCACATGGAAATATTTTATTCTTTATTTATTTGGCTGTACTGGGTTTTCACTGTGGCTTGTGGAATCTTTCAGTTGTGGCATGTGGGATCTAGTTCCCTGACCAGGGATCAAACCTGGGTCCCCTTCTTTGGGAGCATAGAGTCTTAGCCACTGGACCACCAGGGAAGTCCCTGATATCACTTTTGATGACTAATTTGCTTGGTGAGATGGTTCTATGTATAAGTATGTATGTTCATGTGTGTGTATACACATCCCTGTGCATATATATACACACACACACACACACACACACACACACATTCACATGTATACATTACACACATATTTTAGATTTAATTTGCAAATAGAGTTGTAAACTCTCTGACAGTGTATATCTCACTTTACATTTCTTTTTCCCCAAACGACACTTTTGAAAGACATGGGGATGCACAGTCACTGTTTATAAATGACTTGTTCAGATTTATAACTTGCCTGATGACTTGTTAAAAGCAGATTCCTGTGTCTCTGCCTGGAGATTCTGATTCACTTGGCCTAGGGTGGGCCACGGCCTGTAGATCTGCCAAGAAACCTTCCTTCCTCAGTGTCTGAAGGGCAGTGAGGTCTTATACTGTCCTCTATTAAAATAAGCATATGATTGGGAGGGGAAAGTCCATTCAAACAATTGCCAAGGCTTACTGACCAACACCCTCAGCCTTTAGTCCTTCACCACTGGCCCAGGGTGGAGAAGGGGATACGGGGTGAGGCTGGGAATAAGATCAAGGTCTGGATGGTCTCTGAGAGACAAGATTTAAGGACAAAAAGAGAACTTCACTGAGTTTTAATCAACACTGAGGCTGTTTGTTGGACTCATGGCTCTGGCTCAGTAAATCCCTTCCAAAATCTCATTTCAATTATTTAAACAAATTTGAAGATAATTCAGCAACGTGGAGCAAAAGCATGTTCTCAATGTGGAGCATGTTCTCAAAAGATCATGAGCCCAAGAAACATGTACTCAGTGAGGGTCTAGGTTACATCTGAGAAATACTAGTAGGTATGACGGATTTCATGCATTGGGTGCCCACGTGTCAAGCACTGTGGTAAGTACTTTAAACTTGGTTCTGGTACAGATGGAGAAACGAAGACCACAATAGCTTAGTAAGTGGCAAAGCATCTATTTGAACCCACATCTGTTTGATTTTGAAAGTCATCTTTCTTCCATGCTATTCTGCTTTTTTGTACACCCAGTATCTAGCCAGGGTCAGGAGCACATGGATTCTCATGAATACTTCTTAAATGGGGTCATTTCCCACTGTGTTAAGTTCCTGTGTATTCTCAACCCAGCACTGGAGGCCAGAAGATTCCAAGAAGAATATAGAGGATTCAGAGGAACAGTCTAAGGAAAAAAAAAAAAATTAAAAAACAAATGAGCACTAATGAAGGATAGAAAAGGTGAAACAAAATAAAGATTTAGAGTAAAATGATTGGGGTAATTAAACCTGGAGAGGAAAGAGCTGAAGACAGCCCTCTAAATGATCCTCTGGTTATGGAGCTAGTAGGGGTGTAGCAAGAAGAGGATAGCTTAGCTGGAGGAGCCAGGGGCGGCCCGGGGAACCCTGCAGTGACCTGGGACTCCCAGCCTGTGGGGCTGAGCTCTGCGGAGTGGCTGACCATAGGGTTTTGGATGGTGACCAGGCTGCCTGCTGAAAAACCTCCAGAAAGGAAAGAACTGCAAAATTCGCTGAGAGCTCAGTTTGTGTTTATGTGTGTGTGTGTTGGTCACTCAGTCCTGTCCTCACTCTTTGCGACCCCATGGACTATAGCCCATCAGGCTCCTCTGTCCATGGGATTCTCCAGACAAGAGTACTGGAGTGGGTTGCCATTTCCTTCTCCGTTTGCCATGCCCCAATCTAGTGACTTTGCACACATATATCATCCCACAGTGCTCGACCCGTTACTCCTTCCCAGGATCAATCTGGTCTATCACAACAACTGGAAATACCATTATCTGCATCTCAGTGCATTTCTGCAATCTCTGCAGTCTCAGTGGATAATCTGACATCATAGGCCATGATGGATCGTCTCCGACCATATGCCCTGAAAGACGCGCATACCACAGCACAGCCAAAGACTGTATCGCAGGCACTCTGGTCTCTCCACTGAAGCTCCCTGTCATCAACAGCTTTGGCTCCAGGTGAAAACATGGAAGGCAGCAAAAAAACCAGCCCGTTCAGCCTGTATACTGGGAGCACTGGAGTTATCACACTCATTAGCAGAGCCGGGAGTGAGCTGGCAAAAGGGATGCTCAGTTCTAGCTTCTTTGACCTATGTTTTCTGTGGGGTCAACTCATTTACTCAGCTTTCCTGATTATTTTTGCTCTCTCTACCTCCTGTTTCTTTTGAAATCAAACAAAATTAAATCCCTCAGTTTTAACGAGTTTAGGTTAGTATTAGATTAGTATTAGTATTAGGTTAGTAATAGTATTAGGTTAGTATTTAGAATAGTATTTTTATTAAGCCTGTCATACATAAAAAATAAAAACAAATTCCATAGGAAGCTTTCCATCAGAGAATGAACATAATTGTTTTAATTACAAGGCTTGTCACAAAATTCTTTACATGTCCGGGGTGCCTGGATTATTCATTTGGATCTCTTCTGCTATTGGAAAATGTAAAATGATGTCAATAAGGAGACTCCCAATGGACTTTCAATTATGTGGAGCTACTGATTCTGTTACTCCCAAAAATAGCCCTTGGGTAGCCAGCTGCCTATAGCCTACAACTCGAGGACAGGGAAAATATTATTGGTTCATGTGTTAAGCCTGTTGAAGTTGAAAGCATCCTTCAGAATTTCTTCCAGAATCTCAGTCTCTCCAGTTGGAACTGTCTCTGCCTCCTCTCAGTCTCCATGACCCTCTCTACTTAAAGCACTTGTTAGAGATGGCCCAGCTGAACTTAGCACCAGGGCACGTTCACATGCCTTTCCTTTCGTGCCTAGTAGAGGGCCTTGAACCCTATGGGCATTACAAAGGTGTTTTGTGAAATCCAACCTTTGCTTCAGAAATCATTAGAGCACCACAGAAACCGCTGTAAGTGACTAAGATGGCCATGAATAACTCAGCTCCCCACCACCCAAACCAGAGAGTGATCTCAGTGGTATTGCAGCTTGCGTTTGAAGCCAGATGTAGCTATACCTTTTCTTGTGACCAACTCATATCAGCCTCCAGGGGAACCTGAAAGTTCCTAATCCAGAAACACAGGTGATCACACACTGCAGCCCTAAAGGGAGACGTCTGTCACTGATATGGATTTCAACAACCAGAGGAGGTTCCAGGTAAACGGAGATACAGTAATAATTTCCAGCTACATGGAGATTGTGGCTGGCTCAGTGATTGTCCCCATCGAGCAGGGAGATCATGAAAAGTGCCCTTTCTCTGGCTCAAATCACTTCCTCCTGTTGGTTTATTATTATTATTTTTTTTAGTGATACAGTTATGGCTATAGTATGTTTGTAACGGACGAGTCTCATTGTTAATATTCTGAATGCTTTGTCCTCAGGACAATTTTATTATGTAAATTCATCATTATGAAATGCACTTTAAAAATCATAAAGACTTACATGGAATTTAAAATATTTCCTCTAATTATTTCACAACAGCATATGGATTAGCAAATAATATAAGGTAGAGGATACTAACAGAGATCTTTATGGAAAAAAAAAAAGTACACATGAAATATGGTTTGGCCAGGTTTAATACACACAGAATACACTTTAATACTTTCATATGGTCTGAATAATATCCCCATATTGATTTTTTCCTTGTTTCTACCAACTCCACAGCAAATGTACGACAATGGCTCATTGATTTATTGTGAGTGTAGCAATGGGTTTATAACGGCATGAATCATGCCGATTGCTCAATTCACCACATGCCTTAATAAAAGTTTCACTTTAATAAAACCGAGCTAAGGCAAATATGCCCAGAGGCTGGCCTGACATTCCTTGTACATTACTCTGCCTCAGGAAATTATTGCCATATATTTTACAGCAGCTACAGTAGGCTAGGGGATCAGGATTAAAATGTACTAACTACTGTGATATTTAACAGAACTCCTGTGTTCCCAGTTAACCCTCACAGGTACAAAATGAACAGAGCAATTAGGAGAGAGCGCAGTGCAGGGAACAGAACGGTCTGGGGTGCAGGCCATGGGGGTCAGTGCTGGCCCTTGTCACGCTGTGACCATCCCCTAAGCACTCTGTGGAGTGGACACGGGGAAAAATGATCGTATTTTCCTCCCAGAGTTGCTGTGAACATCAAAAGAACATAGAGGAAGCACAAGACCTCATAAACTACAAATGCAATGCGAGTGTAAGGTGAGGTGTCACCCTGAGGGCAGAGCCTGTAGGACACGGACACACACACACTAACCCCTCAGCACTGTGAACTTGGTCTTTGGCAAGATCCATCATCACAGTTGTTAACTCCAGTGAGTTTAGATAAAGAAAAGATCTTATCCTATTCATAAATAAGGTAATTAGGGGTTAAAAAGAGAAAAAGCCAAACATGCTAATAGAGCAATAGTATTCTTTTATAAGCTAACGATTGTTTTTGTCTTCCGTAGTAAGAGTTGAAAATGTCCTGCCACACCTGCGTTGTGTTAGAGAAATTTAAGCTAGGGTGTGAGAATGTAGGCCGAAAGGAATTGCCAGGACCATTCAAATGGCTTATCACGTACTCGTTACTGCTCTGGAAGAAACTGAGATTAGACATCCATATACCATTCAATGATGACTGTGCAACGTATGTTAGTCCAAAAGACCAGGAAACCTCTTTAGACTTCTAATCAATGCCAATCGCAGGCTTCTTTGTAGAAGGCGTGATAGAGTAAGGGGAATGCGGTATGGTCCTATGGAAAGAGTCAGCTCTGGGCTCAAGTCACACCTCTGCCATTAACTACCAGCTGTGTGATCTTGCGTGTGTGTTCTAGGTTGCTTCAGTTGTTTCTGACTCCCTGTGACCTCATGGACTGTAGCCCTCCAGGCTCTTCTGTCCATGGGATTCTCCAGGCAAGAATACCGGAGTGGGTTGCCATGCCCTCCTCTAGGGGATCTTCCTGACCCAGGATCCAACCCACGGCTTCTGTGGCTCCTGCATTGCAGGTGGATTCTTTACTGCTGTGCCACCAGAGAAGCCCCCGTATGATCTTGGATCAGGTTGACAAATCTCTCTGGGCCTCCATTTCCTCCTCTATAAAATGGGGTTACAACTGTTGGAGTGACATTTAAAACTGAAGTTCTCTCCACCTGATCTCAGCTACTTCATGGTGATGAATCTCCATCTGCTCAACGAGTCTGTCTCCTCCACTCACAGCCCTGTTCCATTTCCACTCTGGTTTTTGTTTCACCCACACAGCCGCCTGGTGGGGAAGACGGAGCTCACCCACGACCCAGTCTGGTTCAGAAGGCCTTTCCCTTTGCTTTTGCAGCAGCTTCGTCACATTCAGCACTCTCCAGAACCAGTTCCTGTTCATCTCAATCTTGTCTCCTCAGTTAGAACCTGGAGGGAAGAAACTCTATTTTGTTTTTCTCAACTTTGTTCCCCTAATGTTTAACTTTCTGTTTGGCACATGGACAATAGTCAGGAAATATTAAATAAATGATGAATGAATACATGAATTAACAGGGTACAGCAGGTCACATCTCAAAGAGGACGAGCTTTCACAAAAGTGAACCAGATTGTAAGTTTGGAAAACGAGTGGAGACTGGGGAGATGCTGGATATGCCAAAACTCAATATGTAATTCAGAGTTGCTGCTTCTAAGGTAGGAAAACAACATTAATACACAATTGATGTTTACTGAGCACTTGCCGTGTGCTAGGCACTGTGCTATTTGCTCCGAGTACCGCGTGTAGTTAGCCACTGTAACAGCTCTATGGCATTATTATTATTATTATGTGCTATTATTATTCCCATATTACAGCTTACTACACTGAAGCTTAGGGAGATTAAATAACCTTCCCAAAGCTGCAGAGCTAACAACAGCTGAGCTAGGATTTGAACTTGTCTTTCTGATTCCAGAACTGGTGCTCTAACTCCTATGATGTACTGAGCAAAGGGGAGTGAGCACCCCAGATGCCATCGATGCTGCCATCCACAGAGGAGTTAACATTTAAGCATGGGGCTTAGCGTTATGGCGAACTAAACTGTCACCTAGTTCTCCATACAAGTTTCACTTCCCCTGGTCCGTGTTCTGAGGCTTTAACCACTCATTCTCACTTTCAACCGCAAAGGGACTCCAACAGGGGCAGCTGAAATAAAACCCACCATCATCGGCCAGGAACTGAGCTGTCAGAAGAAATGAAAAATCCGGGGGCAACTGCCTTTTTACCATTCATAAGTGAGTTTATCGGGAACTCTCTTGACGTTGAGCTCTAACTATAGCGTTTAAGAAAATCCCAAATTTGAAATAAATAAGTTGGCTGACATACAGACATTTTACATATGAATTTAATAAAATAGATTTTTCTTTTTGAAATCTTTGGTAATCTCTGAAATATATCAACTGCAACCCAGGAACATTGTATCCCAAGTTGTGATTCATGAAATGAAACGGAAATGTATTATGTAATTCAATTTGGAGAGTCCAGCACAGAGCTCATTAGGGCTGTTGCTGGTGATGTGGACTAGAGTTCGGAGGCCTTGTGGTTTGGGCAAATTTCTCTCGGTCCGTACCTCCCCTTCTTCTGAGAACATTTTAACCAAGCATCGTCACCCTTTAAAAATAGCATTCTTGAGCATTTTGCCCACAAATGAGGATTGTTCAGGGGAAATTTTAGGAAAAACTGTGGATTGCCCACCCCCCACCCCGCACCCCCCACTCTACCATTAACCCGTCTCATGATGAGTCAGGCTCAGAACTGACTCATGGCCTTTCTATGTAGTTCTTGGATCCAGACCAGGCCTCGCCTGTACGTTGGGCAGGTGGACATCAGGGTGTCATCTGAGGTAACCAGAGCCCAGGGAAATGAAGAGACTTCCCCAGGGTGATGCTGCTCTTAAATTCAAGGCTAGAACCAACTCTGAAATCCCTGTGTTTTTTTTTTGTTGTTGTTGTTGTTTTTGTTGTCTGTTTGTTTTGCTTTTAAGCTCATCACATGCCTGAATTTCCAAAGCGTAGTTTTCCCTATATATGGTGATTTCTAAGAAAACAAACTGAAAAATGAGTAAGAAAGGACTTTTAGTCCCATCTGATTTTTATTGTACTTCTTTAAGTTTCTTTCTTTAAAACATTTTTTATTACGTTTAGATAAAATCCACCATTTTAACCACTGTAAAGTGCACAATTCGGTGGCTTTTAGTACATTTACGATGTAATGTACTGTTACCACTATTTAATTCCAGAGCATTTTTATCACCTTGAAGAGAAACTCTGTGCCCATCAAGCATTTGCTCCCCATTTTCCTCTTCCCTGAGCCCCTGGTGACCTGATCTGCTTTCTGTCTCTATGAATTTGTCTATTGTAGATATTTCATATCAAGAAATCAAACACAGTGAGGCCTTTTGTGACTGGCTGCTTTTACTTAAAGTTTTTAGAGCTCATCCATGTTATATCATGTATCAGTACTTAATTCCTTTTTATGGTTGAATAATGTCCCATGGTATGTATATACTAATGGGATTCCCAGGTGGCACAGTGATAAAGAATCCACCTGCCAATGCAGGAGACACAAGAGACGTGGGTTCAATCCCTGGGTCGAGAAGATGATCCCCTGGAGTAGGAAATGGCTACTCACTCCAGTATTCTCGCCTGGGAAATTCCATGGACAGAGAAGCCTGGTGGGCTACAGTCCACAGGGTCATGAGGTGTCGGACATGACTGATCCTCATATGTGTATATACTATGTTTTGTTTTGTCAGTTGATGGATACTGGGGTTGTTTCCAATTTCTGGCTCTTAATGAATAATGTTACTGTGAACACTTGTGTAATAAGTTTTTGTTTGAATTTTTGTTTGTTTATTTTCAATTCTCCTGGGTTTACCTAGGAGTTGAATTTCTGGGTCGAATAGCAATTTTATGTTTGACTTTTTGAGGAGCACCAGACTGTTTTCCAGAGCTGCTGCACCATTTTACATTCTCACTAGCAATGTATGAAGGTTCCAGATTCTCCACATTCTCAGAGACACTTGCTACTTTTTGTTTTTTGTTTGTTTACTAGAGCCATTCTTGTGGGTATAAAGTGGCGTCTCATGGTTTTGATTTGTTTCCCAAATGACTAATGATGTTGAGCATCTTTTCATTTGCTTATTGACCATTTTTATATCTTCTTTAGAGAAATTTCTAGTCAAACCATTTGACCATTTCTCTATTTGGGTTGTTTTCTTTTTGTTGTTCAGTTGTAAGTTTTCTTTATATATTCAGGATACTAGCCCCTTACTAGATATATGATTTGCATATATTTTCTCCCATTCTGTGGGATGTCTGTTCACTTTCTTGATGGTGTATTTTGTACAAAAATTTCTCCCAAATATTTAGACAGGGAAAAACAGAGTTACCTTGTAGTGACCTTCATCAGTTCCCTAGTGGGAAGTGGGCAGAATTTCTTTAGGTGGAGGAAGTTTGTGCCAATTAGAAGCAGAAGTCATTGGGTAGCCAGGAAGAGGCACACTTAATGAAAGCAATTGTCTGGGGTATATGTGACCATTGGCTGGAAAACAAAACTTCTGGTGATGGAAAGAGATTCAGATTAATGGGTTTTGATGGAAATAAAAGGGATCCAGATAGAAAGTAGTGACCTTCCACTAAGGCTGGCCTTTAGCCAGGGATTGTTTCTTGGGATGGAATTCCCAATGAGCCAAGTCCAATGTTTTTCCCACAGGTATGATCCTGGAAGTTGTCTCCTGGAGAAAAGAGCAGAGTAAAAGATATTGTAGGTTATAATTCCATGGACAGAGAAGCCTGGCAGGCTACAGTCCATAGGGTCACAAAGAGTCAGACATGACTGAGTGACTTTCATTTTCAACCTTGCGATAAATAAGGATCCAAATAGTCTAAGAAACTGGGGGGGCTCTGAGGGAAGGTCTCCACTTCACATATCAACTTGCACTTATGAAGAGATGACCCAAATCTGGCGATGACAGGTGCTGTTAGGAATTCTTTGCAGCCTTGAAACAGTCCAGCTGTGTTGGAACGTTTCTAGAACTAAGATTTTGGATAAAGTGTCATGTAGTTATGAACAAGATTTTTAGTTTTGTATATGAACCTGGGGGAAACTGTGAGGCTTTTGCATTGAATCTCAAGATTCTACAGTCAGTTTTCTGTGATGTTTGTGTCCGCTGTTTCCACCATTTAGAAGTATGTATAAGAACATTATAATGAATAAGAGAATATTATAATGAAATAATTCAAAACAAATCACACAAGTGTGCTTATGCAAACACACACACACACACACACACACACACACACACACACAAACACACACACTCTTGTCAATGGAGCAAAAGCCCAGAGTAGAAAGAAGACAAGAAGGGGGCTTGTTCCCCTGATGACAACATGCAAGTGCGTATCCCCAGGATGTCAGCTTCCCGGTGAGAAGAGACATAACCTGCTTGGCCCTACTTTTTTGGGCCTGGTCGGGAGAGTGAATGAGAAGATAATTACCTATGTATTTTGGAAGTAGAAATGTTGTAAAAGAAAATGTTTTATAGTCAGCCAATGAAAAAGAATCTTGTCCAAGGACATCTTCTATAGCCCTCAGCCATCCTTCAGATAGTAAAGGAAGACAACGGAAGTAACAGTGAAAACAAAACTGACCTAATGGCCCAAGTCCCACCGTCGGGGTTATATATTTATTGGGCACTTCTGTTCTCGCTCAGCAAGTGGCTGAGATTCTAACTTCCACAAATAGCTTAGTTCCTCTCTCCTGCAGCTCCGCTGACTCTTCGCTCTCCCTCTCCCTTCCCTGTATTCAGCATCGATGCCCTAATATGTTGCTATGCGTGGACCTGCTGTAAGCTGCTGGCTTCTGGTGTGCCCAGCCTCCCATGCCATTTTAAACAACTGGTGAGTACAATGGCCCTTATCCAACCATGTCTGCCTCAGATACCAGCATAGGACTGAGAGTAAATATTTTTTGATCAGTTGCTTGATGAATAAAAATATTTTAAAAAATGAAAATGCAAAAATTCATCTTAGAAAGAAAACAGTGGCGTAACCTTTTTAAACGAACCAAAATGGAAACTTACTGGCCGGGAACTATTAACTTATCTCCCAAACACACAGAAGTAGAAACAGACCAGATTTCGGTTTCATAGTTCACATTTCTGTAGCAGGAGTTGTTGTTTTTATTATACGCTCTATGTAGACCAAATTAACACTGAATTATAAAACAGTGGAAAAATGCAGAAAGTTGATAACTTTTGTTTGGTGATAACTTTGATAAATCATTATTTTCATAACACAAATGTACATATTTGACAGATTTTTTTTTTAGCTCAATCAATGGCTATTTTTAAACAGTACACTAAAACAAAGAAAATGGTAGTGTGGAGTAATGGAAAGAGGACAGGATTTGGCTGTTAAGTCTCAGGTGTAAAAGTAATACACTATCCTTTGTAAAATTCTCTGAGTCTTAGTTTCCTCAATTGCTCTATTAACATGGCAATAACATGTTCTCATACAACCTCCCAGAATTTTGAACAGCCCCAGTGATAGAATGCATGTGACCATGATTTATAAATTCTAAAATGCTCCAGTGTATTAGTTAATATTATTACCAAAATAAAGCAAAGCTCTCTACATCTTCTGTGGAAAGGGGATTTGGCCTTAACTATGATCATTGTAGAATTTCAGATAAGCAGCCCCACTTAGATCAGAATTGGCACTGTGGAATTTTGAGAAATGAATGATCTAATTTCATTTTTGTTTTTGTAAAATCGTCAGACAATTTGTTTGTGGTGCTTTCTTTTTTTTTTTTTTTTTCTTTCTTCTCTCTCTTAACATCTGGTTTTCCTGATTTGATCAGACCTAGACATACCAAAAGAGTGTAGAAAATATTTTTGGGATTCATTTGCAGACACTAGTCATTTGGATCTTTTCATGCATTTTATGGGTTCTTATCTCAGCTCAGCCTAGACACTTGTGACTTTAAATATTCCTCATGTAGAAGATGATGTAGTTATCAGGTGAACCTATTTTATATCCAACTTAAGAAGTTTCTTGAGACTGTACTAGTCCAAACTCCTTCATAATAGAAAGGTTGTAGCCTGAGTTATCCAGGTAGCTTCCTGTCATGGTGTGAAGGGAGAAATGTCACTGAGGAGGTGGCTCACATGTGGGATGCCAAGCAAGAAATTAGGAGCCCTGCCCTTATTGGCACAACTAGCTCTTGTACCCTCTTAAGGATGACCTCTGACCCACATAACCAGGTTTCTCGCTCACATCTTTACAGGCATAGACACTCCACAGGTCAGTTGTAATCGACCTCACTGTTGAGGCAGGTGTGGAGCTCAAGTCCCCTTTCCTCCTCTCCAGGCCAAGACCACCATAATCTCCCTAAGCTTAGACATGAGGAGCTGGATCCGGCTTTATCACTCTGTGGCCTGACTGTGTTGACCCAGTTGGACACTGAAGAAGAGTAAGCTGAAGAAAGATAGGTTACTAACCACCCAGCTAAGATTCCCCATGGCCCAAATAGATGTGCACAGATAAAACTTGCTCAGTCCATCAATACAGTCTCAGTCAACAAGCCATCAGGCAGTCAGTCGGTGTTCAGTATTCAAACAAGAGCTACTATGTGAATGAACAAGGGGATGGCAGCCCACTGGCTTTCTTACACATGGAGCCTTTGGGCATCAGTTTCCATTTATTCCTTAATACAGTAGAAAAATATTAATTAAATGCCTGTGACTTGTATGGATGTAAGAGTTGGACTGTGAAGAAAGCTGAACGCCAAAGAATTGATGCTTTTGAAATGTGGTGTTGGAGAAGACTCTTGGAGTCCCTTGGACTGCAAGGAGATCCAACCAGTCCATCCTAAAGGAGATCAGCCCTGGGATTTCTTTGGAAGGAATGATGCTAAAGCTGAAACTCCAGTACTTTGGCCACTTCATGAGAAGAGTTGACTCATTGGAAAAGACTCTGATGCTGGGAGGGATTGGGGGCAGGCGGAGAAGGGGACGACAGAGGATGAGATGGCTGGATGGCGTCACTGACTCGATGGATGTGAGTTTGAGTGAACTCCGGGAGTTGGTGATGGACAGGGAGGCCTGGCGTGCTGTGATTCATGGGGTCGCAAAGAGTCGGACACAACTGAGCAACTGAACTGAACTGAACTGACTTGAGCAGTATCTGGGTCCTGGGGAACAGCTTTGTCCACAGTGATTAAAACAAACAAAAACAAAAACAGTAGTGGTCACCGCACCCATGGAACTTATAGTCTGCCTGGAAGGGGAAATAAATGTGAAACAAAAAGACACATATTCCTCTACTGTCAGAAGTGCTAGGAAGGAAATGTATGAAGTTCTATGATAGCGTAAAAAGGGGATGCAATCCAGTTTGAGTGCATTACCTTGAAGCTTTCCTAAGGAAGTGACATTTAAGGTGATATTTGAAGAGCGAGAATGGGTCAGCTCAGAAGAGAATTTTAAGAAGCAATTGTTGCAGCAAAGATTCTGTTCCAGGAAGAGACAATGTATTCCAAGAGGTGAAAGAAATTGTATGGTGTGACGTTAGAATAAAAAGTAGAGTTCTGCTGATACTGCTGATACTGAGTATGTAGGGACCAGACTATTAAAATCTTTGTGGCCAGGATAATAATTCTGCTCCTTAGCCTAAGAGCAATGGAAAAACATGAAAGGATTTGTGAAGCTCTATATAAGGAACAGTCTGGAGTGTTAAGAGTGAATGTGAGATGCCTATTAGGAGGCTAGAATAGTAGTCAAGATGAAACAAGATGGTAACTGAGAAAGACTAAGGTGATGGTAGAAAATGAATGAAGATAAGTGGACAGAATGGAGAACTTAGTGAAGACTGATGAAGCTTGATGCTAAAAATTCAGCAGTTAGGTGGCTCAAACAGTGAAGAACCTGTCTGCAATGCAGGAGACCTGGGTTTGATCACTGGGTTGGGAAGATCCCCTGGAGGAGGGCATGGCAACCCACTCCAGTATTTTTGCCCAGAGAATCCCCATGGACAGAGGAGCCTGGTGGGCTACAGTCCACGGGGTCACAAAGAGTCGGACACGACTGAGCAACTAAGCACAGCACAAGCACAGGATGCATCCACAGCGACTCTTGGGTTTTGGCTTGTACAATTAAATAGATGAGGGAGCCATCTCCTGACAGGCATTCTGGAAGAGGACCAGGTGTGAGGAAAGATGACAGGTTCAATTTGCACATGGGGATGTTGAGGTACCCTTGTGCCATCTTTGTGCAGACATAGAGTAGAAATTGGATACGTGGGACTAAAGCTCAGGGGAGAGGTCACAGCTGAACACGTGACCTGGATAGTCATTGCCACACTGGTGAGAACTGAAGCCATGGACGGGAATGACATTCAGTGAAGTGAAGGGTGGTGTTGCTGTTGATCTTGCTCAACATCTGCTACCAGCACTAGGTCCTCAGCTACCAGCTCTCACACTCTGAGAGCTGCCTCCTCGAGGCCATTGCGAATGCTTTTCATCCAGGGTTGGCAGGCTTTTTTTCAAATTAAACAGGATTGTGTGTGTGTGTGTGTGTGTGTGTGTGTGTGTGTGTAGGTGAAGGTTTGTTCTGTGGATCCGGGGTTGGAGAGTTACCACGCACTGCATTTGAGTTTCATTCTCTAACACTCTAGTCTGCCAGTGTTTTCAAAATGGAAGGAGCCAAGTGGCTTTTTCCGGGGTATAATTTGTTTCCTTTACCTTTGGCTTTTTATGGCGCTCACACCTTCTTTCTCCAAGGTTCCCTGCTGCTTGAGACTTTAAACAGTCTGATTTTGTTTCTAATTTTCTCAAAATGTCACCACCCACAATCAACTGGATAACTACGCTTTTCCTTCGTCCAGCAAGGCCAGGAGTCAAACACCTACTCTTTATTTTCCCACCTGTCTTGGCATCTGATCCTGACTCCTCAAATGAGTCTACTGGTTACAGCACTCCATGGTGCTGGCGCTCTGTCCCCCGCAGGTGCTCACACAGTCTGTTCTTTGAGAGGGCCCTATCAGAGGTCTCGATCTTGCCAGTGGGATTGTATGGCTGGGTTTTCATTGACTTTTAGTTCTCGGTTTGGTTTGTATTGATGGGGAACACATTTTAAAAACACTTCCCTCATCATAGTCCTCAGGTGGCCTTGCTGACTGTTCTACATGTCTTGAAGAAAGGGCGGTTTTGAAGGGCCCAGAGTGTGGATTTTGGAAAAGTGAGAATTTTTGCTTGTGCCTGATAGGCCTATTTAAGGCTTGGAGTTTAGTGTCTGTTTTTATTGCCTATCATCTTTTAGTTCTTGTGTATAAAATTGTATATCTTGCCTTGAATTTACCAATGAATTTAGAGTGAGAGTGTAGTATAATGTGCTGGGTTCATGCTCTGGGGGTACCAGAATAATAAAGGAAGCTGTAATCCACATCTTCAAGATGCATATTTGTATAGCAGTGGAGACAGAAAGACAATGACCAAATCTCAAGTGCTGTGTTGACAAAGGCAAGGAAGCAACTAACATGGAGAAAACGAAATATTTCACTCAGGATTTAAAAGCTACACATTTAAAGGAAGTGGATCTGGTTAGCGTGCAAAAAAACAAGCATATTTAATCCTGTGTTCACGTCACAGGAAAAGATGGCAATATCCACAGACAAATTATGAAAACAGAATATGTATCCTGAAAGTAGAGCATGGGCTTAAGTACAAAAGACACTTTTCTGCCAGTTAGATGTGTAACAAAAATTAATATTAATGAATAAGTAATTCTAGGAGAATGATGGATACACGGAATATACCAGTGTTAGTGGAATGGCAAAATTTGTGCAACGTTGAAGCTGGACTTCCAGAGCTAAAATGTCTAATGATTGCTATCTAAAAAAAATACAAGGCTTCCGTAGCCACCAGACAGTAATTAATTTTAGTGAATCTCACACCTGCCTTAAGTTAACAACCTTCTACTCATGTTCATATCTTCATTAAATATCATAACAAAATATACCCATTCATTAGATAGAATTCTAGCTGGTAAGCATGACCCTGATATTTGTAAGAATATATTCACTATCTGTACACCCATTATGTTTTCAGATAACAGGAGAAAAACGCAGTACAATTTTTTCCTCTTGTTAAGTCACTATCATTTAAGCTTTAACCTGGAACAATTAAAATAGAATTTAGGTTTACAAGATAAAAGCATGGCAAGAAATGTCAGATGGCTGTGGAAGGATGTGTTTCTGAAAAGTAGAACTCTCAAGAAAGAGAAACAGAAATGGCTTGCTCAGTCCATCTTGCTTAGGAAAGGAGCTGCAGCTTAGATTATCCAAAGGGGCATGTACAGTGAATGTTGTCACAAATTGTGTTAATTACTGAAGTATTGTGGATGCTAACTGCAAGTAGTATCAAAATATATCCAGGATTGTTTTGATACCTGTAACCTGTATTTGTTGTTGTTGTTCCAAAAACCTTCTTTGTAAAAGCTTTTTTAAATTGAAGTATGTTTTTAAAATTGATTTACAATATTGTATTAGTTTCAGGTGTACAGCACAGAAATTCATTACATATATATGTGTGTATATGTGTGTGTATATAATATATAATAATTCTTTTCAGATTATTTTCCGTTATATTGATACCTGTATTTATAATAAATTTCTGGGGGGACAAGGGTGGATGAATTTCTGTTAAAAGCTGTTCATGTGTGTTACATGTTACATACATGGTAAATATTTATTTACAGTCTTTGTTTAATAAAACAGGCATTTAAGTTTAAGTGAAATCAACCAAAGGGAAATAGGTGCATGGATGTGTGATTCTGAGATTGAAGTGAGTCTTACTATGTAAATAAGATGGGTAATGTGAAAAAAAAAATAGCATACTTCAAGGTCTGAAGGGATGTGGAGGCCAGATCTAATAGACAGAAATTCTGTATTAGCCCAGAGGACATAACCAGGGCTTAGAATTTTATAGAGAGGTAAAATTTGGCACTCCAGAAGGGAGGACCTTCCCAAGAACCCTAGATATCCAACGTGGGAATGCTTGGCCTCAGCTTTAGTGAACTCACAATGGCAACAGTGTTTAAGCAGGTATTGGATTACTGCTTGTCAAGGATGTCGTAGAAAGAACTGATTTGTGTGAAAAACTAGGCTAGATTGGTGACTTTCAACTTCTTTTTAAGGAGCGGAGCTTTTTTTTCAAATCACCTCTTACATAAAAGCAGAAAATTTAAAAATATACAACAAAATAAGAGGAGTGCTTTGGGGAGTCCCACTCGCTTGGTTTCCTCAACTCTCACATAAATGCCCCTTGGCACCTCCTCTGAATTCCAAGAGCTTAAACACCCCTCCTCACTCCATAATATCTAAAGGATTTATGGTTCCTTTTGCTTCCAGGACTCCATGATTATTCTGTATATAAATTGTTCTTGTTTGAATTGCTTCATTAGCGATGTTTCTTTTTGCTTTAACTCCTAAAACATATGGAATTTTACAAATTAGGTTTAGGAATTTTTAGCTCAGAGTTTAGTTTAGGTTTGTCTAACTACACATGTTGACCAGTCAGGATACAGAAATGATGATTTTTTTTTTCCCCAAAAGAAGAGCTTTTGAGGTCTAGTAATATCTGTTTTAGATTCAGACTACTTGAAATCAGATTGTATGACAATGAGGAAGTAGAGCATTAAGGAACCAGGTCCAATAACTTTGATCAGATTGTATTTAGTGTGTTATGGAATTATGTGTTTCTTTCAACTCTGTCTGGCCACAGAGGCTCTTTTGAAGCTCACGTGTAGGCAGTTAATCTTGACTAGGTTCATTGATTTATAATAGGGAGAAAAATGCTCTTGTGAATCCAAATAACTTAAACTTGAAAAAGTTTTCAGTCAAGTGATTTTGTCCATAAACCACTAATAAAATTAAAGAGATGTCAAACAGAGAACAGATATCTTGCAGGGGTCACTGCTCTGCAGGTGCAAAAACTGGAGTTAACCAGTTAATCAGCTTGGGAGATTCAATGTGCTAACTAACCTAAAAAAAGATGGGTGCATCAGGCAGCTGATGACTTATGAGTCAGAATGAAGAAAAAGGTGGCATGTCTGATTTGAAAAATGAGGCTTTTTAAAAAATCTGTCTATCTGGATTGTTTGTACACTTAGCAGGCCAAATTACAGCTGATTTACAGAAGACAGAAACATTGAAAAGTATTTTCATTGGCATCTTAGTACAGCAGCAAAGAACTGAAGGCATTCTGGTTGTGCATCAGTTGGAGAATATATGGATAGAATGTGGTGGGTGTGAAGGCCTTGGAATATGATGAGTGAACTGTTAGAAGCAACGTGCTTGCTGCAGCATGGCAACACAGATGCATTGTAAAGACACAGAGTTAACACATGGTTGCCTATGGGAGGGATGTGGGAAGATTAGGAGCTGGGGAATGGGAATAAAAGACAACATTCAAACAATTATTTGTTGTATGGTGTAAAACTAGTTGTATGCAGGAGAAATGCCCAAAGTAAAATTTTGAAATGAAGAAGAAATTTATCAAATCTGTGAGGATGGATGGAGACTTCTCAGAGAAGGAAATGTTTGGGCTGCCTCTTCAGGCATAGAACAATATGGACAATTTGGAGAAAGTCAACAATTCAGCATAACTGTAGCATATAGTCAGAGAAGGCAATGGCACCCCACTCCAGTACTTTTGCCTGGAAAATCCCTTGGACGGAGGAGCCTGGTGGGCTGTAGTCCACGGGGTTGCTAGAGTCGGACACGACAGAGCGACTTCACTTTCACTTTTCACTTTCATGCATTGGAGAAGGAAATGGCAACCCACTCCAGTGTTCTTGCCTGGAGAATCCCAGGGACGGGGGAGCCTGGTGGGCTGCCGTCTATGGGGTCACACAGAGCTGGACACGACTGAAGCGACTTAGCAGCAGCAGCAGCAGTAGCATATAGTACGTATTGAATAGTAGCAGGAGATGAGGTAAGTGCTACAAGCAGGGTGTAGATTACAGATAGTCTGGTGGACCATATAAGCAACTTGCATTTGATCTCAGAGGGAACAGAACTAAGCTGAAAAAAGTAAGAATGGATTGTGTAATAGACCACTCAACAGGAAGAGCATAGATTGGACTAGAAGAGATAGGACTGAGAAAGAGAAATTAGTTGAAATATTTGAAAGAACCTATACAAGAGAGGACAAATATCTGAATTAGGGAAGTAACCATGAGGGTGGATGCTGGGAAAAGATATGGATGGTATTAAAGGGGGAAACTGGTAAGACAATTGTGACTGACTATATATTACATGAGAAAAAATGAGAATAGCCTTCAAGTTTCTGGCTTGGATGATTAGATGAAAAGTTATGTTGTTAAGCAGTAGAGGGAATTTTGGGGAAAGTTGAGAAGTGGACTTAGTTAAAGTACATGTTGAATTTGAAGCTCTTGGTGTGCCATTCAAGTGGTGCTATCTAATGGGTAATTAGATCTGTTATCAGGAAGTGGTCTGAGCTAGAGTTACACATCTGGGACTTGAGGCAGTCAAAGAGCTGCTGCCTCTGTTTCAGAAACTCAGGGAAAATTTGTAGAAGGAAGAGGAAAAGGGACCAGACCAGAATATGAGGGAATGGGTAGATGAGAGAAGAATCCAAGGAAGGTATTTAGTGTATAACAGAAGAATGAGTATAAGAGAAGTTCAGTCGCTCAGTCGTGTCTGACTCTTTGTGACCCCACGGACTGCAGCACGACAGGCTTCCCTGTCCATCACCAACTCCCAGGGCTTACTCAAACTCATGTCCATCGAGTCAGTGATGCTATCCAACCATCTCATCCTCTGTCGTTTTCTTCTCCTCCTGTGTTCAATCTTTCCCAGCATCAGGGTCTTCTCCAGTGAGTCAGTTCTTTGCATCAGGTGGCCAAATTATTGGAGTTTCAGTTTCAACATCAGTTCTTCCTACGAATATTCAGGACTGATTTCCTTTAGGATTGACTGATTTGATCTCCTTGCAGTTCAAGGGACTCTCAACAGTCTTCTCCAATACCACAGTTCAAAAGCATCAATTCTTTGGTGCTCAGTTTTCTTTATAGTCCAATTCTCACATCCATACATGAATAATGGAAAAACCATAGCTTTGACTAGATGGACAAAGGTCTCTGCTTTTTAATATGCTATCTAGGTTGGTCATAGCGTTTCTTCCAAGGAGCAAGTGTTTTTTAATTTCATGGCTGCAGTCACCATCTGCAGTGATTTTGGAGCCCAAGAAAATAAAGTCTGTCACTGTTTCCATTGTTTTTCCATTTGCCATGTTCGTCTAGTCAAGGCTATGATTTTTCCTGTGGTCATGTGTGGATGTTAGAGTTGGACTGTGAAGAAGGCTGAGTGCCAAAGAATTGATGCTTTTGAACTGTGGTGTTGGAGAAGACTCGTGAGAGTCCCTTGGACTGCAAGGAGATCCAACCAATCCATTCTGAAGGAGATCAGTCCTGGGATTTCTTTGAAAGGAATGATGCTAAAGCTGAAACTCCAATACTTTGGCCACTTCATGTGAAGAGTTGACTCATTGGAAAAGACTCTGATGCTGGGAGGGATTGGGGGCAGGAGGAGAAGGGGACGACAGAGGATGAGATGGCTGGATGGCATCACTGACTCGATGGATGTGAGTCTCGGTGAACTCCGGGAGTTGGTGACGGATAGGGAGGCCTGGCGTGCTGCGATTCATGGGGTTGTGAACAGTTGGACACGACTGAGTGACTGATCTGATCTGATCTGATGGGACCGGATGCCTTGATCTTAGCTTTTTGAATGCTGATTTTAAGCCAACTTTTTCACTCTCCTCTTTCACTCTCATCAAGAGGCTCTTCAGTTCCTCTTCGGTTTCTGCCATAAGGATGGTGTTTTCTGCATATCTCAGGTTATTGATATTTCTCCCAACAATCTTGATTCCAGCTTGTGCTTCATCCAGCCCGGCATATCACATGATGTATTCTGCGTATACGTTAAATAAACAGGGTGACAATATACAGCCTTGATGTATGCTTTGAAATCTGCAAAATACAAGGAAAACTAGGAGAAGGTGATGTATTGGAGGTCTAGGGAATCGAGTACTTGATGAATGAGGAGGCAGACTTTCTTCTATTCTACACATCTATTCATTAGCAAGCGGGAAGGTCATTCCTGTTGCTCACATCTCCACTGATCCCCAACAACACCACTGTCACCCACACCTATGCCACTGTCTGCTCTCTACTGTGATTGTCTCTTAATTGTTCTCTCTCCTCCACACTAATCTTAAACTTTAGCCAGAGTACTTTATCTAAAACATAGGTTCTATCATGTTGCTTCTCTGCTTATAAACCTTAATTACTTCCCCTTATAAATAAAAAAAAAGAACAATCTATACTTTATGATGGACTACAAGCACCTGCAAAATCTGCCCCCTGCTGGTCTCTCCAACCCAACTCCTGCCACTTCCTCCCTTGATCTTCACTGATCTCCATTCTGTTCCTAAGGGGCAACAGTCCCCTGCCCCCCAGGCCCCTTGCTTTTCCTAAAGAGCAGTATGGCTTCTCCATTCTTATCTTTAATGATTCAACTCAAATGCCACATGCCCAGAGCAATCTTCCCCAGTCTCTCTGTCCCTCATTACTCTGTCTTCAGAGTCAGAAGTGAAGTGTCCTCTGTGGTGTCCTAAATGGGAAAGAAATTCAAAAGAGGGGGGATATATATATATATGGGACTTCCCAGGTGGCTCTAATGGTGTGGAATTCACCTGCCAATGTGGGAGATGCAGATTTCATCCCTGGGTTAGGAAGATCCCCTGGAGTAGGAAATGGCACCCCACTCCAGTATTCTTGCCTGGAGAATTCCATGGACAGAGGAACCTGGTGGGCTACAATCTATGGTGCAGCAAAAAGTCGGATGCAACTGAATGACTGAGCACAATATGTGTACTTATAGCTGATTCACTTTTCTGTATAGCAGAACTTAAACATTGTAAAGCAACTATACTCCAATAAAACGTAAGCAAAAAGAAATATAGAAGTGAAATCTTCCATATGAGAGTAATAGAGGAAAGAACTGGGTCTTTCCCTTTACAGGAGGAGAGCTGCAGGTTTCATCAGCATAGATGCATCTGTGTAATCACCCTCAAAACAAGTTCTAGAATATATTCATCACCACCAAAATTTCCCTCGTGTCCCCTTTCAACCATTCCCTCCCTCAGTACTTGCCAGCAGAGGGGGGCTTCTTGTTGATTTTATTGCCAGCCTTTGTGTTTCCCCAAACATCATCAAGATGTCTTATTGGGAAAAGTGGTGGGAAATATGGGGCTTGACTATATTTCAATCCTTCAACATAGTCTGTGCAACTATCAGATTTCCTCTGGGTTGTCTTTCTCTCAGTAAATGACCTCTACCTCTCTGAGCACACATGAGTGGCAAATGCTATTTACATAGAAAATAGCCAGCATTTGTCAGCCAGTCCCAGAGAGGACATATTTCTTCTCTGGAAATTTAGACAATTTTGCTATTTTTGGTTCTATAGTTATCAATGTCTTCAAAAACATTATTTTATATTATTTTTCTATTTTACCCCAAATTGTTGCAACAAAAATGTTGGGCTACCACATCCTGCTGAATAGTACTTGAAAGTGGAGGTCTGTTTTCTCTCTAAAAGCCAACTTAAAAATTGCTGGAACTTCCCTGGTGGTCCAGTGGTTGAGAATCTTTGCAACTGATGGTTAAGAATGCAATCAAGGCATTGCAGTGTCATGGAGCCACTAAATCTGCGTGCCACAACTAGAGAATCTGTGTGCTGCAACTGAAGATCCCACACGATGCATGAGGATCCCACGTGCCTGCCACAGCTAAGACCTGACACAGCCAAGTAAACACATAAATATTTTTAAAATTTGCCAACAAGTACTTCTTTGACATTCTCTACTCCAGCAGAGGGATCTTCCCAGCCTCCAGGAGATGTAAGAGAAACATAGGGATTGAACTTAACATCTCTTGTATCTCCTGCATTGGTAGGTGGATTCTTCACCATGCCACCTGGGAAGCCCTATTTCTTGGACCCCTGTTTTATTCTTAATATGGCGCTGAAGGAGTTAGAAAAAGAATCTAAGCCATGAGCTTTAATCAAGGTAGCTGACATCCATTTGAGAAGGAAAAACATACCTGAGTGGAACTATTAGAAAGCATGACAGTTATGTTGATTCTAATGGGGACACCTAGAACCTTGATTAAGTGATTCTGTCTTCCAGATCTCATTTTCGTCCATTGCAAATGAGAGGTTTGATTCTGATGAGTAGTTATCAAATGTTTCTGTTAAATGCACTGAGCCACGTAATACGGCTGGCCAGCTGAATAGCTGCTCAGGATATCCATCTATATGAGGTGTTAAAACAGTGATGGAAATAAAATAAAATGGAGAAAACTGAATGTATCAGAACTCCTCTCAGGAAGAGGACCATATGTGATCTCAGAGTCAGCCGTTTGGGATATTGGGTGAGATTCCCAAGGAGCTTGCCTAAGAAACAACAGATGGAGGATAAACCCTTCTAATGAGGAGGAATCTGGTTTAGTGCAGGGCTTTTGTTCTGTTGCACTGCAAGCTTGGGCCCCATTCAAGATGCCTGGGATGACAGAGCCTCACTACCAGTGGTCCTGTTTTTCTGCCCTCTTTACATACTGCTTAGTATGTCTACATAAATGAACAAATATTTTAAAAATGTAATCTGAACAGGAAACACTCAAGTATGAATGCTGCATGCCTCACCAAGCTCTGCAGCAAATAACTGCTTTACAAATGAGTTTTTACATAGAATCCCAGTGTAAAAACCAGATGAAACAAAAACCACCCTGTTTAAATTAGACGTAAGGACACGGGACTTTGTTCACTCAGTTTCCCTTTAAACCTGCTGAGAAAATGTTGTCAGATTCTAGTTCTCAATGGAATAACTGTTTAAAAACTACTGATCTAGCTGATTTCCACCCTTTTTAAAAAGCACTAATCTTCTCTGATTCTATGATAAAGTACAAATATCTAGAGAATCGTATAGCAGTGCTTTGTTTCTTAAATTGTTATATATCTCTCACCAAAATTAATATTTTCGCTGGTTCAATAACAAGTATTTTGAGAAAAGTAGAACATTGACATGTTAAACATACAATTGTCATTTATAGTTTCTCTTTGTCTTTTTAAGAAACTTATGTTCTGAAAGTTTTCTTGAACTTTCAGCCCTTGTATTAAATAATGTGTTTTCATTTCCATGAACTCATTCTTGTTCTCTGATGACGTCTTTTTAAAAAAATAATCACCACTCTCGTTTTATGGAAGCCCTCTCTTAAGCCTCTCTGAGGCTATGCATTAGAGTTCTTTGGGTTTCTGTTTCTCTTTTTTTAGGTTACCTTCTTCTTGTTTCTCAGTATTTGCTTCTGTTCTATTCCTTCTCTTTTGAAGAGCTGAATCTTTGTAAGTTTCCCAGAAGTCTTGACTGCAGTTCATATTTAAGAAGGAATAACTAGGTTGATTAATAAAAGCAGATCCAGGATTTCCTCTGTGGTTTGGGGCCCCTTTCCAGAAGGAGATGGCGATTCAGATTCTGGGGATCTTGGCTGTCAGGCTTTCTCCCTCCACCTCAGCTGGGACTAGATAAGAAAGTCAATATAGGGTACCCACTCTCATGTGGAACACAGAGCCCTCCTAGGCACATTGCTAAATTCCTTTGGGAGCACATCTCAGGTCTATGATCCAGGAGAAGACACTGCTGCTGCATGGGGCAGAGTGATTGGAGAAGGGATGGGATCAGGCTGACTCCGAAGAATTGCAGAGGCTCTTCATTCACTACTTCAGCCTCCTCTTCCATTCCCTCCGCTCCTGCTCACTCCAGACACTCTGCCATGAAAAACTGCATGTGACAGCCTTCGTCTTCTACCTGCTCTGAGCTGTGGCTTCCTGCATCCTAGTTTATTAGGCAGTATGATCCTGTTGTCTAGGATTTCTAAAAGAATGACCATTACTCCCATTACCAGTGCTTTTAACGGGTTTTTCCCTTTTGTATTTTACTGCAGTGGCACACTAAAGATGGGGAAGTTGGAAAGCTCCATTCAGGGTGTAGGCAATAGTGGTACATTGCCGTAGAGAATTTATAAACAATAATAAAAACCAACCCAAAGAAAGTCTGGTTTTTATTATCACCAAGATCAGTGATAAAATGTTCTCCCTACCCCCTAAAAAAGTATCTTAAAAAAAAAAAAAGTTCTAAACAATTTCATTGGTTACTGTAGAGTTTTAATAAAATATATGTATGTTTCAAATAAGCACATTTTTACTACTATTGTCTAACAAACATTGGATTCTACAGAGAAGTTAATTTGGAAACCTCCCAGTTATACAGTTGGTTCCAACACAATGGACTCAGCCACACATGTTTGTTTCAAGAGTAAATTTATAAAGTTTTGGAATCATTCAAGCTTGATTTTGGCGTAACTTGTGTTTCCAATTCCTGTGGTACTGCATATTCCTGCATATAACCAGTAGATTGGAAATAACCATTGACAGGGCAGTATTGTGAAGATAAAGAAACAGAACTTGAGTAACTTCATTGTCTCATTCTGTGTGACCATTCCGAGTTTTATTTGTGTTTCAACTTAAAACAACGATATACAGAGCAAACTGTGAGGCATAACATCTTTTATTGTAAGTGCAAATTGTAGTTTGTGCATGAAATCTTTTATTAAATTACAATAGTGTCTTGAAATGGAAGTTTTGTGTTTATAAATTAATTCTTTGTTTTAAGCTATGGTCCAATCCAAGGAAACAGTGACTGTTACTGAAAGTAATTTTGTCATAAAGGAAAAGAGAGTATTAAAAGACTACTCCAGGTGCCAAAGAGCAGTATGCATGCCAGTGTTTCAAGTCATCTCACTGGGTTAGAGGAAAGAAGGAAGGAAGTCCAGGTGTTTAGGCGACCATTTTGAAGCAGAAGGTTGGGTACTATGATTAAAAGGAGAATTCAAGAGGTAAAATGACATTTCAAAAGCAATGGAAGTTCAATAGTGGAACTTGTCTCCCACTTGTGTTTCTTTTAGCCAAAACGGTCTCTGCAATTTATGTGAATACTTGGCCCTGTGAAGAATATGCACACACATCCAACTCTACCAGTCCTTCTGGGCTAAGCATGAGTCCCGTTCCTCTTGCTACCATTTCTCAGACAACTTTAGCCCAGACTCATCTCAACTCTCATATCTTACTCATCCAGCATTTTTCATACTGTACCTGTGTTTTGCTTCTACTCGGACTACAAGCTCTTTAAGAGCTGGGATCTATCTTATGGGTGCCTACATTCCTGGCAGCACAGAGACTATTTACTCGAGGTTCCCAGGGATGGTTGCTGACGGACATGTCTATGGCAGGCTTGCTAAGAAGGGTTAGTCCTCAGTGGTGACCTACTTGAAGGTGGATTAAAAAAAAAAAAAGAACTGGCCAATTCATTTGGAAACGGGATGAAAAATGAACTCTGAAATCTAAGTGCTATTTTACATCTTAGTCAAAAATGAAGTACAGTGATGAAGCAATGGGATTTCCTGCTAGTTTAATTGACACAGTGGCTCTAAAGGAATTTCCAAAAGTGTGATTTCAGATGTGTTCTGTGCTAAGGAAAGGTCACTGGCATACTCATGTAGCCTCCTTCAGAGGGACTGCTCTGAAAGATAATACCCAGTGCATCTGCTGGTTCTGTTACCTAAATATCCAGAGGTAATACTGTTTTCTCAAAGGACTAGATCACACTGAAGGCATTGGTTCAATCTGAATCTCATTATCAGAGATTAAAGGATGACTTAATTTGATAAGAGAGTAACACTTTTGCTTTCTCAGTTTAAGAGAAAGTCATTGTTGTAATCAGATACCTTCTGTACTGAAGCTGAGCAAAAAATTGTTGCTCAATTCAATTCCATGGAGAAATAGAAAAGGGTAGGGTAGGGTAGCTATGGCTGTCAAAAGAATATTAGCTTATGTCATTAGGATCCCCCCCACCCCCCCTTTTTTTTTTTTAATCCACACAGTTTAACAGATTGAGGAAGTAGTGGGAGAAGAGATAGCTGTAAAGATTCAATCTTCAACAAAAAGATCTTTCATTTGGAAAGATAAGGCTGTGTTTGGTTAAAAACAAAACTTATCAAGTCATGATGGGATTGATAGGATAAACTGAGATTTGTTCAATAAACACAAATGCTAGATATTCAAAAGTGGTAAATTTAGAGTAAATAAAAGGGAATTATAATTTCCATAGTCTTCCCTGCTATCTCAGCTGGAAAAGAATCTGCCTGCAATGCAGGAGACCCTGATTTGATTCCTGGGTTGGGAAGATACTCTGGAGAAGGGACAGGCTACCGACTCTAATATTCTTGGGCATCCCTGGTGGGTCAGAGGGTAAAGAATCCACCTGCAATGTGGGAGACTTGGGTTTGATCCTTGGGTTGGGAAAATATACTGGAGAAGGAAATGGCAACCCATTCCAGTATTCTTACCTGAAGAATCCATGACAGAGGAGCCTGGCAGGCTACAACCCATGGGATTGCAAGAGTCGGACTTGACTTAGTGATTAAACCACCACCATAATTTTGACAGAGGGGAGTGAATACACTTCTGGAACCCATTAACCTAAGAAGTGGCACTGGCAAAAATATAAGTAGACTGCCAAGAGATTTGATCCCTTCATGGGTGACAGGTTGTTGCTCAATTGTACTCCATGGACTGCAGCATGCCAGTCTTCCCTATCCTTCACTATCTTCCAGAGTTTGCTTAAACTCATGTCCATTGAATCAGTGACACCATAGAAACATTTCATCCTCTGTTGCCCTCATCTCCTCCTGCCTTCAGTGTTTCCCAGCATCACAGTCTTTTCCAGTGAGTCAGCTCTGCCACATGGAGTGGCCAAAGTATTGGAGCTTCAGCTTCAGCAATAGTCCTTTCAGTAAATATTCAGGGTTGATTTCCTTTAGGATTGACTGGTTTGATCTTCTTGCTCTCTAAGGGACTCTCAATAGTCTTCTGCTGCTGCTGCTGCTATGTCGCTTCAGTCATGTCTGGCTCTGTGTGACCCCAAAGACGGCAGCCTACGAGGCTCCCCCGTCCCTGGGATTCTCCAGGCAAGAACACTGAAGTGGGTTGCCATTTCCTTCTCCAATGCATGAAAGTGAAATGTCAAAGTGAAGTCCCTCAGTCGTGTCTGACTCTTAGCGACCCCATGGACTGCAGCCCACCAGCCTCCTCTGTCCATGGGATTTTCCAGGCAAGAGTACTGGAGTGGGGTGCCATTGCCTTCTCTGCAAGTCTTCTATAGCACCACAATTCAAAAGCATCAATTCTTCGGCACTCAACCTTCTTTATTGTCCACCTCTCACATCTGTACATGACTATTAGAAAAACCATAGCTTTGACTCTATGGACCTTTGTTGGCAAAGTGATGTCTCTGCTTTCAATACACTGCCTAGCTAAAGCAAAATTATTCAGGGAGGCCAGGATGACTGGTCACTTTCCTGATCTCCAAGGCTGATGTTGAATGTGATACTCCAGGCCTCTAGGACTTATTCTTGGTTTCATCATTGCAGACAGTCTTCTGGACAGCAGGGACCAAGGAACTGGCCCAGGGACCAAGGGGCACCATTCTGATGTTCTCAAGTTTCATCTTCCCAGGCTAAATATTAACTTTCAGCCTGGAGTATCTGTCACCAAGTCATCTGTCTTAGTAAATGCTCTTGGGGTCCCAGTATAAGAAGGAGGCAATGAATCTTCCCTGCTGACAGTGAGAATACCCACACCCAGCCACCATCATGATTCCCGCATCCCACAATGTTCATGACAGTAAATTAGGCACCAAAGATTGTTTACATAACCCTTGATACCTGGTATATTTGTCAGCCCCACTCCATGGTCTGTGACTTTTGTAGAGCCAGAAAATGTTTAAAATAGAAGGCTACAGATAATATATAAAATTATGAGCACTTTACAAGAATTCAAACAAGTTTATCTGAACATTTCCCTCAGATCTCATATATTTCCTTTCCTCCCCATTTTGTCTCCATTTTCCTCCCCTACTTTGTTCGTTTTAATTCCATACTCAAACAGAGTAGCTTGTGCTCTCCCTGTAAGCTTTTCACTGGATTCTCTGCTTGCTTCCCTTTTTCTTCTTCTTCTAAGTCGCTTCAGTCATGTCTGACTCTGTGTGACCCCAGAGACGGCAGCCCATTAGGCTCCTCTGTCCCTGGGATTCTCCAGGCAAGAACACTGGAGTGGGTTGCCATTTCCTTCTCCAGTGCATGAAAGTAAAAAGTGAAAGTGAAGTTGCTCCCTCGTGTCCAACTCTTAGCGACCCCATGGACTGCAGCCTACCAGGCTCCTCTCCATGAATTTTCCAGGCAAGAGTACTGGAGTGGGGTGCCATTGCCTTCTCAGCTTGCTTCCCTAAGTAGCCATTTTCTTAGCTACACTAATTGGCTGTGTGTGCATGTGATTTCCAAATCTGCAGACCCCACCATAACTTTTATCCTAACTCTTGACCATGTGTCCAGTTGCTTTCTTCTTAGTTTTATGGTTACACTGACCTTGTAAGTTTAGTCTTTACCCAAAATTCCTGTGTTATGTTATAAGACCTGGTTGTGAAATAAAGACATTGTTCCTTAAAACAATCTCTATAGAGTGTCATCCCAATCAAAATAGAAACATTGGGGAAATATTCATTTAGCATGTATTTCTCAAAACACTTTTGGAACTTCTGTGTGTAGTCCTCATTGGTGGTAAGTTTGTCCTTTGACATTGGAATCTGATTTTCATTTCTTTTTTCTTTGCATGGCATATGGGATCTTAGTTCTCTGGCTAGGGTTTGAACCCACACTCCCTGCATTGAAAGTGTGGCATCTTAACCACTGGACTGCCAGGGAAGTCCCAGAATCTGTTTTTTTTTTTAAATAAGAGTGAATGTTACCTGGTTTAGATTAAGCAACTCTAATGGTAAATTAGCCCTTACAGATTTAGATAGTGCTACAAATCTTACTTTGATCCAGCTATAGCTTTTCTTATGCAGTCTATTCCTTTGTATAATTGAGTATCTACTTTGTTTTCAGAACTACAGAAGAATTGCTGGTATTGAGATGAATAATGTGTATATAATGTTATTGAAATAAATGCTTTGTGTGGAGGAAATTTTTGACCTTGATTCTAAGAATCCATTATATCCATTTTTTTCAGGTCAGGACTAATTCATGAATTGTGAAATTTTAAATTTGGTGGTCACTTTCTGTGGTTGTTTTTCAGTTCACTTCAGTTCAGTTCAGTTGCTCAGTCGTGTCCGACTCTTTGAGACCCCATGAATGGCAGCACGCCAGGCCTCCCTGTCCATCACCAACTCCCGGAGTTCGCTCAGACTCATGTCCATCGAGTCAGTGATGCCATCCAGCCATCTCATCCTCTGTCGTCCCCTTCTCCTCCTGCCCCCAATCCCTCCCAGCATCAGAGTCTTTTCAAATGAGTCAACTCTTTGCATGAGGTGGCCAAAGTATTGGAGTTTCAGCTTTAGCATCATTCCTTCCAAAGAAATCCCAGGGCTGATCTCCTTCAGAATGGACTGGCTGGATCTCCTTGCAGTCCAAGGGACTCTCAAGAGTCTTCTCCAACACCACAGTTCAAAAGCGTCATTTCTTTGGCACTCAGCTTTCTTCACAGTCCAACTCTCACATCCATACATGACTACTGGAAAAACCATAGCCTTGACTAGACAGACCTTTGTTGGCAAAGTAATGTCTCTGCTTTTCAATATGCTATCTAGATTGGTTATAACTTTCCTTCCAAGGAGTAATCGTCTTTTAATTTCATGGCTGCAGTCACCATCTGCAGTGATTTTGGAGCCCAGAAAAATAAAGTATGACACTGTTTCCACTGTTTCCCCATCTATTTCCCATGAAGTGATGGGACTGGATGCCATGATCTTCGTTTTCTGAATGTTGAGCTTTAAACCAACTTTTTCACTCTCCTCTTTCACTTTCATCAAGAGGCTTTTTAGTTCCTCTTCACTTTCTGCCATAAGGGTGGTGTCATCTGCATATCTGAGGTTATTGATATTTCTCCCAGATATCTTGATTCCAGCTTGTGCTTCTTCCAGTCCAGCGTTTCTCATGATGTACTCTGCATATAAGTTAAATAAGCAGGGTGACAATATACGGCCTTAACGTACTCCTTTTCCTGTTTGGAACCAGTCTGTTGTTCCATGTCCAGTTCTAACTGTTGCTTTCTGACCTGCATACCTTTTAATTGAGTGCAATAAAATAGAATATGTATAATGTATTTTCCAGCATTGTTGAGATATCATTGAAATAGAAGAGAATAGAATAGTATTGAATAGATTAGAATTCTGCTTCTGTTTAGGATATAGAAAGCTGCAAGATAACTTTGCTTCTACTCTATTAATGTGCTAAGACTAAATAATCAAACCAAAACTAAATAATTTTATTAAATTAATAATAGAGTTTAGGTAACAAAGCAACCAGGTAAGTAGAATTTCAGAAGTATGGGTCTTTCCAAGGAGAAGAAACACATGAACTCTTTCACCTTTGTCATAGCATGGGAAGAAGTGGCTGCCATAAAAGGGGAGAAGACCACTGACATTTTGATGAATTCTAAAAGGCTGAGCATGGATTCATATGATAGTATAGAATAACTGGGAATCCCAGATACAAGAGAATTTACACTCATTTACAAACTCTTTTATACTAATATCCAGTGGGTTCTCAAAAGAAAGACTGGGGCCTGTGCAGGAGTGAGGGTTGAATGCTCATTGGTAGAGATCAGCTCCCGCTGATGCACAGAAATAAAGCACTGTTAACTTTCTTAGCTCTCCCTCATACCTAGGAAAAGGTTTCAAGATCTGGACAAAGGGCTTGAAACTCTTTTGGATCTAGGATTCTGCACTGATACAAAGCAGACATCTTTTATCACTGAGAGGGGAACAAGGGATTCTACCACCAACGCCCCGTCTCCTACCTCTACCACATCAACAGAAGGCAGAGTTGCTACCATGGTGATAAGAAGGAAAGGAGCACCCAAAATGCTCAGTCCCCAGGGCCCTGGTGCACAGTACTTGTCTAAGACCAAATCTGGATCAGGAGAACCAAGAACCCCCACTATGAGTCTAGCCCCAAATAATGAGCAGTAGCTGTCTACTGTTGCAGTTGGTCAGGAGCATGAAGACAGATGGATCTGTGGCACAGAGCTGAAGCATCTGCTGAAAGCTGAGTGGAGTAAGACCATAGAGGAAAATGCCTCAACACTCCATACTCCACACTCCACACTAAGCACAATGTAACAGCAGCCCATTGCCAGAGGAATTTGAGTCTGTGCTACACCAAAGGTTGTGTGTCTGTGTGCATACTTCAGTTGCCTCCGACTCTGTGCGACCCTATAGACTATAGTCTGCTAGGCTACTCTGTCCATGGGATTCTCCAGGCAAGAGTACTGGAGTGGGTTGCCATGCCCTCCTCCAGGGTATCTTCCCCACCCAGAGACCAAAACCTGGTCTCTTATGTCTCTTGCATTGGCAGGTGAGTTCCTAACCACTAGCGCCACTTGGGAAACCTGACTATAGCAATAAGATACCCAGATCAATGAGACTGAATCAACTCAAACAGCCCAATGGAAGAAGAGACATGCTTATTTCTGCATGCAAATATTAACCCTATCTATATTGTTCTTCTAAACAGAATTTTTAAGTACATAAAGCAAAAACTTGCAACTCAGTGGAGAAATAAACAAGTCCACAATTACAGGTTGAGAACTTAATACTCTAATGCAGTCACTGATAGAACAAGTAGACAAAACATTAGTGAGGGCTATGGAAGACGTGTACTAGCAGAGTGATGCTTAGAACACTTCACCCACCAGTAACAGAATGCACATTTTTTTCAAGTGCACATGTTCACTAAGATGCACTACCTTCTGAGCCATAAAACAAAGCTTAACAAATTTCAAAGAATTGGAATTATTCAGAATATGTTCTTTTGGTAAGAATGGATTTAAGTTAGAATCAAGAGCAGAAAGTTATTGGAGAGAGTATTGTAAAATACTCAAATATTCTAAAATTTAATAACAGATTTCTAAGCAATCAGTGTGTCAAGAAATCACAAGGGCAATTAGAAAATATTTTTAGGGCCGATGCACTATGATGATGCTGAGGGATGGAATGGGAGGGACAGGGATTCAGGATGGGGGACACATGTACACCCATGGCTGATTCATGTCAGTGTATGGCAAAAACCACTACAGTGTTGCAAAGTAATTAGCCTCCAATTAAAATAAATAAATTAATTAAAAAAAAGAAAATGCAAACAGTATATAAAAATTTATGTGATGCAGCTATGGCTGTGCTTAGAGGGAAATGTATAACAGAAAAGAATAGGATAGAAAGTAGTAATGCAATGCAAGGATTCTATTTAGGAACTGCACACGTAGTAACTAATGTTAGGTCAGCCACTGTGAGCCCTGTGGGAGATACCTTTGAAGGAGACATGACATATATACACATTGGGTGGAAATGTGTTTATAATTTATTGCTTACTTTTCTCATTTGATTTTATAAAATAAGGCAGCCAGTTTGATTATCAGTCTAATAGGAGCTCCCAAGTGTATTGATTTTTTTATTACCATAGTCCATAGTTTTGAAGTAAAGTGAGAAATTTTTCTCTGCTCTTAGCAAGAGTGTGGGACTTTCTACCAAATTTCAGTTATGAATGTTCAGTGCATTTTTCAGAAAGGAAGTTTAGAATATGACAGTTTTTGTGTTTATAGCAATTGTGGTATTTAATTCTAACTAGTGTAGATTGCTCAATAAAACATATTGGTTTTTCATTAGAAGAAAAAATTAATTTGCATGTTCAGTTTCAACTCCTGGATGTAAACTGGTGATATTGAGAAAAATCATTCTCCCTATTCTAAAAAAATACCTTATAGTAAAGTTTACTGAAAATACAGTTTTATCAAATGCTGAAAATACAACGAGAATAACAGAATCCAGTGTATTTTTTAAATTTATTTTTTAATTGAAGAGCAATTGCTTTACAATATTGTGCTGGTTTCTGCCATACATCAACATGAATCAGCCATAGGTATACACATGTCCTCTCCCTCATGAACCTCACTCCCACCTCCCACCCTATCCAACCCTCTGGGTTGTCACAGGGCCCAGGTTCCAGCGTATTTTTATTATGAAATTTCAAACCTTCAAAATTAAGAGATGAAAATCTACTTGGCAATACAGTATGCCAAATTTGTTGATAAAAATTCTCAAATATTTTCACTGGGCAAAAAGAGTTATTGTGACATTTTCTACAAAGTTTTGTAACCATTGAGTAAGCTTTTTTTATTATCAGATTTAATAGTTTATAGTATTAATATGTAGTGTGGTAAAAAGAAAAAAGTATATATGTGATATATACAGCCATAGCTGCATCACAAAAATCATATAATTGCTAGGAAAAAGATTTTTTTCTGTTGTTTATTGATGATGTGTATTGTTGAAGAATATTCCATAGCAATGTTTATTACATCATTATATTCAATTTTGGATTCTGCAATCCAGTCTGATGAAGTCCTGATATTTTTAACACTTATAATTTATGATAGGTAATTGTGGCAAGACAATTTTACAGAGGACTTGTTCAGTTGTATTAATTTTACTGAGATTATAATTTAACATAGTTTTAAATTTCTTCCTAGACTCAGGAAGAAAAGTTATTATTCAATATAAATTAACCTGAAAAAGCTTTAAAAAATAATTGTAGCTGATAAGGCAATATATATTGGAAAGCATATAGGAGTTAATAAAATTATTAGTCTATTGATAATGGCTTCATTTCAAAACATTTAAAAATACATCATAAATCTTGGGAATATCAAAAACTTCTGCTAATGGTTATGGATATATTTAAAATATTTAAAATTATTTTTAATTTTTTAAAAGAATTTACTAGGTAACTGGTTTTGAAAGTATTTTGTCCAGAGATTGTGGTTAACCATTGACATTTACTATTATCATTCTGAAATTCCTAGATTTTGGAAGAGAAAATACTAAGCAGGGCAGAGAAGTTCACAAATGAGATTCATATTTTCAGTTATGAAAGAATCTCTCTTGGAAAATATTTCTACAGATGTCATATGGGTAACAAGTTTGGCTACTTAACTGATATTTTTAGCATTCTTAACAAATTTAATTTAAAACTGCCTGGAAAACCAATGCTATATTTCAACATGTCAAATATATCAGAGACGTTCCAGAAGATGTTGTTATGGCAAGCAAAACCCAAAATTAGTCACCCTAGTTGCTATGTTTTCCCAACATTGCTGTAACATATTGAAAAGAATGCTATTAATGAAGCCAATTTGAATAAAACAAAATTTAGAGGTGTTGTTACTTTTCGCTTTCATGTCTCAAACCTCTAATCATTACTCTCCAGAAGAGAAATTTAAAACATTAAAGAAATATGTTTTCTTTGCAGATTTTGAATTAATAATTTATTTAAACTTGGTCAACCAAAAAGTTTTATTGTATTTCAATTCTTCATTTATACCAGAGACTAGAACATAGAATTTACCATTATTTTTGGCTATGATTACTTGAAGATTTCTATTGCAAATAGAAAAAGTATATATTTATAATTAGCATTCGCAATCACATACTTGTGTAAGCTAGGATTTTCAGTAATGAATTGATCAAAAACAAAGGCAGACTTAAAAGTCTACTAAAAGTCCTCTGTTTCTAAGGTGGCAAAACAAGGAGTGGGTTTGTCATTCCACTTGAAACAACCAAATATTTTTTTTTAGATGTAAAAAACAGACAAGATAAAGGAAACAACAATTTTCAGGAAATTAGGTATCAGGTGAGGAAAGGCAGTGATCTCTTAGATATGAGAAACCAATGAATTGACCCTTGTCATTGGCCACAGTGAAGGCAGGGGGGACCCAGGCAGAGTTTGTTGGTCTCTCTAAGTTGAAGAGGCAGAGATGAGATGTGTGCAGCTAGAGTCACAGAGCAGAGTACCAAGGAAAGGAGAATTGCATGGAGAGAAAACAAATTGATTTGCAGAGTCCTGCTTAAATATTAAGCAGAGTAATGAGCTGTTCTTATCAGCCAGACTGGAAAACCTCATCATTCATAATTCAAAAATTCTCACAGGAGTCTTGCCTCAGTTGTGGGGCTTAATTAGCCTTAACTTAGAGGCAGTGCTTCCCAGGTGCTGCTACTGCTGCCGCTGCTACACGCTTCAGTCATGTCCGACTCTGTGCGACCCCATAGACGGCAGCCCACCAGGCTCCCCTGTCCCTGGGATTTCCAGGCAAGAACACTGGAGTGGGTTGCCATTTCCTTCTCCAATGCATGAAAGTGAAAAGTGAAAGCGAAGTCGCTCAGTCGTGTTCGACTCTTAGTGACCCCATGGACTGCAGCCTACCAGGCTCCTCCGTCCATGGGATTTTCCAGGCAAGAGTAGTGAAGTGGGGTGCCATTGCCTTCTCCACTTTCCAGGTGGCTCAGTGGTAAAAGAATCCACCTGCCAATGTAAAAGCCTTTGCTCTGTAAATAGAGAAAGCCCACATGCCACAGTGAAGAGCCCACACACTGCAATGAAGATCCAGTGCAGCCAAAATTTTTCTAAAAAATTTTTAAACAGCTGGAAGATCAATTAGGCACATTCCTGGGACATGCAAATTATATATATATATATATATATATGATCCAAGTTAGACTTTTAGAAGTTAAAACTGCAATGTTTGTGATAAAAATATATTGTATTTGTTTAACGTCAGATTAGACACTGCAAAAAATAGATTAAAAAACTGAAAGACAGTGGTAGAAATGATCTAAAATCAAACACACAGGAAACAAGCAAAATATGGATTATCAATGAGTTGTGAGACAACTTGAAGCAACTTAATGTAATAAGTGCAATAGGAGCTCTGAAATAGAAGGGAGCACACATATGTATGAATGGCTAAATAATCCCAAATGTGGTGCAAACGCTAAAGCTATAGATCTAAGAAAACCCCAAAACTCCAAGCATGAGAAACATAAAGAAAATTATAGGAAAGCAAGCTATAATAGTATTTCAAAAGGAATGATAAAGAAAGAATTTTGAAGTCATCCAGACAAAACAAGATACACAAGAACAAACACAAAAATGATAGCAGACTTCTTAGCAGATTGTATAGAAACTATACAAGCAAGAAGTCAGGGGAACAACATATTAAAAGCAATAAAGGAAAAAAAAAACTGTTCACCTGGAATTTTATATCCAGTAAAAATATCTTTAAAAATAAAAAGATGGAGGTTCAAGAGGGAGGGGACACACGTTTACTTATGGCTGATTCATTGTTGCAGGGCAGAAACCAACACAACATGGTAAAGCAATTATTCTCCACTTAAAAAAGGGGAAAAAAACCTTGTTTCAAATATACAAAGCCAAAGCAATTATCAGAAGATTTGCACTACAAGAAATGTTGAATGAAATAATTCAAACTAAATGTTGAATGAAGTAATTCAAACCTAAGGGCTTCTCTGGTGGCTCAGTGGTGAAGAATCTGCATACCAATGCAGGAGACGTGAGTTTGAATCCTAGGTCAGGAAGATCCTCTGAAGAAGGAAATGGCAACCCACTCCAGTATTCTTGCCTGAGAAATCCCGTGGACAGACGAGCCCGGTGGGCTACGAGTCCGTTGGGTTGCAACGAAGTGGACAAGACTTAGTGAGTAAAGAACAACATAGGAAAGTGATACTAGACAGGAGACTGCACAAAAGAATGAAAAGCCTATAAAATGATAACTACAAATTTCCTGTGATTTAAACATCTTTAAATGCTATTAAAAATAATACAAATTTAATGTGGTATTTATAGTATGTGTAAAAATAAAATGCATGACAACAATAGCACAAACACCAGGAAGAAGGAAATGAGTAGCTCTATTGTAAGGTTCTTCTACTGTACGCCAAGTGCTATAATATCTCTGGAAGATAAACTGTGATAAGATGGTATGCATGCTTTAAACCCTAAAACAACAAATGAAACTTTTAAAACATTATAGCTGAAGAACTAACAAAGGAAATAGAATTGAATAATAAAAATATCTGAAAACTGGAAACATACCAAATATCCATCAACAGGAGAAATGAGTAAACAAACTGTAATATATATATATAATGGAATACTGTTTAGCAGTAATAATGAATCACTGAAACATACAAAAACATATATGAAGCAGAAAATAATTATGTGGAGTGAAATAGCTAAATACATAATTTTTTTAAAGTATAACATTTACTAGGAGGTTTTTGTTCTGTTATTCTTCCTCCAACATTTTCTGTATTACATATGGCAGGCATGAAAATAACCATAGTGTGTAATAAATGCTTCAGTAGTGATACACATTTTCTTCCAAAGAGTGATTAGAAACCAGTGCTTAACATAATTGACAGAATGCCACCCAGTTTTTATGCCTTCTTCAAACATTATTTGGCTTGGCACAATGCGTATCAAATAAATGGATCCTGTCTTTATTTTGGTTCTTCCAAGGCTTTATATTCAAAAGCTTAGTTGTCATTGCAGCCAGATCTCTCCCCTGGGCTCCAGATCATATATCTGCTCATCCACTTTATGTCTCTACTTGGAGACCTCAAATGTGTCTCAAATTCAACGAGCTTCAGATCAACCTGGTCTTCCTTCAGTGTTCTCTGTCTCGGGGATCGCCTTCAACATCCATCTAGTTAATTTTGCTTTTTTGAGTGAATGAAATAAGAGTTATAGCTAGTGATCTGTATCAAGTGACCTATATATAGTGAACTTTTGATGGAAACTCACCAAAAGCTCACTGTGTTTATGGTGAGTGAGTGACTATAATAAAAACCATCCTTGGTGGCACCCTCACCTCACTCCCCGGATGCATTCCAAAGCTCTGTTGAGTATATGCCCTCAAGGTCTCTCCAATTCATCCACCTGTTTTGCTCTCTCCCTCCACCACTGTAGTCTAATTTCCAATTAACTCTTAGCTAGATTATGCAATGAACTCCAAACTGGACCCTCCTTATCCATACCTGCCTCTTTCTGATCTGTGTCCCATGTTTTATCCACTGTGGGGTCTGATCTGGGGACAAGACTAGGTCTAATCTTGCCCCTCTGCCCATCCTCTTAAAACCCCTCACCTTGACCTCCACATATCTGTCCGCCTCTTCTCTCATATGCTCCCTTACACTTGCTGTATGTGCTCCTTCCAGGTCTTTTTTCCATTTCTTTAATACTCATTCACCACAGGCTTTTGTATGCTATTTCCTCTGCCCCCAGTGTCTTCCCAGATCCTTCCCTTCCCTTTGCCTGATTTAATTCAATTCAATTCAGCACGCAGGTCACAACGTCGTGTCACCCTGAATCCACGACTAGTTTTAAATATTCGTTTTACTCATGTGTGACACCACGTACTCTCCTTTACGGACTCAATTATAATTTGTGATTTGGTGTTTATATGAAAGAAGTTGTTTAGGTCACATCTGTCTGTTCCAGACTGTCAGCTTCATGAAGGCACCTGATTGTGTCTTTTTCATTAGTTACTGGATCCTTAGCGTGTAACCCTGTGACTGACACATATTGAGCAATCGGTAAATACTTGGGAAATGAATGAATCAGTGACTCTAAAATGTCTATAAGAGGAAATTCAAGGACACTAAGGCATTCTTATTTAATGAAGTTGAATCTGATCTTCAGCTTTTCTAATGAAGCTTATGAAGTCAGCCACATCAATAAAGGACCTCTGTAATTTCTCCTTTCGTTGAAGTAATTTCTGTTGATAAACAGAGTGGAAGCCTCTTGTTCTCCTGATGGCACCCCACTCCAGTGCTCTTGCCTGGAAAATCCCATGGACAGGGGAGCCTGGTGGGCTGCAGTCCATGGGGTTGTGAAGAGTCGGACACGACTGAGCGACTTCACTTTCACTTTTCACTTTCGTGCACTGGAGAGGGAAATGGCAACCCACTCCAGTGTTCTTGCCTGGAGAATCCCAGGGATGGCGGAGCCTGGTGGGCTGCCATCTATGGGGTCCCACAGAGTCGGACACGACTGAAGCTACTTAGCAGTAGCAGCAAGCTCCTAAGAGCTAAACGGATGCTCAGCTCTCTGGTCTTGGTAATTGCTGTTGCAGCTTACTGCATACACCCGAGTGCATGAACTGTGTCTTAGCTGACTAGCTCCTTGATGGCAAGCCAAGTGGTAGCAACGAACTGTCAGCGTTAGAGCCCTTGCCCCCTGAAAATATCTCGCACTCTGCTGGAGGAATATAATCTCCCACTGCTTTGTGCTCCCCAAGCCCTTGACTTCTGCCTGTACATTATACTTACATCCATTTATTTATACAAACAGACACATACACACAAACATTCAGGTGTTTTTACAGCTCTTACTTCATTTTGCCCTTCCTTGTAGCTCATTGCCTACTTATCTCTTATGAGACAAGTGTTTCTGGGAAGTTGGATGGTCTTGCTCTCACCTTGTCCTGGCCCCCAGCATGGTGTCTTGGTGGTGACCCAGTCTAATGTAATGCTTGCCGACTCAAGCTCAACTGACTCGTGGAAAGTAGGGGCAATGTAAGTGCTGGAGTTTTCCTCTTCTCTTAGCCTCTGCACATGTCTTGTGCTGTGGTGTAATTGGCAGAACATTCGATTCTGGGTCAGCAAACTTGGGTTTCAGTCTGAGTTTCAGCTTTCTTGCCTATAAAACAGAAAACAATCCTTGTTTATCCATTGCAATGAGTATTTGCTAGGGTTAAATATGGTATGGAAAGGGACTTCGTTGGTGGTCCAGTGGCCAAGAATCTGCCTTCCAATGCAGGGGAGGTGGGTTTGATCCATGATTGGCGAACCCACAGGCCATGGGGCACGTAAGCCCTCACACAGCAATGAAGAGACCTCTTGCTACAGCTAAAACCCTGAAGCAGCCAAATTACCTAGGTAATTAAGAAATAGAAATAAAATTCAGTTGGAGGTTTTAAAAAATAGGTATGGAGGTATTTGGGCTTCCCAGGTGGCCCAGTGGTAAAGAATCTGCCCGTCAATGCAGGAGGCGCACGAGATGCAGGTTCACTCCCTGGGTTGGGAAGATCCCCTGCAGTAGGAAATGGCAACCCACTCCAGTATTCTTGCCTGAAAAATCCCATGGACAGAGGACTACAGTCCATGGAGTTGCAAAATAGTTGGACACGACTGAGCGACGGAACACATGGAGGTATCTGATAATATGTAAAGCATTCTACAGATGTAAGGAATTGATATTATTTCTCAATATGAATATGCAAAGAAACATGACCTGAAGTAGCTAAGACTTCAACTTGCAGCTCCTCTGCGCTGGACCTGTAACTCATGGAGGGTGCCAGAGGCGACTTTGGCTTCTCTCTTTATGGAACCAAAGGGAATGATTCATGAGTTGCGGTTATGAGGTCTATATATGTAGCACCACCTGGGTGTGTGGTCAGCGGTGCCAAAGTTATTTGGTCACCGGAATTTCAGAGAAATGCCTGGAGCACATCACTGGTGCATGGTGGGTGGTGATGGTAAACTTCCTTCCAAAGGACTAGAAGGGTAGATTTGATGCTGATATCTATCAGAGAACCTGTTGAAAGTGAATGAATGTAAGTTACAGCTTGCCTTCAGTGGCCACAGGAGAAGAATACTTGCAGTCAAGGATCTACTTAACCCCTGGAGCACCCAGGCAGGTCTGACTTTGCCATCCTTTATTGTGATAGTTGGCTTCCTTTTCTGCTGCTCCTAATTGGCTGTGAATTCCTTGAGGTTAGGGATGACTTATTGTCATCTTTTAATTTCCAACTCTTGTGACCTGCAAATTCAGAGTATGTGGTCAAAAAAAAAAAAAAAAAAACCCTTTTGTGACTATTTGGAGGACTGAAAAGGATGGCTGAGACAAGGTTTGTGGTCTCATGGAGTGATGGAGCTGTGACCAGATTGTTACCAAGTGACATGTTATGTGAACAGATAGAAGCTTCAGAGAAGGCTTCAGAGAGGGGAAGATGACACTTGAACTGCATCTTAAAGGAGGAGGAGGCCGAGGGAAGAACAGAGCAAATGATGCTTTGGAAGACTCTGTAATGTTACATGTTAAGATGGTGATTTCACATTCACTGTCTCAAATCTCACTGAAATTCAGATGTGAAGAAGGTAATCCTTTAGGGCCACATTCATAGATCAGGAAGCCAACTCCAGGTGGCTAAAAGGACTTGATGGTCACACACAGGTTAGACAGAAGGCCAGAATTGAAATTCTTAACTCTTATCAATTTTTGCTCTTTATACTTGAACACACTATTTGATGTGCTAGTGGAAAAACTTGAACTCTGCATCCCAGACGGTTCCTTTGATGCACCTAGTAGTAAATTTGATGGGCTTCCCAGGTAACTCAAATGGTAAAGAATCTGCCTGCAGTGTGGGAGACCTAGGTTCAATTCCTGGATTGAGGAGATCCCCTGGAGAAGGGCATGGCAACCCACTCCAGTATTCTTACCTGGAGAATTCCATGGACAGAGGAACCTGGGGGACTACAGTCTGTGGGGTCGCAAAGAGTTGGACATGACTGAACAACCAACACACGCAGAGTAGTGAATTTGAAGGGAGTTTCCAGGTGTCATTATAAACAGGATAGAAAAATACACTGTTTATCTAAGTTTGGAATGGAGAGATTTATTTGGTAGCTGGTGTTTTATTTACAAACAAAAGGAATCCATTGCTTACAATGGCAACCTCAAGGGTAGTAAAGACAAAAGAGTCCAATTCGCTGTGACATTAACAAGCTGAGTGAGTATGGAGAGCAGAGCCAAATCTCCTAATTGTTGTTCAATATTGGACACTTAAAAAAAAAGAAATAAAGAAATCCTTTTGAATTTGGAAAAAAAAAACAAAACACCTCAAACTCCTTTCTGCAGAATTCTTCTCTATTCCCTTCCTTTCTAAACTTGTGAACATTTAAAGAAAAATCAAATCCATATGCTTTGGGATTAACAACATTTTAATCATAAAACTGGATTGCATAATAGCTGCTTAGTGTCCAAGAGTCTGCATGCCTTTGGTCTTCTAAATGAATGTTCCCTTGTAAGACACAACTCCAAAATGTTCAAGCACCATGTAAATTCTTAATGATCATGAACTTTCTCAAATTAACTGTGTGATCTAGAAGTGAATCGTTTTAATTCTCTGGGCCTCAGTGGTCTCATCTACAGATTGGGGTTTACTAGATCCACTATGTATTCCTTCTTCATCTTGACATAATGTGGTTCTGGCCTTGTGGCTATTTCTGGCTCATAAGCACAATAAGGCTGCCTGTGTTCCAGCTCTCACTCTGCCATGTATAAACTGAATCATTTAGTAAGAGCCTCAGTTTCTTTATTTATAAAAATGCAATAACAGAGCCTACCTCATAGGTTTTTGAGCTTAAATAAGTTAATATAGGTGAAACACTGAGATCTGGGTCTGGACCTAGGAAGCATTAAGTACGAAAGCTAGTATTGCACATTGGCCTTCTGAAGAGAACCAGCTGTTGTTGACAACAACAGCTAACATTTACCATGTGCTCCACAAATATACAGGTGCTACAAGCTTGACCTGAATTGTCTCCATCAATCCTTAGAACCCTGCATGGGAGGTAATATTTTTATTTCTTTTATAGACAAGGAGACTGAAGCTTAAGAAAGTTGCTCCAAGGCATATGGCTAGTAAGTGTCAGATCTGGGAACTAAAGCCTCTCTCTGGATGTCAGAGTAGGAATTTTCAACCTCCATCAACTGCTTCTTCCTGCTGTTGTTCAATTGCTCAGTCATGCCCAACTCTTTGTGACCCCATAGACTACAGTACACAGGCTTCCCTGTCCTTCACCATATCCCAGAGTTTGCTCAAACTCATGTCCATTGAGTCTGTGATGCCATCCAACCATCTCATTCTTTGTCACCCCCTTCTCCTCCTGCCCTCAGACTTTCCCAGCATCAGAGTCTTTTCCAGTGAGACGACTCTTCATATCACGTGACCAAAGTATTAGCGCTTCAGCTTCAGCATCAGTCTTTCCAATGAATATTCAGGGTTGATTTCCTTTAGGATTGACTGGTTTGATCTCCTTGCTGAGCAAGGGACTCTCAAGAATCTTTTCTAGCACCTCATTTTGAAAGCATCAATTCTTCAGTGTGCAGCCTTCTTTATGGTCCAACTCTCACATCCATACATGACATGACTACAGGAAAAACCATAGCTTTGACTATACAGACCTTCGTCAGCAAAGTGATGTGTCTGCTTTTTAATATGCTAAGTTTGTCATAGTTTTCTTTCCAAGGAGCAATCATCTTTTAATTTCATGGCTGCAATCACTGTCCACGGTGATTTTGGAGCCCAAGAAAATAAAGTCTGTCACTGTTTCCATTTTCCCCCCATCTATCCAGGTAGAATACAGGGCTATATCCAGGACTTGACATGGAGACTAGCTGTAATTTGAAAACTTCCTCTGGACTAGGGTTGGAAAATATGATTCAGAAAGTAGCAAACACTGATCTGTAGTACAGACTCCCATTATGGATAAATTCTTAATCTAATTCATTCATCTCATAAGTGACTTTCTCCTTTTATCATCAACTTACTGATTATTTCTGTGTTTCTGCTGATCTTTTTATTCAAGCCATTTGCTACCCTCTACTTAAATTCAAGTGACGACCCAAGGATATAGCACTGTTGATAAAGAGAGCATTATAGCAGTTTCTTTTTTAATAACAGCAAATCAAAACCAGCCAAACAAAACTCAGCACACAATCTCAAATAAATAAAAGTATATGCTTATTAGGGCTTCCCAGGTGGCACTAGTGGTAAAAAAAAAAAAAACCCGCCAGGAATGCAAGAGACATAATGAGACCTGGATTCAGTCCCTGGGTTGGGAAGATCCCCTGGAGAAGGGCCTGGCAACCCACTCCAATATTCTTGCCTGGAGAATCCAGTGGACAGGGGAGCCTGGCAGCCTATGGTTCATAGGGTCGCAAAGAGTCAGACATGACCAAAGCGACTTAGCATGCATGCACACGCATGCGTATTATGTTTACTATGCTCCTGCTGAAAATAAAGATGGAGATTTATGTATCCATATATTTATGTATCTATATATTTCTTAACTAGACATAAGGAAAAACATTCTGTGGGTGTTTTAAGGTGGGGATGGGAGGCCTGAGCATAGAATTGTCAGCCCTTCTCACTGGCCTCACCCCATGCCATCCTCCTCCCCCTCTTTGGAATTCAGTCACACTGACATTCTTCCAGTCCCACAAACATGTCACACTCCTTCCTGCCCCAGGGCTCTTGAACACACTTCTTCTTCTCTTTTCTCCCCAAATTTCCTCTCACCTTTGCTGTTTGCCTTACTGATCTCTATAATTTTTCCAAACTTCAGATCAAACTGCCTTTGTTTGGTAAGTTCGCCCACTGCACACTCTCCTTGCACTTGTGTGATTAATGGTTTAATATTTGTCAACATGCTGGAAGGTAAGCTCCTTGAAGGCTAGAACTTTCTTTTCTGTTGTTTTTACCACTGTATCCCCATGACAAATGCTATCATTTGTGTGCTCCATAGTAAATGAAAAGCTTATAAGTGTCATTTATTTGGGGCTTCCCTGGTGGCTCAGATGGTAAAGCATCTGCCTGTAATGCAGGAGACCCAGGTTCGATCCTTGGGTTGGGAAGATCCCCTGGAGAAGGAAATGGCCACCCACTCCAGTATGTCGGAGGAGCCTGATAGGTTATAGTCCATGGGGTCACAAAGAGTCAGACACGACTAAACGACTAGGCTGCACTGGGTCCTGGTTGTGACATATGGGATCCAGTTCCCTGACCTGGGATCAAATCTGAGTCCCTTGCATTGGGAGCACAAAGTTTTAGTCCCCGGACCACCAGGGAAGTCTTCTTAGGTATTACATTTTACTGCTGGAACCCAGTGCAACTCACACATTAGTGCTCAAAGAGATGACTGGGAGAGTGTTTGAGTTTGGAGTCCAGGAATCTGCCTTTTAAACCCTACTCTTGTTGGGACCACATGAGCAGACAGCACCTTGAGTGCCATGTTCAAGTGGAGAGAACATGTCTCTTGAAGTCAACATCTGATTTTCAAGCCCATTCATTTATGCATTCAAAAAGTATTTTGAGTGCCAGACGCGGTACCGGATACTGGAGAAACAGCAGAGACTGTCTCAAACTGTGCCCATCTTCAAGAAGCTGATATTCCAGTGAGGGAGGGACAGGTGAGCAGGCAGTGGTGAAAGGCTGGGTGTGTGCTGTGAGAAGGGTAAGCAAGGGATGCTCTGGGGACCCGGCGTTGGGAAGACACCTGTCATCATCTGGGTGGTCTGGAAGTCTTCCTGGGAAAGTGAGAGCTAAAGTAAGACCTGGCGGAGGAGGTCAACTGAGGAGCTGTTCTGTGGGGCATCGGGAGGCATGGCCAACAGTGCCAGCTGGGGGGATGGAGTGGACAGAGTCGAGGAGCTCACTGTGCTTCCAAGACTAGGCAGCAGACATTTGGGAGGGGGCATCTCTGAAGGCAGATAACCTCCTTCACGGTGAGCAATCTGGATGGTTCACAAAATTCCAAAATGATTCTCTCTTCTCTTTCTCCTCTCTGTAAGGAGAGTAGGTGATGGTGCCCTCTTTCCTGCCTCCTCAACTCATCCTGAAGTTTGAAGCACATATTCCCACCCCTCCCACCCCCGCCCCATGTTATTTTCATGAAATTGCAAAGGTCAAAGTTTAGTCCCTCATGATATGAAAAGGGCTCAGCAAACACCAGAGCAATAAAGTTAAGAAAGTGGGTGACAGCACAGAATTTCATAAGTATTAAGAGTTAATTTAGGGCTTTTATCTGAAACCCCCCAAAGGTCCTGATAATAAATTCTCATTCTCTTTTCCACAGTCCCTCCCGTTTCCCCATCCCAAACTCCTTTGGACTTCAAAGTCTCCCTCGGCCCCCAGAGGAGTTCTCTGGCCATGAGCGGGGAAGTGAGTCTGGTAACTGGCAGACGTGGGGTTCTGTCCTCTCCCCTTTCCGAACGAGACCGCCTGTCAACCTGGGTCACTGTCCTCTGGTGGAAAGCATAGTTTGAAAACACTCTGAGCCAATGACTCTAGACGTTTTGGTCTCTTGTTAATATAGGATAATAAATTTCTAAATTCAGCAATGACAAATAACCCTTTGCAAGTTATTAATACTTCATAAAGCAAATATTCCAACTTTTGTTCCTGGCTTTCTCTCACTCTCCTCCCCTTCTCTTGTTCTGTCTTTCTCCTAATTTTTCTTTCTCCTCTTCTTGCATCTGTCTTTTCTCAGACATCCTGCATAGTTCTAAGCTTGGTTTTGATTTGTTAAATGTTGTTCCAGGAATCTAGTTTGCTAATTTCTACTTTGATAACCTCTGAATTTCCAAATGGGATTTTTTTTTTAAATGACTTGTCTTGGTTGCAACTGTTGTAGCTTTCCTTCAGGATATCTTTTACCTTGTTGAAGTTAAAGAAGATATTATACTTTGTATTTTTTTTCTTTTATAACTACTTTAAAAATCTAATTGCTCCTTCTTAGTCATCCTCTTTCCCTCTCCTAGGCTTTTTTTTCACTTCTTTCTCTCTTTTCCTGGGACTGCATGTCATTTATCCAGCAGCTTCTCTTGCCCTCACCTTTCTCTTCTGTTTCTCTCCAACTTCCCTTCTTGTCTCTCTGGTGTTGATTTCCTCTTCGGTAAGCTTTAAAATTGTGGGAGGAGAAAAAGATTCTGGGGTTTCACTGGAACCCCCACCAGACCAGCTGTTTCTAGAAGCAATAAGGATTTCCCTGAAGCTTCTTTTAAAATTCGTTTGATATGAATTTTTACAAAAGCCTTTGCAATAAAAGAGAAGAATCTGAAATTCTCAACAGAGGTGTGTAAAAATTGGTTATGCAGATGAAAGGGTCCACTACACAACTAATCTCGGCATTATACATGTTATTAATACTTCTCTGTGTTGTCTTGATTCAAGTTCTGTGTAAATATGAATTCAAGCACACGTGCTAAATTTAAACGCCACGCTTGCCTTTTCAAGCTGCGCGTCCCAGCACTGGCTCTTATAAGCAAGCATCGCTAGCTCTTTCCTGCCACTGTTTTATAGCCTTCCAGGGAGAAAGAAGCCTGACTGCCTAAGTATCCTTCAAGGCAGGACGGACAACGTCTCCAAATACCTAACAGATGTCGTGCTATCTCAGGACAAATCCGTTATCTATTCGGAACTTTCGCTAGGGGGACTTTTGCCAGGCTTCCTTTCACACTTGTGATGAGGAAATGGATTGAGCATCAGTAAGGGGACAAGACAATAACAATAAACAGACACGGGCTGAAAGCGAGGCAGTAATAACAAAAACAATCCTGGCCCCCTTGACAGTTGCTCTCCTTCCAGAGCCAGGTTGCAAATCATTTTCTGTTTCCTTCTCTCTGAGCTCACACACATTCAGAGACACAGGATCTGAAAACGTGCCCGTTTGAGTTCTTGTTCAAGGAAATATTTGGATAAGAGAGACAGGGCTAAAGAAATTCGGATCATCTTGGAGGAAGTTATCAAAAAGAGAAGGTGGTGTTAGGCTTGGGAAGGGAACAGAACGACTTAATTCTCTGTTCCTGTCTAATCAGAATCACTCGCCGCCTCAAAAGCAGGTCCTGATTGCGGTGGACGCCAAAGGCATATTTTCCATGTTCAAAGCAGAATCTATCATCTTCTCCGCCTCCTTCCAAACCTGTAGTCTCTCATCCAATTTACCTAATACATCACTGTCCTAGTCATGCTTCTAAAGCTCTCTACTTTCCTCTGCTTTAGAGATTTTCAGGAAGTTGATGTGATTAAAAAATATATGCATTAGCTTATCTAACCATTGTGTATTGACCATCTGCCTTAGGACTGCAGAGAGCAACGAGAAATGGTGGTGCCCAGGGCAGCGGGAAGACGGTTGTGCAAACAAATACAGGGACATGTGAGAAGTGGAGTCTCAGAGCTCTTACATGATGCTATGGAAGAGAAGGAAAGAAGGTATTAACTGAATAAGGGGTGCGAGGCTGGAGATTATCAGGGAAGGCTTTGGAGGAAGTAACATTTGAGCTGAATTTCCAAGGATCAGTAGTATGTTCCCAGGCAGACAGGGAGGTTACATACACTGAGGTTTGGAGGTGTGAGAAATCATGGTGTATAATGGAACAGTGACAAATTCCAGGCCAAAGCATGGGCCAGGGGAGGGGCACAGGACATGTGTGTTTGAGGGTGTAACTGGATAGACAGGTGAAGTTTAGAAGATGACAGGCCTTGTGTGCCATGCTGAGGGTTTGGAGCTCATCCTCCAGGAAAGAGGAGCCTACTGATGGACTTTAAGCTGGGGGATGATGCAATCACACTTCTGCTTAAGTTGCAGGATTTCAGGGTAGGGGAGGAGACGGGGAACATGATAGAGGCTGTCCTGGAATGGAGGGGCTCTAACATGGGACCCTGAGAAGACAGTGCTGCAGTGAGAGTACAAGGTAGAGCTGATAGGGATTGGGGAGCAATTGGATGTAAGAGGATGAATAACGATCAATAATAAATTAATGTAGGCCATTAACTTGCTTAAAAAAAAAAAAAAAACAACTCTAGAGTGGTCTCTCATGACTTAACCAAATTAAGCTGAAAATATTTAGTCTGATATTCAACACCCTCAAGAATTTGGGTCCAATCTATCTTTCTGATTTTATTTTCCAATATTCCTCTGCTGGGAGGAAAAGTAGAGGAATGCTAATTGCTTTCCCTGTGTTTTCTTGATTCCCTGTCATTGCTCAAGCTTTTCTCTCTGCACTGACAACCCTTTTAACTCTTCTGGTCCAGAGCCAGTGGCCCAAAGAATCCATGCTCCTTTGTCATATCCCCAGTTCAATCGGAGATTTCGCAGGACCCTGAGTTTACTTCTCTCATTTCCCTTATTCTGTAGGGCTTTGTATTTATTTGCTAGACTTCTCTTTTTTCCACTCCCTTTATCGACTAACACATCTGGGTTTCTGTTATTCATGCTTTTATTCCCTTTCACATGTCACTCGTAGAACATTGTCCGTTGTAGTTACAACGTAAATTTTTTTTAGTGAAAGATTTTTACTTTGGCTGAGTTTCTGTAATTCCATGAAGTAAAGTGGAGAATTAGAACATTTAAGCAGATAATCCAAATGAAAGTATCTACTTTGAGCATGATATTTGGCCATGGCTAAATGAAATCTCAGGACAATTTCGTAACTTAGACGAGATTTACTAATTGAGCAAAGGAAAACACATATAAAGTTTTATGCCCTCAAACATTGATTCCATCAATAAATCTTGGTTATGTTTGGCACATCTCAAAGAGACCAACAGATTGTAAAGATATTATTGATAAGATCCTATAAGCTTATATCCTGTTATTAATTTTTATAACAAATTCCTATTGGCTTTAATGAGAACTCTGATTTTTTTAAGGACTGTGATTCCATAAAAGTTCTAAGTGAATTTGTTTTTAGTTCTATAGTGAGGTATGTGTGGATATGAGTAGAAAAAAGTGCCTTTGGACATCTTTATGAACCAGATGTATTTATTCATTTAGAGATATTTGAGTAAAAACTCCCCTCAAAGACCACAGACATGAAACATTATATAGATGCTTGCATCATTATTATTTTATTTCTCAGTATGATTATTGTTATAATATTTATATGGTATTTGTTTCTCTGGGCAGCAATGAGTGTATCTATTAAAAAAGAAGAAAAAAGAAGTGTTTCATCTCTACATGGTTGTTGAGGATGGATGTTATAGCCACTTAACATATATGAAACCAAAGGATGAAGAGGTGAAGCTAATTAGGTAGTCTGGAGACTATCTTTGTAAACATTTTAGTACAACCTTACCCACTCCAGTATTCTGGCCTGGAGAATTCCATGGACTGTATAGTCCATGGGGTCACAAAGAGTCAGACACAAATGAACAACTTTCACTTCACTTCAAAGCCTAGTTCAGTCCCACTGCCTCCCAGTGGGTTAGTGAGTCACACACATCTGTGCATGCTAAGTCACTTCAGTTGTGTCTGATTCTTTGTAGACCACCAGGATCTTCTGTCCTAGGGATTCTCCAGGCATGAATACTGAAGTGGGTTGCTACACTCTCCTCCAAGGGATCTTCCCAACCTAGGGATCAAACCCACACCTCTTACATCTCCTGCACTGGCAGACAGGTTCTTTACCACTAAGACCACCTGGGAAACCCGAGTGAGCCATATGAATCCTCTATACTCTATTACATCTTTGGCTTTTGGGTCACTCTCTGTTTTGCCACTGTTGGTCTTGCCTGTCTGTCTAGACTGCAAGTTCTTTCGGGATATGAAAACTCACTTTTTTGAGCACTTAGTAAGTGCCAGATACCAGGGATAGAGAAAGGAATAACTTCAGTACAGTACCTTCTCAAAGTCGGTGGCCAACCCAGGAAGGTAAATCCACATTTGCAGCGTAGGGAGACAAGTGCTTTTATTGAGAAAAGCATAAGGTCTCCCTGGCTTACAGAAAGGGGAATGCTAACACAAGCTAACTGTTCATAGTTGATAGAACAGAGGCTCACAGAGGACAGGTAACTTGCCCCATGTAATGGCCCATTAATCAGCCGTTGCACAAACTGAACCCCAATTCTAAAGCCCCAGGTTCCAGGCTTTTTTTTTTCACATCAGCTTGCACATCTGTGTCTTACATGTTTGTGAACCGTGCCCCTATAAAACAGCATATAGGAAATTGTTGTTTTGTGGTGTTATTGACTCGCTGGTGATATAGGCTCATACTGTATTTCATGCCAAATTTTAAATTAAAGCTAAGTGACTCACTGAAGCATTTGCATGTTTTCAAAAGGTAATAATCACCCTAGAGGCATGCTTTTCTGGAATGAGGGAGGTTGAGAGAAGGACAAAATAGACTATTGCTCTGTTTTTCTTGTGCCAATGAAATTGAAAGAAGAAAAAATAAAGAAGGCCACTGTTTAACCCATAAAGATGAAAATGGGGCAGAACTGGGGTCTTGCCATTCACAATTAGTGAGTGGACTTTGAAAGCGGTGGGGTTGGCTCCTTATATCTTCTGATAATTTCAAATCTGTTTTTGTGGGTATTGGACATGGAAGATTCAAGGGTAGGGTGAATTTTGGACATAAGTGGCCCATTTTTAATGCCCACTGCTCCATCATTAACCCTCCCACTCAGTCCTGGGAACGCAAGGCCCAGCATCTTCCATCTGCTCCACGTTACTTATGATGATGCCTCTAATTACGTCCAATTGAGTTGCTGTCGATGATTAAAGGTAATAGGTAATAATAACTTGGCCTCATCATTACCACCATTATTATTAGCTCATTGATTGCAATAATTTCTAAAATTACCCCTTGGAATAAAATATGTTAAGCACATGGTTTATCCTTTTTTAGGAACATCTGCTCTAAATGTGTGATAGTGGAGGATAGAATGTGTCTTACTCTGAAAGGAAAGCAAACAATGTTGACATTGGGAGTCTTGTCTGTGCTGGTATGAATATGTCGTGAGATAATGAGAGGAGGAAATAATGATCAGTCTCAAGTTCAGTGCTGGAATTAGAGCTGTTAAAAAAGGGGAAGAAACACATGCAGGTGTGTGTGCGTGCGAGTGCACACACACACACACACACAACCCAGAATATTCTGCAGCTACTGCAATCTCTGCTTCTTTGGAGAAATTCACGTCTTCAAAGTGGCCCAGATCTTGCCTCTCCTGGCCTGTGTGAGCAGGATATTGGGTATGTGATGGATGGGAGGGAGGTTGGGGCCATGAATGCAGGTGGAGAGGGGAGTGGTATCTAGGGAATTCTTTGAGAAGGAGCCTCTTGCTAATTAGAGTGTTTTTGCCTTCATTCTGGAAATCCCACCATTGGCCTTTCATTCTTTTTTATTAAGGGTTGCCTTCTCAAGGCTCTTCTTTGGGAGAGAGAGGCTGGTGTGTGGGGCTCTACGGGGTGAGATCTCCATGTATTTTAGCTCATTAGACATGTCCCCCCTTTATAGGATTGAAAGTCCCAGTAGAGACAGACATTGCAAGTTCCTGCTGCTGGGAGGTACTTCAGTTCAGTTCAGTTCAGTTCAGTCGCTCAGTCTTGTCTGACTCTCCGTGACCCCATGAACCACAGCATGCCAGCCCTCCCTGTCCATCACCAGCTGCTAGAGGCTACCCAAAACCACATCCATCCAGTCAGTGATGCCATCCAACCATCTCATCCTCTGTTATCCCCTTCTCCTCCTTCCCTCAATCTTTCCCAGCATCAGAGTCTTTTCAAATGAGTCAGCTCTTTGCATCAGGTGGCCAAAGTATTGGAGTTTCAGCTTCAACATCAGTCCTTCCAATGAACACCCAGGACTGATCTCCTTTAGGATGGACTGGTTGGATCTCCTTGCAGTCCAAGGGACTCTTAAGAGTCTTCTCCAACACCACAGTTCAAAAGCATCAATTCTTCAGCACTCAGCTTTCTTCACAGTCCAACTCTCACATCCATACATGACCACTGGAAAAACCATGGCCTTGACTAGATGGACCTTTGTTGACAAAGTAATGTCTCTGCTTTTTAATATGCTGTCTAGGTTGGTCATAACTTTCCTTCCAAGGAGTAAGCGTCTTTTAATTTTATGGCTGCAGTCACCATCTGCAGTGATTTTGGAGCCCCAAAAATAAAGTCAGCCACTGTTTCCACTATTTCCCCATCTATTTGCCATGAAGTGATGGGACCAGATGCCATGATCTTCGTTTTCTGAATGTTGAGCTTTAAGCCAACTTTTTCGCTCTCCACTTTCACTTTCATCAAGATGCTTTTTAGTTCCTCTTCACTTTCTGCCATAAGGGTGGTGTCATCTGCATATCTGAGGTTATTGATATTTCTCCCGGCAATCTTGATTCCAGCTTGTGCTTCCTCCAGCCCACCATTTCTCATGATGTACTCTGCATATAAATTAAATAAGCAGGGTGACAATATACAGCCTTGACGTACTCCTTTTCCTATTTGGAACCAGTCTGTTGTTCCATGTCCAGTTCTAACTGTTGCTTCCTGACCTGCATACAGGTTTCTCAAGAGGCAAGTCAGGTGGTCTGGTATTCCCATCTCTTGAAGAATTTTCCACAGTTTATTGTGATCCACATAGTCAAAGGCTTTGGCATAGTCAATAAAGCAGAAATAGATGTTTTTCTGGAACTTTCTTGCTTTTTCGATGATCCAGTGGATGTTGGCAATTTGATCTCTTGTTCCTCTGCTTTTTCTAAAACCAGCTTGAACATCTGGAAGTTCATGTACTGCTGAAGCCTGGCTTGGAGAATTTTGAGCATTACTTTACTAACATGTGAGATGAGTGCAATTGTGTGGTAATTTGAGTGTTCTTTGGCATTGCCTTTCTTTGGGATTGGAATAAAAACTGACCTTTTCCAGACTTGTGGCCACTGCTGAGTTTTCCAAATTTGCTGACATATTGAGTGCAGCACTTTCACAGCATCATCTTTTAGGATTTGAAATAGTTCAACTGGAATTCCATCACCTCCACTAGCTTTGTTCATAGTGATGCTTCCTAAGGTCTACTTGACTTTACATTCCAGGATGTCTGGCTCTAGGTGAGTGATCACGCCATTGTGATTATCTAGGTCGGGAGGTACTTAGGAAAATATAAACTCTGGAGCAGTACTGGAAATATGACTCTCAAATTTCTATCCTGCCCACAACTGTCCAGTGTGATAGTCAATACCCACATGTGGCTATTTGTTTTGAAGTTAATTAAAATAAAATAAAATTCATTCATTAGTTGAATTTAGTTTATTTATTTAAAATAAAATAAAATTTATTCATTAGTTGCACTCATCTATTTCAAAAGCTCAATAGACAGTTGTGTATAGCGGCTATCATTTTGGTCAGTGAAAAACACAGAACCTTTCCATCATCACAGAAAGTGCTCTGGAAGCATGCTGCTGAAACATTAGAAACACTTATTGAGTAAGAATTGAACGTGGTGAACTTCTGCCAGGTGCTAGCTGCTGATTTGCCATATACAGTTGGTAGTTTAGTCATGAAGTCGTGTTGGATTCATTGCGACCCTGTGGACTGTAGCCTTCCAGGCTCCTCGTCCATGGAATTTGCCATAAGAAATTCCCAAAAGGTCTGAGTAACTGAATCACATAGAATCCATCCCAGCTCTGAAGGACTAGGATTCTTTTTCTTTTTTTTTAAAGGCCAAGAAGCAGGATATATGCCTCTATTATCAATATGTAAAATAAAAGAGTGTTTAAGAATGAACCACTCTCACATTTGTTGTATCCTTTACTGTTCATCATTATACTGAAAGAGTGGAGTTTGCCCATTTTATAAGTTGATAAATTGAGGCCCAGAGAAGCTGGATAATTTACGCAAGACCACACAGACTACCATGACAGCCAGCATGCCATCATAAGTGATATGACTTTCTAGTTTTGTTTCATTTTAATTAAAGCCAGAACCTTAGAATCCTGTTTCAATGCCTTCTCCAAAGTATTCTCCATATACACATGGAAATATAGGCATATTTACTCTTTATGTGTAGAGTGCTATGCCCCAAATGAATGCAACTATATCATGATCAGGCCAAATGTTAAGTTAAATCTGGGAAATGAGGAGAAAATATTTGTCATTTTCACAATTCTGAATTAAGTTACTTTTACAAGTCTCTTTCTCTGGGTCAAGGAGATAACAATTCATTTTTTAAAACAGTTATCAATCAATGGTGAATTCGAAATACTCATTGAGACCAGCACAGAATATATTTGTTAATTTCACAAATTTAACTACATTTTGGAATCACAGTGGTAGAAGTTTAACTTCCCTTCTAATTTCAAGTCTTTACTTTTTCCTCTCTTCTCTGATCAAGTCATCACTTCCCTGCAGTCAAATGTGGTTCTGGACTGTTCTGCCCAGATCTGAGCAGCTCCCAGATCCCGTGCCATGGTATCTCTGGTTTTTCGGGGACTTTGCATAATAAACCTTCTGATTGAATTCACAGAAACTAAGGAATATAGATGTCATGGTATATAAGTGCTTGTGGAACTTCTATGTGGCTCCAGGGGCATGATTTGGCCCTGGCATCCAGTCCCTTTAATACTGTCAGGGTCCCTGAAGAATGTCGTATTTCAGGAAAGAGCGCTAGTCACGTTGTATCATTAACTTTATGGAGTGTTGTGGAATAACATTTAGTTTGATTCTGATGGAATAAAGGTGCAAATCCACATGCATAATTTAAAAATAAAAATCCCTTCTCTGGTACAGTATAAGTAATGCCAGGTGTGAAAGGAGAATGGAAATGGTCTCCAGGGATGTTCTAAGGAAGGAAGCTGAGCTTTTTTCATCAGCACCTCCCAGCCCCTGGGGCATGCATGTCAGTTGCTGCCTGTTCTTGCCATTGCATCTGATGCGGCTCTTAGGGATTTTTCAGGGCTCACCTTCACTATCCCCACCTTCTTTTTCTCCACCATAAGTAAGAATAAAAAGTGAATTTCTGGGGGTATGCTGGCTTCTTTTTTGGGTTGTGTTGCAGAAAAGATTGGATGAGAGATAGTTATGAGAGTTCTACGTTGGCACCACTGGCCTTATTTGCAGAAGAGTTTAAGCATCAGCTAATGAGCTCAGTGCTAGGAAACTCAGTGTAAGATGGAGACTGATGGTCTGTCATTTCAAAACAATGGGTGTATCGCTTGACTGACTTGGAACCATGGAATGCCAAGGTATCAGAAAGCATTCATGTCAACATGTCCTTCCCTCTGTCCTCTGTCAGGCATCCAAATCTGTAACATGGATATCCATTTCTTTTAGCATCATATAAAGGTAGTTCATTGCACACTTGGGTTTCTCTTAAGAAATATGATGAAAAAGTTCTCTTCAGGTTCCCCAGGTTCACCCTTCTGAACCATCTTTCCTCCTTTTAGGGTCCTCACTTTCTTATCTCACTGTTTTTCTGCTTCTCAAGGTTACCCATGTCATAGAGGGAAAGACAGTAATTTCTTCACAGTGAAGTGTTAGGAGGTTTTTGTCCTTGTTCAGTCACTAAGTCGTGTCCAACTCTTTGCGGCCCCATGGACTACAGCACACCAGGTTCCTGTGTCCATGGGATTCTCTAGGCACGAATACTGCAGTGGGTTGCCATTTCCTTCTCCAGGGGATCTTCCCAACTCAGGGATTGAACCCACATCTCTTGTGTATCCTGGATTGCAGGTGAATTCTTCACCACTGAGCCACTGGGTACCAGGTTCCATATCCAGAAACATGGGTATCTAAAGGAATAAACCAGCGAGGGAGATGTTTTGTTCAAAGGAGTAAATCAGCTCAGGGTTTTAGGTGCTGTAGCCCTTGAACATGAGAAAAGCTGCAGGTGAAGGTGTTCATCAATTCTGGGACTCTCCCGTCAGTCTGATCATTGTCTTGTAAGTCACTGTCTGCTGAGAGAGGAGGAAGGAAGCTTCTATGGGGCCCAAGTATCTGCCTATTTGAAAAGTCTGGAGTGGGGGAGGCCCACAGCCACAGAGCACTTGGAAAAAGAATAAGAACATGTGGTCCACTTGTGATCTGTGTTTACTCGTCTGTCTGGTGTGTCTGAGAAGAGGGCGCAGGCCAGCCAGAGGTCGGCGAGTCAAAACCCTTTGAAGACAGACCCAGCTTCTGAAATGGATCTGGCATCCCCTTGCTGGCTCGGTGTCCTACAGTAGTCTGCATGCTTCTCAGCCCATCACCTTTTGTGTGTGTGTTGTCCACAGCTTTCACTGGTAGAAACACAGGTATGCAGAATTGTGATGTTCTCTAGATTTCTACAACTAAGCGCTTGCTCTCTTGAGCCCCTTTCTGTGTGATAGTAGGAACCTTAGCTACTTCTGCTGCTGCTAAGTCGCTTCAGTCGTGTCCGTCCATAGACGGCCTCCCACCAGGCTCCTCTGTCCCTGGGATTCTCCAGGCAAGAACACTGGAGTGGGTTGCCATTTCCTTCTCCAATGCATGAAAGTGAAAAGTGAAAGTGAAGTTGCTTAGTCGCGTCCGACTCTTAGCAACCTCATGGACTGTAGCCTACCAGGCTCCTCTGTCCATGGGATTTTCCAGGCAAGAGTACTGGAGTGGGGTGCCATTGCCTTCTCTGTAGCTACTTCTAGGCAGGCTTAAATGGAAACCCAGTCAATCGGTGGTTTCCCCTCAGCCTTCTTCAGCCAGGGCAACTAAACGCTTTTAGAGGGGGTGGTATGGACACGATGGCTTTAGGACAAAGGACTGGTGGTGTTGTCCTTGACCCTTGTGGACACCCAGTGGGGTTTACTTCATTCACAGTGACATTGACCTGTGTCTCTCCTGCTGGCATTCAGGTCCATTTACAGCCTCAGGTTAGTCCCACCTGTGCCGTCACTGCTGATGATGGCCCCTTGTCAGGCCTCTTCTGATCCAAAACCTCCCTCCAGGATGGAGCATATGTATCGCTTGGGCTGTTGGACACTCAGAAGATTGTCTCAGTCTCTTTTGTCCTGATTAGTCCCAGCTTTCTCTCCCAGTTCACTGCCCTGAGGTGCAGAGCACATCTGAGAGGCACTCCATTCAGCCTGCTGGACAGGAAGTGAGATGCCAGCCCTATTTCTTCCAGGAACCGGTCCCCCTGCTACAGTTTCTATCATCTTCCTCTGGGGCTGGGGCTGACTCTGCATGAAGGGAAAATGGTGTGGGGTCCCTTCAGTGGAACCTATGTTGTGACAACTAAGTCTTGCCCCCCTTTCTATCTCAGCTCTCTTCTTTCTCCAGCAGATTGAATTTATGTAATTTTTGGAGGAAAATCTGCCTTCTGCCTAACACTCCTATTTATAGTATAAGATTTGTGTTCTTATTCCATCCAAGTTGTTGAAGACTCAAAAATCCTTCTGTCTACAATAAAAGCCTGGCTCTCACAATGAAAACCTTGGCTCTTCAGGGTATGCTCTGCGTTTCTAGAACATATTTTAAAATGAAAAAGTTGAGATTTGATTACTTTATTTTCTGCATTCTCTCTTTCTAAAGGGATAAGCCCAGTCCAAAAATAAAAATCTGACTTTTTAGGTAATGGTGCTATGAAGAAATGTAAAATAATGCACTGATTATTATTTCAGAGAATTACCCTGCTCTACATAGAACTGCTACAGTTCACTCTGTCCATTTTTAGCAACATTCAGATTCTTATGACAATCAGGGGAGAGAAGATAGAGACTATTAAGAGGACCAAGGAGACTAACGGATATTCCAAAAAATGAAAAATGAGGAGATATTGATCATATCTTTAGCACTCTTCACCTTTATAAATTATGAAAGAGGAATTATGAAAAAAGGAATTATGAAAGAAAAAAGAGGAAAACTGCAGAATAGATTCCTTTTAGTCTGAACTCTACCATTCAGCAGCCATGTAACATTTGACAAGATAGACTTACTGGTTTCTTGTAATAATATTTTCCCTGTCTACTTCAGAGGCATGTGTCCATGTGGAAATCTGAAGAGACATCATTTTTTTAATTAATGTATTAATTAATTTTACTTTTTGGCTGTGCTGAGTCTTTGTTGCTGGGTGTGGGCTTTCTCTCATTGGAGCTAATGGGGGCTACTCTTCACTGGGTGTGTGGGCTCTAGAACGCAGGCTCTGGTGTGGTGCACTGGTTTAGTTGCCCCATGACCTGTGGGATTTTCCCAGACCAGGGACAGAACTTATGTCTCCCACATTGGCACGCTGATTCTTAACCACCAGGAAAGCCTGAGACATTATTTTTCATAAATTTTATTTTCTGTACAGCAGACGTAACTATGCCTAACAATAGTTGTGTGAAGCACGATAGTTAAGGAAGGCCCAGAGACAGAGGAGCCTGGAGGACTATAGTCCACGGGGTCACAAAGAGTTGGACCTGACTGAGGGATTGAGTGCACACACACACACACACACACCTACATGTTCCTTAAGTGATAGGTGATCTCATTTCTAATTTCAAGGATGTTATTTTCTTTCCAAACTCAATAATAGATCTTTTCTTTTCTGCTTGTTCCTTTCATTTTTCTCCCAGGAAGAATGTAGGTAGTGCTTACTGTAGCATAGTCATTTCGCTGTATTTGACTCCAGATTCAACACAGAACTGCAGTCTGTGTTTGGACGTTGGGGTGACTTATCAGTCACTGAGCTTGGAGAAGTATGAGTACTTGATAAATAGGATGTTTGTGTGACTAAAGATAAAAGGATAATAATATACTCTCTGCCCTTGAGAGATTCCAAGTTCTACTGGGGAAACACTGTTCAATCATATATTCATTCAACAAATGTTGGTTCATCCACAAGATGTTGTAGAAAAACACTTGTGAACATTTGACCAACCCAATATTTACCCAGTCCTTTTATGTGGAAAATTCTGAAAGAGATGGGAATACTAGACCACCTGACCTTCCTCTTGAGAAACCTATATGCAGGTCAGGAAGCAACAGTTAGAACTGGACATGGAAACAACAGACTGGTTCCAAATAGGAAAAGGAGTTTGTCAAGGCTGTATATTGTCACCCTGCTTATTTAACTTATATGCAGAGTACATCATGAGAAACGCTGGGCTGGAGGAAGCACAAGCTGGAATCAAGATTGCCGGGAGAAATATCAATAACCTCAGATATGCAGATGACACTACCCTTCTGGCAGAAAGTGAAGAGGAACTAAGAAGCCTCTTGATGAAAGTGAAAGAAGAGAGTGAAAAAGTTGGCTTAAAGCTCAACATTCAGAAAACGAAGATCATGGCATCTGGTCCCATCACTTCATGGCAAATAGATGGGGAAACAGTGGAAACAGTGGCTGACTTTATTTTTTGGGGCTCCAAAATCACTGCAGATGGTGACTGCAGCCATAAAATTAAAAGACGCTTACTCCTTGGAAGGAAAGTTATGACCAACCTAGATAGCATATTCAAAAGCAGAGACATTACTTTGCCACAAAGGTCTATCTAGTCAAGGCTATGGTTTTTCCAGTGGTCATGTATGGATGTGAGAGTTGGACTGTGAAGAAAGCTGAGTGCTGAAGAATTGATGCTTTTGAACTGTGGTGTTGGAGAAGACTCTTGAGAGTCCCTTGGACTGCAAGGAGATCTAACCAGTCCATTCTGAAGGAGATCAGCCCTGGGATTTCTTTGGAAGGAATGATGCTAAAGCTGAAACTCCAGTACTTTGGCCACCTCATGCAAAGAGTTGACTCATTTGAAAAGACTCTGATGCTGGGAGGGATTGGGGGCAGGAGGAGAAGGGGACGACAGAGGATGAGATGGCTGGATGGCCTCACTGACTCGATGTACGTGAGTCTGAGTGAACTCTGGGAGTTGGTGATGGACAGGGAGGCCTGGCATGCTGCGATTCATGGGGTCGCAAAGACATGACTTATATGCAGAGTACATGACTCTGGACATGACTGGTTGACTGAACTGAACTGAGCTTATGTGCTAGGCACTATCCTAGGTGCTAAGATTACAGCACTGAACAAAGCAATACAAAAATAATAAGTGATGTTTGCATTCTAGTGAAATTTGACCAAAATACACAAAAGCAAGAGTATTTTGCAATATAATTAATTGCTAAGTCATGTAGTAGAGAAGATTAATGCTGTAGGCATGAATGTGGGGTGTTTGTTTGCATAATGCAGACTTCAAAGAATTATATTTTGATCTGAAGTTTGAAGGAAATCCATCAAATTGTAGGTAAGGAAGAAATTAAAGGAAAAGCCTCAAGAGTAAACATGGTTATTTTGGAGACATGGAGGGGTCTTGCTTGACGTGTATTCTGGAGAGGATTGGGGAATTTGACTGGAGCTGAAATCCAGGCAACCATGACAACTAAATGGAGGAGTTTAGTTTCAGAGTGATTGGGAGTAAAGGGCCATGGGAAGTTTTGGGTGGGGCAGCAGTAGGTTGTTGGGGGTGTAAGGGTGTGCGATATGATGAATATTGTTTTTAAAGAATATGGGTTTGGTGCACTCAAGATTCAGACCACAGGAAGGATGGTACCTTTGAGTATTCATTTCTGAAGATCTATACACCATGAGGAAGATTGGAAGTTATCGGGACAGTTGTTTATTTGTATAGTGGTGATGTGCGTGTGCTCAGTCGCCCAGTCGTGTCTGACTATTTGTGACCCCACAGGCTCCTCTGTCCATGGGATTTTCTCAGACGAGAATACTGGAGTGGGTGCCATTTCCTACTCCAGGGGATCTTCCCCGTCTGGAGATCAAAACTGGTCTCCTGTATTTCCTGCATTGCAGGTAGATTCTTTATAGCTGAGTATCTGGGAGGCCCCCATAATGGTGATAAGTCTGAGTAAAGATGCCCTAAAATCAAGATTATTAATTAAGTAAACAAATCATATTCTGTTAGTCTCTGTCTAGTTTGCACAAAGTATGTAACTTTGAACATCTACCTTCATGACACTTATATATGGAGAAAATGATATGGATTTAATGAAATGATTTTTCTTGGAGTTACCAAGTCATGTTTCTGTTAAACAACAGAAACTAACAATAGAAATGTCAGCTTCTTAGGAACAGTCCTATCACAAAGAGAGAAAAAGGGCTTATGGTATTGCTTTAGGAATACTTTTCTTTTTCTTGATTCAGTGGCCAAGGGCAAATTGGTGAGCAGGCATTATTTTCCAGAGATGCTTAAGAAACTTATCGTTGAAAAACTAATCAGCTCTCTATTGAGAATTTAGACCACAGCAGTCACATGTTTTATAAGCCTTTACTTTATTCAGGGAGGAGGTTTTCTTATGCCACTAAGACTACGACTTGGTTTGGGATAATGCAGTTCAGGTTTTCTCATAATAGTATGAAAATGCCCTGGGTGAAATGTATAGGTCTGGAAAAGATCAGAGCTGACAATGTTCAATGGCTTCTGATTTTCCAACCCATCAGAATGCCCAGTGGTCTCTCTAGGATAGCTCCTCATCAAATTTTAAGTTGATAAAGCCCTTAGTAGATAAAACAATGCTTCTCACTATGGGCTGTCATTGACATCTGAAAGGAATAGAATGCAATGGAATTGGCAAACAGAGCAGACTTCTGGGGCATCTGGACATTGTTCATAATGAAACCCTTTATTCGTTCATTTAGAAATGAATGATCAGGAAAGCTCCTGCATTTAGGAGGTATTTGCAAAACAAGTTCTTTCAGGATTGGGTTTGGCTACAGTCCGTGAAGCAGTCACACTGCTTCCTCAAAAGATTTTGAATAAACCAGGAGATCTGGGCTCCTCGAATGGTTTGATCTTTGTTCCATTGCCCAGTTCTGCAGGTTCTGACATCTGGAAGGTAAATTAGGACTGCACATCCAATATTTCTGTCTAATGCTCACTATTGATCTTCCCTGAAGATTGTTATTCGGCATTGGTTGCCAAGGGCCTGCTAGTCTAGTTGACAGAGTTCTATCTAATCCAGCATTCTCTCTCCCTGAGTAGACCAAGAAAGGGATAGGGCACTTCTTCAATTTTCATTGAAAACAGAAAATCATCAGAGCTATGTAACTTGATATTTGTGCTGAGCCGTTCACAACTGTTTGTTGAATGAGCCATTCTAGAGGCTTCTTAGAACATTTTTGTGTAGAAAATTCTGATTTACACATTAGGAATTTTGGAGAATCAAACACTCTAGACTCCAGACACAGGATGCTACTGACCTTGTTTCACTCACTTCTGTAAAGTTTAATCAATGAATACTAGACCTGTGTCTCCAGAGGCTGTTGGGAATACAAAGAAGAAAAACCTTCTGTTCTTGAATAATCGTATAATTTACCAGGGTTGCTATAGCAAAATACCACAGACTGCGTGGCCTTAAACAAGAAAAATTTATTTTCTTATGGTTTTGGAGGCTATGAGTTCAAAGCCAAGGGGTTGACTGTTGGCTTTTTCTAAGCCTCTCTCCTTGGCTTGCAGATCACTTCTCACTGTGTCCTCTGGTCTTTCCTTTGTGCAGGCATGTCTCTGGTGTCCCTCTGTGTGTCCTGATCACCTCCTACTATAAAGATACCAGTCATATCAGAGAAGGCATGGCAGGCAACCCACTCCAGTATTCTTGCCTAGAGAATCCCATGGACAGAGGAGGCTGGTGGGTCCATGGGATGACAGAGTGAGACAAAACTGAGTGACTAACACTTCATATTGAATCAGAGCCCACCCAGGGGACTTCATTTTAGCTTATCTCTTTAAAGGCCCTATCTCCAAAGACAGTCACATTACTGGTGGTTAGGCTTCAACAGATGGCCTTTCAGATCAGATCAGATCAGTTGCTCAGTCGTGTCCGACTCTTTGCAACCTCATGAGTCGCAGATGGCCTTTCAGGGGGCACACTTTAGCTGATACCAGTACTTTCCAATAGTAGAGGAGAAGCTATACTCATAATGTGTGCATGTATGTCAGTCACTAAGTCGTGTCTGTCACTTTTCGACACCATGGATGGTAGCCGCCAGGTTCCTCTGTCCATGAGATTTCCCAGGCAACAATACTGGAGGAGGCAACAATTTCCTCCTCCAGGGGATCTCCCTGACACAGGATCAAACTCATGTCTCCTGTGTCTCCTGCATTGGCGGGGTGTATTCTTTACCACTGAGCCACCTGGGAAGCCCCATAGGCATAATGACTATTATACCAACATAGAATCAGCCAGATGTAGGAGCTAAGTTCCACAGATTGAGTTTGAGAGAAGAGAATATTCACATCTATTCACAAGATCTGCAAAAGCCTTTATGATGAAATAGTTTTGAGATGGAAATTGAAGATTTCAAAGAGTAAACTATGAAATTGAATCACGAAATTGCTATTTTTAAAATCAAAACAGTCAAATATCAGTGGTTTCATGTGGTATAACAACTATTTCTTTTCCTACTCCTGTTATAAGGCAGGGGCTGGCCGATTTTTCTATGAAGAGCCAGATAGTAAATATTTTAGGGTTTGCGGGCTATGCGGTTTCTTTCATAACTACTCAACCCTGCCATTGTCGTGAGAAAGCAATCATAGGCAACATGTAAACAAAAGAGTGTGACTGTGTTCTCATAAAGCTTTATTTACAAAACAGGCAACAGACATGCTTGTTAGTATAAAACTCAAGTCCTCAATAATTCAAGTACCCTGAGTTCCAAACTAATGTCCTTCCCCCTTTGCCATCCTAATTTTATTTCCTAGGCACTGGCAAGTTTCTAAGTACATAGTGGAAGAGTTTTTTGTTTTAATTTAAAAAAAATCTATTTGGGAACATAAAGACTGCTCCCCCAACACACACTCAAAAAAACTGCAGGCTGGATTTAGCCCTGGGCCGTAATTACCCTGCCTTAACATAAGAGAAACTTTAAATTCTCTAAAACCTGTCTTCCCTGTTGCACTGTCACACCCATGTGCCAGGCAGAGTTCCTCCTCTCTGACACGTGGAGCCTTCCAGCATCCAGAAACTGGAGTGAACAGAATATACCTTGGCTCCAACTCAATGTTGTCATGTGGTAACAGACCACAAACCTAAGCCACTTCCGCCTTGTTGTTTAACTCTTGGCACATGTATGTTTTGTTTCCATTTTATTGGCTCTTTAGTGGAACTGCAAAAAGACTTGTGGCCTCCTTTCATCCAGTGGGGGCAAACAAGCAATGACCTCGCTTTTCACAACCTTCTCAGTATCCTTATTGGAAAAAGGGCTCTTTCACAATATCAGATCTTTCCAGATGACTGAGAATTTCCAGCAAATACAAGCAAACATCCATGGGGGTAGGAGAGACACTCAGTGTACTTCTGTCATTTTTTTCATAGAAAGGAAACTGATGATACTACAACTTCCTAGTGACAATTCAGTGATATCACTGGGGGCCCCCTCTCCTGTTCTTTTTTCTTTTTAATTAAAAGATTTTTCTATTTTATACTGAAGTATAGTTGATTAACAATGTTGTGTTAGTTTCAATTGTACAACAAAGTGATTCAGTTATACATATCCATATATCTATTCTTTTTAAATATTGAGAATATACAGAATATTGAGCAGAGTTTTCTGTATTATAGAGTAGTATATATAGACTGGCTGCTTTGTGCCTTTTGAGGACTGGAGGTAGAATGGTAACCAGGAAAGGCAATATTCCTTTTCTCATGGAGCTTTCATTTAAAAGAGAGAAGGGAGAAAACAAACAACCAGCAAGGTATAAAAGTCATATATCTTTGAATAGTAATTATTGTTTATAATGAAAATAGAACAGCATAATGGGATGCAGATTAAGGGTGGCTATTTAAGAAATGGTGAAGGGATTTGACCAGCGAGGGGATGGCCATGTGATGAGCTGCTTTGGAGAATTACAGGCAGAGGCTAGAGTAATGCAGAAGCTCTGAGGTGAGAACAGACTTGGCGTGGTCACACTGCAGCCAGGTCAGTGTGGCCAGAGTGGAATGAGCTGGGGTGCAAATAGTAGAAAATGAGGTTGGAAATCCGCTAGGAGACAGTGAGCACCTGTCACACAGTGAGTAGCGTAAGACTCTGTCCCAGACCCCATAGCCTCAGACTGCTGCACTTGTTAAAGCCCTGGGTTGGAAAGATCCCCTGGAGGAGGGCATGGCAATCCAGTTCAGTATTTTGCCTGGAGAATCCCATGGACAGAGGAGCCTGGCGGGCTACAGTCCAGGGGATCTCAAAGTCGGACATGACTGAAGCAATTTAACACAAACACATCTTTTCAATATGGTTTTTGTTCTTTCTTTTCCTCCGAAGTTTTCTTAACTTATGCCCACTCTTTTAGTGCTCTGCTTCTAATCTCTGAGATGAGGCACTAAATAATTAATCTTACTGAAACAATGTAGGGAATTTCCTGGAAGCCCAGAGGTTAGGACTTGGCACTTTTACTGCTGGTGCCTGGGTTCAAGCCCTGGTTAGGGAACTAAGACCTACAAGGTGCTTGGTGTGACCAAAAAAAAAAAAAAAATTAGACATCTCTGTTCATGGATTAGAAGACTTAATATTTAAAACAAAGAAAAAAAAAACAAAACAAACACAGAGACAACTTAATGTATACGATCAAGTTGATGCCAAATGAGGACACCAAAGACTTTTATGGTAAGATTCGTGGGGTGTTTTATAGCCTTTTAAAAGCTCACAAGTTGCCTTAAAGCTCAACATTCAGACAACTAAGATCATGGCATCCAGTCCCATCACTTCATGGCAAATAGATGGGGAAACAGTGGAAACAGTGGCTGACTTTATTTTTTTGGGCTCCAAAATCACTGCAGATGGTGATTGCAGCCATGAAATTAAAAGACACTTGCTCCTTGGAAGGAAAGTTATGACCAACCTAGACAGCATATTAAGAAGCAGAGACATTGCTTTGTCAACAAAGGTCGGTCTAGTCAAGGCCATGGTTTTTCCAGTGGTCATGTATGGATGTGAGAGTTGGACTGTAAAGAAAGCTGAGTGCCGAAGAATTGATGCTTTTGAACTGTGGTATTGGAGAAGACTCTTGAGAGTCCCTTGGACTGCAAGGAGATCCAACCAGTCCATCCTAAAGGAGATCAGTCCTGGGTTTTCATTGGAAGGACTGATGTTGAAGCTGAAACTCTAAAACTTTGGCCACCTGATGTGAAGAGCTGACTCATTGGAAAAGACCCTGATGCTGGGAAAGATTGAGGGCAGGAGGAAAAGGGGATGACAGAGGATGAGATGGCTGGATGGCATCACCGACTCAATGGACATGGGTTTGGGTGGACTCCGGGAGTTGGTGATGGAGGGAGGGCTGGTGTGCTGCAGTTCATGGGGTCGCAAAGAGTCAGACATGACTGAGTGACTGAACTGAAAAGCTCATGTACCTTTTTCATAATAAAGTCTAAGCTGGGTCTTGCTAGGGAAGACTGTTGCTTCATGGCCAAGTTCTGGAAAACAGTAGAGGTGCTATAGAAAGAGTCTCTTTCCTTTATCATCTTTTCCCCACATCCTGGATCTTTAGAAAGAAATCTAGTAGATTTCTAAAGGAAAATCCTGGCCACTTACTAATAATTGTGCCTTTCTAGAATCCCAAATCAGCAGGAAAGATGGTGGCTGAGTTCAGAATTTAATGTCCATTTTGCTTTTGGCCCAGCACTGGCCAGTCCATGTTTTATGACTTACCTTTCCTCCCCTTCTTGTGAGTTCATATGAGAATTAGTTATAGAAAGCATCTTTCTTCCCTTCTCCTTCTACTGCTGCTGGTGACAAGCAGACAATAAAATCACTAAACAATAAAAACAATAGAAAACAATAAAATCACTTCTGCTCTTATCTCTAGGGAAGGAGTAATGTTTGAACAGGGCAGGATTTCAATCAGGACAATGAGGAGGGTGTTAAAGGCTTAGGACACACACCTGCTAGTCTGATCCTGAAAATTTCTGGGCTTTGGTTTCTTCTCTGTTGTGTTTTTCCCCTCATATTCGTGTACTGTGGTGTCACACTATGGGATCTTTGGCCAGGGTCCCATTACTACTTTTTTCCTGGGCAAACCCAGTTTTTAAAGGTCTATTTTCACTGATCTTAAAATATTTTTTTAAAAAACTTTCAGGAGACCAGAGTCCTGTTTGGCAAGACCAGCATTTATTTCACTTCCAGGTGCTGAAGACAGCCACCAGAGTGACCTCTGGGACATATAATAACCCTGCCACATCCTCCCCAAACTCTTCCTTGAAATTCCATCCCAACAGCTCTAATACTTAGATCTAACATTTTATCTTCCATTAAAATGTAAATGCCCAGAGGGAGAGTAATGCCTTCAACGTTAAGTATTTATCCTTAGGGGGAGTTAGACACTTAACTGACCTGAGGTTTTTATAGGAGGACGAGAGGAGAGTAAGAACACTGGCATGCCTACAGCTCAGGAAGATGGGGTTGATGTTGGGAGTAGTTTTTAGTGGAGAGGAAGGGAGTATTGAAGGAGAAGATGCAAAAAGAGGGGCTAGAAACATCAAAGACGAACTTGGCTGACTCCTGGTCACCTAGAGCTCTGGCCTCAGGAAATATCAGTGGGCTACCTACTCCATTCTTTGGTTTATTAATCCTGGTTTCTTTGTTTGTATTATTGGTTTCCATTTCCCTGCCCAATATACCATATCACAGCCAAGCACCTCTACCTGGGCAATATGATTGGCTAAGTTTGCTGGGTCCAAGTTTCTGAGTCATCTCAAGACTTGATGCATTTGTTCAATTGTTTGGCTCCCCTTACTCTTGCCTGGAAAATCCCATGGATGGAGGAGCCTGGTAGGCTGCAGTCCATGGGGTCGCTAAGAGTCAGACACGACTGAGCGACTTCACTTTCACTTTTCCCTTTCATGCATTGGAGAAGGAAATGGCAACCCACTCTAGTGTTCTTGCCTGGAGAATCCCAGGGACAGGGGACCCTCATGGGCTGCCATCTATGGGGTCGCACAGAGTCGGACACGACTGAAATGACTTAGCAGCAGCAGCAGCAGCAGCAGCAAGGCTAATTATTTAAAAAACAACAACAACAACAACAAAAAACTATCCTAAAGCTGACCATTTTCTCTTACTACTGTCCCCTCCTCCATTCACGTAATCTCTTTTCAAGTCACAAATCCCTTCCCTGTCTTTCAATCCATCTCCCTTTCTAGAGCCAGTTTTTACTTTTATTTTTTTAAATCTTGTAGGCTACATCACCCACATCCAATGGCTCTTCTCCTTGACCATTAATCCCGGATGTGGAATCTTGTCAAATCTTATTTGAAATCAAAGTCCTCTTTATACAGTCACTAAATCTCCTTCATCTTTCATGACAGAGATATCTTCAAGAACTCCCTCCGATTTGTTGAACATGACCTCCTCTGCCTGGGTCCTTGCAGCCTTCCTTCAATAAAGTGGGCTTTCCCAGGTGTTCTCCTACCAAATCTTTTCAGAATGTTTCAAAGAGCTCCTCTACTGTACACCCCTTCTATCCCTAAACAAACCAGATGTTACCATGCTGAACTCCTATCTCCCTGCTTGTCTGAAGAGGGATCTTGAAAGAAATATGAAGGATGGTCTGGCTATTTTCAAATCCTGGGGAATTACTTCCAAATAAATGAATTTCAGTTACTGCCTCTTTACTTTGTCTGTTCTTCCCATGATTGCAAATTAAAAAAAAAGAAGGTAAAATGAATAGCCATGTGTTTTCTGCTGCTTTATGTGATGTACTTATATTATATCCTGCTTTTTTTCAAAGCTTGCCTGTAAGTCAATTATCCTTAAATATAAACTTGAGATTTGAGGTTGCTCAATATATAACATTCCTTTCAATATATAATATGCCTGAATTTAGAATCGATTGAGAAGGGGCATAGATACATGAAGAACAAACCATCATGTTTAACACTTTGAGTAAGAGGATTTTCCATTGTTTTAATCCTACATTGGATACTTTTTCCCATCCACTTTCTGGAACAGTTGGATAACACAGACTTTCTCCCTCACAGTAGTGAAGTGAAGTGAAGTCACTCAGTCGTGTCCGACTCTTTGTGACCCCATGGACTGTAGCCCGCCAGGCTCCTCTGTCCATGGGATTTTTAAGGCAAGAATACTGGAGTGGGTAGCCATTTCTTCTCCAGGGGATCTTCCTTACCCAGGGATCAAACCTGGGTCTCCTGCACTATAGACAGATTCTTTATCATTTGAGTCACCAGAGAAACCCAGAGTCCACTGTAACAGGGTCAAATGGACTCTCTTGGCAGTCAGGCAGTTCCCAAAGAGAGGAGAGAGACACAGGGTCTGAGGCAAACACACCTATTTTACTTCTCCAAGTCCATCACTCAGGAAAGTCATTCCTCCTTGAGGAGTAAATGTGCAAGGCATGGGGGAGGAACCAAGAGAAGAGTTCCATTAGAGGGAAGTTCAGATAGCAAGGGATAGGCTCTTCAACAATATGAGATTGCATAAGAATTAGTTGTTTGTTTTAAAATGCAAAGTTCCAAAGCTCAGTCTGATTCAAGACCTGAGGTTGGGCCAAAGGTATCCAAATATATAAAAGAACCACAAATGATTCAGATGTAGGTGGCTTGTGACCCCCACTTTGAGTAATAACATTGCGCTAAAGTCTTCTAAGGTGTTCTCTTAAAGAAGGCATTAAACAGTCAAATGTTTTGGAGAAACTGGTTTAAAAAATGAAGCCTGTTTCTTTTTTGATTTATAGTATTATAAATACTTGAGAAATGGATATGTGGTACTTTCCCAACTTCTTTTCAGAATATCTGTTGATCACCTGAGGGGCATTGCTCCCTGTCTAACCCAGTTTGGAAAAGTGTGAATTGGGTGTCTAACACAAAAGAAGTAACAATTATAATCTGTACTGGTTAGAACACACTTGAAGTTCAGTTTGAGGTACTATTACACTGTAAGAGAATTGCTGAAAAACCTGGGGCATGTTAAAAGAAGAGCAGTTGGATTTGTATTAGTTCCCAGTTATCTTACCTGAACAATGGTTGAAAGAGACTTGAGAGTCTCATAGGCTAAGATGGCAGCTCAAATATGCACATTTCAACTTACTCCCTGTCAAAACCCTACCATAGCCATGGGAAAGGGAGTCACAAGACTGGGAAATGACAACAGTTGTACTGGGAGCTGAAAAGCCTGCAGACGAATGGTAAATGAGTTGGCAAAACCAAGCCTCTGAATCCAAAACCAGAGGGGAGAAATCTGGGCATCAACATGCTACCCATCCCAGTTGTACTGGGATGACAACAGTTGTACTGGGAGCTGGAAAGCCTGCAGACCAATGGTAAATGAGCTGGCAAAACCAAGCCTCTGAATCCAAAACCAGAGGGGAGAAATCTGGGCATCAACATGCTACCCATCCCAGATTCCACAGAATGCACAGATGAAGAGGTCCACTCTGTCTCGAAACTGGGCACAGTGGTGGCAATGAGAATAAGTAGGACTGGGTAAAAACTGCCAGTGAAGCAATCAGATCTCTGGATCTTCCGAAAGCTATGCCACTGGGTAATTTACTCTCCCAACCCCACATAAGACTAGAGATTTAATCTTTAAGGAGAGTAAAACAGAACTTTGGATCAAGTGTTGGCTGGCACAGATGCTGTGTAATTGAAAATGAAGGTATCCTACTGAAAGCAAGGAGATAATCAATCTCTGTATGTATTAAATGTCAAATGCTGGGTTCCCCCGTCCTTTTTACCTCCAGTCCTGAGTCCCGTAGAATACCAATGTCCCAGGCAGGAAATCCAGAGAATACACTTTAAGGAAATTGATTATCCCAAATGGAAAAACAAAAACCAAGACTTTGCCGCAATACAGCCAAGTAGATCACCCTGTGTGGAAGCTCAAAGTCAGAAAGCCTCATCACAGATGACTATGACAAGATTCTCAGTCCCACAGGCAGTTTCAGATCCTTGCAGCTCTCCACTAACAGGCAGTATCAATTTCTCCTCTTGTTGAGACTGGGTAAGCTTTTGGGACTTCTTCAATAAATGGACTGTGTTGCATGATTTTTTAGGCTAAGTCATAAAAGGTGATACGGCTTCTGCATGGCCCTTTCTCTGCATTCTTGCTCTGAGAATCTTGCCGTCATGCTGTGAGGAAGCCCAAACTTGCCTCCATGAAGAGGATGAAGCCCCCAGCCAAAAGCTAACATCAACCACAAGATCCACGAGGGATGCATTCCAGCCCCCAGCATTGGAACTTTTCTGCTTAGGCCTTTGTTAGTGTGAAGCAGAAAGACCATCCTTGTTCTACCTGAATTCCTGATCCATAGAATCCATGAACAAAACAAATGGCTGTTTTATTTTTATTTATTTTTGGCTGCACTGTGTGGCTTGTGGGATTTTAGTTCCTTGACCAGGAATTGAACCTGTGCATCTTACAGTGAAATTTCAGAGTCCTAACTAATGGACCACCAGGGAAGTCCCACAAATGGCTGTTTTATTAATTACTATGCTTTGCACTAATTTGTTATAAAGTCATTAGTATAATAACTGGAATAAGCATTAATTAAACATTTAAACTTTAATTATTTTGGAGGTTATCTTCCCTAAACATTTCAAGATCCTTAGAAGAAGCAATTTGCCATCTTGGAATTTATAAGGATTGTGTGTGTGTGTGTGTGTATGAGGAGCAGGGAGATGAGATTATCATGGCTGTAAGTGTGCACAGTGCTTGGTATGATCCATCATTCTCTTAAAAGCTTTTGTGGAATTTGAAACTATTTTCTTCTCTCTTTGATTAAAATAAATCATAGAGGATGAGACATGAGCTCATTATGAGAATAATAAGTTTCAGGATTTTGTAAAATGAAGAGAAAGTTTTGAATAGGCTGAATAGGAATTCAAAGACTACTTATAATACATTCCAGAGCCCAGCAACTTTTTTCATATTGCCTGCTGTTTAGGATTATAGTCATCACTGCTGCGTTCAGTTACAGGTGGGGACATTATTTTGGAAACCTCTCTTTGTATTGTCTTTGTAACCTAGATCTATTGCCCATGACATTTTAGCTATTTAATAACTCTACTGTTCCAGCAGAGCCTCCCCAAGGAGTACTTCAAGTTCCCAGTGTCCACCAACCTAAGCTCTCCGTAGGAGCAATGAAAAACCACAGGTGCAAGAAATCTGAGGATTCCTTCTCCGAGGGGTCTCTCTTCAGTCAGCTCTGTTTTTGTCTTAAAATAGATCTTAGGCTCTATGGAGTAGTTAATCTTAGAAATTCAGAAATAGAAGATTAACCCCCAAAGATTAAGTGATTTCTCTAAAATATGTTAATTCCATGTGATTGCTAATTTATTACCTTCTATCCTTAAGATGAATGACAATTTATCCTGCAAACTTCATATCGATTATTTTCACCAGGTAAGAACAAAAAATTTTTTTCTGAGTAAGGAAAGCAGATATCTTTTCTCCAAATGAACAGCAGAAAACAAAACCATGTTTATGTAGCTTATAAAAGGTGTGAAAGGGATTCTGAAGTTCCGTGGCTCACTCATCTGATGTCACATTTTTCATTTGAAAGAATATTGTTTCCAGCTTGTGCTTGTTATAAAAATAGGATTCCAAATATTTATGGAAATAAAAAATCGTTTATCAGTCTCTCTCCTCCCATAGAGATTTAAGGTTATCAAATCACTGGCAAAATCTTATTGATTCAGGAAATACTTACTTTTATGTTACTTTTTGCTAGGCTTTTGATTGGTTCTGGAGAGACAAAGTCAAGTTAATTACACATGGAATGTGCCTTCAAAAAGTTTACAGTGTAATAGGGAGTTGGGCTTTTACAAAAACACTTAAAATGTAAGATATTAATAGAAAGTGAGATGGATCATGTGGAAGGCACAGACACACTTGAGTGAGAGTTAAGAAGAGGGAGAGAAGTTTTGCAGCTGGTGGTGAGAAAGCAAGATGGTGGGATAAAGGAAAGAAGAGTCAGAGAAGTGTTTTCACGGTGAAGGTGGGCTTTAACCCCCCTCCACTCCTCCCCCGCAAAGGATTTTTTAAAGTGAACAATAAAGCTTCAGTTTGTCTGTAACATCCAAACTAGATGTACATCAGTGAGGATGTTTTAAAAGAGGAGATTCCAGGGCTTCCCTGGTGGCTCAATGGTAAAGAATCTGCCTGCCAATTCAGGAGACATGGGTTCAATTCCTGGTCCGGGAAGGTCCCACAGGCCATGAAGCAACTAAGCCTGTGCCCCGCAACCATTGAGCCTGTGCTCTAGAGTCTGGAAGCCACAGCTACTGAAGCCCATGCACCCTAGAGCCCATGCTCTGCAACAAGAGAAGCCACCACAATGAGAAGCCTGCACGCTGCAGCTAGAGAGTAGCCCCTGCTTGCCGCAACTAGAGAAAAGCCCTCGCAGCAAGAAGACTCAGCATGGCCAAAAATAAATAAATAAAATAAATTTTGAAAAGAGGATATCCCTGGACCCTCACCAGACCTAAAGACCCAGCCTCCACAGGGGCAGATGTGGGCAGTCATGTTTCTAACAGTTTCCTCTTGGGACTCTGGTTGTGGCTGGATTTGGGAATCTCTGGGATGAAGTGCAGGGTTCACGATAGGGAATGTTGGAGATAAAGTTGGGAAGGTTTATTGGTGCCAAATACCAGAGGGCATTGACTTCCAGGAAGCACGTGGGGTTTATTCATTCGTTAGTGGGATGTCGGAAGAGAAGGCAAGACCCTTGAGTAGTGAGATAACAGATCAGTGCGGTGCTTTAAGAACAGTGATCTGCTGGTGTGTGGAAGATGGACGAGGAAGGAAATCTGACGTAGAGAAAATAGTTAGGTGCTGCCTGTAATTTCTCATGACGAAGTAACTAAAGCACAAACTTTAGGAGTAGCTACATCAGAATTGCGTGGGTGTACTTCTAATCTCACTCTTGTCTTTCAGTTCTTATAACATCTCTTTGATCTTGCATCCCATTGAAGACATTCTCAGTGAACACCTAAACACTCCTGACCCAAGGTCTTGCTTTTTGGTTAAAATACATTGTTTTTCAGTGTGTGAATGGTGTTTGTTGTCATTATTTTTTATACATTTACTTATTTGTTTATCTTTGGTTGCACAGGGTCTTCACTGCTGCGTTCAGGCTTTCTCTAGTTGCGAGGAGTGTGGGCTATTCTCTTGTGGAGCATGGGTTCTAGGCTGTTGGTCTCAGTAGTTGTGGCACACGGGCTTAGCTGCCCCTTGGCAGATGGAATCCTCCCAGACCAGGGATTGAACCCATGTCCCCGGCATCAGCAGGTGGATTCCCAGCCACTGCGCCACAAGGGAAAGTCTGCTGCCCTTGTTTGAAGGAACAAAAAGGTATGTTAAGGCCATGGAGTCCTCTGGACTGTGCAATGCTTAGAAATGTCCCAACTCTGGATGCAACTGATTCCTTACCAGGAATGGTAGAAGCTCTTGAATTTCTGTAACTGCCCAGCACATTGCATGAAAGCGGGCATACAGGAATCACTGACAAAGTTTCAATTATTGATTCGAGCTCCAATTCCAGTTTTTGAAATGTTTGATCCTGTTCCTTGATTCTCTTGAGAAGTCCGGAAATGTTTTTCTGACACATTTCCTCTCTGATAACCCTCTCTGTGCAACCCACCCCCCGCTCCTGTGGCCTGGGAGCAGGTTCTCATAGACTTAATGGACTCTGATTATCCAGGTCTTCAGATCTCACCAATCAGTCCCTTTTGATGAGCACAAAGAAGCCTGGGGACTTCTTGTCGGAATCACCTTGCTTCTGAACACGCTGCATCTACTTGGGAAAAGGCTCAAATGTTTGGCATATTGGGCTTCCCAGGTGGCTTCCCACTGGTAAAGAATCTGCTTACCAGTGCAGGAGGTGCAGGAGTCGTGGGTTCGATCCCTTATTGCTAACCTTTCATGTGAATCCTTCAAGCAGGTAGACGCGGATAGTCCTAGCTCCTCTGTGTACAGGAACATAATTAAATAAAAAGAAGAGAAAGGAAATGCTGTGTCCTTTTAAATGAAAACATCAGAGGAAGAAGAATGGTTATCTGTCTCAAAAATGTATTGGTTTAATAAGTTCACATTAAACGTAACCAAAAAGAAAAAAGAATAAAATGCAAATTAACCTTGAGAAGAACTTAAGATTATCTACTGTGATCTCTACGGTGCTTGTTATGGGCTAAAGTGTGAAAGTAAAAATGTTAGTTGCTTAGTTGTGTCTGACTTTTTGTGATCCTATGTACTATAGCCCATCAGGCTCCTCCATCCCTGGAATTCTCCAGGCAAGAATACTGGAGTGGGTAGCCATTCCCTTCTTCAGGGGATCTTCCTGACCCAGGGATCCAACTTGGGTCTCCTGCATTACAGGCAGATTCTTTACTATCTGATCCATCAGGGAAGCTTAACTGTGTTCCCTGTAAAATACATATATTGAAGCTCTAGCCCCTAGTACCTCAGAATAAGACTGTATTTGGAGTTAGGGTTTTTAAAGAGGTGATTAAGTTAAAATAAGTCTGTTAGGGTAGCTTCTAATCCAAGAAGAATACATGTAGATGTAGAGAAACTCCAGGGATGTGTGCAGAGAGAGGGATGACCATGTGAAGACATGGGGAGAAGGCAGCAGTCTGCAAGCCAAGGATTTTGTTGTAAAGGGGAGTGAAGCTCTAGTTAATTAACCTGCACCAGTAATACCATATTCCATCAAATCTAGAACACCATCATTTGGAGCACACAATATTATTTTATACACCAACAAAAAAGAATAAATACTGATAAGTAAACTGTAATACACTACTATCAATGATAAGATGCCTTAAATCCCAGGGTAGTTCAAAAGTCAAAAAGTGTATCTTAAAGTTAATGACATGAAATATAGAAACACAAAAAAATCACTTAATGACCAAACTTTAAAAATATATGTATATATTGCAAAGCATGGTAACTACCTGAGGTCTGCTGAAATCACTCTGCCCTTTAAGTTTCTAATACATTCACTCATACGCCAAATATGTGACGGATGGGGCCAGGATGTGTAAAGTTCGTCTCCAAATTTCTGGGACTTCAGAAGTGCATCCATCTCATTGCTACAGTTCTGTTCTCATTTCTGTGTTCTCCACTGACCATGGCCTCTTTTCCTCTTGATTTTAAAATATTTATTGCATTTTATTTTCATGTGTATCCAATTTTATTAGAAGTTTGTGGCAACAGAAATAGTGAATATTACATAACTTAATATGTAAAAAACAAAGTTTTTTGCCTCGTTACACAAAGAAATTCCTTCCAGCTGATATTTCCATATTATATGCCTCATCTGTTAGGTCTGTTTTCTCTTCAACTGCTCTCCTCTGTTGTCATATACACTCCAATTGTGCTGTCTCTGTAAACCCTGGACTGCTTCAGGGAGTTCACAACTTTTAAAAAAATCTAAAGCAGCTGGTCAGTATATTGACCCCAGAAAGATAGCAGGTTTGGCCCCTTGGAGGCAAAGGGAGACACACTGTATTTGTATTTGTCACTGCTGTACTTTTGGTATAATAGACAGTAAAACGCACAAATCTGAAGTATTCGACTTGATGAATTTTGACAACTGTGTATACTAATGTAAGTACCAGCTTGAACAAAATTTAGAGTACTTTCAGAAAGTCTCCTGTGTCCCTTTTCAATTAATTAACAGCCCTCCTCGCCACCGGTAACCACTTCCTGATTTCTATCACCCCACATAAGTTTTGTCTAATATTGTACTTCACGTAAGTGGAATCAGCGTGTGCTCTTTTGTGTCTGAATCCTTTTGCTTAACAATACAGCCACCATACAGTAATGATTCCCTCAGTTTTTTCCCCATGAGAACCATCTACCCTGGGTTTAGACAATAAAGAAGAGTATGAAAAAAAGCAAAATGGCTGTCTGAGGAGGCCTTACAAATAGCTGAGAAAAGAAGAGAAGCGAAAAGCAAAGGAGAAAAGGAAAGATATACCTATTTGAATGCAGAGTTCCAAAGAATAGCAAGGAGAGATAAGAAAGCCTTCCTCAGTGATCAGTTCAAAGAAATAGAGGAAAACAATACAATGGGAAAGACTAGAGATCTCTTCAAGAAAATTAGAGATACCAAGGGAACATTTCATGCAAAGATGGGCTCAGTAAAAGACAGAAATGGTATGGACCTAACAGAAGCAGAAGATATTAAGAAGAGGTGGCAAGAATACACAGAGGAACTGTACAAAAAAGATCTTCACAACCTAGATAATCATGATGGTATGATCACTCACCTAGAGCCAGACATCCTGGAATGTGAATTCAAGTGGGCCTTAGAAAGCATTACTATGAACAAAGCTAGTGGAGGTGATGGAATTCCAGTGGAGCTATTTCAAATCCTGAAAGATGATGCTGTGAAAGTGCTGCACTCAATATGTCAGCAAATTTGGAAAACTCAGCAGTGGCCACAGGACTGGAAAAGGTCAGTTTTTATTCCAGTCCCAAAGAAAGGCAATGCCAAAGAATGCTCAAACTACTGCACAATTGCACTCATCTCACATGCTAGTAAAGTAATGCTCAAAATTCTCCAAGCCAGGCTTCAGCAATACGTGAACCATGAACTTCCAGATGTTCAAGCTGGTTTTAGAAAAGGCAGAGGAACCAGAGATCAAATTGCCAACATCTGCTGGATCATGGAAAAAGTAAGAGAGTTCCAGAAAAACATCTATTTCTGCTTTATTGACTATGCCAAAGCCTTTGACTGTGTGGATCACAATAAACTGTGGCAAATTCTGAAAGAGATGGGAATGCCAGACCACCTGACCTGCTTCTTGAGAAACCTATATGCAGGTCAGGAAGCAACAGTTAGAACTGGACATGGAACAACAGACTGGTTCCAAATAGGAAAAGGAGTTCGTCAAGGCTGTATATTGTCACCCTGTTTATTTAACTTATATGCAGAGTACATCATGAGAAATGATGGGCTGGAGGAAGCACAAGCTGGAATCAAGATTGCCAGGAGAAATATCAATAACCTCAGATATGAAGATGACACCACCCTTATGGCAGAAAGTGAAGAAGAACTAAAGAGCCTCTTGATGAAAGTGAAAGTGGAGAGTGAAAAAGTTGGCTTAAAGCTCAACATTTAGGAAATCTTGGCATCTCGTCCCATCAGTTCATGGCAAATAGATGGGGAAACAGTGGAAACAGTGTCAGACTTTATTTTTCTGGGCTCCAAAATCACTGCAGATGGTGACTGCAGCCATGAAATTAAAAGAAGCTTACTCCTTGGAAGGAAAGTTATGACCAACCTAGATAGCATATTGAAAAGCAGAGACATTACTTTGTCAACAAAGGTCCGTCTAGTCAAGGCTATGGTTTTTCCTTTGGTCATGTATGGATGTGAATGTTGGACTGTGAAGAAAGCTGAGCGCTGAAGAATTGATGCTTTTGAACTGTGGTGTTGGAGAAGACTCTTGAGAGTCCCTTGGACTGCAAGGAGATCCAACCAGTCCATTTTAAAGGAGATCAGCCCTGAGTGTTCTTTGGAAGGACTGATGCTGAAGCTGAAACTCCGATACTTTGGCCACCTCATGCAAAGAGTTGACTCACTGGAAAAGACTCTGATGCTGGGAGGGTTTGGGGGCAGGAGGAAAGGGGGACGACAGAGGATGAGATGGCTGGATGGTATCACTGACTCGATGGACGTGAGTCTGAGCGAACTCTGGGAGTTGGTGATGGACAGGGAGGCCTGGCGTGCTGCGATTCATGGGGTCACAAAGAGTCGGACACGACTGAGTGACTGAACTGAATTGAACTGAATTGAAGATTCTATTCCATAAATACAGCTCTATCATTTCTCTCTTCTCCTATGGATGAACTTTGGGGTTGATTTCTGTTTTTTTGCTATCATGAATATTCTCATCAGAGTCTTTATATTTTCTGCTGTGAATTTTAAATTTGAAATAATTTTTCTCTGCTCCTCAGGTAATAAGTAAATTTCCCTAAGTCATCATCAAAATTGACAACTAATACCACATGTAGTTTTCCCAGGACATGGTAATGAAGGCAAGAATTTAGAGTGATTACTGTTCCAGAGATTTTCATGAATATCTAAACTTGTAATTATTGTGTATGTGACTATTTCCAGAGGCTCTTCTTTTATTCCCAAATGATATTTTGTCGTAGGTTGCCTGATGGCCTTCACTGTCCAAATTCTCATTATCTGAATTCTTGCTATCTAAATGCAGGTACTGAATAGATGAAGAAAGGGGTTTTTTTTGTTTGTTTGTTTTAAGGTGGTCTGACATCTCTTAGTATCTCAACTCTCATTCCTGTCTACCTGAAACCCAGGGCCACTCTGATTTGGATACTGTGCTTCACAGCACAGTGAGATTAAACTTTTCCAGGTCTAAATGGAACTTTCTAGTGACAGGATGGCTAAGCTTTTGTTTAGAACCATGCTTATTTAAGCTGCATCCACCACCTTCCAGTGAAGAAGCCTGGCAATTCTTTCACTGGAGACCTCTGTGGTCTAATCGTGCAACACTGAGTGAGTTACTGTGCTTTGCTCTCTGTAGGATGGAATCATGGCTGCGTGCATCATAGAGGTGTTCGGAATACGTATGACTGATTGTATGTAAAAGCTCAAGCATCCTTAGAACTTCGGCTGGGCCTCACTCTTGTTTCTGGCTCATCTTAGTTTGCCTCTCTAGATGCTTCCCCCATTCTCCACTTCTCCACTCACTTCAGCTCCCAGAAATTGACCTCTCCAGACTGCATCACCCAAGCTATCTTCCTTGACTTTCAGCTACCAGTTGGTTTCAGCCAATGGGAGACATAGTAAGGCACTGGGGACAAGGGGGAAGAATCAACCTTGAATATTCATTGAAAGGACTGATACTGAAGTTGAAGCTCCAATACTTTGGCCACCTGATTCAAAGAGCCAACTCATTGGAAAAGACTCTGATGCCGGGAAAGATTGAAGGCAGGAGAAGAGGGGGATGACCGAGGATGAGATGGTTGGATGGCATCACTGATTCAATGGACATGAGTTTGAGCAAACTCCAGGAGATAGTGGAGGGCAGGGAAGCCTGATGTGCTGCAGTCCACGGGGTTGCCAAGAGTCGGACATGGCTGAGCAACTGAACAACAACAACAATTCCCTTGGAGTCCTTTCCCATCTGCCTTGACTGGATCCCTTCTGGTCTAGAAGTCCTTAGGGCTTCCTAGTACTTTTAGTCCCCAAGAGCTCCCATTCTTGGCAGGTTTCTGCTTACAGTGTGTTTAAAGGTTTAAGTCTTTGTTTCAGTCTTCTGAGCTACTCCTTTAAGTCTGCCATCACCTTTCTTCCAGGGCCCTGACTGGTGCCCTCTCCCAGGCCTGCGGGTGGTGGTCTTTGCCCCCTGATGTAGTTGCTGCTTAAGAGACTGTATGTCCGTGCAGCAGCAGCAGCATGTCTGAGCCAGAGGAATCCACCTTTTGGAACCTGGCTCTGTGCAGCCTTATTTTGTTTATGTGCTGAAAATAAGGAGAATGTCATTCTTGAAAAAGGATTTCTTTTTTTTTTTTTTTTTTTACTTTGGGCCAAGCACTCCTTCCCTCCCTCTTCTCTAACACACACACCTAAAAAAAAAAAAAGAAAGAAAGAAAGAAGATGATGCTCTGGCTTGTATTTATGAGGGAGTTAGGCATGCTGTTCTCCTTTCAAAGCTCTTCACATGGAAAGGAAACTGGCCTTGACATTTACACAGTCCAGGAGAATTCCAAATAGAATTTGGACAGATTGGGAAGTTACCATCTTGGAGTGTGTGGGGAAAACAATCCTGGTGGGAAGACGTGGTGACATATATGAGACAATCCATAGATGTTAGGAATGCGCTGCTTTGTATGTGCGTCTCCACTCCACAATCCGATGGGATTGCCAAAAATATGCATATGTTCTTTATGATATCACATGAGGAGGCCATCCAATTAAAGCACTCCCCAATAAATGCAAAGAGTATAATTTCTGAGTATATTTATGATTGCTTAATGTCAACAAAAGGGTCTTTTAAACACAGCACATGCCTTCCCCAGTGCTCACAGATCAGGCTAAACACATCCAAATGCACGAACCATAAAAGAAGGAAGAGGCAGTGTCGGCACCGAGCTCTTTGGTTTCTGCATCTGGCCAGCGTCCACTGGGAGAAATGTAAGTCAGAGTTTACCACATGGATTACAAATGTGCTGAATTGCAAGAATGATTATTAAATGAAAATATCCATAGCACCTGCAGCTTGTCCCGGAAAATTCCCCCCGGGCATTGTGGGTGCTTTTTTAAAAAAATTTTTTTTTTTTTTTGAGGAGGGGAAAAAAAGTGAGACAGGGTGAGATGCAAATGGTAACTCCAGCTGCTTCTGGTAGCAACTCCATCGATGTTCCTGAAGGGTTTGCAGGGGCTGGTCAATCAATCTGAGCTGCTTCCATTCCCAGCACGAGTGTGGTGAGGGAGGGGCTTGGGGAATATCATTAGCCTCTTTCCTTTGAGGTTTGGATGATCAAGAAAAGGAAAATAATAGTAATGTAAATGGCAAGTGCTTTTGAAAACAAAGCACATCAGTGCAGGAGGAAGCATGAAGCTGGCTCTGTTGCTCGGGCCCAGCGGTAGTGTTTATTCTGTTATAAGGTCAGGGCTTCTTCTGGAAACAGAAACTGAGCAGCTATGTGGATTTTGTTGATTTAATACATGATTGTGTATATATATAGAACATTCTGGACATATGTAATATTTGGCTGTGTTTCAATTAGCTCCTGTGTGTGTGTGTGTGTGCATGCCCATGCATGTGAAAACAAACAAAAAACAAAGTTAAGGAAAACTCAATGAGGTGGTTAATTTCTGGAATTTGACATCGCAATACCTAGAGTCAGTTACCACTCGAACCCTGTAAGGACCTGGGCAAGTCATTTCACCTTTCTGAGCCTGTCTTCCCGCACGTGTAAAATTGGGATTGATGCTTAAGCCCACACATATCCCACAAGTAGCTGTCAGAATCAAATGAGGTACTTTGTGTGAAGATGCTTTGAATATGGTAAATCACTAAGCATCAGTTGTTATTATCAGAAAGAATTTCCTGCTGCTAAAAATCTCACATATAGGTATAATTCGATCAGATGTGTCAACATAAATATGGTTTGTACATACCTAGAAATTGTAATCTGACCAGAACACTTCATCTTTAGATAACCTCTTTTTGCTTGTCTCCTAGTAAAGAGACTGCATCCATTTAGGTTTCTGTTCAGGGTTGGAGCTGCTGCTGCTGCTGGTAAATTGATAGAAAATGCACTTTTTTTTTTTTAAACTGAGCTTTTGTAGTACAGATATGACATATATCTTTCAAGAGTTTTAAAATAGAAGTGTTTGCACCTCTTTTCTTCCCTCAACCCCCCTTCCCACCTGCGGCCCACAAGTACAGACATCTAAGGGGGAGTCCTCTAGTGGCCCTCGGGCCCCGGGGTTCACGGTGCTGATTGAGATGACTGGTGAAAAGAGGACCGAAATGAGCTGAAAAGCTAACTTGACTTTCCATATAGAAAAGCCAGAGGGGACTTCCTGGTGATCCAGTGGCTAAGACTCCAATGCAGGAGGCTGGGGTTCGATCTCTGGTCAGAGAACTAGATCCCACATGCCACAACCAAGACTCAGTGCAGCCAAATATAAATAAATAAATAAACCCTATCCTTAATTTAAAAAGAAACAAACAACAACAACAACAAAAAAGAATAAAAGAAAAGCCAGAGAAGAAGCAGAGATGTAGATGCAGAGATGGGGGGAAGACGGCATTAGAAAAGGTGAGCACCATTGAAACCTTTGGGGGCAGTTCTGAGATGGTCAGAAAAGAGATTTTGTGAAGACTGCCATGCTGTGATGAGTAATATTTTGGTAAGAAAATGGTTTAAATCAAATTTTGAAGAATTTTTTTTTTCCCTGTACATTGTGCATTGCCATCTCCACCCCCTTGCCCTTTTCTCAGACTTCAAGAAATAAAGTATTTTGGATTGTGTTTTCAATTTCTCTTGAATGCCAGTTTTAGATTTCTTCTCAATTCAGTTGTATGCTGAGCTGGAACACTAGGTAGCCCAGCTTTCTGTGAATTATATAAAGATAAGTTTTAAATGGCCATTATAAGAATTTTAACATATATTTTATGCTACATAGATAATAGATTATATATTTTCAGCTATGGAAAGATTCTTGCATTTTGTTGAGGATTGTGTGGTAAAATGAAGGAAAGCAAATGCAGAAGACATGTGAATCTATCTGTATCTTCATAGCAAAATGTGGACTGTCAGAAGACTGAGAAAAAGCCAAGAACTCAGGCCTATTGGGAAGTTCCTCATCACAGTGCAGACCCTCTGTACAAGTCATCAGACACCTTTCCTGCTGCCCTGAATCTTTTACTCTCTAAAGGGTGTCCTCACACCACAGTCTGTTCTAACTGGATGAAACTGTTGGGAGCATTACTCATATTCCCTCATTTCTTATAGAGAGCATTCAGACACAAACTGACTTTGAAGGACTGACTCAAGGACAAATAATTAGCTAGAAGCGTGTGATCCCAGGGGCTTCCCAGGTGGCACTAGGGGTAAAGAACCCTCTTGCCAATGCAGGAGACACAGGAGATATGATCCCCCGGAGAAGGGAATGGCTACCCACTCCAGTATTCTTGCTTGGAGAATTCCATGGATAGAGGAGCCTGGTGGGCTACAGTCCATGAGATCACAGAGAATCGGACACAACTGAAGTGACAGCACGCATCTGATCCGACGGTTTAATGTTCTTGGGACCACCTCATGCTTTCCTGCAAAGGATCCTCATAAAGATCCACAAGCTCAGGGCTCATCTAAAAGAGATGCCCCAGATAGGTGGATGGTGGAGGCTGGAACCCGTGACAGAGGTGTCTGCTGTGTAGTCCTCCATCCCATTTTGTACCCTTAACAGCAGTCAGGGGCTGCAGGATGCTGTGCGTGGGCCTCCTGCTGGGAAGGCTTCCTCTACTTGATGAATCCATCTCTAGGAAATGGCCATCCCTGCCTGGCTTACACGGGGCCTGCAGAGTTGTGTTCATAATCTCCCAGGCCGTTAAACTGAGATTTCACACCTGCAACGTTCACCTCTACATAATATGCACACTCAGCATTAGACAGGAAGTAAGCTTAAGGCTCTTTCAATGACTGCACATAATGATACATAGGGTTCCGTTTTTCTTCTTATAACAGATTGGTGAATGCCTGAGCTGACTTGAGTGTAATGTGGCTGGAAAATCACAGCTTGAAATTTCTAGACGATATGAAATCTTTTTCAAGTCTTTTTCCTATTGCTAAAAATTCATTTTCTAGATTCAGTGAGAAGAGCTTCACTCATAATGGGCTTTAAAAGAAAAAGTACAAATGTAGTCCATTTCCTGACTATAATCAAACTGGAAACATCATGTAAACATCTAGCTCTTATATTTTAGTTCTGTTGCTTTAAATTGCAAACTTCCATCTCAGAGTTATGTGTAAACCAAAGTGAGGACCATGGGAAAAAAATATCTGGCTTTGTTCAACTTAGAGTGCTTGAATATTGGCAGGAATTAGAGATTGATGGAGTCATGGGAAATCACGAAAAATCATTTTGTATAATTGCCTCTCCTCCTGTATCCCCTCCCTATTATGCATGACTCTAATTATTGAAGTTCCTTGGAAATTTCTTCTGGGTTTTAAAGGGGACAGGAGACTACTCTTGCTTTTGATGACCCAGTAGAGTATCCAATAATACTTAGAGAAAAAAATACATAAGTGTTTTCCTTATGTCTAACCTAATTTCTAAGTAAACACTCCTGATTCTTATTATGATGTTGTAATTTGTGATGGACATAACCTCCTGCAAGAACAACTAGAAGCTTGATTTAAAAAATGTCTCCAAAGGCATGAGGGAGCTGTGACACAACAAGGACTTGAGGGCACAGATCCTGGAGAGAGAGGAGATTCAGTGAGATGAGTACACTCATTTCCTACTCAGGGCACTTGACAATTTGGGGCGTGGCGTAAGAGATTGAGAAGTGAGTCAGAGAACCTGTGTCATGGGCAGGAAGGTGGTAGAGTGTTAGGAAACATTAAGGGCTTAGAGAGCAAAAAACTGGAAATCTGGGCCTTCAAGTCAGCTAAGTTTGAGGGCCAAGAAAGGAGGGAAAGTGCAGAGAAGTGAGCCTGGCATTTGGCACCAGCTTTTCCCCCAGGCATTTGACAAGTTGTGTGGAGCAAGAGACTGCGAGGCTAAAGAGAAAGCAACTGAAAAGCAGAGCAGATTATATGATGCCAAGAAATTAAAAAAAAAAAAAGAGTTTAGAACTTGGAAGAGAGGAGGGAACCATTGCAGACACTCCAGGCTCTCAGTTGGGACTACTGGAGGGTGATATTCTACACGCAGAAGCCAACCAGAGGTGGACCAAGCCCTTCAATGATGCAATCCAGTCTCAAATCAATTCAATCTCAGATTAGACTGAGGCCATCTGTCTCCTTCCGTCTTCCAAAAGAGAGGTTGAATCCTCTTTGTAAGAAGATGATAGCATCCAAAGCATGAACATTTTAATACATAATACACGACATTCAATTAAAAATGATCAGGCATATAGATAAACAGTGTCAATCAGTAAATAGACAAGAGAACAGTTAGTGCAGATATTAGAATTATTAGATACAGTTTTGAAATAATTGTGATCAATATGTTCAAAACAGTAGATGGCAACATAGAGAATTTTATGGTAGAATGTGAATCTGTATAAATAATCAAATGGAAATCCTAGAACTGAAAATTCTAATGTCTGATATTAAAAAGTGAATAGATGAATTTAGCAGCAGACTAAACAGAGCCAAAGAGAAGCTCAGTAAGCTTGATAATCGGTTAGTAAAAAGAATAGAGTGAAGCATGGAAACAAAAAAGGTAAGCATTAAAGGAAAGAATACAGAAGACACAAATATGGTTAAAAAAAATCTAATACAGGAGTTTTCTAAATCTCTGCACAATTGATATTTTGAGTGAAATGATTATTTGTTGTGGGGCATTTTTGCTGTGCATTTGCAGACATTCAGTCGTGTCTGACACTTTGCCACCCCATGGACTGTAGCCTGCCAGGTTCCTCTGTCCATGGAATTTTTCAGGCAGGCATTTTGGAGTGGTTTGCCATTTCCTACTCTAGGGGACTCTTTCCAACCCAGGGGTTGAACCCACATCTCTTGCATCTCCTGCATCGGCAGGTGGATTCTTTACCACTAGCACCACCTGGGAAGCCCGATGGAAGTGGGAGATGGGATAATAACAAATACTTGATTAAGGCAAAGAAGGAGAAAAAAGAATATAATGAATGGGCCAAATGAAAAACAGACATTAATATGGCAAATATAAGCCCAGATACATAGCAATTATGTTAAATGTAAATGGCCTATATAGTCTATCTAAAAGGTGTATCAGAGTAGATTTTATCAAAAGTCCAACTGCTTAAGGGAAATATACTTTAAATATTACTGTTCAGTCTCTAAGTCGTGTCTGACTCTTTGTGACCCCATGGATTGCAGCAACCAGGTTCCTCCGTCCTCCACTGTCTCCCCAAGTTTGCTCAAATTCATGTCCATCGAGTCAGTAATGCTATCCCATTGTGTGGTTTCCCATATTTTATTTCTTCTCCACAAGGTCTGATGATAAGTTTCTGTCACTTAGGTAAACTTGTACCTCAAAAGACCTTAACCCTTAAGCCAAGTAATGGAAAAGGCTAGAGAAGATGGCATTTTCCTGGGAAGGTAGGGGAGACAAGACTTCGTGTGAGAAGATGGAGGTTTTACGATCAGTAGAGCCTCTCTTTGTTGGATTAAGGATGCTGCCTATCCCTGGTAGTGGGGGTCAGGGGGGCAGGTGGAGGGAGTGCCTTCAGAGGCATTCAAGTTAATGCAGAGTACATTGTAGCCATCATCATCAGTGTTATTTTAATACTTTTATTGCATTTACTTTTTTTATGAGGACTGAATGAGTTAACACAGTATCATGCATGATACTCACTGGAGATTTCTTTTCCTCTTGCCTTTGAGGAAGAATGTGAACAAGACTCAGAAGGTGGCTAGAAAGAAGGTTCAATTGAGAATAAGTGATTTTTTTCTAGTTTAGAAAGAGATATCATTCACATCATCAAAAACCAGACACCTTTTTAAGGAACTGCATTCTCCACTCTGATACAAATCTTCTACTATAACTCGGTCAGCGCCTACTCTGGATCCCTGATAGCCACACACAGTCCTTCCTCTACATCAGTGGCTCTCAAACGGTGGTCTGTGGACCAACAGCATGTAGACCTGTTAGAGAAAGCCCTTGGAACCTCATCCCAGACCCATTGAATTAGCATCCCCAGTGGCCCAAGAATCAGTTTTAACCAGCTCTGCAGGTCATGGGTGTACATTCAAACTGGAGAACAACTGCTCTATCTTTTTGCTAATGGAGTTTCCCCCAACTTGAGATGCTCCATTGGCTTCTCTCTCCATATTCAATGTTTGAAGCCAGCCTCTCAATCTGCTTTCTCTAGGAGGTTATCCTAAACTTCCTGAGGCCAAATAAAGTTCTGCTGTCTTGCAGAAATGTCAACACTTTTAAGCTAAAAGAAAGAAAGTGAAAGAAAGTGAAATTTGCTCAGTCATGTCTGACTCTTTGCGACCCTATGGCCTATACAGTCCATGGAATTCTCCAGGCCAGAGTACTAGAGTGGGTAGCCTTTCCCTTCTCCAGGGGATCTTCCCAATGCAGGGATTGAGCCAGGATCTCCCACATTGCAGGTGGATTCTTTACCAGCTGAGCCACCAGGGAAGCCCAAGAGTACTGGAGTGGGTAGCCTATCCCTTCTCCAGTGGATTTTCCTGACCCAGGAATTGAACCAGGGCCTCCTGCCTTGCAGGTGGATTCTTTACCAGCTGAGCTACTAGGGAAGCCCTACAATTTTAAGTTGTTCTCTAAATGGTTTCATGTGTGTGAGACAATGAGGACTGGTGCTGAAGCTGAAGGTCCAATATTTTGGCCACCTGATGCGAAGAGCTGACTCATTGGAAAAGACCCTGATCTTGAGGAACAGCTGGGGGCAGGAGGAGAAGGGGGTGACAGAGGATAAGATGGTTGGATGTCATCTCTGACTCAGTGGAAATGAGTTTGAGCAAACTCTGGGAGATAGTGCAGGACAGGGAAGCCTGGTATGCTACAGTCCAAGGGGTTGAAAAGAATCGGACATGACTTAACGACTGAAAAACGACAACAAATGGTTTCATGCATATGAGACAATAACCCTGCATATTCCTTTACAGGAAGATTTTTGCAACCTTCTTTTCACACTTCTATAAGTACAGAGTAATTTTCTGCATTGAATCGAAATCACACAAAACTACTTTGTCTTTGTGAGGAAAATAATGACAATTCCCTTTAAGGTCAGGAGTAACATCCCACAAATGGCCTTTTGTCTTCTTCCTGCCTGGGATGTAGACATCTAAGCCCTAGGTGAACGGATCTTGGAGTCCTCTCTCCCATCACTTAAGAATGTTCTCCTACACCTCCAAACATGCCAGGGAAGCTTGCTTTCTTCTCTTAAGACTTTAGGCTATGATTGCAGTTTCCAAAGTGTGGCTGCATTTTTAATAGAGCCTCTGAGCAAAGGAGATAAGGCTTGAAAGTCTCCACCAATTTGCCTGTTCCCTTTAAGACCTTCAGAAACTCTTTGGGCCCATTAAAATGTTTTCCTTTAATTTTTAATTTTTGTTTTACGATAAGGCTAATTAAAGCAACACCTGTTTGGAATGATACAGTTGGTGCTGGGTCAACATTTCCATTGGTTTATAATCCAGCTGTGAAAACTCAATTTGAACTAAAACTTGGGTGTATAATATCCAAACCCAGGGGGATTCAAAAGAAACACTAATATACCAGTGTGCGTATTAGGGGGCAAAACAAATAGAAGCAAAGTGGTTTCAGGTGCTCTTTAGCACTTGCGTAGTGAGCGAAAGGTTTTTACGACCATGGTTTGTAGGCCTTCGGCTCCTCGTGTAGGTAGGATGCCTTTGGGTATTTAAAAGGAATGAAAACAGGCCAGTTAGTTCACGTGAAATACTAGCTACTGTGCACGCGTGGTAATGAGGCTTCTCTCATCAGAGGGGTCTTAGGACCTGAAATGACTGCGCTCATGTTTCTCTGGATTTAAGACCACCTGGAGATGTCCTGGTGTGATGGATGACAGTATGCCTTGAAGACCAATGGGCTGCTTTCTGTCCCTGCTCTTCTGTTGGGAAGCTGAAGCAGAGATTTATTTGCATGTCCTGTAAAGAAACTGGAACTTGGGTTCAGGCTGGAAATAACACTACAGACTAGAACTTGCCCTACAGTGGTTCCCAAACACTTTAATACCTAAAGAGAGACCAATAAATAAAGCAGATAAAAGTGGAGCTGCTCAGATTTGAATTAGTTGGAGAGCCAAGAGTCTCCACCTGGCTCAGCTCAAAGACTCTTGGGAGAGGGAGAGGCCTGGTGGGACCTCCCTGGCTATGAGAAGCCTAGTTGGAAAATTGCTGTCCTGCCAATGACATAAGCAGGTGACCTGACTTTAAGCTTTATTTTGATATGCTCCTTTGAAGAAGTTTGGTTAGTTGATAATGAGAGGTAAAAGAAGTATTTAGCAGGCTTTGCTTGAATAGACCTTCAAGAAAGCCTTAAGCTCCAAACACTGATGGAGACCAGCGTTCTGATTCCAGCTGACCCCTTGAAGTTTTCTGAGTGTGGATCTTTTGTAAGTCCCTGAGTTCCAGGACATTTTTTCCTGGGAAATAGGAATGAAACTTCTTGCTAAGTTCATAGTTTCTTTTTTTTTTTTTTTTAAGGGAGATGGGGAATCAAATAAAATGATAAATTTTAAATTATTCTACTGTTAAAGCCATTCAGAGGATCTAAGATGGAGTAGAATGTGAACTACTATCTCAGAAGGATAAGGCATGGAGGCAACAGATTTTTCTTGAAATCATTTCAAGAAATTGTGTGGATCGCCTGTGGATAGTCTCACCCACCCTACATGACTTCAGTTCCTTTTTTCTCCCCATTTTTCTCACAGCCCAGACACTCATGCTACCATGTCTCTTACATGTTTTCCATCACTCAGGAGAAATATTTGCCTAATCTAAAGTAACCATCGGCCCTTCAAGCTGGGCAAGGTGTTAGAGATGATGCTGTCTGCCTTCTAATCTTAACATGGAAAATTCCAAGTCTAGAACCCAAGTCCCTGGATTCCCAGGTTGGGCTCTTCTGAATGATGGGGTTGGTGCCCAGTTACTCCCACCATGGTGGACAAGGATACTGCCACCCCGACACTGGCCATGTTCCCTTGGTGTCTCTTGTTCTCTGTTTGGGATCATGTAAAGCCAGGGGCTCTTATATTCCAAGACTCTGCTAGGGAGCAGCTGGCCATTTCTTAAAGAACATGCAGCAGCCAGCCAGCAAGGGTCCTTACCCACTCTCTCATCTCAGATGCACGTGAATTTGCCATCTTCCAATGAGCTCTCTCCTGACATCAGACCCTTCTCCAAAAGGTGTCGGTGACTGAAAACAACAATAAATTCTGTCTAGACACTCTTGGGGATTTCCTTTAATGATGGATAAAAATTCGAGTCAAAGTTATGAATTTCGGCTGACCTGATTGTAAGTAGCAGCAGATACAACCCAGGGGCTAGGCACCATCGCATGCTCCTATAATCCCACTGTGAGAGGGTCTTGTCTGCCTGCAGGTAAGTTTGCCTAGGTGTCTTCCTCACTCCTGTCTTCACCTTTCACATTCATAGTGCATTGGTTCCTTGCAGTTGAGACCTGTAACAATAAAAGGAGAGAAGAGAGAGAGAGATGTTTAGGGCAGTCCCACATCCAAACTTTGTAAGAAGGTCACAATTTGTTTTGTTCAGATCTTCCTGTTTACGATGTAGATGTTATAAACTACTGAAGTCATGTAAAACTATTTGCACCAAAAATATATTTCCTGAACTGTCTTTACAGTCAAGAATGACAAAATATTCTAAGTCAAGGTATGTGCCCTGATTGTTTTGGTTTCAGAGAAGTAATGGTTCCTGGAGATAGGCAGGGAGTCGGGAGCCCTCAGGTGGTCAGGGAGCACCTTGTGGTAGGGATGTTATGAAGCCAGGAAGGATGTCGGAGAGGGATGTGAGGGCAATGAATGGCTTTTGTTTGCAGTTGACAAGCCGGTGATGGCTGGAAAACACTCTGGAGGCCCAGAGAGCCATCTGTCATGTGAGCTCAACAGCAAGCAAAACCCACTTGATGGGATGGAGCTGGAGGCAACTGAGGTCTGCTGAGCCTGCAACCCCCTGGGGAGAAAGTGTGTGCTGTCTCTAGAGAGGCTTGGGGCCCCTGCTCTCCACTGGGCTTCCCCACATTTATCTCACACGACTCAACAAGCTGGAATTTGACCTGTGCCGTCCTAATTCCTTTTCCATGTGACTCTTCTGAGATAGGGCTCGCATGCAACATTCCCAGAGCTAGCCACAGTGTTCTGTGACTGTAACAGAGAAACCCCAGACACAAGATCAAGTAGTAGCTGCTTCATGAAGCATCTGGGGTTGAACGGAATCCATTCTGACCAGCCCAAACCCTTCATTTTACCAACACAGACTCGAGATACAAAAGTCCATATGGCTCACTCCATTAATGGCAGAACAGATCCTGAGCCCAGATCTCTGGCTTGTCCTTTCCTGAGACTGGACTCATCCTACAAGCAGAGTCATGGGAGGTAGGGGAGCAGAGAGAAGATTCTTGTTTGAACACATCTCCTGGGGAATATCTGGATAAGTGCCAGGAATGGGGCTTTTTATGGGCCATTTCTTCAGGCTGAGCTCTAAGCTTCCAAGCCAAAGCCAAGGCTACTGGGCCCCCAAGGTTGAACAGTGGTTGGAGGAGGCAGGTCCCTGTGCCGCACCATGTCTTCGCTCTGTATTCCTGTTTAACACACTGGAATCTGGCAGTGGCACAGAGAACATTTTGTTTCTTTGGCTGCCCTTGTGTTTATACCAGGAATCAGGGATGAAGATGGGTTTCTACCTGGAGGAAAAGATAAGGAAGTTAGGAGTCAGTTGATCTGACAAAGTTTTGTCGGTGATCATCCATGATCGCATTTAAGAGATGTCTAGTAGGTAAAAATGATGGGACACAGTGACTGAATGAGTTGAGAAAAGGGAGATATATAGTATGTTTCCCAGACTAGACATTCAGCTGTTTTGCCTAAAGTCTTGAACACGTGTGAAGTAACAAGGGAACAGAAGAAGACCTCATAGGATTAGGTGCTCTATCATGTGCTAGAAACTTGAAGATAAGCTTTAAGATAAAGGCAACAATAAGGAGGCTTAGAGGCTGAATGGGGAAGATCTTTCTCACTGTAAAAGGAAAACAAGAGATTGGGCTTAATTTCCACCTTACACCCCCACCCTCACACTCCAGTGTGGGCTGGACTTAGTGAGTCACTTCCAAAGAATAGGGTGAGGTAAGGGAAAAGCTTCCCTGGTGGCTCAGACAGTGAAGAATCTGCCTGCAATGCAGGAGATCTGGGTTCCCTACCTGGGTTTGGAAGATCCCCTGGAGGAGGGCATGGCAACCCACTCCAGTATTCTTGCCTGGAGAATCCTATGGACAGAGGAGCCTGGTGGGCTACAGTCCATAGACCCACAAAGAGTATGACATGACTGAGTGACTAACACAAAGGAAAAACGGAAACCTTACAGTGGAGATGCTACATTAACCAGGTGATCAAAGTTAACATCATTAGTGATCTCAGATGGAGCTTACGTACCCCAAATAAAAATGATGAGAAGACCATGTCTGTGCTATTGCTTCCCCCAATCCAGTCTAACCACGAGAAAAACTCCAAGACATTCTCCAGGCTACCTGGTTTGCTCCTCAACAATGTAAAGGTCATAACAAAAACAAAGACTGCCCAGAAGATATTGGGGAGATATGGCAACTAAGTGCATTGTGATACCCTGGACTGAATCTTGGATTAAAATGGGACTTTGATGGAAAAGCTGATGAAGTCCAAATAAATTCTGGAAGTTAGTTAATAGTAATACTGTGTACTTCTGAGTTTTGAGGACTCCACCATGGCAATGGAAGATGTTAGTAATGTGGGGAACTGGACTGTTTTTTCAGCTTCTCTGGAAATCGAAAATTACTGGGGATTCTCAGGTGATCCAGTGCTTGGGACTCCATGCTTTCACTGCCAAGGGCAAGGGCTTGATCCCTGGTTAGGGAACTAAGTTCCCATAAGCCAGGCAGCCCATCCAAAAGAGAAAAAAAAATTGAAAAAAATTATTCCACAATAAAAAAGGTTGTTATAACAGTAAGCCCCTACCCACCAACCAGTAATGCCCTTTGGCCCTCTCTTCTTTCCCAGTCAAGCCTCATAGAGAAGTCCCCTCTCTTTTGATCTTTGTGCATCTAAAGTATCCTTTCATTGTGACAGCCCAATGCCACTCAGTCCATGTTTTATGGCTAAATTTCTTCATGCCTGGTTCTCTTAATAAATAGAAGCAAAAAGATTCAGTTCCATGCTCACTCTTAGCTGATGAGCAGTGGTCTTTCTCTGAGGACTCTGAGCTGTTGGCAGTTTTCCAGTGTTGGCTGGTTTGTTTGGCAATGACTTTCCACAGAAATAAAAGGGGTTGGAGTGTATGGTCTGGTGGTTACTAGAATTCTTTATAACAGGAGGAAGGAGAAACTGGGGAGGAATTAGTGGACCCCTTGTACATTTGAGATGTGAGATTAAGAAAAAAAAAAAAGCAAAACACTCAGCAAGATGGCGGACTAGATTCCAAATTTAAAACATTAATTTATAATGATTATCCCCAAAGAAAAACATCCTCTTTGGCCAGTGATTCCCCAATTGAAATGGCTGATGGATGGCAAGGGAGCGACTGCTGAGATGAGGTATGATGCTGTCCACGCAGAAGAGGGGCGGACGTGGCTGAGTTATGGGCTCTGAGTCCACGTGGGACTGCGAGTAAATAACAAAGTGCCAGAGTGAGGCTCCAGATGGTTTGTGTAGCCAGTGTGACCAGAGCTCCACCGAGGAGTCGGAGACTGGTAATTCAAACCGGGCCTGCCTTTGTATGTTGTAGCAATTCACAAACTTGCCAGAAAGTGTCTACTGGGTATGCTGGTGGCCCCCTGGGGGTGGGGTGGCAGACTTTCCTCGGAAGTGGCTGATCCAGAATCTGGAGGCCATGTCACATGCTAGCTAAAGCCCATTGCTTTTTGGAAGGTGATTATTGATCATTCCAGGGAAACCTCTGGCTCAGATCAACAAGCTTGTATCTTACTATATCTTGTGTCAGCCTATCCTGTCCCCTGCAGGGTGAATGTTCTAGGCCAGAGGAGGCAGAACTGGATTAAGATAGTGAAGCAACAGTTCCTTTTTTAACCCCCACCATCAGACCTTGTTTTCTATGCCTCACTGCTAGAGTTGCCTTGATCAGACAGTGATGAGGATGCATGTTTTACAGAACTGTGTGAAAAACAAGCAGGGCCTCCCAAGGCCTACACTGGCTGTCAGTGGGTTACAGGTGCAGCCGTACAGCTGAAAACCTCAACGAATGCTTCCCATGGTTCCTATCTGTAAGTCCAGGGGAGAGGTTGTCAAGCACCTGGAGCAGGCAAGATGAGGCTAGACCCACTCACCCAGAGCGGAGGAAGCCTACAGGGCAGTGTCTCAAGCCTGAAGGAGGAAATGGAACCAGAGGCATCAGGGCCTCTGGCCAGGAGGGAAGGGATATAGGGAGGATGAAATAGTTAAGGATCGAACCCCAGGTTGACATCATTGTCATTCAGATGGGCCTATGCCTGAGGACCCATCTGTAAGTAAGTTGTCCTGTAAGTTGGGGTAATATAGCTTTTTTATTTATTCTTTCACTCCCAAAACACTTTTGAACATCAACTACCTGGAGGATGGAAAAAAAGAATATAGTGTATTTCCTACCCTTAAGAATTGAGTAAGTTGTATCACTGAATGCATTCTATTCATGAGGTGCAGGCTGGAGGGACTCAGAAAGTTACTGTTCCTGATAAAGTGCTCACTAACTAGCCTGAGAGACCAGTTTAAAATATATATATATATATATATATATATATATATATATATATATATATATGTTGATAGAGGTCATTTTAAAAAGTCAGTAGATCTTACATGACGGAACATTCAATGTTCAGTATTTGGGACTTGCCTGGTGGTCCAGTGGCTAAAATTCTGCACTCCCAGTGCAGGGGGCCTGGGTTTGATCCCTGATTGGGGAACTAGATCCCACATGCCCCAACTAAGAATTTGCAAGCCAAAACTAAGAGTTCCCATGCTGCAACTAAGCCCTGGTGCAACCATATAAATAAATAAAGATATATTAAAAAGATACTCAGTGTTTGGAGGAATCTCAGAGAAATTTCTGATAGATGTGACATTCCAGCTGAGATAGGCTATTTGAGAGGGTGAAGAGGTTTTCTGAGAACAGGGAGGTGCATAATCGATAATTTAGAGGTGAGATAACCTGGGATGCATCTGGCTTTGCACAGCTGAAACAGAGGATGGGGTGGGGAAGGGGCAGGAAGAAGCCAGAGGGGCCATCTGACAGTCCAAAGGGGCCTTTATGCTGATTCCCAGAAGCCCTGGATAATTCTGTGTAAGGGCTTGAAAGGCTCAGAGACGTGTTTTATGTCACTTGTCAATCAAGCCGACAGGTGAGGGAGGCTAGCTCAGAAAACCAGGGGGAACCAGAGGATGAAGAAAATGTGCCCCAGTGTTTTCTTAGCTTGTGTTCTAGACACCCCATCTCGCAGAGTCGGACACGACTGAAGTAACTTATTAGCACACACGGTAATGACATGGATACCAGAATAAATTATGTTAATTTCTGGCCACTGCCATAAACAGCTTACAAGTAAGATGGCTTGACCATCCTCATAGATCTTCCAGGCTTCTCTCAACAGGATTGGAGGCCCATCTGCTTCTTTGGCTTAAAGGGAAGAGGGCAAGGCATGATGAACCTTCCTGTGTTGTCCTGCAGGCAATTTGTGGCTTGTTTCCTAAGTCCATAGGAACGGCCTGGGTCACCAAGTCCACGCCAAGGAGGCAGGGAACCTGGGGGCTGGCTGCTCCTGAGCTGGCACAAGCTCTTATTTTTCTCGTGCTCAATTGCTGGGGAAATGGTTGAAATCAGAAGCAAAATGCCACATTGCACGCCCACTGAAGTCTGGGCTCAGGGAAAAGGAAAACGATTGCCAGAGTGTTAGCTGTTCCCAATCCGCTCCTGGACCTTAAGCTGTCTTCCACAGAGTTGCCAAACAGCTTGGGAGAGACTGGCCTTTGGGTGGGTGTGGGCAGGGGAGGGGGAAGGGAAGAGAGCAGTTGGCTCATCTCAAGGACTAGTTCAGAAACCGCTCCCTTCCCGCAAGGCTCCGTTACCGCTGGTCTATGTACATACATCAGGGTGAGTCTTTGTCTGACAGCTTGCTGTCAGATATGCCGATTTGACAGTATACACAGGTAAAGGGTTGTTTGAAATGTTCTGGAGGTTTTCATGTTCCATTTGTTATTTTTTGGGGAGTTTCTTGGATAAGATGAAAATCTCGTGCTAAAGCCTTGGAAGGGAACGGCCTTATCGTGAAAGAACGATGTTGTTTTTCTGTAGCTTTCTGGAAGGTATTCTGGGGGTTCACGTTTGTGATTGGGAGGTGATGGTTTAGAGAGATGGCAATGACGAGGCACCCTGGAAAGGGCGCCATCGGCGGTTCAGTAGACTGGGGTTTGAGCCCCTGTTTTAACTCAGTGTGTTACTTTGTTCAGGTCCCTTCACTTCCTTAGGTCTTGCTCACCCTGGGTGAAAAGGAGGGTGGTGATCCTTCCAGTCCATCTGACTCTTAGATTTTACAAGGCGAGGCTGGGAGAACTGATGGTATGGGTCTCAGAGTGAGCCGATGTCGGAGCTGTGAGCAAACTCATTCACCACATTCTGTAATGAAAGCACTTCAGTCCGCCGTGGCTTGCAGGTGTGCTCTGCTGTGGGGCACTGGGAGCTGTCACAGCAAGGTCACAGGTCGCCATGGTTTCCCCTCTCAGGTGTGCGCCGAAGTGAGGCCGGGCTATAGGGGATAGGGTGGAGAAGTCCCGGGGGATAAAGCAGCAGTCTTCTAGCTTTTCCAGTGTGGATCGCAGGGTGCCAGTCGGCAGAAGCACAGGGACAGCAGAGGGGAGGGTAAGAGAGAGTCTTTTGCCTTCTAGTGAAGTTTTAATTCCTAGAATGTGACTACAGGCTTCTTCCATTCACTTTTGAATCACAAAAGAGCTCTGTCTGGGACCCTGGCAGAATAGCACAACTTTTCACAGTAACCACAGTGATCTAGAATGATTTACGACTTGTTGCCTTGAGAAGTACACGCCTGGAGTCAGGCTGGGTGCCTTCTGGACTGATATCGTGCAGGGTCTCCTTCCAAGGAAGGGCTTAAGTGCTGGTGTGGACCCCTTCCCAGAAACTCCCTCCAGGGTGTGGGGAGGAGGGCTGAAGCCCTAAGCCCTCTCAGGAGTTCCCCTGTTCACTGACATCTTCTGAAGGGGGGGAGGGGACAGAAATTGGTACATTTAGGGCAAAGCTGAGAGTAAAATGCTGACCCTTACTATCTATGAAGAAAGGACAAAGTCTTCAGAAGTAGAGCTTATGGCATCATTGCATACTCCTTTCCTTTTTTAATTAAAAAATAAGATATGTATACAATTTCATAATAACAATGAGCCAAGAGTTGAAAATACTAAGTACTACTTTTCAAAGTGCATTATGAACTAACTCAAGCCTTACAATAACATGAAACAAAATTATTATTATTCCTGTTTGAAAAAAGACATCAAAGCACAGAGACTTTAAGGATCTTGCTCAAGTTTACACAGCAAGTGTCAGCACTGAAATCCAAGCAGTCTGGGCCTGTGAGCAACGTTTCACACTACTCTGAAAGCAAAAGTCAAATAACTTCCTAAATCTTCCAACACAAAATAGCAGTTTCATGTTCTGCCCTCTTTCACCCCTGATTTTTATTCTCCAGAAGTAGCCAAGTTTAATCCTTACTGTTGTTTCCTCTGGCATTTACTTCTGTATTTCTAAATATCATGTTTACACTTTTTCTCTGCTTTCCAATTTTAGACATTATCTATCGACTTTATTCTATGCAAGATGATTTCATTCTCTCTACCCCATCCTTCTGCCCCTAACCCTAAACACATTCCCATCTCATTTCCCCATCCCCCCACCTTTTATGGTTATGGCGCCATTTTTACTCAAATCTATATTCAGTGTAAGGCACTGTATAATTCTGTAAATACTATTCAAAGATGAGCCAGGAAACTATACCATTACTCTGTCTCTACAACTTTTTGTCGTTAGCATTCCTTCTTTTTGTTTCCTATTGTTATCTGTGTAACTAATTCTTCCCTAGCTTTGCTTAACAGAGGTATAAAGCATTTCTCAATATGAACAGAAACTTCAGGCAATCTCTCAAGTTTTGTTTTGCTCTTAGAGTTATTCCTCCCAGAGCCATCTGTCCCGTCCTTCTCTGCCAGTCAAGATTGTTGATGCTCTCTGGCTGATGCATCCTGGGATTTGTCTTGATCATCATACTGGGAATTTCCTTCATCTGTCTCCTAAGTTAGATCCCTGGTTTCCTGGATCTCACGTCTTCTTTCTGAGTTCAGACTTTCATAATGGGAGAACATATTTTCCATCATTTTTTTCCTAAGAGAAAACACAAGGAAGAAAATATTTGTAAGGCCTAGCGTGTGTGAAAATATCTTTATTCTACTATCATATTTGATTATAGTATGAATATAGATTTCTAGTTTGGATATAGTTTTTTGTTAGAATTTTAAGGCATTTCTCTATTGTCAAGTGGCTCCCAGTGCTACTTTTAAGAGTTTGAAGCAATTCTTTATATTCCTAATTCTTTTCATGAAAAGAATTCTATGATGATTTTTCTCTCTGGAAACTTTAAGGAGCTTTCTTCTCTTTATCCTAAATTTCATGATGATAAGCCTTGATGAGCATGCAATATTCTCTTTTGATCTAGAAAGCCATGTCCCTTGACTCAAAAATATTTTCTTACATATATATATGATATTTGTAATATTTTATTATATATATATATACTATATATATTACAGGATATATATAATATTTTCTTTCATATATATATATATATTTTTTTTACAGTTTCTTTCCCTGATTATTTTCTTCAGATCATTTCACCAGCTGAACGCCAGTTTTCATGAATTTGTCTTTTAATTTTCTGACTTATTATTTTCCCTTTCCATCCAATTTTTTTTGTTATACTTTCCAGAAGAGTTCCTTCAATTTAATTGTCTATTGAATTTTTAAATGCTAACTTTAAGTACTATAATATTTTTAGTGTTTAAGGGTTTTTCTTGTTCACTGTTCTTTATTAGCACTTGTTCTTCTTGTTTTTTTTCTACATAGATTTGCTATCTCTTAATATCTTTCCTTCGGAGAAGGCAATGGCACCCCACTCCAGTATTCTTGCCTGGAAAATCCCATGGACGGAGGAGCCTGGTAGGCTGCAGTCCATGGGGTCGCTAAGAGTCGGACACGACTGAGCGACTTCACTTTCACTTTCACTTTTCACTTTCATGCATTGGAGAAGGAAGTGGCAACCCACTCCAGTGTTCTTGCCTGGAGAATCCCAGGAACCGAGGAGCCTGGTGGGCTGCCGTCTATGGGGTCGCACAGAGTCGGACACGACTGAAGTGACTTAGCAGCAGCAGCAATATCTTTCCTTATATCTGAGAGCATTCGTTCTTTGAAGAATGTATTTCCTGATTCTTCCATTCTTCTGCTCCCTCTGAGTTACTTTTCCCCTTTTTGTTTATTTGTTTAGGCTGAGATTAGAAACTCAGTGCAAATGTTTTGGTGCAGGTGGGCGGTCAAAGATCCTCTAAAGCTGATTCAAAACCGTATAGATATGTTTGGTAGCTGTGATGGGGGTGGGGAAAGGGATTATTGCCTTGGGATTATTGGGCAAAGACCTGGCTTTTCACTGTGTTCCCAAGATAAGTAAGCCTCTCTTCCCTGGGGGCTGATTAGTTTCTCCAGAGAGCAACTCTCCACCCCGCCACCCCCTGCATCCAGGGTGGTCCCGGTGTTTGGTTCCTGGTGTTCCAGCTGCTGCTGAGCAGGGAGAGAGAGTAAGTTTCATCACTTCTCCCCCAGCTGCTCCTTACATCCCTCTGTTTCTTTCTGTACCTCACCCCTACCTTCAACTGGCCCTGGAGTCCTCAAGTTCACAGTCTCTCCAGAGGCCAAACCTCGTCTTTGTGCCTAGATGGAGGAAAGACAGCTGTTTTGTCGCATGCGATACGGGAAGGTTCTGGAGTCTACTTCTTACCGAAGCCCGGTGAAGCCTCCTGTTTTCAGGCTCAGCCCATACTCTTGTCTTTATAGATGAATACCTGGCCGCCGCCAAGATCTGTGCCTTTCCAGAGTTGTGCTGTGTGCTGTGCTAAGGTCACTTCAGTCGTGTCTGACTCTTTGCAACCCCATGGGCTATATATAGCCTGCCAGGCTCCTCTGTCCATGGAATTCTCTAGGCAAGAATACTGGAGTAGGTTGCCAAGCCCTCCTCCATGGGATCTTCCCAATCCAGGGATCAAAGCCTCATCTTTTAAGTCTCCCATATTGGCAGGTGAGTACTCTACCACTAGCACCACCTGGGAAATCCAAAGTTGTGCTGAGTGAATGAACTGTATCTCTTTGGTCCCCCAGTCCCTTTACTGGCAGTTAGATCTTAGTTGTGTGCTGTGTTGTGCTGTGCTGATTCATTTCAGTCATGTCCAATTCTTTGCGACCCTGTGGACTGTAGCCTGCCAGGCTTCTCTGTCCATGGGCTGCTCCAGGCAAGAATACTGGAGTGGGTTGCCACGCCCTCCTCCAGGGAACGTTCCCCACCCAGGGATCGAACCCACAGCTCTTGAGTCTCCTGCCTTGCAGGCAGATTCTTTATCGTTGAGCCACTGAAGAACCACTTGCTTATCTGCTTCTTGTTTCCTAAATTTCGTTGAGCATCTCTCATCTGTGGTAATCCTCTCCCTGTCACTTGGGGTTCATATCTTTTATAGCCCTTTATCTTAATGATATTGGAAGAAGGAATGAAGATAAGTACCTACTTGACTTTTAGCAAACTTGTTTACCTACTTGTTGTTGATTTTCTACATCTAAAATGGCTGAGAATGTTCACTCCATTACCTATGTGGGATCATTTCTATGTTTCACTATGGTGACTCATGTGCGTGGTCATTAGAAAACAGTCCCTGTTGTTCAGAGCTTTGGAATTGTAAAGAATGGCGAGGACCCAGTTTCTGCCCTCAGAAGAGGAATATCAGACCTGCAGGACCACTCGTGCAGAACAGAAGACACATCAGGTAGGCAGGAAGGGGGAAATTTCTAGGATGAGAGGGTCACAGAGTAGGTATATTTTGAGATATAGCCTGAAGCTAAAGATGGGGTTTGTAGGTAAACAGGTGACTAGGGTATTGTGAGGGGTAGGAGAACTCAGCAAATGCTCCTGGCTAGAGCAAAAATCTCTTGTGAGCCTGGCTTGGGAAGACAGGATAAGAAAGAACAATTTGAAACAGATGGCAAAGAAGCTCTCATGCCAGAAAAACAAGTATAGAATTCAGTTTAGGGGTGTGGTCTTTTCGGTTTTGTAAGGAGGTGAAGGAGCTACTTACATTTTCTCACAGCTTTGACTCCAGAAGTTGGCAGGAATTTCATCAAAAGGTTGGAGTCAAGAAGAAGCAGTTGTCTTGGTTGCTGTAACTTCCTGCAGGCCTTCGTGGATGGACTGAGGTGGTTTCATTGTCATGGGAATGCCCCAGGGGAGGAAGTCCACTTGTCAACCAAATCCAATGACATGTGGTGACTTCTACTGAGGATGAGCAGACAGATGGGTCCTTTGTGGGCTCTGGAGAGACTGAGCAAAGGGAGGCCTGGGAGAACTGAAGGAAGCTCACAGTGGGCAGTACAGGCATCGGTCACAGAGGGTGAGATGCTCTTCTGTGCCCTCCATGACTTGTTGGTATCTTGATAGTTTGGCAATATATGCCTTAAGAGTTGCATTAATTTTTGCATTCTCTCACTGAAACTGAGCAAACTTCTGTCCTTGCAGAAGTTTGCAGAAAGTCAAGGAGGAAACTTCTGGTTGCACATGGTAGACCAGATACCTGCATTTATCTCTGATCCCTCTGAAACTCAGCCTAAAACCCCAGAATCTATCTCGCCCAGTGTTTCAGATTTCACCATGTCAGCAACAGGATTCTCCTTATAATCATAAACTACTTGGTTTGGTCCTTTCAAGTGAGGATATTTCAGCCTAAAGTGTTTCGTTTCTTTAAGTTACTTAGTTCTCATCTTAGAAATTAGCTCAATTAGCAGAAATGTGCCTGCCTGGATTTTGGGTCACATTGTTGGCTTCCCCAAAGCCATTCCAAATATGCAATGACTGTGTATAAGGGTCACTAAAGCATGCTGAGATGGCATGTTCAGCATCTTTGGGGGCCGTGGTACCTTCTTACTATTACATGTGTGAAGCCCAGGAAGCTGATGGTCTGCACTTTCAACAACCCTGGTCTTGGCCCCCAGGTGTATCAGAGGGTTAAGAGGAAGAGGATAAGTCAAGTTTCCTGGCTGTGGGGCTGCCCAGACACAGCCAGCAGCCCATTGCAGGATCTGAATGGGTGTAATTAATATGGATCCCATCTGGTCTGCGGAGAAGGCAATGGCAACCCACTCCAGTACTCTTGCCTGGAAAATCCCATGGATGGAGGAGCCTGGTAGGCTGCAGTCCATGGGGTTGTGAAGAGTCAGACATGACTGAGTGACTTCACTTTCACTTTTTACTTTCATGCATTGGAGAAGGAAATGGCAACCCATTTCAGTGGTCTTGCCTGGAGAATCCCAGGGACTGCAGAGCCTGGTGGGCTGCCGTCTATGGGGTCATACAGAGTCAGACACTACTGAAGTGATTTAGCAGCAGCAGCAGCAGCAGCATCTGGTCTGATGTCCATATTTCAAGGGGCTCCCCCTGGGGAAGGATGACAGTGGCATGTGGGAATGGTATGGCAGCAGGAGTCTCTGGAAGAGGAATCTTTAAACTATGACTGTCCTGATTAGAGGTGACTGTTCTTGCTGAAGCAGGAACCCACCCATCTCTTTTACATCCTTTCAGTAAGGCCAGAAGATGACAGATAGCCCAGGGAAACAGAAAACAGGCAAAGTTTCCCAACTGGGCATTGAAGCACCAGTTCTGATTTCTTTTTCTGATTTTATTTTGTTAGTTGCCTATAACTGCTATAGAAAATTACTGCATTTTTGTTGTTATCGTTCAGTCGCTAAGTTGTGTCCGATTCTTCCCGACCACATGGACTGTAGCCCGCCAGACTTAATTACAGCATACTTGGTTGCTTAGAACAGTACAAATGTATTCTCTTATGGTTCTGGAAGCCTGAAGTCTGAAATCAGTTTCCCTGGGCTAATGTCAAGGCATCAGCAGGGCTGGGTTCTTCTGGAGGCTCCAGGGAAGAATCTGTTTCCTTGCCTTTTCCAGCTTCTAGAGGCCCCATGTATTCGTGGGCTGTGGCCCTTTCCTCCAGCTCAGGGGCTGCATGGATTCCCTGGGTCTCTGGCAAGACCAAGTCCAGACGAAACTTGCTGCTGGGAAAGGGACCCTCACTCCATACCCTTCGGCTCTGGACTCAGCAGTTTGGAGCCTGTAGGTAGGAGGTCTCCTACATGGAGAAGATTGGGGAAGACAAGTGCTGATGCCATATGCTGCTGGTTTGCCAAAGAGAGCTACCATCCTATCTCATTTGGCTCACCTCCCCTGGCTTCCATCACATGGCCCCTAGTGCTATTTTAGTAATTATAGCTCATATTTTTAGCATGATATTTCATGTAATCTCCCCAAATTCCTGTATCTCAGGTACTATTACTTTTTGTACTTTACAGATGAAGAAATTTAGCCTTTGAGAGGGAAAATAACCTACCCAAGGTCACTCTGCAAGCACTTTGTGGTGCTGATGCTTGCCTGCATGGTACCTTCAGATCTCACCATATCAGTACCAGACTCCCCTTCACCAGCATGAGAGATGTCAACAATTAGCATATTCAGTGCATTGTGGAGGGGAGTGGAGTTATTGCTTATATTAGTGGCACAGGAGGAGTGAATGAGCCTTCTTTCCCGGACAAAAGAAAACCAAACAAATATGCCTGCATACGAAATGCTCACCCATGGTGACATGCATCCCATTTATTAATAGCATCAGTGGAAGATGCCTGAAAAGCAGAAGTCTTTCTGAGTAGGGCACTTGCCCTGGAATGCAGCCTTTTTTCAGAATGGTCTTCAGGGGCACAAGCTTTCCCTCCAAGTCCAGAGTGTTAGTATATAATTTATATAACCAGCTTCTAAGCTGATGTTCTGAGTGGCTTCACTAAGCTTCTTTTACCATATATAAATTACCTAAAAAAAAAAAATACAGTGATTATCAACAGCAACAATAGAAATTGGTCACTAAACTCACAGAATCCTATTTTGTATAATAGAATTATAAAAGAGTAGTAAAAAGGTCAACAATCTATTATAAATTGTTGCTTTGGGTATTTTTAAATTCTTCATAGTGTCTAGGACAGCAGCTTAGAACAAAGTAGATTAGGTCATCAAGAAGTGTTTATCTAATTGGCTGAGCATAGTTTATAACACTTTCATTAGTAGAAATAGTAGTTATCTTCCAAATGATGTCTTTATAAACACATGTCATAGTGTTACTTTTCATTGAGAAGAAGATCTAAATTGTTACCAGGGCATTCAAAAATCCTTTAAAGTCTGGCCTTGATGACCTTGCCAACCTCATCTCCTATGTACAATGACTATACAGTATTTACGGATCCCTCCAAAATGCTAGAACTTTTTTGCCCCCCTGCTGTTGTTCATTTTTTAATTTTCTCTGCCCCAAGCATTCTTTCTCCCTTGTCTGTTAAAAGTCCTCCAAAACTAAAGTCAAACTCCATAGAGTTATATCCATTTGTTCCTACTAAGAATTAACTCTTCCTTGACTTTGGCAAAAACAAATTGTATGTGGCAAAGGTAAATTGTGTGTAGTCCAAATATAGCTTTGGGTCTAGGTAGGTGTCCCCAAAGCTACATTTGGACTACACACAATTTACCTTTGCCACATACAATTTATTTTTGCCAAAGCCAAGGAAGAGTTAATTCTTAGTAGGAACAAATGGATATAACTCTATGGAGTTTGAATTTAGTTTAGGGAAGTGGGTATCGGAGAAGGCAATGGCAACCCACTCTAGTACTCTTGCCTGGAAAATCCCATGGACAGAGGAACCTGGTGGGCTGCAGTCCATGGGGTCGCTAAGAGTCGGACACGACTGAGCGACTTCACTTTCACTTTTCACTTTCACGCATTGGAGAAGGAAATGGCAACCCACTCCAGTGTTCTTGCCTGGAGAATCCCAGGGATGGGAGAGCTTGGTGGGCTGCCGTCTATGGGGTCTTACAGAGTCGGCCACGACTAAAGCGACTTAGCAGCAGCAGCAGCAACAGGTGTGTATAACTTGCTCTACATTCCATGCTTCTTGAAAGCACAGCCTCCTACCTTTTGTTCTTTTGAATCTTCCACTGCCTTACCAAGAGGCTCACACATGTAAGTACTAAATAAATATTCATTTAACTCAGTGGTTCTAGAATTGGAATACACAGAAGAACGTGGGGTGTTTTTCTAAAAATACCAGTGTGTAGACCCCACCCACAATAATGGAATCAGAACTTCCAGTAGTGGGGCACACACACTGATATGCTAGTAAATAAGTTTCCTCCAGCCACCCTTTTTTATTTTTAGATTTGTTTTACTAAAGTGTAGTTGATTTATAATTTTGTGTTAATTTCTGCTACACATAGAAGTGATTCAATTATACATACATCTATCTATACATATATATGCATATATATATATATATATATACTTTTTCATATTCTTTTCTATTATGGTTTATTATAGGATATTGACTATATTATAGTTCCTGCCCTATACAGTAGGACCTTGCTGTTTGTCCATTCTATATATAATAATATGCATCTGCTAATCCCAAATTCCCAATCCTTCTCTCCCTTGCCCCCCTCCCACTTGGCAACCACAAATCTGTTCTCTATGTCTGAGTTTGTTTCTGTTGCACAGATAAGTTCTTGTGTGTCATATTTTAGATTGTGCATATAAGTTGCATCATATGGTATAATTTGTCTTTCTCTTTCTGACTTCACTTAGTATGATAATCTCTAGGTCTATCCAATATTGTTGCAAATGGTGTTATTTCATTCCTTTTATGGCTGAATAGGATTCCCTTGTATATATGTGCCACATCTTCTGTATCCATTCATCTGTCTGTAGACATTTAGGTTGCTTCCATGTCTTGGCTATGATGAGTAGTGCCACTGTGCACGTAGGGGTGCATGTATCTTTTTGAATTATAGTTTTATCCAATATATGCTCCAGAGCGGTATTACTGAATCCTATAGGAACTCTGTTTTTAGTTTTTCTGAGGAACCTCCATATGGTTCTCCATAGTGGCAGAACCAATTTACATTCCCACCAACACTGCAAGAAAGAAAGAGAGAAAGTGAAGCTGCTCAGTCGTGTCCAACTCTTTGAGACCTCATGGACTGTAGCCTACCAAGCTCCTCTGTCCATGGGATTTTCCAAGCAAGAATACTGAAGTGGGTTGCCATTTCCTTCTCCAGGAGATCTTCCTGACCCAGGGATTGAACCTGGGTCTCCCTCATTGTAGGCAGATGCTTTACTGTCTGAGCCACCAGGGAAGTCCACATTGCAGGAGTGTTCTCTTTTCTCCACATCCTCTTCAGCATTTGTTATTTTCAGACTTTTAAAAAATATATATTTTATTTATTTAACTGTGCTTGGTCTTCGTTGTGACCCGTAGAATCTTTAGGTGTAGCATGTGAACTCTTATGTACGGTATGTGGGGACTACTTTCCTGAATGGGAATTGAACCCATGTTGCTTGCATTGGACGCTTGGATTTTTAGCCACTGCACCCCCAGGGGCATCCCTATTTGTAGACTTTTTAAGGATGGCCATTCTGATCTGTGTGAGTTGGTACCTCATTGCAGTTTTGACTTACATTTCTCTAATAAATTAGTGCTCTTGAACCTTCCTCCAGCTCTTCTAATGTGCATGGGGGTAAATGAAATGGACAGGGATATCACAGAAGACAGGGCGGCCTTCCCTAATTGCCAGCTTCACCTAGACCTTGATCACCATCATCTCTGAAGGCTCATCATTGCACCTGGAAAAGTTTTTGGCTTCACTATGACTTTGAAGTGAACTTTAACTTCTAAAAGAAATCTGTGATGACACAATAGGCAGGTAAGATATATAGTTGAGAGGTCAGCTCCCACATGTGGAAATGGTTTGTTACACTCTGGAATGTACCTGTGAAAAATTTAGCTTTGAAAATGTTAGTAGCAGATGCTTCTGTTCGTCCCTCTGTGCAGTTTTCTGATTATGATGTGCAATCGCTTCCTCTCGCATTTCAAGTCAGTTGTCTTCTGGAGGCGTTTCCCTCAGTCAGGTCTGAGGTGCTAACATGTAGATCAGCCAGGCTACCCCTTTTATGCAGTGATGCTCCCTGGAGTCATGCCCCAGACTCTCCTGAGTTGTTCCCTGTCCTGTCTTTAAAAGTGTAATGGCCCAGGTGAGGGCTATTTCGCTGAGATGCTAGGACACTTAGTTCCTACAAACTGAGGTACTAGGTCAGTGGTTCTGAAATTTGAGCATGAATTAGAATCACCTGGAGAGCTTGTCCTTGGAAGAAAAGTTATGACCAACCTAGACAGCATATTAAAAAGCAGAGACATTACTTTGCCAACAAAGGTCCGTCTAGTCAAAGCTATGGTTTTTCCAGTAGTCATGTGTGGATGTGAGAGTTGGACTATAAAGAAAGCTGAGTGCTGAAGAATTGATGCTTTTGAACTGTGGTGTTGGAGAAGACTCTTGAGAGTCCCTTGGACTACAAGGAGATCCAACCAGTCCATCCTAAAGGAAATCAGTCCTGAATATTCATTGGAAGGACTGATGTTGAAGCTGAAACTCCAACACTTTGGCCACCTGATGCGAAGAACTGACTCATTTGAAAAGATCCTGATGCTGGGAAAGATTGGTGGTGGGAGGAGAAGGGGACAACATAGGATGAGATGGTTGGATGGCATCACCGACTCAATGGACATGGGTTTGAATAAACTTCGGGAGTTGGTGATAGACAGGGAGGCCTGGCATGGTGCAGTCCGTGGGGTCACAAAGAGTCTGACATGACTGAGCAACTGAACTGAACTGAACTGGAGAGCTTGTTAAACCACACGTGACTGGACTGCAGGCCTAGAGTTTCTGATTTAGTAGGTTCTGGTATAAAACCTGGTGAGTTACACTCTTAAATTCCCTGGTGCTATCAGTGCCACTGGTCCAGGGAACCACAGCTTTGAAAACCACTGTTCTAGGTAGATGAACAGAAAAGTAATCCTAAAGGGAGTAGAAAAAATAGACTGGATTGGGTTTTTCAAGTGGTACGGAATAAGGTGATAAATGCTTTTATAAAGGCTTAGAGGAGAGGGGAGGGGCTAATTCTTAATGTTTTAAGTGTTCTTCTGTGGCTAACCTATGTTACTGTCTAGCAGCAAGAAACGAGGAGCAAATGTGTACATGATTTTCAACAACAGGGCACTCTGAGTTATGTGTGTGTGGATGAAGTTACACCATAACATGAGAATTTAGAGGGAGGTTATGTCTCCACCACAGAATTCTTTAAATTTATTTATTTTTGGCAGTGCTAGATCTTCGTTACCGTACATGGGCTTTCACTGGTTCCAACAAGCAGGGGCTGCTCTCTGGTTGTAGAGCACAGGCTGCTCATTGCGGTGGCCTCTTGTTGCAGAGCACGACCTCTAGGGCATGTGAGCTCAGTGGTTGTGGCCCAAAGGCTTAGGGATGTGCTCCAGGGCATGTGGGATCTTCCCAAACTGGGGATCAAACCCATGTCCTCTGCATTGGCAGGTGGATTCTTTCCTACTGACCACCTAGGAAGTCCTCCACCACAGAATTTTTTTTTGTTTTAATTGTGAGTGTAAAGCTCTATCACAGTAGAAAGCAGATATTTCTAATAAGAAAAACAACTTTGCTGACCACAACCCTTACCAAAGGTTCACAGCCTTTGCATACATCTCTACCAGGGCAAGTTTCTACCTGCCTCTAGAAGCTTCAGAACATTGAGGAAAAAAGGAAAATAGTGACAGAGAGAGAAAAAGAGTTGTTTCTCTGCTGTTTGTATCAAGTAATAACTCTCTTTTAGGATATTAAATTGGTGCTGAAAAAGTCCAAAGACAAAAAGATTAATCAACCCTGTGTTTCCTCAATGCCCCCGCAGAACTCATCACCTGCTGTGTACTCAGGAAGTCCTGTGTTAGGCTGTGATGGAGAAAATAAAAAATATGTCCAAGAAATGACCCCATCCATCAAGAAGCTACAGCCTATTTTGTGAACTCAGGAAAGCCAGAGCTGACAAACCAAATGCTAATACAACAATAAGGGAGAGGAGGGAGAAGTAGGGTGTGGGGGATCCGGTTCCTGTGCAGAGTAAACGGTTAAGTTGATGCCAATCAGAAAATGAGATTGAGAGGTCTAGTAACAGAGGAACAGGATCTTACAGGGCTGGACTGAGTCTTCAAATTCCCTGTCTAATTTTTTCTTCCTAAGCTCATCTGGAGAAATGCCTACCCCACCCTTTTCTGGGGCTTCCCTGGTGGCTCAATGGTAAAGAATCTGCCTGCCAATGCAGGAGACCTGGGTTCAATCCCTGGGTGGGGAAGATCCCTGGAGAAGGAAAAGGTAACCCACTCCAGTATTCTTGTTAGGGAAATCCCATAGACAGAGGAGCCTGGCAGGCTCCATGGGGTCACGAAAGAGTCAGAGGCAACTTAACAACTCAACAACAAACAGCCCTTTCCTACCCAGTAGTACATAGAGTGTTCCCTGGTACATAAAATGAGGTGGGAAGGGGCTGCCAGTTTTAACACCAAATAGCTATGGACTTTATTTGGAAGAATGGTTTCTACACCTTGGCTGGTCCCACCTATGCAGCCAGTGGAAGAGGGAGGGGAAGGGCCTGGGGAGGGGAAGGCCAGAGCCTATAGGGACGACAAGGGAAGCAGCATTTAGCTTCAAGTACTTACAAGTATCACTAAATTCCTCAGCTGTGTAGGAGTCTCATTTTTCAGGAGCTTACTGTGTGCCCCTAGAGTCAGGACCAGTCCACATCAGTTCCTCTGTTTCTTTTTTCGGCAGGTGAAAACACATCCATGCAAACCCTATTTAGGGGTTCCTCCATATTTGTTTTTCACCCATGAAGGATGTAGGATCTTTTAAAATTGTGTGTGTGTTTTTTAAAATACTAGTCTGTTCTTTTAAGGATCCATTAAGAGAGATATTTCGATATTCTTTCCATTGGCACCTTATGATCCAAATTCTTGCCTGTTAAATGCAAAAAAAAAAAAAAACCCCAAAAACTAAAGAATTGTTTCTTTAAAAAGACCCAACTTAAATACATCTGTGGAAACTAAGCATAATTTATTTTAAAATTAGGTTAAAAATGTTTGCAGTGTATGCTCAAACTTTTCCAGATGTTAAGACAAGTAAACACTATTAGATCAAATTTAATTTGGTTCGGTGTTTTAATCAACTTTTACCTTGATTTTCTTTTGTGCTTATAACAAGGTTTACTCGTGTGTTGGAGGTGGTCTTAAAAGTGTTAATTTTAGCTTTTCTTTATAACACACACGCACTAAGGCATTTTCTTATTATAAACGGAGTTAGATAAACTTTCAGTGTAGCTCTGCTTCATTAAACCAGGAAGTTTATATACCCTAACAAAAAAAATATGTATTTCCATTTCATGTTGGCATCAATGGTAGTACTGTGTATAATGTCGTTAGTACTGGTAGCTGGAATTCTCCATAGGAGACTGATGAAAGACAGATGACAATAAAAAGGGCATCAGAAAGCAAAAAGAAAACGTAAGATGTGGCTGCAGAAGCTCGGAGGAGACTGAGACTGGGGCTTCTTGTGTAAGATGACGGGCGGTGGAGGAGGCTGGGCGTGCCAGGGGAGGAAAGGCTGTTCCTATCTTCTGAACTAGGAGGGAGGGGAGATGCTTTGTGGAATGTGTAGTGCTTTGTGTTGTTTTTCAAGAGAAGTTTTCTGAATTGCTTTGAATGTCATGAAAAGTACTGATTAAGCTCCTGTTTAGAGGACTGAATGACACAAGTAACAGTTTAGCCAAGTTAAAGTGGTGGGCCAAGGGGGTAACAGTTTAGCCAAGTTAAAGTGGTGGGCCAAGGGGGAGTCCACATTTGATGCTTTTTACAACAAGCCTTGTTTGAACAAGATTTTCTGGATTCTGGGTGTTATCAAAGGCAGATGAATATAAGTATGTGTCTGTGGGTGTATTTTCATTCTGCATGTGAAGTCGCTCAGTCATGTCCAACTCTTTGTGAGCCTACCAGGCTCCTCCGACCATGGCATTTTCCAGGCAAGAGTACTGGAGTGGGTTGCCATTTCCTTCTTCAGGGAATCTTCCTGACCCAAGGATCGAACCTGGGCCTCCTGCATTGCAGGCAGACGCTTTACCGTCTGAGCCACCACGGAAGCCTGCTTATATCTGTTTATAATTAAACAATAGTAGAAGATGATGTTAATGGCTTCCATTTCCCTTTTCACAGTAAGGATAATTTTGTCTTTGCCAGTACTATTCCTGCCACAGATGTGGCTAAATGGGTGAGAAGGAGAAATAAAAGCAACCAAACTGATTTGTTTAATTTGCTTTGGAAAGGACAAAGAAAAACTTCTAAAAACAAAAAGAGAGAGAGAGAACAGGTTGGGAAGGTATGAGGAGGTGGGCAAGAATGATAAGGTCTACCTCAGGACAAATTTGGGGAACGTTTTGGGGGTACATTTTGAAAAAGAAAGAGAAAGACCGGAAGAAGTCATGCTAGGAAGAGAAGGACCTTGGGGTATAGACAGCCAAGGGTAGTGTGTTGTGAATGGGTATTAGAAAGACTCACTCATGTTCTCAGTGAACCCCCAACAACCAAGCACTGGTCTTCTTCTTATTTTTTATGAAACACTTTTCTTTCCATGTTTTCCTTATGGCATAGTTGATCAGCCCCCATTTTTAAATGATCTTTTCTTGAATTTCCAGAAAGCCTACTGGATTTCTCGTTCATGAAAATCTGCAACAACTTCCTATCCCATCAACTTTAGGATTGCATGGCTACATGTAGTCATGATAATTGCGTGATAATAGTCTTTAGTGGGTTTAATTTTTCCCCACAAACCAAGAAATCTGGAGACTGATTTGGGGACAGTGTAGCTTCTCAAGAAAACAACCCTGTCTTTCCCGTCCTTACTTTTTTTTTCAAAATGGCTCTTTCACTTCCAGGCATCAGAACTGTATTCTAGGCGGAAGAAGGGTAAAGAGGGAAGGAAAAAAGGTATATGTCAGTTGTGTCTGTCTCTTTAATCTAACATATCTAATAGACGTCCCCTTAAATTCAACCAGTTATGTCACCTGGTCAAACCCTAGCTGAAAGTGAGCCTAAGGCACAAAGCATTTTGTCTATGTTTGTTCACCGTCTCCCCAGACAAAATTTGGGTTCTCTAAATAAGAGGAGGAGAATGAATACTCAGTAGGCTCCTAGACATGCCGGCCATATATCCAGTTTGTTACATAAGACTGGATACACAGGCATTAGTAGACTTATTGGAAAAGACCCAGAGGCTGGGAAAGATTGAGGGCAGGAAGAGGAGGTTCTCAAAGAAGGAGGCTCTTTGCAAACCTATTTACACTTTTTAAATCAAAGTGAAAAATACCACTTCTTCTTGTGATAGATAGATTTTAGTCTTATACACATATTTAACTACTTGCATTGTCTCTTTTTATCAAGTTAAATGGTTCAAGTTGCTTTGGTTTTTAACAATTTTGTTCTGTTTCTCTTTCTTAGTTCATTGATTTATTGCCTTTTTTATCTTTAGTTCTTTCCCTCTTATTTTCCTTTTAAGAATTTATAAAATCAGAAAAATAAAAAGACTGACAACTCTGTTCAATTAATAACTACTAAATAACTACCTCAATTAATAACTACTAAAGGTCACTGTGTTTTTTTCTATTATGCATCTTCTTCTATTATTCCTTCTCCAGGAGATTTTCCCAACCCAGGGATTGAACCCGGGTCTCCTGCATTGCAGGGAGATTCTATAGCTGCTGAGCCACAGGAAGTCCTTCTATTATGATACTTTTTCACAAACTATCATTTGAAGAGAGGATGTGATTGGTCATGGGAGGCCTATGTTCTGATTGCCAGCACTTAGAAAAGCCATATTAATATATATGTGTGTGTGTGTGTGTGTGTGTGTTTGTGGAGAGCCATTCAGAGGAAGCTGAGGATCAGCAATTGCTTTGTTCCTATGGAGGATGTATCCATTCTTGGTGCTGGCTGGAGCCTAAAGACCAGGGTGCCACTTCTGGGGCAAAGAAAAACCAGGAAACTTTTAGTGGTCTCATGGGGCTAAAATGATGTCTTGAGAGGCTTTAAATATACGACTAACTTTCCCCATAACACTTGATGAATTTAAGGCTATGTGGAAAGATTTTAAAAATGTATTTTTTAAAGATTCTGGAAATTAGAAAGAAACTAACAGCAATCTCTTGTTCTTAAAGGCAAAGAACTACTAAGCAGAGTTAGCTGGAAAAAATCAGCAAGAGTGAACACCCTAGAAGGAACAGTAAATTAAGCCTCCGTAGGTGCTTTTTTTCTTGGGGACTTTCATCAATTCTGGGCCCAAAGAGAGGCTTGAAATCCCAAAGAGGCTTGCTTCTGGCAGAAGATTACTATAGAAGATAGAAAAGGAAACAACGTTTTTGGTGGTCACCTACTGTTGGAGTGTCAGAATTTGGGGAGGAGACTTCAGCACGTGGTTTGTCAGGCTTCAAACAGTTAGTTCAGTCGCTCAGTTGGGTCTGACTTTCTGCGACCCCGTTGACTGCAGCACCTCAGGCTTCCCTGTCCATCACCAACTCCCAAGCTTGCTCAAACTCATGTCCGTCGAGTCGGTGATGCCATCCAATAAATTTGTATAATTTTGAAGCACATAGTGGGGGAAGAAAGTGGCAAATTAACCTTTGTCTCTCAGGGGAGAAGACGAAAAAGATTATAAATCTATTGTGATTAAGACCGTCATTAGCATAAGTAAAGTCACATTCAACAATGAAATAGACTGGAGAATATTCTAGAAACAGACTTACATATGGTCACCTGATATATGACTCATTTTATTGTTCTACCCAAGATTCTATTAATAAATATATTTGTTAGATAAAGTGTGAAAATCATGTTATTGAAGAATCCTAAATACTTGCTTTTTCGAGCAAAATAGTTTCTGATAGAAGTATATTAAAATCACCCTCTCTGATGGTGTTTTTGGTATTCCTTATAACTAAGGCATATTGAGTTTTATATATTTTGGAGGTATTTGGATGGGAATATATAAATTCATTATTGTTCATTTCTTTATCCCTCTGTGTTATGCTCTGGTAGTTTCTCAGTTCTGTCTTCCAAGAAACCATTCTTCAGAATATCCTATTATTTCTCTAATTCTTTTATTTCAGTTCTAATTTTCTAATGGTTTTTAATGTCTACCTTTAATCTTTCAAAGCTTCTAATTCTTCCATGATGTTAGTTCCTCCTTTGGCTCTTTGAGAATTTTAAGCATCCAGGATTTATTTTAAAGTCTTTTCCAAATACTTCAATCATCTCTACATTGTCAGGAGTAAACAGTCCCATCTGTTGGTTCTCTGGACTTCCTTTCTTGGCATTAGGATCCTCATATACTTTTCTTCATTTTTCCTCCCTTCTCATCTTCTGTTGGAATGATCAAGGTTTCTTTACCATGCCTCATGCTCCCTTGGGTTAGCAGTTTTATATTACATTTTTATTTTTGAGATGGTTATACTTAAATTTCTAACATACATGATTAATTTTAAAATTCAAGTCGTGTCATCTTCACATTCATAAAAGATTTGCATCAATTCAGAGTTCCATGGGAACATTTACCCCTGCAGTCATGTTGGAAGATTAAGTGTTAGCAAACTTTCCCTCGCATTAAACAACTGGAAAACTGGACAACATACATGAAATAACTGTTCTCAGGACAGTACTGTGATCCCTGAGAGGAAGAATCAAAATGAAACCAATAAACATCCTGGCTTTCTCCCTGGAGACGCTTTCTGTCCTGAAGCACAGGAGAGGAGCCCAAGCAGAAAACAGTGGTTTTGCTGAATCAGGGAGACAGAGATTGGAATACTGGAAACTGATGCAATGGGAATTTGATGGGCAGAGTGTAGCAACAGACAAAACTGCAGATGGGAGGAGTTGCAGAAATAGGCACAGGGGTTCTCAAGCATTTTCTTCAATATACTCAAGGGCACAGATAAAGATGCCATGAGGGTAGGCAAAGAACAGCTATTGGAGAGATGTCTGTTGAATGATTCCCAGAGCTCACACTGATTTAGGAGAATTTCCAGTTTCAAGCAGCCAGAGAGGAGAGATTAGACTGATACCCCAACTCTTCAGTATATTTTTGTTTCATGAATAATAACTTAAAATAGCCTACACCTACGACTCATACTTGCAAGGGTTCCACTACCTCTCCTTTGTTCTTATATATTAATAAAATGCTGACCGTTGATGAAAGGGGCAGCTTCAAATATGTCCACTCCTCTGATCTCTGTTGCCATCTGTATGTGATGGATCCTAAATCTTGTTTCTCTTCCACCCAGGTGTCTATTGGACACCTTCACTCAGAGGCATCTCAAATGGAAGTGAAGTGAAGTGAAGTGAAATTTGCTCAGTCATGTCCAACTCTTTGCAACCCCATGTACTATACAGTCCATGAAATTCTCCAGGTCAGAATACTGGAGTGGGTACCCTATCCCTTCTCCAGCAGATCTTCCCAACCCAGGAATTGAACCGGGGCCTCCTGCATTGCAGGCAGATTCTTTACCAACTGAGCTATCAGGGAAGTCCATCTCAAATGGATGGGACCCATTAAATCATGCAAGAGTGAATTACATTAATGACAGTGCTGTAATATATAATTTACTGATTATTCCATACATGTTTTATCTCTCTAGCTGCACTAAAAAATGTGGAGTCACAAAGCTGATGAATTATATCCTGGCTTTGTCACCTCCTATGTTCCCTTGAGTAATGTTTGGTTTTCTCACTTATATACTAAAGATACATACTTCTTAGATTTGTTTGAAGACATAAATTTAAGCCTGGTGTGCTGCAGTCCATGGGGTCGCAAAGAGTCGGACATGACTGAGCAGCTGAACAACAACACTGTCTGTTCATGCTTTGAAAATCTGTAAAGGATTATGAAAGTGTAAGACATCATTATATTTCTGCATCCCCTGGCAGCATTTCCTCCTCACCCGTTTGCATTGCTGAAGACCCATGATGACACTAAGCACAGAGAAGCTGCTCAGTAAAGGTGTGAATTCAGTTCAGTTCAGTTAAGTTCAGTCGCTCAGTCATGTCCGACTCTTTGCAACCCCATGAATCGCAGCACACCAGGCCTCCCTGTTCATCACCAACTCCAAGAGTTCACTCAGACTCACATCCATTGAGTCAGTGATGCCATCCAGCCATCTCATCCTCTGTCGTCCCCTTCTCCTCCTGCCCCCAATCCCTCCCAGCATCAGAGTCTTTTCCAATGAGTCAACTCTTCGCATGAGGTGGCCAAAGTATTGGAGTTTCAGCTTTAGCATGAGTCCTTCCAAAGAAATCCCAGGGCTGATCTCCTTCAGAATGGACTGGTTGGATCTCCTTGCAGTCCAAGGGACTCTCAAGAGTCTTCTCCAACACCACAGTTCAAAAGCATCAATTCTTCGGCACTCAGCCTTCTTCACAGTCCAACTCTCACATCCATACATGACCACAGGAAAAACCATAGCCTCGACTAGACGGACCTTTGTTGGCAAAGTAATGTCTCTGCTTTTGAATATGCTATCTAGGTTGGTCATAACTTTCCTTCCAAGGAGTAAGCGTCTTTTAATTTCATGGCTGCAGTCACCATCTGCAGTGATTTTGGAGCCCAGAAAAATAAAGTCTGACACTGTTTCCACTGTTTCTCCATCTATTTGCCATGAAGTGATGGGACCGGATGCCATGATCTTAGTTTTCTGAATGTTGAGCTTTAAGCCAAATTTTTCACTCTCCTCTTTCACTTTCATCAAGAGGCTTTTTAATTCCTCTTTATTTTCTGCCATAAGGGTGGTGTCATCTGCATATCTGAGGTTATTGATATTTCTCCTGGCAATATCATTCCACAATTGATTCCAGCTTGTGTTTCTTCCAGTCCAGCATTTCTCATTATATACTCTGCATAGAAGTTAAATAAGCAGGGTGACAATATACCGCCTTGACGTACTCCTTTTCCTATTTGGAACCAGTCTGTTGTTCCATGTCCAGTTCTAACTGTTGCTTCCTGACCTGCATACAGATTTCTCAAGAGGCAGGTCAGGTGGTCTGGTATTCCCATCTCTTTCAGAATTTGCCACAGTTTATTGTGATCCACACAGTCAAAGGCTTTGGCATAGTCAATAAAGCAGAAATAGATGTTTTTCTGGAATTCTCTTGCTTTTTCCATGATCCAGCGGATGTTGGCAATTTGATCTCTGGTTCCTCTGCCTTTTCTAAAACCAGCTTGAACATCTTCAAATTCATAGTTCACATATTGCTGAAGCCTGGCTTGGAGAATTTTGAGCATTACTTTACTAGCATGTGAGATGAGTGCAATTGTGCGGTAATTTGAGCATTCTTTGGTATTGCCTTTCTTTGGGATTGGAATGAAAACGGACCTTTTCCAGTCCTGTGGCCACTGCTGAGTTTTCCAAATGTGCTGGCATATTGAGTGCAGCACTTTCACAGCATCATCTTTCAGGATTTGAAATATCTCCACTGGAATTCCATCACCTCCACTAGCTTTGTTCGTAGTGATGCTTTTTAAGGCCCACTTGACTTCACATTCCAGGATGTTTGGCTCTAGGTCAGTGATCACACCATCATGATTATTTGGGATGTGAAGATCTTTTTTGTACAGTTCTTCTATGTATTCTTGCCACCTCTTCTTAATACCTTCTGCTTCTGTTAGGTCCATACCATTTCTATCCTTTATCGAGCCCATCTTTGCATGAAATGTTCCCTTGGTATCTCTAATTTTCTTGAAGAGATCCCTAGTCTTTCCCATTCTGTTGTTGTCCTCTATTTCTTTGCATTGATCGCTGAGGAAGGCTTTCTTATCTCTCCTTGCTATTCTTTGGAACTCTGCATTCAGATGCTTATATCTTTCCTTTTCTCCTTTGCTTTTCAATTCTTTTCTTTTCACAGCTATTTGTAAGGCCTCCTCAAACAGCCATTTTGCTTTTTTTCATTTCTTTTCCATGGGGATGGTCTTGATCCCTGTCTCCTGCACAGTGTTACAAACCTCATTCCATAGTTCATCAGGCACTCTATCTATCAGATCTAGGCCCTTAAATCTATTTTTCACTTCCACTGTATAATCATAAGGGATTTGATTTAGGTTGTACCTGAATGGTCTAGTGGATTTCCCTACTTTCTTCAATTTAAGTCTGAATTTGGTAATAAGGAGTTCATGATCTGAGCCACAGTCAGCTCCTGGTCTTGTTTTTGTTGACTGTATAGAGCTTCTCCATCTTTGGCTGTAATGAATATAATCAATCTGATTTCGATGTTGACCATCTGGTGATGTCCACATGTAGAGTCTTCTCTTGTGTGGTTGGAAGAGGGTGTTTGCTATGACCAGTGCATTTTCTTGGCAAAACTCTATTAGTCTTTGCCCTGCTTCATTCCGTATTCCAAGGCCAAATTTGCCTGTTACTCCAGGTGTTTCTTGACTTCCTACTTTTGCATTCCAGTTCCCTATAATGAAAAGGACATCTGTTTTGGGTGTTAGTTCTAAAAGGTCTTGTAGGTCTTCATAGAACCGTTCAACTTCAGCTTCTTCAGCGTTACTCGTTGGGGCATAGACTTGGATTACTGTGATATTGAATAGTTTGCCTTGGAAATGAACAGAGATCATTCTGTTGTTTTTGAAATTGCATCCAAGTACTGCATTTCGAACTCTTTTGTTGACCATGATGGCTACTCCATTTCTTCTGAGGGATTCCTGCCTGCAGTAGTAGATATAATGGTCATCTGAATTAAATTCACCCATTCCAGTCCATTTCAGTTTGCTGATTCCTAGAATGCCAACATTCACTCCTGCCATCTCTTGTTTGACCACTTCCAATTTGCCTTGATTCATGGACCTGACATTCCAGGTTCCTATGCAATATTGCTCTTTACAGCATCAGACCTTGCTTCTATCACCAGTCACATCCACAGTTGGGTGTTGTTTTTGCTTTGGCTCCATCCCTTCATTCTTTCTGGAATTATTTCTCCACTGATCTCCAGGAGCATATTGGGCACCTACTGACCTGGGGAGTTCCTCTTTCAGTATCCTATCATTTTGCCTTTTCATACTGTTCATGGGGTTCTCAAGGCAAGAATACTGAAGTGGTTTGCCATTCCCTTCTCCAGTGGATCACATTCTGTCAGATCTCTTCACCATGACCCGCCCATCTTGGGTTGCCCCACGGGCATGGCTTAGTTTCATTGAGTTAGACAAGGCTGTGCTCCTAGTGTGATTAGATAGACTAGTTTTCTGTGAGTATGGTTTCTGTGTGTCTGAAGGTGTGAGCACTGATGGACTGTTTAGAGATGGAGTGATGAAACTAGAGGGACACTAAACCAATAATAAGAGGCCCTGCCTTGCTATCATCTCTGTACCACTGACTTCCTGTGTGAGCTCCGTCATCTTCTCACCTTTCTGAACTCCTTTTTTTTTTTTTTTAATCCAGACAATCTCTAAGAATATTTTCTGTCTCCATGTCAGTTCTGTTAGTCCTGCGTTACAGATCTCAGTGACTCTTCCTACCCCAGATCAACCTTCTCATTACCTTGTATGTTTTACTCTTGCTGTCTCAGATGAGGCTCTAGAGTCTGATAGGGGATTCTCCATTGAACTCTCCATCACAAAAGGAAAACAAATGTGAAAGTGTTAGTGGCTCAGTTGCATCCAACTCTTTGGCGACATCATGAATTGTAGCCTCCCAGGCTCCTCTGTCCATGGAATTCTCCAGGCAAGAATACTGGAGTGGGTAGCCATTCCCTTCTCCAGGGGATCTTCCTGACCCAGGGACTGAACCCAGGTGTCTCCAGGGGATCTTCCTGACCCAGGGACTGAACCCAGGTGTCTCGCATTGCAGGCAGATTATTTACTGTCTGTGGCACCAGGGAAGCCTGAGATGCCCTGTGCTGCTAAGTCGCTTCAGTCGTGTCCGACTCTGTATGACCCATAGACGGCAGCCCATCAAGCTTCCCTGTCCCTGGGATTCTCCAGGCAAGAACACTGGAGTGGGTTGCCATTTCCTTCTCCAATGCATGAAAGGGAAAATGAAAGTGAAGTCGCTCAGTCGTATCCGACTCTTAGCGACCCCATGGACTGCAGCCTACCAGGCTCCTCCACCCATGGGATTTTCCAGGCAAGAGTACTGGAGTGGGGTGCCATTGCCTTCTCCTGAGATGCCCTGTAATCCCACTTAATTCTCTGGCAGTGCTAGTCCTGGCCTTTAAGTCTCCAGGCCTCCTAATGGACAGTTGAGGAAGCAAGAGCAAGTTGATGATTTTTTAAGCTAGTCAACAAATTTCTTGACAGTTGCTTTTCTCATCCTTCTGTCAACAAGGAGAGGCTGGAACCAGTTTCTCCCCCAGGAATGGGATGCTGCCTGTGTCTACCTTTACACACTAACCTCTCAAAGTTCATATTTGGCTCCATCCAATTTTGGCTATGTCCACTTGGATGGCCAGTGATCAACTTCCTGTCTGACTTCTACTTGTACTGAAGGAGGAAATGAGGGTCCCACAGGCAAAGCCTCTTCCACTTCTGGGGCTGTTTCCAAAAATAAAGTTACTGTAATACCCAAAACACCAGGCACGGGACAGAGCAGCCACAGTTGTTCACTGGCCTTCCACCTCCTGGTGGCCAGAAGCCAGCAGACTGCAGGGCTGCTGAAGGCTGTGTGATGAAATGTGGTCCCCAGGGTCCTCTTTCTGACATTTTTAGACTCACCATAAAATAAACTGCCCCAGGATGCCACCTCCCTCCAGCCCCTCCTAGGGCCTTCAGAGGGCACTGGTGACATGCAGATGGCCCTTGAACTTTCCTCTCACAACTGCTGTTTCCTAGCGGTTCTGCTTTGGAACTTTTCCCGTGGGCTTCAAAAGTATCCTTCTCTCCTCTGTTTTTAAATTTAAACACTAAAAAAAAAAAAAAAAAAATTGTAAAACACTTTTTGCTCATTTAGAGGCAAACAAACTTTCATGTATATAATTTCTCCTCTCTCTATCCTGTATCTCTCTCATCTCTATTTCTACCTCTACCACCTCTTTCTCTTTTCTTTCACTCAAGGGTCATCTGCATTCAAGCATGTGAAATTCTTTAAAGAAGGAATGCAAAGAGGAAGCAGAATTGAGTTTTTTAAAAAGAGCACTGCATTTAGATCTTGATCTTACGATATCAGCCTCCCAAGAAGCCCAGGTTCTTAGCTGTTTGCTTGACTGTCTTAACAGTGACAATGACCCAAGAATGCACCCAAACACAGGACTTTACCATAATTTAAACCTGGCAGCAGCTACCAAGCTCTTCTCCACGAGCAGAGACAGAATTCTCTTTGGGGATCTAGAGCTAAGAATTTGAAATACATTTCTGACGTTGATGGTAAGTTGGAGATGGCGTGGGGTGGCAGAGGTTGCTGTGACAGGTATGTGGAGATGGAAATTCATTAGAGCTCCCTGAAACCGAGCGGAGGGTACCAGAACTAACCAGAGGACTGAGTGGTCTGACGTGGCTGATACGCTGCATTAGTGGAGAGACATGGTGAAGAATCCATCCTGGTGGGGACACTGACTCTCTGTACCCACAGTACGCATTCTCAGTTGTGGGATACTCTTGTGCATTGTTCTTCATTATACAAGAAAATTGTAACCAGAAGGGGGGCCCTTTTAGAGAAGGGGTTTGAGCTGCTGTTTCCCTGTATCTTCCTAGGCTAGACAGAGAAAATGTGCTTAGACTGCAGCATATGACAGTGTCAATTCACTTCAGGAGAAAAAAATTCAGATGAAAGTTAAAGAGAGATTTTCTATTGTACCCTTGCTCTCTGCTCCCAACTCAGAGCCTGAGGTCTGTGCTTCTGACTTAAGGGTCAGCTGTCTCTCCTCTACCCAAACCTGATCTACAACTCCATTTTTATATTTATATACACACACACACACACACACACACACACACACACACATATATAAAACCCCTTGCAAAAAAATCTTGAAAATATGTTTAAATTATCAAAACTAACTCCAGATGAAGTAGAAAGCCAAAATAGGTAGTAGCATTGTAGTTAACCTAAAAAGTTGCTAACAGACAACATGGACTGTAGCCCACAGGCTCCTCTGTCCATGGGATTTTCCAGACAAGAATACGGGAGTGGGTAGCCATTCCCTTCTCCAGGGGATCTTCTTGACCAAAGGCTCATGTTCCTTTAAATCACCTTGGGATGGATGATGGTATTGCTGACAGACTAGGAGTTTGACTGTCCCCTTTCTAAGTCCTTCATGAATGGTTGATTGAGCAACTTTCTTTAGGATGTAAAGATACTTAAAATATAACTTTTTTCTATGACTTTGAAACCTCAGCCCTAATCCAGAGATAAGATAAAAATCTGATTTCGCATTCTGGCAGACCAACATTTTCTCTACTTAACATGAATGAAAAATTTTATCAAATGGTTTGTCTATATTTATTGAGATGGTCATGTAATTTTTTTCTTTAATACCTTAATGGGATCATTTATGCCAGTGGATTTTCTAATTCTGAAGCATCTTGCATTTCTGGGAAAAACTCTATTGCGTATAATGTATTATTTTTTTCATATTTCTGCATTTCACTTGTTAACATTTAATTCAGGACTGTTGCACTCAGATTCATAAACTAAACTGGTCTATAATTTAATTTTCTGATACTGTTCTTATCAGATTTTTATGTCCGTTTATGCTAGGCTCAAAACAGGTCTTGGGAAACTATCTTTTCTTTTTCTATATTCCTTTTCTATTTTCTGAAAGTATTTGTATAATATAATAATTATCCTTTTCTTGAATATTTAACAGTTTCACAAAATAGCTTCACCTTGATATTTCTCTGGAAGAGAAATTTCTGACTATTGGTTCATTTTCAATTTATTTAATAGTTATTAGTGTTTTAAAATGTTTGTTGTGTCTTTAGTAAATTACTTTCATTCATCTTTTCCCAGAAAGCTGCTAATTTCATCAAAATTTTCAAATTAATGTTATGAAGTTATTCCTACAAATTTTCTAAGATTACTTACCTCTCCCCTGATTCTGTAGAAATGTTTTATTTTTTGTTCTTAATATTTATTTTAAGAACACTTATTTATTTCCCCTTCCATTTTTTTTTTTGACATTCCATTTTGTTAGGCACATGCCATCTTTGTCTTTTAAAGGTGAAAGCATTTTCTCTTTTTTAAATTATTTTTATTATATTGAATTTGCTTTCTATTTGTTAAATTCTCTATTAACAGTCCTTTATTTCTAGTTCCTTTGAGTTTCCTGTTCTTTTCTATTTTTTGAGTACCTATAATTTTTATTAATTTAATAACTTATTTGAATGTATAAATTTCCATCTAAGTAAAACTTTACTGCAACCCACAAGTTTTGATATAGTGTGATTTTAGTTATTTAGGGTTAAATATTTCATTATTTATACCATCATTTTCCCCTTATACCCATTAATTATTTAATAGTGTGTTTTTTAAGTTTAATGCATATAAGTTTTAAGATTAGCTTTTAAATATCAGTTTCAAATTCAACAGAGTGATGAATAGAGAATACGATTCTTTATGATCTCATGTTTTGATGTATTTTGAGTCCTTTTGGCATAACCTGTGGTCAATCTTTATAAATATTTTCAGTTCATTTCAGTCGTTCAGTTGTGTCCAACTCTTTGCGACCCCATGAACCGCAGCATGCCAGGCCTCCCTGTCCATCACCAACTCCCAGAGTCTACTCAAACTCATGCCTATTGAGTCGGTGATGCCATCCAACCATCTCATCCTCTGTCATCCCCTTCTCCTCCTGCCCTCAATCTTTCCCAGCATCAGGGTCTTTTCAAATGAGTCAGCTCTTTGCACCAGGTGGCCAAAGTATTAGAGCTTCAGCTTCAACATCAGTCCTTCCAATGAACACCCAGGACTGATTCTCCTTTAGAATGGATTGGTTAGATCTCCTTGCAGTCCAAGGGACTCTCAAGAGTCTTCTCCAACACCACAGTTCAAAAGCATCAATTCTTCAGCACTCAGCTTTCTTTATAGTCCAACGCTCACCTCCATACATGACTACTGGAAAAACCATGGCCTTGACTAGATGGACCTTTGTTGGCAAAGTAATGTCTCTGCTTTTGAATATGCTGTCTAGGTTGGTCATGACTTTCCTTCCAAGGAGTAAGCATCTTTTAATTTCATGGCTACAGTCACCATCTGCCGTGATTTTAGAGCCCCCCAAAATAGTCAGCCACTGTTTCCACTATTTCCCCATCTATTTGCCATGAAGTGATGGGACTGGATGCCATGATCTTAGTTTTCTGAATGTTGAGTTTTAAGCCAATTTTTTCACTCTCCTCTTTCACTTTCATCAAGAGGCTTATGTTCTTCTTCACTTTCTGCCATAAGGGTGGTGTCATCTGCATATCTGCATAAATATTTTGAGTTTATCTAAAAGTAATATCTATTCTTTATTTGTTAATGTGCAGGATTCTATATGTAGCCATCAGATAAAATCTTTCATTTTATTGTTTACATTTTTTGTGTTCTCACTAATTTTGTATCCAGTTGATTTGTCTGGGTCTGAAAGAGGTTTGTGAAAATCAGCAGTTTTGAGCAATTCAGATGGTTCAACATTGACGTAGTTCAACATGGGCGTTCTTGGGTTTATGACTCTTGGTTTCATTTTGCATCTTGATTTTGTAAATTTCTGTCTTTCATCAAGTTTGTATGTCACATTGACATTATCTAGGAGATCCCCAGGGCCCTATTCTTTAATTTTTTCCCCCCCACTCTGTTCTTCACTTTGCCTTTCAGCTGTTAAATCCATCTAGTGATTTTTTTGTTTTAATTCTGAAATTTTACTTTTAGGCCTAGGATTTCCTTCTTTTTAAAAAAAAATAATTTTAGTTTTGGTTGTGCTGGATCTTCAATGCCACACAGACCTTTCTCTAGCTGTGGTGAGCAGGGGCTGCTCTCTAGTTGCGGTGCATGAGCCTCTCTTTGCAGTGGCTTCTCTTGTGGAGCACAGACTCTAGGGCCCTCTGGCTTCAGTCGTTGTGTCTTCTGGGCTCTAGAGCACAGGCTCGATAGTTGTGGTGCACGGGCTTAGTTGCTCCATGGCATGTGGGATCTTACTGTATCAGGGATTGAACCCATGTCTCCTTCATTAGCAGGTGGATTCTTCACCACTGAGCCACCAGGGAAGCCCTAGAATTTCCTTTCTCGTTCTTTGATTTCTTATTTCTCTGCTGAGATTTTTATTCATGGAAAGCACTTTTTTTTTTAAACTTCATTGAGCATAATTATAATAATGACATTAAAATGTGAATAATAATAATAATAACAATATTTACTTTACAGGCTTTTCGACTAAGATAAATAAACTAAGGTAAATCCAGAGAAGGCAATGGCACCCCAATCCAGTACTCTTGCCTGGAAAATTCCATGGATGGAGGAGCTGGTAGGCTGCAGTCCATGGGGTTGCTAAGAGTCAGACACGACTGAGCGGCTTCTTTCACTTTTTACTTTCATGCATTGGAGAAGGAAATGGCAACCCACTCCAGTGTTCTTGCCTGGAGAATCCCAGGGACGGGGGAGCCTGACGGGCTGCCATCTATGAAGTCGAACAGAGTCAGACACGACTGAAGTGACTTAGCAGCAAGATAAATCCTATAAAACTTTTAACACAATACCTGGCAAATCGAGAGAGATGAGGAATAGAAATTCATGATAATGAATGAGGTTGAATATGTAGATATCATTTCCCTTTGTACATTTCCCTCTGTACGTGAATTTGTAATTTAATAAAATGTTTACAATCTCTTCCTCAAAGTTGCTGTTCCACTAAAACATGTATTTCAGTGTCTCTCGTTTGATAGACTCAGCTGTCACATAATCTTTCTTTGGTCAGAATTTCAGAAGAAGTACCTGTAATTTGTAAGATAGAGATAAGAGAGTAGGAAGTGATTTGCCATGGAATAATTTAATTGATTTGTGTGTTTATTTGATTGCCAGGAGTACTGAATTCATGACCATTCAACACTGATTGTATTAATTGATTATTTTGACAAATAGTTGATTTATCTCTTGGAGGAAAAGAGTATATTTCAAACTTAATTTCTCATGTGTCAAAACCTCTTTTAAACCTGGGTGCACAGGGACAGATTATCTACTTCTGAAGAGAGACTTGCTCGATTATACACCATTTCTTCCCATGATCGCTTCCTCCTCAGATCATAGTGTTGTAAGTAGCCTGATACTATTGCTTGGCATCAGGATACAGAATCCCAAACACATGGAACAGTTAAAAACCAACTCCCATGGATGATTTCATTGCCTCAACTCCATCTGTAATGTAAATCCTTCAGAGGTGCTTTCTATTCTTAGAAGAAAAGTCACAAGCTGGAGGGTGCGTCACCCTCGCAATCAGCACCCCTTTTAGCCCCTAATGTGGACCATCTGCTGGTTGAAGAGGTTACAGTGCTCCAGAAACGTCCTTACAGAATTTCTGTATGTTCACATGTATCATCTGTCACGTAATTGTTTGTTTTACAGCCCATACCTATAATGGGCTAAGTGGGGACTATTTATATTAGTTAGCAATGAGTACCGTTAATTAGTATTTCATGCAACTGGAACATGTTAAGAAAGCTGACACAAATCTGGCTGGGTTGGGAGATTCCATGTGAATTTCATTATGAAATTGCTAGGATATTACAGTTGCACAGGTACCAAGGTTTCTTCAGCTGCCAGAAATTCTGTGTAAGTTCAACACATGAAAATGACAAACCATCATATTGGGTCTAGCTCAGCTGATGGACAGAGTCAGTCCACTTTGTATCCATACCCCAGATTCCTCATGATGGCTCACCCAGGGCCTGTGGAGACATGCAGCTGAAAAGTCACAGAACCTGTGCAAATCCTGGGGAAGAAAGCCGGAAAAAGAAACAATGGGCAAAAATCTTTGTGGTCCAAGTGCTTAATGCTAAGTGAGAGGTTGGCAGTTGGATAAAGTGTTTTTGTTAACTGGTGCAAATGGTTTCATTTTCCTTATTCTCATTTTTAGACACTTTTTATTGATTCAATGACACCTCTTCAATATCATAACTGCACTAAAGCAAAACTGGGTTTAGTAGACAATGAAGACACAGTTACATGTCTAGACCTATAAGAAAGTGTCTCCAATTAAAATATTGGAGAAGATAGTCATGCCAGCAAACCATCCTTTAATTCCTTTGAAAAGGAATCCCCACCTATGACTACAATAGAAGCTGGCAGGCCATTCTAAACAATCTCTGAGCAACTCCATGTGATGGGTCCCCTCTCCCTTTTAGGATTTTGTAAGGTATGCACAGTGTATTCAATCTGTCATCTTGGTTTACAGAATCAGACAATATTTTCACATGTTGATCTCAGCTTCAGAAAGAATGCTAATTGTTTTGTCAAGCCAAAATGAATTTTTTAAACAGTGAGGTTTTATAACTTTTTGTGTGATTTATTACTTGGTGGAAAAACAATTCTGTATTTCTGACAACCAGGTCAGTGTTACAGAAGTTAGTAATATGGTTTACGATGTTTTCTGTGAAATCTCTAAAGTGTTGTTTAGTAAAATTTACGGAAATTCTGGTGGGTATATCATGCTGTCAGAGGCTGCTTGTGTATCTTTGTTTGATAAATATACTTCAGATCACCAAACAACTCTTTCCATCACAGAAAATTCTGGGAATCTGAACCACTGGTTACCAGCAGGTCTCTGCTTCTTGTTACCTATGTTAACGCGAAGTGCATAGATTTGGATGGTAGTTGCTGGTGAACAGACATCACTCTGGCCTGACAGCAAGCTTCAGGAAGGCTTACTCCTCAGAGTCCTCCCCAGCTTCCTTGCCTTGAGGCAATAAGAGGGCAGATACCTAGCATGTTCTTAGCATGCTTGTCTCTCTGTAAGTATTTTGCAATGGATTTTATTCATTCCTAGAGAAAACCATCAGCTTCTCTGACTGTGTTAATAGCTGGATCACTATATGTACCGTGTCCGCTTCCACATCCACTAGATGAACATCATCTACAAGCATGTAGTTATAACTGATTTCTGACCACACATTAGCCTGGACCCTTTATAGGTCCCAGGTCTTTAATCATATCTCACATAAGCAGTAGATGGTTGCTTGTGAGTTTTAAATACAGTCAGCAACTTCCTTTTTCTTACAGAAGCCTTATCTCAATTATATTTGCTGTTGCATTTAAATGACAATTTTCATCTTTCACTATTCTGTATTTGCATATGGCATGATTATTATATTTTTCTTTTTATCTAAATAGTATCCATAGTAACTTTTACACTTTAGATTTCAATAGAAATCAGATATGAATAGAACCTTCCTTTATTTTTCTAGTATCTTTAGCATTAAGACTTTACCATGAATACTTTAAATATTTCCTCTACTGAGTCATATGGAAAGCTTAAATCAGTTTTGAAGTCCGATTAAGGGGATATATAGTATCTTGGCTGCCTCCAAGTCAAGATACAGGATGTAGAACAAAACAAGAAAAAAATAAAAGAATAGATTCACAGTTTGTACTGAGCTTTGGGATGCTCTGTGGTCACTTTTGGTCTCCTACTGCCCATAAGGCTCCCTCCAGAGTTCATGTATCCTCACTGGAGATACAACCAGGTTTGCAGCCTCCACAAGATATTATCTGAGTTTTGCTGGGTTTTTTTGGTCATCAAAATAAATGCCACTGTCTCAAACTTGCTGACTGGATGTATGTAAAACAATCCCATGAGGGAGAAGGAGCAAATAGTATCATCTCTGAGCTGAGAATTCCCCTTCCAGTTGAGAAAAGCCCTTACTGGGCAAAGCAGACATCAGACTCAAATGAGAGTGGGTTGCAGAAATGAAGGCTAATCCAGGAAGCAGGTTCAAGCCACTAAACTGAATGGCTTATGGGAGATGAAAAGGGAGATGAAATATACTCTGAGGGGAATGGCTCAGGATGATGAGTGAGGCTAGGAGTTAGCTCTGCTGCTACATCTTTGTCTTCTGACCAAGTGAGTTCGTTGTACCAAGCCAGCATCTTTACTATATGCCAACTCAACTCAATGAGAAAAAACATCAGAATGGTTTATTGGGAAGCCTTAGGCAAGCTGTGGTGTTGGAGAAGACTCTTGATAGTCCCTTGGATGGCAAGGAGATCCAACAAGTCCATCCTAAAGGAAATCAGTCCTGAATATTCACTGGAAGGACTGATGCTGAAGCTGAAATTCCAATACTTGGGCTACCTGATGCGAAGAACTGATTCATTTGAAAAGACCCCGATGCTGGGAAAGATTGAAGGAGGGAGAAGAAGGGGATGACAGAGGATGACATGGTTGGATGGCATCACCAACTGGATGGACATGAGTTTGAGTAAACTCCAGGAGTTGGTCATGGACAGAGAGGCCTGGTGTGCTGCAGTCCATGGGGTCACAAAGAGTTGGACATGACCGACTGAGAGACTGAACTGAACTGAACTGAACTTAGGCAAACTAGAGGATGGTCACCATGAAGTGACCTTCAATAACGTTTTGCTTAATTGAGTTTTACTCCATTACTAAGTTCTGATGAAATAAAATCTCCCGGGCAAATGTTGATCAGGACAAAAATGTATATCTAAAAAGAACTTAAAATAATTATGATGGCACACAGAATAACATAGGTCTTCTATCTACTATATTATATGTATTAATAGAGTTCAAAGACCTTTAATTCTGAAAATCTTCAAGAGTTGGATAATGGACAAGTCTGTTTCACCTCAAGTCAAGAAAGGATTAGGTTATTGCTAATCCCTTCAACGTATCTTATTGAATAAACCAGGAAGAGTCTAATGCTATGAAGTTAAAACCATTCTAACTTGTCTCTTTTGCTTGGGTTTGCAAATGTGCACACACTTCAACCAAATCAAATTGGAAGGAATACATTGTAGTAGATACCAATAAAATCCTCTGCCAAAAATAGTCGCTAGAAATACAGTAGCTTGTAAACTAAATATGCTTAAAGTAACAGAAATCTATGACAACCAATGTATTATATGAGGTTGTATGATTAAATCTAACTGTGTGGATTCAATTATAATTGCAGATGTAGGAGCCGGTACATTGGCAGACAGACTTGCTAAGCTCAGCTTGCAAAACAGAGTAACAAAAGCTGGAACCACACCATGAAAAGTCTCAAGTCTCTCTATTCGATCGCATGCTGCCCCCAGAGAATAGTTATTGGGAGGTGGACAAGGGCTAGAACAGATTAGCATATGGTTAGATATAATGATTAGATGACTCTTTGTATAGTTAAAGGAGTGCATAACAAACACTTGGAATGCTGAGCACAGCAGAGTCAGTAAGTCAGTGCCTTGCAGCTTGATTATTCATGTGCTGCCTTAAGACAGCAGAGCTTACTAACCTGCTGGAAAAATTTATGACGCTCTTGTGGTCAGAGAGGTAGGGGAATGCATGTGTGCCTGTGATGATAAACGAATTCTTGGATGGGATGCCCTTTGTTGACTGGTCAAGCCAGGGATCAATTTGGGTTATCGAAAAGTTGGTTTACTTATTTGAAATCCAAAAATATTCAAATAATTTAAACAGGCTCTCAATGCAGTGCCATTAAAAGTCATTTTCTGATAGATAACTAGTGGGAACCTGCTACATAGCACAGGGAGCTCAGCTCAGTGCTCTGGGATGACCTAGATGTTTGGGATGGGGTTGGTGTGGGAGGGAAGTCCAAGAAGGAGGGGATATAGGTGTACATGTAGCTGATTCACTTTGTTGTACAGCAAAAATGAAAATAACATTATAAAGCAATTATACCCTAATAAAAATTTTTTTAAAGAAAAACTAAGTCATTTTCTTTCCTGAAGTGTCTGTAGACCACAGCTAGCTGACTTTGAGTGTTTACTATGTGCTAGGCATTGAGTTAAATATTTTACATCTTCAATTCTTTTAGTTCTTTCAGCAACCTTTAGAAGTAGACACTATTATCATGCATTTAATTTTGTAGATGACAAAAATGAGGCTTAAAAAATTGGTTACTTCCACAGGCTAGTCAGGCAGTGGTGGTGGTGATTTAGTCACTAAGTTGTGTCCGACTCTTGAGACCCCATGGAATATAGCCTGCCAGGCTCCTCTGTCCATGGGGATTCTCCAGGCAAGAGTACTAGAGTGGGTTGCCGTTTCCTTCTCCAGGGGATCTTCCCAACCCAGGAGTTGAACCCAGGTCCTCTGCATTGCAGGCAGATTCTTCACCAACTGAGCTACAAGGGAAGCTCCAAGTCAGAGCTTAAATCTAGATCTATCAGACTCAAGTTTGGGTTCTTTCTTGCTCATCTGTGCTTCCCAGTAGGCATCTAAACACTTCACCTAGATATTCCAACAACCATGGATTTACAGGAAAAATTCAAATGAAAAGTATGATAGAATAATGGCCTCTAAAGATGTCCATGTTCTAATTCCCGTCACACCTGCAAGTATATTTCCTTACATGGTAAATGGACTTTGCAGGTGCAACTAAATAAAGAGTCTTGATTAGAAGGTTAGCCCAAGACCCATATTTAACTTTCTAATCTGTATATAGAACACAAGAATGAATGTCTGTGGCTCTAAGCCTCTAAATTTGTGCTAGTTATGCCAGCAATACAGGAAACTTCACTGATATTAGAAGGTCAAGGAATTCCATAGGAAAAAAGTCCAGGCTAAGTTTATGCTAACGGTATTTTAGTACTGATGCATTGAGAAAAATACTCTTGGACTTCATATACTTTGAGAAGCAGGTCATGTCGTGTATAATCGAAGACCATGACTTAACTTTCGCCACCCCTGCCTTCTTCTGGAATATACAGATTGATGTGTGCTTAGTTGCTCAGTCGTGTCCGATTCTTTGTGACCCCATGGACTATATAGCCCATCAGGCTCCTCTGTCCATGTGGATTCTCAGGCAAGAATACTCGAGTGGGGTGCCATGCTCTCCTTTAGGGGATCTTCCCAACCCAGGGATTGAACCCAGGTCTCCCGCATTGCAGGCAGATTCTTTACCATCTGAGCCACCAGAGAAGCCCATAAATTGATGTGACCAGAACAAATAAATGGCTACTGAGCCAGTAAACGGAGAAGGCAATGGCACCACACTCCAATACTCTTGCCTGGAAAATTCCATGGACTGAGGAGCCTGGTAGACTGCAGTCCATGGGGTCGCTAAGAGTCCGTCATGACTTCACTTTCACTTTTCACTTTCATGCATTGGAGAAGGAAATGGCAACCCACTCCAGTACTCTTGCCTGGAGAATCCCAGACAGAGGAGCCTGGTGGGCTGCCATCTATGGGGTCGCACAGAGTCGGACAAGACTGAAGTGACTTAGCAGCAGCAGCAGCAGCAGAGCCAGTAAATGTCTATCCTGGGCCCTAACCTGGAACTCCAACTCCATCGACTCTTTCCCCACATGGACTCAATGATGATAATTACCAGCTCGTTATATAATGGGAGTGGTGTAGGATGGATCTCAGCACCCTGCATTGTCATCTAAGGAATTCGGTCAATTTCACATGTACAAATAATAACCAGCCACAGGATATAATGCAGGTGAAAATCTATTTATAATAACAGCAAAAATATGAAATCTTTAGAAATAGATTTAGAAAGAAGTGTTCAAATTGTGTGTTTAAAAAACTGTAATAGCTCCTGAAAGGTACAAAGGTAGACTTGAGTAAGTACAAAGATGTTGCTTGTTTTTGCTTGGAATGTTTTGATACCATCAAGATGTTAATCCTCTAAAATAAAATCAGTTTAATCCCAATTGAACTAGACAAATTGATATCAGAATTTGTTTTGGAAAAATACACATGCAAAATAACTAGGAAGCAGTGACAAGGAAGATATCTAAATATATTACAAAACCTTGAAAATTAAAACAGTATGATAATGGTGTGCCTAAAAATCAATGGCAAGAACAGAAAGTTCATAAATACATGGAACTACATATGCTACAAATTATAATCTAGAATATTATAATGGTTATTCCTTGGACTACCAGGGCAAAGATGAACTTTTTATATCATATTGCTGGAAAATAAAAACATAACACTAGATCCATTTTCACCATGCACATATGAGTATTTCCAAATGAACCATAAACCTAAATGTAAAAAAATGCAACTAAACAAGTATAGACGAAAACATGGGAGAATAACTCTACAACTTTGGTATAGTGTTTCCATACTGCGTTTTTTTTTACTTTTTACTTTTAATATTTCTGTAATCTGTTTTGGAGGCTCCTCTTGTATGCAATATATGTTTGGATTGAGTTTCTGTGACCTGATCTATAAAACTTTAAAAGATTAATATTTTATTTACATGTATGATTAGACTATAAATACACATATATATTTGTTTAATTCTGTTATCTCATGTTTTTAGTTTATAGAGTTTCTTTGAAATCCATTACCTCAGTTGGCTTTGGCATAGATTCAATTGTTCTGTATCTGTTTTTCTTTGCAGATAATGTGACTTTCAATCAATAAACTCAGTATTTCCTTAATCCCTTGACTTTTTTCTGTATTAGGACCTCAATACATATTGTTTTATTTATAGGATTCTTCATTTCAGAGACTCCAGTCATGTCATCTTTAGGTTAGACTGTACCACCACATTACTAACCGCTTTAGTATCTTAATCTTTTCCCTCTCGATATTCATTAAGATTATTTTAATCTTTCCTATATGCCCATAATTCAGTTTTAAGTGGTCAACTCTGTTACAATCTTCTTCTGATTAATTATATTTTCTGTGATATAGAATTAATTAATGTTAAGCAATGTTTTGGTCCTTGGTTTGTTTTAACTCTAAAAATTCTCTTTTCATCTTACTCTGTTATTTGAACTTATCTCTGAAGTCATTTTGACTGGATCTTTTGTCTTCTTTTTGTATGTGGTATCCCTTTTGTCTCTCATTTGTTAACATCAACTTATTATCATCTGTTTCTACAGTGTATTTGCAAGCTTTTCCAACGTTTTCTGTGCTTAAAGTGGGAATCTCTTTCTGGCCCTTTTGTCCTTTTGTTTTATTGCAATGTGAGTAGACTCCCTTCAAGTCCCTTTCCATCTTGGCTGAGAGTTGTCTTTGCCCTTGACGCTACAGGTCAGATGGGATTTTCTGTACCCTAAAGACCACGGGAGGGAAAAGGAGGGTCAGGCATTTGAGAAAAGCCTCAGTCAGTAGTATCTGTAGCCTTGATTTGTGGTTGATTCTTCTCTCCCAACTTGGGTTTTGTTAAACTATGCCCCAAATCTCACAGATAATTTTATATAAGAATATTCTCTCAGTGTTGTTTTAGCCATTAAGCTTTTCAATGCTCCTTGTAAAAAGTTGAAGCATGAAATCATTATTTGAACCCAAAGGACAAATAGAAAATGGAAAGATCAAAAGTGATGATTTGTTAACGGATGCCTCTAAATGTTGCATGAGGCTACATTTTCACTGTTAAATTTGATATTAGTAAAAATAATCCATTATACTTGAAAGAAATAATATGTTCAATTTTCTTATTTTGTAAGAATTCCTGAGCTTGTATGGTACATGTGAATTAATCATTATAATTTTAAAATGTAATAAACTACTGGAAACAAAAATAGTTTTAAAAGCAAAATTATAAAGGAATTTCCCAAAAAAAGTATGGGCATAATTTATATTTAATGGGTAAATGCAGATGAATTTTAATACATATGTTGTACAGAAGTGGAGATTCCAAAAATAAGACTGTCCAGGATCTACAGACGTCACACACATCCCAGTATCCGTGGACAGTGGATGTTTTCTCAGTTCCAAAGTCCTGGATCCTCTGCTTTACAGAGTTGCCTGGCATCATTCTTTTACCCAACTTCACCTTTCTGATGCCAGCAGCCATTTCTACATCTTCCCAAGTGAAACAGAGCAAAGAGATGGTAAAAGAGGTTGTGGCGGTGGGTCCATATTATATTTACAGTGGCCCTGAGTCTTTGGAAATCCTCTCTTGTAGTTGGGCTTTTCCCCCCACATTATGGGTCCTGCCTCCCCAAGTTAGGAGCTGGAAACTAATTTTTCTGATCTTTATGTAGCTGGGGCACAGAAATGTGACCCCAGTTCCTGTCAACTGTACTCACTGCCCAGGCTGCAAGAATTAGAGATGGACCTCTTTTAAAAATCTGTGCTTTTGCCCCATCTTTTGCATGCTGGAGAAGAGGAAGTTCTGTGTGGCATCTCTTCCTGGGCCAGGAGGCTAAAGGAGCACAGTGGAGAGACAAGGCTTTCAGATGCAGTGATGGCAGAGGTCCTAGCAACAGCATGCCTGGTGAAGGGTCTGTGGGATGCCCCCCAGCACCTGGACACAGAGATGATGAGATTCCCATTGCAAGAAATTCTGTGATGTGCCTGGATGTTGTTCTAGGCTACAATAGTAGCAGCCAGTCTGATTCTCTGGCTCTCCCAGAGTTGCTGTGGGTTTTCTTTAGGAAAGAATGTTTCTCCTGAACCAGAGTCTCTGGCTGGTCTTGGCTTTGGGGCTTATGATAAGGGACCACATGTAGTGAGGAGAAGCACCTCCAGGTTTTCCTGTGCTGTGAATTTTCCTCTGTCTGCTGTAGTGAATTTGCTTTCCCTTTGTATTCTCTTTGGTTAAAATAACTCTTCATTGCTCTAGACTATTGGCTTTGGGCCAGGGCTGTCAGATGTGGAAAATAAAAATACAGGATACATCGTGGATTATATGGTTCAATTATATGAAATGTCCAGCTTGGTGAGTGTACAGAGACAAAGCATAGAACAATGTTGCAAAATGTCCATTTGTGTTTGCCTTAGGCTAGGCATGCTGACGTCAAGTGGGTGCTAATAGGTTCTCATTTCCTTTTGGAGGGATGACCAGGGTCTTAATAGGGGTTATGGTGATGACTGTACAACCCTGTGACTATTCTAAAAAGCCCTTAAATTATATAGTTTAATTGGGTGCATTTCATGGCATATGTATTACTACTCAATAAAAATAAAAACATTTAAAATGACTAGTTAGATTTGAATTTCAGATAAACAAAAAATAACTTTTATCATGTCCTATATAATATTTTGAATACACTAAGAATATGTCTTGTTTATCTGAAATTCCCTTTTTAATATGATTTTTTTTTAAATATCTTTTGTCTATCTCAAATTCCTGAGTCCAGGGCTGACTTTCAGTAGAGCATGGCAAGGGAGCTGCTCTGTTTGGTACAAAAGCCTGACCCAGAAGCAGATTGTCTACAAATATTTTAGTACAAGTTTCCCCATAAGCATGCAGCATCATGGGGTGAGGAGGCAGTTACCTTTCCAGTCACACCTGAATTCCCAATTAACTGATGTCCTGTATTTTCTCTGGCAGACTTACTGTAGATGTTGATGATGGCCTTGCTTTCCTCTCCTCTTTAAGTAGGGCTTACCATAATGGCAAACACCAGAAAATGTGTTATTTCACTTTTGTATTTATTTTTTAAATGTCAGACTCTTAGCTGCGCCAAACAAAACCATATAGATGCTTGGAAATTTATGTCTTAATCTTTCAGTGGCTTCTAGTCTTTCCTTTCTGTGGTTGTAATTCCCTGAAAATATATGGCTGAAGCACACTCATTTGTTTTGTTTTTGCATCTCCATCTTCCTCAGTGTTTATGTATGGCTAAACACACACACACACACACACACACACATTGGTGAAAAAGTGCGTTTAACTTACAAGAAATGATTAATTACTATCAATCAGAATATTTTCTCAAGAAAACTTTATTTCTAGGAAATTAACAATCTTTATGCATGATGCACCTGGGAAGAAAGGCTTCCCAGCACTAGTGGTAAAGAACCCACCTGCCAATGCAGGAGATATAAGAGATGTAGGTTTGATCCCTGGGTTGGGAAGATTCCCTGGAGGAGAGCATGGCAATCCACTCCAGTATTTTTGCCTGGAGAATCCCATGGACAGAGGAGCCTGGTGGGCTACAGTCCATAGGGTTGCAAAGAGTCGGACATGACTGAAATGACTTAGCACACATGCATGATATATGGGAAAAAATTGCTGTGGTACTTCAGTTACACAATGAAAATCCTGCAGTAGACATCCATGAGGCAGTTGCAAAGGTCCAGTTCAGTTCATTTCCATCTCTTAGCCATGTCCAGCTATTTGCGACCCCATGGATGCAGCACTCCAGACTTCTGTGTCCATCCCAATTCCCGGAGCTTACTTGAACTCATGTCCATAGTGTCGGTGATGCCATCCAACCATCTCATCCTGTGTTGTCCCCTTCTCCTCCCACCTTCAATCTTTCCCAGAATCAGGGTCTTTTCCAATGAGTTAGTTCTTCACATCAGGTGGCCAAAAGATTGGAGTTTCAGTTTCAGCATCAATTCTTCCAATGACTATTCAGGACTGATTTCCTTTAGGATGGACTGGTTGGATCTCCATGCAGTCCAAGGGACTCTCAAGTCTTCTGCAACACCACAGTTCAGAAGCATCAATTCTTCTGTGCTCAACTTTCTTTATAGTCCAACTCTCACATTCATACATGACTACTGGAAAAACCATAGCTTTGACTAAACAGACTTTTGTTGGTAAAATAATGTCTCTGCTTTTTAATATGCTGTCTAGGTTGGTCATAGGTTTTCATCCAAGGAGCAAGCGTCTTTTAGTTTCATGGTTGCAGTCACCATCTGCAGTGATTTTGGAGCCCCCAAAATAAAGTCTTTCACTGTTTCCACTGTTTCCCCATCTATTTGCCATGAAGTGATGGGACCGGATGCCATGATCTTAGTTTTCTGAATGTTCACCCATGTTCAAAAGGAGAAGACACAGGCTCCACTTCTTTATGGAGAAGAGACAACAGATCATGTAGGATGGGAGGTATTTTTGTGGCCATCTTTGAAAAACGCAAGCTAATACAATATATTCAGTCATCAATCTTTTAGTAAAAGGCAAAATATTTTTAGTTATATATAGGTTCACTCATTGGATTTCTTATTGTTTCATGTAGATAAACCACGCCTATGCATGGCTCAAGATTTCAACTTAGACAAAAATGTTAACTATATTAGGTGATGGATGCATCAATTAGCTTGATTGTAGAAATTATTTCACCATGTATGTGTATATCAAATCATCTTGCTATACACTTTAAATATATACAGTTTTATTTGTCAATTATTTCTCAATAAATCTTGAAAAATAAGAATCACTAAGTTGTTTTTTCCTAGAACTAGATGAGTTGATTATAAAATTCATTCGAGGATAAATAAGGAAGAATATAGAAGAAGCCTCTTAAAAAAGAAGCAATTCGGGAAACTGGCCTACTAAATATTTGAAACATATTATGCAGTGCAACACTGGTGCATGAATAGACAGATCAGTGGAAAAGTAATGAAACTCCAGAAATTTTTTTTTTAATTAATACATGATAAAGATGGCATTTCAAATTGGGGAAGAAAGGGACGGACTCTTTAATAAGTAGTGGTGAGATAACTGGATAGTAACATGATTAGAGATAAAAGTGGGTGTATTTCTCATCTTGTAAGTGAAGATAAATTATCAAGACAATATCTAAAATGACCAGATATTTAAAATGTAAAATTTGGGAGACTTGGCTCTAGTAGTTAAGACTCTATAATTCCAATGCAGGGGTTGTGGGTTTAATATTGGTTGGGGAACTAAGATCCCACATGCCGAGCAAGTGCTGCAGTGATAAGCAAATAAATAAATAAAATGTAAAAGATCCCCTGGAGGAGGGAATGGCAACCCACTCCCAGTATTCTTGCCTGGAGGATTCCAAGGACATAGGAGTGATGGGCTACAGTAGATGGGGTCGAAAAGAGTCATGACACAACTGAGGGATTAACACTTTCAATTAAAAATTGAAAAAATGAAATCATGATAAACACTAAAAAGAGGGATGGTAAGTAAATTCCTAATGTCCATTGGAAAAACTTGCTTGTTATGGCTCAAAATCCAACAGTTATAAGGAAAAAACATTAATTTGACTACTTAAAATTAAAAAAATAATTTTGCATGACAAAAATAATAAGGAAAGTAAAAAAGGCAATGGACAGATATTGGCCACATATTACACAAGGATGATACACCTCATGTTTGGGTTCAACCATGCAAAACTCTTTGCTCATCGATGTTCCAAAATGGCAATTTTATATTGATTAATGTAATATACAAAGGACAGCTGAAAAAGAAAATAGGAATTTTAACAACCTTATAGAAAAATAGTCTAGAAATATGAGCACACAGTTCACAGGAAAAAAAAATACAAATGGTTCATAACCCATACGGAAAAATGTTTAACCTCACTCATTGTAGGAAAATGCATATTCAAAAACTATAGGGAAATACCATTTTTCACCTGTTATATTGGCAAAAATCCCAAATGTTGACAACATGTGCTGTTATGGAGACTGTGGGGAAAATTGACACTCTCATATTGTTGTTGATGGGATGCAAATTATCCAACCCCCTAGAGAGGAAGAATTGGTACTATCTAGCATAAGTATGGAGGAGTCTGATGGGCTGCAGTCCATGGGGTTGCTAGGAGTTGGACACGACTGAGCGACTTCACTTTCACTTTTCACTTTCACGCATTGGAGAAGGAAATGGCAACCCACTCCAGTGTTCTTGCCTGGAGAATCCCAGGGACGGAGGAGCCTGGTGGGCTGCTGTCTCTGGGGTCGCACAGAGTCGGACACGACTAAAGAGACTTAGCAGCAGCAGCAGCAGCATAATTATATGGAGAAGGAAATGGCAACCCACTCTAGTGTTTCTTGCCTGGAGAATCCCAGGGACGGGGGAGCCTGGTGGGCTGCCATCTCTGGGGTTGCACAGAGTCAGACATGACTGAAGCGACTTAGCAGCAGCAGCATAATTATATAATGCACTGGTCCTCTGACTCAGTGTTCCTACTTATAAGGATTCTTGGGGGTTCATTTCTAATGTGATTAACCTTTTCCCTAGTAGAAGTCTGATGATATCACAAATAAAAAACAGGAAATGGGGAATTCCCTAATGGTCCAGGGGTTGAGACTCCATGCTTCCACTAGAGGGGGCACAGATTTGATTCCCGGTAAGGGCGTCCCAGTTGGCACTGGTGGTAAAGAACCTGCCTGCAAATATAGGAGATGTAAGTGATGTGGGTTCTAACCCTAGGTCGGGAAGATCCCCTGGAGGAGGAGGGCATGGCTACCCACTCCAGTATTCTTGCTTGGAGAATTCCATAGACAGAGTAGTCACCAAGAGTCAGACACAACTGAAGTGACTTAGCACGTATGTGGGGAGTAAGATTCTACATGCCTTGCAGAGCAGCCAAAAATAACTAAATAAAATAAAAGACAGGAAATTGAGGGTATTCCTTAAACTGGTCAGTTGGTTAAGAGGAGGTCAGTTAACAGACCTTCCACTCCATTTTTATGCAGAGCCATCTGGATTTGCAGCTTCATGACATATATTTTGCTAGGGTTCTTAACAAGCTAAGCATAAGGAGAGGGGCTGGTATGTACTTAGATTACTGGGAAAGAAACCAGAGTGGTGGATATCAGCATCTGTAGTTGATGAAGGGGCAGGCCAGTTTGGTGGGTAGTACAGGTCCTGCTAGCTGAGCCACCAGAACCGTTCAGGCAGTGTCGACAAGACAAGCAAGACTTTTGCATCCACACTTGCTTGTGTAATGCAAACTCAGTTGCAGTTTAACTATGAAAACAAAAGAGAATTCATTACAACAGAGAACATAGATCAGAGAGTATTTACGTGCCTCTGCTACAAATAGACACACAGACCTCTGTGACTGGGAGCAGATCACGACTGTGGATCTCCACTTTCTCGCCTAGAAAGCAAAGGGTTTAGTTCACATAGGGTCGAAGGGTCCTTTCAATTGTAACATCTGCAAATCCATGCAGCTGTGTCTCTGAAGCCTTGGCCTCCAGTTCATTAGCACTTGGCAGCTATGGCAGAAGGGGCTCGAAGTACTGTTGAGACACTATTGGGTGACATGCTGCCCCTACCTGGACATCAGTCATGGCTCTGACCATCTTGGATAGTCTGTCCCAGCTTAGAACTCACTCCACTCTTGAGCTCTGCTCAGCATTTCTTTTTATGAAGACCATTTGAATGTTTCTGTTATACATCTTGGTTGCCATGCAAACTTGGCTCGCAGAAGCCTGAAACAAACCCCAAACACCTCCTTACATACTTGCTTTATGACATTTTATTTGAATGCCAATATAACAAGTTTATAGTAAATGGAGGATATGGCAGGAGACTAAAATAACACCATAGTCTTTGAACACTCTAATCTGAGCTTAATAATTTTAAGATTTTTTAGACGTTTGTAACTCAACCTATGGGCATAATGTAGTAGTAATGGCACTTGGGTAAAGATGTTATGCTCAGAAAGATTGTACTGGATCAAATAACACAGTGGTTCCAAAGGAAACTAAATCTTTTTAAAACCCTCAAACATCAGTTTAAACTGTTAACTTTAATTTTATTTTAAATTCATGTTAAAGTAATTGCATCAAGCTGGGATTAGGTACCGTCTCTGACTCTCCTACAGAGTTAACCATTTCATGTATTAGAAACACAACTAGAGTTACTTAAAAGGGGTTGTTGTTTTTCAGTCACTAAGTTGTGTCTGACTCTTTGCAACTCCATGGACAATAGCCTGTCAGGCTCCTCTGAGATGTCCCAGGCAAGAATATTGGAATGGATTGCCATTTCCTTCTCCAGGGGATCTTACCAGACCAGGGATCGAACCTGAGTCTCCAGGTGGATTGGCAGGTGGATTCTTTACCATTGAGTCACCAGGAAAACCCATTTAAAAGGAGAGGAGGTGAAAAATAAGCTAGAGGTTTCGGCATATGGTGGTTTTGCATAAGTAGTACCTGTTCACGTGTCTCCCTCAGCCTGGACATCAGTCATCCATCTCTGCATCAGTTAGAAGACAGAGCATCCCTCTGAATGAATTACCTCGTGCAGAGACCACAAAACCGTTCTCAAGTTCTTGAGCAAAGGGACATTTCGACCAGGACCTTGCTTGTTAAGAATGTGAATGTTCAGAGTTGGTCTGATGAGGCTTTTATGACAACAACTCCTTGGAGGTGCAGCCTTTGGAGGAGAGTGAGCACTGGGCAGGGAGTCACCCAGACCAGGATTCCAGGGCTTGCTCGGCCAGTCTCTAGCATCCCAACTTTAGAAAATTTATCTCTCTTGGTCTCAGTATGCTAAACTGTCAACTTAGAGAATTAATAAAATCTCAAGGGTCAAATCTGAGCCTGATGTTCTGGGACTTTTTCATTTAGCAAAGCTCTTTGGATGCAAACAGCAAGAAGGGAACCATCCACAGGGAGCATTGTGGAGTGTTATTTCACTTCTCTTTGTTTTCCTATGACCACAAACTCAGTCACATCCAGAAAGAGCCAGGAAATGCCCAAGTGCTCTGGTCTGGGCAATCTCAGGCCGTGGGGGGCAGTATCAATCTCATTATGTGGGGAAAACAAGGAAGCAATGTGAGTGCTCAGTCACTTCACTTGTGTCTGATTCTGTGCGATCCTGTGGATTGTAGCTTGACAGACTTCTCTGTCCATGGGATTCTCCAGGCAAGAATACTGGAGTGTCGTACCCTTCTCCAGGTTATCTTCCGAATACAGGGATCAAACTAGGGTCTCCTACGTTGTAGGTGAATTCCCTGACAAGTCCAAGGAAGGCTTTAATTCAGCTTTTTCTTGACAAAGCAGTACTCCAGATTTCCATCCACAGATGGGTGCTGGCCAGTCCCAAAGGGCTTGGACACTCCAGCAGATGACCGCTGCCAAGGTCATCAGAGCTGCAGACTGTCCAGCAAGAAGACTGCATACAGATCAACTTTAGTATGGACTCACTGAGATTGAGTCTGGGTGGACAGAAGTGGCCACAGAGAGGGACCAGTCAGGGCTGATGGTCAAGGAATAGCCCGAGTCAGAATAGAGGGACACTTCCTAACACTGGCCATTTGGGACCAGAGTCCCATTCTTCCCTGTGCATGTCATTCTGTTGCTCCAGTGATACAGTGTAGACATGAGCCAGCTCCCAGAAGGGGATCGGAACATGATGTCTATACCCCATCATTCCAAGTTCTTGAGTAAGTGTCTACCTGCGCGGGACAAAGATCACTCCTTGGAAACCAAATGTCTGTGATTCCGTTCAGAAGAATTTCCACATAACTTCCTCTCAAGCTCTTAAAGTTTAAGTGCCCAGATGTGATTTGGAGGCACTTAGTTACTCTGAGACTCAGGCTTCACACAGAACCCAAAGTCTTTGATTTTTCTTTTTTAAACAGGAATGTAAGCGTTTGAATTGGTAACTTCCCAGGCTGCAGGCTCTCAGCTTCATTTTTCCAAATAATTTTTCTTCTGCTAATTACAGAGTAGGGTCACCTGTAGAGTAGCTTCAATACTTAATTTTTTGAACATATAACATCTAAAAGACACAGAATACAAGTCTCATCTCAATTTCCTTGTTTTATTTAGGGATTTAAAAATATAGTTATGTCAAAAATAAGATTAAAAAAAATCAAAGATATACAGTCATGAAAGTTTTTTAAATGGCATGTATTTCATGTATCTACCCAGCTAAAGCCTTACTTTAGCAGGAAAAAACATAAAATTATTAAAACTTGGGTTTGTTAAATTAATGTGTGCTGTGTGTTAAGTTGCTTCAGTTGTGTCTGATTCTTGGTGACCTCATGGACTGTAGCCCACCACCCTGCTCTCTCCAAGAGATTCTCCAGGCATAAATACTAGAGTGAGTTGCCATACCCTTCTCTAGGGGATCTTCCCTACCCAGGAATCGAACCTGCATCTCTTACCTCTCCTTTATTGGCAGGCAGGTTCTTTACCTATAGTGCCACCTGGGAAGTCCCTTCAGTTCAGTTCAGTTCAGTCACTCAGTTGTGTCTGACTCTTTGCGACCCCATGAAATGCAGCACACTGGGCTGCCCTGTACATCACCAACTCCTGGAGTTCACTCAAACTCATGTCCATTGAATTGGTGATGCCATCCAGCCATCTCATCCTCTGTCATCCCCTTCTCCTCCTGCCCCCAATCCCTCACAGCATCAGGGTCTTTTCCAATGAGTCAACTCTTCGCATGAGGTGGCCAAAGTATTGGAGTTTCAGCTTCAGCATCAGTCCTTCCAAACAACACCCATGATTGATCTCCTTTAGAATGGACTGGTTGGATCTCCTTGCAGTCCAAGGGACTCTCAAGAGTCTTCTCCAACACCACAGTTCAAAAGCATCAATTCTTTGGCACTCAGCTTTCTTCACAGTCCAACACTCACATCCATACATGACTACTGGAAAAACCATAGCCTTGAAAAGACGGACCTTTGTTGGCAAAGTAATGTCTCTGCTTTTGAATATGCTATCTAGGTTGGTCATAACTTTCCTTCCAAGGAGTAAGCATCTTTTAATTTCATGTCTGTAGTTACCATCTACAGTGATTTTGAAGCCCCCAAAAATAAAGTCTGACATTGTTTCCGCTGTTTCCCCATCTATTTGCCATGAAGTGATGGGACCAGATGCCACAATCTTAGTTTTCTGAATGTTGAGCTTTAAGCCAACTTTTTCACTCTCCTCTTTCACTTTCATCAAGAGACTTTTTAATTCCTCTTCACTTTCTGCCATAAGGGTGGTGTCATCTGCATATCTGAGGTTATTGATATTTCTCCTGGCAATCTTGATTCCAGCTTGTGCTTCTTGCAGCTCAGCATTTCTCATGATGTACTCTGCATATAAGTTAAATAAGCAGGGTGACAATATACAGCCTTGACGTACTCCTTTTCCTATTTGGAACCAGTCTGTTGTTCCATGTCCAGTTCTAACTGTTGCTTCCTGACCTGCATACAGGTTTCTCAAGAGGCAAGTCAGGTGGTCTGGTATTCCCATCTCTTGAAGAATTTTCCACAGTTTATTGTGATCCACACAGTCAAAGGCTTTGGCATAGTCAATAAAGCAGAAATAGATGTTTTTCTGGAATTCTCTTGCTTTTTCCATGATCCAGGGATGTTGGCAATTTGATCTCTGGTTCCTCTGCCTTTTCTAAAACCAGCTTGAACATCTGGAAGTTCATGGTTCATGTACTGCTGAAGCCTGGCTTGGAGAATTTTGAGTATTACTTTACTAGCATGTGAGATGAGTGCAATTGTGCGGTAGTTTGAGCATCCTTTGGCATTGCCTTTCTTTGAGATTGGAATGAAAACGGACCTTTTCCAGTCCTGTGGCCACTGCTGAGTTTTCCAAATTTGCTGACATATTGAGTGCAGCACTTTCACAGCATCATCTTTCAGGATTTGAAATAGCTCCACTGGAATTCCATCACCTCCACTAGCTTTGTTCATAGTGATGCTTTCTAAGGCCCACTTGACTTCACATTCCAGGATGTCTGGCTCTAGGTGAGTGATAACACCATTGTGATTATCTGGGTCATGAAGATCTTTTTTGTACAGTTCTTCTGTGTATTCTTGCCACCTCTTCTTAATATCTTCTGCTTCTGTTAGGTCCATACCATTTCTGTCCTTTATTGAGCCCATCTTTGCATGAAATGTTCCCTTGGTATCTCTAATTTTCTTGAAGAGATCTCTACTCTTGCCCATTCTGTTGTTTTCTTCTATTTTTTTGCACTGATCGCTGAGGAAGGCTTTCTTATCTCTTCTTGCTATTCTTTGGAACTCTGCATTCAGATGCTTATATCTTTCCTTTTCTCCTTTGCTTTTCGCTTCTCTTCTTTTCACAGCTATTTGTAAGGCCTCCTCAGACAGCCGTTTTACTTTTTTGCATTTCTTTTCCATGGGAATGGTCTTGATCCCTGTCTCCTGTACAATGTCACGAACCTCAGTCCATAGTTCATCAGGCACTCTATCTATCAGATCTAGGCCCTTAAATCTATTTCTCACTTCCACTGTATAATCATAAGAGATTTGATTTAGGTCATAGGTGAATGGTCTAGTGGTTTTCCCTACTTTCTTCAATTTAGGTCTGAATTTGGCAATAAGGAGTTCATGATATGAGCTACAGTCAGGTCCCAGTCTTGTTTTTGCTGACTGTATAGAGCTTCTCCATTTTTGGCTGCAAAGAGTATAATCAATCTGATTTCAGTGTTGACAATCTGGTGATGTCCATGTGTAGAGTCTTCTCTTGTGTGGTTGGTAGAGGGTGTTTGCTATGACCAGTGCGTTCTCTTGGCAAAACTCTATTAGCCTTTGCCCTGCTTCATTCTGTATTCCAAGGCCAAATTTGCCTGTTACCCCAGGTGTTTCTTGACTTCCTACTTTTGCATTCCCTTAGATTAATATAATCAAGTATAATAGTTTATTTTTGGTTAATTTATTCTTCCTTTGCTAAAATAGGTAATACTTACCTCACAAGTTATATACTTGAATTCTTTTGGGCTCATTTGAATTTCTGCTCCTGGAGTAGGGGTCCAGGCTTGGACACTGCTACCCTGCTTAAATCCTTGTGATGAGACCTCATTTAAATGAGGGATTACTTTTTTGAAGTGTGTTTGTTGCTCAGTCCTGTCTGACTCTTGTGACCCCATGGACTGTAGCCCTCCAGGCTCTATATAGCCCTCCCATGTCTATGGGATTCTCCAGGCAAGAATACTGGAGTGGATTGCCATTTCCTTCTCCAACTTTTATGATGGATTTGTTTAATTTTATTCCTTATTGTAGAAATTGTTTAAATATTTTATACATCATTTATAGAAAGGAGATCTGGACTACTTTAAAAGAAGGAAACCATTTCTCCTTAAAAAGCATAACAGATGTTTCAGGTAACAGTGCTACCTGAGACCTAGGGGCTTTGTCTGTGTATTAGTCAGCCTTTAGCCTGCTCAGCCTTGTTTGAATGGTATGTGTAGGTTGGGAGAGAGGATGGTGAGGGGAAGGGTCCTTACCCTAAGATAGCTTTAAGGTAAACTGAGAAAATAAGGACTGATCAATAAATAGTGAACATTAGAAGAATTACTTGTGTTTGGAGTACAAAACCTCCCCAGCAGTAACCCTGCTCCTACCCATCCCCCAGTGTACCTACACTGATTGACATCATTCTTGCAAAAAGAGTGAGACCCTAAAAGACCAGTGTTACCTTTGCCCTCATTTTCTTTGACCTATTAACCCTTTCCAGGAGATGAGACAAACGGAGGAGTAGAGTTGTGATGGTGAATTTTATGTGTGAACTTGACTGGGCCATAGGCTGCCCAGACCTTTGGTCAGACATTATTCTGGTTTATCTGTGAGGCTTTTCCTGGATGAGATTAATGTTTGGATCCTTAGGCTGAGGGAAGCAAACTGCCCTCTTCAATGTGGGTGGGCCTCACCCAGTCAGGTGAAGACCTGAATAGAATAGAAAGGCTGAGCAAGAGGAAACTCCTCCTACTTTGACTGTTGGAGTTGGGAGAGCAGTCTTTTCTATCCTTCTAAATGGAACTGAAACATTGGTTCTTCTTGGGCCTTCAGTCTGCCAACTTTCAGAGCGGCATTTAACTCCATCTGTGTCTCTGGGTCTCATGCTTTTGGACTGAAACTGTACATCAGATCTCTTGGGTCTCCAGCTTGCCTACTACAGGTCTTGGGACTTCTCATCCTCCAGAACTGTGTGAGCTAATTCCTTACAATAAACTGCTTCTTAGATAAATAGATGATGATAATGGTGATGGTGCTGCTACTAGGTAGGTAGATTAGATAGATAGATAGATAGAGGTAGATATATAATCTGAAGAATCCTAAAACAGGAATCTTGCCCTTTAGTTTATTAATGTTCAAAAGACATAATGTCCAAAGCATCACCAACTCAATGGACATGAGTTTGAGCAAGCTCCGGGAGTTGGTGATGGACAGGGAGGCCTGGTGTGCTGCAGTCCGTGGGGTCACAAAGAGTCCGCACGACTGAGTGATTGAACTGAAAGCATATTTTAGGCATTTGCTAAAAAGAACAAAATTAGAGGGACAGAATAATATCTTTGTTTGCAAATGGTCAACCAATCCAAGTGTAAATTGAGCTTTACCAGCTCTGTCTCCCTTATTGTCCTGAGCTGTTGCTATCGTGGCTTTCCAACTCTAATTGCCCGGAGAATATCACCATTCCTCCCACTGTGAGCCTGCAGGCTGGTGTCAGGTGTTGTCTGCAGCCCCTCCAAGTGCTGTTCAGACCCCATTTCTCTGCCATCTGGGGGTGGTCTGAAGTTGTTCAAAGGCATCCTCTGCTGCTTTTGACAAGCATTGCTCTTCTCCCACCCTTTGAAGTCACATACTGTTCCCATTCTATCTGGGATTTCCCCTATTTCCCCCACTTTACTTGAGACACTTTGCCCAAACCTCACCAAAGGGCAGTGTCCTGGAGGTAGAGTTCACCCAGGTACACCAGCTGCCACCCCACCAGCCTTTTGGCATCTTCACCAACAAACCCCTCCCAGAAGACAGCATCCTTCCTGGGGAAATAGAAGGATGAAGGAAAGAAAATATAGGAGGAGAAAGAAGAAGGGGAGGGAGGAGGGAGAAGAGAGGAGCAGAGTGGGAGAGGATAAGAGAAACTCAGCGATGTGAGGTGATTTAGCCAGTATCACAGAGGGACCGGGAACCAGTATATGAGCTTTATAAACCCCAGTCCAGGACTCTCTATGCTAAACTCTCTTTTAAAGACAACACTACATTGGGAGCCGTTCATCTTTGGAGCTTTAAGAGAGAGAGTCCTGGAAGCTAAAATGGTTGATGAAGCTTTTTAGAGGAGATAGGATTTAAGTTGAGCCTTAAAGTTTGGAGAGGATCTGCAAAGGACACATTCCTGGGGCATCAGGGACAGCAAACCCTTGGGGACCATCAGAACACCCACTGGATGCTCTTGAGGCCTGCAGCTGGGGCTCACAATCATACCAGCAGAGCAAACTAGCCAGTGCGCAAAGTGCACATTGGAGTGATGGCTTGTCTGGACTGTGTGTGACTTTGTCTTTGCATAGAAGCAGTGAGCAGTCCAGAGAAGGCAATGGCACCCCACTCCAGTACTCTTGGCTGGAAAATCCTGTGAACGGAGGATGCTGGTAGGCTGCAGTCCATGGGGTCGCTAGGAGTTGGACATGACTGAGTGACTTCACTTTCACTTTCACTTTTCACTTTCATGCATTGGAGAAGGAAATGGCAACCCACTCCAGTGTTCTTGCCTGGAGAATCCGAGGGATGGGGGAGCCTGTTGGGCTGTCGTCTATGGGGTTGCACAGAGTCGGACATGACTGTAGTGACTTAGCAGCAGCAGCAGCAGCAGCAGTGAACAGTCATGTCAGGCGTGCTGGTCATGAAGCTGGGCTACAGTGCGCAGTGAATATGCAGGTTGCCTGATGCTCTTGACCCTTGCTTTCCTTTCCATGTCCATTCATAGCAATCGCCTGCCTGCATATTTTCAATGAAAATGGAGAAATACAATCTTCAAGGACAGTTGAGGCCCCCATAGGAGCATGGAACTGCCTCGAAATACAAGGGGCTCATGAACATTTTACATCCCCCTTTGGAAATCCTCCTAAAGTCTCTGCCTTGCTGGTTTCCTGGTACAAGATCTAATAAATCTGTACACTCAGCTTAAACTTAGTGCCAGGCCTCATAATGGAATGATTACATGTGTTTTGTATGTCAGAGATCTGACAGAAAGATTAGACAGCACAGTGAAGCAATCGTTGGGGTTTTGGCAGGGGAAGAAGGAGATAAACATGTGTCCAGGGGAGAAAAATGGCAGCTCACGGACTTGCTGCCTCGATGTCACTCAATCATTCAGCAAAAATGTATTAAGTTTAGGTCAACACACATTTATCAAGTCCCTCCTGTGTGACAGGCATTATGTTACGTCCTGTGAGTGCAAGGGTGCACAAGACACATCGTTTATTCTTGGAGCTTATGGAGAAGTCCGTCAGAAGAGACAGGCATCTACAAAGTGATTTCAGTATAATGTGGTAAGTGCAGTGCTAGGGGTTGTGATGGGGTACGAAGGTACTAGAGAGGAAGGGGACTTAGCTCAGCCTGGAGTATCCAGAGGAAATTTCTGCAGGAGGAGTCTGGAGGGATAAGTTTGATAAAGGGGACCAGAGCTCCAGGCAGGGGAAAAACGTGAACAGAAATATCCGATGACATGTTTGAGTTTGGAAGGAGTAAGGAATGGAGGTAAAGAAACTAAATATAAGTTTGATGTTACTAGAGTGGAAAGAAAAAGACTGATCAGTGCTGTTTCAGAGATGAAGTGTAGGCAGTTCTAACAAGGAAATTGTCTGGTCAAATTGATAAGTGAAGTGTGCATTTAAAGTTACAGTGATATAAGATACCATTATAAGAGATACTGAGTCCAATAAGAAGTAGCAAAGTATCAAAAGTGAGCCAGGACTTACATGGAAGGGGTTTGAAAGAGAGAAAAGATACTTATCAGGGGGAAGAGTTCAAGCAGGTGGTGGTCCTTGAGCAAAAGAGGATAATCCACGAGTGGGTTGAAAAGAGGGTGATTGTCATCCCCAGCAAAGAGAGTACCTTCATCAAAGACTTAGAAATAGCATTGATTCTAGTCATTTTAGGAACTGAGGCCATGATGTGAAAAAAATTTCAAAAGAAAGTCTTTGTGTGTAAAGCCTTTTAAATGGGACAGGTCTCTTCTCAAATTGGACTGGGAAGGGAGCCTGCAGATAGCCCCTAGTGGGCTAATGTGTAGAATCACAAGAAAGAGGTATGAGCAGTGATTCTACGGCTTCAATTCTAAGCTGTGTTTCAGAAGCTCAGAGTAGGTGACACCTGTTCCAAAGTAGAGACAACAAATGTGCCTGTGGATCAGAGAGAAACAATAGAAATCTGCACCAAGAAGCTAATATGCTGCTGCTAAGTCGCTTCAGTCGTGTCCAACTCTGTGCGACCCCATAGATTGCAGCCCACCAGGCCCGCCGTCATTGGGATTCTCCAGGCAAGGACGCTGGAGTGGGTAGAAACCAATATAGGCGTCTGCTTAAGTCCTTGCCATGTGGCCAGTTAAACTATATCTCAAGTTACCTCATGGAAACCAGGACAACTGTGTTTGGGACAAATGCTAAACAAGACAAGATGTCAGGAAGACTACTATATATCAGGATAGACAAGATGTCAGGAAGATTACTATAAATCAGGATAGTCTAGGTAAACTGGGATATGAAGTCCCTGTATTGGTCAGTCTGGCAGGGAAAACAGAAACCATGTGAGGCATTTCAACAGAGAAAATAACTGAATAGAGGAAATGGGTTCCGTAGTCAGAGTCACCAAAGAAAGCAGGCTGGGAGCAGTGCAGGAACGCGGAGGGGAGAGGGCTGGGGAAATAAAGGCAGAGATTGGGGTTCTTAGAACCTACTAACAGAGGACAGACCCTGTAGACCTGGCTCTCTGGGGAGAAAGCACTTCCTTTCTGCTTCTGGAGGCTCAGGAGTTCAGGAGAGGAAGTCCACGGGGCAGGGGCTCAGCTCCGAGGGCAGGGCAATGCTGGCTGGCTATGGATGAGGCTATGGATGAGACCACTGGATGAAGTTGGAAACTGGAACCACCTGTGATGTTGAGTAAGGGGCACACCAGACAACACTGACAAGCAGCGAGCAAGCTGCCTCCCTGGTCCTCCACCCTGTCCACCGATCCACAAAGTCTAACAGCTGGGAGAGGAAAAATGTAGTTCACAAGGTCCCAGCCCCAGCTTCGCAGAACAGAGTGTGGAAAGGTGGGTTGGAACAGAGCACCATTGCTGTAATAACGGGCACTGGCTTGGAAGCATTCCCAATTTTGAGGCAGGAATTCTCCTAAAAGACCTCTCAGCTCAAGAAGTGATGAAATGATAATCTGGTCCCAGCAGAAGTAGGAGATAACATTTATTAGTTATCCCCTTTGTGCCGGGAGTTTTACAAATGTTGGTTTATTAACCACAGTGATCCCACAGAACACATGTTCATCCCATTTTATAGATGAAGTGTCAAGCGGTTAAGCAGCTTTGCCCAGAACAAATAGCTAGTTGGAGTCAAGGTCAGGACTAGAAACCAGCTCTATGTGAGGCTAAAGCCCAATTCTTTTTATGATGTGGAGCCTGAGTCTCTCTTTGGTGGGAGTCCCTCCTTCACAGGGCTGAGACCCAGGACCCTGGCTGGAGAAACAGTGGCTGGACAATTCCTGGAGACCGTGGGCCAGATGAACTCTTCCACCATCGACCTCTTGAAAGCCTGGGCCCAGGAAGTCCTCCATCCTTTGAGTTCCCATCCCTCTGGATTCTAGCAACACCAGCATGATTTACTCCTGCCCAGCGCTGGCATCCCTCCCATGGGAAGGAGCCAGCTCTCTGAATGAGCTTGCCGCCTCTTGGAGGAAGCATCATGCTGCAGCTAGCCTTCGCTGCCTGAGTGGTGCCCTGAGAATGTTTGTGCCTAAGCGGCCATCCGCATACATGTGTGTCACACAGATCCAACTTTACTCAACAGGATGACATTCCTGGATAATAGGCGATTCAGCCCAAGGGCCCAAAATTGCAGAGGCAAGAGTTATTTTCCTGGCTGAGTCCAGTCTCCAGTCTTCGCGCAAGATGGAAGCAAATTGGGTCTGTGTTTTCTGGAAACGCTGATGCTGAGATGGGACCTTATTGAGGAATTCACAGAGACCCAGGGGAATGGAGAAGATAAATGCTACCAGGCGGCTGCAACTTGAGCGGAATTCAAAAACAATAGCATGTCAACTGAAGATCATAGAAGGCTATGGCGAGGGTGACAGAAAACAAGGGAAACGACTTGGTCCCTGGACAAACCAAGACATGGATAATGGGCGATGGCACTACAAACGCGGCTTTGAAAGGAAGCCTGAAGGGAAGGAAGCGGAGTCCGCTCATCCCGAGGAGGAGGGAGGCGAGGCAGTTTGGCGGCCTGCCTGCCCGCACACCCCGGTTCCAGCCTTCGCCCCAGCCTTCAAGTGCTTCCCCCAGCAGCTCAGCGGGGCCAGATATGGGTCTCTCCTGTCACACCAGTGTTTTTGAAGAGAGGGCTTTGGGGTCTTTTGGAAAGTGACTTAACCCGAGCCACACGTCTGCCAGCGGGGCAGCTGTTACCACTTATACCGGGAACATCTGGCCTGAAGATTGCAGTAAAAGTGACACTTGTCTACAGAGAAAAAAATGTTGAAGTATACATTTTGGACATGAAGAAATAAGTAATGACATTTAATGTTTTCATAAAGCTGCTCCATCACGAGCAGCAGTCATCCAAACCCTGGGCACAAGCATCCACGGGGCATCTTGACACCGCTGCGTGCCTGTGCGGGCATGCGGAGGGCCTCCTACCCAGAACATCGTGACCTAATACGGGCTCTGTCCTCAGAAGACACAGGACAAAAGGAGGCCCTTGTGAGGCCCCCTCTTTTCTAGATCTAAGTCGCAGGAATCCCAGGGAGTGGGGTGCAGTGTGCAAGGAGCACCCGCCCCCCCACCAGACGTCAGGAAACCTCGCTCCAGGGTGCAGTCATGTCACCAGGCAAATCATCTTTGGAGGTTCAGGTTTCTCGTCTGTGAAATGGAGGTGTCAAAGATGATATGTTTAAGGTTCCTCCAAGAGTTTATACTCTGTGCTTTTTGGAATAGAGGCAATTTCTACCATTTCTATGCCAATTCCGTAGGTTAAACATGATTTTTTCCAGACCCTGCTCTTAAAATGCACAATTCCCTTGATGTGGTGGTTCTTGCGACTTCTCCAACCTCAGAAGAAGGGAGAGAGTCAAATAGGGCCAGCACCAAAGCCCTGGGTTCCTGGAGAAGAAGACAGCACGTGGAAAGGGAGACCAGCATGCCAACACGGCCCGACGTCCGTGTGGGGCAGAGGGGATGCTCCCAGAACACCTGGCCTCTGACCTCTGCGTCCTGACCTCAGCATCCTCTGTGTGTGATTTCAGAGAGGGGAGCTGAGAGCAGATGAAGCACACTTGCTGAGACCAGGTTCCTTTTTGTTGGCAGAATGTTGATGCATGCATGCGAGTGTGCTCAGTCGCCCGGTCCTGTCTGCCTCTTTGCAACTGTAGCCCGCCGGGCTCTGCTGCGTTGATGAGGATGTTATAATAACTCCACTGAATTTGGCAGAGATCAGGATAATCAAATAAGAGTGCATATTTTAGAACTTGTTGATTCATGAGTGATCAGTCCTTTGTATAATTTTACTATGCAGTCATTAATTATGGATGCCTTTTGAATTAAAAAATGTTACCTGTGCCAAAATGACCCGGGAGCAAAGCAGTATTAGTGTACAAACATCCTGGTTAATGTGTACATTACTGTGTAAGTGCGTGCCTCACCAGAGAAGATCCTAGGAGCCCCTTCTTAGTTTCTCTTCTCCTAGGAGGAGGCAAGCAGGTACCATCATTGCTCCCCAAACACCATCAGACTCCCGTCCATCCTTCATCTGCCATCTCCCAAAGCAAGCTCTGAAGCCTACCCTTTCTTATGGAGAAGCTGGGTTCTGTTCTGCTGGATTCTCTGCTCAGTCATCCTAACCTCTGGAGCCCTGAGAGGAGAATGACCATGTGCAAGGCCAGAGCCAGGTTGCTGGCCATTGCACACTGCTCACTCTTGGGCCAAAGGAGATTTTGTGAGTCTCTGGGGCACCCATAGTTGGGTGATGCAGTTTTTCTAAGCTGTAGTCTGTGGGCCTTTGATTTGACTTTGTACATCTAGCAGTTTTTGCTGTCTATTGTGGAAGCTGAGATTAAATCCTGGGTTTAGGGCTAGGATCCTGAGTAGGGCTAGAGACTGGGTGGGGGGATCCCGATGGGGTCCACAGCTTCCAGGTCTTAGGTCTGAGGCAAGGCCTGAGCTTCTGTATTTCACACAAGTTCCTGGGTGAAGCCCATGCCACCAGCAGACACACTGTGAGTACTGCCAAGGGAGGGTGCCTTCACTATGAACTTGGACCTTGGAATCAAATACACCTGGGTTTAAGTCCTGGCTGCCGACTTAGCTGGCTATGCGACTTTGGGACAGAGTTCTAAGCCAAATCTGCTCAGACAGAAAGTGAGACTGATCATCGATGTCTTGGGTTTGGCATGTGGATTCCATCCAGTAACACAGGAGTGCGAGGCACACATGCTCAGGAGACAGAGGACCCTGGAAAGAACTAGGTCTGGCTCTGCCCCCTGATTATTCAGCCCATTTGCATTTATGGGACTGTAGTCCTCAGCTACAGGGAGGCCCCCGACCTCGAAACTCTGTTAATGAAACAAGGATAACAGGAATGTCTTCTCTTGGAGATATCAGACAACAGAGCTCCTGAAATCACTCCAAGGATGTTAGGAACTGAAATCTCATCATGGGCCCTGGATGCACCTGACCTGAGGAAATCAGATAGACACTTTCAAAAAGATATGTACATTTCGTCATCTGTATACCATGAAAGTGAAAGTGTTAGTCAGTCACGTCCAACTCTTTGCCACCCCATGGACTGTAGCCTGCCAGGCTCCTCTGTCCATGGCATTCTTTAGGCAAGAATACTGGAGTGAGTTGCCATTCCCATTTCCAGAGGATCTTTCTGACCCAGGGATCAAATCCAGGTTTCCTGCATTGCAGGCAGATTCTTTATGGTCTGAGCCACCTGAGAAGTTACATATACTACATATACATAGCTATATAGCATAGGTGACTAAAATTGTTAGCATTCTTTTTTTTGACAGTATTCCTCTAGAATGCTTTATGCTGCTATAAAATTAGTAAGACATGTAAAGTGACATGTTAACTAAGAGGCATGAGAATAGACCTATTTAAAAAAAAAACAACAAAACCCAAAATTGGGAAGTGCTATCAAAATAAAGAGCTTCCCTGGTGTCTCAGCAGTAAAGAATCTGCTTGCACTTCAGAAGATGTGGGTTCAGTCCCTGGGTGGGGAACATCCCCTGGAGAAGGAAAGAGCAACCAACTCCAGTGTTCTTGCCTGGGAAATCCCATGGGCAGAGGAGCCTGGCAGACTGCAGGTCATAATAAAACCATAAAAAAAGCAGGCAAAGTAAAAACATAAAAAAAAAATACACATTGGTTGGCACCAAATGTCATGACCCAAGTACCACAGGGGAGTTTATCAGGCATCCGAGGGTTTCCGTTCAGCTGTCTACTCTGCTTCTGTGTGAGTAACCACTCGTTCGACCTATTACAAAATCTGGAATGTGCAGGGTGCCTGGGCAAACACAAACTCACCGTATAGCTCATCTACCACCTTCCTGCTCAAAGCTTCTCAAACACTCATATAACGAACTATGGATTAAAAAAAAGGAAAAGGTCCAGGGACTTCCTGGTAGCACAGCAGATAGGAATCCGCCTGCCAATGCAAGGGACATGGGTTTGATCCCTGGTCCCACAGGGCAAGTAAGTCTGTGCACCACAACTACTGAGCCCGGGGTGCTCCAGTGCAAGAGAAGCCACTGCAGTGAGAAGCCCGTGCAGCGCAACTAGGGAGCAGTCCCTGCTCGTCACACCTGTAGAAAGCCCTCAGTTCAGTTCAGTCACTCAGTCGTGTCTGACTCCTTGTGACCCTGTGGACTGCAGTACGCCAGGCTTCCCTATCCATCACCAACTCCTGGAGAAAGCCCTCAGGAAGCAAAAAAGACCCGGCACAACCAAAAAATGAGTAATTTTAAAATTTCTCACAAAGAGGTCCACCAGGTGACGTTAGAGGCCTCTTTTCCCTCCCTTTACCCCAAATGTGATCAACTTCTGGACACAAAAGCTGATGCCCACGTGCCTGAAACTGCACATCCCCGTGGCCCCCGTTTGACCTAAATTCTGAGGGCGCACTGCCAGCTGGTTCTTTCCTGGGCCTCCATACTGTACTCCCAGGCAAGTTCTCCTGCAGAAATGACTTTTACCTCTGCCGACTGAGAGGAGTCTTTTTCTCAAGGCCCAGGATGACTGGCTGTCTGGGATAAACCCATGTGGGAGCCTCCTCTGTGATGTGAGTGGAGGGAAGCCCAAACCACTCATCATCCCACTGACAACATAGATGGTGATGTTTTGGAACCCAGAAGTTTTCATGATTCTCTGGTCCAGTTTTCCTCTCTTACAAAGAAAACATAAAGAAGGAACCTTTACTCAAATGTATGAACTGCTTTAATGAAGAACAATTTGACTGTTGAGTAACTTTTCAACCTTCCTTAGCAAAACCCAGATACCATGGGCAGAATCAGACTTTATCTATGGTTCTCACTCTGCCTGGACTGGAAAGACCACCACCATCTGAATCATGTGTGGAGCTTTTAAAGCATGCTGACTCCCAGGGCCCCCTGCAGGTCTCCTAAATCAGAAACTCTGAGGGTGGGGCCTGGGAATCTGCCTTGTGAAAAACTCTCCAAGTGATTCTGTGGCTGGGGTTTTGGAAAACACTTTCTTAGGCTTCCCTGAGAGCTCAGTTGGTAAAGGATCCGCCTGCAATACAGGAGACCCGAGTTTGATCCCTGGGTTGGGAAGATCCCCTGGAGAAGGGATTGGCTACTCACTCCAGTATTTTGGGGCTTCCCTTGTGGCTCAGCTGGTAAAGAATCTGCCTGCAATGTAGGAGACTTGGGTTCAATCCCTGGGTTGGGAATATCCCCTGGAGAAGGGAAAGGCTACCCACTCCAGTATCCTGGCCTGGAGAATTCCATGGACTGTATGGGCTGCGGGGTCACAGAGAGTCAGACATGACTGAGAGACTTTCACTTTTCTTAAGCCATTAACTTGGTAACTGTCAGTTAATCACTCACTCCAGCAAGGATTAGCTGAGGACCAGCTTTTAAGCTGAACTGGGGGGTGTTGTGGGTCCTCCCTTTCCTCTGTGAGTGGCCTTTGCACCCCATGGCTTGAGATTGGCATGCTCTGAGATGCTTCACACCCCCTGGACTTTGCTGCCCTTGAGGACTCTGAGCATCGAAAACTCAGCTTTTCCCACTCATACGGGCCGCATGGCCTTCTGCAGCTCCTCCTGGCTATCTGCTCGGAATACTAAGAAAGCACAAGTACCCCCCCTCCACCCGATGTGGTTTATCCTTTTTAGATAAATCTCCTAAAATGTTTGTGACAGGAATTTTTAGCAAACCAAGGCATGATTCCAGAAATTCTTTATCTGAAAGACATTGAAAATCATGTTCCAGATTTAAGTTTTCTCTCCATTTCCTTATCGGTAATATGCAAACACATACTCAAATATACCAAAAGGACCCAACCATTAGTCATTTTGAAGTGAAAAATCATATGCTAATATATATATATATATTCCCCCCCTTTTTTTTTATATTTTGAATTTGTTCAATGTGTTTCAGCAAATGCTTTTCTCTTCAGAGGAAAGGTTCTCATGTAGGGGATTGGAGGAGGCATGACCAACAAATTAATTTCCCTGGAGTCACCTGGGAATACAGGAGCTATGGTGGGAGCCAGCATTCTAAGTGCTAGCTGAGACTGGAAGGAAGGACAGCTGGCCCTTGATGGTGGCTACAATAGGGAGTGTGGTTTCCTGCTCTGTGTAAATGTTCAGCTACACTATGACATGGCTCAGATCCATGAACACCATTTCTCCTCCTGAGCTGAAGGTCATAGATACCAGAGAAATGAAGGTTCTTCTAGCAGAGATCGTGGTCCTCTTCCAGCTTGCTGGCTACTCTGGATTTGCCAAGGGACAAGTACTATGGAGCATCCTCAATTTTCCGTCTCCCAGCCCATCCCACACCTTCAAAGCTGGGGCTTGGGCTGCAGTCACACCCGGTGGATGCACACCACTTCTTAGAGCTGATCTGGATGCCTTCCATGAGTGGTCGCTTCTCTCTCAGCTGGGCCACCACTTTGGGGATCCAGCACTTCTTCAGTGTGACATTCTGAATGCAGGAAGACCCCAATCATAAACACTAAAGAGCCACAAGCCCCCGTCCCCTCCCATTCAGTCAATATCTTTATTCATGCATAGAGGAGGCACCTGGGGCTTCTCATCATTTTGGCTTTAGTAGTTCTTTGTAATGTCTAAGTCAGTCCCTCCCCTTTCCACCTCTCACTGCAAGCTCAGAACAAGGAAGTGGGAAAACCTGCCTCTTACTGGGGCAGAGACAGATGGCTGGCAGGGAGCAGAGCCTTCTTCTGACAGTCTGAAGCAGGGCCAGGGAGCCTGTCCTTCCCTCAGTCCCGAGCTTGTCTTCTCTGCACATGATTTCAAGCCTTTGCTCCAAAGAGTGCTATACAAGTCTTGGAATAATTGGTCTTGAAAAGTAATTTCAGCCTCTGTTTTCTTCCTTATGAGAAATTGTGCAATTTCAGCTCTGAACTTTCCAGGGTTGCCTGCAAGGAGTGCCTGTGAGAGCACAGCAGAAGCCCCCAAGGATCTCTTTTACCTTGTTTTCTTTTGTAGGCAAAGGACAAACCAAAGAGCCTGCAAATAAGTATATTTTTACGACTTCTCTCTTCCGGTCTCTTATCTGAAAGCTGGAGCTTTGATAACAAGAAAAAGAGAGCATCAAAGTTGTAGCTTTGCTGAACTCATAAAACAGAAAGTAGAATGGTGGTTGTCAGGGGCTGGGGGCGGGGGATTGGGGGAATTGTGGAGATGGTAAGGGTATAAAATTGCAGCTAGTAGGTAAGTGCTGGATGCATGGTAGCATGCTTAGAGTCAACAATGCTGTGTCATAAACGTCAAAGTTGCTGAGAAGCTAGATAGTCATTTTTCTCACCACAAAAAAAGAAATGATAATAATGTGAAGTGGTAGAGGTGTGACCAAGCTAGTACTGTGGTGGTGGTAATCACATTGCAATATAAGAATTTATCAAACCAACTGGTTGTATGCCTTAAATTTACACAGTGTTACATGTCAATTACATCTCAATAAAATTTAAAACAGGTTTTTCTTTTTTTTTAAATTGCAGCTTCGATATATACACTACCAATGGGAATTTGCTGTATGACTGAGGGAACTCAAACCAGAGTTCTGTTACCACCTAGAGGGGTGGGAGGTGGGTGGGAGGTTAAAGAGGGAGGCGATACATGTATACCTATGGCTCTGACTCCTGTTGATGTATAGTAGAGACCAACACAATATTGTGAAGCAATTTTCCTTCAATTAAAAATAAATAAGTTTGGGAAAAAATTGCAGCTTTGATGCCAAGGAGTAGAGAGGGTCCAGATGAAATATTCTATAGGGAATTCCAGGAAGGAAAGGGACCTAGAATCCAGTGGCCTGGGAGGAAGGTGAGGGTAGGAGGAGACCTGGCTTGTTTCATAAGCAGCTCCTCATCCTCTTCCTTAGGTTCTTCAGAAAGCTTCACCGGGAGTCCTGGGAGGGGCCTGATCCAGAAGCACCTCTGAGCTGAAGAGGGAGGGCTGGGAGGGAGGAAGTGGCCCCAAGGAGTTATCTGTGAGCTAGCACTAACCCAGCTCCGAGAGTGCATAAAACTTTGACAGTAGATCCTGGTTCATCGTTTTTCCCAGGACCCGAAACCAATGGTGGCATACAGTTGCTAAGTATTTCAAACTCTTAAACCAAAACAAGCAAAAAACCTCATAAACCTGGAGCAGGGAAAACAGAAATTTTGTTCTTTGGAAGAGCAAGAACGTGTGTAGTTTTAAACAGGGTAAATTTCGTAACTCAGAAAAGAACGTTTAAAGCAGTTGCGGGGGAAACCCACTCAGGAGACAACTCGATTTGAGACTTTTCGAGGAAGGGGCGCCGAGAGATGTCACTTGCTTACCAGCAGGTGGCGCGTTTTCTTTAGGATTACGGTCCCCAAGTCTCGGTAGAACATCGCAGCCAGACTTGCCCCGAATTCCCTCGCCGGAAATCGCTATGCAGATAATAACCCTCCAGTGTCTGGAAATTAATTACCGCGAACGCGCATTCCTCCAGCGCCGACCGCCGCCTATGTAGCCGGTCAGAGTCACAGAGCCGCGGGTGCAGTTAGGTATTTCTGTCCGCAGGACTTCTCCCTGACTATACGCGATTCAGTTAACTTTTTTTTTCATCAACTACAGTTTGGTTAGACACTGCGTCGTTTCTAATACATTTATTTTCACCTTTGGATAAAAGGAAAATTCTATAATCTTAGATCCGTCGAAAATAATTCTGACAATTCATACTTGTACAAGTAAAAAAAAACAAAACAAAACAACAAACTCCACAATGTATGCTCACATTAACATCTAATTTTCCCAATTTAAGGCGTGATTTTCATTCCGTTTTCCAGGGCTAGTCTGGGAGTTCATGAAATTCCACATGAATATTCGTGCTTCGTACATCTTCTCATAATAAACCAAGGGTAGATGTATGCATGCAGGAATCGTTTTATTTAGTAAGGTGACAAATAGTAACAAGATACTTATGTGCTCATAAAGCGCTTAGGAAACGGGAAACCGCCTGGAAAAACAGTTCAGTTTCCCTTTCAGTTTTGATACTGTAACTTGTCTGTCGCTGTCACAGTAAACACCAGCTCGTGGGTTCACCTGTGATCTATTCTCCTTAAGACCCTGGAGTTGCTTGTACCTTATCAGAGCGTGAAATCTGCGCAAGTGTGTGTGGAAGTCCTGTTGCCTACCTCCCCGGGCTTAAATACTTCCCCCCACCCCCCAAGCTGGATTTTGACCTGATTGATCGTAATGGTTCCAGAGGAACTATTGAGCCATTACAATCCATCATCTAAATGATTACAGAGGGATACCTAAATCTCCCGGTTATTTGAAAGCTCTGTACACGCTTAAAGGGGGGTCAAATGAGCAGACCCCCAATCGTCCACAAAGTAGTTACAGGAAAGCTTGCATTGGAAGCAAAAGTTTGCAATTACTAAGTACATTCCTTTTTTTTTTTTTTTTTTTTTAGAGGTCATTTTTGTGTGGTTGAGAAGTGAGAGAGGTGGGGTTCATTTTTTTTTTTTATCCAATCCCTCTACCCCCCACCCCCCCTCAAGCAAAATAAGCTACCTTCTAGTTAATTTTCTGGAAGCTGCTCAATTTTCACTTTGAAGACAGGCTGGCGAACTTTCCTTCCTAGTAAGCAGGAGTCGGGAGAGGGGCTGGGGTTGGGGCGGGGGCGGGGGGGGGGGGTCGGGGGGTGGTCTGGCAAAGGCTGTCGCCACCCCCTTTACGCCTAGGATTGGCGCGGCGAGGGCTCACTTCGGAACGCGGCGCAGGGAGGTCCACGACCCGGTGCCACGTGCCGGCTTGGGTATCGCTCTCTGCTGGACCCCATCGGCATTGGCAGAGAGAATTCCGGAGCTGAGCTGGAGGCCCGGTTGTTACTGTGGGGCCATTTCCCCAAGGCTTGCTTGCTGAGTCCCAGACTCGGGCGCCCGCGGTTGCGAGGGGGGCTGGCGGTGGGTGGGCGAACCAGAAACAAGCAGTGGCGGCGGAATTTGAACCTGGTCTGCTCCCTGGCTGGAGCCCGCGGGCTCTAAGCGTGTAGAGGCTGCAGCCACCGAGGGGAACCCTGCGCGGGACGCCCCGGAATGGCTTGGGCGTCTAGAGATGAGTTTCTTCACCTTCACTGGGCTCGGGGAGCCATAGAGTGGTGGGGTCCCGTCCGAATACCGAGGACGTTGACCACACTGGAACCATGATGTCCTTGCGAGTTTTAAACGAATCTTAGTTGAAAACCAAGCTACCTGGTAGCCCTGTTCTCAATCTACCACACTGCAGTCGAGACACGGCGAGGGTACCTAGACTCAGCTTAGTCTGATCAATTTCTCTTAATCGGCGGGGGAGGGGAACCCCCTTTGTTCCCATGGCACAGAGAGGTGAGGGGTTCTTAACGTCCAGGGTTTCTTCCTTCCATCCAGAGAGAACTAGAATCTGGTTGGTCTCCACTGAGTACTGAAGCCAGGGTTTGCGGGGGTCATCCCCATGGGAGCTTGGATTGAGATGGGGGACTCTCCAGCAACTATCAAATCTTGAATTTCGTTATTCTAGCTTTCTGGGGCTGTTCACAGTCCAAGACCTAGAAAGAATGTCGTTGAAGCCAGGTGTCTGAAACAGAGGCAAGTCTGGGCAATGCCAATGTCCTGCATCTTTCTCATCTTGTCTTACCTACCTTGCAGATCAGCTCTGGAGGTGGCAGCTTGAGAGGCAAAGCCTGAGATGCTCAGCTAAGAGAGACAGCTCTAGCCTTGCAGCCCCATCTTGCTCCATACCAGCTATTAGTTACGGGATTTGACCTGAGTGGGGATCAATTTTCCAGGTAACCTGGCAAAAGCAGCATTAAACAACCGAGTTGCATGGCCCTTTCTTTAGGATCCCTAAAAATTTTCTCCAAGAGTTCTTTAGGGATTCTACTACCTGGAGATTTCTAGAAGTCTTTGAGTCATGTTGGCCAGGGACCCTGATTCAGAAGAAAGAGGCAAGTGGAAAGATGGAGTCAGCACAGTTGCACTGGGTGGAGTTCTGAGCAAGAGATGGGGTTTGTATATGCCAGGAGGCTCTTTCCATCCTACCCAAACATCCTCTTCCTGGGAGACATTTTCTAAGTGGTCTGGACAGCCAGATGCCTCATTGTGGAGGCCTCTTTGGATTCTTTCACTGCTGGTTAATAGAAGGCACTAAGCTTTGTCTCCTAGGACACCCTAAGACTAGGGCACACAGTTTCCCTGGCCCAAGGTGGAAGCTGGTACAATCCAGGAATGCCCTCCTGGACTTTCCCTTCAGGCCTTCCTTTGCTCCTGGAACTTGCTGCCTTGGAATCTCAGGGAAGGGAGTGATCTCAGCTCCTTCTGTTCCCAAGGGGCCTCCCAAGGGCCAGAATGTCACCCCAGGCTAGGATTTTTTCAGCTGCACAGGCAAGCTTACATGGGTTCCTTACTCTAACACTAGCCTGCAGTGGGTAAGTACAGTCTCCCTTGTGGCAAAGACTGCACCCATTTGCCCTCCTCTCTGCCCAGGTCAAAGCTACCTGGGGTTGGAGGCCAGGCTCTTTCTGAAGGACTGAGGGTAAGACCAGGGTCTCCTCCAACTATTCCTTATGGGGGGCATTTCCACTACCATTTCCCTAGGTCAGGAAACCAAGACTCCTTTAAAAAGAAAGCCAACACAGACTTGCACACCAAAGTTGGAAAGGTCTCCAGAGACACAGTGCCAGTATGCAAGAGACCCACAGAGGCCAGGTCCAGTCTCCAGGGCTGGGGAGGAGGGTCATTAAGCAGCAGCCTTGGGGGCAAACCCCAGGAGTACAGAGGTGAGAATCTGGATCCACCCAAGCCTGGGAGACCAGCCCCTCCTCCCGAACCCAGGGAGGGGGGGCTGTTCCAGAGAGGTGGCAGGGAGGGAACTGGGCTGGGGTCAGCTGGAGGTCAGCTCTTGGAGCCAGGCAGTCAAGGGGTTACTGGTACTCTCCCTAAAGCATAAGCAGTGAAGACAGAATTTCTGGCCAGAACCCTGACGCCCGCTCTCATCCCAAACTCCACTTGAATCAGCCTCTTGGACTCAAAGGCCCTAAGAGCTGGAGAACTTTGCAGCTTGCATCGCGGCTCTGTGGTACTTAACTCTCCAATCTCTCATCCATCCTTCTAAAACAAAAGAATACAGGATTTTAGAGGGCATGAATCTCAGAAGGTTTTTGAGTCCTAGGAAAGTAACTATCTTGACTTCTTGCCCCATCCTCCGCCTCTAATCTTTCTAGCGAACTCGGTAACCCAGGGTTTGGGGCCGGTCATAGGCATTGGAGTCTGGGTGAACCGCCCTGGCGCTGAGCATTCTCGGATGTCCTGAAGCTGTTCGGTTCCAGAGGTATTCTGGGATAAGACAGGCTATTCAGCGGGGCCGAGGTGTGTGGGGCCCAAACTAAGTCGCCAGGATCCCGACGCACCGCCCCCCCTCCCCCGCCCCCGGCCCCCGCCTACCCCGACCTTGCACGGGCTGTGTCCTAGGCGCGCAGGAAGGGGACCGAGAAGTTTCAGCCCAATTTCATATGGAAGAGGCTGTTTTATTCGAGCTCGCCTGCCAACCTCGTGGGCCCAACACGCAGAAAGGGTCGCACAGGTCTGAAGAACTGGGGACGCAGGTCCCGGGAGGTCGGGGCCAGGCGAGCGCCGCAGTCCCAGTCGGCTGCCCGGGTCAGCAAAACTTTGTGTCTCAGTGCGCAGGCGCAGGGCAGGATGGTTGCGGGGAGGGGGCAGGGGAGGGAGGGGAGGAATCCTGAGGCTAGGGGAGGGGGGAGGGGGGAGGGGGGAAGGAGGGAGGGTGGTGGATTAAAATAAGTAGGCGGCTCGGTGCTAAGGGGTAAGTGAGTCGGAGCTCGGTCTCTCCCCAGCGCTTTCTCAGCCGCTCCGGGTTCAGAACCAACCAAGGAACCGCGACAGAAGTTCACCACCCCCTGGGCGGACAGGACTCCAGGGCCGCTGAGCGCTCCCGCGTGTCGGGCGCTCGGAGTCCCCGCGGCCGCCGGAGAGGGGCCGGGACTCTAGAGCTCCGCGGGTGCCTGTGGAAATCCAGCGCCTCTGGCTAACCGGGTCCCCTCGCAGCGGGAGCCCCAGAGACGCGCTCAACTCCGGGACCGCCGCGGAATAAGGTAACTGCAGCCCTGGGCGCCCGGGCTTGGCGAGGGGAATGCGGGCAGGATCCCCGGGGTCCCCTTGTCACCGCTCGGCGGGTGTCTCTTCTCTCTCCAAGTCCCGGAAAGAAGCTCCTCGTAACAAATGAAGACTGCTGGACCTCTGTGAAAGTGAGAGCAGCTGCAGTCCTGGGTGCTTGGGGGTGCTGGCTCAGGAATTTCTCGTGCGGGGGTCCTCGGCCTCTGACCCGGGGGGAATGAGGGGGCGGATCCCTGCTACTACCCCCAGCGCCGCCGGGCTTCGCGCAATCCCGGGCGAGGTGCCTGCGGACTTCGGAAGTCAGCTTGTGGCCCCTCTCAAGAAACCGAAGCAACTTGTGCGGGCACGAACTTTCCCAAAACGCGCGCCTAGCTTAATCTGACCTACCTTAGCAGAAGGAGGAAAAGAGAGTGGCCGGATGGCCACGGCCGCCCGCGCCAAGGACAGGTGCATGCCCCCGCCGGGTCGCGCTTTCTTGAGCTGGTCTTGTGGCAGAGTTGCGATCAGGTACGCGGCCGGCCCCACCCGGGAGTGCTGGCCCGTGTGCCTGACCCCGCCTCGCACTTGCCCTCCGACTTCGGGGTGTTCTCTATTCGGTGACTGCTCTTGTGGTCGAGGCCTGGAGAGTAACCCGCGACTGATCCGGTGAAGGGGAGCATGTAGGGGGCGCGAACACTACTCCCCAATCAGAGACCCCGCACGCCGCGGTAGCGGAAACACTGCAGCTGCGGATGTTCTCAGTTTCAGGCTTGAAAGGGCAAGATTCGTTTGCTCCCGGGACTGTCTCCCTTCAGGGGAAAAGGCGGGAGCCGGAGGAGAGAGGGAAAGAGGTGACGGGCTGCCTGCTGAACTCATTTCTCCCAGGAAATTTGTCTCGTAAGAGGAATGAAAACCCACAGACAGTCCTTTTTCAGCAGCTCGGCCAGTCACGGGGTAGGTTCTTGGAGTATAGAGGAGCTGCGACGGTTTCTTTGTTGCCACAATTTGGTAAATTTCACCCGGGCTAAGAGCTGCGCGCTGGCTCTTGGGAACAGAAACCACGTGCAAGGCTGGTTAATCTCCCAGGTTCATGGCCTCCTAGAGAAGAGAGAGGCTGGCAAGGACGCGGGGTGGGGGAGGCGGGAGGAACGGATGGAGGGCGACCAATGAGTAAATGTTCTATATGAGGTTCCTCAAAGTAATTGTGATTTTAGTAAGACTGGGGAGCAGATCACTAAGGACGCAGCCGGGCATTTAGATGCAGGGGGATGGCTGCCTAGCTGAAGGGTTCATTCGATCTCGTTCGTTGGGAGAATTAAACAGAAGTGTCCGGCGCCGGTCAGTCCTCTCGCCAGGAGTCCGGACGCTTGTCAGCACGCGTGTTGGGGATTCGGTGTCAAGGATGATTTTTCCGGGGCTGATGCTGGGCTCCTCCAGGCGCTCGCTTGTGGAGCTCGCTCCGTCCTCATTAATGCAAGCAGTTAACTCGCTCACGCTCAATTAGCCCCGAATAAACCACTTTAATAGACTTTTGCACACTTCATTAATGCCCGGCATAGGGCTGGCGGCAGAACCGGGATTGGCGCTCTACCGCAGGAGAGAAACTGTGTCTGAACCGCGCGGGGACCCGGGCTGGGAAGCGCTAATGGCGTTTGGTGCGCGTAGTCGGCACCCTTACCCGCGCCGCCCAGGTTCCGGGGTCCTAGCTCCTTGCAGAGCGGATGCCTGGCCTGGAACCTGGGGAGACGGGTTTCCTCTCTTAAGGATCTAACGCAGTTCACACTGGGGGTCTGGGGTCAGGACCAGGAGAGCCACTGGGGCTTGAGGTTTGCTCATCTTCTCCCACAGCAAAGGCAGAGTGAGACTTATGTTTTCCTCTTAGCGGACCGCCTGAAACCGGATCGTGAATTCGGCCCATTCTTGGTACTTTACTAGTGTAGATAGCCACGTTTCGAACGAATTTCGTCCCCGAGAAAACCGTTGACCAGAGCCTGGGGAGCCCTGCCCTGGGAATGCGGCAGAAAATAAACTGGCTGCGCCGCTGAGAAAAAGAAATTGAGTGTTGGGGGAAACAAGATCGGGCAGATAGCCCGGAAAGGTTGGCTCCCAGAAGCAGTTTCGGCATAGGCGCCCCCTCCCCTCACCGAGCCCAAGGTCTGGGCTCCTGGGGGTGGTCAGGGAAAGGTTGGGTTAGTATGCGCGGGGCCAGTGGGATTCCCTCACCCCGCCCGGAGCGGGCCCGGGCCCGGGTGCAGCCCAGCGCCTGGCCGCCATCGCCCAGGGATAGACTGAGCGCAGAGAGGAGCAAGTGAGGCCCCGGCGGCGCCTGCCGGGCCCCGGGGGGAGCCAGAGATAAGGATCTGATTTCCAGCGCCTGGAGGGGAAGGAGAGGTGACAGCAAATCAAAGAGCGCTCACCTCGCCTAAGTCTGGGCAGACCTTTGAAGTCGACGAGTCATCTCCTCTTTCTCCCCCTTCCCCTTCCCAACCCAAACAGGCTCCAGCTTTCTCTCTGGCCCGATTCGTTCTTCGCAGCGTCTCAGCGCCTTAGGAGGGTCTCGGGTTGTCCCAGGCGCAAGAGCGTGAGCGACGCAGCGGAGAAGCCCGCTGCCCAGGCCACGGCTCCGCCGCCGCCGGGGGCCGCGCTCCCCTCCGCATCCCATTTTGTGCCTCGCAGAGACCCTGGCGGAATTAATTGCGGCGGTCCGACAGGGGTTTCATTGGATTGCCGATTTAACCTGCGCAAGCAGATATCTGCCGGCTCTGGGTGTTCGGCACCCTCTCCACCTTCGGCAGAGCCTCTTTGCCCATGGGCCACCGCACTGGATGCGTGACCTTCCTGCCAGCCTCCAAGGAGAAGGCTATCTAGGTCCAGATTGTCCTGCCTCCTCCAGGGAACATCCTGGGCACTGCCCTCACGTTAACAGCTTCCCTAGAGCGAAAGGCAACCTGAGCCTTAAGGACCTGGGTTTGGAGAAGCCAGGCTTCTGAAACCGCAGGGGTGGTGTCGGGGTCTGTCGTGAAGGAGGGAACAGAACAGGGGCCTGCCCGTCCCAGGGTTGGGGACTAGGTGGAGGAGAGATCTGAGGAAGAGGAGGGGGCAAATCAGGAGTAAAGGGAGAAGTGGAGGGCAGGGGATTGAGACAGGCGAAGAAGTGCCTGCATCCTAAGCACCCTTCTCCCCTGTGACTTCTTGAGATGGAGTTCAGCACTTGAGCCTCCCAAGGCCCTCTGTGTAATTTGGCTTTCCTTCTCCCTGTTTTTGCCTCCACTGGACAGACCTGAGTTAGGAGTGTCTGGGAGGCACAGACATAAAAATTCTTTCTGCGGACTCCAGACCTGTCCATGGAGGCCAGGGACCCTGACCAAGGGTCAAAGAGGCCAGAAGACACCAGACTGCTTGTCACATCAGCAGGGCTCCCCTCTGGCTTGGCTCAAGCTCCCTGGCCTTGCATTTGGAGGGTGCATAGCTCACAATAGCTGAGGCCCAGCCTCCATGCTCCTGCTCATAGGGAAACCCACCTGCTCAGGGAGGGGGTGTTCAGCAGACACACAAACATCCTGAGAGCCCGAAGACCCTGTCCCCCTTTCTTATGGGGTAGGGAGGGCTCAGAAACAAATGAATGCATGTGGCTGAGTGAGTAAATAAATGTGGGTGTCATTGTCCTCGCTGAAACAAAGGTGATCCCTAAAGACAATGGAAAAGAGTCAGTCCACAAGAAGCTGCAGAGAGGGTGGCGTCAAAGGGCTGGCTAACAGTGAGACAGAAAAACAAATTTGAAGTCAAAGTTGCGAGTTGTAAGGAGAAAGAGGACATGGCTTCTAGAAGCCAAATTGACTGTCAGCTGATAGAGCTTAATGCTCCGGAGCTGAGAGATGTACAGATTTGTGTGCTTTTGTATGTATGCTGTCTGCCTTTGGGGCTCTCTGTGGGTGCCCTGTGTGTGTGTGTGTGTGTGTGTGTGTGTGTGTGTGTGTTCAGTTCCTGCATTTTGTTTAGTAGCACAATACTGATGGTCCCAGTTTATCTTTGCACCTTGTTGTCAACTCTGCTCAGAAAGTGTGAACCTGGGTTTATCTGTCAGTGTGCACTTCTGTATTTGTTTATCTGAACAAATATGTAAGTGCGCTTCCAAGTGTTATCTTTGCAGGACAGTGTATTCTATATCGACTCGGGCTTGCCTGGATGTACATTCCCTGTGCTTCTGCTTTTCTCAGTGTCAGGTATACTGTAGACTCTCATTTTAAGTTGGTCGCGTTGCCCAGCATTTAGTTTGGTTTCTGTGTCAAGTTTGTGTCTCTGCTGAAGGCCATTTGTAAGGAGTCCTTGGATTATTGAAGGTTCCTGTCTTCTCCTTGAGGCCAGTGAGATCCCTGAGTGGGGTCCTAGGCACTCAGCCCAGTCTCTGGGGACATAACGGGTGTGGCCGGGCTGGAACTCAGAAGGAGGGCCTGAACTTGTCTGTTTTCCCCTCCCCTCTTCTTCTTTTCCTGCAGCAGGAAGTCAGAACAGACTGCCGCTTCGGCCATGGGCAGCAAAACCTTGCCAGCACCGGTGCCCATCCACCCATCCCTGCAGCTCACCAACTACTCCTTCCTTCAGGCAGTGAATGGCCTGCCCACGGTGCCCTCGGACCACCTGCCCAACCTGTACGGTTTCAGCGCACTGCACGCAGTGCACCTGCACCAGTGGACGCTGGGCTACCCCGCCATGCACTTGCCGCGGTCCTCCTTCTCCAAAGTGCCCGGAGCCGTGTCCAGCCTGGTGGACGCGCGCTTCCAGCTGCCCGCCTTCCCCTGGTTCCCTCATGTCATCCAGCCCAAGCCCGAGATCACCGCTGGAGGCAGTGGCCCCGCAGCACTCAAGACCAAGCCGCGCTTTGATTTTGCCAACCTGGCCTTGGCCGCCACGCAAGAAGATCCATCCAAGCTTGGCCGGGGGGAGGGCCCTGGGTCCCCCGCCGGTGGGCTAGGTGCTCTCCTGGATGTGACCAAGCTGTCCCCCGAAAAGAAGCCCACGAGGGGACGCCTGCCTTCCAAAACCAAGAAGGAGTTCGTCTGCAAATTCTGTGGCCGCCACTTCACTAAATCCTACAACCTCCTTATCCACGAGCGGACGCACACGGACGAGAGGCCCTATACATGCGACATCTGCCACAAAGCCTTCCGGAGGCAAGACCACCTACGAGACCACAGGTGCAGTACTATGGAGGAGGGGTGCAGAAGAGAGCTATCAGTCTGCTTCTGATGCCAGGGCTCATTAGGCTGCTCCCCCTGCCCCCAGGTTCCAAGCCTTCTGAGTTTCTGGGCTTCCCCCTAAATCAGGAAGGAAACCAACCAAGCTCAAGCCTGGGTTTTTGGAGCATGGGTGGAGAGAATATGACAGGAACAGGTCCCAAGCTCCAGACAGGCATGCACGGCTTCCTCCATCTACAATGCTGTGCAAGAGAAGTTTCTGAGATGATGAAGTGTGACATGCGACACATGTGACAGTTAAGCACTTGAAATGGGTAACTAGTGTAACCGAGAAACTAACTTAATTTTAGTAACCACACGTGGCAGGTGGCTAACATTTGGACAGCACAGTGCTAGCCAATTGTCCCACCTCACTCACCTTCCCTGTTGACTCAGGCCTTATAAGGCCGAATGCTGGCCCCTGGTTAGGCAGGCAGGGATCCACCTAGCTGGACATGGGCGCAGCTAAGACAGGAGGTGTCTCCCTCATCTCCCCATCCCCTCCCCACACTCAGCATGTGCCTGTTCCATGCTAGGTACCCCACGTCCTTCTTTCTTTTGAGGTTCAAGCTCTTCATGTTCGTGGGAAGGGATTTTGGGTAACTACTTATAACACTGCATCATTTTTGCAAGGCTTAATTATCGGTTTGCTTTTTGCCTTCAGATATATTCACTCCAAAGAGAAGCCTTTCAAGTGTCAAGAGTGTGGGAAAGGATTCTGCCAGTCCAGGACTCTCGCTGTCCACAAGACGCTACACTCACAGGTGAAGGAGCTCAAAACCTCCAAGATCAAATGCTAAACAGAGCCTCCGAGTCAACAGGACCCTGGGTCACGCTGCCCCCTCCTCCGGAGGGAACAGAAGCCCAAGGCGACTCTGGCGGGCAGCGAGAGGGGCTCCGGGGACCTTCCTCCATCCCAAACGCGTCCCCCGGGTCCCCGGCGCACGCGGAACTTCACAGCCGCGCCCCGGGCCATGACCCCGGCCGCCCGGGCGGCTCCCCCAGGACGCGGCTAAACTCTTGGCCAAAAGGCGGTACTCGTGTGGTGGAAGGGAAACTGCATTAAAAAGAGAACGAAAGCTTCGCGGAGCCGCAGTGGCGCCTCTCCCAGAAGTATTACTTTTTCTATTGTTATTTTATACGTTTTCTTTATTATTTTTTTTTCTTTGACCATATAAGCTTGTAACTCTGACTGCGGAGAGAGAGGGGAGAGAAAAAGGAGATTTGTGCTCTCGCAGCTTCCCACCCCTCCTCCCGCCCCCATCCCCACCCCCGGGAGCCTGCAAAAGTGTAATCCCAGTATCTGCTTCAGCCTCCGGCCCAGGGAGCGCGGGGCCGAGGAGCGCCCCTCCCGGCTCCTGCCGCGCTGCGGGCGGTGGGCTCCCGGACCCGGACAGTGGGGCGGGGAGCCTCGGGCCCTGCGGCTAAAGGGGGCCCGGCCTCTGGCTTCCCTGCTCCGCTGCCCCTTCGCCGCGAGGGGCTGAAGGCTAGCAGCAGGGCGGTGTATTGCGATTGGCACTTTATGCTGACCATCGGTAACGGACATTTATCACTGGAGTTTTTAAAAATATTAAATAAACGGTTATTTTACAGGCATTGCAGGGTGGGTAATTTCCCTCCCCCAAATTCCTGTGTTTTCTCCCCAAACGCAGCAAACTGGGCGGCTCCTTTTTTTGAGAGGAGCCGGGGTTTCGCTCCCCACGCCGACCTGTCCCAATTCATCAACCTTCCCCTGATTGGGGTCAGCTTGGGATGCACGGAGACGCCCTCCTCTCTCCCGGTGGTGGTCAACCTCGGATAACTTAATTTACTTTTCTCCCCCACTTTGGTCTTGAGGCCTCAGTGTCGTCTCCCTACTCCGCATCTCCAAAGGGCTCCAAAGAAGCCGAGTCTGCGGCCAAAACTTCGAACTTTTCTTACAACAACTCCAGGAGCCGGGTCGCTTCAAATTCAACTAAGGGAAAAGAAAGTTACCCCGCCCCCCAGCCCCCAAACAAAAGCCTCCTTCCAGGGCCTCCTGCTGCTGCCCTGGGGAGGGAAGAAAGCGCCCTCCCCTCACGGTCAATCTCCAACCGGTACCCTCCCAGGGGGCCCAATAGCCGCTGCAAATAAGTTATCACCGCTGCCTCTCCTAAGTCCCCAAACCTGCGTCCCTCCCTCCGTTAGGATCCCCCCGACACGATTCTCCGGCTGGGGCTTGTCCCCAGCCTGGATCCCGGCTCCGTGCCCGCAAAGATTTCCCTGCAGTTTTAAAGCCTTGTCAGGAATGGCGGGGGCGGGCGCCCTGGGAGGCCCAGAGAGTCGAGGAGGAGAAATCCGAGTACGTCCTCCACAAGTGGAACGCTCCCTGGGGCGCCTAGTTTTCTCACAATTAGAGGCCAGGCCGCCGGGGGGCTCTCCAGCTTGGGGCGGGGTGGGGCTGCCCCAGCTCCTGCAGCCCGACCGCGCGGCGGGCACTGACGGTGGCGCCCCCAGCCCTTCCCAGCCGGCTCGAGCGCAGGCTCTCGGCCTTCCGCGCCTGGCGCTCAACGGCCGCGGGCACAGCTGTGCCGAGCTTCCCGGCAACTGGGACTGCCCCCCATCCCCAATCCCAGCCTCAGGCCGGGCCTTTCGGTCTGAGAAAGTGGGCCCGGGGCTGCAGGAGTTAAAATGTTCTCTAGCCTTTCACTGTGCCATCCCCATCTCCGCTGGGAACGCCCCCCCTTCCCCACTCCGCCTTCCGCTGGCTGGATCTCCGCGATTCGAGAACCCAAGTTATCACCGCGGCCTTGGCCGGGACCGCGCTGACCAACCCAGCTGTCGGCATTCGGAGCCACGCTGCCCCCTGCTGGACAGGCCTGGAGGGGCGGCCCAGGAATGGGGGCACTTCGCTCCGTCCTGCTCGAAGCCCTGAGGAACCCTCCACTGCTGGCCCTGTCGGCATCTGGTCTTGCCCTTAAAACCTTCTTGACGCGCGTCCCAGGGCCCCATGGAAACGAGGGGGACAGAGCACTGCCGGTTCTGGACCGGCCTATGAGATATCCGCTAGTAGAGCAAGATCCCAGGACCAAAATCCCTTGGGTCCAAAAGGACTAGCAACAGGAAAGGATGGAGCCCATATCCCAGAGAACTGTGACCTCTAGGCATCCGGAGCGAGGGCTAATCAGTGGGTTTTGGGCTTCGATGGCTGGCTCGGGCCCAGGCAGCGCAGGCTATGGTATGGGTGGTGCCTGGCAGCGCCTAGGGCAGAAGCCTTGTCCCTTCCTTACCAGACCTTTGAAGTGGTTGTTCCAAGGTGAGGACAGTGCATGGGCGTGGGCGCGCACACATACGCACTACCCAGAGATTTGAGGACCTCTGAGGACCTGAGAGAGCCTCATTCAGTCCCTTTAGTCTCTTGGGCAGTTCCATCTTTCTCATGGAGGAGGGAATAGCAACCCACTTTAGTATTCTTGCCTGGAGAATCCCATGGACAGAGGAGCCGTGGGCTACAGTCCATGTGGTCGCTAAGAGTCCGACACTACTGAGCTACTAACATTCACTCACTCATCTTTCTCAAGGATTGACTACTGCTGCTGCCCTCCTGTCCCTCACATTGAACCACTTCCAACCTCCCCAGGATACATAGAACCTCTGCAGAAACTCAAGGACTTCACAAAGACTTGAAGGTGGGGGGTGGGGGATTGCCAGGGAAGATTTTTGTTTCTGGCCCAACCAGCTTTGGTACCCTGAATCCCTGCCTCTGCCCTCCATCCATAGGCCCTGGCCTCGGAGAAACAGTCAGTATGAAATGTGCATCCTTGGCAAAAAAGAATCCCTAAGCGCAAAGTTTTGGGGGATGAGGTGGGAGGGGGGCAGAGTGCTGCCCAGAGACCTCCAACCTGTTCCTAATGCCTCTATCATCCTGGTGGAACCAGAAGCCACTTCTCAGTGCACCTTGCCTGCAGTCTGTCCTCATGGCAGGGGTTTCATAGATTGATCAGTAACAGCAACTGCAAAGAGAAGGGCAAGCCTAGTTCCGGGGCCACCAGATCCCACACAGGCTACAATTTCCTGACCATACTCTGTAGGTCGTAGAAAAGCAACCAGCCGGTTAGAAATGCTGGGTGGGTTTTATTGCCTGTCCATTCTGCAGGTGGCTAATTTTTTCCCGCCACAGCTCTGGAAGATTCCACCCCGCCCTCACTCTCCCCTCCACCCCACCTCCACTTTCAGACATGAAGTAAGCTTCCTTTGGCCTCACGTGCCTAGCGTGGCTTGGGCCCGTAGAGTTCGGCTGGAACCCTTCCCAAAGCTGCTAGGCCCGCAGGTCTTCTTTAGTTCAGGGCTGGAGAAACTACCCGGCTGGACTTCTCTGCTGGGCGGAGAGTAGGCACAAGAGACCCTTGGTGCAGCCTGGCGCTCCCCTAGCGCTGTTCTGGGAAGAGAATCAGGAGCGCCCTGGGGAAAAGAACAGCCCTCAGGGGCTTCTTCGCAGAGGACGGGTTCAGGTTCCACCTCCTCCTTCCGGAATGTAGCTAGGGGGTTTGGGGCGCACGAAGGGCCTTGTACCTGCTGACCTCCTTGTCTCCGGATTCAGGACTAGCATAGGGTCCTGGTGGGATGGAGAAAGGCAGTGGGATGGTGCAGGGCTCCTTGATGGCACCTCATCTCCGAGAACAAGGGAACTGTGATATCATCCCCACCCCGTCCCCTGAAGCCTCGGCATCCTGAGAACAGGCTCAGAGGCGTCCCACCCCACCTCCCAGAGCACTATGACGCTGTGACGTCAGGGCATCCTCCCGCTGCCACAGTGTTGTCACACAGGCCTCCGGCAGGAGCGTAAGGGCTCCGCGACGCCTGCAACGGTATCTCATTTACGTCCTTCCATGGCGTCACAGAGGGGCCACGCCTGGAGCAGTGACACTATGCTTCCACACTTCCCGGTCCCGCCCCTCAAATCCTGCCCGTAAAGGCGCCAAGAATGGGTTGGTCCCCCAGCGACAGACTCTGCAGACTCGAAGGATGCGCAGCTGCCCTCAGTGAAGGAGGATGCCCGGAAGCCTCTGCCTTTGGGATCCGGGTGGTTTAGAACAGTCGTCCTGCACCAGGGTTTCAGGGAGCCAACTGTCGCCCCGCCCACCTGGCCAGGTCCCTACCCACCCGCCTCTCCGCCCACTACGCAGGCCCGGCGCGCAGGCGCAGCTGGAACTCAGCGCCCAGAGCTCTGGGGCGCGGGAGCGCCGCGTCCCCGCGCAGTGTCAGGCGGCTGCTGAGTTACGTGCCACACTTTCAGGGGTCACAAACTCCGGGTAACAGTGGCCCGGCGGACATATCCAGCCAGTGGCACATGTGAGCACTAGAGATGCCGACGAGGAAGAGGAAGAGGGCATTTCTGGTTTAACGCTGGCTGGAGACTTTTGGAGTTCCTTTGGCGTCTTTCGAGTCCAACGCAGCCGAGGTCCGAAGCAAGTCCCTGGGATTCCAGCCGGCTGGGGTGGTGCGGCTGGGCCCCGCCCTAGATGAGCGAGTCCACTGCATCCCTAGCCTTTTAGGGCAGGTCTCTGGGGCAGAGGTCTGGGAACCCCCACCCCGGCGGAACTCTTAGGGTCACAGACCTGGTCACCCACCCTGTGCGTTCAGCCCAGGTTTGGGGGCTACTTCTAGGACCAAACTGGTGGTCTGGCCCAGTTTGCATAGATTTCAGGTGAAAAATTCACTAGGGACATGAGATTACGATCTCATGGAGATCAAACCTCATGTCAGTGGCTATTATATCATGTCAGGATGACTTAGAATCTGTGCTTCCTTTGTGGCCTGAAAATGCAGTTCTAGCTTTACCTGCAACGTCCCTACACTTCTCTGAGGCTCGCGATGGGGATAATACTCTTTCCACCTACCTCATTCGGTTAATGTAGAGGGCAAAGTCATACATGTTTTCTCAGTCATTTATTCACTGCTTGAACCAAAACCTGGACCCTGGTATTATGGAGCACAACTTGGGCATTTACGAAGCACCATGTAAAAGTATTATTAGGAATAATAATGCTTCGCAGGGTGCTAAAGTAGCCTGCCTATCAAACTGCCATATTCCTGGGTGACTCTTTGTCTTCACTTTATCATAGCCCAGGGATTTATCATAGCCCACTTTATCATAGCCCATTCATGAAATGGGTTGGAGGAAGAGTATCTGATTTGGAGTATTGTTTTGTTTTTAAATAAACAACAGAATTTTATTTCTTACAGTTCTGGAAGTTGGAAGCCTGAGATTAGGCTGCCAGCATATGGACTGGTGATCTTGAAGCCTTCCGGAAAACTTTGAAAGAAGCTTTTTTTCTTTCTTTTTTTTCTAACTCCATGGAGACAAATAGATTAATCAGTTCACAGATTATGGTTATCTTTGGTTGAGAGAGGAAGTCGGGAGACAAAATGTAAGTGCCTTACTCACCACTCCTTTGAGGAATATGCTTAGGGAAGAAAAAAAATTACCCTGGGGCAGGCTGAGGTGTGGGTCAGGGGCCTATGTATGTGACAGGTGTCACTTAATAAGAGTAGGGATATTTCACACTGCAAACACCTCCCACTATAGTCTTCTTTGGATCTGTGCTTCCTTTGATTTGTGTTGGAGTGTCCTAGCCTACAGAAAAGCTAGTCACACAATAGTATTATATGAAAACATTTGTAGGAATGTTTCTGTCACCCAGCCATCCAAGCCCTGGCCATCTGCTGCCATTTTTTTGAACATTGTTTTATTTGAAGTATAGTTGATTTACAATGTGTGTTAAGTTCTGCTGTATAGCAAAGTGATTCAGTTATATGTATATATACTATTAATATTAAAATCATATCATTTTAATATTCTTTTATTACAGTTTATCATTGGATACTGAATATAGTTCCCTGTGCTATACAATGGGACCTTGTTGTTTATCCACTCTGTTAACCCAACCTCCCACTCCATCCTTCCTCCAACCCCTTCCCCCTTGGCAACCTCAAGTTTGCTTTTTATGTCCCTGAGTCTGTTTCCATTTCACATTTGTGTCATATTTTAGGTTTCACATATACGTGATATCACATGGTATTTGTCTTTCTCACTTACTTCACTTAGCATGATAATCTGTAGTTGCATTTATTGCTGCAAATGGTATAATTTCATTCTTTTTGTAATGGTTGGGTAGTAGTCTGTTGTATTACATATATATGCTACATCTTCTTCATCCATTCATCTGTGCTTCCATTCTCAGCCATTTTTCCTGACCAGTGCTGGTTCCAGCTCCAGCAATAAGAATATAAAAGGACATAAAAGTGGGATAGTTTGAGATGGATGAAAGATCGGATAAATCAGTTGAGAGTTTTGTTTTTCCTTTCTAGACACTTCGCTGGCTCTTAGTAGCTCAGCCATCTCTGGGGAGGGATAAAGTATAATTAATTTATTTTTAATGTTTGGTTTGATTGAACTCTTCTGCTAGGGAGATAAGATAAGGAGTTTTGTCATGACAAGTGCAAGGATGGATTGCTTTTTGTCATTCGCAGGAGTGGGTACCACTTGGAGCCTATAAGTAGATGGTGGCATGAGATGAGAAACTTTACAGGAGATGTGAAAGAAAACTAGAGGAGATGGGGTAGGAATGGCTAGATCTTTGCCACTCCAAGAACCAGTGAAGGAAAATGAGCTTCCAGAGAATATGGGCCTTGTCTTAAATAATGAGATGTACTTGGGAGATTGGTTCACTTCTTACTGACTTGGGTTGGAACTGAGTGTCTTTGTGCAGAGTTCAGAATGTTTTCAGTATCTCACAGCATATGTAGCTCCTCCTGTAGGTCTGCAGTAAGCCAAGAACCAGAGCAGATGTGGTGCCATGGCCGTCAGGAACAGTCTCCATGGTCTTGTTATGGGAGAGATCGACTGATATTGAAATACTTGACCAGATACTCAAAGACAGGTTGGATGGCTTAAAGGGTTCCTGTCAAAAGAAGGAAGAGGAGGGAGGAAGGGAGGGAGAAAAAGAGAGTGAGAGGGAAAAAAGCAGGAAGGAAGGAAGATAGGAAGAAAGCAAAATCCTTCCTAGAATAAAAAAAAAAAACAACAACAACAAAAAAAACAGTTCTTACCAACTGTTATAGCGATCTATGCATCATAAAATCCATTTTTTTAAATGATAAGGTTCATATCTTCTGTATTCTTTTTTAATTTTTCAATTTCCTTGTTGATTAATTCCTAACTTTGATACTTAATGTGTTACAAACTCCTACCATGATGGTAGAATTGTTTTCTTATTGTAGTTTTAATATATATATATTTTTTCCCTAAAAATAAATATACCCCAAATATTTTCAACATATATAAATGACTCAAAATTCATTTTGCTCAGCACCACCACATTTCTCACTACTCCTAGGCCTCAGCTGTTCACATAAGGGGCATTAACTCCTTTAAATTTTGGGTTCAGTTCAGTTCAGTTGCTCAGTCATGTCCGACTCTTTGCGACACCATGGACTGCAATATGCTAGGCCTCCCTGTCTATCACCAACTCTCGGAGTTTACTTAAACTCATGTCCATTGAGTCAGTGATGCCCTCCAACCATCTCATCCTCAGTCGTCCCCTTCGCCTACTGCCTTCAATCTTTCCCAGCATCAGGGTCTTTTCCAATGAGTCAGTTCTTCGCATCAGTTGACTAAAGTTTCAGCTTCAGCATCAGTCCTTCCAATGAATGTTCAGGACTGATCTCCTTTAGGATGGACTGGTTGGATCTCCTTGCAGTCCAAGGGACTCTCAAGAGTCTTCTCCAACACCACAGTTCAAAAGGATCAATTCTTTGGTGCTCAGCTTTCTTTGTAGTCCAACTCTCACATCCATACATGACTACTGGAAAAACCATAGCTTTGTAATTTCTGGGAGAACTGGATTATCCATAAGCCCAGCCTGGCTTTGTTCAGGTTTGTCTCTCCTTGACAATCAGTAATACTCTTTGGAGACTTCTCAGTGTGGTGGTGTGGACAATGGCAGTGCCTGGGACTTCACCATTATGGGAAGTGTGAGGCGTTATGAGGATTTCTTCAGTGAGAAACCAGGCAAGCTTTGGCCCAAGGCAAATGATGTTTTAATTATTGTAAGTATGGGTTTAACTGGGTCTGGAAGGATTAGGAGTGCTAGGAAGGGCATTGGGTTTCAATATGTTCCTTCAGCTGTCTACCTCCCAATATTTTAATTTAAACAGTACCAGGCATAAAGAATAATTGAAATAAGTTTATAATGAACACCCAATTACCCACCACCTAAATTTCACAATTAACATTTGAGCATATTTGCTTTTTCACGTATCTATCCATCAATCCATCCCTCCAACTTTTAAAAATTGAAAATCTACACAAACACCAAATAATTGAAAAAAAATGGTACAAGGAACACCCTCATGTCTTCCTCAAAGAGTCAACAATGGACTCTATGTTTTATTGTATTTGTTTCTCTCTCACTATCTTTCTCCCTGAACCATTTAAAAGTTGACTCCAATATATTTCAAGCCTAAATACTTCAATGCACATCTTTTAGGAACAAAGACTTTATATAATCACAACATTACTATCACACTGAAGAAAACTAACAAAAATTTTATCTAATACCATCAAATACACTGTCTATATTAAAATTTCCCCAAACTCCCTAACCTTTTGGATTTTAAAAAATTGTAATCCAATCTAAGTAGATTGTCACTGCATATGTCTTTAGCATCTTTTTATCTAGAACCATTTCCCATTGAAAAAACTTTATTTTGAAATAATTATGGGTATACAGGTTGTTTCAGAGATAGTACAGAGAGGTTTCATGTATCCTTAACCCATTTTCTCTCAATGATTACATCTTATATATTGATAATACAATATCATAATCAGAAAAATCAGTATTGGTCTACCATGTGTGTATATTCTTATGGTAGTTTTTTCACAAACATAGCAGTAGTACTGGGAAGATTCCTGTAACCACCAGCACATTCACAGTATAGATTTATATCATCACCACAGAGATTTACTGGTGTCATCATTTACCAGTTTGAGTGAATATAGAAACATTATCCCCTGTTATGGACTGAATGTGTCCGGCCAAAATCCCTGAGCTGAAATCCTAACCCCTAAAGTGATGGTCTTAGGAAATGGGGCCTTTAGGAGGTAACTGGGTCATGAGGATGGAGCCCTCACAAATGGTATTGGTGCCCTTTCAAGAAGAGTCATGGGAGAGTTAGCTTCCTTCCTCTCTCTGCTCTCCACCATGTGAAGACACAGTGAGAAGACAAGATGGCTGTCTACAAACCAGGAAGATGACCATCATCAGACACTGGATCCAGATTCCAGAACTGTGAGAATTAAACATCTGTTTAAGCCAGCAAGTCTATGATATTCTGTTACAGTAGCCTGAATGAAGGTCCCGCCTTTAAAGCTCCTTGTTTATGTCACAGTAGTCTTAAATGTCTCTTCTACACACATGGAGATGCAAATCAGACAATGCTATACTTTTTGCTTCAACCATCAGGCATAATTTCGACAACTTGAGAAGAGAGGGAGGGTCTACTGTGTGTAAGCACATTTTTGCTTTTACCATTGTTCTTTCTTCCTGATGTTCCAAGATTCCTTTTTAAAAATCATTTCCATGCTATTTTAGGGTAGACCTGATGGTAGAAAATCCTCTTACCATTCCTGTATCTGAGAATTTATTTCTCTTTCATTTATGAAAAATAATTTCACAAGGTACAGAATTCTGGGTTAAAAGCTCTTTCTTTTCAGCACTTGAAAAATGTTATGCTACAACCTTCTGGCTTCCATGGGTCTTATGAAAGATTTGCTGTCATTTGGTTTTTGCTCTTTTTGTAAGGTGTCATTTCTCTTGCTGCTTTTGAGATATTTTGTCTTTAAATCTTCAACTGTCTGAAGTTTGGTTGGTTATGAAGTTATGATGGTTCCTGGTATGGATTTCTTTGGGTTTGTTCATTCAGAGTTTTGCCCAAATTTTTAAATCCATGTATGTCTTTTTCCATATTTGAAAAAATTTCAGCTTGTCTTTCTTTTCCATATTTGAAAAATGTTCAGCCATAATTTCTCCAAGTACTTTTTTCAGTGCTGATCTCTTTCTCTGTTTCTTGGATTCCAGTGACACAAATATTACATCTTTTGTTATGGTCCTACAGCTTTTTGTGGCTCTGTTCACTTTTTTCAGCCTGTTTTCTCGCTGCTGATCAGCTTGGGTAATTCCTACTCTCTCTTCCACTTCACTGATTTTTTCCTGTTGTCCCCTCCATTCAGCTGTCGAAGTTTTTAAAACTTTCAATGATTGTATTTTTAAAAATTCTGAAATTTCCAAATGGGTTTTCTTCATATATTCTGTTTCTTTGTTGAGACGTCCAGCTGCTTCAGGAGTTCACAGTTAAGTGCTGAAGTATTTTTATGACGGCTGCTTTAAAATTCCTGCTTCATTCGAACATCTGTGTCATCTTGATGCTGATGTCTGTTGATTATCTTTTCTCTTTCAAGTGAAGGTTTTTCCTGGTTCTTGGTCTGACATGTAATTTCCAATTTTACCCTTGACATTTTTGGTATTATGTTATGAGGCTGTACATCTTACTTAAATCTGTCTTTAGCAAGTCTCCTCGGTCTTGGTGTGCTGCTGGGGGAAGAAGGAGGAACAGCTTTGCTGCCACCACACGGGGGCGAAGGTCTAGGCTCCCCATTTGGTGACCCTTGGCACCCTGGGAAGACAGGGGTGCCTCCTCACTACGCGGTGCTCTCTCTGGGCATGCATGCTCAGTCGTGTCCAACTCTTGGTGACGTCATGGACTGTAGCCCACCAGGCTCCTGTGTTCATGGAATTTTTCAGGCAAGAATACTGGAGTGTGTTGCCATTTCCTCCTCCAAGGGATCTTCCAAACACAGGGATCAAACCCACATCTCTGGCATCTCCTGCATTGCGGATGGATTCTTTATCCCTAGTGTCACCTGGGAAACCCATACTACTTGGTGGAGGTGGGATTTTAGGCTCCTGGCTAGTCCTCTACTGACACCTCCTCGGCCAGGGGAGAGAGGTACAGTCCCTTTTCCTTGCTTCTGCTGGAGGTCGATGGAAGTCCTGCTTACCTCTGGGTGATACTGTAAGTTTGGCTTCCCTCTCCGTCTTCTCTGATACCCCGGGTAGGCCAGGGAAGAGCATCTTTTTACAGCCAAAGACAGAAATCCAGGCTCCCCACTCAGTCTTTGTTGCCTGCTAATTGGTGGCTTTTTGGATATCTTTCTGAGTAAGTGAACCAGTACTGGCCTTACTGTATACACCATATGACATATACACATATACACTATTTGACAGGTTTCTTCTCCAATTTCTACTTTCTGGGATTGCCTCTTCAGTTATTGTTCTAAGATGGTCCTGGGTTACCACTCTAATATATTGTGGTGTTTTAAATTTCCTAATGCAAAATTATCACCTGTGTTTTGACATAAAATGCTTTTTATTTTATTATAAGGTTATAAAACTGTTATCTACTCTCAAAAGTTGGTAAGTAGGGCCCCTGTGGATGAAAAAGAACAATTGGTATTTTAGGATTAGTTGTAACCTCTTGAGTTTTGACCAATAAGTTTCTTATTATATTGTTTTATGAAAAGAAAAAAAAATCTGATGTATATAGTGGCTGGGAGCGTGGATTTCTTTTTTGCCCTACTCACTCGTCTGGTATTCAGATTATAATTTTCAACATAAATTTGATCATAGAATTTTAAGCCTCATTAAATTTTTGGCAATGGAATTGCAGAAATCTATCCAATTTTTTCTAAAGTATTAGGTTAGTTTCCTTCACTGTCAAAGTATTTCCTAAAGGGATAGGATTTTTTTTTTCTCTTCCAAAATTGTGCCTTATAGATTTCTTATTGTTGCCTTGGTCAGGGAGATAAATAGTTATTAAAGTGAAAACTTCTCTTCAGTTAATATTATTTATTGATTAAGGTCTATGACTTGTTCCAAAGAATAGGGTAAGTGTGGACGTTATACTAAATTAGATCAACAGTCCATGCTTTTTCCAAGATATATGTGATTACAACCTAACTTTTATTTCAGTAAGTCTGGGCTGATTTAAGGAGATAACTGGGATTAAAAAAAAACAAACTAGGAAGCTGGAGACCTTTGTCTCAGCACAAGTTTATTGCTGAACTTTGCTGCATTGTGCATGCATGCCTGCTAAGTCACTTTAGTTGTGTACAACTCTTTGCAATCCCATGGACTGTAGCATGCCAGGCTCCTCTATCGGTGGGATTCTCTAGGCAAGAATGCTGGAGTGGGTTTCCACGCCCTCCTCCAGGGTATCTTCCCAATCCAGGGATCGAATTTGAGTCTTTTATGTCTCCTGCACTGGCAGGAGGGTTTCTTTTATCACTACTGCCACCTGGGAAGCACCTGAGTCAAATTTTGTAGCATCCTATAGCCTCAGTTTCCTTACCTGTCAATGAGACCCAGGGACCAAACCCACATCTCTTGTATCTACTGCCTTGGCAGGCACATCTTTACCACTGGAAAGCCCTTTCTTGTATTCAGATAAATATTTCAGAGTCTGAAATTAGGGAGTGAGCCAAAGCTAGGCATTACATGGACTTTAGTTGTGGCTGTTAGGTCATTTCATGGTTGGCTGCAAAGCATATTTTTGACTGGCAGATGCAAAGCAATGTTTAGAGTTTTCTTTATGTGTCTAATATTGGTTTTGCTTCCTTGTTATGTAGATCACTATGAGGAGTACAATAGATATGGACCAGGAGGGCATGGGGAGTGAGGGTCAGTGTAGCTCCTGAGGAAGCCAGGTGAAAACCTCCTGCCCTTCCAGCTTGTTAGTTTCCCTCTTTTCCCCAGTGGGGTGATCGTCCTCAGCCAGCTTGTCAAACAGCAGGTTCTTTGAGGTGTCCAGAAAATCCCCGTGTAAATGCACAGCCAGGAAGTTGGGTGCACAGCTGACTTTGTGTTTCACATGGCTCTTGGGATGTCTTTCCCTCGGCCCAGAAGGCATGCCTCTAGGGTGTGCAAAGAAACTGTCTTGAAAATATTCCTCTTGGCAGGGTGATTTCAGGGACACCTGTGAGAGCTTCCCTGCCTTTGAAAACAAACAGACCCTCACCTGCTTCCCTTCCCTTCTCCCCAGGGGCCTAGAGTCCTTCACTTTCTCATGAAAACCCTTCATTCCTTACTGAGAGCTGATGTTTAGAATACAGACCTAGAGGGAGGAGCTACCATCACTTGCAGGCAGATTCTTTACCATCTGAGCCACCAGGGAAGCCCAAGAATACTGGAGTGGGTTGCCATGCCCTCCTCCAGGGAATCTTCCCAACCCAGGGATGGAACCTAGGTCTCCCACTTTGCAGGTGGATTCTTTACCATTTGAGCCACCAAGGAAGCCCTCATTCCTTAGTGAGAGCTGATGTTTAGAATACAGACTTAGAAGGAGGAGCTACCATCGCTTGAGACCTTACCAAATAGAAAACACTGTCCCAGGAAACGGACATTCAGAGATGTTATTATTATTATTTTTAAGATGAGGAAATAGGCTCAGAAGTATACAGTTGCATGAGGTGACAATATATGTCGTAGAACCAGCCTTCACACCCAGATTCTTCAGACTGTCAAGTCCCTGCACCCTTAGGGCCCCCTCCTGGCTCCCTGGGACTGAGATTCACTGAAGTCTCCTCAAAGATGCCCATCCCTCTTGCCTAGAAGGACAGAATTCTGGGTTTTAACCCCTCCTGGAGAGGGAGAGAGCAGCTAAGATTTGTGGGCTCAGAAAGCTTTGGGCCTCTCAAGGTGTGCTGAGTGCAGGCCCAGGAAAGAGGAAGGCTGGGGTCCTAGCCTTGACCTCCAGGCACAAGGCAGAGACCCTCTTTCTGTTTCACAGATGACCTGCCAAGGGGTCTTATTCAGGCTGGAACCCCTTTTGGGGGAGGGGGAGCAGGTGTGCGTGGCTGACCCCTGCTTGCTCCAGGGTTCTCCCACCTCTCTTTAATCAGAAAGAGGGTGAAGGTTGCTTCAGAGGGCAGTGTGGGTGTAAGAAGTTCCTGTGCATTTCTGTCCATTTCACTAGGTTCCTACGCATCCCTGTCCACTTTACCAGCTAGAGTATAAGCCATGAGCCTGAGTAATGGTGGAGCACCTAAGCTGGACTTGTCAAGGGCTGATGGTAGAGGGAGTGTGGAGGCTCCAAAGGGGTCTCTGATGCTACCACGATGGGATATGACAACATTTCACAGCCCTTCAGAGGTTCACCTTGTAGTTGAGGCACCAATGACCAGTGTGGCTGAAGTAAAGCTGAAGACAGCAGGCAGAGGAACTTAGGTCACCCAGGCTAGACTCCGTACCTTCACTGTGTTTGGTCTGGGGGTCTATCCCACGTGCAGCCATGGAAACCTCAGTCCTAACATTTCTAACACGGCATTATGAATGTCTGTTTACTTATTGATGGCAGCTTCCTTGAGGACACAGGCCAGTTGTTCTGGTCTCAGCATCTCCTGTATTTTCTGGGGCACCAGAGCCCAAGAAGAGGTTCCTAGCTAAGCTGGAAGCAGACAACAGTTTTGGCCCAAATACAGACTGAGGAAAACTTCATAGGAACTGGGGAAAAGAAGATAAGTGGTTAACTGTGTTTCTGGGAAAAGTCTTCTGCTCATTTCGGCTGTGAATGAGAACCTTGAGTGTCAACTGGAGTGGAAGACACTGTCCATGGCTGCTGGACCCTGGCTCTAGCCAGAGAGATGGGGCTGGCTAGAGGGACTTTCCAGAAAAGGGAACAGCACCCTTGCTTGGGGACAAATCCTAGAGTGTTTTTTCAGATAAGCATAATCTGCTAGCATGAAGACTGTCCCTATTATTTCCAGTCTATTTAAAAAGAAACCTCTGAAAATTCAGAAGGCAAATAAAGCAATCCTGCTAATTTAATGAAGACGAAGCCATAAAAGTAGCTTTTATAGAGTGTCAACCGCTCACCGAGAACCTGGAAGCCAGAGGGAAGGAGGGGCAGGGGTTTGCTATGCCTATCCCACGAGGCCACGACTTTTTCTAGTTTCCTAAAGCACCTAGGATCTCTGAAGGGGAGGGGAGCTGTGCTATGAGGGAATCTTCCAGAAACCTCAGCCCTGTGAAGTTTCCCTTCCACTTGCCTTGTTTGTTTTCTCCAGGATGAGGCGGGAGGAGTGACACGGCCATCAGAAAACACTCATCCCCCTGGGGTTGGTAAGTGTCTCCCTCTGGTACCTCTGTGCCAAGGGCTCCACACTGCAGACAAACCTCCGTCCGGTGCCCTCTGAGGCATGCAGCCTATCTGCAAAGCCAGTCAGAATGTAGGGGAGGGAGGGTTGGTCTGTCCTCTCAGTAATCCCCTTGTCACCGCCACCTCGGAAGGCTGCTCACCCTGATGGAGGGGATGTGATGGGCAAGCCCGTCAAACAGATTGTGAGTGCATTAGCAGGATTAGCAGCGGAGGCAAGGATTTCAATGCGTTTCCAAAGTTCATTCACAGCCTCTCTGCTCTACTGCCAAAGGGGGCAGATGACACTTCAGCATTCACGTCACCTGAAGTCGTGCCTGAAGTGGTCGGAGGCACCAGCATCCCCTTGTGTTTGTGTCTCTGTATTTTCATTCCACGTGTATGAGTGTGTGTGTATGTGTGTGTATAAGTCACTTCAGTCGTGTCCGACTCTTTTTGACCCCCTGGACTGTAGTCCACCAGGCTCCTCTGTCCATGGGATTCTCCAAGCAAGAATACTGGAATGGGTTGCCATGCCCTCCTCCAAGGGATCTTCCCAACCCAGGGATCGAACCCATGGCCCCTGCATTGCAGCGGGAATCTTTGCCACTGAGCCATCAGGGAGCAGAGCTTAATTTATAAATATTAGTATAAAATGCTATCTAAGAGGTCATTCCCTTCTTACTGATAATCCAGCTGAAACACTTTAGCAGCCCCACAAAACCAGTTGCTTTGTTCTTGGCAATGATTGAAGTATGAATGATTGATTTTATTTTTGCCCATTAGAGTAATAAACCCTCATTGTGGAAAAACTGGATCAGAAAAGTATAAGGGGGAAATTTAAAATATTCAGTCTTTTCACCGGATATTTCCTCGGATGCCATTTTGCTGTGTTTTCATGAAATTTTTCATCTATGTGAATATGAAACAGTTACAGTCATATATTGGATCTTGTTTTCTTTTTCCAAAAAATATTATATCATCAACATCTGCCAATTTTCTTGCACTTTTAATGAAAACACCTGTGAAATATTTTAAGTTTATATATTCGCAGCTTTTGGACGTGTGACAAATTACCACAAACTCAGCAACTTAAGGCAATACCCATTGATTAGCTGGCAGTACTGTAGATCAGAAGTTGGTGTCTCTGTGGAGGTCTCAGAAGGTCAAAATCAAAATGATAGCTGGGCCAAGTTCTCCTCTGGAGGCTTTGGGAAGAATCACTTCCAAGCTCATTCTTGTCAGCAGGATTCAGTTCCTCAAGATGGTAGGGCTGAGGTCCTCACGTCCTTGCTGCTTGTTAGCTGGGGACTGCTCTTAGCAGCTGGAGGCCACCTGTCTTCCTTTGACACGGGACTCCCTTGATCTGCAAGCCAGCAGTGGTTCATTGACTCCTTATTATATCTTGAATCTCTGGCTTCTTCTCTGATCAGCTGAAGAAAATGCTTTGCTTTAAAAGGACTCACCTGATTGGGTCAGGCCAATAGGAATACTCTCCTTGTTTCTAGGACGACAATGTCCTATAACATGACCTAACCAGGGGGGGATCAAGTTCATCGTATTGATTATCACCACTATTATGCAGGCAATGTATCTCTACTTACCACAATATTGTAATTTATTTAACTAGTTTCCTTCGTTTAAAAAACTGAGTCCCATGGCTACAATTCCATAGTTTAGTCTGCCAAAGCACCGCTTCCTTGATAAATGAGGTGTATTTCCTCTTTGGAACTTCGTTTGGGAATCCTGCTTTTGGTGAGAATGGAGCTATTGTGGTCTTTTGCTGGATGGTTGAATAGTAGGTGTATTCCTTTTCTGGGGTTGTTGTGACAAAGTATCATGAACTGAGTGGCTTAAAACAAGAGAAGTTTATGTTTCACAGTTCTGGAGGCTAGAAGCCTGGAGTCAATGGGTCAGGAGAGCTGTGGTCCCTGTGAAACGTACAGGAGAATTCCTTCTTGCCTCTTCTTGGCCCCTGGTAGCTAGCTGACAATCTTTGGTTTCCTTACTTTGTAGCCACATAACTCCACTGTCTGCCTTTCTCATCAATGCCATTTTTCCTGTGTGTCTGTCTCCACGTAGACATCATTTTATAAGGACTCCAGTCACATCAGATTAGGGACCCAGCCTACCTTACTTTAACTTAACAAGTCACATCTGTTTAGTATACCTGTTTTGGGTGTGTGGGGGCTTCCCTTTTAGCTCAATCAGTAAAGAATCTGCCTGCAAGGCAGGAGACCTGGGTTTGAATCCTGGGTTGGGAAGATACCTTGGAGAAGGAAATGGCAACCTGCTCCAATATTCTTGCCTGGAGAATCCCATGGACAGAAGAGCCTGGCAGGTACAGTCCATGGGGTCAGAAGAGGTGGACACGACTTAGTGACTAAACCACCACCATATCTTTTTTATGGTATATAGTTCAACATTTAATGATTAGTATGGCTCAGTTGGAAAAGAATCTGCCTGCAATGCAAGAGACCTGAGTTTGAGCCCTTGGTCAGGAAGATCCCCTGGAAAAGGGAATAGCTACCCACTCCAGTATTCTTGCCTGGTGAATTCCATGGACAGAAGAGCCTGGTGGACTTCAGCCCATGAGGTCACAAAGTCGGACCCAACTCGGTGACTAACACTTCTACTTTTTTCTTCCACTTTCTTAGAATGCCCAGGTGGCGCAGTGGTAAAAAAATCTGCCTGCCAATGTAGGAGATACAAGAGATGCGGGTTTGATCCCTGGGTTGAGAAGATCCCCTAGAGTGGGAACTGCCAACCCACTCCAGTATTCTTGCCTAGAAAATCCCATGGACAGAAGACCCTGACAGGCTACAGTCCATGGGGTTGCAAAGAGTAGGACACAACTGAGTGACTGAGCATGCACATTCCTAGAATATTAGATGACGATCTCAGTGGAAGCTAAATGGACACGTAGAGTGGTAGGCCTCGAGCCAGAAGCAGATCACACAGATGTAGTTATTTCAGCAGAGATTGGAAAGCTGGCTGTGCTGTGGGGCAGCTTGCTAGCAGGTGGGACTAGGCCAGATTTGACTCCTAATTCCTGCAGATTGGAATATAGTCATATCAGTATCCTGAGGTTAATTAAGATCATGCCTGAAATTTCCTGGTGTGAAATCCTTTGCCCAAGCTTTGGCTAGTGGCCTTGAGGTTCAGTGAGCTGGCTATGGTAGGCAAAGGGCAGATACAGCTGAATCTTCTCTGACAAGTGGTCCTGGAAGCAGTGACCGTGTATAATGTTAGAAAATGTGTTTCCTCCTCTCTTTTGCTTTTGTTGTTGACTTAAGGTAGCACAGACCTTTTTAGTTTGGAAAGTGATTTCAGAGTTTATCCTTTGTAATTTTCACATCCACTCTGTGAAGCTGAAATGACTATTTCCTTTTAGGTATAGGGAAGTTACAGGTCTTCCCTGGGGGCTCAGTCAGTAAAGAGTCTACCTGCAATGTGGGAGACCCAGGTTCAGTCCCTGGGTCAGGAAGATCCCCTGGAGAAGGAAATGGCAACCCACTCCAGTATTCTTGCCTGGAGAATTTCATGGACAGAGGGGCCTGGAGGTCTACAGTCCATGGGGTCACAAAGAGTTGGATATGACTGAGTGACTAACATTTTCACTTTCATAGGAAAGTTAAGAAGTCCCACTTTCTAAAGAACATTTTAGACTCAACACTGTGTAAACGTTGGAAACTCAGGTCAATTTTCCTTGGCTTCATTCATTCATTTACTATTTTTTTTCATATAATTTCTTTTTTTCCAGCTTTATTGACATATAACATTTTCTAAGTTTAAGGTGTACACACATGTATATATTGTGCAAATGATTACTACAGAAAGATTGGTTAATGCCTCCATCAACTGACATAATTACTTTTTGCCTTTGTCTGGTGAGAAGATTTAAAATTACCCTCAGCATCTTTCATGTATCCAATAGAGTATTGTTAACTATAGTCACCATGCTATACATTAGGACTTACCATATAACTAAAGTTTGTACCTTTGACCAACATCTCTTCATTTCCCCTACTCCCGGGCCCCTAGCAACCACATTTCTACACTCTTTCTATGAGTTTAGCTTTTTGAGATTTCACATATAAGTGAGATCATACAGTATTTTTCTTCCTTTGTTCAGTTTCTTATTTCACTTAGCATAATGCTCTGAAGTTTCATCTATGTTGTTGCAAATGGAAAGGTTTCAAAGATTTCCTTTTTTAATGGCTAAATGCTGTGCACATATTTACATTTATATCTATTTATCTAATGTATGTGGGCTTTCCAAGTGGCTGAGTGGTAAAGAATCCACCCACTAATGCAGGAGACACAGGAGACATGGATTCGATCCCTGGGTCAGGAAGATGCCCTGGGGTAGGAAATGGCAATCCAGTATTCTTGCCTGAAGAATCCCATGAACAGAGGAGCCCGGTGGACATGGGGTCACAAAGAGTTGGACACTACTAAGTGACTGAGCCTGCGTGATCTAACATTGTTGTTGTTCAGTTGCTAAGTTGGGTCTGATTCTTTGCGACCCCATGGGCTGCAGCATGCCAGGCCTCCCTCTCCTTCACTATCTCTTGGAGTTTGCTCAAATTCATGTCCATTGGATGAGTGATATTATCTAACCATCTCATCCTCTGCCACCCTCTTTTCCTTTTGCTTTCAATCTTTCCCAGCATCAGGACCTTTTCTAATGAGGGGGCTCTTCGCATCAGGTAGCGAAGTATTGGAGCTTAGGCTTCAGCATCAGTCCTTCCAGGGAATATTCAGGGTTGATTTTCTTTTAGGATTGACTGGTTTGATCTCCAACTGGGCAGCACTTCCTTTCTCCAGGGGATTTTCCAGACCCAGGGATTGAACCTGGGTCTCCTGCATTGCAGGTATATTCTTTACTGTCTGAGCCATCAGGGAAGCCTTATGATCTATCATATGTACATGTAAAATAACATTTTCTTTATCCATTCATCCATTGATAATCACTTTGGTTTTTTCCATGTTTGACTATTGTGAATAATGCTGCAGTGAACATGAAAGTATGCAGATATCTCTTGCAGATAATAAATTCATTTCCTTCAGATACATAGACAGAAATGGGATTGATAGATCATATGGCAGCTCTATTTTTAATTTTGCAAGGAAACCCCATATTGTTTTCCACAGTGATTGTACCAATTTACATCTCCACTGCGGCTGCTAAGTCGCTTCAGTCATGTCTGACTCTGTGCGACCCCACAGACGGCAGCCCACCAGGCTCCCCTGTCCCTGGGATACTCCAGGCAAGAACACTGGAGTGGGTTGCCATTTCCTCCTCCACTGCATGAAAGTGAAAAGTGAAAGTGAAGTCATTCAGTCGTGTCCGACTCTCAGAGACCCCATGGACTGCAGCCTACCAGGCTCCTCCGTCCATGGGATTTTCCAGGCAAGAGTACTGGAGTGGGGTGCCATTGCCTTCTCCGTTACATCTCCACTAACAGAGCAGAATGTTCCCTTTTCTCCACATCCTAATTAACACTTGTTATCTCTTGTCTTTTTGATAATAGCTGTTCTAACAGATATAAGGTGATATCTAATTGTGGTTTGATTTGCCTCTCCCTGATGAGTAGTGATGTTGAGCACCTTTTCATGAACCTATTGGCCATTTGTACCTCTTCTTTGGAAAAATGTTTATTTAGGCATTCTGCCCATGTTTTTAACCAGAGTATTTGTTTTTTCTGCTATTGAGTTGTACGAGTTGCTGCTGCTGCTAAGTCACTTCAGTCGTGTCCATCTCTGTGCGACCCCGTAGACGGCAGCCCACAAGGCTCCCTCGTCCCTGGGATTCTCCAGGCAAGAACACCGGAGTAGGTTGCCATTTCCTTCTCCAGTGCATGAAAGTGAAAAGTCAAAGTGAAGTTGCTCAGTCATGTTGTACGAGTTACTCTCCTTCATCTCTGCTATTTTTTTGTTTTTGATGTCACAATTTATGTCTTTTTATATTGTGTATCTATTAACCAATTATTTTAGCTATTGTCCCACTCTCTCCTAAGCTGCAAGATTTTGATGAGAATTCCTCTGATTAGCCTTGTAGAGGCTTCCCGTGTATGTAAGGATTTTTTTTTTTCTCTTGCTTCTTTTAAAATTCACTGTCTTTGATTTTAGACAGTTTCATTACAATGCATCTTAGAGAAGGGTTGAACTTAATTTTAATTTGGAGACGTATGAACTTCATGAACTTGGATGTCCACATTTCTCCCCAGTGTTGGGACGTTTCAGCCGTTATTTCTTTAAATAAGCTTTTGCTCCATTCTCCCTCTCTTCTACTTCTGGGACTCCTATAATACAGGATTTTTTTTTTTTTAATAGTTTATGTAGGCTTTCTTCAAACTTTTCATTCTGTTTTCCTTATTCTCCTCTTACTGGGTAGTGTAAAAAGATCTGCTTTCTACCTCACAGATTCTTTGTTTTAGTCCATCCAGTATGGTATTAATACATATGATATTGATGTTCTCTATTACATTTTTCATTCCATTCCATATTCTTCAGTTCCAGAATTTCTGTTTTGTTGTTAATGATTTCTGTCTCCTTGCTAAACTCATTTTGCTAATTTTTTCCCTGCTTTCTTGAATTGTCTTTCTGTGTTTTCTTATAGTCACTGAGCTTCCTTGAAATGTTTGTTTAATATATATATATTTTTTGTTGGCAACTCTTAGATTCCTTTTGAGATAGGTTACTGGAAATTTATTGTGTTTCTTTGGTGGTGTCATGTTTTTTTGATTTTACATTTTCCTTGAAGTTTTATATTGCTATATTTGAAGAAGCAGTCACCTCTTCCAGTTTTTACTAACAGAATTTCAGAGAGAAATACCTTCTGTTTCTCCAAATATCATCCATGTTAGGAATTCTGGGCCTTTCTCAGTTCTTTCCTACTGATACTCCTGCTCCTTAGTTTTGTTCCCTCTTGAGAGCTTGTTTGGAGGTTCTAGCAGGGGAGCTCGTATACCCTTGACGGAAGGTTGGTCCTCCTCTATCCGGGATGGTCATCCTCTTTGACTGAGCACTCAGCTTTGGGAGGGACACATATGGAGCCGTGACAGAGGAAGGGGACACCTGCCTAGCCTGCCATATCAGCCGAATCCACTCTGGCGATCAGTGGGGTGAGAGATGTCTCAATCAGATCGCCCTCACATCCTCTTGTTCCCCCCTGGAGGGGGAATTCTTGATTACACATCTTCTCTCAAGCCTGCAAAGCCCCACTCGGTGTTCTCAGCCTCCACTTTGCTTTCCCCAGGCCTGTACTGATTGCTCATATTTGTGTACTTTCTCGAAGTTCTGCAGATCTGGGCTGGCTTCCTGCATGTGCTTACTAGCTGTCTGCCAGGGCTTCCTCTTGCTGCCATCGGGGGCATGCTCAGATCGCTGAACACAGGGTGAGCCAAGGTTGTGGAGCGCTGGGGATGTCTATACCAGTTGCGAGGATCCGTGGGTGAGACATCTCCAGTGGCCCTTGGGTGGGCTCCTGATGGCGTGGACTGCTCAGTTAGTTAGTCGGGCCCATGTCCATTAGAGGCTCTTCAGGACCCCTGACTTCTGTTCTCCAAGCTACTTCCCACTCCCCAATCATGCAGCACACCTCAGTATTCTGGGTGGAGTGGGGAAGAACTGGATCTCTTTGTCAGTGTCCCACAAAGCTGGGGAACTGGGTGCTCACTCCCATCCTCACATCCCACCTCATGAGAGAAACCACAGGCTAAGGAGGTATCTCTTGGCACTGCTCTGTGCTACCCTGCGGAGGGATGATGTGGATAAAATGAAACTGATCCTCTTACTCTAAGATGCATCCAATTTTGGAATTTTTTTCCCTCCAGCCATGAACTGGAACTTTTGTCTCCATGTCATGGGCTTCTACAAGGCACTCTTATCCATAAGTGGTTACCTAAATCAGTATTCTTTGGGAGGAAGATGGTAGAGAAATCTTATTCTGTTGTGCTGATGCTATCACTGTTCTTAATGTTTATTTCTTGAGCTTTTATACACCAGGTTTTATTCTAGGCCTTGGAGTTAGAGCAAGATGAGATAAAATGCTTGAGGAGTTTGTCTTCTAGAATTGCTTCCGTTTCTTTTTTTTTATAAAGTGGGGGTTCAGATGTATATACCTAATTAAGTCGAGATGAAAGTCATTCATGTAATGAACTTATCCCAGCACCAGGCAGATCATAATTTTCAGTAAATGTCAACTATTTATATAGAGATCACACACATTGGGAGGTCGGTAGAAGTTGACTCTTGGAATTGCAATGCCTTAGCATGGGAGAGCACACTGAATGATCTGGGGGAAGGTGGAAATTTGGAGCCTTAAAAGCATAACTTTTCTAGGTCTAGGATCGAAACATGAAGCTGGAATACAGTGTTGTCATGAGGGCAGTGGGAGGGCCTCCCAAAGAGGAAGGTTTGGAGGGGACACACCAACTTCATCTACTTGTTCAGTATATGCTGCCCAGATGCCTAGAGCTATGGCCAGAGGTGAAGGATTCCACACTGCAAAGGAGGAATCAGTGAGACCCAAAAGCCATGAGACGCAAGTCACATTGTGTGGAGCACACTGCTGGCTTTTACCTCTTGTTTTGCCTAAATGGCCCACTGTGTTAGATGCCTGTCTTAAGTTCCTACACCTCAATATGTGGTATTAACTTCAATAGAAAACGTGCAACCCGCCCAAAGCTAACATAGTTTAAGAGATGTAATATTTTATATGCATCACATTTTAGAAAGCTGTTTTTTGTTGAGGAATGGGGTAACCACTACCGGACATTTTACTTTGCCTTGGGGATACAATTCGGAGAGTTGGAGTTTATACTAGAATTTAGCTAATCTGCCCAGATTCAGCATCTGTATTCCTTTAAGTGGCATTTAATATTACAACAGGAAATCTTTACTGGTTTTCTATCATAAAGAAACATTACTAGACTATATTGTATTATGTGCTCAAATTGGCTTGCCTTCTCTAGTGAACTGTAGAAGAAGTAGAAACAGACAGTGAGTGGAGAGGGATGCTTGTGTGATCAACCTTGTGTCCCACAAGGGTTAGAGGTCTGCGGCATAAATGCCATGCCCACAGAGCAGGTGTTGGGCCCACTGAGCAAGGCTCAGGTCTTTCCAGAGCTCCCTGAGAGGAGGAAAAATAAGATCTGTCTCTCAGGTTGTTTGTGATGTTTATATGAGGTGATATGTACAATAACCTCAGACACGATGGTCATTCAACAAAAGCAATGTACTCTCCCTTTTATTTTAATCCCCTGCTGCATGAATTCAGTTTTCTTCAGTATTTTTCAAAAGCAGTTATAAACTAAGCCACTTACCTTTCTTATTCCTAGCTAGAGGATCTGGCACAAAGAAAGGATCAAAGTGGGCATCTGAGTTGTTTGTGGTGTTTGGTATAAAGGGGTTTTCTGTCCAAGCCCTTTGTAGGCAGTGGTGGGAGCGGAGGTGTGGGCTTGGAGATTCAATCCTGTGTCCCAGCTCTTGAGCAGCACACTCAGACGGGTTAGACTTAGCTGTTAGGCTCTTTCCAGGTAGAGCTGGTGGGAGAGTTATTCCCATCTCCATATATGAGCTATTTTATCCACATGCCCTGCCTTTAAATCTGCCTTTCATGTACTCAATCATATTCTACACACCTGGAACAGTATTAGAGTTTGGAATTTCAGGGAAGAATTAGACATCTCCTACCTTTAGGAAGTCAGTGATTAAGTAGCAGAGAAAGCACTATACAGAAAGACAGACAGACACACAGACAGGCATACACTCATGCATACATATACATATGTGCCTGTGTGTGTATTTGTGTGTATTTTTTAGAAGTAGTGTTCTAAAGTAAGAGGAAACAGTGTGAGAGATCCAAAGTTGTGAGTGTGGGGACCATGTTTTATATGTCACAATTAGGCTCCATGGTCTGATAAGAACATAGATCCAGTGAAAGTCAAAGGAATAATGCTTAAAGTGGAAGTAGTCCCAGAGTAAAGCTGCCTCCCTAGAGGCACTTCTTTCTTTTCTTTTTTGAACCAATTTTATTTATTAATTTTGGTTGCACTGGGTCGTCGTTGCTGCACGGAGTCTTTCTCTAGTTTCAGAGAGCTGGGGCTACTCTTGTTGCAATGCAGTCTTCTCATTGCGGTGGCTGCTCTTGTTGTGGAGTGCAGGCTCGTGGGTTTCAGTAGTTGTGGCTCAAGAGCTCAGTAGGCCTGACACACAGGCTTAGTTTACTCTGGGCAGGTGGAATATTCCTGGACCAGGGATTGAACCCGTGTCCCCTGCAGTGGCAGGCAGATTCTTATTCACTGTGCCAACCAGGGAAGTCCTAAAAGGTAGTTCTTATCCTAAATAAGTTTGCAGTCTAGTTAGAGAGACAGTCATGTGCACACTCCTGGATAAAAGGGAGCATATCTCAGTGAGATGTGTCATAGAGGCAAGAGGAGGACCCAGAGGGATCCACAGCTGCTCAGAGCGATGGGAGACGAGGAAGGAGAGGGAGAGAGTTTAGTATCAGTGAGGGTTGAAGGACTCTGGGAGAAGAGAGAGTGCCGGCTCTGGGTGGAAGCTATAGAAAGGCCTGGCTCCAATCTTGTCTAAGCAGGGAGATCAAAGAGCCTTCACTGGATTGAAGACAACAAGGCTCACATCCTTGGGGAGCCAGGTGCTTCTGTGGCCAAGGACTTTGTAGCTTGTCTGGCTGGCTCGCAGAAACATGGTTGAGAACAGACATGCGGGACTGATTAGAAAACTTCTATGCTTGAGAAAAAAATGTAGACATCAGAGACATGAAAATGAAAACATGCAAGCATTTGTAAATGGAATGTGCCTCTCGTTGTGGTTTATGTGCCCGAAGACCTTGTGAGCAACCTGTAGATACGGCTGGGGAAAACATGTCTCAGAGCCCCCTTCCCTCCCCCTTGCACACTGATGGCTCTCCTTGGACAGCACCTAACTTTCTCTCATGATTTCTTTCCCGAGGTAGGGCCTTCCTCTCACTGATTGTTATCAGGAAGTGAACTGGTAGCCCACTAAACTCGGCTTCATCAGACTCTCAGGAAGAAATCATGTGTGTGTGTGTGTGTGTGTGTGTGTGTGTGTGTGTGAAGTTCAGTTCAGTTCAGTCACTCAGTCGTGTCCAACTCTTTGTGATCCCATGGACTGTAGCACGCCAGGCCTCCCTGTCCATCACCAGCTCCCGGAGTTTACTCAAACTAATGTCCATTGAGGTGGTGATGCCATCCAACCATCTCATCCTCTGTTGTCCCCTTCTTCTCCGGACTTCAATCTTTCCCAGCATCAGGGTCTCTTTCAAGGAGTCGGTTCTTCCTATCAGGTGGCCAAAGTATTGGAGCTTCAACTTCAGCATCAGTCCTTGCAGTGAATATTCAGGACTGATTTTCTTTAGGATTGACTGGTTGGATCTCCTTGCAGTCCAAAGGACTCTCAAGAGTCTTCTCCAACACCACAGTTCAAAAGCATCTCTTTTGGCACTGTGTGTGTGAAGAGGCTATAGCAAAGGGATCAAGGACCCGCTCTGGAGACTTGTTGTTGACACTTGAAAAGTTACTGATGCTTTCTGAACCTTAGATTCTTCATCAGTAAGTGGAAATAATAAGACTTATAACCAAGTTCTTGAAAGGACTAAATATAGTAACTAAATAGATTCATATGATGCTTGGCACATATTAGGTATTTGAGAAATCTCACCTGTTGTTATTGCTATTTGGGGGGTACAAGTTGATATAATATGGGTACATTCTGGGTAGAGTTAGAGCAAACGTAGAATCTTTTTGTTGTGGTGGGGGGAGTGAGGGGAAGGGACAGGAGCATACACATTGCTGTCCATAGTGCTGAATCATCTTTGCGCAGGGCATGGCTGTGACTCTGAATACCAGGCCACTGCAGATGTTGCTCAGTCTCTCCCAGGAATTCTGAACCAGGGATGCTGAATGAAGAGACACAGACAGTAGAAAAGCAAACTAGCTGTGGCTTTTGGATAAGCCACTGAAAAAATTTTTATGGAGAGCAAAAGAGACATTTTAATCCCCTTTTTACATATTTACACTACCAAACACACACATACACACCCTAACCTGATACACTTGAAACGCTGATAAAAGTAATGCATGAGTGCTGTGATGGAAGGGGTGTAGGTATGAGCATGAATGCTGAGTCTGAGTAGTTAGCAGAACCCAAGAAGGGTGGAGATTAAGTGAGGCATCATTATTACTGGGTTAAAACAAAATTAAACATCTAAACATTTTGGGTCAATAAAATATTTGTAATTTTCACAATGTCACAGAACAAGTAAAACTGATATTTTATAATGTACCTTGTTGGTTTCACGTAATATTGAAAGTTTAAGCACACTTCTGAGTGTATTAAGTTGTTTTTGGAGAGTAGGGAATTTTGAAGGGCAGGTGTCTCCTCTATATTTTTCTTTTTGGGGAGTATTCTGGTGATGATTTTGGGTGTATTGTTTTCTCTGAGGCCTCTTTGTCCACTTCCTTCCTCTTCTCACAGCTTGGCTAACCTACCTCCTAACACCTACCTGCTAGTCAATTTATCCTTGTAGTCATCCATCTACCCCAAGTATTCAAACATGCAATTATTGAGCATCTACTGAATATTCTGCACCAAGAAAGTAGCTCAACTAATCTGACTGTTGTCGTGACAGACTGACCTTGATCCAGCCCCTCCAGAATCCACTGGTGCTGTACTTATTCTTCCATTCAACAAATTCACTAAACTCTTATTGTTAGTCAGGTACTGTTTTAGGGAGTGGGGACACAACAATAAATTCTGCGATCCAGGAGTTGGGTTACTGAAATAGGCTTCTGACCAGTTCCATTTTTGCCATCGACCTCCTGCAGTTCATTGTCAGTACAGCCAGAGATCCTTTTACACTTAAGTCCTGTCATCGTTTCTCTGCTCAGAGTCTCCCAACAGCTTCTCATCTCATTTAGCTGGAGCTGGGGTGGGCAGCACAGTGATGGAGGTGATGAGAAGAGCTTGTATTCTCTCTATGTATTTTGAAGGCATAGCCTATAGGACTCACTGACAGATCAGAACTCGCACCCCTGTACTGGAAGGCGAAATCCCAACCACTGGATCACCAGGGAAGTCCCTAAAGATGCCTTTTTAAATGGGTGCTGCCCGGCCACTAGTAGACAAAGCATGGCATCTTCAGGGGCCTTGAGTGATTGTGAAAGCGGCCTGTCTTTCTTGCTGTGGTCCATCTCCTCTTTGCCTGTCTGATGCCTGGGCCTCTCCTCATCCCTTACAGAGTGAAGAATTTGCTTCACTCGGAAGGAAGCAGAGTGCAAAGTGAGGTCACTGCTGCCTGCTAACTCTTAAGACCTTAACTTTCAGAAACATTTCAGAAATGTTTCCTAAACATTTACAAGAAACAAGAGGTATTTTGATAGCCTTATAAACTTTATTTAGTTTTAACAAATACTGAAGTTACTGGTTTACTATACCAATAGGAATTAAATGTTGTGCTATAAAGTTAAAGGCCAAAATAGTTCAGATAACTACAGCTCTAATTAAGTTTCAGTGCATGGTGGGGAAAGCAATATGGCACAATCTATGGTCTATTTTTTAAAAAACAGTGTAGCTACTCAAGTTCCATTTATTTAAAAGAGCCTTTTATGAAAAACTTAGAGAACATTAGATTCATTAACAGCAATTGTAGGCTTTTGCACCCATTCATGGGTGGCAGATGGATCCATTGAAACAGCTGGCTGAACAGATATGAATTGACCATGACCTCCAGAAGTTAGGAGTCTGTTTGAAACCTGTTAGTGCAACAGTGTTTTGTACAGTAGCCTTAATATTTTTCTTCTTTGGTAGAATTAAGTACTCATTTTTTCCTTTTTCTTGTTACTATACCTTCTTCTTAGTTTATTTACACACATATACAATTGCACAATTCACATTGCATTCCCAAAGTATAATTTTCTCTACTCATACTTCAATGCATGTTTTTGTTTCCATGTTTTTATCCTGCAACAACAGTAATAATATTTTTTATTGTAATATTGTATATTAGGACACATAAATATGTTATATATTATTGTTATTAATGGAAATGCATTTGTAGATATTGTGCATTTTCCCCCAGCTTTACTGAGGTATAACTAGCAAAAAAAAGTGTATATATTTAAAGTGTACAATGTGGTGATTTGATATATATATACATTGTGAAATGATTATCACATTCCAGCTAATGAACATATCCATCACTTAGTTATCTTTTTTTTTGTTTATTTTGCTGTAAGAACATCTAAAGTCTACTCTCTTAGCATATTTCAAATATGAAATAACTATAGTCATGCTGTACATTAGGTCTCCAAGATTATTCATCTTATATCTGAACATCTGCACACTTTGCACATCTCTACATTTCAGTTCAGTTCAGTTCAGTCACTCAGTTGTGTCCGACTTTTTGTGACCCCATGAACTGCAGCACTCCAGGCCTCCCTGTCCATCACCAACTCCTGGAGTTCACTCAAACTCATGTCCATCGAGTCGGTGATGCCATCCAGCCATCTCATCCTCTGTCATCCCCTTCTCCTCCTGCCCTAATCTCTCACAGCATCAGGGTCTTTTCCAATGAGTCAACTCTTTGCGTGAGGTGGCCAAAGTAGTGGAGTTTCAGCTTCAGCATCAGTCCTTCCAAACAACACCCAGGATTTATCTCCTTTAAGATGGACTGGTTGGATCTTCTTGCAGTCCAAGGGACTCTCAAGAGTCTTCTCCAATACCACAGTTCAAAAGCATCAATTCTTCAGCACTCAGCTTTCTTCATAATCCAACTCTCACATCCATGCATGACCACTGAAAAAACCGGACCTTGGTTGGAAAAGTAATGTCTCTGCTTTTGAATATGCTATCTAGGTTGGGCATAACTTTCCTTCCAAGGAGTAAGCGTCTTTTAATTTCATAGCTGCAATCACCATCTGCAGTGATTTTGCTGCTGCTGCTGCTGCTAAGTCGCTTCAGTTGTGTCCGACTCTGTGGGACCCCATAGACGGCAGCCCACCAGGCTTCCCATCCCTGGGATTCTCCAGGCAAGAACACTGGAGTGGGTTGCCATTTTCCTTCTCCAATGCATGAAAGTGGAAAGTGAAAGTGAAGTCGCTCAGTCGTGTCCGACTCTATTGACCCCATGGACTGCAGCCTTCCTCTGTCCATGGGATTTTCTAGGCAAAAGTACTGGAGTGGGGTGCCATTGCCTTCTCTGCAGTGATTTTGGAGCCCCCCAAAATTAAGTCTGACACTGTTTCCCCATCTATTGGCCATGAGTGATGGGACCAGATGCCATGATCTTAGTTTTCTGAATGTTGAGCTTTAAGCCAACTTTTCCACTCTCCTCTTTCACTTTCATCAAGAGGCTTTTTAGTTCCTCTTCACTTTCTGCCATAAGGGTGGTGTTATCTGCATATCCCCATTTACTCACCACCCAACTTCTGGCAACTACCCTTTTACTCTCTGCTTCTGCGAGTTTGACATTTTTTGATCCCACATATAAGTGGGATCATACAGTGTTTTGTTTTTTTTTTTTTTCCTGCATCTAGTTTATTTCACTTAATATGGTGGTGGTTTAGTCACTAAGTTGCGTCTGACTCTTTGCGACCCCATGGACTGTAGCCCGCGAGGCTCCGCTGTCCATGGTATTTTCCAGGCCAAGTATACTGGAGTAGGTTGCCACTTCCTTCTGCAGGGGATCTTCCCCACCCAGGGATCAAACCTAGGTCTCCTGCCATTGCAGTCAGATTCTTTACCAACTCAGCCACCAGGGCAGCCCATAATGTATTCCAGTTTCATCCATGTTGTTGCAAATAGTGGGATTTCCTTCTTTTTATAGCCGAATAGCATTCCATTGTATGCCTATGTGTGTAGTGTATATTGTGTGTATGTATGTATGTTGTCACACCGCATTTCACACACAGCACATTCTTTATCCATTCACCTGTTTATGGACATTTAGACTGTTTCCATACTTTGGCTATTTGAATAATGAATACTATTGTGTGTTAGCTCTCCTCCAAACAACTGCTTGGTAATTCACACCCCTTACTAACCCAAGAGGAACAAGCCAGAAGTTAAGTAAGAAATTTAAGGAGGGTTTTATTTCCTTTCACTCTGAAGTTTTTGAAGATTAAAACAATGAAAAACATCAAGAAAATAAATAAGCTCTATGTGATTCTGGTTCTGCATTATGTAATCCTTAGTAGATTTTCAGGGGTTGTTAGATGTTTGCTATAAAATTATGAAATACATGTTGTTTTAGCACAATTATGTTCTACTCCTCCTTTTCTCCTTTTATTTTCCGTTCCCTTCTATTTCTACTCCCCTTTACCACCATCATCATCATTACTATTATTTAATTAATTTATTTTAGATATAGCTATCCCAGTTTTAAGAATTATTTAGTAGACTCCTGATTGCAAAAGGTCTTGAGTGAAAGTCTCCCTAGAATTGTAAATGTCTTTGTTCTTTCAACACATTAGTGATAGATATCTTTTTTGGCCCTTAATACTGATTAAACGCTTTTTCCAGTGCATTTCAAAACTATCTGAAGCCACTTTAAATAAGACCTGTGTATGTGTGTGTTAGTCTCTCAGGCATGTGTGACTCTTTGTGACCCCATGGACTGTGGCCCACCAGGCCCCTCTGTCCATGTAATTCTCCAGGCAAGAATACTAGAGTGGGTAGTTATTCCCTTCTCCAGGGTCCTGATCCAGGGATTGAACCCAGGTCTCCTGCATTGCAAGCAGATTCTTCACCATCTGAGCCACCAGGGAGCCTATTAGGTATTTAACTTGGTTAAATCCTTTCCTCTTTCCGAGCATCTAATTCCTCATCTATAAAATGGGGATAATAATATCTACCTCATATATTTATGCTGATTCAGTTCAGTTCAGTCGAGTCCAACTCTCTGCGACCCCATGAATCGCAGCACGCCAGGCTTCCCTGTCCGTCACCAACTCCCGGAGTTCACTGAAACTCACGTCCATTGAGTCGGTGATGCCATCTAGCCATCTCATCCTCTGTCATTCCCTTTTCCTCCTGCCCCCAATCCCTCCCAGCATCAGTCTTTTCCAAGGAGTCAACTCTTCGCATGAGGTAGCCAAAGTACTGGAGTTTCAGCTTTAGCATAATTCCTTCCAAAGAACATTATGCTGATTAAATGGGAGCAAATTTGATAGGAGAAAAGTTTGTAGTAAATTGTGAAGTTCCATTTAATATTAATATGCAAATTATAAGAGTAATAATAGTAATGTAATTGGAAAAATCAGAGACTGGAGTTGCATACTGGAGTTTTTTTTTTTTTTTTTTTTACTATGACACAGACTATTTTAAGTGATATGTTATAGTTAGATCATAATTCACACAACCATCTTCTGAATTGAGCAGTTAAACTATGTCATATTATTTGGGCATGTAAAGAACAGTATGTGCTTATGCACACATTATTTATCTCCGTTTCCGAATATTGGTTTGGCGTTTGGTTCCTGAAGGCCAGTCACTTTCTCTCAGGACTGCCCATGCTCTGGGTTCTGTCTAGTTAGTGCCGCTACTCGGCTCTTTGTAGCTCTCTTACGCTTGTGTTCTCTCTGGATCCTAGAAGGGCCTCCAGAAAGGCCTGGGCAAGAGTGGGGTTGAAAGAGGAGGGGCTTTGCTGTTGTTTGTTGGATGGCGAAGCTGGACTGAGGGTGTCCCTTTGCCTTGGGGGATCTTGGTGTCAGTGGAAAAAGTAGGCCCTGCTTGGCAACAGGGTGGGCACCCCAGGGAACAAGGAGAGGTGGGGCATGACAGGTCAGGCCCCTGGGGGGAACGTCCCTGCCTAGAAGGCTGTTGGGTCTCTAGAGCTCTCCCAGCTGGGCTTTATAGGATTACAATTGAATTCACAACTTAAGTCTCTGCCAGAGAGAGTAATTCTGTCTGCAGCAACCCCCACTGGCTACAAGGTTGTATCCAAAGTGAGGAGAGGAAGGATGGGGTGGGGGCAGCGGGGGGCAGCAATCGTCCAGGCTGTTAGCAGCTCTTTGAGTCAATGGCCTGTGAAATGTTAGAGAAGACCCGAAACCCTCCTCCCCGGGTGGATATCACCTTCTTCCTTTGGATTTTATGAAGAACCTGATCCTCTTTGCCTGGATGGAGCCAAATAAATGGGAGTCTCCGAGGAGGCTGATGGCTCAGCTGTAGAGGTCCCCCTGAGACGTCTGGTTTTGATGCTTTTCTGATGGAGACGATCCTGCTCAGAGAATGAGATCACTTATGCCAGTCTGAGAGAAAGGTCATGTTTTTAATTTAACTTAATTTCCTACACCAAAGAGAATTTTCAATAGGATATTCGACTTTTGCACCTTTAATGAGACCAGATGCTCTGGGGCCTGCAGCCTTGAAGAGAAAACAGGCTTTCTAGTTTACACTGCCACTCCGAGCCTTTTCTAAACTGGATGTGAAGTTCCCTTGAGTGCCCCTCTGCACTGGTGTTTCTTTCTTTCTCTCTCACTTTTTCCTCTTTCTTTTTCTCTTCCCACCCATCCTTCCTTCCTCGCTTCTGCTCCTTTGTAGACTTATCTTTGAACACTTGGTATGGGCTAAGCAGATGCTTAGAGCTTCCCAAACGTATATTCAGTTTCTATTTTACAGATGAAAAAGCCGAGACTCAGCAAGGTTAGGTGAGGAGTCTTGTATTGACTAGTGGCATGATAGGCTGAATAACACAGTCCTTACAAGCCTGGGTGCTGAAATTAGATCATCTGAGTTCAAGTCCAGGCTGCGATGTTTACTTGTAGTTACCTGGGAAACTTCCTTAACCTTTTAACTACCAGTTTATGCTTAAAGTTTAATTTTATTTTTAATGATGACAGTTAAATGTACAAAAGGGCATATGTATAGTTTATAGACTAATAAAACCAATGCCTGGATACCTTTCAACTAGATAAAGAAATAGAGCATTGTGCATACTTTTCAGGTCTTACATGTGTTCCTCTTCTGTGCAACTTCCATCTTCATTTAACCCCTAGAGCTAACCATTTTTGTGGATTTTGGTTTTATGTTTATGTTTTCCTATCTGGAGAAGGCAATGGCACCCCACTCCAGTACTCTTGCCTGGAGAATCCCATGGAGGGAGGAGCCTAGTAGGCTATAGTCCATGGAGTCACAAAGAGTTGGACACGACTGAGCGACTTCACTTATATTATGTATGTGTGTGTGCTTAGTCGATCAGTCATGTCCGACTCTTTGTGACCCCATGGATGGTGGCCCATCAGGCTCCTCTGTTAATGGGGACTCTTCAGGTTAGAATAATCGAGTGGGTATTCAGGCCCTCCTCCAAAGGATCTTCCCAACCCAGGTCTCCTGCATTGCAGGCGAATTCTTTACCGTCTGAGCCATATATATGTATTATATAATAATACATATATATACACACACACCCTATCAATAAATAGTATATTGATTAGTATTACTTGTTTTTGTACTTTATTAAGCTGAAAATTCTAGAATGTATTTTTCTTTGATATGCTTTTTATCCTTTTAGCTATATTTATGAGATTTCTGTCAGTTCAGTTCAGTTCAGTTGCTCAGTTGTGTCTGACTCTTTGTGACCCCATGAATTGCAGCATACCAGGCCTCCCAGTCCATCACCAACTCCCGGAGTTCACTCAAACTCATGTCCATCGAGTCAGTGATGCCATCCAGCCATCTCATCCTCTGTCATCCCCTTCTCCTCCTGCTCCCAATCCCTCACAGCATCAGCGTCTTTTCCAATGAGTCAACTCTTTGCATGAGGTGGCCAAAGTAGTGGAGTTTCAGCTTCAGCATCAGTCCTTCCAAACAACACCCAGGGCTGATCTCCTTTCGAATGGACTGGTTGGATCTCCTTGCAGTCCAAAGGACTCTCAAGAATCTTCTCCAACACCACAGTTCAAAAGCATCAATTCTTCAGCACTCAGCTTTCTTCACAGTCCAACTCTCACATCCATACATGACCACTGGAAAAACCATAGCCTTGACTAGATGGACCTTTGTTGGCAAAGTAATGTCTCTGCTTTTCAATATGCTATGTAGGTTGGTCATAACTTTCCTTCCAAGGAGTAAGCATCTTTTAATTTCATGGCTGAAATCACCATCTGCAGTGATTTTGGAGCCCCCCACCAAATAAAGTCTGACACTGTTTCCCCTGTTTCCCCATCTATTTCCAATGAAGTGATGGGACCAGATGCCATAATCTTCATTTTCTGAATGTTGAGCTTTAAGCCAACTTTTTCACTCTCCTCTTTCACTTTCATCAAGAGACTTTTTAGTTCCTCTTCACTTTCTGCCATAAAGATGGTGTCATCTGCATATCTGAGGTTATTGATATTTCTCCCTGCAATCTTGATTCCAGCTTGTGCTTCTTCCAGCCCAGTGTTTCTCATGATGTACTCTGCATATAAGTTAAATAAGCAGGGTGACAATATACAGCCTTGACGTACTCCTTTTCCTATTTGGAACCAGTCTGTTGTTCCATGTCCAGTTCTAACTGTTGCTTCCTGACCTGCATACAGGTTATGAGATTTAGCCATGTACTTATAGTCCATTTATTTTCAGTCCTAAGTGGAATGCTGTTTTATGACTTCATCTCTATTTAGTCATTCTCTTCTTAATGGATATTTGGGTTGTTGCAGTTTTTCAGTATGACAGACAATTCTGTTATGCACATTGCTAGATTTTTTTCCTGAGGCACATCTGCTGAAGTTTCTTTAGGGTGTGAACCTGGGAAAGAGATGGTCACAGTCACGTATGTTCAGTGTTATGCTCAACTGCTTTCTATATTTGTTGCAAAACCCGTTACTGACTCATAGAGTAAAGAGTTCCCATTTCTCCACTTCTTCACCAACACTTGATACTGTCACATTTTAAATCTTTGGCAATATAGTAAGTGCAAAATATATCTTATTGTTGTTTTAACTAATAACTTTCACTTCCAATGAAACTGGGTGGTGCTAGTGGTAAAGAACCCACCTGCCTATGCAGGTGATTTTAAGAGACATGGGTTTGATCCCTAGGTCAGGAAAATCCCCTGGAGGAGAGCATGGCAACCCACTCCAGTATTCTTGGCCTGGAAAATTCCACGGGCAGAGGAGCCTGTCAGGCTATAGTCCCTTGGGGTCACAAAGAATCAGACCTGACTGAAGTGGCTTAGCACACATACATTTATAATTATTTGCATTTTTCTCTTAGGTAAAATGCCTTTTTATGTTTGCTTGTCTATTTTTCTGTGTTTCTTTTTGCCCATTTCTCCCTTAGTCTGATCTTCCTCACTTATTTAATGGGAGGACTATTCTGGAACCTCTCTATTAGCCTTTAGAGCTCTCTGCTCTGATTCAAAGACTGATATTTTGTTTCTGCTAACTCTGTTTTCATATGTTGCATTTCCTCTCTTTGAAACATGCTTGTATGTATTAGGGATTGATGTCAGCTTGTGGCCCTGTCTCCTAGGTCAAGGACAGCATAGAATAAATCTTCTGTATAATTGCCCAAGAGAATTTTCTTTAACTTATTATTTTTAAATTTCCATTGACAATTAAAAATGAGATCTGTTTTTTCATTGTTTATGTTCCCTCAAATATAAGTTGGGCACATATTTATGACTGGCCAGAATCTAAAGTTTTCTATCAAAGACATAATGAGGATGGCTTTCTCTTCCCTTTTTCTTCTGTTCTTTTATGGTGGTGGAATTAAGAACAAAAAAAAATCTAGGAGATAATTCTTCTTGTCTCTGCAAAGTTAAATACATAATCATAGCTTGTTTTTAAGATATTTTATTATGAGTCTCTTCATTCACTCTGCCTCAGTTTCTAACTCATGTTTTCCTTCAGATCAATGGTTTCAAAGGCAACAAAAAATTAAAACAGAAAGAAATTCTCCCAAACTGGTGAACCAACTAACCAAGAGAAACTTCAACCCAAACTACCACCAAAGAACCCCAACAAGCATTATCAAATCTAAAAGTATCCTTTGATTCAGATCAGGAATTACACAGGAGCAACTAACATTTCTTGCACAATTGCCAGTGTCTGCTCCTACCTTCCATTATGTTTTACCAAATTAGGCCTTCAACAGATTGGAGCAGACTCGGCTGCACTGGGGAGGGCAATCTGCAATCGATCCAAATGTTAATCTCCTCCAGAAGCATCCAGAAATACCCTCATAGATATATCTAGAATAATGTTTAATCAAATATCTGGAAGCTCTGTAAAGTAATCGAGTAGACATATAGAATTAAACATTACAAAAGTGTTCCAACATTTAAAAGCAGGAAAACATGAAACTCCGAAGTTCATAGCATGGTAAGGAGGTAGTGATGGTTGTGCATATGTTGTGTAAATTGTGATCAAAGTCTCGTTGACCTATTTCCACAACAACTACACAGTGATAGATCACCCTTTAATAGTTGAGTGGTCTTTGTATGACATTGTCTATTAACAACATTTAAAAATTTTTAGAAAATATCCTCATGCAAAATCTCTGTGATTTTCCCCAGACTTTATATCAATTCTTCCCTTTGCTGGTTCTTTCTGCTACTTGAAAATTCTACCCTGCTTCTAATGTTGAATGCCATGACCCTTTGCTGCAGTGCACTGGTAAGTCTGTTCTTTTTGCCTGTCTCCTCTGGTCCCCTGAACAAATCAGGTTCGGTTGTTTTGGGTAATTTATTTGCCTAGGATTGGTTTTTTATTTTGTCCATATGCTGGACTGTTGCTTCTTAAGGTTTAGTATCACTTGGAAAACTTTCAATACACAGATTCTTAGGCCCTATTCCCAGATTACTGGGATACTGGTGGGGGGCGGGTGTTGCAGTGATGGTGGTGTTGGTGGGGTGTCAGAGAATTTACATTTCTAACAAGAAACCCAGGGATGCTATTGTTGCTAGTTTAAGGACCATAATTAGGGTTGTGCTATTCTAGATGGCACTTATAAAACCAATAGGATTGTTTACCTTTAGTATATATATATATATAGTGCATGATTGCCATTTCATTGGTGTCTTTTGGTTTCCAAATAAATAATATTTCATTATTTGAATCATTTTTGATCATTGGTTACTTCTCACGAAGTTGTTGGCTCTTTGAAGACCAACTCTTACTCAGATTTTGATCCATTGTAAAGTTAGTTCACACCATGCTCAGCAAGTATATGTTGATTGAATTAAAAGGGAAGAAAGGATTGATCAGTTGATGGAAGTTCGCAGCACGCAAGGCTCCAGGCTCACCTCTCACACCCTTATGCCACATTTCATCCAGACCCTGGAAACTGTGATCTCTCTCACTTCCTGCAGCAACTCACTGGCAGCCTTGAGACCACCCTGCCTCAGGCTGAGAAGTGAGAAATTCTGAAAGCAATCGAACACTGTAAATTTTCACAGCAGTTCGGCTGGAAACTGTTGGGCACAGATGTTTCTGTAATTTTGATATGCTGGGAACATTCTCCCGGCTCCAAGCACACAGGGCCTCAGCTTCAGTCTTCCACCTGGGTGCCTCAGTGGGCAAGTCTCAGTGCACTGAGGCTGTAATAGGAACCAGGTGGCAGCATGTGTCTGTCTTAAAAGAGCTGAACAAAATTCATGGCCCAGTACCATTCATTCCTTCCCTCTGGTCCCAGCTCCTTCCTCAGGGAGCTGGCTCTGGTGATGGCAGACCTCTCTGCCCACTCCAAAGTGAAGTGGTTCTCAGCCCCTTGTCCAAGATGGTTATGGAGTCTCACATTTGCTGTTGGGTGGAACTCTGGAGGCCTCCAGGGAATGGTTCTCAGCCCCTTGTCCAAGATGGGAATGGAGTCTCATCTTTGCTGTTGGGTGGAGCCCTAGAGGACTCCAGCTGCTCTTTGATTGGCTGTAAGAAAAGAATCAGGAAAAGGGTTTGGTGGTGTGAAAGAATATGACTCTTCCATATGATCTCTGTGTGATCAGGATCACTACCATCATTTGAAAATCCATAGAAGGATTTTGAAACTTGTGACATATTCCTTCCAAACTGGATTTGCATTTAGAATATAGTATTGGTAAAGTATCTGCCTGCAATGTGGGAGATGCAGGTTCAATCCCTGGCTTGGGACAATCCTGTGGAGAAGGAAATGCAACTCACTCCAGTATTCTTGCCTGAGAAATCCCATGGATGGAGGAGCCTGGTAGGCTATGGTTTGTGGAGTCGCTCGGACATGACTTAGTGATTAAACCACCACCACCACCATTCCTCTTTTTAGTTAGAAATAGCTCTCATTTGGGTTTTCCAGATGACACTAGTGGTAAAGAACCTGCCTGCCAATACAGGAGATGTAAGAAATGTGGCTTCAGTTCCTGGATCAGGAAGATCCCCTGGAGGAAGGCATGGCAACCCACTCCAGTATTCTTGCCTGGAGAATCTCATGGACATAGGAACCTGGTAGGCTACAGTCCATAGCGTCTTAAAGAGTTGGGCACAATTGAAATGACTTTGCATGCACACACACAGCTCTCATTTGCTTCAGGGTTCCTCCTGCTTCTGGAAACACAAGTAAGGCTATGAATAGCACAGGAGAAACATCTGCTACTGCTTGAAATGTACCCAGCAAAACTGACAAAAGTTCAATGAACTGGAAGCATTCTTTATGAATGTTTCTGGTTGGGATAACTTTAACCTCTGCAATACTGTAACCAAAGGTGTAAACAAGACAGCAGGTGAAGGATGTAGAACTGGAGACCTGGGAAGAGGAAGCAGACACTTCTTGGGAGGACCTCATGCAGTAGTTAGCCTCCTGCCCTAGTGACTCAGGTTAAGTAAGTATCGTTGTGCTTACAACTGTCAGTGTTGCTGGGTAACAAATGTCCTTCCATTTCTTTTCACAAGACATCTTCTTAACACAGCTGTTGAAAGACTTGTTTTTATAAACTCTCATATAACCTTTATGTCTTAATTTATCACTAATGTGTAACATTAGCTGTACTACTGTTAAACAAAAAAGTTTACCCTAGACAGTACTCACAAATCTTCTAAGAACCAAGAGGAGTATTTTCGTCCAGTTTTAGCTTTTATGTAGAACGTGTTCCATATTAAAATAGAATTTGATTTTTCTTCTTAGCTCCCATTATTCACTATGTTATTTCTTTAAAAAAGTAACTCGAACAGCTTTTTAAATCTATAACCTCCATATAGCTGGAACAAAGAAACAAATAGATCCCAAGAAGAAATATTTGCTGTAACTAGAGTTGAGTGAGGTAACCGGTAAGATGAAATTTAAAGAAGCTTCCATAAAAAAATAACAAAATAGACACACCATTAGAAGTAGTAAGAAAGTTCAATAAGTTTGCTGTCAGATCAACTTATGTATAATTAAAGTTATTTTTCATCAGCAATAATCAACTATCAACTAAAAACACAGTAAGAAAAGAAGGTAGCCTTCATATTACCAATAAAAAGTATAAGCCATCTAGGAGTGAACTTAGTCAAAAGTACACAGATTTCTATGGGAAAAGGTTAAACATTATTGGAGTACACAGAAGATGATTTATTTACATGGAGAAACATTCCTTGTTGCTGTATGGAGTGAGTTAATCTTATCAAGTTACTTCCTACTCGAATCAATATACATATACAATACAATTTCATTAAAATTCCAGTAAGATATTTTGATGGACTTGATAAAAATAACCTAAAAATATCTGGAAGGATTAAGATCCATGAATACCTAAGGGAGTTTAAAAAAAAAAACAAAGGGAATATTTTTCTTGCCAGGTATTAAGACATATTACAAAGAGTGTTATTTGTGTAAGTTGCATGCTCTGCAGGGTTAGTGTAGGCTGATGCAGACATTTTGGAGAACAGTCTGCCAGTATTTGGCTAAATTAAGCGTACTCATACTCTATAATTCAGCACAAAATTCACACAGGTCCATAGGTGACCTGAATGGGGATGGGCACTGTAATGCTGCTATGAAAGAAGGTGTTGGAGGCAACTCAGTGTCCACTCCTTGGGGAGTGGATTGTTAAATGTAGGGTTGCATTTTATGGGGTACTATGCTGTAAGTTGGGCTTCCCCAGTGGCTCAGGGGTGAAGAATCTGCTTGCAAGGCAGGAGATGCAGGTTTGATTCCTGGGTTGGGACGATCTCCTGGAGGAGGCATGGCAACCCACTCCAGTATTGAGCCTGGTGGGCTACAGACCATAGGACTGCAAAAAGCTAGACACGACTGAAGAGACTGAGCACAACACGGGATGCTATAAGTTAAAAGCAGTGGACTGTATATGATAGACCTTAAAATAATACATCATTAAAAATCAGTAAATAGAATGAGATTACACACAAAAAAGCTTATTTTTATAGGAACAGGTAAAAACAAGTTCTGACAAACCTAGACAGTGTATTAAAAAGCAAAAATATCACTTTACCGACAAAGGGCCATAGAGTCAAAGCTATGATTTTTCCAGTCGTCAGGTATGAATGTGAGAGTTAGACCAAAAAGAAGGCTGAGGGCTGAAGAATTGATGCCTTTGAATTGTGGTGCTGGAGAAGACTCCCGAGAGTCCCTTGGACTGCAAGGAGGTCAAATCAGTCAATCCTGAAGGAAGTCAACTGTGAATTTTCATTGGAATGACTGATGCTAAAGCTGAAGTTCCAATATTTTGGCCACCTGATTGAAGAGCCAACACAGGAACAGACCCTGATGCTGGGAGAGATTGAAGGCAAAAGGAAAGTAGGGCAGCAGAGGATGAGATGGCTAGATAACATCACCGACTCAGTGGGCATGAATCTGAACAAACTCTTGGAGACAGTGAAGTACAGGGAAGCCTGGCGTGCTGCAGTCCATGGGGTTGCAAAGAGTCAGACACGACTGAGCAAGTGAACAACAAAAACACATGAGAATGGTTAGGACTAGAGTTAGTGTTAGAAAGATGAGTCAGAAACAGGCATTAAAGGGAAAATATGATAAAAGGAAAAGTGTACAGAATAATGATGATAATGTACCCTAACTGAGAGGCATGATTAATTTAAAAGTTTCAATTAAAAAAATGAACAAGGAAAAATTTTTAAAAATCCATTTAAAATTGCAGACTTCTCTGTTTTTCTATCTTTCTAGAGGATCTCAAGAAAATATTTTGGAGCAGAACTTATTCTTTACAGAAAAGGCAGCACAATAAAAAATAACATTTGAGTGAAGACTTCATGTAAGGCTGATCTCTGTGTCTTCACCAAGTCTGTCTCTTCTAGAACTAGTAGATAAATCTTGGAGCCCCTCCCCTTATCCAGTCCCTTCTGTCCAGGGGGCAATAGCCGAGCATATAAGGGGACAGCAAAGACGTTGGGAGGTCAAGGTGGAGACATCTTTGGCCCAATCCAACTCCTGAGTACCTTATGTGGGCTTTTATTTCTCTGAAAGAACACTACTGTTAGCATAAGGATCTGGACTAGAAAGGGTGTTATCACTGCTGTGTGCTCAAGCATATCTATTTCTGACAGAAATCAATGCGGTAAGGACCCACTGGGGCTTTAGTCATGGACTAATCTGATTCACTACTTCTCACTTTACTTGGAGTTTGAAAATTGGAACAGCCCCTTTGTTTTGAATAAACATTGGACTCATAGGCAATTCTAGGCCAAGGAAATCCCAAGAAAGAGAAACTGGATATCCTGTTAATTTGGACTTAAATTTAAATGGTTAAATTGAATGTTAGGAAGAAAATGGACACTGTTTTGGTGAAGTGGGTCATACTGGTTACACAACCCGATTCTAGAACTTCAATAAACAATTTAGAGTACCCATTAGGTGCAAGGCATTATCCTAGAAAATGAGATGGTTTCATGATGACTCAGATATGACTTTCCTTGAGATCACAATGAAACAATTTTTTTTTCATATAACAAGGAATCAAATTCCTTGGGGTTCATTTTGATCTTATTTGCAAAGGAAGGATCAAAAGTGTATTGACCTGGAGTTTATTGACCCACAAGAAAGGTAAGCTTGACTATACATTGCACAGTTGTCGTCCAGTCACTCAGTTGTGTCCATGGATGCCAGGCACTCCAGGCCTCCCTGTCCTTCATCATCTCCCAGAGCCTGCTCAAACCCATGCCCATTGAATCGGTGATGCTATCCAACCACCTCATCTTCTACCAGCTTCTTCTCCTCCTGCCTACAATCTTTCCCAGCATTAGGGTCTTTTCCAATGAGGCAGTTCTTCACATCAGGTGGCCAAAGTATTGGAGCTTCAACTTCAGTATCAATTCTTCCAAAGAATATTCAGGATTGATTTCCTTTAGTATTGACTGGTTGGATCTCCTTGCAGTCCAAGGGACTATCAAGAGTGCACAGTGGATATCCTATAGTCAAATCAAGTACACTTTAGAAATGGTACAACCATTATACCCCAGTCTCTCATTTAATTGTGTCTACTGTGGAGCTCTCTGCTTGACGTTCTGAGATGCCTAGGAAGGGCATGTTGCTTGGCACTGCTTAGGTCCTGCTGTAGCACTGGGTCAAGGCAATTGCTGCAAAAGAATCTCTGACAGAATGATCTCAACCTTCTGGGAAAGAAAGGCTTCACCTTGTAGAGACCTCTGTGGTTCTTTTTCTCCCTGGCCTGTTTGCTCTCTCCTTGCCTGTCATAACTATATTTACGCACCACCCAACCCTTCCCATTAAAAATGACTGGGATGATGGGGCCCTAATGAATCACTCTCTAAGCATCTAAGTCACAATAATCAATTACAGCTCCCTGTCACCCGGACAATGATCTCGGTGAATTGGTGATCTTTACGTAAGCTTGTTAAGAGATCCATTAGAAGAGGGTGAGGACTCTCTCTCCCCTTTGAAATATTATTCCAACAAGAAGCCACATGCCTGTGAGGCTCTTTGCTCACAGGACTTGAGGCTTTGAGTCATGGATCAGCAGTGAGGGAATTAAGAAGACCTTTGGGATTCAACAAATTCTGCCAAAAAGAAAGCATCAGCCTACGTTGAAGGGTGTTGCCTTCCTGCACATTGTGAGGGCTTCACTTTCTTTCTATCTCTAAAGAATCTACTCTCTTATCTCATCTTGGTCCATCACTAATTAGGGATTAGATAGAGCTGACAGAGCTGCAGTTGGCTGAGTCAGCTAGCTACAGTGCTGGTAAATTACCTAGGGCAAAGGAAGCGTGAGGATCCTGTTTAGAGATCCCAGTGGGGTTGAATACAGGAAGGAAGTTCTCTAAGACAGGGGTCCCCAACCTCTGGGATCAAATGCCTGAGGTGAAGCTGATGTAATAATAGTAGAAATAACGTGCACAATAAATGTCATGGGCTTGAATCATCCCGAAACCATCTTCCCTCCTCCGGTCTGTGGAAAAATTGTCTTTCATGAAACCAGTCCCTGGTGCTATAAAAGTTGGGGACCATTGCTCATATGTGCATGGGGTTAGGCAGCTATTTGGGGAAGGGGTAAAAGAACATGGGACTTGGATCTTGAACAGGGAGAGGTCCCCAGAGCTTCCATTAATGAAACAGTGACCTCCTGGTATATGTGTGTTCAGGGTATAGGGCTGGGTTTGGCACCTCTAAGCAACATTGCCCTGGTGTGTCCCCTTCTGCTTGATCTGTTAAAAGCCTGGCATGGGTACTGCCATCTTTCTTCTACAGACTTCTGAGGGGAAAGTGAGCAGGGGATATCTATTGGCAGAAATCTGCATGCAGAGGAATCCCAGAAGAATGATCCCTGGGGCACAAGTGTCCTTGCGTGTATCATGTTGATCGCTGGCATCTCCTGGTCTTCCTGGCCTGCAACTTCTGCCTTCTCCAGCTATTTATCTGGGCTCTATTCTGTCCCTTGTAACCATCCTTATGGAGGCAGGAAGAACCAAGTGAGCCCCAGTTCCTCCCTTCCCTCTGGACCTGATCAGGACCTGCTCATGAGACCTTCTCAGGCCTGGATGCGGTTGCCAAGACAACCCCCAGGCTTCCATGTCTGCCTATATCAGGCCCCTCTGGCTCCATCCTCGTTCCTAGTTACTGAGCTACTAAATGGCTAGTCCTGTACGTACAGCATCTCATTTAATATTTGTAACCGTCCAGTGAAAGAAAATTACTATTCCAGATTTAGAGATAAGAATATTTAGGCTCAGAAAATTTAAATAATTTCCCAATCTCACACAGTTAATACATAATACACCCGGGGTTTTGTCTTAAGTCTTTCAAACTATTTTTTTTTTTTGCTTCTAAGCAATTTGATGGTATGGACTAGGTAGTTTGTTTCTTCTTGAATTCTTGGGTTGTTCATAAGTTCCCCACCAGGGGCCTCTTTGGCTTCTATGTCCACTCCATACAGAAAGAAACTTTTAAGACAGGCCAATTGGGCCATACTGCCAGCTCACTGCAATCCTTTGAAATAAAGTGACAAATGTTAGCAGATATTCCAGACTGGGGATTTTTAAACCAACAGGATCTCTTTTAGTCATTATGCAAATTTGAGTTGTTCATTAACGTGTTTGCTCATTTTTTTTTTATTTGCAAATTTCAGAGTAAAACTTTCCATTTGCTGCCTAGTTGAAGATTATCTTACTGCAAAGCAATTGGTTAAAAAGAACTATTTATCATTTGCAACAACTTGTCTCTGTGATCAGGATTTATATTTTCCTTGGAAACTCTAGAACCAAAATAAAATGCTGAAATAAATTAGATGCTTCAGGTGAAATAAAACTCCAATCATATACTCCATTTCAAATTTTCATTCTGATAAAATCAATTCCGTTGTTTTTATAATTAGTAGATGTATTAATATCCTAAAAACTGGTTTTTAAAATATTGTTTATGTGTTAGGGTTGCATAGCTTTCATTTTTAAAAGAGAGTTCATCTATTAAAAATGTCTGAGGGACTTCCCTGGTGGTCCAGAGGTTAAGAGTTCTCCTCGAAATGCACAGGATATGGGTTTGATCCCTGGTCAAACCCATGGAACTAAGATCTCACATGCCATGAAGCAACTAAGCCTGTGTGCAGCAACTACTGATTTCTTGCACTCTGGAGTTCAGATGCTGCAATGTGGATCCTGGGTACTGCAATTAAGACCCGACATAGCCAAATAAATAAATAAGCAAGTAAATACTTTTAAAAAGTTTGATATATGTATAATTATGGCTGATTTGTGTTGTTGTATGGTAGAAACCGACATAACATTGAAAAGCAATTCTCCCCCAATTAAAAATTAAATTAAAAAATGTTTGAAAACCACTGCATAGACAGTCACTCATTTCCACTTACCTTCACTGAGTCCACATTTGTAGACCTCCCCACCTGCTGCCTTGTGCTCCAGTCTTCATAGTTTAGCTTTGGCCCCTGGATGTGGGGATTTCCTTGATGCCTTCCTTGCTATTTTGAAGCTTGCATGAGGTTTTCAGCTTTGCAAGCCTCAGCTTCTGCCCTTTTCTCAGGTCAGGACTCTCCTTTTCCATCCAGCCCTGAAGAAGCTGCTTCTTCTGAGGCTGTTTCCTGTGGATGGATCCTGAGCTGGGACCTCCATTTGGAGGTATGGCCTAGTCTAGCTCTCTGCTCATTACTATCAGAGGGACCATCTGGGAGGCCCAGAGGTAAGAGCCTGAAGTTTACACTGTTCTTGCCCACACGGCAAGTCTGTCTATGGGCTGAGAAGAAGGCTTCTTGGCCATGGGAACTACCACCCACTGCCCAACCATTTCAAGGACCATTTAAAACACCAAAGTTTGCACTCTTCAGATTAAGCAGTACTGGAGGAAACAGAATTCCTGAGTCCTTGCCACGCACTATGCTAGGTGGCTCCTTGTGCATTTGCTCTTGTTTGCTTCTGGCTTGAGCTAAGTGGAATAAACAAAACAAAGAACCCATTAGAGAGCACTCATGAGACTGGGTTGGAGAAGTTTCCATTTATGGGGGAAGAAGTAAAGGGAAGTATTTGCCACCAGGGCAGGGATTTATTTATTCTGCTGGCGGTTCTCAGATTACACCTAAGGGCTCCAATGCCTTTGGAGAGCCCTGAAGGATCCCACGTCCACGGGTGGGAGCACTGGCACTCTGAACGGAGCCACACAGATGATTTTTGAAAAAAGTTCAGGACGCTCTCATTTGCCAGAGGACAAACAGCATGAGAAGGCACAATCTTCGTCTTCAAGGACCTTACGAGCTGGCTGGAAAAAAGAGGCACAATCTGTACAAAGTCTTTAAAGATATTAGTCATGCATGACCCAACCTTCGGGGCCCAGGAGAATGAGTGATTCCAACAGCCCCAGGGGTCTAGGCAGCCCCTGGGAACTAGGTCTAGTCTGTGCCGTGTTTGACAGGGTGCTTCTCCTTTTTGCACATTTTTCCTGTCTGGTGTGCAGTCTGCTTCCATAGTATTTTCTGCTTCTGTACTTACAAGGAGAGGAAATCTACCTGTGTTATGTTAAGTAACTGGTGGTGGGCATAGGGGATAGTGTGAAGGTTTCTTATAAGGAATTGAAAAACCAGTTGGGCAATGGGGGCTTATAGCATTTAACCATTCTGTGACTCAATTTCTTCTAATAAGTCTAATAATAGTGATCACTCTTAAGGTTTTTATAAAAATAAGTAAATTAGATAATCCATATATTGCTTAACTCAGTGGGTGGCACGTAGTAGATCCTCGATATATGTAATTTCTAAGACCACTATTAATTTCTGGTTTCTCAGAACATTTACTTGTTGTGGGCTCCCATGCTCCAGTTCTGTATTCTCCCCAATCACTCTGTCTTGATTTCGGGACTTTCAAAGTCCTTTCAATTTCAACTCTTGTTGCCCTTGCATGATTTTCTTCTTGTGTCCAACAATGTTCTCAGCAGTGACCCTGACCGTCTTGGCTCCTGGTTTTGGTTGGGCCATGTCATGTATGCCTGGCCATTTTATTAGCAGGCTTTCATTGGGTCTGTGCCCCCTTCTGGTCTGATCATCGGGGACTATTGGCAGGAAGAAAAAACACTTAGAAGGGAGCATGGACATGGTGTCTTGGGTGGATGGGTCTTTGTGTTGTGCTGTTTACCCAGCAGAGCCCAACTCTGTACAGATATGTGTCCCATTCAAATAGCTACGCAATCACGTGTGCTCAGTTCTGAGAGGACACCCGGGGGAGGACTATACAGTCCTTGTGAGATCTCTCCACTGGGGAGTGTTTTGGGGTGAAGAAAACTAATGTGCCCAGAAGACTGTAACATATGTCAGCGTCTGAGAGCAGAATGAGGGGTCAGACTGTGGAGGTCAGTGGTGAGGAACCAGATCCTAGGAGCAGACTTTGGGAGTCATGCTGGCAAGTGCTGGGGAACATGCTAGATCTTGTGCTAAATGTTTTAGGTACGCTTGACAATGTTTCTGCGAGTACTGTCACTATTTAAATTACACATATGAAGGAACAGAAAGGCTAAGTGATCTGCCATAGGTCACACAGTGCCAGCAAAGGAGTGATCCAAACCCAGGCATGGAAGTCCCCACAGCAAGAACAAGGGCATGGAGGGAGGAAATAGTTTAAGCTCATTCTATCAGGAAAACCCCTTCAGTCTGTTTGGCTGGGGCCCAGCGTATCTGCTGTAGAGTGTTGGGGAAAAACTGGCAAGGTGTGGTGGGAAGAGACTGTGGCAGGTCCTGAGTACTGAGCTGATGGGGGTTGGAAGCCGAGTCTCCTTTGAAGCCCTTGGCCTGGGCCTTGCATATTGTGGAAGTTCAGCAGAAGCTCTTTGAAGTGGAGAGTGATGAGGCTGCCAGGTGGAATGGTTGTTGGGACAGTTTCTTGGCCACCATCTTGGATACCCAAGCCTTGTTGCTTGGCCCTGCTCTGCTTCTGTCTTCAGCTCCTGCTTCATGCAGAAACCAGAGTGATCTTCCTAAAATCTAGGACTTTTCATGTCACTTTTTCCCCCAAGTCACCCAACAGCTCCATAGAGCTCTCAGAAAAGAGTTCAACTCCTTAGCATGTCACTAAATAGACTCCCAGTCTGGACTCAACCCAGGTCTTGGTCTTCTCCTCAATGTTCCGGAAGATGCCACATCGAACTGCTCACCTTTCCCTAAACAGGCTGTCTATTTTGAAGGCTCCATGTGACTGACAAGCTCTCACCCCCTGTTCTGCCTGGAATGCCATCTCTCACTAGGGAGCATTTTCTGCTCAGCCCCTTAACAGGAGTTCATTTGTTAACCTCCACAGCAACCATGTCAAGTGGACTCTCCTACTTCCTTTTTATAGATGAGTAAACTGAGATTCAGAGAGGTTCAAATGTTTGTCCAGCAGCAAAAACTAGTAGGATCAGAGGCAGGATTTTCATCCAGACCTCTTGTGCTCTTCCCCACTGTCTGATGTAGTCTCTCTCCTCTATTTTTACGCTGGCTGGATTCTTTCTTATTCTACATGGAGCAGAATCCGATGCCTTGTCTGTGGATTTTCCTTGATTACTCCCTCACTCCCAACCCCCTCTGTCAGACAAGTCACTCCACAGGGCTTTGTTCAATTTTATAACAGCATTTGTCACTTCTTATTGGGCTTCCCCCAGTGGCTCAGTGGTCAAGAATCTGCATGCAATGCAGGAGACACAGGAGACACAGGTTCAATCCCTGGGTCAGGAAGATCCCCTGGAGGAGAGCATGGCTACCCACTCTAGTATTCTTGGTGGAAAAATCTCCTGGATAGAGGAGCCTGGTGGGCTATGGTCCATGGGGTTGCAAAGAGTCGGACACGACTGTAGTGACTAAGCACACATACACATCACCTCTTACTAGAGTTAATTTTTTTAGAACTTTGTTATAGACTGAATATCTGTGTCCCTCCCCAAATTCATGGGTTGAAGCCCCAACCCTCAGTGTAACTATATTTGGAGAGAAGACCTTTATGAAAGTAATTAAGTGATATCATAAGGTTGGGGCCTTGATCCAATAGAATTGGTGCCCTTATAAGAAGAGACACCAGAAAGCTCTCTTTTTCTCTGCCATATGAGAATAGAACAAGAAGGCAGCTGTCAATAAGCCAGGATGAGAGCTGTGATTAATTTGCTAAACTGACTTTTGTTGAGTAGAGCACAGGGTCCTGAATGGTGAGCCACAGTTCAAAAATCATCTACAAGGAAAATTGAAATGGAGACATTTATTCCTATGAATAAATAGCAGAAAGTAAAGAGGAACTCAAGAGGCTCTAGATGAAAGTGAAAAAGGAAAGTGAAAAAGCTGGCTTAAAACTCAACATTCAAAAAAATAAAGATCATGACATTCGGTCCCATCATTTCATGGCAAATAGATGGGGAAACAATGGAAACAATGGCAGACTTTAGTTTCTTGAGCTCCAAAATCACTGCAGATGGTGACTGCAGCCATGAAATTAAAAGACACTTGTTCCTTGGAAGAAAAGCTATGAAAAACCTAGACAGCATATTAAAAAGCAGAGACATTACATTGCCAACAAAGATCCATCTAGTCAAAACTATGGTTTTTCCAGTAGTCATGTACGGATGTGAGAGAGTTGGACCATAAAGAAAGCTGAACATCAAACAACTGATGTTTTTGAACTATGGTGTTGGAGAAGACTCTTGAGAGTCCCTTGGGCTGCAAGGAGATCCAACCAGTCTATCTTAAAGGAAATCAGTCCTGAATATTCATTGGAAGGACTGATGTTGAAGCTGAAACTCCAATACTTTGGCCACCTGATGAGAAGAACTGATTCATCTTAAAAGACCCTGATGCTAGGAAAGATTGAAGGTGTGAGGAGAAGGGGATGACAGAGGATAAGATGGTTGCATGGCATCACTGACTCAATGGACAAGAGTTTGAGCAGGCCCCAGGAGTTGGTGATGGACAGGGAAGCCTGGCATTCTGCAGTCCATGGGGGTCACAAAGAGTTGGACATGACTGAGCAACTGAACTGAACTGACTCCTTTTTGTCCTGGAGGATATACCCAAGCATGCTTTAAGGTGCCACATGGGGAGGTCAAGGCAGAGTGTAGAGATAGAGAGGGGCAGGATCGATTTGAGCATGTGTCTTTATTAGAGTCTGTGGGGTATAGTGCTTTGGGATTCTTGGGCTAGGGCTGGATTGGTCAATTCAAACCCAAATCAGGGTTTTGGTAAGTCTCGTGGCTCAGACAGTAAAGAATCTGCCTGCAGTACAGAAGACCTGGGTTTGATCTCTGGGTTGAGAAGATTCCCTGGAGAAGGGAATGGCTACCCACTCCAGTATTCTTGCCTGAAGAATCCCATGGACAGCGGAGCCTGGAGGGTTACAGTCCATGGGACTGCAAAGAGCCAGACATGACTGAAGGACTAACACTTTCCTGGGGGTGCATCATACGAGCAGGAATTGGGAGGCAGGGTTGACTGTAACTCACACGGTTGCTGGGAAAGTCCTATTGGAAACTTATATTTGCTGGTGACTCTGTGGCTGCTACTCAGGGTACGTACCTACATGAGGGTGGTAGCATCAATCTGCTGCTGCTGCTAAGTCGCTTCAGTCGTGTCTGACTGTGCAATCCCATAGACGGTGCCCAACAGGCTCCACCGTCCCTGGGATTCTCCAGGCAAGAACATTGGAGTGGGTTGCCATTTCCTTCTCCAATGCAGGAAAGTGAAAAGTGAAAGTGAAGTTGCTCAGTCATGTTCGACTCTTAGCAACCCCATGGACTGCAGCCGACCAGGCTCCTCCACCAATGGGATTTTCCAGGCAAGAGTACTGGAGTGGGGTGCCATTGCCTTCTCCGAGCATCAATCTAAGATTCCCTAGATCTGCTGGGCCAAGCAAAACGGATTCTGAGGCAGGAATTCCATGAAGCAGCTTAGCTCAACTCTCCACAAGAGCCCATATCAAAAGGTTCCCTGGGTGGGATCTTGACCTGAGACGTCCAGCCTCCAGAACTGTGGGGAAATTCATTTCTGTTGTTCCAACCATCTAGGGTATGGTCTTTTGTTAGGGCAGCTCAAGTCAACTAATAATAGAAGCTCTTTCTTCTCTGATTGGGTGGGTCTCCCTTCTGGAAAGAGAGCTGTTTGGCAGGGACTCTCTCCGTCAGTGGCCCTGTGTTCCCAGCATCTGGCTTGGTGCTTTTTGATCCAAAGTGTGGCATGCAGGAGGCTCTGAGAAGGTGGTGGAATCTTGCTTCATTGTACCTGGCTACCTTGGTCCTCAGGATCCCACAGTTACAGGAGGCTCAGAGCCCTTCCTCCTCCAGGTTATTCACTTGTGTTTGGGAGATGCTCTGGGCGGGGTGTCTCCTGTGTGAAGCCACCCCCCTTTTCCCTGCCTCCCAGCTGTTGCTGATTTACCAGGTTCTCAAAGAGGGCTTGGCGGTCTGCTGTCTCCTCTGGCCCTCATAAAGCAGCCCTCTCCTCTTCGCCCCATGCCAGCAGCCACCCTGTCAATGGCCTGGGCAAAATTTATGACAAGGATTCATCAGATTAGGAGGGAGGGAACCGGGGACTCCATCACATGCAGAATGCAGTCGGACAGCATCGTGGGCCCCTCTGCTTGCTGAGCAAACCCATGTGATCATTTGGAAACTGTTTGATTTGACAGGAAGTAACTTTAAAAACGTTCTGGGGCTGAAGAGCAATGTAACTCTTTCTGGGCCCTGCTTGAGCTACCTCCTGCCAGCTTCTGGGACCTCCCAGTGGTCTGCCCACTGCAGTTTGCTCTTTACCCAGATCCTAAGGTAGCCCCCAGCTTGAGCCCAGCCTCCATTTACTCTTCCAAGAATGGAACATTCTCCCAAAGCCCTAAAAGCAAAGCCAGCTCACCTGCCCATTGCTTGTAGAGCATCTGAAAGCTGGTGGGAGTAGGGGCTCGGCTCACGACTGTCTCCTGTCACCCCTTTTCGTGGTCTACTTTGTTCCATAGAAAGTTTTTCAAAACTTAAAAAAACATTTTACCTAACCTCTTATTTTTGCACCCACTGGTCTTACTCCTGCCATTTGGGGCAGCAACTAAAATAACAAAAGGTCTGCTCTGTCTTTTACAAAGTTTTTCACACACACACACACACACACACACACACACACACACACACACACAAATCTCTATTGCCAGGTCTCATACACCAAGCATTTACCAGGAGGCTGTTCTTCTGGGCAGTAGAGGAGAGATGAGGACAGGGCACCCGCGGGTGATTTTGCAGCTGTGAACCTAGCAGCTCCAGGAAGCTCCATGTGCACAGACCACCCACCATCACCTGTACAGCCACAGGGGGGCTGTGCTGCATGGACACTTGAGACCCTCACTAGGATCTTCCAGGTCCTCTTTGCCCAGCTGCCCCGCTTGACTCTTCTTCAACCATTCCCTCATAAGTATGACTTTGAGTTTATCTGCCATCTGGCTCTTCATCCCCTGAATATATTCTTACATTCTCATCTCTCTGATGAGAATGGGTCTCTCCAGGGTCTCTCTGCCATTGTGGGGCCTCCAGGTTCAGCCCGGCCACAGCAGAGTGATCTAGGACTATCCTCTCTGATTTAGACTCTGAACTCTCCCAGTTCATACATCCCTCAGAAAGAGTCATTTGCTATGGTTTGGTTTCAGCAAGTGATTTCTAGAAGTCAGGAGATCATTTGACATGGATTAAAGAAAGATGTCTATTCTTCAGCCACACCTAGCATCATAGGTGCCATTTAGGACTATAATAGTCTATTATGTATTTGTCTCTCTTACTAGCTTCTTTACAGGAAGGGCTAAATTTCATTTTTATGCATCTTTAGAGACAGCAGAGTGAGGGGCCCAGGCTGCTGTTTGGTTGAATGGAACAAACAGACGACAGCTGATGTTCAGGCCTCAGGCTAGCTGTCCTGACGGAGAAAACCTGGCTTCTGCTCTCGCAGAGCTTTGATTTAGTCAGTGACTGACAAAGTGGTGACTTTTGAGGTATTGCCTCTGGGCCAGGCAGTGCTCTGGGTGGTGCTCAGCATCTCACGGCTTTGCTGTGCGCCAGAGGAAGGCTTTGGCCTTCTCAGCAGCATGAGTGCCCTTTCTGATCTCAGCAATGGCACACGACCAAGGACGGTGAACTTGGAGCTGTTTCTGGCAAGTCTAGGTCTTTAGGGGTCATTTGAGGCATTAAGAGGGAGAGGCTTTTCAGGACTCAAGCTTTTGATGGAGCACCAGTATCCTAGGGATACCATTATGAGATCTGAGAGGTGGTAGAGGTCTGGGTTCCTTGGAGCAGGGCATGGAAACCCACTCCAGTATTCTTGCCCAGGAAATCCATGGACAGAGGAACCTGGCAGGTTGCAGTCCATAGGGTTGCACCGAGTCGGACACTGAAGCAGCTTAACATGCAGAGGTCTGGGTGGGGGGCCGGATGAAAGTGTGACTGGTCTCTCCTGGAGGCCAGAAAGCCTGGTGCAAGTCACCTGCAGGAAGTTTTTTTTTTTTTGTGGGAGCCTGTGTGAAAAAATTGGACAGGTGGAAAACATCAGAATTAAATAAAGAGACAGGAAAAGCAAAGGAGGGGGAGAATTGGCCGTGGAGTGAAGGAGGTGTCAGCGCTGCCTGTCAGCCTCTTTGGGGACAGTTGACCAGGTCACTGGATCCCTCTAGTGCTGTCGTGATTTCTCAGTGTCAGCTACAAGGCCACAATAGCTCTCCCTTCTCCACGCCCACTAATTCCTTCCTGGTGCTCCAGAGACTAGCAGAACCAGGCCTTGATTTCAGCTCCCCTGACCCCATGCCTGGGAGTTCCCCAGAGCAACTCATGCGGCTGCATTTTTTTTGAGTTTATCTGCCATCTGGCTTTCCCTGGTGTCTATGCCATCATTTTACACAGGTATTCCTAATAAATATTAGGAATGGGCCAAAGAAAGGCCACTAGACTTGACCTTCAGACAATAAACCAAAGCAGCTGCAATTTTTGGTTTACCTCCACACCTCTCATCCCATCTCTCTGTTTCATTCCAGAATGCCCATAACTTATCGCCATGACATTTCATAAATGTAGCTTGAGGTTGAATTGACACCAATATTTGGAAACTACCTTAATTTTATAACGAAAGTTTCAGTGGCTCATTCACCCTTCTCTTTCTCTCCCCACAAATAACCTAGCTGTAAAACAAATCTCTGCTATGAAGTGGTATTTATTTAATTGTGATTTGCTGTAGAGCTGTTTAAGAGTGGGTCACTAGGTTAAAATCATCGTGCTGGTCCTCCGAGCACAGGATGTCCTTGTGCGGCCTTACGTTCGGGTGTGCTTTCCCTGAAGCTGAGCTAACACAGCCGTGTTTACATTACACACATTCTCTAGTTGCTGACATTTTTTTTTTCCTCCAAAAGGAAAAAGATGCAACATAAACAGATAACCTTACTTGATGCCATATGTCAGGTCAAGCTGGACCAATGGTTGATACTCTCCGCTTGTATTTATATTTTCTTCCCATTCTTTCTAATCTGCCTCATCTCCAGATCAGTACTGAAGGAGAAATCAGTCATTCCGGAGGGTCTGAATCGGTTGTAGTTTGTACTGTGATTCTCTGAAGCTGAACAAAGTCTCAGAGGTTAATGACCCAGTGGGCTTCTTATGCTCAGACCTAAGAACAGCTCTTGAGTTCCAGGATTTCTCCAAATGAATAGGAGTTTGGAAACCCACAGAGAAACTTCTCTTTCTTTCTTTCTTTTTTTAATGTGGAAATAAGGCCAGTTTACATACAGTGAAAAAAGAAGGTACTGGGGGGGGGTCGTCAAGGCACACTACAACTGCGCCTTCCTCTGCCCCCCACCACCTCCAGCCTTCCACTAATAGTTTTTCCAAAGTCCTTCATCTTCTTCCCATTCAAAGCCCTCCAGGCTTTGCGTTTTCTAGGCAGACGTGAGAAATGTCGCCACATCTTCTAAGAGGAGCAGGACAAGATAGATGGGTTCTACCCCAGCGGGACACCTGGATGGCAGCCTTATCTGGAGCCAAGATGGGACCGCCTGTGCCTGCTGTTTATTTATTCTCCTCCTGTTTGGAGACTTTCCCTGATTAATTACTTTCTAGTAATCGAGGCTGCTAACTAATGTCTCATCTGATTAACCTGTACTTCTGCCCCAGGTCCCAGAGGGTGGGCTGGCTATCCCGCCTGGGGGATGAAGGAGGTCGTTGGCCAGGGGCCCCTGGGATGCCAGCTTGGTGCTCCGTTTATTTGCTCTAAGTCTTGTTTGCTATTCCTGCTGCAGTGACTGGCGACAGCTCCCCCCCGCCCCCCTGCAGTCCCATCCAATCTAATTGGATGGCTGAAACAGCAGTGAACACAAGATTTAAGAAATGTTTTCTTTGAAAACTTCTGGTCGGACAGACACTTTGAGATCATATTTCACCCTGTTTCAATTGCACACCCTTCCCTGGGACTTGCAGGAGAAATATTGTGAGTGAGTCTTTTATAGGAGAACCGCTGCCTTGTGGTCTGTGTGTGTGTGTGTGTGTGTGGGGTGGTGGTGATGAGTTGGAGGCGGGAGCCGGAGCTGTGCTGAGGCCGCCGGCATCTTCAGAATCTCAAGAACCCTGCCAACGTTAACACATCCGAGGAGGTATTCAGTATCAAAGTCTCTAATATTTGGCTCCATAAACACGATACCGGTTGCAAAAACAAAGCTAAGGAGCTCCTGCTGATTACTTCAATAAAAGCTGTTTAATTATGAACGTTTGGGAAATGAAGTTACCAACAGGACCAGGAGAGCCTTGGCGTCCGGTGTCCCTGCTCCCAGCATCCCACTGTTACACCAGATTGTCCACTCAGCTGAAAAGCCTGACACTGAGCAGGGCACACCCTCTGCCCGGTGGGATACTGCTTACTTGCCAGCAGCACTCCATCTTTCTGCAGTGGCAAATTTAGGGGACTGATTAGTGAAAGAATGATCAGATGTTATCAGTACCATTTGCAGGCCATCCAAGGGCTACTTGGGGTGGTGGTCAAAGTTCCCAGAAGACCCACATTTGTTTCTAGGCAATTAACCGACTCCCTTTCGGCTCAACCACAAGTCAGGCTTCCAGGACTCCGCAAAGTAGAAGAGAATTCTGAAAGGGAGCCAAGTGGGTCTCACTGTGACAACACATTTTGGAGCCCCCAAATGAGTTTTTCTTAATAACATTTTTGGAAACACGATCTTCTTAATGCTTCTGGGTAATTGTCCTCTCCCTTTATGTGATTCTAGCCAGTTATTTTATGTCAAATGGAATAGATAGAAGTATCCATGTAAAAGTTTAAAACAAAAGTTAGAGATGAATCTGTGTATGGGAGGAAAGAAATACGGGGATTATAGGGAAATATCGTCAAGGAGTGAACTCTTCCTCAAAAGTGACTTTTCCCCATATATTGATAATTATTTCTCAAAGAAATAGCTTTTTATATTTTAAATGCTTTTGGTAGAAATCTTTCAGATGTGTGTGTTCTTATTCACCAGCAGACATTTAATACACATTGACCATGCCTGATTAGTCCTGATGATTCCATGCTATAATACGTAAGAGAAGATTCATTGGAAAAGATCCTGATGCTGGGAAAGGTTGAGGGCAGGAAGAGAAGGGGGCGAGAGAGGATGAGATGGTTGGATGGCATCACTGACTCAGTGGACATGAGTTTGAGCCAACTCAGGGAGATAGTGAAGGACAGGGAAGCCTAGCATGCTGCAGTCCACAGGGTTGCAGAGTCAGACATGACTTAGCAACTGAACAACAATATATGGAAACAATCAGAAACTACTGAAAAACTCCTGGCTCTTGTGTCCATGCCCTAAAACATAATGGCAATCATTCATTACTTAAAGGCAAGGCAGGAGCAGATATAATGCTTCGTAATATCAAGATTACCAACAGATATGAGGTACTTGAAAATAAATTAGAGAATGTAATGTGCAACACTAGCTATACATTTTTTTTCTGTCTCGTGTATTTTAGTTATGTTTATGAGGATGTTTCAGGGCTTTCCAGGTCGTGCTAGTCGTAAAGAATTCATCTGCCAATGAAGGAGATGTGGGTTTGATCCCTGAGTCAGGAAGATTCCCTGAAGGAGGAAATGACAACCCACTCCAGTATTCTTGCCAGGAGAATCTCATGAAAAGAGGAGCATGGTGGATTACAGTTCAAAAAGTCGAAGAGTTGGACACAACTGAGTATCTGAGCACATGTGAAGATGTTTCGGCTGCAGCCCATAGCTACTTCCTTCTTTTATGCTATACAATTTAGGGAAGACTTGAGGACACCAGTCAGAGTGAATGATAGAGATTGTAGACTGCTACCTGATGAGATGGTTGGATGGCATCACCAACTCAATGGATGAGAGTTTGAGTAAGCTCTGGGAGTTGGTGATGGACAGGGAAGCCTGGTGTGCTGCAGTCCATGGGGTCGCAAAGAGCCGGACACAGCTGAGTGACTGAACTGACTGACTGAGCTGTCACTGGAAACGTTGCACAAAACAGAGTAGAGCATGGTCTTTGCATCCAGAGAGTCCTGAGTTCAAATCCTGGATCCGTCTTGTGTAAGTTGTGTGTCTCCAGGCAACATTACTTAACATTCCTGAGCTTGCATTTTTGATTCTGTATGAAAGGAACAATGATGTGTATGGTGAAAGTTTTGTGAGTTTGTGTTTTTCAGGTTGGGCATCCAGCAAAATGCCTGGTGTCACAGGGCATTTGATGTTTTAAGTCCTTTCTCAGGAGAATTTTCATCTGTTAGATTAATAGCTGCACCCTGGATGGTTTGGGATTGCTGATGTTCTGTTAAGTATCCAGTGATTTATGTTTATGGCCACATGTGTGTGTGTTTGTGTGTGTGTTGGGTCTTTGTATCACTGGGTGCTCTATGCTCTTTTAATGACTGAGTATGCTCTTGAATTTTTCTCTCTCTTTAAACAATATAAGAATAATTTTCTTCTTTTAGTGAACAAGATAAAGACAGTAAGTCAGGAGAAAATCTGAGTTCTTACTGTAAATTCAGACTGCCTGAAGAAAGTCAGGAACCTCATAGGTGGCTGGTGAGAGACAATGAGGAGGAGGGGAGTCTTTGGAGGAGGGGGAGAGGGAGCTGGGCAGGAAGGGGTTACGCTGGTGTTTTGTTGAGGGTCCTGGAGTTAAACTTCAGGCCCTGGGGCATTCACCTGGAGAACATGTGCCCAAACTTTTCTTTTTTCAACTTATATTCAAAAATTCAAGTGAAAGGGTAACTTTTTATGCATGGTATACAAAGTTAAAATAACACCTTAAATTCCTCTGTGTATGGGTTTGTTTTCTCTCTAAATGGTCAGGGTTACTGAAAAAAATTAGAAAGAAGGTTATTTGAGGTTCACAAGACCCTCTGGGAAGAGCCCACTTAATCAGACCAGCCTTTGGGACTTTGAGAAAGACCAGTGTAATGTTGTTACCTGACGTTAGTGAGAAGGGACACTCGCTAGTTTCCAGGAGCTGCCTGTGTTGTTTTTAACTGCAAGCCCCAGAGTTTGTGGGGCAAAGAGGAGACCAGACTGGGGACCAAGATGTCTAACTCCTGGCCCAAGCTCTCCTACTATTTATGTGACTCAAGACAATTCTCTCAGGGCTTCCTGAGTGGTTAAGTGATCAAGAATCCACCTGCCAATGCAGGAGACCAGGGTTCGATCCCTGGGTTGAGAAGATCCCATGGAGCTGGAAATGGCAACTCACCCCATTATGCTTGCCTGGGAAATCCCATGGACAGTGGAGCCTGGCGGGCTACAGTCCGTGGGTCGCAGAGTCAGGCATGACCTTGTGACTAAACAATAACAACAGATAATTCTCTTAGTCCAGGTCTTGGCTTGTTTATTAAGGCAAGTAATACCAGTTCCTTAGAATCAAAGGTGAATAAGATATAAATCATCTAGGTGATGAATTGTTCAATAATTTTGCAAAGATTACAAAGTGTTATACAAATTCAAGTGCAAATTCATTCTACATAGTTTTGTGTCGTTGTTCAGTCGCTCAGTCATGTCCAACTCCTTGTGACCCCATGGACCACAGCACACCAGGTTTCCCTGTCCTTCACCATCTCCTGGAATTGCTCAAACTCATGTTCACTGAGTCAGTGATGCCATCCAACCATCTCATCCTCTGTTGTCCCCTTCTCCTCCCAGCTTCAATCTTTCCCAGCATCAGGGTCTTTTCTAATGAGCTGGTTTTGCATCATGTGGCCAAAGTATTGGAGTTTCAGCTTCAGCATCAGTCCTTCCAATGAATATTTAGGACTGATTTCCTTTAGGATTGACTGGCTGGATCTCCTTGCAATCCAAGGGACTCTCAAGAGTGTTCTCCAACACCATAGTTCAAAAGCATCAATTCTTTGGTGCTCAGCTTTCTTTATGGTCCAACTCTCACATCCATACATGATACTGGAAAAACCATAGCTTTGACTAGATGGACCTTTGTTGGCAAAGTAATGTCTCTGCTTTTTAATATGTTGTCTACCTTGGTCATAGCTTTTCTTCCAAGGAACAAGCATCTTTTAATTTCATGGCTGCAATCACCATCTGCAGTGATTTTGGAGCCCCAGAAATTAAAACCTGTGACTGTTTCCATTTTCCCCCTTCAATTTGCTATGAGTAATGGAACTGGATGTGATGATCTTAGTTTTTTGAATGTTGAGTTTTAAGCCAGCTTTTTCACTCTCCTCTTTAACCCTTATCAAAAGTGCATGTATTATGTCTTTTTCCACAACAGCAAGGCATCTGAAGAGCAAAGCTGGCACAACTTTCTTTTGGTTGCCCTTCCTTTCATCTCAGATTTGGTTCTCCATAGTGGGGCTGGAGTAGCCCAGCCCCAGTCCCAAAATGCCAGTCTGAGACCCATGAAATGTAATCAGCAGTTAATTAGGCAGTCAAGCTTTTATGAAGTAGCCATTAGATATTCTAAATGCTTTAAATTTCATTTTATATTGAAGCTTCTCTCCTTCCTCAACCTACTAGTATCTGAGGCATGGCAGCCTGAAGTTGGAGCTGAGAAGTTATGAAGGTCATCTCTGTTTTCCATCTTGTGCTCTCATACCTGTCCTCTCCTCATATCTGTCCCTGGTCAGCTCTGGGCCTTCTAGGGCTGCAACAGGTTTGTGCAAGGGAGTTAGGGAGCAAGATAGGTGCGACTTAGTGGGTCCCATCATGATCAAGCGTTGTTGCCCTCTGGGTTAGGTGGTAGCTCAATACTCTCATATTGGGACTCAACTGCTAGGCCTTTGACACAGTTGACACCCCTTCATGATTGGCCACTTATGACTCCAGACATCAATTCTAACCTTCTTTGGGGTCATCTTGCCACCCAGCTCCCAGGAGGATTCTTGGGCAGAATTTTTCATAACATGATATATTCTGGTAACTTTTAGCAGAGTCCTTGCGGAACCCAAGGGAAACTCCAACCCCATGCTGTTTCCAGCGCAGTCTGTCTCCTCTGTTTGCTCTTTGGGTGGCCCATCACTGCCTCTTCTTCTTAAAGTGAAAGTGTTAGTCGCTCAGTCATGTCCGACTCTTTGCGACCCCATGGACTGTAACCCACCAGGTTCCTCTGTCCATGGGATACTCCAGGCAAGAATATTGGAGTGGGTAGCTGTTCCCCTGCTCCAGAGGATCTTCCCAACCCAGGGTTCGAACCTGAGTCTCCTGCGATGCAGGCAGATTCTTTACCATCTGAGCCACCAGGCTGTCACTGAAATAGCATGCCTCTTCTTCTGGGTTTCTCTAATCTCAGAGCTGGTACCAGTCTCTGCCTTTAGATCCCAGATGGAGCTTTCCAAAGTGTAACCCTAAAGCCTCCTACAGGTAGAAAGGATGCTTTCCCTTTCTTTTCCTCATAGAGTGTGTGCACAGCTGGTGTAATGAATTCTTAGCATTCTTGCTGAAGAAATTCTTTCTTGTAGATCTTTACAACCTCAGACCTTTTCAGAGTGGATTTTGGACTAAGGATTGTAAATGTGATTTCTGATGCATTCTCCTTTGCAAGTCCTGCATTGGTGTGTTATAATGTGTTATTAGGAAGAGTCCCATTTTGATTCCTGTTACCCTTCCACCTGAGGTGCAAGCCAATCACATCACAACCTGCCTTGTCTGCTTTGTGGGTGGGCTTAAGGGATTTAAAAAGTGATCATGGAAGAAAGGAGCTTTGCAAACTCTAAAATCCTACAGAAATGTCAGGCATTATTCTTACCATTATTTTTTTTTAATGTAAATCATAAAACCCAAATGAGTAGATAAATCATGTTTCTATCCTTTAAAATAAATCTGCTGAATCTTTAGTGGTATTGCCTGACATTTTTGGTCACAGAGGTGATTCATTAGCACAGAGGGCTAGCCAAGATCAGCCAGGTTCAAACTACATGTGTTTCTCTCTTTAAAGGAGAAATTCTATTTTTATTAGTACCCAATTGTCTTTGTGGCAATGGAGTGGTGGCCTATGGTTACTCGTAGATGCAGACCAAGAATATCTCACCAAAGCCTTTGGTATGAACTCTTGGTACCCCACAAAGAGGAAATTTTTGCTCTTTGCAAAGGGATTCAAGACCTTTATGATCACTAAGAACTCATAAAACCAATGAGCCATCTATATGAAATGATACCTGGGTCTAGTCTTCGACAAGTCAAAGTCCACTAAGCAGTTTGAGAAATAAATGTGAGCAACTGTGGCTTTGGGTTTGAGAACGTGCCATGTCAGGTGTAGGTGGGGTTTCTTCTGAAGGCGTGTTGTCTTTCTCTATGGAAAAACATATATGTTTAAACAGGTTTATTTTAAGTTTTAATATGGTAAGCAACAACTATAGCAAGTAAACAAGCAAACAAAAAAACAGGTAGTACAAAAACAGAGAATCGAATATATGCTTCCAGTCTTCAATTTTTAAAGTTTATTTAAAATTTTAAGTTGTAACCAAAGGAAACATCATAGCACTATGTACTTTTTAAATTTTTTAACATTTATCTGGGATGTGGTCCTTTAAAAACTATAATGAATTTGTTACAACATTGCTTCTGTTTTATGTTTTGTTTTTTTGGCTATGAGTCATGGGGGAATTTTAGCTGCCCAATCAGGGATCAAACTTGCACTCCCTGCATTTGAAGTCTTAACCACTGGACTGCAGGGAAGTCCTGAACTATATATGTTTGCTTTTACCTATCCCAAAGGTATAATCTCTCAGGATGAGTGTAAACCACAGTGAGAAATTTGGGTCTTTCTTGACTTTTCTAAATTATAGTTTTCAGATATAATATTGTATCTTTATGTATTTTGCATGTATTAGCCTAAATAAGCTGATTGTGTTTGTGTCTTTGTGTATGTGTGTGTGTGTGTGTGTGTGTGTTTGGATATTGAGAGAGACAGTGTGTGTGTGGAGTGTAGGGTTTAATTCTATTCAAAAGTTGGCACACAGGGTTTACTATGTAGCCCCCAGTGTGGCTGAGTGACATTTAGTCTTTCAGCAAATATGTATTATCTCCCATGTTCCAGGAACTCTGGTAGCTTCTGGGGCTACACAGTTAATTAAACCCTGGTCTCTCAAGGTGCTTACATTGGAGTTGGATCTCTTTCACTATTGTCCATGGAGCACAGAGCTTGAAATTATTCACTATGATCCACATGTATTCTTTATGTGGTACCCAAACGAGAAGACAATCCTTGTTTAAATACATTTTAGAACTTTAATTTAAAAGTGTTTTCCATAAAACATTCTCATGTGTAGAGATTGTAGTTTTATGAGGAGAGGGGATTTTTCTCATGCAGATTTTCTTTATAAATTGGAGTCATTGATGAAGTGGTAAGGGTGGGAGATTTAGTGGGTGGCAGAGAGATACACATAACATCTTTGGAAGTTGCCAGAATCAACATGAACAAGATGTTCACTATCATAGCTTTCAGAATTTGGACCCATAAAAGTATTGTGGTTGTGTCTAGGACCAAGAGGCATTGATTTTTTATTTTACTATAATGTTGCAGATTCCATCGCTGGCAGCAGAACTTATCATAGCATACTTTTGGCAAGATAAAACAAAGTCTGGTTCCACTTCACCCTGTAGAAGGGTTGCCTGTGGATTTGGAGAATTTATCTCGTTTGATGGGAGTCTCGGGCCAATGTCACCAAGTTGCTGTTTTGATCCTCATGCAGACGTTAAACACCTTCACATGAAAGAAAGGGATTTTTTTTTTTTTAATTGTGGATGCCAATTAATGCCAGCTGCCAAAGCTGATCGTATGATTATTAGAAGACATGGGGAAGGTGTGAAGGCTTGGTTTCTCCAATCACCTCTCGCAAAGGAATAATTCAGCTCACTTTATACAATGATTTTATCAGTCTAGTTGCTGAAGTTTTGGCAAGCACTGCAGATTCAGTTCAGTTACTCAGTCATGTCCGATTCTTTGCGACCCCAGGGACTGCAGCACTCTAGGCCCCCCTGTCCACCACCAACTCCCAGAGCCTACTCAAACTCATATCCATTAAGTCGGTGATGCCATCCAACTATCTCATCCACTGTTGGCCCCTTCTCCTCCTGCCCTCAATCTTTCCCAGCATCAGGGTCTTTTCAAATTAGTCAGCTCTTCGCATTAGGTGGCCAAAATATTGGAGTTTCAGCTTCAACATCAGTCCTTCCAATGAACACCCAGGACTGATCTCCTTCAGAAAGGACTGATTGGATCTCCTTGCAGCCCAAGGGACTCTCAAGAGTCTTCTCCAACACCACAGTTCAAAAGCATCAATTCTTCGGCACCTAGCTTTCTTTATAGTCCAACTCTTACATCCATATATGACTACTGGAGAAACCATAGCCTTGACTAGACAAACCTTTGTTGGCAAAGTAATGTCTCTGCTTTTGAATATGCTATTTAGGTTGGTCATAACTTTCCTTCCAAGGAGTAAGCATCTTTTAATTTCATGGCTGCAGTCAACATCTGCAGTGATTTTGGAACCCCCCCAAATAAAGTTTGCCACTATTTCCCCATCTGTTTCCCACGAAGTGATGGAACCAGATGCCATGATCTTAGTTTTTTGAATGTTGAGCTATAAGCCAACTTTTTCACTCTCTTTCACTTTCATCAAGAGGTTCTTTAGTTCTTCACTTTCTACCATAAGGGTGGTATCATCTGCATATCTGAGGTTATTGATATTTCTCCCAGCAATCTTGATTCCAGCTTGTGCTTCTTCCAGTCCAGTGTTTCTCATGATGTACTCTGCATATAATTTAAAGAAGCAGAGTAACAATATACAGCCTTGACGTACTCCTTTCCCTATTTGGAGCCAGTCTGTTGTTCCATGTCCAGTTCTAACTATTGCTTCCTGACATACATACACATTTATCAAGAGGCAGGTCAGGTGGTCTGATATTCCCATCTCTTTCAGAATTTTCCACAGTTTATTGTGATTCACACAGTCAAAGGCTTTGGCATAGTTGATAAATGTTTTTCTGGAACTCTCTTTCTTTTTCTGATGTTTTAATGGAACTCTCTTGCTTTTCCAATGATCCAGAGGATGTTGGCAATTTGATCTCTGGTTCCTCTGCCTTTTCTAAAACCAGCTTGAACATCTGGAAGTTCATGGTTCATGTACTGCTGAAGCCTGGCTTGGAGAATTTTGAGCATTACTTTACTAGCGTGTGAGATGAGTGCAATTGTGCAGTAGTTTGAGTGTTCTTTGGCATTGCCTTTCTTTAGGATTAGAATGAAAACTGACCTTTTCTAGTCCTGTGGCCACTGCTGAGTTTTCCAAATTTGCTGGCATATTGAGTGCAGCACTTTCACAGCATCATCTTTTAGGATTTGAAATAGCTCAACTAGAATTCCATCACCTCCACTTGCTTTGTTTGTAGTGATGCTTCCTAAGGCCCACTTGACTTCACATTCCAGGATGTCTGGCTCCAGGTGAGTGATCACACCATCGTGATTATCTGGGTCATGAAGATCTATTTTGTATAGTTCTTCTGTATATTCTTGCCACCTATTCTTAATATCTTCTGTTTCTGTTAGGTCCATACCACTTCTGTTCTTTATTGAGCCCATCTTCACATGAAACATTCCCTTGGTATCTCTAATTTTCTTGAAGAGATCTCTAGTCTTTCCCATTCCATTATTTTCCTCTATTTCTTTGCACTGATCACTGAGGAAGGGTTTTTTATCTCTCCTTTTCTTCTTTGGAACTCTGCATTCAAATGGGTATATCTTTCCTTTTCTCCTTTGCTTTTCTCTTCTCTTCTTTTCACAGCTATTTGTAAGGCCTCCTCAGACAGCCATTTTACCTTTTTTGCATTTCTTTTTCTTAGGGATGGTCTTGATCCCTGTCTCCTGTACAATGTCATGAACCTCCATCCATGGTTCATCAGGCACTCTGTCTATCAGATCTTGTCCCTTAAATCTATTTCTCACTTCCACTGTATAATCATAAGGGATTTGATTTAGATCATACCTGAATGGTCTAGTGGTTTTCCTCACTTTCTTCAATTTAAGTCTGAATTTGGCAATAAGGGGTTCATGATCTGAGCCACAGTCAGCTCCCAGTCTTGTTTTTGCTGACTGTATAGAGCTTCTCCATCTTTGGCTGCAAAGAATATAATCAGTCTGATTTCGGTGTTGGCTATCTGGTGATGTCCATGTATAGAGTCTTCTCTGTCCATGTATAGGCAGACTTCTATTCTGTCCTCCACATGAAGATGTCTAATTCACACAAAATGCCTAGGAGAATCAAACACTAGCACCACATCCTGCTGAAGAATGAAATAGTTCTGGGATTATGAGCCCTAAGGCCCCTTATCTTAGAAAAAATCAAGGAAAAGTTAGGTCCTAGGACCGGACTTATTTGCTTTGCTGATAGAAGCTGCCAATGGCTTGAGCTACATTTTGGTAGGTGTTAACGTGAAGAAGGCTGAGCGCCGAAGAATTGATGCTTTTGAACTGTGGTGTTGGAGAAGACTCTTGAGAGTCCCTTGGACTGCAAGGAGATCCAACCAGTCCATTCTGAAGGAGATCAGCCCTGGGATTTCTTTGGAAGGAATGATGCTAAAACTGAAACTCCAGTACTTTGGCTACCTCATGTGAAGAGTTGACTCATTGGAAAAGACTCTGATGCTGGGAGGGATTGGGGGCAAGAGGAGAAGGGGACAACAGAGGATGAGATGGCTGGATGGCATCACTGACTCAATGTACGTGAGTCTGAGTGAACTCTGGGAGTTGGTGATGGACAGGGAGGCCTGGCGTGCTGTGATTCATGGGTCCGCAAAGAGTCGGACATGACTGAGTGACTGATCTGATCTGATCTGAATATGCTTATTTAACTTATATGCAGAGTACATCATGAGAAACACTGGGCTGGATGAAGCACAAGCTGGAATCAAGATTGCTGGGAGAAGTATCAATAACCTCAGATATGCAGATGACACCACACTTATGGTGGTATCATAAGTACTTATGTCATTTTCTCATAAGAAATGAAGAAACATAAGAAGAAGAACTAAAGAACCTTTTGATGAAAGTGAAAGAGGAGAGTGAAAAAGTTGGCTTAAAACTCAACATTCAAAAAACTAAGATCATGGCATCTGGTCCCATCTCTTCATGGCAAATAGACAGGGAAATAATGGAAAGAATGTCAGACTTTATTTTTGGGGGCTCCAAAATCACTGCAGATGGTGACTGCAGCCACAAAATTAAAAGACATTTGCTCCCTGGATGAGAAGTTATGACCAGGCCAGACAGCATATTAAAAAGCAGAGACATTATTTTGCCAACAAAGGTCTGTCTAGACAAAGCTATGGTTTTTCCAGTAGTGTTGTATGGATGTGAGAGTTGGACTATAAGGAAAGCTGAGGGCAGAAGAATTGATGCTTTTGACCTGTGGTGTTGGAGAAGACTCTTGAGAGTCACTTGGACTGCAAAGAGATCCAACCAGTCCATCCTAAAGGAAATCAATCCTGAATATTCATAGGAAGGACTGATGTTGAAACTGAAACTCCAATACTTTGGCCACCTGATATAAAGTACTGACTCATTTGAAAAGACCCTGATGCTAGGAAAGATTGAAGGCAGAAGGAGAAGGAGACAACATAGGATGAGATGGTTGGATGGCATCACTGAGTTAATGGACATGAGTTTGAGTAGGCTCCAGGAGTTGGTGATGGACAGGGAGGCCTGGTGTGCTGAAGTCCATGGGGTTCCAAAGAGTAGGACATGACTGACTGACTGAACTGAACTGAACTGAAGTCATCATTGTGGATATACACTCAGGCATCATCCATCCTTGTAGCTTTCTTGGCTTGAGAAAATGACATCACTTAGTTACAACCAGCCTCTTGCCAAGATCTTCCATCAAATACACAACAAAGCACATTTTAAAGATGAATTATTTCTTGTTGATTGAGCAGTCACTGAAGGTGTTATTTTTTTCCAGGAAGTTAGATGACACCACCTTTATGGCAGAAAGTGAAGAGGAACTAAAAAGCCTCTAGATGAAGGTGAAAGAGGAGAGTGAAAAAGTTGGCTTAAAACTCAACATTCAAAAAACTAAGATCATGGCATCTAGTCCCATCTCTTCATGGCAAATAGATGGGGAAATAATGGAAAGAGTGGCAGACTTTATTTTTGGGGGCTCCAAAATCACTGCAGATGGTGACTGCAGCCATGAAATTAAAAGATGCTTACTCCTTGGAAGGAAAGTTATGACCAACCTAGATAGCATATTCAAAAGCAGAGACATTACTTTGCCAACAAAGGTCCGTCTAGTCAAGGCTATGGTTTTTCCTGTGGTCATGTATGGATGTGAGAGTTGGACTGTGAAGAAGGCTGAGCGCCGAAGAATTGATGCTTTTGAACTGTGGTGCTGGAGAAGACTCTTGAGAATCCCTTGGACTGCAAGGAGATCCAACCAGTCCATTCTGAAGGAGATCAGCCCTGGGATTTCTTTGGAAGGAATGATGCTAAAGCTGAAACTCCAATACTTTGGCCACCTCATGCAAAGAGTTGACTCATTGGAAAAGACTCTGATGCTGGGAGGGATTGGGGACAGGAGGAGAAGGGGACAACAGAGGATGAGATGGCTGGATGGCATCACTGACTCGATGGACGTGAGTCTGAGTGAACTCCGGGAGTTGGTGATGGACAGGGAGGCTTGGCGTGTTGTGATTCATGGGGTCGCAAAGAGTCAGACACGACTGAACAACTGAATTGAACTGAACTGAACTGAAAGTGTTCTCCAGCCTGGGCTTTATCCAAGAGCTCAGGCCACATTGACAGTGGTATTACTTAAGAATTCCACTTGTCACATGGAAGCCCCCTCATTAATAAGTGTCCCCTTTGCCTAGAATCTCAGCACAGAGGACAGAAAAAAGCTACGCATTGTTGCTTAGGTATGGTTTCCCAGAAGAAGCAAGAGCTCTGTGGCCTGTTGATTCCTTTGGGGGACCCCCTGAAGTCTTTGGGCCCATTCTTTCTGGTCTGATTTCATCAATCCTACTATGAATCCATCACCCTCTCTTCCTCCATTTATCTCACTGACAGACCCATAAATCACATGCATTCAGAATGAAGGTTGTCAGGATTTGCTTGTACTAGATACATGTTTGCTCTTGCTCTTGTTCTCTGTGCCTGTGCTTGTGTGCGCTTTTGAGTAGCTTACCATTTGGCTTAGCTGAAGCCACAGGAGAAGGAAAGAATGTTATGAGGAAGCAGAGGCAAGGTGTTGTCTAGAAGAGTGGTGGCCTCGCAGGCAAACCCCGTTTGTCTCCTGGGCATCTGTGCACGTACTCATGCATGGAGGTCATCAGTTAGTTCTCTTGAAGCATCCATCACTAAGCAGCCCAACCAGAAAGTCTGGAATTTTCTTGTCACCCGGAGGGCACATTTTGCCTTTAACTGTTAAGTGACAATCTGCCTGATTAGCTCAGTTGTGTTCACATGGGGTCCATTGGGCTATGTGGCTCCTCAGCTGAGACACAGCAGGCAGTGCTGGCTGGTCAGGAAGCCCTGAAAAAGCACAACCCCTACCCTGAAGACAGGGCTCTCAGGGCTCACTCTAAAGGCCATGGAAGGGGCAGGGTTGTCTTAGTATCAGGAGACCTGAACTTCTTGATTCTCATGTCCACAGTCCGTGGTAATCTGCCCAGGAAAATGAGAAGGGACCAGTGCACACGAGACCACTTTGTATGACACAGGTGTGTGAATTCTTTCCCCTTTCTTTCCTGACCTACTTATGAGCTTCTTGGGCATATTATATAGGACGACTCAGGAGGCTAAGGGCTTCCCTGGTGGCTCAGTTGGTAAAGAACCTGCCTGCAATGCAGGAGACCCAGGTTCAATCTGTGGGTCAGGAAAGATTCCCTGGAGAAGGAAATGGCCTATTCTTGCCTGGAGAATTCCATAGACAGAGGAGCCTGGCAGGCTACAGTCCATGGGATTGCAAAGACTGAGCTAATAACACAAACATGAGGGTAAGGTGGAAAGTCCAGTCTTACAGTGTAATTACAGCTATCAAATCTTTTTCATGGGCTTCCCTGATGGCTCAGTGGTAAAGAATCCCCCTGCCAATTCAGGAGACGCAAGAGATGTGGGTTTGATCCCTGGATCAGGAAGATCCCCTAGAGAAGGAAATGGCAACTCACTCCAATATCCTTGCCTGGGAAATCGCATGGGGTCACAAAAGATTCGACATGACTTAGCAACTAAACAACAAGAAAACCTTTTCATTCTACCTTTGCTATCACTGTTGGCATGATTAAGACCCACTAGAGACTGCCAGAGGCCCAGTGTGTAGTCTATAGCTTGTTTTCTTGGAAGACTCTTTTAGCACAGGCCACGGGCAAGCTCTACTAGTGTGATTGCCTCATTCACTGTTCAATTGTTTTTTTCCTTTTGAATAGACACTGCCTGCAATACAGGAAATCGACTTCCAAATTATAGTGTAATTTCTTATTTGAACAAACTCATGCTTAAGTAAAGCACTGTCCTTTCTCAGCTACTATCCAGGTGCCTGCAGGGGAGAAACGGGGGCCTGGTTCTCATGGGGCCAGCCCTGCCCTACCCATTCCACACTGTAGGGCTGAGTCTATGGTGTGCTCTGGCTGAAAGAGGGGCAGAGTGAGGGCTGTGACTTGTGTCAGTGTTATTACACACACACACACACTCACACATGCAGGGGATGCTTTGGGGGCTTGTGTCCCAGATAACTGGGCCCTTCCTCACTCCTGACCCAGGCCCTGTGGGGAAGTGTAGCTTCTCTTCCCTTGGACTCTGACATTGGGAAGCAGCAAACCGTGGATCCGCTCAGTTGATCTTGGGGTTGGAGCTGCGTGTGTGGCGTGGGAAGCACTCTTAGCTCTGAATGTGCAGGCATGGAAGATGACCGCACTGACCTCACTTGTTAATCACCTGCTGTGCACAGAGCAGTGTGTGGAATGTGGTGGGGAGCGCATGAGTTCGAGGCCCGGGCCTCAAACTGGGGTCAATCTGGAGAAGACGCAAGTGAAACAGAGCATGTAGTAAATGACGGGGGATCAGAGGAGATGCCAGTTGTCAGGGAAGGTTTCGGGCAGAAACTGGGTCTGAGAGTGATCAAGATATGAAACAAGAGCCATGGTTCCTATTTCCCAGTGTGGACAGGCGACGAGGGGACATGAGGGGTGGGCTGGGTTCTCTTTTGAGGTCCCTAGAGGCACCCAGGTTTTCCAGGGAGAGTGTTCACCTCAAGGTTACCTGCCTGCAGTGGCAAAAGGATAGATTTTAGTTTTAAAAGTCATTTATTTATTTTATTTTTGGCTGTTCTGGGTCTTCATTGCTGTGTGGGCTTTCTCCAGTTGCACCAAGCAGGGACTACTCTCTAGGTATGACCTGGGAGCTTCTTACTGTGGTGGCCTCTCTTGTTTGTGGAACATGAGCTCTAGGGCATGTGGGCTTCAGCAGTTGCAGTGCACTGGTTTAGTTGCCCAGTGGCATGGTATATCTTCCCAGACCAGGGATTGAACCTGTGTCCCCTGCTTTGGCAGGTGGATTCTTAACCACTGCACCATGAGGGAAATTCCTCATGGATAGAGTTTAAAATAAAGGATAGAATTTAAAATAAACGTCTGCTGCTTCCGATGATGCTCTGCTTCTGGGCCTAGAGGATTCTCGAAGATCCAAGACACAGGGGCCACTCCAGGCGACTAGCCCTGAACAGCCACTTTTTGATCTCTTTAGGGTTTTCTTTGAGAATTTATATGACAACAGGGAATTTCTTGGAGGGGGAGTAGGGAGAATATTTTTAGAAGGAAGGACATTTAAAAAAATGACAACTACTGTAAGATTTTGAAATTTGACAGACGCGCACAACATTTTCCATCCCCATCGTGAAACTTTGCCCAATTTCTTGGACCTTTAAATACCACAGATAAGCTTCAGTTTCTGGCCAGGGGGAAAGGGCTCACGCAGAGATCTGTGGAGGCTCAAAATGACACCTGTGTTGGGGCTGCCAGTGACTCTGCTATTTCAGTCTCAGAGTTCCTTCTTTCTCCCTAATTGGCTGGATGCTAACCCTCCACATATAGGACTTGGCTTCAGAACACCTAGTTTTAAATTCCAGCCTCAGCCATTTACTGGCTGTGTGACCTAAGGTAAACGACTTCACCTCTCTGAGCCTCTGTTTCCTTATACGTAAAATCAGAAAAACTTCATTCTATGCTCCCATAGGTTCTGAGGAGACTTATTTGCTTTGTGGTCAGGTGTTGCAGGCCAAAGGCCATGAGAGATGCTGGGTGTGTGATGTGGGGCTTGCAACTTAGTCAGAAGACAGATGATTAAAGTCAAAATTCAAATCTGATGGGAAAACGTGATAATGTATTAAAAGTGATGTGATAGGTGTATGCATGTGCAGAGTTCAGTGATGGCTGAGGGAAAAGGTCAGTGGAGGTGCAGGTAATATGTCAGGAAGAGCTTGTGTGAAGAGACATTTGACCTGAGACTGGTGGGTGAGGAGCCAGAGGAAGCATGGGTGGGCACGGGGAGGGTGGTCTAGAGAGAGGATTCGGTCTGAGCAAGGGTCAGCCCTTGGGCTCGTGGAGCTCATGACTGGGTGGGACGGACGCATGCGGTGCGTGTGTGAGGTGGGCTAGCTGAGCGGGGCGAGTGTGCTGATGAGATCCACCCTGTGGAGTCCAGTCTGGCTCTTTGCATGAGATGAGTTTCCTTCCAGTGGCATCTCTCATGACTGGCTTTTCTGAAATAGCTCTCTGGTCCTGCCCTCCACCTGTCTCTAGCCCACTCCTCTGCTTTCTTTGCTTCAAAGCAGTTCTCACTATCTGAAATTACTTGTCCCTTTAAAATAATTTTTTCCCCCATTATTTACTTATTTATTCATTTTTGTCTGTGCTGGGTCTTCATTGGCTTCCCAGGTGGCACTAGTGGTAAAGAACTTGCCTGCCAATGCAAGAGATGTAAGAGATGCGGGTTCAATCCTTGGGTCTGGAAGATCACCTGGAGAAGGAAATGGAATCCCACTCCAGTATTCTTGCCTGGAAAGTCCTGTGGACACAGGAGCTAATCCGTAGGGTCGAAAAGAGTGGGACATACTGAAACGATTTAGCACGGGTCTTCAATGCTGAGCATAGCCTTTCTCTAATTGTGGCGAGTAGGGACTGCTCTCTAGATGTGGTGCCCAGGCTTCTTGTGTTGCAGAGCATAGGCTCTAGGGCTCAATGGGCTTCAGTAGTTGTAGCTCTTGGTCTCCAGAGTACAGCCTTGTTAATTGTGGCGCTCGGGCTTAGTTGCCCTGTGGCACGTGGAATCTTCTCCGTACAGGGATCGACGTGGTGGCCCCTGCATTGCAAGACAGACTCTTAACCACTGGACCACCAGGGAAGCCCCCATAACATTTAATTTAAATTAAATTCTTAACTACTCTATCCTCAGCATTGATGCGTGTAGTTGACATACGATAGACAACAAATATCTTTTTCAAAGGATGCTGCTGCTGCTGCTGCTAAGTCGCTTCAGTTGTGCCCGACTCTGTGTGACCCCATAGATGGCAGCCCACCAGGCTCCCCCATCTCTGGGATTCTCCAGGCAAGAACACTGGAGTGGGTTGCCATTTCCTTCTCCAATGCATGAAAGAGAAAAGTGAAAGTGAAGTCGCTCAGTCATGTCTGACTCTTAGTGACCCCATGGACTGCAGCCCACCAGGCTAACCATGGGATTTTCCAGGCAAGAGTACTGGAGTGGGTTGCCATTGCCTTCTCCGATTCAAAGGATGAGGAAGCAGCAAGTTAATTTACACATCTAAAGACAGAATTAGCACTAGTGTGCAAGAGATGTCCTTAGAGACTTGGTCAATTTTGTGGATGAGGAAGTAGGAGGCCCCTTTCTTTGCTGCAAAATGCTCTGAGGCTGGGAAACTGAACATGGTTCTCACGTATTTAGGAATGAGTGTCTGTGCCTTTTCTGGTTTCTGCAGAGAAGAGAAGCAGAAAGAGGCAGTGGCTGACTCGGAGAAGCTCAAGAATAGCAAGAAGGAATATGTTACCTCCATGTTTCTGCCCTGGACCCAGAAGTCTTTGTGATCTTGGTGGTAGGATGGATGTCTGCTGTGGGCCTCTGATGTGTTCTGAGGTTTGAGGCCCCTGTGGACACTCTGCCGCACTGGAAAATACATGCTATGTTGGGTTAATGTGGGCTTCCCTTGTGGCTCAGCTGGTAAAGAATCCACCTGCAATGCAGGAGACCTGGGTTCAATCTCTGGATTGGGAAGATCCCCTGGAGAAAGGAAAGGCTACCCACTCCAGTATTCTGGCCTGGAGAATTCCATGGACTGTGTAGGCTGTGGGGTTGTAAAGAGCCGGACAGGACTGAGCAGCTTTCACTTTCACTTCACTTTGGGTTAATGTGGCTTCATGAAGTGCATCTCAGTTAAGCTTGTTTCCACAGTCATTCACAGTAGCCGCTACTGTCACTTTTATGTTTCCCTGGAGAAAAGATTTTCGGAAGACTCATGAAGCCATTTATGATCTCTGACTCCTCCTAAGTTGCCAAGTGGTGATGAGATAAGAAGAGGAAGTGTTTGACATCTTTACTGCTCTGAGAAAGTTGGTTGCACACACTCTTGTTGAGAGCACCAGATTTAGGCAATACATGCCTTTCTAAATTTTTTTAAGTTAAAAAAAATGTATTGAACTTGTTACAATATTGCTTCTATTTTATGCTTTTGGTTTTCTGGCCTCAAGGCATGTGGGATCTTAGCTTCCTGACCAGGGATTGAATCCGAATGCCCTGCATTGGAAGACGAAGTCTTAACCACTGGACTACCAGGGAAGTTCTTAATACATGCTTTATAAACCACCATATCCCTGAAACACCTGTTAACTGAATCTTTGCTTATCCACTGACTTACTCAAAAATTCCAGAGATGCATTTTTCTCTGGCTCTGAAAACTCAAAGTTAGTTTTTAGAGCCCCATCAAGGCTATGGTTTTTCCAGTGGTCATGTATGGATGTGAGAGTTGGACTGTAAAGAAAGCTGAGCTGAAACTCCAATACTTTGGCCACTTCATGCTAAGAGTTGACTCATTGGAAAAGACTCTGTTGCTGGGAGGAATTGGGGGCAGGAGGAGAAGGGGATGACAGAGGATGAGACGGCTGGATGGCATCACTGACTCAATGGACATGAGTCTGAGTGAACTTCGGGAGTTGATGATGGACAGGGAGGCCTGGCGTGCTGCCATTCATGGGGTCACAAACAGTCGGACACGACTGAGCGACTGAACTGAACTGAACTGATTGACTCCACTCCAGTCTGGCCAAATAGCTGATGGCTAGTGCATCAGTCCTAGCAGAACAGTTTAGTGGAAAGATGACATTCAGAGCAGGAGCAGAGAGTAAAGACCAACAGGGACTGTGCACCCAGGGACTAGTAACCGTGGGAAGCCATTAGGCCTGAGGGGCAGGGCAGGGCAGGGCAAGGGGCCAGGAGTCTTCCTGGACCCTGATGAGACCCGGAGCTCTAGAGTCAGGCTGTAGCTCAGCAGCTGCTAAACTAGAAAGCAGTTGGAGCCTATTATACAGAGTGAAGTAAGCCAGAAAGAAAAACACCAATACAGTATACTGACGCATATATATGGAATTTAGAAAGATGGTAACGACAGCCCTGTATGTGAGATAGCAAAAGAGACACAGATGTATAGAACAGTCTTTTGGACTCTGTGGGAGAGGGAGGAGGGGGATGATTTGGGAGAATGGCATTGAAACATGTATAATATCATATTAGAAATGAATCACCAGTCCAGGTTCAATGCAGGATACAGGAAGCTTGGGGCTGGTGCACTGGGATGACCCAGAGGGATGGTATGGGGAGGGTGGTGGGAGGGGGGTTCAGGATGGGGAACACATGTACACCTGTGGTGGATGCATGTTGATGTATGACAAAACCAATACAATATTGTAAAGTTAAAAAAAAAAATAATTAAAAAAAAAAAAAACAGAACTAAGGTGGGATGCAGCCAGGTATCTGACGGGGAGTAAGTGTACACCCCAATCTCTCTCTCTTCCTGCCTTTTGCTTTCCTGCTGGTGCTTCTCATTGGCCAAGATAAAATGGAACCTCTTGGGCAGAGAGCAGAGGGGAGGGCAGAAGGCTATTGAAAGACTGTGGCAAACAGGTTCATCAGCCCAGAACATAAACATGAATGTAGCCAGAAGTTTCTTCAACAGAATCTGGCAGTGAGTTCCTTTGTAAAATGAACAATCCCAAATATGTCAATAAATAAATGTCTTCATTCAAGAAACATGCATCAAGTGTCTCCTGGGGTGGAGCTCTATATTTGGTTCTGGTGGATTTTACTTTGGGTTTTCTTTAAGGGAGGTACTTTCCTACAGAGCCATCCTGGATAATAGACAAAAATAATAGTCTGTGAGTCTTCTGGGATTTCTTTTTAAAAAGTCTGACCCTAGTTTTGAGGACTTTGAAACATCTTTGTACATCTCAGCTCTGGCCAGATCTCAGTGTTGCTTTGGAGAGTGACTGAAGCCTTGCTATGTCCAGTTGGGTCTTGAGTCCTGGGTGTATTTGCACTCAGTTGAGCCAGTCTTTGGTTATGCCTAGAAACCTCGAAAATTCTCTAACTGGGGGCCATGAGTAATTCCTAGGATAGAATATTGGGTGAGTGGAGAGCTGAGGAAAGGTCTGGCTGGAATATTTCCAAGGCCACCCATGGCCTGGGTGGACCTGCTTGACCAGCTCCAATGAACCGACAGAGGTTTGAAGTGTCCACACCCCATATTGTGAGTCTGCTTTGAGTTAGCACCTGTCATTTTAGGTTAAATTTGGATGTGACTACTGGGAGAAGGCAATGGCACCCCACTCCAGTACTCTTGCCTAGAAAATCCCATGGGTGGAGAAGCCTGGTAGGCTGAAGTCCATGGGGTCACTAAGAGTCGGACATGACTGAGAGGCTTCACTTTCACTTTTCACTTTCATGCATTGGAGAAGGAAATGGCAACCCACTTGAGTGTTCTTGCCTGGAGAATCCCAGAGATGGGGGAGCCTGGTGGGCTGCCGTCTATAGGGTCACACAGAGTCGGACATGACTGAAGTGACTTAGCAGCAGCAGCAGCACTGAATATTTTGCACAAACTTTTTAACATTTCTCTATTGCTGTGCATATGTTTCTTTAGTGATTGGTGAAGATTTCTTCTCATTGAAGAGAGAGTAACAGGTAAGATGATTGAAAAACAAGAGGTAAGTTGGAAAAGCCAAAGGGAGAATTTAATCCACTCTCTCATTTTTAAAAGATCTTTAAAATTTATATTTTAAATGAAATATAATTGGTTTACAATGTTATGTTAGTTTCTCCTGCACAACTAAGTGAATTAGCCATAAGTATACATATAGTCCCTCCTTCTTGAACCTCCCTCCCACTCCCTACCCACTTCCCACCCTTCTACGTCATCACAGAGCACCAAGCTGAGCTCCCTGTGCTGCAGCTTCCAGCTAGCTTCTACTCTATACATGGTGGTGTACATGTTGTTACATGTCAATGCTGCTTTCTATATTTGCCCCACCCTCTCTTTATATGGGTGGAGAAACCAAGGAACCCAGAGGGTTGGGAAATACTCAGGGTCATACCATGAAGATGGGGGCAGAGCCAGGGAGACAAAGGGGCAGGTCAGGCATGGCTGAGAAGCAGGCTGGCCATGGCCAGAGGCTCCCAGGATCCTCTTGGTGTTCCTGCTATTCTTCCTGGGAGGCTTTCCTAAGGCAAACAACCAAGGCAGTTGCCTATGCTGTTCTCATAGGTTCTTAAGGCTCTCCTTTGCCTGTATCCTTCTTTGTGAATACTCTGAAAGAACAGAAAATTTCTCTCTCACATAGTTTAGAAATGAGTGTTGGAAAATGGAACAGTTTTTTAAACGTGAAGAGCTTGGGACATGAGGGTCTGAGATTTGTGCCTAGTTAGTCATGCTGCTGGGAAATTTATAAACTCTGCCTCCAAACTAGCATTCTTTTCTTGCAACGCTGAAATAAGAGCTAACATTTAGTGGTACTTATCATGCACGAGTCATTGTTTTAAGCCATTTACATTATTAACTAATTTAGTTTTTATGAACACCGTTGAGGTATATTCTCTTTTTATTTCTATTTTTAGATGCAGAGCCTGAGCTGAGAGGTCACATGACTCACTTATGGTCAGAGTCAGTCAGTGGCCACAATAGAATTTCTGTCTCAGTGTTTTGACCATTCAGCCCATGTTCTTGACCAGGGAGCTACAGAACTTTTTTCAGCATCACCCCTGCTACATCTGTGAGATGTGGTTTGTTTTCTGAGGCCCCTTCAACACAGAACTGCAAGTATTGGGTTGGCAAAAAAGTCAATTTGGGTTTTTCTGTAACAGCATATGGAAAACCCTGAATGAACTTTTTGGCCACTCCATTTTTTCTGTCTGTGTCAAAAAACAGCAGGAATAAGTTTTTGCTTTACTTGTGACTAAGTATCACGATGCTGCAGCAGTCTCCACCTAAAAGACTTTCAAGTCAGTTTACGGTGAGTCTATACAGGCTTTCTCTGGCCCTGAACTGGACAGCCTCGTGCAGTGAACAAACCGCGTGTCTGAACAGCGCAGTTCAAAATATCCTGGTTCAGTGGCACAACTAAAGGTTACCCGGTGTTCTTAGGTTTACAAGAATCTTTCCCTGAGTTTTTAGGAAGAATATTGTTTTGTTATTATTAAAATTTTGAAAAGCCACAGATAATAACTATAGCAACGTTTTTCTTATGTAGCATTAACGTACAATGGTGCAAGACCACTGTATTCTCAGTTGCATATTATAGGGAGAGCGACATAGACTCAGGCTCATGTTATACGACGATATGGACAGCGACACACGTGAGCACCCAGGTCCATTCCTTTCTCTACCTCCAACTGCATGTGTGACTTCGGGCATGTCCTTTTCTCTCTCTGGGTCTCTCTCTTACCATGTACTATATATGAGGCTAACTCTGATTTCTGAGTTCTTTTCCAGCTCTGAAATTCTATGACTTAACTAAGATCAAAGCAAGTTGCTTGTTAATGGACGTGTTTTATAGATGACATGGTTCAAAAAAGATTTGAGGTGGCTTATAGGATTAAAATGCACTTAAACCAGGATGGTTAAAAATAACAAGAGAATTGAAAATAATGAAAAGCAATGCAAAAGAGATGCTTCAGGCACCAAGACTGAGTGAGTCACTGAGGGTCAATGTCATGTCTGGAGTTCCGTAATCCCAGGATGTTGCTGCTGAAATTAACCCAAGAGATCGTGGCTTATCCACAATCCCAACTTCTTAGGTTTCTTGTTCAGAGCTTTCTGCTAGCAAGTGAATGTTATTTTCAAATGAAGCAGACTTGGAAACCTAGCTTTCTAACCCACAGAGCCTCTTGGTTATTGCATTGGTAGCTCAGCCAGGAATGGAACCCAGGTCTCCTGACTCTCTTTCACTGCTTTGCCCATGGCAGCTACCACCTTCTCTAGTGACAAGGACTCTTCACCATAGAGTACAGGCGGGACTTTGTCATGCATATAGTTTCATTTTCATAAACAGTATCTCACTGATTCTCTTAATTTTCTGAAGGGTAGGCAGGAAAGGTAGTATAATTCCCATAGTATATCTGAGTGAATGGACTCAGAGATGTCGAGTATTTTTCCCAAGTTAACGGAGAATTGTGCCCAGGGTGTTAACTCTTTGGGTGTCTATTTCGGGCTTTGTACTATCAGTCTGTCTGGACTTCCGAGAACTCCAAGTGTTCTACTGATGTGCCAATAGTACATGTCTCAGGAGGTAAAGTCAAGACAGCTTATCCAAGGCATCCCAACCCACACACAGCCGAGCAGCTGTCAGGGAGAACTGGAAAGCAGAGGAATGGGGGTCCTCAGAATTGAACCCTTGCCCCAGATGCAAGGGCTTGAGTTTGAACTCTGTCATCTCAGATGTTACTTTTATGCTATGTAAGTACATAAAACATCATGCTGTATATTGCACAAGTCTTGGGACTGAGACTGATGATATTGTGGGAAAGCCGGAGTTTGAAGCAGGTTAAATCTCTCTGAGCACAGCAGGGGCTTTTCATCAAATTCAGCTGCAGGAAACCCTTAAACTGGACCACACTGCTACTGAACATGTCATCAATCAATCAACAAGTATTTCTTGAGACAGAAATGTGAGAATTCAGTGAGATCACCTAAGTGACAAGTTAGGAGGGTGACATGGTGCCGAGCAAAGACATGGGCTTTAGAAACTTTCAGAAGTAGATCTGAAGACTGGCCCCATATTTTATGAGCTGTATGTATAAGCTTGTAAAATCACCAAATCACCTGACTTCATTGTCTCAGTCTATCCATCTATAAAATGGGGGAAATACCTACCTCATCAGGCTTTTGGAAAAACACTTATTTACTATTAATTCCCTCTTGTTTGTCTAGCATTTAAAAATACAAAGTGACAATTCATTGCTAGTTGCCAGTAAATTATTCTTGTGTACTTGACATTGTACAAGGCAAAAGAAGGGGTAGGGAAGAGGGCGACATGATCTCCTTTTTCCTTATAGAAATAAGGCAGGAAAGGAGAGGTGAGGTGATTGAGGGTTTCTGGGCTTAGCAGGAACTTTATGGATGAGACAGAGATGGATCTTGTTGAGTGGAAGAGAGCATGCAATAATGTGCAAGACAAGGATTCCAGGTGAGAAGGACCGCAGAAGCAAAGGCTGGGATATTTGCAGGAGTATGAAGGCTACTCTGACCTGAGTAGACAGGAAGTAAGGAAAATAATGATGAACAGCGCTCAGTGGGTGAGGCAGCAAGTGGAGATGACCAATTTAGACATACTACACAAGACTGGTACAGAATGCTGTAAGCTTTTTCAATAGAACAGTGATAGGTCTGGGAGTTTGAACTATGTCTTCCTTTTTTGTATCAAAATTCAATAAAATTTTTAGCATAGGGCTTGATGTTTAAGGATGCTTGATAGTTATCTACAAAATATTAAACAAGTGATTATAGAAAATCAGTCTGACAATGGTGTGTTCAAATGTAGACTCTCCCACCTGAAACCAAATGACTAAACTCAGCCAGTGGAAGGAACCAAATAAGCCAGGCTGGATTTGCATTTCCACCTTGGTTCAGGAGCATTGCAAATGACTCCATTGATTTCATTTAGGTTTTTAACTTGTGCTTTCTCGAATACAAGAAGTGTACACACTGGTTGAAAAATGCTAGCACTACACTGAGTTCCACTCATTCTTTCCTCAGCTTCTGCCCCTTTCAAAGGCTTCTTGTCTTCCTTATGGACCACTTTGTTGGCTTGAAAATATATACATGATATCTATTATGTTACATTATATTATGATACACACATATAGTCTTTTTAACAGGTTTTATTACAGTATGATTTTCAGAAAGTAAACTGTATCAATTTTAAGTTTAGTGTTTCATGAGTTTTGACAAATATATATACCTCTGTTCTGTACAGTTTTAAAATATACAAATGAGATCATACTGTACCTACTATCTGGCAACTTGTTTAGGCATTCGACTATGCCATGAATATTTTTCTTTCATCACATTGATCTCTTCTTAAATTACTGCAAAATCCCCTGGTATGAATACCTTTAATTTATTGGACTATTTCCTTGTAGATGGATATTTATATTCCCTTCATATATCACAATTCTAATGGAGTAATGAGATGCTTTTCCACTTGTCTTCGATAGAGTCAAGCATTTCTATAGACTGGATTACTAAAAGCGAAATCTTTTGGTCAAAATCTTTGAAACTAAAAAAGAGAAAAAGATAAAGATCACAGGCATCCTTGGAGTTATTGTGGGTTCGGTTCTAGACCACTGCACTAAAGCAAATATTGCAATAAAGTGAGTCACACAAAATTTTTCTTTTCCTAGTGCATATAAAAGTTATGTTTACACTGTAGTCTATGATGTGGACTATATAATTATAACTAAAAACAGTGCATCTCTTAATTAAAAGTACTTTATTGCTAAAAAATGCTAAAAATCATCTGAGCTTTCAGTGAATTGTAATCTTTTTGCAGTAATAACATCAAAGATCACTGATCACAGAGATCACATAACAAATATGAGAATGAAAAAAATATGAAACATTGTGGGAATTACCAAAATGTGACATAGAGACATGAAGTGAACAAATGCTGCTAGAAAAATGGCTCTTACAGACTTTCTTGATGAAGGGTTGCCATGAACCTTCAATTTGTCAAAAACACAGTATTTGCATAGCAATAAAGTGAACTGCAGTAAGATGAGGTGTGCCTGTATAGCATCTTAAGCTCCCATTGTATAAGAAAATGCTCCTTTTCCAAAGTGTTTTCAATTTGAAGATTATCAGATGTTACAAGTTTCACCAATCTGATAGACAAAAAAATAGTAACGTGCCGTTTTAATTTGCATTTCCCAAATTGCAAGGTGAGCATTTTATGTTTGCTGTCCATTTGCATATCATCTGTGAATTCACTATTCTTATATTTTGTCTTTTTGCTACCTGTTTTTCTTTTTTGTATTGATTTATAGGAACTCTTTTGATATTAGGTCTTTTTTCCCCTACTCAGTACTCAAGTTAACATGTTAAAGGTTATCTTAGAGCAAGGTTGCTCAAAGTTTGGTATGCTAAAGCATCACTTGAAGATCTTACTTAAACAGAGACTCTGATTCAGGTGGTCAGTGAATCAGCCTGAGAATGTGCATTCCTAACAAACCTTATTCGTTGCAAATATGCACTGGAAGCACTGATGCGGAAGCTGAAACTCCAATACTTTGGTCACCTAATGTGAAGAACTGACTCATTGGAAAAGACCCTGATGCTGGGAAAGATTGAAGGCAGGAGGAGAAGGGGATGACAGAGGATGAGATGATTGGATGGTATGACCAACTCTATGGACATGAGTTTGAGCAAGCTCCAGGAGTTGGTGATGGACAGGGAAGCCTGGTGTGCTGCCATCCATGGGGTTGCAAAGAGTCGGACATGACTGAGCCGCTGAACTGAACTGAACAAACCTCAGAGGCTTCCAATACTGCTGGTCTACACACCATACTTTGAGTGACAAAGTCGTAGGGTTTATGAGATTTTTTGGAGGAGGTTAAGAGTTCATCATGCTCAAGGAACAATGTGTTGTAGATTTTTCTTTTGTTAAATGAAATCACTAGGAATTACTTAATGAAAGTGATCAGTGTAGAAAGAAGAAGCCAAATATAATTGTGGAAATGACTGGTGTCATGGCCTTTCTAGGGAGCTTATGGGTGCTGATAAGCTTATGGGTGCTTATGGGAGGTTGGCCTTTAAGTTTTGAGGTTTAAGTCCCACCTTGCATATGTGCTAAGTCACTTCAGTCAGGTCTGACTCTTTGCCACACTATAGACTGTAGCTCGCCAGGCTCCTCTGTCCATGGGATTCTCAAGACAAGAATACTGGAGTGGGTTGCCATGCCCTCCTCCAGGGGATCTTCCCAATCCAGGGATCGAACCCGTGTCCCATATGTCTCTGCATTGGCATGTGGGTTCCTTACCATTAGTGCCACCCGGAAAGCCCAAGTCCCACCTTATTTACCTTTAGGTCACTTGGCTTTCAGTTTCCATATTGAGAGTGAAAAAAAGACAGTAATCACTGTTCTCATTATTATACAGAGGTTTCTGGAAGATCAAAGGAGAAGTATTGATATGTTTTGTAACCTGTAACAAGCTAGAACACAGTAGGCATTGTACCTGTCCAGGCAAAGCATCTGGGGCTATATGAGCATCCTATCTGGCTGGCGTCTACGATGAAGGCAGAGCGCTTGGCAAAGTTTTGTATTTCTCCCCAAATTCTTACTTAGTCAAATTCTCCATCATAGCATTTGGATCATCATAAGTATCTGAATCAATTTAGCAGTAACAAGCCATTTTAGGATTCCATGAATATTAATTGTGTCAAGAATCAGGTGTTGAATTCGGCTAGGTTATTGTAGTCCAGTTAAATGGGACACACACTCCCCCACACACTCTGAGCCAAAATATAATTCCCAAATTACATGGTAATAATAATATATGTATAATACAAATGCAATATAATAAAATATGAATTATTATAGTATGAATTGTTCCAGTTGGCTATCTAGCTTTTTATTAGAAATGTTTCCTGTTCTAAAGACACAGCTAGACAATATTCTGACTGCTTTCTTTGCAGTTGGGTTATTAGTGTACTGTGAGTGGGAATCACCTGTGTCATTCTGGGCTGAGGTTTTTAAGAAGGGAATTTGGCTATTAAGACTATTAAGACCATAGTCTTAATTCCCTGTCTGCTGTTCTGAACACATGGTCCTAGCAGAGAGTTAGGTATATGACAGAAAGATTGTGGGTCCCAGAATCTCATGTGGAAGGTCTGCCAACAATAGGTACCACCTGTTTTGGACTTTTATGAGTAAGGTGTTTATTTATTGTATTTGACACATTGTATGTTTGGGGGCTTGTTCATAGTAGTAGTTAGAATTACCTGTACTAATGCACTCTAATTCACATACATCATTGAGATCCCTTTCAATCAATATCTAGAATATGCATTACATTTCCCTGGCAATCTACTAAATGACGACATAGGGTAGATAAAGTGAAAGTGAAAGTTGCTCAGTTGTGTCTGACTCTTTGCGACCACAGGAATTCTCCAAGCCAGAATACTGGAGTGGGTAGCCTATCCATTCTCCAGTGGATTTTCCTGACCCAGGAATCGAACTGGGGTCTCCTGCATTGCAGGCAGATTCTTTACCCACTGAGCTGTCAGGGAAGCCCAATAGGGTAGGTAAGTAACAGGGAAAAGGTGATGTCATAACCTGACGAGTATGGTTGGAGAGTTTTTCCAAGGTGGATCATTTGGTATGTGGGGGAACTTCTGATTGTCTTTAATCTCAAGGCGGGACCGATGAACCTATTTGCAGGGCAGCAGTGGAGATGCAGACAGAGAGTACAGACTTGCGGAGCCGGGACGCGGAGGATGGAGAGAGCGGGACAAATCGAGAGAGCAGTACTGAAACACATACATTACCATATGTAAAATTAGATCGATAGCCAGTGGAAATCTGCTGTATGATGCAGGGAGCTTAAATCAGGTGCTCTGTGACAACCTAGAGGGGCGAGATAGGGTGGGACGTGGGAGGGAGGTTCAAGAGGTAGAGGACATCTGTACCCCTATGACTGATTCGTTTTGCTGTATGACAGAAAACAACACAATATTGTAAAGCAATTATCCTCCAATTAAAGATGAAAAAAAAAAAAAAAAACATGGATAATCAACAAGGACACAGGGAACTCTGCTCAGTGTTATGTGGCAGCCTCGATGGGAGGGGAGTTTGGGGGAGAATGGATACATGTGTATACATGGCTGAGTCGGAAACTATCACAACATTGTTAATCGGCTATACCCCAAAACAAAATAAAAGGTTTATAAATTGTCAATAAAACATATGTTGCATTTAAAAGAAAGGTCAGTAACTTTTAATAAATAATTATCATGAAGCTTAGAAATGCAGCTGAGAGAAACAGTTAAATGCTCCATGTGACAATCTCCCTGTAAGTTCTTTCTTGCTGCCCAGGGCTGGAACAAGATGGCTGTTCTTTGGAGAGTGAAAACTGAGTGGAAGTCCTGCAGTGTTTCTGTTTGATGTTTTTGGCAGTGATGTTGAAAATTCTAGACTGAAATGATATTGTATGAAGTCTGGACCAATTGCCTTGTTAAAGTCAAATGGATTTCCTCTCTTTGCGCTGTCTGGATCAATTCTTGGAGGAGTTAGTCAGAGAATTTGGTCTCTTGGTTGAAGCAACATATTGTACTGATAACAGGCGAGAGCAGAGTCTGATTGGACTCACCAGGCCTTTCCAACTCGCTGCTCGTGTGAGCATTAGGAGGGCTTTTGCAAAATAAATAGAGCTCGCTGAGGTCTGCTGAGAAGGGTTCCAGATTATGTTGACCAAAAGTGGAATGTTTAATACTCCACAGTAAAATTTTAAAAAGGAAGAAGAAAAAAAGAACCGTGGAATTCTGAGTTCCACCTGTTAAATTATTTGTCCTTCTGAGAGAAGCAGGAATGAAAGGCGTATGTTCAACATCATTTTGGACCCATTTTCTGTGGCGGGAAACCAAGGTAAACACATTTTTCCTGATGTAATTGTTGATATTAGTTCAGCTCACATGATGCAGGCATAGCTGTGTGAACCATTTTATTTGGACCCGTCCTCGGCTGGAGTTGGACTTGCTGGTGGGAAGCCTGGAGCCTGGAGAACCTACAGTCTGGGAGCCCCGGCTCGTGTAGGGAGCCCCCAGGCCTGGATGTCGCCATGAAGGTGCCCTTGGGGTTTCTGGCCTCAGGTCTCATTTCTTTGCCTGTGAGAGCATTCAGCTCATCTCCTCACTTGGATTAAACCTGATTTCTTATTTGGATTTTTTCAGAGAATTATCATTCCCCTCTTCTAGTTTTACTTAGATACATATATGTGGTTCTATTATAAATACTAGAGTTTTTCTTAGAATTCTTTTTTTCTTTGGCTCTTTTGTCTCTCTGCCCCTCCCCCTTTGCCCCCTACCAATCTACCTTCCTAACCTAGTATGTTTTCTTTCCTATATTCCTGCATACTTGTGTATTTATGTACAAACACATATTTTCACCTTTTTGTGTCATTTTTAATCTTCCTTTCTTTCTGCTTCTGGTTAAACAGTGGGCTTCCCTTGTTTACGGGAGACCCGGGTTTAATCCCTGGGTGGAGAAGGGAAAGGCTACCCACTCCAGCATTCTGGCCTGGAGAATTCCATGGACGAGTAGTCCACGGGTCACAAAGAGTTGGACACGACTGAGCAACTTTCACTCACCAGGCCAGCCTCCCCAAACACATGAAGCCCATGATACGGTTTATTTCTTCACTTGGTTTTCCACAATCATTTTTTTTTTTTTTCTTTTTTCTCCCTTTTGGTAACGCTGTGCCAGGTCCTGTGTTAGGCACCACAAACAGGGACTGGATACAGACCTGACCTCCGAGAGTTAGTGCTGTGAGAGGAGAGCCGACAGGGGGTCTAGAGCAGCTGTGAAGACCACCACACTCCTTGTGTCTCTGGAAAAATTTGTTCTGCATCCCACTTTGCGTGCGTGATTGCGTGCTAAGTCGTTTCAGTCGTGTCTGACTCTTTGTGACCCTGTGGACTGTAGCCCACAAACTTCCCTGTCCATGGGATTCTCCAGGCAAGAATAGACAGCAAAGCTGTCACTGTAAGGACTGAGGACTCAAACTTGTTCCAGCCACTGTGACTTGCTAACTTAATAGAGGTGACCCAGAGAATGAGCCAGCTCTCACAGCCCTGACACGGTGCAGGACCCTTTACACTTGTAGGACTCAGCCCATGATCTCAGGGGAGCTGGCCTTCCAGGGGACTGGATGGGACAGACAGACATGACGCCAAACAGCAGTTTAGGGTCATTGTGCTAGAAATCCCACCGTCAGCAAAGCCCTTGGTTGGGTAAACCTTGCTGGCCTCAGTTATCTGTTTATACCAGAGAGGCCTATAGGAGAGAAAGACATGAGGTTGAAGCCATCAGTTCACATCATTGAAGTGTCATCTGTGTTATCAATTCCTTGGGAAAGGACCCAACTCTAAGGTGATGTAAATGTGTTTCATTTGCTTGCTTTTGTTAGGAATACTTTGGAGCCTACTATGTGATTCAGGAGAGCAGATGCATGGACCACGTGGTGCAGGGAGGGGAGGACGTGCCGGGTAGGACACAGAGGAGCTTCTGTGTCTAGACCCTTGTGCTCCTTCCATCTGGCCCTGGACAGCTGTTCTTCAGGGAAGCCCTTAGATATCACCTCCACATTTCTGAGGTTGTCCTGGGAGGAAGCAAGGCAGGATGAGGGCTTCCTTCCTATTAACCCTCCAGGGCAGGGGGAGGGTGGTGTCAGGCAGGCAAAAGAGGGCATCCAGCCTGGGCATGTTCTGCAGAGAAGCCAGCTAGGCTGCAGGGTGCATGGTCACTTGGGGAGAAGCAGTCGTGGGCTCTTGGTTTTGAAAACAGAGCAGCTCCCTGTGTCGAAGTGATGGACCTCTAGCACAGCAAAGTCAGCCCAGAGCCAGCACGGTAGGTATGTCTGCTGTGTTAAGGGGGGCAGGCCAGTGATTCCCAGACTGCTATGAACCCTAATAAGACACTCACAGGCTGCTTTTCTATTATTGAATGAAAGACAGTCATCACTGCTGTAGTTCAAAGCCATGGTTCCTCTGTGTCCTTAACATGATACAGGTGGGCCTTCATTGGAAACACCTCCTGCTTCTCCAGCTCAGTTCTCATAAAAACAAACAATGCTGCCCTTTGCCCACATCAGAAGAGGTGACCATGAAATCCTTGTGAGCTCCTGGTGCACGGCACGGCTTCAATCAGATCCTTCTGCCGGGGTGAGGACCCGCACACACGTCCCAGGAGCTCCCTGGGCATTGGTGCAGAGTCCCTCTAGCAGCGCACTGGCAGTGACCCTGGCATGGCCAGGCAGACATGGGGTGAGGGGTCAGATCCCCAGCAAAGGTCAAAGTGCAGCTACAGCTGGGAAGTGTCCTTGTTGTTGCTCAGGAAACACTCTTCAAGTCCAGGCTTTGAGTGATTCCCTCCTTCCCTTTCATATCACAACTGCTGTTCAGATGTGAGGGTTAAAATGGAGAGCCTTGGAGGCAATGAAAGAAACTGAAGTCTGTAACCTCACCGCCTTCTTGTGAAAACTCCAGCCCTGCCACTCTGTGCCAGCCACTGAACTGTTCTTCATGTCCCCCCTTTATCGGTCAAGTGCAGGTCATACTAGTGGCAACCTCATAGGGCTGTTTTGAGGGTTAAGCGCATCAACACATATAAAGGACTTACGTAATGTCTGGTACTGATTAAACACTCAGTGGTAGCTGTTATTATTATTAATTAATATTTTTAAGGTCTTCTTGTTTTTTTAAAAAAAACTAGGTTTTGTTTGTTCCAAGAGAAGTTATAAGATCACAGACAAATTGAGGAGGAGGTACAGAGATTTCCCGAATAACCTTGACTCCACCCCATGCACAGCCTCCTCCATCACCGGTGTCCCACACCACGCTGGTGCTTTCATTGCAATTGATGAGCCTGCACTGACACCTCGCTGTCACCCAAAGTCTATGTTTTATGTTAGGGTTCACTCTTTTTCTTAAAATAATTTTGTTTATTTATAGCTGTCCTGGGTCTTCATTGGTGTGCGGGCTTTCTCTGATGGTGGTGAACAGAGGCTACTTTTTATTGTGGTGCTTGGGCTTCTCATAGTGGGGGCTTCTCTTGTGAAGCATGGGCACTAGGGTGTGCAGGCTTCAGTAGGTGTAGCATGTGGGCTCGGTAGTTACAGCTCGAAGACTCAGAGCACAGGCTCAGTACTTGTGGTTGATGGGCTTAGTGGCTCTGTGGCATATGAGATCTTCCTGGACCAGGGATTGAACTCATGTCTCCTGCATTGGCAGGCAGACTCTTTACCACTGAGCCACCAGAGAAGCCCAGGGTTCACTCGTGGCCTTGCACGTAGATTTGGACAAATGTATTACGACAGCCATCTACTCTTATTGTATCATACAGAGTAGCTGCACTGTCCTAAAGTCCTCTGTGCTCAACATACCCACCCCTCTTTTCTGTGGCAACTATAGATCCTTTTCTGAATCCATATTTCTTGCCTTTTCCAGAGTGTCCTATAGTTAGAACCAGTGTATAGCCTTTTCATATTGGCTTCTTACATTTAGTAAATACATTTAAGTTTCCACCATGTCTTTTCATGACTTAACAGCTCATTTCTTTTTACTGTTAAATAATATTCCATTGTCTTATGTGCCACAGTTTATTTATCCGTTCACTTACCAAAGGCCATCTTGGTTTTTTCCAAGTTTAGGCAATCACAAATAAAGCTGCTGTTTATAAAGCTGCTATAAACATCTCTGTGCCTATTTTTGTGTAGAAAACTTACTTTTAAAATTACATTAAACATATAATATGTAGAATTTACCTCTGCCATCTCAGTATTTATATAGATCAGGATTTATACTCCATTTTCAACTCCTGACTCTTTCACAAATGTCAGGTGTAGGATTCTGTGCCCAGGCTGGCAGCAATGCCATCTCTAGGGTACCCAGTTGTTGGCCTGCCCTTCAGTCAAGGGACCCCTTGCCTGTCACTCTCATTTTTCTTCATTTGTTTGTGCCTTAATGACAAAAATCTGAAAACTTGGGCAAAGATTGTCCCTAAATTTTCAGTGAGGTTTTTCATGGTTTCCCCCATAGCCTCAAGTTTTTTTTTTTTAATTATTTTATTTTTTTGTTTAGTTGCTAAGTCATGACTGACTCTTTGCAATCTCATGGACTATAGCCTGCCAGGCGCCACTGTCCATGGGATTCTCCAGGCAAGAATACTGGAGTGGGTTCCCATTTCCTTCTCCAGGGGATCTTTCTGACTTGGAGTCAAACCTGTGTCTCCTGCATTGGCAGGCAGATTCTTTATTATTGCGCCCCCTGTTAAATGATTACAATATAGTGTTGCAGGGGAGTTTCACAGAATTTCTAAAGTATTAACAAATGTGAACTTAAAAATTTGGTAAAATAGCTAGAGATATAGGCTAGGCAATACTGATAGGAATTGAATTTAGGAAAAATGCAAAATTACTGAGGGAGTAAATAGAATCGCCAGACATTTATGGCAAAATTGACACTTTACTCTTCAAACGGTTTAAAGAACATGAAGTGATTTGTTTTAGATGATTCATTTGGAGAGGGAAGCTAATTTTTTTTTTTAAATATACACACCATGTTAAGCAAGAAGTGTAGGAATAAAAGTCTAAAATTGTTTCTTTAAATAAAAGGGAAAAAGTGGGACAACCTTGTCACTTCAAACCAAGAATTCCATAAAATATATAATACTGAGTTAGAAAGTTAAAATTTGAGGAAATTGCCCATGTGATGTACAAAAATTTCTATGAAGAAAAGAACCAGTGATAAGGATTTTGATTTTCTACCAATTTTATTTTTGAGCTACTTATTTTAAATGATATTATTAGTAATTTTCAGTGGAGCTATTGAGTAACCACTTGACGGAGTAGCCATGCTGTTAGAACTCCTAGGTATCAGTCTTTGGGAAAATAGCTGTGATCCCTTCCACTCACGTCAGACGTGAGGTCACCTTACTCAGTGAACTGCTACCAGCTTCCTCCTTCACTTGCTTTGACCTTGGGCTTTCTGAACTTTAATGCCTCTATCTAACAATTAGGAATGAAGGATGTAGACTGTGCATTCTGTGAAGACTCCCCTAATTCTTACTACCTCTGAGTTCAAACACAACTATCCATCATCGATCTCCAAAATATTCTCCCAATATACAACCTTGTTGGCCGTGTTCCCTTCCTTCATTTGAACCAGCCAAGGATCAACTAAATCATGGAACCACTAACACCCTAGCCACCAAAAGTGACAGAATTCTAGACAGGGACACAGAGAGGCTTCTGATTGTGAGCTAAATAGATGGCTCTGTAATTAAAGCACTAAAAATAACAAAAACTCTATCCCTACAATAATCCTATAGCCTCTGATAACTTCCATGTTTGTGTGCATGCTAAGTTGCTTCAGTTATGCCCAATTCTTTTCAACCCTGTGAACTGTAGCCTGCCAGATTCCTCTGACCCTGGGATTTCTCAGGCAAGAATATTGGCATGGATTGCCATACCCTCCTCCAAGGGATCTTCGTGACCTAGGGATTGAACCTGTGTCTCTTAAGTCTCCTGCATTGACAGGAGAGCTCTTTACCAGATTACTCCAATGCGAAACCATAAAGTCTGAGTTGTGCCATATTCTTTCATGCCCAGCCTTCAGGATGTCATTTTCTGATTGTTTCACCTTTCAAGAGTCATTGCTGCAACCAGTTTTTTGTAATAGTAATTTACCATTGTGGGTGTTTGTGTCCTCCAATCTCTATATCTCTTTTTTCTAGATAGTGGTGAATTGTGTTTGTATCAGTATAATATCTGGAGAAGGCAATGGCACCCCACTCCAGTACTCTTGCGTGGAAAATCCATGGACGGAGGAGCCTGGTGGGCTGCCGTCCATGGGGTTTGCGAAGAGTGGACACGACTGAGTGACTTCACTTTCACTTTTCTCTTTCATGCATTGGAGAAGGAAATGGCAACCCACTCCAGTGTTCTTGCCTGGAGAATCCCAGGGATGGGGGAGCCTTATGGGCTGCCGTCTATGGGGTCTCACAGAGTCAGACACGACTGAAGTGACTTAGCAGCAGCAGCAAGTATAATATCATTTCCTTCTCAATGGTTTGATTTAGAAAGCACAATATGATTGCCATCCATGGGCTGACCAACTTTATCCCTCTCTTAAAATATGCTAAGCATGTTGGGTACATGGCTAACAAACACTTAATTTTTCTGTTTCTTCTTTTCATGGCAGTATCTAGTGGCTTTTTTTTTTTTTTTTTTTAATGTTGTATGCTTGTGTCTGAGGCAGGGAGAAAGGCGGATTTAGGACTGATAAGAGATATGATCTCATTTTTGCAAGGAAGGCATTGCATTTGCTTCCCTTGTTATCACATATGAAATTGCTATTTACCAATGATGTCCATTTACTTTGCAACAACCTTGTATACTGAGTAGAGATTGTAATCCATCTTGGAGGAGAAAAGACAGGCCTCGAGGGTATATATGAACACATCAGGGTCTTGCCTAAATATCAGTTGTAGGCATGAACACTCACTGAATAATTTGTTCTGAAGCACCCCCTTCCCCAAAAGTCCTTCCTAATGTGATATATCCTGAAGGGCAACCCTGAGGCTGAAGAAACTTGATAGTAGATGGCAGTCTTCCAAGTAGTCGCTGGTTTGCCTAGGTCTGAAGTTCATTGCTTGTGTGAATATTAAGGCAAATTGAGTGGCTATTGCAACACTGGGTTATCACTCACTTGGTAATTTGCATGGGAAAATGTCTCCCCTGCACCGATTAAGAACTGATCCTTTGGAGTCCTGTGCCTTGGGGTGAATTATGGATGGTTGCTGTGAATTTGGCACCCCACTCCAGTACTCTTGCCTGAAAAATCCCATGGACAGAGGAGCCTGGTGGGCTGCAGTCCATGGGGTCGAGAAGAGTCGGATACGACTGAGCAACTTCACTTTCACTTTTCACTTTCATGCATTGGAGAAGGAAATGGCAATCCACTCCAGTGTTCCTGCCTGGAGAATCCCAGGGACGGGGGAGCCTGGTGGGCTGCTGTCTCTGGGGTCGCACAGAGTCGGACATGTCTGAAGTGACTTAGCAGCAGCAGCAGCAGCTGTGAATTTAAAGGGACAGAGACTGTTGTTCGTGGTTCCTAACTAGAAATGTAGAGGAGTATAAGGGGGCGTGGAACAGCTTCATTTGTGAAAACGCAGGTTGTTTTTAATTAATGCATATCAAGCATCTGACCACAGCATTCTCTCCTAGTTCAATGATGTCTGTAGGCATTGCAGCCTAGAATTCTCCAAATTACTCCCATGTTGTGCTAGGTTGAGGACTATTTGCTGGGACAATTGGCTAATGGGAACCTCATCAGTTAGCTGAGGGGGCCACAGATTGAGGGAAAAAGGTAAAATCTGATCCCAGACTTGTTCCAGAGCCCACCTGGCAGCAACCAGGGAGTAAGAAGCAACACAGTTAACCCATCCTTACTGCTTGGACAGAGGGAAATGCTTCTGGGTTCTCCTGGCTGGGCAGTCTGGGAACCTAGACCCAAGAGCACCAACCACCACTTCCCTTCTGCAGACCAGGGACCCACAAGGGATGGGAACACGACACCGCTGTCTGTCATTGGGGCCAAGATCCTGCAGCTGCTGCTCTTGCCTCTAGGAGGATATCTGAGTTTTGCAGTGATAGTTTGACATGAAATCTTTTAAAACATATTTATTTATTTATTTGGCTGTACCAGGTCTTGGTTGCGGCATGCAGAATCTTTAGCTGTGGCATGTGGGATCTAGTTCCCTGACGAGGAATCAAACCCAGTCACCCTGCATTGAAAGTGCAGAGTCTTAGCCACTGGACCACCAGGGAAGTCCCCTGTCATGAATTTAAAGTAGAAAAGGGTAGTCAGTGTTGATGTCAAGCAGAAGAGACTCATTCTACATTTACCACTGAAAAGCAGAAGGTCAAATAAAGAGGACTCATTAGATAACCATTAACATTAAAGTTAATTAACAGTAAAGCCTCATGGATTTGAATCCATGGAGTGATCAGTCTGATTATAAAATATTTAACAAGAAGTGCATCTTAATACACTTAAGATGCATTCACGGTTGGATATGTATAAGAAAAGTACATATAAAAAAGTAAACTAATTGCTGTAAAAAGTCCTCAATGCTTGAAAATGTTTAAGTAGCTAAAAGGACTTCCTAGGTGGTGCAGTGGTAAAGAATCTGACTGCCAATGCAGGAGACACAGGAGACACAAATTCAATCCCTGGGTCGAGAAGATCCCCTGCAGTAGGAAATGGCAACCCACTCCAGTATTCTTGCCTGGAGAATTTCATGGACAAAGGAGCCTGGCAGGCTACAGCCGTAGGGTCTCAAAGTCGGACACAACTGAGCACACGCAAACAGGTAGATAGAACATGTCATGCTAGCTTATTTACACTATTAATTTACTTTTCAAGTAGCTGATTTAAAGATAAAATCCAGCCTCACTTCTCAAAGTGTCAGATATTCCAATTAGGGGAATCTGGATCAAGCACAATATGCTCTATGAAGAAAAGAGGGTTTTATCTGGGTGGGTCCAGACCTAGGTCTCTGAAATCAAGATAGGCAAATGAAGGACTTCCCTGGTGGCTCAGTGGTGAGGTGTTTGCCTGCTAATGCAGGATAAACTGCGAGGATCTGCGAGGATCCCACATGCCATGGAGCAGCTAAACCCCGGTGCTGCAACTATCGAGCCTGTGCTCTAGAGCCTGGGAACCACAATGACTGAAGCCCATGCTCTCCAACAAGAGAAGCCACTGCAATGAGAAGCCCACACACCACAACTAGAGAGTGGCCCCCACTTGCTGCAACTAGAGAAAAACCCACGCAGCAACAAAGACCCAGCACAGCTCCCCCCTCAACAAAATAATTTTTAACATTTCTTTTAAAGAGAAACATAGAGATTTAAATCATACATATTTAGTGACAGCTCAGTCTCAGACTATGAGGGGAATAGAAATGAAGCAACCAGAGACCATGCTTTCATAGAGAACATATGCAACTGTAATATAAGGCGTCTGTGGTTAGCATAGTAGCAATGGGAGTTTAGGATGATTTGGCCAGCCTTGGATGCTAAACTTAAGGGATAATGAGGAGCCATGGAAGATTTTTGAGGAGGGAAATAATATGAGTAGACCTATGTTTTAAAAGTAGCCACTCAGGTAGTAAGTTAGGTAAGTTAGGTAGTTACCTAACAAGATAGTTAAGTAACTGCTGCATAGTTTGAGTAAGTAGCATGGTCCAAGAATTATAAACTAGGACAGTTAATTGAATGTGAAGAAGAAAACAAGTCTCAAAAAGGGCTCTGAGACTCCCAACCAGGAGTCTCAGATAAAGCATAATAAAGATAAACATAATAAAGTCAGTCTGGTAGGGAGGAATATTTTGAAGTAGTTTTGGACAATGCTTTTGGACATTTGATTGGGAGTCATTGTGGATATGCAGTTGGAAATGCTGAGTTGGTATATGGTCTTGAGCTTGATGATACTGGTTTAAAATTGCAAGCTGAGTCAACTATATGGAGGTAAGATCTTAACGTGGGGACTGGGTAGAGGTAGAGAGTGGATGAATGTGAACATGAAGTCGCTCAGTCGTGTCCGACTCTTTGCGACCCCATGGACTGTAGCCCACCAGGCCCCTCTGTCCATGGGATTTTCCAGGCAATAGTACTGGAGTGTATTGCCATTTCCTTCTCCAAGAGAGTGGATAATGGCAAATATTTAGGCTGAACCTTGGGTAATGAATCCTGTGGTTTAGAACATTGCCCAGGGGGTCTGTGTTTTCTCTGTCCTGCCAACTCCAGGGAGTATAGCTTTTGCTGAAGTGGCTGAGGACAACGATGAGACAGCTGCATTTTCTTGTAAAGAATTACATTATTATACCAGGCAGCCAATGACTAGGCTTTTGTTACATTGACAGATTATCTTTAGATTATGATAAAAGTGATCCTGTTGGTCATTCCCAGTCTATGCTTTTCTTTTCTTTGGCTCTGTCATAAATGCACTTTTGGCTTTTGATTTATGGTTAGAAATTTCCTGTATAGTTTGGGGCTGAGAGTCAGGGGGTCAGGTTTTGGGATTTGAAGCCCAAACAAACCTTCCACTGCTTCCTACAGTAAACCTAAATTAATTTAGGGGTCAGAGCATATCCAGTGAAAATATCAAGAGCAACCTAACCTTTTTATTTCTATGTGGATCCAAAAGGAAAGCACATTTGAACAGCAAGAAGTTCCTTTCAGGGTAGCCACATTCTACTATTGACTGAGAACACAAATTACCAACCTCAGAATCAATTCCTGACATAAATATCTGGAAAGATAAGCACATTTAAGTTTGCAAAAGTAGTCACAGAAATGAGATGCAGGATAGCAAAATGAAGAACCCATATCAACTATGGAAACATCAACAAAATGGGAAAGTCTTACTGACAATCCAACTGATGTTTATCAAATGCCTATTATGGGAAGGAATAAAGCGTGAGCAGGATGTGGGTGGGCATTCTAAACAGTCAGTGAAGTGAAAGTGAAGTCGCTCAGTTGTGTCTGACCCTTTGCGACCCCATGGACTGTAGCCTACCAGGCTCCTCCGTCCATGGGATTTTCCAGGCAAGAGTACTGGAGTAGGTTGCCATTTCCTTCTCTAGGGGATCTTCCTGACCCAGGGATCAGACCCAGGGATCGAACCCATGTCTCCCGCATTGTAGGCAGATGCTTTTACCTTTTGAGCCACCAGGGAAGTCCTAAACAGTCAGGCTTGAGCCCAGTTCTCAGGAAAGTGGACACAAATTGGGGAGCTTATTTATAACAACAACAATAGTAATATTAACAATAAAATGACTAAAATGCAAAATAAAGTCACTGATTAGATGGGACAAAGAAGCACTGGATATAGGGTAGGTGATATAGTTAATTCTGACTTGAGGAGCAGGGAAGTCTTCTCAGAAGAGGTGGCATGAGAACTGCATCTTTAAGGATAATAATTGTGAGCATGATGGTGGGTGGTGGTGGTGATGAGGCCACAGAGAGCAACTGCTAATCACTCACGCTAACCATTTCCATGGCTCTATATTATTTGCTGAAAGGGTTCTGTGTTAACGTTTCAAAAGATAAAGTGAAACAAGGGAAGTTCAGAAGACCAAAGAGAATGAGAAGAAACGTGTGATGTGTTGGTGTGTGTGAAATAGACATTTGGTGTGTTCAGGGTCCAACAGGGAGGGTTTGTAAGAAGAGATGAGATTGGAAGAGGAGTAGTGACAAGATCAGCAGAAAGCGCTGAATTTCTTGTGAATTGCATAAGTCATATCTTGCGCTCTCAGGATACTTGTGTGGGAAGCTGACCCCATTAGGCTAAGTGGGATGGTTTTGTGGCATGCACATCTGTCCTTCAAAACCCTGGAACATGCTCTCTGGAACCACATGGTCTGCAGCAGAACTTTCATCTGAGGTTTATGAAGAAAAGACCCTCAACCCAGGCTTTCGATGGCTTCAGGAAAGATGACTTTGGTGAGGGCTCAGTGGACATCCCTAACAGTGGATGGACATGGACAAAGGAAGAGCTGGCTAATGCATTCTCTGAAGATGTGGCATCCTTTTCCACTTCCCATGCTTCTTAGGGCATCTGGGTTTCCTCTCTTTTTAAATAGGAATTTTACATATGCCTGAAATAACCTACAAGCATTTCAACGTTTTGCTAACAAAGAAAACAATTTTTTTTAATAACTTATTTTTTAAATTGACTGATTCTATAGCCTATAACACAGTGGGGGAAAAAAAAACACCCATTCATGCTGAAGGTGTCTTTATGGGAAAAAATTCAGAGAATTCTGATAGCTCTGAAAGAGGCAGAAAAACAGAGAAATAATGGCCCCTGGAAAGATATTGTATTTTTTTAAATAAGTTGAAATATCTTAGAGCTATCAGTTGTGGTCTTTTTTTTTCCTGTAAAATATGTGGTCATTTGGGGAATGAGGAGGGAATGGATGTGTGTGGCAGGAGGGTTTAATCAGCTTGATAAAGTTTACGACTTCATTCCAGTTGGGTTGAGTCCAGCTGAGATTAAGAAGGAACAGAAAGGTTTGTCTGTAGAACAATTAGTGGGTTATGAGGAATACTCAGTTCTGCTTTTCAGTTTTGGTAAATCTCAAGCAAATTTATGAAACAATAATGACAAAATAAACACAGCCCAACCTTAAAAGACCCATATCTGTGTTTCCACTAGATTTTTAGAGGCAGCAACCTCAGATGATTGGGACTCACATCTCTGGATCATGAGGCAAAGAACACACGCTCTGAAATGTTGACTTCGGATTTCTTCCCAATGTCTCTGGACATCCTGAGAGCAGAGTACATGTTTAGATTCAGGCACCAGACCGTTTTCTTGAGTAAGGCATCCATGAGGTTTGGTTTTTAATGAAAAAGTTCATCTTAAAAATTCCAGAGATTTCTAAGCAAGCTGTTAACATGACAAGCCAATGTTATTCCCTCTCAAATTCACCTTGAAATAATCAACAGAGTGTGCCAAAAAGGGAAAAGAAATCTTTATCAACATAAGCGAACAGTGATTGGTGCCATCCACATGTTAGACACATGGGGGAATTTGGTTGGAGGCGATGCCTGTGGAACCAAATGAAGCCAGTACATGGTGAAGTGTCCAAAAGGGTTGTGACACGTTGAAATACTTTCATATTGATTGGTAGACAGCCACTTCCAGGAGCCTCTTGAGTACTCTTATGCTGTCCTTTTTGCTAGATGGTTCACTCCGCTGGAAACCCTTCATTCTCCCTGCAATCCAGGAAATACCAGGATAATATGTGTTAGTTGCTCAGTCATGTCTGACTCTTTGTGACCCAATGGACTGTAGCCCACCAGGCTCCTCTGTCCATGGAATTCTCCAGGCAAGAGTACTGGAGTGGATTGCCATTCCCTTCTCCAGGGGATCTTCCTGACCCAAGGATCGAACCTGGGTCTCCTGAATTACAGGCAGATTCTTTACCATCTGAGCCACCAGGGAATACTGGGCACAATATAGGGAGGTTTCCAGAATCTGGCACCCCAATGGCCATTGGGACTGACCAGACTGTATTACTTGTTAAATATTTTGAATGTTAGTGCTGTTTGTTGTTTCTCCAGCTGACCTGGTGTATGAAGGAAGCATTGTTGTTTATTGTTTATCTTCTCAAAATGGCATCTCCTTCTTTGTGGGAAATGCTTCTTCCTTATACCAAACATATAGCTCTGATGAAGGCTCACAAATATGGCTCCTCATTGTCTTGATTATAGTGATTGGCTCAAGGTCAACCAGCTCATTTTTTGTTATTATTTCTATTTATTGAAGTATAGTTGACTTGCAGTATTAGTTTCAGGTATGCAGCATAGTGATTCAATATTTTTATAGATTATGTACCATATAAAGTTATTATGCCACATTGACTATGTTCTCTGTGCTGCATATTACATTCTTGTGATTTATTTATTTTATCACTGGTAGTTTGTACCTATTTCTCCTGATTATTGTTATTATTTTATAATTAATACAACAGGCCTGATGAGGCAGTCACCAGGGTTCAGATTAGAAGGGGTAGGATGGGGTGGGAGGTGGGAGGAAGGTTCAAGAGGAAGGGGACATATGTATACATATGGCTGATTCATGTTGATGTATGACAGAACCTAATACAATATTGTAAAACAATTATCCTCTAGTTAAATTTTTTTTAAAAGGGATCAAGAAGATGGGGACCACGTTGTCACTGCAGGCTGGCCCCGGCATTCTGTCTTAGCATCCTGGGAGCACAGTGACAAGCCCTAGAGGGAGCATCCAGAGGGTGGGAGGATGGGTATCCCAGCTTAGCAACAGCACCAGTCAGCCTGGTTGGGAGCACTTGAGGCATCCATATTTGGAGTCCTGGTCTCCAAAGCATGGGGGCCAGACAGAAGGGAGGAGGCGGGAAGGGCTGGCACAGAAGGCCCCTCTGTTTATTAGTTTTAATGGGAGCTGCCACGCTTAGGTTAACAGCACAGAGGTTGTTATCACAACAATGTGTCTGCCTCATGCAGGAGCTTGTCTAAGAGAAGAAAGGTACACTCAAGAGGAGCAGAGAGGGATGCTATGGAAGACCTCAGGATATTGAGTCCTGGAGTCTGATTGTTTATGAAGCTCCCAGTCTACTCCCATCCTTTCTGCTCTTTATTATCCCATTCATAGAGCATGATTTGGATTACTGATACTTTCAAGCGTGAGCGTGATTTATATTACTGATACTTGCAACCAAAGAGCCTTGATTAAGAGATGTCAATGATAGCTAATCCAGGCAGAGCCCTGGAATCTGCCAGGTAGAGGGGACAGGGCGGTATTATTCTCCATTAGCAACTGAAGGAGGCACAGAGCTTAGTTCCTGGTGGAAGTGGTCACGCCCTGGACACAGCTAAGGGTCCCATGTCCCCATCTGTGCTGAGATGAAGCTCCCAGCTGTCACTCAGGTGTGACTGTCTCTGCTTCCTGCCTCCATCTGCTCAGGATGGTAGTTCTCCCAATTGGCACTCCATTATTGGGTTGAGCTTTTTTCCTGTTTTGGTTTCTTTAATCTGCATGAAGCTTCTTTTGTTAAAGTTTCCACCAGGAGGCTGCATATGGGGCTCTCCCAAATCCCAGCTCCCATCCTAGCTGAATGTGAGCCAATGTGAGGGGACTTTATCATGCTTATTCTGTGCCAAACACTTCAATAGGCTTATTACAGTTGCCTCATTCAACACATGCAACAATTTTACGATGTAGTTACTGGCATTGCATCTAACCTATAGATAGAGAAACTAAGGTAAGAAAAAGTCCCAGGGCTGACGGGTGGTGGAGAAATAATCTGAACCTAGGCAGTCTGACTCCTAACTATGTACCACTGAATGAATAAAGGATTAGACTGTGGTCCTGAGAGGGCCCTGGTTCTAAAGCTCAGTGATCACAGAAACCTCTGTTCTAACCTCGGCATTCTCCCGCATCCCCCATGACCCTCCTTAATTGGGTTTGAGCTGGAATTTTGGCCACTTTCTACTTTTGACCAAGAAGTTTTGATTAAGGAGTAAGTAGGAGGAGACCCTGGAAGACCTCTGTGAATGCTTACGTAAGAGATGGAGCGCTCATTGCAGGAAGAGGGGAGGTTCTGTGAGGTGGCCAGACGGGGACCACTTCAGGCCTGCAAGAGCTTCCTCCATGTCAGAAAGTGGCTTGGCTGCCAAAGACCTGAACAATTCAGAACTGCTTGCTCTAGAATCACTTTAATGTCAGAAAACAAGAATGTTTGAGAAAGTATTGATGTGTATTCATAGGAGCAGGGCCTGTGGACTACATCATTGAAAAGGAGAAAATCAAGGTGAGCTCACGCCTTATTGGAATGAAGTATCCCAGGAGGTTCAGTGGTAAAGAACCTACCTGCCAAGCAGGAGACGTGGGTTCGATCCCCATGTAGGGAAGATCCCTTGGTGAAGGAAATGGCAATCCACTCCAGTATTCTCGTCTAGGAAATTCCATGGACAGAGGAGCCTGACCAGGTACAGTCTATGGGGTTGCAAAAGAATCAAACATAACTTGTCAATTAAACGACAATAACAATAACTTTATTAAAAAGTTTAAAGTCATGTTTGGAACGGTGGATGGATGGCTTGATACTATAAGAAACAATGAGGAAACAAGAGTTTGAGAAAATCTTCCTGAACACTAAGGAAAATTTAAAAGGGAAATGACAAGAGATGGATGAAGAGGTGTGGGAAATAGATCTTGGAGATCAAACTACACACAGTAAAAATTCCTGAAAGAGGCAGCAATAAAGATGCTACAAAGATAAAAATAAACAAATAACAAAAGAAACTCCCAGTTAAAGGAAATGGCAAGAAAACAGGAAAACAAAATATAAAATACTTTATATGACAGAAACAAGAACAAATATAACAGATTTACATTACAAAGGAAGAAACCCTTCAGATTGGTTTAAATTAAATTGAATGCTAATAAGAGACCCATCAAGGTAAAATAACCTCAAAGGATTAAAAATAAAATGATGAGCAACCTTGTATGGCAGGGGGAGAACAGAAGAAGTCAGGTAATTGACACTCATATCAGATAAAGTAGGGATTAAGGCAGTAAGGGGGCTCAAAGGGCTACTCTTTATTGATCAAAGGATGGATTAATAATGAAAATAAGGAGTCATAAATGTGTATATTATGAATAACATAGAATCAACACAGGTAGTGCTTAAGACTTGGAAGTCTGAGGAAAAGTCATCAATTATATAATTTTGCTTACTTTTAATATATTTGAAATATAATACTGCATGATGTATAGTTGTTTAAGCAGGTAATAAAATATGAAACAGGAAGACATGAATAAGGTACACCAGATTTGGGGTAATATGTCCTTACAGATAAGCTTCCTTCTTTTCAAGTGTCCTTGGGAAACTTACAACATTGAATTATTTTTATTTTGTGCCACAAAAAACATCTCAGTAAAAAACATCTCCTAGGCCCCAAACAGAATACAGTGTTTGGCCAACAAGCTTTAATACAAAATAACTACCAACACATTCAGTCATTAGACGAGGCCCTGTGTGAATTCCTGGCCTCTCGGTTTGGACCCATCAAGGCCCTGCCTTTGAGGTCAGATATTTTGTACTCTGTGCTGTTAAAATGTTCACAACAAGGGAAACAATATGAAATAATATACCCCAGCAAGGGAGCCTAGAAATTTACTGCAGGCAACTTCATGTTAGTTTTTAAAAAGAAAGAAATGTATCGGATGATTTTAAAGAGGCAGAGTTATGGTGTTAGATTCCTTAGGCCCTCATTCTGCCCAACTCTCTCATCTTACAGAGGAGGGGCTGAAGGCCCATGGAGGAGAAAGGATTCGTCCCAGGTCATGTAGCAGGCAAAATCTGGCTGGTGCTGCGGCGCCTGGTAGGGTCCAAACTCTGTGCCTCCCACAGCTCTAGGACTTTATCCTGAATCAAGAGCCGGTGCCTATGTTGCATGTTTGGATCATGGGCTGGGTTCCAGATTTAAGAGACTGTGGTGGGCTCATTTCCCTGGCAGAGCAGACGCTAGCTTATCCCTGGGGGCTCCTCAGCAGCGGGAGTCCGGTGCTCTTGCAAGGGGAGCCTGGGCAATGTGGTTGTTATTACCCAAATCACAGGCTTTCCACCTCTGCCAGGTAACCTGTGAAACAACCTCTGACATCATTAAACACTGAAATCACTAAACTGTAAACGTGTGCTGGGGGGTGTTTTCTGGAACGCCCTTCTGACCTCTTTTTGTCGAGGCTCATTTTGTTTTTATTTTTCCTCCAGGAGGTGACTGGTCCCCGCCGCCCCCCATTGCTGGCGCCCGGGGTTGCGGCACGCCCTCTGTCTCCTCTCTTTGGATGGCATCTCTAAGTCACACCAAGTGGACACTGCTTGCCTACATCACTGGGCCAAGTTGTGTGTTCTCAATTGTCCGGCTGGGCTGTAGTGGCAGACCAGGTCTTACTCACAAGGAGGGGAAAGCAGAGATGTGAAAATCGCTCTGGCTTTTTGAGATTGCTGAACTCACTGCTTCGGGGGACCTTGTTTCCAGCCATGAACTTATGAACCGAGGATCTTATGAAATCCAATCCTCATTGTTATTATAGCATAATCCACTTTTAGTTATCCACCCATTTGTTTTTTTTTTTTCTGTAACAAAACAGTTACAGAGCAGTTTTACTTCTTCATTCCTTTCCTTGTCAGGGATTCTGGGCTTCGAGGCTTGGGATAGCCACCTCCTGTCCCTCTCTTCCTGGGAGGATCCTAGGGACTGAAGCTCACTGTAAGCTGGCTCAGGCTCTGAGATCTCCATCATGCCTGGTGGGATAAGGGCAGATTCCATCTGGGTGGAGGTAGGAGGGTGTCTCTGGAAATAACATCCTCCAAAGATATCACAACTTAGTTTTGCAATTTTTGTTGAGAAACAATGAAAAGCAAAGAATTCGAGGATAAGAAGTGGTCTTAGCAATCACCCCTTCTAGTTCAGGTTTCTATTGACATATGACAAACCTCACCAAAATGTATCGGCTAAACAACCACCACCCTTTCTTTGCTCCTGACTCTGAAATGCTGTTATGGTGCAGGAGTCGGCATAGTCATCTCTTTCTGATTCTCTTCAATGTAGCCATTATTTCTCCATACGACCACTCACCATTCAGTTGTCAACCTGAGTGTCTTCACTAGAGGCCTGGCTTCTGAGAGACAGAAAGTAGAAGCTACCTGGCCTCCTAGGGCCTGGCGCAGAACTGATTTCTACCACGTTCCCTTGGTTAAAGCAAGTCACAGGGCAGTCCAGCATTTAGAGGAGAAGAAATAGTTGGAGGAGTGGTGAGAGCTCGCAGGCCTGGGAGAGATGTTTGGCACTGTCTTGACAGACCATCCATCACATTCAGGGTTTTCTGGAGAGCTGCATTGGGCCCCACAACACTGAGTGACCCGATGTGTTAATGATGTGGCTGGGGGCCTCCAGAGTCCCAAGATGTAAGAATTCACTTTTCCTACTTTTGAGAAAAAAATTGAATTTCCCTCTTAGTCTCATCTGAAAATATTAGCGAGTGAGAGAAAAGCAGTCATGGTGGGAAATTGGAGTGAGATAAGAAAGTCATGTGTATTTTGAGCTCAGCCACAACTCAGACCTATCGAATAAGTCAAGTTCATGTTTCTATTTGGACTTTGCATAACATCCCCCAGGACTGCTTCTTATGTTTGTTGAGTGACTACTGATTATATCATCCCACTAAGTCTATTTTTGATCTGGAAATGTGTTGAGTAAGCACCGGAGAAGTAAATCATTGAGGGTTTGTTGTCCCATACAGAAAGGTAAGAATGTGGACATGAAACTTTAACTGGAAAGAGTGGTAGAAAGATAGGTGAGGAAAACTCACGGTCAAACACCCCTGCAGCAGCATCTGAATTATGTGAAATCTGAGATCGATCAGAATGGCCTTGAGAACTTCCTTGAGGAGGTACTAAAGATCTCTGGCCATTTTTCTTTCTTGTTTTATTGCAAAGAGGTTCAGCAGAAAGTTGATAGAGTTGGCTTAAGAATGATAGCTTGTAGTGTGTATTGTGTTTTATACACTTTTTCAAGCTGCTTGCTTTTGATCCTAGAAAGAAAAGGCATCTGTGGGCTTAGTTTGGAATAAGAAGGTGAGTTTGAGGTCCTGCCCCCTGATTGGTGACTCAAGGCATGTGTTCTTCCTGTTGACTTGGTTTGGAGAGGAGGTTTGGATCTGCTGCCTGCTTGGCAGTCTTCTGGGACAGGAGTGATGCACAGTTCTGCACTCTCATACAATTCCTGGGGCCAGCAGTTGTGTTCCTGCATTCCACTGGAGGCCCTCAAGAAGAACTCATTTCTTTGGCTTTTCCAGCTGGTCGAGGCTGCCTGCATCCCCAGGTTTGTGGCCCACCATCGATCGCTCCCACATTTGCCGATGTCATTACGTCTCTCTCTAGGACTCGAGCACTATGTCTTCCTCTTATAAGGACCCTCATGAGTAGGCAGAACTCATCTAGATAATCCAAGATAATCTTCCAATCTTAATATCCTTAGCGCAATCACCTCTTTGAAGTTAAGTCCCTTTCACTCTTTACTGTTCTCTCTGCCACATGACTGACATTTGAAACATTCATATAGTATCAGTTGCAAGTATCTATATGGTCTGTTCCATTACAACCGGTTTCTTTGAATAGGAAAAATGGTATCAGTATGATGGTGATTTCTCACAAAACATTTTCATGTTTTTAAAAGGACGACACTTCTGTTCTCACATAAAGAGAAAGCCTGTGTGATATATGGTGGTGGCGGTGGTGGTTTAGTCGCTAAGTTGTGTCCAACTCTTGCGACCCCGTGGGCTGTAGCCTGCCAGGTTCCTCTGTTCCTCCTTTGTGATATATAGACCTTAAGAAAAATAGCTGAAAATCCTGAATAGCGCTTTACTTTAGAGGAAGAAGTGACTAATAGGATGGCTTTAAATACCAGTGCATGTTCTTCTGATTTAAACTATTTGGGGGAGCAATTAAGGAGCTGCAAATCTCTTAGTGTTAACAAATTTAACTGATGAAGATGGTTTGGTTCATATGTTTCATCTTGATAAAACTGATCTCTATTAGATGAAATGCCCCCCAGGACCTATGTCTCAAAGGCAGAAGTTAAAGGAAATAAATTAAAAGTTAAAGAAATTAAGGACACAAAGAATGGAGTGGGTTTGATGCTAGGAGCAAAGACCAGCAGTGATTTAATTGCTCTATTATTTGTATTACTAATTGTTACTATTTTTGTTAGGTCTGGTTACATTTTTGAGTGGTCTTTTCTTAACTTTATTTTCCCCAAAGCTCTGCTGCTTTTAATGTGTGGTTTTACAAAATGTGAGGTTTATCAGGAACACAGAAGTTTGAATTTCAGGAACAGGAACATTTCATTTGAATTTCAAAGTCATAGTTTTTTTCCCCTTACAGTAATAGACAGAAAACATCTGAACAACAATTGCTAATTTTGCGTTTCCCGAAAACCTTCACCAAAGAGGATACTTACGCAAGCAGAATGGGAGAGTATCTGAGAAATTTGGGAAGATTTAGAAAAGTTTAGACGCAGATAACATTTAAGCTAATTGTAAAAAATGAATAGGCATTACTTGGATTAGGCGAGAAGATTCAGAAAGAGGATCAAACTAATGCTGCACTAGTTCATAAATTTCTTATGAAGCAGTAAGTTTGATTGTTTACACATAACCAAATGGCTTTGATGCTGGCCTTGTTTGTTGTATTCTGTTTAGCATCTTGTTGAAAGGGGCCATTGGAGATCTCCAGGGTGACAGTGAGTCTGTTTCCTTGGGGAGACTATGTACCAGGATTCTGACTGAGTCTGTGTCTCCCCAGCCCCATCTGGCTGTCTGGCACTCACCTGCTCGGTGATTAGAAGTGATTTAAAAAAAGGTCACCTTCAACGCAAATGAGGTAGATCACTGGGGCTGTCTGCATGAGACAAGCCCTGGCAAGGAGTTTAGGCTCTTTCCATTTGTACAAGAGCAGTTCCTTTTAAGTTCAGAATTGTTTATTCATAAACTGACACACACCGAGTAAGAGAGGTTGGGGAGGGGTAGAGAGAAAGGGACTCTGCCCTACATTTGGGAGATTTATTTGGGGTGAGGTCAACATGAAGACCATTTTTTCATGATGGGTGCTCAGCAGACGGGGCAGGGGAAGTGAAGTTTGGCACCCAGACACCCACACCTCAAGGTGGGAGCGGGCATCAATACGGCTCCCTCCTGTCCTCCTTCGTTTTGAACAGCGGAGGTAAGAGGGCAAGAGGAGGTGAACCCTTGCTATGCGGAGAGACAAGTCAGACAATGTGAGTTTTAATTGAAATCATATCCCGAGCATTTTACTTTTCAAAAGTTGTTAGCATGATCGAGGTTGCATTTTCTGGTGACTACTATTATTACTGTCATACTGAGTGCTCTGGGCAGGGGCTGAAGGTTACATGTGGGCTGGGAATGCTGGGCTGCAAGGGAGGGGCTGGCAGATCGAGGCCCCCGTCTCGGAATGCTCCTTAGGAGCCAGCTGCTGGCCGCCTCGCCTCTGGCTGTCCGCTCCTGCTCTCTGGACACCGAACCGTCCTTTCAGGCACATGATGGTAATGCTGGTGTTTGTTCCTCTTCTCTTCTGGCTCAGACCTCTTGGATCCTTGGTGTCTTTCTCTATCCTGGGAGCCGCCTGAGGACTCTATCCTGGAGCACACAGAGGACTCCCCCAGAGATGATGAGTTCTCAGGGCTCAGTAGGATTCCGTTCTGAGAGAAGGTGATAGCTTAATGAGGCTGCCCAGTCTTTTACATGCATTTGAACCTCCTGGGAATCTTGCTGAAATGCAGGGGCTAATTCAGTGTGTTTAGTGTGGGGCTTGTTGTTGTTCGGTCACTAAGTCATGTCTGACTCTTGCAACCCCAGGGACTGTAGCACACCAGGCTTCCCTGTCTATCACTATCTCCTGCAGTTTGCTCAAATTCATGTCGATTGTGTTGGTGATGCTATCTAACCATCTCACCCTCTGCTGCCCCCTTCTCCTTCTGCCCTCAATCTTTCCCAGCATCAGGATCTGTTCCAATGAGTTGGCTCTTGGCATCAGGTGGCCAAAGTATTGTAGCTTCTGTTTCAGCATCAGTCCCTCCAATGAATATTCAGGGTTGATTTCCTTGAGGATTGACTGGTTTGATCTTGCAGTCCAAGGGACTCTCGAGAGTCTTCTTCAGCACCACCACAATCTGAAAGCCTCAATTCTTTGGTGCTCAGCCTTCTTTACGGTCCAACTCTCACAACCGTACATGGTTAACTGGAAAAACCATAGCTTTGAATAGACGGACCTTTCCTGGCAAAGTGATGTCTTTGCTTTTTAATAGCTGTCTAGTTTTTTCATAACTTTCTAAGATTCTGTATTTTGGGCACTTCTCTGGAGGTCCAGGGTTGAAGACTCCTCACTTTCTTTGCAGGGGGTGCATGCTGGATCACTGGTCGGGGAGCTACAATCCTACATGCCACATGGTGTGGCACAAGCCACAAACCAGAAAAAAGAAACACAAACCTGTCGGTTTCATGTTAAAACAAAACACTTTCACTTGTTCTAAAAAAAAAAAAAAAAAGATTCTGTATTTTTAACAAGCTCCCAGGCGGTTAAAATGGCCCATGGACCACACTTTGACTAGCAAGGACTTAGTCTATAGCTGGAAATCAAGTTTACCGAGGCGCTAAGCTGTGTATATTTTTATTTAAAATTATTTATTTTTTAATTGGAGGATAATTGCTTTACAATGTTGTGTTGGTTTCTGCCATACATCAATATGAATCAGCCCTATGTATACATATGTCCCTCCCTCTGGAACCTCCCTCCCATCTCCCACTCCATCCCACCCCTCGAGGTTGTCACAGAACACCTGATTTGAGCTCCCTGTGCTATATAGCAAATTCCCACTGGCTATCTATTTTACACACTATAATGTAAATGTTTCAATGTTACTCTCTCAATTCATCCCACCCTCTCCTTCCCCAAATCCAAGAAGGGTTAACTGTGAGGAGCTCCTCTCTGTTTACTGGGTGCCTGGACCATTGGCGCTAGGAGGGGCCAAACCTGAGAGAAGTGATAAAACATGCCCCTTCCTGCCCATGGGGGGCTCATGCCCGCTTCGGGAAGATGAGACACTCACATGGGCAATGATCAATCACATGTCATACTTTATTGGTGCAGAAGTGCCGGGCAAGGGGTGCGAACTCTGAGTGCACTCAGGTGGGAAGTGGTAGGCTGTCTGAGGGGGTTTGCACATTTTGTTTCAGAGTGAGGTCTGATCACAGGCGAGGGTGGGTAATTCAAAGGAAGCAGTGTCAAGGATACGCCCTTTTCTGCCTCCTTTCCCTGTATACTTGCATGCATACTCAGTGACTCAATTGTGTCTGACTCTTTGCAACCCATAGACTGCAGCCTGCAAGACTTCTCTGTCCATGGGATTTTCCAGGTAAGAATACTTGTACTGCCATTTCCTCCTCCGGGCACTTACTACTCTTACGTCCTAGTTTCTGATGTTTCCAGTGGTTTCTTTATATAGACTAAGTGACCAGGGGCTGGGAAAATACATCCACATGTCCACTTTGATGCCCGCTCAGCCCAGGGGGTGCATATCATATGGAAGGACCCTTGACCCACGGATCCATTCAGCAGAGAGTTCCCGCTGTAATCCCTGCCTCCTCTCTGCAGATTCTGAGTCCGAGGACATGAGCAGGTACTGTCACCAGCCTTAAGAACTCAAGTTGGCAAAGATGAAATAACACGGCAGCTCCAGTCATAGAGAAACTTGTTTCTTGCAAAAAAGCATGGAAGTGAGGGATTTCTGTGAAGGATTTATTTCACTCTTACCACAGGCAGCCATAGAACTGTTCCAACACCAGTTCAGAAAAAGAAAAATAAAAACAAAAAACACACAAGGACAGTTCTCAATCAAGACTTGTTTTGGGTTTACCGAGAGACTCTGAGTCCTTTCATTTCTTTTAGAGGTGTGTGTATTTGGAGAAAGGTGTCAGTCATGGCCGGTCCTCACGCATCACTAGTCTTAGGCGCGAGTTCAGGATCTTTGGGAAAATCAAGCGTGTTCAGTTTCTGAATATCTAAATGACTTAGACACTTTGCAGTGAAGGGAGTGAGGCAGTGCGGTGAGGTTATTTCCTCCCTTCAGGCATCCTTGTGGCCATGAGCATACTGGAGATGATGCCATGAGAAGCCCCCTTTGACATGATCTGAAGCACAAGGGATTGGCAAGAGTCATCAGATTCAATGGGTCAGTGTTGGTGGGGAAGGATTTTGCCATACCTGTCCCCAAAAGAAAAATCCTGTTTTGTCATACTTTTCTTGTAAGTATTTTTAGTACTGAAGTGACTTTGAGTTACCATCACTGAATAGTTCAGAATGTTTCATGGGCACCGTGGCAGTCGAGCTAACAGGCCCGTCACTCTGTCTCTGTAATGTGCTCTGAGCATTCCGGCCTAGAGTGGGAACCGGGAATGTTATTTTTCTGGCTGGGGTCTTGGCAGGTGTGTAATGTGAGTCCTGATAGCAGGACAGCAGATTACACTCTGCTCTAAAACCATTTCTAAGGCTCTTGGCACCCACACTGTTATTGCATGTCTGCAGGTGTTTAGTAATTGGATTAATGCAGAGCCGAAGGAATGTCTGCTCCCCGGCTCGGAGGAACGTTGAGGAAAGACAAATTCATTTTTGAGAGTGACCTGGAATGCGTGGTGACAGGCCTGCCCTCACACATGAAGCCGGAGCTAAGTCTGCACGTTTCAAATGACCCACTGTGAGCAGTCACCTTCCACAGGCAAGTTTATCCAAAGCTAAACACAGTAACAATGGCCTTGTGAGTCAGGCGGGAAGGGAAGGAGCTTCAGCTCGGGTTTTGATCCTCTTCCAAGATTCAGACAACTTGAGCTTAAGCCTTCCTATCATGCAGCTCATGAACCCTACAATCCAAGGTGTTTAACAATAATAATAATTTTTAAAAAGACCTTGGTAAACAGAAGAGGACGATAAGCCTCCCAGTGGAAGTGCAGAGACCACAATAGTATCCTGGATCACCACACTCTTGCCAATTAATTCCCACCTTGATTGTAAAGACAGTCCTCCTCACATTACAGACCTCCTAAAACGTGCTCATAAAATGACGAGCAGCATTCACACCCCACTGCGGCTATGACCGGTGCATAGGAGAAGTGGCTGTCCCTGGGGTAATTTTGTCATTCTGGCTCACTGAAACTCGGGATACTCTTAGAGAGCAAGAAGCCAAATGTCTCAGAGGCTCCCTTCTGGATAGATAAAACCTAATGGTTTGACCTTACAAACCTAACCTCTTTCTCAGCTTTACAACTCAGAAGGGAGGCGGACCATTTGGAGAGAGTCCAAGTCGAAAGGAAGATAATGGTGAAAAGGCAAGTCTTGTGAAGGAAGCCGAAAGAATTGGTCCTGCTTAGTTGAAACCCTAGAGGAGTAACTTGCAGTTTGCAAACATTAGTATAGTAGGTAGTGAGGACGGAGCGGGGAGGGGGAGATAGGAGGCCATTTACGAGCTGCAGAGCATGAGTTTGGAGGGCTGGCAAGTAGAGGGAGTGAGAACCCTGTGTGTGGACAAAGGAGTGTGGTGCACGTGGCTGCTCATTCATTCGTTCACTCAACAGGATTTGCTGACCACAGCTGTGTCACCGTCACAGTCCCCACCATGCAGGGACTGCAAAGGGACTGAGATCTATTTTTGATTTTTTGAGAGCTGTAGTCTAGGAAGCACGGGCACATGATGGTCACGCTGTGGACTTGGTAAGATGGAGGGTGTGGCCTGGGGTAGGAACAGGGCATGTGTATCTCGGCAGACACACCAGGCCTTCTAGGCTCAGTTAAGCAGGTTTCTAGCTGATATGTCAACTAACGATCTAGCTCTCGGTCAGAAGAAATTTGATTAGGGAGGAAGGATGTGATTATAACTGCACATTTGGTTGCTTGGGTTGTCGGTGAGTGGAAGCCTGGACAGCAGCTATGATTCGTTATCTCCACTTGAGGGTCTCCCAAGATCCAGAGGATAACGGGTTGGGGGGCTGCGGGGTGTGTTGGGAGAGCAGGGGCTGGGGAGGTAGTGTGTGGAAAGGGAGGTAACAGAAGCCCACCGACAGAAAACAAGCAAACTAAAACAAGCAGAAAAGACAATATAACCTTTCAAGGAAAGATCACAGTCTTGACGGGATGGGACAGCATGGTCTGTTTGGGAGGAAAAAGTTCAGAGCCTCCATCCTGCATTGTCAGTGTGGTGGCAGTGGGTAGGGGCTGCTCTAGAGAAGGTTAAATGAGACCAAAGGGCAGAGGGCTCATCTGGGAGCAACAGTCCTCCCAGGCCAGGAAGAAGGGAGTTCTGTATGAATCGTGGCAGAAAGGATCAGTTTGAGGGCAGGGTGGTGGTGGCGGCAGTGGGGCATGATTCCGAGTGGACCACAGGATAGGGTCAAGGACAGTATTCTACGTTTTTCCAGGGGCAGAAAGGAGCGCAGATAAACAAGAAGCCATGGAGACTAATGAGACCAAAAAAACTTAATTTTAAATCTTCATCATTCAAGATTGAAAGTCAAAGTATGAAACTACTGCCTGAAGCACAAGTGAATTGACCATTTGAAAAGTCTTGTATCATATCGACACATCAGGTTAAACCAGAAAGGTTCCTGTAGAGTGTAAGTCCATTCCCTTCAGCCTACAGGAAGGAGACAGATCCCTAGTCACTTGACTGAAACTGCAATCCTGGCACTACCCAGGGGTCCCTGATGGCTATAGGATGGGGAGATAAGCATGAAGATTCATCAGTACCATCTTTCTAGATTGCATATATATGTGTCTAATAGACAATATTTGTTTTTCTCTTTCTGACTTACTTCACTCTGTGTAATAGGCTCTAGGTTCATCCACCTCATTAGAACTGACTTAAATGCCTTTCTTTTCATGGCTGAGTAGTATTTCATTGTGTGTATGTACCACAACTTCATTATCCATGCATCTGTGGATGGACATCTAGGTTGCTTTCATATTCTAGCTATTGTAAATTGTGCTTCAGTGAATATGAGGGTACATGTGTTTTTTTTCAGTTATGGTTTCCTCAGGGTATATGCCCAGTGGTGAGATTGTTGAGTCATATGGTAGTTTTATTCCTAGTCTTTTAAGGAATCTCCACACTGTTCTCCATAGTGGCTGTATCAATTTACATTGCCACCAACAATGAAAGAGGGTTCACTTTTCTTCACACCCTCTCCAACATTTATTGATGGAGTGCTTCTAATTCTTTTGGGAGTGACACGAAATCTCTGGCAGAGGAAATAATGGGTTCCTTGGGAATTCAGCTGATGGAGAGATGACTATGACTTGGTCCAGGAAGGTTTTGAAGAAAGGTTCAGACAGTGCAAATCTGTGTGTGTGTGTGTGTGTGTGTAAGGACCAGAGAGATGAGAGGAGAGTCCCCCAGGCACTCAGAGGCAGTTCTTTGCTGCATCATGGTATAAGTCCTATTTGATGTGTGAGGATGCATGATAGATTATGATGTTCTGTGCTGATGTTTCCTCTGCAAACATGCAGGGCCGCCAGGCCATGGAAAGCAGAGTGAAGCTACACAGACCTTTCCACCAAAGTGGCAGAAAATCTGAGTTCTCACCTTCCTAGGATCACCAACTTCCTGCCAGTCTCATCAGTGAACTGGGTGTCTTATTAGGCAAATATGTATATTGACACCAAAGGTACCCAGGTAACACCTGGAGAGCCCTTCAACTCTGAGGCCAGGCTTGTTGTATAAGGGAGTCAGGGTGCCCACAGATGGCTGGCTGGATTCCCAGGGGGCAGGAAGGAAAAGAGCACTCATCAGGCTCCTTCTGCTCTTTGTCAGCATCTTCCTTCAGCACCTCCTCACCCTGGAAGCCCCTGAAAGCAGAGAGTCACTCTGCACTTAAAGCCTTTCCTTGTTTACAAGGCATTTGAGCATGACAGAATTACTCCCTCACAGGTCAATTGCTTTGCCTCTTTTAATAATTTTATCATGTGAAAGAGCATGCTGAAAGATCTCAGTGCTACTGAGGATCGCAGCTCCAGAGTGGGGATTCATCCGTGTTTGGAACTGAGTCTAAAGACTTTTCTGTATACATTTCATTTCCTTGCACAGTTTTATCACTTTTATCAGACCAGGGTTGGTCCTGACAAACACTTCTCTATCTGGCCCTTCCCCTGAGGCATTCTCACAGGTAAAACCCCAGTGAAACCTTATGGACACAGACAATCTCTGGCAAGAGGGAGGCTAAAATCTGAATTATCAACAGTAACAAAAACCAAGAAAGGCATTTATGTAACCAAACTAGACTAATAAATGTATCCTGATTAGTGGAAGGTCTTATGGGATATGTTTTAATAAGTAGATTGAATTGGATCACAATTACCATTACTTCTATATACTCAATAAAAATTGTTATTTCATTAAAGCAGACGTAAATTCTACTTTCTCATCCTGTTTGCTTTGCTTATATTATTTAGTCAAAACCCTTTTTATTTAAAGTTGTGGCACAGGTAAATTTTCATCCAGTTACTCAATTATCTAAATTACTGACATTTTCCTGTTCTCAGAAAAATGTTCTAGGAACACAGGCCGCTTGTTCCCCCCTGTGTTGGCTGGCAGAATGTGGTGGGGTAAAACCCAGAAAATTGGCGAGACTCCATTTTCAATCCATGTTAAAAACTGAATGTCTTGCTTTTCTTTCTTGCTGAAATAGAAAGAAAAGAATCTCTTCATTATATAAGATTGCATTTTAACATTCTCTAAAGTGGTGGCAGCTTCTGGATGGTACATGAAAAGAGCCCAGTTTTCCCAGAGAATAACAGGGGAGTCAAGGTGAAAGGCCTCCTCCCATAATGGTAGGGACTCTCCATCACCTCCGGGGACACAGAGGAAGGCATCTGCATCAGAGATCTGAGTAGAGAGAAATAGGAGACACAACAGGTTTGTACTGCACGCCCCTTCCTTTATATCCATCCTACCAGGCCCAGGGCTCCACAAGGCTCCCTGTTTCCCTTCTATCTTCTTCAAATCCTAAGAACAAATCAAAAAAGTCAAAAGAGGAAGTAGTAGGTTAAGACACTGAAGATCTTCAAACTTATAAATATTTGTTGATAGTTTCACTCATCTTTCATCATTCAGAAAATATTAAGTATCCATGGTGCATCAAGCCCAAGGCCAAGGCTGGAGGTGCGGAGATAAATGGCTCACAGTTGGCTCCCAGTGGCTCCCCATCAAAGGGCTAGAGAAGAAGCTGCATCATGCCAAGAGTCTTGGAATTCTTAGTGCATTTGTATTTGGGCTGCCTTACTCATTGGGAACTTAACTGCATCAGTCTTTTCCAGTAGATTGGGAACATCAGTATCTTATAAGTTGATAGAAACGGATCACTGGCATAAATAAGAGCACTGAGTTTAGGTTGAGTCTTGGCCTCAGGTTGGGGCCTAAGGTGAGGCAAGGAGGCTGCTTAGGGCACAAGGTTTAAGGAGACATCCCTCACAGGGTCATTCTAATGGGATTTACTTAACGTTGACAGGTTAGCACACTTTGGTTCAATCATTTGAACTCTCTGAACTTTAGTTCCCTATCTGTAAAGCAAAGACAAGCCCACCTCAGAGAACTGTTGAAAAATTAATTAAAATTAATATAATTGCAAAAGTGCCTTATAAACTATAAATGACATACAAACACATGCTGGTTTTATCAATAGTAGTAATAATAGTACTTGTCTATAAATTTTCTCATTAACCACAATGACATTACTAATAACCATAATCAAAACAGATTTTGTGGTAAATGTAATACATTATATTAGAAATGGAATATATAAATCAAAGGATCTGGTCCTACACTCCATGAGAGGCAGTGATTAAATATAATACTGTACTTGAGTATAGCAAGATTCTATGAATGCAGACATACTTAGATTTTAATCTCAGCTGTCACCTACAAATATTTATCTCACCTATTTAGAGCATAGAGGATAAAGAAAGCCTCAGTTTCTTTATTTGTGAAAAAGGAATAATAATAAGAGACTCATAGGGTTGTTATTCGGAGAAGGCGATGGCACCCCACTCCAGTGCTCTTGCCTGGAGGATCCCATGGACAGAGGAGCCTGCTAGGCTGCAGTCCGTGGGGTCGCGAAGAGTCAGACATGACTGAGCGACTTCAACTTTCCCTTTTCACTTTCATGCATTGGAGAAGGAAATGGCAACCCACTCCAGTGTTCTTGCCTGGAGAATCCCAGGGACGGGGGAGCCTGGTGGGCTGCCGTCTATGGGGTCACATAGAGTCGGACACGACTGAAGCAACTTAGCAGCAGCAGCAGCAGGGTTGTTATTAAAGATTAAGTGAGATGAAGTGTGTAACACATACTGCAGGCACTTAGAGATCGTGATGTAGGGATGAGATGCTTATGTTAGGAGGTGTGTGTGTGCTCAGTCGCTCAGTCTTGTGCAACTCTTAGTGACCCCATAACCTCATGCGAAGAGTTGACTCATTGAAAAAGACTCTGATGCTGGGAGGGACTGGGGGCAGGAGGAAAAGGGGACAACAGAGGATGAGATGGCTGGATGGCATCACAGACTCGATGGACGTGAGTCTGAGTGAACTCCTGGAGTTGGTGATGGACAGGGAGGTCTGGCGTGCTTCGATTCATGGGGTCGCAAAGAGTCGGACACGACTGAGCGACTGAACTGAACTGAACTGAAACTATAGACTGCCAGACTCCTCTGTCCATGGGATTTCCCAGGCAACAATACTGGAGTGGGTTGCCTTTTCCTACTCTAGAGGATCTTTCTGACCCAGGGATAGAACTTGCATCTCCTGCATTAGCAGGATAATCACAGCACACCATCTGGGAAGCTCTGGGAACAGCAGCAATATGGTTAATGCTCCAGACCAGAATGTCTCCTGAGATACTTCACCTTTTCCAGTTTCTTTAGCTGAGATCCTATTACACAACTCTAAATCACATGGAGGTCTTTTCCTATAGGCTTGGTTATAGAAATAATTGCACTAAACATTGTTCCTTTCTTTCCCAAGTTTCTCCAGAATGATAGCTGTGGTTTAAGTGTCCAAAACTAAAGATTTGAACTTTTTCTCAAAAATAGGACCTAGAAGATAAATGGAATCAGGTTTTTATCTTCTTCTTTCAGTGATTTCACTCGGTACCTTAAATATTGCTTTACGTTGGTAATTTCACTATTTATTTTAAAAAACACTAAGAGTGTGGCAGGCTTCCTTGGTGGCTCAAACAGTAAAGAATCTGCCTGAAGTGCAGGAGAACTTGGTTGGATCCCTGGGTTGGGAAGATCCCCTGGAGAAGGGCATGGCAACCCACTCCAGTATTCTTGCCTGGAGAATTCCCATGGACCAAGGAGCTTGGCAGGCTACAGTCCATGGAGTCTCAAAGAGTCAGACATGACTGAAGTGACTAAGCACTAGAGTGTGGCATCACCATGACCTGACTCCTAATTGTCACAGGCCAGTTCTCTGATTTGTTCAGCGAAACCAAAGATGACTTTTGTTAACTCTCTTGCGAAGCTAAAAGTAAAACATAAAGACAAACTGTTGCCTCTCTCTTGCTTCTAGAGCCAGCAGCTTGGAGTGTGAATGGGGCTTGTCTGGGAGTCTTCAGTAAGGGTATGGATGATACAACAGGGATAGGAAAGCTACATGGGGTCCTGAGAATAAGGATTGGAAAAGAAGTGTTGTCTTAGCCCCACTAGGAGGAACAGGTTAGGGACTAAGGGAAGGACCACTTTCCAGGTCCCAGAAGGGGTCAGACAGAACATATGTAGGCTTGAGGGAAACCTAATGAGGCAGACTTACATAGACTTAGGGAAAGTCCTAATGGCTCAAGAGAGGATATGAGCCCATCTCTCTGCAAGAATTAACTGAACACCCTGTGGAACCATCTAAACTGCAGGTCACACAAATGCAGCACAGAGTACCTGACCCTAAGGAGCTTCTAGCTGGTGTAAAGACAGTATTGCACATTGGCTAGAGGAGCTCACTTTTATAACTCAGAATTGCTGTGAGGCACATGGAGATTCACAGGTGAAAATGATTACATTTCATTAAATTGCCTCTTTCTGGCCGTAGCTCATTCTCTCATCTGTTATCTATCAGTTCCTATTGGCCAATGGCTAATCTGACTTCCAGCATAAAACAGGCCTTTAGAAAACTTATTTGTGAATGAATGAATGGCTGAGTATAATGGGCCCTGAAGGCATGTCCTAGCCCGCAGTGTCCTAGGAAAGGGATTCTTAACGATGACAAACCACAGAATTCGTTTTCCCTGGGAGAAGGGGTTGTGGGCACCATGGATCCTATCCTTGAAAAGTAGTAAATTAGATCATTGGAAGGATAATCTCTGTTTCTTAGATCCTTGAAGGGGATCAAAGTTGAAGACTGGTTTGTGTGCTATCAAAATCCACACGCTCTTTTTTTTTTCCTTTCAGTTTAGAAATAAACAAATATTTCTAAATGATAGATGGATTTAAATATTTTGGTTTTGCAGTTAATAACCATTATTAAATCAATGTGCTTCCCCTTTGTTCTTAGCAATCAGAGTGCTTAAAACTTAAATAGCAGCTGACTTCTGTTCTAAACCCACCTCACTGCCTGATAATTCCATTCTTGTTCTAACTTTCTATCCCATCTTTACTTTGGGATCATAGGATGGCTTTTAATAAGACTTCTACATATTTTCAACAATTTCTTTGTATTTCCATTTCCAGGGAGAGAGGCTATAGATTTTTCCTCCAAAGGAAATATGATTGTTGACAAAGTTTATAGAGCCCAGGTTTAACTAAGGTAGGGTTTGGGGTGGTTGTAGTGAGTTGGTGGCCATAACAATTGCAACAAGTCTAAGAGAAAACTGAAAGAGATGAAGAAACTTGCTCAATGTCACAAAATAACAAGAGGAGAAGCAGAGATTGAAACCCAGGCTTACCTGACACCCAGATCCAATCTCTGAAACACTGTGCCAAGGCTGTTAAGTGGAATGGATCTTCATGAAGGCGACTGGGCTCTCAGAATGGCTTGAAGTACTGTCATCAGAACACAGGACACAGAATCACCACCAGTCTCCTTGAAGCCAAGAACATGCCCTGAGAAGTTCTGAATGGATTTTTCAGTCACTTCAAGATTAGATTACATAACAAAAATCTTAATAATAGGAAATGCAAACCTTTCATTTCCATGGTCAAATTTTAAAAAATGTACCCTAAGGATATAATCAGGTATGTTGTACATGCAAGATGTTAATTTTAGTGTATATATACTGAAGCATTGATACTTTCAAACTGTGATACTGGAGAAGACTCTTGAGAGTCCCTTGGACTGCAAGGAGATCCAACCAGTCCATCCTAAAGGAAACCAGTCCTGAACATTCATTGGAAGGACTGATGCAGAGGCTGAAGCTCCAATACTTTGGCCACATGATGGAAAGAGCCCACTCATTGGACAAGACCCTGATGCTGGGGAAGATTGAAGGCAAAAGGAGAAGGGGAAGGCAGAAGATGAGATGGTTAGATGGCATCAACAACTCAATGGACAGGAGTCTGAGTGAACTCTGAGAGGTAGTGAAGGACAAGGAAGCCTGGTCTGTGGCAGTTCTTCATGTCGCAAAGAGTTGGACACAACTTAGTGACTGAACAACAAATAATATCAAAGTGATGGAATTAAAGCAACAGCCAACAAAAAGTTTGAGTAGATTATGGGACCTTAGCCACTAAATCTGTGTGGTGGGAGAACATATACTGAGGGGGGAAAGTTTCTTGTGGTATTACTAAGGGAAAAGTCAGCTTACAAAGCAGTATTTATTTTTATTTTTAAAAAATACTGCATAATTCACTGTATAAGAGACTTGAGTAAAGAAAATGTTCACAATGACCAGAGTGGGGGAATTACAGGTGACATTCGTTTCCTTCTTCATGTGTCTCCATTCTTTTCCAGTCATTCTGTAATGAGCCTGTATTACTTTTATAATCGAAAAGTCTAATAAATGTTATTTATTAAAAATAAAAAGACCAATCTTGCCGTCCAGTATTCAGCCTAGGACACCCACGCATCATGCTGCTTTCATGCCCTCAGTTTCATCCAGAAAGTCTAGGCCGTTTAAGGGACTAACTCTCAGCCCCTCTCTTGAGAACACTAGTATGGCCAGAAGGAGCTGGGCTGGAACACAGCATCACCTCATCAGGATCTGAGTAGTTCCTCTTCCCTGCAAGGCCAAGCGCCTGACTTGGTCTCACTCACCAGACCCCTTCCCTTGTCCTGCAGAATGTTCTCCGCCCACTCAGTGTACTGTCTCCTGGCAAGGCATCCTCTCTCCACAGGCCAAAGGGCTTGCAGACTGTGCAGTGTGGAGAATGTCAGCCCTGGCCTTTCCGGGGGCTTCCTCATCCTTGGGGACTGCATGCAAGAAGCTTCTGGCAGGCTGTGACATGGCTGGGTTGGCACTGGGTAATGCTGACTCTGCTCTGTGCCATTTTCATGAAGAGAGAGTAGGTGATCCTTTTGGATTCAAAGGGACTTTCCAGGAAGTCCAGTGGTTAAGACTTCACTTTCCAATGCCAGGGGCGTGTGTTTGATCCCTGGTCGGGGAGCTAAGATCCCACATGCCTTGCGGCCAAAAAACCAAAAAGGAAAACAGAAATGATATTGTAACAAATTCAATAAAGACTTTTAAAATAGTCCACATCAAAAAAAAATCTTAAAAGAAAAAATAAATCACACATTAATGACCGTATACCGAGACTGAGCTGTGGGTCACCGCACGCTTTTCTGCCTGCCTTGCTCAGGCTGTTAAGTGCATCCTTTAGATGGGTTCAGTGTTGCCAAGAAGGCAGCATGCCTTCCAAGTCACTTCAGTTGTGTTCGACTCTGCAACCTTATGGACTATATCCCGTCAGGCTCCTCTGTCTGTGGGATGTTCCAGGCAAGTATACTTGAGTGGGTTGCCATGCCCTCCTCCAGGGAATCTTCCCAACCCAGGGATCAAACCCAAGTGTCTTAGGTCTCCTGCATTGGCAGGTGGGTTCTTTGCCACTAACGCCATCTGGGAAGCCCTCCAAGAAGGCAAGGGGCTAACTGATTTTGGAGGGCAGCTGGGTTTCAGCCTTTGGAAGTGCTGTCATTCCACGATGACAGGGCAAATGCTACTCTCTGAGTTGAGCACTTTTTAGCCTGCAGTCACCACCAGGCGGATGCCTGGCCACAGCAGCAACGGCTGAAGCTCAGTCCCGGTTTGAGGCTGGTGTGGGAGCAGAGAAGACAGTGGGCATTGGAGCCAGAGAAAGGCAGCTTTCACAGAGCCGTGACTGGGAAGGATGGAGTCTAGGGTGGACCAGAGCCCAACTGCTTTTGCTCCTCTGAACGAGTGACCCCAAACTTAGAAAAGCACCTCTGTGGGCATTCAGGGGGCAGCATTCAAAGCTTCCCCATGCATGTGTTCACTTGGTTTCCTGGCTTTCTTTCTCCCTCTTTGAAATGAAAAATAAAGCCACCTGTCAAAGCTGGTGATATGTTCAGACCTGTAACCCACACAGATTCAGGAAGACTTCAAAGTGGAAACTCCTCGGATCTGATTACATTTCGTCGCAGATGGTGAATTTATGCCCTGATCTCCCACCTTTGCTCTGACTTCTGTTCTCTAAGCTGGTGAAAAGAATATACAGTGGTGTCGTTTGCAGACTAATGAGTTAAATGCCACTTATTCTCTCAAACTTTACCCACTAGCAGGATTTCAACAGAGATGAGTGAAGACTCTGCTTTTCCACAAACCCAGCGTGCTGAAAAACATTTGCCCATTAGAAGATTAAACGCCAATTGAGACTGCAACTTCCTGTCAACCTTCCACTTGTACTTCTTGTAACAATGAAGATTAAGAAAATATATAACTCATAGGGTGATTGTGAGCAATTACTGAATTGCTATATGCAAAGCACTAAGAATATTTCCTGAGACAAATTATTACATATGTGTGGGCTATTGTCTCCCTAAAGCAACTGATATTTAGGAGTCTGGAAAAGGGAGAGTGAGTCTACACGCTGATTATTCATTTGATAATCATCTATACCCATTGTCTGGTGGAAACTCCTCTGGCAGCCATTCGAGGCCCACCCTGCTCTGGCCTCAGCTTAGCAAAAGAAGAAATATTCAGGGGTTCTCATTCTTGGCCACTTTACTCCAGAAAAGACTGGTACTTTACTACCTAGAGAAGATCTATCCAATCGTTGCTCTCTCTGCAATGCTCCAAAGCATGTATTCTGCACTGTGGAAATCGGTCCTCAGTGATGATAAAGAGGATGTGTTTTTGACTCATTCTCTGAGGCTCTCTTTACTGCTCCCACATGGCTTCTCTGTTGTGCACATCTGTCAGCCTCTGGCTTATATTCATGGTCTCAGCCAAGAAACATTTATAAAGGTATGAGTTGCCATGACTTGGAAGAGATGTGGAGTTTGTTCCAGGGCATGTCCCCCAGACTTTGAAGAGCGCCTTCCAGGTGAACAGAACACTGGCTAGGTGAGTAGAACAGTGGACCTGGGAAATCTTCCCCAAATAAGCAAAGAAGGCTGTGTTATCTCATGTGGACAGAGCTCTCATTTGCTTTCCACATCCACGAGAGAAGAGCTGGTAGGTAGCGTATTTCCTTGTGGTCTTTGTCTCCTGCTTTGGGACTGTGAGGTTCAGGCAGAGATCCTCCACTCACTGTCAGGGCACGGGACTCCTGGGTGGGGTGTCCAAGACCTTTTGCCTCTTGTTCATCATCTGGACATGTCTGGTCCCTCCTCCAGAGGAGAAAGGATCCAGATGGATCCTGGCATGATATTGAGTATGTTGCTAGTTGGCTACTGGTTAAAAGTATCCCTAAGACAGAACAAATGATCAACCAGAAGTCTGAGTAGATTACGGGACCTTGGCCACTAAATCTATGTGGTGGAAGAACTTACACTGATGGGGGAAAAGGTTTCTTGATGTATTACTAAATGAATACTTCCCAAGTGGTGCCAGTGATAAAGAAACCACATGCCAATGCAGGAGATGCAGGCTTGATCTCTGGGTTGGGTCAATTCCCTGGAGAAGGAAATGGCAACCCACTCCAGTATTCTTGCCTGAGAAATCCCATAACCAGAGGAACCTAGCAGGCTATGGTCCTTGGGATCGCAAAAGAGTTGGACATGACTGAGCAATTAAAAAGAACAGAGAGAACAAAACCCCACATATTTTATTGTATAAAAAGTATTTTTTTTCCTCCATCAGACTTAAATGGAAAAGAAGAAAAATCAACTCTACACCAAAAATTTTGTTTTGTTTTGTGATATAGGAAAATAAGCAAGCACAATACTATATTCTATCTTTTTAATCATTTTTTTTTCTATCTGTTCCAGCTTCTATATTCATTTCTCCAGTCTCGTGCCCATGTTGGTGTGGGAGTGGAGGGTAGGGGCAGGGGATAGCTCTGTCAAAAGGCACACTGATCCCTGTGTGTTTGCTAACTCATTTGTCCATTAAAATATTTTGTGATATTAAAGAAAATATCTGGGTGGAGGAAAATAGATTGTACTCTTAATTTTTTGCCTTTTGGCTGTGCGTCACAGCATGTGAACTTCCCCACCAGATATTGAACCTGTGCTCCTGCAGTAGAAGTGCGGACTTTTATCCACTGGACCACTCTAAAAGGCCAATGCAGTTTTTTTGTTTTTGGCTGCTTGGAATATGGGATCTAAATTCTCTGACCAAGAATTGAAACTGTGCCCCCAGCGGTGGGAGCACAGAGTCTTAGCCACTGGATCGCCAGGGAAGTCCAAGGTTGCATTCCCAGACTAACAAAGGAGGTATGAGAGGAGTTTTAATTCATCATTCCAAGTGGACTTGTAGGACCTCCCCTTCTGTTTTCTTTCCTTCTTCTTTTAATGTTATACTTTCAACACATGAGATTCTTGTAAATACCTCATTTGAACAATTGTCATTACCACTGGCCTTTCAGCCAAGAAGAGACCATTCAACAGACATTCCCGGGCTGCTGACTCGGAGCTCGTAGCCTTGGGACAGTGGGACTGTGGATGAGGAGAGGGCTGCCAGGAGTACAAAGACTGTGGCTGTGAAGGGATGTATGAGGTGTGGGGCTGGAGCGCTGTGTTCTTGACGGCTTCTTTGTGCAGTCTTCCTTTCTCATGGAAAACAGCCATGGTTGGGGCCACATCAGACACTAATCTTCATCACAGGTAGAACATTTTCTCCTTCAGGGACTAATTCTGGTATTAATCATGGCATTCTCTCAGACTTTCAGAGCGCTCAGGAGAGGCCTCGTGTCTCTACACAGAAACCGAGCCTGGCTCTCAGTTTCTCAAGTCTTTTCTTCTGGCATCACGGCCTCATTCCTCAAGCTGTTACCTGGTTAGCTTAAATATCAAATGCTCCTGAGTTTCCTTCTCCTGAGCGCCTCCCCCCGACCCCCCCCAACACACTTTCTCATAGTCACTCAAGCCCAACTGGCACGAACTCATCATAACCTACCCAACCAGTCTCAACCTTTTCTAGACTTTCAGGACTCACAGCCCTTACCTTTCATGTGGCAACTGCCACTTGCTCTCCAGGTCTAGCCCTGGGACTGTGCTTTCATATGGCCAGTGATTGAAAATGCTGCTGGAATCGTCAACGCGTGCTTCGGAGCTCTCTCGTGGATTATAAATGCTTTGAATCATAGATTCCCTCTCATACATTCTGTTGTTCCTTACAAAACTTAGAATAGCAGATTACACATTGTTGTTATTCAGTATGTTTCTATTTTTCCTACTTTTATTTTCAAATCTGTCAATAAATACTACTTGACTGTATTGCTCTTTCAAAATTAAAAAATAATGTCTCATGCAGTTGTGTGCATGATAACTAAAATAGCATCTATTTATTGAAAATGGGCTATGTGCCAGGCTGTAGATGATTTACATGCATCATTTTATTTTAACCCTTGTGATAACTTTGCAAAATAAGTGTTATGATATTTGTTTTAGAGATGAGGTTACTCTGATGGCTGTTGTAAGAGTCTGGGGAGAGAAGGCTGGTGGAGCTTCTATGCTGACTTTTAATTCAATAACAATCTAGACCCACTGTCCGGTGGTAGCTTCTCTGCCAGGGGAGCTGTGGGCTGGAGAAGAGGAGAGGGGATGTAAGAAGACAGTAATCCCAGGACTGATACATCCTCCTGATTGCAGAGTTGTTTTTTTTGTAGTTTGTCAGTGTGATGCTTTAGACAAAACTTACTTCAAATCAAGTGATGACAAAAAGAGGATCATTTGGGGTTTTGGGCTCATCATGTGACTTGGTTCCACAATATGGATTTAGCACAGCTGTGTTTTTAATAATCTAAGCCAGATTAAAGGGATCCATGTTTGTAATATGTGTTTTATTTAACAATATGTTACTTGTAGCACTCAGCACACGTGGGCTTCTAATTTTCTATTGGGGAAGCCACGTGAATGTTCAGGGAGCTATAGTTTTCACAAGATTTGTCTCCTCCAAATCTTGCAAAAATAAGCTTTAGTAGCTTCTGTGTCTCTCAAATAAATGAAAGCTGATCAACTCACATAGTTTAGTTCATTTAGTTCTTAAAAGAGCTCCATAGTATTTTACTTTAAAAATCTTAAGAGATTTCCTAAATAGATCATTACTACCAAGTTGGTACTGACTTGTGGAGGCAATAAAACAAATAAAGTCATTAAAAATAATTTGAACAAAAGGAGTAACTTGATATTATGCCATCTACATTTGGTTAAAATGACATTTTAAAGTTCTCTTTCATCTTACTAAACAGATCTCTAAAAGAAAAAAATGTGATTAATAAATTATCCTCCATAAATCTTATGATAACTATTATAGTCTTTCGAGAATTATGAACCCACATCTGGAAAAAGTATTTTATATGCTACTGCCTGTAAAACAGCATGCCACGCATTTTACAAGTGCACGTTAGTAAGTAAAAATACGGTATGTTTTTTGTGTTCATCATTTTCCCCTCCAAAAGAAGTGTAAGCTGAGTTTATTTCATAATAAAGAGTGCTAATAAACTTTATATGACGCTTGTTTTCCCCCCTTACTTTGGTGCTGATGCAGTTTCATTGGGTTATTGGGTATGAGCTTTCTATCAGAATTCAAGGAAGCCTTCATTATAAGCTGAGATGCTCGGTCCCCTTAGAATCACGGAATGGGCAGAAGTCAGATGGTCCAAGGGGTGGCAGAAACATCATAAGAGTAAGCTGAAACCATGGGAGCCACACACTTCACTTTTTTTTTTTTGCTCTTGAATTTGATTCCTTTTATACTCTTTTAAATGTATAAGTCTCACAAGCTAGTGATTCAAAATGCAAGATTGGCTCATTTCTGGAATTAGAAATTTGATTAAACTTAAACATTTGTTAAATAAAATGAGCAAAGTACTTTGAGAGCCAACAAGGTCCCTTGGAAATAGAAAATGTTTTTTCGTTTCCAAGCAGCTGTTTGCAATAAGAAGTGGCTGGTGAGTGAAAGGGAAGGACGCCATTAAGCGAAGGTAACCCCTCCAGAGTTTTATGGAGCTCTACAGTCACGTGAGCGCCATCAGTGATAAATATCACAAGAGAGACTGCAACGTGCCTGGTTTTATTTTCATGTAGATCCTTGAATACACTTTAATTCAAGTCACAGAATACGTTTAATGACCATGGAAAAACACAATTTTAATGTGCACAAAAGCAACTGTAGGGGAAGAAAAGACAGAAAAGTCTTATTTCTGTAAGTATAACCGAACATCGCCCATAACAATAACACCTGTAAACCAAATTTTATTTTGTTTGGATTTTGGAAAAGCAGCAGCCTAGACCCGACTCCAGGAGATACCAGGTTTTCAGTCCCCAGAGAGTTTTAATGCATTTATTTTTGAGGCCTTGTTTCGAAGCATATGAGTGACCACATTAAGGACTTAAGATGCTGTTGGAATGGTGAGGAACATAAAATTCACTGAATCTAGTCCCCTTACCTCACAGATGAGGAATCTGAAGAGAAGAATGGGAAAAGGGCTTATCCAAGGACCAGTAACCAGCACGGATAGGACTAGGATCCATGTCTACTGGATTTGGTATCCTGAGTCCTACCTATTCCAGTAGATTGATGAGCATTAAACATATTTTTCACTTAAAATGATAAATTTTAAAATGAGAAATCCCTGGTGGCTCAGATAGCAAAGAATCTGTCTGTAGTGCAGGAGATCTAGGTTTGATTCCTGGGTTGGGAAGATCCCCTGGAGAAGGAATGACTACCCACTCCAGTATTCTTGCCTGGAGAATTCTGTGGACAGAGCAGCCTGGTGGGCTACAGTCCATGGGGTCACAAAGAGTCAGACACGATTGAGCTTAAAAACTTAAAATGGTGGCAACTTGGCACGTGAGAAGTAGGGTTTCTGTCCTTTTAATCAGATCATCAAAACACATCTTCTAGATCTTATTTATTCCATAGTGATAATGACTAGTGCCACTCATAGTATCATAAAACATTGCTTATCACTGTGAAATAGATAAACAAAGATGATTTTGGTGCAGTCAGGACACACTGAGAAATAATCCCACCATCTTAGGTTACCAGACTTATTTCTTCTAGTAATTAGATGTGTGAGCTTGTGTATTCTTACAATAGCTATGCACTTACTCTCTTCAACTTTAAAAGAAAATCAGAGAATATAGTATCAAAACTTTCTTTTAGATAAGAGAATATGTTAAGGAATTATTCCAAGATCAGTTTCAGAACATTAAGTGACAACATTTGCCAATATCTGTTCCAAGTTCTATCCAGTGTCTATTGATGTGACTGTATTAGTTAGGCCTTGCTGTGTAATAAATCACTCCAAAACGTAGAGGATTAAAACAACATCCATTGATCTAACCAGAGACTCTGTGGGTTGGCAATTTAGGCTGGGCACAGTCATAAGTATGCTGGATGACTGCTTTTGAGGGGTTAACTGACTGTTGGTTGTTGGGATGCTGGGGCATCTGGGCACATGGTTTCTCTTTTCCTACAGACTAGCCTGGGATTGTTCCAAGATACAGAGTAGAAGTGATCAAATCCTTTGAGGCTTAAGTTTGGAACTGGCACACTGTTATTTCCATGGCATTGTGTTGCCAAGTCATAAGACCAAGCAGATTCATGGGGGAGCAGCAATAATCTGTCTTTCTGTGGGAGGAGTTGCAAAAATTACTATGCAAAGTCAAAGTGACATGGATACAGACAAGAATGGAGAATTGTAACCACTTTTGCAATGCTTTTTACAATGCTTAACTCTTGTTAGTTAGAACACTATGTGTTCCATGAATCAGTGATGCCAAGACTTTGAGATTTCATGAACCAGTTAAAAAATAACATTAAGCTTAATCACACAAACAGAACCAGTTAAAACATATTAAATAATTTGGGGAGTATACATAAATGCTCAAAAAGTGACACATTTTTTTGTTGCAATAAGAACATTTAAAACCAAATGCTGGGACTTCCCTAGCAGTCCAGTGGTGAAGACTTCACCTTCCAATGCAGGGGATGCAGGTTTGATCCCTGCTTGGGAAGCTAAGATTTCACATGACTTGTGGCCAAAAACCAAAACATATAACAAAAGCAATATTATAACACAATCAATAAAGACCTTAAAAAATACATTAGTTGTTTGGTTGTGTCTGACTCTGTGATTCCATGGACTGTGACCCAGCAGCCTCCTGTGTCCAAGGAATTCTCCAGACAAGAATACTGGAGTGGGTTGTCATTTCCTCCTCCAGGACGTCTTCCCAACCCAGAGTTGGAACCCTGGTCCCCTGCATTGCAGGCAGATTCTTTACTGTCTGAGCCAATAAAGACCTTAAAAAATGGTCCACATCAAAAAAAAAAATCTTAAAAAACTCCAAAATACCAATCATTTTCCATTCTTGTTATTCCGTATATATGTATGTATATACGTATATGTATATAAAACAGCATGGTTTACCCTCCAAACGTGTAAGGAAGTATAAAAGCCTCAGATTAAAGGAATGGCAGTCTTATGTTGATATTCTGCATGCCTAATTTACTGTCCCGGTTCTTCTTACATTGCTGCTGACTGATGAAAACTTCATCAAGAGGAGCAATGCTCCCTGTGGTGGGATTCAGGAATCACTGCCCTGGAGAGGATTTATGCTTGTGGCAGTGTGAGAAACAGCGTTTCATCTATGGCTTTACACAGCCTTCGGTGTGAATCTGCTTGCCAGACACATCTCACCTGCAGGTGAGTTGAAGTGAAACAGTGAAATATTACCTGAAAGATCTGGCCCCACTGGGTCCCCTATTTAATTTGTTAAAATATCAAAGACTGCATGAATCTCTAGTGTAGTGACCTAGTAACATGGAGGCTCAGAAGCCTGGCTCTGGTCTTGCCTGGCCTGCAGGCAAAAGGAACTGGTCCTCAGAGAACCTGGTTCTTACCTTGGTAATGAAGTCACCAGCTGGGAATACTCCACTAAACCGCTTCCTTGGCCAAACTAGAGTTTCCCATCTGTAAAATGACATGGTAGGAACAATTTTCACTGTATTTTTGTGTGTATGAAATGAACTAACTCTATGTAAAGTGCTTGATGCAACACCAGGCCCATAGTAAGTACTCAATATTGTTGCCTGGAAAATTCCATGGGCAGAGGAGCCTGGAAGGCAGTAGTTCGTGGGGTCATGAGGAGTTGGACGCTACTGAGCACTACAACAACAGCAGCAGCAATTGTTGTTTTTGTTGTTCAGTTGCTCAGTTGTGTCTGACACTTTGTGACCCCATGGACTACAGCACACCAGGCTTCCCTGTCCTTCACTATCTCCCAAAGCTTGCTCAAATTCATGTCCATTGAGTTGGTGACGGTATCTATAAGATAGCTGATTACTGGATAGTTGGTTTGGTACTTATTTTTTTTTTAATGTTTGTTTTTGCACAGACCACTTCCCACCACTGGGTTGAGTAGGAAACATCACAGACCTCTTTTGTTTCAACTCTGAATTTTATTAGGAAAAACATAGCAATAAAATCAGTTGGAAATCACAGCCACTTTTCATGAAAATGAGAATATGTAGTTATAAATGTAGAACTTTCTCACAGATATTCTTGCAGAATCATAGAACTTTTCTCACTGTTATTCATCTATATCAGTGTTTCCATAACTTATTCTTGGCTCTTTGGGTAGTGCTTACCTCTCATGGATGTTCTGTCTGGGGATAAGTAGTTTCCTAAGGTTGTCTGATCCCTAGTGACTTTGGCAGGAATTAATATACTAGTCTTTCTATTACTACAGGTTTTTGTGACCAGTACCCTCTACTCCTTCTTGCTCCTATAAAGAACTTCACCAAAAAAAAAAAAAAAAGTAGACTCCACTTCTCCCTGGGAAAAAAAAAGATCTTATTCTTAAATTTCTCAGGAAAAAGAGAGAAAGAAATATACCAGAATAATGTGATGATTTGTGTGAAACAGCCAACTACTGAGGGGCTGGTAGGAAGTAGCTTCATTCAACCCCTTCTACCAACTGTTCTTGAAGCTGCTGCTGCTGCTGCTAAGTTGCTTCAGTCGTGTCCGACTCTGTGTGACCTCATAGACGGCAGCCCACCAGGCTCCCCCGTCTCTGGGATTCTCCAGCCAAGAACACTGGAGTGGGTTGCCATTTCCTTCTCCAATGCATGAAAGTGAAAAGTGAAAGTGAAGTCGCTCAGTTCTTGAAGCTATACTTCTTTAATTCATAATTTTCATTAACTAGTCCCTTCGTAGCTATTGTTAGACAAGATTACAGGCAGAAGTCCTTCTTGGTTGCACATGGGGTTATAAAAATTTCACTATACTTTAATAAAGCTTTAAAAATAAGACAAAATGATTTTTCAACATCTATTTACATTGTAACTTGTCACCGACTTTTCCCCACTGCTCTTTGTATCCAGTTGGCTTCCGTAGTCTAAACCTGAGTGGTCTCCATTTGAAAGAGAGAGAATAAACAACAGATGTCACTATTGTCATTGCTGCAAATGGTCCTCATGGGGCCTTATTCACCCTGGTGGCTTAACACGGTGCCTTTCTCCACGCTGACTGGGGGGGCTGGTTTCCTCACCTCTGTGGTCTCCCTCCACTCCTAATCCTGTGATATGCCTTCTCAGCCCTCCACTCAGAAGAGGCTTCCAAAGCACTGGAAGAGTTAATTCATTCTGCAGCTATCTTATTGTTTTCTTTGCATCCCTAAAGACATAATTCTTGCCAAAAAAATTAATCTCAGATTTTGCTGAAGCCAACGAAACCACCTCAACAGCTTTCTTAATTCTGTCAGCATTCATGAATCCTTCTCACTCTTCCATATATACCTTTATACCTTCATGTTGAAAAATTGTGTGAGTTGTATACCCACACATGTGCCATTTCATTTGCATTTTCATTTGGAATCTGGTGCTCAGATATTTTATTCACAATGATTGTTAATGCTACTTTTGGTAACCACTCTTTGTCTAGAAAAATGAAGTCTGAATAAACCAATATATACATCTGAGAAAAACAAAGGGAAAGAGGATGCTATGAATAATAGTAATACAATTAACCCTCCCATGTTAAATTGTTAAATCCCTGGACTAATTTTAAAAGCACTATGATTGAGAGTGTGAAAATTTACCTCTCTATATATCTTCTTCTCTTTCTCTCTCTCTATAGGAGTTGGAGAAGCTCGTTGATTATAGAAATCATGTATCTGACCCTTCATTTGGATTTTTAAGCTTTGTTTGGCAAGCATACATAGGTATCATTTTATTTTTTACTGTACTCAGAAAGATAAATACCTTTGTGATGAGGTGGCATGCAAATCTTTTACCATACAGAAAACCAGCTTTAAATACTATTCTTTTTGAAGTGGAACTGACCTCCATGGAGTAGAAGAAAGGCAATAATAAGAAAACAAAAATGCCTCCCTGAAACAGAACCCAGAATCTAAAACCAGTCATTCTCTTGAGGGTTGAAAATGTTTCCCTTCAAATTAAATTAACTTGTGTTTCTACCATTATGGTTTTAGCAATGGAAACTTGATAAGGATGGCAATTTCTCTGTTCCCAGATGGTCCAGAAGAACTGGGTGTTTCCCAAGCAAACTGCCCATGTTCTGAGTTGCAATCCTTTAATAAGTTTCATTTCTTCTAGTGACACAATGGTGGCTTGTTCAGACTGAACCTACATATCTCCTGAGGTTAAACAGCACAACTCTAGATATACGCTCTTTTTTTTTCTCCCCAAGTCAAAGTGTTCACATCTATGAGATAATTGACTGCTTTTGAAATCTACATCCAGAGTTGTGGGTAGAATTGGATGGGAAGCAGAAACAAGGAAGATTCCTGTAGGCAGGACGACAGTCTGGCAAAGGTAGTAGATATGTCAGGTGCCTATTAAGAGATCTCAAGTCTGAGGTGTGTGTTCATGTGGAAAACAGAGAAAGCAGCTTGGATGGGTGGAGTAGGCAGTCTCTAGTGTGGCTCCCAGTGGTCCCCAGCTTCTGATATTCATGCCTTTGTGCAACCTCCTTGCCTTGAGGGTATCCTGGACCTGGTGACTTGCTTTTAGCTGATGGAATATGGCAAAAGCAATGGAATGTAAATGGTCATGATTAAGTTGTAAAGGACTATAACTTCCTTTTTGTTATTAATAGCTCTCTTTTTCTGGCTCTTTTTGCTCTGATGAAGCAAGCTGCCATGTCATGACCTGTCCTACGGAAAGGACTATGTGGCTAGGAAATGATGGTTTTCTCTAACCCGTAGTCAGTGAATAATTTGAGTCTCAAATTATTGTGTGGTAGATGGTATAATGTGGTAGGTCATAAGTAGTCCCCACCTCACCATATGAATTCTACGGGCAAACATGCAAATGAGCTTGGAAGCAGATCCTTCCCCATGTAGGTCTTCAGAGGAGAATACAGCCTCAGCAGAGGCTGAGCAGACACCTTTGTTTAAACCTATGAGAGACTCTGAAGCAGAAGATCCAGATACACTGTGCCCAGATTTCTGACTCTTAGAGACTGTGAGAGATTAAATGTGTGTTATTTGTTAAATCTCTGAATTTTGGTATAACCTATTATGTAGCAATGGATATTGTATTGGAGTTCTCCAGGGAAACATAAACATAAACATTTCTATCTATCTACCAACTATCTGACTACTCTCATGATTATAGAGACTGCTAAGCCCAAACTCTTCAGAGGGCCACTAGGTTGGAGACTTAGGCAAATCCGTGATTCAGTTATAGTCTGAAGACTGGCAGATAGAGACCCAAGAGATCTAATGGTGCAGATGAGGTCTGAAGGCTGTCTGCCAAAGAATTTCCTCTTGTTGGGAGACTAGTCTGGTTGCTCTATTCGGGATCTTCAACTGCTTGGATGAAGCCCACCCACATAATGAAGGACAGTCTGCTTATTCAAAGTTCACGGATTTAAATGATAATCTCATCCTCAAACACTTCAAGTTGACACATAAACCATCACAGAATTGAATCTACAAGAAAAGTTGGAATTAATATCCTAAGCAAGACAGCACATTTCAGCTCTTCATCAGAATGTAATATGAAAGAAGCAGTATTTTGGGAAAGTCTGACGTGGTTGGACAAAGCCTCTGACCCCAGCATCAGAGGAGCTATGGTCCTATGGCTACTCGAAGAAGAGTCTCCAGTCAGGCCTGTCGGACACTCAGGGGAATGAAAAGACTAGGGTTACTCAGTTCTCCTCTCAGTTATAAGTTTAGTTAGATCTCAGTTCCCAAGCCATGTAGGTAATTTTGAGCATTTGGGAACAGTTAATTACATGTATATTGTAGCCAATTGTTAGAGAACAAATATCCATGCCGTGCCCATCTAGATTATGAAAGAGCACAGTACTATCTCTGTGTGTCCCCAAAGGACCATAACTCTCTGCCTTCACTGTGTCATTGTTGTTTCATTGCTCAGTCATATCTGACTCTTGGTGACCTTATGGACTGTAGCCCACCAGGCTGCTCTGTCCATAGCATTTCCCAGGCCAGTATACTGGGATGGGTAGCCATTTCCTTCTTCAGGGGCTTCTATTCCCTACCCAGAGATCAAAATAGTGTCTCCTGCACTGCAGATGGATTCTTTACCACTGGGTCACCTGAGAAGACCCTCTACCCTCCATAGTTTTTATAATATATTCCATAATCAAACAAATTTGCAAAATGTTAACTAAACTTATAATTGTGAATATCAGCGGGACACAGAATATGTACTGAGTGCTCAAAGCATATTAAGATTTTGCTTCTCAACTAGATAATTCTCTTAAGAGCAAGGATCTTGTCTTATGCTTCTCTTGGGGACTTATAGCTTTAAGCCCAGGAATGATTACCTCATAGTTGCCATAAGGGTACCCACTTCTGGCTACTTGACAAGTGGGTCATGGGTGCTGTCTCAAAGCTTAGATGTAACTTGTCATGAGGTAAGATGTTTGGATGAGAAAGTACATGACTAGTTCGGCTGGAACATTCCTCATAGCCTTTAGGGAAAAAATTGTCTGTCAGTAAAGAAAGGGCTGAGAGTAGCCAGCTTAAGCTCTATCTTATATAGACAGAGTTGAAACAACTGGGATCCTGAGTCTTTCGTAACTGTTTAAAAATAACAGCTGTTTTTCTATGCTAAAGAGTTCAGTTAGGTTGGAGGCTTCATTATGAAAGTTAATAGGCAGCTACATTCGAATTTACTTTAATAAGTTGTGTGTATATGTGTGTGCGCGTGTGTATAGAGAGAGAAACAAACAGACAGCCCACCAGGCTCTTCTGTCCATGGGATTGCCATATCAGAAACAGTTCTGAAAGTCACAAAAGTGCAGTAGAAGTCCGCTGTCCTGCTTGCAGTATTTCACCAGTGACGAAACTTCTAGGCTCCATAGAAAATACACTCTGCATTTTTTTTCTATAAATTCTAAGTGTTTGTTTCATTGTGGTCTGCTGGCACTAGGATTTGGTCTGTCAAGGGTGTAATAAAAATGGACATGATGCTTTGAAATGCCAAGAAAAACAGAAGCTAAACAGAAGCTAAATAGAAGCCTGAGCAGGCTGAAATATGCAAACAAGTCTAGGGATCTTATCCCAGCAGCAGGATGTGAGTTTGGGGTGTGCAGGAAAGGGGGAGCCCCTTGGAGCAGAGTAAGTAGCGGGATTGCAGTACACAGGGTGAGAACGCTTGCACACCAAGCAGAGGGGCTTCTGATGTGTGTGTGTCTAACTGCAGTTTTCGTTGAAATTAATGTGCTTTGATGACCAGTCTTATCCTAAAGTTTCCAAGAGGAATCAGATTCTGATGCCAAGTTGCCTCAAAACAGATGGGCAAGACTTTTCCATGGAGAAAGAGCACCAAGGTGAAATGCCACATGTCAGGAGAAGGTATTTCAAACTTAATTCACAACAGGCAGAAACAATGTAGAAGATAAACTGGCCTCCAGAAATTTCTGGTGTGAACATTGAAAAGGAACCCAAAGACCTGTTCTTAGAAAACCTGCCCTTTCTGGCCTCTCTCTGATTTTCAAAGTTCACCTGTTGTGCAATGCTAGCATTTATTGTAGGAAAGGGACACCAAATACTGTTTCCACTCTCTGCAAAAAAAAAAAAAAAGTCTGTTTTCATGAATTCAGCGTGAGACCAAATATGTCATCACTTTTCCTCAGTGTTACAAAAGGGGGAATTCTTTCAGTTGTCTTTATTGGAACGGAGCATGTTTTCACACTACTTTATGTCAATGTCTCCCATTTTAAGCTTTTGTTTTTATTGGACACTTTGGATTTTTCAGCCCCAACTGCACATATCCCAAACCTGCTAGATTGTAGGCAGATGACTGGCCTAGCCACTTCTTCCCAGATTTATGTCAAAACTGATGGGATTCGTGATCCAGACATTCCACCTGCATCATCACCAGTCTTAACTCCCCGAAAACTCTTCTCTTCCCCAAGATAGTGTCAGTGGCTCATGATTCAAGGCTTCATTTTGATTACATCACAAATTTGTGTCATTTAGAACTTAAAAATATGATATCCCACTGAATCTCGAGTATCTGCAGATTACCACCACTGATGCTGGGACCCAGTCCTATGAGCTTCAGCTGGGAGGAGGAAATGGTAGTGAAAAAAAAAAAGTGAAAATTGCTCAGCTCTGTCTGACTCTTTGTGACCCCATGGACCATATAGTCCATGGAATTCTCAAGGCCAGAATACTGGAGTGGGTAGCTGTTCCCTCCTCCAGGGGATCTTCCCAACCCAGGGATCTAACCCAGGTCTCCTGCTTTGCAGGTGGATTCTTTACCAGCTGAGCCAACAAGGAAGCTAAAGAATACTGGATTAGGTAGCCTATCCCTTCTCCAGAGGATCTTCCTGACCCAGGAATCAAGCAAGGGTCTCCTGCACTGCAGGCAGATTCTTTACCAATTGAGATATATGGTAGGACAGGGTTCATACCTGCCATGGGAGTAGGAATCGCAACACAGAGGGAAAGCATGAAAAGCACCTGACTCTAGATACCTAAGAAGAAACAACATCAAGAATGCAGCTAGGACAAATGAGTAATTGATCAAAATGCAAACAATAGCAAAGTTCCATTTGTACTTTGGGCTGTGAGGCCCTGGAGAGGTGAGTGGCGGATATGCAGATATGCAGATGATACCACCCTTATGGCAGAAAGTAAAGAGGAACTAAAGAGCCTCTTGATGAAAGTGAAAGAGAAGAGTGAAAACGTTGGCCTAAAGCTCAACATTCAGAAAACTAAGATTATGGCATCCAGTCCTATCACTTTATGGCAAATAGATGGGGGAACAGTGGCTGACTTTATTTTTGGGGGCTCCAAAATCACCACAGATGGTGACTGCAGCCATGAAATTAAAAGATGCTTACTCTTTGGAAGGAAAGTTATGACCAACCTAGATAGCATATTAAAAAGCAGAGACATTACTTTGCCAACAAAGGTCTGTCTAGTCAAGGCTATGGTTTTTCCAGTAGTCATGTATAGATTTGTTGTTGGACTATAAAGAAAGCTGAGCACCAAAGAATTGATGCTTTTGAACTGTGGTGTTGGAGAAGACTCTTGAGAGTCCCTTGGACTGCAAGGAGATCCAACCAGTCCATCCTAATGGAGATCAGTCCTGAGTGTTCATTGGAAGGACTGATGTTGACATGGAAACTCCAATCCTTTGGCCACCTGATACGAAAAGCTGACTCACTTGAAAAGACCCTGATTCTGGGAAAGATTGAGAGCAGGAGGAGAAGGGGACGACAGAGGATAAGATGGTTGGATGACATCACTGACTCAATGGACATGGGTTTGGGTGAACTCTGGGAGTTGGTGATAGACAGGAAGGCCCGGCATGCTGCAGTCCATGGGGACCCAAAGAGTCAGACACGACTGAGTGACTGAACTGAATATGTACTCTAAACACTAAAGTCATTACAAATATATTGATAAATTAAATGTAATTCATAAAACCATAGAGGTCTTCCCTACCATGGGATTTATAGTTCATAAGTATTATTCACAATTTTAAATTTATAAGCATTGTTACACACTTGTTAAAGGTAAGTATGGTCCAGTGAAAAGAACACTGGTCTTAGCTTCAGAAAACATGAATTCGAATCTAACTTTATTATTTGCTCTGTGACCTTGTTCAAATAACTTAGCTTCTCTGTGTTTATATTTCCTCAGAGTAAAATGCAGATAACAATAGTTTTCAGATAGCCATTGATAGAATGGTTAAATGATTAAAAAAAATATGTGAAAGCATTTAGCATTATGCCAGGTATATGTGCATATGTGTGTGCTCAGTCACACAGTCATGTCCGAGCCAACTCTTTGCAACCCCGTGGGCTGCAGCCTGCAAGGCTGCTTTGCCCATGGAATTTTCCAGACAAGAATACTGGAGTGGGTTGCCATTTCCTACTCTGGAAATGGATCTTCTGAACCTAGGGATCTTCTGAACCTAGGGATCTTCCCAACCTAAGGATTGAACCCACATCTCTTGTGTCTCCTACATCAGCAGGCAGATTCATAGAAGGCACTTAATATATAAATAATTGTTACAAGAAGGAACAAATGAACTTAACATTTACATGAGGTATATATGTGCTCTGTATCCACAAATGGTAAAACAAAGGACTTGAAGAGGCATGTTAGGGTTGGGAATGTAGGTACAAGGATGGCTAGAGAAAAACAAGACACTTGGCTCCTTGGAAGGGAGTTTTTGGGGGTGCAGATTAACCATTGTCCTAAGTCCTATTGTCCTTAAAGACTGTCCCTTCATCCTAGCATCCACTGGGATAAACAGATGAACCACCCACCTTGTGGCCTAGGAGTCTTCCAAAGCCAACACTTACCTAACTTCAAGCAAAAAGACTTTCAACAGAATTGGAGTCAGTTATTTTAAAACCATTCTCTTGGGAATATCTGGACATAGGAAAGGAAAGTTGGAAAGCTGGTGTGGATGATGGGCAGCCACGGTCTCCTTTCTTTGCCTCTTGTTAGCAAAGTTCCTAACCTGCCGAGGACAGACAGCACAGTGCCAGGAGTGCCTTTGTTTTGCAGGATCGAGACTCAGGGCGTGGGAGGAGAGCAGCAGTATCCACCCTGCATTGCCCTGTGAGCTGAGACCAATATTTAAGAGCAGGGGCTCTGACTCATGTCAACCTTTTCCCTTATCACTAAGTGCTTCTTCTTCTCTTGGTTCTGCCCTACCCACTTTCCCACTTGGGGATTCAATATGTATTTCTTTTGAAAATCTCGGTCTCCATATTTTATTCAACAGATATTCACTAAGCACCTTCTGTGTGCAAGATGCATGGTTATAAGTGAGGGAAATCCATTCATGGGTCATTTCTGGCACCAGTTCTCACACAAGCTGCTCCTTCCATTGTCTTGTCATTTTCTTTAAAGTCTAAATGTCTACCTGCCTTTATTGTGTGTCCAGCATGTGGCCAGCACTGCTATCGGCAGGGTTGGGGGGCAAGAGGAGACTCAGAGCTGGCCTCAGCTTTGTCTTCAGGACCCTGTGGTCTCTCTGCAGGTGTCTGGGCCCTTTCTGAGCCAACTTCTTGGAAACACATTGTTCCATAAGGTGGAGCTGAGTAGAGGGACTACTGAGAAGGACACTGGAAAAGAACACAGAGAAGAGGCAAAGTTACAGCCAGAAAAAGAGTGCTGACCTTTTTCAAACATGTGAGCAAGACCAAGAAAGGAGGAACTGGCAACGAGTGAAAAGGCAGGATGAAATGAGCTAGAAATCCTTTTTCTGTCATGTTTGAGGTATGTTTCAGGCGGACACTAGGTGGTTGAATCAGTTCAGTTCGGTTCAGTCGCTCAGTTGTATCTGACTCTGCGACCCCATGAATTGCAGCACGCCAGGCCTCCCTCTCCATCACCAACTCCCGATGTTCACTCAGACTCACGTCCATCGAGTCAGTGATGCCATCCAGCCATCTCATCCTCTGTCGTCCCCTTCTCCTCCTGCCCCCAATCCCTCCCAGCATCAGAGTCTTTTCCAATGAGTCAACTCTTCGCATGAGGTGGCCAAAGTACTAGAGTTTCAGCTTTAGCATCATTCCTTTCAAAGAACACCCAGGGCTGATCTCCTTTAGAATGGACTGGTTGGATTTCCTTGCAGTCCAAGGGACTCTCAAGAGTCTTCTCCAACACCACAGTTCAAAAGCATCAATTCTTCAGTGCTCAGCTTTCTTCACAGCCCAACTCTCACATCCATACTTGACTACTGGAAAAACCATAGCCTTGACTAGACGGACCTTTGGCTGAATAGAGGACATCATATATTTTACTTTCAAAATGTTAAATAACTTTATTTCAAGACAGCAATAGATAAACCAACCAGAAGTTGTATTTTTGTACTCATAATTACTCTGTGATTTACACAGATCAGAATTCCTATAGAAACTTCAGAAAGACAGTACGTGTCTCATGGTTCCAGAGTTGAGGGAAGGCTTTCAGGAAAAGGTTAAGTTTGGACTTGGTCTTGAAAGAGGAATGAGACTCAGAGAATTAGAGAGGAAGCTGCCTGCTGCATTCTACCCTCGGGCAACCCCTCCCCTGACTTTTTTTCCTAAAAGCTGCAGCTCTGAGTTTCCATTGACAACCTCCTGGGTGGGGACCATGCCCATCTCCCTACCTTCTGCCCCTCCCCCAGACAGCTGGTATCCACCCACAATCCCCTTGTTATATCTGGCCCTTCTTTGCTCATCTGTCATGAAACTCCCATTCATCAGCACCCAGAGACAAGCACTGAGCGCCTTCCGGAGCCCAGGGATCTGCTCTTTTCATCACTTCTGTTCCTCCAGTGCTTTTGCAGTGGGTAACAACTAAATCTCTTCCTAGATCCCAGCTCTTTCTCTGGCAGCCCAAACACACACCTTCTGCTTTCTGTGCACTTCATCCACCTGGACAGTCTGCCAAATTGTAAACCCCATCTAATAAGCCTCTTCCCTTCTCAGCCCACAATTCCTATTCTTCCTCTCAGAAAGCCCAGATGCAATTTAGTTGTAGGCTTTTATTGAGCACTGAGTGTTTGCCTAGGCCTGCACTGGGGCTACACCTTAGATCTACAGATGCACAGATGTGAAAGTCATGTGTTGGCATTTGATCTCTATGACAGCACGTGGATGCTAAAGAGGCAGAGCGTGTGCTATGACGTACAAAAGGGAGGAAGGAGTTGCAGGAAGATTTACTTTTGCGAACGATTAGCACTCACCATGGCAAAGCCAGGACAAAGCATAAAGTCAGTCTTCTGATTCGTGGCTCAGTACTCCTCTTTCATGTGACCCTACTACTGCTGTACTGCTATAGGCAAACCTGACTTTTTGGGATAGAACTTGCTATCATGCTCATATTTCAGATGAATTGAGGCTGGAGGACTTGCATAACTTACCCCAAATTAGTTAGGTGGTGGAGGTGGAACTTGAACTCAAGGCAGAATGTGGGTAGAAGTTATGTTGATAGCTATCATGTTATCCAGCCAGGGTAAAGGAAGGGAATTGTTCCTTATGACTTTGAGGCAGAACTGATACTTTTCTATGGAAGACAGAGGGCCTTGTGCTCTGTGACCAAGTAGAGCTTGCTAACAGAGGTGGGTTGAATAAGGGAATGCGTAACCTTTTCAAACAGTTGTTGTTTAGTTGCTAAGTCATGTCCGACTCTTTGCCACGCCAGCCTCTTCTGTCCGTGGGATTTCCCAGGCAAGAATAGTGGAATGAGTTGCCATTTCCTTCTCCAGGGGATCTTCCCAACCAGGGATTGAACCTGCATTTCCTGCATTGGCAGGTGGATTCTCTATCACTGAGCCACCAGTGGGGGCCCCATTAATCAGGTGCCTGGTTGTTGGAGATGCTGCAGGATAGCATCCTGAATGATGTAGGAAGTCAGAACGGTAGCTTCTGAGGTTCTTCTAGTCTTAGTCTTTTAATGTTCCGTGAAATCAGTGCTTCACGTCATGTTTAGAAGCTCCATACAAGTATCCTGTTTATGGGAGATAGAAAAGTAATCTTCACTTTCAGGACATTTCCTTGAAGGTTTGAGGTGTTGTGACAAGTCATGCAACTCACGAACGCCATTGGTCCCATCAGTGACACCCAGTGTGGCCCCAACTTCTGCTTTCTGTCCTTCTCAGTCCTTTCCTTTTGAGGCCCCATCTGAGATTTGTCCAAAGTGAATGCTTTTTTCCTGTTCCCCACATGAATTTTTGTGAAAACTCCTTCATGAAAGAATAGAAAATAAGTAAATCTGATTCTTTGTCCTTAAGACTAGGGTACCTGAGCCATTGCTCATTTTCGTGCTTGGTTTAGGATCTGATCCAAGGTGATTTTAAAACTCTGTATTGTAGGAATTTAGTTCCTAATATGTCAACTCCATCCCGCAGAGTGTTCCATCAACACCCTTAACCTAGTTATCTGCAGGGACTTTGACCCCAGACGGGGAGTCCCAGATGGAAGTCACGACATTGCTTCAGGACAGACTATGAAAAATGCATGTAAGAAAGAAAAATGTGAATTATGTGTGAAACAAACAAAAGCACCAGGCAACATGGAATTCATGTCAACAAAAGCTTGCTGCAAGCTGTTGCTCTCTTCTAAGGGAGAAATCGACTCTGGCGCTCAAGGACCAGTAGCAGGGGAGGACTTTTTTGCACAAGAGCTGCAGAAACAGAAGAGATGACCTGTTTTGACTAATTGCTTTCAAAATCTTTAGCTGTCCTTTCCCCTGGCATCAGCCTCCCCAGCCTTTGTTGTGCAGCTGGGGAAGTAACTGATTATTGAGCCCATCTGAGCCATGAGGATGGGAGGAACTGACATTTCTAATATTTTGACATAGTCAAGAGAAGAGAAAAAGCAATCCAAAGGGTGGGGCCTCCAGCTGACCTTCTTGTTGACCATCAACCAACTCCATGGCTGGATGGCTTGCGTGAACAAGGGGATGGCGAAGTTCTCAGGAGGATTCATGTGCTGGAATGTCTAGCTCAGATTCCAATTAAAATATTAAATCTGGTGATATTAAACAACATAGATTTCTGATGCCACCAACTGAAAATGTTATAAGTGCTACTTCCAAGCAAGCTGCAGAAACAAAATTATTCCCTCCCTAGAGATATTTCTAGGTAAGAGACAACCAATACGCATATTTTTAAAGCAAATTATTTCAGTTATTTAAAATGATTACCCAGTTCCTCTCTGGATCACTGCTGGAGACCCAGCCATCCAAGCCCCACAGGCTTCCATGTCAAAACTAATAAAAAACATTGTAATTATGTTCCAAGGGGGGATGCCCACAGCTCTAAGTTGGCTAATGGCCACCACCCTTGCTACCACCAGAACTGCCTTCCTAAGGTATTCCGGGAGAAAGGGTCCTGTGCAGTCCAACTGGCAGGTCTTTGGCATAAATACATCTCCCTTAACAAGACTGATGAGATTTTGTGGCCCACAAGCCACACAGCCTCAACTCAAAGCCATGACCACCGCACACTTTCGTGAATGTGGGAGGTACCTCTTCTTGCTCTCACTTTTCCAAATGCCTCCCCGGACTCATTGCAGCCTTTCAAAGAGAGATTGAGGCAGGCAGTCTGCCAGGTCTGCTGAAATGAGGCACCCGAAAATAAAATTTGCCTCTGTGCATAGAGAACATTCAATTGATTTCCATGTAATTCAATACATTGGGTGTCAATTATATACCAGAATTGGTATATAATAAAATACCAGGTTCTGTGGACCTGCGAGGAGCCTGGGCTCATTTCAACTTTTTCTCCTTCCTAAGTCTTGTTTTTTTCCATTAATTATATTGTTCTAGATGATAATACCACTCCCTGTGGATTCCTGTGAGCTTAAATAAAAATGTGTGTGTGGCACACCTAGCCTGTTGCCTGGCATATGATGGGCACACAGTGAATGCAATGTTTCTTGTCCTTCTCCCCTTTCTCTACTTGATCAGAAGCATCAGTCCAGGAATCACTCCAGGCAGGCACAGGGTATCTGTAGATAGCCTCTCTGATGAAGATTTCCTTCTCTGGATCATATTGCTGCACTGAAGCTGCTGGGTTATACTGTCAGCTTCACAGAATCACAGGGGAATTACATTAGACAATGCCTGAATGCTTACCACATCTTGATCGACTCATATATGTCATGCATATATTACTGTTACTGAAACTGAAGCTCCAGTACTTTGGCCACCTGATGAGAAGAGCTGACTTATTGAAAAGACCCTGATGCTGGGAAAGATTGAGGACATGAAGAGAAGGGGGTGACAGAGGATGAGATGGTTAGATAGCATTACCTACTCAATGGACATGAATCTTAGCAAACTCTGGGAGATAGGGAAGACAGAGAGGCCTGGTGTGCTGTAGTCCATGGGGTCACAAAGAGTCAGGCATGACTTAGTGGCTAAACAACAGTCATAACAGTATGTCATGCAATGTTATTTTTATTGTCTATCTATTTATCTCTCTATCTTGTCATTGCTATTTATTTTCTTTGCTTGAAACCTCTTGGATTCTGGAAATCCAGTTGCTCCCTCCACTTCTGTTGTGACCTCCTTGTTCCTTAAAGTTTGACTACTCTCTCATTTATTCTCCAAACACTTAAGGACCACCTGCTAATAGCAAAATACTTTGCTAAGTCCATGGGTCACAAGGACAGGTTGGTCACCAAAACTGGTGATAAAGGCAGAATCCCTGGTCTCTAACAACTTACATTTTGTTGAGGAAGCCAGAGAAATAAGCACATCATTTCAATATTGTGTAACAAACAGAGAGGCAGAGGTCAACCTGGAGTGACCTGTTAGCACTCGTGGGTAAGTGCCCTGCTGTGGGGCTGGTGGGAAGGTGGGCAGTGACCATGGCAGGGACAGCTCAGCAACTGCATGATGAAAGATGAGTGTTCTCAGTCCTCATGACCTAAGAATTACTACTCACATCTGTGTCCTTGAAGCATCACAGCCCATAACCAGTGACCAAAGAGCCAAATTCTGCCACCGGTCTCTGCTTGAAAGGCAGCACAGTGAGTTGGGACTTCCAAGGGATTTTAATCCCCAGGGGCAGAATCAGAACCTTCTTTCTCCCCTTGACTCCAGAGCAGTGCTTCCCGAGCACTCGGGCCTGTGCCCACGTTCTCCAAAGGCTTTTCTGTAGTAGGTCTCTCCTGTCAGCCACACGGTACAGTGGTGTCCCCAGGGGGGCTTGAAGAAGGCCTAGCCATGCCAGGGCCCGGAGACACACCTGTAAATACAAAGACAAGGCTCACAGGGAGACTAACAAGGAAAAGAGACCAAGACCACCCACCTCCCTAATGTTCGTCTGCTGTTCTTGCCTCCATCTGGAGAGAGACAAAATGGCAAGGCTCATGCCAAGGTGATAAGGGCAAGAAAGTTCAAGGAGCACTGGGCAGGAAGTGAAAATCAAAGATACAGAAAGTCCATGGTCCTCCATTTTTGGTATCTAATGTGGAAAAACAAATGCTCTGAAACATGGGTGGCCAACCTCCACACCATAGACCCGTATTGGTCTATGGCCTGTTAGGAACCTGACCACACAGCAGGAGATGAACAGCTGGAGAGAGAAGCTTCATCTGTATTTATAGCCACTCCTGTTGAAGGAAGGCTTCCCAGGTGGCTCAGAGGTAAAGAATCTGCCTGCCAATGCAGGAGATGCAGGTTCTATCCCTGGGTCGGGAAGATACCCTGGAGAAGGAAATGGTCACCCATTCCAGTATTCCTACCTGGGGCATCCCCTGGACAGAGGAGCCTGGTGGGCTACAGTCCTTGGGGTCGCAAAGAGTCAGACACAGCTGACCACGCGTGCACTAGTTGCATGAAAATAAGCTCAGGGTTCCCACTGCTTCTGCATTATGGTGTATTGTATAATCATTTCCTTATTTATCACAATGCAATAATAATAAAATAAAGTGCATAGTAAATATGCTTGAATCATAAATGTGCTGAAACCAGGCTTCCCACCCCACACCAGCTATGGAGAAATTATCTTCCATAAAACTGGTACCCCTGGTGCCTGAAAGGTTGGGGACCACTGCTCTAAAACACCAGGTTTGGCATCTTAGTTAAAACCTTGACCACTGGGCAAGAAATCTTCCTAATCATCCTGGCAACATTTTCCAGAACCCTGACTTAGAAGTTTTATGCCTCCATCCAGGCCTGTGGCTGAGCTGGGATCTGGGCATGCCCTGTGCTGTATTTTTCATGTCCATCCCCTCCTACTGGCTCTTCCTCTGGTCCTTAACTTCCTTGTTAATTTCCTGTCCCACTTTGCTCTCCCTCCGGAAGTCCTGAAATTGGCCCTAAATCTTCTGAAAAGCCAAACAGCTAGGTCACCTTTCAGGATACCCAAAGAAGCAAATATTAGCTTCTTTTATGAGGCACATACTCCTTTTTCTCTTTTTTTAAAAGTTTTTTTTTTTTTTTTTTTTAAGAGGAGTTTTAGGTTCACAGCCAAATTGAAATGTATGGAATTTTTCCATATATCCCCCATCCCCACACAAGCACAGCCTCCCCCCTCATCAGCATCACACCCAGAGTGGTCCATTTGTTACAATAGATAAACCTACACTGACATAATCACCTGGGAAGCCCCCAGCATAATCACCTAGGGTCCACAGACTACATTACAGTTCTGTCTGTGGATCTGGACACACGTATAATGACATGTATCTATCATTTTGATATCATGCATGGTGTTTTAACTGCTCTAAAAGTCCTCAGGGCTCTGCCTGTTCATCCCTCCCCTCAAGCCTTGGCAACCACTGATCTTTTTACTGTCTCCATAGTTTTACTTTTCCCAGAATGTCTTTATGTTGGGATCATAAGAGTATGCAGCCTTTTCAGATTGGCTTCTTTCATTTGGTAACATACATTTTAGTTTTCTCTATGTCTTTTCATGGTACACTCAGCTTTTAAACTTTTGTGCATACCATGTGAGATCCCAGGAAGCTGGTGTCTGCTCACTTGGCGAGCTCAGGGACTCTTGAGGTTATGAGATCACACAGATCAGACCAGTAGGTCAATACATTTGGGGTGCATGGGTGGGGAGAGCTTGGCTCAGACACCTCATTTTTCCAACTGAAAGATCTCCTACTCCTACTCAACTCTGTGCTGAAATTGACCTCAAGAGAAGAATAAATGCAATTAATTCCTTTTAGAGAAGATTAGTGAGTAATTGAAATTAACTTCTTCAGAAGGGTCCTCCTCCCAGTATCCATTATTAATAGTAATAAACTTAGGAGCAGTGGTAATACAAGTAGTACAAGCCCAGTGATTACCACGTCAGTTAACCTGTACACTGTGTTATACAATTAGTATAACTCTTTAACATCTAATTTCTCACTTGAGCCCCTAACAGTGATGGTGTAGATGGCAGGAATGAGACCAACGAGTCCATTTTTCAGATGAGGAGGCTACGTTTCTCTGGGTCTATGGGATATAGTCCCCTTCCTGGGGAGCCAGGATCAAATTCAGGTTTTTAACCCTAAGTCCATTACTATTTCTAGTGTGTAGTTGATCTGGCTCTCATTTAATGAGCAATTACTGTGCTGTAGGGCCTGGGCTGGGGCACAGGAGAAGGGGATGCAGAGACATACACAGATGCTTCAGGAGCAAAGTACACACGTGCAAGCCCAGTCGTGGGGCTCAGAGGCAGCAGTCATATCCACCTTGCAGTGGGTGTCAGGGTAGGCTTCAAAGGAGAGGTGTCCTTGGACCTAGGCCCTGAGGATGGTCATAGTGGTCATTACCTAGCAGGATGTTTAGGCAAGCTCGTATCTGCAGGAAAATGTTTCATGTGCTAGCGTAAGACGGAAGAAGGTTTAGATGTTTGGATGGATGAGAAGGAGGCCTGAGAGAGCTGTGGTCACAAGGTTCTCACCTGTGCCCCTTCTCAGCCTCCTTCTCAGCCTTGGCTTACTGTGTCTCTGGCTCGAGTTGGTTTGTGTTACAGATAAGGCATGTTTTCAGCATCAGAGGAGGTGGCTGTGAGATCCATGGGGCTCTCAGAACGAGCCTCCAAGCTGGGTACCTCGGGAGGAAGCCATCCACCCATCCCTGAGCCTCGATGCGGTTCTCAGGATGAGCAGCTGACTCCTTAGCTGCTGGCACTGGCTCCTTTCATCTGTTCTGTGGAGGAAACAGAACAGAAATTGTTGGAAGGCCTGGTGAGCGGGTTGGGGCTGGGAGTGGGTGAGAGGGAGGAGGTGGTGGGGGTGGGGGAGGAATCAGAATTCAAAGCCAAGGCCCTCGACACGCTGCTCTGTGGCAGTTCATCAGTTTTCCCTCTTCCCACCCGCGTGGGAGCCCGTGTGTTCCTGCTCTTGCCTGGCCGCGGCCCCGCGGCATCTGTTAGCAATGAATAAAGACGGGGTGGTGGAGGCGGGGAGGGGGGTGGGGGCAGGAGGAAGGTCTACTTAAACAAAATGTGTTTGCTCACACACATAAAACCACAGGCCTCCTGGAAGCAAGCCCCCCATCTGGGCCCCCTCATTCTTGAATTTGTAATCAGGAGCATGTGATTGAAGGATTGAAGCCTATGCATTACCCAGAGGGCCTCTGTGTCCTTATTTCTTACATACGAGGGTCTGGGACACAGAGGGTTCTTAGGGCCTTCCCAGCACAGACATCCTGTGTCCAGCAGAGAGAGAGGCAGTGTGAGACCCTCCTGTTCTCACATGGGCATGGAGGGCTGTAGCACACACAGGGTCTCTGCCCAAGGAGGAAGGAGGCTGGGTCTTCTCTAGCTCTCGAAGGGTGCAGAAGGTACTTTGGAAAAGGGCTTCATATCACCCTCAGGGTAACATCTGACCTGCGTCTTAGCATTCAAGTCCTCCAGGATTTGATGTCTGCTTTTACATTATCCCCCATCCAACTGCATCATGTTTCCTTCAAAGCCAGAACCTCCAAGGAAATAAGAGTTAAGAAAAGTGCCAAGGAGCCACACACCAGAACTCAAGAGTTACTAAAATACTTCTGGGAGGCTGGACAGTTGAAAGTGGTCCTGTATACAGAAAGAAGAAAGGTTCCAAGTCTTCTTTTTAGCAAGTGTCCTCTCGGGAAATTACTGAGAATGGGCAAGACCCTGGACGCCTCCCACTCCATTTCACGTTCTTCAGGTCCTGTAAAAACATTAAATGGGAAAACAAAGCAACACCCTCCTCCCTTCTTCCTTCTGTGGATCTGAGGAGGTGGCATCCTTGTATGGGATGTTGTCTCCCGAACCTGCCCTGCTAGTTGCAGGGCTTGTGGCTGGTCTGACCATTCCCCTCCCTGCTCCCCCACCCCCAGTGGCTCCCACCAATGAGGAGAGTCAAGAAACCTTCCCACCTTGGATTCCCCATACTCTGATGCTCTGAAGACCATGTTCTGAGGGATTCTAGTCAATGTTTCTAATTTTAAGATCCTTCATTCTCATAGATGGGGCTTCCCGAATGGCACTAGTGGTAAAGAACTCGCCTACTAATGCAGGAGACATAGGGACGTGGGTTTGATTCCTGGGTTGGGAAGACCCCTTGGAGAAGGGGCACGGCAACCCACTCCAGTATTCTTGCCTGGAGAATCCCATTCACAGAGGAGCCTGGTGGGCTATAATCCATGGGATTGCACAGAGTTGGACATGACTGAAATGACTTAGCATGCATGTGTGCATTCCCATAGATGGTGGGAAGGTGGGAGATAGGACAGAAGAGTAATCAGAAAGGACCAGATAAGTGGAGGGATTTAGCACCTGGAAGTCTTCCACACTTGCTTTAGACTAAGGGGAAATCCACTGGAAGGTGGGGTCAACACAGGACACAGGAAAGGTGTCCCCCTTGTAGAGGAGGCTACCAGAGGGTTGTAAAGGGACACGTCTACATCTGCATCCCATTGTTTCTGGGACCACCCTGACTGTTGCTCTAGGTACAGCTAAAGGGTCATCTTTGTGAGCCAGCTAAATGACCTGTATCTTTGTTAAAAATTCTAAGATTGGCCAGCAGTGACCCACCCTGTGACCCTAGGAAGTAGCCTGTAGGTTTCCAAGTTTCCTGCATTTCTGTGAACTGGGAATTCCATTGCCCAGACTCCTCAGCAGCCTTGGGGATTAATGCAAGCCTTGTTCACAAATCTTGAAGAATCCATAAGGGTTTAGATCGATAATTAACAAGAAAGAGAAGGCATAAACATTTCAAAAATATATCAACTCCCAAATCTATAACAGCCAATAAGTCTAAAAATTGAGTGGCCACAATTGCCCTCAGTGACAGGAAGCCCATGCACTTTGAAAAGTAATTCTTCAAAAAGCATAAATTACCACTTGGGGAAACCTTCCATGTATGCCATGGCTATGGATTTATTAAGTGAAAATGAAACTTTTAAATAAATATCTGGAACAGAAAATGTATTTCCCAATCTCATCGGACCACAGAGGCGAGACTTTTTAAAGTACCATGTAGGCTGGACTCTGAGAGGATAAAACTGAGAACATGTCTGTAGAAGTCATTTTGCTTAGTCAGTAACCCCCCGTACAACCTTTCTCCCCAACTCTTCAAGCACCTGGAGTCTCCTGATCTTAACCGAGAGCAACGAGGGCACAGAAGTCCCCAGGTTCTTTCCCAGCCCCTTAGGGAATCGGATAGATTCTGAGGCATATCGCTTCCCTACAAAGATCTGGATCTGGAATTTCCTCTCAGATGCTGAAGCCTCATACTTCACTTATTCGCCCTCCTAAGCAAATGTTGGGGCTCCCCAGGTGGCTCAGTGGTAAAGAATCCACCTGCCAATGCAGGAGGTGCTAAAGACATGGATTAGATCCTTGGGTCAGGAAGAGCCCTGGTGATAGGATATGGCAACCCACTCCAGGATTCTTGCCTGGGAAATCCCACGGACAGAGGAGCCTGGCAGGCTACAGTCTGTGGGGTCACAAAAGCATCGGACATGACAGCACACGCACACACAAAAGCAAATGTTCCTGCCAGCTGTCTTCCCTGGAAGGGCAGACTAGGTCAGTGTCACTTTCTGCTTTTGGTTAGTTTTGTTGTGACTAAATTATCCTTGTAAGAGACCAGTGGAAAACAAAATATTGGGCTGGCCAGAAAGTTCATTTGGGTTTTTCCATAAGATGTTATGGAAAAATCTGAATGAACTCTTTAGCCAACCCAATACAACCCAGAAAGGACACACTGAAAAACTAACCAGCCTCACAAATGCGTGGTAGCATTTCCTGTAGTGTAGGCAGCAATACTCGGTGAGTGCTGTTTGTCTCTCCAGCAGACATTCCAGCCTTTCCTTTGTGGAGCTTCCCTTCTCCAGGTTTGGGTTCTTGGTGACATTAAATCAATCATGGTCATTCCTTTTCTTGTTGCTAAAGAATGATGTGAGAACTCAGGTCTAAGCTCCTCACAATGTGGCATTCCCTGCTGAATAAAAAAAAAAAAAAGATTGTAAATGGGCAGGAAGTTTACTTTCAAACACTGAGATATAAGATGATATTTTTTAGGATTTTGCAATAAAATTCTCTTTGGTCATAAGAAAAGCCTCAGGATATGGTCTTTTACTCCTGCTCGCAAGAATGAAGAAAGAGGCCTATTGGCAAGGATCCTATGATAGCAAAAGGAACCAGTGTTAGGATAAAGCTCAATCTACGGAAGGGAGAAGAGTGATGAGAAAGGAATTGGTCCTTGGTGACCTCCTAGAGGGACTAGGCTAATTTATTTTCCCATGGGAAGTTCAAGTTCTAATGGAGTCTTTTAAGAACCAGGAGAATGGAGGTATCTCATAGATTGTTGACACTTCCTGCCTGTTCCTGGACAGAGGTGTTAGGGTTGGGAATAATGTCTCTTGCACTACAAATCAACTTTTAACCTGGGAATGGAAATGAGAGGCCCAGAATCATTTTTAAAAAAAGGTCATCTCCCCACCAGCTAAAATTCTATTTAAATTCCTGCCTAGAATCCTCGTTGAATAGTCTCCTAGGAAATGCAAAATAATTTTACATAAGCGGAAAACCAATCAAAAAACTTTCATAGCCCTGAAACCTTTATAGATCATGGTATAGCTTATTTTTCTAGCATCCTGTTCTTATAAGAATGGTGATAGATGATTATTTACTTTCTTAGTTTGAAGTAGTTATCATAATACCAAAGACTGGAATACTCTTTGTGTCCATTTTCTTTACAATTGTCAAAGAAAACACATTCTTGACACTTCTGATTTTCAGAGTGATAGATTATTCTGGATTTGTCCCAGCCAGTTCAAATCTTTTGAGAAGTGAAAATGCTCACAGTGGACTAGGTTCTCAAGAAAGGAGACAAATATACAGTATTGGAAGAAAACCTTTGTGGTTGTTCCATGAAAACACCATTAGTACATCTGAGGGTAATGTCATTCCTTTGCTAGCAACAGGCAACATTAGCACTAAGTTCTTCTTTGTCATCTTTGCTTGGTTTTCCCTTGAGTTGCAGATCTTGTTTTCCCTCCCTCCCTCTAACATCGCTCTCTGTTAGCAATCAGTTTTTCCTCTGACCATATCTGCAATACCTTTGGCTAAATCATGAATGGAAAACTCTGAAGCAAGCTGTGACTTTTATTTCAGTTTGTTGGATAGTTTGAAGCCCTTTCTATACGTAAGATCCAGCGCTAGATACTCAAGCTCCAAAGTGAATTAGATGTAGTCTTTGTCTTCACAGTGCAGTAAGGCAGATATGTAAATTATGTGTCTTGTATACTAGGACATAGGAATATACACTGAGTCCTGGGAGCACAGAAAGTAGTGAAACCAGTTGGGGTAGGCTTTTGGTACAATCTCACAAAGGATAAAGTGTTAAAGGAAAACTTGACATTGGTCAGGAAGGAAAACAGAACTTCCTGGGTGCTCCGGTGGTTAAGACTATGCCTTCCAATGCAGGGAGTGCAAGTTCAACTGCTGGTTGGGAAACTAAGATCCTACATGTTGCAGAGTGTGGCCAAAAAGTAAACAAAAACTGAGTAAGTGTATCATCCAGAGTTCTGGGCATGCAGGACCTGTCTTAGACATTATTATTGAGTAAAAATCCACCCTTAAATGTTATGACTTAATTGTTATGAAAACAACAATAATAATTATTTTGATAATTAATTTGCAAATTGGACAGGACTCAGCAGGCATGGTTCATCTCCACTCCATATGCCATCAGCTGGGGCAACTCAAGTAGGAGCTAGAGGATCCATTTCCAAGATGGTTCACTCATCCATTCCAAGATGGATGACAGCTGGCTGGTAATGTTGGCTAAGAGCTCAACCAGGGCTTATCAGCTAGAATCCTCGGTTCCTTACTGTGGACTTCTCCACAGACTGCTTGGGCTTCCTCACAGCATGGTGGCTGAGTTCCAAGCATGAGCATCCCCCGAGAACAAGGAGAAAGGACAGCACATTTTTATTACCTAGCCATACAAGTTACGTAAGTTCTCCCACTGTACTTCACTGATCAAGGATGTCAGGAGGACTCACCTATTTTCAAGGGAAGGGGATATAAGCCCACTACTACAAGATGGAAGAACTGTCTGTTAGTCAAATAATAAAAATATGTGGATGGGAGATATTATTATAGCTTCTTAAAACATATACGTACAACCTATAATAAAGTCCCTATCCTCAGCCCCATATTTCTAGACAGCTCTGCCCTGCCGTCATGTTTCACTGATGGTCTTCACTGCTTTGTTTCTGTGACATTAACATTTTTCATCATTTTTTGTTCTCTATCTATGTGTGTATAATTTAATAACATCTTTTGTACTCCGTACTTGAGTTCGTTTTTTCTCTTTTTAAATTCTTTTGGAAGAAGTACTTCAAAAATTCTCATAGTGAGGGCCTATGGATGTTAAGCTCTTCTATTTTTTGACATTTGTATATGTGTCTTTATTTGGTTCCTAAAAATTGTGAGCTATAAATAAAATTTTTTATTTTGGCCATTTTCCTGAAGCACTTTGAATATATTAACTCACCATTTTCTGCCTTCTACTGAGAAGTCTGTTTTAAGTCCTATTGTTAAAACTTTGTGGTAGCCTATCTTCTTTCTCCAGTTATTTTTGTAATTTTTCTCCTTATTCTTGATTTACATGACATTTGCACATGACTATATTTTTTTATTATTCAGTAGTTGAAGTATATTTCTACCTACAAACTCATGTTTTCCTTGATTTCTGTAAGAATTTTGGTCATTTCCGTTTTCTTACTTTACTATCTTCTTTAAAAATACATGCTTGGTGAATTTTTTTCTAACCCTAGCTTTTATATATGTTAACTGATATCATAATTAAATTACTCTGCACTATTTTCCAAACCACTAATTCCTCTTTTACTGTGTCCTATCTAAAAATTCTTATTTTTTTTCTCCTTTTAGACTCTATTTTCCAATTCCTGTTCTGTCCAAATTCTGCCAATTTTTGCTTTGTATTTTTTGTTCATTTTCGTAGACATTCTTTATCTCTTTGATGTTCCTACACAAATTTATTTTGTAGTTTTTCTCAGACAATCCTGTTAAATTAATTTCCTTTGAGAAAAAGCAGTTTTTCAATCTATTAATGATTTTTGGCTGCCTTCCTTATCATGAGACTTGAGAGCATTTTCAAATTTAGTCTCATCAACTTTAAAGTTTATTTTCCTCATTTTTGTCTCTGTGTGTATCCTTTTTATTCTGTGTAGATTGTAGATGCCACTTTGTAGCACTTCTGAACTTTCAGGCTGGCCCACATCCTCTCCAGTGGCAGTTTTTTGGAAATGTCAAATCCTGTTACTAAGCCAGCAGGTAGCTTGGTTCTACTTCTGATCTTTCCGCTCTCCCCTATGACCACAATCTCCCACAAGCAAAAGCTCTAGTTAGAACTAACAGTAGCTTCTTTTGGCCTTGCATCATGGTTGGGAATTTCCCCTATAGCACTTTAATTCAGATACTGAATCTAGCTTTAATCTCCCAGTTTGCAGGGAGGGCTTCAGTCCATCCTGCCCCACGAGAGCTGGATTATTGGCTACCACTACTTTGGTTTGGAGCATGACCCAGAAGCCTTGTGGCTTCGGCTCTATTCACTGTTGTGCATCTAAGTTCTATTTCAGTCCATGGTGATATTTGTTATGATTTTCAGCCCAACTCTGTCTTTTGGATTTCTTTTTATATTTAATTTATCATTGGTATATGTTGAAAGCTGACAAAGTGTACTAGACACAAACTTAATCTGTCGTCTTTACCAGAACTCTGTCTTATTTTATAAATGGAGAACTAAGGCCCAGAAAGTGGAAGTGTCTTGTCTAAGGCCTTAGAGGGAGCTTATACCAGAGCCTAAGCAGATTCTTCGGTCTCCAGACTCTAAGCCCTGGCTGTTTTCACTGTCCCCGGGTGCTTACAAACTGAACAGAAGGGCAGGTCTCAGCACTGAGATGCTTCCTGCCTTCTTGCAGGTATGAATCAGGAGGCAGAGACAGCTGCTGGGGAGAATCACCTGATGTTTCCTGATAAAGTAAAGAAGATGTTTAACAAATTTCATCACTACCAAAGTCATGTCTGATTCAAAATCCTTTCTTTCAGCAAGGTGTCACAGTCTGAGTGAAACACCTTGTCCCACAGTGTATGGGGCTACGTGCAGCCACTGACCTTTGCGTACCACAACAATCGAAGCTCTAGAAGCATTACATTATAGGCACCTTCCTTATAAAGAAGAGAAAAAGGAGGAAAATTGATTTTCAATTTGAAATAGGCAAACATTCCATTGTATGCTGTACAAATAAATATAAAACGATTGTCAGTTGACAAGTGTCACTCAGAAGGAAAAAAAAATGTTCCATGTATTATGTGTATGTGTGAGGAAACTATTTTTTTCAACAATTTTTCATTGCTGAGAATTCTCACTTGATCAGACACCCATTACTTATAATATTGCATGGTGTACAATTAAGGGCTATCAAGCTAAACTATTTCATTGCTTAAAAGTCTGTGGAGTTAAAATTATAAAGCAAATTTTTGATTGAAATAAATCAAGATTTGAAAAACTAAAACGTGAAGGTAGTTATTTTTCTCCCTTTCAATTACTTAAAATAAGTAGCTAAAAATATTTTTTCTCTGTAGCCATGGCAAACACACTGCAGGCTGAAAATGATGTTAGATTTTCTTCATGTTCCAGCTGGACTCCCTTTAAGCACTGAGATCTTTTTTATTTCTGCATCTATGTGGCTTGTTCTACGTCCATGTGACCACTTTTGCCCTAATCTCTATAATTCAAAGTTCCAAATGAAAAAAAAATCCACTCAGCAAGCTACTTTCACTTGCCCAAAATATGCATCGGAAGATGATTTGTTAAGTCTGCTCATACGACCCTTCAGCATCTCTCACCACCCAACAGCGGTATAACTGGGTATTCAGTAGGCTGAATGCCGGAAGGAAGGTGGTTGCAGATAAAGGGCAGCCACAGTCTCAAAGATTGTCATTACTGATCATACCTACAGGAAAAGGGTATTTCCTTGCTATATTCTAAGATTAACATGTGTAGCAATTGGCCAATATAAATAGGCCAACCAGAGGGTATTTAAAGGATCAAGTCAGTGTTTGTCTAATGCTTTGAAGATAAAGGTGAAGATAATAAGCAAATTCCTACTATTGGAAATAATCTAATAATTAACTTTAATAATTATCCTCATCCAACCATAAGTCAACAGTTGGTCTATTCAACTACACTGAATTTCATAGACTGTTGTGTGTGCTTCAGCTGCATTAGGGCTCATTGTGAGTGGTAATGTGGACCAAATAACCATTTACAGCAAAGCCACCCTACTCATTCATCAGGTCTCATATCGACTACCTCTCTCACACCTTGCAATCAAGTATTAATAGCATAGAATAGCGAATTCACTCCGAGAGACTGAAGGGAGGCCACAAAGGGAAGAGGGCAGTCGAGCTCCCAGTATTTCTGTCTCCATGGTGTCAAGCAGTAAGTGTCTCCAATGAACCAGCTCATATCTTTGTGTTGAATTGACAGGTTGTTTTGACATGATTAGACACAACCAAACAAAGAATGAAAACAAATTGGTAGCTATGTTTCATAGTTCCTGATTGTAGGCACAGTGACCAAACACACCTGCAAGAAATCCTGAGCTGCAGGCGTGGATCCTGGCTTTGTTCAAGGTCTCCACTAACTCTCCCCTCCTTCATGTTTTTCCAGCTGAAGTAACCATGGGACGTATCCTAGTGCTGCCAGATCACAGAAGGAGGCTTATCTCTTACACGTCCTCTCAGAAATAATTGTTCAACTGCAGCTGCGGTGCTCTACCACAATCAATCTGGTACAACAGAATGATAGGGCTTTCCGTGTTCTAGCGTTGCTGTTGTTCATTCGACTCTTTGTGACCCCATGGACTGCAGCACACTAGGCTTCCCTGTCCTTCACTATCTCTCCGAGTTTGCTCGAACTTCTGTCCATTGAGCTGATGATGCTATCTAACCATCTCATCGTCTGCCACCCTCTTCTCCTTTTGCCTTCAATCTTCCCCAGCATTAGGATCTTTTCCAATGAGTCAGCTCTTCACATCAGGTGGCCAAAACATTGGAGCTTCAGCTTCAGCATCAGTCCTTCCAATGAATATTCAGGACTAATTTCCTTTAGGATGGACTGGCTGGATCTCCTTGCTGTCCAAGGGACTCTCAAGAGTCTTCTCCAACACCACAGTTCAAAAGCATCAGTTCTTCGGCACTCAGCTTTCTTTACAGCCCAACTCGCACATCCATACGTGACTACTGGAAAAACGATAGCTTTGACTAGACAGACCTTTGTCAGGCAAGTAATGTTTCTGCTTTTTAATATGCTGTCTAGGTTTGTCATAGGTTTTCTTCCAAGGAGCAAGTGTTTTTTAATTTCATGGCTGTAGTCACCATCCACAGTGATTTTGGAGCCCAAGAAAATAAAGTCACTTCGTGGCAAATCCGTGGGGAAACAATGGAAACAGTGACAGACTTTATGTTCTAGCATGGAACATACTAGGGCTTAGAGACTGGACCCGTAGGTAGGAAGAGATGATCAGATAGTCAGGAGGATTGATGCTCTGCATTCAGTCTAGTTTACACCTCTCAGAGCTTGAAAACCTTGAAGTTTAAAGATCAAATGGAATTGGGTGGCAGACAAAGAAGTACAACCTCACGTAACAGGGAATACATTCTGAGAACTTGGTGCTATAGAGATGAGTCCAAAAGAGTTTTGAATCAGTTCAGAGACAATACAATTATTATATGTTAAGATGAAAGCTGTTATGTTCAGGGATCTAGCCTTAATTCAGTGTTCCTCCAGATGGACTTCTTGGGGTCCCAATTAGAGAAAGGATCCAGGGTGAAAGGATTCTTGTCCTGATGGTAGCATCTCTTCTCTGATGCAGCAGGGAAATTCAGCTTTGTCTTGTGCCACCCCTGTTCAGGGAACAAGATCCTCTCTGCTTTCAACTATCCTGGGACACTCAGAACCATGCCAGAGTTTCATTCATTTCTTTATTAACTCATTTCTTGTTTCTACCTTTTCTTCTATAGGCTATTTCAATTAACTATACTTTAGGTTTCTGAATAATCTATATGATTTTATTTGATTTGTTTTATAAATTTTTCTCTTATTCCTGTTATTGACTTCACAACACTATCTCTTATTAATACTATTTTTAAGCTTAAAAATCCATTTAATTAATTTTCAATCTTTGCTTTTTCTGATGTATAAATGTAAAACCTTAAAATTTCCTCTGAGAACCTCTTAGATGCCAGATATTCAATAGAAGCAATCATATAACCCTACATGCAACCATAACTACAATGTGTGGTATGTGTAGAAATATATTGCTTTTATTGTCATTCAGCCTTAAAAATTTAAATTTCTAATTTTATATTTTCAGCAATACTGTGTTTTCAATTTGTCATGTTTTTTTTTCTTTTCTTGATTTCCTCCTTTTCTAATTTTATTTCATATATTATTTTATTTTTTCTATTTATTCCTCTAGCATGTTGAAAGTATACATTTATTCTTTTAGCAGCTACTATTATTATTATTTTTTTTTTACCATTCATGCTTTAGTTAACATAGTCCAAGTCTACTCAATATCCTTCTCTTCTGAATATCTTTCTTGTTATCAGTATTTAGTAATTTAATCTGATTTTGAATTATTCTCCAAATAGGTTATTATTATTTGGGGTATTTTTAGCAGTTAATGCTAATTTAAATTTATCAAAATTGCTTGCCCTTTCTCCGCCACTGATTTTATGCCAGCTATTTTAAATATAGTGAAAGTGAAAGTGTTAGTCACTAAGTCCTGTCAAACTCTTCACAACCCCGTGAACTGTCGCCCTCCAGGCTCCTCTGTCCATGGGATTCTCCAGGCAAGAATACTGGAGTGGGTTGCCGTCCCCTCCTGCAGGGGATCTTCCTGACCCAGGGATCAAACCCCGGTCTCCTACATTGCAGGCAGATTACCATCTGAGTCACCATATTGAATCAAAGTTACAAGGTTGATTTCTGGAGGCATGTGCAGAATTTTACACTTGTATGTGCTATTCCTTTTAAAACCACTTTTATCTCGCAGAATGTAGTGTGGCAAGTTAGCTTACAAAACAATACGAGTTTGTCTTATATCTGCTCAATCAGTGTCAAACCTCAAAAATCCCAAATAACTGGGAAAAAATCCATCAGAATTATATTCCTGTTAGGAAAGAAATATAGTTCTGTTACCTTTTAAGTCCCAGTGCCCTCTTCTTTTGCTTCTGGTGTGACATCAAATGCCTGCCAGAAGACGCCTTAGGATTTAACAGAATTAAGAAGAATGATATACAAATACTATATACCGAGTGAACATGCTGCTTCTAAATTGTTTGAAGCTTTTGTTACTGACTCTTGCTGAAGACATTTGGGTTTTTTACTTTTCAGGATCAGATTTGATGTGTGGTATAAGCTGGCAGTGAATTTGAGATTTTTAGTATTTTTCACATTCAAACCTAACAAATCAGCCATTTAAATTTTTTTTCTTTTTTGTCATTAGGCACTTCTGTTTCCCTCAATATTGGCCAGTTCTTTTGATACATTGTGCTTCAGATATGTTGTACCTCTAATTCGAGGAAAAGAGAAGCATTCTGAAGTCTGATTTTTACAACAGTGGGTTTTACTGGCTCTCTGATATCTGAATAATTGGGAAGATGTGGCCTTATAATTCAATACATCTCCAAATCTTATTATATATGCTAATATCTATGATTATGTGTTTAATATTAGCTATATACACAGACATTAACACAATAAGCACTTTACTGCAAAATGTTCTAGAAATTTATGATGATCTGAGCATATATGGTCATGTGACAATATTTCTGTTGGACATCAGGCAAGATATCTGATTTAAACTTTTAATGTTTCGTTCATGTTGCCATTTTTTGTATAATTGCTAAAGTTATATAATGAGTACTCTGGATGCTCTTTAAAAAATGACTTATTATTCGTAGTGCATGCAATACAGATAACATGTTAAACATTACACTCTTTGACTCATCCCTGTCCCTGCTTTTTTGATTCCTTTGTATCTGATTTTAGAGTAATACACCTCCTCCTTCAGATCATGAGGTCCTTGGAGACAAGGATTGATTTTATTCATTTCTGTATTTCTTAGAGAACCTTACATGGGGCTTTCTAGCAATGGGACTGCCGTAATGCTGGTTAAGTGAATGGGTGACTGGACACGGTGGTCCTTTGTAATCCCAGTGCTTTGTCTCAGGATCTAGGGGGTGATGGAAGGTGTGCTTATGGGACAATTACTGCAGGCGGTTCCCAGCATTCCAGGTGACCCAGAGCAGGTTTCTGAAGAAGACTGTCTTCCCATTCTCTCCGTCCTTGCTAGGATTAGTAAGGAAAAGAAAGGCTGATGGCACATTTGCCTATTGAATGAACTTAGAATGTACATAAAAACTCTCATTATTTCTGTGTCTGGGCATCACATAATACCATCCCCTCTTCCCCCATTGTATTGGTTAAATCTGAGGATGAAAATGTTGAATGAATTTTCACAATTTCTCAGATTCTGCATATTTATTCACTACTGTATTTTCTATCAGCCACACTCTTTATCTTGGCCGTGCACCTACATTTCTGTGTGCTGGCTGTCCGAATGCACTTCTTCTTAATATTTAAACAAAGGTCTAGCTAGCTCTACAGGCAGACACAGTATTAATGGGAGAAAAGTAGAAGCCATTTACAAGTGGCACACATCCAGGAGACAGATTCAGTCATACCAGTGACAAGAGGAAATGCAATCTTCTCTGCTTTAAGCCCTGGATGCGTCATGAAAAGGAATTCGAGGAAGGGGGCATTGTCAAGGCAGAGAATCAGATAAAGTGACGGGACTATTCCCAACCTCACCTCTGCCACACACCTCGTAAACTGATAACTCAAGGTAGAATTTCTCAACCAGTAACTGGAAAAGAAGTGGGTTTTACAGCAAATGGAGGCAGGCTGACAGCTCCCAATAAACAGAACATAGATTTACTCTGTAAACTGGATCAGAAGTTGCTGTCTTCCTCCCTACGGTTCCTCTTCTGGTGTGTCAAACGATGATCCTGGCTGCACAGAAAATAATAATGATGAAATGAACCAATAGGTCACATTTATTGAATGCTTACCAGGTGCCAGCCATGGTGCTAAGAGCCTTATAGATATGACCTTATTTCATCTTCTGAAACAGTCCATTAAAATTATTTTGATTTTCACAGATAATAAAGCTAAAGCTCAGACAGGTAAAGTAATTACCCTAACATCTCACAGCTAGTAAATGACAGAGCCAGGGCTGCTACTCAAGCTTAGTTGTATCTGATGACAATGCCTGCTCTTCTGTCCTTCTTTCCACCTTCCACGCTCAGCTCTAACGCAGGCCACTCTCCCAGGATCCCAGGATTCTTTGAACAGAAAATTAGCGTAGCTCATCCAACATAACATACTTCATTGCTTAGTTGTCTGTCACCCCACTGGGCTGTGGACACCAAGAAGGCAGAAGTCTGTTCATTTCTGCATTCCCCGTGCCTGACACAGTGTCTGGGACAGAATAAGAACACAGGAAATGTTTGATGAACATATGAATAAGAAAATGAAACAAATATTTGGTAAGGAGTTGCTTTGTTGAAGACCCTTTATTGTTTCTTTCCTGGTAATTTATGTCCCTCTTGGAGAAACATATGAACTTCCCTGGTGGCTCAGATGGTAAAGCGTCTGTCTACAATGCGGGAGACCCGGGCTCAATCCCTGGGTTGGGAAGATCCCCTGGAGAAGGAAATGGCAATCCACTCCAGTACTATTGCCTGGAAAATCCCATGGACAGAGGAGCCAGGTAGGTTACAGCCCACGGGGTCCCAAAGAGTCGGACATGACTGAGCGACTTCACTTTCACTTTCATGGAGAAACCTGTCATATAATAGGATTTGAATTTATTTTTAGGTGTAAATATCAAAATCATATTCTTGGTAAAACAGTCAAGAAATGAAAGCTTCAGCAGAAGAAAAAAAAGTTCTCTTCAGGAGCAGGTGATGTAGCAGAAGGCAACAAGTTCAAAGTTAGGATCTTGAGAACATGTATTCCATCCACTAAGGTCCAACTTGAAAAGGCTTGCTTCTCTTGTGTTTCAGAGCCTAGAGAGTGAGCTCTTTCGGTGCAAACTACAGCCACCTCTGACGGTACCTGACTGATGTCCACCGGCTGCATTAGGGATGTTTCCAAGTCTAGGTCTCATTTTTTCTGGTACAGGGCTGGGTGATAGATCCGGTCTTGGTGTGCTCTTTTAGAAGTACAGCCATCACTTTGTGGAGCACTCCGGAAGAAAGTATACCCCTGTAGAATCAGCAGATGTGGTCTGAGTTTTCAAACACTGAGTTTGGAGGAAGGAGCAAACAACTCCAGGCTGACTTTGTGAAACTTCAGCACAGAACACACACAAGAGGATTGCACACACGTGGACCTCAAGCCACAGTGATTAAGAGTTCTCACCAGCTCCTTAGAGAGAGGCTACCAGGGACTGATATGCATGGTGTGTATGGATAGTGTGCATAGACCGGGACGCATAGTGTGACTTTCACCCTGTCATCCATAAGGACCCAGGGTAAACTCTCAAGTTCTCATGCAAGAATGTGTGCCCAATTATTCTCAACTGATCTTTGAATGAAAGAGCTAAAAGCTTTCCCAGATATGGACTGGATCAAGTCCATCAGTTTATTGGGAGGGCCAAGCCATGGAAGCAGCTCTTTTGCAGGGTGCTGCCTGAATGGCTTACATATTGAACAAAGACTAGAGAATACAAGGAGCCTGTTTTTTTGTTTGTTGGCTGGTTTTTCTAACCAACATTGTGTAGAAACAATGAGGGGAGCAGGGCTGCTGAGAAGGGCGTACAAATGTTACTCCCCAGCCAAGTTATTTCATTTCTGTGGGGAAGGCTATTATATACCTGCTCTATTTGCTGGCTGATGTCTAAAACCTCCCAGCGAAGATTGGTATTCTCATCTCGTAAAGAAAATTTCCTAATACTACAGAAAAAGCCTCCTTTTCTGCTACAGAATGCTATAAAAGTGCAAATTTCTAGGATGACATTAGTCATTGACAGGTACAGTCTGGTTTTTGGGGAGATGGGACATTTTTAGATGAGATCACTAAGAAAGTGTATGATTTGAGTTCAGCCAGGGATGGAAATAAGGTTTCTTCTCATTCTCTTTTCCTGGGGAGTTTGGATTTAGCAGTCATTCATCTCTATCCATCCTCCCTTCTCCCGCCCAGTTCCACACACACATGTGAACAGACACTGCTGTGCACATTCGGGCACAAGCCTAGTGCAGACATTATTTCCCCAGGTCCAGCCTGGAGGTTCCCCACAGCTGGAGTGGGGAGCACCTGCGCGTTTCTGCTTTGTGTCTGCTGCACTCAGTCACAAGCAGGCCTGGTTACCATCTGCATAGGTAAGGCCCCAGCCTCACATGAACCACCACGCCAGCTCCTGCAGGCACAAAGTAAACCTGGACATAAAGCAGGCATCCTGCCATACCTGAGGGTGCCTGCTTCTTGTCCCTGGTTCTCTCACACAAAGACACTTATTTATGCTTCCCTCTCTCTTTCTTAATATTCCCATCTTCTCTTTGTTTTCAGTAGCTGAGTCATTTGGGAAACTAAAGGCATGAGCTGAGGAAGACTCAGAACTTAGTGGCTCGTCACTGATTTCATTCATTCATTCATTCATTCAAGAAAACACTGTAGGGACTTCCTTGGCAGTTCAGTGGTTAAGACTGCCTTCCAATGCAGTGTTTGCAGGTTCGATCCCTGGTTGGGGAGCTAAGATCCCACATGACTCCTGGCCAAAAAACCCCAAAATACAAAACAGAAATAATATTGTAACAAATTCAGTGAATACTTAAAAAAAAAAAAAAGAAACTACTGTGTGTCAGATTCTTTGGAGACAAACATGCAGAGAACTTTACCACTGCACTTGAAGGACCTTAAATTCTGGTGGGGGAGACAAAGTTTTTAACTCATAAGTGCAACCCAACATGACAAAAACTCCTCAAAGAGTTCATGGAAAGAACTTCTCAGGCACAAAAGAGAAAGCTATAGAGTTCATCTGGCAGAGTTTGGAAAGGTTTTACAGAGGACATCATATCTGAGTTAGGCATTGAAGAATACATAGGCCATAGAAGTGGAAAGAGGTATACAGTCACAGGTAAGAAATCATAATTTTTTAAAACAAATGGAAGATTAGGTAATAAAAAGCAAGGGTAAATGATTCCACAGTGGAATTAAATTATGAATCAATAATAAAAAGATCTCAGGAAAATCCCAAAATATTTGGAAATTAAATAACAGATTTACAAATAATTTGTGAATCAAAGAAATAATTCAAAAGGAAAGGGAGTATTTTGAACTGAATCAAAATGTATATAAAACATATTAAACTTTGTGAGAGACTGTGTAAGCAGTTATTAGGGAGAAATTTACAGCAGTAAGTGCCTATGTTAAAGAGAAGAAAGGTCTCAAATGAATGATCTCAATTTCTAAGAAACTAGAGAAAAAATGAAGAAATTAAATCCAAGTATGTAGAACAAAGGAAAGAATAAAGAGCAGAAGTCAATGAAAATAATATCAGAAAAATGATAGAGAAAATAGAGGAAAAAGCAATTCTGTTATTATTCTCAGAAAACATGATCATCTATATAGAAAATTTGATGTAATCTGCAAAAAAGCTAGTAGAATTAATTGAATTCACTAATTTGCAAGAGAAGGGATCAATATACAAAAATCAATTGTATTTCTATATACTGACATCAATCATAAATTTAATTAAAAATCTATAACAAATCTATAAATTTCTATAAAAAATGAAATTCAGTTCAATTCAAAAATGTGCAAGACCTATATACTGGAAACTATAAAACACTGCTGAGAAAACTTGAAGAAAACCTCAGTGAATAGAGAGAAATATATATTTATTGGTTAGAAAACTCAATATCATTAAGATATAAATGATCTGTGAATTAATCTACTCACTTAATGCACTCTCAACAAAATACCAGTTGTTTTGTAGAAACTGAGAAAGTGAAAGTGAAAAGTGACAGTCGCTCAGTCATGTCCAACTCTCTGTGACCCTGTGCACTGTATAGTCCATGCAATTCTTTAGGCCAGAATGCTGGAGTGGGTAGCTGTTCCCTTCTCCAGGGGATATTCCCAACCCAGGGATTGAACCCAGGTCTCCTACATTGCAGGCAGATGCTTTACCAGCTGAGCCACCAGAGAAGTCCAGAAATTGACAAGTAGATTCTAAAATTTATGTGATAATACAAAGGACTTCAAATAACCAAAGTGGGTTTTGAAAAAGAAGAAAAAAGTTTGAGGGAGAAAGCATTTTTTGTAGAAAAAAATGCAGAGATATTTGTAGAGACAATGAAGTGTCTTGAATTATGTTTTGCTCATTTAAAAATAGAAAATCAACACAAAAACTTGCACGCAAATGTTTATAACAGCTTTACTCATAATTATCAAACCTTGGAAGCAACTAATCCTAATCCTTCAGGAGATGAATGGAGAAACAAGTTGAAGTATATTTAGACACTAAAATACTATTTAATGATAAAAATAAATTAGTCTCAATTCATTAATATGTGGAAGAACCTTAAATTCATTTTTTTAAAAACTGAATGAAGCCAAAGTGAAAAAAACTACATACTATTTGAATCCAACTATATAACATTTTGGAAAAGTCAAAACTATAGAGACAGTAAAACAATTAGTGGTTGCCAAGGGTTTTGGGGGAAAGAGAAATAGGAATGAACAGGTAGAGAACAAGTTGATTTTAGGGTAGTGAAACTATATGATACTGTAATGGTGGATACATAGCATTATTGCACTTGCCAAAATCCATGGAACTGTACAACAGAGTGACCTCTAACATAAACTGTATAATACTATCTTAATTCTTCTTCTTCTAAGTCGCTTCAGTCGTGTCCAACTCTGCGAGACCCCATTGACGGCAGCCCACCAGGCTCTGCCGTCCCTGGGATTCTCCAGGCAAGAAAACTGGAGTGGGTTGCCATTTCCTTCTCCAGTGCATGAAAGTGAAAAGTGAAAGTGAAGTCACTCAGTCGTATCCGACTTAGCGACCCCATGGACTGCAGCCTACCAGGCTCCTCTGTCCATGGAATTTTCCAGGCAAGAGTACTGGAGTGGGGTGCCATTGCCTTCTCCGACTATCTTAATAGTTGCTCATAATTATATCAAATATACCATATCAATGCAAGATGTTAATGGGAGTAGCCCAGAGGTGGGTAGAGAGGGTATATGGGAACTCTTTGTACTTTCTACTTAGCTTCTTTCTGTAACCTAAAACTGCTCTAAAAATAAAATCTATTTAAAAAGATACAGACTCATTGTTTTCAGCAATGGAGTTTGTTTCCAGGAGAGCTGTGCTAAGTTCAGGTTTTGCCAGAGGCTGGAATGGGAGACCAAAAGCCAGCACATCAATTAGGAGGTAATTGCCATCACAGCGTGAGAAGAGGTGGCAGCCAGAACAGAGGGAAAGAACGTGAGAGTGCTCTGAAGGAAGAAGCAAGAGACCCACTGATGTTTTAGCTGTGATGTTGAAGAGCGAAGTCTGCGTCCATTGTTCGGAAAGGATACTTGATTAGATCTGAGAGACTTTGATGTAGTCTTAGCTCTGACTCCAGCAAGCTCTGTGAGCTCTGGCAAATGACTTGGAATTTCTGGACCCTGATTATTACAGGAATGCCCAGGAGGCATGATTGTGATGCACAGGCTTAAGCTCGGTCTAGAAGTGTACCGTGCAATACATTAGTCATTCAACAATCCTGCCTGTTACCCATTAGAACTGCGGTTATGCTAAACTGAGATGTGCTATTTGTGTAAAATTTACTACAAAAGACTTAGGAAATAAAGGATGTAAAATAGTTAATACTTTTCATATTGATTATGTAGTTGAATTTCACCTGTTTCATTTTACATTTTGTAATGTGGCAACTAGAAAATTTCAGATTTCGTATGTGGCTCATGGTGCGGCTCACATTACATGCCTTTTGGGCAGTGCTGGCCTTGAGCCTCATCAGATGCTTTGTGTTCACGAGAACCATCTAAACTTGACTTAGAGAATGGTCCCTGCCCACACAGAGCCATGCCAAACTCTGGGATGCAAGTGGGGTGGAATGAGGCAGATGAAGCAGGCAAGATTCCCAGGGTGACCTCAACACAATCTGGGACTTTCTAGGAGTCATTTTTACCAACTTCTTGGGGGAGCATATCCTGGGGAGATCCATCCAAGCAAAGACCCAACTTGAAATCCATCAGAATATCTAAATGAAAAGACCAGCTATTAGGGATCACTCCTTTCCCAAGAGCAGAGTGATCCCTAATAGCTTCTCTCTTTCTCTACCTTCAAGCAGTGATTATCTATTTAAAGCTGGACCAGACACGGTTGGTAGCATCTCCTTACCTCAGTCTGCCCTATGACTTGGCAGGAAGAAATTCTTGACAGGTGATCACCATGTCCTCTTGATGCAAGACTGATACCAGAGTGGAGAGGAAATCCTCCCCTGGAAGGGAAATTCAGCCCGAGCCCCAGCTTGTTCCTACTGCTCTTTGGACTCTGACACTCTTTTTCCAAGCCCCTCTGCTGTGCACTCTCCAAGGCACATACATCTGGTAACTGACTCACCACAGGGACAGCACCCTGTGCGTATACCTTGCCCATACACGTTCCAAGGTAGCCTTTGTTATACAGTCACATTCACCCTTGGCTTCAGATATGGATTCTGTCCATATCCTTCCATCCAAACCAGTGAGACTCAGAAATACAGCCACCTGCTGGGTCCCACGCATCCCTGATCAGCTCACAGATACTCAGGCCATCCTTGCCTCCAGTGTCATCTGTGAAACTGAGAATCCTCAGTCAGGCATTCAATCTTTCATGTAATGACTCAAACCAACTTTCCTGATGCATATCTCTCTTTCTCAACGGAGCAGGGTTTCCTTCTTCCCGTAAACACGTTCTTCAAAATACAGTGATGAGAATGTGATGTGGCAGTTGTGGAGAAGGTGTGGCTGCTGAGGGCTAAGTGATCCTATGCAAACAAAGAATGTCTCTGAAATTTTCTGTTATAAACATTCATACACATTTTACCGTATTCTACACACACATACACACATCTTTTGACATCTAGTAAAATTGCTTCCCCAGGAAGATGTTTCGTCATTTTACCACAGATTCTTAAACTCCCAGAACCCCACCCAGTACTCCCAGTGGTACATATTCCTCAGTTTAAGAAAAAAAAGTATGTAACAGAAACTTTCTGCTTTGGTTAGGAAATATTTCTCAATTTTTTCTGGCCCCTAGGAATGACTTAGACTTTCAGAAGTTCCCACATATCTGAGTTCTTGTACTTATTGCAGTTGTATTCAAATTTCAGTGCTTCCCGGCCCCATCTCTGCCCAAGGAAGCAGGACACAGAGTCTCATGTCACCGAGCTGAGACTGCGGTATCTGTGTGTGGCTCCTCTGCTGTCCTGAGCTGTTGTGTTATGTTCTCTGTCACTCTCGTCTATCTCCCCTGCCACATCACCAGGTTTGAGAAGGCAGGACTCACATCCATCTCAGTTATGGTTTATTCCTAGAATTTAGTCTAGTGCCTGGCATATAATTAGTGCTCACTGAGGACTCAGTACATCAATGAATACTTAAATGAAAGAAGTATGATGCATCTTAAGAGGCTACCAATATTTTATGAACAGAGTCTTCTCTCCATGCCCCTGTGTTTCTTTTGTGCCCATGACTTATGCTCATTTGGTGTCCATGGAAAGTTGGATAGATGTGTGGGGATGATGGATGAAGAGTTTGGATATTTGATAGACTTAAGAATCAGCTCAATTTATTTTCTTTACAAACACACTATTAGAGTGAGCTGTAATATACTTGATATTTTATGTGAGGATGTGTTTTAAAGTAGCTCTGTGCTTTGGTACAACAAGCTCTTATTCTTGGATGCAGGGTCAGATTGTTGAGGACCATTGAGAGCTGGGAAGCTGAGGTGTCTTTGGAGGTCTCTCTGAGAAGAGATCATGAGTGGCAAAAGGATGTCCAGATGGTAACTGCCTACAAGAAGAGACAGGTGCTCCTGTCTTTAGATCATCAGTGAGTATTTTGTATCTGTCTGCTTCCATGATTTTGATGCTTTGATGGAGAGTATGGCAAATGGCATGATCACCCCCAGGCCTTGTAATAAAGTGGTTAGAGAAATAATGTAACCATGGAGTGGGAATAGAATTTCCCATCTCTCTGAATTTAGTGTACACAGTGGAACACTGAGAGATGTTAGAAAGTAGAACAGAGAAGCATGAGCAACACAATCCCTCTTGAGAGAAAGAATGTCATGATAGGTGTGAATGAGGATGACTTTTACAAGCTAGGTCTAATCAGGAGCCTGATGCTCATGCTTACTGCCATTTAAAGCTCTTTGCAGACTTTTCATTCCAGAGTTCTTGTCCCACACTCAGATATTTCCAGAAATTGCTTGAAAGTGATTGGGGAGGTGGAGGAAGGGCATAGATTGTCTGTCTGTTTGAGCTGCTGTAACAGAACACTATAAAGTAGGTGATTGACAAACAACAGAAATTTATTTCTCACAGTTTCAGAGGCAGGGAAGTCCAGGACCATGGCGCCAGAAGATTTGCTGTCTGGTGAGGGCCCATTTCATAGATGTAGTCTTTGTGCTGTGTCCTCACATGGTGAAAACGGCAAAGAAGCTTCCCCAGGTCTCTTTTATAAGGGTACCGATTCCATGTGTGAGCGCTTTGCCTTCATGATCTAATGCCTCTAAGGCAGCACCTCATAATATTATCACCTTGGGGGTTAGGATTTCAGCATATGCATTTTAGGGAAACATAAACATTCAGATCATAACAGAAAGGATGTGAGGCAACCTAACACTATTCTCAAATAAATTCATAAACAACAGTAGAAATAATGGTGCTCCAAGATGTATTTGCCTCCTTGGGTATATTAGAAGGGGTTAGATGGCTGATTCATAATGTTAGTACCAGGGACACCTATCCACCATCTACAGCAAGTCAGGAGCACACAGTGGTCAGACCCAGGACTCGATTCTCCCCATGACCTCCCAGCAGGTGGACCATACACTTAGACTCTACCACACTGTCCTTCCCTGTGCTGGTTTCATTGGGCATGAGCATTCTCCCCTAATCATTGTCTTTTACCATCACGGAATATCAGTTGACATCATTAAACAACCCCCTGCCCTATAACCTTGGTTCTCCAAGTGTGGTCTGAGGACCAGCGGCCTGGTGTCACCTGGGGATTTCAGGCTTCACCCAGAACTCACAGGTTAGAATTTGAATTTAACGAGATTCCCCAGTGATTTATATGCACTTTACAATTTGGAAGCACTGCCCTCTTACACCCTCCACCGGGCAGCTTCTTTATAAAGGGCTTTCTGGTCTCCTAAATTCAGCTTTTTCTGTCTCAAATTACGTTCCTACATCTGGTCATCAAACTGTTTCTTTTTCTTTCCATCTGAGAGATGGCTTTTCCAGACCCACTGCTGACAGATGCTGCTTCACTACCTGGAGATGCGCCTTCCAAGGCTGTGGGTATTCTAAGGCAGAGGAAAAAGGAAATAGTTTGAGGTCAGTTCAGTTTCTCTGTCCACTTAATTCCATATAAGATACAGGTGGCTTGTTTTTATTTTCTTAAATATACCAGTTTCTGATTTCTTGATGTTATATGTTGTTAAAGAATCATTTGCAGGTCTTCTTGAAGTTGAAAGTCTTAGATAAAATTAGTTCTGATCTTTTGTTTTTAAGTCTTTATTGAATTTGCTACAATATTGTTTCTGTTTTATGTTTTGGTTTTCTAATGGATGCATCTCTTGGGATCTTAGCTCCCTGACCAGGGATTGAACCCACACCCCCTGCATTGGAAGGTGAAGTCTTAACCGCTAGACTTCCAAGGAAGTCCCTAGTCTTGATGTTTGATTTTAAGAAGCATACATGCTAAGTCGCTTCAGTCATGTCTGACCCTTTGCTACCCTAAGGACTGTAACGCGCCAGGCTCCTCTGTCCATGGGGTTCTCCAGGCAAGAATACTGGAATAGGTTGCCATGCCCTCCTCCAGGGGATTTTCTAGACCCAAGGATTGAACGTGCATCTCTTACATCTCCTACATTGATAGGCAGGTGCTTTTACCACTAGCGCCAGCTGGGAAGCCCCAGTTTTAAGAAGGCACCTTCTCAAACACCATCAACACTAATATTTGTGATATTAGGCCAGTCACAAAGCACCCATGAGCCTCTTGGTGAGTTATTTTGTAACTGGAAGGATTAGGAGTCTCCTCCTCCCACTCCCACTGGCAGACCCCTGCAGGGCAAAGTGTAATACACAGTAGGTCGAGGTAAACTGGTCTGTAAGCTGAGAAAATATGGGGAAAATGAACAAAGCTATCAGGGCCCTCTATTAGGGGTCTTGGTTGAGGATTTCAGTGTGCAATGTAACATTGTTATGATAAACAGATGGGGGTGAAGTGGGGCCTGATTTGACCTTTTATAGTTTCCAAATGTTCATGAAAGGCAGTGCACCTTTAGTTGTAAAGAACTCATGGCTTTTCAAACTATCCAGTACACAGGTAAGTTTCTTTAAAATATTCCATCTTATGATAATAAAAGCCTGCAGGCTTCAGATTGAGACAGGTCTAGATTCACATGCCAGCTTTAGGGTTAACTAGTTCTGTGACCTTGGGCAACTTAATTTCCTTTTTGTAAAATGCAGCCTGTGCATAACTAATGTGAAGAGTTACAAAATTTGGCGAAAATGGATGCAAAATATCTTGTAGTTTCTACGTACTCAAAAGCTTGTAGCTTTTGTTATCTAGATTCCAGGGTAAAGTTTAGCAGAGTAAACATGTACGAAATACTTGCTAAATTTGATTTTTCCCTGAACTCATCTTTTTATGTTGAGGGATAGATGTAGTAATAGTCTGTGGAAATGGTCTTCTACTGATAACTCAACTTAGAAGTTAATTTATATAAGAAATCCCCAGTGTAAAAATTAATCTTGTTAACCAACATTGTCACTAAGACAGATTTTAGGATGATATATCAGGGATACAATGAGTCAAGCTGACATCCATGGACATCCTAGATAGATACACGGCTTTTCTCTGTGATGATTCGTGCTTCCAACCTAGAACTCAGGAGGAGAAATGTATCTTCGTTTCTATCCCATGAATGCAGTAGCTATTAGCTCAGTTCAAATTTCTTGCTCATTAGGCTTTGAGGGGAAGTACTTTTCACTTGAGCCGGGGCAGGGAATGAGTGAGACATTCATAGGCACTGGACATTTGCATGGTGGAGGTTCCTCTTCCAGCTGAGTTGCTGTCCAGAAGAACCAGTGGTGTGGCACTTGGAATTTGGACGTGCCACGCATGAAAGGGCTTGGGGTGAAGAACCAGGGAAGCAATATACCATATTATGTCCTAAACCACGAGTAATGACTTTTGAGTCCACACTCAATATTTACTTTTTGTGCTTTTATAGTTTATTAATTAAAACTTTTGTAATCTTATTTATTTAGACTTCTTCTGCTAATCTTGAATTGATCTATACCCTTTTATTGTCCTTTTAGTTATTCTTTAGACTCAGTTGAAAAGCCTGGAGTTTTCTTTGTTTGTTGAGGATACAGAAATCCTTTTTAAAGATAGACTATGACATTTGAAACTTTATTTATTTACTTTTGACTGTGCTGGATCTTTGTTGGTGTGTGGGCTGTTCTGCAGTTGCGGTACATGGTCTTCTCACTGCGGTAGCTTTCCTTGTGGCAAAACACAGGCTCTAAGGCGTGTGGGCTTCAGTTAGTTGTGGCGCATGGACTCAGGAGCTGTGGCTGCTGGACTCTAGAGCGCAATCTCAATAGTTGTGGCACTTGGACTTAGCTGCTGTGAGGCATATGGGATCTTCCCATACCAGTGGTCAAAACTGTGTCCCCTGCGTTGGCAGGTGGATTTTTTTGTTGTTGTTTGTTTTACCACCAAGCCACCAGAGAAGCCCAAATCTTTTTCTAAAAAGAGTTTTTACTTGCTTATTTGTTTTTCAGGCTTCATCTCGCAGCGTGTGGAACTTTCCCATCAGGTATCAAACACGTGTCCCCTGCAGTGGGAGCATGGATTCGTAACCACTGGACCACCACAACATCCTGCTGCTACTGCTGCTGCTAAGTCGCTTCAGTCGTGTCCGACTCTGTGCGACCCCATAGACGGGGCCCACCAGGCTCCCCAGTCCCTGGGATTCTCCAGGCAAGAACACTGGAGTGGGTTGCCATTTCCTTCTCCAATGCATGAAAGTGAAAAGTGAAAGTGAAGTTGCTCAGTCGTGGACTGTAGCCCACCAGGCTCCTCCATCCATGGGATTTCCAGGCAAAAGTACTGGAGTGGGGGGCCATTGCCTTCTCTGCCACAACGTCCTGGTAACCGTATTTAAATAATGCTCAGAATTAAAGGACAGAACACTGACTGAGGTACTTTATTTTTTTTTTTAATTTTATTTTATTTTTAAACTTTACATAATTGTATTAGTTTTGCCAAATATCAAAATGAATCCACCACAGGCATACATGTGTTCCCCATCCTGAACCCTCCTCCCTCCTCCCTCCCCATACCATCCCTCTGGGTCGTCCCAGTGCACCAGCCCCAAGCATCCAGTATCGTGCATCGAACCTGGACTGGCAACTCGTTTCTTACATGATATTCTACATGTTTCAATGTCACTCTCCCAAATCTTCCCACCCTCTCCCTCTCCCACAGAGTCCATAAGACTGTTCTATACATCAGTGTCTCTTTTGCTGTCTCGTACACCAGGTTATTGTTACCATCTTTCTAAATTCCATATATATGCGTTAGTATACTGTATTTCTGTTTTTCCTTCTGGCTTACTTCACTCTGTATAATAGGCTCCAGTTTCATCCACCTCATTAGAACTGATTCAAATGTATTCTTTTTAATGGCTGAGTAATACTCCATTGTGTATATGTACCCCAGCTTTCTTATCCATTCATCTGCTGATGGACATCTAGGTTGCTTCCATGTCCTGGCTATTATAAACAGTGCTGCGATGAACATTGGGGTACACGTGTCTCTTTCCCTTCTGGTTTCCTCAGTGTGTATGCCCAGCAGTGGGATTGCTGGATCATAAGGCAGTTCTATTTCCAGTTTTTTAAGGAATCTCCACACTGTTCTCCATAGTGGCTGTACTAGTTTGCATTCCCACCAACAGTGTAAGAGGGTTCCCTTTTCTCCACACCCTCTCCAGCACTTATTATTTGTAGACTTTTGGATCGCAGCCATTCTGACTGGTGTGAAATGGTAACTGAGGTACTTTAGATGCCTAAAATGGTAAAGGCAGTTTGTGAGGTTCAGGTTCCTGGTGGTTGGTTATATGAGTGTGCTTTGGGCAGGGAAAATCTTGCCCAAATCCACACTAAAACTCCTTTACCTAGTTCTTAAAGCTTGCACTAAAAATGAGGTTCAAGATTGAAAATATTTATTTCTAAATTGGCTGAACAATCTGCATTTATCTCACTCTACAGTGATAAAAATGGCAACATTATTCCAACTGTTGATGTTAATTTCCAACAAATTACTCAACATATTTTTAAAAATTTTTTTCTTATTCAATCCTTTATTATGGATTTTTTTTCTCCTTGTGTAGTTTTGCTCTTCTCTTTGAAAAGATGAGTGATATCAGAAAATTTAAAAATCAGTTTTTCACAGTTATCTTTATATGGTCAACAAGCCGTTTCTTCAAACTGAAGAAGCTCTGACAAATCTCATTACTTTCCTGCTTCATGTTCTAAGGATTTTAGTTTGGTTTTGGAGAGGCCTTTAAGGAATTAAGCTAGATTTTTTTCTTCCAGTACACTCATCATCCCATGTAGAACCTATACTATTGACAAAAATACGCTATGTGATTTTGCCATTATATATCTTTTTCTCGCTCCACTTACAGTAGCACCCATCCTCAAAACTGTGTTCACTATACCTTTTAAGAATTTATTCCATTTTCATATTTATTTTTTTGAACTTATACAAAGAGGTTAAGAAATCATCTGTCAGGAACATGTGATTCAGAAACAATTGATGCAACATACAACAATACTCAGATTGGAGATATTAGTCCTTGCTTTTTTGTTTAAACACTGCAATTTAATGTTTGACAAGGAATAGCACAAATCAAATTTTATGACACTCTTAAAGTTCTCTATCTCACATGAGGAAACTTCTGTCAGATGAAAACACTATGTCATTTGTCATTGAGAACTGGGGTAATTCTCCAGTGTTAATCAAAGAGTACAGAGTTAATAATGAATTACATGTGTAAGTAGGTCTTCCCATTTGTATTGCACACAGAAAAATAATGCCAATTTTGAGAGACAGAACCTGGTCCTTATAATCATTGATGTTTGCCATTGAATTGTTCTAGAATATTATCTCACTGTGATCTTGATTTCTCTCATCTCTAGTGAAATCAAATGTTTTTTCATGTATTAATTGGTCATATACAATTCCTCTTTTGTAAAATACCTATTTATGTCTTTTTTTGTCTTTTGAATTTTTTTTTTGACTTGTAGAAGTATTATATTTTTATTCTTATGCAGTTATACATGTTACAAACAATTATGTAGTCTCTATCTTAACTCTTTGCTTTTTCAAAGAGTGTTTTATATAATCAAAATATAACAGATATTTTGATTTTAATATGATAAAATGTTCAATTTGGGTATTATTATTTCCTTTGTCATTTTAAGAAATCCTTCTCTACCCAATGGTTAGAATAACAGTTTTCATGCCACACTGGTTAATATATAACTGCTATAGAATATAATATATATAATGTATAGCATTAATATAACTAATGTCTTAATTCATTAATTGTTATGTTACACGTATGGGCAGTAAAAAATGTGTGAGACACTGTCCTCAAGAGAAATAAACCCATGGACAGATACACAGAACACGGTAAATGCTACTACAACATTTAATATACTTGGGTAGAAATACATTTCCTTAAGACAGGATTCTGTAACGTGGAAAATTTATGTAGTTTTGTTCACATCTGCCTTAAAACTTGATTGAAACAGGCAGGAACATCTAGTCTTCTCATTTATCTATAATAATATTTGAAAACCATGGAAGAATTTGTTGAAAATGAGTCACATACAGCTGATTATAAAACAGATTTTATGTGTCAATTTTTTGTGTGTGTTTCCAAAACCTTTCACCCTTACCTCCCACTAAGATTCTAGTGTGAATTATAAAACTGCAATGTTGAAATTACAAAGCTGCAACTGATTATGATCCAACTAGATCATCCTTGGTATATGCCATGTTTGCTCTTATCCTAGTTCAGTGTGTGTTCAGATGTTTGCCTCTTGACTCATCTTGAGACCCTTGTTCCTAGTCACACTGAATCCTTAGCTTTTGCCAATGTTGTTGTTTAGTTGCTGAGTTGTGTCCAACTCTTTATGACCCCATGGATTGTAGCCCTCCAACTTTCTCTGTCCATGGGATTTCCTGGGCAAGAATACTGGAGTGGGTTGTATTTCCTTCTCCAAGGGATCTTCCCAACACAGGTATTGAACCCACGTCTCCTGCATTGGCAGGGGAGTTCTTTACCCCTGAGCCACCAGGGAAGCCCAGCTTTTGCCAGTACACTTGATCAAAGTGTAGGGTCTAAGTATGTAGCAGTCATCCACACAGATGGCTTTGATTACATCAGGTATGCTCTGCAAAATGCAAGTTGCCTTCTTTCTTAGTACGATGACTATCTTCTCTCCTCTCTAATCTCAGACTTCTTAAAACTATTTGAACTCTCTTTGGTGGCTTCTGGAGAATTGATCTCATGTGTGATGTCTGTGGGAGGAAAATGCTTTAAATCACCTGTTGTAGGATGTTCCAGCTCTTGCTTGAAGCTTCATATGAAAATTGATGCCCAAGGCACAGAAAAAATACACAAGGTGCTGAAACGTCATTAAACTTCCCCCAAGTCAGTAAGCACATCATATTTGAATATCCTTGATATTATACTAAAACAGGAGTAAGAACAGGGTGAAAGGAACAAAAAGAGTTACTTAATGCACATGGGGTAACCAAAGAATACACCTAAGAAGAATAAGAGTTAGCTTAATGAAGAAGAAAGAGGAGGAAAACAGTGCAACAAGCAGCAGCTGCAGGAGAGAAAGGCTATGGAGCTTTTAAACAATGGCTCATTTCCTTCTGTGGCTTAGAAGACATTGATATCATCACCCAATTCAAATCCTGAATATGGCGGTATAGGGATCCACCATCATCGTCACCGCTAGAAACCACACTAGCGGTTACTGTATGTAAATATGATCTCATACACATTGATTTAAAGTGACATTCATATCAAAATAGATCATTTCACACAAGGGACAAAGGGCAAACCTTGGCCACAAATTGTGTGCCAAGAGGGTGGTTTTACAAAAATATTCCCTAAGGTCTTTTTCCTCACCAAGGGCAAAATGTTCAAATGCAAGATCTTGCCACATGTTTCCCTTCGAGCAGATGGCAGAAAGGTTTGTCTGCAATGTGGAACTTGTTAAGGGGGGGAAGGTTTTCCTGATAGAGATCAAGAAGACTGCTTAAATTTACTTAGTGGTGGAATGGTTTGTAATCCATTCATGCTTGTGAGTTTAATGCCTTTATAATTACTTGTAAGTAGATTGAGAGCCTCCAGAATCAACTCAAGGGGAAAGACTGTTTATCTGATGCTTAAACTTCTGCTGAACACTCCAGACAATATATTTATTCCTTGTCTATGTCACTGAATTATGTTTTACAAAGACATTTTAATTTTGCTGCTTTGATAATGAAAATACTCTTTTGCCTGTCTAAGAAAAAGAGGTCAAGGACCTTAAAGGACTTGCTTTGGGGAAATGGGCTGATGGTCTTTGTGGACAGTAGCTTCAAGATCAAGACCCACTAAAATATGATCACCGTCACTACCACCTCAGGTGCTATGTTGTATGGATGAGGATGCACTAGGTTTTGCTCTGGTAACAAACCCCCAAATATCAGTGGCTGAAGACAAGTTTATTTCTCTCTCGTATGAAGTTCACTCTGCAAAACTTTCCAAGGCAGCTGTCCTCCATGTGTTGGTTCAACATTCCAGGGTACTTGAAACTTACTGCACTTCCATATCAACATACACTTCCATAATCCCCCAGGCAGAATGAGAACTAAATGATCTTGTACTGACAATTAAATATTCCATCCCCGCAAGTGGTTCAAATCTGTTCTGTCCATAACCCATTAAAATGAACTAAAATAAGAACCCCCACCAACTGCAAGTTGGGCTAGGAGCTTTAATCCTCTCATACACTGAAAGGGGGAGGAAATTGAATAAAGAAAAGTATTCACAGTCTGCTTGAACATGAATTGTTCCAAACTTGCAAAGTAACTTTATGCAGTAGGGATTAATGTGCTCGTTTTAAATACCAGAGACAGTATAGAGTAAGTGCCTGAGAGCTTGGGTTTGGAGTCGAAAATTCTTGAATCCCCAACATATGCTTTATGGGAGCTGAGGCAAAATGTGATCTCTTTTTCATTTTTTGATCAATTGGGATGAGATTGTCTACTTCATAGAGATGTTTTGAGGTTTAAATACAGAAAATGAAATGATTTCAGTTTCTGATACATAGGTGCTCAACAGACTCATAGTGTTAAGAGGACACTGCTTATCTGAGTTAAGAAATACATAGCAAATTAATGAGAGATTGTTTTTCTCAAATACTTTAGGGGAACGTGTTGACTCAGAAGGCAAAAGTTTTTTAAAGCTAGCCACATTGGATTCAGAACTCACATTTATCTAATTTCCTATCATATCACAGCACCTTTTGTTTTGACATGGGATGACAATGTGTTATCAGGTTGTCCCAAACTTTCTTTACGAGCAGTCTCTCTTCCCAACCCAACCTCTCTAGCCTGGCCTGACCATATCCACAGAGGGGACGTGGGCTCAGACACAGTTGCTCAGGGCTTCCCAGGTGGCAGAGAGGTAAAGAATCCACCTGCCAATGCAGGAGATGCAGTTTTGATCCCTGGGTGGGGCAGATCCCTTGGAGGAAGAAATGGCTACCCATTCTAATATTCTTGCCAAGAAAACTCCATGGACAGAAGAACCTGGCAGACTGAAGCCCATGGATCTCTAAGAGATGGACACAACTGAGTGACTGAGCATGCAGACATGCAGAGTTGCTCCAACGTTCATGCAAGGAAGCAGGAGATACCATGTGCTGTATCAGGAGACTTGGAGCCCAGTCCTATCTTCATCACTCAGTATTTATGTGGCCTTAGGCAAGTCACTTAAATTCTCAATTATGCATATGGGATGGTAGAAATTTGTGTGTCAAAGAAAACAAGATGAAACAAAAAACAAAATGGGAAATGTTTCATTCCTACTTCATGGAGCTGTAGGGATCAAATATATTAAAATATTTAAAAACACTGAAACATCCAAAGGGCCGTACAGTGAGAATTGTTGTTGCCATTAGGGCTTAAGGACAGAAAAGCTTCTGTCTAGCAGAGGAGCAGAGACATGAAGACCCAGATCGGGGTAGGTTACATGGGTCTGATTGCATTGCAGAGGCCTATGGTGAGAACAGTGTATTTGTCCCAAAGTCCTAAACCCATAGACACCTACACACTCTGTTCATCACCCAGCCTGACCTGCTGCCTACCTATAGTCAGCCACCCAGACTGTCTCTTTTAGAAAACAGATGATGTATATTTAATTAAAGTTAGGACTGTTCCTTCTTAGGCAAAATTTCTTAGTACACAAGAGCACAGACTACAAAATAAAAACATCTGCTCTTCAAAATATACTGTAAGAAAAGACATTGTTAAGAAAATTAAATGATAAGCCACAGACTGGGAGAAAATATTTGAGAGAGGACTTGTACCTGTAAAATACAAAGAACTCATACAAACAAAAAAGAAAAAGACAATCTAATTTTTTTTAAGACAAAGAATCTAAGCAGACATTCCATCAAAGAGGATATATGGATGGCCATTAACACCTGAAAATGTGTTCAATATCATTGTTATCAGAGAAATGCAAATTAAAACACAATGGGATACTGCACACATATTAGAGTGGCTAAATTATAAAATACCAAGTGTTATTGAGATGATAGAAAAACTGAAACTCTCATATATTGCAAGTGGAAACGAAAAATGTTGTAGCCATTTTGGAAAACATTTTGGCATTTTCTTATAAAGTTACCATACACCTACCACACGTCCCAATATTCCTACTCTCTAAAATTTATCCAAGAGAAATGAGAACATGTGCATACACAGTTTTGCTTGGGAATGCTCATAGTATCTTTTGTCGTAATCATACTAAATAGGAAACAATCCAAATATCCATCTACTGGTGAATAGATTAAAAAATTTTGTGGTATATACATATAAAAGAAAACTATTCAACAATAGAAAGGAACAAAATGTTGCTACGTGTATACATGATTGAACGTCAAAAGCATTAAGCTTAGTGACAAAAGACAGACACAAAAGACCACATTCTGTAGTCTATTTATATGAAGTGACAGAAAAGGCAGGTATAGTGCCTGAAAGACAGCAATTGCTTTTCTAGGTTTGAAAGGAGGATTGCTTGTAAAGGGGATTGAGAGAACTTGTTGACTTGATGGAAATGTTTCATTTAGTTTGTAGGTTGTCACACAACTATATGTACTTGTCAGACTTTATTGAATAGTGATGTTGACTAATGATCCACAAGTACATGACTGCCCACAATAGGTAGAGGTAGAATGAATGCTCATGTCACAATAGGGTAAATCAATTAAAAATATTTTATTCATCTTTTATAGGTGTTCTCGGTGGGATTAATTTGATACAAGATAATCCACCAGATAATCCCTTGCGACTCAGCTGATAAAGAATCTGCCTGCAATGCGGGAGACCTGGGTTCCATCCCTGGGTTGGGAAGATCTCCTAGAGAAGGGAGAGTCTACCCACTTCAGTATTCCGGCCTGGAGAATTCCATGGACTGCATAGTCATGGGGTTGCAAAGAGTAGGACATGACTGAGAGACTTTCGCTTTCATTTTCAATCCATCAGAAATGTCTTTACATTTTTTCTTGAATACATTTGAATCAGTTCTATTGAGGTGGATGAAACTGGAGCCTATTATACAGAGTGAAGTAAGCCAGAAAGAAAAACACCAATACAGTATACTAATGCATATATATGGAATTTAGAAAGATGGTAACGATAACCCTGTATACGAGACAGCAAAAGAGACACTGATGTATAGAACAGTCTTTTGGACTCTGTGGGAGAGGGAGAGGGTGGGATGATTTGGGAGAATGGCATTGAAATATGTATAATATCATATATGAAATGAGTCACCAGTCCAGATTCGATGCACGATACTGGATGCTTGGGGCTGGTGTACTGGGACGACCCAGAGGGATGGTATGGGGAGGGAGGAGGGAGGAGGGTTCAGGATGGGGAACACATGTATACCTGTGGCAGATTCATTTCGATATATGACAAAACCAATACAATATTGTAAAGTTTAAAAATAAAATAAAATTTAAAAAATTTATATTCATATTTATTAGTGAAGTTGAACTAATTTTTAATTTACTGCACAATCTAGTTACTTCTCTTATTTGAAAAATGTAACATCAGAGTAATTTTAAATTTTCAAAAAATTTTTGAATGTAGTACAGAGAATTCCCATATATGTCTCCCTATATAGTTATCCTTATAATTGACATTTTATATTAATATGGCACACATATCACAATAAATATACCAATATTGATCATTATTATTAACTGAAGTCCACACTTTATTCAGATTTCCTTAGTTTTTAATCTAGTGCACTTTTTTCCTGTTTCAAAATCCTATCCAGGATACTATCTTAGACTTGGATCCTGTCTTATTCATAGGGTCCTATTAGCGATGGCAGTTTCCTCAGGTTTTACTTATTTTTTATTCCCTTGAGTTTTAGGGAGTACTGGCTAGGTTTTTCTGGAATGTCCCTCAAATGGGATTTGTCTTATGTTTTTCTTATGATGGGACTCTTTAAGGACTTTGAGGAGGACAGCCACAGAGGTAAAGTGCTATTCTCATCACATCAGATCAAGGGTACATGCTATGAACTTGACTCTTCACTGTTGAAGTTGATGCTGGTCACATGATTGAGGTGGTATTTGTTTGGTTCATTCGCTGTACTCTTTCCTCTCTTTTCATTCTGTACTATATAAATATATATATATATATATATATATATATATATATATATATATGAAAGTGAAAATGAAATTTGCTCAGTTGTGTCCAACTCTGCAACCCCATGGACTGTAGCCTGCCAGGCTCTTCTGTCCATGGAATTCTCCAGGCAAGAATACTGGAGTGGTTAGCCTTTCCCTTCTCCAGGGGATCTTCCCAACCCAGGGATCAAACCCAGGTCTGTCTCATTGCAGGCAGATTCTTTACCATCTGAGCCACCAGGGAAGCCCATGTATATGTGTATATGTGTGTGTGTATATATGTATATATATATATATAATTTTGATTTGGATCATTTATAAAGTCTATTGAATTCATTACAATATTGCTTCTGCTTTATGTTTTGTTTTGTTTTTTAGCCTCAAGGCATGTGGGATCTTAGCTCCCTGACCAGGGATCAAACCCTCACCTCCTGCATTGGAAAGCAAGGTCTTAGCCACAAGAACAACAGGGAAGTCCCTATTCTGTACTTTTTCAATTAAGTGACTCCATGCAGCCCATACCCCAGCAGGGAGGAGTTATGCCTCACCTCATTGAAAACAGAGTATCGACATAAATTATTTGGAGTTCTTCTGCATGGGATATTTTTCTATTCCCCCTATTCATTACTTTATTCATTTACTGGTTTTTATCAGCATGAACTCATTTTATACTTTGGGTTATAACCAATAACACTTTATTTTTTTATTGCTCAAATTGTTCCAGACTTGGCACTGGGGAATCTTTAATTTAGATTCTATGTGTCATCGTTATGACTTTTTTTTTAGTACTTCCTCACTTTCTGACAGTACAAGATGCTCCAGGTATTAATCAGGTGTTAACTTTTCAAATACTTATTTTTTTTCCTGAGGTGCAGTGTCACAGATCTTTTTACTTGATAATTAAATTAGTTATATTAAAGCATTTATTCAGATTATCCATAAATATTGAGCATCTATGGTTGGAATCAGGGTATTAAGAAGAGAGAACTAGGAAAATAAAAATTATAGTCAGAGAGCAAAATGCATACAATTGAAGTTACCTAGAGATTGCAGTTATAGAAATGTAAGTTCTGATATATAACCATGAGAATGAATGCCTAGGACAAGATTATCTGAAGAGAGGTGTTCAAGAAATTAATAGTGAGATTTTAGTAAGAAATTTTAGTAAGAAATTAAAAGAGTGTTTTGGAATCAGTGGGAGAAAACGAGGGTGAGATGATTTGAGAGAATAGCATTGAAACATATATATTACCATATGCAAAATAGATGACTAGCACAAGTTCGATGCATGAAGCGAGGCACCCAAAGTCAGTGCTCTGGGACAACCTAGAGGGACAGGGTGGGAAGGGTAGTGGGAAAGTTTCAGGATAGGGGGAGCACATGTAAACCTGTTTCTGGTGTGTCCAACATGCTGATTCATGTTGATATATGGAAAAAAAACCAACACAATATTGTAAAGTAGTTATCCTCCAATTAAAATTAAAAAAAGAAGTTAATAGGTGCTAGAAGAATCACCTATATGCTCTTTGAAATCACTAAGAATTAAGATAGAAATAATGTTACAGGCAGTGAACCCAGAACTATGAACACTGAGATTTGAAGGGGAACAGGTGGATGATAGCAAAAATCAATGGAAGCAGTGATGTAATCTGATGCCATGAGACTTTAAGCTGGGGTTTTAAGTGAGGAGCAGGGGAGAATGGTTTAGAAGTGGCAATGAGGCTCACAGAGAATACATATCTCTCCTGCAATTAAGAGGGCTGGCTGTGTAGAAGCAACATCTCAGAGAAGGGTCATGTTGCTATAAGAACATGAAGATAAAGAATGTCTAGAGCTGATTTTGAGTATACAGTAAATATTACGATTAATTAGCAATGAATTCCAAAGATCATGGTAGACAGAATTTAAGAATTGAGGTGGGATTAGGAGACAATAATAGAACAGACCATACTTGTAGAAATTTCAGGTTAGAATGATGGAATTGAGAAAGAAAGTGAAAGTCGCTCAGTCATGTCCAACTCTTAGTGACCCCATGGACTATACAGTCCATGGAATTCTCCAGGCCAGAATACTGGAGTGGGTAGCCTTTCCCTTCTCCAGGGGATCTTCCCAACCCAGGGATTGAACCCGGGTCTCCTGAATTGCAGGTAGATTCTTCACCAGCTGAGCCACAAGGGATGGAGTTGAGGGGTAACTCAAAAGTCTGTAGTGATAACTGCGTATAATGGACATAGTAAAATCTGACTCCATAGATACAGCATGGGTATTAGAGCTAAGGCTGTAGGCTGGCGGGGTAGGGAAGGGTAGATGTCTGGTTCTATTTTTTTTTTAAGTTAAATTTTTAAAAATCAAATTTATTTATTTTTGTCTGCATGGGGTCTTCATTGCTGTGCTCAGGCTTTCTCTAGTTTTGGCAAGCAGGGACTACTCTCCATCTGTGGTGTGCGGGCTTCTCGTTGCTGTAGCTTCTCCTATTGTGAAGCACAGGTTCTAGGTGTGTTGGCTTCGGTAGTTGTGGCTCCCTCTCTGGCTCTAGAGCACAGGCTCAGTACTTGTGACACACAGACTTAGCTGCCTTGAGGCATGTGGGATCATCCTGGACCAGAGATGGAACCCATGACCCCTGATGTACCAGGTCAAAGAAACTACTGTAAATAAGCCTTTAGTAATATGGTGGTAGAATGTGGGGGGAGGGGATTCCATACTCCTACGATTACGTCTCAGTCTTTTAAACAGCGTGCATCTCTGGACTGTGAACTTCACAACTGTCTCTCATTTTTTACTTCCCCTCTTACATGTTATAGGATGATTCAAGTGAGCTGGAGTTGGGTAGTTCTGTTCTCCCATGTGGAAGGCTAAAGTGGACTGCAGTTGGGTATTTCCTTTCCCCCAGATCATTTAGGTTCTGATAATACCTCATCAGGTTAGCATCTAGTTAACTGGTTTTTCCTGTGGACAGGTTTTGTTAAGAACAAAATGAACTGGTGTGTTTCAGAATGGCTTCTTTCCTCTTTCTCTGCCAGAAGCAAAAGGAGATTTTTCTCCAATATTTGCTGTGAAAACCTGGTCAAGCTCCTGAAGGTAAATCTCAAAAAATTGTTGCAACATCCCCCCACTCCCCCACCTCCTCTATCCCCCACCCCAGCAGTGAGTAGTTCTCCATGGAGTTTTGATTTTTTTTAATCAATTATTTTAATTGGGGGCTAATTACTTTACAATATTGTAGTGGTTTTTGCCATACATTGACATGAATCAGCCATGGATGTACATGTGTCCCCCATCCTAAAACCCCCTCCCACCTCCCTCTCCATCCCATCCTTTAGGGTCTTAAATTGAGAAATATGGAGTATTTAATGGAGTTATCTACACTGAGTTTCCAGCAGTTCATCAAGTTCAGGTTTTCCTAATCTACATCAGTTCCCTCTGCAGTTTCTGCTCATGAGTCTCTCTCTTGGTGAGCCATGACCACTTACATTTTCTGGTCTGTCCCTCCAATCTGTGGGGTCACAGTGAGCCCTGTGTCCTTCTCTGTCTTATGGATCCAAGAAATGTTGATACAGTCTGTTCAGTTTTTACTTGTTAAGATGGAGTGGTGACTTCTGAGCTCATCACGTGCAGAACTCTCTGGGTTCTATTTGACCCTGTTTAAAAGAGACCCAAAGGTCTGGGGGGCATAACTTAGTTCCACGGGGTAAGTCCTCTCCGGATTCCAGATCCCAGAGGAGGAGGGTGAAACCCTGAGAGAAGAGAGTGTAGTCAGATTCAGTAAGTGGGGCCCAGTTGATCCCTTTGAGGGAGAGTAGCCAGGACTCCACATTCTTGACAGATGATAAATGATGGCTGGTTTACATCCATTTTAAGTATCTCTTCTTGGTCTCTGATAACTCTGGGGTGAAGAAGGTGGAAAGATTTTGTTTATTCAATGTGGAGGATATTGGCATTTATGTTAGTACATGAAATCTGTCTATAATTTTCCTCGGTTGTCACGTATTAGAATCAAGGTCATCACAGCCTCATAAAACGAGTTTGGGAGAATTCTTTCTTTTATTATTCTCTGGAACAGTTTGTATAAGACAGAGCTCTTGTGTTCCTTGAAGGTTTAGTAAAAGTTGTCTATAAAACTGTCTGAGTCTGATGGTGTTGATGTTGGGGTTTGTGGGAAGGCAAGGGTTATGGAAAGGTGGGGTAGTGAGATGAATTTTTTTAACTCACTCAATTTGATTTATTTAATAGATACTCAGTTTATCTATTTTTCTTAGATCTGTATGATAATTTACCAGTTTTTTTTTTGTAAAATTTTTCATCACATCCTAGTTTTCAAATTTACCAGCATAAAACTATTCCTAAAGTCCTGTAAAGATTGGAAAAAATCTCCACTGTACCTGTAGTTATATCCCGTTACAATTTTTTTTCCTTCTCTAGTTTTGTGATGAATTTGACTATTTTATTAGCCTTTCAAAAAATAAGCTTTGAATTTGTTGTTTTTCTCTATTTTATCTTGATTTTTAATACTATTTATTTCCTACAATTTTTCTTAGAGTATCTTAAGTTCACATTTAGCTTGTAGGTTTCCATATGTGTATATGTTTGCCAATGTATATATCCCTGTAAATACTGTTGCAGTTGCTTTCTTCAAGTTTTATGTGCTATTATTTCAGCCTCTGTCTTTTAATTTAGTTTTTATTTCTGATAGCTGGGAAATTCTCTTTCTTGTGAGCTCTCTTGTACATTTTAAATGCTTTTCTGTTGGTAATATTTTATTTGTGCAAAAAGGGACTCCACCTTAGGTCAGTATACTATGTTACTGGAATTGGAAGACAAATATACCTCTTGGAGCTGATAATGATGTTTTGTTTTTTACTAAGATGGGAGAAGTAGTAAAACACCATAATATTGAAATTTCTGAAAATTAAAAACAAGATCTATAAGTCAAAGAGTAGAAGTGAGTGAATTTATAGGCAGGGATATGTATACATTTTCTTAAGATCATTCTAAATAATAAGTCAAGTTGATGGTAGTACTTTATTCTTCTTCTATAAACTGGGAATGAGAAAGTCTTTAACACTTCGTTGTCTGAGGGTAAAGTCAAAGTAGTAGGGAAAACACTTCAAAAAGTGGACACAGTGTTAGCACTCAGCATCATGCTAGTGCTCAGGTGTGCAGTCATGCCTGACTTTTTTTTGCAACTCTTTGCAACGCCATGGACTGTAGCCCCCTAGGTTCCTTTGTCCATGGGATTCTCCAGGCAAGAATACTGGAGGGGCTTGCTATTTCCTTCTTCAGGGGATCTTCCCAACCCAAGGATCAAATCTGCAACTCTTATGTCTCCTGCACTGGCAGGCAGATTCTTTACCGCTGAGCCACCTGGAACCCAGCATAGGACAGTTCTAATTTCCAAGTGTTTGGAGTCAGATGTTATGGGATGTCTGTGAATGTGTTATGTAGACCTTACAGCACTGCATACACATCACTATTATTTTAAATACTTGTTTAATATGAAAACTTTTGGGCTTCCCTGATGACTGAGAAGGTAAAGAATCGGCTTGCAACACAGGAGACGGGTTTGATCCCTGGAGAAGGGAATGGCTACCCACTCCAGTATTCTTGCCTGGAGAATTCCATGGACAGAGGAGCCTGGTGGGCTACAGTCCATGATGGATTGTAAAGAGTCGGACATGACTGAACAACTAACATTTTCACACTTTCAGTTAAAATTAGCACATTTATAACATATGCTGAGTAAATCAAATATTCAGTTAGGTGACATCAAAGAGTAAATACTTTTGAATGCATTCTAGTAGAAGAGAATGAAGAGTTTAGTGAGTGAAAGGCAGCTATGAAGTTCAACCTTATCACTTCTACCTAAATATTGTTTCAAGGTGCCACTTTTTAAAGACTCTACCAGACCCTTCTCTGTATGTGCTTTCTGGTATCAATTTATTTTCTTTTTAGCTATTACATCAAACAATTTTTCACTGGAAATAGGCAGGATATAAATGATTCATTAAAGTTTTTAATAAAACCCAATATATATGCATAGAATAAGAGAAGGTGGATTTCAAAATATTTTATTTTTTTGGTAAATTAATTTATTTATTTTAATTGGAGACTAATTACTTTACAATATTGTAGTGGTTTTTGGCATACATTCACATGAATCAGCCATGGGTGTACATGTGTCTCCCACCCTGAACCCCCCTCCCACCTCCCTCTCCATCCCATCCTTCAGGGTCTTAAATTGAGAAATATATTACCAGATGTTAGGTGTTTTAACCATATTCGAAATCCCAAATATCTTTGCTTCTTGCATTCAAAGTTTCGGTGATAAAGCACCTTAAAACTGAATTTCTTTCACATGGGTGATCCAGTTATGATAGATAATTGGTCCTTTTTGATGCTTAGAGTTTATTCTCTCCAGAGTAAGATGTGAACTTATCACTTCCAAAATAGTTATACATTGGTAATTTTTTTTATACCAGTGAATTTTTTCCTTGACAGTAACTCACAAAAAAATCACATATATAGAATAAAATTAAATATCTTTCTATTTGTTCTACTCTGTTCCTATATCCGGGCCCACGTTATTAAGGACTTCAGATGGTATTTCTCATGGCTTCATAGCTTTTATAAAAGATATACAAAGTACATTATTATTTATTATTTTATTTTTATATATTTTTGGCTGTGCTGCACGGCATGTGAGATCTAGTTCCTTGACCAGGGATAGAACCCACACCCCTTGGGTTGGAAGTGCAGTCTTAACCACTGGACCACCAGGGAAATTTCCAAAGAACGTTTTTATCGCACTCAACATAAAAGTATGCTTGCACATGTAGACTAGTAGTGGCTCCCCACTGTCCCTTAGACTCCGATACTGTCTCCACGAGCCTCCTTCCTGTAATCCACGTCCCAGGTGGCCTCTCTACGTGGGTTTGCAGGTGCTCAAGCCCTCAGGTTTCTGCCACAGACTTCTCACTCCAGTTATCTGCTCACACACAGTTCTCTTTGTCCACATTTTACCTTTGCCCTGCTTTTTTCTATTTATGTCATTGTAATATTTAACTAAAGAGGGGACCCCAAGTTTTTCTTCTCTTCCATAAATCCCATCACCTCTCTGCCTCTCCAACAGCATCCTCCTTATAAACAAAAGGGGATTTTGTTTAATAATAATAGATGGGATTTTGGTTAATAATATAATGATGAACTAGATTTTCTTACAGCTTTGTTGATTAGATGATTCTATTCCAAAAAATTCCCTTGATCATTTCTGTCCACATAGACACCAGCTTCCTGATACATCTTTCTGTCCTCTCTCCACCCCTTTGCCACCATCAAACCCTCTAGCACCTCTCCAAAACTCTTCCTCCTCTGGAGTGCAGAGCCCATCCGCCATTCCCCTGCATGCATCTTCGACTGAGCTTCTAATCTCTCTGTACTTTTCCAAAAACACATTCACGTGCTCAGCCCAATGTCTGTTAAAAGTTAAGCTTTTTCTCTTTTCCTGACCAATCTCTTCCAGGGCCAAGGACCAGAGTTGAAGGGTTATTGCCTCCAAGATATGAATTGTGCCATCTTTCCTTCAGTGAAGCAAATGCTCTCTCCCAAACTGGGAGATGGGCCCAAAGTGGATATTCCTTCTGGAATAGTGTCTGCAGATGGTCAGGACCATATATTTATCAGAGTTACTATCTTACTAGTTGAAGTGATACTTCCTGATTTTTCATCCTAATCCCAGGTTTTACACACACACACACACACACACACAATTCTGCAATTGTATAAGTGTCATAATCATAGTTCCATAACTTTCATGATCAGTACAGTTTTGACCTCTTCTTTCTTTCCTGCCTGATCTTGAAAAGTGATAGAGTTACCATTATGATACATATGCAGGAGTTTCCTGGCAACCACAGCAGCAAGGAAAAACCTGATAAACTTCCTCAACAGAGTAGAGGAAATGCACCCATTCCTCAAGAGTTTTCTAGCCTTTACTCACAAAAATAACTTGCAGTCAGATATAGTTATGTTCTTGACAATAGTTTTACAAGAATTAGTGTGGTTTTCATATAGCAGATACTTTACTGAAACCCTCATGAGAGCCAAAGGCATGGTATCATAGTGCATCTTGGTGAGAAGCATTCTGCTGTGTCTCAGGGAATTGGTTCAAAAAGCCCTCTAGTTATACCAACTATATTCAGATTCAGTGCCACTGAGGCATTACTCTGTCATAGAAGCTATTGGGTTCTGCAGCCTCCTTCTATTCACTGGGCTTCCCTGGTAGTTCAGATGGTAAAGCATCTGCCTACAATGTGGGAGACCCAGGTTTGATCCCTGGGTTGGGAAGATCCCCTGGAGAAGGAAATGGCAACCCACTCCAGTACTCTTGCTTGGAAAATTCCATGGACTGAGGAGCCTGGTAGGCTACAGTCCATGGGGTCGCAAAGAGTCGGACATGACTGAGCGACTTCACTTCTTCTTCTTCACTTCTTCTATTCACCAGAACATACACTTGACCTTGAAGTCAAGGTCATGTCTATTTTACAGAGTTGACATCTTTGGGCAGTGAGATGATTCAGCCCAACAAATTCAGTGCTAGAATCCCAGGATTCTGGAGACAGTGTCATACTGATGTGACAGGTACTTGGTTAGAAGTTCTGATAGCCAAACTTGTAAAACCCAACATGCATATTTCCCTAGCATCATTTTATATTATAACATAGATGTTCTTTAGGGTTCCTGAACAAACACAGGCCTCAGTCAGTTCACTTCAGTCACTCAGTCATGTCCTACTCTTTCTGACGCCATGATCTGCAGCACACCAGGCTTCCCTGTCCATCACCAACTCCTGGAGTTTAGACAAACTCATGTCCATTGAGTCGGTGATGCCATCCAACCATCTCATCCTCTGTCATCCCCTTCTCCTCCTGCCTTCAATCTTTCCCCGCATCAAGGTCTTTCCAATCAGTCAGTCCTTCACATCAGGTGGCCAAAGTATTAGAGTTTCAGCTTTAGCATCAGTCCTTCCAATGAATATTCAGGACTGATTTCCTTTAGGAATGACTGGCTGGATCTCCTTGCAGTCCAAGGGACTCTCAAGAGTCTTCTCCAACACCACAGCTCAAAAGTATCAATTCTTCTGTGCTCAGCTTTATTTATGGTCCAACTCTCACATCCATACATGACTACCGGAAAAACCATAGCTTTGACTAGATGGACCTTTGTAGGCAAACACAGATTACATGGATCACAGCCTTGTCTAACTCAATGAAATTATGAGCCATGCCATGTAGGGGCACCCAAGATGGATGGGTCATAGTGGAGAGTTCTGACAAAACATGGTCCATTGGAGAAGGGAATGACAAACCACCACTTCAGTATTCTTGCCTTGAGAATCCCATGAACAGTATGAAAAACTCAGGCCTGGAGAACACTTAAATGCATGCAACAGGAGCTACTCAGCTGGTGGGATTAGTCCTGTCAGCCATGTCTGTATTTGTGTGGCCCTGTGATGGTGGAGCTCTGTTTCTGCATAGCTCCAGGCTGAGCTCAAGTGCACAGTCAGCTAGCTCGGTGGGCGGGTTCGGAGCCTCACCGGCTGGTGAGCTCCTGGTGGGAGCAGGCTGCCTCAACGCTTACACAGCTGTGAGACTCCTCATGTTCTTGGGCTGGCCCGTCACATGTGTGGCTTCAAAACGTTCAAACCTCAGCCCTCAAATAATCTTTTGTTCCGCTTTCGTGCTTTGTATGTTTGACTCAGTAGCTCTGTTTATTTTCTTAAGATACTTCCTCTGGGTTTGTGTTTCTTGGCATGGCTTGGCTATGGTTTTTCTAAATGCAATCCTCTTCAGACCCCTCTGCCATGCACAGTGCCACACCCCGAGAAGGACGGCAAGCTGTTTAGGTGACTTCTGTTTCGGGAGGCTGGCAAGGCACTCGGGACCATGGTGCCACCTCTTCTTCACCTGGAGGCTGAGGGTTCATAGGACTGCCATGTAGGGCCTGGGTTTCTATCACATATGGCCCAAGTGATGTACCCAAGCCAAAGAAATCCCATAATCTCATCTTCCAACCAAACCTGAATACCATTGATATCAGCAGTACTGCTTTTCTGACTTTACAAGTTTCTTGACCTCATCTTTGGGGTTCTGCAACTGGGAAACCTTTAAAAGAAATACTTCAATTAAAAAGAAAAAAAATAAGCCAAGCAGAAGGAAAATTTCTCTGCAGCTGCCCAAAAGAGCCTCAGGCTTTCTTTACATAGATCTACCAAGTGTTTTTTCTCTCCCTGAGGAAAGACATAAAGCCATTTCCCCAAGATTGTCAACATTCCAATGCAACTAGTCCTGCGGGTTCCCTGTGTGCAAATGGCCATGGCCCTTCCCTAGAGCGGAGCTCCAGGCTGGAAGCTCTTTGGCTCCCTGAGCATCCCCTTCAAAGAGGAAAATACCAGGCCCTCCTGAACCAACAATGAGGCATGTTTGACTAGTGGTGATGAAATGTCTTCTATAAACACTCCCTACCTTACCCACCTCCCGTTTTTCAGGACTGATTCACCACTGAAATATTTGTGTCACCCGAGTTCAAGTACATGAAACCAAAACCTTCGGTGTCGGCAGTTCTCAAGTACCATAGAAAGCTGCACAGACTTCACCAGCTAGGGAGGTAATTAAATGAGCCAAAGAGAGCTGCTGGTCTTCAGCAGGACTGAAGACCAGGACTACACATGAGATCTCAGCCTTTTTGGGTCAGATCAGCAGTGCTTGCTGGTATCCCTGTTGCATGGCAAATCCCCCCGCCCCCTGCCCTCCAAATTTCCTGGCCTTGTTCAGCCAGAATACAAATCTCCAGTACAAGAAAGAACTGGACTTTTCACTGCCTAAAGTGTTCTACCATCAGCCGACTATGAAATCCCCATTCAGAATGCTCTCCCTCAGAACTTGGGACCCTAACTCAAGCTTATTTTTGTACACTTACATGGGGACAGGGTTTTTAATATACATTTTCAGAATAAGGAAGGCTGCGAAGGGACTAGACCAATTATTTCCTTGAGAAAAGAAGAAGGAAATAATATTGGAAACCATAAAACAGCCAATGTATCTATATACTGGAGAGAGTATTTTTCAGCAGCAAGACTGTCAGTATAAATTAATAGCCCCCTGCTTACAAGCAAACCCAAGTGTCTCTGAGCCAGGTCCCCTGGGGGTACCTAGTCATTGGGAAAGATGTTCTCCTGAAAGTCATAGTTCAGACTTCAGGAGCAGAAGGAAGAGGGGTTACAGTCTCTTTCCACAGAACTGTGAATTTTATTTCCCTCTGAATACTCTGTTAGATATAATCATAATTATATACTACAATGTCTTGTCTATAATCATGACAGTCTAATACACATTCAAGTTCTCTGTAGCACAATTGTAGTTTATTATTTTCATTGTGATAGTACTGAATGTAACTGACCAGGTATGCAATGGGCTGTTATTTTCCTGTGGGTTTTATGCAGCACATACACTACTGTGTGGAAATAAAAGCTAGTGTTTTACTGGTCACATTTTCAGGATTTTAATTAGGGTAATATAAAAGAAAAACATGTGATTTATTGAAATTAAGTTTAATGACAACTGATGGCATGAAGTTTAACAGGTTTCTCTAACTTAGAATGTTAAACTTTAATAACTGAATGTGCATTGTGATTCTCCAAGAGTGAGTTTTAGTGTACTGCATTGCCCAAATTTATTTTACAAAGTTGCTTTTATTTCTTTTGCTTATGCACATCTCTTGAAATACTGAGTTATGGAACACAGTTCAGTAAATTTGGGGTTAAGCAGTATTTCCTGTGATATAGCTAAGTGAATTCAGCCAATATAATTTAAACTAGAAGGTGTTAGAAGATCCATAGAAGAAAGCCATTTATTATTTTCTTTATGGCCATTAACTACTGTTTTAAAAACAATACCTGACGAAAATTCAATTTTATATGGACTATCTGAAAAGCAAGCAAGCAAGCTAAAATGAACAAAGTCCAGCTATGGAACAGAACATGGTTTTATTGGGTTTAACATTGTTTGACTGTGGCACTTGTCACATTATGCTCTTTGGATCAGAAATGCTTGTGCAGCCCACCTGGGAAGCTGATCACCTGATCACCAAATATAAACTTACATTTATAAGAAATTCTGCTCTGAATTACAAAGGGCTAATTTACCACTTGGCGTTTGAAAAAAAATAACTTATTTATTAGATGGCACTAACCTGGTGTGGAAACTTAAAACTTCCCACCTCCTCGAAGTTTGAGCCCACGTTCCCTCCTTCAGACTTTTCGATCCTTATCTCAGATGCTCTGAGTTCGTAAGGGAAGTCTGTTCCCAGAGCTGCAATGTGAATTCAGTATAAAGAGACAAGCTCTCCTTCTCAAGTATTTCTGTCCCCTTTGCAGTTCTAATCACACCTCCTCAAGTTACCATTAAATTAGCCAAGCAGCTAGCATGATTTTGCTACCCGGAGCAAGGCAACTTGTCCCTAGCTGAGTTGAAGGGCAGCCTCTGGGCTGCTTTTAATCTGATTGTTTAAATTCAATTGAATCTGCCCAGTAAATATTTTTGTTCAGCTGCAGAAATGTGTAAATCAACTAAGTACTTCATAATCTATGTATACAGTTAACCGAGCTCATGCTGACCAGTGCCCTGGGACTTGACATGAGCTTGCTTTTGCTGGCCAATCACCACAGTTACCCAGAAGGAAAAGCAAATCATACGAGAGTGATAACAACAAAAAAAACCCCTCCAATATCTCATCCCAGTAGCAACTACCACCCTTTGGATATTTTCAATGTGCTGGTAATTATTCATTATTCTTGTTGTACTTGGCATTGTTATCCCCATTGTACAGACACCTTAAGTGAGGTAGAGAGAGATTGAGTGATGTGCCCGAGGCCTCCCACCTACTGGTTGGTGAAGCCAGCACTTAAACCCATTTATTTTGAAGACCAATACTTAGTTGTTTGGTTTCATCAGGTCTTAGTTGCAGCATGCAGGGTCTTTTTTAAAAAAATAATTGTATGTATTTATTTATTTTGGCTATACTGAGTCTTTGTTGCAGCTCCCAGGCTTTCTCTAGTTACAGCAAGTGGGGGCTACTCTTCCCTGTGGTGGTCTGGCTCTCCTTGTGGTGGCTTCTCTTGTTACACAGGCTCTCGGGTGTGCGGGCTTCAGGAGTTGTGGGGCATGGGCCCAGTTGCTCCACAGCATGTGGAATCTTCCCTGATCAGGGACTGAACCCGTGTCCCCTGCACTGGCAGGCAGATTCTTATTCACTCTACCTCCAGAAAAGTCCTCAGCATGTAGAATCTTAATTGTGGCATGGGAACTGTCAGCTGTGGCATGGTATGTGGGATCTAGTTCTCTGACCAGGGATCAAACCCAGAACCCCTGTATTGGGAGCACAGTCTTAGTGACTGGACTGCCAAGGAAGTCCCAAGAGTCAGTAACTCTGTTCTTGCTATTAAAGTGACCCACATAACTTTAACCTTTTCAGTTTTATAGCCTTAGAGTCTGGATTTGACTGCAGTTTTAGCTAAGACCTTTATTTTTTTTAATGCCAAGCATTTCAAACTCAAAATCCAATTCGATCTTTCAAATTTCCTCTAAAATTCCTTCGAAGACACAATAGAAGATGAAATCTCACACCTCCACCAACAATTAGGATGAATATTCATATTCTACTGCTGCTGCTGCTAAGTCACTTCAGTCGTCTCTGACTCTGTGCGACCCCATAGACGGCAGCCCACCAGGCTCCCCTGTCCCTGGGATTCTCCAGGCAAGAACACTGGAGTGGGTTGCCATTTCCTTCTCCAGTGCAGGAAGGTGAAAAGAGAAAATGAAGTTGCTCATTCGTGTACCACTTGTAGCGACCCCATGGACTGCAGCCCACCAGGCTCCTCCATCCATGGGATTTTCCAGGCAAGAGTACTGGAGTGGGGTGCCATTGCCTTCTCCATTCATATTCATACTTTGACTAATATTCATCCAAAACTGGGAGTCACTTCCACAAACTTGAGACTATTCTGTTGGGGGAAACTCATGCTCATGCAATTCTGCTAAGAACGGTGGAAACCTGCTTCCACTAAATCAAGGAGGAATTATATTTCCTTCTTCCACCATCTGCCAATCAATTCAGAATTATCAAATTTTTAGGAGGACTCGGGGCTCCTTTGTTTTCGAGGATTTTTTTTTTTTTCTTTCGGTTTTACTGGGATATAAGGAATGGCAACCCACTCCAGTATCCTTGCCTGGAGAATTCCATGGACAGAGGAGAGGAGCCTGGTGGGCTATAGTCCATGGGTTCTCGCACATGACTGAGCAACTAACACTCTCACTACACTTTCACAATTTTCAGACTGTGCTGTGTAATTTTAAAGTGTGTAACATGGTGACGTGAAAAATATATTGCAAAATAATTACCTTGGTAAGTTTAGTTAATGTCCATCATCTCATATATATATATATATATATATATATATATATCTATATCTATATCTATATCTATATCAAAAAAATAGAAAACAATACATTTTTTTTCTTTTGATCAGAACTCTTAGGATCTACTCTCTTAAAAGCTTCCAAATATATTATAGCACGCTCATGTTTCATATTACCTCCAGGGTTAGTGTTTGGGGGAAAAAAACGCATGATTCTAGCTGAATCCTTTGCTGCCTCTAAAAAATGGCTTAGCCCTCAGCAGTTCTAGTCTCTTCCCAGTCATAAGCTGTCAAAACATCATAATACACAGAAAATAATAAAAACATGACTAATACGATATGATCCTTGAAAAAACCAAATCCACAATATATGTAGTAATAATTATTCATCTTTATTTAATGATGTAATGTTGAATATATGAAGAAAATCTATTAGAATGCAAATAAAATGGAAGTGCAAAGGGACACATATAATCTATAAACTAGATAATCAAAACATTCTCTCAATAAATTCCAAAACATACAAAAGATGTTTTTTTTTTTTGACTTTATTTTTTTTTAATTTTATTTTATTTTTAAACTTTACAATATTGTATTGGTTTTGCCAAATATTGAAATGAATCTGCCACAGGTATACATGTGTTCCCCATCTTGAACCCTCCTCCCTCTTCCCTCCCCATACCATCCCTCTGGGTCGTCCCAGTGCATCAGCCCCAAGCATCCAGTATCGTGCATCGAACCTGGACTGGCATCTCGTTTCATACATGATATTTTACATGTTTCAATGCCATTCTCCCATATCTTCCCACCCTCTCCCTCTCCCACAGAGTCCATAAGACTGTTCTATACATCAGTGTCTCTTTTGCTGTCTCGTATACAGGGTTATTGTTACCATCTTTCTAAATTCCATATATATGTGTTAGTATACTGTATTGGTGTTTTTCTTTCTGGCTTACTTCACTCTGTATAATAGGCTCCAGTTTCATCCATCTCATTAGAACTGATTCAAATGAATTCTTTTTAATGGCTGAGTAATACTCCATTGTGTATTCTCAGACCATGCAATAAAGCTGTAATGATTATTTTCCTACAATTATTTAACTAAAGTGATTTTTTTCAATAAAAACAAAAATAAACCACTTATCAGATAATAATTTAAAACAATTTGGAAAATAAAGAAATTTAGATTATTACATACCACCTTGGGGAGCCCTCTAAGTGTGAGGCTTAGACTTTTCTCCTTAGGGAGAATCTCTGCAGCTGTGATTATATTCCTGTTCGTGGGTCACCTACTTGATCGTGTAGGCCCTGACTACATTTTGTCTCTGCTTCTCCTACCCATATTAGTGTGGTTCCTCCTTTATACTCTCAGTTGTGAAAAAAAAACAACAACAAAAACCTCTGCTAGTCTTCAGGTGATTCTCACCAATAGCTGCAATTTTGCTGTTCTCATGGGAGGGGCTAAGTGCGGGGTCCTCTTCATTTGTCTTTTAATGTTCTCACAAAAGCTTTCATATTGCTATGGACAAGATTGTTTTAAAATTAAAAAAAAAAATAAATTTATTTATTTATTTTTGGTAGTGCTGGATCTTCGTTATTGTGTGGGCCTTTCTCTCTCTAGTTGCAGTGAGCAGGCTCTACTCTCTAGTATGGTGCTCAGGCTTGTGGTGGTTTCTCTTGTTGGGCTTCCCTGATAGCTCCGCTGGTAAAGAATTCACCTGCAATGCAGGAGACACCAGTTTTATTCCTGGGCTGGGAAGATCTCCTGGAGAAGGGAACTGCTACCCACTCCAGTAGTCTGGCCTGGAGAATTCCATGGACAGAGGAACCTGGAAGGCTACAGTTCATGGGGTCAGAAAAAGTCAGACACAACTGAGCAACTTTTGCTTTCTCATGTTGCACAGCACGGGTCCTAGAACTCAGGGGTTTCAGTAGTTGCAGTTCCTGGCCTCTAGAGCACAGGTTCCAGAGAAGGCAATGGCACCCCACTCCAGTGTTCTTGCTTGGAGAATCCCAGGGACGGGGGAGCCTGGTGGGCTGCCGTCTATGGGGTCGCACAGAGTCGGACACGACTGATGCGACGCAGCAGCAGCAGCAGAGCACAGGCTCATTAGTTGTGGCTCACAGGCTTAGTTGCTCCATGGCAAGTGGGAATCTTCCTGGATCAAGGATCGAACCCCTAACTCCTGCATTGGCAGGAGGATTCTTTACCATTGAGCCACCAAGGGAACCCCAGGGTTGTTTACTTCAACTTCTTTCTTTTCAATAAGAAATCTGAAAAACAATTTTCTATAGGAATATTTGGATCAACTGTCTTTTTTCCACCAAATTTTGATGAAAAAATTCACCAGAATTTTTTGGATGTATTAAAGGAATTATATGGAATCAGTGGATTCAATTTACAGAGAATTGACGTGTATATTTTATTGACTTTTCTTATCCATGGACACAGTATACCTTTATCATTTATTTCTCAATATTTGTAATACCTATTTTGTTTTGTCCTTTGAATTGTGGGCTATTTAGAATTACTTTTTTTTTTAAAAATTGCAGATTTATAGGACTTTGAGGAGCATATTTTATTATTTCTGACTTTATTAAATTTTAATCAGAGATAATGGCTATGTTTTATAATTGTTTGATACTGTATTAGCTTTGTACTGCCACATACCATTATCTCAAACTTAGAGACTTAACATTATTAGCCATTTAGCTCAGAAATCTGGGTACTCAGGTTTCACAGTGTGGAAACCACTGTGTTAACTGAGTAGAGGAACCAGAATAGAATATGCTTCTGAGCTCATTCTTCTTTCTGGTAGCATTCAGTTCCTTGTTAGGTGTAGAATTGAGGTTCCCATTTCTTTGCCAGCCCTCAGCTCCTGGAGTCCACCTGTATTCCAGGTCTTGTTACTCTCTCCTTCTTCAAATCCAGTGACAGAAAATCTCTTTAGAATCAAATCTTTCTCATGCTTTGAATCTCTGACTTTGTCTCTATACTCTAGACTCAGATTCAAAGGGCTCATTGAATTAAGTTAAATCCAAATGGATAATTTCCCTCTCTTATAGCATCACTCAATGGACATGAATTTGTGCAACCTCCAGGTGATAATGAAGGACAAAGGAACCTGGCATGCTGCAGTCCATGCGGTTGCAAAGAGTTGGACATGACTGAGCAACTGAATGACCAAAACAACAGAAAGATCAACTGATTTGAAATCTTAATCCTATCTGTAAAATCCTCTTTCAACAGTCCATAGGTCAGTATTTGAATAACCAGGAGAAGCAATGTGTATGCCAGAAGTCAGGCTCTTGGGAACCACTGTAAAATTCTGCCTACCACTGATGCCTGCTAAGTATGTATGCTTTAAATGAACATATATTGTTGTTTGGGGGTGTTCAGTATTCTCTATCTCTCTATTTAACCAAACTTACTAATTAGGCTGTTCAGATTCTTCATATTTTCTATATCTTTACTAAGTGTATAGGCTTCAATGTATCCAGATCAATGTTAAGTAATAGCCTGACATTTGTGAAAGGTGTGTAATTCCAGTAGTGAAATTTAAGACTTAGAAAAGTAGGCTCATTTAAGATTCCATCATCCACAAGAGGGACTTTTTTTTTCATCCTACATGCATTTCACTTTGCCTAGGATAGAGGCTTCCCAGGAGGTGCTAGTGGTAAAGAATCCACCTGCCAATACAGGAGATGCAAGATGCATGGGTTCGATTCTTGGGTAGGGAAGATCTCTTGGAATAAGAAATGGCATCCCACTCCATTCTTCTAAGGGGAAAATTCCATAGATGGAGAAGCCTGGCAGCTACAGTCCATGGGGTCACCAAGAGTGGGGCATGACCGAGCAACTGAGCACACCACATTCTGGTCTTGGGCTTCCCTGGTGGCTCAGACAGTAAAGAATCTGCCTGCAATGCAGGAGACTTGGGTTTGATCATCCCTGGGTCAGGAAGATCCCCTGGAGAAGGGAATGGCTGCCCAGTCCAGGAGTCTGGCCTGGAGAATTCCATGGACAGAGGAGCCTGGCAGGCTACAGTCCACGGGGTCGCAGAGTCCCACACAACTGAGCGACTAGCACTTTGGATGGTTCTGTGTATGCCTATTGTCCCACCATAAATCTCACTCCTATTGCCAAGATGCTAGTCCATGGTCTTGGAGAAAATGCCCAGTCCTTGAAGTCATCCTAAAACAGTGCCTTAAAAACTACAAAGAGTTGGCCATTTCACATATGTTTGTTATTGATGTGAGCAGTACGGAGTTGATTGGGGGTACTGCATTCCCTGGAGAAGGCAATGGCACCCCACTCCAGTACTCTTGCCTGGAAAATCCCATGGATGGAGGAGCCTGGTGGGCTGCAGTTCATGGGGTCACTAAGAGTCGGATATGACTGAGCGACTTCACTTTCACTTTTCACTTTCATGCGTTGGAGAAGGAAATGGCAACCCACTCCAGTGTTCTTGCCTGGAGAATCCCAGGAACGGGAGAGCCTGGTGGGCGGCCATCTATGGGGTTGCACAGGGTTGGACATGACTGAAGCGACTTAGCAGCAGCAGCAGCATACCCTAGAACTCCTTTTGGGTATCTTGGTCACATTTCAGTGTCATGTTTGCAAAAACCTTTGTATCTGAGTAATTGAATGATAATGACATCAACTTGATTCTTTGACCTGACCCTACAGTCATCTTTGTTGACACAAAGATGTATATCACATGTTGCATTTCAATCACTCAGCTCAGCCTTGGCAATGCTCCTACATTTTCTACTATGTGTTGTTCTAAAAGTTAATAATGCTATTTTTGACAGGATTCCTGACTATATAGATCATTAAGACTAATGGCTACCACTCAAAGAACATTGGCATAAAATACCAAATACATTTCACACTTTATTTACTTCCTATATTAACAGTATAAGTGTTTCCTTTCTGTTTATTAATAAAGAAATTGAGACACTATCTTTTCCCAGATATATATCATGGACTATCCAACGCTTCCTTCATTTACGGCTAATACTTGAAAGTACGACTTCTTAGGCTTACTATGGTAAGAAGCTAAATTATCAAATAAACAATGATTGGTTTGGGTTGAACCTATACAAAATTCAAGGCACTAAATTGTTTATTGTAAACATAATTTCTGAGCAAGGAAACCACTTAACCTGCTTTGGGAACTTGGAATTCTAAGATCTAAATGACAAATTTCCTGACGTCACAAGCCTGACAGTTTTGTGGGAGAGACAATTTTCAAAGACAAACATTGTAATATTTTGGGAAAAGTGACTTGCATGATGTTTGGCATACAGATGGCATTAAAATATATAATATTTGAATAAATAAAACGAGGCATGCATGACAAAAAGAGCAAATGAAAGTACAATACAAAGACCAAGAGAAGCCTAGAGGAAAGAACTTCCTGCTTGGGAAGTTGGCAAAGGAGTCACTGAAGTGGTTACACTGAAACTGACTCCTGGAGCAAATGTGTGAGTTTTTATGTGAGGGCAAGAGAGGGCATTCAGAGCAGATGGAATAGCTTGGCAAGTGTATCAGCTATACTAAAAACAAAAACCATGACGTGTTAAGGAAGTGGGTTCAGTGATCTGGAAAGGGTTTCAGAATTTCATGGGCAGTGTCTTATTTGTGTGAGGAGAAATATCAGCCTTGACTGCATTGCTGTTCATGACTCAAGTTGATTCACTTTGCAAAAAGTACAGTGTTAATATCTCAGACCAACTTCTGAGTGCTTGTGGGTTGGGAATTGGAAGAGACCAGGGTTGAGATGGATGGAGGGAGTCTGATGCCATAAACCCAATTCTTCTGAGACTTTCACAAGATGTTAGGCATTAAAGCTACTTGTCTTTGACTGAGAACAGCCTCCTGTCTAGGAAGCATTCTCTTTGCCCACTATGTTCCAGTGAACAACAATGTCAAACTCAAACCGTGGGGGCCACTCTTCCCTGACCACCCTGGTCAGGGTCTGGTAACTACTGTGTTCTCAGAGATTCTTTAATATGAACTCTTCAAGGACTGTGTCCCTCTAGCTGCAGCATTCCTCTGAGGGAAAGAAAAGGGGCCACAGAGCTGCAATCCCATATCTAACAGAAGAAGTTTCTGGAATGGTGCTGTGTGGGAAGATTTGTTTCTGTGGAGAAGCCTTGTGAAAGGACACACAGACCAAACAAACAAAAAGCTACAGATATGAACACACTTTCTGACACTTTTTTCCTGGAAGATGAAGATTGATTTGGAGAACCTAAAGATATTACAGTTAAATTCTTGTCCCTATAATAACAAGGGTGAGAAAAACCATTAAAGTTCTGTGTGTGTGTGTGTGTGTGTGTGTGTGGTATCTGGCTACTGTACTTTAACAATAATTCCTCTTGACATTATACAAGGTCAGCAAGTCACCTCAAGACCACCCTGCTTGAAGATTTGCTCTCCACACAGGGCTGTATGGACTCTCTCAGCTGAGAAATGTCACCCAGCACCTTTCATATTTATGGTGACGCATAAACAGGAAACCAGTCCTGTCCATGACACTGGAACTTTTTCCTATCTCAAATCCTTTCATGAAAAAAAAGCGCACACCAAACACAACAAAAGAATTTAGCTGCCTTATGCTTTCTGGGCCAAAATAAATATTGCCAAATTAGTAAGGCATACTGAACAAATTAAGCGCTAAATGCAAATTTATCGACTGAAATCCAATGGCAGACTCACCAAAGAGCGAACAGTGGTGGAGCACAGCCCTGTAAGTAGGTGTTTGTGTTGGCGAGCCTCTGCAGAGAGGCATGGGAACAGTGATATAAAAAAGAGAGCATTTCTGTTACACCCAAGATGAACAGTTTGTTTTAGAAAGTTCAAGTAAACAGTGTCTAACATATATTCACTGAACTCAGAACTTCAGTTGCTACCAAGAGGGAGATGAAAAAAAAATAAACTGGCAAAATATCTTAAAAAAAAAATCTCATTTGGAAATGTTCAAGTCAGCCTGATAAATCACTGGATGAGATGGAGATGTTCTTACTCATCTCTGAGCCATGAATAAGCCCCATTAGTACTTCACCAAGGCAAACAAGAGATTTTCCCTAAAGGTTATTCAAAACCTTACAAAACAAGAAGATTTATCTTAATGATTTCTAATATCCCCAATGGAACATAGATGATGTATCCGTTTAAGTTATGGGCATCATTTATAAAGTCCAGATTTTAAAAGTTGTATATGTATTGCTTTAGTTCAATGACTGATTTGGAGGTGGGAGGGTTGGGGTAGAGAGTGGGTATATTTGTAACTGCTTCGTTGTTTTCCTCCTGACCATGGACTCAATGACCTCTCTTCTTTGGTCAGGTTCTCTTATCCCCTTTAACACAAAACGTCCTAAGATTCATAATTTCTGTTTGCCTTGGATGTTGCCTTCTCTTTAGCAAAAAGTCCCCATGATCTGCGTGGGGCTTTGTACATGCCTTGTCCCTTCTTTGACACTGGACAGTGGAAGAAACCGGGAAACAGAAAAGTCATCTTATCATATACTACACACTGTGAATAGGGTGGGAATACCATAGTGTGCCAAGCCCGGATGGATATTTAGAAAGCCTTACTTTATAGATGGAAATCTTAGAGGCCCAGAGAGAGGTTGTAACTTGCCCAAAATAACATAGTGAATCAGTGCCAGAGAAATGAAATTTAAAATATCAGATATGCTTTATCTGCTGAGTCTTACACACATCAGTCTCCCTCCTCCATAATTATTACCTAGAGGTCTTTTAAAATAAGTAATATTCTCATTATGCACCTAGCAGCTCAGAGTTACAGCACAGAGTTAAATAACTCCTTCTCTGTGTCATTCTCTTGCCCAATAAAATTCAGTGGGCTTCCAATGGTTTGAGGAGCTCAAGAAGCATGGGTTCTGAGGCTAAGGGTGATCTTGGCCTTGGTTGGCCAAAACAAAGGACAAGTTGAAAATCAGCTTGTGCCAGGAAGTTGGTGAGAGGATTACAAAGCAGAAATTATCCTGGCTATGACCCCCAAAGAAAGGGAAATGTATTAATATTTAGTGAGTGGAAATGAAGATGGCTTTTAAATTATTTTTCCTTAGATTGAGCCTCTTGATGAAAGTGAAAGAGGAGAGTGAAAAAGTTGGCTTAAAGCTCAACATTCAGAAAACTAAGATCATGGCATCTGACCCCATCACTTCATGGCAAATAGATGAGGAAATAGTGGAAACAGTGGCTGACTTTATTTTTTTGGGCTTCAAAATCTGCAGATAGTGACTTCAGCCATGGAATTAAAAGATGCTTACTCCTTGGAAGGAAAGTTATGACCAACCTAGACAGCATATTAAAAACCAGAGACATTACTTTGCCATCAAAGGTCCATCTAGTCAAGGCTATGATTTTTCCAGAAGTCATGTAAGGATGTAGGAGTTGGACTATAAAGAAAGCTGAGCACCAAAGAATTGATGCTTTTGAACTGTGGTGTTGGAGGAGACTCTTGAGAGTCCCTTGGACTCAAGGTGATCCTACCAGTCCATCCTAAAGGAGATCAGTCCTAGGTGTTCACTGGAAGGACTGATGTTGAAGCTGAAACTCCAATACTTTGGCCACCTGATACAAAGAGCTGACTCATTTGAAAAGACCCTGATGCTGGGAAAGATTGAAGGCAGGAGGAGAAGGGGACAACAGAGGATGAGATGGTTGGATGGCATCACTGACTCAGTGAACATGAGTTTGGGTAAACCCCGGGAGTTGGTGATGGACAGGGAGGGCTGGTGTGCTGCAGTCCATGGGGTTACAAAGAGTCGGACAAGACTGAGTGACTGAACTGAACAGAACTGAGATTGCATTCCCTAAGAATTCAGCCAGGATTAAATTTTTTAAAAGTATCTATATAGTCAAAGAGATGAACATCAGTTTGTTTAATTTGCAGAGTGAAATTTCAACTCACTAGAGACCAGCCACATATAACACACAATGTCTGGCAACACCCTCAGCTCAGAGGCCTGCACAGCTTCACTGACCACCTGAGAAATGCAGCTTAGTTTACCTGGGACACTCTTGATTCATCTAAAATTTATTTTAGGTAAAAAATCTAGGTCCATGAACATTCACACTTATACTCAGAAACATACCCCGGGATACAGGAAAACCTGAAATTGTTAAAAAATAAATAAACAACAAACAAAAGAACACTACTCTTTTGGATTCATTTTAGCCAGAAGTGATACAAAAATAAGTATAATGATTTCAGGACATTGACAATAGTTAAGTATTTTGATGAATGTAAGCAAAGTTACTTTTAATACAGTTTGGCTCTTAGAGATCCAGTATTGAGTATTAGAATAGGCTTGATTGAGAATTAGAATAGGCCTTCCCATTGCCTTGGTTCTTGCCACAAGCATCCATACTCCCAATCTTAGCTGCCCTCTGCTTGAGCACAGGCAGTTTAGCCTGATGGTCTACTTCAGAGGCTGTCTGTGTGACCATTAAGGGACTGAGCACTCCTATAATATAGAAGATACAGTGCTTTATCATGTGCTGACTATTGGGTAGTTCTAAACAGTTGATGACTTCTAACACATAGATTTATTTAACATGTAGATTTATTGACTATGCCAAAGTCTTTGACTGTGTGGATCACAATAAACTGTGGAAAATTCTTAAAGAGATGGGAATACCAGACCTCCTGACCTGCCTCTTGAGAAACCTATATGCAGGTCAGGAAGCAACAGTTAGAACTGGACATGGAACAACAGACTGGTTCCAAATAGGAAAAGGAGTACGTCAAGGCTCTATATTGTCACCCTGTTTATTTAACTTATATGCAGAGTACACCACGAGAAACGCTGGACTGGAAGAAGCACAAGCTAGAATCAAGATTGCCGGGAGAAATCTCGATCACCTCAGATATGCAGATGACACCACCCTTATGGCAAAAAGTGAAGAGGAACTCAAAAGCTTCTTGATGAAAGTGAAAGAGGGGAGTGAAAAAGTTGGCTTAAAGCTCAACATTCAGGAAACTAAGATCATGGCATCTGGTCCCATCACTTCATGGCAAATAGATGGGGAAACAGTGGAAACAGTGTCAGACTTTATTTTTTTGGGCTCCAAAATCACTGCAGATGGTGATTTCAGCCATGAAATTAAAAGATGCTTACTCCTTGGAAGGAAAATTATGACCAACCTAGATAGCATATTAAAAAGCAGAGACATTACTTTGCCAAAAAGGTCCATCTAGTCAAGGCTATGATTTTTCCAGTGGTCATGTATGGATGTGAAAGTTGGACTGTGAAGAAGGCTGAGGGCTGAAGCACTGATGCTTTTGAACTGTGGTGTTGGAGAAGACTGTTGAGAGTCTGTTGGACTGCAAGGAGATCCAACCAGTCCATCCTAAAGGAGATCAGTCCTGGGTGTTCATTGGAAAGACTGATGCTGAAGCTGAAACTCCAATACTTTGGCCACCTGATGCAAAGAGTTGACTCATTGGAAAAGACCCTGATGCTGTGAGGGATTAGGGGCAGGAGGAGAAGGGGACAACAGATGATAAGAAGGCTGGATGGCACCACCGACTCAATGGACATGAGTCTGAGTAAACTCCGGGAGTTGGTGATGGACAGGGAGGCCTGGCGTGCTGCAATTCATGGGGTCACAAAGAGTCAGACACGACTGAGCGACTGAACTGAATTGAACTGACTGGACATGTAGATGCTTTGGCAATTACTAGTAAGCAATTCTTACTTTATTCTTTTCACCTAGGTTGATCTGCTCTGTGATGCTCTTGGAGTGACTAATCTTACCTACTCCAAAGGGTGACTGTTGTTCTGTTTACTCAAACTGTGGATGTGAAAGTGCTCTACATTAACTACAGAATCCTGCACAATAGTGAGAGACAGTTATTAGTGTGGATACTAATGCAGATGCTGTGGCCAACTAAGAGTCTGTGCTTCCCCTGAAAGCTGCACCCTGGAAAAGTGAAAGTGTGAGTCGCTCAGTCATGTCCAAGTCTTTGCAAGCCCATCAACTGTAGCCTGCCAGCCTCCTCTGTCCATGGAATTCTCCAGGCAAGAACACTAGAGTGGGCTGCCATTCCCTTCTCCAGGGAATCTTCCCCACCCAGGGATGACCGAACCTGGGTCTCCAGGATTGCAGGCAGACTCTTTACCATCTGAGCCAAGACAGTGGATTTTTTCAGGACGAGTGGTTCAGCACAAGTTTTTCTAAAGCAGTGATCTGGGAGTAGAATGACTGGAGATAGGACAGGCTTGGGATCGAATATCTTGGCCATAGGATGACTACCAGTCCCTGAGAAGTGACCTCCTCTTCATGCTCACACAGTTAAGATCTGAGTGCTGAGGCTCAAGGCAAGACTTCCAGTCACTGGAGGGTTCTAAATTCCTGTGGGAAAGAGCCAGATCCCCACACCCACCACTCTGTATGCCGGTTCTCTGTTGGGTCTCCTTTCAGACCTCTCCTTCATCAGATCTCTTTTTCCCATTGCACTGAGATGCGATCCAAATTCATTATGTAAATCCATGGAAATCATTGCCCTCAATGCCCAGATTATTAAAGAACTTCATATCTATCATTATTCTTATTGTACCAACGTCATCATCAGCACCATCACCATCATCATTTATTTAATCCTTACAACATCCTTGGCGGTTCCTTAATGAGAAGAAATCCAAAGCCTGTCTCACACTTCAACGAGTAAATATTTTATTTACTGTTGGTCTTGTAAGACAGAGTCTAAATTAACTGTACATAAAAAAGAACCTCAGTTACATTTCAGAGAGAATTCACTCAGCGTGTTGAAAATAATCTTGATTGTTGCCTTCATAAATTGTGTAGTTAAAGACATCCTAGAGTGAGGTTAACAGACAAGTATTATAATGCTGCCTGGACCAGGTTTCTCTCGGCTCGGAAGTGTTAACCTTTCAAGCATGCACACCTCATCTTTCATATTATGTGGTGACATCTTTGAATAGATAAGCCTCATCTTCTCTCTCCTCTTTTTTTTTTTTTTAATTACAGTGTCTGATACAGGACTGGGCACACAGTAGGTACTTGGGAAAACTCTGCAGTGAGTGTACAAGTCTGAGAGCCACTGGGGTTTGGGCTGGAACAGAGGTGTCTTCACTGAGTCTAATGTGATGACTGCTGATAATTCTGTGGGCCTGTCCGCAGTCATGTATTTCTACAAAACCCTCTTTCACTACCCACAAAAACATACTTGCCATAGGTGAGTGTGCACATAGGTACCTGCGTGTGCATCCCACTGTCCTCAAGTGCTGACATTCACCTCATCTGCCCCTAAAACTAGCACTACATCTCCCATTTCCATCAGCCAGGCACACTGTGCACAGACGCACACCCAGTGGCAGTGACACATGTGCCAATATAGACAGCCTGTACACATGTGTGCTGCACACAAACACACACTTGCATTTACTCCAGATGCCTTTGAAGCTAGGACTGAGAAACAGAAAGCATCTTGCATCCTGGCCTGTGTGACTGTAAAAGTGCATCAAATAAGTAAATAAATAAATTCTCTCTATTTGCTGGAGACTGCAAAATCAGTTGGATTTAATGTTTTAAAGGCCCTCAAATACCGACTCTTCCCTGACTTCGCTTGGGGCTAGTTCCTGAACAATACATAAATTGTCAGGATCAATGGGAAGAGTACACTCTGTTCTCTAAGTGCCTTAGGAGCAGCGTCTCCAAGTCCCCAGACAATATTACCATTGTTTCCAAAGCTCAAGCCTGTTGTTTTATCTTTGAGGAAGTTTATTCCTAGATAGAGATCTTCATCACACCCTCTGAAAATGGAGGCATTGACAGGCTGGCTCACATTTATTGCCGCTGTATAAGAGAATCCTTTAAAACCTGGGTGAGTTTTCAGCTCAGCAAATACAGCCACTTACCCTGGTCAGGCCATCTTCCTTTCTAGAGAGCTCAAGCTTTAGGAATCAACCCAGTTACTGGCAGGATCCACAGAGCTATAAAGGCCAACGGGAAGGGAGAGAGTTTAAACTTTAACTTCTTCAGACATCATGGGACCATCACAAAAATGAATCAGAAACACCCACTGAGAGCATTTTTCACAGTCACCATGCAGATGACAGAAGATAAGAAATGTTAGCAAAGGTGGAAAGTTCTCTACTGATAGCATCTTAGGCCTGTGCGGATGGAGACACTACCTCTCAGGAGTTCACTGGGGAGTTCACATCACTGGTTTCCTCCTGACCTACAGAAACAGAAAGAGAAAAATGCATGCAAAAATCACTGTTAAGAGACATTCTCTCCCATCTCCTCACATCCTGGTTCTGGAATGCTAAACCCAGAGGGCCCCAACTCAATACCTCTTTTACAGAAGAAGAACCAAGAGAATGAAAAGAAAGGTATTTACAGTCACTCTATAATGTAGGGGCCAACTTTTTCACCCAAAGTCTTAGACCTTTATTTTTGGGTTTTTAGTTCAATGTTTTCCCACCAGGCCATGCTATTTCTCTCTCATTTAATACCTGCCTCCCCCCAACCCCCATTAATGAAGGAAATTAAGTATCTCTCCAGTGAAAACAATTGATAACTCAGTCTCATTCTGTACCTTAAGTTTTAATTTACTCTCATTTTTACTCTAAAGATTTGTGTAGGATTTGAATGGACTCAAATGAATTTGGTGGAGGAGCAATTAGAAATGAATTGGGTTATGATCTAGCAAAAGACATTTATCCTAGAGACTGGAGGACATTTAGGATAAGACTTAAGACAGCAAGAAAGGGGGGAATCTTCTTTTGATTTCCCTTTGCTCCACATGTGGATGGGTCAACTTTCCAACATCCCTTTCAGGTCAGGTGGCTACAGAACCATGAGCAGAAGCAGGTGAGGCTGGAAATATTGTGGGTTTTTTCTTGAACCTATCACAGAGTTGCTTCTTTTGACCTGGAAAAGAAGCTTCCTCTCTTTGAGGTGATGGGCCCCTTTTCTGATACCCCAACATCCAGATAAATGAGGTCGCCTCCCCAAAAGGGAAGTTCTCTTCCTGGGTGATGATGAAACACCAATGCCTGATATAATTTGGGACTCACTGAGTGGTTCTAAAGATCTGTCCTGGCTAATTGAAAATCTCTATTTTTTTTTCCAAATGACAATAAGCATGAGAGAAGTTCTGTCATCAGCTTCTAGTTCTTTGTACCACTGGATTGACCTGAGGGTATGGATAATTTTGGAGAAGACAGTCCTTTGTTTTCTGGACTCTTCTGTGCTCTGCTGTGGGCCATACCCATGACCCGTGCAGGGGCCTTTGGTGGCTCTCTGAGTGTTTCAGATCATGAGAAAACTAGATCTCATTCTCCTCATCCATTTGGTCTGGAGGCTGGGGGGCTGTTTTTGCCACCCTGATCCTTCCCTTTAACCTCTGTGGATGTGACTCCTACCCAGCGGGTAAACTGTGTCTCGTCTCCATCCCCAGAAACTGCTCTAGATATTGGTAAGTTAGGAATTTAAATCATTGGCTGATATGTTCTCTTTGTTATTGTTGTTTAGTTGCTAAGTCATGTCCGACTCTTTGTGACCCCAAGGACTGTAGCCCGTCAGGCTCCTCTGTCCATGGGATTCTCCAGGCAAGAATACTGGAGTGAGTTGCCACTTCCTTCTCCAAGGGATCTTTCCAATTCAAGGATTTAGCTCACATCTCTTGCACTGGCAGGAGGATTCTTTACCCCTGAGCCACCTGGGAAGCCCGTGTCCTCCTTATAGACATTTATTTCCATTCTGAAGATAAAAAACAATTCAGCATAAAAATAACTTGCAGTGGTCACAGCCTTGTGAAATGCCTGGCAAAGGGAAGAAAGAAAACATGTGTTCAGCTCTTGAAACTAAAGAGTTTATTTCTTGGGTTGGAGGGTGGGATAAATCTTCTTCTTCCTGGGGCATGTCTAAAGCAACTACTTCCCCAACTGTATTCGTTAATATATCACTTGAGAACTCAAGAGTTTGGAGAACCTTGTGAAAAGGGGTTTGATGATCAAGTGAGCTTAAAAAGAGGTACCTTTTACGTCTCTTGGAAATTTACAACACACCCTGAGAGATCCTGCAGGACAGAAACATATTTAAGTTTGTTTAACTCAATTTCCTGAATATTTCCCCATGAAAACTGTTCCTCACAGAACACCTGTTAGTATGGCACTTATTCTACACCTCACATCCTATGAAGCCCCACATTTTTGTGGAGTCTTCTCAGGGCTTTTTGGAGAGGTGTAGCCTTCTCCATCATGCTTTCAAAATTGTGCATATTTGTGAGGCAAGGGTCATGCATATTGTTTCAGCGAATACTCATAGCAACTTGGAGGTAGGTACTAGTCATGCAACCAGTAGTCAGTTAATAATTAATATTTATGAGTTACATACTATGGGCATAACTCCAGAACAAGTTTTTTATTCTCCCCATTTTACAGATGGGGAAAATGAGGCCCATAAATGTTGAGTACTTTATCAGAGTCACATGACCTGCAGATAGCAGAGCCAGAAACAAAACTCTGTTTCTTCGATTCTCAGTTGTCATTCATGTTCCCTTTTTTAGGCTGCAGATAAGTTACTACCATCACCCCTACCCACAAAGTCACTCTGGAAGCTCAGAACAGGCTTGCTGAAGATGCCTTTGTTGTGAACCTCATCAAGATTCTTGCCTTTCCTCCTCATCTTCCACTTTATCCTCTCCCCATTTCCAGGTCTGAAGTAGGGGAACAAGGTTGGGGAGTCATCTCCTAGGTAGAGGGGCCCCTCCAACATGGGAAATGAGTCACATCCACACAGGATTCAGAGCCCCAGGTACCTTTGTGTTCAGGTGCTCCAAAGATGGAAGATGAGATTGCTCAACTCAAGAATGCTGAATCCCCCTGCCCTTGTCTGTTTTGTGGGAGAATGCCTCCCAGACACAAACCTTCAGGGCGAGCATTCTAAATGGGTGCCCAGGCCAGTGTGTGCGGGTGGGAGGTCTTTGGACTCTGGATTTCCTGTGCTGTGGTTGAAAACCTGTTCAGTCAAATCCAATTGTTCTGGAATTCTGGGGATTGTGTAGGGAGCCCACAGCCAGCTGTTTATTATTTTAAGAGCTCTCAGTTGCTGCCCTTAGACATGGGGGTGGAGACCAGCCAGCCTACTGTGCGTGGCGGCTGCCACGTTCTTCTGGGAATGACAATGTTCCTCTGTACCCTCCACACGGCGCCTCAGGCACAGCTACTGCATTCCAGGCTCTACCCAGCCAGAAGAACAGAAACCATCGCATCCCATCTCATCGTTATTAAGACAAAGAGCCTCAGCTCCGGCAGTTGTGTTTCTCTCAGTCCTGTGACCTGTAGGCAGGGAAGACCCCTGCTAAGGACTTGTGATCAGGACACAGCGTAATGGGTCAGCTCACTCACACTCAGCTTTGTGAAATGCACTTATGCCTTCTTCACCTTTCAAAATGTGCCCCCCCCCCCCGCCCCGCCCCGCTAAGGATGTCTCAGTGTCCCACTGGAACATCTGTTATTGCCCAATCCAGCTCAACAGCCCTTCCAGCCATGTCCCAAGAAGCCAGTGCTGAGTACTTTCAATAAAACAGAGCAATGTCCTGGAGCTGTAAATGCCTCCCAAAGACAATCGGACAGAACTTCATTGTTTCAGGGAAGAAGGCGCCTCACATAGTGGTCACATTGTGGTTCCCGGGGGCCTGGTGATTAATCCACTGAGAGGATGTGCAGGAGAGAGGAGCTGGCATCATTCCTGTAAATGAAGATTCTTTAAAATTTTGTGTCTCTGACCGAACATGTGCACCAGCAACACAAGATTTTCATTGTGAGGCTTTCATTTTCCCAGTTCTGAGCTGGCATTCCAGTAGTTATAGTTTCCCTCTGCACAGGGATACTATATTCCCGCAACTTACTTGTTTCACACTTTAAAATATACTTTGTGGCAGCTTAGAGTTGTGATTCTGAAGGTGTGCACTTTACTGAGCCTTATGACATTTCTAAATTAGGCATGGGATGTTGAGGGACTGGTACCTGGAGAAATTAACACATTCAGATATTGATCAATATGTATATATCTGGTAAAAATAATTGAATTATTTTTAGAAACAAGTTTTCAAAAGCTCTGTTTCAAGATCTTTTAATGGTACTCCAGGAAGTTTTAGTAATATCCTTCAATATCCACCAAAGTGCCTTCCTCACCATGAACCCAGGGGGAGGAAGGGTCCCATGGGAGGAAAATTGCAGAGGCAAGCGCACAATGGGAAGGGCTGGAACAGGTAACAAGATGCTGTCGATGGACAAGAATCCACAGCTCTGCCGCTCACTAGTACTATACCTTAGACCAGCTGTCCCCAACCTATTTGGCATCAGGGACTAGTTTAGTGTCATGGGAGACAATTTTTCCATGGACCGGGTGGAGGGGATAGTTTAGGGATGATTCAAATGCATTACATTTATTGTACATTTTATTGTTATTATATCGGCTCCACCCCAGATCATCAGGCATTAGATCCTGGACGTTGGGGACCTCTGTGCTTAGACAGTTTCTCTGAGTTTCCATTTCCTTATCCAGGTAAGTTTCCCCTGAGAAATAAATCCTAAGATACACATAAGATGTTCTTGCTCATCCAGCTTATTGGAATAAGTTGTTAAATATAAGTTTGTTTCAGGATGGCATTGTGATTTCAGTGGTTGAGAAATTCTTCCAGACATGGTCTCGGTGATTATGCCCCTCAGAACCCAAGGAGTAAACTGATAGACAGCTCAGAGGGGATGGAGATGGAAGCAGTGTAAGAGTAATTATGGATTTGTTAATGGATTGGCTACCAGAACTAGGGAGAGAGATCCGTCTCAGAGAGTTCTTATCTCTGTGTTGGACGACTGGATCTTTCATCCAGATCTTTCACTGTCCAGATTCAACGTATGCTTGAGCTTTTGGGAAAACCCAGGTCAGAGGGCCTGCCTCCAGATTTCTGTCCAGAAGCAAGCCTTCTGCCAAGGCAGAGTGGGATAAGTCATCGCTTGTTTTCATAACCTACCATCACATAGGACAGGCCTTTAGGTTTAGAAGACAAAGCAAAGAAAGTTGTGTCCCTTTGTTTGAGCTCAAGGCCATTTAATGCCATCAAATATCTCCTTGTTCCCTTGTTGTGCAATGGGACACACAGCTCTGAATGGGACCATTTATACCTGGAAATTCCACAGTTCCAGTTGCCCCTGACTCTCTTCCATGCCAAACGACATACTCAGAGACTTTGAAGTTGCACGTTTGAAGGAAGCACAGCCCCACCCACACCGCTCACCCCCTGTGCCTACCTGCAGCATCACCCAAGATCCGGGAAAGCCGTGGGGCCAGCTCCTGGCTACCAAGTGGTAGGAGCTGGAATCAGGGGCCCAGCACTGCCTCACCATTCAGTTTTCCCTCAGCTGCCCAGGACAATGCTTCTAGAAGCTCTGTCTGCAAGGAGAGCCTGGGCTCATCTTACTAAGAATCAGTCCAAGTCTCTTCTGCATCCTGGTTCCAGAAAGGATGTCCACAAAGAGACCACCTTACCTGGAATAGACCCAAGCAACCCCAGTCAGGTCTTGCCCAGAGGCATATATGCAGAGTCACCCTGCCTGGCCAGCAGCTCCTGTCCTCCTGATTTGTAGGTGAACAGGTTTCTGAAAAAGATACTCACCTACAGAGACATAGAGATTAGAAGAGCATCCGAACCCTAGGATTGCTTTGTATCAAAGTAAGAGAGAAGAGGGACAACAATTATTGAGTACATGCAGTCTAACTGGGTATTTGATATTATATTTCATTTGGAGGTGGCTTAGTTGCTAAGTCATGTCCAACTCTTGTGACCCCATGGACTGTAGGCTGCCAGGCTCCTCTCTCCTTGGAATTTTCCAGATAAGCACACCGGAGTGGGTTGCCATTTCCTTTTCCAGGGTATCTTCCTGATCCAGAGGTCAAACTCAGGTTTCTTGCAGGCAGATTCTTTATAGATTGGGCCACAAGGAAGCCATATTTCATTTAATCATCACACAAAAAATACTGTGAGGCCATCTCCATTGTAGAGAGGAGAAAACTATGAAGATCAGAGGTTTTGATGATTTGCCCATGTTTATATAGCTACTAAGTGGAGAGATGAGATTCAAACCCATGTCTAGTTAGCCCCAACTTGGGCTTCTTCTTTTCAAGCATGCTTCCTTTCACACCACTTTCCCACTGAGTCCAGTTGTAGATAAGCCTTCTCCTTTGACCAGCTCCTTAAGAATTGTATTCTGAGAGACTTATTCTGCCTTGACCTCTTCTAGCTGTTTCCCTTCATTGTGGGTGATGCTTCATTTCTTCTGCCCTCCACAGATCTCTCAGATTGTCTGTCCTCTTTCCTCCTTCAGTTTCCCAGTCAAAATGTATCTGAGATCTTTCATTCATGTTACAAAGGCATAAAGGGCATATAGTGAAGGACCTCCTGTGTACACTCAGTTGAGGTTTCAAATCATCAGTCTAGAGGAAGGCTGTTGCCAATTAGGAGCCAGGTCTGATTCATTTTTAAATCCTAGAGCCCACCATAACATTGGACTCATACGTAGATACATGAATGAGTGGAGCTGTAAGAAACTAGCTCATTGGTGGAAAAGGCATTGAGGATATCAGATTTTTCCTTGGATCAGTGAAATAATACCATGTGGGCAGACACCTCACAAGCTCGTGCACAGTGCCAGGATCCCACCATGTTAAACCCATTTGTTTATCTATAATTTTATTCAGCAGTTACTGAGAACCTATTCTCAGTTAGGTTATACTGGGGGAATTTATGTCCTGTCCTCAAAGGACTCACGGTCCAGGTGGGAGACAGACTTGATTTTCATGTAAGAAGCAAGATGAAATGGAATGGACATTTATCTCATCCTGAGAATTACACAGGAGAAAACTTCCTGGATGAGCTGACCTTGAATTGGTACTTGAATGATGTAGTAAGAATTAAAAGTTGGTAAAAACATTGCTAACACACTGTTTTTCTGTACACTCACACCCAGCACTTCTGATGCTGGATGTGTGGGGTTTTCTACACCAAGTGATTCTTCAATTCTTGGCCTACTGGGTCTCCTACGGTTAAACTCAGTTTGGACACTAACTGCCCTGGGTTAGTGCAGACTTGTAGGTTAAGGGTTCATTCCCACAAGATTGCCCCCTGCCTCAGATGCCAATTGTAAGACTCATATTGTTGCTTGTACTTCTGATTGACTGGCTATAAAATGGGAGTTCCTAAACCCCTCCTTTGGTTGGGTAGTATGCTAAAATAGGTCACAGAACTAAGTTATCAGCTTATTATAAAAAGATCCTACTCAGTAACAGTCAGATGGGAGAGATGCACAGGGCAGGCAGGAAGAGACATGAAACATCCATGCCATCTCTGGGCTCATCACCCTCCTAGCACTTGGATGCGTTCGATCCAGCCAAAACCTCTCCAAGCCCTGTTGTTTAGGGTATTTATGGAGATTGGTGACTTCGTTACATAGGCATAACTGATTAAGTCATTGGCCATACAGTGGTGACTGAACCCAGATTCCAGCCCCTCTTCCCTTCCCGAGGAAGTTGGGGAAGGTAGAGCTGAAAGAGACAAACCTCTAATCACATGGTTGGCTCATATGAAATGAGCCTCCCCATCCTTAAGGACTTTCCAAAAAAATCATTTCGATAGTATAAACTCAGGTACGGTTGAAAAGGACTTATTGTGAATATAAAAGATGCTCCTCTCTTCTCTATCACTCAGGAAATTCTAAGGGTTTTGGAAGCTCTGTGCCAGGAGCTGGGAACAAAATGTATTTCTTGTTTCTTACTATCACAATATCACAACATTCCATGCAGAGGGAACAGAACAATTAAAGCAGACCAAGTATGAAAAAACATGTGTGAGGTGTGCCTGTAACAAAAAATTTTTGTGAGGGGCTGGGAATAAATCTGAACAACTAGTAGCAGTCTTGAAATGTTAATGATTTTGAAATGGTATTATTCTCATGTGTGGGTACACATGATAGCTATACTTTACTCAGAAGCTTCAATGAGCAGCAACTAATTGCTTTAGTGAATCATCTTGTTAATCTTTGCCACCTCTCTGAGTTTGGTACTCTTATTATTCCCAGCAGGTATATCACGCAGCTGAAGCCCAAAGGCACACAGACAGTCCAGGTCAGAACTGGGACTGTAGCCCAGATGGGGCATGAGCCACCAGAGACATGACAGAGTGACTGCTCCAGAGACTGGAGCTACCCTCTCTGAGAAACAAATAGCTCATGGACACAGAGGACAGAATACAATCTCAAGCCAGCCTTGATGCTTGGGCTACGATAATTCTAGCTCCAGATGATCCTGCCAGGATGGCAAGCACCATTGCCCTGGCCTGGATGGCTCATCATATGGGTTCAGATTTTGTGTGTTCAACATTTATGAGACATTGAATCTAGTGGAAACAGAGAACACATGGAAAATGACCTCACCAGCTCAGGGCTGAAGTTGAAATGCCTGGCTTGAGTGTTGGCCTCACCCACCCTTTCCTCCTTTCCGGTGGCTCCCGCGGCCATGTGGCTTGATCCCAAGGCCGCTGTAGAGGAGGCTTCTGTGCACAGGATGGTAGCTCCTGGCAGCCCTGTCTGTCTACTTTGCTCCATGGAGGAACTCACCAGTTTCAGTAGCAATCTGTAAGATTGTCCAAGGAGACCAACGTAGAGACATTTATAATGTGTGACCATGTTTCCCTGCTATGAAAAAAGCTGGAAGAAAATGATGTGACTCATTGAAAATGTTCACTGAAAGGCCTAAATAATCACCTGGGGTGCGGCATTTCCACCTCAATACAGTAACGGATTTTTTGCAAAAAACTCATATGTCTTCACTTTTTTTTTTTTCCTACCAGCCCCATGAAAGAGGCAAGTATTCTTTCACTTTTTTGCATATGAGAAATCCTGAAACTCAGAGAGTGAATAAGAGACAGAACCAAGCTTTCCAGCTCTGATCTTTTTGACTTTTGTTTCAGTACTTCTTATCCTCATTGACCAGAATCACATCAGGTGCTGTGTCTTCTTCCTGAGCCTAGGCTATTTAATTAATTAATTTATTTATTTTTTAAATTTTATTTTATTTTTAAACTTTACATAATTGTATTAGTTTTGCCAAATATCAAAATGAATCCGCCACAGGTATACAAGGCGATGAAACTTGCCTGCACCAGGTTGGCATTTCTGTTGTTAATGGATGGCAACTTTCTGACTGGTCAATGACCCTGCCATAGAAATTTGAAAATATTTTGATTATTGCTTCTGTTTTTCTATAAATATTTAATATTTCTGCCACATTTCTTTAAAAAATGTATGGCAGTTTATAAAAAAAAATGCCAACTAGAAAGATAACATCTATTAGAAATAGGTAAAGAAGCAAAAAGAAATACTAGGGAAGAAAGACAAATTTGGGCAGGAATGAGATCGAAATAGAAGTGTAAGTTATCAGTCAAAACACTTGCGGGAGATGAGCTGCTCGTTGATTCCAAACCTGTCAGAAGCCAATAGCAGAAGAGAAACTGATGTTTCTGTGATCTACTGTGTCTTCAAGAAAACTGAAATCAAATGCATGGCTGATATAAAATTATCTTCCTGAGATTCCCTCAGAGAGAGCACTATAATTAATACTATTCTCATGACAGGCTTCCCAGGTGGTGCTAGTGGTAAAGAACCTGTCTCTCAATGCAGGAGATATAAGAGACTTGGGTTCAATCCCTGAGTTGGGAAGATCCCTTGGCGGAGGGAATGGCAACCCACTCTAGTATTCTTGCCTGGAGAATCCCACAGACAGAGGTACCTGGTGGGCTACAGTCCATGGAGTCACAAAGAGTTGGACAGGACTGAAGCAACTTGGCATGCACACACATTCTCATGACATCTATAAAATGGTCAGGACAATAATGGTTTCAAGGATCATATCTATAGGCTACTTTAAATCAAGAAGCACAATGTCCAGCATTTACCTTGAGTTTTCATTTTTGTGAACTTGTGAAGGTATTTGCTTTGTCTCCCCTGTTAGATAATCATTTCTCTGATATGTGGTTCCTGATTCAACACGTTCCTGGAAAATTCCCCAAAATAATAACTTAAAAAAAAAAAACACAAAACTTGAGCTACAATTGAGGAGATGGGAACATAAGGTCCAGCTCTAAGATACTATATGTCTTACCTGACTGAGTTTCTTCTCATTATGTTCATTTTTTCCACAAGAGGAGGAAAGCCAAGTGTTTTCATTGTCCTCTGACCTAACAGGTGGAAAATTTTTACCAGTGTTCCTGTAATTCTTGTCAACTTCAGACAGAGAGTAGTCCATGAGATAATTGTACCCATCCATTTGGTGCTTGTTCATTCATCCTTTCATCAGAAATGTGTAGATGATCACTGTGTTCCTGGCCCTGCAGACACAGAGATGGGTAAGGTACAGTGCTACCTTGGAAGAGCTTATGCATCAAAGATAAAATGTCCATAGATGATCACAGCCCAACAGGAGTGGTGTTGTCACAGGGATATGTCTTAATGCGATAAGGGGAGGGGACGAAGAACTTGATCACTGTCTGGGAAGGTATGGATGGATTCTTGCTGGAGCTGATTCCAGTCCTGATGGGACCCCTCAAGAAGATAGTTTGGAAGGAGATTATTCATGGAGAAAAACGTGTATTAATGAGACAGCTGTGAACAAACATGAAGCATGTACTGGGGCAACAGAGAAAATTTGAGGGGCTCAGAACAAAGCTGATCAGACTCCCTCATGACTCTGGTTAAGAATTCATGACTTTGGTTACTATTTTTAAAAGAAAAAATGCCCTAAATACATGACTTGTTGAAATTTTGAGAGAGGGTTTTATGGACCAAACCTTCTTCTATTTGCATTCATTAAGGCTGTCCCTTGGTTGCTAAGAGAAGAGGGATGGGCTGGAAACACAATGCTGTGTGCTGGGTACATTCAGGACTGTCTGATGGCCATGCTTCAAAGACTCAAGTTAGTAACCGCCCATTTCCTCTCAGACCTAACACTGTATTTTTTAATTCAAGCAGTATCATAGATATTGCACCTTCCGTGATGTGCTTCTCTCCTTCTTGGTTAGAAGTGTTGGGCTTTGGCATCACGTTTGGATCTTGTCTACTCTCCACACTGTGATTAATATGTAGCTCACATGGCAAAGAAAGAACGTGCCACCCTTACCTCAGTTGCCTAGCACTAATCCCAAAGCCATAGATTTGCAAAAATCTCACCACAAGTTAATTTTTTTTTTTTCCAGCAAGAGGATCAACTCGTCAAACGCCAAACAAATGAAGTGCCTTTGCATTTGTTAAGTGCCAGGTTCAAGTTTGACTTTGTGATTCTATGAGCTATCCTCAAACTGGGGGGAAAAAATCAGTCTTTTCAGATATTAGTAAGTGGTGGGTTCTTCTGTTTTCTTTTTTTTAAAAAACTACATATTGGGAATGAATAGCCTCAGAAGATTTAGGACACATCATTTAACATTTTAAATTTCATCAGTAGCAGGGGAACCAATATAAATATTAGATAATTCACTATACAAATATAATAGACTGGGAAACTAAATTCTTCAGATGAAAGGATTATAAATGGTCGATTAAAACAAATAATTGGTCAAATATATAAATTTAATTCTCCTTAAAAGTTCTGGTAATGTCCTTCTCATTTTCATTAGGAGATGATTTTTTCCCCCCCAAGAGAAGAAGGCAGAATCTTTGACTTAAATTCACAAGAATTCCTAGGCTCAGAATCTTTGCTTACCTGTCTGATGTGCTACAGCTGGAGTCACCCAGCCCAATCTGTAGACCTAGTGTTAAGTTTCAGCCAGTTGCCTGACTTTGCCAGATCCCCAAAAGGACTCTGCCACAAGCTAACATTCATTAGCCAGCTTCCTTACTGCAATAGTAATTTTTTCACATTCTATTTAAAGCAACCCTCAGTCATCCCGTGGTAAATGATTTTACATTGCACAAAATGTGCTGAAGCATTCACATCTTGGCGGATCACAAACCACACAGGAATAGGGCTTTACTCTTATAGAATAGTTTGTGCCTGCCCCAGGTCTTTGTTGCTCACTTTCGACACTCTTTGCCAACTCAACATTCTCCAAGAAAGTGTAAATCCTACCACGGGAAAACGAGGTGTGGAATATGTGTCTCCGTTGATGACATCACCTTCTGCTTACAGCTGTAAATTGTGTGAGACTGTGCACACAGATACTGGCTCCTAAGTACTGGGTTTTATAGCTGTATATTTGGGGCTTGAAAATACATCATTTGAGGGATGGGGAGCATCCCTTCTGCCTCACTGAGAGTCATTCCAGGATCTTAAGGGAGTGCATTGGCCCAGACATCCAATGAATAGGAGGTTTTACACCTGAAACTGCTACTGCTTTGGGCCAAAAGCTTGTGATTGTTTTATTATAGGTCTCAATTATATAATTCTGATAAACCGGCTAATGACTGTATGGGCTACCTTAACCTCAAGAAGGGGCTACCTTCATTAGGTGACTTTATGGTCACCAAGAAGATCATTACGCTGGTGAATGCCTGTAATTCCACCATTATTAGACAGTCTCCATAGCAAAAGTGAAAGTGTTAGTCGTGCAGTTGTGTCTGACTCTTTGAGATCCCATGGACTGTAACCCACCACGCTCCTCTGTCCATGGCAGAATACTGGAGTGGGTAGCCATTTCCTTCTCCAGGGAATCTATCTGATCCAGGGATCCAACCCAGGTCTCTTGCATTGCAGACAGATTCTTTACCTTCTGGGCCACCAGGGACCAGGGACTCAGTTTCCATACAGCCTATGGACAATTCCTTAGAAATGAATCATTACTGAAGTTTCTTTCAGTGGAACAGGTATTTACCTGGGGCAATGGTGTCTCCAAGGTAACGTTTGTTAAAGTCTAAAGATAATTTTAAATTGCTATAACTGGAAAGAGAAGGTGTTACTGGCATCTAATGGGCTGAAGCCAGGGATGCTGCTAAGCATCTTACAGTGTCAAGGGCAACTTCCCACAAGAATCATCTAGCCCCAAATGTCAAGAGTACTGGGATGGAGAAACTTGTCTGGGTGTGAATAAAGGGGGCTTACTAATGTGGGGAGAGAAAGAAGTGTGGGCAATCTGGCGCCTCATTAGGAACTGTAAGTACAGAGGACACATAATAGAAAACTTCTCATTTTGCTGAGGATTAGCCCTGAAGCTATGCTAGAAGAGTATGGTTTCCAGGACTTTGTTTTGTTTAAAGGTCAGAAAGGGTAAAATGCAACAAAGAAAAGGAGTGTCCTCAGATGTTACTCCTGGTTGGTGGAAAGCACATGAAAAGATTTCCCTAGAAGGTAAAATGAACCCAGGTGAACAGCTTGCACCAGCCGAGAGGTTCCATCAGATTCTGTGGGGAAAGATAGACTTGCTTCCCCCGATCAGTTGCATTTTCTGTCTCTGTGGCAAACACAGTTATCAGGATATGAGTCAATTGTATGTGAAACTCCAAACCAACAGAAGAAGTTGGTCCCTGTCCTTCCTAATTTGTAGATGATAGATTCAAAACCCTCGTAAGTTCACAGACAGGTATCTTTAAAAAGTGATGGTGGAAAAAACCTGGAGAACAGTCATGTCCCCAAGCAAATTCTCCAAAAGTGATGCATATTCAATAATTTTCAATGAAAGCTTGACCTGACAGCTTTTTTTATCAGACTATGATGAAAGACATTGCCTAATTACTAGGCTATGATAAAGGACACTGGGCTTCATTGGTGGCTCAGCAGTAAAGAATCCACCTACCAATGCAGGAGACATGGGTTTGATCGCTGGGTCAGAAGATCCCCTGGAAGAGGAAATGGCAACCCACTCCACTATTCTTGCCTGGAGAATTCCATGAACAGAGGAGCCTGGTGGACTACAGTCCATGGGGTTGCAAAAGAGTCAGACCCAACTTAGCAACTAAACAAAAAAAGTAATGTACAAAAGACATTAGAGAAATCAGTGGAAATCGAGACTGTGAATCAACACACGCAAGGAAGGTACTGAGAGGGAGTACATTATTTTGCAGGCTTTCTCTTTCTCCTATCAACCATGATCATAAACCCCCTCCCGCTATTGCTATGTTGATATTTAAACTTGTGTACATCCTTATGGTCCCTGCAGAGTCTATCAGCGATGCATCCCCAGCAACTCAGCAACTTCTTCTTAAACTAGACCACGCCATAGCTCTTGCTTTTCTTCCTGTTTGCACACAAAGAAACTGTCCAGACTTCTTCAGTGTTTTCTTTGCTCAGATGTCAGCAGCATGAAGTCACATCATAACCACAAGGAGACTTTTTGCTTGTACCGCTGCCTGGTGTTAACAGCACTAATGCTGCTTGGAGTGAAGAAGGCTAGTCATCGTAGCCAAACTTGTGAGAGGCTGCAAGAGGCCACTGTGAGACTGCCAATTAGGCAGCAAGGTGGAAAATGCTTGCCTTGCTTTTGGCTCCAGTGAGTTGGTTGGGGGGAAAGTTAAAACCAAGCAGGCAAGAATAAGAAAAAATTCATTTTTTAATGTACTTGAGCAATGGGAGAAGTTGTGCTACCCTGACTGTCTCATTGATAACCCTTTTTTTTTATCTCCTACATATCTCATGCACACAGAGACAGACATGTGCACACACACACAACACAAAGATTCCTTTGGCTTCAATTGGTGAAACTCCTACTTGGGCAGATCTGCATAACAGAAAAAGCCAACTTGCACCTCAAGTTAAATTTCAACCTCTGCCTTGATGGCCCTCAACAATAGATCCATCTGCAAGGATACAGGTTGAGTTATGGGATATCTATTATTAGTAATCAGAGTAATCATATGCTTACGTAGTTTTACAGAGAATATGCACATGAACTCATTTGTTTGATCTGCGTGATACTCTTCATGCTCTCATTCATTAGCAGTCTAGTATCTCTGATAGCTCAGTTGGTAAAGAATCCTCCTGCAATGCAGGAGACCCTGGTTCAATTCCTGGGTGGGAAAAATCCACTGGAGAAGGGATAGGCTACCACCCTGGTATTCTTGGGCTTCCCTGGTGGCTCAGCTGGTAAAGAATCTGCCTGCAATGAAGGAGACGTGGGTTTGATCCCTGGGTTGGGACAATCCCCTGGAGAAGGGAAAGGCTACCCACTGCAGTATTCTGTCTTGGAGAATTCCATGAACTATATAGTCCATGCCCACTCCAGTACTCTTGCCTGGAAAATCCCATGGACAGAGAAGCCTGGTAGGCTGCAGTCCATGAGGTCGCTAAGAGTCGGACACGACTGAGCGACTTCACTTTGACTTTTCACTTTCATGCATTGGAGAAGGAAATGACAACCCACTCCAGGATTCTTGCCTGGAGAATCCCAGGGACAGGGGAGCCTGGTGGGCTGCCGTCTATGGGGTCGCACAGAGTCGAACACGACTGAAGCAACTTAGCAGCAGCAGCAGCAGCATATAGTCTATGGGATCGCAAAGAGTCAGACATGACTGAAAGACTTTCACACACTCACTCATTCATGTAACAGGCACTGGACTTGGCAGATTAGTTGGGAAGTGAGGTCAAGTAACTTAACCAGGATCATATGACTTCTACATGATACAGCTTGGACTTAAACCCGGGTCTTCTGACTTTACCAAAGAGCTATGGTTTCTGCTCCTGTTGATAACTGACGTTTAGCTCATTTGAGATTAACAAATGGGGTCCCCAATTTAATGATGAGTAGGAGGTGGCTTTTTTTAATCTCCTTAAAGTATTCCTCTGAGGAGAGGTGTACTCAGCCATTCACTGGCATATGTGGACCCTGTCTGTGATGAGAAAGCCCCTTGGTATCATGTGGGACAACTGCAGCCCAGGGACTGTCCCGCAGATTTCTTCCAATGCGTGTTTTTTTCAGAGCTACTGCCTGTGGTTCTCAACCTTTCAAGGATATGTGTAAGGAGTGTGAGTGGTGGGTTTTATTGTACTTAACAGATGGCCAAATTGTGTCAGAGGGACATAAAATGACTTGCTTAAAACCACATGTAACATTCCATAGCTCCATGGCCAGAGTTTTTGGTACATTTGTTACATGTAGGTTTCTCAAAAATGAGCTTTTTTTTTTTTTTAAAGGAAAATTGCATCACAAAGATGTTGTAAACATTTTGGCTCTGTAGAGCTTTGATTTGACTTGGACTTGCTAGTTTAAGGCCAGGCTGACTTCAGGTTGCTCCTTTCATATGCACACATTTCCCTTTATCCAAAGAATTGAAGAGCTTCCTCTTGAGTCAGACTAAAGGCCCATTGAATGGGAATTTTGGCTTATATTCTACATTTCTGACTATTAGTTCTAGAGTCAGTGATTTACATTTCTCTCTGTGTGTCTCTGGGTGTGTATATCTCTGTCTTTTTCTCCTTCTCTCTGAAAACTCTCACTCTCTCTTTCTTCCGTTCTTTCATCTATTAACTTATTACATGAGTTTTTGAGTATTTACTGAGTACAAATTCTGCACCAAGTGCTGCAGCAGTCCCTTGGGGATCGTCAGCAAGCAAAAGATTCATTGCTCAGGTGTGGTCTGTGTGTGTGTGTGTGTGTGTGTGTGTGTGCATGTGTGTGTCTGAGGGGTGGGTGTGTGCACATGTATCTGTAAATGCATATTGTGAACTAAGTCACCTTTATCATTACTATAATTCGTATACAAAGAGTATCAGTTTCAATGCCTCTTATACCAAATAAAGAGAAAAAACATTTCCTAAGGATATTTTTGGTTCCAATTTTTTTCTACAACTTTCCCATAATCTGCCCACAATGCCGTTTAGCCTGGGAGTGACTTTTACTTTCAGGCTCACTTCTTCTATCTTCTAGTTTGAATGTTTCAGTGGAGGATATACAGACTTCTCTTGCAGCTGGAACCAAAATGTTGATTAAACAACTAACCCCGTGTACTGTAAATGTTAAAACTTCTTATGTTCCTGCTGTTTCCATATCCCCATAAACAGACTGTGAGCACCCTGCCCAGGTGACCAGGTACACCCGTGTGATAATTCCAGTCACTCCCACAAGGTCCCCTGACTGTGGACTAGTGGTAATCATACACAGCAATGAAATCCCCTCATGCTTTTTGCTGGTGTGCGCCACCCTGACTCCCATGAAGGCCCTGGTTGGTCCACAGGCCCTCACTCTCTCTCAGCTCTCATAGCTGCTTGGCGGACCCCCCCTTCCTTGATGCACCCCACTGTGTGGGTACCTCAGGGAGTGCCCTGACTGTCTCTTTAGGATCCTGTAAGTAATGATAAACTTGGTTTTCCTGTGCCTCTCCTGGGCACCCTCTTGTGGTCAGAGCTGACTGACCACCTACTGAAGAATGCCAAACACCCCCAAATATTAGGCTTCTCCTATTCCTCTCTGCCCCAGGTGAACATACACTTGCATCTTAAACACAAAACTACCCTGCAAAATCAAACCATGATCTGCATGCTGAGGGAGTCCCTGACGGCTTCCTTTCTGGCTGCCCGTGCTGTAGGGATGTGGTCTGGGAAAACCAGGGCCTTCCCACCCTTCACACCACTTCTCCATGTAGTCTCCCAACACTGATTTATGCTGCCACCCTAAGTAGGTTCTTGCCAATGCTGGCTTCCAGGTGCTCTCTCCAAGGGAGGCAGAGAAGTCCATCACAAACCATCCTCTATGTTCCCTTCCAACTGTCTCCAGACAGGCAGCTGGTCTAGTCTTGAAGATACCCCCCAACTAGGTGAGTTTCTAACTTCCACAGCCATACTTTTCCAACTATTTGATTTCAATAATTTTCTGGAAACATTTTATCAGTATCTTCTCTGTAGGGTCATCTCCCTCAATATTATTCTCTTTTTACTGTTCTTTGAACACCTTCAGGTACATCTCATTCATTAAGAAAAATAATACTTAAAACATGTGAAGATGTGATTATTTGTGATGTTACTTGTAAAAAAAGTATTTATACATCTTTTGAAGTGTTGAAAGGAAAATAGTACTTTATATTCTTTATCATATCACTTTTTGTAAGTGTTGAATATATTCCTGTTTATTTTTCTATGTTCTGTTTTGTAGCCTTAAGAAGTGTTTCAAACATATCTCAATGTATAAAATGAGAATAAATGCCCTAAATGCCCTAAATAAATGGTGTGATGCTGCATTATATATAAAACCGTGTGCATATATTAAATTTTGTCTCTCGAAAAAAAAAAAAGCACTACTTTATATTTGGAGAACTCTTACATACATTATTCCACTTAATCCAAAAAATTGTTCTGTGAGGCAAGGGTTGGTCTTGAACATGTTTTTTAAAAGGAGGAAATTAGAGATCAGGAAAGTAAAATCCTGGATGGAGTGGGTTATAGACCTCTTCTGTACAAGCTCTGCTAGAGCCTGCACCCAGAACAAAGATAGAGGAGCAGGCATGGCAGCCCACTGAGGACACAGAGCTTCTATGCCTTTTTTATTCACTTTAAGTCCTACATCTACTCCTGAGGCCATCACTTCTTCTGACTCAGAGTACATGTTACATCAAGACATGGCAATCAAAGGAATTTTTGCATGTTGTCATATCCTGCTATGTACTGGTAGCTATACTGCTATATATACTGCTGGCTTTGATTTACTAACTCTTTCAGGATAAACATTCTGTACAGTATCCCATCTTGTTCTTACAAAAATTATCAGGAAAATATCATTGTCATGGTTTAAGAGGCTCAAGGATTGGGCAGTTTTTTCCAAGTTCTGTTTGAATGAAAAGAAGAACCCTCATCCAGCCATCCCTCAAACTTTCTCTTTCTATTTCACTGGCTTATCTTCTTTAAATCATGGAGAATGTAAACACACACTATTCTTCTACATGAATGTCTATGATGGAAAAATGGAGAAATGGTGACATGGCCCTATGGTTGCTTTTGTAGTGGATCAGACAGGTATCAGCGAGAGGAAATACAGGCCACAGCAGGATGTCATTTGGCTTGGCTTGTGATGAACCTCTGCAGGTGGAACCGTAGCAGGGGCATCGTGGAGCCCCTCTCATCCCTGCACAAATGCAGTGGCCCCAAGGGAGCAGAACAGGGAGGGCAGTGAGTGGACAGTGGATGCTGGGCCTGGCTCCTTGAATGGCATCACTCCCCCACTGTGTAACTTTCTCAAGCTGCTTTCCCTCTCTCTGCCCCGGTTTCCTGATTTCTGGGGGGCTTTTCCAGCTCCTTTACTCAATCTCATTAAGAAACGTGTGGGTCTATTTTTTACACCACCCTTAAGTACTTATACAGTGACCCGTAGGAACGTTTTCCTGGAAAGACTTTGCACGGATTTTCCACTGCCTGCTGCCCTCACTAGCACTTGGGAAACCGCTATTTTTTTCTTCCTGGTTGCATTTGCCACTTACCCTCCTGAAAACAGGAATTAAGACTTTAGACAGCTGCTGACCGCATAAAATTTTCAAATAAAATATTCCGATTACATTTTCTTAGGGAAAAAGTTCACTTGACTAGATTAGCAAAACTAATGTAAATATGAAGTCATGCCAGTGGCTGCCTGCAGAAGGTGTTTTTAACTTTCCATTCTGACTTAAGGCCCCAGTGCACTGAGGTGTCTGTGACACTCTGCTCTGTGTCACATTTGTGAGTGGGATGATGTTGTAATGCTCCCATAATGGTTAATATTGTGTTGATGGAGATTGATGCCAATGTGTACTAATATATATTTAGTCAGGTGGAGGCATTCTCAACTGGTAATGTAACCTGTGTGGTTAAATAATTTACCCATATAAATAGAACAAGGAGGATTCAACTTTTATTTATTATTAAAGGACACTGCCTTTACCCTTGCATGAATACATGATGTAACATCTAAAATCTATCAATATTTTCACTCTTATGAAGAAAATACAAAAATATATTGACCAAATTATTTGATAAATGGAACTTTGGTTAAGTCTTTCAAAAGGCCTGTGGGGAACCTGGGGAGACTGAGTCACCTCGGACAAGACTTGGCAGGTCACATGGTCCTGCATGTGGTCCCTTTGGTCAGGGCCACATGGTATTGAGCAAATATTGAGCAAATGCATAAAATGGGACAGTTGCCAGGACAATTCAGGAGATCAAACTACCTCCTCTTATTCACCTGTATAAGCAAAAACAGAAAGATCACAGAAACAGGAGTTAAATTCTTCCCTCTACTATTAACACCCTACATAGCTTGGAAGAAGTAGCCTAACATCTCAATTCTCTCATCTATCGAAAAGTTTAGGACCCCCAATATCATTGTCTTCCAAGTTTTTCAAAGAAAAAGTTTTGTTGAAGTTCAAGGGGGCAATGAAACACTTTGCAAAGTGATGGGAATATGCCAAACGACTCTTCGGTGGACAGCAGAGTTCTGCAAAGCATCCTCAGACTCTGGGCTGAAGTTTCTGGAGCCTCTCCCTGGGTCAGCCGACCTTCCTCACAATTCCTCTGTTGCTGCTGCTACTGCTGCTAAGTCGCTTCAGTCGTATCAGACTCTGTGCGACCCCATAGACGGCAGCTCACCAGACTCCGCTGTCCCTGGGATTCTCCAGGCAAGAATTCTGGAGTGGCTTGCTATTTCCTTCTCCAATGCATGAAAGTGAAAAGTCAAAGTGAAGTTGCTCAGTCATGTCTGACTCCTAGCGACCCCATGGACTGCAGCCTACCAGGCTCCTCTGTCCATGGGATTTGCCAGGCAAGAGTACTGGAGTGGGGTGCCATTGCCTTCTCCACAATTCCTCTGCAGCTGGGATCAAAAAGCACTACCATTGCTGTCTTAGTCCCACCCACAGCTCCTCTCCCAGCCATCCTTGCCACATTTGACATGTTTAAGGAACAGGCACCTCTTAGCAGGAACTCTCAGAATGTTATGAGAACGTACATTTAAATAGCTCAAAATGGGAGATAATAATATTTAGGGTCAATAAATCAAAAGAGGAAGCAGAAATGCCCATGATATACCAAAAAGTTGGCCTCTGTAGGCCCCTCTTCCCATGTCACTCCTCGGGTTCACACGGGCTTCAGCCTTCTTTACTAGGTTTTCCCTCTTCCTGTGTGGCATGCCTTCATGCCTGCTGATTTTGACTTGGGTCTTCCAAAGTTTCACAAGTGGACCCTGTATCTAGGACTTCTGGGATCTGTAGGTCCTGTTTATAGTTTGTACCACGAAGATGATAGACTTCTTGTTTCCTCTGACTCTGCCATTCATTCACTGCCACATGACTGGGTAAGAGCTGCCCAGCTGAGATCAGTTCTGTGCCAAAGGATTTCATAATAACCTGCAAAGAAGAAGATGGCATCCTGCCACAAATTCTACAGATATCTGAGGATACTTGGACCAAGATGGCTGGCGTATCTGACAAAAGAATCAGGGGTGTCTTCTGTCTAAATGACTAAGAATTATGAACTGTTTTATATCTGAATTTCTACTGACCGTCTCTTTAACATTGTTATAAATGTGTGCTCATGTGAGTGAGAGCATCTAGAAGAGATACAGTGGATAGAGCCAAAAAAGAAGTTTATCTTGAACGTTAAAGAAATGCCAACAGTGAGAACTCTGTGGAACTAGTAGGCTATGTGAAAGTCTGAGCTCAGTTTTCAGGGAGAAGAATTCAATCAGGACTACCTGTGGGTGCGTGCTTGGTCATGTTTGAATCTTTATGACCCCATGAACTCTAGCCCACCAGGCGCCTCTGTCCATGGGTTTCCCAGGCAAGAATACTGGAGTGGGATTTCCTCCTCCAAGGGATCTTTCATTTCCTCCTGGGGATCATCCCAACCCAGGCATCGAACCTGTGTCTCCTGCCTTTCCTGAACTGTAGAAAGATTCTTACTGCTGAGCCACCTGGGAAACTTCATCAGGACTCTATGACTGGCTGGCAAAGTTAAATTTTCATTGAGGTAGAGACTGGTGGAATAGAGTTGGATCAGAAATTTAGAAGGTTGCTTGCAATGCTAAGATATTTGGATTCTAGAAATATGTGGCCAGTGAAAGAGTTATCTCTTAAACACGCACACACAGAGGAGCATTTATAGGCATAGATGTTCTAAAACTGTAAGCCTCCCCATGGAAATCAGGTCCATGCCCCCAAACAGTGCAGGGCAATGATAGGTACTCAAGAGATTTTTGCCAGTTTGTAAATCACTGACTTGTGTGTTAGAAGAGCAGAAACCCCTGGAGGAAAAGAGACATCTCAGCAGGAAGAGGAGAGGCAGGAGAGAAGATGGGAGAAAATAACCAGAAGACAAAGCTTACCTTTTGGCCTCCTTAAAAGACTGTGCGGCGGGCCCCAGGAATCTAGTTCTGGAGCAGGTCCATAAAGTAAGCCTTCAAAACGTTTGCACAAAAGATTCTTAAGTCAGCTCATAAATGTGACACCAAGCAAAGACTTGGCAAAATTTAGCCAAATCATAAAAAGAGTTGCTGGGACTATGCAGCCCTGTTACCTGTGCTGGCAAAGGCTAGGGTGCAGAGCTTCGCCACTCCTAATTAGGGATCAGGTAAGCGACAGAGATTTTGAGTTTTATTTACATTTGGTCCTGGGCCAGTTCTTTCTGGTCTCTGGCCTCTTGTCATAAAGGGGAACCAGTATAAAGTAGGACAAGACCAAAGAAAACATGTGAACTTTTTATTGTCGAAATGGGAACTTTTTATGGGAGAATGAGGCCTGATGTGACCACATCATTGCAGGGGAAGCTGGGTACTAAGAAAATGTTCCCAGTCATGGACTGTTCTTGGAATTCTCCAGACTGCATTCTTCTCTCGGTGATTTTATTTTCAATTAAGTCACTAAAATTGTCTATTTAGACCCTAATCAGAAATGTTCACTACCAGGAGAAGTTGAATTGGAGGATCTCCTGACCTAAAAAATATAAGAACATGTATATTAGTTTCCTAGGGCTGCCTGAACAAAGTACCACAACCAGCTTAAACAACAGAAATTTATTGTCTAACAGGTCTGGATGTTGGGAAGTCTAAGGTCAATGTGTCAGCAGGCTTGGTTCCTCCTGAGGGGTATCAGAGAGTATGTGCTCTCTTCTGGTGGCTTGTCTGCAATCTTTGGCATCCATTCCTCAGCTTATGGAGCTTCATAGGTGGCCCAGTGGTAAAGAATCCGCCTGCCAATGCAGGAGACTCAGGTTAGATCTCTGAGTCAGGAAGATCCCCTGGAGGAGGTAATGGCAACCTGCTCCAGTATTCTTGCCTGGGAAATCTTATGGACAGAGGAGCCTGGTGGGCCACAGTCCATGAGGTTGCAAAGAGTTGGGCATAACTGAGCAACTGAGCATGCGCGTGCACTTTGGTTTATAGGAGTGTCACCCTGGTCTCTGGCTTCCTCTTCATGTGGCATTCTCTGTGTATGGGCTATGTCCAAGTTCTCCTTCTTCTCAAGACACTGTCATGTTAGATTAAGGCCCACAATAATGACCTTATCTTAACTTGATTAACTCTGTAATAAAGTCATGTTCTGACGTCCAGTGGATCATCATTTCCATTTACGAATTTGGCAGGGGAGGGGCAGTTTTCAACCAAAAAACAACCTGGTTTCCAAACTACGAAGGAAAAGAGCTGTTGTAAATTTATTTATTTATTTATTTTAAATCAAGAATAAAAGAATCTTCAGAGCTTTGGTGGAAGACGATGATTCTAGCTCTTCAGAAGTACCACTTTAAATAACTTATTTCTGCATGTGATATGCTTACTGTTCATGTCTCCTGTATAAGGAATCATTTGAGAGACTTAGATTATAGAGAAGAACCAAGAAAAACATAGGTGTGCTTGCTCCTTTCTAATAAGAAGAACCACATAATTCACCATGCTTTACTTTTCACTTGAATTACCAGACATCTCAGAGCCACCGGTGATACTCAGTCTTGGGTACCTTGTTTATTTCTGCTTCATGGTAGGACTGATAGGTTTCAGTTTCTCTGTTTTCTTCCCTTGGTTGTCATCTGTTTCTGCCCAGTTGCCTCACAGTCTTTCTGGAGAGATGTGGAATACATTTTGATGGAGCAAAAAGACTGACTCCCAGGAGTCAGTGCTACAGCTACTGCCCCAACTCCTAAAGCTATTTGCCACCATATCTTTCACTGTGGTTTGCCACAAGCATTCATAGGTTATCTCGTTAGCCTTACCTCCAAGCTTCTGCCTTTCTGCTGATCAGAGCTCTTGAAAATAGTGGTTTAACACTGCTTATAGCATGAAACTATTCATTTCCTTGAGTAAGACATTTACTTTACAGGAAATTCAGCCTTAAAAATTCAATTGCAAAAGATACCAAAGCATCACCTTTGTATGACAAATAACAAAGAAATGGCAGAAAGTCCTATTTGAGGTGGATGAAACTGAAGCCTATTATACAGAGTGAAGTAAGCCAGAAAGAAAAACACCAATACAGTATACTAATGCATATATATGGAATTTAGAAAGATGGTAACAATAACCCTGTATACGAGACAGCAAAAGAGACACTGAAGTATAGAACAGTCTTTTGGACTCTGTGGGGGAGGGAGAGGGTGGAATGGTTTGGGAGAATGGCATTGAAACATGTATAATATCATATATGAAATGAGTCGCCAGTCCATGTTCGATGCATGATACTGGATGCTTGGGGCTGGTGCACTGGGACGACCCAGAGGGATGGTATGGGGAGGGAGGAGGGAGGAGGGTTCAAGATGGGGAACACATGTATACCTGTAGCAGATTCATTTTGATATATGGCAAAACCAATACAATATTGTAAAGTTAAAAAATTAAATTAAATTAAAACAAAACAAAACAAAACAAAAAAGTCTTTGGGGAAGGCAGTTGTCATTTCCCCAAACAGGAGGAATCCCAACTAAGGGGGCAACATTCACATACACACACACACACACACACACACACACACACACATTCACACAGAAACAACTGCCAACAAACTACTAGCTCATGTATCAGTGTTCATTTTTACCACTTTGCATAAAATTAATGGATTTTAAAAATAAAATGTTTGGGTAAAATTGTGAATGCCTTATTAGGCATCTGAAACTGGGATATACCTCAAGAATCTTACGTGAGGTTGTGAGTCTTAGTCACAGATGCTTCAGTTTTACAAGCAGTAGCAATACGAGATTGGCAAACTGAGTTAGGCTTATCAGTCTCTGAATATTTGCTCTGTATCGTGACTAACTTGTCCACTGGATCTTTCAGTTTTACATTGGTCCTCAGCTATGCCTGTGTGTCTATACAGTTGAAATAGTATATGCAATGTAAAAAAAGATTGAAGTATGCTGTTATGTACACAAATGAACCTTTAAAATATCATGCGAAGAATCAAATCACAAAAGGCCATTTATTATATGAGTCCCTTTCTATAAAATGTGCAGAATAGGCAAATTCATCAAGATTTGAGCTATATTAACAGTCAAGGGAGTTGGAGTTTTCCTGATTGCTAATAGGTATGAAATTTCTTTTTGGGGTAATGGGAATGTTCCAGAATTAGTGTTGGTGGTTGTATGTAAAATGTAGTGAAAATACCAAAAACCACTGCATTGTTTGTATATTTCAAAATGGTAAATATTATGCTGTGTGAATTATATCTCAATTAAAAAAACTCTAAACCTTGCACATTACTAAATGAAGTACATACACATATAATTATTTTTTTCTATAATAGTGATAGCCAATTAGAAATGAGGGGAAATTATCTTCATAGTAGCAATAAAAATTTAATTATATAGGAGTCATTTCAACAAGAAAGATATGGGGGGATCTATGAAGAAAACTAGGAGGAGGAATGGCATCAAATAGATGTTTTTAAAGCTTTTAAAGATAAATCAATGTCCAAAAATGGCTAGGAAAATTGCAGTAAAGAATATCTTCCCAGATAGTAAAACTTAAAAAAAAGTCGTCTGTAAATGAAACAATGTGGTCTTGACCCAGACAGATATAGAGAAATGAATCAGTGGAGCAGAATTAAAAACTTTTGGAAATAGACCCAAGTAAATATGAGAAGTTAACATGGTATTTTATTTCAATGGATAAAGAATGTTCACTTATGAAATGATTCTGATATACAGGCAATATTGAAGCAAACCTAAGCTCTTTACTTTATATCTATACCCTTAGTCAGTAGATTAACTATATCAGAAAGAAATCAAGAAGATGCTTAGAAAAGCTGGGGGAAATTGCTCAAAGAAAGAAAACTTCAGAAATAAAAACAATAGAATATATTTCTAAGTACAATGTGTAACGGGAAATCTTTGTAATAACTATTATATGGTGACAGGATACATTAAGAATACACACAAATGTAATATATGTTATGTTATATAAACATATAGTGAAAATTAAAGTGTCAGCCACTTAGTCATGTCTGATGCTTTGCGACCCCATGGACTATAACCCACCAGGCTCCTGTGTCCTTGGAATTTCCCAGGCAAGAACATTGGAGAGGGTTGCTATTACCTCTCCAATTTTCCCGAATCATGGATCTAACCAGGCTCTCCTGCATTGCAGGCAGATTCTTTATAGTTTGAGCCACCAGGGAAGCCCAAATATATAGTATATATACCTTATCTATCAGATCAGATCAGATCAGTCGCTCAGTCGTGTCTGACTCTTTGCGACCCCATGAATCGCAGCACGCCAGGCCTCCCTGTCCATCATCGACTCCCGGAGTTCACTCAGACTGACGACCATCGAGTCAGTGATGCCATCCAGCCATCTCATCCTCTGTCATCCCCTTCTCCTCCTGCCCCCAATCCCTCCCAGCATCAGGGTCTTTTCCAATGAATCAACTCTTCGCATGAGGTACCCAAAGTACTGGAGTTTCAGCTTTAGCATCATTCCTTCCAAAGAAATCCCAGGGCTGATCTCCTTCAGAAAGGACTGGTTGGATCTCCTTGCAGTCCAAGGGACTCTCAAGAGTCTTCTCCAACACCACAGTTCAAAAGCATCAGTGCTTCAGCCCTCAGCCTTCTTCACAGTCCAACTCTCACATCCATACATGACCACAGGAAAAACCATAGCCTTGACTAGACAAACCTTTGTTGGCAAAGTAATGTCTCTGCTTTTGAATATGCTATCTAGGTTGGTCATAACTTTCCTTCCAAGGAGTAAGCATCTTTTAATTTCATGGCTGCAGTCACCATCTGTAGTGATTTTGGAGCCCAGAAAAATAAAGTCTGACCCTGTTTCCACTGTTTCCCCATCTATTTTCCATGAAGTGGTGGGACCAGATGCCATGATCTTCGTTTTCAGAATGTTGAGCTTTCAGCCAACTTTTTCACTCTCCACTTTCACTTTCATCAAGAGGCTTTTGAGTTCCTCTTCACTTTCTGCCATAAGGGTGGTGTCATCTGCATATCTGAGGTTATTGAGATTTCTCCTGGCAATCTTGATTCCAGTTTGTATTTCTTCCAGTCCAGCGTTTCTCATGATGTACTCTGCAAATAAGTTAAATAAAGCCAAAGCAAAAACAATACCCAGCTGTGGATGTGACTGGTGATAGAAGCAAGGTCCAATGCTGTAAAGAGCAATATTGCATAGCAACCTGGAATGTCAGGTCCACGAATCAAGGCAAATTGGAAGTGGTCAAATAAGAGATGGCAAGACTGAATGTCGACATTCTAGGAATCAGCAAACTGAAATGGACTGGAATGGGTGAATTTAACTCAGATGACCATTATATCTACTACTACGGGCAGGAATCCCTCAGAAGAAATGGAGTGGACATCATGGTCAACAAAAGAGTCCGAAATGCAGTACTTGGATGCAATCTCAAAAACGACAGAATGATCACTGTTCGTTTCCAAGGCAAACCATTCAATATCACAGTAATCCAAGTCTATGCCCCGAGCAGTAACACTGAAGAAGCTGAAGTCGAACGGTTCTATGAATACCTACAAGACCTTTTAGAACTAATACCCAAAAAAGATGTCCTTTTCATTATAGGGAACTGGAATGCAAAAGTAGGAAGTCAAGAAACACCTGGAGTAACAGGCAAATTTGGCCTTGGAATACAGAATGAAGCAGGACAAAGACTAATAGAGTTTTGCCAAGAAAATGCACTGGTCATAACAAACACCCTCTTCCAACAACACAATAGAAGACTCTATACATGGACATCACCAGATGGTCAACACCAAAATCAGATTGATTATATTCTTTGCAGCCAAATATAGAGAAGCTCTGTACAGTCAGCAAAAACAAGACTTGGAACTGACTGTAGCTCAGATCATGAACTCCTTATTGCCAAATTCAGCCTTAAATTGAAGAAAGTAGAGAAAACCACTAGACCATTCAGGTATGACCTAAACCATATCCCTTATGATTATACAGTGGAAGTGAGAAATAGATTTAAGGGCCTAGATCTGATAGATAGAGTGCCTGATGAACTATGGAATGAGGTTCTTGACATTGTACAGGAGACAGGGATCAAGACCATTCTCATAGAAAAGAAATGCAAAAAAGCAAAATGGCTGTCTGGGGAAGGCTTACAAATAGCTATGAAAAGAAGAGAAGCAAAAAGTAAAGGAGAAAAGGAAAGATATAAAGATCTGAATGCAGAGTTCCAAAGAATAGCAAGAAGAGATAAGAAAGCCTTCTTCAGTGATCAATGCAAAGAAATAGAGGAAAACAACAGAATGGGAAAGACTAGGGATCTCTTCAAGAAAATCAGAGATACCAAAGGAACATTTCATGCAAAGATGAGCTCGACAAAGGACAGAAATGGTATGAACCTAACAGAAGCAGAAGATATTAAGAAGAGATGGCAAGAATACACAGAAAAACTGTACAAAAAAGATCTTCTTGACCCAGATAATCACGATGGCGTGATCACTGACCTAGAGCCAGACATCCTGGAACGTGAAGTCAAGTGGGCCTTAGAAAGCATCACTGCGAACAAAGCTAGTGGAGGTGATGGAATTCCAGCTGAGCTATTTCAAATCCTGAAAGATGATGCTGTGAAAGTGCACTCAATATGCCAGCAAATTTGGAAAACTCAGCAGTGGCCACAGGACTGGAAAAGTTCAGTTTTCATTTCAATCCCAAAGAAAGACAATGCCAAAGAATGCTCAAACTACTACACAATTGCACTCATCTCACACGCTAGTAAAGTAATGCTCAAAATTCTCCAAGCCAGGCTTCAGCAATATGTGAACCGTGAACTTCCTGATGTTCAAGCTGGTTTTAGAAAAGGCAGAGGAACCAGAGATCAAATTGCCAACATCTGCTGGATCATGGAAAAAGCAAGAGAGTTCCAGAAAAACATCTATTTCTGCTTTATTGACTATGCCAAAGCCTTTGACTGTATGGATCACAATAAACTGTGGAAAATTCTTCAAGAGATCTGGGAATACCAGATCACCTGATCTGCCTCTTGAGAAATTTGTATGCAGGTCAGGAAGCAACAGTTAGAACTGGACATGGAACAACAGACTGGTTCCAAATAGGAAAAGGAGTTTGTCAAGGCTGTATATTGTCATCCTGCTTATTTTATTTAACCTTATCTATACTTAACATATATAAGTATATAATATTTATAACATATAGCTTACATATGAGTGTGTTTAAAAAATAGATTATAGGTGAAAGATATATAATACTTATAATGTATAGTTTACATACGAGTGTGTTTAAAAAGTAGATAATAGGTGAAAGATTTCCCAGCCTTTTGAATGGGAGAAGTTAATACCACTGCAAACCTTATACTTAGTCTCTCAGTCATGTCTGACTCTTTGTGACCCTTTAGACTGTAGCCCGCCAGGCTCCTCTGTCCATGGGATTTTTCAGGCAGGCATACTGGATTGGTTGGCCATTTTCCTCCTCCAAGGGATCTTCCCAACCCATGGATTGAACCCACATCTCCTATCTCCTACATTGCAGGTGAATTCTTTACCCGCTGAGCCATTTATAATCAATAGAGTTTTACAAATTGATCAGGAAAGCCCATAAACTCACAAAAATGGGTAGATGTGAAAAATCAAAGGAGAAAAATCTAAGCTGATCATATTCATACTAAACAATACCCACTTCACTAGTATTCAGAGAAAGACAGATGTATGCAGTAACAAAGATCATATTTTTCACTCCTTAGATTGTCAAAAATAAAAGTGTTGGTAAGGTTAACAAGAAACTGATACTTTCATATGTAGCTGCTCAGCACATGAATTGCTGTATTGTTATAATTTGGTAATAGCTATTTAAAAATCACATTTTTAAAATTTTGCAATCTTACTTTGATACTCTCTTCTATAAAAATAGAAGCATCATGTTTAAGAAGGTTCATTACAGCATTGTTTTTAGAAGCAAAGTACTGGAAATGAACATCCATCAGTAGTGTGTCGTTGCTATTGTTCAGTCACTATGTCGTGTCTGAGTCTTTGCAACCCCATGGACTGCAGCTCTCCAGGTTTCCCTGTCCTTCACTATCTCCTGGAGTTTGCTCACATTCATGTGCATTGAGTTGGTGATGCTAACTATCTCATCTTCTGCCACCCTCTTCTCCTCTTGCCTTCAATCTTTCCCAGCATCAGGTGGGAAAAGACAACTCTTTCCTAATGAGTCATCTCTTCACATCAGGTGGCCAAAGCATTGAAGCTTCAGCTTCAGCATCAGTCCTACCAGTGAATATTCAGGGTTGATTTCTTTTAAGATTGACTGGTTTGATCTCCTTGGAGTCTACAGAACTCTTTAGAGTCTTCTCTAGCACCACAATTCAAAAGCATCAATTCTTTAGCACTTAGCATTTATGGTCCAGCTCTCACCTCTGTACATGACTACTGGAAAAATCATAGCTTTGACTATGCTTGCACAAATTATGTTAATACTGATCATGTAGAATATTATGCAGTTATCTAAAAGAGTGAGTTAGATACCATAGTCCTGAAGGGATGCCCAGAATGCATTGTTTAGTAAAATAAGCAATTTGCCCAGTAGTATCATAAATATTTCTGTAAAAATCAAAGACCCCATGACGTTCATTCTGAATTCTTTTATATGTGTATGGATGGTCTATATTTGTCTTCCTTGGCCATAAGAAAGGATGAAGATTATACCTAAAAGATTATACTTAAAAGGTACATAATCCTGAAAGGATTCTATCCAACAGGTTGGTATTGGTGGCTTTAAGTTTATAAGAAAGATTGAAAGAGGAGGAAGGGGGCTGATTGTCTCATTTTGTCCTGCTAGTTACAATGAATTTGTGTTATTTTGCAATACAGAGAAAATGGAAGAAACACTGAAAGAACAGTATCTTTGATCTGCTGATGTCCCCTTTTCTAAATGACCAGTTTATGCACTTTTTCTCATTCTGTACTTTTTATTGGGCTTGGATGTATTTTCAAGATGGGGCAGAGATAAATGTGAATTTGTTTTTTCATTTAAACCAGAAGCCTAGATTTTTGTTTTGAATAATCATTCTGGTAAAATGTCCATTATCTCCCATTTGTGAGGACAGAGTTACTATAAACAAAGATTGTCCACATGTTCTCAGAGTTGGGCTGGCCTGGGAGTACTGACGGGTGTGGAGTAAAGGGATCATACTGGGAAAAGTCCTTTCAGGGACAAAGCAAAATTGAAGCTGAAGCAGAGAAAATCTGTTTGGTTTTCCCAAATCTTCTTGGGAAAGGGGGGGTGTCTTCCAGCCTGGTTCCTGGCATGGCTTCTGTTTCACTTTGAGTTTCCTCACAAGTTGAGAGGATGTCCAGATCTCTTTCTAATCTATGAAGTTTGACGAATTAAAAAATAATAGTTTTAGAACAAAGACTTAGAGTGTGTTGCTGGAATAGCTCATGTAACATGAGAGGTAATCTTTCTAAATATGTGAAATACTTTCCCAATTAAACCATTCAAGCTTAGAGTTTGTTATTATTATTTCTTTTTAAATTATTTGTTATGTATCTTATTGAAATACAGTTGACATGCAATATTATGTTTATATAATACATACTTTCATAGTATACATATATATACATACTTTCATAGTATACATATATATATATAGAAATTTTTTTCTTACTGCACCATGTAAATCTGAAAGGATTTTAAATTGAAGAGTACTGTAAAACTCAGATAAGTACTTTACCAAGAATCAAAATAAGTTCGTTCTCTCTCTTGTTTTGGTTTTTCTAGTTTTTTTTTTTTTTGCCATGCTGCACAGCTTGTTGGATCTTAGATTCCTGATCAGGGATTGAGCCTGAGGGCCAGGTAGTGGAAGCCTGGAGCCCTAACCACTGGACAACCAGGGAATTCCAGAGTTTTTAAGTATGATTTGCATGTTTAGGGGTAGTGTCAATTTTTGTCCTTGGTTATATTCCATTTAGGCCCTCTATTCCAAGTTGAGTTTTTATTGTGAATAAACAGTGTTTTTAGTTCATCAGGATTTCATATGAGTTTAAAAATATATATATATAATTAATTTTCTTTGTAATTTAGTCTTTTGTCTCTGCATCTTAGTTCTAGTTTTGTCATATTTGCCTAGTATTCTGAAAGTTTATCCAATTAATTGGTTAGTTTCAAAGAACCATCTATTTTCTTATTCTTTCTTTGTTTTTAATTTGTACGTTTTCCTCTGGTGGCTCAGAGGTTAAAGCATCTGCCTGCAATGTGGGAGACCCGGGTTGGATCCTGGGTTGGGAAGATCCCCTGGAGAAGGAAATAGCAACGCACTCCAGTATTTTTGCCTGGAGAATCCCATGGAAGGAGGAGCCTGGTAGGCTACAGTCCATGGGGTCACAAAGAGTCGGACACAACTGAGCAACTTCACTTTCAGAACTAACTTTATTTTCCAAGTAGAAGTCTTTATTTAACTCCTTATTTAAATTCACTCCTAACGCAGTATTGAGAGAATTATTTTATGAATTTTTCTCACCTTTGCTTCTTATGTTTGGCTGTGATGATAAGTGGAACTCTTAATTTCTCTTTCTGATAGTTTGTTGTTATAGTATAGAAATGCAACACATTCCTGCATATTAGTTTTGTATCCTGAAACTTTACCCAATTTATTGATGAGCTCTAGTAGATTTCTGGTGGCATTCTGGGAGATTTCCTCCGGTCTAGAGTCTTTCTTTTTTGAAGTATAGTTGGTTTACAATGTGTGACAGTTTCTGGTGTGCAGCAAAGTGATTCAGATTCTTTTCCATTACAGGTTATTACAAAGTATTGAATATAGTTTCCTGTGCTGTGCAGTCGGACCTTGTTGTTTATTTATTTTGTACATAATTGTATGTATATGATAATTCCAATCCTAATTTATTTCTCCTGCTGTAGATTCAGTATTTAAATTTAACTTCAAATTAAAATTGCCAAATTTTTTATTTTATTTTATTTTATTTTTAAACTTCACGACATTGCATTAGTTTTGCCAAACATCGAAATGAATCCGCCACAGGCACACCTGTGTTCCCCATCCTGAACCCTCCTCCCTCCCGCCTCCCCATACCCTCCCTCTGGGTCGTCCCAGTGCACCAGCCCCAAGCATCCAGCATCGTGCATTGAACCTGGACTGGCGACTTGTTTCATACATGATATTATACATGTTTCAATGCCATTCTCCCAAATCTCCCCACCCTTTCCCTCTCCCACAGAGTCCATAAGACTGATCTATACATCAGTGTCTCTTTTGCTGTCTCGTACACAGGGTTATTGTTACCATCTTTCTAAATTTCATATATATGCGTTAGTATACTGTATTGGTGTTTTTCTTTCTGGCTTACTTCACTCTGTATAATAGGCTCCAGTTTCATCCATCGCATTAGAACTGATTCAAATGTATTCTTTTTAATGGCTGAGTAATACTCCATTGTGTGTATGTACCACAGCTTTCTTATCCATTCATCTGCTGATGGGCATCTAGGTTGCTTCCATGTCCTGGCTATTATAAACAGTGCTGCGATGAACATTGGGGTACACGTGTCTCTTTCCCTTCTGGTTTCCTCAGTGTGTATGCCCAGCAGTGGGATTGCTGGGTCATAAGGCAGTTCTATTTCCAGTTTTTTAAGGAATCTCCACACTGTTCTCCATAGTGGCTGTCCTAGTTTGCATTCCCACCAACAGTATAAGAGGGTTCCCTTTTCTCCACACCCTCTCCAGCATTTATTGCTTGTAGACTTATGGATCACAGCCATTCTGACTGGCGTGAAATGGTACCTCATAGTGGTTTTGATTTGCATTTCTCTGATAATGAGTGGTGTTGAGCATCTTTTCATGTGTTCGTTAGCCATCTGTATGTCTTCTTTGGAGAAATGTCTATTTAGTTCTTTGGCGCATTTTTTGATTGGGTCATTTATTTTTCTGGAGTTGAGCTGTAGGAGTTGCTTGTATATTTTTGAGATTAGTTGTTTGTCCGTTGCTTCATTTGCTATTATTTTCTCCCATTCTGAAGGCTGCCTTTTCACCTTGCTAATAGTTTCCTTTGTTGTGCAGAAGCTTTCAAGTTTAATTAGGTCCCATTTGTTTATTTTTGCTTTTATTTCCAATATTCTGGGAGGTGGGTCATAGAGGATCCTGCTGTGATATATGTCGGAGAGTGTTTTGCCTATGTTCTCCTCTAGGAGTTTTATATTTTTTCTAAGTATACCATTGTACCTTTCTATTGATATATTTTTTTAAATTTAGTGACTGAGTAAAATTTTTCAATTTAGAGTTTATACTTGCTCCTTTTCAATTCTGTCTATTCTTTTTCCCCCTAAAACAACCAATACTTTTCTCAGGAATTCTATTCCTTCTTTTATTTTTTTCTAGCATTCTGAACATTCTAATTTCAATGTTTCTTTCTGGCTTCTTTGTTATATGAATATATATATATATATATATATATATGGGTGTGAATTATCACATTTATTTTGCCTGCTGATTTACTCTCAGGGTATTGAAGAGTGAGGTCTCAGAAATCAGATTGCCTTAATAGGCAATATTAAGAAATATTGCAATATTAAGAAATAAATAGGAATCATAATAGAATTATGATTCCACTGCTGTGTGAGTTTGGATAAGTCAGTTACTTATGTGTACCTCAGTTTCCTCACTTGTGAAATAGAGATAATAGTTTCTTCCTCAAGGAGTTGTTGACATGGTGAAAAAAGTTAATACAGTTCACCTTTGAATACCATGGATTTGAACTTCATGTGTTCACACATACAAGAATTAAAAAAAATAAATACAGTAGTATGTGATTCGTGGTTGATTGAATCTGTGAATGTGGAACCATGGATATGTAGGGCCAGCTATGGGGCTTAAGCATAGGTCATAGGCCCTGGAACCAAGGCCTCCCATATATGGAGGAAAACTGTGTATGTAAATCACTTTTCTGATGCTTTGAGTATGGTAAATTATAATTATTTTCCATTGCAAATGAACAAAACTTCAAGTAGGTACAGATTTAGGGCCTCACATCATTGCTCCACACCCTCCTCAGAGGCCTTTTCATTTCCTATCAGCTTTACAAAAGGCTGATTTGTATTCTTTGGCAAGTAACAATTGTTTATTTACTTTCCCCCATCGTTGGAACAATTTCATTGTCCTGAAAATACGATATGTCTAGGTAATGAATATTTTTCATGAATTCTCATTATTAATATATCTCAGTGTCTTTTCTTAGGTCTTTTTCCAATAAGGAAAGTTTCCTTTTGTAATGTCAGAGAAGGCAATGGCACCCCACTCCAGTACTCTTGCCTGGAAAACCCCATGGATGAAGGAGCCTGGTGGGCTGCAGTCCATGCAGTCGCTAAGAGTCGGACATGACTGAGCAACTTTACTTTCACTTCTCACTTTCATGCATTGGAGAAGGGAATGGCAACCCACTCCAGTGTTCTTGCCTGGAGAATCCCAGGGACGGCGGAGCCTGGTGGGCTGCTGTCTATGGGGTCTCATAGAGTCGGACACGACTGAAGTGACTTAGCAGCAGCAGCAGCCTTTTGTAATATACTTGGTTATTATTTCTGTCCTCTGTGGCTGGACATTTGTGTTCCCACCCTCAATTCATATGGTGAAGATTAATATCCAAGGTAATGGTATCTGGTTGCTATTGCTTAAAGTCATATCTGATTTTTTTTGCTACCCCATGAACTGCCAGCCTCCTCCATTCATCGGATTTCCAAGGCAAGAATACTGGAGTGGGTTGCCATTTCCTTTTTTAGGAAATCTTCCCAACCCAGGGATCGAACTCTTGCCCCTCGCATTGCAGGCAGATTCTTTACTGTCTGAGTGATCAGGGAAGGCCCGACTGTATCGAGAAATCAGTTCAGTTGAGTTGCTCCGTTGTGTCTGACTCTTTGCGACCCCATGGAGTGCAGCACTCCAGGCTTCCCTTTCCATCACCAATTCCTGGAGCTTGTTCAAACTCATGTCCATTGAATCAGTGATGCCATCCAACCATCTTGTCCTCTGTCATTCCCTTCTCCTCCTGCCCTCAATCTTTCCCAGCATCAGGATCTTTTCAAATGATTCAGTTCGTCACATCAGGTGCCCAAAGTATTGGAGTTTCAGCTTCAGCATCAGTCCTTCCAATGACTATTCAGGACTGATTATCATTAGCATTGACTGGTTTGATCTTCTTGCAGTCCAAGTGACTCTCAAGAGTCTTCTCCAACACCACAGTTCAAAAGCATCAATTCTTTGGTGCTCAGACTTTTTTACGGTCCAATTCACACATCCATACATGATTATTGGAAGAACCATAGCTTTGACTAGATGAACCATTGTCAGCAAAGTAATGTCTCTGCTTTTTAATACACTGTCTAGGTTGGTCATAGCTTTTCTTCCAAGGAGCAAGTGTCTTTTAATTTCATGGCTGCAGTCACCATCTGCAGTGATTTTGAAACCCTCCAAAATAAAGTCTCTCACTGTTTCCATTGTTTCCCCATCTATTTGCCATGAAGTGATGGGACTAGATACTATGATCATAGTTTTTTGCATGTTGAGTTTTAAGCCAGCTCTTTCATTCTCTTCTTTCACTTTCATCAAGAGGTTCTTTAGTTCTTCTTTGCTTCCTGCCATAAGGGTGGCCTCATCTGCATATCTGAGGTTATTGATATTTCTCCCAGAAATCTTGATTCCAGCTTGTACTTCATCCAGCCAGGCATTTCATATAATGTACTCTGCATAGAAGTTAAATAGGCAAGGTGACAATATACAGCCTTGACATATTCCCTCCCAATTTGGAAACAGTTCGTTGTTCATCTCCATTTCTAACTGTTGCTTCTTGACCTGCATACAGATTTCTCAAGAGGCAGGTAACTTGGCCTGTTATTCACAACTCTTTAAGAATTTTCCCTAGTTTGTTGTGCTCCACATAGTCAAAGGCTTTGGCATAGTCAATAAAGCAGAAGTATATGTTTTTCTGGAATTCGCTTGCTTTTTTTATGATCCAATGAATGTTGGAAATTTGATTTCTGGTTCCTCTGCTTTTTATAAATACAGATTGAACATCTGGAAGTTCTCAGTTCACATACTATTGAAGCGTAGCTTGAAGAGTTTTGAGCATTACTTTGCTAGCATGTGAGATGAGTGTAATTGTGTGGTAGCTTGATCATTCTTTGGCATTGCCTTTCTTTGGGATTGGAATGAAAACTGACCTTTTCCAGTCCTGTGGCCACTGCTGAGTTTTCCACATTTGCTGGCATATTGAGTGCAGCACTTTCACAGCATCATCTTTTAGGATTTGAAATAGCTCAACTGGAATTCCATCACCTCCACTAGCTTTGTTCATAGTGATGCTTCCTAAGGGTCACTTGACTTTGAATTCCATGATGTCTGGCTCTAGGTGGCTCAGATCATGAACTCTGTATTGCAAAATTCAGACTTAAATTGAAGAAAATAGAGAAAACCACTAGACTATTCAGGTATGATGTGAGTCAAATCCCTTACAATTATACAGTATAAGTGACAAATAGAATCAAGTGATTAGATCTGATAGAGTGCCTGAAGAACTATGGGCGGAGGTTCATGATGTTGTACAGGAGGCAGTGATTGAAACTATTCCCAAGAAAAAGAAATGCAAAGGGCAAAATGGTTGTCTGAGGTGGTCTTACAAGTAGCTGAGAAAAGAAGAAAAGCAAAAGGCAAAGGAGAAAAGGGAAGGTATATGCATGTGAATGCAGAGTTCCAAAGAATAGCAAGGAGAGATAAGAAAAACTTCCAAAGTGATCAATTCAAAGAAATAGAGGAAAACTAAATATCTCTTCAAGAAAACTAGAGATATACCAAGGGAACATTTCATGCAAAGATGGGCACAATAAAGGACAGAAATGGTACGAGCCTAAAAGAAACAGAAGATATTAAGAAGAGGTGGCAAGAATACACAGAAAAACTATACAAAAAAGATCTTCATGACCCAGATAACCACGATGGTGTGATCACTGACCTAGAGCCAGACATCCTGGAATGTGAAGTCAAGTGGGCCTTAGAAAGCATCAGTACGAACAAAGCTAGTGAAGGTGATGGAATTCCAGCTGAGATATTTCAAGTCCTAAAAGATGACTCTGTGAAAGTATTGGGAAATGGAGGTAATTGAATCATGATGGTGGAGGCTTCCTGAATGGTGCTAGTTTCTTTATAAGAAAAGACCTTGCTTTTTTTTTTCTCTCCCTCTCTGCCTGGTGAGAATACAAAGATAAGACAACCATCTGCAAACCAGGAAGCGGGTCCTCACCATACCCAGGATCTACCAGCTCCTTGATCTTGGACTTCCCAAGATCTCACAGAACTGTGAGAAATAAATCTTTGTTTAATTTATCTAGTCTATAGTGATCAGTCATAGCAGCCTGAGTTAAGACACTGCTACTTGCTGTATTTTCTTAATTTCTGTAAGCCCATTTCCTCATTTAACAATTAGGAAAAATAATACCTATCTCACAGGATTGTACTGAGAATTAGTCATGCAAAAGTATGTAACGAGTCTCGCCCTGTGCCACATTAATAAATCATGTGTCCACATTAGCAATATAACTGAAAAGTATGACAGGCAAATTCTTAAAGGAGTACTTGCTGTTTGCATTTTAAATATTTTCTTCTCTTAAATTCTGTCATGTATTGGTTTTTAAACAATAGCAGAAAACACTCTCTCAGAGGAACAGGTATACAGCAGACACTCGGTAAATGGCTATGCTTCTCTTCTGTGCTTTTCTGAGCTTGAATCCATACTTTATCTTTTTAGCCTCTCACCATATACATCATCATGTGCCTTCTTATTTTTGCCTCTTTCCCTTCTCCATGGAATGCCACATTTCAGTTTTGTCTTTTGTGGTGTTAATTCAATGTGATGACAGTGTGTGTGTTTGTATGTGTGTGTTTAAATTTGGCCATCACATTAAAAAGCAACACCTCCAGGGTATCTCTTTTCTTCTCCCTTTGTCTTGTCAGGTTACAGTCTCCCCCCTGGAGCAGTATTTTGATTTCAAAAGCTGTGTGCTCTTCTTTTTCTTAATTTATCAGAGTATAGTTGATTCACACTGTTGCATTTGCTTCTGCTATACAGCAAAATGTGTCAGTTATATGTACATTGGGCGGGTCAAAGCGTTTGTTTGGGTTTTTCTGTAACATGGAAAAATTCAAATGAACTTTTTGGCCAACCCAATACATATATCCAGTCTTTTTAAGATTCTTTTCCCATGGAGGTCATTACAAAGTATTGAGAAGAATTTCCTGTGATATACTGTAGGTCCTTATTAGTTATCTATTTTATGCATAACAGTGTGTGTTTGTCAATCACAGTCTCTCAATTTATCCCTCCCCCTCCAACCCTGCTTCCCCAACCCGTCCTCCCCTGCCCCAGTAATCATAAGTGTGTTTTATACATCTGTATTGCTATTTCTGTTTTGTAAATAAGTTCATTTGTACTTTTTTTTCTTTTTTTAGATTCCACACTTAATTGTTATCATATGATGTTTGTCTTTTATATCACTTAGCATGACTTTCTCTAGATTTACCCATGTTGCTGCAAATGGCATTATTTTATTCTTTTTTATGGCTGAATAATATTCCATTGCATGTATGTGCCACAACTTCTTTATCCATGTCTCTGTTGGTGGCCATTTGGGTTGTTTCCATGACCTGGATACTGTAAACAGTGCTGCAGTGAACATGGGGGCTCCTGTAGTCTCGGAATATTGTTTATTTCAGTGATTTTGCTTCAGAAGATTTCTCCTTGCCTATATGATCTTTTCAGGTACAGTGGATTTAATATTGATAACTTTCCCTTTTCTACTTGTGGCTTTTGAATCAATCATTTTGATTTTATTACAACTCATCGAGGATTGCTTCCTCTAGTGCACTAGGCTACTAGAGTAGGCTAGTATGGATCTTTTTGGAAAGATAGCTGGGAATTTTGTTTCGGGGTTTGATTTTTCAAGGTATTTGTAATTTGCGAATAAAAAGAAATTTAAGCTCTCATGATGTGAAATATTATAAAGTATGGTTTGTCTGTAATTTCTGTGTGATACAGATTCTATGATAGTCATCTTTGGCTAATTGATATCTCCCTGTTACCAACAGAGATTTTCTCTATTGCATCAAAATACTAAATACTGAATGACAGTATTCTATTCAAGCCTAAAACATATCCTCAAAGGAGATCAGGCTCAAGAAAATTGCCTACATTTACCAGCATTGGTATGCTATTATTAAAATTATCTCTAAACTCTTACAAGTATACCAAAAACAAAACCCAAAACAGGTACATTCTGTTTTCTCACATTTGTAATTACAAAGCAGGGAGATATTTCAGAAACTTCATCTATGTGATAAACTTTGGGATCTTGTTGTTTAGCTGCTAAGTCCTGTCAGACTCTTTTGTGATACCATGGACTGTAGCCTATCAAGCTTGTCTGTCCGTGGAAATTCCTAGGTGTTATACTGGAGTGGGTTGGCATTTCTTTCTCCAGAGAATCTTCCTGATATAGGGATGGAATCCACATCTCCTGAATTGATAGACAAATCCTTTACCACTGAGCTACCAGTTCAGTTCAGTTCAGTTGCTCAGTCGTGTCCGACTCTGTGCAACCCCATGAACCACAGCATGCCAGGCCTCCTGGTCCATCACCAACTCCTGGAGTCCACCCAAACCCATGTCCATTGAGTTGGTGATGCCATCCAGCCATCTCATCCTCTGTCGTCCCTTCTCCTCCTGCCCCCAATCCCTCCCAGCATCAGAGTCTTTTCCAATGAGTCAACTCTTCGCATGAGGTGGCCAAAGTACTGGAGTTTCAGCTTCAGCATCATTCCTTCCAAAGAAATCCCAGGGCTGATCTCCTTCAGAATGGACTGGTCGGATCTCCTTGCAGTCCAAGGGACTCTCAAGAGTCTTCTCCAACACCACAGTTCAAAAGCATCCATTCTTCAGCGCTCAGCCTTCTTCACAGTCCAACTCTCACATCCATACATGAATACTGGAAAAACCATAGCCTTGACTAGACAGACCTTTGTTGGCAAAGTAATGTCTCTGCTTTTTAATATGCTGTCTAGGTTGGTCATAACTTTCCTTCCAAGGAGTAAGTGTCTTTTAATTTCATGGCTGCAGTCACCATTTGCAGCGATTTTGGAGCCCCCAAAAATAAAGTCTGACACTGTTTCCACTGTTTCTCCATCTATTTGCCATGAAGTGATGGGGCCGGATGCCATGATCTTAGTTTTTTGAATGTTGAGCTTTAAGCCAACTTTTTCACTCTCCTCTTTCACTTTCATCACAAGGCTTTTTAGTTCTTCTTCACTTTCTGCCATAAGGGTGGTGTCATCTGCATATCTGAGGTTATTGAGATTTCTCCCGGCAATCTTGATTCCAGCTTGTGCTTCCTCCAGCCCAGCCTTTCTCATGATGTACTCTGCAGTACAGGGTGACAATATACAGGCTTGACGTACTTGTTTTCCTATTTGGAACCAGTCTGTTGTTCTATGTCCAGTTCTAACTGTTGCTTCCTGACCTGCATACAGGTTTCTCAAGAGGCAGGTTAGGTGTTCTGGTATTCCCATCTCTTTCAGAATTTTCCACAGAGAAGCTCAAACTTTGGAATACCATTTTGTTAGTTACTAATGCTATTCATGGTGAAGGGGCATGATTTCTTTTCCTTGGTATGGAAATGAAATTCTTGAGCTTGGAAAGTAATTTTCTTCTAACTGGAGAGAAAATGGACAGCAATGTACTCCTGAGATGAATAGGATTCATGAGTGTTTGATATGAGAAGCCAAGCTCGAAATATCAAGGAAAGCAAGTAAAAGGCTCTAGCCTTGACCTAACTTGGTTGTCTGTGTGCTTCTATCCTGTGGAATTGGAAAATGACTTTTATACAAAGCCAGCTTTTAAAAGGATATCATTTTCTATATGACTAACTCATCTATTATACTGCCAGAATCTTAAGTTCTGTGGCAGAAACTCATATCTGGCACGTGTGACCGGGAAGCGTCATACCAGGTTTTACATGTATGAGAAGGTAGGGTAGCCACAGCACTACACATGGCAGGAATGGGTGGTATTAGAATTGTGGTCCTAATGGGAAATAACTTTGCAAGAAGGAATCTACTAAACATTTCCTGGGGACCAGTCTCTGTGTGAGGCCTTTCCTGGTGGTTCAGTGGTAAACAATTTGCCTGCAGTGCAGGAGATGAGACTTTGACCCCTGGGCTGGGAAGATGTCCTGGAGAAGGCAATGGCTACCCACTCCAGTATTGTTGCCTAGGAAATGTCACGGGCAGAGGAGCCTGGTGAGCTACATACAGTCCACAGGCTCACAAAGAGTCGAACACGACTGAGTGATTGAACAATAATCTCTGTATGAGGCACTTACATAGATGTTAGCCCATTTAATCAGGACAGGTATTCTGCCAGACAAGTGTTGTTGTTCCTTTTTTTTTTTTTTAATAAATGAGAAAGCCAAGGGACCTTGGTGCAATAGTAAGACCCCTGGACTGGAGCTGGAAGACCAGGTCTTAGTCCCAGATCTTTCACTTAATGATTGAGTGGCCTTGGAAAAGTTGCTCATTCTCTGTCATCCTTGTGGCCTTGGCCCTGGAGATGCTGAGGTCCTTCCAGCTCTGACACTCCTGGCTGAGTCTATTTCACTGCTCGCTAGTCTACTCCACACAGACCAGACACTGCTGGCAGACATTGTGTGTTGCCTCACGTTGATGTGATTGTGGGTTACAAATATACTCATTCTTTGAGTATGCCAACTGCTCTTTTCAGAATACACCAGAGCCCAATACCCCACCAGAAGCTGGCTCAGGAAACGCTCCAGAGACTGTTCATGGCTGGCTTGGAAACCCATTCTCTGAAACAAGCCAAAGAAAGATGCCAACATACTCTGCAGGGGAGAGAAGGCCTCCTATGGAGTGGGACACAGGCCTCCTGTGCTCCTCATTCTTTAGGACCAAAGATAATTGTCAACACGCCATACTTGGTGCCAGCCATGGGCGCCGGTGTTAACACTATGAATACAACCTTCAGATTATTACCCAGAGGGATTAAAAGCAGCCAATATAGCCACAAATGCCCACTGTGTAGTTCAGGCTGCAGCAGGAGACATGGGTTCCGCAGAGGAAGGGCTGGTCTCCTCCCTTCACAGAGGCTTTCACCCAGCCAGGAGGCTTCCTATAGGCACTCTGGGGCCTTCTCAATATTCACATAAGATGATTCAGCTCATTCATCAGCAGAATATGGCTTCTTAAATATCAGTCTTAGCAGTTACCAGCACCCCAGAACTGTTTCCCAGGGACTACTTTGTGAGCCCTGTCAATACATTTACATTCTAAATGTTAAATACACTCAAATGGAAGCTCTTGCAGAGGGCGTATTTGTATGATAGGTTCAAAGATATCTCTCAGATGAAGCTATTTGTTTATTTTAAGAAATGTAAGGAAGAAGAAATGCTTAGGAGAGTTTTAAGAACAGGCAAATCCCACCATTCCTACTGTTTATTTTAGTGGATCAAACGAAGTAGCTCATCAGGATTTCTCCCCCAATTATTCTTATGGGACCCAGTTTCTGAACACCCATTTTCTGAGCTCCATTCTATGCACAATCACGTAAAAACAATATGCAAATATCTGCCCTTGCTGTGTCTTCTTACTGACAGTAAGTTTGCAAGGTACTTATATAACGATTTTATAGGAACCTGGATAAAAATGCCAATATATGGCTCAGATTCTTCAGAATGAAATAGTCTGGTCATGCTTGGTTTAGAAAATAAGATGCTTTCCATGATGAACAAGCAAGGTAGAGATGTTATCCTTTCTATCACAAAAACACTCTCAACTTCGTGTATGTCGTCTGTATCTCATGGGTACTGTCTCTTATGTACAGAGATGCTGTCCACAATTCCTAGCTGTACTGATCAAGGGTCTGATGAATTTCCCAAGTGCAAATATCAACAGTTAATAAATCAATTTTCTTTTTAATGGGATAGAGGAGGTAATAGTTCCAGTGGAGTAGTAAAACCTGCATAAAGGCATTATCCAAACTCTGTTCTATTAATACGTGCGAGTCAAGACAAAGTTTGTTCTGAGTCTTTTGTGTGTGTGTGAAAAAAATAAGCATGGACTGTGTTGTTTTTGCAATTTAATATCCATCTCGGTTCAAATTTATGGCAGAAAGAACTATAAAGTTGCAAATAAAAAGTGGTCAAAAGCAAAACATAACCAATCTCCATATCCCTCTATAAAAGTCTGGACTTCTCCTCAGGGATTCTTTAGAAATGCTATCTAGACTTCAAAGTTTCCTTTCAATCCTCCCATTGAATGCTAACCTCAGTCTGCAGCCTGCCCTCATTTCCAATGTGACAGCAACCCTACACCCCAATGCTGACAGGGAGATGGCCTCACTGCCAGGCCCCTCTTCCTCCCCCACCTCAGCTGGACTTGCCTCACCAGCCGGTAAGACTTGGTTGTCTTTTATACAACAGTCGGAGACCATGGTTATGACATTTTAAACCTCACATGTGATTGTTACACATTTACCAAATCTAACCCCCTACCCTCTCCACTCCAAGTTTTCCTTCTGTACCTCTCTGTAGAGACTTTGACTTCCTATCATTTCAGTAATAAAGAAATCGCTCTCTGGTAAGATTATCTCACCATATCCATAGTCCACCAAGGCTGAAAAAGGACATTGCATTCTATATTCCAGAAAAGAAAAATAGAGTCTGTCCTTTTAGACCGAAGATGAATGCATGGCCAAAGGGAAAATGACCATAGTGGAAAGATGACAGTTTTTCCCGTTCCAGTAGTCCTGATATCAAATCCCATCTCAAATATTTGGAAGTGTGACACTTCGGAGAGGTTATTCACTTTTTCTGGGACTTAGTCTCCATGTGAGCAAAACAAGATTAAAATGTCTTCTTCGTAGGGTTCTAGTGAAGATTAGGGGTTGTAAGTGTCAGGTGTTTTGATTAGTGTAAGTATGGCTGTAGTGTAGAGCTAGTGGTTGTGGTGGTGGAATTCTCACTGGAGATGGTGTTAATGGAGTTGTTGGTAAGATGGTGGAGATGATTATGATGGTGGGGAAGGTGTAATAACAGAAGTGAAGATGGAGGTATTATTGGTGGTTAGAGTTCGTGGATTGGTAGTGGTGCAGGTGATGGTGGAAGTGGGAAAAGTGGTGGCGATGGAGGCGGTGGGGATGGGGGCGGTGGGGATGGAGGCGGTGGGGATGGGGGCGATGGGGATGGTGGAGGCAGGGATGGGGGCGGCGGGGGTGGAGGTGGTGGTGGGGACGGAGGTGGGGGGGATGGAGGTGGTGGTGGGGATGGAGGCGGTGGCGATGGTGGTGGTGGTGGTGATGGAGGTGTTGGGGAGAGAGGCGGTGGGGATGGTGGTGGAGGGGATAGAAGTGGTTGGGGTGGAGGTTGTGGGGATGTAGGTTGAGGGGATGGTGGTGGTGTGGATGGAGGTGGTGGTGATGTCGGTGGTGGGGATGTAGGCGGTGGCGATGGAGGTGGTGGGGATGGAGGTGTTGGGGATGGAGGCGGTGGGGATGATGGTGGAGGGGATTGAGGTGGTGGGGATTTAGGTTGGGGGGATAGTGGTGGTGCGGATAGAGGTGGTGGCGATGGAGGTGGTGGGGATGGCGGTGGTGGCGATGGATCTGGTTGGGATGGACGTGGTGGGGATGGTGGTGGTGGGGATGGAGGTGGTGGGGATGGCGGTGGTGGCGATGGATCTGGTTGGGATGGACGTGGTGGGGATGGTGGTGGTGGGGATGGAGGTGGTGGGGATGGAGGTGGTAGGGATGGTGTTGGAGGAGGCAATAAGGGTAGAGGTTTTGATAGTGGACTTGTGGTGCTAGTGATAGTTAAAGTGATCAAAGTGGTGTTGTTAGCAGAGCAAACGTGATTCTGAAGTTCCTAAGTCACATGAAGAAGAAGCCCCAACTTCGAGGAAGAGTTTGACAACAGACTTCAGTTAGCATGGGCTAACTGAAAGCAGATTTTCTTTAATTTTCTAGGCAAGTAAGCCTTGGACAATGGTGCAAAGTTAACATGCAAAGTGAAAAGTGAAATCAACTTTGGATACATGAGATTTAATTGTGCATATAACCATGTGACATCAGGGAAACTGAAAAAAATATAGATTTCTCAAGGACAGAAAAGACAAAACTGTCTGTGCTGAATGCTAAGCTCATGTCCCTTGATAATGCTAGACACAAAGGCCAAGGAATTAGAAAGGTGACTGCAGCCATGAAATTAAAAGATGCTTACTCCTTGGAAGGAAAGTTATGACCAACCTAGATAGTATATTCAAAAGCAGAGACATTACTGTGCCAACAAAAGTTTGTCTGGTCAAGGCTATGGTTTTTCCTGTGGTCATGTATGGATGTGAGAGTTGGACTGTGAAGGCTGAGCGCCGAAGAATGGATGCTTTTGAACTGTGGTGTTGGAGAAGACTCTTGAGAGTCCCTTGGACTGCAAGGAGATCCAACCAGTCCATTCTGAAGGAGATCAGCCCTGGGATTTCTTTGGAAGGAATGATGCTAAAATTGAAACTCCAGTACTTTGGCCACCTCATGCGAAGAGTTGACTCATTGGAAAAGACCCTGATGCTGGGAGGGATTGGGAGCAGGAGGAGAAGGGGACAACAGAGGATGAGATGGCTGGATGGCATCACTGATTCGATGGACGTGAGTCTGAGTGAACTCCGGGAGTTGGTGATGGACAGGGAGGCCTGGTGTGCTGTGATTCATGGGTTTGCAAAGAGTTGGACACGACTGAGCGACTGATCTGATCTGATCTGAAGGGCTTCCCTGGTGGCTCAGATGGTAAAGAATATTCCTGTAAAGCAAGAGACCCAGGTTTGATCCCTGGATTGGGAAGATTGCCTGGAGAAGGGAATGGCTACCCACTCCAGTATTCTTACCTGGAGAATTCATGGACAGAGGAGACCTGAGGCTATAGTCCACCGGGTTGCAGAGTGGGACATGACTGAGTAACTAACAGAAACACATACCACACACATACACACCTCCTTTGGTTCAATTAGCAATCTTAGAAAAGCAGTAATATTATTTCCATTGTGCAGATGAGAAGGCTGAGGCTCAGAGAGGGCAGAAAGCGCTATAAGGAGTTCACAGGCTTCAAAATGAAACAGATCTTGCACCAATCCTGGTTTCCCATGCACCAGTTGTTTGACTTTATCTTTCATCCTCTTTAAACTGCATTTTCTTTATCCTTGACATTAATACTAATAACTAGTTAGGCGTGTTAAAAGGCAGTTGTAAGGACTGTGTGTGTGTGTTCAGTCACTCAGTCATGCCCAACTCTTTGGGACCTCATGAACCGTAGTCTGCCATGCTCCTCTGTGAATGGGATTCTCCAGGCAAGAATACTGGAATGGATAGCCATTCCTTTATCCAGGAGATTTTCCTGATCCAGGGATAGAGCCTGGGTCTTCTGCATTGCAGGCAGATTCTTTACCATCTGATCCATGAGGGAAGCCCATTGTAAGGACTGAGTGAGTAAAGTGAAGTCACTCAGTTGTGTCTTTTTGTGACCCCATGGACTGTAGCCTACCAGGCTCCTCTGTCCATGGGATTTTCCAGGCAATACTACTGGAGTGGATTCCTTCTCCAGGGGATCTTCCCGACCCAGGGATTGAACCCAGGTCTCCCGCATTGTAGGCAGATGCTTTACCGTCTGAGCCACGTTTCATCCAATTTCTTTACGTTGTAAGCACTCAGTAAATAACCAGCACTATTTTTGTCTTTAGCAATATTGTTATCATGAACAGACTCTAATACAGTTCTCACAGAACCTGTGTGAAACAGATTTTCTCATTTTTATATTTGAGAAGAAAAATAGAGGCTTAGCACACCTTAAGGTAACTTTCCAAAGTTGCACACCTAGTCGGAGATGGAGACAGAAGTCAATGCCTAGTCTGTTTGAAGTCCAGGCCTTGGTATTTTTGCTATTTTATTGCTCTGACTTCTGGACTCCCCAGGCTTACCATAATTCCCAGGAAGAAGTCCCAGTCTGATTCTTCCATTGCCCCCAGCATCTAGCACGGAGCCAGCCACGTGGCCAGTGGCCTATAAATGCTTGTGACGTGAACCTGTGAAAACAACTCATACCATTGATGAATAACCTGCTTGCATCAAGACATGGATGCCTGAGGGTGTTACCTCGATCTACACGGGTGGAAGGCAAATGGTGGTAAAGGAACCATGACCCACAGTTGTCCCCAGACCCCCCACTCGGAAGTGAGCAGCCCCAGCTTCCTGGGGCCCCAGAAGTGAAGCCGATGGAGCCTGCCTACATGGTCAGGCCTGACAGAGCCCCGAGGTATCTTCCTGGGAGCCCCTGGCCAAGGCAGGAACACTGAGGCCTCTTCCCTGAAGTCCAGGGGGAAGCAAAGACGCCTGCGTCTTCTGGGGGAGTGCAGGGACAGGTTCAAGTGTTTGGCTTGAGGCTGACACACATTTGACTAGTGGGAAGGTGGGCAGGGCTGGTGTGCTCAGTGGGGGTTCAGGGCCATTTCAGGGCGGTTAAGCTGAAGTAATCCGAGTATGGCAAGGCCTGAGTCACCCTACACTCAGGGACCTCCCTCTTGGGCTGAGGCTGACACTTGAACCGTCTGTGGCTTTGCTCTGCATGGCCCAGCCCTGCCCTGCCCTGCCCTGTGTAGCATAGCACTGGGTTCCAGCCCAAAGGAACTGAGCCCAAACTGCAGAGCCAGGAGTTCTGAGCAAGGGTGATGACCTCAGGGAAGGCGAGTGCATGTGGGCCCAGCCCTCATGGCCTCTGCTCCTGGATCCTTGCATCTGAGTGTAATCGGTTGCCTTGTGTGTGTTTTCCAGTGACTGTCTGAGTGGACATCCCAGGCATCTATGTACAATATGAAAGTGTTAGTTTCCCAGTCATGTCTGACACTTTGCAACCTCACGGACTACAGCCTACCAGACTCTTCTGTCTATGGAATTCTCAAGGCAAGTATACTGGAGTGGGTTGTCATGGCCTTCTTCAAGGGATCTTCTGAACCCAGGGATCAAACTTGGTATCCTGCACTGCAGGCAGATTCCTTACCATCTGAACCACTGGGAAAACCCAACATATGTCTGTGTTAATGCCTGTGTGTTTTATTGGCTCATGTGTCTGAGTATGTTATCCCCGGAAAATGAAAGCATAATTGACCTTGTTGTAAAATTTGGTTGGTCAAAGAGCAGTGACAGTTAAGAGGTTTAAAAAAATCCTTCTTATGTGCAAGACCTCATGCTACAGGCTGAAGGGGCTTCAGGACACGGAAGAGAACCAGCCCTTAAACTCAGGGGTGTGTGGCCAGCCAGGACAACATGCCTTCTTGTGAGAGCTGAACTTGCCACCCAGGAGTGTTTAAGGGGCACCGGGGACAGGCGCTGCAGAGCCTGGTCCCTGCCTTGGCCTCAAGCACCTGTAGGGGCAGGGCAGTTGTGCAACAGGGCTTGCCAGGTTTTTCAAGCATTTCACCCTCAGGCAAATACAGAAACTTGGTGCTTTTCTTTCATGATATTAAAAATATCTGTCCAAATGATAGAGGTGAAATGTCACTTTCTGGCTCTGTTTCCCCAGAACTATCCAGACTCCCAAAAGGGGACAGGAAGTCTAGCATATGGTCGCTACGGCCCAGTCTGGGGTCCCCTCCTCCTCTTCATGTGGCGAAGATTCCTGGCATCTTATCATGCTGCTTGGACTAAGGGTGCTGTGGAGTCAGGCAGAGATGTTGCAAAGGGGATCCAGTTGGGCTAAACCATCTCTGATCTGGGAAAGGGGGGCATTCCTTAAGAGGAAGCAACTCAACTATGAATGAGAAACTCAGGACCTCGAGGCTGGGAGTCTCTGAGGATTTAACAAGAGGTTAGAGGAAAAAACAAGGTATTGGTGGGGGTTCCTTAAGAAGAAACGTAGAGAAGGGGAGAAGGAAGAGGGAGTGCGAGGGGGAAAATGAAACCGGAGACAAATACCCTGATGACAAACCTAGAGACTATGCTTTGGAGCCTCTTCTCACATTTCAAGCTTCTCTGAGGACTTCTGAACAAACCCAGCTCGCACAACCTGTGGTGTCTCATCCCTTGTACAACGCAAAACCCACTGATGTAATGCAGCCATGCAACAAGCCCAGCCCCCACCCTCCACACCCTCTGCTGTCCTCTGACCAACACCAAGGACAGGCCAGTGCCTCTGAGCTTTGCTGCCAGTTCAAGAACATGGGAGAAACACCCTCCGGGTCCAGCACTTAGTATTTTGCTGGCATTTCACCTCCTTCCTGCTGAGACAGCTTCTGGAGAAGAGGTTCCCTACAAGACCTAGAGTAGTGGGTATTGAATGTACTCAATAAATACTTAACAAATACATGATCACTTAAGTCATTCCACATGGGAAACTATTATGAGAGTCTCCAAATAAAACTCAGAAAGTCTTGCCACCAGACTGACTCTGGCACTGAGTCATCCTCACCCTGTCATGCTTCTGACCGTCATGTCAGTGATGTGCTTGACATAAGCCTTGGGGTGTGGGGTCGGGGAATGGGCACCTGAAGACACAAAAAGGCTCTGCTCACCCTTTGCCATACTGTAGCTGGTCATCTCCCCGAGGCCATTCTACTCTTCCCTCAGTTTGGTTTAAAAGGTATGAAAATGACTTCCCTGGTGGTCCAGTGGTTTAAAATCTGTCTGCCAAAGCAGGGGGACACAAGTTCAATCTCTGGTCCAGGAAGATCCCTCATGCCACGGAACAACTGAATCTATGCACCACAGCTATTGAGTCCATACATCCTAGACTCTGTGCTCCACCACAAGAAGCCTCTGCAACGAGAAGCCCCAAACTAGAGAGTAGGCCCCGCTCGCAGCAAGTAGAGAAAGTCCATGCACAGCAATGGAGACCCAGTGCAGCCAAAAATAAATAAATAAATAAGTTAAAAAATAAATAAAAGATGTGAAAAGAATACAACTGGGCATATGATCCTTGGGAAGGTCTACCCTATGATACCCAATGTCACCTTGGATCCGGCAGGCCACTAAACATTTTCAGGAAGGCTGAGTCATATGTGGGCTTCATCCATCTGGTGAAGAAAGGTCTCTCATCCTATGCTAAGGACAGGATGTGACATTCTATAAAACTAAGGGATTATGTATCATTCTTGGGATCAGCTGTACAGCCACTAACTCACTTGATCAATCTTCCTTCACTGTTTGATGAGTGAGGAGGAGACAGTCTTGGAGTCCTCTGGTCATCATGCTTTACACAGGAACCTCCCTGAGAATGTGGACTAAGCCTCCAGCCACCTGGCGGAACAAGATGGTGCCAAGAATTTAGCAAAGATGGACTACCCGCAGCTCTTGAGCTTCTTAGAAAGCAAAGTGGCCCATCTCCATCTATCACCATAAATGGCCAGCCTGAGCGGCTGGTGTTCAGTCTGCGCCATAATATTTCATTCAACTACCCGTTCGTTACACATATCCTGAAAGCAAATAATGTTAATGTAAATAACTTGGGAAGCATTGTTCCATCTGTTGAAAATGTGCAGTAGTTGCTTCGCCCCTTGTCTAAACTGGGGCGGCTACTTTCAGGCGAGTTTGGGAGGTAAATGAACTGTCTGGATGCTTTTCTTGGCAGCCTCTCTTATTAGTGGGAGGTGGCAGTAACGAGAACACGAGGAAGACGGAAAGTGTTTACTTAAAGTCATGGCCAAATGGCGAGGGAGAGTTAAGATAAATCATAAGCTGTCAATGATGACAACTTCAGACTGCTACTAGTTCCCTCCTGTTTATGGAGTTTCAGATGCTACGTTTAGAATGTGAAGGAGTTTGTTAAAGTGTTATTGGTAGAAGTTGCTGGTTGTTTAGATGTTAATGTTTGAGGCAAGAAGTAGCAGCCACTCATGCCAGGAACCGTGAAGCACAAAGCCCATTCTGAGTGTCTCTGCCCAGTGAACATGCAGCTCTAACTCATATCCTGCTTCAGGACTCAGCCCATACATCTGCTGAGACTTATGACACTTTTGTCACATGACAAGCCATCGTAGACTATTACAGTGAAGGGCCAAATGGTTAAATGAGTTGGATTCTTTGCTTTTCATGAAAGCAAGATAATTTTGCTTGGATGTTGGCGTTTAAATTGCAGCTTAGAACTTGGTTCATGTGAACAAAAGACCAGACGTTTTTGAGAGTAACCAATGTCCTTAATAGTTTGCCCACACACTCCTCTCTGAAGGTATATCCATTTAAAAAATTAGCTCTTGTGAGTCTTCAGTATTTATTTTACTTAATGGCAATGTCTTCCTCTGCCCTGGAGCTCACTCATAGCAAGAATGATTGTACTGGGGGAAAGTTTCAGAGAGTGATTATGTTCTATTCTTGCACACAAGGCTTGTGAAGATCTGTGAGGCACTTTTCTGTAACTTATACATCATGTCTCTGTATATGTCCCTCAAACATAAAGTGCCAGCCAGGGCTAATATCATGGCATCCAGCCCCATTTGTTATTGTTTAGTTGCACAGTCGTGTCTGACTCTTTGCAGCCCATAGCCTGCAGCATGCCAGGCCTCCCTGTCCCTCACCATCTCCCAGAGTTTGCCCAAGTTCACATTCATTGCTTTGGAGATGCCCTCCAGCCATCTTATCCTCTAACACCCTCTTCTGCTTTTGCCTTCAATCTTTCCCAGCATCAGAGACTTTTCAAATGAGTCATCTGTTCATATAAGATGACTAAAATACTGGAGCTTCAGCTTCAGCATCAGTCCTTCCAGTGAATATTCAGGGTTGATCTCCCGTAAGATTGACAGTTTTGATCTCCTTGCTGTCCAAGGGGCTTTCAGGAATCTTCTCCAGAATCACAGTTCGAAGGCATAAATTCTTTGGCATTCTGCCTTCTTTACAGTCCAGATCTCACAACTGTTTATGACCACTGGGAAGACCATAGTCTTGACTATACAGCCCTTTGTTGGCAGTGTAAAGTCTCTGCTTTTCAACATACTGTCTAGGTTTGTCATTGCTTTCCTGTCCAGAAGCAATCATCTTCTGACTTCATGGCTGCAGTCACCGTCTGCAGTGATTTTGGAACCCAAGAAGAGGAAACCTGTTATTACTTCCACCTTTTCCCTTCTATTTGCCATGCAGTAATGGGGGTGGATGCCGTGATCTTAGTTTTTTTAATGTTTAGTCTTAAGCCGGCTCTTTCACTCGCTTCCTTCACCCTCTTCAAGAGGTTCTTTAGCTCCTTTTTGCTTTCTGCCATTAGAGTGGTATCATTTGCATATCTGAGGTTGTTGATGTTTCTCTTGCCTGTCCTGATTCCAGTTGTAACTCATCCAGCCCTGGCATTTCTTGTGATGTGCTCAGTGTATAGTTTAAACAGAGTGACAGTAGACAGCCCTGCCATACTACTTTCTTGACCTTCATTATTTCATGGCAAATAGGGGAAAGGTGGAAATAGTGGCAAATTTTATTTTCTTGGGATCCAAAATCACTGTGGACAGTGACTGCAGCCATGAAATTGAAAGATTTTTACTCCTTGGAAGAAAAACTATGACAAACTTAGACAGCGTATTTAAAAGCAGAGACACCACTTTGCTGACAAAGGTCCATGTAGTCAAAGCTATGTTTTTTCCAGTAGTCATGTATGTATGTGAGAATTGGACCATAAAGAAGGCTGAGCACCAAAGATCTAATGCTTTTGAATTGTGGTGCTGGAGAAGACTCTTGAGAGTCCCTCAGACAGCAAGGAGATCAAACCAGATCAATCGTAAAGGAAATCAACTCTGAATATTCATTGGAATGACGGATGCTAAAGCTGAAGCTCCAATACTTTGGCCACCTGATGCAAAGAGCCAACTCATTGGAAAAGACCCTGATGCCGGGAAAGATTGAGGGCAGGAGGAGAAAAGGGTGACAGAGGATGAGATAGCTAGATAGCATCACCAACTTAGTGGACATGAGTTTGAGTGAACTCCAGAAAATAGTGAAGGAGAAGAAATCCTGGCATGCTACAGTCCATGAGGTTGCAAAGAGTTGGACACACTTTAGTGACTGAACAATAACAAACGGTCCACATACAGTGGTAAGTGTGACAGTCCATTCTCTCAGAGGTATGGTATAATTAAGAATTATTGTTAGGTCGACAAGTAACCTCAAAAAATGGCCAAGCTGTGGGGATTGAAGCTTCTTATAACACTATTGAGGAGGGAAAAGGTAGGTAGAGTTCAAATCCCTGAAGAAGTTGGGGAAGATGAAACCTAATCCAGGTCTTGAAATTTGGATAGAGTTTTCCAGAGCAAGCGAGCTCTGGTTACTCCAGGCAGAGGAAACAGTAGGTTAGAAGACAACTTACTGTGCATCCTGGGTGGAGAAAGTCTTAGCATCTTTATGTGGCTGACCATGACTTAAAAAGGATGGTGGATGAAGGTTGAGTAGGATGATTGCACATTTTATAAAGATGGGGATAACTGGTAAAAGAAAGAAAAACAAGGCAACAACCTTGAAGACCAAATAAATTTCCACCTGTCTTTCATCTATGCTTTAACGTTGCCTTTTCTTGAATGCTTTTGAAAGAGACAAAAATCACCCAGAATTCCTAACGGTGGAATCTTTATTGAGAGAATCTTGGTTTCATTTTCAGAGGAAAATCAAACTAAGATTTGATTTTAAGATCTGAGCTGTGATATATAGAGTTAAAATTATGGGTTTTGAAATAGGAGTGAGAGTGTTTGAGAAGGAAAGAGGAAGTCTCAGGCATGACCAGTAGCCTGAGAAATTAACTTCTGGAGCCATTATGGGGGTGGAGGGAAGGGATAGTAGTACATTCAGGCATAGTCTCCTTCTCATGCCCCCCACTCCCCTCACTTCACTTCTCATGGGTTGAATTGTGTCCCTCTGCAAAATGTTACAGTCCTAACCTCCAGTATCTGTGGATGTGCCTGCATTTGGAAATAGTCTTTACAGACGATCAAGTCAAGATAAGGTCATTTAGGGTGGCCCCTGGTCCAATAGCTTCCCAGGTGGTGCCAGTGGTAAAGAACCAGCCTCACAATGCAGGAACGGTAAGAGACCTGGGTCCAATCCCTGGGTCGAGAAGATCCCCTGGAGAAGGGAATGGCAATCCATTCCACTATTCTTGCCTGGAGAATCCTGTGGACAGTGGAGCCTGGCGGGCTACAGTCCATAGGGTAGCATAGAGTCAGACACGACTGAAGCAACCTAGCGTGTGTGCGCACACACACACACACACACACACACAAGTCCAATATGACCTTGTTCTAAGAGGGAAAATTTGGAAACAGATGTGCATACAGATATATGCAAACTGTATATCAGATCAGATCAGATCAGTCACTCAGTCGTGTCCAACTCTTTGCGACCCCATGAATTGCAGCACGCCAGGCCTCCCTGTCCATCACCAACTCCCGGAGTTCACTCAGACTCACGTCCATCTAGTCAGTGATGCCATCCAGCCATCTCATCCTCTGTCGTCCCCTTCTCCTCCTGCCCCCAATCCCTCCCAGCATCAGAGTCTTTTCCAATGAGTCAACTCTTCGCATGAGGTGGCCAAAGTACTAGAGTTTCAGCTTTAGCATCATTCCTTCCAAAGAAATCCCAGGGCTGATCTCCTTCAGAATGGACTGGTTGGATCTCCTTGCAGTCCAAGGGACTCTCAAGAGTCTTCTCCAACACCACAGTTCAAAAGCATCAATTCTTCAGCACTCAGCCTTCTTCACAGTCCAACTCTCACATCCATACATGACCACAGGAAAAACCATAGCCTTGACTAGACGAACCTTTATTGGCAAAGTAATGTCTTTGCTTTTGAACATGCTATCTAGGTTGGTCATAACTTTCCTTCCAAGGAGTAAGTGTCTTTTAATTTCATGGCTGCAGTCACCATCTGCAGTGATTTTGGAGCCCAGAAAAATAAAGTCTGACACTGTTTCCACTGTTTCCCCATCTATTTCCCATGAAGTGGTGGGACCGGATGCCATGATCTTCATTTTCTGAATGTTGAGCTTTCAGCCAACTTTTTCACTCTCCACTTTCACTTTCATCAAGAGGCTTTTGAGTTCCTCCTCACTTTCTGCCATAAGGGTGGTGTCATCTGCATATCTGAGGTTATTGATATTTCTCCCGGCAATCTTGATTCCAGTTTGTGTTTCTTCCAGTCCAGCATTTCTCATGATGTCCTCTGCATAGAAGTTAAATAAACAGGGTGACAATATACAGCCTTGACGAATTCCTTTTCCTATTTGGAACCAGTCTGTTGTTCCACGTATGTGTGTATATATATATATATATATATATATATATATATATATATATATACACACCCATGGGAACACACAGGCAGAGATGGAGGTGATGAGTCTACAATCTGAGAGATACCAAAGATGGCCAGTAACCACCAGAAGCTAGGAGACAGGAGTGGGACAGACTCTCTTTCACAGCCCTCAGAACAAAATCTGCTGACACCTTGATTCCACATGTCCAGCTTCTAGAACTAGGAGAGAATAAATTTCTGTTGTTTTACCCACTCGGTTTGCAGTATTTTGTTACACAGCTCCTGAAAACTAAAAAGCTGCCAGATCATGAAGCCAGCTTTGAAGCCTAGGAAGAAGGGAAAGTGAGTGAGAGTGTCTGACTGATGGGGTTGGCGGGGGGCAGAATATAAAATAGATTGGAAATATACACAAAACAGCCCAGAGGAATGGCACTCCAGATGGTTCTGACTTACATAAAATGACTCTCCTGTCCAAGACTGGCTATTTGGTACTTTACAAATGCAAATTGATTTTATGATAATGAACCTGAAAGGATTTTAGTTTGACGAATACTTAGAACTCAAATAAGTGCTTCATCAGGAATCAAAATCAGTTCATTCTCTCTTCCTCTTTTTTTGTTCACACCAAGCAACTTGTGGGGTCTTAGTTCCCCAACCAGGGATTGAACCAGTGCCCCCTGAAGTGGAAGTGTGGAACCCTAACCACTGGACCAGGAAAGTCCCAAAATCAGTTGATTCAGGAAGGAAGGAATATGTGCATAATGTAGCTATCCAAGGAAATCATGTGACATGGACTTTTAAAGCACATGCTTCAAAAAAGAAAAGATCGATTCTCTATTTCAAAAAAACAAACAAAACAATTTAGTAGTTGTCACTTGCTAACATTGAGGAAACACTGTAGGATGGATTTAAATAGAAATGCTTGTGGGTCATATCGCAGCTGCCTCACAAAACATTTCCTCAGTCCTCCTGATATTAAAGCAAAACCCCCTGGCTGATCCATTTGTCAGAAATTATCCCTTCCCCTGAAAATAGCCCCAAGCATTTCTCAGACTTTCACCTTTTCTTAAACAATCAATTTCCTCCCTCTGCTTTGACCTTCTGTCTTGCTGGTATCTTCCTATTGTCTTTCCCTCTGAAAATCCCCAGATGAGATCTTTGTTCTGCTGATGCTGTCCTTTGCATGCAGGTCCACTCTGAAGATCCCTTCCCCTCCAGGCTCAAAGAGTGAGTCCTCCTCTGATCCTCATAGCTCAATTGATATTAATAGCAGGCTAAGACTTTAGCAAGACTCTACCAAAGGCCTGAGAAAACCCACAAAGCAATGCCTGTGCCCCAAACCCAAAACTTGTCCTGAAAGATCTCCCTGAGGCAGAACTGAATCTTCACATCTAAGACTCTAAGCTAGACTCCTCCCTGACTCTATATGGGAGCATCTGTCTTCCTTCTCTGTTGTGTTCCAAGTTGGCTTTAGGACTGAGTTTCCACAGGGGAGATCCTGCTCCCTACTTACAAGCGACGGTCTGACCCTTAATGCCACAGACATTGCAAAGAGCGTACTTAACCACATACTAGACAAGATTCAGGCATTCAGCAAATATTTACTGGATTCTGACAACAACGAACAAGATAGACAAACTTTCTGCTATTGTGGAATTTGTGTTTGAGTCGGGAAGGAAAACCAGAGAAAACAAAGGGAAAGCATCAGTGAACATGATTAGTGCTGTGAAGAAAATGAAAAGATACATGGGCTAAGATACAGGACCTAGCACTTGACAAGACATGGGAAAAGTACCAACGGGGATGTAAATAAGGAAGAGTTTCTTCTAGTGTTTAGTTTCACAGCTTTTAGAAGTTGTGACTGTATGCAGACTATTCCCACTGGTCCTTTTCAGTGCCTCATGAGACTCTGTCCTCATTTAACAGATGGACTTGTGTTCCATGAGCCAGGATGCCTGGCTCTGATGATAACTTAAAAAGCAAAGCTTCTCAAATTTAGGAACTTTCTAAAGTTCAAGTTTGTCACAGATGGAAGCTGTTATTGAGACCAAATATTCTAACTTCTCATTTTGTAGCACTCTCATATGATTCATTTCCAAAAGTACAACAGAGGAGGTGAAAAGAATAAGATGACCATCCTAGAAGTCGTCCCAATATGAAATGTCTCTCTATGGAGATTTGTTGAATATCTCTATGAACTCAGCTATGGCCTACTAGAGACTAATTTGAAAAGGCAATATTCCAAAGCCAGCTCTGTCATTAGTGTTACGAGATGATAACTTGGGTAATGTTCAAACTCTGTCCAGTTTCCTCAAGAGTAAAATGAGTTTTTAATAATATTTAGAGCATTATGGTGAGTAGTACATGGTTCATGGAAAAATACGCACAACAGTTCCTGACAATCCTGCAGTTGACAGAGTTACTGCCTGTGCATTTTATGATACACACATTTGTTTGCTTTTTGCCCTAGAGACTGGTTTATTGAATGAATAAATTAATAAAATACAGGCTTAAACAGAATTATAGGGGCAGAATAGATAACTCAGAAACTAAACTGTAGACCAAATTAAATGTCCACAGACAGTGATGGTCTTCACCTTACACTGGTCTCAGATAAAGGAGTTATTTCATCAAGAAACATTCTTGGGTCCAGATGCACATTTCTAAATGTACAAATGATGTTGTGTAGTAAGAGTCTGTCCTATTGCACTTGCTAAGTGGAATCAAGGTACACAAGCAGATGGCCAAGAAAAGCCATCACATGATACTGTGAGGCCAAGATGAATGATGACATAAATGAATATAATCTTGAGGTCCAAAGGGCTTATAGGAGTTGAATCTAACATGTAATTGTATTCATTTTATTTTTTTGTTTAAATTTTTTTTAATCAGAGAATAATTGTTTTACAATGTTATGTTGGTATCTGCTGCACAGCAACACAAATCTATCTATCTATCTATCTATCTATAATCAAGTAAAGGATGCTTAATTTGGCTTGGCCTTTCCTGGTTTCACAGGCTGCAATATCCTATAGAAACATCACAGTTTAGCAGCTTGAAAATCAGTAATAGTGATGTTTAGCTATTTCTTAAACTCCTTTTCAGATGGTCCCAACATCTGTGTCATATCTGAGTCTGCTTCTATTATCTGATTTATCTCTTAGCATCATGTTGTTTTTCTTTACTTTTTCAAACACTTTGTAAGTTTTTGTTTAAAGCCAAACACCTTGAGAGTAATGTGTGTATGCTAAGTCACTTCAGTCATGTCTGACTTTTTGCTATCCTACGGATTATAGACCACCAGGCTCCTCTGTCCATGGGATTCTCCAGGCAAAAATACTGAAGTGAGTTGCCATGCCCTCCTCCAGGGGATCTTCCCAACCCAGGGATGGAACCCATGTCTCTTATGTCTCCTGCATTGGCAGGTGGGTTCTTTACCACTATTCACCATCTGGGAAGCCCAGAGGACAGTAGGAGCTGAGTTAAATAGTTTTTTTTTTTTTTTTTTTAACTCTTAGGAGTGATTATATATTCCTTTCTGCCATGGTTTTAATGTGGGAGTTTGAGTTCCTCCAGTCAGAGGCAGGGATGGGTCTGAGGTTACGGTTACACTCACCACACCAGAGACTGCAAATTTCTTCAGTGATCCTTTCTAAGCCACTGCTCCAGATGCTCCCTCAGCTGTAGTTCTGGGCCCTGAAAATAATCTTTGCTTCTGCCCCAGGAGCAGAGGTTTTCTTCTGATGTCTTTAGTCCACATGCAATGGGTTTTCTCCTGTGCCCCAAGGGTGGCAGTGTTGCAAAACCACTCTCCCCACCTTAAATATTAAGGGTTGTGTTCCCTTGTCAGGAGCAAGAGAAGAGGGGTCCAGGCTGCACTGCGAGGGATACTTTCTCAAGATACTGCCCAGTCATCTTGTCAATACCCAGTGTGACTGCGGAATAAGAAGGAACAAACTTCTTCGACATCTTCAGGACTAAGGAGCCTCACAGTCTCTTACCATCTGACACTTGCTGCCATCAGTCCCCTGACTATAGTGCGTGGCATTTCCTAACTGGGGTCTGACTGCGTCTGTGTCAGCTAAACCATGGTTCTTGCCCTGTCTCTCCCCGCAACCTCAGCCCTCTGATGCAATCAAGAAAAGCCATAAACTTGGGGACTGTCTGACTTTTGTTGTTGTTGTAAGGGTAGGAGTGACACTCCAGATGTCTCCACCTGTCTGTCAATCATAATAACAATACTATCCATCTCGTGTGTGCCATATGAATGTGGATATATGCACTTGTATATGTCAATACATAGATGGTAAAATTATATAAAAGCTGGAAAGCAGGTTCATATACATTTATGCATAGAACGGGAAACTTTCATGTCTCTGTAACCTGTTAATGAGGTTCAGTCATATGTCCCTTAACGAGAAGGAAATATGCATATATTTAATGAAAATAAATGCTATATATTCCCATAATTTTTTCCACTAAATATTTGTTTCAACTCAGGTTCCTAGCACTGTGGGGTTACTAGCATAGGAATAAAGGTGATGATGAATGCTTAAAAGGGAGAATGCTTTCTTTTGAAAGATGTAAAAGTACTCAGTGTACAGAAGCTTCTGTTCTTGATGATATCAAGACAAACTTTAGAGAATGCAGCAAAGGGCACAATAGGTGATGCCTATGGTTTTTCCAGTAGTCATGTATGAATGTGAGAGTCGGACTATAAAGAAAGCTGAGCGCAGAAGAATTGATACTTTTGAACTGTGGTGTTGGAGACTCTTGAGAGTCCCTTGGACTGCAAGGAGATCCAACCAGTCCATCCTAAAGGAGATCAGCCCTGGGTGTTCACTGGAAGGACTGATGTTGAAGCTGAAACTCCAATACTTTGGCCACCTGAAGCGAAGGGCTGACTCATTTGAAAAGACCCTGATGCTGGGAAAGATTGCGGGCAGGAGGAGAAGAGGATGACAGAGGATGAGATGGTTGGATGGCATCATCAACTCAATGGCATGAGTTTGGGTGAACTCCGGGAGTTGGTGATGGACAGGGAGGCTGGGCATGCTGTGGTTCATGTGGTCGCAAAGAGTCTGACACGACTGAGCGACTGAACTGAACTGAACTTTGTGTCACTTGTGTACAGAAATTATAACTCAGTACCTACTTTGAATATTTTCATAAAGGCCAAATCCCAATGACTAATAAAAAAAAATCAAGTGATAGCCCCAAATTGTTAATCAATGTCATGCAATTCATGCATAACTTCAGATTTTTTTAAATGACAATGGCATAGGCTCTGGATTCAGATAACTAAAAATCTACGCTTAAGAGCTCTGAGATCTTGGTCAAAATAATCTTTCATAGGCACATTTTTTCCCTTATACATAATGAGTATTGGATTAGCTAATTTTAGCAGTAACTGAGTTTGCAGGAGTACCTACATAAATTCTCCTACAAAGAGCAAGAAGCTCACAGTGGTAGTATTGACCATGACAATAGCTCTTCTGTCCATGGAATTCTCCAGGCAAGAGTTCTAGAGTGGGTAGCCGGTCCCTTCTCCAGGGGATCTTCCTGACCCAGGGATCAAACCCAGGTTTCCTGCGTTGCAGGCAGATTCTTTGCCATCTGAGCCACTGCTGCTGCTGCTGTTAAGTTGCTTCAGTCATGTCCGACTCTGTGCAACCCCATAGACGGAAGCCCACCAGGCTCCCCCGTCCCTGGGATTCTCCAGGCAAGAACACTGAAGTGGGTTGCCATTTCCTTCTCCAATGCAGGAAAGTGAAAAGTGAAAGTGAAGTCGCTCAGTCGTGTCTGACTCTTAGCGACCCCATGGACTACAGCCCACAAGGCTCCTCCATCCATGGGATTTTCCAGGCAAGAGTACTGGAGTGGGGTGCCATTGCCTTCTCCAATCTGAGCCACTAGGAAAGCCCTAATAAAACAAAACCCTTAACATAAACAATAGCCTTTCTTTCTTTCCCAACCAATCCCAGAGTTGTGAGTGCTTGGTAGAACTGTCCCTTCATTCTCTTGTTCCATTTCTCGGTTTCTAACAGAATAAAGTACTAGACTGTGCCAGATGTTCTGCTGCTGTTTGGGTCATATTCACTAGTGGGCAGGTCATCATAGATGAACATTTTCTTTTTCCACCAGTGAGGGGGCCTGCTGTCACCCATCTCTTCTCTTTTTCTTGTTCTCAGGGTTGATATTGGAATGACCCACAAGCCCTCTACGTCTATAAATTAGGAATTAGGTCCAGGATACGTATCTGCCTGATGGTGAGAATTCACTTTTTATGACAGAGCTGTTTTTTGATGGTTGAGCACTTTTTGTTTGTTTGTTGTTTTCTTTAATAAAAGATTTTCTCTGAAATTTCTCCAGATTAATTTTATTTCTTTTTCCATGTTGTACTTTCCTTATTTATGAGTTGTGTCTCCTGTTCCATGTGAGCAGCCCAAGGATGTTAAGATTCCAAGATAAAATATTAGGTTTAGAACCTGGGGATCTGGATGGGGATCTGAGAGGATGCCATGTGTCCTGGATATGTTACCAGAAAGTTCTGCATTTGTTTATTTGGCATTGGCCAGACTAATAATACAGTATACTTTAATTTCCCATTTGCTGTAGCCCCTTGTATTTATAATCCCTTTGGGTACTTTAAGGGAAGGAGCTGTGAGATTAGGGCAGTATTCAGATGTTCCCCGCCTCCTATTTCCAGGAGGAGACCATGTAATATTACCAACATTCTATCTCTCTTTCCAAAACATCACTTACCTTTCAAGGATGTTGTAATTTGTGTGTTCAGTTGATCAGTCGTGTCCAGTTCTTTGCAACCACATGGACTATAGCCTGCCAGGCTGCTCTGTCCGTGGGATTTCCCAAGCAAGAATACTGCAGTGGGTTGTCATTTCCTCCCAGTCCAGGGACTGAACCTCATCTCTTGTGTCTCGTGCATTGGCAGGCAGATCCTTTACCTCTGTGTCACCTGGGAGCCGAGTGGTATTTTAGATTTGAAGGCAAAACACAATTATTTTCTGAACCTTATCTTCATTAACTTTCCAACACAGAGGAGCATTGAATAATAAGAAGATAATCATATAGTTGGGAAGAGCTCAGTGGCAGGACAAGATTCCAGGAACAAAGAGGCCAAAAGTGCAAAAAAAAAAAAAAAAAAAATGACATCAGGATCAGGCTTTCTGGTTAATGACATGGTCAGGGAAGCATATTAGTAGCCTATTTCAGAGTGACAGAAGCAAAGTTTTCTGAACAAACTGTATGTCCACTGACAGATGGATAAAGATATGGCACATATACACAATGGTATATTACCTTTCAACAGAAGAGCCTGTCAGGCTACAGACCATGGGGTTGCAAAGAGTTGGACACGACTGAAGGACTAACACAACAACAACAAATAACAAGGGATGAAATAATGCCATTTGCAGCTGCATGGATGGACCTAGAGATTATCATAATAAATGAAAGAAGTGAAAAAGAAAAAGGCAAATATATCATGATAGCACTTATATGTGGAGCCTAAACTATGACAGAAGCATACATATCTACAAAAAAGAAACAGACCCAAAGACATAGAGGGCTAATTTGCGGCTGCCAATGGGGACAAGAGGTTGGGGGACGGGCAGATTGGGAGTTTGGGACTATCTGATGCAAACTATTACATGTAGGATAGATAAACAATAATGTCCTACTCTATAGGATAGTGAACTGTGTCCCATATCCTGTAACAAACCATAATAGAAAAGACTTTTTTTAACTATTTCTAAAAAGGAAGCAGTGTTCTTGTTCCACTTCTTTGAATTCATGCAGAAGAGTCACTTCTATCACATAGCAGAGGGAAGAGACACTCCCAGGAACAGTGAAGATGAAGATTATCCATAAATTGTTGCTCATTGTTCAGGCATGCAGTCAGTATGGCTCTTGTTCAGGCAGGTAGCTGTTCCCTGCATCCTTGCCCTGCTTCCCTCTGTGACCCAGCACAGAGAGCAAACCCCTTCAGTCTGTCCTGTTTCTCATGAGACAGTGTGCTCCTTCTGGTGAGGTCCCTGTTTGTCTTCTCACCACACACAGTAGTAACCTGGATTAGCAAAATGAGGCAAGTCAAATAGCAAATGACCCAGAGCTTCTGAGAGTTAATTTTCAGATTGCTCCAGATTCTAAAGAATCTTTTCTAATTAAATACAGTTAGCCAAGATGAGCCAAGCAAGTGTTGATTTTCCCATCACTGTTTTATCTGGGCTCTTTACTTTCATTTTTTAAAAAACCCCTAACCTGAGAACTTTGATCAGTTTATGGATCTTAGAGTTTTCTTAGAAGCCAGAAGTGAAAAAAAAAAATAGCAAAAGCTTGAGGCTAATCCATTTAAAATCTCAATTTATTACAGAAGGAGGAAAAACAACCAGACTAGGTTTTAATGAAATGTGAGACTATTCAAGTCTGTTGTTTAACTTTTCTTTTTCCCCGAAGGTCTATATAGAAAACAGCTATTTTTACTGACTGAGTTATGAAGAAGCTGATCTTTCTCCTGACAATTCCACCCTGAGAGAAGGGACTGAGTATTAATCCTTGATCAATCTGATAACCTAACATGTGGCAGGCAATGAACTAATGCTTTTTGAATGAAAGAAAGGGTCAACAGACCAACCTTGATTTCTCAATCGTTGGCTGATTATTTTAAATATATTTGGATCTGAAGCACACATAAATGGGTGGCCTGCTTATCACAGTCTCCTCATTTAATTATGAACACAGGTAGTGTTCATAATCCCCTCTTATTGCTTTCTCCTCCACCCTCCATCGCTCTGTTTACAGTTGAGTGCACCCATCTGTTACCAACTACCTTACCTGGGATATCTGCATTAGTTAGGTTATCTTTGCTTATCACATAAACCTGAAACTCAGTGGCTTAATAAAATAGAAATTTATTTCTTGTGTGTGAGTGTGTGTGTGCGCGCACTTTGGAGGGACTGCATCATTGTTTCTATCTCTTTGTCTCTCTCTGTCTCTCCCTGTCTCAATATATATGTATGTGTATTATATATATGTTGTATATTATATATCTACATACTGAGAGATAGACACATACAGAGAGAGAATTATATAAAGACTTATAAAAAAAGACATATGAATGAGAGAAAATGAATAGAAAGATACACATTAAAAGTTGATAGTAGTTGGGACTCCCCTAATGGTCCAGTGGTTAAAACTTCATCCTCCAATGCAGGGGGTGTGGATTCAATCCCTGGTCAGGGAGTTAAAATCTCACATGCTTTTCAGCCAAAAGAGAAAAAAAAAAAAAAAAAAACCCACAAAGCAGAGAAAATATTGTAACAGATTCAATAAAGACTTAAAGAAAAGTCAGTTCAGTTCAATTCAGTTTAGTTGCTCAGTCATGTCTGACTCTTTGCGACCTCATGAATCACAGCATGCCAGGCCTCCCTGTCCATCATCAACTCCCGGAGTTCACTCAGACTCACATCCATCGAGTCAGTGATGCCATCCAGCCATCTCATCCTCTGTCGTCCCCTTCTCCTCCTGCCCCCAATCCCTCCCAGCATCAGAGTCTTTTCCAATGAATCAACTCTTTGCATGAGGTGGCCAAAGTACTGGAGTTTCAGCTTTAGCATCATTCCTTCCAAAGAAATCCCAGGGCTGATCTCCTTCAGAATGGACTGGTTGGATCTCCTTGCAGTCCAAGGGACTCTCAAGAGTCTTCTCCAACACCATAGTTCAAAAGCATCAATCACTCACCATTTAAAATAATCATATTAAAAGCATAATTGGGCTTCCCTGATGACTCAGATGGTAAAGAATTTGCCTGCAGTGTATGAGAACTGGGTTCAATCCCTGGGTTGGGAAGATCCCCTGGAGAAGGTAATGTCTACCCACTCCAGTATTCAGTCCAAAATGTATATTTACCCTTAGAAACAAGTGATTCAATCAAAATATTGGAATACAAGTCATTCATAAGTGTGTATTCTAGGTATCCCAAAGAAAACATTGTACAAATTAAAAAGACAATAACAAAAGAAACATAAAGCAAAAAAAAAAAAAATTGAAAAAATAACTTCACTAATAACCAAAGAGACAAAAATTAAAAACAGACATTTTGCATTAAAAAGCTAGAATTAATTCCATTTTCCACTGAATGAATTCAAGGTTCCTGGTATAAATGACCAATTCCAGAATGAGAGGAGGATAATAAAGAGACAAACTCTGGAATGTTTTTGTGGAGGAGGAGGTACAGAATATAAGAAAAGACTAAAAGAAAATGACAAAGGTATATTTAAGGAATTTAGAGACAGTCTTTTATAGGATTCCATTAACCAAATTAGCAACAGTTACATTGTCAAAATGAATAATATCTGTAATGGGTTATACTGAATAAAAAAATAATCCAAATATCCATACTGATATTAAAATACAAATGAACAAATGACTGAATGATACAGATACGTTCCTACATACAAAATAGCAAGAAAAAGAAGCTTTTTGTAACAGTAAAATGACAAGTAATAAATGCAGAAGGAATTCTATTATTTTGCAAAAATCATAGTAATAGTGATTTCAGACACATATCAAAATGGATGCTAAAACTCAAGAGGAATAGTTTGTGGAGGAACAGAATATTTATGTAGTCTCAAGTAACTTCCCAGAGATTGCTTATTAATTGCAAAAGGGAAAAGTTACCTTAACAGCAGAGAAACATGGCAGAACCACTTTAACCAAGTGATCAAAGTGGAAGTCACCAAAAATAGGACAAAATGACATCCTGATATAACCTGCTGAGAAGAACACAGCATCTCTTCTGTGACATCCTTTTAAAAAACCTGAATCTAACTATGAGGAAACTCAGAAAACCCAGGTGGAGGAACATTTTACAAAACAACCTGTCCGTAGTCTTTAAATATGTCAATGTCATGAAAAATAAAGACAGAGAAACTATCTCAGATTGAAGAGATTAAAAAAACATGAAAGAAAACACAATATGTCATCCTGGATTGGATTTTAGATCAGAAAACAAAACAAAGGACAGTATTAGGACAATTTCAGCATAGGACTGTGCACTTAAAGATAACGTTTTAATGTGCTTAATTTGAAAATATAATATTATATAAGAGAGTGTTCTTAGTATATAAAAATTGAAATATTTAGGGATAAAGGGCCTGTAACTTATTATTAAATCTTTCAGCAAATAATAATAATGATAGCATTAATAATAATGATATATGGTTAGAGAGACAATTCATGCAACAACAACAATATTAATAATTGGGGGATATAAACAAAGAACAAAGAGGAGTTTATTGTACTATTTTTGTATCTTTTCTGTCAATTTGAATTTTTTCATAATGAAAATTCTAAAGACTTAGAATAACTAATACTCATGCCAATCTAACAAGTTAGTGGTTTTAATATGTTCCTGGATGAAATATAAATTGGCATAAGTTATCTGTAGAAAGTTGTTAATAAATACCAAAGATCTTAGAATATCTATCCTCTTAATCCAAACCTTTGAGAATTTATTCTGAGTTAATTATCAAATAGAACGGAAAAAATATTTGTAGAGAGATACTCACTGTTACATTATTTAAAATATTAAAAACTCTAGAAAATCGGGGCAATTAGTTGAGTTATGGTATGTTTGGTAATACATCAAATGATCATCAAAAATATACTAGAGTTTTGACTCATGTTGGAAAATACTTGACTTATATTATTATGTGTAAAAGAGAAGCCATGCCAAATTATGTAAAATAAATTTTTCATAATAAAATCTGACATTCCCCATGACATGAACAGTATATATCCATGGCTGTGAAATATGAGTTACCCTTATCATTTTCTTTATAGTTTCTAATGTTTTCCACTTTGCTGTATTTTCTACAGTAAGAGGGAGGAGGTCAACTATCATGTGATTAGTGCCAAGGCTCTAATTCTGTCTCACTGTCTTCCTCAGCTTCATGTGAGGCACTTGGAAAAGAACATGTGTCCTACTTCGCCTCCTGAAGAGAAGACAGAACGAACAACTCCAAACCTTCTGGGGTGAGAGACTGAAGTAGATACCGCCCATCTAGAAGATATCTTTGAAGTCTTGGTCTAGCCTCAAAATGAACATGAACTTATTCTAGAAGATTAACAGTGGTCTTAATATAAGAATAATACTGTTGTGCAGACCCCAGGAACAAACCACTTAAAGAAACAAAGATCTCAAGAGATTTCCAAGTTAATATTCCAAGAGTCTCTAAACCCAAGTGGTAACAAAATTAAGTGGTCCTTGAATAAAGGCAGGACTGGCAATTGCATTGTTTCCTACTTTGAATGATTTTATTTTGAACTTAAATGAAAGAACAAGTAAAGTATGTACACTCTACATGGAGAGAGGTCTTCTAGGAGGAGCAGTTCCAGAGCATTAGTGTTTAAAAATGAAGATGCTAAGGGACACAGGCAGGAAAGAAATGCGAAGTCTTTCACATGAGAAAAGGACCGTTTTAATGGAAGACCCTGAAATATTCCTTGGGGGGGTTCATGTGAAAAATCACATCCTATGTAATAACCTATTTGGGTCTTGCACAGATGTTGAAAAAAAATCCTACCGTGAATTTCTGATGAAAAGAAGTTTTGCTAGTATTCAGAGCGCATGGGAGGAGATGATGGACTGGTAGAAAAACAAAGCCCAGAGGAGTGTCTTTAATTGTGCACCGTGAGATTTACTGGGGCCCGACAGGGGTCAGACTTGAGGTCCTCCCTGCTCAAAATCTATAAAAAAATGGTATATACTGGTTAATTCTGCTGACAACACAGAGTTGAGGGAGGCATAGCCATTTGACCAAAAGTCAGCAAAATTCAGAAGTGTTTGGGGGCTATTCCCTTGCCTTGAAAATTCTCAGAAATCAGTTGATGCTAGTTCATCAACGTTCACATTTTGGGGGGAGAACGTATGACCTGCAAAGTAAGTGTAGAAGACCCAATCAAAAGTTGTTTTTGGCACAAGAAGGAAGATTACATTAGTGTAACTTGAATTCCTGGATTGCTCTGGACAATGCCAAGATCTGGGACTCAACTCTAGATAAGGCAAGTTTCCCAGCCTCCTATTTTAGACATGTCAGATTCTGGAACAGTACACACACATTTTCAGTAGGCTGGAACACTTCACCTTTAGGTGGCCTTTGGTGGGCTGACCATGGCACAGGGGCTAGGTCGACTAGTCTCTGGCACACTGGTACAAGGTGGATTCTTCACCACTAACAAACCAAGAAATCACCACATATGAGCCCTTCATATTATCCTTCATTGCAGCTCTATGGAGGGCTAGCAGAAATGCTATTTTCTCCTGAAGAAGAAATGAACTGTATCCAATTTATTTGATATTCAATATTGAATTTATCTTCTCAATAAGATGATGTAAGCATTTCTTTTAAAGGGAAAGGTCATCAACACTCTTCTTTAATTGGAGTATTGTTGCTTTACAACTGTACAATGTTGTGTAAGTTTCTGCTGTATAACAAAGTGAATCATCTATATGTATCCATATGTTCCTTCTCTCTTGAGCCTCTCTCTCACCCCACCCCTCAACAATATTCTTTTCCTTCTATTCTTCCCACTGTTTTTACTCCTTCCCAAATAAAACTTTGAGGCTAACTACAGTGTTTGTTTCTATTTTGATGTTCAGATTCATCACCTGAAATTGGAAGATTTCATTCTCTATTAAACTATCATATCTTTGCATTGTTTGAATAAAGCTAGAAGGGTGTTGTTCCAAAGGTGATATTTTGGTGAAAGTTAGGGCACCAAAGAATTGATGCTTTTCAACTGCGGTTTTGGAGAAGGACTCTTGAGAGTCCCTTGGACAGCAAGGAGATCGAACCAGTCAATCCTAAAGGAAATCAACCCTGAATATTCATTGGAAGAACTGATACTGAAGCTGAAGTTCCATAAATTTTGCTACTTGATGCAAAGAGTTGATACATTGGAAAAGACTGTGATGCTAGAAAAGATTCAAAGCAGGAGAATAAAGGGGCAGCAGAGGATGAGATTGTTAGATACCATCACTGACTCAATGGACATGAGTTTGAGCAAACTCCAGAAAATAGCAAAGGACAAGGAAGCCTGGTATATTGTAGTCCAATGGGGTCACAAAGAGTCAGACATGACTTAATGACTTAACAACAACAACAACAAGGGCACTTAGATGAAGAGGTCCAGGGTCTGGCTTGTGGTGTTTGGAATGAATTGTTTAGATGGGGAAGATAGTTTGAAGCCAATCAGATCAGCAAAGGTTTATGGTTATGGTTAGTGACATCACCACTAGTATTTAAGGTGGAGAGTAAGATGTTCTGCCTGGCTACAAAGAGGTGCTAAATATGAAGAAATGACCTACCCAGAGGCTGGCAGATGGCAGACATACAGGTGAGAAGAGTATGCTTGTGACCTGAGTCTCAAAGGAGGAGGGTTTTCTCAAGGTGGGTGGGAAGCGGTGGCCTAAAAGCTGTCATGTAGGTCTCTAGAAATGTATCTATGCCCCTGGGAACCAGTATCTAGGGGTCACATGCACAGAAGCAGCACTGTCACTAGAGATCGTCAGGATTTCTGAGACCATGAGTAGCAGGAAGAACATTTTTTGAGGAGTCTGAGGGCTTAGGGCAAGGACAGTATAAAATAGGGTGGTCTCTCCTGGGAACATAGTGGGAGGAACTGGGAGCTAGTTAGTGAAAGGGTGAGTCTAAAGGAGTTAGGCAAGGGCCACATTTTGTGCAGATAGCAATTCGGAAGGGACTGCAACTCTGAATGATGCTAGAAAACACCAGGAATTAGAGAAGCAGAACCATGGGAGCTGGCCAGAATAAATGGAATTTAGAGAAATTTAGCAAACAGTTTCAGCAGATAATAATCTCAGCGCTTTACAAACCCAAGAAGTGGGATTTCCACTTCCAGTGAAATGGTAGATGTTCACCTATATCCCCATTTAGGTCATAAATGATCTAAATGGGTGAATCAGTCTTGCCATATGAGCCTCAAAGCAAAGCTGAGGAGCTTCATTCTAGCAACTAGAATCTAAGCCTTACCTAATTTGGGGAACATACACCATTTTGTCAATGTGCTCTTCCTTTATGAGGCATTCTGGGTCCGGACAACATGCTAGGGATGACAGCAAGGAAGCTGGGGCATTTGGAAGGCCTCAGAAGAGGGGGAAGAAGCTGAGTCCAAGAGTAAGGTTGAATGATTGTCAGGCTGGGGGCCAAGGAACAGGGGAGCGATTCTGCCAATTCTCCACTCCCCCTCCAAGCGCTCCAGCTTCCCATCCACCGCCAAGACACATTTCATTTTTCTGACATGAAATATGTATATAATCCTAGCCTGATTTTTTAAAGCACAAGAGGGTTGATTCTGTTTATGCCTCCCTGTAACTCCCACCCAGTACAAACATTGGCCTCCAGCCTGGTAGTGACGACAGGATCTAACAAAATAGAACCCCAGAGCCAGGAAGTAGGTGGCTAAGTAAATATGCCCCCAAATGGTGACTTTTTTAACCACATAGGAACAGTGGAGGAGGACTTGGGCAGGGGGCACAGGCAAGATAGCTGGGCGAGAAAAGAACAGCAGACATTTAATGACTGACTTTTTGCTTGGATGCTAGTGCTGTTTGTCTTGTCCCTGCACTGGGGCTTTAGATGTCATCTTCTGGATTCAGGTCTGGTGGCTGAATAAGGAAAGGGGTAACCTCAGTAAAATGAGATCTCTTTCAGGGCATTTCATGCTCACCCTCAAAATAGATAGTTTAACATGTAAGAATCATATTAACGTAAATGAAAGGGACTGAGCAATTGAAATGTGTGAGTCTATGAATTAATGAACTAATATTATCAAACATTTGCAGTATGCCAAAGCACATTCATTTGATAACAGGAGTCACCATGCTATGCACTTTGTAGCTCTTATTTCACAAAAACATCATTCCCATCATAGTAGGCAGAGATCCACAATATCAAAGATCAAAGATCTTGAATAATTTCTCAGTTATTGAGGTTCCTAAAAATATCATTAAATTTCATCCTTTGTTTCAATACATCTATGAGCAGAGTTGTTCTAGTCTTTAAGGTTCTGTTTATTTCCAGCATCTAGCTCAGAATATGTGCATTTTTATTATATGCATTTTGGGCCAAATAAATAAATAACAATGAATGAAGGACTCACTCTCCCTTTAGAGATTATGAGAAACATCAATGAAATCTTTGTAAATTCAGCATAGTTTCTGATCATAGATTTACAATCTCAAGGAGCCATAGAGATGATCCCAAGACCAAAGCAAGACCTTCCTACTTACATGTGGCAGCTTTCCTGTGTTCTTTCTTTACACCTACATACAGGAAATCAAAGCAGATAGATTTTGTTGGTCAGCGGTCAGTAGTTTTAGAGGAGGAATGATGCCTGTCCTGGTGGCCCGGGTTGGAACTCACTTGTGCAGTTTTTTGTGGAGCTATAGGACTGACGAGAGGAGTTACCCAGAGCTGTGGCTGTGCGGGCGCAGGAGGGCCTAGAGGAGCATCCCACATTGAAGGTCAGGAAGGGCGGCGGTGAGGAGATACCCCTAGTCCAAGGTAAGGAGCAATGGCTGCGCTTTGCTGGAGCAGCCGTGAAGAGATACCCCACACCCAAGGTAAGAGAAACCCAAGTAAGATGGTAGGCGTTGCAAGAGGGCATCAGGGGGCAAACACACTGAAACCATACTCACAGAAAACTAGTCAGTCTAATCACACTAGGACCACAGCCTTGTCTAACTCAATGAAACTAAGCCATGCCCGTGGGGCAACCCAAGATGGGCGGGTCATGGTGGAGAGATTTGACAGAATGTGGTCCACTGGAGAAGGGAATGGCAAACCACTTCAGTATTCTTGCCTTGAGAACCCCATGAACAGTATGAAAAGGCAAAATGATAGGATACTGAAAGAGAAACTCCCCAAGTCAGTAGGTGCCCAATATGCTACTGGAGATCAGTGGAGAAATAACTCCAGAAAGAATGAAGGGATGGAGCCAAAGCAAAAACAATACCCAGCTGTGGATGTGACTGGTGATAGAAGCAAGGTCCGATGCTGTAAAGAGAAATATTGCATAGGAACCTGGAATGTCAGGTCCATGAATCAAGGAAAGTTGGAAGTGGTCAAACAGGAGATGGCAAGAGTGAATGTCGACATTCTAGGAATCAGCGAACTGAAATGGACTGGAATGGGTGAATTTAACTCAGATGACCATTATATCTACTACTGCTGGCAGGAATCCCTCAGAAGAAATGGAGTGGCCATCATGGTCAACAAAAGAGTCCGAAATGCAGTACTTGGATGCAATCTCAAAAACAACAGAATGATCTCTGTTCGTTTCCAAGGCAAACCATTAAATATCACAGTAATCCAAGTCTATGCCCTGAGCAGTAATGCTGAAGAAGCTGAAGTTGAACGGTTCTATGAAGACCTACAAGACCTTTTAGAACTAACACCCAAAAAAGATGTCCTTTTCATTATAGGGGACTGGAATGCAAAAGTAGGAAGTCAAGAAACACCTGGAGTAAAAGGCAAATTTGGCCTTGGAATACGGAATGAAGCAGGGCAAAGACTAATAGAGTTTTGCCAAGAAAATGAACTGGTCATAACAAACACCCTCTTCCAACAACACAAGAGAAGACTCTGTACATGGACATCACCAGATGGTCAACACCAAAATCAGATTGATTATATTCTTTGTAGCCAAAGATGGAGAAGCTCTATACAGTCAGCAAAAACAAGACCAGGAGCTGACTGTGGCTCAGATCATGAACTCCTTATTGCCAAATTCAACTTAAATTGAAGAAAGTAAGGAAAACCACTAGACCATTCAGGTATGACCTAAATCAAATCCCTTATGATTATACAGTGGAAGTGAGAAATAGATTTAAGGGCCTAGATCTGATAGATAGAGTGCCTGATGAACTATGGAATGAGGTTCTTGACATTGTACAGGAGACAGGGATCAAGACCATCCCCATAGAAAAGAAATGCAAAAAGCAAAATGGCTGTCTGGGGAGGCCTTACAAATAGCTGTGAAAAGAAGAGAAGCAAAAAGCAAAAAAGAAAAGGAAAGATATAAACATCTGAATGCAGAGTTCCAAAGAATAGCCAGAAGAGATAAGAAAGCCTTCTTCAGCGATCAATGCAAAGAAATAGAGGAAAACAACAGAATGGGAAAGACTAGGGATCTCTTCAGGAAAATCAGAGATACCAAAGGAACATTTCATGCAAAGATGAGCTCGATAAAGGACAGAAATGGCATGGACCTAACAGAAGCAGAAGATATTAAGAAGAGATGGCAAGAATACACAGAAGAACTGTACAAAAAAGATCTTCACGACCCAGATAATCATGATGGTATGATCACTGACCTAGAGCCAGACATCCTGGAATGTGAAGTCAAGTGGGCCTTAGAAAGCATCACTATGAACAAAGCTAGTGGAGGTGATGGAATTCCAGTTGAGCTATTCCAAATCCTGAAAGATGATGCTGTGAAAGTGCTGCACTCAATATGCCAGCAAATGTGGAAAACTCAGCAGTGGCCACAGGACTGGAAAAGGGCAGTTTTCATCCCAATCCCAAAGAAAGACAATGCCAAAGAATGCTCAAACTACCGCACAATTGCACTCATCTCACACGCTAGTAAAGTAATGCTCAAAATTCTCCAAGCCAGGCTTCAGCAATATGTGAACCGTGAACTTCCAGATGTTCAAGCTGGTTTTAGAAAAGGCAGAGGAACCAGAGATCAAATTGTCGACATCCGCTGGATCATCGAAAAAGCAAGAGAGTTCCAGAAAAGCATCTATTTCTGCTTTATTGACTATGCCAAAGCCTTTGACTGTGTGGATCACAATAAACTGTGGAAAATTCTGAAAGAGATGGGAATACCAGACCACCTCATCTGCCTCTTGAAAAATTTGTATGCAGGTCAAGAAGCAACAGTTAGAACTGGACATGGAACAACAGACTGGTTCCAAATAGGAAAAGGCGTTCGTCAGGGCTGTATATTGTCACCCTGTTTATTTAACTTCTATGCAGAGTACATCATGAGAAATGCTGGACTGGAAGGAACACAAGCTGGAATCAAGATTGCCGGGAGAAATATCAATAACCTCAGATATGCAGATGACACCACCCTTATGGCAGAAAGTGAAGAGGAACTCAAAAGCCTCTTGATGAAAGTGAAAGTGGAGAGTGAAAAAGTTGGCTGAAAGCTCAACATTCAGAAAATGAAGATCATGGCATCCAGTCCCACCACTTCATGGGAAATAGATGGGGAAACAGTGGAAACAGTGTCAGACTTTATTTTTCTGGGTTCCAAAATCACTACAGATGGTGACTGCAGCCATGAAATTAAAAGACGCTTACTCCTTGGAAGGAAAGTTATGACCAACCTAGATAGCATATTCCGGAGAAGGCAATGGCACCCCACTCCAGTACTCTTGCCTGGAAAATCCCGTGGATGGAGGAGCCTGGAAGGCTGCAGTCCATGGGGTCGCTAAGGGTCGGACATGACTGAGCGACTTCACTTTCACTTTTCACTTTCATGCATTGGAGAAGGAAATGGCAACCCACTCCAGTGTTCTTGCCTGGAGAATCCCAGGGACGAGGCATCCTGGTGGGCTGCCATCTATGGGGTTGCACAGAATCGGACACTACTGAAGTGACTCAGCTGCAGATAGCATATTCAAAAGCAGAGACATTACTTTGCCAACAAAGGTTCGTCTAGTCAAGGCTATGGTTTTTCCTGTGGTCATGTATGGATGTGAGAGTTGGACTGTGAAGAAGGCTGAGCACCGAAGAATTGATGCTTTTGAACTGTGGTGTTGGAGAGGACTCTTGAGATTCCCTTGGACTGCAAGGAGATCTAACCAGTCCATTCTGAAGGAGATCAGCCCTGGGATTTCTTTGGAAGGAATGATGCTAAAGCTGAAACTCCAGTACTTTGGCTACCTCATGCGAAGAGTTGATTCATTGGAAAAGACCCTGATGCTGGGAGGGATTGGGGGCAGGAGGAGAAGGGGACGACAGAGGATGAGATGGCTGGATGGCATCACTGACTCAATGGATGTGAGTCTGAGTGAACTCTGGGAGTTGGTGATGGACAGGGAGGCCTGGTGTGCTGCAATTCATGGGGTTGCAAAAAGTCGGACATGACTGAGCGACTGATCTGATCTGATAGGACTGAAGTGTGTGGATCATCTTGGGAGAGAGTCAAGCTAAAGCTGATTCCCTAACTTGAAAATCACTGAACTTTTTGATTATTGTTCAATTATTCAAATAATCACTGTTCCAATCACTGAACTAATCACTGTTTGATTATTTCTTCGAAAACTAGAGAATATTTTTTAAAAGTAAATCTGCAAAAAGATTCTTGAAAGGTTTGATCTGGATTTCTCTTTGTCTTTTATGATCCATACTTTCTCTCTTTGTGTCCCTTCCTGCCTTAAAATAGACACTTCACATACCTGCCACTACTATTTTGATTGCCCAAGGTAAGTTCAAAAATTGAAAAAAAAAGTCTGTTTCAGAAATTATAACTCAAAAGTGTGTTTGCCATTAAAAGAATCAATATTACATTACAAGTTACATATGGGGATGCGCCTTTAACTCAAGTCCTTTTCTTGTTATTCTTCATAAAGTTGGCTGGATTAATTTTGAGCATTTTTAATTCTTGGTTTTTGTCACCATGCCTACGGGATACACAGCCTTTCCACTGGCCTGCTCCCCATGTAATCTCCTCCTCAACTTTTGGCTTCTCTTCTATCTATGTTTAGACATCTGAGCTCATCACTACACTCTTCCTTCCCCAACCATTGTTGGGCTGTTTCCCATGCCCCTGTCTGTAAGCTGGACAGTTAGCTAGCAGAATTCTCACTAAATTAAGATGGTATCTCAAGAGCAAGCGGGCTCTTCTCAGCCAGAACAAAAGGAGCCTCTTCTATTCTTCTCAGCCAATCCCAAGAGATTAATGGAGAGCTGTAGCCAAAAGTGAGATGATTCTTTATCAGGCTGCATGTACTAGTATTACTGATCTTCCATTTTTCATAATGTTCCCTTTTGAGATATAGTCTTCCTGTACAACACCCTACATAGCATCACACTTTTATATCCCTACAGGGGTCCTGTTTAGATAGAATGTGGTAAGAATGGCATGTCTTTAAATGTTGCCAAGCATAGCCCTGGAACCATCTACATGGCACTTAGATGCTTGGACTCATTGACTCATTGTCTTTTCACACTAAAAGGGCGAGTATAAATAATCTAGTCCTACTTTTCTGCCCTTCACAGATGAGGACCTGAGGTCCAACATTGAAACATCTTAAGTACTCTCATACCTAGTCATTTATTGAGTGAATTTGTGAATTTATGCACAGAGCACACATCTCCTCTCTGTTATTCTCAAAAGCCAAAAACCACCTGATGGAAAATAAACTTCTTTAACATCACATAAAGTTGGTTAAAATAGTTTGGGTTGGTAAAATAAGACCTATCATGACCAACAGAGAAATCTTCATCCTTCAAAAGCCACTGAGAATTGAAGTGAAATAAAAATTTTACTTTAAAATTCCTTGTCTGAAAAAAATAAATACTGTTCTTAAGGGAAAGTAGGAATTACATTAAACAGAGAAGCACACACACGTTCATAAAAAAAGTTCTAAAAGGAGACCCATGATGACTATGTACAGAGTATCCAAACTTGGGCAAAACCTACACTCCAGCTGCTATTTTACTAAGTAGCATAAAATGATAAGATGTGTCTTTGGATGCCAGCTTATCTATTCAAAGAGAGGACCACAGCCCCCTGTGCTAGAACCCTAGTCTGGGAAGCAGCAGGCTAATATCCCTCAGTTTAGTTCAGTTCAGTTCAGTTGCTCAGTTGTGTCCAAGTCCATGAGACCCCATGAATTGCAGCACGCCAGGCCTCCCTGTCCATCACCAACTCCCGGAGTTCACTCAAACTCTTGTCCATCGAGTCGGTGATGCCATCCAGCCATCTCATCCTCTGTCATCCCCTTCTCCTCCTGCCCCTAATCCCTCCCAGCATCAGAGTCTTTTCCAATGAGTCAACTCTTCCCATGAGGTGGCCAAAGTATTGGAGTTTCAGCTTTAGCATCAGTCCTTCCAAAGAACACCCAGGACTGATCTCCTTTAGAATGGACTGGTTGGATCTCCTTGCAGTCCAAGGGACTCTCAAGAGTCTTCTCCAACAGAAGTGCACCAGCTGTGACGGACCGTGCAGAAGCGTGGGTGAGAGGAGCTACCCCACACCCGAGGTCAGGGGCGGTGGCCGGGAGGAGCTACCCCACGTCCAAGTAGCGGTGGCTGCGCTGGCACAGGAGGGCCGAGAGGAGCTACTTCACATTCAAGGTCAGGAGGGGCGGCTGTGAGGAGATACCCCTCGTCCAAGGTAAGAGAAACCCAAGTAAGATGGTAGGTGTTGCTAGAGGCATCAGAGGGCAGACACACAAACCATACTCAGAGAAAACTAGTCAATCTAATCACACTAGGACCACAGCCTTGTCTAACTCAGTGAAACTAAGCCATGCCCTGTGGGGCCACGCAAGATGGGCGGGTCATGGTGGAGAGGTCTGACAGAATGTGATCCACTGGAGAAGGGAATGGCAAACCACTTCAGTATTCTTGCCTTGAGAACCCCATGAACAGTATGAAAAGGCAAAAATGATAGGATACTGAAAAAGGAACTCCCCAGGTCTGTAGGTGTCCAATATGCTACTGGAGATCAGTGGAGAAATAACTCCAGAATGAATGAAGGGATGGAGCCAAAGCAAAAACAATACCCAGTTGTGGATGTGACTGGTGATAGAAGCAAGGTCTGATGCTGTAAAGAGAAATATTGCATAGGAACCTGGAATGTCAGGTCCATGAATCAAGGAAAGTTGGAAGTGGTCAAACAGGAGATGGCAAGAGTGAATGTCGACATTCTAGGAATCAGCGAACTGAAATGGACTGGAAATATCCCTAGAATAAACTATCTTTAAGACTCCTTGTCTGACCCAGACATGTTCAGTGTCCTCTTTTGTCCCAGATTTGCCAGGTTGTGAAGAGGTTAGGCTTGATGATCCCTAAGTATTTGAATCATCATTAATAGTTTGCAATTCATTTTCCTAGAATTAGGTAGAAGGTTGCTGTTGTGGTTTAGTTGCTCCTCTGTCCATGGAATTTCCCAGGCAAGAATACTGGAGTGGGTTGCCATTTCCTTGTCCAGGGGATTTTCCCAGTGCAGGGATCAAACTGCATCTCATGCACTGGGAGGCTAACTCTATACCACTGAGCCACCATGTTTGCTCAGGTAGAAGGTAAAGATATATATTCATATTTGTTCTAATAGTATGGGAGTCTCTGAAGAGTAAAAGATACCTAGTCTATGTGTTTTCTGTATTCATCCTGCTGCCTCTGTTTGCTTTTAATGGGCTCGTTAGGCTGCACTACTCATAGTTACCTAAGATCCCTTCCTTGCAATCTATTGGATCCACCCACAGTGAAGTGTATGGGTTCCTCTCCTACCACCACCATCTCCATTTTCTAGATCTTGAAATTTCTCAGCCTGAAGCAGCTTGTTGTCTCTGAGGAGGGTGTCTGTTTCCTTGGTGCTTTTCATCACCTGGGAATTCTCATTCGGGACTCTGTTCCGTGTTCATCGGCTGCCTGGTCTCTCTGCTCTCAGCGTCCTTGCTGATTATTCGATCGCGTGGTTTCCCTTCACGGCTCATCTTTTCTCATTTGTTTCATGTTGATCACGTCAGTATATTTTTTTTTTTTTTTTTAACTCAGGCATTTCTGGATCTTTTCTAAAAAAACTCGGTTTTTTTTTTTTTCCCCCCCTTTCTTCTTTCCCTCTTTGATCTTTGTGAAATCATTTGTGCCTGTTCTGTAGTTTCATTCCACTGGTAATTGCAGAGAATTTATCAATGCAGTTTAAAAATTTCCTGTTTGTTTACTGGAAACTTCCTTCTCACTCAAGGTCTTCTTATTCTCAGGAGGTGTCATCTTCTATGTCATTTTTCTTTGTTCCTGAAACTTTCTCATAAAATGGAAAAGATAAATGCCTCAGTGTGGTAAGCAGCATTTCTAAAATGACCTCCTCCTTCCTGAGATGTTCTGACCTCATTCTCCAAACTTGTGAATGTGATGTTGTATCAAGCTGGGGGTTGTTTGTTTTGCAACATGGTACTGTTGCCCTAAAAATAGATTTTTTAAAAAATTTAAATTTATTTATTTTAATTGGAGGCTAATTACTTTACAATATTGTATTGGTTTTGCTATACATCAACATGAATCTGCCATGGGTGTACATGTGTTCCCAATCCTGAACCCCCCTCCCACCTCCCTCCCTGTACCGTCCTTCTGGGTCATCTCAGTGCACCAGCCCCAAGCATCCTGTATCCTGCATCGAACCTGGACTGGCAATTCGTTTCTTATATGATATTATACATGTTTCAATGCCATTTTCCCAAATCATCCCACCCTCTCCCTCTCCCACAGAGTCCAAAAGACTGTTCTAAACATCTGTGTCTCTTTTTCTGTCTTGCATACAGGGTTATCATTACCATCTTTCTAAATTTCATATACATGCATTCAGTTCAGTTCAGTCGCTCAGTTGTGTCCGATTCTGCGACCCCATGAATCGCAGCATGCCAGGCCTCCCTGTCCATCACCAACTCCTGGAGTTCACTCACACTCACGTCCGTCAAGTCAGTGATGCCATCCAGCCATCTCATCCTCTGTCGTCCCCTTCTCCTCCTGCCCCCAATCCCTCCCAGCATCAGAGTCTTTTCCAATGAGTAAACTCTTCACATGAGGTGGCCAAAGTACTGGAGTTTCAGCTTTAGCATCATTCCTTCCAAAGAAATCCCAGGGCTTATCTCCTTCAGAATGGACGTTAGTATACTGTATTGGTGCTTTTCTTTCTGGCTTACTTCACTCTGTATAATAGGCTCCAGTTTCATCCACCTCATTAGAACTGATTCAAATGTATTCTTTTTAATGGCTGAGTAATACTCCATTGTGTATACGTACCACAGCTTTCTTATACATTCATCTGCTGATGGACATCTAGGTTGCTTCCATGTCCTGGCTATTATAAACAGTGCTGCAATGAACATTAGGGTACACGTGTCTCTTTCAATTCTGGTTTCCTTGGTGTGTATGCCCAGCAGTGGGATTGCTGGGTCATAAGGCAGTTCTATTTCCAGGTTCGTAAGGAATCTCCACACTGTTCTCCATAGTGGCTGTACTAGTTTGCATTCCCACCAACAGTGTAAGAGGGTTCCCTTTTCTCCACACCCTCTCCAGCATTTATCGCTTGCATATTTTTGGATTGCAGCCATTCTGACTGGCGTGAAATGGTACCTCATTGTGGTTTTGATTTGCATTTCTCTGATAATGAGTGATGTTGAGCATTTTTCATGTGTTTGTTAGCCATCTGTATGTCTTCTTTGGAGAAGTTCTTTGGCCCATTTTTTGATTGGGTCGTTTATTTTTCTGGAATTGAGGTGCAGGAGTTGCTTGTATATTTTTGAGATTAGTTGTTTGTCAGTTGCTTCATTTGCTATTATTTTCTCCCATTCTGAAGGCTGTCTTTTCACCTTGCTTATAGTTTCCTTTGTTGTGCAGAAGCTTTTAATTTTAATTAGGTCCCATTTGTTTATTTTTGCTTTTATTTCCAATATTCTGGGAGATGGGTCATAGAGGATCCTGCTGTGATTTATGTCGGAGAGTGTTTTGCCTATGTTCTCCTCTCGGAGTTTTAGTTTCTGGTCTTATGTTTAGATCTTTAATCCATTTTGAGTTTATCTTTGTGTATGGTGTTAGAAAGTGTTCTAGTTTCATTCTTTTATAAGTGGTTGACCAGTTTTCCCAGCACCACTTGTTAAAGAGATTGCCTTTAATCCATTGTATATTCTTGCCTCCTTTTTCAAAGATAAGGTGTACATAGGTGTGTGAATTTATCTCTGGGCTTTCTATTTTGTTCCATTGATCTATATTTCTGTCTTTGTGCCAGTACCATACTGTCTTGATGACTGTGGCTTTGTAGTAGAGCCTGGAGTCAGGCAGGTTGATTCCTCCAGTTCTATTCTTCTTTCTCAAGATTGCTTTGGCTATTCAAGGTTTTTTGTATTTCCATACAAATTGTGAAATTATTTGTTCTAGCTCTGTGAAAAATACTGTTGGTAGCTTGATAGGGATTGCATTGAATCTATAGATTGCTTTGGGTAGTATACTCATTTTCACTATATTTATTCTTCTGATCCATGAACATGGTATATTTCTCCATCAAAATAGTTTTTTTTTTTTTTTTTTTTTAAATAGGGAAATAATCCAGGTGGGCTTGGCATAAGCATGAGTCTGTAAAGGCTGAAAGGGAAGTTACAGAGATTTATAGCATGAGGACTGGACAGGTTGTTGCTGCTATGAAGATTGCTGCTGTTGTTCAGTCACTTAGTTATGTCCAACTCCTTGCTCAACACCCCAGGCTTACCTGTCCTCCACTATCTCCCTGAGTTTGCTCAAACTCATGTCCATTTAATCGGTGATGCCATCCAACCATCTCATCCTCTGTTGCCCCCTTCTCCTCTTGCCCTCAATCTTTCCTAGCATTGAGGTCTTTTCCAATGAGCTAGCTCTTCTCATATGTGGCCAAACTATTGGAGCTTCACTTTCAGCATCAGTCCTTCCAATGAATATTCAGGACTAATTTCCTTTAGGATTGTCTGGTTTGATTTCCTTGCTGTCCAAGGGGCTCTCAAAAGTCTTCACTAGATGAAGAGGGTCATATGGGAAGCATGAAGATGAATATGTGTGGCCATGGGACAGACCGCAACCTCTGGCCCACAAACAATAAGGAAATGAGAACCTTCATCCAACAATCAAGCAGGAGTATGCCCATTTGATCAACAACCCAAATGAATTTTAAAGCAGATTCTTCCCTAGAACCTGCAGATGAGTGTCTCACCTTGACTTTGTCCTATAGGATCCTTGGCAGAGAACTCAGTTACATGGCATGCAGACCTTTGACCTACTGAAACTGGGACATAATAAATTAGTGTTCTTTCCAGCTGGTAAGTTTGTGATTATTTCTTACACAACTATAGGAAACTAATATCACCAGCTATTGTGCTCTCATGGTACTTCTGTCTTCCCACCTCTGAATTTAGTACCTACAGAAGTGGGATCTCTGGGTTGTTTGAGTTAAGGTTGTTTCAGATCTCAGGAACTTTCAAACACTGAGATTAGGAGAAGCTTCCAATCAATCTTTAACATAGTTCTAACTTTTTTAAAGAGAACTTTTAAAGTTTCTTTGAACTTTATTTAAAGAGAACTGGGAACAGCCTGGCATAGTCTCCTGTACTCAGATACCAGTAACTGAAATCTCCAAATTAGCAAATTATACTCTAAGCTCAATGACACAGTTGGAAGCAGGGAGTAATGAAGCACTGAAAGTGAGTGTGAATGATATTGGACAAATCATATGAAAAATGTGTCCTAATGCAATTTTAAAAGTAAAGTAAAAAGAGTAAGAAATACTTGCAAAGGTCAAAGTGACTAGAGTGGAATGAATATAAAATGCTGTAGACAAATTGATGGGTAAATTCTGAGAATTGATTCAAACTTCTTACAAAATAGCCATTCCTTATAGTAGTAATGGAAATTAAGTTGAAGAGAAAAAAAATTACATATTTAGGCAAACTCCAGACGTCATCTTAGTTGTCTTTTCTTTCTGCCTCACTACAAAGTGAAGAAGGAACTAGGAAACTCTAGAATTAAATTGAATTCTTACTCCGATAGTATGAATCTGTGAGTATTAAACACGATTTAACAGAAAAATAAAATTAGAGATGAGAGGAAGTTGGCTGTAAGAGAATTTCACAGCAAATAATTCTGAAGCTTTGAAACTCTCAAAAGGATTTCACCTTAAAACAAATCAATGAAATATAAGTTCTAATCCTTTGTCTATGGATAAAGTTGAAAATATTTAATTTGGGAAGCACCTTCTGTGAAAAAGAAGATCTATAGATTTCAGGAATCAAAATTTAAATTTAGCAATTTGAAGATTTTTACCTAAGTGTTTTCATTTCCAGAGATCTCGGAATTGCATACCACTTGCAGATCCAAACTTGTTGTTATATAAACAAACTTGTTTTTTATAGAAAGAAAAATATAATAATGTGATAGTCTAGCAATATCATGGCCCCTGTCTAGCACATACCAAGAAGAATAGAAACCATGTCTGAAACCAGGGAATTGAAAATCTCAGACTGTGAGAGAGAGAGAGACTATGTTCAGAAATTTCTCAGATTTCCCTGCTGCTGCTGCTGCTGCTGCTAAGTCGCTTCAGTAGTGTCGGATTCTGTGTGACCCCATAGACAGCAGCCCACCAGGCTCCTCCATCCCTGGGATTCTCCAGGCAAAAATACTGGAGTAGGTTGCCATTTCCTTCTCCAATGCATGCATGCATGCTAAGTCATTTCAGCCATGTCCAACTCTGTGCGACCTGACTGCTAAACTCATCCTAAAGGAAATCTCTGGATAGGTGTACTCGGTTGGGGTTTACAATGAATGAGAGCATAGGAGATTGCTGGCTTGGGCTGGTCCCTCAGGGAAGGGATCAGAGCAGTAACTGACACCTGAAATATAAATATTAGTGAGGAGCTTCCCTGGTTTAACTTCCCTGGAACTTCCTTGGTGATTCAGTGGCTAAGACTCTACACTCCTAATCCTGGAGGCCCAGGTTTGATCCCTGGTCGGGGAACTAAATGTCCCACACGTCGCAATGAAGATCAAAGATCCTGCATGCCACAAGTGAGATCTGGTGCAGCCAAATAAATAAATAAATATACAAGTAAATATTAAAAAATAAATGCTGGTGAGTCAGATGAGATGGGGAAGTGTAGGGAAGGCGCGTGTTCCTGATAGAGAAAACAGAGGGATTGTAGACTTCTCATGTTATTTCTTACCCAGATGGGGATGTTGCCAACCACGATGAAAACAATATCTAATGTTTTCACACATTTAGAAGTTACAGTGTTCATGTCTCTTCTCTTAGGGTATCTTTAAACAGCTTTCTGGAATATATATTACAGGAATTTGTTGCCTCTGTGTTAAAGATGAAGAAATTGAGATCATAAGTGAAGTGGCTCTCCCATTGTTAGTCACAGCTGACAATCTAACACAGCTGCAGTCAGAAATGTTGCTATGATTCTGTCATTTACACCCATTTTACAATTTGTTTGCAATTTTACCTGCATTTTTTAAACTTACTTCATTGACATTATTAGATATTATCATTAAGATCATCTCCATTTAGAAGTAAAGAAACTGAATGTCAGAGAGCTTGCATAATTTATCTCAAAGCACTCTACTATGAGAGCTAACCCTAAAGATATCTCCAGTGTCTAGCCTGCCCTTTACCTGAAATGATGGAAGACCTATTGGTGTGATAGATCAAGACCCTAATAATTCTTGTTCTCATGACTTGGTCCCACACAGAGGCAAATCAAGACAACTTAATTCTGTTCCACTGAATGCTTCCTTCCCACATTACTGTGTCCAACATAGGAAGCTGCCTCTATTCTTTGCTGCAGTAAAGACCAAGGTATGAGTATTTCTGCAGCGTGTGTATGTCAATGATCAAGCATCCATGGGCCAGTGTTTGCTAATAGAAGATTAAATATACATCTGTTTATTGTGTCAAAGGAGAGTTTCTTCAAAATTTTTTTAGGGTTAGGGAAGATAAGAGAAATAAGAGAAAGCTTGACAGATGATGGGGGAAACAAGGGAGGGGGAAAGTGGGGGATGATGGTTCCAGGAATATGGAGAAACTTGGAGGAATGCCCAGAATTTGGAGTGGGAGCTAGGGAGGGAGACGAAGGGAAAATAAGGGAGGCGATAAAGACAGATTCAAAGTGTAAGGAGGCCTTGAATGTCAGGACAGGAAGTTTGAAATTGATGATGGAGGCATGGAGGAGACAAAAGAGACGTACAGGGAAGTGAGGAGTAAAGCTGTCATGGGAGCCCTCGAGGCCTGTCCCGGGCATAGGGAGTCTGGCTGGCTGGGGCTTTGGGGAAGAAAAGATTGCTAGGGAAGGGAGAATTTCCAACTCTCATGTGCCTCACAGATATATAAATAAAGCACAATAAGGACTATAATGAGGAAATAAATGTCATAAAAATGTTTGATAGCAGATGGGACATAGAAACGTGAAGAGATGCCAATAGGCTCCAGCCAAGAGCAATAAGAGAAAGAGTTTGGTCTAGATGACCTCGAAACTTTGTTCCAACCTTGCAGATTCTGTAATTCTACACTCTGGTTCAAGTTATTGAATTCCACCAGGAATGTTTATTTGCCAGCTACTGCCTATGTAGAAAACAGGATGCAGGGTGCTATGGTAGAGGGTGGGGGTGGGAAGGGAGTATAGGTTTGGATATAATCTAGTTCCCTACTCTGAAGAAGGTCTTTGCATCCTAGGGAGAAAATCTTGCAAATTCTAATGCATTCCAGAATGAAATCTCATTGCTTTGTACATTTTCCTTTGGGAGAGCATTGCTAATCACAGGCTCAAATTTGTTTCTAGGGGTTGGACTCTGTTAAAATTGGGAGATATCATCCCTTTTTCTCCATGTCTACTCTCCTCTCTCTGAGCATACGTAGTTCCCAAGGTCTTCCTTCAATTTCAAGTAGACTTGGAAATAATCATCTTCCAACAGTTAGACTGTAATAGCTCTCCAAAGCCAGAGATGCAGAACAATATTGTCAGAAAATGAAAGTGTTAATCACTCATTTGTGTCCAACTCTTTTCGAACCCATGGACTGTACAGCCCTCCAGGCTCCTTTATGCATGGAATTCTCCAGGCAAGAATATTGGAATGGGTTGCCATTACCTTCTCCAGAGGATCTTCCCAACCCAGGGATTGAACCTAGGTCTCCTGCATTGCCAGCAGATTCTTTACCATCTGAGCTAGAGTGACAAATATTTGAGATGGCAATTGAGGAAATACTGCAGCTCAGAGCCACCCCACATAGGCACTAACTCTAAGACAAGCTTTCACTATTATTTGCTCTGAAATTTTTTCATAGGGAGAACAGAGAGGAAGGTAGAAGGAGGAGAGAAGAAAGGGAAACATGATAAGAGTCTCCACATTGAGGAGACTTCCCTGGTGGTCCAGTGGCTAAGACTCCCAATACAGGGGCCGTGGGTTCAATCCTTGGTCAGAGAATTAGATCCCACATGCCACAGTGAAGAGTCTGCATGCTGCAACAAAGATCGAAGATCCTGCATGATACAATGAAGATCCAGCACAGCAACAGAAACTAATTTTTTAAAAAAGAAAATGAGATGTTTAGGAAGAGTGATCCAGATAATAAAAGTATTATGAAAAGACAAATGAAAATTTTATATTTAATGACTGACTCTAAGATGCAAAAGTTGGGCCAGACTTAAGTATAGCACCATTGATCCACAAATGGAGTTGAACGCTTTCACAAAGACATGGAAGACAGGCAATATTCAACCGACGGCTTGTAGTTTTACTTCTACACATGCTGGACCACTCAGGTTTAGTTTTGGAGAGTCATAGCTGGTGACCAACATCTGCTTCCACCCTGTACCCTGTCCCATTCTAGATTTCCTTCTTAGAGATAAAAAGAAACATATATTAATCACTAGAAGGAAGAGATGAGGGTATAAACTTTCAGTTATAAGACAAATACCAGGGATATCACGCACAACATGATAAACATAATTAATAATGCAAAATGTTAAGACAGTAAACCCTTAGTGTTCTCATCATGAGGAAATTTGTTTTATTGCTTTGTGTCCATGTAAGATGATGGATATTCACTAAACTTAGTAATCATTGCATGATATATGTAAGTCAAATCATTATGTCCATTATGTTTCACACTTTAAATATATATGGTGCTGTATGTCAGTTATATCTCAACAAAACTGGAAGAAAAAGAAAAAGAAAGAAAGGGAACATATAATGTTAGACTTCACATTTTCCTCTGACTCATAACATTAAAAACTATTTATCAAACTGTGTGTGCACCCAGACATATTTTCCTGGATTGGAATGCTCTGGACAGACTAGTCCTACAACCAACCACCCATTAAACGCAGATTAATGTCCTGGAAATTTGGGTGGAGGTCAGTGACTATCTCAAAAAGATGTCCCTATAGCCTGGATGGTTAAGCAAAGCCTTTTGCATCCTCCTGTAGCATCTGTCAGAGGCTTCATCTGATAAGAAATGATGAACAGTCACTTTGCAATAGAAGAATTGCCCCTGAGAAGCATTCCTGGGAAAGAGCATAAAACCACAATCAGATGGCCACGCTGCATCCCACATTAAGTACACAGTGAGTGGTTCATGTGTGGGCCTTGGACAGAAGTCTAATCTCCAGATAGGCTATTGGACTGCAAGTGCTCCTAATGACTTCGCTGGCCTTGACATGTGAGGAAGCAGGACATGTACCCATTAGAGGCAAATTTTTATTAGAGTGACCATTCCAGGGGTTATTAGCAACTTGTAAAGAATGCAATTACCACTTAAGCTGTATTCAGCTGAATACACTTTAACTGTAATTGAAAACAAATGTATGCTTAGCTGTATGGTTGGTTAAGCCTCATGCTTATGACTGTTATCTTATTATTTTCCATTAATTAAAACAGTATGTCTGGGATTTATTTGCAATTATGCAGTTGCAATTCAAGGAAAGCTCAAAACAGACGTCTTTATTTAGTGTTTGCTTTGCAGCCCCAGCTCAGTGTGACATTATTTTTGTCACAAACTTTTGGAATTCACTGAAATGGTGAGTAGAGATGTACTTTTATTTACATTCTTTAAAGGATATTTTTAAACATGAAACTCTTATGTAACAGGAAGGTCACTGATGGTTATGGCCACCTGAACATTTTAATCTTGATGACTTTCAGAGGAAATCAGTTTCCAACTTCTGTTGATCATTAAGAGGCGTGTTTAGGGCTTATGAGCTGCAGTGAATATTCTGTCTGTTTTTAACCACATGCAATTGTAAAGGATCTCATGGCATTTTTGCCTCAGATTGGATGTTTTATCCCAATGTACTAGGAAAATTTGATTTTAGGGGAATTTGTTGTAATTACATAACTTGCTTTCTGGGAACGTGTTTCAAAGCTTAGATCTGGGAATAAGAGAACTGGCTCCAAGTCCCTAGTTTGAAGTGATATCAGGAAGTGATTTCATATCTCTGGACCTTAGTTTTGCCATCTGTAAAACTAGGATAGCAAACCTGATCTTATCTACCTAGCAGGAATATTTTGAGACCAGGAGATGACAGTGGTGGAAGAGTTTTGAAATCTATAATGAACATTCCAGATGTTAGGATCATGATAACAACAAGAGCCTTCTCTCCCTGGAACCATGAGATTGTCTCCATTGAATGCAGCAAGGTCTGGACACTTATCAAGATGCTCAATAAATGTTCACTGGAATGCAACTATAGTTTCATGGGGTGCATCTCTAACGGTCATCATGATGCCTATAGGAGAGATAGAAATCTGCTATCAGATAGCATCTCAATCACAGATAGAGGGATTTCAATAGTTTGAAAGGAAGTCCCCAGTCTTTGAGATGAAGAACTGCAGGAATGTCTCTTGTAGAATCCTAATATCTTTATCCACTTGTTCTCACACTGGTTTTCTTTGATTCTCTTTCATGACCAGCTAAGGGTTTCTCTTTGGACATTGTTCTGCTTCATCTGGCTTGTAATCATCATCATCGTTGTCAGTTTAAGGTACATCTCTGAGCCTCCAGGTGCTTAGCTAAACCCAGACATGAACCATACATCATGCCTTTAAGCAACCAGACAATGGGACAACAGGGGATGTGAACCCCAGGGGGAGTGCCTGGAAGCATGATAAGCTAAGCTACAGAGAGGATGGGAGCTCAGTACTCTAAATTTTGCAATAAGACCATGAAAAAGGTTCTGAGAAAGGGCAAAATGGTATTCAATTTTGAGAGAAAAAAAAAAAACTTGAAGAAATCAAAATTAAAGATCAAGTTGTAGAAGAATTATCCTTTCTAAAACACTTACCAAATAAGCATGGCATACAAATCCCATCAAATCTAGTCCTTGCCTATCTTCTATCTTTGGTTAATCAGTCATTATTACCACTTTTTTTTTTTTTTTTTTTTTGCTTACTAGACACATTTACTCTATATTTGAAAAAATAAAATTTCTCCTTTATTGAATTCTACTTGGAATAGCTCCCCATCTCCACATCAGGAGCTCAGACTACTGTGATGGTAACATCCTATTTTGACCTCCACTATACCCCATAAGCCCCCTTGAGAGCAGGAACTCATATTGTTCATTTCTAGGTATGGACATAGAATGCATATTTACTGAACACATTGTGTAGATCCCTGGGGTCTGATAGAGCTTTCTGTGGCTATGGGAATGTTCTATATCTGTGCTGCCAATCCAATAGATCCAAGCCATATGTAATGACTGAGCACTTGAAAAGTGGCTAGTGCAGCTGAGGGGTTTTATTTTTCATGTAAGTAGTGAATGTGCTTAGACAGCACAGATCGAGGTAATGATAGGGGAATGGCCACGATGGAGTCTAAGAAAATGTCACCAGTTCCCATGACCAGCTAAGGGTTTCTCTTTGGACATTGTCCTATTTCATCTTGCTTGTAAACATCATCCTCGCTGTCAGTTTAAGCCACATCTCTGAGCTTCCAGATGCTTAGCTAAACCCAGATATAAACCGTATATTGTGTCTTCCAGCAACCAGACAAAGTGATAATGGGAGATGGGAACTTCAGCAGCTATCAACCTGAAGGAGTGAGACTTGGTATGAGAAAGGACATCTTGCCCAGCATTTAGAGTCCCCCATTACACAGTGTAGGTCACAGAGTCTCCTACTCGACTTGGAAGCTTGAAGATATCAGCACACAGAAGCTATGTGTTCTCTCTCTGACTTGCCTCCACACCTGAGTGGTTGACACGTGCCTGTGAAGAGTCCATTCTCACAAGTATGAAGAGGCCTTTAGGAAGAGAAGCAAATCCAGAAGGAGGAAATGGACATCTCCAAATCAGCTGAAAGAGTTGTCCTAGTAGGAGACACTGCTCTAAGGCCCTGCTCCTGGGTGGAGTCAGCTTGCCTTTGGCACAATCATTTTTATAAGGCCAGGGAAGGTACAGGGCAGCCAGGGAGACAGAGCATGTCTGGGTTGGAGAGAAAAAAAGAGCACTGCAGGGTCACCAGTCGGAACAAACTGAAACCGAGCACAGCTGGAGGTCATGCTACATGCTTTCCAGATGCCTCTCTGGAACCGATTCCTATTATCTCTCTGCAAAGGAGGTGCTTGAAATAAAAGTGAGACCATCATGGCTCCATGACTGTGTAACCACGACTCTCTAGAACCACAGGGTCCCTGCTGCAGGTACTCCAGTGGTTCTAACCCAAAAGGGTTCTTACCATGGCTCTGGAAGATCCACGAGTCCCCTGAATATTCGGTAAGTATTGTGCATATAAGTATTTTCCAGAGAGATGGCTTTTAGCATTCATAAAAATTTCGATGAGATGTATAAATCAAAAAGGATTTAGAACTTCTGTTCTATTTCACATCCTACCTACTGTGTCCCATAGGAAGAACTGAGTCTCAGAGAGCAATAATGGCATTTCCCATGCAAATTAAAACCACTGGGAGATATCTCCTCAGGTCTCTTAGAAAGGCTATCCAGAGAGAGAGGGGACTACAAAAGTTGGTGTGGATGTGGAGAAAAAATGAATCCTTGTGCATTGCTAGTGAGATGTAAATTGGTGCAGCCACTGTGGAAAAAAGAATAGAAGATCCTCAAAAAATTAAAAATAGAGATACCTTATGCTCCAGAAATTCTACTTCTAGACACATCCAAAGAAAACAAAAACATTGACTCAAAAAGACATCTGTGCTCCCATGTTCATAGCATCAGTCTTTCCAGTAGACAAGACATAGAAACAATCTAAATCTCCATTGATGGGTGAATGGATAAAGCAGCTGTGGTATATATACAAATGGAATATTATTCAGCCATAAAAAATGAGGAAATTCTACCATTTTCAACAATGTGGATGGACCTTCAATGCATTATGCTAAGTGAAATAAGATGGAGCAAGACAAGTACTGTATGATCTCATATGTGGACTCTTAGGACAAAAAGTAAATAAATAAAGCCAAAAGCAAACAACAAAAAGACCCCAAACTCACGGGAAAAGTGATCAGACTTGTGGTTACCACACAGAGATGGAACTAGAAGAAGATTGTCAACAGGTACAAACGTCCAGTTTGAAAACAAAGTACTAGAGTTGTAATGTACAACATGATAACTATAACTAGCACTGCTGTTTGATACATAGGAATGTTATTAGAAGATGAAATCCAAGGAACTTTCATTAGAAGGAACAATTTTTTACTTTTCTTTTTTTAAATTGTACTTATATGAGAAGATGGGTGTTAGCAGAAAGCTACTGTGGTCATCATTTCATAATATAGATATAGATAAGGTACTGAATTAAAAAGGTTTTGGAACATCAAAAAACAAAAACAAAACAAAAAAAAGATCAATCCATCACGCTGTATGTCTTAAGCTTCCACAGTGAAGTATGTTGATAATTTCTCAATAAAACTGGGGGGAAATGACATTTCCTCAGCCATGTCTTGAGACAGTGACTTATGAAGGATGAAAGAGAAGGGAACCTGGGTAGAGCTTACAGTTTTAGTTACTCATAAGAGACACCAATCCATTCACCCCAGTTATAATCAGCATCTTTAGAAGTAGTTATTTCACCCACAAGTCACAGATAGGTGACTACTTATCAAGTCAAAATCAGCCTTTGTTCTCTGGTCTTCACAGTGTATCATGAGCTATTCTGTTATGCTAATGTCTGGTCTTCATGATTCCCAGTGGCCACTGGGAACTGTAGAATTAACACAGATCTCTGTACATTTTAACACAAACCAAATATTATCTGTAGACTGAATAAATTGTATTTTCCATGTATGTATGAGAACCTTAAAATCGACATAGACACTGTTGGGAGAAGCAAAATGCTAATTTATTTAAAAGTCAGTTCATCTGAAACAAAGCACAGAAAGTCAAAGAACTGCCATTGAGGCTGTAAACTTTGAGACATTTCGATACTACAAGGAGCCTTCACACTTACAGAAGGATGAACCATTGAAGCCCATCCATTGCACTTCTTTGGAAAAAGCCTGAGAAATGAAGCAAGTTCAGCAGATACGTTCTTAATAAAAATATTGCTTCAAATACTTCTTCTGTTCCCCAAGTCATAAAACTATTGTCATTTCTCAGGTGAAGCTACACCATCCTGCAACAAGGGTTCTTGATTCTTGTTGGCATCCTCAGCATCACTGAGGCTGCTGCCACCTAGGAAGAATCTGGCCTTCTGATTTTTAGGATGGTAGGTTGTGATGGTAGTGTGTAGGCACCCTCTTTTCCGGGCTTCCCCAGTGGCTCAGCAGTAAAGAATTCACCTGCAGTGAAAGAGCCACAGGAGATGTGAGTCTGATCCTTGGGTCGGGAAGATCCCCTGGAGGAGGGCATGGCAACCCACTCCTTGCTTGGAGAATACCATGGACAGAGGAGCCTGGTGGGCTACGGTCCATGGGGTTGCAAAGAGATGGACACAACCAAATAGACTTTGCATGTGTTCACTGTCTTTCCTAGGGATATCAGGCTCATCATTGGGCAACTGGGTTTGGGTTAGAGTGCCTTCATCGAAACTGGGGACAATTGGTAAAACTATGCACTCTGATGGGAAGCGGCCTGGGGTTGGGGTTGATTCGACCACATGTTGCTGATTGAATGGCAGACACACATGCAAAGTCCCTGAAGGAAACAAATGGCCGGCCCAGTCTGCCTGGCTTGCTTCAAATAAAGATGCCATGTATTATGCCCTCTGCTTAGTTTATTCTCACTGGGGCTTTTCATAAATAAAAACTAACTTGTGGATTGCACAGTTCTGAATATTTAAAATGTATACTCTGGGACCCATGAGTTGTTTCACTTCCCAGTTTTCCTCCTAAAGATCTTGATTAAATTCTAGGCTAAGAAAGATCCAAGGGAGTAGGACCACACACTACTTTAAACTGTGTTTTAGGAGATGATACGTGGACAATGGCTCAGATGGTAAAAAATCTGCCTGCAATTCAGGAGACCCAGTTTTGATCCCTGGGCCAGGAAGATCCCCTGGAAATGGGAATGGCTACCCACTCCAGTGTTCTTGCCTGGGAAATCCCATGGACAGAGGAGCCTGGTGGGCTACAGTCCATGAAGTGAAGGGAAAGTCGCTCAGTTGTGTCTGACTTTGCAACCCCATGGACTGTCCGTGGAATTCTCTAGGCCAGAATACTGGAGTGGGTAGCCTTTCCCTTCTCCAGGGGCTTTTCCCAATCCAGAGACTGAACCCAGGTCTCCCTCACTGCAGGCAGATTTTTTCACCTACTGAGCTACAAAAGGTGGCAAAAAGTTGGACACAACTGAGTGACTAAACTTTCAACACTTAGGAGTTGATGAATTGTGCTCTCACAGTAGCCATGAGTAGCTAGATTCTTAAATTACCCCCTGGCCTGCCCCTAGACTTTTCCACTCAGTGCTGTCTGTTCAGACACATACAGATGGGCACCCTGTCTAGCACACAGAGCACTGAGGGCCTCCATCCGCCCGAGTATCTCAGGGGTGGATGGACCAGTGGACCTAGTCCTCCCCTAGAAGGTGCACGTCACCTCTCCCCATGAAGGCTGTGGGGGTGCTTTCTGAAAGCACTTGCCTCTCAGGAAGCTAGCTCCTATTTGTCTGCGGTGAGTCTAAATTGGGCAAGAACTCTTTGACTGCTCTCTGTTATAAGAAAGTAGATTCACATTAAGATTTTGCTGAAGGTGTATCATGGAACTAAGGGGCTCAAATACACCGTTTGCTCAGCCAAGTTTGGCAGAGCCAGTGTTTCATATTCTCTCCGAGTTACTGTAGGCTCTGTGCTCTTCTATCTACCAAAGGCCACTGTCTGTAATGTCACTGTCCCTTTAGCTGAAGTTTTTTTCTCTACTTGGCTGCCGCCCACCCCATATCTCATTTTAAGATTCTTTCAGTCATCCTCCACTTCTCATAAGTGGCCTTACATAGTCTTTTTTTCCCCAAAAGTAGCTTTGACAGTGCTATATGTGGTATCATCTTGTGTATTTGCTGATGAGAAAAGAGAGAAGGTGATCCTACCAAGACGAGGCAGAACAATGGGAGATGAAGAAGAAATATCTCTGCTTTAAATTTACAATAAGGACTCCCTACCTGTTTGTTGGAAATTGAATTCCTGGGGTGAGAAGTTTCTAGGACCATACATACATGACCAGAGTTAGAAATGAGTTCTGGGAGCCAATGACACTTCACATCGTGGGTGTCTCTGGGAAGGTATCTTGTTCTTTTAGCTGCAATTCAAACGCATTAGGAACTGGGACTTCCCTGGTGGTCTAGTGATTAAGAATCCTCCTTCCACGGCAGGAGGATTGCGTTCAATCCCAAATCGGGGAACTAAGATCACACGTGCCACAGGGCAACTAAGTCCACACACTGCCAACTACAGAGCCCAGGCACTCTGGAGCCCATGTGCCATACTAGAGAGAAGCCCTCATGCCCAGCTTAGATGCACAAAAATAAATAAATAAATATTTGTTAAAAAGGCATTAAGAACAGACAACTGCTGACTCCACTCATATCTAAGGCCAGATTTCACAATACCTTGATTTCAAACAGATTTCTGACAGAATGTGGTCCACTGGAGAAGGGAATGGCAAACCCATTTCAGTATTCTTGCCTTGAGAACCCCATGAACAGTATGAAAAGGCAAAATGATAGGATACTGAAAGAGGAACTCCCCAGGTCGGTAGGTGCCCAATATGCTACTGGAGATCAGTGGAGAAATAACTCCAGAAAGAATGAAGGGATGGAGCCAAAGCAAAAACAATACCCAGTTGTGGATGTGACTGGTGATAGAAGCAAGGTCTGATGCTGTAAAGAGCAATATGGCATAGGAACCTGGAATGTCAGGTCCATGAATCAAGGCAAATTGGAAGTGGTCAAACAAGAGATGGCAAGAGTGAACATCGACATTTTAGGAATCAGCGAACTGAAATGGACTGGAATGGGTGAATTTAACTCAGATGACCATTATATCTACTACTGCAGGCAGGAAATCCTTAGAAGAAATGGAGTAGCCATCATGGTCAACAAAAGAGTCTGAAATGCAGTACTTGGATGTGATCTCAAAAAAGACAGAATGATTTCTGGTCGTTTTGAAGGCAAACCATTCAATATCACAGTAATCCAAGTCTATGCCCCGACCAATAATGCTGAAGAAGCTGAAGTTGAATGATTCTATGAAGACCTCCAAGACCTTTTAGAACTAACACCCCAAAAAGATGTCTTTTTCATTATAGGGGACTGGAATGCAAAAGTAGGAAGTCAAGAAACACCTGGAGTAACAGGCAAATTTGGCCTTGGAATGCAGAATGAAGCAGGGCAAAGACTAATAGAGTTTTGCCAAGAGAATGCACTGGTCATAGAAAACACCCTCTTCCAACAACACAAGAGAAGACTCTACACATGGATATCACCAGATTGTCAACACCAAAATCAGATTGATTATATTCTTTGCAGCCAATGATGGAGAAGCTCTATACAGACAGCAAAAACAAGACTGGGAGCTTACTGTGGCTCAGATCATGAACGTCTTATTGCCAAACTGAACTTAAATTGAAGAAAGTAGGGAAAACCACTAGACCATTCAGGTATGACCTAAATCAAATCCCTTATGATTATACAGTGGAAGTGAGAAATAGATTTAAGGGACTAGATCTGATAGACAGAGGGCCTGATGAACCATGGATGGAGGTTCATGACATTGTACAGGAGACAGGGATCAAGATCATCCCCATGGAAAAGAAATGCAAAAAAGCCAAATGGCTGTCTGGAAAAGCCTTACAAATAGCTGTGAAAAGAAGAGAAGCGAAAAGCAAAGGAGAAAAGGAAGGCTATAAGCATCTGAATGCAGAGTTCCAAAGAATAGAAAGGAGAGATGAGAAAGCCTCCTTCAACAATCAATGCAAAGAAATAGAGGAAAACAACAGAATGGGAAAGACTAGAGATCTCTTCAAGAAAATTAGAGATACCAAGGGAACATTTCATGCAAAGATGGGCTAAATAAAGGACAAAAATGGTATGGACCTAACAGAAGCAGAAGATATTAAGAAGAGATGGCAAGAATACACAGAAGAACTGTACAAAAAAGATCTTCATGACCCAGATAATCACGATGGTGTTATCACTGACCTAGAGCCAGAATCCTGGAATGTGATGTCAAGTGTGCCTTAGAAAGCATCACTATGAACAAAGCTAGTGGAGGTGATGGAATTCCAGTTGAGCTATTCCAAATCCTGAAAGATGATGCTGTGAAAGTGCTGCACTCAATATGCCAGCAAATGTGGAAAACTCAGCAGTGGCCACAGGACTGGAAAAGGGCAGTTTTCATCCCAATCCCAAAGAAAGGCAATGCCAAAGAATGCTCAAACTACCACACAATTGCAGTCATCTCACACGCTAGTAAAGTAATGCTCAAAATTCTCCAAGCCAGGCTTCAGCAATATGTGAACCGTGAACTTCCTGATGTTCAAGCTGGTTTTAGAAAAGGCAGAGGAACCAAAGGTCAAATTGCCAACATCTATTGGATCATGGAAAATGCAAGAGAGTTTCAGAAAAACATCTATTTCTGTTTTATTGACTATGCCAAAGCCTTTGACTGTGTGGATCACAATAAACTGTGGAAAATTCTGAAAGAGATGGGAATCCCAGACCACCTGACCTGCCGCTTGAGAAATTTGTATGCAGGTCAGGAAGCAACAGTTAGAACTGGACATGGAACAACAGACTGGTTCCAAATAGGAAAAGGAGTACGTCAAGGCGGTATATTGTTACCCTGTTTATTTAACTTCTATGCAGAGTACATCATGAGAAACGCTGGGCTGGAAGAAGCACAAGCTGGAATCAAGATTGCCTGGAGAAATATCAATAACCTCAGATATGCAGATGACACCACCCTTATGGCAGAAAGTGAAGAGGAACTCAAAAGCCTCTTGATGAAAGTGAAAGAGGAGAGTGAAAAAGTTGGCTTAAAGCTCAACATTCAGAAAATGAAGATCATGGCATCCAGTCCCATCACTTCATGGCAAATAGATGGGGAAAGAGTGGAAACAGTGTCAGACTTTATTTTTTTGGGCTCCAAAATCACTGCAGATGGTGACTGCAGCCATGAAATTAAAAGATGCTTACTCCTTGGAAGGAAAGTTATGACCAACCTTGATAGCATATTCAAAAGCAGAGACATTACTTTGCCAACAAATTTGTCTAGTCAAGGCTATGGTTTTTCCTGTGGTCATGTATGGATGTGAAAGTTGGACTGTGAAGAAGGCTGAGGGCTGAAGCACTGATGCTTTTGAAGTGTGGTGTTGGAGAAGACTCTTGAGAGTCCCTTGGACTGCAAGGAGATCCAACCAGTCCATTCTGAAGGAGATCAGCCCTGGGATTTCTTTGGAAGGAATGATGCTAAAGCTGAAACTCCAGTACTTTGGCCACCTCTTGCGAAGAGTTGACTCATTGGAAAAGTCTCTGATGCTGGGAGGGATTGGGGGCAAGAGGAGAAGGGGACGACAGAGGATGAGATGGCTGGATGGCATCACTGACTCGATGGACATGAGTCTGGGTGAACTCCGGGAGTTGGTATTGGACAGGGAGGCCTGGCGTGCTGCGATTCATGGGGTCGCAAAGAGTCAGACATGACTGAGAGACTGAACTGAACTGAACTGAAGAATGTCACAAACACCATGGAAGACTTTAACATGGATGCCCTAAAGATCAGCCAGCCTAAGAAAGCTGCTTGATAACAGGTATCTCCTTCTCAACAGAGGAGGTCTTCCTGGAACTAATTCAGAAAACAGTTCATAGTGGACCAGTTTCTGTGAACCACAGGATACAGAGGGGTTTTCAGTATAGGCTGAACTTTTAGAGAGAACATTTCTCAGTGTTGGTTTTAAGAGAAGGGCGATTATTTTAGTTAGCAAGTGTTTAATGAATAGCTCCTCTAAACGGATCAGTAACCCAAACACGAAAACAGACTTAGCTTTGCGGGGCCAGGCCCACCCAGGCGCAATGGCTTCTAGAGAGCAAAACTGGTAATTGGACTGAAAGGAAACCCAGTGCAACAGTATCCTTCTGAACAAAATCCATGAAAAGAAACAAGAGAAAAGAAGCCAGAATATGCGCAGTGGAAATAAAAATTTTAGGTTCTACAAATAAATCGTGTTTTGTAAAGACCCTAGAAAGTGAGAAAAGAAAAAGTAAACCAAACTGGACTTGTGTCTTGATTTTCTTTATTTTGTAATGAAAGAAACATAGGCTCAGAGAAGGCAAGGGGTTTTTTGAAGTAGCAGAATGAAAAATGGAGTGAGTTTCCAACTTCTTAATTCCAAATCTAGTGCTTCCTCCCTTCCTCACAACCTTCACTTTCTTTCCATTGCCCTCCAGAACAACACTTAACAATTTTTAGTTCATTGTGTAAAAGCTCTGAAGAGGCTAAAATGAAGCATACAGGAAGCTATCCCTTTATTGCACACGGGCGACCAGTCTTCTTACTCCCTCAGTTGGAAACGTGGGCTGTTATTATTGATTGGGTGCTATGCATGATAGCAAGAACCAAACATTTCTAGATGACTAAAAACTTCTGATCGAATCTGGTCGCCTCCTCCAAGGGTTACCTTTTCAACATGGATTTTTCCGTAGAAGCAATGAGAGCGTGCTGTGTGATCTCTTCCATGACTCCACGTGTCCACATCTCTCTCCACACACTGTAAGGAACAGGACAGCCAGTCCCTGAGACATGCTGGTACCTGGCCCCTCGGCAGACCACGTGGGGACAGAGCCCATGTGAACTCAGGGAATCCTGGGAGAGAGGCCGGCAGGAGAGACCATGAAGTGCAAGGTGAAGGGCAGGGAGTTTTCAGTGTCAGGATAAGAAATTATGGGAAACTCTTCTTGAAACTCTTTTCTGAGCTGTCATGCTCATGAGATTTTGTTATCAGGTTGGAGCCTGAGATAAAACTCATCTACCAGGAAGAGAGTGACCGACAAAGTTATCAGTCATTAATTTTGGTGAGTAATTTTGGTGGATTGAATTCCTAGAAACTGAATAGAAAAACAACTATCTGTTGGTAAATGAGCCAACAGATAGATAGGTAGATTAGATAGACAGATGTGTGTGTGCGCGCGCTAAGTCCATCAGTTGTGTCTGACTCTTTGTGACCCTATGGACTGTAGCCCACCAGGCTCCTCTGTCCAAGGAGTTTTTCAGGCAAGACTACTGGAGTGGTTTGCCACTTCCTCTTCCAGGGGATCTTCCTGACCCAGGGATTGAACCCAAGTCTCTTGCATTGGCGCTTGGATTTTTTACCACTGAGCCATCCTGGAAGCCAAAATAGATCGGTAGGCTTTTTTAATCAGCACATTCATGTATGCTTCCAGTTCGTCTTGGTTTTCTGTTCCCACATAAGTGTAGAATTTATGTTGAGTTCTACAGAAGACAGACCTTCCCCCTCAAGGCTTTTGCTCACTCTGAGGTTTAGTAGAGCTATAAACTACCAATCCAAGGCAAGTCTGGAGAAATGGGCAAAATGGGGTGTGCTAATAGGGACAGTGTGTCGGGAGGTGTTGCTGTGGATGGCACTTGCATTGGAAGCCCTTCAGGGAGTTCTGGCAGCAGCTGGCCCTGAATACCCTCAACAGCTTCCGCAGTGACTCGCCTCCCTGCACGCACCCTGCTCCCAGCAACAAGGTCTAAAAATACTCACATTTTCTAGGATTCTCTACAGTCAGAACAAAGGAAGTTCACCCAGCTCCCACTCATCCACATGTTTCTTCTTATTTGCTCCCTTGTGAGGGCCCCCAGCTAATTCTGGCCATTGAAGGCTGCCTCAGAGTGTTACTGCTTTCTGTTTGATTTCTGGGTCACATCCAGGTCAGTTTTATGGATGACCCATTGTGTTGGTATCCTGGGCTATCGTGGAGTTCACAAACTGGGGATGCCTGGGTTCTAACAAAGTCATGTCAAGGAAAGGAAGAGCTATACTGGTATTCATTGTCCAAATATTTATTTACTGGAACAGGGCTAGGAACTGAAAACTGAAAGAACTGGACAGTCCTTGCTATGGAGAGGCTCATGGTGTGGTGGGAAAGCAGATGTATTAACAGATAATTATAAGGCTGACATATGTTAATACATGCATAAGTATCAACTATAATGGTAGCATAGAGAATAAAGTCATTCCCATGTGAGGAGGAGTCATAAAACAGGTGAGACCTTGAGTTTAACTGTAAAGAATGACCCTGGGTTCACCCAGCTGGGAAATGGATACAAAAACTTTAGACAAAAAACAGCATACGCAACATTGCAGTAATAGATATTAAGGCTAATCTGATACTCTGACTCAAACAGAATAAGACATAGATTGTATTTCCATTTATGAGAGAAATAAATAAATATGAGGGTGTGGGGAAAGAGAGGGAGGGAGAGAGGAAGACACTGAGAAACAAAAATAAAGTCAAATTGGTAGACCATTGCTTGTAGTAGCATCACACGGGAAAAAGATGGAAAGAATCTTCTTCAAAAGTATTGATTCATTTGTGCCAATAACCAGTAACTTTCTGTTGCCGAGATTGTGAAATGTAGCCTGGAATGGAACATTCGACACCATGTCTTAGTCACTGAGCCACCGAATCAGAAGAACAGTGCTTTATGGAATCCAGGAGACTGCTTAATTCAAGATTCATTCTTTTATTTGCTTCAGACCGATGAAGCATCTTGAAGTGGAACCTCTGATCTGAAGAGCATCTGAGTGTGATGTTCTCTACAGAGGTACAAGATGCTCCCTTGGGGTGGATGCCATCAGCTCCATAATGTTCCTTAGGGAGGGAGACTTCTTGGTCCATTGAGTTTGGTGCGTGTGTGTGGGTGTGCTCTGTCATGTCCAACTCTTTGCAACCCCATGGACTATAGCACACCAGGCTCCTCTGTCCATGGGATTTCCCAGGCAAGAATACTGGAATAGGTTGCCATTTTCTTCTCCAGGGAATCTTCCCAACCCAGGGATCAAACCTACATCTCCTATGTCTCCTGCGTTGCAAGCAGAATCTTTACCCCCACATTACCTGGGAAGTCCACTTGAGTTTGGTGAAGGACTCTAATGTTTCAGCAATTGTTCACAAAAGGACTTCCCCTCCGAAAAAGAAACACCTGAGCAAAATACAATTTATGGAAAATGAAGCAGTACCAGGGAAGCATCTGGCCTTGTCCTGGATCCTGGGCTCAGATGAACTCCCTCGGGGAGGCTGCCTGAGCAACGTTGTCAGAGATTGCATCCTAGTTCTGTAGGGAGCAGCAGATGGCCAACTGCAGGTGTGGGCATGGCCCTTGCTTCACCCACAGACCTTCTGGAGAAAGCTGTGCTTTCTGAGAAGGGCCTAATGAAAAAGATCAAGCTCACACAGAGGCCCTGCTGTGCAGGAAGATTGCTTCCAAGAAGCAATTCATTTTTGGTTTAACAACTGTGCATTTGGTCCCCACACAATTTATCTTCATGCGAAATCACATACCTGTGTGCCAGATGTGCACAGCTGTATGTGAGCCACTGCTGATCTCTCTGGATCACATGCCAAGCGCCTGTTTCTTTAAATTAGGGTGGGTTGAGATCTGGGCCGTGTGAAAATTTCATTTTGAAACCAGAAACCAAGTGTGCCCTGGCTGCACAGGGGTTGAGGCATAGCAGGATGGTGAACCGAGGTGGAAAGAGTCTTTTCCAGGACCCCCCAGAACCTTCCCCTTTACCGACCCCTGCAATCCAGAGGCACTTTGGGTCTGCACAGGTTATGCTATCTGGATTCTTGGTCCGGCCAGAGTTCGCGGCCCTTGTAAATGCTTTGCGGTGAAACTGCAAACCCTTTGCCCAGCCCTCGGGAGCTCTTGGAGCAGAATCGAACTTGACGTTTTTAGTTTGTGTTTCAGTTTTTACCCTCTCGACTCAGGAGAAGCAAGACCACAAAACACTCAATGAGGCCTACCACCCCGGGGGTGGGGGTACAGCTCTCTGCAGAAGGGCAGGAAAACAAAGTGATGAGAGGCCTTATCCTAGAAACCCTGAGCTTGGCCTGCATTGGGGAACTCCAACATCAGTGCACCAGTGCATGGGCGCTTCCCCTGTGGTTTTGCCCTCTCTCTTTCATGGTCACGGACAGTCAACATTGAAAGGGATTCAGTCATCATTTCGTTATTCCATGACATTTACTGAGTATGCAGTGATGCCAGTTGTGTGCTCAGGATCAGTAGTGGCAAAGTGCTGGGCCATAGTAAATGTTCAGTATGTGTTACTGGCCAATGAGATTGTTGAAGACTGACCACTTTTCTATTTTTCACTGACCTACCAGATGTCAGGTCCTAGGCATAGTCTCCCATTAATTCTCACAACTCCATAACACAGGCACTATTATAACTGTTTTACCAAGAGGAAAATTGAGGCTCAAAGTGGTTATAAAACGTAATCCAAAATCATCGAACTCCTCCATGGTAGAGCCATAATCAGGATTCAAAGATGATTTCAAAGTCCACCACGTTGTTGTCACTCTCTCTCCCTCCCTCCACCCTTGTCAGGGCCCTAAGAGAAGACTTCTAGGAGTGCATTGCATTCACCCTTCCTGGCCCCAGAGCCATACCATTTTAATATGTACCTGGCTCTCACTGCAAACTCCTAGTTGTCAGGGCTCCCAGTTTCATCCTGGTTCTCATATGGGCAGGCGCTGATAAATCAGCTCACAATACATGGGCTCAGTTTGAATTTCAGCAAAGTTCTCTAAAAACAATAACCAGATGCAATTCAACTCACATTGCGTCCACATAAGGAATCCATTCCAGGAAAAATCAGAGGATGCACTGTGATTCTCAGAGTCAGATGAATGACTTCTAATCTTCCCTGGGCTCGTTTTAGAACTCAAAGAAGAAATAACATCTAGATTAATTTTAGAGTTTGGTCTTTGATTCCGGTCTCAGGAAGAATGCACATATAATTTAGTCTTATGATGATGACCCCTTAGGTCATGGATCACTCATGAATAGTGGTTCCTTCTAGACACCTGCCACACTCAAGGCAATTTCCTCTTTTCAGTTTCAAGAGCCATTTCAGACTTTGCTTTCTTCTAAGCTACTTAGAAAAACCAGAACACCATCTTGGGAGTAAAACAGGACCCTCCAGGAATTACATCATTTATTTTTCAACAAAGATTAATTTAATTTGGTTTAGTTTAACAAGAGTGTATGATCAAAGATTTGATAACCAAAGAGATGTCTTAACATAAATTTCAGTCTTGGTTTAGCTCTCTTCCAGTGAGAAAAACAAAGCCTCTCAAAGGTAATTGGTATATCACCCCTTGAAGGGGGGAGAATAGGGTAGGCTTTCAATTTTCTTAAATGTAAAATTTAAAATCCACATATAATAATAAACAAATGGTTTAAGGCATTTAATGTCATAAATGTGCTGCCATTATTTAGTTATGAATTTTCAGGTTCAGAAATTATTTTAAAACCCAAGGGTTATTATGGAATGCTTGTGTATTTGATTTCTAAAATTCCAGATAGGTTTTAATGTGTTCAATGCTATACCACTGCTTTCCCTAAGCTATTTCTATATCCTCAGAGACATATCTTAGTAACAGGCCTCCATGTCTTATACATAGCGAAAAGTGTGTTCAATAGCTCCAAAAAGTACGTATGTACATATGTGTGTGAGTGTGTATGTATGTATGTATATATATATATATATATATATATATATATGTATATGTATATGTATATGTATATGTATATGTATATGTATATGTATATGTATATATTTAGTTTAATACATGTTCCCACAGGCCAAATGATTAAACTCAATACAGTTAACAACTTAGGAAGGGATTCATTGAATTTTCCAGGTCTCTTCATGTCCAGAGTTACTTTGTAAAGAGACCCTAAATGTGGAATAATCAACATGTTAAAGTAATCTAGATGTTTATGATTTGATAACTCTTTGGTGCATTGTTTAAAAACATGTTTTCAATTTACTTTCCTTCAAATAGCTCCAAATAACCCCATGATTTTGGATGATTGATTATGGGAATGCTGCTTTTACTGTACATCCAAGGTAATTTTAAAATTACATCTTCTTTTCATTGTTAAGGGGTAAAATCATTTGCAGGTCTTGACATGATTTATCAGAAAAACAGGGACAAAAGGTCAGTCTCGGCCTTGCTCTATTAGAACATTATTATGTGAGCCCAGAAGTAAAGCATTCTACTTCGTGGAAGCTGGGTTCTAGTCCCAGCATGCTAAAGAATCAGTTCTGTGGCCTTAGGAAAGTCATTAACCTCTCGTGACTCACTTTCCTTCCATGTAAAAAGCAAAAAAACCTCCCCTAGAGATGATAATGAATCATAACTGGGGGCAAGACCTAGAAATTTGTATTTCTCCTAAGAACTTGAGATTTGTAATCATACAAGTTTGAAAACCACAAGATTAAAGGACTTCTAACTCCAGGTCTAAAGTTCTACAACTCTAGAACCAAGATTCCTGTCCTCTAGACATTTTTCTGTTTTTTAAAAATATTTTTTATATGAGGACCATTTTAAAAGTCTTTATTGAATTTGTTACAGCATTGCTTGTTTTATGTTTTGGTTTTTTAACCAAGAGGCATGTGGATTAAACCCACATCCCTGGCATTGGAAGGTGAAGCCTTCACCACTGGACTGCCAGGGAAGTCGCAGAATTTTTCTTTCAGTGTAACCATTTTATCACATAATGGCAATCTTACTTTACCATATGACTGATGTATATTTTTATCAAGCATGGGGCTTGAGCTTATATTTAAATGATCTGTTTAATCCTCCCAAAGCCTTACACTGTCAGTATATTAGAGATGGTTAGTAATTCTACCTGCTATAACAGACTTCCTGATCTCAGTGGCCTAATAATACATCAAAGTTTCATTTCACACTCATGTAAAATTCAGTTTGTTACTATGTCATTTGAACAGGTGCCCCTCATGAGAAGACAAAGATAGGAGACACTGGATCTTACCTATCATGACAGGAGGTAACCCTGTCACTTCTGTTCACAATCTGTTGGTTCAGATAAGTCGCGGTGCTGATCCAGTTAGAGGACAGAACTGTAAAGGGGTACATGTAGATCTAATAAACAAAACACTCTCCGCCATAGTAGGGGATCTAAATGTTACAGTTTTATGAGACTGAGGCTCGAGAAAGCCGGTTAACAGTGGGATTGCATTTGGAGAACATCACCCATGAAGAATGTCACCTGGTATTTCATCCAGAAAAGGAAGGCATGCATTATTCACAACAGCCAAGACGTGGCAGCAATCTAAATGTCCCTCAATGAAGAAAAAGTAGTGTATACATACAATAGTTTTGTGTGTTTGTGCTTAGTAGCTCAGTTGTGTCCGACTCTTTGTGACCCCATAGGCTGCAGCCTGCCAGGCTCCTCTGTCCATGAGGCTTCTCCAGACAAAAGTACTGGAGTGGGTTGCCATGCCCTCCTCCAGGGGATCTTCCCATCCAGGCATCGAACCCAGGTCTCCCACCTTGCAGGCTGATTCTTTACTGTCTGAGCCACCAGGGAAGCCCTGCAATGGTTATGATTCAGCCTTAAAAAATAAAAGGAAACTTGCCATATGTGACTGTGTGGATGAACCTGGAGAGCATTATGAAATGTAAAATAAGCCAGTCACAGTAGGACAATAGTGCATGATTCCACTTATACGAAGAACCTAAAATGGTCAGATTCATAGTAGAAGAAGGTAGAATGGTAGTTGCTAGGGGCTGGGGAAGGGGGAAATGGAAGGTGTTATTTAATGGGTATAAAGTTTTTTATTTAAATGTCTCCACCTCTCAAAAAACAAAAACCATACAATAAATTTTACTCTTGATAAGGATGTCAAGCACAAATTTACAAATAATAATGAAATATAAAAGTCTTTTATGCAAAAAAGCATATATATGGAATTTAGAAAAATGGTAATGATGCAAGGCAGCAAAAGAGACACAGATGTAAAGAACTGTCTTTTGGACTCTGTGGGAGAATGCGAGGGTGGGATGATTTGAGAGAATAGCATTGAAACATGTATATTATCATATGTGAAAGAGATTGCCAGTCCAGGTTTGATGCATGAGATAGGGTGCTCAGGGCTGGTGCACTGGGATGACCCAGAGGGATGGGATGGGGAGGGAGGTAGGAGGGGGGTTCGGGATGAGGAATACATGTACATCCATGGCTGATTCATGTCAATGTATGGCAAAAACCACTAAAATATTGTAATGTAATTAGCCTCCAATTAAAATAAATTAATTAATTTTAAAAAGCATGGCTTCCAAGAATAAAACTTCTGTTTCCCCTTAGAGAGAAGAGGATTTTCTTCCAGATATATGACCAGAGCAATGATTCTTTTTGAAGCTGTCCTTGCAGGCCAACTCTGAAGACAACCTCCTTCCCTCAAGCAGACAGGTGTGCCCACGACGGGAATATAAAGTGCAGGAGGACTTTCCTGTGACCGACTTTGAGCCTGACCTGTTCACTGTAGTAAAATAGGAATCTCAAGATGTCAAAGAATCATCCTTTTCACTCTAGTCTTTAAGCACAGATTATTTCTTCACAACAGAACCTGTGAAATACCGGCTTTGCCCTTTCAAAGCACACCTGTTGTAAATAGATACTTTTTCTTTCTTCTTTTTTGACCACAAGAAACCTCTCAACAATTCAACAAATAATTTGAAGGATGTGGAGCGATTCTAATATCTGTGAACAAAGAATATCTGAAAAATAGGCCTGGTATTGGAGGAGCTTACAAAACAAAATCAAAAAGCAAAAACCAGGTAAGTCTCAGTAAGACATGAGGTTAAGTGCCATGATTGACATGTGCGTGTATGCATGCTAAGTCGCTTCAGTTGTGTCTGAATCTTTGTGACCCAATGGCCTGTAGCCTGCCAGCCTCCTCTGTCCATGGGATTCTCCAGGCAAGAATACTGAAGTGGGTTTGAAGTGGGTTTTCATGCCCTCCTCCAGGGGATCTTCCTGACCCAGGGTTTGAACCCACATATCTTATGTCTCCTGATTGGCAGGAGGGTTCTTTACCACTAGCGTCACCTGGGAAACTCTAAGATTGACATACATATAGGTTAATGAAAGCTTAGAGAAGGGAATAGTTACTTCTGTTGGGTTTGAGGAGTCAGTAAGGTCATCAGGGAGAGGAAATGCTAATTTCACCAGGTCTACAAGGCTGAGGCATTGTCCATCAGATACAGGAGGTGGGTGGGTGTGGGAATACAATCCGAGCTAGGGTAGAATTTGAGTAAGATCACTGAGGTGGTAGAGTCTTAGCATTTGGGAGAATGTGGTGGACAGAGAATGGATAGAAATCTGAGTTTGGACCAATTTTCAAGAACCTAAATATCCTTATGAAGGAGTTTGTACTTGACTCTATATGTACTGAGGAGGTATCTGAGGTTTTGACTCAGAGATCAAATATGTGCCGCAGAAATTTCATTTTGAAGTCCAGGAGAGATGGAATTCCATACTTGCACAATGTTTCTGCGTAGCACAGATAGCGACCAATATCTATTTTTCTCTACTTCTATGGAGTAGTAGAAAAGTTAACTGGTCATGATGTTCAGAATGAAGACATTTCTCAAATTTCCTTACAGTTGATGTGGCTATGTGACTAGGTTCTGGATGTAGACAAAGATCCAAGGGAAGCTCCCATGTATTTTTCTTAAAAGACAGTGGGCACACTGGTTAGCTTCTCTTGTCTTCTCCTTGATACTTGGAATGCGGGTGTGATGACAAGCTTCGTTGGGCATTTTTTAAAAAGGTCATTTGAACTGAAAAATCCAGTTGAATTCTCCTCCATTTAATTTTCCCACTTTTATAAAAAATCAGTTGGGCATATTTATGGAGGTCTATCCTGGGTTCTCTATTTTGTTGCACTGATCTATGCATCTATATTTCTGCAAATACCACACTGTATTAATGATTGTATCTACATAATAAGCTTTAATGTTAGGTAGAGTGATTCCTCTGACTTTATTATTCTTTTCAGAATTCCCAACCCATTCTAAGAAACATATTTTACTTAATAACACAGAATACACATATATGAACACACCCACATATATGAAACCCATTTCATGAAAAACTGTATTAACTACTTGTGATGTGATTTTTTCTGATTTTTTCTAACCTCTTCTATTTTATTCTTTCGTTGAAAAGTGCTGTTCATGACCCACTAAATTGATTTCATGACCCACCAATGGATTTCTCAACTTGCAAGGTTTCATTTGAACTTTTGACAAATTCAATGTAGAATTTATTTTTCAAGTAGTTTAGGAATACATCTTACCCGTACATCTTTGCCTATCACAATATTTATACTATTTTCTTTCTCAACTTGCCATTTTAAAAAATACCGCAATAGAAGGGAATGGGGAATGGATATTTGCCATTAATTCACTGTATCCGCCACAGAGGAGAAGGAAACTTGCCTCATGGAAGGCAGAATGACCAAGAGGGTTGCCTGCTTCACATCAGCTTTTTTTTTTTTTCCTAGCTGGGAGAAGGGCTTGTAAAGAACTTGCAGCCCATTCTGGGGGATGTTCTCAGGAGGAGAAAATCACCAGTCTTTAAACACAAAATTAGTTTTCTTTTAAAATAGAAACACCTCTCAGGGAGAAATTTCAAAGCTCTGTAGAATGCTGTCTGTTATCATGCTAATCAGAAAGCCAATTCTTTAACATATTTTATTCTATCCTCTTACGGCTCTCTCTATATAATTCCCTTTGTACATATGAGAAAGCATACCTACATTACATACGACCTCCTAAAGGTTAAGGGGTTTGTTCAAATGTGCAAGTCCATTAGGTCAGCATAGCTAGACTCAAGACTGTGTTGGTCTCACTCCAAAGCCCCAAATCTCCTGCCCCCTGTTATCAGGAACCTGTAAAGCCAAGCCAGCGGATAAGCCCTCTCAGCTGGTTCATGGGAACGTTCTTCAGAAAGAATATTAGTTGCTCAGTTGTGTTCAGCTGTTTGCCACTCCATGGACTCTAGCCCACCCGGCTCCTCTTTCCATGGAATTTCCCAGCCAAGAATACTGGAGTAGGTTGCTGTTCCCTTCTCCAGAGGGTCTTCTCAGTGATCAAACCCAGGTCTCCCGCATTTCAGGCAGATTCTTTACCATCTGAACCACCCAGAAAGCCCAAATGTGCTTAAGATGACCATGTGACTACCTACCTGGACCATGAAGCTGAGGGCCACACCCTGAGCCATACAGTGGCTTGGATTTGTGAGGGAGACTTCATGGAACCGAGCCAGCATCCCAACCCTGGATGGCTACAGCCGGTCTTCTACATGAAGAAGGAAAAACTTTTTATCAGGTTTAAGCCACTGTTATTTCGGGTTTATGTTACTCACAGTTGAATTTAATCCTAGCTGATACAACCACTATCCCACAAGAACAGTGGCAGAAAAATATATATCACGTATCCATCACATAAATCCACTTTTATAAGGGAATGAAGTCAGATTTTTACCCCCAATAAAAAGGTGTTTCGCAACATGACCCAGGAATTTAGAAGTACGGTTTATTCCCTGTTCTTCTCTGTCTTGTGGCCCCACAGACGCAGCTCCCTCTGGCCTCAGTGGATGTCTATGAGAGCATGGTTTTCATGGTGTCAGGATATGAAGGTCCAAAGAATGAATAGCCTCAAAGGACAGTGCCTGGATTAGCAAGCTTTGGCCAGCAGTGCTTTCTCCAACTTTGTAGTCAAAAGCGAGATAAAGAGCTCTCATATTAGCTCCCTCGCTGTGCACATTTCCAAAGGGAAGGAAGAAAAGACACTGGTGAACAAGTAGAAGAAAAAAAATGTAATCTAAACAAACTAAACTCTTCACTGAACAGAAAAGTTCAATTAAAAAAAAAAGAGGAGAGAAATGTAAGATACTAATTTGAACCATAGCCCCATGTCTAATGCTTTTAGCTGAGGAAAGGAGAGAAAAGCAAAAGAAATCTGAGTCAGAGGGAAGATGTCATGGTGAGTTTCAATGGGATGAATTCCTTATTAATTCTAAAGAACACGATGCAACATGGATTTAATTATACAAGTCAACCCACCCACATTCCTCTGTTGCTTTTCACACACATGGGCTTCTGAGGATGATGAAAGGTGGGTGGGGAGAATGGGAAAAGGAAGAAACACACAGGGAAGCTCAGGCCATAGAGGAGGCGGCCCTCCTCCAGGGTCCAGCCGCTCCCAGCCTCCTTTCTCTAAACATGAAAGCCACAGAGTCCCACTAATACCACAACTGTAGTGCCCAACCTCTTTGGTTCTAGCTGGCCCATTTACCTGGCCTGCAAGCACACCTCCATTTCATTCTACTTACTGTGGAGGGGAGACTCTTAAAATTTTAAGAGATGGAGAGAAAGAATACCATAAGGGAAGAGATAGGAGCTTAACTCCCCCCTCAGCTGCTTTTAATTTCCTGTGGGGATGCACAGCACAATCACACCAAGATTTTCACCAAGAACGAACAAATATAATAAAGCTCTGAAGAGTTTGAATGCATTTGCAATTACAAAAAATTATATTTTAATAATAATTGTATATATTGAAGAAATAAAACACTACGGTTTGAGATACACAGTGAAATGATTAAGACAAGCTAATTAACATATCTGTCTCCTCTCACTGTTATCTTTGTGTGTATGGCTACTACACCTAAAATCTACTATCTTCGCAAATTGCCTGTTGCTGTCTGTAATCATCATGCTACATTAGATCTGAAGGTTTATTCATTGGACATAATTGCAATCTTATTGAAACAGCATCTAGCACCCCTTAAGCTGGGGCTTCCCTGGTGGCTCGGCAGTAAAGTATTTGCCTGCATTGCAGGAGCCACAGGAGATGAGGGTTTGATTCCTGGGTCAGGAAGATGCCCTGGAGGAAGGCATGACAAGTTACACGAGTATTCTAGCCTAGAGAATCCCATGGACAGAGGAGCCTGGCAGGCTGCAGTCCACAGGGTCACAAAGAGTCAGAAACAACTGAAGCGACTGAGCATGTACTCAGGCAAGCTTTCTCTGGAACATTTCACCTGTGCTGCCATAAGTGATACTCCCATTCAAAAATGTCACATAACCATGACCCTATTTTTTCCTCCTGCTTTCTCTTCTCACTTTCAGATAACACCCCAGAGAACTCTACCTGTTAGAAACTTCCATGGACCATTCTGTGATATTAGCTAACTGGCTGTAGACATTTTTAGACTAGTAGACTGAAGATATCTTGTTTTGGGGAGTGGGAATACAGTGGAAGAATGATGCGTTTATAAAGTCACAGGGCACCAGCACTGGAGTTCAGTTGAAGATAAAAACAAAACAAACAGCAGAAACCTCACTCTAGCTCTTCTAAGCATAATGGATGTCCTGAAAAGAAGTACAAGGTTTCTAACTCAGGGAAACCTTGGGAAGCTTTAGGTAGGTCTCCCAGAACAATACTCTTGAACTGGCCCATCAGGGGAGCTGTCACCTCTCCCACAATCGGGAAAAGGAAGAATTGGCCCTCGGATCAGATCAGTCGCTCAGTCGTGTCCGACTCTTTGCGACCCCATGAATCACAGCACGCCAGGCCTCCCTGTCCATCACCAACTCCCGGAGTTCACCCAGACTCACGTCCATCGAGTCAGTGATGCCATCCAGCCATCTCATCCTCTGTTGTCCCCTTCTCCTCCTGCCCCCAATCCCTCCCAGTATCAGAGTCTTTTCCAATGAGTCAACTCTTCACATGAGGTGGCCAAAGTACTGGAGTTTCAGCTTTAGCATCATTCTTTCCAAAGAAATCCCAGGGCTGATCTCCTTCAGAATGGACTGGTTGGATTCCTTGCAGTCCAAGGGACTCTCAAGAGTCTTCTCCAACACCACACTTCAAAAGCATCAGTGCTTCAGCCCTCAGCCTTCTTCACAGTCCAACTCTCACATCCATACATGACCACAGGAAAAACCATAGCCTTGACTAGATGAACCTTTGTTGGCAAAGTAATGTCTCTGCTTTTGAACATGCTTTCTAGGTTGGTCATAACTTTCCTTCCAAGGAGTAAGCGTCTTTTAATTTCATGGCTGCAATCACCATCTGCAGTGATTTTGGAGCCCAGAAAAATAAAGTCTGACACTGTTTCCACTGTTTCCCCATCTATTTGCCATGAAGTGGTGGGACCGGATGCCATGATCTTCATTTTCTGAACGTTGAGCTTTAAGCCAACTTTTTCACTCTCCACTTTCACTTTCATCAAGAGGCTTTTGAGTTCCTCCTCACTTTCTGCCATAAGGGTGGTGTCATCTGCATATCTGAGGTTATTGATATTTCTCCCGGCAATCTTGATTCCAGCTTGTGTTTCTTCCAGTCCAGCGTTTCTCATGATGTACTCTGCATAGAAGTTAAATAAACAGGTGACTATATACAGCCTTGATGAACTTCTTTTCCTATTTGGAACCAGTCTGTTGTTCCATGTCCAGTTCTAACTGTTGCTTCCTGACCTGCACACAAATTTTTCAAGAGGCAGATCAGGTGGTCTGGTATTCCCATCTCTTGAAGAATTTTCCACAGTTTGTTGTGATCCACACAGTCAAAGGCTTTGGCATAGTCAATAAAGCAGAAATAGATGTTTTTCTGGAACTCTCTTGCTTTTTCTTTTTTTTTCTTGCTTTTTCTATGATCCAGCAGATGTTGGCAATTTGATCTCTGATTCCTCTGTCTTTTCTAAAACCAGCTTGAACACCTGGAATTTCATGGTTCACATATTGCTGAAGCTTGGGTTGGAGAATTTTGAGCATTACTTTACTAGTGTGTGAGATGAGTGCAATTGTGCGGTAGTTTGAGCATTCTTTGGCATTGTCTTTCTTTGGGATTGGAATGAAAACTGACCTTTTCCAGTCCTGTGGCCACTGCTGAGTTTTCCAAATTTGCTGGCATATTGAGTGCAGCACTTTCACAGCATCATCTTTCAGGATTTGAAATAGCTCAACTGGAATTCCATCACCTCCACTAGCTTTGTTCGTAGTGATGCTTTCTAAGGCCCACTTGACTTCACATTCCAGGATGTCTGGCTCTAGGTCAGTGATCACACCATCATGATTATCTGGGTCATGAAGATCTTTTTTGTACAGTTCTTCTGTGTATTCTTGCCATCTGTTCTTAATATCTTCTGCTTAGGAACAACCAATCTTATTCATAACCCAAGGACCCAAAAGCTATCTTCAAAACTGCTATATATGGAGCCACACAATGTCTGTTACATGAACACTGATAAAAATGTTTGATGCCCATGCACTGCTTCTTGATAACACAAAACTAATAGTTTTGGAGCAATATTGCATGGGAACCTGGAATGTTAGGTCCATGACTCAAGGCAAATTAGAAGTGGTCAAATAGGAGATGGCAAGGGTGAACATCTACATTTTAGGAATCAGTGAACTAAAATGGACTGGAATGGGTGAATTTAACTCAGATGACCATTATATGTACTACTGTGGGCAGGAATCTCTTAGAAGGAATGGAGTATCCATCATAGTCAACAAGAGTCCAAAATGCAGTACTTGGATGCAATCTCAAAAATGATAGAATCATTTCTGTTCATTTCCAAGGTAAACCATTCAATATCACAGTGATCCAAGTCTACACCCTGACAAGTAATGCTGAAGAAGCTGAAGTTGAACGGTTCTGTGAAGACCTACAAGATCTTCTAGAACTAACACCCAAAAAAGACGTCCTTTTTGTTATAGGGGACTGGAATGCAAAAGTAGGAAGTCAAGAAACACCTGGAGTAACAGGCAAATTTGGCCTTGGAGTACAGAATGAAGCAGGGCAAAGTCTAATAGAGTTTTTCCAAGAGAACGTACTGGTCTTAGCAAACACCCTCTTCCAACAACACAGAGAAGACTTTACACATAAGCATCACCAGATGGTCAACACCGAAATCAGATTGATTATGTTCTTTGCAACCGAAGATGGAGAAGCTCTATACAGTCAGTAAAAACAAGATCATGAGCTTACTGTGGCTCAGATCATGAACTCCTTATTGCCAAATTCAGACTTAAATTGAAGAAAGTGGGGAAAACCACTATACCATTCAGCTATGACCTAAATCAAATCCCTTATGATTATACAGTGGAAGTAAGAAATAGATTCAAAGGACTAGATCTGATAGATGGAGTGTCTGATGAACTATGGATGGAGCTTCCTGACATTGTACAGGAGACAGGGATCAAGACTATCCCCAAGAAAAAGAAATGCAAAAAAGCAAAATGGCTGTCTGAGGAGGCCTTACAAATAGGTGTGAAAAGAAGAGAAGCAAAAAGCAAAGGAAAAAAGGAAAGATACACCCATTTGAATGCAGAGTTCCAAAGAAGAGCAAGGAAAGATAAGAAAGCCTTCCTCAGTAATCAATGCAAAGAAATAGAGGAAAACAATAGAATGGGGAAGACTAGAGATCTCTTCAAGAAAATTAGAGATACCAAGGGAACATTTCATGCAAAGATGGGCACAATTAAGGACAGAAATGATACAGACCTAACAGAAGCAGAAGATATTAAGAGGTGGCAAGAATACATGGAAGAACTATACAAAAATGATCTTCATGGCCCAGATAATCATGATGGTATGGTCACTCACCCAGAACCAGACATCTTGGAATGCGAAGTCAAGTGGGCCTTAAGAAGCATTACTATGAACAAAGCTAGTGGAGGTGATAGAATTCCAGTTGAGCTATTTCAAATCCTAAAAGCTGATGCTGTGAAAGTACTGCACTCAATATGCCAGCAAATGTGGAAAACTCAGCAGTGGCCACAGGACTGGAAAAGATGAGTTTTCATTTCAATCCCAAAGAAAGGCAATGCCAAAGAATGCTCAAACTACCACACAATTGCACTCATCTCACATGCTAGTAAAGTAATGCTCAAAATTCTCCAAGCCAGGCTTCAATAGTATGTGAACTGTGAACTTCCAGATATTCAAGCTGGATTTAGAAAAGGCAGAGGAACCAGAGATCAAATTGCCAACATCCATTGGATCATCAGAAAAGCAAGAGTTCCAGAAAAAAATATATATTTCTGCTTTATTGACTATGCCAAAGCCTTAGTCATCATAACAAACTGTGGAAAATTCTGAAAGAGTTGGGAGTACCAAACCACCTGACCTGCCTCTTAAGAAATCTGTATACAGGTCAGGAAGCAACAGTTAGAACTGGACATGGAACAAGAGACTGGTTCCAAATAAGGAAAGGAGTACGTTAAGGCTGCATATTGTCTTGCTACTTATTTAGCTTATATGCAGAGTACACCATGAAAAATTCTGGGCAGGATGAAGCACAAGCTGGAATCAAGATTGCCAAGAGAGAGATCAAAAACCTCAGATAAGCAGATGATACCACCCTTATGGCAGAAAATGAAGAAGAACTAAAGAGTCTTTTGATGGAAGTTAAAGAGGAGAGTGAAAATGTTGGCTTAAAACTCAGCATTGAGAAAACAAAGATCATGGCATCTGGTCCCATCACTTCATGACAAATAGATGGGAAAACAGTGGAAACAGTGACAGATGTTATTTTGGGGGTCTCCAAAATCACTGCAGATGGTGACTGCAGCCGTGAAATTAAAAAAAAAAAAAAAAACTTACTTCTTGGAAGGAAAGTTATGACCAACCTAGATAGCATATTCAAAAGCAGAGACATTACTTTCCCATCAAAGGTCCATCTAGTCAAAGCTATGGTTTTTCAGTAGTCATGTATGGATATGAGAGTTGGACTGTGAAGAAAGCTGAGTGCTGAAGAATTGATGCTTTTGAACTGTGGTGTTGAAGAAGACTTTTGAGAGTCCCTTGGCGTGCAAGGAGATCCAACCAGTCCATCTTAAAGGAAATCAATCCTGAATATTCAATGGAAGGACTGATGCTGAAGCTGAAACTCCAATACTTTAGCTACCTGATGCAAAGAACTGACCCATTTGAAAAGACCCTGATGCTGGGAAAGATTGAAGGTGGAGGATAAGAGGAAGACAGAGGATGGGATGGTTGGATGGCATCACTGACTCAATAGACATGAGTTTGAGTAAAGTCCGGGAGTTGGTGATGGAAAAGGAGGCCTGGTGTGCTGCAGTCCATGGGGTTGCAAAGAGTCAGAGATGACTGAGCTACTGAACTGAACTGAATAGTGATTAGACACCAGGATGTCTGCTCAAACCAGGAGTAGGGGAGTGGAAGGGTCTAACTAGATGCCTTCATGCCCATGTTCACTTCATCCACCTTCTTCACATCCCAGAAATGCATCTAAAATCTATATCACATTTGGAGCCCTAGTCTCAACGTAAGATGCCTTTAAATCTCCAGTCTCTACAGTAGACAAAAGAAGTATAGAAAGAACTTTCAAACATTTTTCAGTCATAGCCCACTGGCCCAGTTTTTAAAAAAGGAAACTTATTTTGAAATCAATATAGTTTCACATTCAGTTTTAGGAAATAATACTGAGACCTCATGCACTCATTATTCAGTTTCCCCAAATGGCTGCTGCCGCTACTGCTGCTAAGTCACTTCAGTCATGTTCAACTCTGTGCGACCCCATAGACGACAGTCCACCAGGCTCCCCCTTCCCTGGGATTCTCCAGGCAAGAACACTGGAGTGGGTTGCCATTTCTTTCTCCAATGCATGAAAGTGAAAAGTGAAAGGGGAATCGCTCAGTCGTGTCCGACTCTTAGCGACCCCATGGACTGCAGCCTACCAGGCTCCTCAGTCCATGGGATTTTCCAGGCAAGAGTACTGGAGTGGGGTGCCATCGCCTTCTCCAAATGGCAATGTCTTACAAAACCATAGTACAATATCACAGCTAGGTTTTATAGGCATTGGTATAATCCTCTGGTCTTATTTAGATTTCCCAGTTTTATGAGTGTGTGTGTGTGTGTGTGTGTGTGCATGTGTGTGTGTGTGTGTTAGGTTCTCAGCAATTTTATCACATGCATAAGTCTGCTTCTATCACCACAGACAAGATATAAATTCAAGGCCCCTTGTTGTCCTCAAAAGCCAGCAGGAAGGCTAAGTGCTCTCTCACGTGGTTCTTTAAGATGATTTTGAAGACGATTTCTCCTGCAACTCTGGAAGACATTTTCCTTTGGTAATTTCTTGTGAGAATTGTGTACTGCGTCCCAACGTATGGACTCTATTAGCCAGGTGTGAAACCTGGGAACTCGGGGCACAGAGTGGTCACTCCCAGCCCTAGGCTTGCATAGGACATGCTTGGAGATAGCAATAGCTGTAATTACTATTCCAGCAACAGCAAAACTTCCCTTCCCAATCCCTATCTTCTCTTATTAAAACTTAGTATCTTCCTCCAGGAGCAACCTCAAAACTGCATTATCTATGAAGCTATCTTCTACATGTCCCATTTCATCCTTGACAAGTGTCATCCTCTACACAATGCCATTCTAAATTATACATTTCTTATGGCCACTGTCTTGCTTAAAACCTATTAAGTTCCTACTGCTTGTAAGAAAAAGACTACCTCATTATTACACATTCAAAGACTTCAAGGGTCTTCAGTGTGTTTTCAACCATGCTTTGTAGGCTCATCCCAGTAACTCCTCTGTAAACATCCTGTATTCTTTCATTATAACACTATTTGCCACTTTCTAGAATATACTATACAATTTTACATCATACTGACCCCTAAGCCTGAAAATATATTCACATGTCTTAGGCCAATCAATATCTCCCACTGAGCCTTCTTAAATATCTTCTGTTCTGTGAGGTCTTTCCTGAACTATGATTGACCTTTCTCATCCCAGTACCTTTTGAGAACCTGTACTAACCTGTTCTCTGATACATGTCACAAAAAGACTATAATACAGTTTGGTGAGTATTTGATGCCCCCACCAAATAGTGAGCAAAGCAACAGAGCCTGAGGATGACTTGTGTTTCTGCGTCTTGAACTTTCCACAGGCACTGAGGGTCACAGTGTCAGGGAAGAAGGAATATTCTATTTAAGCCTGAGGGACACTGGGACACACTGATGCCATTAGAGTCTTTATTAAGATTTACACCTCTGGAAGAAATGGAAGGGGTCTGAGGATTCAAGATTAGAAATTAAGGTCACTTGAAATATAAGAGTGATAAAATCTGCTTTGGGGTCTTTGAAAAGAGATTTCAATAATAGTTGAAAGCAATTAAAATTCCACATAAGCCTCAGAGTACACTCTATGATGTGACCAATGTGTTACCTCTCAATATATGCAAACTAGATTAAGAAAATAATTACTCAGTAATTTGGTGACATTTGAGTATTGACTTTCAGATAAAGACAACTATTCTAAAATAAACTGAATATAATATTGAATTGCATTCCCAGACAAATGATTTTAAAAATCCTTATGTAGGTGAATTATCAAAATTTTGTCAAAACCGTCTTTATTTGTTTGATATTTCATCATATTTTATCTTATGTTTTTCATATTCTAAGTTGCAATATATCATTTTGTTCCAGGAACAACTATTAAAGGCCTAATTCCAATAGACAAGGCAAATAAAGTGTGCTAAGGGCTTATAAGGGCATCTGAACAGGGTGCCCTCAATGAAAATAAGGAGAGAACAATTCTTAGCTCAGTTCATATTTTACCTGAAGTATGTCCAGTGTGTAGTATTTATTACATGTTATATCAAGTATCTGAGTGCTTACTATCTTCCTGGCATTGTACCAGGCTTATTGGTAATAATAAAAGAAATATAAAAAGTGTAAAAAAATCTTGGGTAAATAGGAAACTGGCTTTGAACAGGAAGAACGTCAAGGTTCTGAGGTCCTATTTGGGAACATTTAGAGAAGAAACATGCTTGAGATGAAACAAAGCAATTTCACTTGATTACCCTTCAAATAGTTTCCTTGTAAATCATTTCAAGTTTTTCTCCTGTAGGATGACAACACCCCAAAGTCCAGATTAGGTTTTTAAATTATTTTTTAATTGGAGGAAAATTGCTTTACGGTGTTTTGTTGGTTTCTACTGTGCACCAGTGGGAATCAGCCATAATTATACCTAAAAGCCCTCTGTCTTGTGGTCAACTATAGCCACCGGGGAATCTATTCACATAATTGGGAGACCTTTGGGTGATGGCAAAAGCAACAGGAAAAATGGCAGCCCTGATAACAGGGAGAGTTGGACAGACAGTGAGAGGGCAGCATCGCAACAGCAGACACGGGGCTAGGGGCCCGCAGGGAACCTGACAAACAGGCATCGTTGATTGAGCACCTGAACTCTGAATCTGGCAGGTGGCCAGGTGCTTTATCTGCACAATGGTTAACCTTCACAGCTGTGATCTAAAATAGATCCCATCCACATTTTGCAGACACTGAAGTGCAGAGTGATGAGGTAGCTTTCTTAGTTATACTGCTAAGTTGTAGCAGAGTCTAGATTTGACTTTGAAGCCCATGCATGGTCTTCCTACCACACTCTGATACCTCTCAAAAGTGAGGATGCTAGGACAAGTGTTCTAGGAACTTTTGGAGCATAGAGGCATGGAAGGAAAGACTATTCTTGTTGACATTAGAATCATCTTAAGGTTGGCAAAGCCTGGGGATCCTGGTAGGTATGCAGTGAGTGCTGGTTGAATTAATTTGAAAAGAGTTTATACTAGTGGCACAATCTAAGCCTAATATTCTCACCCTCTAGAACCTTCTCTGTCCCCCTTAACATTGTTGCCAGCATCCTCCAGGTGGTGGGTGAAGTTTCCAGCCACCTCTAAAGAAGAAAGTTATCTATAAAATGTCCCCTTGTTATTTTGGAGGGCTAGAGGGTGGCTAAGAGAGGTAAACCTATCAGAGGTGTAAAATCAGCCTTATCAAGAAGAGAGTGATTACAGTTATTGACGTGCTTTAGATAAGCCTGGCTCAGCAGGCTGAGGATCTGAGTTTAAAACCACCATCACTGCTCCCACTGATAACAAACACACGGCTATTACTGCCACTTTTTCCTCCTTTTCTCTGGGAACGCTCATATATCACCAAGAAAACCACTTGCATCTTCCGTATATGTATATGAATGCCAGCAAACAGCTCTTCAACCACTCCATTGACCTGGGCCCCTTGGCCATGACCTCCCTGCAGTCTCCTGGCAGCCACCTCTTAGTCCCTCCGTGAGTATCCATGCCCTCTGGGCTTTCCCTGCCTCCCCTGAAATTGAGGACTGTCCTTAATTGAAGACATCAGATTCCACAGTCTAACCCTTAGGTACCACCCCCCCAGGAGCCATTCTCTAAAAGCAGCTTGGATTTTAAGCTTACGATTCACATGGTGTTCCAGAGCTGACATTTTAAAAAAAATTTACAAGCCCTTTCAAATAACAAATATTTGTGACCAAAATACAGGGTAAAAGAAACATTTAAGAGTCTTTATCATGAGTCGGTGTTAGGTCATGGGAGCTGATGGTCTCAGTGGCCAGGGATGGCGTCTCCTCTCTAGCCATCAGGCCAAATCTATCCACAAGAGACATTCTGAAAAAAAGAAAAATAAGCTGTAAATCCTCAGATACTTCAGTATTTTAAACACTACCACAGTGAAAGGCTACAAGTTTCCTTGTGAACTTGCATTATTATAGGGCTGGATATTTCTAGGATTTTGGACAAAAGAGGTCTGAATTCCAGAAGCTCTGGTGGATTGTGAGTCACTGGAAGCAAATTCGACCCTTTTATTTTCTTGATTCTAAGCATTATTGAGGTACACCATGTGCAGAGAAGATGTATGAGGAGAGTTCCCATCACAGGGATGTATCTTCTCCCCATCTTTACCATCCTCACCCCTCTCAGTCTCTCCAGTTCTCACCCCTTTCTCTCTACAATGTAATTTACCGTTTAATGCATTCTCTGACCTTGCAATTGTAACAGTTTCATTTTTACTTCTAACAATTGGCTGTCCTCTAAAATGGTTTCCTAACATTCATTTATACTACATGAATGAAGTGGGTCTTTATTTACCTTCAGTCTTGGGCAGTTTAAGGGAACAACTGGTCATAGTGTTTGGCTTTCCCTAAACCAGCCTCAGTGAGTTAGTGAGTGATCATATTTGCTGAGGTAAGGCAATGGCAACCCACTCCAGTACTCTTGCCTGGAAAATCCCATGGACCAAGGAGGCTGGTGGGCTGCAGTCCATGGGGTCGAGAAGAGTCGGACACGACTGAGCGACTTCCCTTTCACTTTTCACTTTCATGCATTGGAGAAGGAAATGGCAACCCACTCCAGTGTTCTTGCCTGGAGAATCCCAGGGATGGGGGAGCCTGGTGGGCTGCCATCTATGGGGTCATACAGAGTCAGACACAACTGAAGCGACTTAGCAGCAGCAGCAACAGTATCTCATGGACTTCAGTCCTAGAAACAAGGCGATTGAGGGGCCAAGAAATGAGACATAAATAGAGAAGAGGGTGCTCACCCTCTGCTGGTGACACCTACTTGCCCTTATCCTTGTCTTGCTTGCCATACAAAAATCTGACTTTTCTTGTACCAAGCCCACTTTGCTCCTTCATCTATTTACAGTTAACACACATTCTCAACCTCACTCTCCTGTTTTATATCATTTCACTCAGTCATCACTTCCACTCTTCAACTGAAAGACTTTCTGTTTACTTTTACCAAATCACATGATGTGAGATAAATGTTCAAATCCCTCTTTACGGGCATTTAAAGATTGCAACACTACTTTTACAAGGCAGCTATTTGATTCCAAAATGGATAAGCTACAAAGCTACAGTTGGCCTCCATGCGGCTGCAAAAGAACAGAGTCCTAGAGTTGGTTTTGCTCATAAAAAGGTAAACAATGACACAATGACACACAGATATGAAAACAAACAGAACCAGAGTGTGCCCTGCAGAATGCTGGTAGGATCCATGGGACTGATGTCACTGTAGTGGAACACTGAGCTTTGGAGACCAAGTATGGACTCCCAAGGGCCGAGAATTATCAGTCAATCATATTGCATCATCAATCCTGTCTACAGTAAGTACCAGCATGGCAAACAAGTGCTAATATTTTGGAACATGTAGTAGATGTTTAGTATGGTTCGGTGTTACACATGAGTCATTAATCTAATTCTCACAACAACTATTAGGACTCTATTTCATTTTCAGATGGAAATGCTGCAGCACAGAGAGGTTGTACCACTTGCTGCAAAGCACACAACCAGAACATGGCAAAGCTGGCATTAAAACCCTAACCCTCTGGCTCCAGAGTCCCCACTCTTAGCCACTGTGCTTGGTCATTTCTCCCAGGATAGGTGCTCCCCCTCCTCCAATAAATGCCTTTGGAAGCCAGTGTTCATTGTTATTGGAGGGAGATATTTCTATTGTCTCCCAGAATTCAGGACACTTCTCCTCATATAGAACTAAATCTGTCTGTCCCTCACTTCTTATTTTAGTCTTCTTTCCACCTCCTGAGCCATCCAGAACATGGTTTGTATCCTTTTTGTTCTCCTAATAGTCTCCAGAGGTATGCAGGTGTCAATTGATCCTATCCATTGCATTGAATATTATCTTCACAGTGAGCAGAAGCAACCCTATCCTAGTAGAAAAACTGTAGCAAAAGATAATTAAACAACTCTCCACCTCTCCAGGTTCTAGTAACAGGCATGTCTAAAATGAAGTGAAAGAGCATTAGAAATAATACAAGGAAATAGTAAGCTTGCTGAGAAATATTTATTGCAGCTATTCATAGTGTCATTTAATACCCACAAATTAGAAATAATGTAAGTGTCCAAGATAAGGGAATTCACAAATTATAAGCTAACCGGTATAAGTTAACTTAAGAATACTGGAGTGGGTAGCCTATCCCTTCTTCAGGGGATCTTCCTGACTGAGAAATAGAATTGGGGTCTCAATGGCACCCCACTCCAGTACTCTTGCCTGGAAAATTCCATGGATGGAGGAGCCTGGTGGGCTGCAGTCCATCGGACACGACTGAGCGACTTCACTTTCACTTTTCACTTTCATGCATTGGAGAAGGAAATGGCAACCCACTCCGGTGTTCTTGCCTGGACAATCCCAGGGACAGGGGAGCCTGGTGGGCTGTCGTCTTTGGGGTCGCACAGAGTCGGACACGACTGAAGCAACTTAGCAGTAGCATTGCAGGCAGATTCTTTATCAGCTGAGCTATGAGGGAAGCCCAGTATGACTTAATATAAATTCATTAAAATTAATGTTTGCAAAGAATAATGATAGGAAATTCTCTCAATAATGCTCATTTTAAAAAAATCAGGATTTAAAGCCATATTTGTCTTAATTTTGAAAAAAAAATGTGAAAGGAAAACCAAAACCTCATAAACACATATATTTAGAAAAAGAACAGAAAGAAATGTACCATTCTACTAATAATGGATTATCTTTTATTTCTTCTAAATATCCTATATATTTTCTAAATTTTCTAAAATGGGCACTCATTACTTTTGAAATCAGAGGGAATAGATTGTCATGCTGTGTGTTGTGTGTATTATTTTAAGATCAAATGTGTTCAAGAATCAACTCGGCTGCAGCTGGATTTGAAAACTTGAGAGAAGGGTGATGGAATTGAAATGCGGTCTTTCTACTATGTATTTTGATCTCATTTCTTTGACCCCTAAATTGCATTTCGGAATTCAGTGCCCAGGGAGCGAGAGCGACTGGGCCTCTCTTTTCCATGTGATCTCCTTCGGTCTCCTAGTGCCGCGCTCCTCAACCTTTTTGGCGCAAGGAGCGTGTTTCGTGGAGGACAATTTTTCCATGAACCAGGGAGGGGGGATGGTTTGGGATGATTCAAGTGCATTACATTTATTGTGCACTTTATTTCTATTATTATTAAATCAGCTCCATCTCAGACCATCAGACATTAGATACCAGAGATTGGATACCTCTGTCTTAGTGGACAATGTCAGGGCTCTACCCATATAGGATTGTCAGATAAAATACAGGACACTCAGTTAAATTCAAAGCTTAGGTAAACAATGAATATTGCATGGGACATACCTACATTAAAAAATTACTCTTTATCTGAAAATCAGATTAAGCTGGGTGTCTTGTATTTTAACTGCTAAATCTGGCAACCCTCCATACAGACCTCTTCAGATTTCCTTTACATCATTCTTGTAAATGTAAAAATGTCCCCCTTCTCCTTTACCAGGGCTTCCATGGTGGCTCAGACAGTAAAGAATCTGTCTGTAATGCGGGAGGATTAGGTTCAATCCCTGGGTCGAGCAGATCCTCTGTAGAAGGGAATGGCAACCCACTTCAGTATTCTTACCTGGAGAATTCCACGGACAGAGAAGTCTGGCATGGTATTGTCCATAGGGCGGCAAAGAGTCAGATAAAACTGAGGGACTAACACTTTCTCCTTTGCCAGGCCCCATAGGAGCAATTCCTTATCAAACCACTTACCCAGAGATCCTGCTCAGGATGTACTTCTGGGGAAGCTGAATTCAGGAGACACTTTCTCTCCCTTTTCTTGCCCCCATTTCTCTTTTTCTGTCTCTACATCTGTCTCCTTTCTTAGTTATCTCTCTCTCCCTCATCTTTCTATTTCTCAAAAATTGCTCTCCTTCACTTTTTTTTAATGGATTACCTGAAAAATGAATATCCTCAGGATTTTTTCCAATGCATGAAAATATTACCAGTACAAATAGTAATCACAGCACAAAACTTTCCCACCAGAGGCCCACTGAGAGGAAGCCTGCAGCTAATCAACCTCTTGGCAGCAAGGCATGCCCACATCTCTGGGAAGAAGGCAAAGATGGCTCTGACACTCAGACTGACATGGGGAGCTCTGGTCTCCCTACTCGTCTTCCCTTAAGAGCCAACCTGCAGGGAGTGGCCTGGACTCAGCCGTACACTAATCTCTGAACTGGTGACTTCCCCTCACTCTCCTTTCCTCTCCCAGCTGGTGGGTCTCCAGCTTGTCTGAGCTCAGGTGTAAAGGACAGGAGACCCCAATGGCTGTAAACACAGTTGGCTTCTACATCTTTTTTACTCACAACATCAAGATGGTTAAATTTAACTGTTCAAAATTAGCTCCTCTATTCTCCGATTCTAGTCTGACAAATTGTCCCCATGGCAAAAATCCTTAATTGGGCAGGTTGATCATACGGGAGGGCAAAGGAAGAAAAAAAATATGGTGGTGAATGTCTTATGTTAGGATAAGTCAGTAGGAGTAGCAGAAGCAACATTCAAAGAGTTCAAGTAGAAAATCAGCCCTAAGTCAAATCTAATTCAAGGTGCTTTTTTTTTTTTCTTTCTCCTTAGTTTACCTTCTGAAAATTGCTATAGGTAAGAGGGCAGAATAGTGTAGAAAGACGTATTCTCCTAAATTCGAGGTGATCATCATCTAGGCTGGGAACAAATCTGAAGCCCTCAATAACAAGGAAGGACAAACCCAGCTCAAGCAAACAGGCAGTATCTAATAGGATGAATTAGGCAACATGGACAGAGAAGCACCCATCAGCAGGTGGAAGAGAACACAATGGGAAGGATGCTGCTACCAAGTTTTGTGTTTGCAGTAGGAATGGACACAGCAAGAGCAACAATCCTTTTTGGACATGGCCTGTTGGGAAGTTGGGGGTCTGTGAAGAGGAGATGCAGATCTATTTTAAAATGTTGTGGTCTTTAATTTTCTCAATGTCACTCATGTTCGAGTGGACTGTTGGAACTATTTTCTGTACATGGAAAGATCATTCTAATTAAATTTAAATGATAAAGGGCTATTTCTGCTGGCTGGGCAGCTATGAACCATGTCATATATAAGCATTTTGGGGTGTGCTTAGAAAGGCTGAAATAGTGTGGAGGCATGAGATACAATCACTGGTTTACTCATCTTGCTACCTAATTCATTTGGCAAATAGTTTTTGAACACCTGTATTGTTCTAGGCCTGTGCTAAGCAACAGATTACAAGAGATGAATAAACATCAGTATATGACATCAGGAATGTCACCAGGACATAGATGAGAGGCCCAGTGACTGGTCATATTATATAGGATGGCGTCATGATATAACATCGAAGGAGACCAGCTCCACCTGGAGAAAGTGGAGATGGCTTCACAAAGGAGATTCTTCAGAAAGCCTCTATCCGTGGGATTCTCCAGGCATGAATACTGGAGTGGGTTGCCATTTTCTTCTTGAGGGGATCTTCTCAACCCAGGGATCAAACCTGGGTCTTCTGCATTGGCAAGCAAGTTCTCTACCACTGAGCCACCTGGGAAGCCCCTCAGGAAGCAAGAGACCATCAAATGTACCCTATGAAAGAAGAGCATCTCAGCACATGAAAATAGACTTTGATAAGTGCCAGCAGCTACAGAAAGCGGAGAATATTTAAGAAATGATCAGACTCAAGTGTAAGAAGACCTCAGATGACATGGGGAGAGAAAATAAAAAATAAATCTAAAAAGCAGACAGAGGCCAGATCACAAGGCTCCTTAGCTCATGATATAAAATTTGGACACATTTTTTTTTTGGCCGCGTCACACAGCATGTGGAATCCTAGTTGCCCAACCAGGCATCAAAGCCATGCCCCCTGCAGTGGAAGCATTAAGCCTTAACCACTGGACTGCCAGGGAAGTCCCTGGACATTATTCTTTGAAGATGCAAGTCACTGACTACTTTTAACGGGGAAGGAGTGACTGAACTTACCACATTTTAGAAAGATCAAGAAAAAAAAAAAAAAGAAAGATCGCTCCTGTTTTATTGTCTTCATTACGAGAAAGCCAGGGTGCAAGCAGGAAGTCTGTTACACCCTCTTGTTGCTGTTCAGTCACTCAGTCATGTCTGACTCTTTGTGACCCTGTGGACTGCAGCACGCCAGGATTCCCCGTCCTTTACCATCTCTCAGAGTTTGCTCAAACTCATGTTCATTGAGTTGGGGATGCCATCCAAGCGTCTCGTCCTCTGTCATTCCCTTCTAGGGAAACTAAAATGGGGTCAGAACTGAACCAATAGGCGTAGGGCTGGGGGAAGAATTGAGGAATTAGACTATGCACAAAGGAAAGGGGAATAAAATGATGTCCAAGTTTTGGGGTTGGATGCAGAATATTAAGGCATACAAGATAGAGAGGAGGCTTCCAAGGGATTAGAGAAACAGCTTTAGAGATGCCAAATCTGAGATGCTTGTGGGACATCCAAATGGAGATGTCTTCGTGCTGTTTAATGTGAAGCTCAGTAGAGAGGTCTGGGCTGATTTATTATTTGGGAATTGAGTCTCTGAGGCTGTGAATCAACACTGTCCTGAATGGTAATATATAAGGGGTAAGAAAGAAGAGTAGCCAGTGAAAGCGACTGAAAAGACTGAGCCAGAGGTATAGGAGAAGAACCTGGAGCCTGATTGCCAGCAGACAGGGAAGACAGAGTATCAAGAAGAAGAAGGGAATGGTTAACTCTGCCAAATTCCTTAGCAAAGAAATCACACTGGGCAGTTGGATTCAAGTCTGACTGCAAGATGGCCACCAGCCACAGGGAGTCAGATCGTGTTCCAACCCAGGGGAGAACTTCCCAACAATCAATACATCTAGTGTCCTATAGGCAGTAGGCTGTTGGTAAATATTAAAGCTGGGGATGTTTAACAACTAAATTATTTGTCTAATGAGAGCTACACAGGAGCTCACTGGACAGGGGCAGGCTGCCTACCAGGCAGAGATTTATAAAGGGAAACTGCACTGGGTAGGGATCTGTACGAACAGGGACCTTTGAACATTTGGATGGCAAATATTTGGGGTGAGTAGTTCTAGGTTTGTTTTCCTTTAAAGTTTGAAAAGAAATGGCTTTGGGCAAATGAATAGCAAGAGCCTCAGCCACCACTTACTCACCATGCCGTTTGAGGTCATTCTGGTAACCCTGTGTCACATTTCCTAATCTGTAAACTTAGAGGCATATCATCTAACCCATCTACTTCACGGAGAACAAATGTTGTGCTCAGTGTTTGAGAACATTCAGAGAAGGAGGAGGGTCATGGAACGGCCCAGGCCTGGGAGAGCTCAGCCTGGCTTTGCTACTCTTTCGCTAGGTCAACTTAAGCAAGCTTTTTGCTTTTTCTTACAAAATGCAAGGCAGAGACAAGAGGATGTCTAAGGTCTTCAATTTCTTTCAGGCTGTGAAGATCAATTCTTTGGTACAATCACCCCTGTCCTCTTTGCCTGGTGCAGGGTGGGAAGGGCTTTTAAAATACACACTGACGCAGCCCGTCTTCAGTACAGTCCAGTGGTGGGGCTGGGGGAGGCCATCCATTACTGCCTGCACTTTCCAGATGATTTGGATGCTCCATAAGTTTGACTCTGATGGGCCTGAGGTCACAGAACTGACAAAGGGTGAACTCTCTTGTCTCCCAAATCTGTGATCTTTCTAGCCCTCATGGCATCGTATGTTTCCACTGGGCACAGTCATCCTTAGGTAGAAACCCTTGATCACTAAGGAAGGGGATGAAACTGCCCATGGAAGACCTGAGTTTGAGTCTCAACCTGTCTTTGGTATATGCACGGGAGAAGGTCGTTTCCCCTTTTGGGGTGGGGGGCTCAAATTCAGCACACACAGCTGGAGAGGCCTCCTACCCTGCAGCCTCACAGGACAGTTCTGAGGTTGAAATGGGATGAGGGAGGCAGGCTGGGGAGCCCAGGGACAGGCAAGGCTGCTCCTGCCGGCTGACCGCACAGCAATCTCGTGGCTTTCCAGTGCCGCAGGTCCCAGCATGCTTGTGCTCTGAGCTGGTCCTCTCCTGATGGCCTGGGTAAAACACCCCTCAGAGGGACTGGACTCTCCCTCCCATTCAATCCAAATATTTAGCTTCGAGTTTGCCTCAGCTGGGCTTTGGCAAGGCATGTTTGGAGGAGGAGGCGGCTCCGAGGGGCACTCCTTTGAAGCTCTGCATGTCCTACAGTGATGTGGGGCCTGGGCCAAGCGAGTGGGGCTTTGAGGCCAGCGGCAGGTTTGTGATGCTCTGGGGGCCGCTGACTTGAGCTGAGGAGGCCCAGGGCCCAGATGCCTGCATGATGGTGGTTTAGTTGCTAAGTTGTGTCTGATTCTTGCAACCCCTTGGACTGTAACCTGCCAGGCTCCTCTGTTCATAGAATTTTCCAGGCAAGAATACTGGAGTGGGTTACCATTTTCTTCTTCAGGGGATCTTCCTGACCCAGGGATCGAACCCCAGTCTGCTGCATTACAGGCATATTCTTTACTGATTTGAGCTACCAGGGAAGAAATTGGATGCCTGTGTGGCCAGGAGCTATCAAGCAGCTCTCTCAACCAGAAGTAGAACCTTGTGCACCTTCTCAACCAGCTCCCAGGTAGCCCTGGTAATCACTGGAGGGTGTGGGAGTGGGAGAAGAATAGATAACCTATCCTGGTTGAGGAGCCCAGTTGTGAATTTCTTTGGGTGCCTCCTTACTATTACTGCCAGTGAACTACTTGGGGAAGATATGCTTCTGGCCCCTGACACTTTAGATTCTGGGGGCTGAGGAAACATGAGACTCATAATAACTTACAGCTATGATGGATCCCAGGTCACCTGGGGCCCACTGTACCACTAGACCATCAGGCAAGGAAAGGAGTTACCATAGCAGCAGTTGTAATTAACTGTGATCGTTGGCACCCCACTCCAGTACTCTTGCCTGGAAAATCCCATGGATGGAGGAGCCTGGTAGGCCGCAGTCCATGGGGTCGCTAAGAGTCGGACACGACTGAGCAACTTCACTTTCACGCATTGGAGAAGGAAATGGCAACCCACTCCAGTATTCTTGCCTGGAGAATCCCAGGGACGGGGCAGCCTGGTGGGCTGCCGTCTATGGGGTCACACAGAGTTGGACACGACTGAAGCGACTTAGCAGTAGCAGCAGCAGTGCGGAGGAAGGGGCTGCTATTTCACAATGAAGCACAGAATGTGTGTGGCCTCAGGTCGTCCCCTAGCTTCTTCTACTCTGCCCGGCACTTACTAAATGTTTAGGCTTAAAGGCATGGTGTCCCGGGACTCAGACCCTCAGAGACTGGTTACCACAGGATGCAAGCTACCTAGGTTGGTGAGGTGCTGACCAGGAGAGTTGGGGAGATGGACCTGGAAGCAGGGAGGACCAGAGGTGGTGAACCTCATCCTCTCAGGACTGACCGCAGTGTCAGACCTGGAGTGAGTCTCATGAAACCTCTCTAATCTGTGTCCCTGGGAGCTGTGATCAACTGGGCTCTTGAAGAAGCTGTGCCTGGATGAGCTAACCTTAATGTAAGAAGCCTGGGCATCAGAGCAGGACAGAGTGTGAAGGTTGTAAGTGCTGTGAGTGCCTCTAGCGTCCTCTTTCCTGGGATGGTGCACCTGATTCCCACAGCCTCTCCCTGCTCTAGAGGAGTACATTCTATTGATTGGGAGCCACATCATCAAGGACCTTATGCACATCCTCCAGCCCTCCTTCTCCCACCCCTTCCCCTCTCCTCCATCTCTCATGCCCCAGCCGATGATTGCACGTGTGTGTGCTCAGTCACTTCAGTTGTGTCTGACTCTTTGTGGCATCATGGACTGAAGCTCCCTGCCTTCCCCCCAGGCTCCTCTGTCCATGAGAATTCTCCAGGCAAGAATACTGGAGTGGGTTGCCATACCCTCCTCCAGGGGATCTTCCTAACCCAGGGGTTGAACCCAGGTCTCCCACACTGCAGGCAGATTCTTTACTGTCTGAGCCACCAGCGAAGCCCCAGCCAATGATGACCTGATGCAAAATTGCAAAAGCATGGAGCTCCATTGTTAAGGTGGGAACTAAGGGTACCATTCATGCTCCAGAGTTCACTATGGGATCAAGCTGAAGGTGAGTTCCAGCTGAGACTATAGCCAGGCTTAGACTCTCTTTTGTCAAATCCTTTTCACTTCTCTCCTTTTCTCCCAACCAAACACTCTGATCCCCATTTCAGGCTCTGTTTCTAGGCACAAGCCTTAAGTCAACCCCCTGCTTACCAGACTGAGCATCCTATGAGGCCTTCTATGTGAATCATCTCACAAAATCTTCAGTTAAACCTGTGAGATAGTATTTCCCATTTATCTTTATTAGCAATCTGAGGAAACCAAGGCTCAGAGTAGTGAAGTAACTTGAAGTTGTGTAGTTCACAGTCAAGTGTAAATCTGTCTCCAAAGCCCCTGGCTCTCACCCATGTTCATTCCTGCAGAAAAAATGGAAATAGTGTAGTTTAATGCTGTAGAAATAGTAGCAAACCCTATTATTGAGGGAATGCCCTGGATAAAGAGACTTCAAGAAGAAAAGGCTCCAGAGAGGGGAGATTAAGGTCTGGAAAGCCCTGATACGTTGTCAATTAAGAGAACATTTTAGGTAATCTCCTAATCCTGGAAAGTGCCCACACCAAGACCAGAGCATAAACACCAGAGACAGAGCAGGGAAAATAACCATAGCTAGAGGCGAGTAGCAGGCACAGACCCCTGAGTTTCCATCCAGCTCAACACCTTGATGATCATGAGAAGAATACTATGGCTAGGCCTGTATGGCTTAACCCTCTATGGATCGGTCTGACTGCCTTGAGTCTGAGTAACTGCATGACTGCTTGTCCAAACTAGGCTGACGTTTATAGATCAGAGGCCCCAAGCGCTCTGTCTCAGAGGGACATCACAGAAAGCTGAGAGAGAGGATTGTGCTTCCCTTCGAGTGCAATGCATATAAACATTGAGTTTTCTTCCATCTAGACATGGAGGAGGACCCCACAAATCTTGCCTTATTCAGGGAGTGGGTCAGCAGAGAAAATGCAAAACAATGGTGTTGATGAGAATAACAGTTCTTACTATGTGCCAGATATTGCTCCAAGCAGTTTATGTGACATGCTCACTTAATTTTAGAGCTATGAGGTAAATAAGGACTACTATCATATCCATTTGAACAGTGAAGAAACTGAGGCACAGATAAGTTAAGCAATGTGTAGTCTTTTTCTTTTTTTTGTCCCTTCTTTCCACCCCCACCCCCGTGCTATACAGTAGGCCCTCACCAGCCATCTACTTCATACATAACAGTGTATTATGTTAATCCCAATCTCCCAATCCATACTACCACCACCCCCAACTTGGTGACCATATGTTTGTTCTCTATATCCTGTGTCTCTATTCCTGGTTTGCAAATAGGTTTGTCTACCATTTTCCTAGATTCCACCTATTGCGTTAATTCATATACGGCATTTTTTTTTATGACTTACTTCACTCTGTATGACAGTCTCTAGGCCCATTCATGTCTCTGTAAATGGCACAAAATCTTTCCTTCTTATGGCTGAATAATATTCCATTGTCTATATGTACCACAACTTTTTCATCCATTCTTCTGTTGATGGGAATTCCATGTTGCTTCTGACTATTGCAGTCTTTCATGAATGTGCAGTAGTTTTCCAGAGTCTACATGATGTGTGATATTACCGTAGATTAACACAGAAGCTTGTATGAGAATCAGCCTTCTGTTCAACCAAACATTAAACAAGTTTTTCTCATACTTGCCTTTTTAAAAAATTATAGTTACTTTGATAAAATTATGTTACTTATATCAAAATATAGTGAGATCATTATGATTATTTTTAAATGAACACATAAATATTAAAAAACTGTCCTCAGTTTAGTCTTTATTATGTGAAATATTGATAGATATAATCTACATAAAATGTTTAGTTCTTCTGTAGCTCTGAGTGTAAAAGGATTCTGATACTAAAAAGTTTGAGAACCTTTAGTTTATTTCATTCTATAATCTGGACAACTCCCATGCTTTCATCTTGGCAAAATATAATTTGATGAATAAAATCTGTGGCATGTTCCCTGGTACTTGATCAAATGTAACCATAGTTTTGTCAAGGTTATTAATTAGTTCACTGGTCACAGGTCCTTCATGAAGAATATTTCCTTTGCCTCTGGAGATACTCTCCTTCCTAAATAACTAAATGATTATTGAAGATATCAAGGGAAGTTGGCACTTATGTATTAAGAATGCTACCTGCTGTGTTGGAATCAGAGGGTGGGGGAGAATAGGATGAGAGGAGTGGAGGCTAGAGAATGGGTTCAACAGGACACATGTGGATTAGGGGGGTCTCTTGTCTAGGTCCAGGAGTGACCCTGGCTACTGTAAGAGCAGGAAGTAAAGGGAGCTGGACATTCTTCTCTGGAATGGCCTTGCTCCCCTCGTCTAATTCAGAATTGGTTTTGGGGGAGAAATGCTGTCCCTATACCACACCATCTCCTCATTTAAAGGAACCCAAATTTAGGTGAACCTCAACTCAAGATCATGGGTGAAGGAAAATGAGGAATCATTTGAAAAAAATCATTAGAAAAAAAATCTTTTTTTAAAAATATAAATGTATTTATTTTAATTGGAGGTTAATTACTTTACAATATTGTATTGATTTTAGGGGAAAAAAACTCTTTAAAAAAAGAAAAGTGATTCGACCTACTGATTAATAGAAAGTTGTGTTTGTTTTTTTTTTCCTATAGCTGACATTTTCTCAAATCTTTGTGCTGAGATGAGTGCCTTCAACAGATTGATGATCTTGGGGAAGGGTATCCATCTCCATGGTTGCATACTTAGAAGGGTAATTAAATGATTAAATTTGGAATTATGTGGTTAGTGTTTTCCAGGGGTAGGCTTACCACCATATAGACAAAGGCTAGAGCAATTTCTAACATTTGTAGGTGCTCAGAAAATGCTTGCTAAGTAGAAAGCAGGAAAGAAGGGAAGAAAGGAAGGGAGAAAAGGTTTCATTGTTCTGACTGATCAGTTTTAGAAGTTATACTTGTGATCATTCCATCACTATTTTTCATTCCATGAAAAAGCATTTGGCCTAATTAGAGATAAGAAAAATCTGTTTTTTCCCACTGAACTTGTAAAGCCCAAAGCAATCATTTTAATATAAGGACTGTGTTTATTTACCATTCCTTAATATAAAGAATGGTAAATGTTTCTAAAGAAAAATGATCCTATGTGGAAAGTGTGCACCCATATGCTGACTAAGGGGACATCAAACTTCCACTATGGCAAATTTAGAAATGGAGAATCCTCTGTCTCTCTGAGTCTAGCAGATGCTGCTTCTGGCCACTCTTGCATCATAACTGAGTCAGTTAAGTATTTTGGCACCTTCTCTCCTAAAACAGTTTACTCCTGCCTGCTCCATAAATACAGGAGTTGAAATGTGTGGATTCGGAAAAAAAATAAAATACCCCACAGCCACCTTTAAATGCATTTTTCCGAGGCATATCAAAATATCCTTGGAATTTGTTGTGAAAATTTGACCACATCCTAGTTAGCATGAGGTTAAAATTAACTATACCATGTGTTTTAGGGATCTCAATTTGCAAAATATTAATAGAGTTCATGGGCAGTTAACTGCAATAAAGGGAGGAAATGAAGTTTATAGTGCAAGGCCCTGGGGATTACAATCTTCCCTACCCCTAAGCACATTCGTATCCCAGAACTCGACATGACGTGAAGGAGGAAGCCGTAAAGGGAGCATGGGGGTAAATCTCAAGACTAACCTAGTGGATCTCCTTCTCTTCCCTCCAGGAAGGGGTGCAGTATGTTAGCAATGGCTTCACCCAGGCCTGGCTTCTTCCTGCTTATACAAGAATCTCATGATTTAGCCAGAGCTGCAAAGGCAGGGTCCTTCACTAGAGTCATAGCTACTGGAATATCAGGAAAGAGCTCTGACTCATTCCTTATAAACTCTCTGAAAACATGAAGTATAAATTAGATATTTCCCAAGCTTGGCTCGCCAGTTGAATTGCTTAGGCAAGAGAAAGTCATGGAAGACATCCTGGGTTAAGAATTTGCAATCCTGGTTTGATTTGCAGACAGTTGGAACAATAGTGGCCCCACAGAAATACCAGAAACTGTTTTATTAAGACCTCCTTTTACTCTTATGAAAGACTCTTCTGATGCTAACTCATATGGGAATTATATTTGATAACTACTTGATAACATTTTTCTAGACTTATAATCAGTTGCTATGGATCTTCAGAACACCGAGAAATGAAAAGAAATGTGTGAGGTTTGTTTGTTCCTTTAGCTGCTTGTTTTCATTAAAGTCAGCATCTGCACAAATGTAGTCTTTTTAATTGTGCACACTTTGTGCCTTAGTTTACCTACATGCAGTCCCCGGCCAGAGGTAATTTGTCTTCTGAAGAGAATGTCCACATGTCTGAAGTATCAGAATCATGGGCTCTGTCTTTCCCCCACCCCCCATCCCTACCCCTGCACCCTGCAGACTTTGTCTTTCTCAGTCCAAGCCAAGGGAACTGTCAGTTGGCTCAGACCCACTATGCATGGAACCTGGAATCTGTCCTTTCCCACAAGTCCTGGGCCCCAAGGAAACTGGAACAGATCTTAAACATCTAGGAGTCATGGAGTGGGAGGCCTTTCACTCCCCAGAATTATGCCAGTTATAGGCAGGGGCCAGTTGCCATGCCAAGCAAAATGGATACTCTTGATATCATTGAGCTAGTCAGTACCAAGTTAATGGAACTGCTTTGAAACCTGTGAACTGGAACCCTGACCACATCCATGGAGGGCCTCTACATGACAGCTCCACTCAAGATACACCCCAATGGGCCCATGCAACAGTGTTCCAGAATGCTTTCAATGACTGAAAACTAACTAGTTGAGTCTTATGTTAAATAGCTTTAGGGGCTTCCCAGATGGTGCAGTGGTAAAGACCCCGCCTGCCAATGCAGGGGATGTAAGAGACTTGGGTTCAATCCCTGGGTCAGGAGGATCCCCTGGAGTAGGAAATGGCAACCCACTCCAGGATTCTTGCCTTGGAAATCCCAAGGACAGAGGAGCTTGGCGGGTTACAGTCCATGGGGTCACAAAGAGTCAGACACAACTGAGCATGCATATTCATTAAACAGTTTTGGGTTTCTGTTGAGTTTGTTGTGTAATTCTCTCAGTAACTCCTTGATGTGTATTTGTTATTCCTGTTTAACTGATCAAGCAATTGAGGCTAAGAGAAATAAAGAAAAGGGCTAATGGCCTCAGAGTCAGAAGGTAGTTGAGCAGGAATTAGAACCCCAAGCTGTCCACTGCAAAACCAATGTGATCTCCTCCTTATCTTGTCATTCAAAAGGCTCTATCACCATGATCCTTGGAGTTAAACCAGCAATTCTTCCCAGTTCCAAATGAGGAGACTCCGAGTCCCTCCTTGTTCTGAAAAATGCTGAGTGGGACAGTGCCTGTGCTCAGCATATGAACAACTCCAGTAGATCCAGAGCCATCTTTCCCCAAAGCCCTCAGGACATCAGTGCATGTGGAACCCTTCACAGGAACTTGGGCTGCTTATGGGAATCTGCTGCAAGAGTAGAAAAGGAGGAAGGACTAGGGGATTAGAATCAGAAAGAATGTTGCCCACATTCTCACTTGCATGATAGTTAGAGTTAAAGGGGATAACAGATGCACTTCTAAGTGTTACTGAGAGAATTATGGCCACGGTTATCAAATACCTAAACGAAATTTGGTACACAGGAAGTGCTCAATATATAGAAGCTATTTCCTACCACAGAGGAGAATTCAGGCAGGTTGCTGGATTTATTGGATCATTCTCTCTACATCTGCGAGATTCCAAGGGAGCTGATGTAACCAGGGAGATGGCCTAGTTAGTTCTAGGAAAACCTACGATGAAACTTAACTTTTCTCTTAAACTTTAGCAGAGCTAAGAGGATTAATTCTTCCAAAGTTTGAAGAAGAGCAAAAAGCTGAATTCAGGTTCCAGTTGTCATGCAGACAAGTAGAATCTCCTTACCACACGTCCTCCAGTACATATACGCACAGAGGTGTATGGCACTGGCGAACGCACTCCCTCAAGGACTCATGCACACACACTGACATATACACACGAAAAGCCTCTCCCACTTTAAGCCTGAGTGCCCTCCTTGATCCCTGCACCCTGTTCTTAAGCCCCTGGGCTGGGCCAAAGGAAAAGAAACTGCTGTTTCAAGCCTGTTGAAGTCTAACTCATCAAAATAGTTCAGGTTACCCCCTGCAGCACTTTACAAGGCATTTTAAGCATTTTTTTCATGGGGTTGGGAAATCATGTTTCACCAGTAATAAACAGAGTAGAAAGAGCCGAACCCCCAAAGACTAGAGCTCAGTTTCAAACTCAGAACTGAGGCGGTCAGAGTGGGTCGGTCCTATCACAGAAAATCACCAACTCCCTTTCCTCAGCAGAGCAAGACATACTCGGGAAGAAAGAGCGGAGACTAAAACTCAAGCACAGCAGTTTCTAATATTTTCCCCCTTGATTTTTCTTAATTAATGTTGACTAGCTTAACGAAGCAATTAAAGGGCTTATTTGCTTTTTAAATCACATGTGAAATTTAAGAAACCTTGAAATAGAAGAAATATTTGTCCCCAAGATCTTATCCCACGAGGAGTATTGGTTGGAGTGTTCTCCGATCTCTGGAGATTGAGGACAACTGGCCCTGCTCTCCAAATGAGGCCCAAGCGAAATGGACATGGCAGGAGCTAATTGTTCATGGAGAAATCCCTTAAGGTAAGGGGCTGTTTCTTGAGTGTACTTCGAAGACTTCCACTGAAAACAACAATAATAGTTACTTTTCAATAATAACTTGAACAATAATATGAATAACGATATCCTTCATTTATTAAGGACTGATGTGCTGGCAGTTGAGTTGTACATTTTTCATACATTATTAGTATTTTAATCCAAGTCCATAAGTTCCCTTCCCTCTTTCTAACAAAGTAAGGAAATAGGGACTTAGGGAGGTTAATTGGCATATCCAGGTTCCCACACCTGGCGTGGACTGGATTTAAGCTTTTTACTCTGAGACACATGGTCTTTTCATGGTATGTTACTGTCCGTGTTTGTGGCAATTCTTAACCATGAGAACTGCGGCCTGAGTAGCACCAGAATATTATTAAATAATTACATTTGTGTCTGTATACTTACACTTCAGTTAATGTAATAGCATGTATAAATAGAATGCTATTAAAATTTGTTTTTTTAATTTCAGCAATCATATAATCAAATTATGTTATAACATAATATGCATTATACTACATATAATATACTAGTAATATAATTATTGTTTTGTCACTTTATATCCTAAATCATTTAAGCTGATAAAATTACATATAAGTATATAAATTATATAAATATAAACAATATGTATTAATATAATATATAAAGCATGATACTTGATATAGAGCACATAGACAATATAGATTCATTATAAAAACCGTAATATAATTCTATATAATGATCTATAAAACATAATACATAATATATATGATATAGGTAATGTTTATATAAATATAATATATAATATGTGGCAATTATATTTTAAACAAGAATATAAAATTATATTTAACATTTTCATATAACTTGATAGAGGATTAATAATTATTGAATAAGTAGACATTAATACTTATAGGGTAATATTCCATATCATCAATATAGTGATAAGTGAATTTTATTATTAAATAATTCAATTAATAAATCATTAATAAATTGGTATAGCCATAGTCTATGTAGGCACTTCTAGCTATGGCAAGTTCATATATATTGCCTATCATATTCTAGAATCAGTGCTAGGCACTTACATCACCTTTGATAACCCTCACAACTGCCAGCAAGGTAGATGCCAACAGTGGAAAATAAATTGAGGTTCAGATGAGTTAAATGTTCTGTTTTGTTTTACCTTCCAAGACGCAGAGCTAGTAAAAGAGCCATACGTAAGCCTGATGTTGTCTGATTCCATATCATATGGTCTTTGTACCCTACCAGGTGAGATAAGTAGCTGGAGAAAAGAGAGTGACAAAACAAAGGAAGGAAAAGGAAATTGTATCTTGATGCGTGCCCACTCCTTACAGTGAAGGACAGTATAGCATATAGCAAGTTTCACTGATGCAATCAGAAAGCAAAAGAAGCTGACCCTGGCTCCAATCCAGCCATTCCTTCAGCCACTTGCTAAGGATTTAAGGTTGTTCCCCAGGGTACTGAAGGGGAGGGAAAGACATGGGGTGGCAGCTGATGGCCACATCCTGATGCTGGCACGTGCAGGCTGGTTGTCAGGCCCCGCCCAGCATGACACCCTTGTGACCAGAGTCTGCACACTCAGTGACACACCCTTGGCCTCCGTCTCTTTTTCCTGCTTCTGGGATTGCAGCCTACATACTTGGCATTGGAAAGCCTGGCAGCTTTCAGGCAGATTGGGAGGACATCCCAGATGGGCACTGGATCAACAGTGCCAACAGGAGGAAAAAAAACATGTGAGCTCAGGGAGATTTCTTAACTATTTACCAAATAGGGGGAATTGTTTATTTTCCTCATATCTCCCAGAGAGTCCATTTATGAGCTCCATTTACGACTTCAAACAGGCAAGTTGGCAGAGACATGGCAGTGAAGATAAGAAGATGACTAATTAATGGTCTTGCAATAGGTTTCAACACCCAGATCTACAACTACTTATATTTTTTTTCATAACCACTAACATTTATTTTCAAATACAAACATGCTTTTAAGTATTTTTGTTAATATGGCTAATAGTTTTATCTTGTTCCTGGCACTATTTCCTCTTCTTGATAGGGTTATAAATAGGGTATTCCACTTGGCATGGATCTTGTTCATGGCATTGAAGAGATGGTTCTATACTTACTGTAGCAAAACAGCACATAGTTGGCATACTTTCTTCTAAACTCTCCTAACATTTACACTGCCATCTGCATACTTTTCAGTTGACTTCACTCTGAAAACTGCCTGTTCCTCTGATACATACCAGAGACTTGGCTACTTGGACATTTGGAAAAAAAAGAAAAGCAAAGAACAGAACATGAACGAGCATTCTTCCCATTTCTGCTCCCAGGCATTCAATACTTGCAATAGTCATTTGTAAGAACCATTTACAGAAGAAGTCATTTAAAGAAGTCATTCGTAAGTGGCTTCTTTTATGGTCAGTTTCAATTTTAAGATCTCAATATTCTGTGACAGCTTTAACTAACACATTGCTATTGATGACTTCACTGTTTTCCTTAGGTTTATATAGTCAAGTGCCTGAATTCAGGTAAATGCATAGAAAAAGCCAAGATTCCTTATCACAGATTTTTTTTATAAGAAAACTGAAACAATAAAATTATAACTGAGGATTCAGAGCTAAAATCCTTTCACAAGTTCTGCTGCTGATATTTCAAAGAAATACTGTACAGTTTGGGTGAGATTAAGATGGCAGAAAGTAGTACCTCTGGAAGTTTGAAGATTTTCATTGTTGTGAGCAAAGAAGGCATTGAAGTACATATATCCAGAATTCCATCTCCGAGATACTCCAGTGGCTGTTTGGCTGATATTCACTTTCCCTTAAGGTCTAAAAAAGGCAAGGGGATGATTTGGGCCATAGTCTTAGCCTCTCCGAAGTCTCTTAGTCTGTCTCTTTCTTTCAGTCAGCAAGCGTCTCTTTCCCCCGGGATAAATGTATAACTCTGTGATAGCCTCAGTTTTTCATCCAAGGCCCCTTTGAACTGCCCTGTCCAAAATGGTGGTTTCTAGTCACATGTGGATTTTACATTAAAAATAAGAGTAAATGAGACAAAATTTCAGTTTCATAGTCACATCAACCACTATTCAGTAGCCGCAAGTGGCCCATGGTTACTGTGATGGCCAATGCTCGCTAGAAAATATTTCCCCAATCTCCAAGCTGGTCTGAAACCCGGTTAAACCCTTGTTTGCTAGGCTTTTCTCCCCATGGTCCCGCTCATCCAAACAATCTTCCAATAAATTGAATATTCATTGTTTTCTGCAAATGCCCTGAACTTAACCAACATTGTCTTTGCTATTACCAAAGCTTGGGGTGCTCTCTGGGAATTTTGCTGTCTTTCAAGACTTAGAAGAAAGGTATTTTCCTAAAGAAAATGATGATCATTTTCCTTTTTCAAACTTCCCAGAGTTCTGCCTTCTCTGAAACCCCAGACCACACACCACACCTTATTCATGGCACTACTTAATCACGCTTCATTTACCAGGTTATGCTTTTTTTTTTTTTAAACAACAAAGGTGGTGTGGGCATCCTTGTTTTTTTATTTAATGCCCTCTTGTTTTTGTTATTTATGAGTTTATTTTTATCTAAAATCTGAAGACATTCATGAGGAAAGATACATGTGGTGACTAAGTTGGAAGGAAAAAGTGAAGAAACATGGTTATGTTAACAGTGTGGAAATATACATTTGTCAGAAGTATGAAAGAAGAAGGATGGGGTTGCTGCCCTGTGAATATACTAGACAAAAGCCCTATAATTAAAGTCTGATTCTGCCACTTAGTCTTAAAGATCTGAGTGTAATAATTATCCTCATTAAACCTCAGAGTTTTCTGTTTTTTTTTTTTTCTTTTTTCATCTAGAGAATAGGAATAGTAATGCTATTAATAGTAATGTACAGGTTTTGCAACTATCGCTCGAGAGATAATATATGTAAAATTGTGACTTTAAAACAAAGAGCCAGAATTCTCATATAAATGTGAGGTGTCATGTTAACAGCAAGCTTCCAGAGAAGAAGGATATGGAATCCGAAGAAACACATGTTGCCTGGGCCCCCTCACAAACCTGCTTCACTCTGACAAAGCCCAGTCTACTGATAAGGTTCCAGTAGGCTTTTTGTGAGTTATCCACAGGGTTCTCTTTTTATCTCACAGACATATTTATATATCTATAAGTATCTATAATTTTTTTTTATTCCACACTCCTTGGGATGTAGTTATGGCTGTTTGAATGTTTACTTTTCAGGCATTCCTTTTCCCTTTGAAGAAATCCACAAAAGAGAGAGAAAAATGCTGACAAGTTTTCAAAGTCATGATTTATAGGAATGATTTCTGAAAAGCAAGTAGACAACATCCGAGTTCATCATCAAATAATATTTCTTAAGCACCCTCTAGTGTCTGGCCCTAAGCCAGATGATTCAATGCCTGGAGAGGCTGCAAACTTTTTTGTTAAAAAAAAGAAAAATGAACTCTCACACTGACTCCTGAGAAACAACTCTGCACCATTTAGGATTCCTTGGTGGTAGTGGTGGTGGTTTAGTCGCTACATTGTGTCTGACGCTTGCAACCCATGGATTGTAGCCCACCAGACTTCCTCTGTCCATGGGATTTCCCAGGCAAGAGTACCCATTGCCATTTCCTTCTCCAGGGAATTTCTCCTAACTAGGAATTGAACCTGCCATCTCCTGCATTGACAGGCAGATTCTTAACCATTTGAGCCACCAGGGAAGCCCTTAGGACTCTTTCTCAAAGGTATTAAGAATAGATTGTTTTAGGAAAAAATCAATGTAGTTAGAAATCCTAATACTATTAAATATAATTTAAAGCTCAGTTTAAAATAGACATGAAGACGAAAGACAGAATCAAAAATTATACTGGGAATCTGAAGAATTTGAAATCTAAGCAAATCACAGGGCAGGAAAATCTGTTCTGTAAGTGAGAAAGTTTTGAGTGTAAGAAAAGGTAAGACTTGCTTGACTAGATAGGTGTCCTCCAGTAGGAATGCCATGCTAGACCCATCTGCCATCTGATTATCTTGTGACTGGTACTAGCCTGTCGTCTCCACCCAACAGATTCTCAAGTGGGGCAAGAGTGCAGTGGGTAGAATCAGACAACTTGTGGTCGAGGGTCCACTCGAACACATACTTGGCTATGTGATTTGGGACATGTCACTTAAAATTCATGACCCTAGTTTCTTCACATGTAAAACAACGATAATTCTGCCAACTTTGTGGGATTGTTTAGACTTTAGAGATTAAAAAAGATACCATGGACCAGTTCCTTGAACATAGTACTTGCCCACAAAATGTCAATATTTTTTTTAGTTGTCTGATTGATTTGGTATTCAGCAGGTTTATAATATATGTTCAACTTGACTTCTGCACTTATTTCCTCAAAGGAAGTTTCACTATTTTTCCTCACCATCTCCATGTTTTTGAGAGTAGGATCACATTATATATTATGATGTTGAAGTAGGAGAGTCAATTCTTGCATAGACTAGTTGACTTCAAAGATAAATGCCTAATTATTGATTAAATGTTTGATCAATTCATGCATGCATTCATTCATTCATTTCACTCGCAACTCCAAATTCAGGGTGGTCCCTTTGCTAACTAGGAGGACCTTATTAACAAGATGTACCAGATGATTTCATCACATACAAAAGATCTTTGTAGGCGTGGAAATTAAGAATACTGAGTCATTTTAAGAAGTCACTTTGAAAATGACTTTTCAACAAAGAAGAACTGAGCTTGTTCAAGCAAATTATATTTCAAAGTTTTATTTGCAAGGTTATTTATTACTGTGTGGAATTTCAATCCTGTGGCTAGGGTCGAGGAAAACGAGGACACAGGTGTCTGCCTGTTTGCACAGGCATTAAAGAGTCTTGTAAAATGAGCTTCGGCCTTTTAAGTTACTGTCTTTTCCTTTATAATAATAATCTCTTCAATTTTACAAGGTCTATATTATTTTTAGGTAAGAAAACACTGGAGAGTTCATGTTTTATTGTTCCTTGCAGTTATATAAATTATATTTGGCCAAAACAAATGTAATTCCTACTGTGTGAACTGGGAACCCAAAATGTTGATTTTCCTCAAGTTATAAACAATGTGAAGATATGTTATACTGGGTCACAATTTTCCAGAACAGAGCAAAATATATAACTCAGTTTTAATAACAAAACTGCATATATCATTAAAGTTTCCTACTCCACACAGAACGGATTATATTACTTTGCCCAGCAAGAGACATCCTTTGTGTAGACCACAATTTCTAAAATACCATTTGATTGAATGGAAAACATTTTAGCCATTTGTTAGTTTAAAAAAAAATGTAATGGTTAAATGCTCATGGAAATTCTGCTTTGTATTTGCTGGGTAAATATTACATTTCTTCTCACTAAATTTGAATGCCATGGATTTTGTAAACACCAGGATCTGGGGGACAACTGTTATGAGCTTTTTCCCACTATTAGATGACTCTTCACATTTTTAGCATCTTAGAAGCAGATGTCTTCTTCTTTGTAACACCAAAGAACCTTATTTATACATGTATTATATCAACTTCAAGTTGCATTATGTTTACTTACAACCTTTCTTCTCCAAATAGACTTGTAACTTAACAAGGCAAGGTCAAGACTGAATTATCTTTGTATTCTTGGCCCCTGGTTGAATGCTTCCTACAGAGCTGGAGCACTGAAAATGTGCTTAATGAAAAGAAGTGCTGAAAAAAACTACCACCAAATTATCAATTTACCCACTCACCTGTTCTTCTCAGAATTATTCCAACATTTAGGAGATTAGTTAATGTAACTACTTTCACGACACTGAAGAAACAAGGGAAGATTATTTTCTTCATTAAAAAACATGGAATTAGCTAGTCTACCCTCCTTGTTCTTTATTTTAAAAAGAATATGGGATTAGCTAGTCTAGCTTTCTAACTTCACAAATGGGGATCTGGGGATCTGGAAAATGAAACCTTCTCTACTCTTGCTAATGTCACAAAAGTGGAGGCAAAACTGATCCTAATTGTGTGCATCATGTTTTATTTGTTTGACACAAAAGCAATTAATGCTAAAAATTCTGACACGTTCAAAAATACATAAATAGCCAACAAGTATGTGAAACAATATTTAGCATTAGAAGTTGTTAAAGAAATGCAAATCCAAAACACAATAAGGTACCATCACACATCTATTAAGATGGAGAACAAAATGGAAAAAAAAAAAAAAAAAAAAAAACAAGAACAAGTGTTGGCAAAGACGTGGAGCAATCTGATCCCTTACGTATTGTTGGTGGGACTGTGAAATGGTACAACTGGTATGGAAAGCAGTATGGTGGCCCCTTAAATAATTAAAATAGAACTACCATAGGATCCATCAATCCCACTTCCAGGTTGATATCCAAACAATTGAAAGCAGGTTCTTGAAGAGATACTAGTACATCCATGTTCATGAAGGCATTAGTCAGAAAAGCCAATAGGTGGAAGCAACCCAAATGTCAACTGGTGGATGGACAAATAAGATGTGGTCTATACATACAATGGAATAATATTCATCCTTATAAAGGAAGGAAATCCTGTTTCATGTTCAACATGGATGGACCTTGAAGACATTATGTAAGGGAAATGTGTCAGTTCTGGAAAGAGAAATACTGTATGATTCCAATCACTAATATATTTAAAATAGTCAAGCAGAAGTATCAATAAAACACTGGTTACCAGAGGCTGGGGAGAGGGAAGTGAGGAGTTGCTGTTAAATGGGTATAGAGTTTCAATTTTGCAAAATGAATTAGTCCAGGTGATCTGTCACACAACAATGTGAATATTCTTAACATTTCTGACCTGTTCACGTAAAAATGTTTAAGATGGTAAATTTTATGTTCAGTTCAGTTCAGTCACTCAGTTGTGTCCAACTCTTTGCGACCCCATGAACTGCAGCATGCCAGGCCTCCCTGTCTATTACCAGCTCCCGGAGTTTACTCAAACTCATGTCCATTAAGTCAGTGATGCCATCCAACCATCTCATCCTCTGTTGTTCCCTTCTCCTGCCCTCAATATTTCCCAGCATCAGGATCTTTTCAAATGAGTCAACTCTTCGCATCAGGTGGCCAAAGTATTGGAGTTTCAGCTTCAACATCAGTCCTTCCAATGAACACCCAGGACTGATCTCCTTTAGGATGGACTGGTTGGATCTCCCTGCAGTCCAAGGGACTCTCAAGAGTCTTCTCCAACACCACAACTCAAAAGCATCAATTCTTCTGTGCTCAGCTTTGTTTATAGTCCAACTCTCACATCCATACATGACTACTGGAAAAACCATAGCCTTGACTAGATGGACCTTTGTTGGCAAAGTACTGTCTCTGCTTTTTAATATGCTATCTAGCTTGGTCATAACTTTCCTTCCAAGGAGTAAGTGTCTTTTAATTTTATGGCTGCACTCACCATCTGCAGTGATTTTGGACCCCCCAAAATAAAGTCAGCCACTGTTTTCACTGTTTCCCATCTATTTGCCATGAAGTGATGAGACCAGATGCCATGATCGTAGTTTTCTGAATGTTGAGCTTTAAGCCAACTTTTTCATTCTCTTCTTTCATCAAGAGACTCTTTAGTTCTTCTTCGCTTTCTGTCATAAGGGTGGTGTCATCTGCATATCTGAGGTTATTGAAATTTCTCCCAGCAATCTTGATTCCAGCTTGTGCTTCTTCCAGTCCAGCATTTCTCATGATGTACTCTGCATAGAAGTTAAATAAGCAGGGTGACAATATACAGCCTTGATGTACTCTGTTTCTTATTTGGAACCAGTTTGTTGTTCCATGTCCAGTTCTAACTGTTGCTTCCTGACCTGCATACAGGTTTCTCAGGAGGCAGGTCAGGTGATCTGGTGTTCCCATCTCTTTCAGAATTTTCCACAGTTTGTTGTGATCCACACAGTCAAAGGCTTTGGCACAGTCAATAAAGCAGAAATAGATGTTTTTCTGGAACTCTCTTGCTTTTTCCATGATTCAGTGGATGTTGGCAATTTGATCTCTGGTTCTTATGCTTTTTCTAAAACCAGCTTGAACATCAGGAAGTTCACAGTTCACGTATTGCCTGGCTTGGAGAATTTTGAGCATTACTTTACTAGCATGTGAGATGAGTGTAATTGTCAGTAGTTTGAGCGTTTTTTGGCATTGCCTTTCTTTGGGATTAGAATGAAAACTGACCTTTTCCAGTCCTGTGACCACTACTGAGTTTTCCAAATTTGCTGACATATTGAGAGTAGCACTTTCACAGCATCATCTTTTAGGATTTGAAATAGCTCAACTGGAATTCCGTCACCTCCACTAGCTTTGTTTGTAGTGATGTTTCTTAAGGCCCACTTGACTTCATATTCCAGGATGTTTGGCTTGAGGTGAGTGATCACACCATCGTAATTATCTGGGTCGTGAAGATATTTTTTGTACAGTTCTTCTGTGTATTCTTGCCACCTCTTCTTAATATCGTCTGCTTCTGTTAGGTCTATACCATTTCTGTCCTTTATTGAGCCCATCTTTGCATGAAATGTTCCCTTGGTATCTCTAATTTTATGTTACATGGGGGGGTTTTGGTCACAATTAAAAATTTAAAAATACATGAAGAGGCATAATTTCAGTTCATTAATTTATTTTCATTTTGGCCACACCATGAAGCAAAATAAAGACACTGAACAAGAGAATGAACCCATGCTTCATCCTGGCAGTGGACGTGTGGAGTCCTAACCACTGAACTGCCAGGAAATTTCAGAAATAGAATTTTTAAATATATATAACAGCAGAGGAGTTATTGTGATTAACACATTTAGCTGTTTTTCTTCTGTAATATTTATATGTTTAAAATAGTACTGTCTAAATGATATGGCAACCTAATTTTACAACAAAATACGACAGAAATATTTCTAAAACTCTCTAAGTACCATTTAAAAGGCTGAATAATATCTATTTATATAAATAAGCCACAATTTATGTAACAATATCCCTCATTCATATTCTTTTCACATCTATTTGTTGTTGTCACTAAGTTGTGTTCCACTCTTTTTGACCACATGGACTGTAGCACAACAGGCCTCCTTGTCTACCACTATCTTCCAGAGTTTGCACAAACTCATGTCCATTGAGTCCATTTCATGTCTATAAATAATGCTTTATTTTCTATTTTTGTACCTTCCTTGTTGTCTACATTTCTGATACTTTCCTTAGAGTCTCAGAAATAAAATTAGTAGAGTACACATTTTAAAATACTTGTTATTAGTTGTTAAAAATTTAGTATTGCCCCAATAACTATTCTTGGAAGCAGGACATGAGTGCCTCTCTGCACTGAGCCTCCTCATCTTTCTCCTTTTTCACTATTATTATTGTTATTATTGGGCTTCCCAAGTGGTGCTAGTGGAAAATAATCTGCCTGCCAATCCCAGGAGACACAAGAGATGTGGGTTCGAACCTTGGGTTGGAAGCATCCCCTGGTGGAGGGCATTGCAACCCACTCCAGCATTCCTGCCTGGAGAATCCCGTGGACAGAGGAGCCTGGCGGGCTACAGTACATTGGGTCCCAAGGAGTGAGACTTGAGTGAAGCGATTTAGCATGCATGCATTGTTATTATTATTATTATAATTATTTGATTTGAAAGGAAGGAAATTACACTTCCTTGAAAATTGTTATAATTAAAACTACTTTTGAATCATTTGTATTTTTCCTTCTTGAATTATATTTTTAAATTTTGAGATAAGCTCAATGAGAGCTTTAATCATAAGGAAATGTAATTATTTGTCTGTCATATTTGATTTCAAATATTTTTCCTAGTTGTACTTTTTTTGTATTTAAAATTTTGTCTTCCTCTAAGTACTCAATTATTCATCTTTAGAAAAACCCATTTAACTCATTTTTATTTAAATTTTATAGTTTGATTACTCTTTTTTCAGTTAGTTGATGATTATGATGTAGTCAATGATTTCAGAGTTTAAGTAGATATTTTATAAAACTTTCAGTAATAATTCTTGAAAAATCCTCCTAGAGTTTTGCAACAGTTCAGTTCAGTTCAGTCGCTCAGTTGTGTCCGACTCTTTGGACCTCATAAATTGCAGCACGCCAGGCCTCCCTGTCCATTACCAACTCCCGGAGTTCACCCAAACTCATATCCATTGAGTCGGTGATACCATCCAGCCATCTCATCCTCTGTCATCCCCTTTTCCTCCTGCCCTCAATCCCTCCCAGCACCAGAGTCTTTTCCAATGAGTCAACTCTTCGCATGAGGTGGCCAAAGTATTGGAGCTTCAGCTTTAGCATCAGTCCTTCCAAAGAACATCCAGGACTGATCTCCTTTAGAATGGCATAGGACTTTACAAAGTCTATGTACAAAATTTGGAATAACTATTGTATTAACATCAGTAGCAATCATAATGACAAACAAAACTCTAGTTGCAACTCTTAAACTACCAGGTATCTGCCAGCTCTTGCATTTACTGTTCACATTAATTTAATACATATAGCAACTTTATTGAGGCATGTGGTATTTTTAAATTTATTTATTTGTAATTGGAAGATAATTGCTTTATAATACTGTGTTTGTTTCTGCCATATATCAACATGAATCAGCCATAGGTATACATATGTCCCCTCCACCTTGAACCTCCCTCCCACCTCCCCTCCCCCCCACCCCTCTAGGCTGTCACAGAACACCTGATTTGAGCTTCCTGCATCATACAGCAGTTTTCCACTATCTAATTTTATATATTGTAATGTACATGCTTCAGTGCTACTCTCTCAGTTCATCCAACACTCTCCTTCCCACAGTGTCCACACGTCTTTATAGAGACTCCAGTTGAGGCTCAGAAAAGTTGCATAACTTGCTAATGATCTATTTATCAGTAAGTTGATGGAACCATGTTTTGACCTCAGACCCACATGATTTTAGAACACTTGCCTCTAAAGATTACTATGCTGCATCAAAAATCTTCATAGGATGAATTTGTCCCTTTTAAGGATGTATTAAAATTTCCTTTTCATTTCTAAAATATTCTAAGTTAATATCCCACATTTTAAAGTTATCTTTATTTTTTCAACTTGGTTGCACTAATAATGGTTTAGAAAAACAGAATTGCAGTGTTCTGGTAGAGATGGTCTCTGCTAAAGGCTGGCATGCTGGAGGAAGAATGAAAGAGACCAGGGTCTCTACAGAAGAGTTCAGAAGAGGCAGAACAGAAAATAAGATCAGAAACACTGTGTAGGGCTTTGAAGGGCATTGTAACGACCATACATTTTGAGCAGAGGAGGCTGTGATCTGACTTTTATTTTAGAAGATCATGCTGATTTCTAAGTTGAGAAGAGACTAGAGCAGAACAAGGAAGGTAAGATTCCGGGGGGTAGTGCAAAATCCCTTTGAGTCAATAATCTACGGCTATATAAGAACCAGCTAAAAAATGCAATGTTTGAAACAACAGCCTTGATCCACAAGGATCAACGGGTGATCTAGGAGTTGGCTGACCTAAGCTGGGTTGGGCTTGACCACTCCATTCAAGCTGTGAGTCTGACTGTGATGGGCATCTCCCTCAGGTGCTACTTGATGCTGTTCTGTACCCCAGGAAAGAGTGTGCCAGTGAGTGTGTATAAACACTTCTTGATATGGAAGCAAAGGCCAGAAGGAAAGCTCCATCAAGGCACTCTTGAAGGCACACTTCAAGATCATGCCTTCTTGCTTGGAGGGCATATAGTGGGGCTCAAAGTTAAGGGACAGGAAAGTAGACTTTTCTCATCAGAACCCCATGATAAAAGCATGTAGGCAGAGAGAAGTGATGATTTAGGGCCAGTGATTGCATCAGTCGGCTTGGGCTCTAAAAGGAATAGTGAAGAGGCAGGCAGTGATCAAGTTGTATACAAACTGTGCAGATAGAGCTAACAGGATTTTTAAGTATAATAGACGTGAGATTAGAGAGAAAAAGAGATCTTGAGGATGACATTACTTACCCATGTGCCCAGAAGTATCTTTTTCTAGAATTTTACTTTAGAGTGATATTTAGCTCACTTCTTCTCCATTTTTAGTATTTTGGTTTATATATATATATAGTATTTTGGTTATATATGTACATGTATCTATATAGTATTTTGGTTATATATGTATATACATATATATCAGCAGCATCAGCATTCTCCTGCTGCTGCCTGCTCCACATAAGGCTTCAGTTTCTCCCCAGCAACATCCAAACTACAGCTTCAGTCCACCAATAACACCTCTCAAAATAAAAAGAAGACTAAGTCTAGAAACCTTCATTGCTCCTGATTAGTCATTAGCATTAAGACCTCAGATCTACCGGCGTGTCTGTCCATTCCTTCTTCCATTTTTTTTCCTTCCAAACATTTCTAAGGTCAAAGTATATTCTAAGTACATTCTTTAAGACAGTAGGAAATGTTTAGAGGATTTTCATCATACACAGTTAACATTTTTTAAAGTTTTGGCATTTAAAGTCATGGGCTTCAGTTATTTGGAATATTTATCTATAATAAATAGTCCATTCCCCAGCGATGGTAAATAAATGAGGCACCACTCCACTGCACTTCTGTTGATTTATGATCGACACAGGGAGTGTGCTCCACTGAACAATGCAAAGAGTGTACAGGTTCAGTTTGTTTTGTTGCTATGTGTACTGTTTAGTCCCAGGATACCTTGACCTGGAAAGAAGCCCTGTTGAGTGACAGGATTACATAATTCTACCTTCTTAGTAAACTGTCCTGTGCCTCAGAGCCCCCAGCTCAGATATCTATCAGGAGACATGCGGGTCTTGCTTTGTACATTCTGGTTTAACCCCAAGCCAAGAACTTTTGCAGAAGCCTGAGTCCTGGGCCTCCTCCCCAAGCAACCTCCACTGTCATAGAAGAAACCAATTCCCACCTGTTACTGCAGCTCTTGTTGACAGGAAATGGGGTCCTTGCCCTTTTCAAAAGAAAGGCAGTGAAAAACTGTTCCCTCACAGGTGGAGTTTTCTGGCTCATGGAAGGATTAGAAATGAAATTAGCCATTGGAAATTTCATTCAGATCAGTCCAAACATTGCAAAGTACAACAAATGCAGACCTTTCCTCATTGGTAATCAAGTTCAGTTTCTCTCCATGTCTTTTCTCCAAGGCAGACAGCTGTGCAACCCTTATTAACTGTTCTTCATGGACCCAGTTCCTGCTTAGAGTCTAGAGAGAGAGAACATTCCAGAATTAGCTCTGAGCCCTGACCTTGAAGGACTTGGTGATCTAGTCTGGAAGACCAGAGTCACCCACATAAACTGCTCCATGAACTAGGCAGCCCATGATGGAGCAGCCAGCCCTGTGGGTCAGACAATAAGGAGTTCAGAGCCAACAACAACAGCTAAGTGCATCGTGGAGCCAACTTCAGGAGAAATGGGAATGTGACAGAATAGTATAAATAAGATGCCTGATTTGGACATTTCAACCTCTACTGTTTCCTTTCTTCCAACTTCAGTTTCCCTGTAACAGATCAAAACCACTTTGTAGCAGTAATCACTTTAAAATAAATTTTATACTAATATGCCCCCACTTTAAAACAATATTCTTATTTTGGATGGACCTACCATCCATCCATCACCCTGACCCACTCCAGCAAAAGGATGCATAATCCATCACAGAGCTTTCTGCACATTGTTCCCCTGTTCAAACACATAAATGGCTTCCTACAATCAACATCAATCAGCCTTTCTTGGAATTACACAGTCTCCCTAGCACAGCCCTGCCTCACCCACCTATATGTTACTTACAGCACAAGGGCTTATCCTTAAGAGCATCTTCAGTAACCTCGCATTTTCTACCATCCTGGACCTACCTTCTGTGACCTCACGGGAGTGTGGTATTTTATAGAGCCAACAATGTATCTAATTTGACTGTTTTCCATATGTAAGTCTTATCTTTTTAGCTAGATAACATCTTTCAGTAGAAGATGACACAACATAATTTAAAGTGTTTTCCTTTTTTTTCTCAACCTACAACACATAATAAATATTTAATAAATCACTCATTGATTCGCTTTTATTTCTGTGGAACTAGGGCAAGGTGTGGAGAAGGCAATGGCACCCCACTCCAGTACTCTTGCCTGGAAAATCCCATGGACAGAGGAGCCTGGTAGGCTGCAGTCCATGGGGTCGCTAAGAATCGGACACGACTGAGTGACTTCACTTTGACTTTTCACTTTCATGCATTGGAGAAGGAAATGGCAATCCACTCTAGTGTTCTTGCTTGGAGAATCCCAGGGACGGCGGAGCCTGGTGGTGCCGTCTATGGGGTCACACAGAGTTGGACAAGACTGAAGTGACTTAGCAGCAGCAGCAGCAGCAGCAGCAGCAGGGCAAGGTGACCAGCATAGGAGAATTTCTGCCTGCAGGGTTATGGCTAGGAAAGACAATGGAGCTGTCCAGGGGGCAAACTTTAAGGAGGCCTTTACTCTCAGGTGTGTCTTGCACTTGTAGGACCCCAAGAGTGGGTGCCCTCCTTAAATTTTGTGTCCTGGACACCTCACTTGCCTCACTCTCGAAGCTACCCTGACTATGGTATTATGAAGTATTTTTGCACGATCTGTCTTTTTTTTTTATATCAATTTATTTATTTTAATTGGAGGCTAAATTCTTCACAATACTATGGTGGTTTCTTGCCATACATCAACACAAATCATCCACGGGAGTACATGTGTCCCACATCCTGAACCCCCTCCCATCTCCTTCCCCATCCCATCCCTGTGGGTTGTCCCAGTGCACCAGCTTTGAGTGTCCTGCTTCATGCATCCAACTTGTACTGGTCATCTATTTCACATATGGTAATATACATGTTTCAATTCTATTCTCTCAAATCGTCTCACCCTCACCTTCTCCCATAAAGTCCAAAAGTCTATTCTCCATATCTGTGTCTCTTTTGCTGTCTCGCACATAGGGTCGTTGTTACCATCTTTCTAAATTCCATATATATATGCATCAATATACTGTATTGGTGTTTTTCTTTCTGACTTACTTCACTTTGTATAATAGGCTCCAGTTTCATCCACCTCATTAGAACCGATTCAAATGCATTCTTTTTAATAGCTGAGTAATATTCCACTGCGTATACGTACTACAACTTTATTATCCATTCACTTGCTGGTGGATATCTAGGTTGCTTCCATGTCCTAGCTATTGTAAACAGTGCTGCAATGAACATTGGGTTACACGTGTCTCTTTCAGTTGTGGTTTCCTCAGTGTGTATGCCCAGCAGTGGGATTGCTGGGTCATAAGGCAGTTCTATTTCCAGTTTTTTAAGGAATCTCCACACTGTTCTCTGTAGTGGCTATACTAGTTTGCATTCCCACCAACAGTGTAAGAGGGTTCCCTTTTCTCCACACCCTCTCCAGCATTTACTGTTTGTAGACTTTTTGATAGCAGCCATTCTGACTGTTGTGAGACAGTACCTCATTGTGGTTTTGATCTGCATTTCTATGATCTGTCTTTATATAGTAAAAGTAGATACTGACTTTGTTTTTTTCTTGTAGCTTGTCATAAAGAGGACCCACATGTGTGTTTGCATATGAAGAGGTTAAAGGTTTCCCTACAATAGCTGCAAAAACATCATCAGAAGAAGAGCCTAAGTGAATCAGACCTACCTGATTCAGAGCTCAAATTTACTCTTCACCACCTGAGTCATCTTAATCTCTAAATATTATTTGGCAGAATTGTAAAATAGTAAGAATGAGAAGAAGAAGGAGAAAAGGAGGAGAAGAAGAAGAGAAGAAAAAGGGAGAAAAATCATGAAGATTTAATGGGAACTGATTGGAAATAAATATGTAAAAACACAAAGCCCTATTTAAATGCAACTTATTTTTACTTCTTTGGTTAATAATCATCTTGGTTTGCTTTTATGAGTGTGATTGTAATTCACAGAAATTGTTAAAATACAGAACTCCATATCTGTATATCTCTGAATGTAAGTTGCTTTGGGTCGTGCCTGACACTTTGCCACCCCATGGTCTGTAGCCCTCCAGGCTCTTCTGTCCATGGGATTCTCCAGACAAGAATACTGGAGAGGGTTGCCGTTTCCTCCTCCAGGGGATCTTCCCAACCCAGGGACTGAACCCAGGTCTCCTGCATTTCATATACAATCACGTTAAAGTTCCTGCACATGCATGGCTCTTATCCCTGTAATGCTAGTAAGAGATTGATTCATTCTGAGTTTTTCCAGCCAATACGGAAAGAGGAACATTGAAAATATATTTGGAGTCAAGGTTATGTGCACTTTCAAGGTGGAAAATATGGAAGTTAGTATATCTTTATATCATTAACAGAAAACTGAGGACTCAGGAGGTACAACAGATATGGGGGCAAAATGATCCATTCAAATTTGAATTCCTCTGGAAAAAAAGAAAGCACTTTAAAATTAAGGGGACCATTTCCTAATAATTTATACCCATGAGTGTGTACTAAGTAGCTTCAGTTGTGTCCAACTCTTTGTGACCTTATGGGCTGTAGCCCATTGTCCATGGGGTTCTCCAGGCAAGAATATTGGAGTGGGTTGCCATGCCCTTCTCCAGGGGATCTTCCTGACCCAGGGATCGAACCTGACTCTCTTACATCTCTTGCATTGACAGACAGGTTCTTTACCACTACTACCACATGGGAAGCCCCACATCTATATTCAAATATGAAATATGTGCCACATATGCTGTGATACAAAGCACTTTAGTATTTTCTGAAAGCGTCCCATTTAAATATTACAAGCATGCTTGTGATAATGCACTGGGTAAATCTCGTAAAACAGTCTCCCAGTTGAGGCCATTCCTACCATTAGACATGAAGTTTCCATGACTTACTCTGGCAAGGGCCGACTTGCATTGACTCAATGAATACATATATGCCTCGCTCTAAAGCACAGGTGATCTTACCATAAGTAATTAGGCAATTGTGACTGTCTAGACCTAGTTCAAAGAACAGTGCATGAGACAAATATGAATAAAACTATAAAATATTTATTTCTGGGCAGCATATTCAACTACTTATGCTACAAATCAGGTGGCTTCTTAGGGCCATATGAACTATTAGCAGTCATGCTAGCTTTGGAGATAAAAGTTTTTACCTCTGCAGTGTGAGTAATAAATGAATTTGTTTTCCCCAACCTAACTTAAAAAAAAAAAAAAGAGTTCATTTTGTACCTTTGTTTCTTTGATAATTCTTTTGCTTGAGTCCCCTGAAGATTTTTACAAATGCTGAATTCTGAATGAAAGGGAAGTGGCCTCTAAATATGATTTTAAGGAGAAAAAAATGAACCAATGAAAAGGTCTACTATTAATAGTCCATTAATAATTTAATATTTAGGACAAGTAAGCAAAGCCAGATGTTAACCTAAATGTGTCCCTGTTGGGTCAGAGTCTGAATATTCCCCTCCAGCCTTGTGCCCGGGAGTCAGAGCCTGGGCCATAGACCAAGTCACACAGCTTTCACTGCCCAATCAGAGTTCACTTAATACAACGAAAGCAACATGAAACTAAAGACATGTTAAAAAAACAAACTCTTTGTATACACAGACACACACACACACACACACACACACACAGGGACAAAAAAGCCTGGTATTAACAACCTCAAATTCTCTTGTATTAATAGCCCGATTCTATTGGTAGCCCACCAAACTGATGGCTTAAACCCTTCCAGGACTTATCTAAGCGTCTGGGGAGCCTGATTTACTTCTGAATGGTCCATTCATCCTTTGAACGTTTACTCTGTAGCCCATACAGTTATAACCTAAGCTGGATTTCATACATGAAAACTGACCTCCAGCACCCACGGCTTTTGCCAAGTCCCAGTGAAGGCTCTTGGAATAATTTAAAGTTTGCCATAGTGACAAGTTTAAGATTCAATTATTGAGCGTAGTAAATTTATTTTTACTGTGTTTGTAAAATGGCTTTCGCCCAACTCGTTTCACTCCCCTTCACAGCCAAAAGGCCTAAGATAGCAACGGTCCATCCTCACAGATCAGGGCTCCTCGCACTCCGTTGTTTAACGCCACGTCAAACAGAGGATTTCTACGGGACTCAGATGGAGACGTCGCTCTTTTGCCTTAGTTTGGGCAAAAAAATTGATTTCCTTTAGATAGCTGTAATGGGTGGTGAGGACGGCAAAGAGCAGTCAGGCCCAGCTCGAGGCAAATGCCAAAAGTTTCCCAGAAGGATAAATCTTGTTTCCTGCCTTACTTCACAGAATTAAGCCTTAAACAAGTCATGTTCTGTGGCTTGGATGCTGTGTTTATATCAGCTTCGGTTCCCTGGCTCATGGCTGGGAACATTGTATTGGTCTGTAACCCAGGATGGTTTTCCTGAAGCAAGAAATCACTGTCCTGGGATCTTTATCTCCCATGCTATTTTATTTGTTCTATTAATACGAGCAAACGAGCTCTGAATGGTAAGTGGATCATGGCAGACAGTTACATTGACCAGGTGCGGCCTGCAAAGCCAGTGATTTAGCGCTCTGCTTTGGTAAACGTCTTTCCCAGAGTTGTATGAAAGATGCCTCTTCATAAAGGATTTTGTTTTGGAAAATAATAACAGCACCTCATCTGTGCATGGCCCATTCTCAGTAGATTCAGGAGGAAAATCTTTTCTGTGGAGTTCAGGGTAGGCTGAGAACTTGTGTTCTCTCAGTGTCTTAAATGAAACCAAATCCTCTGGGGATTGCATTCGTTTATGGTTAGTAACAGGCGACTTCCTGTTTCGAAGCAAAATGGGCTTGAAGAGGCTTATAAAAAAGACTCAAAAGGTTTCTTGGACATCAAATGACTCTAGTAAAACATTTTGATGAGTTAAGTGTAAATGCATCAGCAGCATACGGATTAAATTCCCTTCTAAATAAACATTAACGGAGAACATGTTTGGCAGAATGCATTTTGAGTTTTGCAAAACTGAAAACATTTGAAAAAGGAGTGTGAGATATTTGATGAACTCAGAAAGCAGCCGGATTGCCCATCCTGTACTTGAATATTTTCTTTGGATGTTCTGCAGATGTCAAATAAATTAGGATACAGATATTAAAACCAACGACTGCTGCAGAAGTGATCAGCTGCCCTCTGGTTAGAAGGGTGTTTCTGCGGATACCCAGTCCATGAATGTGTGCATGAAGAGAGCCCCAGGGGACCTGTAACCCTTTCCTCACTCACCGGCATTCTCTCTTTTTGGGATTCAACTCTGCAAGACCTTCTGTTATTCACAGTTCTTGCATCTGTTTTTCTGCCTTTGAGATGTTTTGGGCCCCAAAGGGGATTCCTTCTTTGCTACGGATCAGCTATGAAACCTTTGGTGCCACCAGGCAGACACCAGCTGGGGCTTCCTTGGGCCAAGACCTTTTATCCAGTAGCCACTGGTCTCATCAAGGCTCTTGTTGTCTCTTACCATCTCTCTTTTTTTTTTTTTCTGACACACAAAATTGAATGATCCTTTGGCATGGCAGAGGTGACAATGGGAAAAAAAAACTGAATCTGAGATACAGTTTGAACAGAGTCTCAACTGGACTTGGTAACTAGCTATAGAAAGAGAAAACTCCAATGTCAACTTTTAGAATTGAATTTCAAGGATTTCTTGTATGGTGAATGAATGAGAAAACTGCCTTTAGGAATCTCCTGGAATATGAAGCCTTATGGAGCAGGGGAAATACATGATTGGCATACTTTTTATAAAGTAGGTGGCCCAGGGCTGCACATCAGCAGATCAAAGGAGAAATCTTACATATGTGAATGCCACTACCTTGCAGTCTGTAACCACACTGATCTATGATACATGCAGAAAGTAGATACTAAGAAAATTAATAGGCAAATAGATAGCAGATATTTTGTTTAAATACTTTAAAAACTAAAGCTCTAGTCCAGTGTGTTTTAGCAAATGATGAAGTAATTTACAGATAACTGATATCCCACTCTTTTATAAAAAATTATGCAAAAAGTTAATATGCTGTTAATTTAAAAATATTTAAAGCCTGAACAAGGAATACTCACATCTCCTTTTGAGTTTATTCAATAGTCTGCCCTCCCAACATCTTTACGCATTCATTAAATGGTTTTCCACTAAGGCTAGGATGAGGCTGAGACTGTTGGCCTCAGTCCTCTCTACTTTCAATTTACTCTACATATGGTTGCCAGAGTTTTCTTTCAAAAGGACTCGTCTTGTCATTCACCTGTTCAATAATCTTTGATGCCTACCAGGTGTCTCCAGAATAAAGTCCAAATTCCTTAACTTGGTGTTCAAGCTCTTCTGGTCTGGCCTTCATTCACCTTTCAGTTCATATCCCCCACCTCATAATCCAGTCACCCCAGACAAATTCCTTGTTCCCAGGTTCCACATGTTCATATGCTGTCCTCGTACTTGTTACTTCTCAACATTTTGCACACTGGTAAATATTTACTACTAAATTATTTGTTGAAATGGTTTTCCCATTCAGCTGTCAGTACATGTGGGTGAGGGCTGTGTCTGTTCTGTGTACTGTGTATCCATCCCCGGGTCTAACAGAGCACTTGGAACATAGTAGGTACCTGATGGCATCTATGAACTGATGGGCGCTTGTCTATGTTTTGTACATCCTGACTGTATATTTCCATCACAGTACTTGCTGAATTCCAGGTCTGTCTAATTGACCTTCCTATTGCTACTCTTTGAGCCCAGAAGGCAGAGGATCTGACTTAATTTATTTCTGTATCCTTGGCTCCAGGGGTAGGTGCTTAGCACAAGCCGGGTACTCAATTTGTTGTTGTTCAGTCACTCAGTTGTGTCCGACTCTTTGAGACCCCAAGGACTGCAATGCACCAGGCTTCCTTGTTCTTCATTATTTCCTGGAGCTTGCTCAAACTGATGTCCATTGAGTCAGGGATGCCATCCAACCATCTCATCCTCTGCTGCCGCACTTCTCCTCCTGCCCTCAATCTTTCCCAGCATCACGGTCTTTTCCAATGAGTCACTTCTTCTCATCAGGTGGCCAAAGTATTGGAGCTTCAGCTTCAGCATCAGTATTCAATAAATATTTCCTAAATTTAAGGGAAGAGCATGTGTTGCAGTAATATTTTCTAGAAAATCAATTATTAAGGTAAACCTATAGAACTCATGGCATTTTGAGATGTGGCTTCCACTCTTGCATACATGGTCATGTCCTTGGGTAGATCAGCTACAGCCCACAAGCCAAATCTGCCATAACCTGTTTTTGCAAATAGCTTTATTGGGCCATTACCTTCTCCAAAAATACTTATTACTTAGCTGTTTATAGATAAAGTTTGCTGATCACTGTTTTAGAGGATATACATAAATTAGAATAATAATAGTATCTACTACATAAAATGGTTATGTCCTCATAATGAGGACATAAATGAGGTAACATCTGTAACATGCTTATCGTAGTCTTTGGTACATTGTCTAGTAAAGGTTAGGTATTATTATCAGTATCATAATATCATAATTATTTTCCAACAGTCAAAATATGAAATAACAAGTCAGCACAAATTTAATACAGACTATGTTAGAGGGAGACACAAGATGAGAGGAGCATAACTAAGAACCTGGCTTTGAGGGAGGAACAAATTACAAAGCAGATAAAGTACTTACAGAAATGCCATTGAATATTTATTATGATTATTTTATTCTCATGTCCATTTTACAGATGACAAATGTAAGGTGTCAAATGCTTGTTTATTTGTCTTAGAATATTGAGGTATTAATAGAAATGATAGGACTGTGACCACAAACAAGAGTTTGAAAGGACTGTTACAAAGGAATCCATTTTACTGTCATAAATGACCAATAATTTTCAAAAAGAAATCACCAAAAATCCTATAACCTGAAAAAAGTGGGGATCTTTAGTGTAAGTGTTAATACAGAAATAGACCTCCTGACCAATAAACATATGAAGAGGTGATCAATGTCATTAGTGATTCAGTTCAGTTCAGTTCAGTCACTCAGTCGTGTCCTACTCTTTGCAACCCTATGAAGCACAGCACGCCAGGCCTCCCTGTCCATCACCAACTCCCGGAGTTCACCCAAACCCATATCCATTGAGTTGGTGATGCCATCCAACCGTCTCATCCTCTGTTGTCCCCTTCTCCTCCTGCCCTCAATCTTTCCCAGCATTGGGTCTTTACAAATGAATCAGCTCTTTGCATCAGGTGGCCAAAGTATTGAAGTTTCAGCTTCAACATCAGTCCTTCCAATGAACACCCAGGACTGATCTCCTTTAGGATGGACTGGTTGGATCTCCTTGCAGTCCAAGGGACTCTCAAGAGTCTTCTCCAACACCACAGTTCAAAAGCATCAATTCTTCTGTGCTCAGCTTTCTTCATAGTCCAACTCTCACATCCATACACAACCACTGAAAAAACCATAGCCTTGACTAGACGGACCTTTGTTGACAAAGTACTGTCTCTGCTTTTGAATATGCTGTCTAGGTTGGTCATAACTTTCCTTCCAAGGAATAAGCATCTTTTAATTTCATGGCTGCGATCACCATCTGCAGTGATTTTGGAGCCCAGAAAAATAAAGTCTGACACTGTTTCCATTGTTTCCCCATTTCCCATGAAGTGATGGGACCGGATGCCATGATCTTAGTTTTTAGGGGAATGCTAATCAAGACTGCATGAGGTATCATTTAACAACCATATAAATTCTACAATTGGTACATTTTTTAAAAATATGACATTTCTAAGTGTTTGAAAGGATGAATCAATAGTATTTTCTTAACTTTGCTGATGGGACTATAAAATTGCTACAACCACTTTGGAAAACAGCTTTGCATGTTTTTCTAAATAAATAATAATTTATTTCCTTTTAAATAAATCTATACCTTCATATATCTTATGACTCAACAAACAAAATCTTAACTATGCACCCATCAACATTTTTGTGCACATACAAAGGTGATGTGTACTTGGATACTCACAGAAACTTGATTTTTAGTAGTGAAAGCCTGGATACCCGTCAACATTAGAATTAATAAAGTGTTAAAAGCACTTTTCTACAATAGCCCAAAAATATGAACTATGACAAAATACAATAGAAATTCACATTGGTAATATAATATTAAATAAAAACCAAAAGAAATCAATGCATATTCCATATAGTATTGCATGATACCTTTATTTTTTTAAAATAATTTTCACTCAAAGTATAGTTAATTTACAGTGTTATTTATGTTGAGTTATGCTGCAAAGTGATTATACATACACATATATGCTAATAATATTATATACACATTCTGTATCAGATCCTTTTGCATTGTAGGTTATTGCAAGATATTGACTCTAGTTCCCTGTGCTACACAGTAGGTTTTTATTCTTTATCTATTTTATGTATAGTGACACAGCTTTTTAGGGTTAAAATTATTAAACTAAATAAATATTTTTAAAGAGTATATAGAGATGCCATAAAAATAAAGCAAGGAAATGATGAACACAGGATTTAGGACAATTTCTTAATGTGTAGGGGATTAGTCTAAAATACTCATTTGACGTATGTTTGGAAAAGAAATTGATACATTTATTCCTTTATTCATTCAACAAAAAATATTAAATATATATTAACTGCTGTTAATTTATAAAAAATGATCAAGTACTTATTTGGTGCAAAGCACTATGATAAATGCATGACAGAATAGTGGGGAAAACAGACATAACTCTCACTTTCAAAGAACTTGCACTCTAACAGAAGAGTCCTAGAGATAAGATTTAGGATCCCTTTCCATCTGGGCTTCCCTTGTGGCTCAGCTTGTAAAGAATCTGCTTGCAATGCGAGAGACCTGGGTTCGATCCCTGGGCTGGTAAGATTCCCCTGGAGAAGGGAAAGGCTATCCACTCCAGTATTCTGGCCTGGAGAATTCCATGGACTATATAGTCCATGGGGTCACAAAGAGTTGAACACAACTGAGTGACTGTAACTTTCATTTTCACTTTCCATCTGAATTGAAATGATAACTTATTCATGGAGATGGAAAAGAAGAGCCTTCCAGAATTTCTTCCTGAAATTCGGTGAAAGTGAAAGTTGGTCGGTAGCATCTGACTCTTTGTGACCCTATGGACTATACAGTCCATGGAATTCTCCATGCCAGAATTCTGGAGTGGGTAGCCTTTTCCTTCTCCAGGGGATCTTCCCAACTGAGGGAACTTATAAATTGAGAAAGACTATCTGCAATGCAAGTTCAAGTTGTCAGTAAATGATAATAAATTCACAGACATTTGAGTACAGGAAGCCCAACCAACACTCAGGATATATATATCCCCCAAACAGGAAGAAAATATAAAAATACATAGAAACACTGGTGACCACCCTACATCACTTACACATGACTGCTCTTTTTGCATCAGAAAATTATTTTAATTGATGAATTCATTTCATTAATATTTCTTGGATCCCCATTTCATATGAGTCACTTGTGCTTGATTTGGTTCTAAATAGCGTTTGCTTAAAATTAACTACATGCCCAGCAGCAATGACTAGAGAAGAGATTTGTTCTCAAATGCTGCAGAACTGTGGGCTCTCATGAAACACTACATTTGGCACAGTAGACACACAACATTTTCCTAATGACTCAGGAAGGTGATAGGTTTTCACAAAGCATGACTCTTTGAAATTTATTTGGAGAGTTACTGCTGGCTGCATTTTAGGAGCTCAGAAAGCTAATTCTAGTTAATGAAAAGGTCAGAGCTGCTCCGTCTGACATTAAAGACCCAGGAACTACCCAGGGAGCAGGCATCCTCATATTTTCCTGGGTATGACTCAGATCCCTCTGCAGGTGGTTCTCACAGATCTTCCTTCAAACTTCCTTTCTTACATTCATCATTTTGGTCTCATTAGCCAAGGATCTCTTTCTCACCAGGTTTAAAAGCAATATTCATGGCCTTGATTTTGCTTCGTGATGTTTTTTCGTGACCACCCAAAGGCTGAAAGGAACCAGTTAGTGCATCTTCCAGTGATCTGTTCCCTAGGACCTACAAACCAAAACAGATAAACTGGTTTTCAAAGGCCATTCTCCAGTGACAAGACAGATAAACTGGTGTCCTGAGGCCATGCTCCACTTGAGAAACTGCATCAAAATCGGAAGTGCTGATTCAAGTCTCCATTTAACCCGAACCTCCCCCTGGAGAACAGACTCAGGAAATTGTCTGCACGGTCCAGGATGCTGCCCTAGAGAGAGACTACCTGGGGTTTGTTGATTAGTAAGTGGACCTACTCACTGAGAACATTTTAGGTCAAATTTCAGTCAGCTGTCAGCAAATCTGACCGGAAGCAATCTGAACTAAACCTTTGGTTATAAGAATGGATGTTCCACAGAAACCCCTCGATGGGGGGTTTCTATCAGGCAAGGAAATCTCGTGCCCTTCTGTTGGGGAGAGCTAAGCTTTGTTGATCCACACTGTGCAAGAAGCAGTTTATTTGTTTTCTGGGTGTTTTTCTCCTCTGTAAACATGATCTGAGGCCAAGTGATTGGTAAATGTTTTATAAACTGGAAATATAAACACAGACATTCTCTTCCAAAAATGGATCTTTAGGACTTCCCTAGGGAACTTGTTCTTGCAGTTTGTCCTGAATCCTGAACTAGCGTTAGTGAAAATGTTATGCCTCTAAAATTTGTAGTGTTAATCCCAACACCAAAGAGCAAAAATGTTGGAAATGTTTTGAGGTGCCCTTTATATTCCCAGGGCTTAGCAGGAAAGAATTTGCCTGCCTTGCAGGAGATACAGGTTCGATCCCTGCATTGGAAAGATCCCCTGGAAAAGGGCATGGCAATCCATTCCAGTATTCTTGCCTGGAGAATTCCATGGACAGAGGAGCCTGGTGGGCTACAGTCCATGGGGTCACAAAAAGTTGGACATGGCTCATTGACGAACATTATCACTTTTTTCCTCTAAAACTGGACATGGATTACTTTTAAAAGTTATTTTGGTAAAGCCTAGAAATGTTAATGAGGCATCTAAGCACTGAATGGATTGAATTCTTCACCAACTTTGCACATATAGATTGATGGTTCTTCAATTGCCAACTTACAAAGGGCTGGCCTAGAAAATGACTGTGGTGCATCTAGCCTCAGCTCAAAGGCCTCCTCTCTTTTCTCCTTAAGTGGCATTATTCAGCTGGATAAGAATATTACAATATTCAAATGGTCTGGAAGAATAACAGTACGTTTAAGGAAATCTCTTAGCATATGCTGTCAAGGGAATGTACTCGAGTGTTCAGAAATAGTTGCCCCTTATACACCTTCCTTCCAGAAGATAAAGGGCTAGGCATCTATGGTGTCTTTTGTAAACACTGCCCTGTTTGGAGGTCTCCTGGGGTTTTCTTAGAGGGTCATATTTACTGAGAATGTCTAAGTTTCTACATTTGGTTTATAAAACACATCCCTTGTCAATTGGCTATGAATCATATAAACATAATGGGGGACCTAAAAGAACAGGCACAACATCTTGGTAGTTTTTGCACTTTAGTCCATTGGTATTTGACTGCAGGCATGACCCAACTGAATTTTACATTTACTTAATCTGATGCCATGAGAAATATATGCTTTCCCATTTCTAATCCCTGCCCCCTGAATTCCCTCCCAACCCCAGTCAACACAATAAAACTATAGAAAATCAAAGTGGAGAAGAAAGACTGGACTCCAGTCTTATTCAACAAACAACAACAACAAAGTTACTTCAGTCGTGTCCAACTCTTTGTGACCCTATGAACCATAGCCCACCAGAATCCTCTGTCCATGGGATTCTCCAAGCAAGAATATTGAGTGCCATTGCATCCTCCGGGGGATCTTCCTGGCCCAGGGATTGAATCCACATCTCGTGTGTCTCCTGCATTGGCAGGTGGGTTCCTTACCACTAGTGTCACCTGGGAAGCTTACCAATTCAACAAGGAGCCATCAACTAAATGTTTCCCCACCATCATGACTCTCTTACATAGACTGGGTTATGCTTCCACTTTCTTGCAGACATCAATGTCAGATAGTCTTCCCCTCCTGCTTATCCCCTGTGTTCTTCTTCCATGACTTCAACCCCACATTGATGATTCCCACCACCCACCCATTGGTTCTGGCTTCTTAAATCCTCTGGCTCTTAACCACAGCCTATTTCAGCAAACCTCAAGCATGGCCATCTTTTGACTTTCGTCATTAAGCAAACATGTGCCTACATGTAATAAACCATACAACCAAACCCCCACTCTTTTGATTAAATCTATATTTTCCAGTCTGAACACCTGCAGTCTAGCAAGAGTCCTTGATTTCTCTCAAGTCTTCTTGATCACTTGCTTGTCTCCATCTCATACAAGAATCTACAAGCAAGCAATTGTCCCAACTTCCCATTCTGTGCCTTAGCTCACGTGGACTGACCACTTGATCTCTATTTACTCCTGTCTTAGACATGTTTCAAAGTCAATTTAAAAGTCATTGCCTCATGAAGCCACCTCTGACATCATGCTGCCAGTTTATCCTTGCCTTCCCTCAACTTCTCAAGTACTAATGCTTTTTGCAGTTTATAGCACTCCTCCTCAGCATAAGTTTATCCCTTCACTTGAAGGTTTGGAAATAAAGGTTGATTTTGTTCATAGTAGAAACAAAGAGTAGTTATCAAAATGTGTTGTATAGAGTAGGTATTCATTGAATATTTTTCTAATAATATATCTATTATTATTAATCACTATAGATTGAGATTATGTAAATTTCTTAAAAATAAACTTAAAAAAAATTTACCAGTTAGAAAAAGGGAAATAATATTAAATAGGCTTAAATTTTGTTCAAATAAGTCATGTCCCTGGACCTTGATTACTTTGTCTCCACTGTAGACACTAGCGAGATTATTAAATGATCTGACATATAAAATCCTAGTGGAAAAAAATGTATTTCACCTCCTTCATGTCTTTGCTCAAATGACATTCTCATTGAGGTCTGCTTTGGCCACCTTATTTAAAATGGTAGCCCATCCCAAAGTAGATATTGATTTGCTTTCTTTGCTTTATTCATTTTCTAGAGCAGTTATCATTTCCTAACATAGTATATAATTTACCTTGCTATTTTATTTATCATTTATTTTTCTTCATTAAATAATAAGCTTAACAGAGACACGTTGTCTGCTCTGTTCATTGCTGTATCTGTAGCCTTAGAACAGTGCCCAGCACATAGTAGCTGCTTAGTAACCATTTGTCATTGTCAATAATATTGTGGTCAGTGGCATACTTTTTGTATTAGAGACAGAAGATCACTTTTCACACTCATTTCCTCTGCATGACAAAATTATTTTCATGTATAGCCAGATCATAGGGAGGAAATGGCAACCCACTCCAATATTCTTGCCTGGGAAATCCCGAGGAGAGAGGAGCCTGGTAGGCTATAGTCCATTGGGTTGCAGAGTCAGACACAACTTAGCAACTAAATAGCAACAGCAACAATAAGACAAATAATAGTAAGTATTGAAAAATCCCAGTGACAAATTTTATTCATGTACATAATCATATCCATAAAAATAATGTTAGTAATATAGTTCAAAAATGCAACTATTGCTTAATAGTTATTAAATGTATCTAACCATTTGCATTTTGATTTTTTGATTATAGCCTGAAAATAATTTGTGTAAACAATCATTCAGTAACTGAAATTTAACAAAAATGATCTCAAAAAGCACAATAACTATGTCATGCCACTGATGTGATATTTTATTTTACTGATTAATTCTTTAGTTCTGTAAGAATTAACCATTTTAAGGAACAAATTTCAATCTGAGTTGTTCAAATTCAGTAAAATATTCATGAATGAACCAAAATGTGAACTTACCAAATGAGGAGATACTATATCACCTTGTAATCTGCACTCTGATTCAAATTTTTAAAATAAATAAAACTTGGAGTTACAGAAATCACTCAGATTTTGTTTCTGTGTCTTAAAAAAAATCATGATATCATCATTGCTTTTTCTCCAATCCTCCTTTTAAACACAAGAATGTTTATTAACATAGAAAGTGGACAAAAATGAGGTCCAACAATTCTGAACCATTGAATTCTCAATGCCATTAAGCATATGTTTTCCAATAGATATGTAGCTGAATGTATGTGTGTCAAAGAATTTCTCTTAATTATGTTGGATGTTTATTAAAGGAAAAGTAATGAGATGTCCACATTTAAGGCTTACATATGTGGGATTTCATATCATATATATTTAGCACAGGAATTATATCCAATATTTTGTCATAAACTAAATGGAAAATAATATATTAAAGTATATATATGTATACATCTACATGTGTATATCCTGGAGAAGGGAAAGTCTACCCACTCCAGTATTCTGGCCTGGAGAATTCCATGGACTGTATAGTCCATGGGGCCACAAAGAATGGGACACGACTGAGGGACTTCATATACAACTGAATCAGTTTGTTGTACACCAGAAACTAACACAACATTGTAAATGAACTATAATTCGATTAAAAAAAATTCTCTACAGACAACGCCCACTTTTATTGCTCTCACTTCCCTGCTGCAGTTACACCACTGGCTGTTTTAACTCATGTTTTATTCCCAATGCCCAGCAGAGCCTCTTGTTTGGCAGGTGGTCCATGAATATTGAGGGCTTCCCTGGTGGCTCAGATTATAAAGAATCTCTCTGCAATGCAGGAGACCCAGGTTCAATCCCTGGGTAGGGAAGATCCCCTAGAGAAAGAAACGGCAACCCACTCCCATATTCTTGCCTGGAGAATTCCATGGGCATAGGAGCCTGGTGGGCTACAGTCATGGGGTTGCAGAGAAGCAGACACGACTGAATGAGCAACATTTTTTTCCCCCCTGTAAATATCTAAGGAATCCCACTCCCTGCAGTGAATTTAAGTGGAACACATCTCAACACAGTGAGCATTTCCTCTTTAGCGGTTCAGGGGTTGATGTCAGAGGTGAGGTGGTTGTTGATGATTCAGCTCAACCGCTACAGGGAGGTGAGAGTAGACAGCCCTCATCCCCTAGAACCTGAGAAGCGCCTCCCCTGGGCCAGGCCACTCTGGACCGCCCTTTTCAGGGAGGACTTGTGGTGCTTGGGTTTTCACTGGGCACAGGCCTCTGGGTTCCACAGGACAGCACTCACTCTGAGTCTCTCTGCCAGGGCAGGGGCAGCCAGAGTTCTCAAGGTCCCGGACTATATTAGGAAATATATGCACCAGGGGAACAACAAATACGTTTGTTTTCTTCCAGCACAGTCTGCTCTGCTTATCTCAGACACCTCCCTTTCTTCAGCAGAAAGCACAGCCCTGCGAGGAATGTTCTGCTGGGCTTTGGGAAGTTTTTGCTTTATCTAAATGAGGTCTTGCCCTTGGTATTTGTGAAATCATTTCAAGAAAAGTCTTTTCTCTGTGACCAACAAATGGTCTTTAAAAAATCGTGTGAGAACAGGCGTGTAGAGGAGCCATTCCTGAAGGTGCCTGTGATGGGTTGATTGCCTGCCCCTCACTTGCAGAAGGACCATCAGCAGATATCGACTTCATGATTCTCCTCACCAATCTTTCTGGCTATTAACCATGGTGCTTTGGGTGGCTAGAGCTGTGCCCTGGGGGAGAAATAAGACAGCAGCTTTTGTGTCAATGTCCTTGATTCTTGGTGCTGCTGGTCATTTACTGCCCTAGTGCTTCAAGCACTATTTTGCACAACTGGTGCAGGAGCATACACTCAGAAAGTAACCTGTTTCTCCTACCCACCCACTGCCTGGTCACACGTGCTCTGCAGAGTTAATTTTCCTCATGCCTTTTGTGAAATATGACACAGGTCATGACTTTCCTGCAATTTGCTTAGTTTTCTGCTAGTTGCAAAAAATGTAATATGTCATTCATTAAAATGTCCAAACATATATAGTGGTCAAAACTCCTTTGGGGGCTTCCCTGGTCCACCCCTCCCCACCACCACCATGGTATACAGTAGTTAACACTCCACACTGCTAATATAGGGTAACACTGCTAATTTAATCCCAGGTCAAGGAACTAAAGCCCACATGCGACACAATGCAGCTGAAAGATTAAAAAATAAAATATGACACAAATGAATTTATTAAAATAAGCTCTTCCTTTCATGTAAAATTCCATCTCTCCTTTTCCCTGCTTGGGCCTGTTCCGGGCAGGGCCTTGCAGTGAAAAAGCTCCTCTGCTTCCCTAGTTGGTGTTTGCTCGTTTCCTTCCCTAACCTCAGAAATGCCTTTTGATTCCTTCAGAAATGGAGAGGCGGGGAGACAAGAGGTAAGTGACAGGAAAGGCCTTATTTGATTGGTCCTCCTGGAAACACTGTCAGACTATCTGGGTTCCTTCTCTTCTAGATGCTTCTTTGGATTCTTTGGAGAACTATCCCCCATCACTGGAGATTTCTCCTTGTGGTTCACTCTGGCTGGGCATTAAGGATGCCCTTCAGCCTGAGGGTATCCGCAAGAAAATCTCTGGCCCCTGTGTGCTGAACCTCCTCATCTTCCAGGTGGCCTCTGGGGGCAGGATTTAGGACAAGTCCAGGCTGACTCTCTTGTGAGGCCCATACAGAGTCTTGCTTAGGCTGCTTCATACCTTCCTTCAGAACAGAGGTGGCATATTTTGTCTTAAGGTCTTAGATACAACAGAGACAGGATCGAATTTTAAACTGTAATAACAATCCAGTTCATACCCATCTACTGAATTTTAACTTACAAAGTGCTTTTGAAAGCCATATGTGCATGGAGATTAAAAGACTAAATGAGGCAACAAGGAGACATAACTGAAGGAGAATTCATCTGATTCCATGACATTAAATGTAACCCTAGGCTGGAAGACTTTTGAGTTGAGAGGGTCTTAGGGATCCCATGGAGAAGGAAATGACAACCCATTCCAGTATTCTTGTCTGGAGAATTCCATGGACAGAGGAGGCTGGAGAGCTAGAGTTCATGTGGTCACAAAGGGTTGGACATGACTGAATGACTGAGCACATAAGGGTCCTAAGATCCCATGTTTTCTTCTAACCAAAATGCATGAAAGTGAAGGTGTTAGTCGCTCACTTGTGTCCAGCTCTTTGTGACCCCATGGACTGTGACCCACCAGGTTCCTCTGTTCATGGAATTCTCCAGGCAAGAATACTGGAGTGGGTTGCCATTTTCTTCTCCAAATGCATCAGTTCAGTTCACTTCAGTCGCTCAGTTGTGTCCGACTCTTTGCGATCCCATGAAGCACAGCATGCCAGGCCTCGCTGTCCAACACCAACTCGCAGAGTTCACTCAGACTCACGTCCATTGAGTCAGTGATGCCATCCAGCCATCTCATCCTCTGTCGTCCCCTTCTCCTCCTGCCCCCAATCCCTCCCAGCATCAGGGTCTTTTCCAATGAGTCAACTCTTTGCATGAGGTGGCCAAAGTACTGGAGTTTCAGCTTTAGCATCATTCCTTCCAAAGAAATCCCAGGGCTGATCTCCTTCAGAATGGACTCGTTGGATCTCCTTGCAGTCCAAGGGACTCTCAAGAGTCTTCTTCAACACCACAGTTCAAAAGCATCAATTCTTCGGTGCTCAGCCTTCTTCACAGTCCAACTCTCACATCCATACATGACTACTGGAAAAACCATAGCCTTGACTAGACGGACCGTTGTTGGCAAAGTAATGTCTCTGCTTTTGAATATGCTATCAAGGTTGGTCATAACTTTCCTTCCAAGGAGTAAGCATCTTTTAATTTCATGGCTGCAGTCACCATCTGCAGTGATTCTGGAGCCCCAAAAAATAAAGTCTGACACTGTTTCCACTGTTTCCCCATCTATTTCCCATGAAGTGATGGGACCAGATGCCATGATCTTCATTTTCTGAATGTTGAGCTTTAAGCCAACTTTTTCACTCTCCTCTTTCACTTTCATCAAGAGGCTTCTGAGTTCCTCTTCACTTTCTGCCATAAGGGTGGTGTCATCTGCATATCTGAAGTTATTGATATTTCTCCCGGCAATCTTGATTCCAGCTTGTGTTTCTTCCAGTCCAACGTTTCTCATGATGTACTCTGCATAGAAGTTAAATAAACAGGGTGACAATATAGAGCCTTGACGTACTCCTTTTCCTATTTGGAACCAGTCTGTTGTTCCATGTCCAGTTCTAACTGTTGCTTCCTGACCTGCATATAGATTTCTCAAGAGGCAGGTCAGTTGGTCTGGTATTCCCATCTCTTTCAGAATTTTCCACAGTTTATTGTGATCCACACAGTCAAAGGCTTTGGCATAGTCAATAAAGCAGAAATAGATGATTTTCTGGAACTCTCTTGCTTTTTCCATGATCCAGCGGATGTTGGCAATTTGATCTCTGCTTCCTCTGCCTTTTCTAAAACCAGCATGAACATCAGGAAGTTCACGGTTCACATATTGCTGAAGCCTGGCTTGGAGAATTTTAAGCATTACTTTACTAGCATGTGAAATGAGTGCAATTGTGTGGTAGTTTGAGCATTCTTTGGCATTGCCTTTCTTTGGGATTGGAATGAAAACTGACCTTTTCCAGTCCTGTGGCCACTGCTGAGTTTTCCAAATTTGCTGGCATATTGAGTGCAGCACTTTCACAGCATCATCTTTCAGGATTTGAAATAGCTCAACTGGAATTCCATCACCTCCACTAGCTTTGTTCGTAGTGATGCTTTCTAAGGCCCACTTGATTTCACATTCCAGGATGTCTGGCTTTAGGTCAGTGATCACACCATCATGATTATCTGGGTCATGAAGATCTTTTTTGTACAGTTCTTCGGTGTATTCTTGCCATCTCTTCTTAATATCTTCTGCTTCTGTTAGGTCCATACCATTTCTGTCCTTTATCGAGCCCATCTTTGCATGAAATGTTCCTTTGGTATCTCTGATTTTCTTGAAGAGATCTCTAGTCTTTCCCATTCTGTTGTTTTCCTCTATTTCTTTGCATTGATCACTGAAGAAGGCTTTCTTATCTCTTCTTGCTATTCTTTGGAACTCTGCATTCAGATCTTTATATCTTTCCTTTCCTCCTTTGTTTTTCACTTCTCTTCTTTTCACAGCTATTTGTAAGGCTTTTCCAGACAGCCATTTTGCTTTTTTGCATTTCTTTTCCATGGGGATGGTCTTGATCCCTGTCTCCTGTACAATGTCACGAACCTCATCCCATAGTTCATCTGGCACTCTATCTATCAGATCTAGGCCCTTAAATCTATTTCTCAGTTCCACTGTATAATCATAAGGGATTTGATTTAGGTCATACCTGAATGGTCTAGTGGTTTTCCCTACTTTCTTTAATTTAAGTCTGAATTTGGCAATAAGGAGTTCATGGTCTGAGCCACAGTCAGCTCCTGGTCTTGTTTTTGCTGACTGTATAGAGCTTCTCCATCTTTGGCTGCAAAGAATATAATCAATCTGATTTCGGTGTTGACCATCTGGTGATGTGCATGTATAGAGTCTTCTCTTGTGTTGTTGGAAGAGGGTGTTTGTTATGACCAGTTCATTTTCTTGGCAAAACTCTATTAGTCTTTGCCCTGTTTCATTCCGTATTCCAAGGCCAAATTTGCCTGTTACTCCAGGTGTTTCTTGACTTCCTACTTTTGCATTCCAGTCCCCTATAATGAAAAGGACATCTTTTTTGGGTGTTAGTTCCAAAAGGTCTTTTAGGTCTTCATAGAACCGTTGAACTTCAGCTTCTTCAGCATTACTGGTTGGGCCATAGACTTGGATTACTGTGATATTGAATGGTTTGCCTTGGAAACAAACAGAGATCATTCTGTCGTTTTTCAGATTGCATCCAAGTACTGCATTTCGGACTCTTTTGTTGACCTTGATGGCTACTCCATTTCTTCTGAGGGATTCCTGCCTGCAGTAGTAGATATAATGGTCATCTGAGTTAAATTCACCCATTCCAGTCCATTTCAGTTTGCTGATTCCTAGAATGTCGACATTCACTCTTGCCATCTCTTGTTTGACCACTTCCAATTTGCCTTGATTCATGGACCTGACATCCCAGGTTCCTATGCAATATTGCTCTTTACAGCATCGGACCTTGCTTATATCACCAGTCATATCCACAGCTGGGTATTCTTTTTGCTTTGGCTCCATCCCTTCATTCTTTCTGGAGTTAGTTCTCCACTAATCTCCAGTAGCATATTGGGCACCTACTGACCGAGGGAGTTTCTCTCAGTATCCTATTATTTTGCCTTTTCATACTGTTCATGGGGTTCTCAAGGCAAGAATACTGAAGTGGTTTGCCATTCCCTTCTCCAGTGGACCACATTCTGTCAGATCCTCCACCATGACCCACCCATCTTGGGTTGCCTCACGGGCATGGCTTAGTTTCATTGAGTTAGACAAGGCTGTGGTCCTAGTGTGATTAGATTGACTAGTTTTCTGTGAGTATGGTTTCAGTGTGTCTGCCCTCTGATGCCCTCTTGCAACTCCTACTGTCTTACTTGGGTTTTTCTTACCTTTGGCGTGGGGTATCTCTTCACATCTGCTCCAGCAAAGCGCAGCCATTGCTCCTTACATTGGACGAGGGGTATCTCCTCACTGCCGCCCTTCCTGACCTTCAATGTGGGATAGCTCCTCTAGGCTATCTAGTAACACCACACATCTATAAGTGTGGTGTTAATATGTTTTTATTTTTTTCTTACAGTTACTTATCTAGTAACACCACACATCTATAAGTGTGGTGTTAATATGTTTTTATTTTTTTCTTACAGAAATTGCTTCCATAATTCTTTGGACACATCCCACAAAAGAGTTCTAGTTCATCCTGAATCATCATTTGGTGACATTTGGAAAGTCTAAGCTGATAAATGCTACTATGGAGAGGAGCTTGGTCAATATTTGCAAGTCAACCAAATAAAGGGAAACTTTAAAGAAAATGCATCGAAATTTTCCTCGTCTTGTTTCCTGTGTCAAACCTGTCAGAAAATTATTTCATTTCACCCTTAAAATGACTTTGCTATTGCTGTTTAGTCTCTAAGTCATGTTCAACTCTTTGTGACCCCTTGGATTGTAGCCCATCAGGCTGCTCTGTTCATGGGATTTCCCAGGCAAGAATATTGGAGTGGGCTGCCATTTCTTTCTCCAAAAAATAAATTTAGAGGGGTAAATATTAATATTCCAGTTAAAAGAACAAAGCTTATAAAAGTTAAATTATTTGCTAAAGGTCATGTTGTTAAGTAGTAAAGATGAGTATTTTGCCCTTCATTAGTAATAAAGGTTGTGTATAGTAGTATATAGGGCTTCTCTGGAAGCTTAGCTGGTAAACAATCTGCCTGCAATGAAGCAGATCCCGGTTTGATTCCTGGGTAGGGAAGATCCTCTGGAGAAGGGAACTGCTACCCACTCCAGTATTCTGACCTAGAGAATTCCATGGATTGTATAGTACATGGGGTTGCAAAGAGTTGGACACGACTGAGTGACTTTCACTTTCATAATATTATAAAAGGCCTAAAAATAGAGACTTTCCCATTAATTAATCAGTTATCCTCTGATTTGCATAAGATTGTAAGGGAGTCAGAGATCCCTGCTTCACAGATGAAAAAGCCATGTGAGGCCAGAGAGTTTGTAACTCCATCCAAGTCTTTCTCTGCAATACCACGTTGCATCTGTATGCTTCCCTTTCTAAAAATATGTACCTTTATAAATTCAGTTTCTACGTTATTCATAATTACACTTACTAAGAAATGCATACATGTGGCTGTCAATTATTCCTAATCTCTTCCCTCTTACATTCTCATTTAAACAGCCAGCAGCTTGAACCTCAAGACAGAATGAATTAAAAATCCAATGTAAGTACTTTTTGTTTATATCAGTTTCAGTGCTGGCCCCCAAAATACAAACCAGTATCAACAGTTTGAAATTACTGTGTTAACATTTTCTGTTTCTAAGCTAAGCCAAACATTGGAGCAAATTGTATTGCAACACATATTTGTTTTAACTCCAATACAACTGATACTCTTATCCAAAATATGTTAACAAACTTTCCTGTAGTTACCCGTATAGTGATGAAATGGAGTAAATGGAGTATTTTGGTTTACAAATTTGAGTAGAAATAAAAGTTTTACAATTTTTTACAATTCAAAATTTGCGTTTTTCCCCTATTAAATTACTTTGCTCTGTGTCAGATATAAAAATCCTTATGCTTCATCCAGTAAACATTCCATTTTAGCCTACGATTTGAGCAATAGTTCCTCAGTGGAAATATGACAAAAGAGGATTGTTATGAAATTTATTTTTTCTCATCTTACCAGTAAATTTTATGAAAAAACAAAGAATAATCCCTTGCCTGTACTCTACTCTTAGGCAGATGAACAAGAAAAATATGATCATTTAAATTTTATTTCAGATTTCATGATGTGGTAACCAAAGTTCTTCTTACAATACAAGTTTATATTATGAGCACTGGCATATTTTCTCAGGAATCATTTGGCTTTCTCCTGGCATAAAATCAAACTCTTGGAAGGACAATGATCTTAAGAATTAGATAAACTATTTTTTGTCAAATCTACTTCTAGGCATATAATTATAAATGCTAAGTATAGGGCTAAAAATGCATATGAGTGTATGATATGTAATAGTAAAATTGAAAACAAAACAAATTTTTAATAGATGACAGTGATTAATAAGTTTTGATAGACTCTTATGATAAAATATTAGACACCATTAAAATAATATGCCTATAAATATTTCTTATAACCTGGGAAATTGCTCATGAAATAGGATTAATTTTCTAAAAGCCTGTTATAGAAGTTGCTACATGTTACCAGTTCCAAGATACACATTTTTCACCTTTTAACATTTGCAAAATCACAATGCATCTTAAAATTCATGGTGTCCTGTAATCGTTGTCGATCAGGTGACAGTGATGGCCATTGTTCTTAATGGTATATTGTTTTTAATTATATGAACTTAGCTGTTACTCCTGTCGAAATGTCTGGACAACTAACACTCCTCATTTTTTTCTTTTTCAGTCATATTGCTACTACTGCTAAGTCACTTCAGCGTGTCCGACTGTGTTGCAACCCCATAGACAGCAGCCCACCAGGCTCCCCTGTCCCCGGGATTCTCCAGGCAAGAACACTGGAGTGGGTTGCCATTTCCTTCTGCAATGCATGAAAGTGAAAAGTGAAAGTGAAGTCGCTCAGTCGTGTCCGACTCTTAGGGACCCCATGGACAACAGCCCACCAGGCTCCTCTGTCCATGGGATTTTCCAGGGAAGAGTACTGCAGCAATTTAAGAACAGCAGTCAGAAGAAATTAAAATTTGGGTCGTTGATGGAAATTCTAATATAATCTCCTTAGAGCAAAATGGTGCTAGCAACAAACCTCACTAAGTGTGAAAGGCTGAATGATTTCCCCACCAAAATTGAAAGGAAGCAAGTCAAGGGTGCTTACTTTCACCATTGTATTAAAAAGTAGTCCTGGAAGTCTCAGTTCCCTTCCAAAAAGGTAGATATAAATTTAACAGAACATTAATAGGTATGTGGTCTACATGCTAAGAACTACAAAACACTGAAGAAAGAAATCAAACATAAAAATAATAGGAAGACACATGTATTCATGGATTGGAAGACCCAATGCTGTTAAGATGTCAATTTTACTCAAATTTAGTAATAGTTTGGCAACTATTTCAATTAAATGAAAAACACTTTTTGTATAGATGAGCTGATTATAAAATTTATATGGTAAGGCACAATAATAAGAGGAGCCAAAACAAAAAGAAAGAAGAAAGTGGGATTATTCATATTATTCAATTATAGCATATTATTCATGTCGTACAATTATTATAGTATTACTCCAATACTATAATAACCTAAGCTGGTAAAGCAGAGATTATAAACCAATAGAATAGAATTAAAAGTCCAGAAATAGACCTACACCAATAATGATTAATCAATTTTTGTCCAAGATAAAACAACAGTTGAACTATTTCAAATCCTAAAAGATGATGCTATGAAAGTGCTACACTCAATATGCCAGCAAATTTGGAAAACTCAGCAGTGGCCACAGGACTGGAAAAGGTCAGTTTTCATTCCATACTCAAAGAAAAGCAATGCCAAAGAATGCTCAAACTACCGCACAATTGCACTCATCTCACATGCTAGTAAAGTAATGCTCAAAATTCTCCAGGCCAGACTTCAACAGTACATGAACCATGAACTTCCAGATGTTCAAGCTGCATTTAGAAAAGGCAGAAGAACCAGAGCTCAAAGTGACAACATCCACTGGATCATAGAAAAAGCAATAGAGTTTCAGAAAAAAAAAATCTATTTCTGCTTTATTGACTATGCCAAAGCCTTTGACTGTGTGAATCACAATAAACTGTGGAAAATTCTTAAAGAGATGGGAAAACTAGACCACCTGACCTGCCTCTTGAGGAATCTGGATGCATGTCAAGAAGCAACAGCCAGAACTGGACATGGAACAAAAGATTGGTTCCAAACAGAGAAAGGAGTATGTCAAGGCTGTAAACTGTCACCCTGCTTATTTAACTTATATGTGGAGTATATCATGAGAAACATTGGGCTGGTTGAAGCACAAGCTGGAATCAAGATTGCCAGGAGAAATATCAATCACCTCAGATACGCAGATGGCACCACCCTTACTGCAGAAAGCAAAGAAGAACTAAAGAGTCTCTTGGTGAAAGTGAAAGAAGAGAGTGAAAAAGTTGGCTTAAAACTCAACTTTCAGAAAACTAAGATCATGGCATCTGGTCCCATCATTTCAGGGCAAATAGGTGGGGAAACAGTGGAAACAGTGACAGATTTTATTTTGGGGGGCTCCAAAATCACTGCAGATGGTGACTGCAGCCATGAAATTAAAAGATGCTTACTCCTTGGAAGCAAAGTTATGAAATACCAACCTAGACAGCATATTAAAAAGCAGAGACATTACTTTGCCAACAAAGGTCCATCTAGTCAAACTATGGTTTTTCCAGTGGTCATGTATGGATGTGAAAGTTGGACTATAAAGAAAGCTGAGCACTGAAGAACTGATGCTTTTGAACTGTGGTATTGAAGAAGACTCTTGAGAGTCCCTTGGACTGCAAGGAGATCCAACAAGTCCATCCTAAAATAAATCATTCCTGAATATTCATTGGAAAGACTGATGTTGAAGATGAAACTCCAATACTTTGGCCCTCTGATATGAAGAACTGGAAAAGACCCCAATGCTGGGAAAGATTGAAGGTGGAAGGAGAAGGGGATGACAAAGGATGAGATGGTTGGATGGCATCACCAACTCAATAGACATGAATCTGAGTAACCTCTGGTAGTTGGTGATGGACCAATTCCCGGAGTTGGAAGGCCAGTCCCGGTGATGGAACGGGAGGCCTGGTGTGCTGCAGTCCATGGGGTCACAAAGAATCAGACACAACTGAGTGACTGAGCTGAACTGAAAACAACAACAACAACAAACCAATTAAAAGGAAAAAAAAATTAGCTTTTTCAAAAAGTATGTTGGAACAATTAATGTCTTTATGCAAAAAAATCCTCAGCATCATTTTTATTTAAAAAGTAAGTCAAAATGAGCCACAGAAAAGTATAAAATATATAATTCTAAAACTTTTAGATAAAAATAGAAGCAAAAATCTTAGAAACCTGGGGTTGGGTGAAGATCTTTCAGACACAACAAAGGAAATCAAGAAAATAAACTGCTGATAAAATTGGACTTCATGAAAATTAAAACTTTTCTTCTAGGAAAGATTGTTAAGAGAAATGAAGTATGAGGCTTTAGACTGGGAGAAACACTTGGAAATCATATATCCAACCAATGACATATCCAGATTGAATAAAGAACTCTCAAAACTCAATTTTAATAGGCAATACAACTAAAAACATAGGCAAAACACTTCACAGAATACATTATGTCAATGGGAAAAGCTGCTTGTCATCATCAGCCATTAATAAACTTCAAATTAAAACTGAGATGAATATACATATGCATGAGTATCTGAAATAAAATGCAGCAGCACCAAAGTGCTGGCAAGTATGGGGAGCAGCTAGAATTTTATACCTTGCTAGTGGGAATACAAAATTATTCATATACTCAACAATTTGGCAGTTACTTATGAACAGTCACTAGTACAAAACAACCATCTTAATCCAGTGATTGTCATTCACAGTGGACAATTGACCTGCAGATGATGTTCACAGCAGTTCTGTTCATAATCCCAGAAAACGTAATAGCCCAGATGTCCTTCATGATAAAGGGATAACAAACTATTTGCATATGCACACAATGGAATATTGATCATAGAAAGTAAATAAATAAAAAGGAATAAACTATTGATGCACACTGGAATACATTGGAAGAATTTCAAAGGCATATTGATGAGTGAAAGAAAGTCTCAAAGTTGACATTTGGTATGGATGCCATCTACATGGCATTCTAGAAAGCGCAAAACTATAGTGGCAAGGAACAAATCAGTCATTGCCAGAGACTGGATGTGGGCAAGGGTGTGACTGAAAGGGGGCAGCATAAAGAGCTTTTGGGGTGATGGAGGTGTCCTGGATGTCCTGTATCTTAACTGTAGTAATGGTTATCCATGAGGTAAAACTATAGAACTGTATATTCCAAAATATCAATTTTACTTTATGGTAATTTAAATAGCCTTGAATTATATCTCTGCAGAGGTCTACTTAGGTGGTATGATTTAAAAATGGAAGTACATTTTTTTAAGAAAGCACTGCGTTATAGGTTTTCCTGATGGTACCTAAACCAGAAGGGTCAGTCAAAACACCTTAAACTTGATAAAGTATGGTTTAAATGCATTATCTCAGAGTGCACATATAGCTGGAAAATATTATCCAAAATGTTAATTTTGTTTTAGTTTGTGGGATATATTTTTTACATATCTGTTTATGTTTTTTTTTTTTTGATAAAAACTAGAAACAACATGAAATAAATACTTTAAAAATTAAGAACAACAGAGGTTAGGCAAGTGGGCCCTGGTTGTCTTGATTCTGCGAATGCAAAGGGTCATCCATGGTTAGGATGTGATGAGGTGACTTCCCTGACTTGGAACTGCCCATAGTTAGTTTAGTTCTTATTACTCACACTTATCTTCTCATCAGGAAATTCCTCAAGATACATCACGAACAAAGTACAAAGCAATAATCAGGTTGGGATTATTTCTGGCAACTAGGAATGTGTTACACTTGGAGAATTACCCATAAAAGTTAAAAAAAAGATAGACTTGTTATCTTTTTGGAAGAAACATGGCCATGAATGCTTCTTCTTAAAGCTCTCAATTTATGGGATGTGATGAGAAAGCCAGTGTTTCGTAACAGGTAGACTAACACTAGTGGAGAAGGCGATGGCACCCCACTCCAGCACTCTTGCCTGGAAAATCCCACGGACGGAGGAGCCTGGTAGGCTTCAGTCCATGGGGTCGTGAAGAGTCAGACACGACTGAACGACTTCACTTTTACTTTTCACTTCCATGCATTGGAGAAGGAAATGGCACCCCACTCCAGTGTTCTTGCCTGGAGAATCCCAGGGATGGCAGAGCCTGGTGGGCTGCCGTCTATGGTGTTGCACAGAGTCGGACACGACTGAAGCGACTTAGCAGCAGCAACGCTAGCGGCAGGCATGCACTTGCTTTCTGTCTGTGCCCCCTTGTATACATCCGTTTCCACACGTCGGTTCTCTGAAACCCTCTTCTCTCTGGACTCTGTCAATAATGACTCCAGTAACAATAACTAACAAGGGCTGGAATAGTAAACATTTTGTAAGAGCAAATGGTTTCCAAATGTGGACTTTCAGTGAGCAGGTCCCACAAAGTCTGACTCTGACATCATAATAGGTAGAAACACTGAGACCAGAGCATGGTGACAGATTCAAACAGCTAAATCTATAACTATTAACGTCAAACCCATCTGCAGTCTCCCTTCTTTTTTCATACCGGACGGCTTTACCTGGACTGTTGGTTCAATATACAAGAGTGGTATTTCAGGAGTTTCGTGCATGGTATTTACCCTGTGGACCATTTACAAAGGCTTCTAAGCACAGACTGGCCTAACGCTGGTTGGGAGTAAGAGTCCCTTGGACTGCAAGGAGACCAACCAGTCCATCCTAAAGGAAATCTGTCCTGAATATTCATTGGAAGAACTGATGCTGAAACTGAAACTCCAATACTTCGGCAAACAAAAACTCCAATACCTGATACAAACTGACTCATTGGAAAGGACCCTGATGCTGGGAAAGATTGAGGGCAGGAGGGGAAGGGGATGACAGAGGATGAGATGGTTGGATGACATCACTGATTCAGTAAATATGAGTTTGAACAAACTCTGGGAGATAGTAGAGGACAGGAAAGCCTGATGTGCTGCAGTTCATGGCATCACAAAGAGTTGGACATGACTGAGCAACAGAACAACAAGCAGTTGATTAGCTCCCCTGGCCTTTGGATCTTCTTATATCTTCTATATAATTGAAATGAAGTATTTTAATTATAGTAAGACCCACTTTCTGCATTTTTCAGAATGGCCACTAAATCTTTGGGAATTACCACCTGACTAGGTCAGGAATCTCAGCATTGTTTATTTAATTTGTTTCCTGGGGACTCACAATATTATGGAATATTAGCAAAAATGCAATATACTACTGGATTTAAGAATAGCGTTTTCAAAAACTGTAAAGATGTGCCTGATTGAAAAGAGACAAATGGTTTCTTCACTATCTTATTAAAGCACTCCATCAAGAAGGATGCTTGTAGTAGACTAAAATGAAATAGTGGAAAATAACTTTTATTTCTGGGTGGTAAGATTATGAGTGATTATTTTGCATTACTATTTACGTGTTCTGTTTCTTTATCTAGAACATGTATTCCTTTAAAGAAAACAATCCTGGGGACTTCCTTAATAGTCCAGGGGTTAAGAATTTGCCTTGCAATGCAGGAGACCCGTGTTCAATCCCTGAACAGGAAACTAAGATTTCCCCCATGCCAAAGGGGCAGTGAAGCCTGTGCATTCTGCAGCCACTAATCCTGCATGCCCTAGAGCCCAAGAGCCACAATGAGCAACCCGTGTGCCACAGTAAGACCTGAGGCAGTCAGATAATTAAATACATCTTTTAAAAAACCCTGAAAAGTAACAGTCTAAAATGTGACTATTACCTATACATTTTGGAATTAGATTAGATTTTTATATTTTTATGAAGTAGAATCTAATTCTCTGATGTTGATTAAAGATGTATATTGTGTAATAAAAAATAGATGCTCTTAAATGTTAAAATGAATGATTTTGAGGGGGGGATTTTAGGAAGAGCCTCCTGTGGCACATGCTGGCTGTCTCCTGTATACCCATGTCAGAGTCCCCTGTTTTCTGGATTCTCCTTGGTTCCTTGGTCATTTGCTGGTTGTTCTCCGCTGACATAAAATTCATCTCTGGAAACGAGGACTGACTCAGGCTATAGAATCAAAGGAATTGTTTTAAAAAGTACATGATTCAAGCCTAACTATCATTTGGAATTTCCAGTCTGACAGCTTCTAGCCATCAGAGCAGCTGAAGGAAATTTGAGAAACAGAGGGACATCGGAAGGTGGGAATGAAGCAAAGTGAAGCTGCACTTTCCCCAGCCAGGGGCGCTCCATGTACCCTAACAAGCCGCTTCACCCAGGCCTCCAGCTGCCTTTGCCTTTTCTCTCTGAGATGTTGAGACCTCCTTAACTTATGCAGATGTCAGGCCTTCTGCTGAGTCTGTTGGGCACACACCATCTTCAAAGGACTCCCATTCCATCTGCCCCTTTGAAGAACTTGCTTTGCTCAGGAGAAAATGCCACAATTCTTGATGTTTAATTTTCACAGGAAGCCATGGCACTGATAAATGAGAGCTCGTCCACACGTGTTTTCTCTCTGTTACCTAAGAGACTATCTTCAAAACAGAAGTCCTCATAAATACTCTGGGGATGCATCAGACACTCTCCAGCGCTGTGCGACACTATGTATATTGTTTGGCAGGAGTTCATTGGGGGAAGATAAACTAGCAGATTTTGCCAGGATTCTATTACTCTTGACCTTGACCTTGGCTGGAGGCTGTTTCCAGTTACACTCCATCTTAAAGAAAGACAGCAACTCCTTTTTCCCTCAGGTTCCTTTTTTCCCTTCTCTTCTCAGTGGCCCCAACACAAGGCTCTGTGTGCTGCCTCACTGTGGAGGGAACATGTGCTGCTGCTCCCCTCTCTGGATTTCTCCCTTGAGCTCAGCATTCAAGTGCACCAAGAAATCTTCTTCCTTAAGCCATGAAGCTTTGCTTTCAGAAAGTGCTTGATCTTGAAGTTTATAAAACCATATGATGGGGTGTTATTAACTGTAGATACAATGCTGTATAGCAGATCTCTAGAACTTAGCATTCAGCTTACCTGAAGCCTTACACCCAGAACAAGTCCACATTTCTCCCATCTCCCAGGCCCTGGGAACCACTACTGTATTCTCTGCTTTGTTGAGTTTGACTGGTTTAGATTCCTCATATAAATAAATTATGCACTACTTGTTTTTCTGTGACCAGTCTGTTTCACTTAGCGTTACATTCTCTAGGTTCCATCATGTTGTCTCAAATGCCAGGATTTCCTTGTTTTTTGAACTTTTTGTTTTATATTGGAGTACAATTGGTTACCGATGTTGTGTTAATTTCAGATGAACAACAAAGTGATTCGGTTATACATATACACATATCCTTTCTCAAATTTTTTTCTCATTCAGTTTGCTATAGAAGATTGGGCATAGTTCTCTGTGCTATACAGTAGGAGGATCTTGTTGGTTATTCACTGTAAATATATCAGTATGTATATATCAGGGCTTCCCAGGTGGCACAGTGATAAAGAATCTGCCTTGTAAGAGATACAAGAGACGCGGTTTTGATCCCTCTGTTGGGAAGATCCCCTGGAGGAGGAAATGGCAACCCACTTCTGAATTCTTGCCTGGGAAATTCCATGGACGGAGGAGCCTGGCAGGCCACAGTCCATGGGGGCACAAAGAGTTGAATAGAACTGAGCAACTGAGCGTGTATGTGCATGTCAATCTTTTTTAAGGCTGCTTAATATTTCATTATCTATCTATCTATAGATCCATCCTTTGTCTATGCACCTGTTAATGGACACTTTAATTGTTTCCATATGTTGACTATTGTGAATAAAGCTGCAATGAACACGGAATTCAGATATTTCTTTTAAATCTCCATTTCAATTGTTTTTTTAATATGTCTACTCCCTTTACTGTGGTGATGGTATCATGAGTGCTTACATATATCCAAACTCATCAAATTTCATACATTAAATGTGTGCAGTTCTTTAATGTCAAACCCACTCCAGTACTCTTGCCTGGCAAATCCCATGGGCTGAGGAGCCTGGTAGGCTGCAGTCCATGGGGTCGCTGAGGGTCGGACACGACTGAGCAATTTCACTTTCACTTTTCACTTTCATGCATTGGAGAAGGAAGTGGCAACCCACTCCAGTGTTCTTGCCTGGAGAATCCCAGGGACAGGGGAGTCTGGTGGGCTGCCGTCTATGGGGTTGCATAGAGTTGGACACGACTGAAGCAACTTAGCAGCAGTAGCAGTAGCAGCATACTTTAATAAAGCTGTTTATTATTTTTTTTAATGCTTAATCTTGCACAGTATTGCTCACTACAATATTTTTCTTCCTGATAGTAGATGACCCAACTCATCAGCATCCCGTCTACACATGAGGCTCCCAAAATTCCATATCCAGTGTGTGGTCTATGGGAGAAGGTGCCCTTCCACATCCAATGTCTGGTGAGAAGGTGCCCTGTCTCCATACATGATTCCTACCAGCTTGGACTAGGCTTACTTTAAATTCTCAAAAAAAAAAAAAAAAAGAAAAAAGTTGCCAACTGAAGTTGTGCCATAAACCGTGAAGCTCATCCAGCCCCAACAGCTGCTATATTGAATCCTGCCTGGGGCATAGCCAAAGGCTCAAAAAGTAAACTTATACTATGTAATAATTATAACTGGAGTTGAGTATAGTATAATTACACAGATTTGAGCTGTTCAGTTGAATAGTACCCTTAAAAGTAAAAATAATGGTTAATATTTGTTGAATCTTTGCAATACATTCTTCACATATATTATTTCATGTTATCCATGAGATAAACCCATGAAGTAGGTGTTATCCTAGTTTTGTTAATGAGGAAACAAAGCTTGGTGAGAATAAGTAATTTTCCTATGGCAACGAAACGGTTAGAGTCCAGCTCATATTAGTCCAAAGGGCAGCTCCCTGCCTCTGTACTGTATGATACAACACTGAGAGATCTGAAATAGTCCAAGAAAAGGGAAAATCACCATGAATAAAATATCCTCATAATATTGACTAGTATGTGAGATACATTTAGTTCTTTCAGAAAAATATGGACCTTCCATGTTGTTAGAAACTATTAAATCTGACATACAGGGATCCTATTTTTTCACTATATCAACATGAAAATCCAATCTAAGATGGAGAGACAATAATTACATTTTAAGTTGTTAACTTTTCAGGTTTTCTTTTTAAAGAAGTACATGTTCTAGACAAATATTGAGAACACATAGATAGTGCTTGTATAAAAAAATAAAATTCCTCCCCCATTCCTATTTCATAGAAATCAAAGTTGCTCTTGTTTTCCTGTATGCTGTTCCCATCTAATGTAGACATCCTGTGTGGAAGAATGCTTTAATAAAACTGTACAAAGCTCTTTTGTTACTGTCTTTTTCCTTAGTCGCATTCTTTACATTTTTGAAACCACAATTCTTAAATTCAAAAGTGTATTTCATTTTATGGTAGTTCATAATTTATTTAGCTATTATTTTCTTCTTGGGCATTTAGATTTTTGCTAGCTTTTCAGGTAATAGTCAAATATATATTTACCTACTTTTTATTATTTGTCAGGACATAATTTTTTTTTCCCAATGGAATATCTAGAGCAGTAATATAAAAAAGTTTAAGGCCTTATAAAAACATTGCTAATTTTCCCCAAATAAACTATTTGCAAATTATTTGGGTGAGGGGTTCAGGATGGGGAACACGTGTATACCCATGGTGGATTCATGTTGATGTATGGCAAAACCAATACAACATTGTAAAATAATTAGCCTCCAATTAAAATAAATAAATTTTATTTATTTATTTATTTTTTAAATTTTATTTTATTTTTTAACTTTACAATATTGTATTGGTTTTGCCATATATTGAAGTGTATCCGCCACAGGTATACATGTGTTCCCCATCCTGAACCCTCCTCCCTCCTCCCTCCCCATACCCTCCCTCTGGGTCATCCCTATGCACCAGCCCCAAGCATCCAGTATCGTGCATCGAACCTGGACTGGTGACTCGTTTCATATATGATATTATACATATTTCAATGCCATTCTCCCAAATCATCCCACCCTCGCCCTCTCCCACAGAGTCCAAAAGCCTGCTCTATACATCAGTGTCTCTTTTGCTGTCTTGTATACAGGGTTATTGTTACCATCTTTCTAAATTCCATATATGTGCGTTAGTATACTGTATTGGTGTTTTTCTTTCTGGCTTACTTCACTCTGTATAATAGGCTCCAGTTTCATCCACTTCATTAGAACTGATTCAAATGTATTCTTTTTAATGGCTGAGTAATACTCCATTGTGTATATGTACCACAGCTTTCTTATCCATTACTCTGCTGATGGACATCTAGGTTGCTTCCATGTCCTGGCTATTATAAACAGTGCTGCGATGAACATTGGGGTACATGTGTCTCTTTCCCTTCTGGTTTCCTCAGTGTGTATGCCCAGCAGTGGGGTTGCTGGATCATAAGGCAGTTCTATTTCCAGTTTTTTAAGGAATCTCCACACTGTTCTCCATAGTGGCTGTACTAGTTTGCATTCCCACCAACAGTGTAAGAGGGTTCCTTTTTCTCCACACCCTCTCCAGCATTTATTGCTTGTAGACTTTTGGATCGCAGCCATTCTGACTGGCGTGAAATGGTACCTCATAGTGGTTTTGATTTGCATTTCTCTGATAATGAGTGATGTTGAGCATCTTTTCATGTGTTTGTTAGCCATCTGTATGTCTTCTTTGGAGAAATGTCTATTTAGTTCTTTGGCCCATTTTTTGATTGGGTCATTTATTTTTCTGGAGTTGAGCTGTAGGAGTTGCTTGTATATTTTTGAGATTAGTTGTTTGTCAGTTGCTTCATTTGCTATTATTCTCTCCCATTCTGAAGGCTGTCTTTTCACCTTGCTTATAGTTTCCTTTGTTGTGCAGAAACTTTTAAGTTTAATTAGGTCCCATTTGTTTATTTTTACTTTTATTTCCAGTATTCTGGGAGGTGGGTCATAGAAGATCCTGCTGTGATATATGTTGGAGAGTGTTTTGCCTATGTTCTCCTCTAGGAGTTTTATAGTATCTGGTCTTATGTTTAGATCGTTAATCCATTTTGAGTTTATTTTTGTGTATGATGTTAGAAAGTTCTCTAGTTTCATTCTTTTATAAGTGGTTGACCAGTTTTCCCAGCACCACTTGTTAAAGAGATTGTCTTTAATCCATTGTATATTCTTGCCTCCTTTGTCAAAGATAAGGTGTCCATTTGTGCGTGGATTCATCTCTGGGCTTTCTATTTTGTTCCATTGATCTATATTTCTGTCTTTGTGCCAGTACCATACTGTCTTGATGACTGTGGCTTTGTAGTAGAGCCTGAAGTCTTTATTTGCTCACACATTCACCCACCAGGTGATTTTCATCTCTATTAGTATGAGAGGTGAAGAATGGTATTTTTAAAATTTTATACATTTTTTTGTGGGATTAAATTTGTTTTCATAAATACTTGGGATATTTTAAAATTTACTCTTTATTTCTGATTTTTTTCCTCATTGTGATCCAACAAGCTTTTAATATTTATTTCTAAGGATATATAAAATATTAAGTATTAAGCTTAATATTTGTTCCAAATATTTTCCCAGGTTTCTTGCTTGTAGATTTTGTTTATAAGATACATTGATGAGCATAATTTTGCAATAAAATATTTTAATTTCATTAGTAATCTTTTCTTTATATTATTGTTATTTATTGACTCTTTGGTTGCCATTTATTTTTTTACACATAAGGGCTCATGTACCTCAAGTTGAGGCACCTAAAAACTTAATGCTTTTTATGATTCCTTCAGAGTTTCTCCTTTTATATTTAATCTTATATTAATTTAGAATTAACTAACAAATTGCTGCTGCTGCTGCTGCTACTGCTAAGTTGCTTTAGTCATGTCCAACTCTGTGTGCCCCCATAGACAGCAGCCCAGCAGACTCCCCCATCCCTGGGATTCTCCAGGCAAGAGTACTGGAGTGAGTTGCGTTGCATTACCTTCTCCAACTAACAAATTGAGTCAGGATTTTAATTTTATTTATTTATATATATATATATATTCAAGGTAGTTGTCATTTTTATTGTTGCTGGTGAATAAAAATTAATTTTAAAAGAATTAAGTGTTAGCTGCTCAGTCGTGCCCGACTCTTTGTGACCCCATGGACTGCAGCCCACCAGGCTCTTCTGTCCATGAGATTTTCCAGGCAAGGATACTGGAGTGAGTTGCCATTTCCTTCTCCAGGGATCTTCCCAACCCAGGGATCAAACCCGGGGCTCCTGCACTGCAGGCAGATTTTTTACAGACTGAGCTACAGTATCCATAAAGTCCAATATTCCAATCCAAGGACAGAATATGACTCTTCTTTTTTTCACTTAATTTGGCAAAACTAATACAATTATGTAAAGTTTAAAAATAAAATAAAATTTTAAAAAAACTTATTAAACTTTTATTATGTTCTTATGTGTGCTTTGAACATCTTGTTTGACTGGATATTTCATGGATATTATATTATTAGTGTGAATAGGGCATTTCCCAGATCACCTTCAAACTGAATTGTGAATGTACATGAAGGAACTATTGATTTTGTTTTTTTAATGTTATCCCAATGACATAAATTTAAGTTATTAATTATAAGAAAAAAATTAGTTGATTAACTCCTGAGTTTTTGTTAATATTTTTGCAGGTATAAGCCCAAATTTTTGTTAAGTGTGTGTGTACTCGCAAGAGTAAATTTTGGTATTTGGTCTCTATATTGTTACCAAATTTACAATTATTATTTAGGTGATATGCACTTCTCCTTCCAACACTTAATATCAGTAGATTAAAATTATCTCCAATCTTGAATTATTAAATTTTAATGATCTTTTGATTATTTTTTAGAAGAAGGATATTATTAGACATATATTTTGTAAACCCTAATGTATCAAAGGAGAGAAAATCTCTCTGCTGTTTGTGCTTCTCAGTGACATGAAATGAAAGCCTACTTTTTTCTTCTATAGTCCCTGATCCATATACATCCAAGACTTCCCTGGTGGTTCAGATGGCAAACTATTAGCCTGCAATGCAGGAGACCCTGGGTGGGGAAGATCCTCTGGAGAAGGGAATGGCAACTCACCCCAGTATTCTTGCCTGGAGAATTCCAAGGACAGAGGAGCCTGGTGGGGCTACAGTTCATGGGATTGCAAAGAGTCAGACATGACTGAATGACTAACGCTTGATCTTTTATACATATCCAGAGTACAAATTCCATACAAAGTAGCACAAAGCTGGGTTAAGTATTAAATGGCAGACATTTCAAAGCTAGTTAGGCATACCAAAAGTGTGCAGTTGCACAGAGATGATAAGACAAGTTATTTTCTATCTTGGTCAGTAAATCCAGTAGAGTTCGTACATGGTTGCTGCTGTAAAGCAATTTTAATCATTAGTACAGTAGTAATATTGACTACATTTTAGAATTCCCCTTTCTTTGGAGTTAGCTAATCTTAAACTGTATAAGTCTCAAGAGTATATCAACACAATATCTTAATTACTATGGCATCTCTAGAACAATATTTGCCCACAATCAGCAGTAGCAGCTTTCTCAGCCAGGATAGAATCCTTTAATATGTCCTCTACAAAACTTGTTATTGATAAGTGTTGTTGCATTATCCCAAGTTTTCAGAAGATAGGCAATAAAATATGTTTATTTCTAGGAGCAATCTTACTTGTTAAATAAAGTGCTACATTTTAGAGTATCTTGCAATCCATAGCCTAATTGTGAGCAATTGTAACTAGCTTTGGAGAAGGAAATGGCAACCCACTCCAGTATTCTTGCCTGGAGGATCCCAGGGACCGGGGAGCCTGGTGGGCTGCTGTCTATGGGGTCGCAAAGAGTCGGACACGACTGAAGCGACTTAGCAGTAGCAGCTGGAAGTTGGAAATACTTTTACTTATCTTTAAGAATCTATATAATTTCTGCCTTTTAAATAGAAAAAGAGAAAGTGAAAATTGTCTTTGAGACTCCGTGGACCAATGTATGAAATTCTCCATGCCAGAATACTGGCGTGGGTAATCTATCCTTCTCCAGGGGATCTTTCCAACCCAGGGATCGAACTCAGGTCTCCCACATTGCAGGCGGATTTTTTACAAGCTGAGCCACCGGGGAAGCCCAAGAATACTGAGACTCTATTAAAATGCCATGCTCTTGGTACACAAAAGAAATCCCTTAGTTTATTAACTTTTTACTATTGTCATATTTCTATAAGCCAAGAAAATTAAGAACTGAGAAGAGTTCTGCAAAGAAAACATTTTCATTTTTCTCTCTTTACCCAACCCTATACCTCTGCAATATTTTTCTGTCAAACAGGAAGGGTGGAGGGAGAGATAATAAGGATTATGGAAAGATACACTAGAGAACAAGAAATTCCATGTCTTTAAGAGAAGTCACTAAGCGTTGAGAGAAGAACTGGAAAGTGTCTAAATTCAAGTTGATCTTGAAGGAGAGAAATCCAGACAACTTTGTTTTGAACTTGATTCCAGAGTGGGATATAGTAGGAGATAATTAACTTAAGGATTTAAAGGAAAAAATTGGGACTAGATTACCTTTTAAATTGTAACAGTTATAGTTGAAGAGTAAAGGAATGGAACTGTGCCTTAATGTCTAAAACATTAAGGCAGGCAAAAGAATGTAGCATTAAGAAGACCATAAATATATACCACTTTGCCTATTTTGAGGCTGGCAGTAGTAGTAGCATTTCCTAGTTAATTAAGTAGCTCTCTGATAATAAAAGAATTTATGAACTGGCCTGGCTCTGCTCTAGCCAGAGACTTCCTTTTTAATTCTGCAAAGCATCCTGTAAGTCAGATGATATTTTGCAGTAAATCATCTTCTCTTTAAACTTGGTAGAGTGGATTCTTTTATCTGCACCTTAATTCATTTAAGATGCTATCAGGTAAATAAGTGGTTGCTGTTCATTCATTAAGTCATCTCTGATTCTTTGCCACCCCAAGGACATCACCATGCCAGGCTTCCCTGTACTATACAATTCCCTGTAGTTTGCTCAAACTCATATCTATGCAGTCTGTGGTGATGCCATCCAACCATCTCATACTCTGTAGCCCCCTTCTCCTCTTGTCCTCAATCTTTCCTGGCATCACAGACTTTTCTAATGAGCTGGCTCTTCACATCACATAGCTAAAGTATTGGAGCTTCAGCTTCAGCATCAGTCCTTCCAATGAATATTCAAGGTTGATTTGTTTTAGGATTGACTGGTTTGATCTCCTTGCTGTCCAAGGGACTCTGAAGAGTCTTCTCTAGCACCTCAGTCCAAAGCATGAATTCTTCAGCAGTCAGCGTTCTTTACAATCCAACTCTCACATCCGTACATGACTACTGGAAAAATTATAACTTTGACTATATGGACCTTTGTTGGCAAAATGATGTCTGTTTTTTAATATGCTGTCTAGATTTGCCTTGGCTTTTCTTCCAAGTGGCAGGCATCTTTTAATTTCATGGCTGCAGTCACCATCCACAGTGATTTTAGAGCCCCAAAATAAAATCTGTCATTGTTTCCACTTTTTCCCCTTTTATTTGCCATGAAGTAAATTAAAAGACACTTACTCCTTGGAAGGAAAGTTATGACCAACCTAGATAGCATATTAAAAAGCAGAGATATTACTTTGCCAACAAAGGTCCGTCTAGCCAAGGCTATGGTTTTTCCAGTAGTCATGTATGGATGTGACAGTTGGACTATGAAGAAAGCTGAGCGCCGAAGAATTGATGCTTTTGAACTGTGGTGCTGGAGAAGACCCTTGCAAGTCCCTTGGACTGCAAGGAGATCCAACCAGTCATCCTAAAGGAGACCAGTCCTGGGTGTTCATTGGAAGGACTGGTGCTGAGGCTGAAACTCCAATACTTTGGCCATCTCATGTGTAGAGTTGACTCATTGGAAGAGACCCTGATGCTGGGAGGGATTGGGGGCAGGAGGAGAAGGGGACGACAGAGGATGAGATGGCTGGATGGCATCACTGACTCGATGCACATGAGTTTGGGTAAACTCCGGGAGCTGATGATGGACAGGGAGGCCTGGCATGCTGCGATTCATGGGGTCGCAGAGTCGGACACAACTCACTGACTGAACTGAACTGAACTGAACTGATGGGACCATATGCCATGATCCTAGTTTTTTGAAGTTGTGTTTAAGCCAGTTATTTTACTCTCCTCTTCCACCCTCATTAAGCAGCATTTTAGCTCCTTTTCACTTTCTGTCATTAGAGTAGTATCATATGTATATCTGAGATTGTTGATATTTCTCCTGGCAATCTTGATTCCAGCTTGTGATTCATCCAGTCTGGCATTTCTCATGATGTATTCTGCATAGAAGTTAAATAAGCATGGTGACAATATACAGTTTTAACATACTCCTTTCCCAATTTTGAACTAGTCAGTTGTTCCATGTAAGTTCTAACTGTTGCTTCTTGACCTGTAAACAAGTTTGGGAGATGAATATATTTATGTATTCATATATATACATAAATAACTATGAAACACATGGATGGAAATGTACAAGTCTGAATCTCTAGTGACATATTGTATGGTTTACTAAAGAATATGCAATTGAGTCACAGTTGCCATGTAGTAGAGGTGACTTTCAAGGACAAATTCTGGGACCTTTTTTTTAGTTGTGCTTAAATATTTTAATACATTGAACTTCTTGTGGCTAATGTAATATGCATCTGTAAAACAGCTACATCTTAGAAAAGTATTCTAAAATATCCAAAACTTGTATCATTTTTGTAATGGAGCACTAGAGTTTGTATTCAGATGCATGTTTCTTCCTTAGAGAATCAGAACTAATAATTATGACACATTTTATATTACAGAACCTATTTCACAATCTATACCATTCTGAGAAAACTGTTAGCAACTGGGGATTTAAGAACAGTAAGATACAAGTTTGATTCTCTGTGGAAGTTCATCAGGCAAAAATATTTTAGATTTGATGGATTTACCATTGAATCAATAATATGTGAATACAAATGTGCAGGGGGTTTCTTGTTTTCTTACTTCTAAGAAAGGGTCAAAGGAAAAAAAAATATTTCTCCCTGCCCCCGAAGTTGTCAGCTTTCCTCAGTTGGGTTTCTTGTTTGGAACCACCAGACAAAGAAAATGATATATGTGGCTATTTTCTTAATTCTCTCAAGGGTGGTTATAATCGTACCATTCTAGATGCATAGGAGAAAAGTTGATTCATTATACTCAATATATATGACTTGGGGCATTAAGGCTAAATTCTCTGGAGATCCTGTTGAGAAAGGCTGTATGATGAGTGAGATAATGTTTCCACTGTATTATTCTGGATTTCTTCTCATGAGAAATATTTCCTTATTATTTAAGGTAATTAGAGGTGTGGTTTTCTGAAACTTGCAGCTGAAAGCAATTTAACCTTTATACCATACCATAATAAGTGGCAAATTTCAGTTTACCTCTCTGTTTCCTCACTGATGGACATGGGGTTGTTAAATTAATGTAAGTCAGTAAGTAGGTATTAGCTTGCAAAGAAGTTTGATATCTGTAAACAAATAATTATTCTTAGTTATAAATCGTGCCTCTGTTGTGAGTTCCTTTCAGAAGGGTGATAATTTGTTAGCTTCATAAGATCTTGTGGTTTCAAGACATATTTTTCACTATTGGAAAAATAAAATTGACTTGTACTGAGCAGAGTTTGGATGAATAAACCTTTGACATTTAATGATTTAATAACTAGCAATAAAAATTCAATCTCAACAATTTGCTGACTGTTGACAGCAGATGTGTAAACCGGACTTCAATTCATGCATTTGTTGACAGTCCTTCAGAAGCTTAATGATATGGTTGACAAATGTGTATCAAGCATGGGGCAATTTACTTCAGGTAGTCATGCCCTTGGAAGAAGGGAAGGAACAGTGCTTTCTCAGCAAATTTTCTCTCTTGCCTTACTTTGGTGACAACAAGTGACAAGCTATTCCTTGTGGACTGGCCCAGAGTAGGTTCAGGGGTTAGGTGCTGTTTGTTACACAGATTTTTTTTTAAAAGAGCCATTCAATTGATAAGTAATTGCACACAATGCTGGATTTATTTCCACTGAGTCAACTGTAAAATGATTTCATCCCATATGGCTACATTTTGTTTTGAAGAATTCCTGAAAACCAATACAATATTGTAAAGTAATTAGCCTCCAATTAAAATAAATAAATTTATATTAAAAAAAAAAGAAAGTGTCTGTCACTCAATCATGTTCAACTCTTGTGACCCCAAGTACTATAGCCCACCAGGCTCCTCTGTCCATGGAATTCTCCAGGCAAGAATATTGAAGTGGGTTCAGTTCAGCTCAGTAGCTCAGTCATGTCCAACTCTTTGTGACCCCATGGACTGGAGCATGCCAGGCTTCCCTGTCCATCACCAACTCCTGGAGCTTACTCAAAATCATGTCCATCAAGTTGGTGATGCCATCCAACCATCTCACCCTCTGTCATCCCCTTCTCCTGCCCTCAATCTTTCCCAGCATCAGAGTCTTTTCCAATGAGTCAGGTCTTCACATCAGGTGGCCAAAGTATTGGAGTTTCAGCTTCAACATCAGTCCTTCCAAAGAACACCCAGGACTGATCTCCTTTAGGATGGACTGGTTGGATCTCCCTGCAGTCCAAGGGACTCTCAAGAGTCTTCTCCAACACCACAGTTCAAAAGCATCAGGTCTTCAGCGCTCAGCTTTCTTTACAGTCAAATTCTTACATCCATACATGACTACTGGAAAAACCATAGCTCTGACTAGGCAGACCGTTGTGGGCAAAGTAATATCTCTGCTTTTTAATATGCTGTCTAGGTTGGTCATAGTGTTTCCTCCAAGAAGCAAGTGTCTGAATTTCATGGCTGCAGTCACCGTCGACAGTGATCTTGGACCCCAAAAAGATAAAGTCTGAAACTATTTGCATTGTTTCCCCATCCATTTGCCATGAAGTGATGGGACCAGATGCCATGATCTTAGTTTTCTGAATGTTGTTTTAAGCCAACTTTTTCACTCTCCTCTTTCACTTTCATCAAGAGGCTCTTTAGTTCTTCTTTGCATTCTGCCATAAGGGTGGTGTCAGCATATCTGAGGTTACTGATATTTCTCCCAGCAATCTTGATTCCATCTTGTGCTTCATCCAGTCCAGTATTTTGCATGATGTACTCTGCATATAAGTTAAATAAGCAGGGTGACTAGATACAGCCTTGATTTACTCCTTTCCCAGTTTGGAGCCAGTCTGTTGTTCCATGTCCAGTTCTAACTCTTGCTTCCTGACCTGCATACAGATTTCTCAGGGGGCAGATCAGATGGTCTGGTATTCCCATCTCTTTAAGAATTTTCCACAGTTTGATGTGATCCACATAGTCAAAGGCTTTGGTGTAATCAATAAAGCAGAAGTAGATGTTTTTCTGGAACTCTCTTGTTTTTTTGATGATATAGCAGATGTTGGCAATTTGATCTCTGGTTCGTCTGCCTTTTCTAAATCCAGCTTGAACATCTGGAAGTTCTCAGTTCACATACTGTTGAACCCTGGCTTGGAGAATTTTGAGCATTACTTTGCTAGTGTGTGAGATGAGTGCAATTGTGTGGTAGTTTGAGCATTCTTTGGCATTGCCTTTCTTTGGGATTGGAATGAAAACTGACCTTTTCTAGTCCTGTGGCCACTACTGAGTTTTCCAAATTTGCTGGCATATTGAGTGGAGCACTTTCACAGCATCATCTTCTAGGATTTGAAATAACTCAATTGGAATTTCATCACCTTCACTAGCTTTGTTTGTAGCGATGCTTCCAAAAGCCCACTTGAATTCACATTCCAGGATGTCTGGCTATAGGTGAGTGATCACACCATAGTGGTTATATAGGTCATAAAGATCTTTTTTGTATAGTTCTTCTGTGTAGTCATGCCACCTCTTCTTAATATCTTCTGCTTACGTTAGTTCCATACCATTTCTGTCCTTTATCGAGCCCTTCTTTGCATGAAATATTCCCTTGGTATCTCTAATTTTCTAATTGGAGTGGGTAGCCATTCCTTTCTCCAAGTGATCATCCTAACACAGGGATTGAACCTGGTTTTCCTGCATTACAGACAGATTCTTTAGCGTCTGAGCTACCAGGGAAACCCTAAAGCTAGGGTTTTATTTAAAGAAGAAATTTTGTAAACATTTTATTGTTTAGGTTATCTATCTCCCCAACTACATACCATTTATCTACTATCTACCTATTTTCTTGATCTATCACCTTAAAAGTGAAATCTGAAGTATCATTTCAACATATATTACAGATATAAATGCTATATTGATTGAAGTAGGAGTACAGTCACAGATTTGCACCCTTATGTACCTTTCCTAGCTTTCTAATGGTAACTGAGTAGCTCTCAAGAAATGCTTCTTAGAGGATAAATAAAAATATAAACATACTGTTAAAAATATACACTCATCTGATGTAAACCTTCCTTTAGCGTCAACTTGTTGGTTGCAAGATGGGTACAACCCCCACCTAAAACAGATGGGTATAAATGGTGACTTCCATATTTCCTTGTAGAGTTATGACATCATGACTGAGAGCTTGGGGCCATGGACAACAGATGACTCAGCAACAGAGTCATGCAGGTGATCATGATGGAAAGATTTCCCATTACAAGTTTTGAATTCAGAGATTTCATTTAAATCCTGGTTCCATCACTCCCATCGAGTCTGTTACTTAACCAGTATAGTGATCTATTTTGTCATGCGGAAAATATTCATTCATCTCTTAGGTGAATATTTTAAGAGCACTGAAGAGACTTTGGGCACCATGCTTAATGGGGCCCAAAGCCTCTTCATTGCAAAAGCTGTCTCTCTACACAGCTGTTTTGAAAATGATATGGCATAATATGCATAAGTTGCCTAATCAAAAACCTGGCACAGAAGCAGGAACTTAATGAGAGCTATTATGTTCACCTTATTGGCAAATACAGAACCTGGGCCTTAGAATGAGTATTTAGAAAGCAGGAATTTGGAGACTTTGAAATTGATGATATCATTGAAATAGTCCTCAGTGTTACTCAGATCTTTCATCATTTTTATCCAATGTTGTACTAAAAATTCCATCCAATGAAGTCAGGCAAGAGAAAGAAATAAAAGGCATCCAGATTGGGAAAGAAGTAAAAATTTCTAAACTCATAGACATCATAACCATCTGTATAAAGCATTTGATGAAATCAGATCAGATCAGATCAGTCACTCAGTCATGTCCGACTCTTTGAGACCCCATGAATCGCAGCATGCCAGCCCTCCCTGTCCATCACCAACTCCCGGAGTTCACTCAGACTCATGTCCATCGAGTCAGTGATGCCATCCAGCCATTTCATGTTCTGTCGTCCCCTTCTCCTTCTGCCCCCAATCCCTCCCAGCATCAGAGTCTTTTCCAATGAGTCAACTCTTCCCATGAGGTGGCCAAAGTACTGGAGTTTCAGCTTTAGCATCATTCTTTCCAAAGAAATCCCAGGGCTGATCTCCTTCAGAATGGACTGGTTGGATCTCCTTGCAGTCCAAGGGACTCTCAAGAGTCTTCTCCAAAATATACTCACCCAAAAGCTACTAGAATGAGTGAGATTAGTAGTCACAACATCAGTGTACAAGTATTCATTCTATTTATATGTACAAGCAAAGACAATCAGAAATTGAAGCAAATGTACACAATATCTTCAAATTTAAAAAAATATATATATATAAACCTTAGGGATAAATTTGATAAAAGGTGTGCAAGTTCTGTATATTGAAACTTTAAAACATACAGAGAGAGAATTTAAAAGACTTTCAAAGGAAATCCAGAGATATGTTGAGTTCATAACTGGAAAACTGAATATTCTTAAAATGTCAATGTTCTATAAATTGATCTAAGAAATTTAATATAATCTTTATTTAAAATACACAAGATTTTTGTTTTGTCTTTAATTTTTTTCTTGGTTTTTAAATAGAGAAGATGATTCTAAAATTCAATAGATTCTAAAACTGATTCTGACATTCAGTAAAAATGTTTTTAGGAGAAATGCTACTACAAGGACCTAGAAGAGACAAAACAACTGCATAAAATTAACAAAGTAGGAAGACTAACACTATTCACTTTAAAAAGTTACCATAAAAGTAATCAGGACAGTGTAATATTGATATAAAGATAGGCAAACAGATTAACAGAGAGAGGGTCCAGTAATAGACTCACGCATGTATGGATAACTAAATTTTCCACAAAGGTACAAAAGCAATTCAGTGGAGAAAGAATATTTTTTTCAAGAAATTGGAAAACTGTAAGCAATAAAGCTAAGTTTCAATCAATATATCTCACCATGTATAAAAATTAATTCAAAATGAATTTTATACTTTAGATTTAAATGCTAAAACTAAAGAGCTTATAGGTTAAAACAGGAGAATATCTTTATGTTCATAGGTTCATTAAAAGCTTGTTAAATATTACAACAAAAGCATTATTCTTCAAAGAAAACAATCCCTAAAATGGGTTCATCAAAATAAAAATCTTCCCTTTTTGAGACATTATTAAAATAATTTTACAAAGTTACACATTGAAAGAAAATGTTTGTAAATCATATATCTAATAAAGGGATTATATTTAAAATATATGAAGGTGAATAAGCAACTCTATAACAAAATCTGGACAAATTATTTGGACATTCTACCAAAGAAGTGGCATGAATCATGTTAGCCCATGAAAAGATGCTTAATATCAATAGTCATTATGGAAATGGAAATTAAAACCACAATGAATGGTTAAATTGAAAAAAAAATCATATCACGTTTTGGAAAGGATATGGAGGAACTTGAACTCTTTTGCAATGCTGATGCGAATGCAAAATGGGACAATCACTTTGCAAAAGTGTTTGGCAGGTTTGTAGTTAAATATGCAGTTATTGTATAATTCAGCTATTCTGCTCTTATACATTTACTCAATAGGAGTGAAACCATATGGCCAAAAATGACTTGTACACAAGTACTCATAGAAACCTTGTTTGTAGAAGGCAAAGGCAAAAACAACCCAGATGACCATCAATAGTTAAATGAATAGACAAATTGTGTCATATTTGTGCAATGAAGTAAATGAAGTACTACTCAAAAATAAAAGAATGAAATATTGATATACTGAACAACATAGATACCACCTCAGAATATGTAATGTAAATGAGAAAAGACAGATCAAATACAGAATATAGAGTATTACTTCATTTATATAAAATATTAGAATATGCAAACTAACCTGTAGTGACAGAAGGTCTATCTGGATTTGCCTGGGCATGGGAGCAGGAGAGACAGGTTACAAAGGAGTACAAACAAATGTTTGTAGGTGATGGATATGTCATTATCTTGATTGTTATGATGCTTCCATAAGTATATACATACGTCAAAGATATCCAATTATACTATTTATGTCTAGGTTATTTATGTCAATTGTACCTCAATGAAGCTGTTAAAATCATTTATAGTTGTGATGAGTCTTAATAAAGGGGAAGGTGTGAGGGTGTTGTGGGAACATAGGATGTAGCAATATCCTCTAAGCTCCTTCCTAAAGCATCCTTCTAGACTAATAAGGCAAGATATGATCTTGGCACATTTTTTAAAAACAAAGAAGGAATTCACAGCAAGGAAACCGAATGCCAGTGCAATGACTGGACAGAACTTGAAAGAATCGTGAAAAAGCAGAGCATATTTTTTTTTTTTTTCAGATTCAACAAAAGGCATGTAAACAGTAACTTAGAGAAAGCATGGTCTTTTTAGCCCATTATGCCATGAAATTATGCTGGAGAAGGCAATGGCACCCCACTCCAGTACTCTTGCCTGGAAAGTCCCATGGATGGAGGAGCCTGGTAGGCTATAGTCCATGGGGTCGCTAAGAGTCGGACACGACTGAGCGACTTCCCTTTCACTTTTCACTTTCATGCATTGGAGAAGGAAATGGCAACCCACTCCAGTGTTCTTGTCTGGAGAATCCCAGGGACGGGGGAGCCTGGTGGGCTTCCGTCTATGGGGTCACACAGAGTCAGACATGACTGAAGCGACTTAGCAGCAGTAGCAGCAGCAGCCATGAAATTAAAAGACACTCCTTGGAAGGAAAGTTATGACCAACCTAGACAGCATATTAAAAAGCAGAGACATTACTTTGCCAACAAAGGTCCATCTAATCAAGGCTATGGTTTTTCCAGTGGTCATGTATGGATATGAGAGTTGGACTCTAAAGAAAGCTGAGTGCCGAAGAATTGATGCTTTTGAACTATGGTGTTGGAGAAGACTCTTGAGAGTCCCTTGGACTGCAAGGAAATCCAACCAGTCTATCCTAAAGGAGATCAGTCCTGGATGTTCATTGGAAGGACTGATGCTAAAGCTGAAACTCCAATACTTTGGCCACCTGATACAAAGTGCTGATTCATTGGAAAAGACCCCAATGCTGGGATCTTTGAGGGCAGGAGAAGAAGGGGATGACAGAGGGTGAGATGGTTGGATGGCATCACCGACTCAACGAATGTGGGTTTGGGTGAACTCCAGGAGTTGGTGATGGACAGGGAGGCCTGGAGTCCTACAGTTCATGGGGTCGCAAGAAGTCAGACACAAGTTAGTAACTGAACTGAACTGTTATTACAAAAAAAAAAAAAACAACTTTTCAGTTCCTATTATGTACTGAACATTTTTATAAGCTTTGGGAATATAGACATGAATGAGAGGTATTTAGCAATGATCATATACACAAATAATAAGGAAATATTACTTAAATTATATTAAAAGTTGCCTCCATTATCATTAGTGTTCTGGAAAAAGGTGACCAAACCATCTGGGTTGTATGCAGGGAGATGAAACACCCAGAAAATGGATTCAGCCACGACATTTGGAGATACTGAGCTCAGAACAGCTGATTTAACTTAAGTTCACAGGACATATAGGTGAGACAATGACATTAATTTATGCTGAGAGTGAACATTCCGGAATGGATGAGACATCAGTCATCTGTGCTCTCGCTGACTGGAAACACTAAAATAGTTTTCAGAATTCTGTTTCATAAGCATATGGTCAGAACTGGGAGCAACAGAAATATGATCATTCACCTCTACCTTAGAAATGTTGTTGCTGTTGTTTAGTTGCTAAGTGGTGTCCGACCCTTTCCAACTCCATGGACTGCAGCACACCAGGCTTCCCTGTTATTCACTATCTCATGGAGTTTTCTCATACTCATGTCCACTGAGTCAATGATGTCATCCAAATATCTCATTCTCTATCATCCCCTTTTCCTCCCGTCTTCAGTCTTTCCTAGCATCAGGGTCTTTTCCAATGAGTTGGCTCTTCAACTCAGGTGGCCAAAGTATTGGATCTTCAGCATCAGTCCTTCCAATGAATATTCAGCATTGATTTCCTTTAGGATTAATTGGTTTGATCTTTCTGCTGTCCAAGGGACTCTCCAGAGTCTTCTCTAGACCTGTCAATTCTAAGCTCAGTCCATCTGAGCACTCTTTCCCCTGGACAATGAAGGAGTGACAGATATGCCCTTTTGCTCCCTTTTTCTAAAATCTCCAAGTGCAGCATCCTTTCTCTGTGGGTTTAACTTGTTATAGGTTGAATTGTGTCCTCCCAAATTTCATATATTGAATTCCTAACTCCAGTACCTAGAATATAACTTCATTTGGAAACAGGGTTTTTGCAGATAATCAAGTTAAGACTAGGTTATTAGGGTTAGACTCTAACTCAATATGACACACATACAGGGAGAACACCACTGAAGATGAACACAGAGGTCTAGGTGATGCTTCTACAAGCCAAAGAACACGAAAGGTTTCTTGAATACCATTAGAAGCTAGGAGAAAAATCACAGAACAGACTGTCGTCTAGAGCCCTAAAAAGGAAGCAAAGCTCTGGATGCCTTGATCCCAGACTTTCAGTCTCCAGAACTAAAAAGTGAAAGTGTTAGTTGCTCAGTCATGTGTGACTCTTTGCAAGCCCATGGACTGTGGCCCACCAGGCTCCTCTGTCCATGGAATTCTTCGGGCAAAAATATTGGACTGGAGAGGGCAGTCATTCCTTTCTCCAGGGGATCTTCCTCATTCAGGGATCGAACCAAGGTCTCCTGCATTGCAAGCAGATTCTTTACTGTTTGAGCCACCAGGAAACCCACTCTCCAGATTTATGAGAATATAAATTTCTGTTACATCAGCCACTTAGTTTGCACTACTTGTAAGTACATTCTTAGGAAGCTAATACACAGATTTTGTTCCATGATATTTGTGAATGTGTATGTCTGAATTTTTCTTTCTGTGTCATAGACCACATACTTAACTAGATTTCTACTCTTCCTGCTTTGGTTTGTAAGATACTCTGTAACCTATAAGGACTTCTGCAGAAATTAAAATCATCCACTCAGATTCCATTTTACCAATTTAGCTCTTAGAGGTGGTGGTGTTTTTCATGCAAAAATTCTATTCTATCACACTTCTATAGGGCTTTGGCATGAGGTACTGCATAGATAATTATCTTATTTTTAATTTGGCTACCCAACCACCTTGTGAGACAACAGAATCCTATTATTCTCACCTTATCTACATTGCATTGCTCATTTGGTCACTGTTAGTGATAGTGTTAGTTGCTCAGTCATGTCCAACTGTTTACAATCCTATGGATCCTAGCCTGCCAGGATCCTTTTCTCTGTCCATGGAATTCTCCAGGCAAGAATACTGGAGTGGGTTGCCATTCCCTTTTCCAGGATCTTCCCAACCCAGGGATTGAACCTGGGTCTCCTGCACTGAAGGCAGATTCTTTACCATCTGAGCCACCAGGGAAACCCTTTGCAGGCATCCTCATTTGCCACATCACAGGCATCCTTATTTTAATTGGCTACAATGACCAAGACTGGAGATTTGAGTTTCAAAAACAAACATAAAAGACAAACTTAAAAACTATACAAGGGGACTTCCCTAGTGGTCCATTGGCTAAGACTTCATGTTCCCAATTCAGGGGGCCTGGGTTTGATTCCTGGTCAGGGAACTAGTTTCTACATGCCATAGCTAAGTGTTCAAATGTTGCAACTAAGAGTTCAAATACTGTAACGAAGGTTAAAGGTCCCATGTTCTGCAACTAACACCAAGAGCAGTTGAAAAAAAATAATAATTAAAAATAAAAACAATACTACACAGCACAGTAACCCAATGAAACAACCCATTCTGTTAAATTTGAATGACTTATCCATAAGCACCTAACCTAATTTAATTTTTATGGAAGTTGTTGAAAGTTCATTATTTCTTTCAATACTTAAAATAACTTGAATAACTAGTGAGGTTTTTATTTACTCATTCAATCACTCACTCACTGATATTTATTAAATGTTTACTCTTTTCTAAGCATGATACTGGGTGCTGTGTATTCAGGAGTGAGCCAGACTAACATGGTCCCCACTCTCTCATTATACCCAGTCTAATGGGGAAATAACATTTAATAAATACATAATTACAAATTCTGATAGATATTAGGAGGAAAAAAAAAATGGGTGGTATAAGAAATGGTAGTATTAAACCAGATGCCTAACTCACCTAGAGCCAGACATCCTGGAACACAAAGTCAAGTGGGCCTTAGGCAGCATCACTATAAACAAAGTTAGTGAAGGTGATGGAATTCCAGTGGAGCTATTTCAAATCCTAAAAGATAATTCTGTGAAAGTGCTGCACTCAATATGCCAGCAAATTTGGAAAACTCAGCAGTGGCCACAGGACTGGAAAAGATCAGTTTTCATTCCAATCCCAAAGAAAGGCAATGCTACAGAATGCTCAAACTACTGCACAATTACACTCATCTCACACCCTAGCAAAGTAATGCTCAAAATTCTCCAAGCCAGGATTCAACAGTACATGAACCATGAACTTCCAGATGTTCAAGCTGGATTTAGAAAAGGCAGAGGAACCAGACATCAAATTGCCAACATTTGTCAGATCTTTGAAACAGCAAAAGAGTTCCAGAAAAACATCTACTTTTGCTTTATTGTCAACGCCAAAGCTTTTTACTGTGTGGATCACAACAAACTGTGGAAAATTCTTAAAGAGATGGGAATACCAGACCATCTGAGCTTCCTCCTGAGAAATCTGTATGCAGGTCAAAAGGCAAAAGTTAGAACTGGAAATGGAACAACAAACTGTGTCCAAATCAGGAAAGGAGTATGTCAAGGCTGTATATTGTCACCCTGCTTATTTAACTTATATACAGAGTACATCATGCAAAATGCTGGGCTGGATCAAAAACAAGCTGGAATCAAGATTACTGGGAGAAGTATCAATAACCTCAGATATGCAGATGACACCACCCTTTATGGTAAAAAGTGAAGAACTAAAGAACCTCTAGATAAAAGTGAAAGTGGAGAGTGAAAAAGTTGGCTTAAAACTCAATGTTCAGAAAACTATCATTTAGTCTGGCCCATCACTTCATGGCAAATAAATGGGGAAACAGTAGAAACAGTGTCAGACTTTATTCTTTTGGGCTCCAAAATCACTGCAGATGGTGATTGTAGCCATGAAATTAAAAGACACTTGCTCATTGGAAGAAAAGCTATGACCAACTTAGACAGCATATTAAAAAGCAGAGACATTACCTTGCCAACAAAGGCCCATCCAACAGTCATGTGTGGATATGAGAGTTGGACCATAAAGAAAACTGAGGACTGAAGAATTGATGCTTTTGAACTGTGGTTCGAAAGACTGTGTTGGAGAAGACTCTTGAGAGTCCCTTGGACTGCAAGAAGACCCAACCAGTTCATCCTAAATGAAATTTTTCCTGAATATTCATTGGAAGGATTGATGCTGAAGCTGAAGCTCCAATATTTAGGCCACCTATTATGAAGAACTGACTCATTGGAAAAGACCCTGATGCTGGGAAGGATTGAAGGCCAGAGGAGAAGGGGACAACAAAGGTTGAGATGGTTGGAAGGCATCACTGACTCAATGGACATGAGTGTGAGTAAACTCTGGGAGTTGTCAATGGGCAGGGAGGCCTGGCTTGCTGCAGTCCATGGGTTTACAGAGTCGTACATGACTGAGCGACTGAACTGAACTGAAATGAACTGAGTGGTTTATATTTTTAGTGCGTGTATTAGTCAGAACTCCTTTAGTTATAGCTGAGAGAAAGCTTTCACCTGGGAGAAAACGTGATAACACAAGGGAAAGGATTAGAAAGTTAGGAAGAACAATGACACCAGCCTTTAGGAGCAACTGAATCTGAGGACTCTGAATGTTTGGTGCTGATATCATTATCCTTGATTTCCACTTCTCTTGCCCACTTTTCTCTGTGTAGCTTCTTTTGCTTCTATTACAAATGTCCTTTCTCTATTCTGGTACTTCTGGGCTTCCATCTTCAATTGAAGCTGTGCAGAAAAGGGCCTTCCTTATTAGTTTTTGTTCCTTGGTAGAAAAAGTCCCTAGGAAATACTCCAGTGAACTCAGCATGAGCATTTTATGGGAGGGTAAACAATGCTAAGAGGGAATGTGTATAGCTACCACTTAGCTTTAAAAAATCCTCCTTCCAATGCAGAAGACATGGGTTCGATCCCTGGGTTGGGAAGATTCCCTGGAGGAGAAAATAGCAACCCACTCCAGTATTCTTGCCTGGAGAATTCCATGGACAGAGGAGCCTGATGGGCTAGTTTTTGGGGTTGAAAAGAGTTGTATACGACTTATCACGTACACACATACCATGTACCTTAAATAGTTTTCGCTGAAGTATTTAAAAATTTCCTTCAAAAAGTTAAGTAGCAACTGTTAGCAAGCAATAAAGGATAGGGCTACAAGGTATGTACATCCCATCTGTGCAGAAACTGGCTAGTGTCTCATTGCTTTGGCCTCTACTCACTACCGGCCAGTGTTTCTTGGTCTCTATTAGCTTTTGGTTAATTTTTGCAAAGCTGATAGCAGGTCTGGAGCAACACAGAGTATAATGCTCCTCGTGGTCTGGTGGGAGTTGGGCATATATGCTAATTAGGAGCCTGGGCTGTCTGGATGCCTCTCATTCAGATGATGGCTTCTGACTGCTGACAACAAAAGGTACATTAACTGCTACATCATTAGGTATACATGCTGTTTGTCACTCTTTATGAACACATTCATAAATTTCTGTACATTCTAAAATATGTTCATATACTAGGGTATGGTACATGTTTATCTCTTTTAAGAGAAATAGCCATTAACTTACCTGTAACAGTAAACATGTTTAAAGCTTGACATTTGTGGAAAATGTGTTTACAGTCACAGACTCATGTTGGGCAGAAAAGCTATTTATCACTTGCAAGTTTAGAAAGCAAATTTTTATTCATCTCTATTAAACTGTGGCATGAGAACAGTCATAGCCAAGAGGAGGCTAAGGAAATAGGACAATTAAATGAAATGTAGTGTTCTCAGTGGGATCCTAGGATATACAAATGATATGAAGCAAAAGCTAAGAAAGCCTGAACATAGTGTGGACACTGGTTAAGGCTAATGTGTCACACTGTCAATTAATTGTAACCATAGCAACATAAAACAATAATAAAGGGGAAAACGAGGTAAGGGTATATGGGAACTGACTGTACTGTCTTTCAGGCTTTTTGTAAATCTAAAGCTGTTCTAAATTTCAAAATGTTTACTTAAAATCTAGGATGAGACATTCTTTGCAAAATTTTATTTTACATATCACAGTGAATATTGTACCCATTCCTGCTGAATCATCAGTCAGAAAGAATAGATTTTATGAAAAGGAGAAAATATGGGAGAGGTGCTCTGGAGTCCACTAAAGAGTAGCAATTGCATTTGGTTAGAGTCACTAGTATTTGAAGGGCTTCCCAGGTGGCCTTAGTGATAAAGAACCCACCTGCCAATGCAGGAGATATAAGAGACGTGGGTTCGATCCCTGGGTCGGAAAGATCACCTGGAGGAGGGCACAACAACCCACTCCATTATTTTTGCCTGGAGAATCCCATGGACAGAGGAACCCAGTAGGCTACAGTCCATAGGGTTGCAAAGAGTAAGACACAATTAAAAGCAACTTATCACACACACATTGGTATTTGAAGCCTGCATTTACCAAATACCTTGATGTATTTTGCTAGTAATTGTTCCTGGCGCATGGCTAAACCATAATTTCTCAATGATGAACTGAAGAACAGAACTTGAGATTTTAAAAGATGGCATTGAATATATACATATTGTCTTTTATTTAAATTTCTGACTACATCGATTTCCAGAAGGCTTACTTACTCTCCTTTTCCTTAAATGTATCTTTCCCCATGGCCCTCTTACTCTCCTTTCCTCCCCTCCCATCCTTCCTCTTCCCTTTTTTCCCACTCTTGCTTCCACACTATTGAGCATCCACTCTGTTCCAGACACTGTGCTGATGAGGGACATACAAGTAACACACCCCCTAGTGGGAGAGAGATGTGCAAATGAATTTTCTCTCCCCTGGCTGGATATTAGCAAGGAGAAACTGGCTGAACTGGCCATTGCAGAGAAAGCCTGCTATGAGGTGGTGAAAGTCAGGAGGCTCACATCTACAGAGGGGTGTGTGAGACCCCGGGCAAGTCCATCCACTCCCATGGCCTCAACTTTCTTGGGGGGTCATGAGATGAAGGTGTTTCCAGCTTAACTTGTGGTCTTTGATTACTAAGGTGTGGGGCTCTTTAAGAAAGATTTGCTTCAGATAATATTTAAAGGTTTCTAATTCTCTAAGGATTGGCCAAGGAGGGTTTTCCTGTTTTTCCAAGCTGCCCTGCATAACATATTATACTGTCCAGAAATGATGTTTAAAGTTTCAATAGCTTCTGGTTCTCTGGGCCACATCACCTTGCAGTTGCCCTCAAATTGTTTCTGAATCACGTTTCCTCTGGCATGAAGCAGGAGCCCTCGGTTCACATTACGCCTTACAATGTACAGCGCTCTCACCCTGCTACAGAGAAGCTTTAATGTCAGAATGAAAAATGATAAAGCATAAATGAAATAGCAACCACATGTTCTCTGCAGCGTGGCCCTGAGTCTGCGTGGCCTTTCGAAGCAGGGAGCAAACCACCTTTGCCTCACTCAGTAACAGAGATAGGGTCTGCCAAGTTTGGCAATGGAGGGGGGGTGGGGGGTGGGCAGGGAAGGCTGTCTTCATAGTCTGTCTTCATAGTCCCCAACCTCGGGTGACCTGAGTCAAGGAAGGGTTGTCTAACTGGTCAGAGCCACTCCATTGTTTGCTGAGAGTAGTATAGCAAGAGAGAGAAGGGCTTAATGAGATGGACCCAGAGGATTGGATTCCTGTATCAGTTCTATCAGCATGCCCAGTTGATTCTACATCTTAATTATCAAACTTCCCCTTCATTTCTAGCCCGGTGTAGTATTCTCAACTGAATTCTGGTGGCATTCTCTGATTGTCTTATTACTGAAGTCTTGTCCCATTTCCATCTATTCACCATGCTGCAGGTAAAGTGATATATTAAAACAACAACAACTAGCTTCAATTATGTAAGATGAGCAAGTTCTGGAGACTTAATGTACACTGGTGTGGCTACTATAGCTAACAATATCACATTGTATACTTGGAATTTACTAAAAGGGTAGATCGTATGTGTTCTTACCCCCCCCCCCCCCCCGCCACACACACACACACACACTCTCTCTCTCTCTCTCTCTCACACACACACACAAGAGAGGAAATGACAACCATGTGAGGTGCTGGGTATGTTAATTAGCTTGAATGTAGTGATTATTTCATAATGGATATATATATATGGAAACATCAAGTTGTATATCTTCAATTTACACAATTCCTATTTGTCAATTATACTTTAATTATACTTTTTACTCAGTAGTTAAGAATCCACCTGTCAATGAAGAAGATGTGGGTTCTATTTCTAGGTCAGGAAGATCCTGTGGAGAAGGAAATAGCAATCTATTCCAGTATTCTTGCTGGGAGAAGCCATGGACAGAAGAACTTGTGGTCTATGGGGTTGCAGAAACCCAGACATGACTTGGCCACTGAACAACAACAAAGCCAAAAATATATGTAAAATTCCTCTTTTTGTTCCCTCATGATTAAGCAAGTCTAACCTTCTTAAAACAACTTGAAGTTTCCTTTGTGATCTTGCTTCTCATCTTCTAAGACCCTCTCCAGACACATCCACTTTACATCTTAACAAACTACACACAGCTTCTGGCACACACCATGCCCAAGGACACTTGCCCTAGCCCATGACTTTTCTCCAACCTGTGAAGTCCTCACCTCATAATTGACTGTTTGGGCGATTAGTACCCAGAACTCAATTCAGATATTGTATTTTCCATTAAGTCTGTCTGATAACCATTCCAGGAAAGTTAGGACTCCTATAGGCCCTTGTATATACCTTTATTACATAATTTATAAAATTTCATGCTGTAAATATTTATTTTCAATTTTGCCCCACATCTCCTACATTGGCAGGCAGCTTCTTTACCATTGAGACACCAGAAAAGTCCACGACTGCTTGTATTCATCCTCAAAGCTAGGACAAGCTCTGAAACATAGTCTCTACAAAAATATGAATGAATAAATCTATGAATAAATGATCTATATAAACTTTAGGTTTAAAATGGCCTTTGGTTAGCGGTCCCTGGATGTCATTGAATTTTCATTGTCTCCAAGGGGTGAGTTTGATATGCCATCCCCATAACTTTCATCCCGACATCAGCTTCAAAAACTAGATCTGAAGCTCATCCATAACTTTCATCCTGACATTGGCTTCAAAAACTAGATCTGAAGCTCATCCTATTTCCAAAATCTTGGAAAAATTTCCACTTACCGTAAGTCTCACAAAAAATGTATCAGGAAAGATAACTTAGGACTATTCTTGCTATGCTTCTAGAGAAGAGTGAGCTGGCTGGCATGAAAAAAAAAAAAAAAAGTAGAATGGTCTTTTGCCCCTACACCTGTATTTGCAAATCGATTCAGGGAATGGAAGTTCTGGAAAATATAAACACTGTCCCTCTCCTAAAACAGTACCTGCTTTTTGAGTCCAACATACTCTTGCCACCACTTCTCCACCTCTTTCATTAGGCTTTTCCTCCCCGAAACCATTTGGAGGTGACATTTCCCCTCACACAGTTGGCAGGGGCTGTTCATGGGTATGAGTGGAGAGGGCTGTGTGGGCAGAAAGGGGCAGAGGGTTAAGATTAGAGATGGAGTGTGTTATCATTGGACCTAGAGGCTCTGGAAGTGCAGGGATCTCAACTGAGCTCAAGATGGAACTGGGAGCTGGGATGCCATGTATGCAGAGTTCAAGATTTTTTCTTTATCTTTCAGAATTTTCATTAAAGAAAAGGATGTGTGGAAAGGTGATATTTTGATAAGATTCTTGGTAGGATTTCTTTTTTTTCCCTTTAGTAATGAACAATTTCTATTTTCAATACTTAAGATGCATTCTTTAAATATAAAATAGACATTTTTCAAGTTTTTTATTTTATATTGGGGAACAGTTGATGCTAGTTTTGGGTGTACAGCAAAGTGATTCAGTTATACACATACATGTATCTATTCTTTTTTCAATTTTTATCCCAATTAGGTTGTTACATAACATTGAGCAGAGTTCCCTGTGCTATTTGGTAGGTCCTTGATGATTATCCATATCCATTTTAAACAGAGCAGTGTATACATGTCCATTCCAAACTCCCTAACTACCCCTTTCCCCACCCTTCTTACCTGGTAACCATAAACTTATTCTCTAAGCTTGTGAATTTCTTTCTGTTTTGTGAATAAATTCAGTTGTATCATTTATTTTTAGATTCCACGTTTAAATGATATGATATGATATTTCTCTTTCTCTGTTTGACTGGCAGTTTTGTTGTTCAGTCACTCTTTTGTGTCTGACTCTGAGACCGCTTTCCCCCTGGAAGAAAAGCTATGACCAACTTAGAGAGCATGTTAAAAAGCAGAGACATTACCAACAAAGGTCTGTCTAGTCAAAACTATGGTTTTTCCAGTAGTCATGTATGGATGTGAGGGTTGGACTATAAAGAAAGCTGAGTGCTGAAGAAGTGATGCTTTTGAACTGTGGTGTTGGAGAAGACTCTTGAGAGTCCCTTGAACTGCAAGGAGATTCAGCCAGTCCATCCTAAAGGAAATCACTCCTGAATATTCACTGGAAGGACTGATGTTGAAGCTGAAACTCCAATCCTTTGGCCACCTGATGCGAAGAACTGACTCATTGGAAAAGACCCTGATGCTGGGAAAGATTGAAGGCAGGAGAAGGGGATGGCAGAGAATGAGATGGTTGGATGGCATCACTGACTTGATGGACAAGAGTTTGAGTAAACTCCAGGAGTTGGTGATGGACAGGGAGGCCTGGTATCCGGAAGTCCATGGCTTAGCAAAGAGTCAGACATGACTGAGCGACTGTACTGAACTGAACTGACTTTGTACACCAGGGACCGCAGCATGCCAGGCTTCCCTGTCCATCACCAACTCCTGAAGCTTGCTCAAACTCATGTCCATTAAGTTGGTGATGCCATCCAACCATCTCTTCCTTTGTTGTCCCTTTCTCCTCCTGCCTTTAATCTTTCCCAACATCAGGGTCTTTTCTTACAGCTTAATATCATTGAAAACAGGCAGTTTAAACTTTGAGACTCGGGGGGGGGGAGTTATTCTGGCACTATTGTGCTTGGGGGAGGGGGCTTTTCTAGCTATTCACTAGCAGGAAGAGAAGTTCTAGAATGGTCTTCTTGGTAAGTCAGAGGCCAAGTCAAAGCTTTGAGAATCCAGGAGCTCATTTCTTCTTGGCAGGTCTACAGGGCATCTAAATCAGCAGAGAGGGCTTCTCTGGTGTCTCAGTGGTAAAGAATCTGGCTGTCAATGCAGGAGACACGGATTTGATCCCTGGGCTGGAAAGATCTCACATGCCGCAGAGCAAGTAAGTCCATGTACCACAATTATTGAGCCTGTGCTTTCGAGCTGGGGAGCCACAAATGCTGAATTCCCACACTGAAACTACTGAAGCCCATGTGCCCTAGAGCAACGAGAGAAGCCGCTGCAATGAGAAGCCTGTGCACCACAACTGAAGAGTAGTCCCTACTCGCTACAACTAGAGAAACGCCCTCGAAACAAAGATGTAGCACAGTCAATGAATATATAAATTAAAATTTTTAAAAGATCAGCAGATAAAGATGAATGTGACTGTGGTCTTCTGGCCTCTGCTGTGCTCAGTTCTCAGGTCAGAGTTGAAGGAAAAGTTAGCTTTCCCGGAGAGGGTCCTCTCCGATTCCTTTCCCTCTCAATCTGCCCACAGATCGGCTTCGTGCCTTAAAGGTCCCAGAGCCTCAAAATAAAGCCCAGGACTTGTATTTGTCAAAGAAGGTAAGACTAGCCGAATGAACAGCTAAACAGAAATTGAAGCGTTTTTTTTTCTTTATCCAAGGGCAAGAGAAAATGTCAGAGGCTTTTCGTTTCACACCCACAGAATATAATATAGTTGCAGACATCTGGAAATTTCTAAATTGAAACACACAAAATATATATGTTCAATTGTGTGAGAATAAACAGACTGTAGCCCAGAGCACGTCTCTGCAGCACCTCTGAATGTTGCTAATTGAAATATATTGTAAAGACACTGAGCCACAATGTGGGGGATGGGGGCAGTGGTCCTGTGAAGGGTAGAATGGAATGAGGTATGGAAAAGACATGAACTTGATTATGGGCCCCATAAAGTTTAGAAACAGGAAACTTAGACATAGATGGGCAACACAGTGCCAAGCACTGAACCAGTAGATAATTTGGTGGATGATTGCAAATGGCACTCTGACTCTTCATGCTACTGATGATAAATACGATGAACTTTCTAAAGAGAGAAGGACAATGATTGGTCATTCTGTTGGAAAGCTACTTGGAGACGGCTGGCTATTCCAGACAGTCAGGTCAGTTGGTGGCTGGCTACATTTCTTTAGATCCTATATTTCAATTTGACTTCTGTCTTTAGTGTCCCAGTCAGAGGGCTCATGATACATACAGCTGAGGCTGGAATTGGTACCCTGAGCTACTGGACAGATGCAAATATGCAGAAGCTCTAGACTTTACAATTTCAGTCTTTTCACAAGCTCCTCAGTCTTCCTTGTGGAATCCATATATGGGGCTGGAAGAAAGATCATTTCTTTGCAGAAGCAAGACAAAATTCTTCTGAGGATATTCTTGGGCCGAGGTTCCCAAACTGTGTGCCGAGGTGCCCTAGCATGCTGCAGCAAATACACAGGGGTTCAGTAGACAATTTGCATTTTTAATTAAAAAATAATATCAAGGGAAGCGTAATGACACTGAATCTGTTGCACAGCATGAGGACTACTGACTCAACGCAGGGCATGGTTTCAACACAACCTAGATTTGCAAAGCTAGGTTTTTGGTCCTTGTGTGTGTGCTAAGTCATCAGTGGTGTCTGACACTTTGCGACTCCATGGACTGTAACCCGCCACACTCCTCTGTCCATGGGATTCTCCAGGCAAGAATACTGGAGTGGGTGGCCGTGCCCTCCTCCAGGAGATCTTCCCAACCCAGGGATCGAATCCATACCTCGTATGTCTACAGCTTTGGCAGACAGGCTCTTTACCACTAACGCCAAAGTGAGCACTGTATGAAAATCACCATGGAGCAGCACGTAAGAGTGGAGGCATCCAAGCTGATTCCCAGTTCCGTGAGGTCACACAGGGCTCAAAAAGCACACATATCTCGCTGGTGAGTAACTGAGCTTTTGAAAGAAATGAAATAAAATGTTTTTTTTTTTTTCCTTTTTTCTCTTCAGTTTTATACAGTACAATATGTATGCATATTTTAAATGCTACTAAATTGTTTTTTTTTGTTTCCTACTCATTGTATTTTTTTAATATAAATTTATTTATTTTAATTGGAAGCTAATTACTTTACAATATTGTAGTGGTTTTGCCCTACATTGACATGAATCCACCATGGGTGTACATGTGTTCCCCATTCTGAACCCCCCTCCCATCTCCCTCCGCATCCCATCCCTCAGGGTCATCCCAGTGCACCAGCCCCAAGCACCCTGTCTCATGCATCGAACCTGGACTGGTGATTAGATTCAATACTTGTTTCAATGCCATTCATTTCAATACATGTTTAAATGCCATTCACCCAAATCATCCCACCCTCGCCCTCTCCCACAGAGTCTAAAAGACTGTTCTATACATCTGTGTCTCTTTTGCTATCTCGCATATAGGGTTATCATTACCATCTTTCTAAATTCCATATATATGCATTAGTATACTGTATTGGTGTTTTTCTTTCTGGCTTACTTCACTCAGTATAATAGGCTCCAGTTTCATCCACCTCATTAGAACTGATTCAAATATATTTTTTTTAATGGCTGAGTAATATTCCATTGTGTATATGTACCACCACTTTCTTATCCATTTGTCTGCTGATGGACATCTAGGTTGCTTCCATGTCCTGGCTATTATAAAGAGTGCTGCTATGAACATTGGGGTACACATGTCTCTTTCAATTCTGGTTTCCTCGGTGTGTATGCCCAGCAGTGGGATTACTGGGCCGTATTGCAAGCAACTCCTGCAGCTCAATTCCAGAAAAACAAATGACCCAATCCAAAAATGGGCCAAAGAACTAAACAGACATTTCTCCAAAGAAGACATACAGATGGCTAACAAACACATGAAAAGATTCCCAATATCGCTCATTATCAGAGAAATGCAAATCAAAACCACAATGAGGTACCATTTCACGCCAGTCAGAATGGCTGCTATCCTAAAGTCTACAAGCAATAAATGCTGGAGAGGGTGTGGAGAAAAGGGAACCCTCTGACACTGTTGGTGGGAATGCAAACTAGTACAGCCACTATGGAGAACAGTGTGGAGATTCCTTAAAAAACTGGAAATAGTATTAAATTGTTATGACATAAATTTGTATTAAGTTATTTGCACCTAATTACTTAATAAATGGAGATGTTGAGATATTGGGTATTTCTTCTGGTCTAGGGATACCCTGAAAACATTTTTGAGTCACTAAAGGTACTGCAATCTAAGAAAGCTTGAGACCGTCTTCCCTAGGCAAAGATGGCTGGAGATTTTGTGAAAGTACAACCCACAAGCCTCCTATTTCTAGCTTAGGCTTAGACCTGAGGGGATAAAGGAAGTAACTCGCTCCAGTGGGTACCCACTCAATATTTGTTCATGAATATTTTCTCCTAATATTTATTGAAATAGGCAGTAAAAAATAAGTATATTATATAATTCTGCATGCCTGCCTGTTAAGTCACTTCAGTCGTGTCTGACTCTTTGTGGCCCTATGGACCATAGCCTGCCAGGCTTCTCTGTCCTTGAGGTTCTCCAGGTAAGAATACTGGAATGAGTTGCCATGCCCTCCTCCAGGGAATCTTCCCAACACAGGGATGGAACTCGCTTCTGTTATATCTCCCCCATTGGCAGGCAGATTCCTTACCACTACCACCACTTGGGAAGCCCTGTATAATTCTCATGATGCCCCAGTGAATGGGCATCCTATCTAGTATTATATTTTACAGATGAGTGAACCAAGGCTCAGAGAAGTTAAGTAAGTTTTTAAGTCACACAGTTAGTATATGTTATTTGAACCCGTAAGGTTTTGATTTGAAACTCATACTATTTCTGCTACACCACACTTCCGCAGGGTGGATGGATGGCTAGATGGTAGATGCCTGGACAAATCAAAGATCTAACATTTCTAAACAAAGGGGATAGAGAGGAAACTCCAAATGCCACAGGCTTGTGGAGAAAGCTGGACAGTATAGGCCCTTGTGCGAAATCAAATATATCAATCACTTTTCATTAGAGACTGAGCAAGTAAACCCAGAATTCCAGATAAATCTACACTGACTTTTGCAAATTTATCTTTTCTTTTGCATTTTGAAAGACTATATCCTCTCTTGTGTGCATCTTGAGTTGTTCAGTCATGTCCAACTCTTTTCAGCCCCGTGGATTGTAGCCCACCATGCTACTCTATCCATGGGATTTTCCCAGGCAAGAATACTGGAGGGGGTTGCCATTACCTACTCCAGGGATCTTCCTGACCCAGGGATCGAACCTGCATCTCCTGCATTGGCAGGCAGATTCTTTACCACTGAACCACCTGGGAAGCCCCATATACTCTCTTACCATATGGTTAATTCTTAATGACTTACTAAAGTCACAGGCTGATTCAAATTCAAAGATGATAGCCCTTTAGCTTCTGCATCTCCTTCAGCTATCCAGTATGTTCATAAACCACTAGCCCAAATACTTGGGATGTTTCAGATAGTCCTGCCTCAATCGAGAATATCTATTTGCATAATATATTTAGATATTAAATTTCCAATGCTTTAAAAAAGAAAACTTCTGAGCACAAGAATGTTTTCCCTTAACCCCATTTGTTTTAAAGGAGAAAGAATGAAAGAGAAAAAAGAAATGCATTATGTTTTACATAAAGGAAACAGCTCCAGGCAAACCTTACTAAATATTTTAATGGTTTAAACATTCATTTTAGCAAGTTTTCTTTAATTTTCTTAACTTTGTTCCTTTTGAACTAGCTCAACCTTCATGTTTAATCCTTGGAGCTTTCAGGGAACAGCTCACAGAAAGTTCTATACACAAATATAACAAACATTTCAAATAAAGCACAGTGCATAAAACAGAGAACAGGAGAACTCTGACAACAGCTGCTAGATTTAACACTAATAGTTTTGAAAGATTTTGGCTTGAAGGTTAAGAGTATCTCATGACAATAAGCAGGCTTTGTATATAATGTCAACAGTCCTTTTGCAACATGTCCACTTTTAATTTATTCTTTTTCATTTGTATAAGACAAATAATATAATTATGGATGTCTGGTTCATGACATTGAAGTTTTAAAAAAAAGTCCAAAATCAATCATGTTTTTTAAGAATAACAAATTTGAAAAACCTCTGGCCCGGATGCCTGGTAATAGCTATAGTTTGGTCCAAACGTGATAATATGCTTTGAATCTGTACGCATTTATTTAATTCATATTAGCATTTGGTGAATCGATGGTTCTGCATATGTGGAAATGATTTAATCTTCCTTCCCATTTGCTTCTCCAGGGATACCATGACTGATAATGAGTCTAGAGTTGGGAGGGGTGGATACAAGAAACTCCCTCGCACAGCACAGACCAGGGACATTAGAAAGTTTTCAGAATCAACCACTGGCTTGCCCCAGTAAAGACCCTGGAACCATACCTGGCGTTTCAGAGAGTGTTTTATACCATACATGCATCCATGGAGACGCACTTGTACATAACACATACATATGCTTAGACAATTTTATAGATATTACCATTCATAGATAATGCCATTCAAGGCTTTGCTTAAGATATCAAGAAGCCTCTAGAAGCCTCAGGAGGATGCTATGTGATGGAGCAGATGGATAGAAGACACAAAATAAAAGAGGCACAAAGCCAGACTGCTGTGTGGGAGGCACATGAATCTGGAGTGTGGCTTTCAGGAGGAAGGGCTCCACAGGGTTGATGGTAAGCTCCCTCCCCTTGAGAACACACAAGTCGCCAGCGAAGACCCAGGTCAGGCCAGGCTGTTAGTGGCAAGAGCTGGCTCCTTTGTATGCTTATGTTAAAGGCCATCCCCTCTCTTTTCACATCTAGCTTGGCTTAGGCTACAGATGTCAGGTCTGGTTTCTGCAGCCCAGGGTCCAGATCAGGTGAGGAGACAAGGCACACTCACAATCCTTGGATCCTGCTGCCAAGGGCATGCCTTGGCCTTGAACACTGTTCTCTAGAAGAAATATCTACAGCAAGAGTGACAGTACTAACCACAGTGATAATGCTCCTGAGGATGTTCTCTGTAACAGGCACTGTAAGAGCTGGCTTACTGCCACGTCCTTCCTGATTTCTCTCCACTCTTTTATGAAGCAGGTATTCTTTCCCCCATTTTGCACATACAAAAACTGAGTTAATTTTCCCAAATGCATGATAACTTCAGAACTCAGAATTTTTCATTAAAGCAAATGTACTATAACCCATGCTTCTTCCCTACAGAAAAATGCTGAGGATTGAACACATGATCTCAGCTGACCATGGTGTGACTTTTTTCCTGGTCACAGTGCCTTCCTCTGTCCCTCCCTTCTGAGTTCTTGAACGCCCCATGCTCACAATCTTCACCTTTTTCTGTATCTTTCTATCCAGTGGTGCTTTCTTCATGTGATGCATAGGTACCTGCCCCCTTGCCTCAACCTTGAAACCCTCGTAACTTTTACTTTCAAATCTCAGTATGTTTACTTGAGCCCCCACCCTGCCACACACATGCACATGCGTGCACACACACACACATACACGCATGGATGCACTAGTCTATGCTAAACTCTGATAGCTCATTAAAGCACCAAATATCAGTGCAGAGACCACAGGCCTCATAAACCTCAACACCCTTATTTTACTAAGTATGCTGAGGTCCAGGGACTGAAGAAAGGTTAAAGAAGACATGAAAGGGAACTGTCTTTGCTCTGCAGATATTCTGAGAGTCCTTTATTTTTTTGTGCAGGACCATGTTTGCTCCAGGAAATAAAAAGAACGATCCTAAGATTCATGTCCTCATGGGCCAACAGTGGAGGTTAGGAGGTAGCCAGAAGAACGGGCACTGGTGGCTCAGTGTGAGATGGACCCCTCCTGGGATAAGTGTTGTGGGTGGCAGGGGTGGAAGGGGAACACTGGTACCTGTAAAAAGCCTGTTTCCCAAATCTCCTGCTCCCCAGTCTTGTGATTAAGTAAAAATGTAATAAAATGGCAGGCACCCATGATCAATTGTTGTAGAAATGGATTGTAAAAGTGGAGGCCATGTGCTTTCTTATTTTTCAGTCAAATCAAGATAAGAGTTGGAGTATCTGAAGCTCAAACCTTGAGAAGTGCATGTGGCCTGTTTCCACAGCACAGAGGAATTCCCTATTTTACACGGAGCTTATCCTTCTGCACTAGGTGCTTACTGAGGATGGGACGATCTCTTTTGTACTGCACACCTGGTTTTAGCACAGGCCCTACCTAGTATACAGACTTTACTTTGGGGGCTCCAAAATCACTGAACATGGTGACTGCAGCCATGAAATTAAAAGACACTTGGTCCTTGGAAGAAAAGTTATGATCAACCTAGACAGCATATTAAAAAGCAGAGACATTACTTGCCAACAAAGGTCCATCTGGTCAAAGCTGTGGTTTTTCCAGTAGTCACCTATGGATGTGAGAGCGGGACTATAAAGAAAGCTGAGTGCCAAAGAATTGATGCTTTTAAACTGTAGTGTCGGAGAAGATTCTTGAAAGTCCCTTGGACTGCAAGACGATTCAGCCAGTCCATCCTAAAGGAAATCAGTCCTGAATATTCTTTGGAAGGACTAATGCTAAAGTTGAAACTCCAATACTTTGGCCACCTGATGCAAAGAACTGACTCATTTGAAAAGACCCTGATGCTGGGAAAGATTGAAGGCAGGAGGAGAAGGGGATGACAGAGGATGAGATGGTTGGATGGCATCACTGACTCAATGGACACGAGTCTGAGTAAACTCCAGGAGTTGGTGATGGACAGGGAGGCCTGGCATGACGCAGTCCATGGGGTCGCAAAGAGTTGGACATGACTGAATGACTGAACTGAACTGAACAGAGTACACAGAAAGTGTTCAAGGTAAGTGTATTAAAGGATCAAAGAGCCACTTAGATGAGAAACTCCACACTGGCAGAAGCTCTGTCTCTTTAATCACCCTGTGGTTCTACAATGACACCCATGGCAGTGCACACAGGCCTGGACTCCCAGGCACTGGGCTTCCATGAACCTGTGCCTCTGTTCCCCTAAGTAACCAGGACTCTGTCGTCTCAGGCACAGAGGTCTCACTCAACCTACCTTTTTACCACAGTTTGAAGCACAGACAAGCCACTAAATGACCAAGACCTTAACCTGGTCACAGAATGAGCTTCAGTGCAGAGCAAAACTCCATCAAGTTCAGACCTCCTAAGCGGTATGATGTGGTATCACAATGCTTGGGTTATCAGCCTAGCTCTGCCACTAGCCACATGTGGGACACTCTACCTTGATGTCCAAGCATAGTAAGATCAAACTGTGGGGAAGGTGGTGTCTTCATTCTCATTTTGCTCTAACATCCCATGGTTATACCCTAGATCAGATAATAGGAGGCTACCTGCTCCTTGGAGGTGGCGAGTAGCATGAAAACCCACCCAAACCCCCACAACACTTCACCCTGAGATGTGAGTGACTTAGAATATTTTGATGTGTGGGAATTTGGGAAACACATCCTTGCAAGAGAGATTCCCCTACACACACAGGTGAGGGGCCAGTTCTCACGAGGCTAACATCCTGGTGTGCTGCAGTCCATGTGGTCCCAAAGAGTCAAACACAACTTTGTGACTGAACAGCAATATCCATGATGAAGACGTGAGAAATTTAAGAGCTCTTCTGAGGTCATTTGAAAGGAAACTCATCAAGCCTAAAGAGTCACGCCACATTATATCTGGGGATCGGCCTCCCCATAGTTCCAAACTAGGAGAGTTGGTCTGCTCCCAGAAGTAGAGCATCTTACTACCAAGTGGTTGCAAAAATGCCTACCTGCTCAGTGCCGGCTCATTCAAACAATGCCAATCCAATACCTTTAAGTGCTTGAGAGCTTGGTCTTTGGAATTTAGCAGATATGGGGAAGAGTTTCAGAAAATTTAGATGCCTTGTACAAGACAGAATAACAGAAAGGAAAGTAACATTTATTGACTGTAACTGAGCTCTTTCAGAGATCTACATCACACAAATGACACCTTAGGTCAGGGGAAAGCACAGTGCACTATCCTCCTTACAAATTTCCCTTTCTGCCAGGTTCTATCTCCACAACCTGAGTGGCTTGTTTCATGCAACCTTCCACAGGGTGCCTGCAGGCGAGCATCTGGGGGAGTTTATCTCTTTCAAGGATCTGCACCTGTGTTCCATCTTGCCTCCTTCCTTTTTTAACTACACTGTTATGTTTTGGAAAGGCTGGGCTCTGTCATCCCTCTTCATGTTGCAGAGATTGCCACATCTGAAAGTCGCTGACACCTCCAAGGTTACTTGAAATGGGTCTTCTCTGCTGCTTTTTCGAACAGCACTGCCTTTCTTTATGCAAACTGATGTGCTTGTCAAAAGTGCTCTTGGGTACAAATGACAAAAACTGGATTCCAACTTGCTTGAACACATGCTCATTGTAAGAATAGATGAAAGCTCATAAATGTAATGGCAGAGTTGCAGTAACTGGAAACCTCTGTGACGGGGACTTACCATTTCCAGGATGCTGTCTGTGCAATTTGTCCTCAGGCGTCAGCTTTACTCTCTCCGGTATCTTGAGTGTGTAGAGGACAAGGTCACCACTAGGTTGCCACTCATCATGTCCATGATGCGCCTTTATCAGAGAGGAAAAGGAGCTTTCTCTGCTTGTTTCACTTAAGAGAATAGAAGGGGAAACTCTGATAGCTATAGCTTGGGTAACATTTCCACTCCCAGATCAAACACTGTCAGCAGAACCTGGGACGATATTATTATCCAGGTCTGGGCCATGTGCTCATGCTTAGAGGTGGGGTCATGGGCTTGGCAACAGGCAGAAATCCATAGTTTGAGTAGGAGAGCAGAAGTTCCCCAAAGAAAGGGTTTCTACTGTTTCTAAAATAAAGGTTTTGAAAATAAGGGTGCAAAGATGCTGGGCATATAGAAATAATTGTACATCAAAGATAATTATGATTATTGCCTTATTTGTGAAAAACTCGAGGTATGTCATGTTTTTATGTACAATTGCATTTCAGGTAATTCTTATAACAAATATACATGAGAAAGTAACTCCCCCCTGCATTGGTGAAGAAACTAAAGATCAAAGACTCAGGCTGTATATTAATAGATGTGCCATGGCTGGGAAGACAGGTTGGAGAGGCAGTCACAGTTTGAGAAATGCTTCTGGATCTCTTAGTTTGGCACCATTCGAGTCAAATGAAAATAAATACAATAAAGATATAGATCAATAAATCTTATTGATTATGTATCAAATAAACATCAGAGAGATATAGATAGAATTGAAACCATGACTTTTGAGAGGATATTTATATCTCAGTGGTTGCCTATGGTGTGAGAGCTGCAAAAGACTTTGATTTGAAACAAACCTTGAATAGTAATAAAAATTCTGAATTGGAGACATTATACAAATCAAAAATGGACATTTAATAAAGGGAGTTCTAGTTTCAATTCTTTCTTTAGCTTTACAGAATTTCAATCTTTTAGTTATTGGTTAGAGAAACTTAGAAAGTAATTAGGTAAGAGCAGTGAAAGATATATAAAGACAATAAAATTTTATAAAAATGCATTATTCCAAGAAAAATAGCTATTAAGTTGTTTAATATATGAAACTGTGACCATCATTTGATGACCAAAAGTAAAAAAAAAACATAATGAATTTATATTTGATCAAAGACAGTTTTCATATCTTTGTGGAATCAAGGTGAACAAAATATAAGAAAATCAAGTTCATAAACATATCATTGTAAGAAATGATCTCATGATCTCCTTAATAGTAGAGATATTTATTATGTTAACAGTCAAATAAAAAAATAGCCTAAGTAATTTAATGTAATTGTATAAATTTTAGAACTAAAATTTTTTCATGGCTTTGGTACCATGAATAACAAAATTGATGATAAGAGAAATGTTTTACTTGTTGAGCTGAGTCATCTAATGACTATGAGAGGTTATTGGAAAGCTGTGTGTATCCCTGTCACAATAGCAAACAGGGGCATTAGTTAATTGGTGACACATGTATCAAAGAAACACTCATGCCACCAATGTGTTAACAACATTAAGTGACCTGGAAATTATGAGGATGACTTTATGGATAAATTGGACCACAATTTATATCACTTGGTAAAGAGTCCTATCATATATAATTTAGCTTATCTATGGAATGTGAAGTCAAGTGGGCCTTAGAAAGCATCACTATAAACAAAGCTAGTGGAGATGATGGAATTCCAGTTGAGCTATTCCAAATCCTGAAAGATGATGCTGTGAAAGTGCTGCACTCAATATGCCAGCAAATGTGGAAAACTCAGCAGTGGCCACAGGACTGGAAAAGGTCAGTTTTCATTCCAATCCCTAAGAAAGGCAATGCCAAAGAACGCTCAAACTACCACACAATTGCACTCATCTGACACGCTAGTAAAGTAATGCTCAAAATTCTCCAAGCCAGGCTTCAGCAATACATGAACCATGAACTTCCAGATGTTCAAGCTGGTTTTAGAAAAGGCAGAGGAACCAGAGATCAAATTGCCAACATCCGCTGGATCATCGAAAAAGCAAGAGAGTTCCAGAAAAACATCTATTTCTGCTTTATTGACTATGCCAAAGCCTTTGACTGTGTGGATCACAATAAACTGTGGAAAATTCTGAAAGAGATGGGCATACCAGACTACCTGATCTGCCTCTTGAGAAATTTGTATGCAGGTCAGGAAGCAACAGTTAGAACTGGACATGGAACAACAGACTGGTTCCAAATAGGAAAAGGAGTATGTCAAGGCTGTATATTGTCACCCTATTTATTTAACTTCTATGCAGAGTACATCATGAGAAACGTTGGACTGGAAGAAGCACAAGCTGGAATCAAGATTGCCGGGAGAAATATCAATAACCTCAGATATGCAGATGACACCACCCTTATGGCAGAAAGTGAAGAGGAACTCAAAAGCCTCTTGATGAAGGTGAAAGTGGAGAGTGAAAAAGTTGGCTTAAAGCTCAACATTCAGAAAATGAAGATCATGGCGTCTGGTCCCACAACTTCGTGGGAAATAGATGGGGAAACAGTGGAAACAGTGTCAGACTTTATTTTTCTGGGTTCCAAAATCACTGCAGATGGTGCCTGCAGCCATGAAATTAAAAGACGCTTACTCCTTGGAAGGAAAGTTATGACCAACCTAGACAGCATATTCAAAAGCAGAGACATTACTTTGCCATCAAAGGTTCGTCTAGTCAAGGTTATGGTTTTTCCTGTGGTCATGTATGGATGTGAGATTTGGACTGTGAAGAAGGCTGAGCGCCGAAGAATTGATGCTTTTGAACTGTGGTGTTGGAGAAGACTCTTGAGAGTCCCTTGGACTGCAAGGAGATCCAACCAGTCCATTCTGAAGGAGATCAGCCCTGGGATTTCTTTGGAAGGAATGATGCTAAAGCTGAAACTCCAGTACTTTGGCCACCTCATGCGAAGAGTTGACTCATTGGAAAAGACCCTGATGCTGGGAGGGATTGGGGGCAGGAGGAGAAGGGGATGACAGAGGATGAGATGGCTGGATGGCATCACTGACTCAATGGACCTGAGTCTGGGTGAACTCCGGGAGTTGGTGATGGACAGGGAGGCCTGGCGTGCTGCGATTCATGGGGTCGCAAGTAGTCGGACACGACTTAGCGACTGATCTGATCTGATCTGATGGAATAAAAAGAATTTTTTTTGTTTATTTCATACATTGATCTGTTTTACCCCATTAATAGTAAATTATAGAAATATCCCCTCAGTACTATAGGCAAGGAGTTAAAAGGACACAGAGAGCATTCTCATGCCTTGTTTCCTATAGAAAGAATCATTCAGTGATTGGAAGTTGAATAATATTGACAGAAGAGATAAGAAAGTATATTTCAGAGACAGCAAAATTGTAGGATTCTGAACATGCATACTGATGACTGTTACCTGATCCATTGATTTAGTAGTGGAAGGACTTAACAATGGGGCTTCCCAGGTGGGGCAGTGGTAAAGAACCTGCCTGCCAATGCGAGAGATGCGGGTTTAGTCCCTGGGTTGGAAAGATGCTCTGGAGAAAGAAATGGCAACCCACTCCAGTATTCTTGCCTGGAAAATTCCACGGATAGAGGAGCCTGGTGGGCTATAGGCCATGGGATGGCAAATAGGCGACGTGACTGAACACAGCACAGTACAGCACAGGACTTAAAGATAGGAGTGGGCAGCAGGTCTAAAAAGGTAGATAAGATCAGATTGTGGTATGCTGAGGACTAGATGGAACAATAAAATTCTTTGAGCTCCTGTGAATCATTTATTTTAAAAACACTAGAATAGACACATTAGGACTTTAGTTTCCTTATCTGTAAAATGGGATAAAAAATGCCTCAAGAGTTATAGTTTAAATTAAATTATATAGATGAACAGACCTGGCATAGGACAGGGCTTGTTTTAGATAACTGAAAAATGTATTCTGGTCTATAAAAGGATTGTCTAGATAAAATATGCAAAGTCTTTTTCCAAGCTCATACATTCATATGAAAGTTAAAGAATAACAGAAACATAATATAATTTCTCTAAAGAAGGTATACTCTCTCTGCTTTTTAATCTGTTCATTAAACTATTTTAGCACTTTAAAGAAAACAATAATAACCCACCAAATGTATTATATTTAATTTTATTAAGAACGCAAATTGCTCAATTCACCTTATATTTGCATGACATGATACTAGCAGCTTTGCTTCTGTCTAGTCATGAAATTTTCCTGAGGTTCAGAGCACTTAGTTGGTTGTATATTTTTTGGCTCATATGAAATCCAAGGTAATGAGCTTTAACACTACAAAGGCTCTGGAATGCTTTCAAAAACATTTGCTTCCCACAAGACAAATTAGCTGAACCAAGCAATAAAATGTGACATTAAGCATTCAATACTCCCATTTTTATGTAGTCCCAGGTCAACAAAAATGACCCCATTGGAGGCATTTCTCTAATGCCCTTGTTCAGAGTTTTACTAAAAACCTGACTCTAGGAAGCTAATCAATAGTTATTTATGCATTATAGACTCCTAAAGAAAGCCTACCTCATAAATTGAACTACAGGCATTGTAGAAGCTTCTGGACCTAATGTGGTTTATAAGGACCCTCTGCCAAGTGGACCACCCTGTGTGTACACATATGTCTACATCTGTATATGTACTTTTGCAATTTATCACTTTTACTTGTTTGATATTGTATCTTAAGGTCTTAAAGAAAATTCTAAAGTTGTCTAATGACCAGTGAAATTCTGCTCTTTTTGCCATTCTTAAACATTCATATTTATACTTTGCAGTTGTTGAATATCCAGTTTTTAGACTAAGGGATGTATTCAACTCACCTGGAATATCATTTTTTTCCTATTTGAGGGAAAACATTTCTTGAGGCAAATTATAATTAGTCCAGAGAAGGGAGACCAGGGGAGTGAAGACAGATCTTACAGGGAGCGGTTGTGAGGACTGAGTGTGCCTGGCCTAGAGAAGACAACGGCTGAGGGGTGGGAAAGGGAGAAGGCAGCATCTGCATGTCCCTGAAGGACTGTAAAATAGAAGGAACCCCAGAGATTTAGAAGAGGAGCAAGAAATAGAGTGATAGGGAAGTGGAGTTTAGGCTAGTATGAGGAAGAATTTTCTAAAACAATGGTCCAAGAAAAAAGAGAAAAAACAAATAAATGGCATCTCAAGTGGCACTAGTGGTAAAGAATTCACCTGCCAATGCAGAAGTGAGGGCCTTGGGTTTGATCCCTGGGTTGGGAAGTTCCCATGGAGAAGTAAATGGCAACCCATTCCAGTATCCTTGCCTGGAGAATCCCATGGACAGAGGATCCGGAAGGGCTACAGTCCATGAGGCTGCAAAGAGTCAGACGTGACAGAGCACACAAGTGCATGCATGCACGTGCCGGCGCATGCAGGCGCACAAACACACACTCCCCGAGGAGTTCAAGTTTTGTTTTCACTCCAAGGACAGTTTTTTTTAAAACAATGTGCAAAAGAGAAAGTAGGAAAGCAAGATATTTATTTTTGCAAATCCAAATAAATTTTAAGAAATTTTTATTTGACTACTTGTGAGACAAAAATCTACTGAGACATTTGCTCAATCTGGTTGGTGAAGTGCTGCCCATTTTGTCATTAAAACAGGTTTTCTCTGTCAAAATAATGGATGAGTTTTCCCTCAAGGCTACTATATATCTTAATTAATTGATAGCTAGGAGAAGAATCTTGAAGACACCAAAGAACAGATTGATCTATCTGCTTGGTGTGTCCTTTATTTCTTTAGAAATGTAATGTGCTCAGTCTCTTAGTCATCTTCAACTCTTTGGGATCCCATGGATTATAGTCTCCCAGGCTCCTCTGTCCATGGGATTTTTCAGGCAAAAATACTGGAGTGGGTTGCCATTTCCTATCCAGGGGATCTTCCCTACCCAGGTATCAAATCCATATCTCTTCAGTTCAGTTCAGCCACTCAGTCACGTCCAGCTTTTTTTGATCCCATGGACTGCAGCAAGCCAGACTTCCTTGTCCATCACGAGCTCCTGGAGCTTGTTCAACCTCATGTCCATAGAGTCTGTGGTGCCATCTAAGCATCCTTTGTCGTCCCTTTCTCCTTCTACCTTCAATTTTTCCCAGCATCAGGGTCTTTTCAAATGAGTCAGTTCTTCACATCAGGTGGCCAAAGTATTGGAGCTTCAGCTTCAGCATCAGTCTTTCCAATGAATATTCAGGACTGATTTCCTTTAGGATGGACTGGTTGGATCTCCTTGCAGGCCAAGGAGCTCTCAAGAGTCTTCTCCAACAACATAGTTCAAAAGCATCAATTCTTCAGTGCTCAGCTTTCTTTATAGACCAACTCTCACATCCATACATGACTACTGGAAAAATGATAGCTTTGATTAGATGGACCTTTGTCGGCAAAATAATATCTCTGCTTTTTAATCTGATGTCTATGTTTCTCATAGATTTTCTTCCAAGAAGCAAGGATCTTTTAATTTCATGGCTGTGGTTACCATCTGTACTGATTTTGGAGCCCCCCAAAATAATGTATATCACTGTTTCCATTGTTTCCCCATCTACTTGCCTGGAGTATGGGACCAGATGTCATGATTTAGTTTTTTGAATGTTGAGTTTTAAGCCACCTTTTTCACTCTCCTCTTTCACTTTCGTCAAGAGGCTCTTCCGTTCTTTGTTTTCTACCATAAGAGTGGTGTCATCTGAGTATCTAAGTTATTGATATTTCTCCTGGCAATTTTGATTCCAGCTTGTGCTTCATCCAGCCTGGCATTTCATACTCTCTGAAGAGTACTCTGTATATAAGTTAAATAACCAGGGTGACAATATACAGCCTTGACATACTCCTTTCCCAATTTGGAACCTGCCTGTTGTTTCATGTCCAGTTCTAATTGTTGCTTCTTGACCTGCATACCGATTTCTCAGAATGCAGGTCAGGTGGTCTGGTATTCCTTCTCTTTAAGAATATTCCACAGTTCATTGTGATCCACACAGGCTTTGGCATAGTCAATAAAGCAGACATAGATGTTTTTCTGGAACTCTTGCTTTTTAATGATCCAATGGATGTTGGCAATTTGATCTCTGCTTCCTCTGTCTTTTCTAAATCCAGCTTGAACATCTGGAATTTCACACTTCATGTACTATTGAAGGCTGGCTTGGAGAATTTTGAGATGAGTGCAATTGTACTGTAGTTTGAGCATTCTTTGGTATTGTCTTTCTTTGGGTCTCCTGCATTGGCAGGCAGATTCTTTACCACTGAGCCACTTGGGAATCTCAGAAATGTAATAACCTTAAAATTTATTGATGTTCCTTGAATTACCTTTAGGCTCAGCTTAGAATGATCTAAATAGTCCTAATTCATCAAGATGTCTTGTGTCACTTGATGCCTGGGGGTCAAAACAGAAGGGAGCCAAATTCTGGTGGAGAATATAGAGTCTGCCATCCTGTCAAGGACACTTGTCAGTTCTGTCGCAGCCCTGGAGAAATTCAGTGATGAATTCAATTCATTGTGCAACTCCTTTCATAGTATAATTTAAAAACATGTCTTTCCCTGATCTATTAGGAGATCCTCAAAGAAGGATTTGAGCTTATTAAGTGGAATCCATTCCTTCCTTAAAGTAACAATCCAGAGGGATGGTATGGGGAGGGAGGTGGGAGGGGGTTTCAGGATTGGGAACACGTGTACACCTGTGGCAGATTGATGTTGATGTATGGCAAAACCAATAAGATATTGTAAAGTAATTAGCCTCTAATTAAAATAAATAAATTTCATTTTAAAAAAACTCAAAAAAATTAAAAAATAAAAATTATTAGCATGGAAAAAAAAGAGTAACAATCATAACCTCACCTGTTCTAGTGAAAAAGTAAAACAATTATAAGGCAGTTCTAGAGTGTCTCAATTGATTTTTGACAGTAGCCTGGGGATTCTTCTGCAAAAAGCTAGTGGTCATAGTCAAAATCATGGTGGTGGTATTGATAAGAATTAAGGAGTGAATAAGAAAAATTGCCAAGAGGCTAGAAGAACTGCTAGGAGGGCTGGCATAGCAGTCAGGATGGAGGTGACTCACAGATGAGCAGGACTAGCAGCCTTGTGCCCAGTTATTTCTGTCATGAGCTGCTGTGGAGTTTCTGGCTGTAGAACCCTCTGTCTTTCAAGTCAGAGCATCTCCTAAAGTCCATCCTGGTTCCAAGAGTTTACTTTCTCCAATGGTTTTATGTTCTATATTGGCCATGCTGCTAAGTCACTTCAGTCGTGTCTGACTCTGTGCGACCCCCTAGACGGAAGCCCACCAGGCTCCGCCATCCCTGGGGTTTTCCGAGCAAGAGCGCTGGAGTCGGGTGCCGTATTGGCCATAGACATTCTAAATTCATGGATCATCAAATCAACTGAACACCAAAAACTCAGTCTATGTTGGCCATTTTTGAATGAGGTTTAAAGCAGAGTTTCCTCTTTTATTTTGACCTAGTCTAAAAGGAAGACGAGGCATGCATGTGCAGAAATATAGCTTCTGAGAGTCATTCTAGCACGGAGAGAAATTGTTATACGGGCAGTAAATATGCGCATTCCACCAGTGTATTGGCCTAGGCTGGCCCAGAACAAAAGTAGATGTTTAATGGGATAACTATTTGAACCAAGATACAATTGGCCCAGTGAGTCTCAATTTGTCTAGGTAGTAGAGTACCTGGCAATCACTGCCTTTTGTGAAATATTACAGAATGATCATGTATCTTATACCTTTGAGGACGGGATTCCCCAGTGTGTAGTGGTCAAGAATCTACCTGCAATGCAGGAGCCGCAGGAGATGGGGGTTCACTTCCTGAGTTGAGAAGACCCCCTGAAGGAGGACACAACAACCCACTCCAGTACTCTTGCCTGGAGAATTCCATGAACAAAAGGGACTGGCAGGCTATAGTCCACAGGGATTCAAAGAGTTAGACATGACTGAATGAGCACACACACACACACAGACACACACACACACACACACACACACACACACACACATATATATATATAAGTTATTTTGCAATATATTTCACTTTATGTGGGATTGTACTAGATTAAATTGTGGTAGCTGTCCCCAAAGGTATAAGAAAAAGCACATGCTGGAAATAAACAAAGTAAGTGTCAGTCACTTAGGGTAGACACAACGAAGGTCAGTGTCAGTTTTCAGAAACCACATGATTTAATGATTTAAATTTAAATGACTAAATCGTTAATCATTCAACTAATTATTTTTTTTATTTTTTTTAATTTTATTTTATTTTTAAACTTTAAAAAATTGTATTAGTTTTGCCAAATATCAAAATGAATCTGCCACAGGAGGGTTCAGGATGGGGAACACATGTATACAATTAATTATTACGTTGATCATTGAAATTTGGGAGGAAACCAAGCATAAAATGACTCATTCTCTGAATTTGCTTGCGAGAGCAACTTTGGAGAAGTTTTAAAAATATATTCATCTCTTTCAAAAAAATACATCCATCTCCAGACCCTCCTTGATTCCATTAGGATAAGTTTGGGGGAGCTTGTAAGGTCCCTACCAGACTGTACAGGAGTGTCATCTTTACCTTCACCTTCTCGGCCCAGGTTCAAACACAATTACCACATTCTATTCTCCTGCGGACATTATTCTTCTGTTCCTTTAATTCCACCAGGGCACCGTGTTGTGTCAGCAAAACATGAAGCCAGTGTTGGAAGCTTTCTTCATCTTATTTTTTTTTCTTATTTTTTTTAGTCTTTCTTTTTTTTTTAATTTTATTTTATTATTATTATTATTTTTACTTTACAGTATTGTATTGGTTTTGCCATACATCAACATGAATCCACCACGGGTGTACACATGTTCCCCATCCTGAACCCCCCGCCCCCCTCCCTCCCCATACTATCCCTCTGGGTCATCCCAGTGCACCAGCCCCAAGCTTCCTGTATCCTGCATCGAACCTGGACTGGCGATTCGTTTCTTATATGATATTATACATGTTTTAATGCCATTCTCCCAAATCATCCCTCTCCTCCCTCTCCCACAGAGTCCAAAACACTGTTCTATACATCTGTGTCTCTTTTGCTGTCTCGCATTCATCTTCTTATTTCCTTTTATGCCAGCTAAGGTGAGGTCAAAGAGTTGACTGTACACAGGATCTGGGGTGGGAGCTTTTAAGGATGAGGGTTGAGGCTTTCCCCAGGATTCAGGTACCACTTCATATCACTCTTGGCAAAGCAAAGAAATCGAGGATCAAAGATATGAGGACCTTAAGTAAGGCTTTATTCCCTCTCATAATGAGAACTTGAGGTGGCATTGGCTATGAGTTATATTTCTTAGCTCACACAAGTGATAGAATGTGTTACCAAAGTTGCCTCATGATAGCTATGAATGTATGCATGCTAAGTCATGTCCGACTGTTTGCAATACCATAGACTATAGCCCACCAGAATCCTCTCTCCATGGGATTTTCCCAACAAAGATGCTGGAGTGGGTTGCCATTTCCTCCTGAAGGGAATCTTCCTGACCCAGGAATCTCCTGATCTCCTGAATTGAAGGCAGATTCTTTACTGACAGAGCCACTAGGGAAGCCACCGTATATATATGCTGTGCTTAGTCACTCAGTCATGTTCAACTCTGAGAACCTGCGGACTGTAGCCCACCAGGCTTCCTTGTCCATGGGGATTCTTCAGGGAAGAATACTGGAGTGGTTGCCATGCCTTCTCCAGAATATTCATCAACACTTGGTTCTTACTCTGATCAGGGCTCACTTCACACTTTCATTCAATTTCTGCATCAGCATACACACACACACACACACACTCACACACACTGGGTGACAAAAAAACATTTGTTGATTTGATTTATTGAATAATTAATCAGCTGCAAATTGCTCTCATTATATTAACTTACTTCCAAATGTTTTCTAGAATATAAAAGTTCATGGAGGGTAACAATTTCCAATATTATTAATGCAGGTGTGATGAGTTCTTCTGTTCAAAGAAAACTAAGCCAATGTATGAAACCAATAATATTCAAAATACATTTAAATCTTTCATAATACAGTTTCTCTCATTGTTGTAAACATTTAAAGCTGTTAAAATTATTTTGTCTCTCTTTTCTTTCTCATCTTATGATACTTTTCTTATTGTAATATATCAAGTATAAATACTAACCCTACTCATTCAAAATCACTTAACTGACAACTCCGACTCCATGGAACATGGCCATGTTTCTGTCCTGGGAAATGTAGGTACCTAGTAAATTTATTTTAAGAATAAAGTAATTACATGCATGTCCCTCTATAGCATTTATTATTCCCTGTCAGAGTTCCATTACACTGTAAGCAACTTGATGGAGTAAAATATACCAGCTTCTTTTCCATCCCTTGACCTTTTGCTTGCATGTCACGTTGCAATGAGGAATCAGTTTATTATTTTTTTAATTTCAGAGAAAGATTTTCTTTTTTTATTGGAGTATAATTGCTTTACAATGTTGTGTTACTTTCTGCTGTACATTGTTTTCCTATTTTTTTTTCTTTTGGATTTCAATCAGTTCATTCACTCAGTTGTGTCTGACTCTTTGCGACCCCATGGACTGCAGCATGCCAGGCTTCCCTGTCCATCACTAACTCCCGAGCTTGCCCAAACCCATGTCCATCGAGTTGGTGATGCCATCCAACCATCTCATCCTCTGTCGTCCCCTTCTCCTTCTGCCTTCAATCTTTCCCAGCATCAGGGTCTTTTCCAATGAGTTTTGATTGAAGGATGATTGCTTTACTGTATTGCATTGGTTTCTACCAAACATCAACATGAGTCAGCCATAGGTTTACAGGAGTCAGTGTCTGAGGGATAAAATACATTGCAAAAATGTTCTTTGAGAATAAGCCATCCTCTGTGTTTTGCATAGTGCCTGATAAGAACCCAAAGTCTTCCCTGAATAAGTAGTTATGAGGGTAAATCAACTTAAAGCATCTTAAATGCTTAAAGCATCTTAAGCAACTTAAAGTCAACTTAAAGGCATTGGCAAATACTGTTTGGAGAGCCCAAAATATCCCACCATGCAGCACCCATTAGGGAGGAGAGCCCACATTGAGCTTGCCTAATTCTGTACCAGAGGGCAAGACATTCGGCTACTCCTGAGGGACACCAGCCCCTGCAGAAGGTCTCTGCCAGGTTGACAGGCAGAGTTGACAGAAAAGAGTTTCTGAAGCCCAGTAAGAGGAAGGCAGATTCCAGGCACCTCGCTTCTGCTGCTGCAGTTTGTCTTGCCTTTGTTTTTTTAGAGGCAAAACCTAGAGGCAGGTCTTTCTTCAGGAAGCTTTCTTTCTCCTTGCTTTTTCCCTTCTAGTTTAGAGTAACTTAATTTCTCATGAAGCAGACTTTTGCACTCACTTTTTGTTTCTTTGCATCCTTAGCCATTTCAACTTAGCTACTGATTCAGGGAAGACTCTAGGTTCTGATCAGCCACTATCCAAAATACAGGGAGACATATATCCAAAAGATGGCTCAGCCTCAATCTTAGGGAAGGATGTATGCACTTAGACTGCCCAGAAGATTTGGTTACATTTTCCTTGTTCTCAGCCCTGATATTCAAATTAAAGGCGGGAGGGTTCTCATCTCCCAGGCCTGTGATGGTTTACAGGTATTTGCGCAGTCCCACCTTCCCCTGAAGCATCTGCCAGGCTGGAGCCCACATTCCCTGGTCTGCATCCCACATGTGTCCTCTCTCAAGGCGGTAGGGCTCATAGCACTCAGCAATGTCTTATGAGGCTTTTTCTAAAGACCTGCCACATCCCAGAAATTAGCAGAGGCCAATCTGCTTCTCATTATCCTGATAGTCAATGATTTATATCTTCTAACTTGGGGGAGGAGAGAGTGCTGAAGAAGGTGAACCATTTGGCAGCTTATTAACCCTTCCAGGAGAATGTGCTTCCAGGACTCCTCCCGGAATCAGTTAGGTCACCATTCCTGGGCCCTGCACCCAAATGGACTGTGCCCTTTCCTGAGTAACAAATGTATCTAATTTTCTTGAATTCTTCACATTCTGGCTATCAGTATGGATGGAAACAAATTCCTCGCCCCACCCCTTTGCAACCCAAATCATCTTCCTTCAGTGAGTCCCCGTTATATGAGCTCTGCTTTCTTCCAGTTATCCTAAAAATCCTTAGGAGTTTCTCCTTTTCATCCACACATGTGTAAGTCAGTCAGTCAAGCAACATATATATGTTGACTATCTGATAAGGAGGGCTTGTTCATAAAAAGAACCTGACATTTAAAAATTCCACTATCTCCACATATTGAAAAATATTTCTATTATGAAATAGCTCTCGTTATGTAAATATAAATATAAGGTTGTACAAGAATTTTTGTGTCAGGTGTTGATGTGTGTGTGTATTTGTGTGTGTGTGTGTGTTTGTGTGTGTGTGTGTGTGAGCTTGTGAGGCAGGCAGCAGGCTGCTTGGTCCAGTATGCATTATAAGGCAGAGAGGAGAAGATTTTGCGTAAGTGACTCAGGATCTTGCAGAAAGGAGGAAATGGAGGGATACATTTGGTTCTTCATTTCAGATTCAAAGTTAGGGAGACAGTTTGGGGTAGATCAAGAAAGAAAAACGAGCCTCTTGGAAAATCAAGTTACTCTGAGGATGTCCAAGTGGTCCCTGCACTGACTTTGGGGAAGCGAAAATGGAATGTTGATGTGGGATGTTAGGTGTGTGGCCTGGAACCTGTTCTGGTGCAGCCATTTTTGTGCCAACTGGTGTCCTAGAGAAATTGTGAGTGGAGCCTCGAAGTCTGATTAGAGCGGGGTTCAGTGATCTAGCAACATCCAGAAGCCTTACCCATGACGCTTCCAATGGGGCCCTTGTTAATGACCCTACTTCAAAACAGATACCGGACAGCACTATTTGATGGAGGGAGGCCATACTTACTTGAGATGCCTTGACTTTGGCTGGGTCTGACCCAGGAAAGGAGAAACTAATTTCTCTAAGATAATTGGTGGCCTGGGCAACCGTCCACTCTGACATGTGCAGCGGTAGCAGGAGCAAAATGCCAGCCTGACAACATCCCCGCAGACACAGAGGTTCTGCCCTTGACTCTTTCTTCTATAGCACATTTCTTTATCGAGGTCACTCATGAAGGAACAGGTGCAGCCTTTTGTAAAGACATCATGACACCTGGTGGCATTAGTACACATTCTGATTCCCATTGTACCATTGTCCAGTCCCAAAATGCATGCTCTTAAATTCTGACCCCAGCAAAATCAAAGAGATACACAGCAGGATTCATAGTTTGACACTAGTAACCACTTGTGAATTCCTGCACAAACAAGGGAGAGGGATCCGAGAGACCAGACTTTATGCTCATTTGGAAATGTGGGAACCTGAGGACTCTTCTCTGGGATATCATTGCACAGGTTCGTTATTCATACTGTGCATGTGTGCTCAGTCGTGTCCAATTCTTTGGGACCCCGTGGACTGTAGCCTACCAGGCTCCTCTGTCCATGGGATTTTTCAGATAAGAATATTGGAATGTGTCGCCATTTATTTCTCCAAGCAATGCCTTAAAATAAAATGAATTTGTTATTGTACAGGTCAGAAGTCTGGCGTGAGTCTTATCAGGCTAAAATCAAGGTACCTGCAGTGCTGTGCTCCCTTCTGGAGGCTGTAGGGGAGAATCCATTTCCCTGCCTTTTCCTGCTTCTGGAGGCTGCTTGCACTCCTCAACTCATGGCTCCTTTCCTCTGTCTTCACAGCCAACAGTGGAGGGTCAAGTCCTTCTGACATTGCATAACTCTGTCCTTATCTTCTGCCCCCTTTCCCCTTGTCATTACATTGGGCCCTCTCGGTGTAGGATAATGGAGGATAATTTCGCTAATTTAGGATCAGCTGATTAGTAACCTTAATTATCCTTTGTTCTGTAACATAACATATTCATAGTCCCTACAGCAATCAAACTTGCAAAGGTGGGTAAAACATATGAAGCTTCTGCCTTTTGAGTGCTTACAGGACTGTGGAGTGGAGGGGTCACGTGAAAAACTACTTATGAGCTAGGCTTGTGAATCTGTCCAGAGGGGTGATGCCTGTCATATCCCTAGGCTTACAGGAAGAGAGCAAATCTTCAGTCTCCCCAAATTCTTGATGAACAATAGATGCTACCCCTGAAGATTTTCATTGCAAACTAAAGCAATGATAACGGGCCTCAGTGAGTTGGCTGTATTTCTGACCAAAGCGCTCCCATCCTATATGATAGAGCTGTGCAGCCCATAGAAGCTAGTGTCATGCATCATTAATGCCCCCAATTATTCCCATGGCACTGCCCCATGAAGTGACCAACCACCTGCCCTGCCCATAATTCCAGAATTACTCCCCATTCCTGAGTTACAAAGATTTTATGAATTAGCCCAGAAGCCTATCATTTCCATGTTATTTCTATGGGAAAATTCACTGCTATTGTTGTCTAGCTGAATTATAACAAAATTCTAGATCATAACTGTCCACAGGTTAGGCAAAGCCTATAGGTACTTACATTTTTACCTGAAAACTATCTAATTAAGCTTCCTTTAGTCAGATCTGATTAACATTCATGTGGGTGCACCACTTTTATTAACTTATGTCCAATAACGAATTGGAGAAGGAAATGGCAACCCACTCCAGTATTTTGTCTGAGAAATCCCGTGGACAGAGGAGCCTGGCAGTATATAGTCCATGGGGTTGCAAAGAGTCAGACATGACTTAGTGACTAAAAAACAATAACTGAACAGTGTTTTTAGCAAGCAGAATGACAGATGGAAATAACCTGCATTTTGAAGGACACCAACTCTGTGATCTCTGCTGAAATCCAGCTGTGTCACTTATTACTAGTTGGGTGACTTTGGATGAGCTGCTTAACTTCACTAAGCATCAATATCATGACTGTAAAATCAGCTTAATACTGTTAGACTCACAGGATAATTAAGAAGATGAAATGACTAAAGATGTGTAAACCATGGGCACCATGGTTGGGACAGAATCGTCACTAAACAAGCTTTTGTAACAGCAGTCTCTGTGTTAATGTTTCCACACCACTATAGGCTTGATGTCCCTATTATTGGACATTAGCTTATTCCCAAAATATAGAACATCCGTGTACACATGGCATTTAAATATCTCTCTCTGTGTGTTACACCATTGAATGCACAGAAGCAGAAGCTGGCTCTGAGTGCTTCCATTGAATAGGTGGAGAGGCAAGGAGGTGGTGAAAGAAAAAGAACTTTAGTAAATTTTTAGCTATGGGACACTGTTGACCCCTGAGGACCTTGGCCTTGATCCTGAGGAAACAAAAGCTTTCTTATAGCCAAGGTGCATAGGCGTGCCAATTACTGCTAAACATTTTAGAAAGAGTCCTTGCTATGAATTGTAATCACAAAAATGCCACATTCTTACAAACAGCATGCTCATGCTCAGTCACTTCTGTTGTGTCTGACTCTTTGCGACCCCCTGGACTGTAGCCTGCCAGGATCCTCTGTCCATGCAATTTTCCAGACAAGAATACTGGAGTGGGTTCCATGCCCTCCTCCAGGGGATCTTCCCAACCCAGGGATCTAACCCATGTCTCCTGTGTTTCCTGCTTTATAGGTGGATTCTTTACTCCTGAGCCACCAGGGAAGCCCCCATATGCCAGGGTCCAGCCCCGGCTGATCCAGGGTATTCGAAGGGGAGACGGCTTTGGCGAGGATCAGGATACAATAGCTTCAATTAGATATTAATTAAAGATGTACAGAGTAATAGAATGAGGATACCTCAGTAGGAAAATTCAGTGGAGAAAAGAGGCTGAGTAGCTTGGTTTACGTAGGAGACCAATAAAACTTCAAGACAAGAAGCTTGCACCACTTACGTAGGCCGCAGGCGTCCTTCTGTCCTCCCGAAGGAGAGGAGACACTGAGGCCTCCCCTGTTGGATCTTAGAAGCCCAGGCAAAATTAGTAAGCATGGCAGGTTCCGCGCTCCAGATGGAGACTCAGCCAGAGTGAGAGAGAGAGTGACATGGGGAGACCAGTATTTCGAGAAACTGATCCCAATTCTTTATTTTCCATGGTCTACTTTTATACACTGAGATGTTATGCAAAAATCACGTGGGGTCAGCAGTCCTGACTTTTATCAAAGTCAGGTGCTTCATACACCCATACAAAGAGGATAGTCTGCTAAAAAGAAGTTCATGTTTGTCCAACACAGAATTTTAAGTTATCCGAACACAAAGAGAGGAGTGCCCAGGGCAGATTGAAATGTTTGGGGCTTGACCTTCCACCTCTCCCACTGGTGGCTTGAGCGAACTTGAGCAAGCCCTCTCCGTAGTTGTTTCTAGATCCTGATTTGTGAGATTCTAGAACCACTGGGCCTCTGTTCTTTTTTGTGCTCTCAGTTCTTTGGAACCTTCCAGAATAAGATTTCTAAATTGGCACAGATGGACTTCTTTGGCATCAAATGGCTCTTATGAAACAGCACACTGATGAGTTAAATGAAACGATTCAGAAAAATACCGATTAAATTTCCCTTAAAATACCCAGGGGTTTAGAAATTAAGCAAAACTGCTTGGCACTATTCAGTCTGGATTTTAACAAACTCAAAATGTTCGAAAAATTGTTCAAGATGTTTTGACAAACACAGAGTGCCCCTCTATGTTCTTCCCTTTCCCCTGACATCACTCTTGATCTGCCAAAGAGAAGGCAGAATCGGGGTGCCTGGGGTGCACAGGCTAGCTAGTTTCCCAGGAAAGCCTTTTTTGCCCATCAAATGGAATAATCCATAGTTCTTGTCGTAACACTCACTAGCTTCTTTGTTTTGTTGTAAAGCAATAGAGCTAGTTTGTTTTATTTTAAAAATGAAATAACACTGAAAAACTATGAATAGTTTAAAGTGATGATCTTAAACACTGAAATCATAGTTTTAAAGGAAAAAAAAAAAGCTCCTATTATGTCAATTAAATTTGTAATATTGCCTGGCCGGAGCAGGGAGCCGAATAAATGTGAAATGCCACCCCCATCAGACCTACAGACATCACTACCACCAGCTGACTGGGACCCTGACCTTCCCTTGCCTGCTCAAGGAGGGTTGTGATGTTTGTCAGGAAATACAAACACTCCTGAGAGGGCATGCGGTTGAGTTAAGAGTCCTGGATAAGAAGTTAGAGGTCTGGGCTTCAGCCCTAAACCACTGCTGCCTAGATGCATCATCAAGAAAGTAGCCTCTCTCAGGGACCACTCCTAAAACTTATCTGTGCAGACCTTGAGATTATCTCCAGTTCTGGAACATTCTAAAATGTAGTCAGGTTACAATATTTGTATCTCTACAGAGGAATATAGTTTGAAAACCTGATTAGTGGATAAATGTGGATTACTCATTTTCCTTCGTGGCTCAGATGGTAAAGAATATGCCTGCAGTGCAGGAGACTGGGTTCAATCCCTGGGTTGGGAAGATCTGCTGGAGAAGGAAATGGCTACCCACTCCAGTATTCTAGCCTGGAGAATTCCGTGGACAGAGAAGACTGGCAAGCTGTAGCCCATGGGGTCACAGAGTTGAACATGAATGAGTGACTAACACTTACTTTTTTGTTTCATTTTCTAACATAATTTTTCCAACAAACAGTATCCCCTGTCTCAAGTGAGGAATATATATCTGGATCGAGAAGAAGGGCTGCAGTCCATGGGATTGAAAAGAGTCAGTCAGGGCTGAAGGAACTAAACAAAACAACAGGGAAGGTGGGAGGGAGGGAGAGGGAAAGAGAGAAAGGGAGGGAGGGATGGCAGACAGAGTTAAATTTAAACTATTAGTTGCTTAGTCATGTCCATATCTTTGCAACCCCATGGACTGAAGCCTGCCAAGCTCCTTTGTCCATGGGTTTCTCCAGCGAGAATACTGGAGTGGGTAGCTATTCCCTTCTCCAGGGATCAAACCCAATCCTGCTGCTTTGCAGGCAGATTCTTTACAGTATGAGCCAGCAGGGAAGCCCATTAGACTTAAAGGTATATCTAAATCTGTATCTATAACTATGTCTCTGTATGCTTACTATAGTCATTTTCATCAATATTACTCAGCCCACCCATCCATTCTTCTGATTTTCTCAACATCTTGCAATTTACCAAGTGTATTCATTATCTCCTCTTCCTGAAATGGATTAATTATTTATGTCCCCGAATAATGCTCAAGGAAACTGAAAATCTCAAGGTGAATTCCTCAATGAGACGAAAGTGATAAGTGACAAAGCTGGGGCTGACTCCAAGTCTACTGGTCCCAAAATATTTTCCTTGTAACATGAGTTGGGCTCATCCAACCACCATTCTATTCTCTGCAGAAGGATTAAAAAAAAAAAAATCATAGCTTTGGAGCCATGGAGCAGCAGCAAGCCAGTAGGTTCTTTCTTGCGGTTTTGATGACCCAGAGCCATTTGGATAATTACCAGGCTGAGACTGGTGAGACCCAGCCATTCTTTGGCAACTCAGTAAAATGATACAGGAGAAACAGTTTCCATTGTCTACTCCCAATTCCCTGATCATGTTAGCAGCTAAGCTGGGCTGGTTTGGGTTTTCTCATGGCAATCAGAGTCGATTTCAAGATTTAAAACTAAGTTCATGCTAGAGAACAAGTAGCCACACCTTTTCTCTTGTTTTATATGTTCTGTAAACTCTTTCAGTAACTGTGGATCAAGAAGCTGTAAGGCACCCAAATGATGTTATCACAGAGAAACGTTCAGTGTTTTACAACATATAGGGATTGATGATGAAGCCACAGCCATGAACATGTAATAATAATTAGAAACAATCACTTTGTAGCCCAGATATTGACCATACTTTAAAATCTCCTTTTATATTTATTTCATTTTATTTATATAAAATTTAAAATTTACTTTATTTATATAAAATCCTTTTATATTTATTATATCACTTGAACAACAAAATAGATTTATGAGGTAAGAAAGGTCGAAAGTTTGTTCCCACTTTACAGAGGAGCAAAGTGAGAATGACGCAGTCTTGGCCAATGGTATCCTCTCACTTGCCTGGAAAGGGAAGCTGGATGGAATCTTCTGACTCCATCTCCCTCACCTGTCACAGCTCCTTCACCACCTAACTGGCTTTCCTTTCACCCAAGGTGTTAGTCGCTCAGTTGCGTCTGACTGTTTGTGACCCCACGGACTGTAGCCCACCAGGCTCCTCTGTCCACAGAATTCTCCAGGCCAGAAAGCTGGACTGGGTTGCCATTCCCTTCTCTGGGAGGGGCATGGGGGCATCTTCGCAACCCAGGAATCGAACTCAGGTCTCCAGCATTGCAGGTAGATTCTTTACTGTCTGAGCCACCAGAGAAGACTTCACCCAAGTATGCATCAAATCCATCCATTTCTCTGCATGCCCTTCACCGCAGGTCAAGTCAAACCACCATGCACCCTTGTCGGCATCTTTACAGCAATGCCCTCACTGGTCTCTCTGGGCTCTTCCTGCTGACCCTCAGATCTGACCTGGAGTCCTCACAGCTTGGCCCTGACATCAGTGTAAGTCCAGACCCTCAGACTTGCCCTGACTCTCCATTGCCTGTGCTCCCCAGATCACCCTCCTCACCAAGTTTCTTTCCTCTGCTTCCTGCGCTCCAACACACTCTACTGCTTTCAGTTCTCTAATTCCCATGCTCTCTCTTGCCTTAAGGTCTTCCCATGGGCCGTTCCCTCGATGGAATGCCTCTCCAGTTCTTTCCCCTGTTTGCTCCCATTTCCTTCTGCCATAGCTATTCATTGTCTTGTCTGATTTTAATTATGTCACTTTCTTTAAGATTTCCCTCTAACAAGACTGAACTCTACACAGTCCAAGCTTCATTCAGTGTCAGACATGCATATTGTAAGGGCTCAATAGCGTATTTCTTTAGGGAAGAAGAGAACGGATTAAGTCTCAGGAAAGGCCTCAAGTCCTGGTCTTTACATCATCAGTTGAAGTTTTGCCCCAAAAGACATCTATTTATGCTGAATAATCATGAATATCACTTCTCTGTTTATAACTGTCAGGTCACCTGATGGTACAGAAATGAAATAAAACTTTCCTTCTTTCTTCCCAGACAGAGCAGCTGCCCGAATCCAGAGTCCTTTTTCTGCCTCACTGAAATTGGCCTATATTTTGGAAAAGCACTGGGTAGCCCCCTTTCCTCTTTGTCTTGAGCCAAGAACCAGTATAAAGGAGCCAGCTAAGTGGCCATTCCTCAAAGCAAAGTTTCTCTCTGCAAAGGGGTCCCTGAATCTTAAGAACATTCAGAGTCCCAAGAGTCCTGAACCATGGATGTTTCCTGACTGACCATCACCACAAAATGTGGGAGTCTGGCATGTCTGGAGGGGTTTATTAGTTGCAGCAGCATCGAGGCATTAAGCCATGGACATTCTGGAGAGCCAGATGGCCGAGCTGGGGGGACCCCAGCTCCAAGGCTATTGCACATGACAGGAGAGTAGACACTCTCCTGGCAGAAGAGCCAGAGGCTCTGATTCAAAGCTGTCCATCTAGGAGCATCTAAGCCCCCAGCCAAAGCGGCCACATAGCAAATCCAGCTAGAAACCTCTCAGCGTAGTCTGGGGCTTCTCACCTTCAACTCTGTGGTTATTTGGGACTAGACGATGCTCTTATGGGGAGCTGCCCTGTGCATCGTGGGATCTTTAACAACACCTTTGGCCTCTACCCACAAGGTATTAGTAGAAACTCTACCCCCCACCCCAAACTTCACTCTCCAGGCCTAACAACCAAGAGTGTCTCCAAACATTGCCAAATCCTCCTGGGAGAAACAAGGCAGCCAAAACAAGCCAACATAAAGGGAATGAAAAATCTCTTCTGATTGAGGTTCTGACCCTGGGCAGTACTTCATATGGACTGAAGCCACTGGTTTAATAGCACTTAGCACCTTGGGCAGTTATATAATGCTTCTGATCAAATTTTCCCTACCAGCTAAAACAAGTCAATATAAAAACAAACACTATAAAATGTTTTTAATCTTATGTGAGGATTAATGGAAATGATAATGTTTACAGTATCTAGTCTAGTGCTGGTGCTAGGGACAGAAGGAAATGGCAACCCACTTGAGTGTTCTTGCCTGGAGAATCCCAGGGATGGAGGAGGCTGCCATCTGTGGGGTCGCACAGAGTTGGACACGACTGAAGTAACTTAGCAGCAGCAGCAGCTGGTGCTAGGTAGGCACTCACAATATGGCTGAGTGAACACCTTCTTGCCCATGAAAGAAAATGAAAAAGCTGAGAATCCTCTGACCTTGCTCCTGGGAACCAGCTGCCCTCTAACCAGGCGGGCAGTGACAGAACCTCTGAGGGCAGGAGCATGAGAACACTTCATCAAAGTCAAAGAAAGTTGCAAATGTCATTTATTTTGGAACACAGATTTCTTCTGGGGCTTCCAGAAAAATTCTCTCCACCTGGTCTCCAGAAAAGATCATTTTCTTGTGTCTGGTTTATGTGGGCAAGTGCTCCTTTGAATGGTATTGAATCTGCCCCAGAAAGAGGCTGAGGTTGGGCCTCACCTGAGAAAGGCAGCATCTTACACCACACACAGAAAAGGGGAGGGGAGGGGGTCTCAGAGGCAGAGAGAGGGAGATAGGAGTCAGTCCCACTACTCACAGGGTGACCTTTGGAACTTAGCCGTCCGGAGCTTCACTTACTTCATTACAGAGATTCCATTAAGGAGCATATGGAATAACGTAGGCAAATCACTAGGCATAGTGCTGGCAAGTAGGAACCACATGCTAAATGTACACCTTGGCAGTATTAACTACAAGTGCGTTAGCTTTTACTGTGATTGTTCCTATTAGCATTATCACTCTCATCATTATTGGTCAGAGTAGCTGAAAAAGCTTTACCTTTATTGACTTCAGATCTGCCACCATCTGGAGATGGCACGGCCACTAGTCTATCTCCTGGGTTCAGAAGGCTGGGAAGCAGGCGGCCATTGGAGCCCAGTTCTCTCTGAAAAAGATTTGAGATCCATTTTGGGTAAAAATCTGTGCAGTCTCCGGTCCCAGGACATCAAAGTGGCTTTATCTCTCTTGGCAGGTTAGGCTACTAGGAATACTGAACATTTTTCTGTCACACCCATTGCCAAGGGTGCAATTTGGGAAAACAAATAGGGATTTACAGATAGTAACTTTCCTCTTCTTCTATTGATAGCCTGAGATAATTCATGGCTACGTTTGGACAAATGCAAAAATGTGCATTTAGTTTGAATTTGGATTCATTCCTCATGAATATTAGTCATCTCAGTCTAAAATGCAAGCACTTCTCTGTTTCAACAGATGGGAGGATGTACTGTGAAATCATACTACAGAACAGGGGGAAAACAAGAAGGTTGAAATTAAATTTAAGAAGTCTTGGCACAGTGGGACAAAGTGTGCATTGCCATATATTTCCCTACACAATGAGGCATGTGCTTTTAGGTGTGGCTTAATTCTTGCAAAAGCGATGGGATGGGAATATTTATAAACTAAGTTGCTTAATGATTTAATTCACCATAGGAATGTTTTTTGCCGATAACTCTTCATGCAGAGTTTCCTTTTACTGAATGCCTAAATCAGACACTGGCCCATGAAATGTCATATTCCATTGTCAATGATGAAAATACGATTCTGGGGCCATGCTGCCCTCTGTGTCCTCTTCTGCCTGTTGACACTCTGCAGCTTCCTGAGGCCACTGCTGGTGGCTCCCACGTCATGGCAGAAGAGATCAGTGTTGGACAAGCTGATTACCTGGGGAAGGGTGAAAAATAAGTGGGAGAGAAATAAGAAAATGAAATTAAAAAATTAAAGGGAAGAAAAGAATTGGAGCAGGAGAACTTCAAATTAATGCCTTTCCACTACATCTCACTAATTAACAAAACGCGGTAGAAAAATGCAGTTGTTGATTCCTTGGACTTGTTGAGTACCAACAATATCACAGACATCAGGATTAGAAGTGGGCAAAATTAACTCTTATGATAATGAAGCCAGAATCCATCTAACATTGAATAGATAAACAAAGAACTCTAGTTTCCAAATTTTTTTTTTCTGAAAATTTCCATTACGTGATGTGTCAACATGACAATAGCACAATAATTCTTATCCTATAAGAGTAAATGAAAGGCCGTACGAGATCTTGAAGTTCCTTTCACATCAAAAAAGAATGGCACATACCACTTTTCAGTTTAATTTATTTTTATTGGCATTGTAATTCCCTAAAACACAAGTAAATTCTGTGTGTATGTATGCTAAGAAGTTTCAGTCATGTCCGACTTTGTGTGACCCCATAGACTGTGGCCAACCAAGTTCTTTGTTCATGGTATCCTCCAGGCAGGAATACTGGAGTGGGTTGTCATGCTCTTTTCAAATCCTTTGTACTCTAGCTAATCAATCTTTTAACTTGTTAACTGATTAACTAGAGATTCTCATTGACGTCTCAGTAAGCAATACAATTTCTCAGAAGTAGTTCTGGATAACTTGAGTCACACAGAAAATCTTTCTAAAATAATAAAAAGGCAGAAATTCAGCTTTGTAAGAGATTCAAGAATCAATTTGTCTGAACAAACCTCCATTTATGGATAAGAAAATGAAGGAAAAGTAAGAATTAACTGAAGAACCATTTCACCACAAATATGTTTTTAAAAAGTAGGTCAGACACAGCTAATTTTTGTTGAGTGTCATTTATGAACAGTTGCAGACACCTACATCCATATAATATTTCCTAACCCTTATCTGCATATTATGAGGCAGATACAATGTTTTGTATTTAACATATGAGGAAAGAGAAGCTCAGAGAAAGTAAAAATCTCATCCTGCATCATGTCATTAATCTCCTGACATCGAGGCAAAAATTTCCCTAGATGTGATTGTACTGAGTAAGACAGAAGAATTAATACTATTCCAATCCTCAAAGTTTCTTGGATGCTTAATAAAATATCTTGTATAAAATTATTTTGTCATTTGCCTTTTTTACACCATAGAATTCAAGAAGACATTTCCATTTATGTGAAGTTTTAAGAGAAAAATTTAAATATAAACTTGTATTTATTCATCAGGTTCCCAAATCTATATTAAGTGATTGGCTAGATTAAGTAAATTCCCCAATTATTTTTAAAAGAAAGTTTTTTTTAATTGTTACAAGTAAATTTTAGATAGCAAATGTTAAAAAAATGTCAGAGAAAACAGGAGTGAAAACAGGGTCTCTTTTATAGCCTTTTAAAGGGGAAACTCAGAGTTATATAGGCAAACTTAGCTTTAACTGGGTGAGTAATTAGGGTTGATAACAGGGTCTTAAGAGTGTAGATGCCTGTGTGGGGTAAAGCAGAGGTACCCAGATGACTTGGCCTGCACTGCAAAGCAACTATCTCAAAATTACTGAAGGTGAGTTTTTAAACACAGGTTGCTGCCCACCAACCTCCGAGAATTTTAATTTAGTAAGTTTGGAGTGGCTCAGAAATCTTTATTTTGTTTAACACTCCCTCCAGTGACTCTCTGGTCCTGCCATGTTGAACCATCAATCATGTAAACAATGTTTGATTTGTACAAGATAGTCTGTCCAACTCTGTACTTTGTTATCTCATTAGCTGTGGAAACTTGAGCAAGTCAAGTAAAACTTCTGAGCTTCACATTCCATCCCACAGATTGAGGGGAAATGGAACCTCAGAGAGGCCTTGGCCACCACACGGGATCCCGATTCCCTTGAGATCACGTGCACTAAGGGTGTTAAACTCTAAAGCTGTTTACATAGTCCATAACTTGACCCCAGAACAACTCTGTAGGTAAGAGACAGATTTTGAGTGTCTGCTCTATACCACACATTGTCCTCAGTACTTCACCTTCTCAACCATCAGTTTTCATGATTGTTTGAACCAGTCAGGTACAGAACTCTCTCCCTGTTGTGTCTGTTAGTCTTCCAGGGGCCCTATCACAACCCGTTAGCTCTAGTTTACCTTCCTTTCACTCCTAACTTCGGAATTTAGTTCTTATGCTCCTTGGATATGGTACTTAGCTTGGTTATACCCACATTTACCTGCCTTCCCTCAGTATCCTACAAGGATGATCATCCCCTTCTCCTTTAAGGGATTCCTAGAATCTCCTTCCAGACACAGGCGCTGGGATTCTAGCTTCTTGGAACGGATCATGAGATAACAATCATTCTCCAAGTTAAATGTTGTATGAAAAAAAAAATATAGCCCTGAGTGCTGAAACTGTTATACAAAATCATTCCAACTCCCGGGTTTCCAAGGAAATGAAGGCTGAGAAGGAGAAAGGACAAGACAGAGACTTTCATCTTTTTCACTTTGCCAGACATTTTGTTCTACCTCAGAAGTAGAATGGTTATACTATGCGCTGGAGAAGTGAGCTGAAGTGAAGAAGTCGCTCAGTCGTGTCCAACTCTTTGTGACCCCATGGACTGTAGCCTACCAGGCTCCTCCATCCATGGGATTTGTCAGGCAAGAGTACTGGAGTGGGGTGCCATTGCCTTCTGCATGCATTGGAGAACCTGTCCCCAGTTTGAAGAGTGTTTTGTAAATTAATTAATTTATTTCAATTGGAGGATAATTACTACAATATTGAGATGGTTTTTGCCATACAGCAACATGAATCGGCCATAGATATACATGTGTACCCCATACTGAACCCCCCTCTCACTCCCTATCCTTCTTTGTTGTCCCAGAGCACTGGCTTCAGGTGCTCTGCTTCCCTGATTGTTCAGATCAACACTTGCACTCCCCTAGTCTATGGGGTCTGTGCTCCTGAAGGGAAAACTCTTCTTTTTTCCTGGTTAATAGGTATATCACAAACCACAGAGTTCTCTGAGGATGACTTTTCTGTGCTTACACTGTGTTCTACCTAGTTTTTTCCACAAGTACCTTCAGGGTACTCTACTCAAAGCAGAGCATGCTACAAGCACAGAAAGCTCAAGAAACACCATATGGGTAACAGGAATCATTTTATTTCCCCTATATCCATTTTCACATTGACTGTGTTATTATTTCTTCATGTCTGTCACTCACATGTGCCTACAAGTTAACTGACAAAACCTAAGACAGAGCCTGCAATAAAAGTCTTGCTCTATTAATAAATGAATGGATGGATGGATGGATGGATGAATTCTTTGACGTTTCTATACCAATGATAAAATTATAAGAGGAGTTAAATTGGAAAGCACACTGGAAAACTCTGTCATATGACACATGCTTGAGTAGAAAAATCTCATAATTTCCAAATGTAGTCCATCAGTTAACCAACCAAACAAAACATAATTTTGGTCTCTCGTGTGTCCTAGGTTCTCTATTCCATGTTAAACAGAGGTAAAGTTGAGCAGATAAAGGACTTATGGGGCATATACATCATTGGTTATGAGACTGGATTGCATCTAAAAGCCACCAAACTCAGAAGCTGTGCACTAGGTCCCAGAGGACAGACAGTGTGTGTGTGTGGTGGGGGGTGGCGGGGGTGGTGGGGCGGTGGGGAAGACTTGCAATTAGGAGGCTAGTGTGAGTAGAGATCCATGCTAGCTAGAGAGGCTAGGGAAGGCTTTACTCTTAGAAAACAAAATATGTATACAAAGACTTGGTAATAGGAATATGCTTGGTGTGTACCTGGATAAGATTTGCCTGCCTATGGCACCCCACTCCAGTACTCTTGCTTGGAAAATCCCATGGACGGAGGAGCCTGTTAGGCTTCAATCCATGGGGTCGCTAAGAGTCGGACACGACTGAGCGACTTCACTTTCACTTTTCACTTTCATGCATTGGAGAAGGAAATGGCAGCCCACTCCAGTGTTCTTGCCTGGAGAATCCCAGGGACGGGGAAGCCTGGTGGGCTGCTGTCTATGGGGTCACACAGAGTTGGACACGACTGAAGTGACTTAGCATAGCATTAGCATAATAAGTTCTGGTTGAGAAAAATAAAATTGTGAGATACTACATGACTGAAGTTGGATTGTGAAAGGTAGGTTTTTTTCCTGTTTGTTTTCTGTTTTTTTTTTGTTGTTGTTGTTGTTTGTTTGTTTTTGTTCTTGTTTGTTTTTAAATGCACAGCTGAAGTCTTGACTTTTGGAGCTCAAAGTCTGATTCTCTCTCTTAAGAAGGAGATGGGCTCATTGGCTCACTGTAATGGGAAAAAAAAAAAAATTAAGTTAGCCATATGCAATTTCCCTGTGTTTAAAAGGCCTCCATGTTTCTTTCAACTCCTTAAGTTTTCAAAGGGAGGGGAAAAAGCGTATTTAGTTGCTTAATATTTCTGTATATCTTAAAGGACCCTTCATATTTATCATCAGAGACACACCAAAGCACATTACAAGTAATGTAAGCCAGCTGGTGTTTTGCAGGCCAAAGTCAGTTGATGGTTTAATAGTAAAAACCATCTTTTTGTTAACATTTTTCTGGAGCACATCACCAAGGAATGCATGGCCCCTTTCTACATTTTTCAGAAAAAGAACTATCTTATTAGCTCTTTTCTTAGATTTCTGAATACTTTTAGTAGAAGAAAGATTGGTCTGGTTTCTTTTGAGGACTCTTTCAGAAATGTCTAAGCCATCTTCTGAACATCAGGGAAATTCTTTTTAATGTGAATTGATATATTTTCCAAATGTACTCACCTAGATCACAGCTAATAAACTTGTGTAAGGGTAGCAAAACGTTTTTGTCTAGGACATAAACTAATCTGTGCCCTCTGTGCTGGTCCAAGCACCAGTGACTGAAAAAGTAACTCAGAATAACTTTTGGAGATTTTGTACATTCCCTGTTTCCTTTCATCTCAAAACCATGATATAGTCACAATTCATGGGTCTCTACAAGGAGAAGGGGACGACAGAGGATGAGATGGCTGGATGGCATCACTGACTCAATGGACGTGAGTCTGAGTAAACTCCGGGAGTTGGTGATGGACAGGGAGGCCTGGCGTGCTGCAATTCATGGGGGGTTGCAAAGAGGCGGACATGACTGAGTGACTGAACTGAACTGAACTGACCAGGAATTTCAGAATGGCCATTGAATTTAAAAATAAAGGCCTAAATGGTAAATGTTCTGTGCATCCAGCCAGTTACAAATTCCCTGAATATCTTTTCCTAATCCATATATTTATATATAATGCACTGAACATAACCCCTTCATGGATATGAGAGTTGGACCATAAAGAAGGCTGAGGGCCAAAGAATTGCTGCTTTTGCATTGTGGTGCTGGTAAAGACTCTTGAGGCTCCCTTGGACTGAAAGGAGATCAAAGCAGTCAATTCTAAAGGAAATCAACCCTGAATAGTCATTGGAATAAAGGATGCTGAAGCTCCAGTACTTTGACCACCTGATGCGTAGAGCTGATTCATTGGAAAAGACCCTGATGCTGGGAAAGATTGAAGGAAAAAGGAGAAGGGGACATCAGAGGTTTAGATGGTTGGATGGCATCACTGACTCAACGTACTGGAATTTCAGCAAGCTCCAGGAGATAGCGAAGAACAGGAAAGCCTGGCATGCTGAAGTCCATGTACTTGCAAAGAGTAGGATAGACTTAGAACAACTAAACAACAACAACTTAACATAACTCAAGTCCTGTCCCAAAGACCAATTCTTCAACAGAGTCTATTCTGTGCTGCTTCACCTTTTCCCTATACCCTACTCCAGAATATTTAAGGGAAATAACATCTGCTGGATCATGGAAAAAGCAAGAGAGTTCCAGAAAAACATCTACTTCTGCTTTACTGACTATGCTGAAGCCTTTGACTTGTGGATCACAATAAACTGTGGAAAATTCTGAAAGAGATGGGAATACCAGACCACCTGACCTGCCTCTTGAGAAATCTGTTATGCAGGTCAGGAAGCAGCAGTTAGAACTGGACATGGAACAACAGACTGGTTCCAAATAGGAAAAGGAGTACGTCAAGGCTGTATATTGTCACCTTGCTTATTTAACTTATATGCAGACTACATCATGAGAAACGCTGGACTGGAAGAAACACAAGCTGGAATCAAGGTTGCCAGGAGAAATATCAATAACCTCAGATATGCAGATGACACCACACTTATGGCAGAAAGTGAAGAGGAACTAAAAAGCTTCTTGATGAAAGTGAAAAAGGAGAATGAAAAAATGGCTTAAAGCTCAACATTCAGAAAACTAAGATCATGGTATCTGGTCCCATCACTTCATGGGAAATAGATGGGGAAACAGTGGAAACAGTGTCAGACTTTATTTTGGGGGGCACCAAAATCACTGCAAATGGTGACTGCAGCCATGAAATTAAAAGACGCTTACTCCTTGGAAGGAAAGTTATGACCTCAGTTCAGTTCAGATCAGTCGCTCAGTCATGTCCGACTCTGCGACCCCATGAATCCCAGCACGCCAGGCCTCCCTGTCCATCACCAACTCCCAGAGTTCACCCAGACTCATGTCCATTGAGTCAGTGATGCCATCCAGCCATCTCATCCTCTGTTGTCCCCTTCTCCTCCTGCCCCCAATCCCTCCCAGCATCAGAGTCTTTTCCAATGAGTCAACTCTTCGCATGAGGTGGCCAAAGTACTGGAGTTTCAGCTTTAGCATCATTCCTGCCAAAGAAATCCCAGGGCTGATCTCCTTCAGAATGGACTGGTTGGATCTCCTTGCAGTCCAAGGGACTCTCAAGAGTCTTCTCCAACACCACGGTTCAAAAGCATCCATTCTTCGGTGCTCAGCTTTCTTCACAGTCCAACTCCCACATCCATACATGACCACTGGAAAAACCATAGCCTTGATTAGACGGACCTTTGTTGGCAAAGTAATGTCTCTGCTTTTCAGTATGCTATCTAGGTTGGTCATAATTTTTCTTCCAAGGAGTAAATGTCTTTTAATTTCATGGCTGCAGTCACCATCTGCAGTGATTTTGGAGCCCAAAAAAACAAAGTCTGACACTGTTTCCACTGTTTCCCCATCTATTTCCCATGAAGTAACGGGACCAGATGCCATGATCTTCGTTTTCTAAATGTTGAGTTTTAAGCCAACTTTTTCACTCCCTTTCATTTTCATCAAGAGGCTTTTTAGTTCCTCTTCACTCTCTGCCATAAGGGTGGTATCATCTGCATATCTAAGGTTATTGATATTTCTCCTGGCAATCTTGATTCCAGCTTGTGCTTCTTCCAGTTCAGCATTTCTCATGATGTACTCTGCATATTAGTTAAATAAGCAGGGTGACAATATACCTGATAGCATATTAAAAAGCAGAGACATTACTTTGCCAACAAAGGTCCGTCTAGTCAAGGCTATGGTTCTTCCAGTGGTCATGTATGGATGTGAGAGTTGGACTGTGCAGAAGGCTGAGCGCCGAAGAATGGATGCTTTTGAACCGTGGTGTTGGAGAAGACTCTTGAGAGTCCCTTGGACTGCAAGGAGATCCAACCAGTCCATTCTGAAGGAGATCAGCCCTGGGATTTCTTTGGCAGGAATGATGCTAAAGCTGAAACTCCAGTACTTTGGCCACCTCATGCGAAGAGTTGACTCATTGGAAAAGACTCTGATGCTGGGAGGGATTGGGGGCAGGAGGAGAAGGGGACGACAGAGGATGAGATGGCTGGATGGCATCACTGACTCGATGGACGTGAGTATGAGTGAGCTCCAGGAGTTGGTGATGGACAGGGAGGCCTGGTGTGCTGCCATTCATGGGGTCACAAAGAATTGGACACGACTGAGCGACTGAACTGAATACATAGTTTTAGAATATCATATTATCAAACTGTGAGCTGTTGAAAAGCAAGGATTATGCCTAATTAATTGCTCTATGATTATAATCCAGTCTTATAGGCATCATAGTATCTAGAGCATAGTTTTGAAACGACATAATGTCTACTCCGGGTACATTGTGGGAAGCTACTACATATTTAGATAAGGAATGATGAGTAAAGAAAAACTCTAGGTAGAATATTTGTTATATACAAAGATATGTCTTTGGATGAAGATATTATACAAAAGAAAAATATTAGTATCATGGATAAAGCAGTTAAGTTGAATGCATGTAAAATTTCCCACCAGAGTTCTGTTGAATGTAATCCTTTGATTGAAAATCTTGGATCTAAGTCTTACCTCCAGAAGAAATTTGATGGGAAACTTTCACATGCACTAAACTCAATTATCTAATTTTGTCTTCTCAACAGGCCTGAGGAAGTGGTTACGATTCACATGGTACAGTTCTGTAAACTGAAACGCAAAGTAGTTAAAATCGCTGACTTGGGACTCTATCAGAACTCATGAATTTAAATGCTATACTTTTTCCTACAAGAGTTAAGCTGTAAAGGAAGAGGGCAAATTATGTCATAGAAACTGTGAAAAACAAAACTCCAGGCCATTACCTACCCCACTCTCCTGTCTCTGGTGCAAGGGAAATGCTTTGATCATAGAGGACCATAGTATTAATCTCTAAATATACAGTCTTAATCTCTAAATATTTATTTCCCCTAGTTTTCCTTTGAGTTGGGGCTCCTAAATCTCAGAATCATAAAATCCCAGGGGCCCTAGAATTATTCGTCTTGCTCCTAGTTACTAGGCATGGCTTTGAGCAGAGAAGATGGTATACAAAATCCCACTGGCCAAGGGAAAAATATGAGTCACTGTCAAGTGATGATTTCCACTGGGCAACTGGGGAGAGACATGGCTTCTGCCAACATCCATGATGGCTCTTTGTGTCAACTGCCCCGCCCCCCCCAAAAAATAGAAACCCCTGAAAAAAGCCAGAAGCATCTCTCAAAAACACAAGAAGTCTGTCTGGTGTTTAGTTACATACACATAAAGATTATACAGTGAACTTCTGCTTCTGTATTGTACAGTGGGCTTCTGTTGGTTTGCCCCTGTGCTGAGTTTTCACCAGGTCTTCCCTCTTTAAGCCTCCTGAGTCATTCAGCAGTCAACCATGCTCTTCATGAGTTTTTTTCTTGGGACCTTTTTCTATTCTAGTGAAATAAAGCACCACAGGCACAAAATTCATATTTTGGCAAGTGGTGTCACTTGCTATCCTGTATCTTCCCACAGATTTCATTTTATTGAACTAATATCTTCCTGCTGAATTGGGACTGTGCAGACCCACCAAGGCAAAACCTCAGGCAGAAGGGATGACTTTGCTAGCTTCTTTGCTATTCCAAGTGACATTTCCTCAGATGTTTGCTGCCCTGCTGTGCAAACATAGTTACGCATGAAATAAAGTAAAAACAAAAAAAATTAAACAGCAGTTAGTGGTTGGATGTTATTTCCAGTTTGGAACCACTGACGAGGCTGCTATAGAAAACTCTTCCCTCTGTTATTACAAAATAACAGTTTGTGGATGGTGAAAAGAAAACACAACTGAATTTCCTTTTAACTTCAAATACAGAAGCTAGTGCATCTATCATTACCACCACATTACAATACATTATGGGAGAAGGTCATCGTAACTTTAGAGGGGTTATTTCCATCCACGTCTCTCATCCTCTCAAAATTGTTATAAAGGGACCAGCCTGATGCCAAATGCTCTGCTAAAGAAAACACACCAAGCTGAAGTGAGTGAGTTAGAATGAAACAGAACCAAAATTCATTGCATGGGACCCAACACTGAAGCCGATTTTGTCACAATGCACCCTGATACAGCAGCATCAAACACAGCTCTGTTCTCTTTCATGTTTGCCTTTATGTCAAATTCTGCTTTTCCAAATAGGCTATTCTTTGTCCAAAGACCACAAGTGCAGTCCTTGTCAATATCCTTGGAGTCTAGAATTGTTCCATGTCCTTCCTTCATAGAATTCGGTCATTACCCGCTTCTTTTCTGATGATGATAAAAACAAAAGCAATAAGATAGCTAATATTTATTTAAAGTTTAGTACATGACATGTAATATTCCTATTTAAACCACATAAAAATCCTATGAGGTGGTAATTAGAGACTTGCTTTGTATTTAATTATGAGTTCAATTGAGGTCTCATCACACAGAAACTTCTTGACAGAAGGGTCTGAGCTTATTTAATCACTATATTCTACAGCCTCAGGCCCTTGTTAGTCCCAAGTCAAAGCATGTGAAACAACTGTCCACAGGAGAGCCACATATTCCAGAATACTTGGACATATGGTGACCATGTCTATTCTAAACAACTAATAAATATTATACCAGAACAACATGTATGCCTAAGCAAGGGGGGCCAGCACATCAAAATGCTGTTCAAGCTCATCTTCTGACTTGGCCTAGCATCTTCAGTGGAAAGGTAAGTAAAACTAACATTTTCAAAGGAGTATATCTTCATTTGTTGTTGTTGTTGCTTAGTTGCTAAGCTGTGTCCAACTCTTTTGTGACGCTATGGACAGTAGCCCACCAGGCACCTCTGGCCATGGGATTTCCCAGGCAAGAATGCTGGAGTGGTGGGTAGCCATTTCCTTCTCCAGGAGATCTTCCTGACCCAGGCATCAAACCCAAGTCTCCTGCCAATGTGGATTCTTTACCACTCAGCCACCAGGGAAGCATGTATCTTCATAATTTGTACTTAACATACAAATGTGATTCTTGGGTAAAAGATACCTGAATAATTGCACTGAGAGGGGAACATGGTTTAAAGAGCTCTTCCACATAACATTTTCTCTATTTAATGTTTCTTAACAGCTGGAAGACAAGACCTTGAGTCAGGGACCTGAATTTGGCCTTCCTCTTAAGTGGGCTACCCCAACATCACAATATTCAGCTGCTCGTAGCCACAGAGCTGACATCACCATTTAGAAAATTTCTTAGGTTCTTTCAATTTTTAGAAGATGTCTTCTTTCCTTCTCTCTAAAGTTAACTTCAAAAAAGCAGGAGAATATGAAATGGGAAAGGGGCATGCCATCTTTGATGAGTCTATTGGGCATATAATTTTAAAGTACAATATGCAAAGAAGGGCTGTTGAGAGAAATGAAACAAGTGGTGATAGGAGAGGACACCAAGAAAAGGTACCTGGGTCATGACTGATTCACATCATTGTATGGAAGAAACCAACACAAAATTGTGAAGCAATTTTCCACCAATTAAAAAATAGATAAAATTAAAATAAAAAGAGAAAAGGCCCCTGTTTCTAAAGACCTTGGGCCAGATGAGTCTAGTACCTCCTCATTTTGGATGATACAAGAAGTGTGTACAGATACACTGCATAAGCCTCTTTGAATCCAATTTGCCTCCACCAAGTGGCAGGGAATAGCAAATGACCATTTTTCAAGAGGCAGATGATGGTAGAGAAAGAATGGGAATCAAACAGCCTTGAAACTTAAATAAGATGACATCACCTCTCACTTCTCTTTTACATACATCCACACACAATCTCACTCACTCATACTCTCATACATACATCTTCATCACATGGCACCATGTATTAGAGTTTTATTGTAAACTAAACAACTTTTCTGTTCTCCTGGCTCTAAATTTTACCTACAAGGCAAAGTGATGATCATCAAGTTCTTGTGCTGCTGCTGCTAAGTCGCTTCAGTCGTGTCCGACTCTGTGCGACCCCAGAGACGGCAGCCCACCAGGCTCCCCCGTCCCTGGGACTCTCCAGGCAAGAACACTGGAGTGGGTTGCCATTTCCTCCTCCAATGCATGAAAATAAAAAGTGAAAGTGAAGTCGCTCAGTCGTGTCCAACTCCCAGAGACCCCATGGACCGCAGCCCACCAGGCTCCTCCGTCCATGGGATTCTCCAGGCAAGAGTACTGGAGTGGGGTGCCATTGTCTTCTCCGTCAAGTTCTTGTAGACAGACTCAAATTCCCTGTTTCCCAGCCACTCAGATTGCTTCCAACCACAGCTTTCTCCCCTGGTCCCATGTCTGCAGATTCTGTTCATAAATGAAGGGAGAAATTCCTCCACTCAAAGATAACAAAAACAATTATTACTACTATTAGTCAAGGTTTTGTAGTAATAAAAATAAAATAACAATAAAATTTTACATTAAATATATGGAACATGATTTTTAATCAGAAAATGAGAAAGTGAACAATACAAATAACACAAATGAAGAACCACACCAGAAAAAAATTACACTATAAAGCAGCAATATGTTTTACCAAATATTGCCCACAGCATTGAAGAATGTAAAGGAAATATGACCTTTATAACGAAAATCTAATATGGAGCAAGAAAGGATTGATGAATAAAAGATTAGAACACCAAAATGGCAAAGCTCAGGAAAGAAGTGGAAGGGTAAATAAAAACCATCAGAGGGAAGCAGAAAAGCAATAGGCAAACATTACTAAAAATCAGGAATAATAAGGCAGGCTCAAAAAACCTTGAAATAAAGGACACATCTTAAAGAGTTTAAAGGATTAGTGCAAAAATAATGGGTGCACAATGAATAGGAAGGAGTGCCAATATATATATATGCATGACTGGTGTCCCCAAAGAAAAGATGGAACTGGAAAAGGAATAAAATATTCAAATATATACTTTGGGAAAGCTTTTCTGAAACCTAGAAATATGTTAATCTTCACAGTTAATAGGCACATCATGTTTCAGGGGGAAAATAATACAGATCGATCAACATTATTATATACTCAGTTCAGTTCAGTTGCTCAGTCATGCCCTACTCTCTGCAACCCCATGGACTACAGCACGCCAGCCTTCCCTGTTCATCATCAACTCCTGGAACCTACTCAGACTCATATCCATTGAGTTGGTGATGCCGTCCAACCATCTTATCCTCTATTGTCCTCTTCTCCTCCTGCCTTCAATCCTTCCCAGTATCAGAGTCTTTTCCAATGAGTCAGTTCTTTGCATCAGGAGGCCAAAGTATTGGAGCTTCAGCTTCAGCATCATTCCTTCCAATGAATATTCAGGACTGATTTCCTTTAGGATTGACTGGTTGGATCTCCTTGCAGTCCCAGGGACTCTCAAGAATCTTCTCGAACAACACAGTTCAAAAACATCAATTCTTTGTTGCTCAGCCTTCTTTATAGTTCTCCTTTCACATCCATATATGACTACTGGAAAAATGATAGCTTTGACTAGATGGACCTTTATCCGCAAAGTAATGTCTCTGCTTTTCAATAAAGTGTCTAGTTTAGCCATAGCTTTTCTTTCAAAGAGCAAGAGTCTTTTAATTTCATGGCTGTAGTCACCATCTGCAGTGATTTTGGAACCCCCAAAAATAAAATCTCTCACTGTTTCATTGTTTCCCCATCTATTTGCCATGAAGTGATGGGACTGGATGCCATGATCTTAGTTTTTTGAATGTTGAGTTTTAAGCCAGCTTTTTTCACTCTCCTCTTTCACTTTCATCAAGGGGTTCTTTAGTTCTTCTTCACTCTCTGCCATAAGGGTGGTGTCATCTACATATCTGAGGTTATTGATATTTCTCCTGGCAATCTTGATGCCGGCTTGTGCTTTATCCTGCTCAACATTTCGCATGATGTACTCTGAATATAAGTTAAATATGAAGGGTGACAATATACAGCCTTGATGTACTCCTTTCCCAATTTGGAACCAGTCTGTTGTTCCATGTCCAGTTCTAAGTATTGCTTCCTGACCTGCATACAGGTTTCTTAGCAGGTAGGTAAGCTGGTCTGGTATTCCCATCCTTTTCAGAATTTTCCACAGTTTATTGTGATGCACACAATCAAAGGCTTTGGTCAATAAAGCAGAAGTAGCTTTCTATCTGGAACTCTCTGCTTTTCTATGATCCGATGGATTTTGGCAATTTGATCTCTGATTCCTTTGCCTTTTCTAAATTTAGCTTTTCTAAATTTAGTTCACTTTCTGCTGAAACCTCACTTGGAGAATTTTAGGATTACTTTGCTAGCGTGTAAGATGAGTGCAATTGTGTGGTAGTTTGAATATTCTTTGGCATTGCCTTTCTTTGGGATTGGAATGAAAACTGACCTTTGACCTTTGCCAGTCCGGTGGCCAGTGCTGAGTTTTACAAATTTCCAGATATGTAATATATATTACACTGTGTTAATAGGCAGAGTATATAAAAAGTAATGCTAGAGACATGCCCTACAAAATAATCAAATAATTCTTAAATTGACAAAAAATATTATTTGGCATTTGTTTGACCATCCAGCTTCAGAATGATTCATCACATCTAGGTAACTTTTCCCAAATTATCAGTTTTTGTAAAGTGCAGTGATCAAACGTAATTTGAATAATGAAAATATAAGATACTCCCTTTTCCAGCCTTCCTGGTATTTAGGGCACAGAGTTGAGTTGTGGGATTCACCCATCACTCACAGACATGTCATAGTTTCACCCAGAAGGTAGCAATATAAGTGGGGAGAGGTGGGTGAACTCTGTCCTTGGCATTGACCGCAATGGAAGGTCAAGTTCCTGCCACTGATGCTTGAATGAAATCTAAGTATCAGTGTTCAAAACTGCAGTGTCTAGTACTTGTTAGCAGCAAAAATTTTATTTTTCTGTTTCTTAGTTTGTTATTTTTGGTCTTTAGGTACAGAAGGTTGAGTTATTTATGCAAATAACTTTGTTTTTATGCAAATTTATTTGCTTTATTATGATCAGTTCAAATATGGTAGCTCTCTCATTTTAACTGTGCATTTTCCCCTTTGATTGCCCAAACTTCCCTGTACTCTATAAGTAATATTTTTCCCAACCCCTGCTCCCATCTATAGACAACCACTGATTTAATTACCATTATAAATTACTTGTAGTTCCTAAATTTTGTATAGATGAAAATACACTGCATGTACTCTTTTGTCTGAATTTTTCCAGAAAGTGTTAACTATTTTTATATTCATCCATGTTGTATGTGTTCATTTATTATATTTATGAAAAATAAACTATTACATGATATACTGCAATTTGATTATCCATTAATTTATTGATGAAGATTTGGGCTATTTTCTGAGTTTAGCCATTAAAATTTAAGTTTCTATGAATATTAATATACAAGTCTTTGCATGGTAATATTCTTTCAGTTCTCAGAGGCTAATGCCTAAGTGTGGAATGATTGGATCATATAGCAGGTATATGGCTAACATTTTAGGAAATGCTAAACTGTTTACCAGTGGCTGTCCCACCATATATTCTTACCAAGAGAATATGAGAGTTTCAGTTTCTGTATAAAGTACTTGATATAGCCATTCTTTCTAATTTTTGGCATTCTAAGATCATGTAAAAGTATTTCATTGTGGTTTCAATGAACACATACCTAATGATTAAAGATGTCAATAATTATTTTGTTTTCACATCAGTATTCATATATCTTATCTGTTCAAATATTTTACATATTTAAAAATTAGTTATTGTCTTCTTACATTAGTTTTGAGAATTTTTAAACATATATTCTGGATACAAGTTTTCATTGGACATATGACTTGCGGCAAATATTTTCTCCAGTCTATGGTCTATGTTTTTAATCTTTGTCTTTCAAAGAGCAGACATTTAAAATTTGATGAAGTTTATCGTATTTATTTTCATTTATAGACCTTTTTTTTTTAATGCTGTAACTAGGAACTCCTTGTCTAACCGAGAGTTATAAAAATTTTCTTTTCTGTTTTCTACTAGCAGGTTTATAGTTTGAGGTTTTAAGTGTAGATTTAAAATTGATTCTAAGTTAATTATTTTTTATGTGGTGGAAAATATGAAGTTCATTTTCTTTTTTGTATAAAGATATCCAATTAATCCAGTACCATTTGTTTAAAAAAAGAAAGACTCTCATTTTTACACTGAATTTCCTTTGTACTTTTATGAAAAATCAGTTTTCATTTATGTGTCATTCTGTTTCTGAACTTTATTCTTTTCAGTTGATCTATTCACTTATTTTTATGTTAATACCACAGAACCTTGATTAATGAAGACTTTACTAAGTCCTAATATCAGGCAGTGTTATTATTCCAAACTTAGGTTCTTTTTTTTCAAGACTTTTCATTGCTGTAGGTCCTTTAGATTTACTTGAATTTCAGAATCAGCTTGTCAGTTTTACAAAAATAGCACTGAGGGTTTAAACGGGTTAGCCTTGAAATTATATATTAATTTGGGGAAGGCTGATATCTTAATTTGTCTTTTGACTCACCAGCACAGTATATCAAGCCATTTTTTTGGTCTTAATTTCAATTATCAGTGTTTGTAATGTTGGTGTACATGGCTCTTGTAAGACTTATCTCTAAGTATTTCACATTGGTGATGCTTTTGTAAATGGTGTTTTTCTTTTCCATTTTTATTGTTCATTGCTAGTATATAGAAACACAACTAATAGTTGTATACTGAGCTTCAATCTTGCAACTTTGTTGAACTCGTTTTAGTTCTAATAACTGTTTGTGAATGCCATAGGATTTTCTACAGAGATAATCATGTTGTCTATGAATAAAAATGATTTTACTTCTTCTTCCCTAATCTAGAGATATTCTTTTTTATTACTTTATTGTAGTGGCTAAAACCTCCAACTGAATAGCAGGAAGAAGAACAGACATCCTTGTCCTGCTATTGATAATTGGTGAAAGAATGTTGAGCCTTTCACCATTAAGAATGACAATAGCTGTAGGTTTTTCTCAGAGGCCTTTATTATTTTTCAGAGGTTGAAGATCCCATTTTATCATTGTTTGCTGAGTGTGTCTTTTTGCTTGTTTATTTTTTAGTGGGGAATGGATGTTGCATCTTGTCAAAAGCTTTCCCCACATTCTTCATGAATGCAGATCTTCATTCAGTAAACAAAATCCCTATTTCAAGATGTCAAGTCCATGATTTTATTATAGAGCATGAAGTGGTAGAGTGTATACGTATCTATGTGTATGTATGTGTATATTTTTAATCAAACCTGTCTTTCATTTGATCTTCTATTAAGGGAGATTAATCAGTTTATAATTAGTGCATGCTCTGTTCCATCAGTAAAATTTCCACATCATTTCAGATTTCTAAATTTATGTATTTTCTTTTACATTTTTCTGCATTCCTATAGATAATTAAAATTGTTTTCTCTGGTTTTAAGAAAATCTTACATTCTATTTTTATAGCTATGGTTCTGGGACTTAAATTATGTCATCCATATATATGTTATTATGACTTCATTATTTCGACTTATCAAATATAAATTTTCTCTCCATTAAAAAGACAAGCCTCTCACTTTCTTCCAGGTTTCTTTTACCTTTGGCATAAGCTGTTTTCTAAAGTATCCAGAATACAACAATAAAAGTGACATTTTAATTCATTAAAGAAGGAATGATGTACTTAATAAGTGACATTTGCATAGTTATCTTCTCATTGGGATAAAAATAAACATAATCCCTATTTACACTCCATGTAAAATAAAATTTAATATGAGTTAGAAATCTAAATGTGAAGGACATAAAAATACAAAACTTTAAACTGAGTCATTTAGGAGGATATATTGATATAACCTCAGAGTACGGAATGCCTTTTCAGCTAAACAGGAAACCAGAAACCATAAATGAAATCATTGCAGATTTTTTACATTCCATGAAATTTCTTTAAACAATGACACATTTTTATTTGCTTTATATCTTTATCATGATTAGTATATACATCTTTATAAGGCATTGCTAATTTTATTTCTTTATCCTTGATGAAAAATATATTTGATGGTTTTTGCACTATAACTAAAAGCCTTGCTTATTCAGTCTACTAATTTAAAATAATCTATTCTTTTTTCTTGAAAAAGACATTGCTTTTTTCAGCCTACCAACTTCCTATAGTAGGCCAGCTGTCATCTAAATCCGTGTATCTTGTTCTTCATGTTTTCTGTTTGTCACTCAACTTTTTAAGCTTTTCTTTTATGTAGCATCTGGAAACTTACTGAGACTAGTGCATAAAGAATTTCCATAGACATTTTAATTGTTTTTCTCACATATTCTTTTAACTGAGCTGTTTATAGAAGTCTAGATCCAAACTAAGTTATTCTTAGTGTTTGAAAGGAAGACAATTTCATTGTCTTCAAGCACTCATTGTTGTTATTGAGCATTCTGATGCCAATTTGATTTCCACTCTCTGAATTTTCTGAAGTTATGCAATGATGTCTTTTAAGGATTTTATCTTTTGTGTTCTGAAATGTTGGAGAAAGAATGAAATACTCCAAGTGTATGCACATGTGTGTGTGTTTGTGTTACCTCGAGATTACTTGAGCATACTTTTTGAATTAAAAAACTTTGAACTTTGGTGCTGGAGAAGACTCTTGAAAGTCCATTGGGCAGCAAGGAGATCAAACTAGTCAATCCTAAAGGATATCAACCCTGAATATTCTTTGGAAAAACTGATGCTGAAACCGAAGCTCCAATACTTTGGCCACCTGATGCGAAGAACTGACTTATTGAAAAAAACCCTGATGCTGTAGGAAAGATTGAGATCAGGAGGAGAAGAGGGCAACAGAGGATGAGATGGTTAGATGGCATCACTGACTCAATGGACGTGAGTTTGAGTAAATTCAAGGAGATAGAGAAGGACAAGGAAGACTGGCATGCTGCAGCTCGTGGGATCACAAAGAGATGGATGCAACTTAGCAACTGAACAACAAACCTATGGTAAATTGTTTTCTATCATTTATTTGTTTAAATTATTTTCTATTTTTTCCTCTTTCTAACATTTTATTAAATGTTATTTTTTAAGTATTTCATATAGCTTAATCATTCTGTCATGTTTATCTTTTTTTTTTTTTTTTTTTACTCTTTTTGGGAAAAGGTTATCAATTTTTGGCTCCTAGCCATTCTACTGAAATTCAAATTTAGAAAAACAATCTTTAATTTCCAATAGGATTTTCACAGTTTATTTCTCAATTTTTATTTTCATTATCACAGACTCTTCTTATTTTATAGAGGCAACAATATCTTTCTGGATCTTTCTAATAGTTGTGAATTTTTAGAAGTTCACTTGTATTGCATGAATTATCTATTTGTTTTGAGTTTAGTTGATCTGAACTTTAATTTTTTCTTCATTAGTACTATTATTTTCCTTACACTTCTGGTGAAATCTTGGTTATCCATTATATTTAAGCATGAAGGACACTTGATTTTTTTAGATCCTGGAATAATGTTTTTCCTATAGTCCTCCTTTTTGATGAGCTACTTGGAACTTTGTCTAGAGTAGAAATTCTCAGTTGGAGGGTTTTACTTTGAAGTCTGCTGGTATAGTTAAGACAGCTACGAGACTAGACATGATACAGCCTTTAGAAGCCTTAGTCTTTCTTAAGTGCTAGTTGCTCAGCTGTGTCCAACTCTTTGTGACCCCACAGAATGTAGCTCTGTCCATGGGATTCTCCAGGCAAGAATACTGCAGTGGGTAGCCATTCCCTTCTCCAGGGGATCTTCCCGACCCAGGGATCGAACCCAAGCCTACTGTATTACAGGCAGGTTCTTTACCCTGTGAGCCACCAGGGAAGCCAGTCTTTCACAAGAGGTAAATGGAATACTGTCAAAGGAGAATACTCGTTTTTTGTTTTGTTTTTTCTTCTTTGGTTTGCCAGGCAGTCCTTGTGTGAGGGTGGAGGTGAAGATGAAGATATACAACAAGGCTACTGATCTACAGTTCTGTTTGCAACACCTATTTTGTACATGCTAATCCTAAGAAGACCATCTCCCACAGTATTCCACATAGATTGCATTTACCTCTTCCTGTGAGTTTACATGCTAGTGTGGAGAGGCAAAAAATACATGAGATCAATAAGCAACATAATTCCAAACAGTGATTACTACTATGAGGGAAATAAAAAATAAGGTGATAATTACGAGGACAGACAGTGAGAGGTAGCATACTTTTCTCTTTGAAAAATAAAGAATCATTTTCAAAGTAAATATTTGGAAAGTAGGAGCATGGAGATTTCTGAATTCTTTGCTTTTGTCAATGTTTCATATATTTCCCACACTTGTGGAGCTAGAAACCAAATGTGAACTATCTTTATTCTCTAAGGTCCACTAATTTGAACAGTTGTTTTTGAGACAGTACTTGAAATAAAGTACATGTCTAGCTAGAAATATATTTTAAAACAAATTAAAGGTTTTAACATCACTATAATGGGTTGGGGGGAAGGAAAGGACATTTAAACTTAATATAAAACCTTATTTTAAGTTCAATTAATGCAAATCATTGAAGTCATTCTATAAAATAGTTACTCTGTATACATCCAAAATCAGCTTCTGACATGATGGGCTTTAGAAAACAATGAAATGAAAACTCTTCTAAAATATCTCATAAAGAAGACTTCTTACCAAATTAGGTTGACCTTTTCCTTTGTTAGTCCAAATCATTGGAGTTTGAATAAATGCCTGGAAATGTATAGAAAGGATCAAGTGTCTAAAAATCAAGAAACTAGCAAAATCCCAAATTCTGTATAATTTCTGGCTCAACTGTGAAGACTCAAGGGAAGCAGAAATCTTTCTCTAATTATCTGAAGAAAGGGCTTGCTGAGAAGGTAGAATTATTTGGAAAGTTAGGTGGGAGGATGAAAGAGGGCTGGGGAAAGGCGAGATTTCATAGTAGAATCCAGTCTGAGTGAAATCAACATATAATGTGGTTATGATCACAAAGTATGTGCATTATCTATTTCTTTTCTTTAACATTATCTACTGCCATATGATCCTTTTTCTTTTCATTTCTCACTGAAGTCTCCAGTCATGAATAAACTGAATTCACGGTCCAGGGAACACAATGTTCAGAAGAAGTTAGTATATGCTAAGGTGCTACAGAATACAAGGAGTTCTGTGACCAAGTAATTTTGGGAAACTCTGTTAAGCTGATTTTTTTTGTTTATTGCAACATTTCTCAGAATCTTTAGGATGCTAACAAGCATTGTGAATCTCTAAGGTGGGTACGATTTTGATCAAACTTCAAGAGACAGTGAAGAACATGGAAATCTGGCATGATGCAGTCCATGGGGTCACAAATAGTTGGACAGCAACTGAACAACAGCAAAAGCAAGGTGAGCATGGCATATGCAAGCTTTCTTGAATGTATTTGTCTCTGGATATTTTGGCAGAACAGCTGTAAGTCACTAATGTTCCAATAACATTAATTATCTTAATAGATACTTTATGCTATGTGTTTTTAGCATCTAGCTATCAAAGAAGCTAGAGATCTGAGAATGAAATATAGAAAATGAGCTCAAATGTTAGGCAAAGTCTTAGTCCATTTCATAGATTGCTGTAACATTTCAATTAGGCAAGTGTTCTCAAATTAACTGTGACTGAGGATCGGTTTTGTTTTAAGTTACTAATCCATCTTGATTCAAACTTTCATAAAATTCAATAAAAAGATAATATGAAGACATAAACTATGACACTACAATACTTTTTTTCTTAGTAGATTCAGTAGATATTATAAAATTACTCTAAGTTGCTATTAAATTTTCTAAACTCAGACTCAGCTTCTAGATTTCTGTCATTGCAAACCAGGAACAAGCATTTTCTTATGGCACCCGTTCACACTTTGAGTAGCCCTGAGTTAGTGTATATTCATGTAAGTAGCATCTATACTATAGGCTGCTGTTCTAAGTTTAGATGACATGGATTCTCTCAAGTCCCCTTGCTACTAATAAGTATATGAGAATTGCAGCAATGTTTTTGTGATACAATATATTTTTATCTGAAAATTGGAACCAACAGTGACCTCATGTTGTTGTTCCATTATTGCTCAGTCATGTCCGACTCTTTGCAACCCCATGGACTGCAGCCTGGAAGTCAGGCTTCTCTGTCCTTGACTATCTCCTAGAGTTGGCTCAAAATCATGTCCATTGAGTCGATGATGCCATTCAAGCATTTCATCCTCTGCTGTTCCCTTCTGCCCTCAATCTAGCCCAGCATCAGGGTCTTTTCTAATCAGTCGGCTCTTTGCATAAGGTGTCCAATGTATTGGAGCTTCAGCTTCAGCATCAATCCTTCCAATGAATATTCATGAAGCTGTCACAAAATAAAGTTTATCTTCCTACTCTCCCACATTCCAGACACAAACAGAGCACCACAAAGACATGTAGAAACCTCAGAGTTTAAAGCAGGCTCTTTCTTCTATTTGTTGCCCTAGTCACAGGATACCCTTTCCTGGTCAATGCTATAGATTATCTTGTCACCACTGATTTCCAGATCTCCAAATGTCCAAGTGGGAATCAGTACTGGTTACAGGATTTGGCCACCCTGAAAATAACTCTATGCTAAGTGTGAGCAGCTGGAGTTCAAAATTGCCATCAGATTCTTTTTCCCCCAGAAATCTGTTATTGTGTATATGTATATGTGTGTGTGTGTGTGTGTGTGTGAGTGGTGAGGAGGTACCTACATGCTCATGTGTGCATGCTCAGTCACTTCAATTGTGTCCAACTCTGCAACTGCATGGACTGTAGCCTGCCAGGATTCTCTGTCCATGGGATATTCCCAGCAAGAATACTGGAATGGCTTGCCATGTCCTCCTCCAGGGGATCTTCCCAACCCAGGGATCAAACCTGAATCTCCTGTATTTCCTGCATTGCAGGTGTTTCTTTACCACTGAGCCACCAGAGAAGCCCACATTCATGTGTATATGAATGTTTATGAATGTCTTTGGGGGTATACTTTGCAGTCTGGTAACCTCATTCTTTTAGAATTTTCCACTCTCCTCTTCTCTTGTGAGTCCCTCTGCAAGAACCTGTAGACTCTTCTCTGTTTCACTATCAGAGATCTAGGCCCCCTTGTTCTCTTTCTTTCCAAATGCCTTTGCATTTCTATATCTCTCAGAGGACCTGATACAGTACTCTGTTCCCTTTATTGGATGGGAACATCAATTGAGTATGATTCTTACTTTTTGTCCTCTACTATATACCTCCTTCATACTCTCTCTCCTATTTCTGTTTACTCTTAATGCAAATTGTCTTCAGTTGCAGAACTTAATTTCTGTGCTTCAGGGCCAAGGGAGGCAACAGGTCTGCTAAGGGCTGTTTAACTAATAGCTTTTGGTGGAGACATTTTAGCCTTTTATGTCACTATATGACAATTTAAAGAACTAGAGGGCCTCAAGAGCTAAGAGGAAGCGATCTTCTATACTATCTTACTTTTGATTAGCTCTTGTTACTGGAGATAAATAATCTATTTATTTAAAAAAATTATCAGCACATGGAATGTTGAAACTCTGATTCCTAAAAGCAATATAACATCTTCTCTTTGTCTTTTCATTTGGATTCCACATTTTGTACTTAGTTACACCACGAGGTGGAGAAGGAAATGGCAACCCACTCCACTACTCTTGCCTGGAAAATTCCATGGATGGAGGGGCCTGGTGGGCTACAGTCTATGGGGTTGCAAAGAGTCGGACATGATTAAGCAACTAACACACACACACCAAGAGGATTTTAAGTATCTCAATGAATCAATCTACTTACTGCCTTCTTTCCACTGTGGGAGGGTGCCATTTCATGTTTTCAAAATAATATTGATAAACATCATCTCCAAAAAATTAGCATTTCTATCTTGACTACTTATTTGCAGGGAGAATGGAGAGAAACAAATAATCATGTATCAAATGCTGACCAGAGCTATATTTCTTCTACACAATGAAGAGAAATGGTCTGCTATTCTTTTCGTGCCTCAACTCATCCACAAAGTTGCAGATGGCACACATATTGGTCACTGCACTAAAATAATAATAGTGAAGAGGAGCCGTTGCCTAAGGATGAAGGTGGGAGGTGGGTCGACAGTTTATCAAGACAAAAATAGTGGTAAAGCATTTTGTTTTTCAGAGAAGTTCACACATATTTTTTCAAGTGAGACTATAGCCATCCAGTCTACTAAGAACATAAAACCCTCAAGCATTAAAGATGTCTTTTTCTTGATCTAGCAGTTGCCTTACTCTCTGGAGGTCTGGTTGACTTACATAGTATGGCCTCATTCAGTTCAGTTCAGTTCAGTTAAGTCGCTAAGTCGTGTCCGACTCTTTGCGACCCCATGAATCGCAGCACGCCAGGCCTCCCTGTCCATCACCAACTCCCGGAGTTCACCCAGACTCACGTCCATCGAGTCAGTGATGCCATCCAGCCATCTCATCCTCTGTCATCCCCTTCTCCTCCTGCCCCCAATCCCTCTCAGCATCAGAGCCTTTTCCAATGAGTCAACTCTTCGCATGAGGTGGCCAAAGTACTGGAGTTTCAGCTTTAGCATCATTCCTTCCAAAGAAATCCCAGGGCTGATCTCCTTCAGAATGGACTGGTTGGATCTCCTTGCAGTCCAAGGGACTCTCAAGAGTCTTCTCCAACACCACAGTTCAAAAGCATCAATTCTTCGGTGCTCAGCCTTCTTCACAGTCCAACTCTCACATCCATACATGACCACAGGAAAAACCATAGCCTTGACTAGATGAACCTTTGACGGCAAAGTAATGTCTCTGCTTTTGAATATGCTATCTAGGTTGGTCATAACTTTCCTTCCAAGGAGTAAGCGTGTTTTAATTTCATGGCTGCAGTCACCATCTGCAGTGATTTTGAAGCCCCAAAAAATAAAGTCTGACACTGTTTCCACTGTCATTAGGATGCATAAAACATCAGGAATCAAAGTTTCCTAGACTATCCCCAATCAGTGGATCAAATACTCTATATTCATTTCCCCCTCAGTGAACCATGTACAACCTTTAAGAAGAAAACAACATTTTACTGTCACCAAACATGTACCAGTTCAACTTCTCTTGGTTGTGGTATGGTTGGTAATCAGTGCTACTTGCTTAGCAGGACATTTTAAATAACAGATCTGACAAGGTATCCAGTATGTCTGGTTACATAAAAAACATAAAATTGTTTTCTGTTACCTGAGTACAGAATATCACAGCAGCAATGTATAAGGGAATGCTAAGATCTAGCCAAACCATGTATTTTAAATACAGGACACCCTGATCCTTTGACCTTTTAAAACCACTGTATTTTGCCTCCCAAAGGACAAATAAACTCTTCTGGAAGTTCAATGGAAAAGAGATATTTAACTTAGCCCAAACATTTCCTAGGGCTTCCCGGGTGTCTCAGTGATAATCTTCTTGCCTCCCCTGGGTGGGGAGGAACTGCTGGAGAAGGAAATGGCAACCCATTCCAGTATTCTTGCCTGGAAAATTCCATGGACAGAGAAACCTGGTGGACTACAGTACATGGGGTCACAAAAGAGTTGGACACAACTTAGTGACTAAATAACAACAAATATTTCCTGAGATATATTAATTCATCTTCCCATAAAATCAATGAAACTAGTGCTCCACACTCAAGGACAAGGTCCAAGAGGCCAATTAGAAGTTGAGTGTTTGCACAATGACTAACAGTATTTTGTGTGCGTGGGGTGGGGTGGGTCAAATAACGGGGTTACCAGGTTGGTTTATATTTCTCAGTGAATTTGGGGCCAGCTACCCAGCAGTCTAACCAACTAATGTGCATCTCATTTAATGTAATAATATACATTAAGACCTGTCAGGCCCTATTGTGGGAAATGAAGAACTACACGTTGTACCACTTCATATGGAATTCTGCATATGGAACCCTTTAAGGGTTCTTAAGAGACCCATTGGGGTTTCTAATTATTGTGAAACATCTCCTGGAATCCAGAGAGAGAAGGCTCTTGGCAGAATTGCTTCTGCCATTTCAAATGTTCACTGTGAAAATAATTAGATGATGAGATTTAGACAGAAACCTCTAACGAATGTATTTTTCTTAAGTCTCCTTTGCTTTTTAATGTACAGAAAATGAAAATCTGAAATCGGCAAGCACAAAAGGAAAACAATATGGTGCAGTTCATTCTAGGGGTGGGATTAGGGGGGTTCATTTTTTCTGACTTTAATGCTTGGCTTCCTGTGGTTACAAGTGGGGGGGATTTTTTTCATTTTTTGAACATTATACAATCCTGTTGAAAATTGGACCAAGGGTTGTTTTTTTAAACTTCTGTTCTAACTTTCTAAATGCAAGCAAGCCTCCATTGTTCTTCCAGGATTATGTCTATTTCTTTATAGGAACCCTGACATTAGAGAAACTTGCTTTAATCAAGCTCTAAAGTTATCTCCCCCTCTACACATCCAGCCTGAATCAGAGAAACCCCATCCTCTGAAACTGTGAGCCAAGCTAACATGTAACCAATTAGGAGCCATCACTTGTACTCAAGACACAGAACATATTTGTTCAATTAAAACAAACAAATATGATTAGGAGTTTACAAAGCCACGCTTAGGGAAAGATGGACATTTCAAAAGAAATGCTGGTCTAGGAAGGTAAGTTGCATGAAATCAGAAAGGTGAACTTAACAAATGGGGACATAGGAGTCAAACTTTGTGCACGGCAACTGGGGTCTCTGGACTGAACACATCAAGGTTCACACTCTGCTTCCTGGAACCCACAGGCATCATTCACATGCCTAAGACACTCAGCTTGGAGACTTAATACTTCTCTTACCTGCCTACCAATACAAGCATGCTAGCCTCAGAATCTTATCCTAACTCATTGAATGAGAGTCAAGGATACACCTATATAACATCATTTATTTTTTCCTATTTCAAGCTAAACAAATCCACAATGCTTTGTGCTTCCTCCTCTATATACCAGACTGAAACAGCTCTCTATTTATCCTGAGGTCTCGCAGCCCTGGACGGAGGTGGCTGCCACTGTGTTCCACCAACCCACAAAAATACCCTCCAGTTGCTTCTAGTTTGAGAGTGGTCATTAAGTCCTAGATGAACTTTTCTCATTGTAACAGAATCAAAGCAGAACTCACCAGGAGATTTGCTTGATCCAATGCTGGTCAAATATTCCCTCCCCTTCTCTTTTTCCTGATGCTGGGTTAAAGTCTAATGCAGTTAAATTTCCAAGTTTCTCTATTCACTGTCTGTGGATTTTTACCAAGTCTGTAACCATTACCTAATAATATTTTTTTTCCTCAGATGTCCAATAAGCAGTGTTTCAGGTGTTATATATAAGTCAGAATATGATACAATTCCTGCTCACAAGGGATTTATTTCAAGGGGAGGGGGTGTCTAGGAAATATAAATATTAATATATATGTATACAATGGCTACAATCGACACAGTGGTTGCACAGCCCTTGAGAAATTATAACATTTGATCAGTCATGCAAGCACTGTATCTTTATACTTCTGAAGTACCATTTTTTTAATATATATGCTAAACCTACAGAGTGTGTAAAAACTGAAAATTCTAGCAAAGCTACCACCAGTATTCTTCCTGTTTCTGTCCCTCCTGCCAATACAAGGATGCTAGCCTCAAGATACAATGCATCATGGTTTTTCTCATCTCACATTTTCTAACTAGATGTCTTCAGTGAGTTGCTGTTTCTGGGGGAATTGTCAGGAGATCAACAAATATATCCTAAACATTTATAATATGTGAGGATCTGTTGCAGGTTCTAGGCAAAGAGTAGTAAATAAAATAGACAACATCCTTGAATTCTTGGAAATTATATTCTACTCAGGAGAATGACACAAGAAGATAGATAGATAATAAGATGGTGGCAAGTGTTTTGGGAAAAAATAAAGATGAAAAGAGGTATACTGAGTGCATGAAAACTTCAATGCTCATTGAACACGTGCTATATACTACATGATTCTCTAGACACTAGTAATACAAAGAAAAGAAAAATGGACAGAAATCCAAATTGTCAAAGAGCTCATGTTCTTCTAGAAGGAGACAAAAATAGATAAATAAGTAAAATATATGGTATATTAGATGATAATGAATTCTAAGGAAAAAAAGCAAGATAAGGCAGGCCCAAGGGAGTATTAGGTGGGGGCATCTTGGTTAGGTGTTACTAAGATGGTGACATCTGTACAAAAATTGAAAGAAGGAAGTTGTGTAATATTTGGCAGAAGTACACAAGGAGTGTCTTTTGATGACCACCAATATCAGCCTTCTAATGGGAGAGCAATGTCTTTTTTTTTTCCTATTGATATAGACATTGGGTTTTGTATCAGAAGAAAAGAATGATGGGATTAAGTATTTTCTTATCTTTTTCTTTATAGTCTTTTATTTTTTTCCCCAAAAGACTAACAAAGTGTTTTTTATTTGATTTTTTTATTTCCTTAATATCATATAGACTTTACAATTAGTGGAAATTCCCTTCAGATTTTGACATTTTTGTCAATGTCTTTAATCTTGATCATCATACATGTTTGCCATATTTTGTTAGAAAATCAGAAAAATAAAACAAAACAACCAGGAACAGGAGTTGCTCCTCCAAACACTACATTAAACTATGAAGCATCCTATTTAATCCTGAAGACAAATCTGCAAGATTTTCACCGTAAACTACAATTTTATAGGTGAGAAAACTGAGAAGTGTCAAATGAATCATTGGTCAAATGATTCCATAGATTAGCTTAGTAAATGCTAACATTTATCTGACAGCTACATCTATGTTTTTCTCTCTGTTCCAGACTGCCTTGTGGCCAGGATTGCTAACTACATCCTTAATATTGATCTTCTTCAGTGTTTCTTGGTAGCAAAATTTCTACATTAGCGAGCATAGCAATGCTACCAACTATGAGACATTTCATAGATTTTCTTGTATCCAGAGGACCCCCAGTCAGAGGTAGTTGGGTGGGACTGGCAGGAAAGCTTTTCAAGGGGTCTGATTCACTGGGGAGATGTTCTGTTTTGTTCACTGCCCCTTCCTTCTTTTTTCTTCCTGCAATATGGAGGCAACAGTGAGACTTCCAGCTGCCATCTTGTGATCCTGGGGATGGATGTCATGTGTTAAGGAGAGTGGAGCATAAAGATAAAAGGGACCCAGAACACTGATGATAGCATCCATCCATCACACTCTCTCTGGACTGTATCCCTCCTGATTTCTTTTACTCAAGAGAAAAGTAATCTCCCCATTGGCTTAAGACACTATTTCAAATCATTCTTATCAACAGTCAGTTGCAATTTTTAACTCAAACAGTCTTCTCTATTGTAGAATGTGTTATGATGGGAAGTGACAGACTTATTTTACCAGGCTGCATTTATGTAATAATTATTTTAAAAGCTCTTTGCTTTAAAAGCATAGAAATTTTTATATGGAATGCAGTGTTTGGCACATGAAGCATATTTTTAGAAAACCATGTTGAATAAATGGAGTAGTAATATTTTACAGAAACAGATTTCCAAATGATAAGTTACAGTATGTGACGAGGGCCCCATTGAGAACTTCTGAGTTCTGACTGACAAGTGCAATGAAGAAACCTTGTTTGAATAGGACCAAGATCCCTTAACTAGACATGAGGCTTAGCCATGTTTTTCTGTGTTAACCTCAGAGTTTTTCTACAATTTTTATTTTTCATTCTTTTGGCCAGGCAGCACATAGGATCTTAGTTTCCTGATCAGGGATCCAACCGGTTCCCCACTGCAGTGGAAGTGCAGAATCTTAACCACTGGACCACCAGGGAAGTCCCAGTATTCCTTCTTTTTGTATCCACTCAATCTCTGCTCTAGCAAAAGATAGATCTCTGTGATGGATACATGTCAGCAATGTTAGTACTGCTGAAACATTATAGGAGTAGATCAATTCTAAGACAGTGTGTGGGCTTTTGTGGGGAGGGGGTTGTTTTTTGTTGCTTTTGTTGCTGTTCTTGTTTTGTTTTTGAAGAATCATAAAACTTTGATGATCTGAACCTCTGTTCATACAAAGCAAACTCAGTAAGATTTTTTGCTATTTGCTTCCTAATCAATAGGTAACTACCAGCAATATGTCTGGTATGTGGCCTACAGCTCCATCTGAATGCCCAATAAATTTGATCCAGCTGACATGACCTCAGTGAGATAAAGCAGAAGCTTACTTGGCATCACTGCTGGTAGTGGAGAATCTTATCAAAGACCTTAAAACCACAGCTCCATTCAACCTCTGGATAACAAGCATTCTCAGCAAAGGACTATAGTTCAGCTCAGTTTGTTGAAAAGTAACTGCTATATATGTATCAGCTCTGTTACCTGTATGCCTCCAATTAATACTAGATGAGTACCAGATCTCTGAGTAGATGCAGGTGGAAAACAGCCTTATTTTCAGCCCAAGAAATCAACACTACATTCCATGAAAAGAGTACCTGAGAGATGAACATCAGGTAACACTTGGGACCCTTAGCTTGTAGGTGAGAAGGGAAGGGAAAGCAAAAAAAAAAAAAAGAGGAGAGATGCCTCTTTGCGTTTCTACCTATAAACTTTTATTTGCAAAGTTTCCTTCCCTGGATCCCCCCCTACTCAAATTCAATTCAGTTCAAGGAACATTGAAATACACTGTCCTAGGTGCCATGGTTGCTGTATAAAACTAAATCAGACTTGGATCTTATCCATTCCCTGAGAGACACTGTAAATCCTTTTTCTTTTCTCCACCCAAAAGTTAATATAGTCACTCACACCTCTAAACTATAATACTATATCAGTATTCTATTCTTATAATTATATAATTCAACACAGGCAATGCACTTAAGCTCAAGGCACTTTTCAATTCAATTCAATAGAATGCTCAGCAACATTTAAATTTTAGGCCCTGTGATAAATTGCATAATAGAAGAGCAAGTAAGACACAGTTCCCGCCCTACAGAAGCTATGATTTAACTGGAAGAGAAAACAATTAAGCAATTGATTATAAATCTATGGGGTATCTACTCAACTACTTAAAGCAAATGACCTAGAAGGCCACAGAAGAGTGTGACACATATTGACAATGGCTGCACAACATCCATGCCACCTTTATTCTTTGACAACACATATCTACATTTGTTCAGAACAGCAGGGTGCCAAGACCCAAGGGATGAGTTATAATTCATTTAGGCCAGTTATTATATTCCCTTTCCCTAATTTCCAAGCCTTCTTTGGAAGAATTCCTATATAATCCAGGTGCATTCAGTGAGTCCAAAGACAGAGTCTGTGTTTTTCAAAGATGTGGTTGGCACAGGTCCTTTCTCCTGTCATCCTTTTCCAGCCTTGAACACAAGTCTGTAGGTGGAACAGCTCTAATGCAGACATGACACACTGGGCTACACAGCTGAAATCAAACATTCATCAGCATATGGCCAATAAGATCATCTCATAAATGATCCATTCCACCATCCTCAGCTGATGGTCACTCTAATGTCATCCCACAGAAGGAGTGCCTTCTCAAAAGCATGCAGAGTCTTTCTTGATCTCTTTTGGCCAGGAGACTCTAACACTTTTGTGGTACAGGAAAATCACAGAGCAATTGGTCTTAACATTATCAAAACACTGATAGGTGAATGGTTGCCTATCACAGGCTTCCTGGTTTATTAGGAAAAAAAAAAACCCTCCTTGTTTTAAACTGCTGCTATTCATAAACTCTTTACCTTCCTAACTAGTATGCAATATCTGAGTTGTTCTATCTAGTAAACTAGGGAGAGGAACTTGTGCAACATCATTTTGAACAATTATTTGCCATCTAATTTGTCACTCATATCACTATTTATATGCATATATTTCAACTGACTTTTGAAATTGAAGGAGAGATTGCTTCTTTATACCCCCTCACACACTAGTAAAGTAATGTTCAAAATTCTCCAAGTCAGGCTTCAGCAATATGTGAACCGTGAACTTCCTGATGTTCAAGCTGGTTTTAGAAAAGGCAGAGGAACCAGAGATCAAATTGCCAACATCCACTGGATCATGGAAAAAGCAAGAGAGTTCCAGAAAAACATCTATTTCTGCTTTATTGACTATGCCAAAGCCTTTGACTGTATGAATCACAATAAACTGTGGAAAATTCTGAAAGAGATGGGAATACCAGACCACCTGACCTGCTTCTTGAGAAACTTATACGCAGATCAGGAAGCAACAGTTAGAACTGGACATGGAACAACAGACTGGTTCCAAATAGGAAAAGGTGTATGTCAAGGCTGTATATTGTCACCCTGCTTATTTTACTTACATGCAGAGTACATCATGAGAAACGCTGGACTGGAAGAAACACAAGCTGGAATCAAGATTGCCGGGAGAAATATCAATAACCTCAGATATGCAGATGACACCACCCTTATGGCAGAAAGTGAAGAGGAACTAAAAAGCCTCTTGATGAAAGTGAAAGAGGAGAGTGAAAACTTGGCTTAAAGCTCAACATTCAGAAAACGAAGATCATGGCATCTTGTCCCGTTACTTCATTGGAAATAGATGGGGAAACAGTGGAAACAGTGGCAGACTTTATTTTCCCGGGCTCCAAAATCACTGCAGATGGTGCCTGCAGCCATGAAATTAAAAGACGCTTACTCCTTGGAAGGAAAGTTATGACCAACCTAGATAGCATATTCAAAAGCAGAGACATTACTTTGCCAACAAAGGTCCATCTAGTCAAGACTATAGGTTTTCCAGTGGTCATGTATGGATGTGAGAGTTGGACTGTGAAGAAAGCTGAGCACCGAAGAATTGATGCTTTTGAACTGTGGTGTTGGAGAAGACTCTTGAGAGTCCCTTGGACTGCAAGGAGATCCAACCAGTCCATCCTAATGGAGATTAGTCCTGGGTGTTCTTTGGAAGGACTGATGCTGAAGCTGAAACTCCAATACTTTGGCCACCTCATGTGAAGAGTTGACTCATTGGAAAAGACCCTGATGCTGGAAGGGATTGGGGGCAGGAGGAGAAGGGGACAACTGAGGATGAGATGGCTGGATGGCATCACTGACTCGATGGACATGAGTTTGGGTAAACTCTGGGGGTTGGTGATGGACAGGGAAGCCTGGCGTGCTGCGATTCATGGGGTTGCAAAGAGTTGGACACGACTGAGCGACTGAACTGAACTGAACTGAACTGAACCCCCTAACAGTGCCTGTGATGGTCCCCTGTTTGTAATGGATTTAATAAGATATACATATTTCAGTTTAGAAAAAGGAAAAGCAAATAGCCCATATCACTAAAGAGTTTCTATTCAAACTCCAAGAGAGTCAATTTCATTTTGTCTGACTTCTACTCAGGGCCAGGGGAGAGGTCTTGCCTGTACATCAGGCTATGAGCCACCCAGAAACCCCAACATTCCAGTGCTCTAGGGCTCCAGTATTCAGAAATGGTCAGGACCAGAGGACAAGGACAACCCTAAGCACTCAACACCTCCCACAAAAGAAACTGAAAGTAAAAAATGTTAACTCCATTAAAAAATGCTAGAAATGCAAAAAAAAAAAAAAAAAGTGCTAGAAAAGCAGGCGTTTCATTTCTTCCTAGTCACACAGCTTTGTTCCATGGACTATCATGGTGTAGGACTGACCAACCTCTGAGAAATGGCAGTTTGAGTTGAGTGTCATTGCAGCCCACATGAGCCCTTCTGATAGTTTAGAATCAGGGGAGAAAATTTGAAATAACTTTGTGGAGAAATTCTCCATCTGGGCAAGGCATGCTTGTGAAGCCCCATTGGGCATATATCAGTATCTTGCACTAACATGAACTTCAAAGAACCTGACAAGATAGACCAAAATTAGCCCCACATCAAAGCCCACATGTGCCCACTAGATGGAGATATTTTTGATTACCAAGCACTCTCATATTTTTATTTTCTGGTTGTTACTATCACATGCATGTTATTGTTTAGTTCTCAGTAAGAACCTGGGGACGGGGTTCTAGACTAACTTCAATGGCTGACTAGCTACATGGCCTTCAGTTTAAAGCCTCCTCCAAGCTTCAGAATTCAAAAACTCTACCGTGCACATACATATTATTTCATATGGTTAAAAAAAAATCAGACAACTTGGACATGTTTAGTCTGCAGAATGAATACTGGAAGAAGCACTGCAGCTTTTTCATTTCATGTCAAGACCTCAGATCAAGAGATTAGTCAGTGAAGACAGAGGTAGGAGTAATAGCTTTAAATTTCTAGGTAAGGTAATGGCTGAATTGAGAAAATGACTTTAAAAGGTTAAGAACAATGAGGACTATGGAAAATGCTTCTATATTCAACTTTACTTCTACAGCAAAGACCAAGGACAATTGTTCTTATTATGGAGGTGAGCTGTGATAGCAATATATTGTAATTATTATTGTTGTTAATACCTAACTGAATGTTACCTACCATTTATGTTATGTTCACTATGACCCAGACACTGTGCTGTCTAAGTTTCATATACTTTAAGTCTCTACTGCTACTATAAAAGTTATATATGGTTATCATTTTTACATGAGAGAATTGAGAAATCTGCCTCAGAGTACTTAGAAGACAAATTCAAAATTTTATACATCAAAATCCACTACTATGCCATGCTGGCTTTCAAATCAGAACATAGAGGAATGGCAGCCAGTTAAGAAAACATACAAATGGCCAAAGGCATATGAAAAGGTGCCTGATGGTACTAATAAGCAGAGATATTAAAATAAAAAAACACAGAACACATCACCTCACACCTGTTAGGATGACTACTGTCATAAAACAAAAAGTATCAGTGTGGATGTTAAAAAGTGGAGCCTTTATACACTATTGGCAGTGCGGATTTTGAATGGTGCATCCACTATGGAAAAGAGTACTGATATATTAAAAATAGAACTACTATATTATCCAGCAATCCTACTTCTGTATTTATATCCAAAAGAAATGAAAAGATCTCCAAGAGGCTTCTGTATTTCCATGTTTATTGCAGCATAATTCACAATAGCTAAGATATGGAAACTTAAATATCCATTGACAGATGTATAGACAAAGAAAATGTGTTACATCATATTACAGAAGAAAATAAAAACTTTAAAAAGAAAGTCCTGTCATTTGTGACATGGATGAAACTAGACATAATGGTAAGTGAGATAATTCAGTCACAAAAGGACAAATACTGTGTGATTCCACTTATACGGGATATATAAAGCAGTCAAATTTACAGAAGCTGAGAGTAGAATTGTGTTTGCCAGGAGCTAGAGAGAAAGGGGAATGAAGTGAAGTGAAGTGAAAGTTGCTCAGTCATGTCCAACTCTTTGCCACTCCATGGACTATACAGTCCATGGAATTCTCCAGGCCAGAATACTGGAGAGGTGTAGCTTTTCTATTCTCCAGGAGATCTTCCCAACCCAGGGATCAAATCCAGGTCTCCCACATTGCAGGCAGATTCTTTACATCTGAGCCACAGAGAACCCCAAAAATACTGGAGTGGGTACCCTATCCCTTCTCCAGGGGATCTTCCTGACCCAGGAATCAACCCGGGGTCTCCTGCATTGCAGGCAGATTCTTTACCAGCTGAGCTATTGGGAAGAGAGAAAGGGAAATGGGAAATTGTTTTTCAATGTGTATAAAGTTTCTGTTGTGCAAAATGAGTAAGTTCTAGAGATCTGTTATAGAACATAGTGTCTACGGTTAATAAAATGCATTATGCATTAAAACATGTTAAAAAGACAGGTCTCATACTGTGTCTTACCAAAACAACAATAACAAAAAACCACAAAAGAACACAAAAAGTTTTAGTGGCTTCCCTGGTCACTTAGATGGTAAAGAGTCTGCCTGCAATGTAGGAGACCTGGGTTTGATCCCTGGATCAGAAAGATCCCCTGGAGAAGGGAATGGCAACCCACTCCAGTATTCATGCCTGGAGAATTCCATGGAAATAGGAGCCTGGTGGGCTACAGTCCATGGAGTCGCAAAGAGTCAGACACGACTGAGTGACTTGCACTACAAAGTTATAGAGGTTAAAGATATATTTAGCACCTTTGTTGTGGTGATGGCGTCATAAGAACCATACATTAAACGTGTGCAATTTTTTGATATTGATTATAACTCAGTAAAGCTAAAAAACAGAGATAACACCACTAACCTCAGATGAGTAGAGGATTAAATTAAACATCGTATATAACATGTCTGGGGCACAGCAGATATTTAATTGTATTAAGCAATAATCTGTCAGCAAGGACATTGAGCTTAGGTATTAACAACAAAATAACCAAAAAAAATGATATAAAGATACCTTTCTGAGTAATTTGAATTATTCTACAATGAAAGATTCTTCTAAATTCAGTAAACACTTAAAAACTGAGAGTCCTGGATCTTAAAGCATATAGTGTGGTCTCTGCTACTGGAAATATAAATGTATGTATGTGTACATATACTACAATTATGTTTAAAACTTGCTTGATGATCTTTTTATATATATATATATACACACACACACACACACACACACAGCTTGCAATGTGAAAAGTATACAATGTGTCCATGTGTTGTGTGTGTATATATGTTATTTATCTATATATGTAACTGTAGATATGCATGTGGTTATATACATATATACTTATACTTGTGCATATACATATTTGTGTATATACAGGCACAGTCATCTACATTTCCTTCTTCACTCCACAAACCACTCTCTTCCTGGACACTCTTACTTTCAAAGCTTAGAATTGTTCCTTCAGGCATTTATCACATATATTTAACAACACACATGTAATTGGTCTCTTGATTCACCTATCTTAAACATAACCTCTCATCTTCTTGTCATGCGTCATAAGAATGTTAGCTCTATTATTCCTCCCTTCCCATCCCCAACCCCTTGTTAAATTGTTACCTTGGTGCTGTGCTTATTGACTTGATTATTATCTGTTAAGTCTCTGGTCTGTATATTTTCTGTGAACCCTTGCTGGGCTAATATTGATAATCTACATATGGTCTTACTCTGATAGTTGGATAGAGTTACTTTGAATAGAGTTGACTTCATGTTGTTCCTCGAGGGTATAAATAACACTGAATTTTGTATGAATAGATAAAATAAAAACCAAAAACAGCATGAGATTTTTTATTAATAAGTATATTGAGGTATTTAGAATCTTTTTAATATTATACTCCAGGTGGCAATTAAAGTCACTCTTGAGCTAATGATTTTGCAAATGATTGAAGTAACATTGCTGGATTATATGTGCCTGGAAGTTCTATTTTTAATTTTTTGAAAAGCCTGCATATTATTTTCCACAGAATCTGTACCAATTTACATTCCCACAGATAGTGCATAAACGTCCGCTTTTCTCCATATCCTCATCAGCACTTGTTATTTGTTGTCTTTTTGATAATAACCATTCTGACAGTTTGAGATGACATCTCATTGTGGTTTTAACTTAAATTTCCCTAATGATTAGTGACATTGAACATGTTTTCATACATCTGTTGGCAATCTGTATGTCTTCTTTGGAAGAATGTCTATTCAGGTCTTCTGCTCATTTTAAAATTATTTTTTAATTAGAGGATGATTGCTTTACACAGGCAGCCTCTGCCCATTTTTAAATTGGGTTGTTTGTTCTTTTGATGTTGAGTTGTATAACTTTGTATATTTTGGATATCAAACCCATACTAGATACATCATTTGAGAATATATTTCCCTATTAATTAGGCTGCTATTTTGTTTTATTGATAGCTTCCTTTGCTGTTAAAAAGCCTTTTAGTTTGATATCATTCCATTTGCTTATTTTTTGCTTTTGTTTCCTCTGCCTAAGGAAACATATTCAAAAAATAGTGCTAAGACAAATGTCAAAGAGCATGCCGCCTATGTTTTCTTTTACGAGTTTTATGGTTTCAGGTTTACATTTAAGCCCTTAATCCATTTGGAGTTTATTTTTACATATGTTATGAAAAGCAGTCCATTTTGATGTTTTTGCACGTAGCTATCTAGTTTCCCCAGCACCATGTTTTGAACAGGCTGTTGTTTCCTCCTTGTATATTCTTGCCCCTTTTGTTGTAGATTAATTACCCATATAAATATGAATTTAATTCTGGGCTCTCTCTTCTGTTCCATTGATCTCTGTGTCTATTTTTGTGCCAATGTTATATTGTTTTGATTACTGTAGCTTTCTAGCACAGTTTGAAGTTAGGGAGCATGGTAGCATGGTACATCAAGATTGTTTTGGCTATTGGGGTACCTTTTGTGTTTCTATACAAGTTTTAGGATTATTTGTTTCTAGTTCTATGAAAAATTCTGTTGGTGTTTGATAGAGATTACAGTAAATGTGTAGATTGTCTTGGAAAGTATGGTCACATTAACAAAAGCAATTCTTCCAATCCGGGAGCATTTCTTGCATCCTCTTTATTTCAACAGTGTATTATAGATTTCTCAGTATAGATATTTTACCTCCTAGTTAAATTTATCCCTGGGAATTTTATTCTTTTAGATGCAATTTTAAGTGGAATTTTTTTCTTAACTTTTGATTTGAAGAGTGTTTTTTGTTGTTGTTTATAGAAATCAGATTTCTATATTCTAATTTTATGTTCTACACTTTAGTGAAATCATTTATGAGTTCTAATAGTTTCTTGTGATGTCTTTATGATTCTCTATATTTAGTATCATATCACCTGAAAATAGTGACAGTTTCATTTCTTCCTTTCCAATCTGAATTTCTTTTTTCTTGTCTGATTGCTGTGATTAGAACTTCAAAACTACATTCAATAAAAGTTTTGAGAGTAGGCATTCTTTACTTGTTCTTTAGCTAAGAAGAAATGCTTTCAGATTTCACCACTGAATATGATGCTAGCTGTGGGATTGTTATAAATGGCATTATTATGTTGAGGTTTGCTCCCTCTATACAAACTTTATTGAGATGTTTTATCATAAATGGATAAATTAATTTTGCTAAAAGCTTTTTTGGGGCATCTTTTGAGATGCTCATACTATTTTTATTCTTCAACTTGTAAATGTGGTATATCACATTGATTGATTTGTAGATACTGAATCATCCTTGCATCCCTGGGACAAACTCTTAGGTCCATCAATTTATTTCTACTGTTTTTAGTCTCTATTTCATGTGTTTCTGTTCTGATTTTTATTATTTCCTTCTACTAACTTCGAGTTTTGCTTGTTCTTATTCTACTTATTTTAAGTATAAGGATGGTTGTTTAATATTTTTCCTGTTGCTCGGGGTAGGCTTATACTGTTATAAACTTCTCTTTTAGATTTGTTTTAGTACCACAGATTTCAGATCATCATATTTTTGTTTTCATTTGTCTCCAGATAGTTCTCAATTTATTCAATGATGTATGATTATTTAGTAGCATATTATTTAGCTTCCACATGTTAATGTGTTTTTCCAATTTTGCAATTCCACTCCTGTATTTATCAAAAAAAATGATAACACTAATTTGAAAAAATATATGTACTTCTATGTTCATTGCAGTATTATGGACAATAGCCAAAATACAGAAGTAACTAAATCGCCCATCAATAGATGAATATGTAATGAAGAATATAAATAGTAAATAAATACAGTGCAATATTACTCAGCCATAAAAAAGAATGAAGTTTTGCCATTTGCAACAATCTGAAACAACATGGACCTACGAGTATCATGCTAACTGAAAAAAGTCAAAGACAAATACAGCATGCTTCCACTTACATATGGAATCTGTAAAAACAAAGAAAAAGAAAAAGCAAAACAGGCAAAGTCATAGACATAGAGAATAAGCAGGTGGTTGCCAGAAGGAAGAGACTGTAGGGAGGAGAGAAATAGGTGAGGGAGATTAAGAGGTACAAAGAAACAAACTTCTTTTCTTTGCAAAAAAAGTGAGTCACATCATGGGGAATGTAGTCAGTAATAATGTAGTATCTTTGTATGGTGACAGATGGCAGCTAAACTTACGGTGATCATTTTGCAGTGTTTAGAAATCTGTCACTATGTTGTACACTAGAAACACCATAGTGTTGCAGGTCAATTATAGTTCAAAAACAACAACAAAAATGATAAAATATAGAAAAGATCAGATTTGTGGTTACCAGAGGCAGGAGCTGAGAGGAGAAGGAATTGGATGAAGTTAGTAGAAAGGTACAAACTTCCAGTTATAAGATAAATCAGTTCAGATCAGTTGAGTTGTTCAGTCATGTCCGAATCTTTGTGACCCCATAGACTGCAGCATGCCAGGCTTCCCTGTACATCACCAACTCCCAGAGCTTGCTCAAACTCATGTCCATCAAGTCAGTAATGCCATCCAATCATCTCATCCTCTGTTGCCCTCTTCTCTTCCCGCCTTCAATCTTTCCCAGCATCAGGATCTTTTCCAATGAATCAGTTCTTCATATCAGGTAGCCAAAGTATTGGAGTTTCAGCTTCAGTATCAGTCCTTCCAATAAATATTCAGGACTGATTTCCTTTAGGATTGACTGATTTAATATCCTTGCTGTCCAAAGGACTCTCAAGAGGCTTCTCCAATACCACAGTTCAGAAGCATCAATTCTTTGGCGCTCAGCTTTCTTTATGGTCCAACTCCCACATCCATACATGACTACTGGAAAAATGATAGCTTTGACTAAATGGACCTTAGTTGGCAAAGTAATGTATCTGCTTTTTAATCTGCTGTGTAGGTTTGTCATAGCTTTCCTTCCAAGGAGCAAGTACCAGAGATGTAATGTACAACATAATAAATATAATTAACACTGTTGCATATTATCATGAGTTAAGAGTGCAAAATCCTAAGAATCTTGTTCACAAGGCAAAAAGTTTTATTTTTCTTTTATCTCTACTGTGGCATTCATTTCATGATAGATATAAATGAAACATTACAAATATCAGATCAGATCAGATCAGTCTCTCAGTTGTGTCTGATTCTTTGCGACCCCATGAATTGCAGCACGCAAGGCCTCCCTGTCCAATACCAACTCCCGGAGTTCACTCAGACTCACGTCCATCAAGTCAGTGATGCCATTCAGCCATCTCATCCTCAGTTGTCCCCTTCTCCTCTTGCCCCCAATCCCTCCCAGCATCAGAGTCTTTTCCAATGAGTCAACTCTTCGCATGAGGTGGCCAAAGTACTGCAGTTTCAGATTTAGCATCATTCCTGCCAAAGAAATCCCAGGGCTGATCTCCTTTATAATGAACTGGTTGGATCTCCTTACAGTCCAAGGGACTCTAAAAAGTCTTCTCCAACACCACAGTTCAAAAGCATCAATTTTTCAGTGCTCAGCTTTCTTCACAGTCCAACTCTCACATCCATACATGACCACAGGATAAACCATAGCCTTGACTAGACGGACCTTTGTTGGCAAAGTAATGTCTCTGCTTTTGAATATGCTATCTAGGTGGGTCATAACTTTCCTCCCAAGGAGTAAGCATGTTTTAATTTCATGGCTGCAGTCACCATCTGCAATGATTTTGGAGCCCAGAAAAATAAAGTCTGACACTGTTTCCACTGTTTCCCCATCTATTTCGCATGAAGTGATGGGACTGGATGCCATGATCTTCGTTTTCTGAATGTTGAGCTTTAAGCCAACTTTTTCACTCTCCACTTTCACTTTCATCAAGAGGCTTTTTAGTTCTTCTTCACTTTCTACCATAAGGATGGTGTCATCTGCATATCTGAGGTTATTGATATTTCTCCCGGCAATCTTGATTCCAGCTTGTGTTTCTTCCAGTCCAGCGTTTCTCATGATGTAGTCTGCATATAAGTTAAATAAGCAAGGTGACAATATACAGCCTTGACGTACTCCTTTTCCTATTTGGAACCAGTCTGTTGTTGTTCCATGTCCAGTTCTAACTGTTGCTTCCTGACCTGCAAACAGGTTTCTCAAGAGGCAGGTCAGGTGGTCTGGTATTCCCATCTCTTGAAGAATTTCCCACAGTTTATTGTGATCCACACAGTCAAAGGCTTTGGCATAGTCAATAAAGCAGAAATAGATGCTTTTTCTGGAACTCTCTTGCTTTTTCCATGATCCAGTGGATGTTGGCAATTTGATCTCTGATTCCTCTGCCTTTTCTAAAACCAGCTTGAACATCAGGAAGTTCACGGTTCACATATTGCTGAAGCCTGGCTTGGAGAATTTTGAGCATTACTTTACTAGCGTGTGAGATGAGTGCAATTGTGCAGTAGTTTGAGCATTCTTTGGTATTGCCTTTCTTTGGGATTGGAATGAAAACTGACCTTTTCCAGTCCTGTGGCCACTGCTGAGTTTTCCACATTTGCTGGCATATTGAGTGCAGCACTTTCACAGCATCATCTTTCAGGATTTGGAATAGCTCAACTGGAATTCCATCACCTCCACTAGCTTTGTTCATAGTGATGCTTTCAAAGGCCCACTTGATTTCACATTCCAGGATGTCTGGCTCCAGGTGAGTGATCACACCATCGTGATTATCTGGGTCGTGAAGATCTTTTTTGTACAGTTCTTCTGTGTATTCTTGCCATCTCTTCTTAATATCTTCTCCTTCTGTTAGGTCCATACCATTTGTGTCCTTTATAGAGCCCATCTTTGCATGAAATGTTCCTTTGGTATCTCTGATTTTCTTGAAGAGATCTCTAGTCTTTCCCATTCTGTTGTTTTCCTCTATTTCTTTGCATTGATCGCTGAGGAAGGCTTTCTTATCTCTTCTTGCTATTCTTTGGAACTCTGCATTCAGATGTTTATATCTTTCCTTTTCTCCTTTGCTTTTCGCTTCTCTTCTTTTCACAGCTATTTGTAAGGCCTCCCCAGACAGCCATTTTGCTTTTTTGCATTTCTTTTCCATGGGGATGGTCTTGATCCTTGTCTCCTGTACAATGTCATGAACCTCAGTCCATAGTTCATCAGGCACTCTATCAGATCTAGGCCCTTAAATCTATTTCTCACTTCTGCTGTATAATCATAAGGGATTTGATTTAGGTCATACCTGAATGGTCTAATGGTTTTCCCTACTTTCTTCAATTTAAGTCTGAATTTGGCAATAAGGATTTCATGGTCTGAGCCAATCAGCTCCTGGTCTTGTTTTTGCTGACTGTATAGAGCTCCTCCATCTTTAGCTGCAAAGAATATAATCAATCTGATTTTGGTGTTGACCATCTGGTGATGTCCATGTATAGAGTCTTCTCTTGTGCGCAGGCAGCTGCGACGACCGGCGTGCTAAGTGCAGGAGACAGGAGCCACCCCATGTCCGAGGTCAGGGGCAGAAGCCGGAGGACCCCATGCCCGAAGGGCAGCGGCCAAGAGGAGTTACCCCACGTCTGAGGTCAGGAGCAGCGGCTGACAGTACCAGACTTCTACGGCGCAGGAATGGCCAAGAGGAGCTACCCTGCGTTTGAGGTAAGGGGGGGTGGCCGAGAAGAGATACCCAGCATCCGAGGTCAGGGACGGTGGCTGGGAGGAGCTACCCCACGCCCTCACGCCCGAGGCCAGGGGCGGCGGCGGGGAGGAGCAACCCCATGTCCAAGGAGCCGAGGCTGCACGGGCACAGGAGGGCCTAGAGGAGCTATCCCACATTGAAGGTCAGGAAGGGTAGCGGTGAGGAGATACCCCTCGTCCAAGGTAAGGAGCAATGGCTGCGCTTTGCTGGAGCAGCCATGAAGAGATACCCCACTCCCAAGGTACTAGAAACCCAAGTGAGACGGTAGGTCTTGCACGAGGGCATCAGAGGGCAAACACACTGAAACCATACTCACAGAAAACTAGTCAATCTAATCACACTAGGACCACAGCCTTGTCTAACTCAATGAAACTAACCATGTCCCTGGGGCAACCCAAGATGGGCGGGTCATGGTGGAGAAATCTGACAGAATGTGGTCCACTGGAGAAGGGAATGGCAAACCACTTCAGTATTCTTGCCTTGAGAACTCCATGAACAGTATGAAAAGGCAAAATGATAGGATACTGAAAGAGAAACTCCCCAGGTCAGTAGGTGCCCAATATGCTACTGGAGATCAGTGGAGAAATAACTCCAGAAAGAATGAAGGGATGGAGCCAGAGCAAAAACAATACCCAGCTGTGGATGTGACTGGTGATAGAAGCAAGGTCCGATGCTATAAAGAGCAATATTGCATAGGAACCTGGAATGTCAGGTCCATGAATCAAGGCAAATTGGAAGTGGTCAAACAATAGATGGCAAGAGTGAATGTCGACATTCTAGGAATCAGCGAACTGAAATGGACTGGAATGGGTGAATTTAACTCAGATGACCATTATATCTACTACTGCAGGCAGAAATCCCTCAGAAGACATGGAGTGGCCATCATGGCCATGGCCATGAACAAAAGAGTCCGAAATGCAGTACTTGGATGCAATCTCAAAAACGACAGAGTGATCTCTGTTCGTTTCCAAGGCAACCATTCAATATCACAGTAATCCAAGTCTATGGCCCAACCAGTAACGCTGAAGAAGCTGCAGTTGAACAGTTCTATGAAGACCTACAAGACCTTTTAGAACTAACACCCAAAAAGGATGTCCTTTTCATTATAAGGGACTGGAATGCAAAAGTAGGAAGTCAAGAAACACCTGGAGTAACAGGCAAATTTGGCCTTGGAATACGGAATGAAGCAGGGCAAAGACTAATAGAGTTTTGCCAAGAAAATGCACTGGTCATAACATTACAAACATCCCTTGTATTTATACAGTTCTATTTGGCAATGTGTTGCTGTTGTTTAGTTGCTGGGTCGTTCATATTCTTTTGTGACCCTATGAACTATATACAGCCCACCAGGCTCCTCTGTCCATGGGATTCCCTAGGCAAGAATACTGGAGTGGTTTGCAATTTCCTTCTTGAGGGGATCTTCCTGACCCAGGGATCAAACCCAAGTTGTCTGCATTGAAGGTGGATTTGTTACCACTGAGTCACCTGAGAAGCCCATTTATATCCCAAAGTGGAAAGAAAAAGTAAGTAATGTATTTCTCTACCATAACATTAAAATTCATCTATAATATTAATAGGATGATTTAAAAAATCTATTACATCGACCATCCTGGTAACAAAAATTCTAAAGAATCCACACATATTTAAGCACATGTTATCTGACAGATGCTTTCACTCAAATTTTTCATTCAAAATTTAAAAGAGCTCTTTCAGGTCACTATTATCTCCTTTTTAGAGAACAACCAAAGGCACAGAGATGGTAATTAATATCCTAGAGGCACAGTAAAGCACAGATCTAGGATTTGGATGGACTTCTGTTTCCTGGACTGGTGCTTAATCCACTCCATCAGAGTTGACTTCTGTGGATTCTGCTTAAAATCCCAAGGTCATCATGACAGTGTGACTCCTGTGAGACAGTCCAGCTTACTCCACAGAGGGGGAAGTACAGCAAGAAACTATAAAAAAATTTATTGTATTTTAGGCACCATGACAAGCTGATTTACCACATAGTTCCCTAGTTACTCCACACTTTATATGTAGAGGGTCATATATCACATGTGCGTGCTCAGCCATGTCTGAGTCTTTGCAACCCCAATGGACTGTAGCCCACCAGGCTCCTCTGTCCATGGAAGTTTTCAGGCAAGAACACTGGAGTCGGTTGCCATTTATTACTCTAGGGGATCTTCCTGACCCAGGGATTGAACCGGTATCTACTGTGTCTCCTGTATTGGCAGGTGGGTTCTTTACCACTTAGCTATCTGGAAAGCCCCGAGGGTCATATATGCACAGAATCTATTGTCAAAAGGACTCTCCTAAAGTGACTGCACTATGCACCCAACTTCACCATAAGAAAACCTCTTCTATGTGGTTAAAGTAACTTTTCTGCGCCTCGTCATATACTTAGGGGCAGAAGAAATGAAAGCTCATATTATTGGTGAAGAGTAACTTATAGGATCTACCTCTACTATCTCATAGCATACTATCTCATAGTTCTAAAACCTCCAGGACACTACACTTACTTATCCTTACTTGTGTCACTTCAGAGTTTTGTTTTGTTGTTTTTTTTGTCCATAAGTCAAGGGCTGCTTCTTCATGTTCCCTGGATGACTGGATTCCATTTTGTCTGCCTCAACATTCCACCTGACAATTCATTATCTTTTTACTGAACATATACTATATTCCAAACACTATGCTAAGCAATGAGAATATAGTAGAAGGGAAATGGAGTTTTCACTCTAAAAGCTCATAGCCACATGAAAGACGGAAGTGAAAAAATAAAACATTTTTAAGAAAAGTGCTAGCTCTACTGACATAGGTATGGGGTACCTGTGGAAGCGCTTAGGTCAGCCTGGTGCCTGGCACAGAAGTTGTTATAGTTGTTCGGTTGCTAAGCCATGTTTGACTCTTTGAGTCCCCACGGGCTTCAGCACAGCAGGCTTCCCTGCCCTTCACTCTCTCCTGGAGTTTTCCCAAACTCACGTTCATTGAGTTGGTTATGCTATCCAACCATCTCATTCTCTGTCACCTTTTTCTCCTCCTCCCTTCAATCTTTCCCAGCATCAGGGTCTTTTCCAATGAGTCCGCTGTTCGCATCAGGTGGCCAAAGAATTGGACCTTCAGCTTCAACATCAGTCCTTCCAACGAATATTCAGGGTTGAAGTTAATGAATGTCAAATCTTGCAGAACAGGTGGGTATTGCCCAAGTTAAGAAACAAGTAGTGTCTCTTCTAAAGGTAGAAACAATGGTAACCGTGATCCAGAGATGACTGTGTTGCTTAAGATGAGGAAAAAACGCTTAGAAACAAAATGGAGACATTATTAGGGATTTGCACAGTTGGTCATGGAAAACCTCTGAGAGGTTTCATAGGGAAAGTTGAACAATAAGATTTACATCATAGAACAGTCTCAATGGAGGCAGATGAAAGGGGCCAGTTGGGTAAAAAGACTGGAATAAAACAGGAAGACCAGTCAGGAGACTGTTGTAGGCATCTATAGCAAACCTGGCCTAGTGCAACCATAGTGTGGAAAAGAGAAGTGTTTGGGTTTAGCAGACATCTAGGATAGTGTCAACATTTCTAATTTTTTATGTGTCCTCCCACAGTCCTGGACCACTGGCCCTCCCTGCTGACCTTTCCTGACTTTGCCTAGTCTGGACTTTGTGTGAGCATTCAACCCATTCCTTCCAGGCTTCTCCACCTACTTGGTCTCCTGTCTTCCATGCTTACAGGCCAGGCCATTGTAGGGTCTAAGTTGATCCTGGATTTATTCTGAATCATGTGCATCCTGAGTTTCTCTCAATTTTAATGGTTCACAATCACTTATTTGTAATACAAAAAAAAAAAAAAAAATCAAAGATGCTCTTCAAACCCAAGTGTTTTCACGAGTTTGAGCAAAGTGACTTGACCACAGAGCTGGATGTGAATGGATGTGAGAACTTTGTGTAAGTACTAAAACATTTTGTCAGACAAACATTAATGATCTTGGATTACATCATGTTTTGCCAGATCCTTCTTGGGATATATGCTCTGTAGTACCGTTCTGAAAACCAGAAATCTCTGAACCTGGCTAATTAGGTTTGCTAATCAGGATTGTAGACCCCTGTCTGCATTTTCCCTCACATGTATGACACAGAATCAATGACTGTGGCCAGCGTTTTCAGTATGTACTCATCCAACTAAGCCTCTTTCTCTGCTATTTCCATAATCCAGTTGTACTGTGAGTGCTCCTTTATATGTAATTTAAAAACTGCATCAAGGAAATCCACTGAGACGGCAGCTGTTCCATTTAAAATGTTCAGAAATGTCTCTGCCAGCTTAAAGAAAAAAAACACACAATTTCAAAGACCTATTTAACCTTTGCACTGATTTTTTTTTAAAGCAACAGTTTATTCAATTAAAAAGAAACATTTAAAAACAGATAATATTTTTTGCAGTATCTTAGCAACAGGTGATTGAACCCATGCCTAGAACTAGGAGTTGAGATTTTGCCAAAGGGCCACATACTAGTGATATCTTCCTTTTAACAAATGGAATAAATCTAATATTGTTTTGGACAAGTTGTGCTGGGTTACATCATAATATGAAGTTTTGACAACAGAGCCACACTACAGGGAGGACAAGCGAAGAGTAAAGGTTGGGTCTTGTAGACTCCCACAGCTTTTAAGAGAGAAAAGCATATACTCTCGAGAGGCATAGAGCTCCAACCCAGGTGCCTAAAGACAGTTTGTGATTAGGCAAGTTTTTACCGAGGGCCCTGATGATTCAGAGTTCAACCGGCCAAAGGTGACCTCTGAGGTTGAGAGCTCTGCCCTCCTGTTCATAGTCTACCTCAAACTGGAGGCTCACATAGAATTAGACACAGTGATTCTCAACTCATTTGAGAATGTGATATAAGCCTCACTCTAGATAGCATATTGAAAAGCAGAGATATTACTTTGCCAACAAAGGTCAGTTAGTCAAGGCTATGGTTTTTCCAGTGGTCATGTATGGATGTGAGAGTTGGACTGTGAAGAAAGCTGAGCACAGAAGAATTGATGCTTTTGAACTGTGGTATTGGAGAAGACTCTTTAGAATCCCTTGGATTGCAAGGAGATCCAACCAGTTCATTCTAAAGGAGATCAGCCCTGGGTGTTCTTTGGAAGGAATGATGCTAAAGCTGTGACTCCAGTACTTTGGCCACCTCATGCAAAGAGTTGACTCATTGGAAAAGACTCTGATCCTGGGAGGGATTGAGGGCAGGAGGAAAAGGGGACAACAGAGGATGAGATGGCTGGATGGCATCACTGATTCGATGGCCATGAGTTTGAGTGAACTCCAGGAGTTGGTGTTGGACAGGGAGGCCTGGCGTGCTGCAATTCATGGGGTTGCAAAGAGTCGGACACGACTGAGTGACTGAACTGAACTGAATGAGAAAATTACACCTTTAATATATACATGCAAAATATTTGTACAATTTCTAAGGACTAATGCAATAGGTTAAAATCAACTGTGAATCCCATGATTTTTCACTGTTCCCTGGGAACAGACACCTCCATTACATCTTGCTAACTTCCATAACCTCAATGGAAACAGGGAAAAAGAGGGTGAGTGAGGTGACTAGTTCTATGGTCCTGAGCAATGTCATAGTATAATCTGCACATTTTTATGGACAAAAAGTAGAATAAGGCTGTTGGGATATAAAGTCACATTAATGTTAATTACAGATGAAATGAGGATTATATATTTTTTTAAAGCTGTCCTGCCCTTGAACATTCATGTGCTGGTAAATGGTAGATGCAGTGTTAACCACTAAGGGCTTTTTCAACACCCTTGAAAAATTGTAACTAAAATGACTTTTAATATATTCTCAAGAAAGTCTTCAGTCAAGGCCAGTTGTCCAGGTACATTTCCAAAAAGCCCAAAGTATATAATAACAACCTAATATGTTTGCTGTGATGAGATGATACATGTGAAATATCTAATAGCCTGATAACATATAGGTGCCAAGCATATTGTAGCAATTATTCTCATAATTATTGGATATAATTATAATCTTTTGTGTGAGGCAATTGCTAGCATAATCTCTGACTCAGTTTGGGTGAAGCCAAAAGAGACCACCCATTGAAACAGCAAGCCATTTAAAATCCTGTGTAGGTCTGCTGGAAATTCCTTCTGATCAGAGGAAAGCTATCTCTCTTCCTTAGGCAGTCATCCGGCAAATATTTACTATTTTCAGAGTTCTAATTTATGCCAGGTATTGTGTTAGAGGCCAGAGATTCAAAAAATAAGTGCATGGTGGTCTCAGCTTCAACAGATATGTAATCCAGAAGGAGAAAGATATACCTAAATAGATAATCGCAATAGTTTATGGAAAGTAAGAACGATATGCACATGGTATTCTGAGAGCACAAAGGAGATCAATTTAACCTAAGTGGGCAAGGGAGGTGTGTGAGCCCAGGTTTCATCAAAAACAGAGACACCCCTCCTGCAGAAATACCCTTTTTCCCAAATGAAATGATTTTTTCCCATAAGGATGCAGAGAATTTTGTATCCTCTTCATCTACCTGTCTTTTCCTGCATTCAATCATTCATTCATCCAACATCTATTCAGCTATGATTGTCGTAATGGGCACCTGGTGAACACAGTGATTAGGTGGGCCTTGAGGTGCTCACACCAAGCAGTGACACGTGAAGAATGCCTGGAGGTAAGAACTCCACAGAAATGTGCAACAGTGGGAGCACAGAGTAAGGGAAAGATTATTCCTTTAAGGGAGTAAAAATGCTCACAATCAGAAATGAAGTACATACAAACTGAGGCTTGGGGACAGTTTCAGTTTGTCCTGCAGGGAAGACAGAACAAAATAATCGACAGGGGCATCATGTGTAAACCAGCATTGGCAAGGGCCATGCTCAATATGAAAATATTTTTGCAAGTATTTAGTAACCTCCAGGTGTTACACAGCTATTATCCAACTTATGGACTATACAATCCATGGAATTCTCCAGGCCATAATACTGGAGTGTGTATCCATTCCCTTCTCCAGGGGATCTTCCCAACCCAGGGATCAAACCCAAGTCTCCCACATTGCAGGCAGATTATTTACCAGCAGGGCTCAGGGCTCAGATTATAAAGAATCCACATGCAATGCGGGACACCTGGTTTCGATCCCTGGGTTGGGAAGATCTCCTGGAGGAGGGCATGGCAACCCACTCCAGTATGCTTGCCTGGAGAATTCCATGGACAGAGGAGCCTGAAGGGCTGCAGTCCATGGGGTCGAAGAGTCAGACAGCACTGAGTGACTTTCACTTCATTTTATGCTCCACGAAGAGACAGGTTGAGGGGTCAGTGTGACTGCAGCTTGGATCTTTCCCCAAGTCAAAAAGCAGACCAGTGGCACACTAGGATAATGATTCAGAGCATCCTACTTCCCCCAGGACAATCTCTGCACAAACTGATGTTTCTCTCCCTGTTGATCAAAAACCAGTTACAAAGTATTCAGAGCTTTTAAATTAGGCAGAGTGGGACTACCTAAAAGGAAGAGACCAAGATTTTGCTCTTAGAATGCGACCCTACGTGAGCCCATGCCTAGAGAGCCATCCCGCTGCAGAACTCTTTCCCACCCCAGCTCACCTCGGGGTCAGCCCACCAGAAATGCGCTTGGAGTCGCGGCACAGGCGGCAGCAGATAACGCCTCACTCTGCCTTTGATCTGCAGGCATGGTGATTGTCAGACCATACATTTTCTCTAGTGATGAAAACACTAACAATACCCCAACCCCAACCCTTAACCCCGAACCATGAGGTTGATAACGTTCTCCAGAACGAGCAAGGGTACAGTCTGCAGTCTGAGCCCTGGCATTTGGAAGAAAGCCCTAAATAGAGCTTCTCTGGCTTTTGGCATGACAGAATACACTGGTGGTGCTTGGGATTTGCTCCTTTGCTGGTAGAAGTCACGTTCAAATGAAAGGTTTTTTTTGCACACGGGATCTGAAAAAAAAAAAGAGAATGTTTGCTATTAAATTCAGGCCGGCTGGCCCACCCCAAGCACAGAGACAATCTGCCTCTGCGTGGGGAAGGGAACTTGGAAGGATGTCTCCAGGCCTTGGCACAGCCCAGGCTTTCTGGGCCTTGGTGACATATAGGTGCTTTGTAATATAGCCCATTTGTTATGCTGTTTAAATATGTATACGCTGGGTACAGAAAGCTAATATCTGGAACAATAAGGTAATCCTATATGTTTTTCAATGAAAAACACGAGGGGAGGGCGACTTGCTGCCAGCGTTCTGCCATTCTGGCTTAATTCTGTGTTTCAGTTATGTGATATCTCTGAAGGCATACTTTGTTAAAACCGCGTGGAGAAAATGAGCCACAAACAATACCCACTCCATCTTTGAGAACCAGGAGGCCGATTAAACACAGTTTCATTTGAAACTCAAAGAAACAACCAGGAAAGCAGCTTCTCAGCTGTGCAGCCCCTCCCCCCTCCCCAATGGTTTGTGGCATTGTTTGTAAAAGATGCTAAGTGTGGACCCGCGTGGGGAAAGGAGTGAGTCAAGAGAAGAGAGCTATGCTTCCTCAAACATTTTGAAAAGTGCTTCATAGGAAGGAGACATCCAGACTCTCTGGCATGTTAGAGGCAGAGGAGTGAAGCTTCCTAGGGGATGTGATTTTCGGCAATACACTCCACTGGGGTGGGAAAAAAAAGCTGAAATCAAAACTAAAACTGGTAGGTCCCTGGCGCTCCAGTGGTTAAGACTCCACGCTTGCAATGCAGGGGGTGCTGGTTGGATCTAAGATCTCACATACTGCATGGGTGGCAAAAAAATGCTTTTTTAAATTAAAATTTTAAAAAATAATTAAAATTGGTGAGAGTAGTGCTACAGGGAGAGGGGCAAGTGAATTTATAGATAATAAATTTCTAAAGATAAGAGGCTTTGCTCCCCTTCAAAGGCTGCTGGCCTGAGAGTGGAGGCAATGGAGCCCAGCCAGGTTCCAGCAGGAGCGTTTGCCTGCTCACAGGTTCTCTGCTCCTGCTCACCTTCTGATCCTTGGAAAGGCAGCATGGATAACGGAAAGAGCCCAGACAGTGAAGTTGAGAAACCCTGGTTTTACATCCTAGTCCTGGGTATATTCACATCGGGGTGAGTTATTTATTTATCCACCCTGAATAATGGTCTTAAACTCACAAGGCTGCTGTAAGAAATCAAAGTAACATGTAAAATGGCTAAACACAGTGTCTGATATAAACTGGAATGTCACCAATAGGCAGCTGTCTCAAGATGCATTGTAGTGTTTCCTACATGCCTGCTCAGTTGTGTCCGACTCTTGGTGACCCCACGGACTGTAGCCCGCCAGGCTCCTCTGTCCAAGCAAGAATACTGGAGTTGGTTACCATTTCCTCCTCCAGGGGAATCTTCCAGACCCAGGGATCAAACCTATGTCTCCTATAGGCAGGTGGATTCTTTACCACTGAGCCACCTGGGAGGCCCCCAATATTCATACATGCATTATTCACTCCGTCGTGTCTGATGCTTTGTAACTTTATGGACAGGCTCCTCTGTCCATGGGATTTCCCAGGCAAGAATACTGGAATGGGTACCCATTCCCTTCTCCAAGGGATCTTCCTGACCCAGGAATCAAACCCAGGTTTCCCACATTGCAGGCAGATGCATTGCATCTGAGCCACCAAGGAAGCCAAGATACATAATGGCCCCTAAAGAAATAATCCTCCTGAAAACCTGTAAGATAAGCCCTACCAGATACCTAACAAGCAGGACTCAGCTGACATTTCTCCTACCCTTGACAGCCCCCGTTGCAGAAGAAGGATTTGGCTCCCTAGTAATAATCCCTCAGGTCTCACCTATGACACTAACTCCTCCGAGAAGCCGTCACTGGTTCTTGAGGACAGAAAGCCTTCTCAGCCTCTCCTGTGCCCCCAGTGCCACAGAACACATCACACTTCATTATGATTTTGTGCATCCATGTCTGTTTCCTCCACGAGCCTGTGAGTTCCCGGGGACTTATGTCTTATTTATCTCTGTATCCTCCACTCACCCCATGGCTAACATAGAGTGATACAGAATAAGCATTTCAAATATATCTGATGAATGTATGAGTAAATGAATAAGATGGAATGGACAACCATTTCCTTAATCTCCGAGCTGAAAGTTCAGACAAATTTCTGAGTCATGAACACGTTTCCCCAGTCTTGTCACTCACAATGAAAACACAGGCAGGAAAGTCCTCAGTAAACCACATCTCAAAGAAACAACAGTTTCTGAGTTCCTTTTCTCTGGGTGAAAGTCTACCCTGTGGAATCATGGAGTCATGAAAACCACTGTCAGATGCAGAGAGGAATCTACTTCCTTGAGGGTAGATGAATTAAAATTGTTTAGCAGCCAGAGCTTCCTCACTGAGCATGTGTCATCCTTTGTTAAATGTTTCCAGCATCACTCACTTGGGATTTTCATGGGGTGCTTCTATCTCAGACAAAATCATGATTTAGAGTGACCCTTGCCCTTGTCAGCCCAGTTACACTCCTAAGAAGACAGTTTTTCAGAAGAAACACCAAGGCCTATCTGTACTAGGAGGTAGCAAAAGGCACACACCCAAATGATAAGTGTGGCTAATGATTCCACAGGGCCATCTAGAGCACCTTCCTTTTGGTCTCAGGAAAGCTCACAAACAGACTAGCCTGTCTTCTTCTCTTGTTCACATTACATTAAACACTAACTCCATCTCTGAGAGCAGCCCTGATCAACAAGAAATGGAAGTCTGGGAAGACACACACCTCTACTGGAGGTGTAGATAGAAAGAGGGGGGTGGGTAAGAACAGAGGACATGGAATACCAGAGGCATTTCCATCACTGCTTTTGCTTTGTTAGACAAATGAACATCAGGGAATGGAGAATCACAAGAAATCTTCAGACTTCTATTCAGTCTTCTATCTGTTAAACCTTGAATGAGCCCTAACATGGTTTGATTGTCCATGCATGGCTACCGAGCTACTTGCATCAGGTCCTGGAGAATTAGGATTCCCACAGGCTCTGCCGGAGATTGACAGAGGGCCCAGCAAAGGAACTAAGTGCCCCCTTTCATCCTGAGTTAATTCACAAGATACTTAACATAATTTTAGATTGTTGACTAAATGGGTTTGCAAATATTTCACCCCATTTTTGACAAACTTACTATGCAGCAATGGGCAGAGCTCAACAATTCTTGGAGTCCCTGTAGGGGCAGAACCTTCTGCTCCAAGATTGCTCTCCAAACAATCAAGCGCAAACCAGATGGTACTCTCTCTGCAGGCAGACTGGTCTCTAATCAGACAGCTAATGCTGATTTCAGTTGCTTTTCCCAGATCACCAACTGAAAACTCCCTCCTCTGACAAGGAATAAACAAGAGAGAGGTCTAGAGGGTTACACTGGCTAAACGCCCCTCCATATAGAAAGAGAAGGACTCCCCTCTCTTGATGTGACTAATACTTGCATACAACTTCTCTGTGACCTGCTGCTCCCCAAGAAAGAGAAGAGCTAGTCCTACCTCGTTAGTTAGGCTTCGGCATTATCATGGTAAAGTAATAACAGTTCATGGAGATTACCCTTGCTGTTGGAGAAAATGCATAAAAATCAAACTAACCAGAATTCAAGGGAGGGTTCTCCTCTCTCAGTGGGACCTTGTCCTCTTATTCCCCAACAGGAGAAAAAAAGTGATCACAACAAAGGTGACTGACGTCTGAAATCTGCTCAGAATCACAACAGTCAGTTCTGGTCTGGGCCAACAAACATTCCCCTAATTTCTCAGAATTTCTGCAGCTAAAATTATATGCCATGAGATACGATGGTCAAAGGGGCTTCCCAGGTGGCGCTAGTGATGAAGAACCTGTCTACCAATGCAGGAGATATAAGATACGCAGGTTTGATCCCTGGGTCAGGAAGACCCCCTGGAGGAGGGCACAGCAACCCACTCCAGTATTCTTGCCTGGAGAATCATGGACAGAGGAGCCTGGCAGGCTACAGTCCATGGTTTCACAAAGAGTCAGACATGACTATAGCAACATAGCATGCATGCAAACAATGGTCAAAATAATCGCACTCTAAGTATAGACCTGACACAGACTTAAGAATGTTTCTTAGAAACCACTTAATAAGACTGGGTGATCAAAAAACATTTTGCATATATGTTCAATGCTTTTCTAACAAAGTTTAACTTAAAAAAATAATTACTCAAAAGTTTTCATTTCCTAAGCATTATAGCTAGCCTGACTTTTACTGCATTGTCATTTAAAACAAACAAAATTGAGTCTTGATTCCTGTCAGTTAAATAAATATAGTCCGTTGAAACTTAAATTATCATCCATCTTAGCAAAATGTTATATTAGCAGTCAGTGACTGATTAGTTATTTATTCTCTTAAAGAGTAACTAAAGGAGATTAATATTCTGATAAACTTGTCACTGATTTCTGAAGAATGTCTGGCTTTCTTTCATCACTTGAAGTATAATGTGTCAGACATAAATTCCATTATAGTTACAATTAGTACTAATGCCTCCCAAATTATATTTAATGGAAAGGTCATCATTTTAACTACAAATAATTTCTTTCTTAAAAGTTGTAAATGGATTTCTATGAAAAAAAAACATAGCTAAATTAATGATGAAGAAAGAACAGTAAGTAAATCAGAAAGACATAAGTTGAAAAAACAAAAAAAGACATTATATTTTGCTTATTTTTCCAGCTGGGTTACATTTTTCACTCATGTTCTGCTAGTATTGGGTTTTAGGTGATAGTGGGAGAGGAATGGGGAGGAGATGAAGAGAGAAAGAGAAGGTAAGCCCTCATTAAACATGCTAGGTATGTTTAATGCATGCATGGTATGTTTCAGACATGGTATAAGATGACTAAACATTGCTTCTCTGGAGTCTTACGATAACCCTGAAGTAGGCATGTTTCCCCCTTTGTGTGTGTGCTCAGTCACTGTCATGTCCGACACTTTGCGACCTCATGGACTACAGCCCGCCAGGCTTCTCTGTCCATGAGATTCTCCCAGGGAAGAATACTGAAGCGCGTTGCCATTTCCTTCTCCAGGGGATTTTCCTGAACCAGGGATAGAACCTGCGTCTCCTTCTAGGCAGGCAGATTCTTTGCCACTGAGCCACCAAGGAAGTGTTTCCTACTTTACAGAGTAGCAAAATGAGCCTCCTAGAGGTTAAATCCCATAAGCAATTTTGTTCTCCTAGGGATATGAGGAAGTGAAAACAAAAGCTAGGCCTACCCAGCTTCAAACCTCCCACCTCCATAGGCAATGGTTGTTGCTTCTCATTCTTCAGGGTTATGACAGCTGCTGTAGGAGCTCGACATTCCCACCAGCATGATGGGTTAAAGACCTGACCTAGGGGATGCTGGGGTAAGTGACAGGGAGACCCAGTCTTCCCTGTGCTGATCAGAGTCCTTCTCTGATTCTTCTGTAATCTGGGTTCACCAATGGATTTCTCCTCAGACATTTCGGAAAGCATCAATGACTATAAGGAATATAAGAGACACATAAGATAATAACTTAGCCAGTATTTAGGTTGGATGACTATAGTGCCTCTTAACATAATCACAGTATGTTGTAAATGACTTTGTTTTAAAAGGACTATGAGATTTAGAATTAAAAGACCCAAGTCTTAAGTAATTACGTGTAAACTAAAAACAAACAAAAGACCTATTTCCTATAAATTTCCACACACACACACACACACACACACACACACACACACACACACACTAATCCCTATATGAGATAAGAGTTTATTTTGATAAACTGTTTAGAAATAAGAACAACTTTGAGTGCCTCAGACTGGTCATATGACCTTGTACAAGTCTCTTTTGTACCTCTGCAGCAGATTACGTCTGCTGCTGCTGCTGCTAAGTTGCTTCAGTCGTGTCCCACTCAGTGCGGCCCCATAGATGGCAGCCCACCAGGCTCCTCCATCCCTGGGATTCTCCAGGCAAGAATACTGGAGTGGGTTGCCATTTCCTCCTCCAATGCATGCATGCATGCTAAGTCACTTCAGTCGTGCCCGACTCTGTGCGACCCCAGAGACAGCAGCCCACCAGGCTCCTTTGTCCACAGGGTTCTCTAGGGAAGAATACTGGAGTGGGTTGCCATTTCCTTCTCCCAGAACAACCAATAGCTCTGACTATACAGACCTTTGTCAGCAAAGTAATGCTTTTTAATATGTTATCTAGGTTTGTCATAGCATTTCTTCCAAGGGGCAACTGTTTTTTAATTTCATAGCTACAGTCACCATCTGCAGTGATTTTGGGACCCAAGAGTCTCTTACTGTCTCCATTGTTTCCCCATCTATTTGTCATGAAGTGATGGGACCAGATGCCATGATCTTAGTTTTTTGAATGTTGAGTTTTAAGCCAGGTTTTTCACTCTCCTCTTTCACCTTCATCAAGAGGCTTTTTAGTTCCTCTTCTCTTTCTGCGGCTTTTTTAGTTCCTCTTTGCTTTTTTAGGCTGGTGTCATCTGCATATGTAAGGTTATTGATCTTTCTCCCAGCAATCTTGATTCCAGTCTGTGCTTCATCCAGTGCATAATTTCACAGATTTGCACCTCAGTTTCCTCATCTAAAAGTAGGAAGACTGGATTACTTCAGGCTTGGATCACTGGTTCTCAAAGTGGGAACCTGTTAGAAGTGTTGATTCTTGGGCCACACCCTAGAACGGAGGTCTAGGTCTAATAGGTCATTTACATGGGTCCTCATGAAGTTCTAAAAAGTTCCACGTCCTATATTGAGTGCAACTTCCTCCCAATGTACTCTGCATATCATTTTAGTATACACTATTGTAGACAACAGACACTCTTTTAGCATCAACCGTGTGCCTAGTGGAAGCATCCTAATACATAGAGCCTCAGCCCCCTATTCCTTGAGGATTTCACAGTTTACTGAGAAGAAAAAGGCAAGTCAACAGAAAACCAAGCTCGATACGTGCAGTATTAGTGGTGATGCCAGGGGCTATGGGAAGACAGAGGGAACAGTGACTCAGAAGCCAAGAGCTTTAACTCAGCAGAAGATGAGGGAGAGAGTGGGAGGGAAGAATTCAAGTTATGAGAAAAGGCTTTTGGGATTTTGGGATAGGGGGACTTTGAGGTCTGCATTTAAGTCCAATGAGGAAAGTATTAATTTACATATTTTACAGGGGAAACAGATGATCACAGCAAAACGTCCAAGTTCACACAGTTATTGAGTGAAAGAGATGAAATTTAAAGGCAGATCTTTGGACTTAGCAACTCCTATTTTATTTGATACTGTGCTTCTACATTTCTTGCAGTAAAGCGACTGTTAGGGATCTATGGAACCCTCCCCCTTACCGCTCTCTCCACACCAGTAATAAAGCAAAATCCCCGTAGGTCTAGGGGGGAAGGGAGTCCTTCGTTCAGTGAGGCAGCAGTGGCAGAGAGCTGAGGCCCGGGCAGTCACCAGTGAGCCTATTAAATGTATCAGATGTCATCGGTACCTCCTTTATCCTTCTCACTTTGGACCTCACAGGCTGATAAGAAGGGGAAAGCGTTATAACCCAGAAGTAAAACTGTTGCATGATTATAACCCTGACAGCCTCCCTCTAATGAGCTTCCCTGCAGATATGGAGAGGGGAGAGTGCTTTGATCTCCAGGGGCAGGAGGCTGAAAGGACCACTGTTTGGAGCAAAGCTGTCTGATGGGGTCCAGTCTTCCAGTAATCAAAGTCACAAGCTACCATCTGAGCCATTTGTGAACCACAGATAAGATTAGCTGCTCATTTGATAGATCAGCCACCACCATCAATGGAGGCTAATTGTATCTGAAATATGACCAGCGGAGTGTCAGCTCCTGGAGACAAGCATTTCCTTTATCCTGAGTTGGAAGCCAGGACAGCATTCTGTGTTTGAAAGCTTGAGTTAAATGTTAATATGTGCAGCATTTTTCTCCCTCCCTACCCCACCAGCCATAAGAGAAGATGAAATGCGGGGTCCTTTAAATTAGACATCAATCTGTAGTTATATTTTTGCAAAGATTCTGCATTATGGTGTCAGAGAACACATTCTTTCAGGGCTCAAGGCTGTAGGTCCAGGAAGAATTGCACCATGGAATTCTTTCATAGCTTTAGAGCTAAAAAAGGAAAGCGTTCCAGCTTTGGAAAATCATGTCCAGGAAGAGAGGCTTTGAAATTCTAGAGTGTTGTGTGCTGTCGGAAAAGAAAGGATGACCGGTCGGTTGGAATTTGAAGGCATTTATACGGATAGCATTTTGCCTCAGAGGCTGAGGTGACTGACAGCTTTACTTTCTTCAAACTTATTCCCATGTCAGTAGAACTTGAGCTTGAAATGAATCACGATCAGGCAACTTGGATGGCCCCGGTGCTTTGGCAAATGAAGAAAACCCATCTCATTGTTCCGCTCCACATCCACTGAAGTCGAGTCTTTGGCTACTAAAGAGACAACTCATTCTTTTGTATTCTCCAGGCACGAGAATGTCTGGTTCCTAGCCCTTTGTGAATATTCCTGTCTCTGACTGTAAGCCATCTTAGCTTTCTTCTTTTATGAAGGTGAGAACACAAACCCCCCACTCCCCTCTCACCAAGCTGTCGCTTGGGCCGCTCTATTTCCAGCCTCGTCCACTATAGCTCTTAAATTGCTAGGTTGTCCCCATGTCCAGGCAGCTAGTAAAAGCTGCCTGAAAATGGCAAGGTATGATGAGAAGCACCTCATTACAGCTCCCAAAATACACAGACCCAGAATAGCCTTGAACAGTTGGGGTAAGAAAAGAAGAAGGGGCCCAAGAAGAGAATAACTCTGTCTCCCACCCGGTGTGGGAACTGGAGGAAAGTTCTGTCACCTTCTTGAAAGCTCTCAAGCTAAGATGGCCTGGCAGAGGCCACCTTCATGGACTCTCTCCTATTTCCCAGGTTGGGTTGACACCCTGTCCTGCCAGCATCTAACATCTCAGGTTTAGAAGCTATCTTAACCTTATAGAAGGGGATGACCATGGTGGCAATGCTCTGGTAGAACCTCCAGATTTGGGTCTCAGGACCACAGAACGTTACAAGTGGAAGAGCCTTTATCATGAATAGCACCCTTAAAACACACCAGGCACTGTGCAAAGCATTTTTTCTACATAATTATAAATTATTTAATCCTCATCAATAACTTCAGAGGGAATTACAGTTATTTCTGCTTTAAAGAGGAAGAAACTAAGACTCAGAAAGGTTAATAATGTCACCCCAGGATATAGGTAGTAAGTGGCAGAGCTGGTATATGAAACCAGATTTGTTTGACTGATGGCAAAATCTTCACTTTTTTACACTGCACTATACATCTCTTGGATTGTTATTCCAACCTTTTCTTTCAGTGTTTTGCATCAAAAATGTTGACTAGCTCACTTCAATAACTCTGTCTGTACCATGGCTGCCTCTAAATGTCTTCTTATTATCCAATTTAAATAACACCAATCAAGTTAAGTCTATAAAAGCACAGCTAGGGAGCATCTTTGACAAACAGATGTGCAAGTGCTATCTTCAAAGCACAGAATCATGGGACACTTGGAATTAGAACCCAGGGCTCAACTGCCAGGCCATTTCCCTGCTTGCTCTGTGTTTGCTCCAAAGCATCAGGCAAGTCCACTCTGAATCCAGCACACGTTAGGATGATGCCAACAGAGGACATCAGGAGGAAGCCCTTCTACATCCAAGAAGACTACATGAAACACTGAAAGTCAAGCACAGATTTCTGATCACTAATGATGAAGCATGAGCTTGCTTTTCAGAGCACTTTATGATACAGATTTACAGATTCTCCAAGGACTCTATCAAGAGATGGCTAAGGATTGCTGACTTGACCCAGTCATTAACTCCACACATTAAAATCCTGAGATTTGAGGATCATAGTGCTTTTCTAGGTCTTGTCTGGATCTCAGCAAATGGGGTGTGAAATCAGGGAGACAACTGAGATCAAGTCAAAGAGAATTTGTGACTGCCAAGTTCTGTGACATCAAGCCTTAGGAATTAAGATAGGCAGGAAGTGCTCTGACGTCAAGGGACAGACAGGTCCTTTCCTGCAGGATTGTGGGTAATGAAGCTATTGGCCACAGGATGGGGAACATTACCCACAGTTTGAGGAGCTTCTTTAGTCCTCCTGTCAATAGCCACACCAGGACTCTGCCACAAGCAGCTTAGGTTGCTATAGAGTCAGGCATTATTATTATATTTTTTTTCTTGACCTCACTCACACTTTCCGAGTTTTTATTTTTCCATGCAGTTTTAGCTCATATCTGGGAGAAGCATGTTTAGCCGTTCCCAACACTTTGATTCTCTGGAACATGATTTAATAATTCAACAGTGGTTGCTGCACAGGCTCTGTGCTGAGAATGAAATGAAGCATGTGGAGCTTGTCTCTGGGCACCACAGAAACACATCTTGAGGTCGGTCTTGCTCAGGAATTAAGTTTCCCTGGGATTCCAAAGAAGAATGGAGGCTAAACCCCACACTGCCTCAGAAGTCAGGAGCCCTGGGTTCCTCCTAATCTGACCTCACTCTCACTTTGAGCAAATCCTGGTTTTCTTCTCTGGAGCTCATTTTCTACAGTTTAAAAATGAGGAGAGCTTCCCTGGTGGCTCAACAATAAAGAATCAGTCTGCTGATGTAGGGGACATGGGTTCAACCCCTGGTCCAGGAAGATCCCACGTGCTGTGGAGCAACTAAGCCTGTGTGCCACTATTGAGCCTGCGCTCTAGAGGCCAGGAAGCGCAAATACTGGAGCCCATGTGCCCTAGAGCCTGTCCTCTGCAACAAGAGAAGCCATTGCAATAAGAAGCCTACACAATGTCGCTAGAGAGTAGCCCCAGCTTGCTGCAACTAGAGAAAGCCCATGCAGCAATAAAGACCCAGCACAGTCAAAAATAAAGAAAGAAAGAAACAAATAAAACTGTTAAAATAAAATAAAAATGAGGAGGCCCTATGGGTCTTACTCTAAGTCTGTATGATTCTAAAACTTTTCATTGTTTCCAGGGAACATTCTAAAATAGGCTGATTCTCAGTAGGCACTAAAAGGATGAATTTGGGGTGGGGGACATTTGATGAAATACCTGACCACTGCTCTTCAAGTATGTGAAGGTCATGGAAGACAAGATGGGACCAAAAAGCTGTCACAGATTTGAGAAGTCCAGGAAGGCACAACATCTAAATGCAATGTATGGGAGCCTGATGGGACCCTCGACAGAAAAGTGGTGTAGGTGGAAAAACTAGGTCAAGTCTGTGAGTCTAGAGTTAATAGTACTGAGTCAGTGTCAATTTAGGTTTTAATATCATAGTTATGTAAGATTTTAGCATTAGAGGAGGTTGAGTGAAGAGTATATGGAAACTTTCCATAATGTCTTACAAATCTTCTTTAAATAAAATATTATCACCATATAAAAAATTCAAGTTAATAAAATTGTGAGTTTATATTTTCCCAGAAAGTGGGACTGTGAATTTCTCAAGGTCAGGGGTTTTCTTTTGTATGTTCTTAGCAGCTAGTATAGAGGTATATGGCAGTAAGTTTTCAAATTCTTAACAGAATCAAACTGGCAAAAACTTATTCACAACTGAATTTTAACCTGGGCTAGAGCAACATGTAACCTTCTCACTGTTAGAAGAAGTTGGTGTTGCAACTGTGGTACTTCTACAACTAAAACAAAAAAAGTCCAGAAAAATGCCATTGTTTCCTGGCACCAAGGGGAAAAAAAGCTCTCCATGTTCAAGTCAGATAGCCAGACTGATTTAGGAAAATAAAAAGGAAAAAAAAGAAAAAGTAACAACACAAAAGATCAAGTGACTCCTTTAATAGCAACCGTCATCTTTGCTATTTGGACTGAGACAGAAGCTGCAGATAACAGTAACCATTAAAGAAAAAAACAAAACAAAGAAAAGAACAACAACAACAACAAAAAAAAAAATCCCTCTGGGCTTTCAATATGTTTTTCATAATAAGTGAATTGCCCCCACCAAAATGCAGCCTTGAAGAGTTAATTAAACAGCTGCCCCCATGGCTGATTCTGAGATGTTAGGGGGGCCCTGACAGGCTGCTAAACAAATGGGGACAATAAAGGTGTGGGCTGTTTGGCTTGATTGAAGAGCTTGAGTTTTTCACCCCTTGGTCTCTAAACCATCTGGAAGTGAGTTCATGGAATGTGGGATGGCAGCTTCTCTACTCTTATCTACTGATAAGATTCTCAGCCTCAAACACGTGTACTAGAAAAGCAGGGAACAAATATTTTAGACCTTAAACGACTTGCAAATCCTCCCTCTCAACTTCATGTGGTGCTATAGCACACAGAGAAGCACACACACCTCACGTTTGTCCCCTCGGAATGAATCTGGGTCTTTAGCACAGAGAGAAGTACACAAATCTCACATTTGTCCCCTCGGAATTAATCTGGGGCTTAGGATATCAAGATGAGCCAAGATTGAAAAGTTGATCTAAAGGAAAACAGGGTTTTGGTTTTGATTTGTGAGTTTCACCCACTTATTCTGAGTCTCCAGAGACTTTAGGCTATAAAGGTCAGGCTTTAGCGAACTGCCCTAAGAGGAAACTGCCAAGCAAAGGATGTTTGAGCAAAGAATTTGAGGAGAAGGGCCAATATCTTTCCATGTTTACAACTGCTCTTCATGCTGAATCATAAAAAAACAAAATATCTGAGGATGGCCTCTACCTTCATTGACAGAGGTTCAGGTGTCTGATGATAGAAAGGTTTGGCTGCTGGGAATGAAAAAAAAATATGGAGATTGGGCTTTTTGCTTTTAGAATCTAAAAGTGAAAGAGTATAAATAGTATGTATAGCTGGACATGTGTCTGGTGGGTATATTAGATTGTGGGTGGGTATGAGTGTAAAATTAAATTTAGACTAAACATAGTCAGGAAAAAAAACATGATTAAATGAGGCTAGTAACAACTCGGGACACATACCCAGGAACTGAAGGGATGCAGTAGCTTCCCCAAAGCTTTCAGAATTCTACCATTTAAGTATCCATCTAGTCCCCTATTTTTGAGCTCCTAGTGTGTTCTAGGCACTAAGAGGATCTTAGGAATACAAAGTCAGGTGACACATTTAAACCTGTTCTCAAAGAGTATGCAATCTACTGAAACAGACAGACAGACAAGTGCAGGCCACATTTACAGGACAGAGTGATAAGGGCTACTATCAAAGCAAATTTAGATTGCTCTGTGAGGCCAGACACAGGGTGGCAGTGAACAGAGAAAATATCTAATGTGTCATTTGTTTTTCAAAACAAAAGGTGTTTCTCGCATGTTTGGCTTATACCACCTCAGACTGATCATTTAACTCAAATAAATACTAAGGCTTTAATATCTGTTTGTGGAGCTAGAAAAATGCAATAGTATACTTGATCTGAATATTTTTTTTCTCTAGTCTCAAAATTCTCAATTAAGTTGCCTGATGAGTAAAATTACTTTTAAAAGAACAAAAAAATTGTCATTTAATTTCATTTACTCACTCAAATGTTTTATGAAGCACTGATTCAGTGCCAAGAACTGGTGTCCATGCCAGGGAGTTCAGCCTCTTTGTCTTAAGTCTTTTGAAAGGGGCCACTCTGGTGTTAATTTCTTATAAAACTTAATGGGTTTCATGGTGAAATAGAGATCCTATTTTCCTTTTTGACAAAAAACATACTGATAATTTTGTCCACACAATCTCACTTGAGTCAGAGAAGTTGTCTAAAGGCATTATAGCTAATTGCAAAGTAACACAAAGACACCCATGGTCTATTGGATAAAATGATTTCAAACATCTTAGCTCCAGTGAAACAAAATCAACCAAGTTCTTTCATGCATACCTGTGATACCAATGTATGCTCTTGTGAAACTAACACTAGGAAAATACACCAACAAACACACAGTCATGACAGATCAGCTGTGATAAACGTTTGTAGAAATCAGTGGTTCCCTTGAAGATATCACAGCTCTTTAAGGGCCCTATACTCATACATAGAACAAAATTAACTTTGTCTTTTGAATTTATAATTTTTTATATTATATTCTAAAATACACTCAAAATGCCCCAAATGGAGATTCTAAGTTTCCTCTTCAAATATGAGCTCTCTTGATTTTACCAACTGTGCTCCTGGGTTTAGTTTCTCCGGCTCAGTGAGGAAAATGCTTCTGCTCCCAGAGGTCAAACATTATCTTGATTTAGCAGGTTGGGCCCCTGAATCACTGCTATGCTCAGTAGCAAAGAATGCAGGCTGGGGAGGATTAATTACCAAAGCCAGTAATCCTGACTCCAACCTCCAAAAATATGGGGAAGTCCAAAAAAAATCTTGAAAGTGATTTGCAACATTCTGTTCAGATCAGTCTCATGAGTAATGCCACTCTGACACCTCTTAACCATGTAAACATAATTATCTCAGACCCATCTGATATTCTTCTGAACCTTCTCCTTCTCACCCTAAGGCTCAATTTTCCCTCCTCTGAAAGAAGATCAACACAATTGTAGGAATAGCTTCTTCCTCTGTTTTTCGAGTGAAACAAATATCCTCAAAGTGTAAGGATGCCAGTAGCCTCTTTTATGACAAGCTGCATGATTCCCACATGCATGGGCAAAAATTAATTATGTATTTTGGTCTCAGGCGCCGGGGATGTAGGTTCTCTTGGAGAAATCTGTTAAGCCAGACCATACCCTGCAATTCCTGTCATTTCACATCAGTGAAATCTCTGTTTACTAGGAAGTAACTAGAGAGGAAATTCCCAGCTGACCATTAAAACTCCTAAACAGACACCACTTTCATTTACTTTGATCTGGGCTCCATCAGGGCTTCCCTGGTGGCTCAGCAGTAAAGAATCTGCCTGCAATGCAGGAGACGTGGGTGGGGATGATCCCCTGGAAGAGGGCATGGCAACCCACTCCAGTATGGAGAATCCCATGGACAGAGGAGCCTGGTGTGCTACAGTCCATAGGGTCGCAGTGTCAGACACGACAGAAGCGACTGAGCACACATACACACACACGGGCTCAGCTCAAATTTTGCACAAGATCACATGTCTGCTGTATCACAGGAGTAATTCTATGAATTAAAATATATGTGGCTGAGGTTACCCATCCATTAAACTTAAATAAAAGGCATCATTGACATATATGCATACATATATATACATACACATATACATTCATAATGTGTATGCATTTGTATGTATCTACATATGTATCTAGACATACAAAACCATGCCACCTGCTAGAGTCTGATATTGCTTAAGCAAGGATCCGAGGTTCAGAAAGCTAAAAGTGCCTTACACAGTCCTTCCGTCAATAACAGTTCAATACAGCTATTGGAAAATTTAATAAGAAATGGGAAAAAGTGGCATTTCACAATAAATGGTACAAACAAGTTTTACTTAAAATTTGGAACTTGATCCCATTATGCTAATGTCTGGGCATAATTACAACTAAAACACAAATAACTAAGAAGAAAATGTGTTAAAACAGCTGATATAGCAAGAAATGCAATTGCCAAGGGATGCTAAAATCCCAAAGTTTATTATACACACGTACCCTGTATGTGTCACAGGGGGAATTCTTTTCCTTCACAGCAAACCATAGGGGATTTTTAAAAATAATATACGAAGGAAGAGCTTAATGAACTGCAGATTTGGAAACTTAGGTCCACGTTCCCTGTGTCCAGCTCAACGTTTGCAGGGAGGCTTGACATCGTGAGACTTGACAGAAAAGAAGGCAGCTGTTTGCCGTGCAGGTCCTGTAGAAGTATGTGGAAATTAATCGAATAACTGGTAAGCCAAGTACATGCTTCTTTTCCTTTGAGCCAATGTACCTAAGACTAAAGTTTATCTGTCGTTCCATAGGAGCAAGGTAAAGTGAAAAGGCAGGTTTGTTCTATGACCCCAAAGGAAACAGCACAGTGCATGGTGGGAGGTGGGTCAGGTCACCTGGCTTCAAAGTGTTATGCCCAGAACTCAATGTTCCATAAATGTGGAGAGAGGGGCTGTGTTATAGGATCATATGGAACTGGACCACTCTTGGTGACTGATATTCTCTACCACTTTCATATCTTTCCAAGAGAGTCCCACTGCTCTGAGGATTGTATCCAAATCCTTAACCAGTCATTCAAGGCTTTTACTCTAGCCAAACACTACATCCTCCTTCCTCAAGACTCATTTCCACAACCCTTCTATCTTCTCGCTTTCCACAAAGCATGCATTCATGTATGCGCTGGGTCAGAACTTAACCACACACTTATTATGTGCCAGGACTGATCCAAGCCTTGGGAATAAGGCAATAAACAGGACAACTCCTTTCCCTTATGGCGCTTGTATCGGGAGAGAGGCACAGTGAAAGACAATAAACGTATAAACCAGTAAGTCAGTCGCATTTAAGTGGCAGTAAGTATCGGAAGGTAAAGAAGGTACTTCCATGAGGAGGCAGAGGGGACCTCTCCAACCTGAATGATTAGAAAAGCCTCATTCTGGATGTAACTTCTAAGAAAATCCTTTTCACAAATGGAAGAAATAGTAGATGAGGTCATGACCGACTCTTTGAGACCCCATGTAGCCCAACAGGCTCCTCAGTCCATGGGGATTCTCCAGGCAATTCAGGCAAGAATACTGGAGTGGGTTGCCATGCCCTACTCCAAGGGATCTTCCCAATCCAGGGACTGAACGCAGGTCTCTCACATTGCAGGCGGATTCTTCACAGTCTGAGCCACCAGAGTGCCCTCAGGACGCACAAAGAAGTCCAATTTGGCTTCAAAGATTAAGGTGTTTGAAGCATAATGGCTGATTGGCAGAATCTATGATGCTCCCCAAAATTTCTCACAGAAACTAATCTTTTCCACTGTTTTCCATTATATTCTCTTCTTTTCTCTCATGTGTAAGATAGACAGAAGAAAGCTTTGCTGGATTTTTTTCCCCCATACATCTAAATATTTTGCTTATTTCCAACTGTGTTCTTTGTTGCTGTTCCTTCTTTTCATTTGCCTGTTTTAAAAAATGTGTGTAATTTTGTGTTTCTTTTAATGAGATTTAGTTCTTTCCTTCCTTTTTGTATTTACTAAGTGGGCAATAATTCACAGGCTGAGTCTGAGAATGGGTTAATCCCTTTGCAGTCTGGGTACAGCGGAGTTTCCGCCCTTGGTTCAAATGCTAAGTGAACCTGCATAACCAGCTTCAGGTGCAGTTTAATCTCTAGGCCACTGTTTATTTGTCAAAGGCCTTGCTGTGCACTCCTGTAGGTCAAAAGGCACAGAAATGAGAGGTGGCAGAGAGGTCAGACCCTGGGGAACCGGGGAACAGCCAGGACTCCAGTAGGCTTGGCCATTAGCTCCCTGTGTGGCCTGAGCCAGGCCCCAAAGCCCCCGAAGCTTCAGTTTCTACTTTTGTACATGAGGGCATGGCCCAGAGAATCCCTGAAGGCCTCCGCCTCCCCCACCCCAATATCTTCCCCAGGAGACAGTGAACTCTGGGGAGAGACCAATCCAACTTATAGAAACAATTACTGCTAGCTTGATCTCACTTTGTACTTCCTGAAGATGAGTTCTTAATATCTGTTAGATATTTACAGGGAGAAGTTCTTTGTTAATTACCTTAGTATGCTATCACTTTTAATTTTCGCACAGCTCTGTGGAATACTTGCTGTTATTTCAGATAATAAAACTTAGACCAAGTTAAGGAATTTCATCAAATTACACAATTAGAATGCAGCAAAGCTAAATTACTTCAGTTTTTATACATACTGTACTTCAGTGTTTTAGCTCTATTCTAGTAACTAATATATAAATTAAAGGCAATGTCAAATTACAAAGGATCTTAAAACAATATAACTGGCATAGATGTAATGCCAAGTGTGCATTAGTTGCTCAGTCATGTCTGATTCTTTGTAACCCCATGGACTGTAGCCTGCCAGGCTCCTCTGTCCATGGAATTCTCCAGGCAAGAATATTGGAGTGGGTTGCTGTACCCTCCTCCAGGAGATCTTCCTGATCCAGGGATGGAACGCATGTCTCTTACATCTCCTACATTGGTAGGCAGGTTCTTTACCACATGCCACCTGGGAAGCCCAGAGAGACAAAGGCAGATACTTAAATGGGAAGGCAGATAGCAATATTTATGCCAGACTATTATTTGACTTCCATAAGCCAGTAATATAGGTATTTAATAAGGATGCTATCACATGTTCTTGGATAAGGCAATTGCACCCCACTCCAGTACTCTTGCCTGGAAAATCCCATGGATGGAGGAGCCTGGTGGGCTGCCGTCTGTGGGGTTGCACAGAGTCGGACACAATGGAAGCGACTTAGCAGTAGCATCACATATTCTAGTCAACCACTCTTCTCAGTGGGGCATTATATTTATTTGGAAGAATAATTAGTAAATAAATTACTTTTAATGTGTAAAAATAGCAACTATTACAACTTCCTTGTCTTAAAGCACTCTACTTAAATCTGGTCTTAATACTGGAATTCTTGGTACTTAATTAAAATGAAAAGGTATTGTTACATGGCTTTGACCAATAGTGCCCACTCTGACTAGGACTGATTCAACATGCCTTGCTAAATACAATGGAGAAGGAAATGGTAACCCACTCTAGTGTTCTTGCCTGGAAAATCACATGGATGGGGAGACTGGTGTGCTACAGTCCATGGGATCACAAAAAGCCCAACACAACTTAGCAACTAAACTGCAACTACAGATACCCAAAGAGAACAGGAGCAACATGCCAATCCCCTTCTTAAAAAGGCCGGATACCATTCTCAAAGCTCTTGACTCATGCAATCTGGCATTTGGCATCATGATGACAGGGAACATAAATAATCATTCCTGAGGGGTTTCCTGCAGCCCCCAGGTTTCTGTCTTTCTACATAAGCTGCTCCATGCAGGGATGCTGGGGTGCAATTGTCTCCTCTTCTTTTCCTCCCCTGCTCATCTTTCTTCTTCAAACCTATTGTCGCATCCTCTCTCTCCTAGACTATTCACACTCTGGCTCTTCTTTTGAGACTCTGATCAGGTATTCTAGTCCATCCTGATTGCCCAACTGACCCTGACAAGGTGGTATGTTACTGCAACGAAGTGTCTGGGTCTTTCGGGAAGTAGACAAGTCCACCAAAATTTCACCTCTCACCTGGGATTAAAAGAAACAAACAACAAAAAAAAACCTTTTGTTTGTTCTAAAATAAAAGGGAATAAGATAAAACAGGAGTGAAAGAAAGCACTTTCCCTTGAGATTAGATTCTTCTCAGAGTATAAGCTTTGGTGGAGACAGTTGATAATGGGGATGAAATAAATCACTTAGGAACAAAAAGCTTCACAAGGCCGGGAGAAGTAAAGAAATAGAGCAAGGAAAAAGGAAGAAAAAAAAAAAAAAAACATAGGAGGAGGAGGGCAACTAAGAAAAGCTGCCAATTTGATAGAGGACAATTGTATTTTACTTCTGGTTAACTAGATTTTTGTATTATTCCATATTTTTAACATTATATTTAAAATAGTTCATGATGAAATAGAATAATTTGGAGAGGAAGCAGGTGGTTTCTAGCTGGAAAAAGAAAACAAAAGTCAATGACAACAAAAAACACCATAAAATCAAAATAATTATCCACAGAATTTCTTTATTTGAGATGTTATGGTTTTTAAAGAAATGAAACTCTTCATAGTTATTTTTAACATAATTATAATTACTTTTTCAGCTGGTAGGTGATCAAATTACCTCCTAGCCCTTGCCCCACAGTCTCATTTACTCTGCTCCTTGTATGAAAGAATCGATACTGATTCACAGAAATTTCTGTGTCGAAAAAAAGTACTCACAGTCCAGAACTACTGAATTCAACACAAACTTATCCAAAATTGGAATTTTCTTTTTGGTCCACGTTGTTAGAAGAGAATATATCTTAGGACATATTTTCATTAGAAAATTGGTTTCAGGAAGATCTATAGCCTGAACCTTTGGATTGCAGTTCAGTCAACTGTGAGCAGTATAATGTTGTATGAAGTATTTAACTTCATTGAGTTTAGGTGGAAATAATAGCTCATAGAGTTGTTATTAAATGACATATAAAATACCTAGTACTGTATTTAGCTCACAATAAGTGTTCTATATAGGATGGCCAAATAGGAATAATGATGATGGTAGAAATGAAGACTGTGACCCTCCCGTGCTTTGCTTGCTTTTATACTCAGGACTGTGGTATCTGAGGAGATTCATAATCTATTTTGCAAGGTAAATGAACAAGTCACCAAAATAAAACATCGCATTGATCTGGCTTTTGTTCCGATGTTAAGAAGTGCCAAGGAAGAGTAATAGCTCTTTCTAACTTAACTTCTCTCTTTCAATTTTAAACATCTTCTCTTCTTACTCTAGCCCAGGTGCAAATTCCTTTGGGTTCTGACAAACAATTTGCCTGACTGAACGCTATTAGTATTTGAGAAAATAGATGAACATGCAAATCTTAAAAGTTTAAAAAATTTTTATATTTGTTGAAATAATTTTTTAAAACTTGAATTTTGATTTCTTTTATCCACATGAAGTCTTCACAAATAAACTAACAAGTAACTATCTAGGTTTTGCTATGAGATGCATTGCCTTAGGTGCAATGTTCTTAATAAGGAATTTATGAGAAGATGAACTTTATTAATTGATATCTATACCCCAGCCCCCACACTCTACAAATAAACTCTTTCCACCAACCATAGGATAAACTTATACTTCTAGTATAAACTTATACTTCTGGGTATAAAGCTCAGGGTAGGGCCTTCTCTCTCCGCCATGCCCTTCACTGGTGAATGACCACATATTATGCTGCCCCCACCCACTCTCCTGTGTCATCCCCTAAAGGTAGCTTTGTCTCTGAAATGAATGAGTGAAACTTATCCTATCCTTTCCCTAGAATAGAAAGAAACCCTAGAGATGACAATTAGATAATAATAGCTCAGAGTTTTACTTTGAGAAAATAAATCAGTGCATTCCCTTTCCAGAAATGAAACTGAGACCTGGAGACTGCAAAGGACAATAAATTCAGAGAATCAAAACTAATGTCAACACCCAAGTCCTGATGCTCATACAGTCCCACTCCACATGTAGCTAAAGACCTTGTAAAAGAGACCCAAGGGTGTCAGGTAGTTGAAATATGTAAGAACAAATATATATACCTGGAAGAACAGATGGGCTCTGGCCGAGAGAAAGTGCTTGTGACATTGATTTCTGTCTACTGTATTTTGAGAAAAGGGGTATGAAAATGAAGAACTCTTTCTACTTGCAAAACTGTGCAAAATTGTGGGTAATTGATGCTTTCCTGAGAAAATAACCATGGAAAAAGACCAAATCCCCCTCACTGCAAAGTTCACCTTGGCTCACAGTACAAGCAGTATGTAAAATAATAGTAACAGCAGTCCAAAAGCCAAATGTCCATTGCTTGAATTTAGTATGAGGGGTGAAGGAAGAGATAGTGGGGACCCAGGGAAGGATAGGGATGATCCCTTGCTAATTCTAGCCCTGAGTCTGGTTACAGGAGGGTGACTTATTTTGTGACTGATGAAGAAGGGTAAGAAAGAATTGTGCTTGGGGATAGAGGAGTGGGTATGAAGCACAGACATAAAAATATTTATTGATAAATTAATGAATTCTTTTACTTGGAAACATTTTATCCATTTTTGTTCTAAAAAAATCAGGCAGTTGCCAAGGATAAGGTGTCAAGCATATTTCCTACAAATAAATAGCTTTCCTAATAAATTATGTACTCAGTAAAAGGAATTGCATTTTACATGCTATGGCCTTACTTCACAGTTTTACAGATTTCTTTAATCCTGACTATATTTTCCCAGGTTTTATATGAGCTGCTGACACCGGGTACTAGTGGTGGCTGGTGAAATTATACCTTTTCTAGGGTTTTAAATCTAGAAATGGTAGCTAGGAAGGAAGTAACTGTTCTGCAAAGATAGGTAGCATGCAGTTTTCATGACTTCAAGGAAAACTGAATATATATTAATATGCTCAGTTTTTTTCATAGTTCTTCAGAATGCTCTCATGAAGAAATGTGTTATTTCTTCAAGTTCTTAGAAGAAATGGAAGCAAATTTTGATCATTTGAAAATTCAGTTTGAGGAAGTCCCTTGAACACCCATTAATCATTCCTTGATTAAACCCATAGGTCTTGCCTAGAGAGTATCAGATCTTTCCTAAGATTCTTTTAGAACTTTTAGATGCCATTCCTGAATTCTAAAAAGTTTAATTTTAGGATATGAAATAAAATGTTTTCTAAGTTAGAAATTCTGAATATGATGCTTCGGTGAGAAGGCATGTAGGAAAAGAACAAATTCAGAAAGCAAAATTCACTGTACCTTCTTGATAGCTTAGGAACATTTTTTCTGGCAAGGGCTAAATGCCCACTGGGAAGAAAGAACAAACCTGAGCACCTCAAACTCAGGAGCAAGCCTAGGTAGCTTACAGGGTTGTGGACCAGTATAAGCTAAGGGATCAACTGCCAGTCTCAACGGCTCTACCAGAGCTGAATATTTAAATCAAAACCCCACATTTACTATGTGCGAATGTGTCAGATTTTTCTTGTGGAATACTTAAGAACTTGCTTCCAGAAGTAGTCCTCCAGGTTGTAGTCTCTGAAACAATGAAAGTTCAGCAGAATAAGGTCAAGAGTCCAAGTTTAGTTCCGCACTCAGAGGATGTGTGATTTTGAGCAAGAAATTTCTCTTTGGGCCTCCTTTTGCATTTCCGTAAAGTAAGAGGATTGTCATGCATGATTCCTAAGTTCCTCCTTTCTAACATGGCTGAAAATAACAGGTTTATTTTGAAATTCAGATCAATACAGTTCCATCCTCCTTAGGAATTGGTATTAAAGAGCTTTGGGAAATGAAAACTATAAAGACCCTGAGAAATAGTTTAACCTAAATCCCCTCATCCTACTTGTAAAGAAACTGACCACTTGTGTTTGTTGGCTTCACTCCCAGATGCCAGTAAAATATTTGGTTGTTTCAACTAAGTGCAGTAATGGGACTCCTTTTGAATCTAAAAAATCCAGTTTCATGTTCTCTCATGTAGGAATAAAGTCATTTTACTGTCAGAAAAATACAAATTCAAATTATAGTAGAAATAAGATATCCATCTAAAATGAAGATGGGGTTTTCAGCATCATAAAATTAAATATCCCTGAATATTTCCCAAAGGTGGGACTTGGGGAAAAACTACAAGTGTTCCAGCTACGAGGCTTATCTACAGGACAGTCCTGGGGCCTGGACCCAGTTGGTGGACCTATGTCTGAAAAGAATTGCCAAGAGTAAAAGCAAGATACTGAGCATTTCTTTATCTTTAGGGAGTACTCTGGAACCAAAATCTAGTAAATGGCAGGTAGAATGAAGAACAAAAAGCAAATAGGAATGAAGCAGAGAGTTTAAAACCATTGCTAGAAAGATCAAAGGGCCCACACTTATTTTTATTAGGATCTTCTTGGCCCCATGGATGAGTGCATCAGTTTTAAAATTCAAGGTCAAGGTAGGCAAGAGTGATGAGGGCATATGACATCCCCCAAAGAATCATTCACTTGTTTTTATTATCATGCTTTTAAAAAATAAGTGTGGTAACTAGTACTGTGATATTATCTTGTCTCTTAAGTCTTTTAGAGGCAGGTACCTTTGAAGATCTCATTAATTATTATATCCCCAAAGATTGGGTTTGTTATACAGTAGGTGCTCAGTAAATGTTTGGTTCATTCCATAGCTACCAAACACTCTGCTCAGTTTAAAGTTACATCAACAAACATTTTATTATACTATTAATGAAAGTTTCTTCACAAAATATGCATTTTGTATATTTCCCAAGGGTTCATAAATCCCTATAGGAGTTCTGTGGTGACTTGACCATTCCAGAGATCTGTGGGTACAGAAAATAGGGTAATTAAAATGTATTTGCATTTATTTATTTATTTAATAGTTGGCTTGAAAATGTTGGGTGTTCAGATGAACAGGATAACTTTTCATCTTTGTTCATTAGTATAACTTTGTGGAATTCATGATTCATTTACTTGAATGGCCTTCTGAATGTTACTTACATGACTATTGAACACATGTAGCCAACACCAGATACATAAAACTATTTCATGTGTATCCTAAAACTATTCCTTTGAAGAATTATGCAGATAAGGGACTTGTATTCTGGGCTGACAGATTCTTTCACTATTAAGAATGTGTAGACTTCAGAGACACTTTTAGCCTATTCCTCAGTGTCCATTGAACTACTATTTGTTTAAAAGAGAAAAATACATTCTCTATTCTTTCAGCAAGATCATGCTTTCATTCATTCACTTACCCTTCAAACCCACTATTCACTACTTATTACATGGTAGATATAAAGGAATGAATTAGGCATTGGGGAAGAAATTAGAAAAAAATACAATAATTTCAAGGCATTTACATTCTAGAGGATCAGTTCAGGTCAGTTCAGTCACTCAGTCGTGTCTGACTCCTTGCGACCCCAAGGACTGCAGCACACCAGGCCTCCCTGTCCATCACCAACTCCTGGAGTTTACTCAAACTCTTCTAGAGGTTAGGGAGATATATAAACACATTATATTTTCCTTGGTCTCTTCCACAGTAACTGACACAAGCCTGGGTACGCATAGGTACTTAAAAATCACACACTGCCTGTGTGAATGAATAAATATAGTTATAAGAGTTGGAAACAATGGACACATATTTGGTCAGTAAGCCACCAGGGGATAAAGGGATACATTTTAATATAGGAAGAAGGCATCTTTTTGATAAAATAAAACCAAACCCTAATTTATGTGCTTATAAAATATGGAGGTTGTTTCCTCAAGGATGATTTTGTACTCAGGAAGAATCCATCCATGGAAGATGTAGTAGTAAATGCCTGTCATTTGAAGTTAATATCAGAGAGGCTAACCAGGCAGTTCCAATTCCAATAGTCCTCATATACAAGTGTCAGAGCAGAATCCTGGATGAGTAGAGAGATCATGGCATCTACCCAGGGGGCCACCATCCATTCATTTACTGATGTGCTAAACATCTCCTGTGCTTTCTTCATGGCACTGAAGGCAGCTGAGGTCTCCTGTGTTCCCTGTCCCTAGTACAGAGGGTCACAGTGATACAGAAGAGGAACTCAAGGCATAACTAGTTGCTTTCAGCCATCCAAATGTTCCATCTGCCCTGTATGGACCTTCCTTGGGGTGGCTTCTCCAGTCTACCATTTATGTGAGAGTGTAAAGAAAAACCCAGCTTTGCTGAGGATAACAACAGCCCCTGAAATGGCAGTGCGGTCTGCTAATTCTGTATTAGTGTCTGCCTTGCAGGGAAGGTGGTGAGACATTGACAACCTGCTAATATAATGCAGTATAGGATTCAGGAAGTCCTGCCTTCCCCCACAGTTTCTCCCAACAGAAAAAAAAAAAAAAGAAAGACCAGGTGACAGTAGAGGTAGAAATGAAGCTGCAGAGTCAGCACCAAGATGAAGCAAAAGGGATTCTCCAGCTTCTTTAGGCTTTAAAACATTCCTGGGCTGAATGCAACACAGTCAATCTTTCCATCAGATTCAAGATAAAATTGTCATTCATAAATCATTAGGCATTGGTGTTTTGCAAGAAGCCAGATAACACTTCTGTAAAAACACTGCTTCCAAGCTTTGCCATCTACCCAGTTTCCTCCACTTTCCAACCTTCACTTTGAGAGAAAACTCCGAAGTTCCTCTCCTATCATTCTGAAGCACATGCATGTATCAGTAACTTGACTATACCTGTGGTCTAAAATATTAAAACTTCATATGGAATATCAGCTTATTGCCAAGTTCTGAAAAGAAATGGGAATATAATTGTATCTTTGCTGTAGCAGTGTTAGGATATGTAACACCTTCCTTCATTCAATGGACAAACACATCAGGAGTGCTGCTATTTCTTGAAAGACTGATGCTGAAGCTGAAGGCCCAATACTTTGGCCACCTGATGGGAAGAGCCGACTCATTAGAAAGACCCTGATGCTGGGAAGGATTGAAAGCTAGAGAAGAAGTAGACAGCATACGTTGAGAGGAGTGGGTACCATCACTGACTCAGTGAACATGAGTTTGAGCAAACGCCAGGAGATGGTGAATGACAGGGAAGCCTGGCATGCTGCGGTCCATGGGGTCACAGGAAGTTGGACAAACTTAGTGACTGAACAACAACAACAACATTCCTCTGCACAAAAAACGAAAACATAAATAAGCATTACTCTCTGAGAAAGCAAAAGAAAACGTAGAGCAAGATGATGCTAGGGAAGCAAGTAAGGACTAGACCAGGTAGACTCTCAAAAGCCATAGTAATATCTATTTTCCTCCTACAACCAATATGAAGACCTTGGAATATTTTAAGCAAGGTTTAACACGATACAATTTTTATTTAAATATACTTTGGAGGTAGTAAAGAGTATATGTCAGTTAACTAGTTTAGGAAACTTTTTCAGAAGTCCAGGTAGCAGATATTAGAATAGGGTGATGGAAGTAGAGAAACATGGATAAACTCAAGGTATATTTAGGCGGTAAGAATGAAAGTTCCTAGTAAGGAATGAGTAATGCGGAGGATCAAACAGAGGGAGAGGTTGAGGATTATTTTTAAGTTTCTGGTTTGTACAACTAGCAGGCAAATATAAATGAAGGATTGGATTTAGGAATAAAGATAATGAGTTGGGTTTAAGATATACAAAGCTTAGTATGCTGTTAAGGCATTCAAGAAGAGACGTAAAATTGTTATTTAAAAAATGAGCCTAAGGGAGATGTCTGAGATAAGTATCAAGTTTCATTGTTCTATTTGTCTGTCCTTGCTCCAGTCTCACTCGAATTGCTAAAGCTTTACAGTAAATCTTGACAGCAGAGAGTGTGAGTACCTCAACTTTGTTCTCCTTATTTTAGAAACTCATTTTGAATATTCAAGGTCCTTTTCATATTTATATGAATTTTAGAATCACTTTCTTAAAGTCTTCAAATAAAGAAAAGTTTATAGGAATTTTGATTGGATTATATAGATTCTACAGATCATATTGAGGAAAACTGACATCTTAACAAAATTGAATCTTCCAGTTCAGTATAATGTTACATCTTGCCATTTATTCAGGTCTCCTTTCTTTCAGCAGTAATTTATAATTTCTGTGTAAAGATTTTGGACATATTTTTAATGTATCCTAAATATTTCATGTTTTAATATTACAATTAGTGTTTAAAACTTTTCATTTTCCAAAATTTATTTGCTTATATATAGAAATAAAGCTTTTTTTTTTTTTTTTTACATGCTGGCTTTTTGTCCTGAGATCTTATTTGAGTAATTTTCTTTAAATTTTTTATAGATTCTTTAAATTTTCTTACATATATGAACATATTTTCTATGAAATAAAGGCAGTTTGACTTTTTTCTTTCCCTTATATTTGCCTTTATTTTTCTCTCTTGCTTTAATTATGTTAGCGACAATCTCCAGGAAAATTCTGAATAGATGTGGTCAAAGAAGTCATTATTTGCCTTGTTCTTGATTTTAGAAGGTAAATGTTCAATGTGTCACATTCAAACATAATGTTAGCTATAATTTTTTCATAGATTTCCTAACCGTAATTGCCTCCCAAAGTCCCCATCTCCAATACCATCATGTTGGGAGTTTGGGCTTCAACATAAGACATTTTGGATAACATAATTCAGTCCATCGCAGTTTGTTTGTTCAGCTTCATCTCTGGTCCACAGATTTTGGCTGCCTTAGTCATTCTCAGCTCTTTTGTTTCCTCTTCATCTCAGTGAGACCACTATGATCCACTTGAGTTTCCTCTCACTGCATTGTGTCCTAGTATCCAACTGGACAATCACATGTGAATCACAGCATTGTACTTCCTGTTGTGTATTCTCTGAAAATAGTCATTTCATATATTTTTGTTTTTATAGTTTTTATAGTGCTTACAGCAAGAGTTCACATTCAGTTGTATTAACTGGGCAGGAATTAGAAGCCAAAACTATGGATTTTTGAACGTAGGGAATCAAACTTTCCCTGGAAAGAATGGAACCAGTGAGTCTGAGGAATGGTGTAGTGTAAAATTTGGGTAAAGTAGAAATTAAAAAGAAAGATGTAAGAACTCACAGTTTTAGAGATGCAGCAGTTATTAGAGGTGACATGGTGAGAGACGCTAACTTCCTCTCCATATTTCCTTTACAGCCACATGGTAAGAAAGTGGAAAAAATACCAGTCAGCTAAGTGGTACTACTGTACATACATATTTACATATTCATTTACTAAGCAATATGGACAAATTCAGAATTATAAGGTTTACCTGTGGCTAGGATGAGATCCTAGGGAACAATTTAATCTTGGGAGAAGACATAAAAATGAGTAGAATAGAACTTTGGGAGTAGAAGTAAGATACCCTAGTTAATACAGTTGATGGTTTTTAACAGGAATATTCTAGGTACAAATACCCTACTATATTTATAAACTTTTATATCCTCACAGTCATCAGATTACATCCTATTGAGGGAAATAAATCAGTCTATCCATCTATTCCTCTGTCAATGCCTCATAAAATAGCCAGTTTACATCTTAGACATAAGAAAACACAAAAGTCCGTGGAGTATTTTCCTTCCCAAAATGTTCCAGACAATTACAAGTTATATGTTTTGGAATTGCCTGCCATATTATCAAAGGATCCCAGCTACCCAGGCATAAGCCAGAAAGGTGATATTACTTAGTGAGTCAGACAGAATGGATTTCAAATCCTGCTCTGTATCCGAATAGCTCAGTGACCTTGGGCATGTCGCTAACTAGGACAAAGAAAGATTCTGATTCAAGATATATGGAGGGAAAATGGACAGGAATAGTGGCCGACTGGCTATATATAGAGAAAGAGTCAAAAATGATTTCTTGTTTCCAAGTTCGAAGGACTTGAGAATAGTTGTACCATAAATAGAAATAAAGAAGGAGGTCTTAAGGAAAGTGAGAGAAGTAACTTCAATTTGAGAAACGTAGAATTTGATACATAGATGGAACTTAGTGTTGGGCTTCTAAGTGGAATCCTCTAGTAGAAATTAAATGGGCGTGACATTAAATATTGGAGCTCAAAAGGGAATCTAGTCATGCACACATTTTATTCAACCAAGTATAGTTGAATGCTTATTTTTCCACATTTACTTGTGCTAGTTATTGGAGATTCAGAAATAAAAAATGGCAATTGCTCTCAAGGAGCTGACTTCAGGGGAGTCAGAGCATTTATAAAACAGATTATACAATCCCAAATGCCCAGTTATTTGGGTTAAGACAGAGGTAGGGACACAGTGCTATGAAAACAAGAGGTGAGGAATCAGAATAGACTTCCAAGGAACTGAACTAAGTCTTGAAGGAAGAATAGGAGTTTGCCAGACAGAGAAATTGAGGAAGGTCTTGTATGTACTGGAGACAGGGTCTATAAAAGTGTAGATGCTTTCACCAGCATTACAGATTCAGATAACTTTGATGAGTACACATGTAACTTATAATAGTACCAGATTCTTCATTTTACTCTTATCTCACTTTTTCTTCTTCTTATCCTTTGCTCAGTTCCTAAATTGTAGCATTCTTCACCAGGGTGCTTCTCTCTTCTATGTGCTCTCCCTAAGTGATGATATCTAGGGTTTCACAGACATTTTCATACCAGATCCTTCGATGAGCTCCAGAATCTTATCCTTTTACGTCTCTTTTTTCCAACATTCTCCCAGAAAACAGAAACAAAAAAAATGCATGCAAAATACTAACCAAAAAACCTACATACATTTCCCTCAAAGCTGCTCCAAATCCATTGATTTTTGTAAATAGCAACATCATCCACCAATTATTCAAGCCAAATGGAGTTATCCATTATTCCTTTTTCCCTTACCTCCTACAACATGGAAGAGGATGCACCCCCTAAATTTTTGACATTAAAAAAAAATAATTGGTGGATATCCAAAATGCTTTGAGGTAAAAAGGCAGTCCAGTCTGTTTTGTAAATAAAAGTCATGGTCATCTGTAATGAGTAAAATAGAGGTCTTGGAGAGTGAATAACTATATCAGCTACTCTTTATTGATTGTCTACTATATGTAAGGCATGGTATTAATTATCTCACATGCATTTATGTTATTCTTCTAATAACCTCATGACATCAATGCCAATGATACTCCCACTTATAAAATATGAAATGAAGGTTTAAAGAGATGAAATAACTCACCCAAGTTCACACAGATATTAAGTCAAGATTTAAACTGAAGTCTACCAAATTCTGTGCTCCAAACTGCTGTACTATATTGCCTATTCATGCCCTACTCTGCAGACTTGACAATGAATGTCCCAAACTGTATTAAAATCACTATCTTTTCAATAAAATCAAGATGGAACAAAGTGATTTATATTGCATATAATGATACATGTGTGCATGCTCAGTCATATCCAACTCTGAGAACCCATGGACTGTAGCCCGCTAGGCTCCTCTGTCTATGGGATTTCCCAGGCAAGAATCCTAGAGTGGGCTACTCCAGGAGATATTCTCGACCCCGGGATCAAATCCAGATCTCCTGCTTGCCTCTTCTGCATTAGAAGGCAGATTCTTTTACTACTGAGCAACCTGGGAATCCTGCATATGATGATATTCCCCCTTTATTGAAACCCATTTTATACAACTAATTAAACACAAACAACCAAACTGTCCTCAGAATTCCTTTGTAATCAGAGTGGGCCTTCAGAATAGAAACTGAAATTCCACCGAGAAGAAAACAAAAGCATCCATCACCCTGAACTGTTACAATGTAGGTTTCTGACAGAGACATCTGTCCAAGGGGAATGGTCCCAAGCAGATGCTGACAAAGTTAACATTTTTATGGGAAATTTGCAAATCAAAAATATGCCTTCAGAATCCCCTTTCATCCCTAAATCATGTTCTCAGTATTTGCTCTTTAGGCTTCTGTAAAAAGACTACTATTTCTTTGCCCCTAATACACAAAAGTAACCCTAGACTGACCTGGAAGGTCGAGGCCTAGTGAGTGATAAATCTGTTAGCCCTAATTTGGAGAGTAAAGTATTTTCTTGAGGTCACAGCACCAGCCATTCACACAAGCCTTACAAATGCTTTCAGAGGTGCCCCCTAGTAAAATCGTGACCAATGCTTTGATCTCAGGGTCTCTTTCTTCTTGTAACATGTCTGAATACCTGGGATTAGGATGCAGGCAGAAGTCAGAGCAAAATTAAACAAACAGTAGAGAGTGACCAGTCAGGGTGGCTTCTAGTACTGAGGTGGTGTGTTTGCCTTCCTCCTTGCAGATCAAGGTGAAAAGTGCACCCCAAGCTCTGGCCAAATATAGTATATAAACATACATGAAAGAAGGATTAGTTCTCTTCCCTAAGACTAATGGGGACCCCAGAAATCAATAGCTGATTTGTGACAACAAGACTAAGTCAACACGGGACCAAAAGATACTGGCTGTATTCAACTTGCCCTTAATCTCAGGTAAACTTGTAGTCAATTCAACATTATTCATTCCCCGGCTGCAATTCTCCCTGACTCGGAAGAAGTGCTGATGTAGGAGGCACACACAAAAGCCACTACTTGTTTCTTCTAATCAAACCCCTTTCTTCTCTGACTCATGACAGATTGCTGTTTGCACACATTTCTTTTTTTTTTTTTGTCCTACTCCTAGTTCAGTCAGCAAGAGATCTTCATGGAGGGAGGAAGTAACCAATGGACTTCCCCCTGTGCTACCTGTTTCCTGCATTCCTGCTGCCATCAGAGAAGCACTAAAAACAGGGTCCTCTGTAAAGGAAAGACTACTAATGCCGAACTTGTAACATGGAAGATTCCCTTCATTCATCACCAGGAAACATGTCAGGCAAAGGTTATGGGTATTATAAGTGAGGTTGTCACAGAATTTCTTAAAAACCTAAAACTTCATAACAGACTCAAGATCCCCACATCAAAGGCTTTTATGGGCTTGCAGTGGGAAGGGGCTAAGTTCCTTGGACCGTGGACCATGAAATCATGAGATGTAAGACTCCCAGGTCAACGTTTCCAATAAACATGTATACAGAATATTTTGAATTTAAAAGACCCTTGCTCCTTGGAAGGAAGGCTATGACAGACCTAGACAGCATATTAAAAAGCAGAGACTTCACTTTGCTGACAAACATCTGTATAGTCAAAGCTATGATTTTTCCAGTAGTCATGTACAGATGTGCGTGTGTACTAAGTCACTTCAGTGCTGTTCAACTCTTTGTTACCCTATGGACTATAGCCCACCAGGATCCACTATTCTTGGGTTTCTGCAGGCAAAACTACTGGAGTGGGTTGCCATGCCCTCCAGGAGCTCTTCCCAATGCAGGGATCAGACCCATGTCCCCTGAAGCTCCTGCATTGCAGGTGAATTATTTACTGCTGAGCCACTGGGGAAGTCCATATGGATGTGAGAGCTGGACATAAAAGAAGGCTGAATGATGAAGAATTGACGCTTTTGAAGTGTGTTGCCAGAGAAGACTCTTGAGAGTCCCTTGGACTACAAGGAGATCAAATCAGTCAATCTTAAAGGAAATCAATCCTGAATATTCAATGGAAGGTCTGTTGCTGAAGCTGAAGAGCCAATACTTGGCCACTTGATACAAAGCATTGACTCACTGGAAAAGACCCTGATGATGGAAAATATTGAAGGCAAAAGGAGAAGGGGGTGGCAGAGGATCAGATGATTAGACAGTATCACCAACTCAATGGACATGAATTTGAGCAAAATCCAGGAGATAGTGGAGCACAGAGGGGTCTTGAATGTAGTCCATGGGGTCACAGAGTCAGACACAACTTAGCGACTGAGCAACAACAACAATAATATTTTGGTTTACCGACCAATTTGTCCTCAGAGATTTTTCCAAAAACAATCCAAGGAAAAACTGAGTTGAACTCCCAGTCATGAGCACTATCATCTCCACATTTTGCAGACGACAAAACTGCACAGGATGAGGAAAAGGTGAAACCAGCACACAAATCCTGGGAGTCTGACTCTGGGGTAGGTAGGCTTAGCCACCGAACTCTGCTGCTATGTGATCTTAGCATGGGTTTGAATCTCTTTGAACCTTGGTCACTCATCAATAAAAGGCATATTTTAATACAAAAATGACAGTGCTGTGATGAGCAGTCCCTAGATATTTCATGTCTGATATTAAATAATGGCTTGGAACATAGAGATCTACAGATAGCCAATTTTTCTTTATCTTTTTTTTTTTTTTTGATTAAGGAACTGGAAATATACACAGCACTGATTATTGGGTCCATTTTTTGGCACTGCTCATTGTCTCATATATTTTTCCATCTTGGTTCTCTTCAAAATGAATTTTATTTTAATTTTTTGCTGACACGATATTAGACTTGGGCTAGCCTTTATTTGTTTTTTTTTTTTTTTTTTTACTTTTTTAATTTAAATTTACTTATTTTAATTGGAGGCTAATTACAATATTGTATTGGTTTTTCCATACATCAACATGAATCCACCACGGGTGTACACGTGTTCCCCATCCCAACCCCCCCTCCCACCTCCCTCCCTGTACCATCCCTCTGGGTCATCCTGGTGCACCAGCCCCAAGCATCCTGTATCCTGCATCAAACCTGGACTGGCAATTCATTTCTTATATGATATTATGCATGTTTCAATGCCATTCTCCCAAATCATCCCACCCTCTCCCTCTCCCACAGAGTCCAAAAGACTGTTCTATACATCTGTGTCTCTTTTGCTGTCTCGCATACAGGGTTATCGTTACCATCTTTCTAAATTCCATATATATGTGTTAGTATACTGTATTGGTGTTTTTCTTTCTGGCTTACTTCACTCTGTATAATAGGCTCCAGTTTCATCCACCTCATTAGAACTGATTCAAATGTATTCTTTTTAATGGCTGAGTAATACTCCATTATGTATATGTACCACAGCTTTCTTATCCATTCTTCTGCTGATGGATATCTAGGTTGCTTCCATGTCCTGGCTACTATAAACAGTGCTGTGATGAACACTGGGGTTCAAAGAACTAATCTCAAAAATATACAAGCAACTCCTGCAGTTCAATTCCAGAAAAATAAACGACCCAATCAAAAAATGGTCCAAAGAACTAAACAGACATTTCTCCAAAGAAGACATACAGATGGCTAACAAACACATGAAAAGATGCTCAACATCACTCATTATCAGAGAAATGCAAATCAAAACCACAATGAGGTACCATTTCACACCAGTCAGAATGGCTGCTATCCAAAAGTCTACAAGCAATAAATGCTGGAGAGGATGTGGAGAAAAGGGAACCCTCTTACACTGTTGGTGGAAATGCAAACTAGTACAGCCACTATGGAGAACAGTGTGGAGATTCCTTAAAAAACTGGAAATAGAACTGCCTTATGACCCAGCAATCCCATTTCTGGGCATACACACCGAGGAAACCAGAATTGAAAGAGACACATGGGCTAGCCTTTAGAAACAAATATCCATGTCAATGTTTCAACGTCAGGAAAGGGCTCATCTTTTCTCTCTCTATCTAAAGGCTTCAGCTTTTTTACTCAGCTGAGAATCGAGTTCTTAGAGTTTTGGTGAGTAATAAAGAGCTGATAGTCCAGAAATGTACCTGAGATGGCTATTTCCAGATCAGTACCAAACCACAGTGATTACTGGAGGAAACACTGAAAGTGCTCCGTGAGAATAAACAGAGTACAGAGTTAAAGGCTGTGTGAGTCTAAACCTTCTCCTTGTCTTGTTGTTCTTGTTGTTCAGTCGCTAAGTTGTGTCCAACTCTTTGCAACCTCATGAGCTGCAGTGTGCCAAGCTAACCTGTCCTTCACTATCTCCCTGAGTTTGCTCCAACTCATGTCCATTGAATCAATGATGCCGTGCATCCATCACATCCTTTGTCACTCCCTTCTCCTCTAGCCCTCAATCTTTCTTGGCATCAGGGTTTTTTCTAATGAGTCCACTTTTCACATCAAGAGGACAAGTACTGGAACTTCAGCTTTAGCATCAGTCCTTCCAATGAATATTCAAGGTTGATTTATTTTAGAATTAACTGGTTTGATCTCCTTGCTGTCCAAGGGACTCTCAAGAGTCTTCTCCAGCATCATAGTTTGAAAGCATCAATACATTTTGGCAAATCATGCCAGAGGAGGAAAAAACTTGCTCAAGCACCACAACACATCATTAGATGACGGCCTCCTTTTTGCTGTGATGTCTGAATGCCAGGGAACCTCCCTTCATCCTCACAACCAAAAATAATACAGTATCTGTCCATGGAGTGCTTGTTATTTTCAGGCCATTGACGAGGTATTACACATTCATCAAGGTGCACAAATTTTGGCCTGGTGCTGAATAGCTGATTACTAAAGTCAATATTTGGCTGGAAGCCGAGGTAGAGACCGAGTATCACTATCACAGACTGCTCTTTCAAGATACAAGAATAAATCTGAAGTTTTATCACAAAGTAAATATTATTGCAATTTTATCTTCAACATTTTATACTCAAATTTTAAAAGATTGATATAGTGTAGGAAAAATCATTTCTTAGCACTATCAGTTGCTGATTTCTCTGGTGTTGACCATACTGTACAACTGCAGCAATAAAGTAATGCTCATTTTTAACCAGGCTTAATTGGGGGAGTAAGGTAGTTTGAGGTCTGCTTTGCCAATATGAGGCACTGTTCAAGTTCACATTGCTCCTATGTTGAGTTTTATTTAACCCTTTCAACAACCCTGTGTGAAAGTATCATATTTCTATTTTACCATGAAGATGTTAAGATTTTAGAAAAGTTAAATGGCTTATCTACATTAGTAGTTAAGAGTGATTTTGACCCAAGCAGTCTCGAGGTTATGTACAGTGTTCCACAACACCCTAAAAGAGCAAAGAACAGTTCTCCACTGGATGCCTGACATGTGCTTCTACTGACATATACATAATTCAGTATTTCTTACACAAAAAATTGAAGTAGCTGTTCTTATGCCTACTTTACACATGGGCTTGGCCCTAACCTAATTTTTTAGTGAACCGTGAACTTCCAGAAATTCAAGCTGGATTTAGAAAAGGCAAAGGAACCAGAGATCAAATTGCCAACATCCACTGGATCATTGAAAAAGCAAGACAGTTCCAGGAAAACATCTACTTCTGCTTTATTGACTATGCCAAAGCCTTTGACTGTGTGGATCACAACAAACTGTGGAAAATTCTGAAAGATATGGGAATACCAGACCACCTGAGCAGCCTCCTGAGAAATCTGTATGCAGGTCAAGAAACAACAGTTAGAACTGGACATGAACAACAGACTGGTTCCAAATAGGAAAAGGAGTACATCAAGGCTGTATATTGTCACCCTGCTTATTTAACTTCTATGCAGAGTACATCATGTGAAATACCTGGCTGGATGAAGCACAAACTGGAATCAAGATTGCGGGGAGAAATATCAGTAACCTCAGATATGCAGATGACACCGCCCTTATGGCAGAAAGTGAAGAAGAACTAAAGAGCCTCTTGCTGAAACTGAAAGAGGAGAGTGAAAAAGCTGGCTTAAAGCTCAACATTCAGAAAACTAAGATCATGATATCTGGTCCCATCACTTCATGGCAAATAGGTGGGGAAACAATGCTAACAGTAAGAGGCTTTATTTTGGGGGGCTCCAAAATCACTGCAGATGGTGACTGTAGCCATGAAATTAAAAGACACTTTCTCCTTGGAAGAAAAGTTATGATCAACCTAGACAGCATATTAAAAAGCAGAGACATTACTTTGCCAACAAAGGTCTGTCTAGCCAAAGCCTTGGTTTTTCCACTAGTCATGTATGGATATGAGGATTGGACTATAAAGAAAGCTGAGCGCCAAAGAATTGATGCTTTTAAACAGTGGTGTGGGAAAAGACTCTTGAGAGTACCTTGGACAGCAAGGAGATCCAATCAGTCCATCCTAAAGGAAATCAGTCCTGAATATTCACAGGAAGGACTGATGTTGAAGGTGAAACCCCAATACTTTGGGGACCTGATGCAAAGAACTGACTCATTGGAAAAGACCTTGATACTGGGAAAGATTGAAGGCGGGAGGAGAAGGGGACGACAGAGGATGAGATGGTTGGATGGCATCACCTACTCAATGGACATGAGTTTAAGTAAGCTCCGGGAGTTGGTGATGAACAGGGAAAGATGGCATGCTGTGGTCCATGGGGTCGCAAAGAGTCGGACACTACTGAACGACTGAACTGAACAATTTTTTAGTGGCAAAAACGGGATTTGAACCCAACTGTCTGATTTTTAAATAAACACTACAGCCTACTGCATGATCCTTCCTCTAACCATTTTTTCCATCCTCTGAAGATTTTTCAACAATATTCAGTGACCATATTGAGCTCTGACCATATATCAGGTACTGATAAGCCTTAAGGTTGAACATTTCCCCAAAAAAGGCACAGAGGCTTACTTCACATGGAGAATTAAATTTGCACAGTCACTCAGGAGAAAGAATACACAGAGACACGGCAAATTTGTCATTAATTACAGAAAGCAGTGTGTTTGGATGCAGCATAAGCCAGAGAAAACCTGGGGCATGGGACCAACCGCTCTGTTACTCGCCATCTTTCCCAGGGTTTCTCTGATAAGAACTGGTGTTAGGTTAGAAGACTGACAGTTTCCTGGCAGCAATTTGCAGCAAGCCAACCTCTTCTTTTCCTTGGGTCCCTCCTCAGGCTCTTCCCCTGGGAGAGGACAGGAGGCACCAATACAACCCAAATTTGCTGCTGGGAATGAGGTGTAGCTAACCCTGGGATATTTGTTTTTAGTTAAATATTTTCTTCCAGTTAGCCCATGTTCCATTATATGAGTCACTCTGACAGTTTAAACCAACAGAAATACTACTTTTTCCCCGCTGAAGTGTAGGTTAAGTGCAATGTTTAACGTAATGAGCCCAAGGGGGGACAAGTTCACAGTAAAGATGAATATTCCTCTTTAAAAAAAAATTAGACCAAATTAATAACTAGTTGGTATAAGTTTGCAAACAATGAAAGGGGAAGAAGGGTTTTTCCTTCTTTTTTTAAAAATTTAATCACAAGGTCTATTGTTTTGTTTTAAACCCTGAATACTGATATATTTCATACATGATGGCTATTTTCTTAAAGGGAAAATATAAGACTTTTATTAACCACTATACTCTCATATTTACTGTAAGGTAAACAGCAACCCTAGGTAACAGCTCTTTTTCTGCTAAATTACTACTTCCCCTTGTTCCCTAGAGACCTAAGTAACTCCAGCTTGACAAAGATTGATCCTTGGTCGAGACTGAGGAAGGCGTGCCTCTTACTGTGTACCCCTCACTTCGCAGTTCTCAGTGGTTGAGTTCCAAATCCTCCCTAAACCACTCATGGTCCACACTCTTTCACTTTTCCCAGCAAAATCAAAACTTATTTCTTATGAAGGTTCGTGCTAACATTGCTTCTTAAGATGGCTCCTTGAATATTGCCTTTCTCTTTGCTAACAGCAATCCAAGGATTTAACTCTAAGTGAATCAGAAACATATGGCATGCATTTCTCTTAATAATGCTGTGTGTTTTTTTTAATACATAATTAAAGGAGAATGGTGCTATAGGCAAAGTAAGATTTGAGAAGTTATTGAAAGGCAGAGGTTGAGGATGATTCATGAATACAAAAGAAACGTCCCCTTGGCCTTGAGTTTTGCAATCCTGAGCTACCTGGGGAGACAGCAAGCCCTTCAGGGCAATTGCTGAGACAGCCTTCCATTTGCACTTTTCCTCCATATTTATTTTGTTCTCTGTTTCTTTGTCCACTACCTTCTATCCCCTACCCGGCACCTACAACTTCTGGTTCTTTTACTAAGATCCTCCTTCTTATTAAAGTTAATTCTGCATTTGCTTAGAAGCCTTTATATGCTAAGACCTACATGAACTGAAGGTAATGCTCAATTATTGAGTGTGTTACCAGAGTCTATTCCTGGGATTGTATTTCATTAAACTCATAATTAAGCAATCTTAATAGCAATCTCACTGACAATCCATGGGCACTGATGTTACCTTAAAGGGTTAGCATCATCTCTATACAACCTTTATGGGGTTTGTGCGGTCAGTATGTGTTTGTGTGAGAAAAAGAGAAAAGGATCTGACACAGATGGGTTACAACCTGCCAATCACAATCTACCTTGAAGAAGACGACTCATTTTCTTGAATCTCAGGTTTTTACATCTACAAAGTGGCCATGACAATAATGCTATAGCAGGAGTCTGTTATAAGAATGAAATAAGATAATAGATGAAAAACTGTTTTGTAAGTTATATTCAAAATAATTTTGAAAACATTATCTTTATCATCTCTGGCCTTTAAATATTTAAAAGGTTGTCTTAGACATGCTCCATATTTTAATTTTATTATGATTTCCCATAGATTCTCTATACAATTTGGGAACATTATTTTTCCTCAAAGAGGGAGAAACTGGATAAACCAGGTGTCTATTTGGTGTACCTGTAGCCCAAAAAGCCAAGAAGAATTCCATCTTTTTCAAACATTGGCCCTTCTGAAAGTCTATAAACTGTCTAGTCAGTTATTAGAGATAGCCAAATAGTGACACTCCTCTAAAATTATCTAAACCAGAATTGGACATCTCCACCCTCAATTTTCTAGTCTGTCACTTTGTATTTTGAAATCAGACTCAAAAATCCTTCTTAGAAAGGACTCAATCTTTCATTTATCAAGGGTCTCCCACGTGTTCCTGTACTAAATTAGGCCACCTTGTATGGGCCATTCCATTTCATTTTATCTCCCCTGGACACATGTTAATCCAGGGATTTTGAGGGGGCCACAGAGATCTTCTTGGTTTTAAAACTAGAAATAAATCAAGTATTACACTGATTAGGAAGTAAGGGTCGCCTGGTAGGCCCCTAATTGTTGCCTTGGGTCGGGGGGAAGACCTGAGGGCTGTGCCTTGGCAGAGCTGCTGGAGGTGTCCTGCAAAGCAATGTTCCTCTTTGCATGGCCACCTGGATGACTCTGGTCAGCACTCTGGGAAGGTCTGGCTTTGGATAGTGTTAAGCTTTCCTAACCCTATCAGCCCATTTCAATAATTTTAGGGCAAGAGAAGCATGCAGGTAGGCAGACACCAGTAAGAGGAGTGCTCATTTGAGAAGAGATGCAGCATGGCTCAGTGCAGTGAGCTGCAGCCCAGATTCATCTTGCCCCCACTCCCGCCCCTCCTGTGTACTAAACTAAAAGTGACCTTGCCCAAGTCACCACTCTGGCCTTCATTTTCCTCCTCTGTGAAATGGGACTGATCATGCCAGCCTTTCCTATCTCATACAGAAATGGTAAAAGTGAAATAACATTAAAGAAACAAAACAAAAAACTAACTGAAAATTTCCTCTTCAGCAGGGCTGAGAATCAGGTAGAGGTTATCACTGACCATCTGTGATATACCAGGAGGTGCAGCTACTGTATCCCTCTCAGGGCAGTGGAGGAAAGGCATCTCTAGAGAAAACTCTGAGCAGGCTTGTCTCTTCCTGATATTTTCTAGGACGTTACAGTGAGAGCCCTGGCCTTGGTGGCTTTTCTTGGCTCTGTCCAGGCCTCCCTCTCTGGCTTCTGCTGAGGATGCTGCTAAGCATGAGGCCGATGGGCCTCCAGAAACTTCTCTCCAAAGAGCAAAAGGGCATCTTCTCCTCTCCCGGCCTGGCTAGATCCTCATGGAACAGGACTTAGCAGATGGACAGAGCAGTTAGCCAGAGGCAACAGGAATCTGGAGAAATGGAAGTGAAATGCAGCCAGCTATGAGCAAGACAATGATCAAAGGCTTCCTAGGAGAAGAAACATGGCTCACTGAAGAGAGGGACTGTGGGGAAGCTTTTCCCTGCAAGTTGTTTTAACCAACACTGTTTTATGCCACTTATATACAGAAGATTGACTGTGACCATGTTTAGACTCTCCAGGATATGCTTCCAAATGGAAGAGAACAGAGGAGAGAGGCAGGGTGTGAAGAGAAGGAAGAAAGAAGAAAAAACAAACTTGAGAGCAGAGGGACACAAGACAAAACGGAAGGGAGAGGGCAACTGATTCCCAGAAGGACAGAGTCACACGTCCGTCATTCATAGCCGACTCAATGGACATGAATTTGAAGAAACTCTGGGAGATAGTGAAGGACAGGGGAGCCTGGCATGTTGCAGTCCATGCGGTTGTAAAGAGCTGGACACGATTTAGTGACTGAACAACAGCAACGACAACATCATTCACAGAAAACAAAATGTGGTAGCACAAAACTTCGATTCCCTTTAGAGCCCTTTTCCCCACCCTCATCAGTATTTGGAGTTAAGGACTCCTGAGTTCAACCAAGTCTCTATGATCTCAGTCTATGGTCCTTAGAAAAATAACATGGAAAAAATGTATGTGTGTGTGCATGCATATGTGTGTGTATATGCACGTGTGTGTGCACGCACACGTGTGTGCCTGAGCAGAGCTGCTCTCTTCCCAGGGTCTGGGCTCATTTTGCTTCAGGAGACTTTCCAGTAGGATGGCTGAGATGACAAGCCCAGCTCGGGTTTCACAAGACCTCGTCTTGTCTGAGTGCTGGTCGCAGAGCAAAGTCGGGTGTATTTCAGAGGCTGATTAGAGCTCTCACAAATGCCAGCTAACATCATTTCAATGACTATTAATTTAAAGAAAATATTTGCCTGGAAAAAAAAGCAAAACACTGGAAAATAGAAAATACTCCTGTTTTATCACCAGGGGGTCCTTCTTCTCAGACAATCCTTTTCTTCGTCATGAAGTGAGCAAGTCTGACCTGGGCAGAACTATCACAGTGGAACAATTAGAGGAACATGGGCCAGATTCTTCCAATTAGGTGACTGCTCACAGACCTTTGCTGTGGTGATGGCAAAAAAACCTACTGTTCAGTCCCCCATTCCCACTGTTCAAGTGATAAATGACCCCCGGCCTGCTCTCCCCAGAGCCGAGCAAGGCCTGTCTCTGGACAAAGGCCAGGGAAAACAGAACAAGATTTATAAGAGCCAAAGGCAGAGTGAAGAAGAGCCTCAGGGCATGCAGGAAAAGCCCACATGAGAAAATGTGGCGTGTTTTAGTAACGCACGTTATTTTGTGATGGCAGGGTGGGAGCCAAAGGGGCACTGGGGGGCTGGTGGAGGGCAAATGGCCACAGTCACACAGGCAGCCTGGAGGGGCCCGGAGGCCATGGGCTTCTCCACAGTTGGCCCAGCTCTTGGGAAGGTGGGGAGCACTGGCCTTGAAATCTTGGTCTGGTTCCTTCATTCACCCCAACTCCTTCTAAACAGACACCGTTAAAGGAATGTCTTTAAAACCAAGGAGACAAATGGAGACAGAGAAAGTGGCCCTGTGCTGTTAGATTAAAAGGCATGATGGTACAATTAAAGATATTTACCAGAGAAATTTGAACCCCATTACATGCTGGCGCACAGTATGCGAGGAAGAGCTGTTTTATATCATTAAAGACAAAAACCAGGTCTATAGGTAAGCTTTAAGAACAATAAACATCCTGAATTCAAGAATAAGTCTGTCAAATGAAGGGATATTGATTTTGGAACAAGGAATATTATGTCAAACAACATTAGTTTAATTGATCTGAATTTAGTTTAAGTACTAAAAGCATTTATATACAAACAGCAAACGAAAATTAACTGCAGCTGAAGCCCTGCTGTTCGTTCTCAGGAGTTTCACTCAGACCAAAACCTGGCACCCAATGGGCCGACTTGGAGCCGTGAGCACAGGGCTGAGCTGGGCTTTCTTCCCTTGCACGACAATGGGGAAGGCAATGTGCTTTCTCTCAGAGGTAGGAACATTTAACACCGGCCTTTGACTTTTCAAAATACACAAATGCCGCTTCTTGCTCTGAAGGAATTCATGAGAGAACACGGGGGTGAGGCCAGGCATGAGGAGCAGAGTGGGTACCCAAGTCAGTGAACCACTTCTCGTCCCCAAACGAATGAGCCCCAGCTCCGCCTCCGACCACTTGGCCCCATCAGAACCAACACCTAACAAGGCTGCCTGTTCTCCGCACAGAGCTGCCCCTTTCAGAGGCTGCCAGGCCCTGGGAGCCCCAGGTAGGGGCTCCAGGAAAACACCTGGGCGCGGAGCCCAGGCAGGACAGGTTCTCAGTAAACAGTGCCAGCCTCAGGCCCTCTGTGGTGACAGAATGGAGGGAGACTGCGAACATGTCCAAACCCATATCCTGCTTTGCGCTCTTGTTTCTGAAAGAGATCGCAAGTCAACCGCTTATTCTTTCTTAATCCTCCACCTACAGCCATTCTATAGAACTCAGTCTGCACTGAATGAATACACAGGAAATGCACAGCGGTAAAGCCGGGTCAGAGATGCACGTTTTTCTCTTTAGTTACCAAAATCTTGTGTGCAAGAATAATTGTGACTGTCCTACTGGATTGTTCAAAGGAAATCCAGCAGAACCCTTCAGAAGTCCACGGGGGCTGGGGTCACCCCCAGCCTGTCTGCAGAGGGCTCACTGTTGGCCGTCATGGACCCCCATGCATGAGTGAGGGTGTGAACTGCTCGGTTACGTGTCAGACTCATCCTTCAAGGTCTGGTCAACTCAGGAGCCGACCATGTTTCCACTTTGTTTTCAGAAGGCCTGACAAAGGCTCCAGGATGTTGTTTTGTTTACATCTTGCCACCTGCTCTCCCTCTCTGAAAGTGGAGTCTCCACTCCCAGATCAAAGGGCACTTAAGTGGAGCTGGAAGACAGTTCCCTCCACCTCCAGCCCTCAGCTTTCACTCTCACTCCAGAGTGCCGCAGGTTGTCAGATTTATAGCCTTCTGTGTGAACACGGCCACAAAAACCAACAAAAACAGCCCCACGCCATGGTTATCTCTCTGTCCAGACCCTCCGCCACACTCATAAGGGTTATTCTCAGGGTTTCAGCTGTGAAGGGACCTTCTATGAGCTCTCAAGACACCAGTGATCCTATATGTCTTTATTTCTTCTTGTTGAAACAATTTTCTGTTCCATCCATTTGACACATTTTCCATCAAAATAATCTCCCCTCTGATAGTCCCAGCCAGCAGAGTGGAGGAGCAAAGTGACCAAGGACCTAGAGGGCAGTATTCTAGAATGACAGATGTGACCTGCTGATGATAATGCAAGAAGAAAAAGCACATGAGTCAAGACCTTGGGTGGTGGCACATTCTGGGAACATTCATTCTGGAAAGGTGCTAGGTATGTAGTCGTGCCTCACAGACTCCAAAGAACTAGTATTCTTGGGCTAATGTTCATTTTATGTTTACTCAACAAGTGTATACTGAACACCTACAATGTGCCAGATCTTCTGCAGAGTATCATGACTTGTACACTATTCCTGCATTGTTATTGTTGTTCAGTCAGTAAGTCATGTCTGACTCTTTGCGACCCCATGGACTTCAGCATGCCAGGCTTTCTTGTCTTTCACTATCTCCCAGAGTTTGCTCAAACTCATGTCCATTGTGTCAACATCCCTGCCTTAGTCCAGAAGAAGAGATGATCTGAACACAGTCTGACTCATATCTGCTAAAACAGAGGTGCTAACAGGCCCCCAGAAAGCAAAAGCAATTGCTTTTCTAGAAAATAAAGTTGCTACAGTCTGAATGTTTACATCTTCCCTAAGTTCACATGTTGAAATCCTCTCCTCGTGAGATGACAGTATTAGGATTGGGGAAGGGGAGAGGTCACTGGAAGGTGATTAGGTCATGGAGGCAGAGCTCTCTTGAATGGGATTAGTAATCTTATAAAAGAGGCTCCACAGAGATCTCTCACCCCTTTCATCATGTGAAGACCCAATGAGAAATCAGCCATCTGCAACCCCTTCACCACAACCTGACCGGCCTGGTAACCTCATCTTGGATTTCCAGCCCCCAGAACAGTAGCCTGAACCAACTAGGACAAGGAAAGAGGAAAGTCGGGAGTGGGATGATTCAGTGAAGAGAAAACTGTCAGGACAGAGCACGGAGGGTGCAGGTGAAGTCTGCACAGTGTTGCCGAGTTGAGGGTGGCTGCGTCGCAGGGGGTCGTGGCGAGAGCCTGGCAGGAGTCCTCTAGCCTCTTCATTGCTTTCTTTTCCCTTGAGAAGCTGCAGTGGACTGAGAGGCAGATGGTCTCAGGTTTGGTCACTCCCCTCCATTTCGTGGACAAGTACACTTAAACTCTGTAGACCCCAGCTTCTCCCGTAAAATACTCATCAAGGAGCAGTTACCTCCACACGAAAGTGGAGGTGAGGCTTAAATAGAGACAATGCTAGAGAAAGCCCTTACACACTGGACAGAGCTAGGCTTCCAGGGCCCTTAGTCGTATGTTCCAGAGAGGTCGATGCACTGAAATGAAAGGGGGAAGTCAGGTTTTTTCTGGCCTGAATTTAGGGGAAAAATAAAATTTTCCCAATAGTTATTTATATGCGATGATGAGCAAGTCACATCATTTCCCCCGGCATTATTCTCCTCCATAAAACAGGAGTGGAAGGGCCAGGGTTGACTTCTAAGGTCTCTTCCGGTTTAGACATCCAGGGACAGACTTTAAAGCTCACTGGGCAAAACTTTCAGGTTCCTGAGGACCTTGTTTAAATCCACCTCCTGGAGTGTAACTGTTATATGTCTGAACGTTACAAATTATGAAATACGAAATAAATACACGCACATATACATAAACACATGTGAGTATATATAGACGAGCATGTATATATGTAACTCAATTGTTCCAACCAGGGACATCGGTCCAATGCCTGGAGTTTCTCTTTTTCTTCCAGGATTCAACATCTGGCTCAGTTCCAATGTATTCCTGAGTTTCTCAGTCTCATTCCCACAATGATCTGTCTTCTCTCTCTGGTTAAAAGAAATGCATACTGGGCATTCTGCCAAGCACTTGGGGGCCTTGTAGCATTCTCCTGTGACCCCTGGGGTCTGCCCTTTTTCCTGTGTCACTGGTTGTGGGAGTGGGAGGCCTACTGTGGCCCTGCTGAAGCTACACTTTGAATTCTGAAGCATGAAAGGTTTACCCAGGCCCAGGACTGAACTCCCCAGATCTGCGTCTCAAAAATCCCAGCCAACTATGTCCTGATGACCAGTGCCTTATGAAGTGACCTTGGTAAGAGAGAGAGAGGGCCACCGGCTCTTCCATGGCCACCTTTACTCATCCTCTCTCACACGGAAAAGATCCTTCAAGGTTTACAAAATACAGTTACATCCTTGATCTGATATAGATCAAGCCAGGACATTAGTATCCAAGTAAGTACTCGACCTATTGTGCACCTGCATATGAATGAAATACTAGGGGTCATCTTTTGAGGAAGTGCCCACTTACTGACCTCTAGTTATCCCAGTGGGCCAGATATGCTCTGCCTTGTGATATATAGGATACTTTTAAGCTCAGAGAATAGGAAGTATAAAGGTTGACTTTTGGGCAAAACAAAAATGAAAAAATAAAGCACCTAAAAGATGAAGAGACTCTGTCCTCCCCTTTCCTGCCCTTCCCTCCTCAAAGTACCATTTCTACTTCTCTCACAGCCTTCCTCTTCCTCCTGGAAACAACTGCTTTCAGAACAGAATTTATTCACTGTCTCAAAAGGCCCTTAAAACTCTGACATTTTATGGTTCTATTTGAATTTCATCCAATTTCTTTTCATGAGATGAAGCTTTGGTATTAAGGAGTTTCAGATATGTTGGGGTCATTTGGGAGGAGAAGTAGGGACTTCCCTACCTAGGCAGATTTTATGGTGGATGTCTTCATGAAAATAGGCAGCATCATGGAGCCTGACCAGAGAGCCTGACAAGGTCTCTTCATATGTAACAGAAGGATGTCCAGGCCGAGAGGAGGCCCCAAGAAGCTGAGCCTGCTTCTGGAAAGACACAGTTCTTCTACTGATGAGTTCAGTGCAGTGAAGTAGACACTATTGTGAACCTAACGGCAGGAGCTATGAAGAGAAATCCTCCATGCCTCTTGGTTTAAGGAGTCCATTGTCTGCTGGTGGAAATGTGCATATAAACAGATCATTTCAGTAAAATGTTCTAAGTGATAAAAACAGATGCCAGTACAGGTACTGTGAGAGCAGAGAGAAGGGACATTTAGCCAATCCAGAAACTTAGAAAACATTTCTCGGCAGGAATGAAATCTGTTCATGTTGCATTTTAAGGGTGTTTTTTTGTTTTTTTGCTTTTTATAGCATGTTCTTGTCTTTTCTCTTACAGTATCCACTCCATCCCTATCAGGGAGCCAGGGAAAGGAACATTACCTCAACCGACAGATGAGGACACCGGGGCCCAGGAAAAATAGATGAAGTTGCACAGCTAGTTAACAAGAGAGAATAAGCAAACCTATATTGTTTTTATGCAGATAAATAGTCACTTAGATAGAGACTAAATGGAATAATGGTGAAAGTCCTAGAATAGTCTAAGAGTAGTACAAGGAAAAAGGAAAAGGTAGGATAAAGTTTTTGATAATCTGAAATGTTAAAGCAGTATTTGATTTGCTTCAGTTAAAGGTATCCTTTATAGGAATGTACATCTATAATTCAGAAGCAGTCTTCCTGGGGTAGGGGGTAAAGAAGAAATGGGTAAAGGAGGTCAAAACTTAAACAAAATCACATAATATCATTTACAATTTTTCCCAAGAAAGTAAAGTACTTGTCTATTAAACTCATGAAAAATCTATACACTGAAAATTATTAAACGCTCAGGAAAGAATTGAAAACCCAAATAAACGTTATTGTTGTTCAGTCACTCAGTCATGTCTGACTCTTTGTGACCCCGTGAACTGCAGCACACCAAGCTTCCCTGCCCTTCACCATCTCCTGGAGTTTGCTCAAACTCATGTCCATTGAGTTGATGATGCCATCCATCCATCTCATCCTCTGTCACCCCTTTCTCATGCCCTCAATGTTTCTCAGTATCAGAGGGACTTTTCCAATGAGTCTGCTCTTCACATCAGGTGGCCAAAGTGTTGGAGTTTCAGCTTCAATATCAGTCCTTCCAATAATATTCAGGGTTGATTTCCTTTAGGATTGACTGGTTTGCTCTCCTTGCAGTCCAAAGGACTTTCAAGAGTCAGCATCTGCAGAGACATGCTATGTTCATGGACTGGAAGATTCAACATAGTAAAGATGTCAATTCTTCCCAAATTGGCTTATAGGTTTAATACAATTGCTATCAAAATCCCACAAGTTTTTATAAATAGATACACACAACCTTTATCCTAAGATATATGTGGAGAGGAAAAGTTTGTGTAAATTGTGTGTTTATGCCTATCAGGTTTAATGCTAGCTCTGTAACTTTGGTTAGCTTTTCATTTTTAGTCTGAAAAACTTATGGTATGATAAAATGCACTAGTATAAGTAAAGATACAGTTCTTAACATGTATAAAAAGGAAAGAAACACTATTCCACTTAAAGTTCCAAAAAGTTCATGCTGGTTTTGTGCTTTGTACATGGCATATTCTGTTTCCTCTGATTGTAATGCACTTCCTCACCTTTTGCCTACCTGGCATTTTAGCACACATTCTTAAAATCAGAACTCAAACATTACTGGCCTCTGTTCCCTTGGCCCCTTGAACACATGCCCCTTAGATTTCATTCTAGGAATAACTGCTTGCTTTTTTGTCTGTTTTTATCTTCACCAGATACTAAGGATCATGAATATAAGAATGTTATTCTATTTATCTTTATGGCCCCAGAATCCAAATGGTTACTGCTAAGTAATTGTTTGGATTAAAAACAATGGATGAATGAAGAAATGAACAGTGGGTAACATTTATTCTTAAAATATATGGTCAGTTAATTGCATACACTTCAGGTCTAAGATAAAAAGATCTAGGAAAAAGTAACATTCTCATGCTAATAATGAACGAGAGCTAAACTCACTTCAAATTCACAGCAGTTTTACAAACCCATCAGAGAATGGAGGTTGCAGAGAACTAGCTCAAAATCTAAGTGGAGATGACAGCTGAAGGGAGAGAGAAGATATACTCACCTGGGATAGTTAGAATGAGACATCAACAAAACTTCAGCTAGAGTAGTCAAGAAGCTGATAAAGGCCAAATGGGAGTGGTAGGACGGAAGAAGCCTCTGGGGAGTGCACAGAAACGAGGCGAGTCCCAGTATCTTTCAGGTCTGTTCACTGTGGACCCCTGTGAACGCCATGGTTGTTTACATAAAAGATCAGAAGGGCCCATCACAGTTCAGATCTGAATTAGAGGAAGAGAAACCATGCAGGAAGGACAGGAAACTGCTGGATTGTCCCCGGCACCTTCACCATAGAACAGAGACTTTCTCTGAGGGGCAACGATGACAGCCTTAGAGCACAGATGAACACACTTTGCATAGGTGAACAAGGAGCAGTGGGAGGACAAATCCTAGTCCTGGGAGAAGAATAGTTTATGTGCTGAGTCCACAGCTGCAGTCAAGGGAAGGACAGAGAACAAAGGCTATTGTCTAAGGTCCAGGGACACGGGACATACCTAAGAGTAAGCTTTAACTAGAGTAATAGAGATCCCATTCCACCACCAAGAGTGGACACTTGGAATAACGCGTAAAAGAAGAATACTGCTAGAAAAGGGCAGAAGAGGCATGGAGTTTTCAGAGATCCTTTTTGAAAGTGTGTTACTCGCTCAGTCATGTCTGACTCTTGGCAGCCCCATGGATTGTAGCTCGCCAGACTCCTCTGCCCGTGAGATTCTCCAGGCAAGCATACTGGAGTTGGTTGCTGTGTACTGTCTCAGGTACAGCACAAATATAAGACCAAAAACTCAGAATCGCTCCTCTGTCTCGCCATACACTGCCCTAGTACAAGGTGTCTCTAGAGGAATGGGAAGAATGTGGTGCAGTGCATGAAACCAAATAAAATATAGTAGCATCAAAAAGAGTAAAATAGGATTTCTTCTCTAGAGTAGATGGAACATTCACTGACGTAAAGTGTAGAGTTCCACTGAAAAATTCTACCAAACATTCAAGGAAGAAAAAAAAAAAAAAAAGCCCATTCTATACATCTTCCACAGTATAAAAGCAGAAATAATACTTCCCAGCTCATTTTATGAGGCCAGGACTATTCTACTATCAACTAAACAAAGGCATTGCAAGGAAAGAAAGGTAGAGAAAAATATCCCTCATTACCCAGAGACAAAATATTGAAGAAAAAATATAGCATCCCTATTGTAAATCTAACTTTTTTTTGAATAAAAAGTAGAAAAAATTGTACCTATGTTTATAACTCAATATAAAACTTCCCCATTAAACAGAGCTTTCCTAAATCTTGCAATGGAAATGTTAAACAGTTTTCTTGGTTTGACCCATTTGCCAAGGTTACAAAGGTAATATATGTAAAGTAAAAAGAAACCTGAAGGCAAACTTTTATCAAGTGATCAAAACAACATCATCAGAAATCATTTTAATCATATGCTACCTGATCGAATACAAATAGAAGAACGTAGCATGACTTCTCCATTATTTCTGTCAAAAATATATGGTCTGAATCTACTCAAGAGGTACTACCAAACAAACCCAAATTCAGAGGCATACTACAAAATAGCTGCTTATGATCTTTAAAGAAATCAAAGTCATGAATGTCAAGGAAATGTTCAAGAACAATCTCACATTGAAGAAGACTAAAATCAATCTGTGGTTGTAAACAGTATCTTTATTGTGAAAGGAATGAATTTGGCTACTTGGTGAAATGCAAGCATATTTATAATAACATGTTTAGAGAAGAATAGTGCATTATGTCAGTAACTTTCTCTCAGATGGTTAAAAAAATTCTCTTTTCCTGTCCTTGAAACTTATGGAGAACTTAATCATAATTTAGACACATGCATAAGTTTACTCATGGCAACATTACTCATAATTGAAAAATACTGAAATCAACTTACAGATACTATGGGAGACTGGTTGAAACATGGCATATCACAGAATGGATTTATATGCAACTGTAAGAAAATCTCACACTGAAGATTTCTCACAACACTAAAGAATGCTCAAACTACCACACAATTGCACTCATCTCACACTCTAGTAAAGTACTGCTCAACATTCTCCAAGCCAGGCTTCAGCAATACATGAACTGTGAACTTCCAGATGTTCAAGCTGGTTTTAGAAAAGGCAGAGGAGCCAGAGATCAGATTGCCAACATCCTCTGGATCATTGAACAAGCAAGAGAGTTCCAGAAAAACATCTATTTCTGCTTTATTGACTATGCCAAAGCCTTTGACCATGTGGATCACAATAAACTGTGGAAAATTCTGAAAGAGATGGGAATACCAGACCACCGGACCTGCCTCTTGAGAAACATGTATGCAGGTCAGGAAGCAACAGTTAGAACTGGACATGGAACAACAGACTGGTTCCAAATAGGAAAAGGAGTACGTCAAGGCTGTATATTGTCACCCTGCTTATTTAACTTATATGCAGAGTACATCATGAGAAACACTGGGCTGGGGGAAGCACAAGCTGGAATCAAGATTGCCAGGAGAAATATCAATAACTTCAGATATGCAGATGACACCACCCTTATGGCAGAAAGTGAAGAGGAACTAAAGAGCTTCTTGATGAAAGTGAAAGAGAGTGAAAAAGTTGACTTAAAGCCCAACATTCAGAAAACTAAGATCATGCCATTCGGTCCCATCACTTCATGGGAAATAGATGGAGAAACAGTGGAAACAGTGGCAGATTTTATTTTGGGAGGACTCCAAAATCTACTGCAGATGGTGACTAAAGCCATGAAATTAAAAGACACTTACTCCTTTGAAAGAAAGTCATGACCAACCTGCTGCTAAGTTGCTTCAGTCGTGTCCGACTCTGTGTGACCCCATAGACGGCAGCCCACCAGGCTTCCCCGTCCCTGGGATTCTCCAGGCAAGAACACTGGAGTGGGTTGCCATTTCCTTCTCCACATGACCAACCTAGACAGCACATTAAAAAGCAGAGACATTACTTTGCCAACAAAGGTCCGTCTAGTCAAGGCTTTGGTTTTTCCATATGATCATGTATGGATGTGAGAGTTGGACTATAAAGAAAGCTGAGCACTGAAGTATTGATGCTTTTGAACTGTGGTGTTGGAGAAGACTCTTGAGAGTCCCTTGGACTGCAAGGAGATCCAACCAGTCCATCCTAAAGGAGATCAGTCCTGAGTGTTCATTGGAGGGACTGATGTTGAAGCTGAAGTTCCAATCCTTTGGCCACCTGATGCAAAGAGCTGACTTATTTGAAAAGACCCTGATGCTGGGAAAGATTGAGGGGAGGAGGAGAAGGGGATGACAGAGGATGAGATGGTTGGATGGCATCACCGACTCAGTGGAGATGAGTTTGAGTAAACTCTGGGAGTTGGTGATGGACAGGAAGCCCTGGCATGCTGTGGTCCATGGGGTCACAAAGAGTCGGACACAACTGAGTGACTGAACTGAACTGAACTGTGAGAAAAACTGAGGAAGATCTCTATGAAATTATATGACATGGTTTTCATAATAAACCACTGAAAATAAAAAGGAAATTGCAAAGAATACTTCAATATGCTATCTTTCAATAAAGGAAGAAAAGGAGAATAAAAATATATACATATTTGCTAATGTGCAAAAAGAAATATAGGCAAGTTCAACCAGAAACTAGTGAGATTAACTTCCTGTGAAGAGTGCCTAGAAATAAGGTAGACAGAATGGAAGGATTAAAAGGGAGTAAGGAGATGAAGAGGAAGTGATACTTATTTGAGCTTATCATTTGTATAATTTGCACTCTGACCACCACTGTAATGTTTGTCCTATCCCCCAAATAAATGAATAAATCCAATCAGCCAGAATATGTGTATATGGGGAGAAGGTGATTCAAGGCAGAATCAAAACAGTAACAAATAGATCTAGCTATATTATAAAGAAAGTAATCATAGTGACGTTTGTGAGAAAGAACATAACTACTTATGCTATAGAAATACTATAGTATGTTGGTTATATAATATAAGGCTAAAGATGGGGAAAAACTGTTCTCAAATGTACTTTATTTTCCACAAGGGTATAGATTAAACTATTAAAACTACTTTACATAAATAAATAATTGAGAAATGAGTATATTAAGAAAAACAAAAGCTATATTTCTCACTATTGGAGATATTACAAATAAAGAAAGATAAAATAAATCTCATGGTGTTGTACTGGAATCAAAAGTACAAGTATGGACTCATAGCTTTCATACAGAAATAAATATGCATGTGTAGATAATGCATGTGTTCATCTGCATGCATGTATTTCCTAGCTCTCAATGCTGAGAGGGTCTAAAAGCAACGATACCCTGGTACCAGTGAATACACAGAACTTGATCTTAACTTCTAAATTCTAGTCATAAATAAAAGGAAACAGGAATTTGGAGAAATGGTTGATTCTAGGACTGAAATAGGGAAAGTACATGATGATCTAGAAGATATTATGGTGCTAGAAATTAAGTAAATGCTCAAAAATTGATAGGGTTATGTCAAAAGATCATATTAGCCAACTTAAAGGAGTACACAATGGCCAAATCTCTATAATGTGAACAATAAAGTAAATAGTGATAGTAATAGACCATAGCCTATAGGATAAAATAAATGTTCCAGACCCCATTCTTATAAGAATAATAAAAAAAGGAAGAACAAAATAAATAAATGGAGAAGAAGGACATTTTGTAGAACTCTAATTAATAAATGTATAAAGAATAATGGAAATAAAAATAAGCATTTAGCAAATCATCGGTAATAATAGCAGGCAAACCATCAAAGGATGCTGAAAGAAGTAGGTGAAAGCATGATAAGGTACAGGATATTAACATATCTAATATGATTATCATTATCATTCTAAATGTTTGAAGGTATAAAATTCAAGATACTTTCTCATTAAAAAGGAAAATAATTATGATTTTGCAGTAGAGAAATAGAGCAGATATTAACTTAATAAAATGATTAAAATTAATATTGAGTGCAGCAAAATATATTAGCTTCATTGCCTTCTGATAGATGCACAGAGAAAAGCAAAAAAATATTTCTATTATTCTTGCAAAAGATTCATAACCTCAAAATAATAATAATAAAAAATCCAACAAACTCAAACTGAGGGTATTCTATTGAATACAGTACTCTTTAAAAAGTCAGTATCTTGTACAGAGATTAAAAGATAACACATTATAAAAGAAACTATAGCTTCAATAAATAGTTAAGAGATAGACATGAAGATGTGAAATATGACATCAAGAACAAAACAGATACTCTTTCCAGATGATATGATACTATGCATAGAAACCTCAAAGTCTCCACCAAAAAACTATCAGAACTATAAATGAATTCAGTAAAGTTGCAACATACAAAGTGAATATACAGCAACCTGTTACTTTTCTGTATATTATAATAATGAACTATCAAAAGGATAAAGCAAAAAAAGAAAAAAATTGCATTTAAAATAGCAAAATATCTAGGAATAAACTTAACCAAGGTGGTAAAATACTTATGCTTGCAAAACTATAAAACACTGATGAGGGAAATTGAATATGATAGAAATAAATAGAAAGATATTCCATGTTCTTGGGTTGTATGGATTAATATTGTTAAAATGTCCACTCTACCAGTCAGAAGATGTAGTGTAATCCCTAACAATAGACTCAAAATTTTTTTCACAGAACTAGAATAAATAATCCTAAAATTTATATAGAACCAATATATACTTGAATTGCCAATGAAATCTTTAGATAAAAGAATAAAACTGAAGGTATCATGCTTCCTAAATTCAGACTGCACTACAAAGCTATAGTCATCAAAACAGCATGATACTGACACAAAAATGGACACATAGATTGATGGGACAAAATAGAGAGCCCAGAAATAAACCCACAAACCTACAGTCAATTAATCTACAACAAAGGAGTCAAGCATATACAATGGAAAAAAGACAGCCTCTTCAATAAGTGGTGCTGGGAAACTGGAAAGCTACATGTAAAAGAATAAGATTAGAACATTTCCTCACACCATATACAAAAACAAAATCAAAATGTGTCAAAGACCTAAATGTAAGGCCTGAAAAATTTAAAATCCTAGAGAAGACCTTAGGCAGAACACTCTTGGACATAAATCATAACAGTATTTTTATATGTCTCCTAAGAGAAAGAAGGCAAAAATAGAAATAAACAAATGGGACCTAATTAAACTTAAAAGCTTTTCTACAGCCAAGAAAATCATTTAAAAAACAAAAAGACAACCTACTGAACAGGTGAAAATATTTTCAAATGATATGTCCAACAAGGTTTAATATTCAAAAGATATAAACCACTCACATGACTTTACATACACAAAAAGATGAATTTAAAACTGGACAGAAGACCTGAATATGCTTTATAAAAATGACCAATAGGCTCATGAAAATATACTCAACATCACTAGTCATAAGTGAAATTCAAATCAAAACCACAATGAAACACTACCTTACACTGTCAGAATAGTTATCATCAAAAAGTCCACAAATAACAAATATCAGAAAGAATGTGGAGAAAAGGGGACCCTTGTACATTATTGATAGGAATGTAAGTTGGTGTAGTAACTGTGGAGAACAGTATGAAGTTTCTTCAAACAACTAAAAGTAGAACTATCTACCATCAGTTCAGTTCAGTCGATCAGTCGTATTCGACTCTTTGCGACCCTGTGAATTGCAGCACACCAGGCCTCCCTGCCCATCACCAACTCCTGGAGTTCACTCGACTCACGTCTATCGAGTTGGTGATGCCATCCAGCCATCTCATCCTCTGTTGGCCCCTTTTACTCCTTCCCCCAATCCCTCCCAGCATCAGAGTCTTTTCCAATGAGTCAACTCTTCGCATGAGGTGGCCAAAATACTGGAGTTTCAGCTTTAGCATCATTCCTTCCAAAGAACACCCAGGACCGATCTCCTTTAGAATGGACTGGTTTGATCTCCTTGCAGTCCAAGGGACTCTCAAGAGTCTTCTCTAACACCACAGTTCAAAAGCATCAATTCTTTGGTGCTCAGCTTTCTTCACAGTCCAAATTTCACATCCATATATGACCACTGGAAAAACCATAGCCTTGACTAGATGGACCTTTGTTGGCAAAGTAATGTCTCTGCTTTTGAATATGCTGTCTAGGTGGGTCATAACTTTCCTTCCAAGGAGTAATTGTCTTTTAACTTCATGGCTACAGTCACCATCTGCAGTGATTTTGGAGCCCCCAAAAATAAAATCTGGCACTGTTTCCACTGTTTCCCTATCTATATGCCATGAAGTGATGGGACCAGATGCCATGATCTTAGTTTTCTGAATGTTGAGCTTTAAGCCCATTTTTTCACTCTCCACTTTCACTTTCATCAAGAGGCTTTTTAGTTCCTCTTCACTTTCTGCCATAAGGGTGGTGTCATCTGCATATCTGAGGTTATTGATATTTCTCCCAACAATCTTGATTCCAGCTCATGCTTCTTCTAGCCCAGCGTTTCTCATGATGTACTCTGCATATAAGTTAAATAAACAGGGTGACAATATGCAGCCTTGACGTGCTCCTTTTCCTATTTGGAACCAGTCTGTTGTTCCATGTCCAGTTCTAACTGTTGCTTCCTGACCTGCAAACAGATTTCTCAAGAGGCAGGTCAGATGGTCTGGTATTCCATCTCTTGAAGAATTTTCCACAGTTTCTTGTGATCCACACAGTCAAAGGCTTTGGCATAGTCAATAAAGCAGAAATAGATGTTTTTCTGGAACTCTCTTGCTTTTTCCATGATCCAGCAGATGTTGGCAATTTGATCTCTGGTTCCTCTGCCTTTTCTAAAACCAGCTTGAACATCTGGAAGTTCACAGTTCACCTATTGCTGAAGCCTGGCTTGGAGAATTTTGAGCATTACTTTACTAGCGTGTGAGATGAGTGCAATTGTGGAGTAGTTTGAGCATTCTTTGGCATTGCCTTTCTTTGGGATTGCGATGAAAACTGACCTTTTCCAGTCCTGTGGCCACTGCTGAGTTTTCCAAATTTGCTGGCCTATTGAGTGCAGCACTTTCACAGTGTCATCTTTCAGGATTTGAAATAGCTCAACTGTAATTCCATCACCTCCACTAGCTTTATTTGGACTGATGCTTCCTAAGGCCCACTTGACTTCGCATTCCAGGATGTCTGGCTCTAGGTGAATGATCACACCATCGTGATTATCTGGGTCTTGAAGATCTTTTTTGTACAGTTCTGGGTATTCTTGCCACCTCTTCTTAATATCTTCTGCTTCTTTAGGTCCATACTATTTCTGTCCTGTATTGAGCCCATCTTTGCATGAAATGTTCCACTGGTATCTCATTTTCTTGAAGAGATCTCTAGTCTTTCCAATTCTATTGTTTTCTTCTATTTCTTTGCATTGATCACTGAGGAAGGCTTTTTTATCTCTCCTTGCTATTTTTTGGAACTCTGCATTCAAATGGGTTTATCTTGCCTTTTCTCCTTTGCTTTTTGCTTCCCATCTTTTCACAGCTATTTGTAAGGCCTCCCTTACAAATAGCTAACAGACAGCCATTTTGTTAGCTGTTAGGATTAGGGTTAGGTAACAGCCATTTGCATTTCTTTTTCTTGGGGATGGTCTTGATTCCTGTCTCCTGTACAATGTCATGAACTTCCATCCATAGTTCATCAGGCACTCTGTCTATCAGATCTAGTCCCTTAAATCTATTTCTCACTTCCACTGTATAGTCATAAGGGATTTGATTTATGTCATACCTGAATGGTCTAGTGGTTTTCTCCACTTTCTTCAATATCAGTCTGAATTTGGCAATAAGGAGTTCATGATCCAAGCCACAGTCAACTATACTGAAAAAAAAAAAAAAAAAAAAGAGAAAGACTAACTCTCTCAGTTTGGAGGAAACTAAGACAGTATATCAGTTAAACACAATACTGGACCACAAGATCAGAAAAAGAATGTTAGTGGGACAATTAGCAAAACAGGGAAGTTGGATGATAGATATAATATGAAACTCATCATGAAGATTTTTTAAGTTTAAAATTATTTTAAATAAAAATTAAATGAAACACAATGAAAGAAAGAATAAATGGAATTAACCACCAAAGTTTATGCATCATCTGCAAGGAAAGAAGAGTCATAGTCATATGGCTACATAAATTGGGACATGGTATTTAGGGTCTAACCCTACATACAGCTATCCTGAATAAATAAACTTTGTTGAAAATGTTTTCAGTCAATCCTCTTGATTCTAGTCACATCAACACTCTACTATCAAAGACACTCAAGCACCTAATTCTTGGGCCTTTACAGGGATTCCCAGTGAGAAAATGCTACTAGATCTCTACCACCACCAAGAAAAAACTCAAATAATTCACTTTTGCTTTCTCTGATCTTCTAAATCAATGACAACTCATTTGTCTTCTTTCCACCTTCCAAATTTTTGCTAACGTTTCTCTGTCAGCTCCTCACTTCTCCATGTCCTCAATGGTTTTTTTTTTTCTTTTCTTATTTTATCCCTCTATTTTCATTTTAGTTTGGTTTTGGAAGAAAACACAAAAAGTGTGTTTTCAATCTGCCATGCTTGTTTTTTAATAATGCCTCTAGTGTTTGTATCCAATTTAACGATTGTTGTTGACCCAAACTAAATTTATGAAATATCAGTTCCATGTAGTTGGAGAAGAGAAAATTCTGTGAGGGCATCCATGCCATATCCATTTACACGAATACCTAAAGGGCTCTTTACATGAAGAAAACAATTGTTAACTTTGATGACTGATTTTTGCTAATCATAAGAAAGAATTTTCCAGCTGTCAGAATTACTTAGAAAAAAAATGCATTGGAATGCACTGAATTCCCTTTGTGAGCATAATTAAATACCTGATGCCCACTAGTGAGTAAACTAGAATTTACAGTAGAATTGGAAAACTTCTAAAGAGTGAATTTCTGTAATATCTGAAAAAGACTCATCAATTAATTCAAGTATATAATGAGAACCTATTAAGTGCAAAATCAGGTTCTAAGTTTCCCAGCAGTTATAAAAGATCCAGAAAAGAGGCACCAATCAGACACTATCTTAAATGAATACGTACTTCGTGCTTTGCATTGAGTTAAGCATTTTATGTATTTTTTCTCATTTAATCATTACAGCAACTCAAGTTTGTTCATCTCCAATTTAGTAGTGAGGAAATCAAGGCTTAGGAAAGTTCATTATCTTGCCCAAAGCCACACAGTAGTATGTAGCCAAACCAGTATGTATAACCAGATATGTCCAGCATCAGTGATTTTGCCCAAAACCAAAACAAAACAAAATCCAACACATACACACACACAAGTTTCACTATCAATGTTAAGGTATCAGTCAGGCAGCCTTATTTCAAGAGACCCACTAGAAAAATAGTAAAATCAGCTCTCTTTATTTAAGAACTCCTAATTTCAGCAGTAGGAAGTCACATATACATTTTGAGCCAGATCTGGAGCTTATTAGGGGAATGTGTCATCAAAGAAGCTAATAATTCTCTCCAAAATCAAGGTCAGTCTGCATCCAGTATAGAGATGCACAACAAGAGAACATGTCACAGTCTCAGTGTTTATGCATCTTCAAACGAATGCCCTGCATTTTTCTGCAGTGTGACAAAGTCATGAAAAAAAAAGAGTGTTATGATTCAATTAGGAAATGGATGATATCTCTCCTGTCTGCTTTCCTTCCTGTCTATCCTTTTGGATTCAAATTAAACAACAACCCTGTGCTTGCAGCCCAAATGTATGAAAACAATGGTCAAGGTGACTGAAACTTCCTGGTGCTGAAAATATCACAAAGGAAAGGACACAGAGAAAGCGATGAATGCAGATAGGACATGAAAAGTCATCCAGCCTGGTACAGCTGTGTCATCTTCAGGTGGAGTCTGGAGCAGCCCACATATTTCAATGATAATAGCACACAAAGAGGATATCCTGATGGATGAATGAATGTGAAGCCTGGAAATTTCCACAAAGATGAGAAGAAGACTTTATATTCACACATTTGGGGCTTCTATTTGACCTCACTCTCTCTGACTTCCAACAGTGTGGTCTATTTGGTTTTCAGAGCTATTTGTTGATTGTGGAGCTGAAATATAACTTGTTCTACAGTTGGAAGGAAACACATAGGAAACCAGGGTCAGTGTACTGTCTCTTTCCCTAGATTTATTTGTCTGAATCTCAGTCAAAGGCAGCTGAGAACTGGACAGTAGAGAAGAGCTTTGACAGGGGAGAGAGTACTGTGAGAAATTAATCATACAGTGAGGGGATTCAATTTTGAAGATTTTTCAGCAGAAGTTTTAAACTACTGGAACGCTTCAGCAAATTATATATCCCTTTAAATTTGTTTTCCACTCATTAAAATCTTTGGTATATTTCAATGTGAGAGCATGCATTTTTCTTTTCAAGAGATACCAGGACTATAATCATTATGTCTACCCTTAATGTTTTAAGAAAGATAAGGGACTACGTTAACTGATTTTAATTTTAACCACAAATAAACCATAACTTGAAATCTAAACATGTAGTATTAATATCCAAAAAGGAAGTACGAATTTTTGTTATTGTACTCCAGTAAGGATTGCAACCCCTAGCAAATCCTACACTTTCTTCATGCCATATTAATAATTACACTCCCCTAGAGAGAGAATTACATGAAATCTTTGGGATGATAATGGTGGCAGTTAAATCTTTGAAAAAAGGCACTTGATAGAGAACTGCTGTAGATCCTATTGGCTTAATAGACTTTTAAAGATGTCAAACCGTTTGATTTTTCTCACAAGACAGTGCTTTTCAAAGTAATGGATAGGTGGCTCACACCATGCGTTTATTTTTAATTAACATTTTCTCTCATTTCCTTTACTACATCTCCTGTTCCACTTTTCACCTGAGCCAACGGGGTAAGTACACACTAAAGACACCCGTTAGCTTTGTCTTTACAAACATCAAATTGATGAGCAGACACCCCAAATCCTTCATTAGGTGGGTCATAAACTGAAAGGCCTCTTTGATTATAATATGATGAAAGATTTATTAACAAACATGTATTCAGCTAAATCATAGTATTGGCAGCTTTATGAGATTGTCTTTCCCCAGCTGACAGGTGGAGCCTGTGGGCTGCTGTGGGAATGAAAACACTAAATCTGTTAGTGTACTACATAATGATCTAATTACCGGCCGACAAGAGAGCTACACAAGGGGCTAGAATTTCAGAAAGTTCTTTGGGTTTGCCAGGTCCTGACACAGAAACATGTAGCACACTTTAGGGGACACAACTAAAATATGTTAAATAAAACAGAATAAACTAGGGCTTAACAAAAGCCACGTGGTCAAGTGACTTATCTAAAAATAGTAAGAAAGGAAGAAGAGATTCTATAAAATGCCAAGTCAATTGCAAAGAGGCCTGATTCTCCACAGTGCCCTAGTGGAGATTTCTAGGAGAATTTTCAATAGGTAATGATCATTAGGAATTGAAAATATAGAAAGAATATGCCAAATTGTACACTTACCTCACACCATGTGACAAAAGAAATACACTTAGAAATTATGAAAGTGATATATTATTAGCTCATTCAAAATTAAATATTTGTGTATATTATAAAAATGATAGGGAAAAATCATACTTTATAATACCTTATACTGTTAGGCCAGATGAGGTTTTTTCCCCCCACTGAACATTCACTCAGATTTTCAGTTTAAACATACGGTCATGTATATATAGGTATACACCTAAAATGCGGTTTCTGAGAAATTTTTTGGAGATATTTATCAAGTTAGCAATATTGTCAAATTTAACACTCCCCAAAATGCTGAATGACTTTGTATAGTGAATCAACCATTATGAATAATTACACTAATTTTTGGTACGTTCAGATTTTTACAAGATGTCTTTTCCTTGTAGTAATTGTTTTATCAAACAAAGATACTTTTTCTAAATCAATAATTACAGGAAAAATTAATAGTGAATACTTTTAGTTTGAAATGTGGCTTTGGCCAAGACATTTAATATTTATAGCAAATTTATATGCTTGAGGGAAGATGTCAAAACTGAAGAGTGATAAATAGCATAAAGGGGATTATGCTCTTAATCCTTGTATTTCATGAAGACTGAACGAGGAAAGGAAAATTCTTAAATTCTTAGAACTGCAAAAGACTTTATCTTTTCTTCTAACCCTCACACTATTGACATGGTTAGACAAATTCAGATAATTTCCTCAAATATCATTTCCATAAACACAGTATTCATTTTCCATCATATGTACACAGTTAAGAAACCAGAAAAGCCTCTTAAGGAAGTATCAGTCTTCTGATATTAATAAAGATCTCTGTCATCATCAACTTCTATAGGAAATCGAGGTGCTAAAGTAGCACTTGACATCAAATAAATGAAAAGTATTCTGTAGAGTGTGTTTGAGCATGTAACAGAAAATTACTTTTCAAGCACACAGATAATAATAATAATAATAATATCTTTTATGTTTTGAATACCATTCGCTCTGCTAAGCAGTGTCCTAGGTACTTTTCATATAGAGAGTACCATATGCTTTTTAAAAGGATAAATACTGCTATAAAAATTTTAAAGCAAAATGCATTTGATTAGCCATTTCATCACTTTTTATCAGTTGAGATTATCAGAAGGAAATATTTACCGGCATATAAACATTTCCTTAGTGGGCTTCAGTGAGGAAGCAGATGTACTCTGCATTCTGCTTACCCTCAGTTTATCATGAAGACAGCAATACCAATAATTACATAAATATTATAGGCCTGCTTAGAGGATAAAACAAGAGAATATGCTCTTAAGCATATTAAGCTGCTTTTAAGCTGCTAATGTTATATAGGTTGATCAGTTACTCTCTATGGGCCCCAATGACAACAATTTCCATTTCAGATTTGGAACTTATCACATGCTGACCTTTCCTAACCCCTCTTTTGGTCCACATTCTGGGTAACTTGAAACCTAGAGACTTAAGCAAGCATTATAGTTGTAGCCACCTTATATCTTCACTAGTTAATAAGGACATATTTAACCTCCCTAGGAAGACTTGGTGCTCTCAGAGGACGGAGAAGACACTCTCTGTCTCTTCTAATCTCTACATCTTTCAGAATAGGACAGGAGACAGGAAATATGTGCAGTGGACACTCAGTAGCTCATGCAGTGTGGAAGGGCTTCCCCGATGACTCAGCAGTAAAGAATCTGCCTGTGATGCAGGAGACATAGGAGATGCAGGTTCAATCCCTGTGTTGGGAAGAGCCCCTGGAGGAGGAACTGCCAACCTCCAGGTTCTTGCCTGAAAAATCCCATGAACTGAGGAGTCTGGTGGGCTACAGTTCAAAGGGTTGCAAACAGTTGGACATGACTGAGTACCTGGGCACAGCCATAGAAATTTTTAAGGTGTCACTTAAGAGGCAGATTTCCTAAAACCAAGTATTCAAGATTATTTTCAAGTAATTGAAAATGTATTTTATTGGAAATTTACTTTGTGGTAACTAGCCCTTACTGAGCTAGCCTAGGTTATTTCTCTGAGATTTCATTCATCAACAGAAGTTTCAATATCTACACTTTATTTTCTCAAGATTAGATTATGGGATCCCTTTAGTAATGGAATCCTTTGGCAAATACACCTGGACACTCCACTGTATGGAGGACACTGTGGTCCTTAATTTAAGGAAAAGCAACTGAGACTTCATTTAGACAACTACTACAATGGCTGGAGCCAAATGAAACTCAAAAAGCAATTGCCAATAAATTGTTATAAACTGCAGGATGAAACCTATGCTATAATAGAAGAAGCAGCACCCAGATTAAGGGGAACTTATTCTAAGGCTGGCAACTGAATAGGAGGATGAGATTATTAATAAATTCTAATTTTTGATTAGGTAAGGTATGTGCTAGGTTCTAGGGATTAAAGGACGAAAATAAAAACATAATAAAATAACATTAAATAACACAACATAGTATAATCAAAGAACTTCATTGAGAAAATCGAGGATTTCATGGGAACTCACAGGAGGAGGCATTGCACTGTGCCATGGGGAATTGGGTTCCCTGAACCTTCCCAGAATAAGGCAAAGGTAGGCATCAAGAAGGTGCCAAGCAAGGGGAAGGCCTCAAGGTGAGCAGTGAGAGATATTTTAAAAAATTAAGAAGAAGAAAAAGACTCACTTTGGCTAGAACAATATACCAGGAGAGAGACAGTGAGAGATGAAACTAAATTCAGGGTCTTATGAGATGTGTTAAGGGGTTTGGACCCCATCCAGAAGACAAGGGGAAGTCAACTGAAAGGTTTTAGTAAGAGAATGGCATGATCAGCATGTATTTCATAAAGATTATTTTGTTTACAATGAGAAGAATAGCTGGAAGGGGTCCAAACAGGAAGCATAAAAACAGTTAAGAGACTACTGGTAAAAATCCCTGTGAGTGATTGCAATAGCCTACATGAGAACCATAAGATAAAGGCAAACAGAGGAGCACATCATAGCTACCTATCTATATCTAGAGAGACAATAAAGTTTTATTTAGGTTTTTAACTTAAATATTTGCTTAGTTTTTATATGTGATTGAATATGGGGAAAATTCAAGAAGATAAATATGATCGTGTCATTGTCTGACTTTAGCAGCCATAAAAGAGGCAAATTTTTTTTAAAAATTATTTCTGGAAAATGTGAAAGAGAAAGTGAGAGTCAGTCGTATCCGACTCTGAGACTCTATGGACTGTAGCCCTCCAGGCTCTTCAGTCCATGGGGTTTTCCAGGCAAGAATACTGAAGTGGGTTGCTATTCCCTTCTCCAGGGGATCTTCTCAACCTGGGAATCGAACCCAAGTCTCCTACACTGCAGGCAGATTCTTACTGTCTGAGCTACCAGGAGATAAAAAGAGCCAAAATTTCAATCAATTATTACAGTGAAAGATAAGCATATCAGCTCAATAATGAAACATCTCTGTACAGGTTTGATCAAATAAACTGAATAATTCTTTCAATTCTGTTGTTGGAAATCAAAAGTTATCATGTTGTAGATTTCTACTTCCTTTCTTCCCCCTTGGAAATGTAACCCATTTCTGTGCTTTAAGCAAATAATTGAGTTACTGTGGACTCAACATCGTGTTTTATGCCCATGTTCAGTTCTCTTCTCTGAGTACATCTTAAAAATTTAATGTTGCTGACTGAAAACAAAATGAAGATCTAAAGGAAAATTTGGTGGAGTTGGACCCCTCTCCTGACACTGAACAATAACCTTTGTGAATGAGGAAAATCTTCATTGATGGGAAAAATGGAAAACTATGCTATCCTTTTATGCATGTGAGCAGTATTTCAGGAATCCTTAAGAAAGTTTTTAAAAACTTTCTACCTCTCTATTAATAACCTAATAAGTCACAACAAGTGATATTCAGCCCTAGGTATATAACAAGCAAGAACTAATATGTAACAAAACCTACAATATTCACCAGCCATTTTCTACCCTATTTTTCAGGGGAACAATGTAAAAGAGGATTTTTAAAAATAAAGCAGTTTTGCAATGAAAAAACAACAAAAACAGAAGGAAATTAGATAGTAAAAATTTTGAACAATCAGTCACTTTCACTTAAAAAAATAATAACTTGTATTCCCCTTCTGCAGGGATGGCAATAGGCCTGTGCAGGAGGAGATGAATTGAGGGATTCTTCCAGGGAGTGAGAAATAGTCTATATTTTATCAGGGTGGGAGTTAGGTTGTAAACATCCATCAATCTGTGTGGTGGTGGTGGTGGTTTAGTCGCTAAGTCCTGTCTGACTCTTTGTGACCCCATGGACTGTAACTCGCTAGGCTCCTCTGTCCACGGGATTTCCCAGGCGAGAATACTGCAGAGGGTTGCCATTTCCTTCTCCAGGGGATCTTCCTGCCCAGGAATTGAACTCGGGTTTCCTGCACTGCAAGCAGATTCTTTACTGCTAAACTACCAGAGAACACTGTCAATCTGCATGTCTAAGATTATATTTACCCTGTTACATCTCAATTTTTTTTTAATGGGAAAGAAATAATGTTCATTTGAAAAAGGGAAAATTTTTAAGTAAAAATAATAACTTCCAATGGGACATACTGACTTTAAGATGCTTGTGGGACGCTCAAATGTTTCTATTCATCAAACAGTTGAAAATACAGATTCCAAGTATGCAATAGAGAGTCAGCCTGAAAATATAAATTTAGGAATCATCAACATGTGGGAAGTAATTAAATCTTTGACGGTGGAAATAGTCATTTGAGAAGTAGAACAATTTAGTGGATGGACAGAGGAAAAGATTCCCACAAAGAAGAACGAAGAAATCCAGACGAAAATTGAGAGAATGTTATGTCACAGAAGCCAAGGGAAAATATATATGTGTATTTTAAGAAAGGGGTGAGTTAACTGTATCAAATAATACTGAAAAGTCAAGACAAATAAATACTAAAAAATTTTCCTTGGATTTCATAAGAAGGAGATTGATGCTAAATTTAGTGGGAACAGTTTCACTGAGATGATGAGAAAGGAGGCAGAGGCGAATTTGGTAACAAAGGGTGTTTCTAAAAGATAGAGAAACTTCACCAACGAAGTTGCATTTGAAAAATGAGTGGAGGAAAAGCAGTAGAAACTTCTGGCAGAAGTAAGAGCTAAGATAGGGGATCCTGCATCGTTAGTAAGGGAACCAGGGAAGTGTCTGATGTGGTTTAAAAATAGAGACTTAATCAGGGCACATCATTCTAACCTTTGAATATAGAAGAGTGAAACGATTAGATATTATTCTCTGGGACACTTGGGAGCCACTGAAAGTCCTTAGGCAAGTATCAAGTTTAGAATTAAATGTTTAAAAATATCTTTGGCTTAGAATGAACAATGAATTAGTGAATAATTCCTATTAGTCAATAAGTGATGAGAACAAATAGCCATGTCCTTTCTCAGTACTAAGGCACTGAACAGTCAGAACTATCATTCGCACGTGCAATATGTCATAATATGATAGTGCTGTGACTTCATCATACTTGTGACTTTATGAAGTACCTGTTCATATGGTAAGTAAAGGCTAAGAGAGTTTTGATCCAGTTGCTTGATGAATGACTTTAAAGCAAGACCACTGAATTCTTAATAAACAGTCAGACCTTCTATATCCAGGTGAATGTAGAAAGCAATTCCTTCAGATTCTCCTTTTTTTTTTTTTTTTTTTTGGAAATTACACATTTTGCTGAGAAGGATTAATTGGCAATGATTAATGATTATCACCATACTCACTAGCCTGGGTTCCTGGTGACTCAAACTGCCCCTAGAAGTCAACTTAAAGTATCAAGTTGGAAATAGTGCCTTTCCTGAAAATGTTCAAAATTTTTGAAACCATATCTGAAAAGTCATTCTAAAAATATTTGGTACACCAGTAGCCTAGTTCAAAGGTTTGCCAGTTGTACATTGTTCCTAGTTACATCTCTCGCTTGCCTAGAAAGGAAAAAGTCTGCTAGGTGTGGTGGTTCCTCTCACATGACTTGTAAGTCCCTAAACTAGCTAGAGTCCTATTAACCAATTAACACAGTTGGGTGCCACTTAACAGCCTACACTCTTACTCAGGACCTACATCCTCTATTTGACCTTAGAACAACTACCATCTTCCATCAAATGCTTGATTCCAACGATTCAGGCCTGGGGACACTGATAAGGGAAAAGAAGGGTTTTCATTTTTTAAAGCAAGACGCCTGAGTCAATTTGTCCCAATTGTATCTGCACAAGGCTTATTATATGGACTGTGATTTCCAGGGATGAAAGCTGTGAACTCCCAGGTCACTTGTAAACTGATCACTCCCCAGTCTTTCCTCCTCCTGCTTTTAAGTGGTTTGAGGCTGGTAAATTGAAACCTGAAGAAACACAGAGCTCTGATCCCGGGGACCTCCAGAGCAAACCTGGACTTTGGCTGATTTGCTGTAGGAAGTAACTGCTTACTTACCCCATAATTAACACCACAAGCTGATCCTTGGAAGATAAAGTGCAGAAGGTCAGACGTAAGATCATTTGGAGAAGGATTTCACTAAAGCACCACTTTTAGTAGCTCTTGTGGCTACTTCACTCATGAAACAATGGGGTGTAATTTCTAAAAATATTACTGTTCATTGACATGGAGAAAAGAATGAATTACGTGTCACTGGATACAGTCTCAGCAAACTCCTCTCTGATTAATGAAACTACAGCACATGTCAACTTGGTAAAGTATTGAGATGTAAAACATGCAATTTGTTCAGTGGCGAGTTAAACTATTTTAATGACATTTTACCATTCTACATACAAAATGAACTTTCTTCTCTGGTTAGAAGTATTCACTGGCTTACCATCCTCTGTTGAACAAAGTTCTACTTTGAGCCTACGGCCTTAATGAGCTGGCTTCCTGACCACCATCTGTAGCTGCCTTACTCTTACCCTCACTGCCATCCACTCAGCCATGTTCACGTCTGATGAAGGCAATGAGTTTCCTGCCTTTGCACTTCTGCACAGACAGCTCCTTCATTGGGAATTCCCTTGCTTGTTTGTCTCTGAGACAAGTTACTCCTCATCTTCAAGATCCAGCTTAAGAATCACTGCTGTGCAAGGCCTTCCCTGGCTAGAGCTGCAACATCATACTTCTCTGCAAGTGGACTACAGCTTACACCTACTACACTACCATAATAGAGAATATCAGTCTCCTGTAATTTATTCACTTATGGATGTAAGAACTGGATGAAGAGATATGCCATAGAAGAAACTGATTTTTAGTATCTTTGCTCCCAAACAATCTATAATTAAGGTCTGTCTTCACCCATTATAATCTGCTTCGTGGAGTCAATGAAATTGGAGGCAAATAAGTCTTTTTTGTTTTTAAATGTAGTAAAGACCACTAAGGCTTAACCCAGCTAAATGAAGGAACTCTTCATAACTTTTATTGGTCCCAAGGGAGATCAAGAGTGACAGTTCTCAGACCGTATTCATAAAGGCTATTCAGGAGCCCCCTGTGGCATGTATGTTGTGCTTACTCCAGGTCAACAGCATCAACCTCATATACAAATGTTTATCCCCTTTCACTCGGTGTTTTCTACATTTACTTAAATATTTTATTTTTATTTATTTATTTGTTTGGCTGCACAGGGTCTTAGTTTTGGCAGACGGAATCTTCAGTCTTTGTTGTGGCATGCCAGCTCTTAGTTGTGGCTGCTGCTGCTGCTAAGTTGCGTCAGTCGTATCCGACTCTGTGTGACCCCATAGACGGCAGCCCACCAGGCTCCTCTGTCCCGGGATCCTCCAGGCAAGAACACTGGAGTGGGTCGCCATTTCCTTCTCCTTAGTTGTGGCATGTGGGATCTATTTTTCTGACCAGGGATTGAACCCAAACCCCCTGCTTTGGAAGCTTGGAGTCTTAGCCATTGACGACCAGGGAAGTCCCTCACTTTTAGATATATATAATAATCCTCCAAACTTGGCAAAACTTTAAATCCAACAATATTCTTTACAGAATTATATATACTTTTAAAAAGTAGAAAGTAAGCTAAATACCCAAATATAAAGACACTGATAGACTCATATTTATGGTATAAAAGCATGGTGGAATATTACAAACCCATCAAAGTTGTTAATAAAGATTATCTCATGGAAATATACATAAGTATTAGGTTAAAATACTAATAAAATTTATCTTATAGAAGAGTCATGTCAATATGTAGACAAAAAATAAATGAAACCCTATGCTAAAAAATGTGTTGCATAATTTTAATGAGTCCATGCATGGCTTTTTAAATCATCTAGTTTTTAATATTTACCGAATTTTGTTTAATGAATATGTATTAATTCAGTAAGAAAAACTATAAATTGTTTTAAAAGGAAAAGTTTTAAGAATATATCTGTAATTCAACAAATTAACACTTAAAAACCATATTAACGATATTGGTCAAATTTGAAAACAGTTCTATGTATGCAATAAATTAAAAAGAATACTTATTAGTAAATTTAAATACAATTTCATTAGGTTAATAAACAAACATGATAAATTTCAAATGGGCTAGAGGAAACATTTTAAAACATGTCTCAGAATGTGTTTCTTAATGTAAATGCATTTGTAACCAATAACCCATGTTTCATGTTCTAAAAATCCATGATGTATATATTTATACTATAAATAGAAAGCACTTTAAAAGAATTGAACACGGATTTAGATAATCAAAAGTGCATGTAAGGCACTGTCTAGTGATGTGACTTTGAACAAGTTCTTTCCTCTCTGCCAAATCAAAATCAGCAAAATCAAGGCATTACACAAGATATTAGCTAAGTTTCCATCTAGTGCCAAAATGCTGGTTTTTCCAAGGGCTGTCAGGCAGCAAATGGAAATGGGGGAGTAAATGGGGTCTTAGGGTTATGTCCATGAAAAAATATAGTTTCCCAGCAGGTTGAAATATTCAAAAGAGTAGGATTTAAAGCAGAGAAAACTTAGAGGGATGGGGTAGTGGAGGAAGTAGAAAGGAGGGAGAAAGCAACGCATCAAAGAGAAGGGAAGCAGTAGTAAAATATTTCTCAGGGACATTCCAGGGTGAGAAAGTGGGAAGTATGTATATGAGATTTAAGTCTATGTGACAAACTAAAGTAACGTGAAGTCTTGTGCTTGCTCTGACACTGTGGCAGCTCAGAAAACAGCATCTCACCTTCTCTTAACCGCATCAGATCTGGAGGCTAATTTCATGCCATTATCCATAGAACAAAAGCTAAACAGGGACCCTAAATTATCAATAGGTACAGGATTAATGAAAAGCCATTCATTACAGATAAGATATAATATTTGAACCATATTAGAATCATAACTTCAAGAGCACATCTCCCCTGGATGAACCAAAGGAACTTCAACTTGAGTGTTACCAAACTAGAATCTATCTTCATGCCCCACATTTGCATTAAGAACAGGTATCTCCTCATGCCTGGGCTCTAAAGCCAAATGTCTGGGTATCATTCTAGGTACTATTTCTAAGTTATACCTAAGTCTCATCTAATAACTTAGTCCCTGTTTAAGAAACATTCAGTATCCTAATGGTGAGGAGTACGTCAAGGTTGTATATTGTCACCCTGCTTATTATCATGAGAAACGCTGGGCTGGAGGAAGTACAAGCTGGAATGAAGATTGCTGGGATAAATATCAATAACTTCAGATATGCAGATGACACCACTCTTATGGCAGAAAGTGAAGAAGAACTAAAAAGCCTCTTGATGAAAGTGAAAGAGGAGAGTGAATAAGTTGGCTTAAAGCTCAACATTCAGAAAACTAAGATCATGGCAATCTGGTCCCATCACTTCATGGCAAATAGATGGGGAAACAGTGGAAACAGTGTCAGACTTTATTTTGGGGGGCTCCAAAATCACTGCAATGGTGATTGCAACCATAAAATTAAAAGACGCTTACTCCTTGAAAGGAAAGTTATGACCAACCTAGACAGCATATTAAAAAGCAGAGACATTACTTTGTCAACAAAGTTCCATCTAGTCAAGGCTATGGTTTTTCCAGTGGTCATGTATGGATGTCAGAGTTGGACTGTCAAGAAAGCTGAGCACAGAAGAACTGATGCTTTTGAACTGTGGTGTTGGAGAAGACTCTTGAGAGTCCCTTGGACTACAAGAAGATCCAACCAGTCCATCCTAAAGGGGATCAGTCCTGGTTGTTCATTGGAAGGACTGATGTTGAAGCTGAAACTCCAATACTTTGGCCACCTGATGCGAAGAGCTAACTCATTTGAAAAGACCCTGCTGCTGGGAAAGATTGAGGGCAGGAGGAGAAGGGGATGACAAAGGATGAGATGGCTGGATGGCATTATCAACACAATGGACATGAGTTTGGGTAAACTCTGGGAGTTGGTGATGGATAGGGAGGACTGGCGTGCTGCCGTTCATGGGGTCACAAAGAGTCGGACATGACTGAGCGAATGTACTGAACTGAACTGAAATAAAATAAGCTGAATACTCATCAACTTGCCACTTGAGATTCTTCAGGATCTTGGTCAACCTAAAGTCCGTTCCCGTATCCCATTCCATCTTATCATGACCCTTATGAGACAGATGTACTGGAAAGCTCATAGCTTTTGAAAATTCTTAAGATTTCTCCTTTGGGGACTTTGTTCACCTCTTTTCCTGAATCCTGAGCCTATTATATCTGTCTTCTATTTTGCAAACTTCGTGTGGCTCTAAATTTCCATGTCCAGGGTCCCTCAGTTGAGGGATTTCACAGACCCATCATATATCATGCCAATGATATAGTCTGCCCTATATTTGTACTGTTTGGGGGTTTTATCTTCTTTCTTACTAGAATCTTCTTCACTGGCTTCTAAGTTTCTTAAGGTAATAGTGTACCTGATTCAAGCTTGTAAATCCATACCATCCCACATGGTGTACAGTTTTTCAAAAAAATACACATTTGTTGAATGAAATAGTATGATTTTAAGAACAGAGACTACCATGGTAATCTTTAGTTCTTGGCCCTTTAGAACAATTGCTGTAACATGAGGTTTGTTTTAGACAACTAAAACTGGATATATTCACACACTGTAATTGCAAATATGGCATTAATGAGCAAACACTTGAGATCCATTACATATTAAGAACCATAAAATGATCAAAGTTCATAACCCTTCTTTTTTTTTTTTTTATAATCCTTCTGAATTTACAATTTAACTAGACATTCATCTATCTGGACTGTGTTGGCTCCTCTGAAAAGAAGAGGTTCCTACCAGTTGGAATTGAGTATGTGCAAATAATTCATTCCATAGAATTCACTAAATAAAACTGTATGATCTGTCCTGAGCCAAGAAAGGGAGTAAAAAAGCATAAAAAACAATTTTACTTCGGGTGCTTAACACTAAGCTGGGTACAAATGGCATGCATGTAACAAAGTAAAGGGCAGCACAGTGTAGCATGACTCCCATGTAGGCAGAAAGACGATGAACTCTGTAGCCTGTTTGGAAGCGGTAGACATCATTCTCATTAGGGACCCCTGTGTCTTCAAGCGGCTTCAGGTGTGAAGCTGCTGATGAATTCAGCAGACATACCAATCTCTGCATTTCCAAGACTCAGTGACTGTTTTCTTAATAATACCACAGGAGGTTCAAATTTTTCAAGAATTGGGATTCCTGCACAATTCAAAGAGGACTCCAGGAAAACAACTTTCTGTGAAATAAGAAATCATAAAATGTCCATGACTCTTCCCTTTTTATGTCAATATTTGAATAACTAGATAGGATCCAATAGTTGAATCTTATGTGTGTGTATATATACATATATATGTGTATTTTACATATATATACATATAATCTTATATGAATATACATGCATTTTCACATATAAAGTTATATATTACATATTATTTTGAAATAGTACATTTATAAAGGCTGATTATGAATAAATCACAGAACTTGGCGAAACTGAAGTGTGTAAAACAAATGTCTGCATCATGTGACTTTTTTTGACTATATGTATTTTCAAATTATTTATTTGTTTATTTTATCTAATGTATCTACTGCATATCCTAGACATTGCTGAACACAATAAACAAAACCAATACATTCATGGAGGTTACATTCCATTAGGGAAAGAACCACAACCAAAAATAGATTTTGGTAGGTACTATGATGAGGTAGAAAATATGATAACACAACAAAGAAATCCTAGGAAGCTACTTAGCATTACCTGCTCAGGAAAGGGCTCATTGAGGAGACAGCATTAAGACTAAGATTTAGATCTGACTGACAAAGAAACACCCATGATAAGTCAAGATAGACAAGGGTAGGAGGCAGCATTCCAGGCCTGGGACAGCTATCACCAAAATCTAGAGACAGAAAATGTGTTGGTGTGTCCCAGGATCAAGAAGGCCAATGTGAGGGGCAGAAGAAGTAAGATGGAGAGTGACAGAAGACAAGGTCAGCCAAGTTAAGTAGCTGGGATTTTAGTTGCATTTTAATGCATTATTGCTGACACCGTCGTCTGGGAATCAAGATTTGGGTGGGTTTTGATCAATGCCCTGCCATTAACTTACTGTATGACTCTGAAAAACGTATATGCTTTCTCTTGGCCTCAGAGCGACCTCAACTGTGAAACAAAGAAAATGAACAAGAAAGTAGATGATCTATGAATTCCCTTTGAGTGCTAACATTCTATGATTCTAATCTTTGCCCTCAAAATGAAGTTGAACACTCCCTTTTCTTAAAAGTACTGAGGCCCTTCCATGAACTAGGGAAGCATAGCTCAGGGTATGCTTGGTCATTTTCCCTGAATTGTAAAACTGCCAAGACTTAAGACAGGATGAGGAGCCAAAGATTGCATTTACCCTGTGTTGTTGACATTTCTTACAAGACACGTTTGCTGTGAGTTTTTATATATTTTGCTCCCATCTTCATTACTTTCCCAGTTTCTTTGGAGTGCCACGCAAAGATACCCTCTGTTCTCTACTTTCACCTCAACGATTTTAAAGACAGAAATGACTATGGAGGTCCTTAATGCTAATGCTAATGCTAAGTCGCTTCAGTCGTGTCCGACTCTGTGTGACCCTATAGGCGGCAGCCCACCAGGCTCCGCCGTCCCTGGGATTCTTCAGGCAAGAATACTGGAGTGGGTTGCCATTTCCTTCTCCAATGCATGAAAGAGAAAAGTGAAAGTGAAGTCGCTCAGTCGTGTCCAACTCTTAGCGACCCCATGGACTGCAGCCTACCAGGCTCCTCTGTCCATGGATTTTCCAGGCAAGAGTACTGGAGTGGGGTGCCATCGCCTTCTCCGAGGTCCTTAATACCTTCCCAATATCTGCAGTCACACTGGTTTCCCAAACTCTCCTTCGGGAATAAGATCAAATGTGCAAAGATTGAACTCACTTCTCTCTGCAGAAAGGTGCTTGAAAATATGACACTAATATAAGCTTCCTCACTTTGTAGAAATTCCCAATCAGAAACATAATCCGGCTAGTGATTCCCAGAACATGAAATTCACTGTGACCAAAGATTACTTGGCTCTCACCATAAATAATTTAGAAAGACTACTAAACAAACACTTCAATAGCTTCATAGAGTTGCTGCATAAACAAGCAATATGTGCACAAGATAAACCTTTTAAAGGAACAGCTAAGAGATTTGGACTTTTAAAGAATATTTACCTTGGAACTGAGATAAAGCCTAAGACTGAGTTTAAAGAGACAGCACACAGAACACAAGTCCTCTTCTATGGATCAAGAAGAGAATAAATCCTGTTTCTGATTTGTGGTATTTTAAGTTTCAGGGCTGCATTGATACTGTGACCTCTTATTCCGAGTCACGCATGCTTTAGCTGGAAAAAGCAAACCATTTTAAAACAATATAGATATGTTTGCTATGTTGTATAATTTTTATCATGCTTTAGTGACCAAAATTCATCAGTTGGAAAACAGCTCTAGTTTATTAAGGAAAATAATATCTGACACAAAGAAATTTTATTTGTAAGAAAAATAAATACATTCTATAAACTAAATACATTTCATCTAAACTAAACAAACATTCTAGAAAAAAATGTTGTTTAGTTTTTAAGTTGCTAACAGTATGAGTCATTTGAAAGGTATTTTATTATGTACAACTAAGAGTTCATTGGACGACTGGATTTAACACTTCCTCCTTAGTAATTAGCCATGTAAGCTTGGACAAGTTATCCAACTTCTTTGAGTATCACCTGTATCTGCCAGACAAGGCTGTTGGATTAAATGTTCTCAAATTGTAATTCAATGCTGAAATGCTAGAAATGTATCTTTAGCATCACATATTGCATTTTCAAGCAGCATATGATAAGCATTTAATCAGTTCATCAACAATGTAGTGAAAAATTGAAACAGTGAGACACGTTTTGCTAATCACCAAAAGGCATTACTGATTTTGGTAATACACTATCCTGGTAGAGTCCTGGAGCTGTTATCGCAAAACTTTGGTTTTGTCTCCTACTGGCCATAAAGTTACTTTGGTAAGGTCATACAGGCTCACTGGACCACTATTTCCTCTTGTGTGAAATAGGCAAACAGTGCTTTCTTCTCACAACTGTTTCAAAACCTTAAGAAAACAGAAACTAGAATCAAATCATTGCATTTTAAAATCTGGCTCCACCAGTTATGAATTGGGTGATTTGGGGCGGTTTGCTTAACTTCCAAGGGCCTCAATCTTTCAATCTGTAAAATGGAGAGGAAAACAGCATCAGCTAATTGAAAGAATTGTTGTAAGGATGAAAGTAAAGCTCCATAGGTTTAGCAGTTAGAATAGTACTTAGCATTTAGCAGATGTTAGTGTTGAATCACATAATTATGACTAATACAATTATTATTTCTAGAAATAGTAGTAGTAGCAGTTTCAACAGGAAAGGCGTGTGAAAATTCAGGTACTAAGCAGAAACCAAGTTTCTTTAAGGGCAAATAACATAAACTAATCCTGTAGGATAGGGCTATAATATGATTGAAGGCCTGAGGATGCAGGATGGCTAGGACTGGGCTTCAGTGAAGGGAAAGAAGGCCAACAGAAAGTCATTATAACTGGAGAGGACAGAATAATCAAAAAGATGGAAGAGAAAGACCCAGGTGCAATTTCCAGGTAAGGCAGCAAAGTAAACACAGGCAGGTACTCTTGCTCCTTCCTGAAGCACTAAGAAAATGACATGAAGGAAGTATGTTTAAGTCATAAAACCATATTGAAAAAAAATAGGGGAAGAGAAAAGTAAAAAAGTGAAAGTGAAGTTGCGTCCAACTCTTTGCGACCCCACGGACAGTAGCCTGTACCAGGCTCCTCCGTCCATGGGATTTTCTAGGCAAGAGTACTGGAGTGGGTTGCCATTTCCTTATCCAGGGGATCTTCCTGACCCAGGGATCGAACCTAGGCCTCCCGCATTGTAGACAGATGATGGCATTACCTTACTGCAGCTAGAGAGACTATCTCATTTTTTCATGCTGGGTGCTAAGATCCACTGTACCACCTTATTCCTAGTCTTCTATCCCTGCTGGATTTGTAGAACACTGAAAATCAAACTGGTAACCTGTGGGGGAAAGACTGGAACATTGTCTCTGCAATCTGACTAGCCCAGGAAGGAAGATACCAAGGTACTGGCATTAAGAATTTTCACCAGGCAGCCTGTCCAGATCACCTCTCTAACTTGAAGACTCTGGTTGACAAAATTCCACCAAAGCACTCGGAAGTTCACACCAGCTTTCAAGAGACTCACTCTGAAATACAAATAGACCATTCAGAAAAGATGCTAACATGAAAGATAAGGACCTGAATGTAAGTGAAAAAGAAAAGTAACTTGGAGATAATAAAACATGCAAGAAAAACTTCAACAGAAACCATATTTGTATATTATACTTATAAAGCAGGATTGAATGAACTTTATAAAAACAAATATTCTGACAATATTAAAGGGGTCTTGGAAGTAAATATCATAACAGGAAGGAAAAATTCAGTAGATTTGTAAGATTACAGTAGGGAAATTTCTCCAAAAGCAGGACAAAATGTCTAGGAGATGGAAAATAGGAGAAAAGACTATAACAGTTTAAAATCAGCCCAGAATTTTTGATATCCAAACAATAGAAGCTCCAGAAAGAATACACTGATTAAAAGGAAGTCATCAGTGAAAACCTATATCAAAAGTATTCAGACCTAAACAATATGAATTGCCAAATGCCTGGCACAGTGACTGCAAGACTCATACAAATATATATCATCTTGAAATTCAAAGACCATACACATTTCCAGAGAGAGTAATGAATAGTTCTATACAAAAGAGGAGGAATCAAAAATAGCTTTGGACTTTGCACTAACAGAGTTGGAAGGCAGACAACAATAAACCAGAGCCTGAAAATTCTGAGGGAAAATGATCTACAATCTAAAATTCTGCATCCAACCAAACTTTCAATCAAGGGTGACAGTAGAATAATAACATTTAAGGCATGCCATGCTCTTTACAGAATGTAAGTCCCCATTATCTCTCTCTTTTTTTTTTTTTTTTTGGTAAAGCTACTGGATAATGTGGTCCAGTTTAAAAAAAAAAAAAGTGATCAAAATAGAAGATGTGACTATAGAAAGAGGGAATCTGACTCTGGAAATAGGAAGAAAGTCTCCAAGATAATGAAAGATGTACACCAAGAGGAGAAGACAAACAAATCCACTAGAAGCAGACTCCTTGGATTTGGTTGATATTTTTTTTCTTACTAGAATATAAAAATTTAAAGAATACCTAAAGATTTTGGCAATGGGTAGAGGATTTGGGCCGAATCAGTGGTAAGTATATAGGAAACTGAACAAAGAAAAAAGTCAAGAAAAGTATTCACTAAACAGAAAAGGAAAACTGTGCAGAAAAGTAGAAGATATTATGATTTAGTATATGATTTAGGATTTACCTAGTCATAATACAGGAAACACTAAATATTCACATAACCAAAATTATGAGAAGTAAATTGGAAGAGGGGGAGAAACAGGAAATATGTGTGTATGTGTGTGTGAAGTCAATAATTAATGCCTAAACGGAAACATCTGTATGTAGCACTATATTTAGCAATGCTTCCCAATCCTGTTCAAGACAGCACTCACACACACACACACACACACGCACAGAGTACACAGGAACAAATGGAAAAGACAATTGATACTGAAGGCAATGAGACAGGAATCAGGCCACCCCAGGTTCTACCTGACCTCCCTGAGGGCAGGAAGTATCAATATCTCCCAACACCTGTAATGTATTTGCTGCTTACTGCTTGAGAGGCACTGATTTAAAGATAGGGAGGTAAATAACCAAAAGAACAAGCTAAATGTATTGAAAGTGTTTTTTCTCTGGGGGAAGGAGATGGGAAGGAAGGGTGAAGCAGTGAGAGACAGGCAGGAGGCAGAGACCTACCATAGTTCATAATAAACTTTGTAGAACTAATTGAATCTTTTTAAATTTTTAATTGGAGGATAATTGATTCACAATTAAATCAATTTTAATTGACTTACAAATAAGTGTTGGTTTCTGCCATACAATGTGAATTAGTCATACACACATATATATGTACATACATGTATATATGTTATATATATATATATATATGTATCCCCTCCACAGAGTATCCCTCCCACCTACCCACCCACCACACCTCTCTAGGTTATCACAGGGCACCGAGCTGGGCTCCCTGTGTTACACAACAGCTCCCCACTATCTATTTTACACGTGATAGGTACAATGTAGCTAGGTACATATGTCAACCATGTAGGCATATTACTCTGAAGCTAAAATAAAGTAAACAAAAACCCAAACTACACTATGAAACTGATACCTGAACTAAATATGATACTAACACTTCTCAAGCACTTTTTACATGCCAGATATACAATAATTTCCCTGTTTGGTTGTCTTATGACAATCAAGTGGCAAGTAACAAATCATGCTATTATACATAGTTCAAATGTGAAGAAGCCTAAGGTAAGATAAATTAAGCACATTTCCCATCTTCCTATAACTAATAAGTGATAAGACTGAAATCCATGGCCTCGGCCATGATTCAGAGTCCAAGCTCTTGCCCACTTGCTATGCCCTGTCCTTCAGGTGAGGTCAGTGTTGGTGGCATCACATCCTGAAGGGTCTTGTCTATCAGTCTAGGTGAAGACCTTTTAGGCACTCTGGGAAATGGGATCTTTCAAAAATGTTCACATGTCAGGAACACAGGCCATATCAACCTGCTCAAATCTAAAAACCAGAATTTTAAAGACCCCCCTCCTCCCCTCCTGCAGACACTTCCCCCAGGGAGAGCCTCATTGCTGCCCCATGCTGTATGAAAAGGATGTGGTGCCATCCCTTCCCTCCACTCAAGCAAGCTTCCTACCCTTTGGGAGGTTGTTGCTGCTTTTCTACAGGGCTGCACGACTCCGATGATTTAACCTGAAGGCTGAAATGCAGGAGCAAACCTCACTGAAGGTATAATATGGCTTATGACATCAACATTTAATTATTTTAATAAGGTTACAATTGGTTAATATTTTCTAATATGAGGCTCTGGATTCTCATAAGCTTTTTTTTTTTTTTTTTTTTTAGGTCTATGCAAAGCAGCATGCTCCAATCCAAAATTTAGAAAAGAAAAAGAAAATCAAACTTCTAAAAGATTGATGAACACTTAAGTTCATATTAAAAAAAAAAGTGACCCCTTGTTTTATCAACCAATACCATTTGGAGGCTTCCAGGCATTTAAAACATTTTAAAGTTATTCTGAATATTTACATCCAGAAAAGCTTCAACACACACACACATGCACACACACAAAGAAACAGAGAGAGACACAGAGAGAATGCGAAAGAAGAGAAGAAGTTTTGAAAGAACAGTAACAAAGAGCTGTGTTGATTTTTAATCAAGTATTTCATCACAGGGACCTATTAGATGATTTACATTAAATAGATCAACAGCATTTGATAACTATACATACTTATTTCTTCTTACTGTTCTCTGTCCCTCTCCTGCTGGCAAACCAGACATGCAGACTTTGACACCACAGAGCTCCTTCCCAAGATCTCCCAGGTTCCCCACACTAATCTCACCCGTCCACATATATACACGCACAGGCTCACACACAGCCCTGATGGTATCAGGATATCACCACTGTCCAAGACCTAGATTCCCTCTCAGAACCACACCTCATTCCAGAGCCAGGGATTAGGCTGGTTCAGTTTCACAGTGTGTGGCTGGATTTGGAACCGGCCACCTCCCGCCTCAAACAGCTCCCTAGCTGCCTTCCCTCCCCGATTCCTCCACACTCTCCACCACCCACGAGGTGCAGAATTCTTCCTCAGCTTTTACAGCAAAGATGCCCTGTCCTCTAAAAAAGAGTCTGTTATAGAAGGGAAAGTTACAACTGCCTTTTCTTAACAGTAAAGACAATCATTTGCTTCCTTTTCTTAAATAAAAACATTTTATCACTTAAATATATCAGTCCCTTCACTTTAATTTGCTTCATAGGACACAATTGCCCCCTTCCCAGGACACAGAAAATGTTATTCACAACACTGACTCCCTTGTAAATGTATTAACTAATATATTTGTCTCTTCATCAGAAAATGTTTCATGTGTACCTACTGAATTCAGTAGTGTTAGGAAGAGTCAAGAAATGAAGCATTACCCTCACTGGGATCAAGGCTCGATCCTGGAAGACCTGATGCTATGAATGCTCCTGGAGAAGAGGGGCACTGAATCCAGACTTGTAGGAGGGACCAAGGGTAGGCGGTGGAGAACAGGACCAGTGTGTGTGTGTATGGAGGGCTTCCACTTGTCAAGGAAGAAGAATTTTCCAAGCAGAGAGACTTGCATGTGCAAAGGACCAGAGCCATGGACAATATTCAGGAAATAAAAGATTATTCTTTTGAAGCACAGAAGAAAAGGGGGGTGAGTTGGAGTTTGGTGAGACATGAAGTTGGAGACATGGACAAGATCAATCATGTAAAGCCTTGTAAGCTCACTTGGGTAGTGATAATCCATTGGAGAGTTTTTCAAAGGGCAGTAACATGATCAGATTTGCATTTTTAGAATTGTACTCATTCTTGGCATGAGTCGGGTGCTTGGGAGATCTGTACTCTAAAAAGAAAAGGAGCCTTGATTATACCAATTTTATCAGTATTTAACTTGAGTTGGAGGGGCTTCTCAGGTGGCTCAGTAGGTAAAGAATCTTCCTGCCAATCTGTGGGGTCAAGAAGATCCCCTGAAGAAAAATGGCAACCCACTCTAGTAGTCTTGCCTAGAAAATTCCACAGACAGAGGAGCCTGGTGGGCTACAAAGAGTTGGACACAACTGAGTATTCCACAGCACAGCAACTTGAGTTGGATAATAGCTGTGTAATACCTGGAGGTTACTAAATACTTCCAAATGTATTTTCACACTTCAGTATCATTACTGTCTACAAGGCCACTGGGATTATCTTCATTTTTGTGAAAGAAGAAATTCAGACACAAAAAAATAAAGTGGAGTCCTGGGGCTGGCACTGAGTTCATTCTAGCATTACTTTGTTACAGGCAGAGGAAAGGTCCAGGACTGAGGGGAGGGCCTTGTGCTCACACCAACAACCTGGAACAGACAATATAAACAGAACGGCTGGCTGCTGTTGACTGAAACCTGTGACTTGGGCTTCCCTGGTAGCTTAGTTGGTAAAGAATCCACCTGCAAAGAAGGAAACTGCACTTCAATTTCTGGGACGGGAAGATCCACTAGAGAAGGGATAGGCTATCCACTCCAGTATTCTTGGGCTTCCCTTGTGGATCAACTGGTAAAGAATCCACTCGCAATGCAGGATACCTGGGTTTGATCCCGGGGTTGGAAAGATCCCCTGGAGAAGGAAATGGCTACCCACTCCAGTATTATGGCCTGGAGAATCCCATGGACTGTATAGTCCATGAGTTGGATAACAGCTCTGTAACACCTAGAGGTTACTAAATACTTCCAAATGTATTTTCACACTTTATTATCATTACTCTTTACAAGGCCACTGGGGTTATCTTCATTTTGTGAAAGAAGAAACAGACTCAAAAAAATAAAGTGGAGTCCTGGGGCTGGCACTGAGTTCATTCCAGCATTACTTTATTACAGGCAGAAGGAAGGTCCAGGACTGAGGGGAGGTCCTTGTGCTCACATCAACAACCCGGAACAGACAATATAAACAGAAAGGCTGGCTGCCACTGACTGAACTCTATGACCTATAACATAATTTAGTAAAGGCTTCCCAGGTGGCTCGGTAGTAAAGAATCCACCTGTCAGTGCAGGAGACACAGAAGAGGCAGGCTCAATTCTCAGTTGGGGAAGATCCCCTGGATAAGGAAATGGCAACCCACTTCAGTATTCTTGACTGGGAAAATCAATGCACAGAGGAGGCTAGGGGGCTGCGGTCCACAGGGTTGCAGAGAGTCAGACATGATTGAGCACACATGCATGCAAAATTTAGTGAAAAAATGCAAAAACATGAATCTGGAAACTGGAAGACTTTAAAGGCAACAGTGAAGTTCATATGCAATGGTCAGTGTGGAAATTCCATGGAAAATTCTAGGGGTTCCTTTAGCTAAATTTCTTTCTATTTGCAAAGACTGATCACTGACAAAATTGTTTTAAAAAAAAACTTAAGTAAAATTTGGCAGAGAAGTGCTTGTATTCTGGTGCTGTTTGTATATATATTCCTGACTAAACATAGACTATCTCTGAAAAATGGTATGAGAAATGTATTTGTGACTGCCTTTGGGGAGAATTAGAGACTGGAAGGAGATTAATTTTCACTGTATAACCATTGCTGCTGCTTTAATTTTTGTACTGTGCATGAGTCACACATTAAAAATATGGTTTAATTATGAAAGATATGATATTTTGAAGAAAACAATAATTCTATGCTTACTCAGAGTATTTTATAATAAAAACCCAGAACAGACAGGCAGAAAATATCAGACCATTTTTTCTGCAGTATCTGACATACTCAGGAACTAACTTTCTAACGCAGAGCCATGGTCTTTGGGATTATATAACTCCTCGGGAAATAACATTTGTTCTGACTTAGAATAGCCGTTTTTTGTCTCAAAGCCCCAGGGCTGTGCCGAGGCCCTGTAGTCCATGAGCTTCAGGCACTTCAGCTTTTGTTTAGCCCCTAAGAAAGCGCACCCCTGCCTGGCCACTGTGCAAAAACACATGATGTCAACAAATCAGCATTTGATGCTGAAGCTCCACTGACTGAGTATGTGGAACGGGAAGGGTGGAAAGGTAGGAGGAACCATTCTAAAAGCCTGTGCTCTAAAAACTATTTTTTGTGGTGTTAATAGCTGTTTCACAAGGAAAAGGAAATCTAGGTCGAATACTTTAGGAAATACCATTTTCTCCTCTTCCTCTTCTAATATGGGTGGGGGCACAGTGCACATTAGTGCATCAGAGTTTGGGGGATTTATTGCACATACCCTTGACCAGAGAAATCTTTTTTTCAGGGCAGGGCTTTTAACATTTTTCAGGACACGATTCTTATGTGGAACACTGCTAAGGAAATGTTACAGTAGGCTATTAGGTAGATTTTTACAGCAACAGCCCCCTATTTGCCATACTCTTGATAGCCACACCTGTGGCATTCTTTCTCTACATTGGTTCTGATTTTGGCCACGAGATCAGCCTTGGCCAGCAGGACAGCAGCAAAGAGAACAAGCAGAGGCTGGATAAGGGCCCCCACACTGGAGACTTCCCCTTCTGGATCTCTGCCCTGAGATCCTCATGCTGCAAAGAAGTCTGGGTGAAAGATCAAGCAAAGACCAAGAGGCTCAGCCCAGTGAGCTGCAAAGGTGAGCCCAGACTCCAGCCAATTGGCCAGTTGAGCATCATTGTACAAGTGAGCCCACGTGAGAGTAGCAGAACTGCTTGAGCAGACACAGAATTGTGACATACAATGAATCATCTTTTTAGGTCACTTGATTTGGGGGCAGCGTGCTGCATAATAACATGTAACTGATACAGACATTTAAATGTCAAAGTAAAAAGCAACTGGCAAGGATAAGGCCAAGGATAGGCAGAACTAAAGAGCCTCTTGATGAGGGTGAGAGAGGAGATTGGAAAAAGCTGGCTTCAAAGTCACCATTCAAAAAACTAAGATCATGGCATCTGGTCCCACCCCTTCATGGCAAATAGAAGGGGAAAAACAGTGACAGCAACAGCAGATTTTGTTTTCTTGTGTTCCAAAATCACTGCGGACAGTGACTGCAGCCATGAAATTAAAAGACCCTTGCTAGACAGCATATTAAAAAGCAGAGACATTACTTTGCCAACAAAGGTCCATATAGTTAAAGCTATGGTCTTTCTAGTAGTCATACAGAGATATGGGAGTTGGATCATAAAGAAGGTTGAGCACCAAAGAATTGATGCTTTTGAATTGTGGAGTTGGAGAAGACTCTTGAGAGTCCCTTGGACAGCAAGGAGATCAAACTTGTCAATCTTAAAGAAAATCAACCCTCAATATTTATTGGAAGGACTGATGCTGAAGCTGAACCTCTAGTACCTTGGCCACCTGATGCCAAGAGCTGACTCATTGGAAAAAGATCCTGACACTGGAAAAGATTGAAGGCCAAGGAGAAGGGAGCGGGAGAAGGTGACATGCTTAGATGGTTAGATAGAACCACTGACTCAATGGACATGAGTTTGAGCAAACTCCGGGAGATAGTGAAGGACAGGGAAGCCTGCTGTGCTTCAGTCCATGGGGTCACAAAGAGTGGGAAACGACTTAGCTACTGAACAAGGATAAGGACCCTTGACCTCTATTTTGAGCTCTGTTGTCTCAGTTTCCTCACATGTAGAAAAAAAGGAAGCTAGAATAGAAACTGTCTAATGGGCCTTCTCACTCTAATGTTGTTTTTACAGCAAAAGAAATGTGTTCCACATATATGTATTATTATTTTGGCATCCATTTGACCCCAGACTGCAGGGCTTGAGCTTAACATATATCTTGCAGGTGAAAAAAGAGAGCTCCACTTGAGAATTTGTAAATCTGGCTCCCAGTCCCCTAGGCTGACTTAGCCCAGATGTTAGAATAGAAATATCTGAGTCTGGACTGGGATTCTTTGCAAAATGAAAGGTGAGCTGATGGAACACGGGTCACAGACCCTTTGCCTCCTCGCTTTCCTAGGCTCTACGGGTCTGTCAGCAGCCGCATGACCCTGAGCTTTCTGAGAGACTGGGTTTGTGTTTACAGCACACAGGACAGAAGAGCAACAAAAAACGCCCCAATTCCCAGCCAGCCTTTCTCACTGTGCAGGAGGAATAGGAGTGTGGGATCACACTGTTTATTTGTGGTTCTTTTAAGTGATGTCCAGAGACCCACATTTCATGCTTGTTTGAAAGTGTATACGTAACTGGGGAAGCTGTTAAACAGCAGTCTGCCTTCACTCCCATTGTTTACTTATTTAGTTATATGTCAGCATGCAGTTCATTGAGTCATAACTCTTTACTTTGCCTAAGATGACCAGCATTTGAGGATGTCAGAGGAAATCTGCATCTCATGTTTATAAAGATTTCCCAGGACATCATATTTGGCTACTTATACTTCGGTTATCAAAGGCTTTTTGTTTGTTTGTTCAAAAAAACTTTCTTTGATTACTATTATGACATCCACAAAAGGAGGGAGAAAAGAAAAAAAAAAATCCATTACAGAGGAAGAAAAAAAAGTACAAGTCATCCCAAAATAAACTGAAACAAATTCCTTGAAAGTGCTGAAAACAACATCAAGACATGCAGATTCTAAATAGTGGGAGAAAAGCAGTAACTCATAATCATTGATCTTAACAGCAAAGGTCTAACCTAAAGCAGAAAAGTTTAGCTTAATTATGAGTGAAAAATCAAATAAGTTCAAACACAAAACACATTTTTGCTATTTTGCATTGTGTACATTGGCAGTAGAAGAGATGGTTCTTAAGGGGAAAGACAACTCTAAATCAAGTGAAAACAAACCAGAAAGCTAGATGAAGATAACACCTCAAAGAAATGCTGCCTTCCTCACTTTTGTAAGAGAACTGACAACAGTAATCTACCAGCAACATTTTCTGCCTTGCAAAAGTTTTCCAAGAGAGCAGGCAGTGCAGTCGGTCAAACTCCTATTGCAATACCCAGGAGGCAGACACTCAAAGATGATACATCTTCATTAGACCTCCTGGAGGTTTTCTGTGCAATGCACTGAAAGCAAAAGCAGGATGGCCTTCCATCCCTTTTGCAGGAGAAAGCAGCTGGCTGAAAACCTGTCTTCTGGACCACCTCTCCTGTTTTGCTATGGGTTCTGTGATTGGCAAGAAGAAGTTTAGGCGGTGAATACAAGAGAAGCTGAGCGGTAGGGAATGATCCCTCTTTGGGTCTGGAAGAACCAACCCAGAACTGCCTCTTTCTTGCTCCCAGAAAAATGCCCATGAAGATAGCCCTGAAGAATCTGAAAAGGTGTGGCCATTTCTTCCTTGGCCACCTTCTCACGCTCACTTTTATAACCATGACTAGCAATCAGTCTTAAGAGATAAAAGTTTATTTGGAAACTCAGTCAGCATGTTAACTGTGGTTTAAAGTGAATGGCTCCCTCTTCTCTCATTTTAGCCAGAGATTTACACCCCTTCCAAGCCGGTCCTGGTCTTATTTATGTATAACTGCACTAGAGAGTGGCTTGAGGTTGCCTCTTACAATAACAAGCTCTATTTATGCCTCGTGGGGCTGGGCCCAGGCAGTTAAAGCAACTTCGATCGAAACAGGCACCAGGAAAGCAGGAGCAGATTTCATGGAGAGGTTTTTTACTGAGACTACCCCTCCTTTAAACAAGACAGCTTGAGCATTCTGATCCTTTGGATCTCAGAGTTACATGTGGTCCAAGGGGACCTCCACGGACTCTGCATTGCTTCAGGCATGAAGTTACTTGAAATGTGTGCTCAGCCTTAATACAAAGCATCTACTGTTGGTGACACAAGAAACAGACAGAAATTCTGTTCTCCTGCTGCTGCTTATCCTGATGGAAACAGACATAAAATACACTGAGGTGTCATTTTTTTTTTTCCCAAAGAAATACCTCTTCCAATTCCAGATGTCATACTATAATATACACAAATACACATTCATATGTATAATATGTATTAATAAATCTGATAGCATAATGGATTATTAACCATTTTTCTCTTTCCTTATCACCATTATTAACTTTCATAAATCCACCCAGAATGTATAATTAATGCTATGTGCACATATACAATGGAGCTCAGATAAGGATCCTGGCCTTCATTCTCAATTCAAGTGTCAAAGTGTAAGTAAATTGAAATCTCAGAGAAGAATATGAAATCTATTTCAATTTCATCTAGAATAGCAATACTATCTTTCTGTAACAGTAAGACCAGTTACAAAAGCTGACTTTTTTTCTTCACAAGCTGTTAAATGGCGCCCCCTTCCTGTCAGTGATGAATTTGTTGAAGGAGAAAAAAAAAAAACACACATTGCCTTATAGCATCTCAAAATGTTAAGTTTTGTAACAATCCTATAGAGAAAATTTCATGTAGACCAATCGTTGGACATATAAAATAGATTAAAACCCGGGAAAGGGAAGTCTCTTATCATTTTCACCAATCAGTTAAAATACAGTTTTGGGAGGTGCTGTATTAATCACTAGAGATAAGCAAGGATTCTAACTCTGAGGGAATTCAAAAGCTCATAGGGGCGACAAACCAAGGATAACAATCCAGATTAGTAAGTGCTATATCCATGATGTATGCCACGTGCTATTAGAGAAATAGTGTTTGCCAAACTAGTTTAAGAAGGACTTCCTACAGATGATGGCAAGTAAGTTAGGTAAGGAAAAATGGTTACATGATAACCAGGCATAAAATGTAGAAAGAGAATCTTACACAACCAAAATGGAATTTCAAATTCTTCAAAGTTTGAAAGAGTGTGTTAAAATGAGGATCAAGTACTTCAATGATTTTCAGCTGCATAAGATCTCTGGGGACAAGTAAAAGAAGAAGGAACCAGGGAATATAACACAACATTATAAAGCAACTATACTCCAATAAAAATTAAGTAATTAAAAAAGAATGAATGGGGAATATATTCTAAAGGCTTCATATGTCAAGCTGAGGGGTTCAGACTTCTGTCTGAAGATGACAGGAGATGCAGAAAAATTTTTAAACGGTCCAGTATACACAGTTATATTTCAGTGCCGTCCCTTCATTCCCTTCAAAGACCAGATCCATTAAATATCTAGCAGACAATGTGTGTAATGGTACAAATCCTATGCTAAACCTTGGGGTACTTCAGAAGCATCTTCTTTGCCACAATATGAAAGCATTATAAATCCACAGCAAGAACAAGGCATACAGTAGGATTTTGATCTACTGCCATATTGAATCTTTGTAAAAAGTAGTTAAAAGAGTATATAACATGCTACCTTTTGTGTTAAAAAGGGAAAGAAATAAGGAAATACATATAAATCTGATTATTTTGCATAAGGAAATGTGGGAAGGATTAATATAAACAATCAACTTGCTTTACTACAACAGGAGGAGCAGGTTAAAGAGGGGGACACTCCTGAGTGTAGAGTTTTGTAGAGTCTGAATTTATGGAAGCATAGTGATGTTCTATACATTCAAAAGTAAAATCAACAAAGAGAGTGGGAAAGTGAAAGTTGCTCATTCGTGTCTGACTCTTTGCAGCCCCATGGACTTTACAGTCCATGGAATTCTCCAGGCCAGAAAACTGGAGTGGGTAGCCTTTCCCTCCTCCAAGGTGTCCTCCCAACCCAGGGATCGAACCCAGGTCTCCTGCATTGCAGGTGGATTCTTTACAAACCTCAAACCAAATGGAAAAAAAAAGAGAGAGAGAGACAAATCAATTCACTGTGTTTAAAATGAATGAAATGATCAAACTGAAAAAAAAAAACAAAACAGAATTAATACTAATGTGGTGGAACCGTTCTATGAATATACAACTTCAGCCTGAAGGAAACGGGATGGCTAACAAACCTTGAACTTGTCTGTGTAGGGTTTTTTCCTACGTAATATTTTGGGCTTCAGTTCAGTTCAGTCAGTTGTGTCTGACTCCTTGCGACCCCAGGGACTGCAGCATGCCACGCTTTCCTGTCCATCACCAACTCCTAGAGCTTGCTCAAACTCATGTCCATTGAGTTGGTGATGCCATTCAACCATCCAAAAGTAATTTTCATGTATTAGAATTGAGAATTATAAATGTGTTCATGTAAATTGGTAGTCAAGATTCTCACTGTAGAAGAAGGAAGGTGGAAATAAGGAAGGAGGGAAGGCAAGGAAGAGCCATGTAGCGGTGGACTGGAATTTGAAGGTATCAGTGTGAATTAGCGATTTCTAAAGATATACACGTAGAGACTTCCTTGGTGGTCCAGAGATTAAGACTTCTCACGTCCACTGCATAGAGCATGGGTTCAATCCCTGCTAGGGGAACTAAGATCTCACAGGATGAATGATGCAAAAAGAAAATAAAAATACAAAGATATGCACACAGTTTATCCCCCAGCTCTGTCTACTGAAAGTACATGAAAGAAGTGACATTCCAGTAGCAATAAGCACAGAGAACACCTGGATCTTGGCTTCTCCATGTCATTCCTTGGTAGAAGAAGAAATGATTTTTGGAGAAATAACCGATTCCAGGATGAAATGACAAAAGTACAAGACAAACCTGAAATAACTGTACCAGAAAGTAATGAATCTCTCAAAAGAACACAAACAAAATGTCAGAAAGGCACAGGTGCAGCTTAAAGGACCTCTATTGGCATCAAAATAAAAGGAGGGTAACGGATTATAGCCCATTGATTAAATATTAATTCATGAATATATACTTATATTGACAGATGATAGAGGATAAATAAGAAAGTGGGCTTTTCTTTATAATAGAATGAAAACTGATAAATGTGAATAAAGAGACATAATCATCATAGTAAATATTGGTTTGGAATCATAAAGGAGTGCTAAATCTAGGAGAGAAGGATTATTAATTTCAAAGGGAACAGAACTGAAAGGAAAGAAACTGAACAACCACTTGACTAGCGATCAAAATTAGCATCAACAATAAGAGCAGATAAATGTGGTAGCCTTCCGGAAGTGATAGTCTGAAAAGGACACAACCTCAGTTTTATAGTATTCCCACCAGGGATGCATAGTCAGAATATAATTATGAGGAAATATCCAGACAAATCTTGATTGAGGAACATTCTATAAAATATTCTGTAGTCTTCAAAAATATCAATCACATGAAAGATGCAGCAAGACTGATACTTTGTTACAGATTATGGGAAACTAAAGAGACATGACAGCTAAATGTAATATGTGACCCTATACTTGATCCCATAAATGGAGGGGAAAAATGCTGTTAAAAGTATGATTAAGGCAATTGACAAGATCGGAATATGCAATACTGGTTTAATACAAATTTTGTATCAATGGTACTTTTCCTAAATTTGATAACTGTACAGTGGTTACATAGGAGAATATCATTTTCCTTAGAAAATGCATGCAAAATAGTTAAGGGGTAATGGAGTATAGTGTATGTAAACTATTCTCGAATGGCTCCAAAAATTACAAAATATGCACACTCGTACACACACACACATACACACACACACACACGGGGAGAGAGAGAGGAAGAAAGAGTAGGGAATTGTGGTAAAACAAATGTGGCAAAATGTAAAAATTGGTAAATCTTGGCAAATGGTATATCGAAGTATTAGTACTATTTTAGCAAGTTTTTTTGTTAGCTTCAGGCTATTTCAAAATGAAAAGTTAAAACAAACAGCTATTCATGATCAAATGGTGATGTACACAACATGCTTTGTGCTTATTTTAGTTAACCACGTAGCTACCAGTCCAACAGGCCAGAGTGGCACCTGAGCAGCACCTGAGCACCAAATGTGTACAAACATGTAGAGCCACTTACAGGAAGGTACATAAAACAGTCTGTGTACCTCATAAAAGCTGTCTTAATTCTACTCCATCAGGGTCTCCCACATAGTCTGCATAACTATAATGCCACACTCCTTGCAGGGCCTTGGCAGCACCTGGAGCACCCAGATATCTTGAAGAGCAGGGCTCCAATAAAGGCTCCCCAAACGCCTTAGGCCAGAGGACCCCTAGACAGCTTCCTTCTAGATGCATTGTGGCTGTAAGAATGAATTCTATTTTTCCATGGTCATCAGATTTCTACCCTAACAAATGCATTCTGAGGCCAGAGAGAGCAAACAGAGAAATGGGCACGGTGCTAAAGATTTGTAGTCTGGATTCACAGGAGATGCTATTTTAATAATACCTTTATATTATATATAAAATAGATAATCAACAAGGACCTACTGTATAGTACAGGGAACTCTACTCAGTACTCTGTAATTACCTTTATGGGAAAAGAATCTGAAAAAGAATGGATACATGTGTATATACAACTGAATCACTTTGCTGTACATCTGAAACTAACAAAATATTGGAAGTCAACTATATTCTGTGTGTACTTAGTTGCTCAATCATGTCTGACTCCTTGGGACCCCATGGCCTGTAGCCTGCCAGGCTCCTTTGTCCATGGGGATTCTTCAGGCAAGAATACTGGAATGGGTTGCCATGCCATGCCCTCCTCCAGGGGATCTTCCCAACCCAGAGATCGAACCCAGGTCTCTCGCATTGTAGGCAGATTCTTTACTGTTTGAGCCACTAGGGAAGCCCAACAAATATTGACTTACAAAATATCGTAAATCAACTATATTGCAAGATAAAATAAACATTAAATTTAGGCAAATATTTTTAATAAAATTTAAATTAATTTAAAAACAAAAACAATGCCTTTAAAGATTTTAAAGAGGCCACATGGTGAGCCAGATACAATCCTGGGCTTAAAATTCAAGCATATTAGAAGTATTAAGACTAAGATTATCAGTAATATTAGATATCTTGAACTCTAATTTTATTAATTGCCTAAATGGCTCATTTTCACATAATGTTTTGCTGTTTATGTGTCACTTTCAGGCATATTCTCTCCACAGCAATAAGATTATCAATAGTATTCATAATTGTTTATGAAGCACTTAATCAACAGTGAGCATTCTACTAAGGTCTTTACATATACCTCATTTAATCAGTAAGATAGCTCCATAAAGTAGTTATTACTATTCCCATTTTATGTTTTATTGATACGTGAAGCTCAGGTAGGCTAAGTAACTTGCTGATAACACAGAAAGTAAGTAGTCATGCTAGGATTCAAATTCAAGACTGACATTAAAATCGAAGCCCTTAATCACAATTATCCCCATAATGTCACCTATGACTATCATTCCCATTATTCAAATAAAGGAACTGAGACCCTGGCAAGTTGAAGGGTTTATCTAAGTTTGGAAGAGCCTAGCTCAGATCTCCTGCCTCTAAATTTGGCATCATTCCTTTCTTGGATGCTAAAAATACAAGGATCACATAAAACAATGGGTAGAAAGTGCTTTATAAATTGTGAAATTCATGAATATATGAGGATTAAATATCATTATTACCTTTAAAAACTTCCCTAGTGCATCATGAGAGCAAGAAGCAGCTGCAGTTAAGAGGGGAGCTGACATACTTTGGAAATGAGTTTGGCAATTTCTTGTAAAGTTAAACATACACTTACCATTTGACCTAGTGATCCCTATTTACCCAAGAGAAATGAAAATATATGTTCATATAAAAATCTAGATGGGAAAGTTTATTGCAGCTTTATTCATAATTGCTCCAAACTGGAAACAGCCCAAATGTCCTTCAACCGGTGAATGAATAAACAAACAGGGACATCTATGGAATGAAATGGTCTTCATCAGTAAAATGAAATGAATTACTGATGCATGTAACAACACGGATGGATCACAAATGCATTATGCTAAATGAAATAAGCCACATTCAAAAAAGCCTCAGACTGTATGTTTCCATTACATAATATTCCAGAAAAGGCAAAACTAGAAGGACAAAAAAAGAAGCAGAGGTAGCCAGAAGCTGGATGTAGAGAAAGTATATTGACTAGAGAAGAGCATGAGGAAACTTTTTCAGATGAAAAAAATGTTCACTGTCTTCATTGTGCAGGTGGCTATACAACTGTATGCATTTATTTAAAGCCATAGACCTCTACTTAGAAACAGAGTAAATTTTATTGAATGTAACTTGTACTCCAATAAAACTTTTTTTTTAAAGGAAGCTGAAATTCTCTAAGAATTGGTTAAACAGATTGATGGATAATTCAGCCTTTAGCATTCTCCTTGGCTTACTGGGAATACTTTTCAGGAAAATATCAATACCCTAGAGATGGTGCATAAAGGTTTTCCCAGGAAAACCATGCATTCTCAAGTCCTACACAGATGCCTCTCCACATAGGGTTTTTGCTGTTCTCTGGCTTTCACTTCTCAACTTATTTTGCTTATATAACTTAGCACTATTAAAACATAGTCCATGCTGAGTCACTCGCCTGGAGTGGGCTTAAGGATAGCTTACCTGCTTTATTTCTTTCCCAGAACTCCTCTGACCCTCCCTCCTATGAGGAGCTCATTTTTCTCTCTCCAGCTCCCCTTTATGGTTCAAGGACCAGCTTAGCTCTACCTTCCTGACAACCTCAGCCCAGTCATCTATAAACTGTTCCAGTGTCATTTTCTCTTCATCTGGTTCTTACCAAATGCTATTGTTTGTGATTATCCACAGCCTCTTCTTTGGTCTCTTGAGTATAGATACAGTGTGGTGAACCTTACTAGTGGCTACTGATATCACTTTGTCTTCTTGTTCCTGGACACCAGGTAGACTTTATTTCCTGGATGCCATCACAGTTAAGTGGAGCCATGTGACCATGGCCTTGGGGCTGTGAGAATTGATGTGTTTTGCTTAGTCAAAGCCTGAAATATCAAAGAATTTGTTTCTCTACTCTTTAATGTGAAGTCTCATATTGAGATGATAAAGGCTGGGATATGCTGAATCATGAAGGTACCATTGAGAAATAAGCTTTTGGAGAATCACCCGGACCTTTAGTGAATTTTCTGTGGGACAAAACAAACTTCCTCATGTTAAGCTATTGAGACAAAGGGGCTGTTTGTTATCACATTGAAACTAAGGCTATCCTGACTAATACAAGTAGAGAGCATATAAAAATGCTAGGTTAGAATCTAATCCCATGGAAACTGACCAGAGAAAGGGATAAGTAAGTATTGCCACAGCTCCAGGGTTTAATGTGCTGCCTGAAACGAACCAAGCCGGCTTGCAGTAAATACTTGACATTTGCTTTGGGAACAGTTAGTCAGTGTGAAGCAAGAACCTACACTGAACAATGATAGTTATTCAAGAAAAAATTACTCCCCAAAGTAACAAATAATACTAATTGAAGACAATTTTTGCTTTGCTTTTCATCTCCACTTACTGAAATAATGAGAACATACCTGAAAGGAACATTGTTTGGAAATCAGACAACCTTTTGAATTCTATTTCTTTTCAAGCAGATTAGATATTTACAAATGCATTTATTACCTCTTCAGTCAAAAATGAGGATAGAGGTCTTTCTGATTATACATAACAACTGAAAGTCAAGTCATGTTAGATGGAACCTAGACATATGTGTACACACATGCACAGATGTATACACACAGGCGATATTTTGTGTTACCTTAAATAAGCATATTCATAAAATAAGCATTCTATTTCAGGAGTCTTAGACTTAGGCATCTAAGTAAATAAAAGTGAGTCTAACTTGGGAAAAAATCATTAGATTTGTGTTCCAAAAATGGGGTTGAGGACCCAGCTCTGCTTGTCCTACATGTATAATCTTAGCATTCCAACCCTCTCCTACAAAATAAAAATATCATATTGTTTGCTTACTTCACAGAACTGTTGTGAGATAAGAATGAAATTCTATTAAAATTAGTATATTTTTTGAAAAAAATCCTAGTTTCATTATCTCTCTCCTAATAAAGCAAATATTCCACTTAGGGCAACAAATAGTTTTTCTTTATAGCAGCATTTTTATCCTCTCAGGAGTTCAACATTTGCTAAATTGCTCATCTCAAGAAAAATAAATAAATACAAATATAATGCACCTCTCCATCAATGCATTTAACTTCTAGGCGAAATACTCCAGAGGCGGAGCAGTCTTCAACTCGTCACTCTTGTCACAGGTCTTGGAGGTTTCTCTTCTCCTCCAGGTGTTGTATACACCCCCTGACCCTACTCCTTCTCTCCTGTCCATTCGGGTTTTCATCAACCAATGCGGGGAGTCAAGCGGGACTGCCCTTGCTATGGACAGAGCACGGGGGGCTGCAGAGAGTCTCCTGGAGGCCAGGAGGGATGTGACGGAAATGTGGGAGTGTCGGGCGAAGGCATGTTGATAGCACTGTAGGTGGGAAGGCTGGTCTGGAAACTGTTCCCCTCAGCCTGGATAATGTCCACAACGTCTCCGCGCTCCTGACATGGCTGGACTTCTTTCTTTGCCACTTGGTAGGGAACCGTTTAGTTAGGATCAGCCTTCATTCAGCAAATCGCTTTTTCTGAAGTTTGTTGAATTGTAGTTTCTGACTCCAGGTTTCTGCCAGCGCTGCGTACCTCAGTAGCCAATTCTCTACCATTCTGGAACTCCCAATTAAGTTGTAGTCAAGCTTCTCATGGCATAAATTAGGAACAGAAAAGCCAGTTTTAACTCATGGCTCTGAGAAACAATCAGTAGAGCCGTGAGGCCTGCTTTGGCAACGGCCCTCTCTCTCTCAGCCGGGAGACGGGACCTGGCCAATCACTCAGCTGCGCCTTCTCTCTCCCACAGAAGCGGAGCCACTGGTAGGCACAGGGCCCCCTGTTTGCGGTGGCTCTGCTCCCAACCTATGGCAGCATCCCTGCTGAGTTTTTGGCAAGCTCAGAAAAGTAGTGGGAGGGAGATGGTGAACGCTAGCTTTCTAATTGGAGACTAACTGCCTTCTTTCCAGATTTACTGCTCCTGAGGTCTGAGGGGCATACAGCCCACGTCCTGGCAACTCATGAGATGGCCTCGTGCTACCATCTGGAAACTTCCTATTATACTCTGATGTAGAGGGATGGGGAGTTGCTCCTTGAATAACCGATTCTGGAGGTTTTAAGAAAAACGCTGACCTTCTTTAGTCCCTTCTCTGCATGCACAGAAGTAAACCCAGCATGCCTCAGTCTGACATGGCCCATCAGTCATAAAAAAAAGTGACACTGAAATCAGCAATGGGGGCGGTGCAGCAGCAGTGTCCCTCCAACCCCCACCCCTCCTGTTCTTGGGCCTGTGCTCTGAGCTGCATACAAATCCACAGCTCCGCTTTCCTTTCTTGGCCCTGGGCCCCTTCTTTCCGGCACTCTGTTTCAAAAACATCACAAGCCACGCAGGTGGTTTTTGTTGCACCACAGCTCGTATTCTTGACAGATCTTACATCTGCACATTAATACTCCTTGATGTCTCCAGCCTGAAACTTTCCCAGACACACTGGCCTAAGAGCCTCAGAACCCATGCATGAGGGGGACTAACTACACAGGAATTCCTTACTGGGTCTCAGGGCTGGGGGCCATCGTGTTTTTAAACAAGAGAAGCTTCATGATCACTTAGCTCTGAACTTCAAGGCACTTAACGACATTAGAAACCCACCTTCTCTTTAGAGTGATGAGTACTTTAGCCAGAACCCTGGGGTAAATCCAAGTTACTATAATCATGAGTTATCACCATTGCCACAATTGCAATCGCACAATTAATGTTTTTGAATGAATACATGAACAAGAGTAATAATATTTAACTTTTGTTGAGTCCCTCCCATATTTAAGGCACTAGATTATCGCACACAGCCTCTATTGCTCTAAACTACTACATAAGGTAGATACTAATTTATATACCTAGATAAGAAAGGTAACTAACTAAGGAAATAAATATTAATAAATAATCTGGTCAAAGCAACAAGGTTGGATTTATAGCAGAATAATGATTTAAACACAGAGCATAGGCTCCCAAACCCAGGCTAGCTAATTCCATTTAATCATCCTGAGTCTACATAAAAAGCAGGGGATGCGAGTGTGACAAAGAGACTAAGGAACCTGAAAATAAACTGTCCAGAAATTGATTTCTGTCCTCGGGTTTGTCTTTGAAGAAGCCACTGGCATGCCTCACTGGTCAGGAGAATCATTTATTCCCATTTCACTAGCATGCAGTGAAACAGAATGAGATGCGTGGTTTGGACTGAGTGAAAAAGAAGTTTCCCAGATTCAACAAGAAATAAAGATTGGAAAAAAAAAAAAAAAGATTCATCTCCCAGGAAGGCTGGAAAGAAGAGAACAGAATCATCCCTGAGGATATTGAATAGATGAGTAGACTAGGACTATTAATAAATCAGAACTTCAGAGCTAGCAGCCAATACAAAGAAACAGTGTTAGAAGTTGTCTTTGAGTGTCCATCTCCTCCCTTCCTTCTGAAATAACATGAACTGTGAGTAATACCATAGACATTATCTACAATGACTTCAAAATGTTGTTTCTTTACATCCGTAATTTTTTTTTTAATTCTGATGTTCACCCTGAGAAATTTGGCAGTTATAAAATTTGTCAGGAGAGAGGAAGGGGGTCAACACAGGGTTCAAGCCATCTGGTGGGGACTGAAATCAAGCTGAAGAAGAGTTAGCAGGGGCAGAGGGAGCCTTGCTGATTGTTTGCTGAAGAAAAGTGACAGAGAGCGTGAGCCACAGGGCTTCTCAGAAGGGGAGGTTGGAGGGCTGCCTGGGTCCCAAGTGCATGACTAACCCATGACTTATGGAAAGCCTGACAGGTCTGACCTTGCAATGATGAAGAATCACACTGCAACTGACCACAGTTGGGCTTCATCTCATGCCCCAGGCTTCGTCTCAGGCACTGAGGAGGACCTCCATCATTCTCCCAGTATGGTTTGGGTATGAAACATATCTGTGGGTGTCAACTGCAGGGACAGGTCTGGGAACATTCTCAAAACATACATCTTAAATCTCTTCCACTTGATTATCTAGCTTTTAATTCCATCCACTGAGCGTGTAATGTAGATGGCTGAGAAAAAGAAATCAGAGGGAGATTTGACTCTGGGAAGTTTAACATTCTAAAGCACACTATCAGGAAACTGAACTTGATTTCTCTGAAATTAATTGAAGGTGCCAAAGGAGAGAAAGGATCAAGCTAACATATACCAACTATTAGCTAAATTCAAGACTTCTATTAATTTATTTTCACATTTTAACAGATTATATTAATAATAATGTTAGTATTAACAGTATTAATATTACCATTATTAATGTTAGTTGAATTTCTTGTTGGACATTCAGTGAAAAGCTGATATGCTCAAAGAAGAAGGTATGAACTATACAGGTTGGTTGAGACAACACACTTAAGATTGCTATTTTTGTTGTTGCTGTTCAGTCGCTAAGTTGTGTCCAGCTCTTTTCGACCCCATGGACTGCAGCATCAGGCTTCCCTGTGCTTCACTATCTCGCAGTGTTTGCTCAAATTCATGTCCATTGAGTCGGTGATGCTCTCTAACCATTTCATCCTCTGTCGCCCCCTTCTTTTTTGCCTTCAGTCTTTCCCAGAATCAGAGCCTTTTCCAATAACTTGGCTCTTCTCATCAGGTCCCCAAAGTATTGGAGCTTCAGCTTCAGCATCAGTTCTTCCAATGAATATTCAGCGTTGATTTCCTTTAGAATTGGCTGGTTTGATCTCCTTGCAGTTCAAGGGACTCTCCAAGAGTTATCTCCAGCACCACAATTCAAAACCATCAATTCTTTGGCACTCAGGCTTCTTTATGGTCCAATTCTCACATCCATACACTTAATACTCCCCCTATTTTATTGGAAGGACTTCCCAGGTGGTGCTAATGGTAAAGAACCCTCCTACAAATGCAGGAGAAGCCTGGGACAAGAGTTTTAACTCCTGGGTCAGGAAGATCCCCTGGAGAAGAAAATGGCAACCGACTCTAGTATTCTTGCCTGGGAAATCCCATGGACAGAGGAGACTGGTGGACTACAGTACATAGCATCACAAAGAGTCAGACATGACTGAAGCTACATAGCATGCATTTTACTGGAAGTTTCAATCTAATTAAAAATAGAGAAATGAATTTCACTATGTTATAGTACTCCCACAATCATGTTGGCCCAGAAGCATTAAGTAGTGTTATATGAATGTGAAATGGGTAGGAAGTATCTAAATGTTCTTAATTAACATGCAATTCACCTCTCTCATTGGCAACTTTGACTTGCACAAGGTACCTGAAGGAAGAGAAAGAAGATAAACTCTATAAGTCTCCAGAAATCCGAAGAGTTCTTTTACCCTAGACAGACTAAGATCCCATTATAAAAATTCCATAGGGTTGAGGGTGCAAGAGAAAATGGTGAGGACCCGCTCCCAGATTGATAGTCTATCAGGAGAACCCTGCATAAAGCAAGAATCTCGATGGGCTGTGCCCTTTTAGAAGGTTGAATGAGAAATAAACTCACTGCCAAAAACAGAAGATCAAGGAAACTTTCCAGTCTCCACATTGGCACCAGTGGAAGGTAAAAAATCTCCCCTGAGATTTTACAATCACAACAGACCCTTCACAGGTTTGCCATCCAAATTTACGCCACCTGTGAGGTCTGAAAGATTTCAAATGGACAATTTAATTTAAAGTGGTCCTAGGTCAGTGGTGCCCCCAGGAAACTGGCAGAAGCAAACACAAATCATTTCTGGAGGAATATTAATTCAAGCCAGGCCTCAAAGAATTCCTACAGATAAAGTTCCAAATAAAATGAAAAACTTACTGGGAAAAAAGAAAAACAAAAAGACAAGGCACCTTGAGTTAAATACAGGAGAATTGGGTTGCTAAATATACCATGTATTGTAATTTCTAGAGAATATACAACTAAGTTTACTTTAAAGGAATAAAGAAGAAGCATGAACAGATGAATAAGTAACAAATATTTTAAATGTAAGTAGATGCAAATAACATATTAGAAATAAAAAGCTATAAGTAAAATTTAAAATGGATGAGTAAAGCATAAGATTAAATTTGACATAAATTAGTTTAGGCCTAGAATATAGATAAAAAGATAATATACAACATTCAACTCGGAGACAGAGAGATTAAAAAAATATAAAATAGCAATGAAGAGCCAGAGCAAAGAGTGAATGGAGCCAACAAATGGCTGATTACAATTATAGATGATAGAATAAGCCAATATTCAATGACACTATCTATGTTTGAGAATTTTCCAGACCCACTGAAGAACACCAATTCTCATATCCAAAGAGCTTAGTATATTCCAAAAAGAATAAATGAAAAATAATTTCACACAAAGACATATCATAAACTATGAACATCAAAGGAAATTAGTCCATAGAGCAAGAAGAAAGATGTGATAAATCACCTGAATATCAAACAAATGACTTATTTCACATTAGAATGTATGGAGATCAGAAGACAAGGCACTATCTTGAAATGCTTTTCCCTGTAAAATTATTTTTCAAGAAGGAGGGTAAAATAAATCCATGTTTTGCATACAGAAAAGTGGAATTTATCACAGACATACCTTTACTGAAGGCAATATTAAAACAAGTAAAATGAGATACAAGAAGGAATGGTAAGCAAAGAAATTGGCAAGTGGGTTAATTTAAATAAACATTAACTATATAAAAATGCTAATTTTAGGTCTTGGGGAAATAAAGCTAAAATACGGAACAGCAGTAAGGAGTAAGTTTGAATATGGGGTAAGTCAAATAAGTATTTTTAGGCTTTGCTATTCAAAAAGTGCTGTTCAATCCAGAGAGATGGGCTGAGAACGGACATGGGAGAGGGGTTCAGGATGGGGGAACACATGAATACCTATGGCTGATTCATGTTGATGTATTGCAAAAACCACCACAATATTGTAAAGTAATTCAGTTCAGTTCAGTTAAGTCACTCAGTCATGTCCAACCCCATGGACTGCAGCACGCAAGGCTTCCCTGTCCATCACCAACTCCCAGAGCTTACTCAAACTCATGTCCATTGAGTCGGTGATGCCATCCAACCATCTCATCCTCTCTAGTCCCCTTCTCCTCCCACCTTCAATCTTTCCCAGCATCAGGGTCTTTTCCAATGAGTCAGTTCTTCGCAACAGGTGGCCAAAGTATCAGAGTAATTAGCCTCCAATTAAAATAAATAAGTTAATTTAAAAAATGTCCAGATATCAGGAGGATTGTCATCACCCATAAGTTTGATAGAAATGTAGACTGTCAGGGTCTCCTGAATCATAATCTTCATGTTAACAAATCCTCAGATATTTTGAATATATAAAGTTGAGAAGCTGTTCAAGTACTTAGAAGGTGTTAATTATGAATGTTTAAGAAAAATATCCACTGAAAGCGTAGACGCACAGCATGACTTACAAACAGTGGAGAGAAAAAATGAAGAAATCTATGGAAAATTGTGGTCTGATTATTCAGTATCAAGGACCCTCATATATTGATATCATAGGCCTAAAACAACAAGGGTAAGTTTTCATTTACACTGATCATTCTTGTAAATTAAAAGGGAAACCCAGGGAAACAGACAAAATGATTCCTTAAATATTTGGGATTAAATCAAGAATCTGACCATGTGTGTTCTGATTATTTCTTTTAGCATGGATTTGTTTACAACAAATACTCTTTTTGATGTTCTTATTTCATATTTTGCCTTCATTTTTTAGTACATTTAGTTGGATACACAACCATAGATTTTCAGTTATTTTCTTCAAGCATTTTAAAGATGTCAATCCATCATCTTCTAATTTCCATAATTATTTCCCATGAGAATTTAGGTGCTGGTCCTATTATTGCTAATTTAAGGGTAAAATGTCTTTTTTTTCTGGCTGCTTTAGAAATTTCCCTTCTGTCTTTTGTTTTCAGTAGTTTTATTATATTGTACCTAGGGGATGTTTTTGTTTGGTATTCGTTTGGGGTTTTTTTACCCAATTTTGCATTTGCAATTTTTCTTAAATTTTGTGTTTTAATGACTTTTATTAGTTTGGAGTACTTCTTAATCAGAATCTCTTTAAATCTGGTTTCTACCATAAATTTTCCTTCTTCTTCCAGACTTCAATTGTATAATATGTCAGATCTTTTCACCATGCCCCATATGCCTTTAATGTATGTTTAAAAAATCTATCTCACTTTTTTCCCCTCTGTGTGCCTTGGCTTGGATAGTAGATAGTAATCTATCTTTAATTAACTAGTCTTCTCTTCTGCTATGATTAATCTGCTATTAAACCTGCATTTTCAGTTCTTAATTTTCTTTTATGTAGTCTTCAGTTCTAGAATTATCATTAGATTATTTTATATATCCCAGTTTCCTAGTGAAATTCTTCCCTGGTGGTCCAATGGTTAAGAATCTGTCAGGAACATGGGTCTGATCTCTAGTCAGGGAATTAAGATTCCCACAAACTGAAAACAAATAAGCCCTTCTACCACAACTGCAGAGTCTGTGCACCACAATGAAAGATCCCTCATGATGCAATGAAGACATCATGTGTCACAACTATAACCCAATGCAGCCAAATAATTATTTTTTAAGAGATAAGGTAATAATATAAATAATAAATAAATAACTTGGTCTGATTTTTTTTTTTCTGATTTTTATTATCTGTATTTCTTCTTGGTTTTGGTTATTAGGAAGCTCTATTTTCAAATTGGTTTTTATTTAAATGTCAGATGTAAATTAAAAAATATAGAATAAATTGAGATTTGACTAATTCATCTTCCAGTGAGGAGATAATTTTGTTCTCTAGCGCATTTACAGTAGGTACAGATCACCATAATCCAGTCTGAAGTTGACAAAGCTCAAGACTATTCTTTTGGGAGGGTTCATCTATTTCCCATTTGCCTTTTCTCCTAGTGTGTACTATTTCAGAGGTCATAATTGGAAATTTGATGCTTTCACCAGAGGCCCACTTCCTTGATAGACTGAATCCAGTTTTTATCTCCTCAAACCTTTGAGGTTACCAAATAGTTTTCTCAATTAGCTGCTACTTCTTGCTCAACTTTTGAGGCTCTTAGACTCAATGCCAAGAATATAAAACATCTTGAGTGAAAGAACAATGCACACTTTTTAGTTTACCTTGATGAGCTTTGTCTCATCTGGGTAGTCCTAGTTGCCATAGTGGCTTTCTGGTGCCTGCATGGATATTTTTCCAGCTTCTCCAAATGATTTTGGTGGGAGTGTTGGTCTGCAATAAGCTACTTTATCATTATTAGAAGCAGAGATCTAAATTTCAAATCTTATAAGCACTCAGTTGTGGCAGGGCTTCCCAGGTAGCTCAGCAGGAAATAATCCAAATGCAATGCAGGAGACACATAGTTGCAGGTTCAATCCCAGGGTTGAGAAGTCCCCTGAAGGAGGAAATGGCAACCAACTCCAGTATTCTTGCCTGGGAAATCCCACAGGCAGAGGAGCCTGGTGGGCTACAGTTCATTGGGTTGAAGAGTCAGACACAGATGAGCATGCATGCAGCTCCAGCTATGGGAGGAGGAAAGGAACATAAAAATATACTTTATATATACAGATACAGAACATTTAATACCCAGCATTCTGTAAGTATAAATAAATGAATAAAAAACTCTAGTAAAATTACCAAGAGGAAAAATAGCAGCAAAATACTATAGGGGCCAAGTGCTTTTATACATGCTAATATTCATAATAATACTATAAGGAAGATACTATAAGTGTCCCTATCTGATGATGAGAAAAACAAGGTATAGAAAGTCTAAGTAACTTGTATAATGTCACATATACAGTGGAACCTGTAAGCTGAACACCAGTGCAATCCAGAAATATAAAGAAATTAGTATGACCAGAAGAAATAAGGAAAGGTAGATGAAATTAAAATGTTTTATTAAACATCAACACTGGGAAGGATCTTTTCTAAAAACAAAGTTTTAGTGACAAAAAGTTACAACTCTTTTCTTTTAGTCCAATCATGCTATTGATTCTACCACTAAATATATTTAAATAATAATAATATTATTGATTTTGTTGGTTAGATTTCAGATCTTGGAATGAAAACGTCCTGACCATAACATATCATTGTCACCAAGCCATATATAACGTTTGTCTGGTGTTTTCGGTTAGGTATAGTTGTTCATAGTTATTTATAAAGGAGGTTCCATTATTATCCTTAATTACAGATGAGGAATTTCAAGTTTTGACAGGTAAAGCATCTTTTTCAAGATTTCATAGCTAATAAGTAAATAAGTAATGAGTGGAGTTTGAACTCTAGGATCTTTCTTTTAACTGGGCTCCCTCTCAAAAAAGAAGCAAAAATAATAAATCAATAAAATGCTCAATAAAATATTAGAAAGTGAAGGGACCAGAAAATGGAAGGTAGTGTAACTATGATAAGTGCCTCATATTTTATGGAGGACATTCAATAGATATTGTTTAAAATAATTTTAGAAGCAGAAATAAAGTATGTCATTTAAAATTATAATTAAAATAACCATGGAATGTGAAAACAGCAGCTTTTTAAAAGCAGTTGCCTCTGAAGTGGGTGATGGGGGAGAAAAGGAGGAAATGGGCAAAAGGCTTTATCTTCTCATTTTATGTAATTCTCATTTGTTTTCACAATTTGTATGTATTACAAGTATAAACTTAGCTATATGTAAAGAGATAAATTATAGTATAAAACTGTTGGGGGAATATTCCATTGAGAGCATATGTTCTCGATTGCTCCTGGCCACATGGTAAACAATCCCAATATCCTTCCTCCTGGAAAAAGCATATGGTTGGCTGGTGCCACCTGAGAAAGAGGCTTCATAAGTCTTTCTAATTCTAGTCCAGTGTTACAAAGACCACATGCCCTGAGAAATAAGCCATATTAAACTGTATCTGCTTTACCCATTATCAAGATTATGTTTTGGCCTTGAAATATTCACTCTTTTTGTTCTTATTTCTAATTGGTTTAAAACTTGGGTGAAAAGAGGTGTGTGTTCTCTGTGAGTCCCTAGGCACACTGTAACACAGTTAACAAGAGAAATAATTAAGACTAAAATTGAAAGAGAGGAACAGTGCTGGATCATTTTGCAATTTCTCAGCATACCTAAAACATGTTAGGATGCTGGAGCCATTTGATACTTTTCTTGGACCTAAATATAACAGCTCTAGATGGAGTGAAAGCAAATTTAGAATTTGAAAACTGACCAAGCTTGCTTTTCAACCTCTTTTAATTACTGCATATCTCTGGACTTAAATTATGGTTGGATAAAATCCAGAGGATGTTTCACTCATTTTATGCTAAGTTTAACCTTCCTAGGTAAAGGTCCCAGCACTACCACACTGAATCCTGTTTGGACTGGGGAGAGCACTTGCAAAGAGATGACAATCTTCTTGACAAGCCCACTGAGTTTTCACAGCTCAGTCATAGTTTCATTGCATCCTCCTGTCATAAAAGCAAGTCTTCACGCTCATGGGCTATTTCCCAGGGGGAAAAAAAATGGAAAAACAAAACAAATAAAAGCAACTACCTTTGGTGGGCTCAGTGCTAAAGAATCTGCCTGCCAATGCAGGAAATGCAAGGCACTTGGGTTGGATCCCTGGGTGGGGAAGATCCCCTAGAGAAGGAAATGGCAACCCACTCCAGGATTCTTGCTTGGAAAATCCCATTGGCAGAGGAGCCTGGTGGGCTACAGTCCATGGGATCGCAAAAGAGTCAGACACAACTGAGCACAGCACAGCAGCACCTTAGGGTCCTTTAGGTCCCAAAGTGAAGAGAACTCGGAGCTCTGTTTTTCTTGAATATGTGGTCCCCTTTGCACTTTACCACTCTGCCAAGGTACTGCGAAATGATAAAGCTGGGACAGGCAGGCTCCAGGCAATCTCTCCTGACAGCCCAGAACCTCCTCTACGTTGTGCTTTTTACCCAACAGCTGTTTCTGCTTCACTCTAATTTGTCCAGGATTTGGTTGGGACCCTAGAGTTCACCTTCTGCAAAATATTTGTTAATTTTTGTTTTTAGCTGAGAAAATACCTTTTCCCCTCCCAAAATGAGAACAATTTGCTCTGGGATTGAAGATGGATTTGTATTATAGTTGCAGTGGAGATTTGTTCAATTGCTTCATAGCCACATACCCAACACTCACTAATACCTTTTAACAAGAAAATGGTAAACAGGTGGAGTGGAAATCATAGATAAATAAAGAGTCCTCTCCAATCCATTCAGTTGAGTCTTTATAAAAGGAATTCTACCCAGCTGGCAGTGCACACTCTTTAAAACAAATAGAGTATTTTTTTAAACCAGCATTAAGACTGGTAGACAGGAAAACAGGCTCATGAAATCTACTCAACAGACAAGACTTCAAAACAATCAATATAATTTTACTAATTGCCAATACTTTTTCCACATATTACCATCTTCATTTAGAAAATAATTCTTTTCATACACTATGTCAACCTACATACAACAAAACCATTAATATTGTTGGTAATAAAAATTGTAGGCTTGTGCATTTTAAGTAATTTATTTTTGCACAATAAGAGTAACCGTCTTTATAAGGCTAACAAACAAACAAAGCCATGTATTGGACACCAACTTGACCCAAAGGTTAGTTGCTACTTGTGAAGGACAATCTAATTCTTCTTTTAGGTTGAGTAATAGTTTACGAACAGACACGAACACAGGAACACATACACAAAAACTCATAATCTCATTACAGCTGCTTTATTCCTTGACTAGCATTTAGCCCTTAGTGTGTCTTCTTGTTTTTGTTTTAACTCTTTGCTCTTTGAAAATACATAAAAAAGATATTTTTTAAAAAATCATCTTGGACAAGATTAATTTTTCTTAAAACACAAAAAATGGGTTTAATTAAAGTTTTATTATAAAAGAAGGAACATGCCATAAGGAATTTTTTCCTTATCCTATAAACAAATTCCAACGCCTTCCTAATTTGCTTCCTGCAGACCTAGCGTACTGCTTTCAACACTTTGGATCTGGACTCACAGTGGGAAATATACTTTCTACTTTACTCTGTTCACAACTAGAACTGAACTTTTATGAAATCATGCTGTTTTTTGCTCTTTGTGATATTATTCTGATATTCTTCTATTCCATCCCATTCTAGGCTACTTTTTTTTTCTTAATTTTTAAATGCTGGTAACAACCTGCAGTTTGAAAAATCCTGCCCAGTAGAACCTTATCTTTACCTTGACATCTGCTAAATTGAATATTTAAGTCACCAAGCCTATCTCAATACAGTCTCTCAGTTCAGTTCAGTTCAGTCGCTCAGTCATGTCCGACTCTTCGTGACCCCATGAATCGCAGCACGCCAGGCCTCCCTGTCCATCACCAACTCCCGGAGTTCACTCAAACTCATGTCCATCGAGTTGGTGATGCCATCCAGCCATCTCATCCTCTGTCGTCCCCTTCTCCTCCTGCCCCCAATCCCTCCCAGCATCAGGGTCTTTTCCAATGAGTCAACTCTATGCATGAGGTGGCCAAAGTACTGGAGTTTCAGCTTTAGCATCATTCCTTCCAAAGAAATCCCAGGGCTGATCTCCTTCAGAATGGACTGGTTGGATCTCCTTGCAGTCCAAGGGACTCTCAAGAGTCTTCTCCAACACCACAGTTCAAAAGCATCAATTTTTCAGCACTCAGCCTTCTTCATAGTCCAACTCTCATATCCATACATGACCACTGGAAAAACCATAGCCTTGACTAGACAGACTTTTGTTGGCAAAGTAATGTCTCTGCTTTTGAATATGCTATCTAGGTTGGTCATGACTTTCCTTCCAAGGAGTAAGCGTGTTTTAATTTCATGGCTGCAGTCACCATCTGCAGTGATTTTGGAGCCCCAAAAAATAAAGTCTGACACTGTTTCCACTGTTTCCCCATCTATTTCCCTTGGAGTGATGGGACTGGATGCCATGATCTTCGTTTTCTGAATGTTGAGTTTTAAGCCAACTTTTTCACTCTCCTCTTTCACTTTCATCAAGGGGCTTTTTAATTCCTCTTCACTTTCTGCCATAAGGTGGTGTCATCTGCATATCTGAGGTTACTGATATTTCTCCCGGCAATAAACTGTACAGAACTCACTGTCCAAGTCACTTGGCTGAAATTCAGGGCTTTATGAGGTCTCTCTGTTTTCTTAACATCAAAATTCTAACATGGTGTCCTAAAGTTAGTCATGTTCATCTTGAGTTCCACTTTATATGTCAGGCCCCATCCCATCTTACCTTACATTAGCCATGCAATGTCTGTATTTTATGCTGAACCCTAATTTCCACAGAGTGAGGAATGAGATCTAATTTTTTTTTTAATTTTCCTCTCCTCTCTTCCCTTCTAACATAGTCTTATTCACCAGGAGGTACTAGGTATATTAACACTAAAAAAAAAAAAAAAGGAATATTTTTAAAAATTGTATCAATGTACCTCAAATATATCGACTATTTCTAACTTCTATGTTCAATTGAATAATGTCTAATTCACTCCATTCCCATAAATCCAATTTGATAATTTTTGAGACTTCATTCCCAGATCTACTGAATCTCCAACAAAACTGATTTGTTTTTACTTTGAATGAAATGTTTCCAAACCTCCAGTTCTGTCTCTTCCTTAATTGAAACTTCCTAGATAGATGAACATAGACTAGGATGCTGCTGCTGCTGCCAAGTCGCTTCAGTCGTGTCCAACTCTGTGCAACCCCACAGACGGCAGCCCACCAGGCCCCCCATCCCTGGGATTCTCCAGGCAAGAACACTGGAGTGGGTTGCCATTTCCTTCTCCAATGCATGAAAGTGAAAAGTGAAAGGGAAGTCACTCAGTCATGTCCAACTCTTAGCGACCCCATGGACTGCAGCCCACCAGGCTCCTCTGGCCATGTGATTTTCCAGGCAAGAGTACTGGAGTGAGGTGCCATTGCCTTCTCCGATAGACTAGGATACCTTACATCAAATCATCAGTAACAGAGCTTTCTACACCAGATCCTGACATGACTCAAAAGTGCATCCTGAACTTCTTGTTCCATGCCACTGTTTTCTTATGTCCCAAACTTGCCCTAAGCTAATTTCCATGCTTGCTTTCATTTTTAAACATTTTATCATTTTTAAAATAAAAATCATAGATACTTAAGATATACACATGATTTGAAATTTAGTCAAATCACATAATGAAATAATTACTACGGTCAAGCTAATTAACATATTTCACATAGTGCTCTCATCACCTGTATGTGATGAGAGCACCTGAAATCTATCTGTTAGCTTATTTCCAGTATTCAATATGGTACTAATGATAGTAACCATGCTACATATTAAATATCTAGACTTAATCATCATGCATAACTATAACCATGTACCCTTTCACCAATACCTCCCCTCTCCTGGTAACCGTATTCTACTCTCTGTTTCTATGTACTCAACATTTTTAGATTCCACATATAAGTGAGATTATGCAGGGGCTTTTTTTTTCCTGTATCCAGCTTATTTCACTTAGCATAATTTCATCCATATTGTTAGAAATGGCAGAATGTCCTTTTATTAAGGCTAAGTAATATTTCATTGTATACATATATACCACAATTTCTTTATCCATTCGTTCATTGAGGGATACTTAGACTGTTTATCCCTGAAGAAGGGAAAGTGTACACATTCCAGTATTCTGGCCTAGAGAATTCCATGGTCTATATAGTCCATGGGGTCGCAAAGAGTCAGACATGACTAAGTGACTTTTACTTCACTAGACTGTTTATATATATTGGCTATTGTGAATAAATCTACAGTGAAAATGGGAGCACAGATATCTCTTTAAGATATTGATTTAATTTCCTTTGAATACATTCCCAGAAGAGGGACTGCTTTATTATATGGTAGTTCCACTTTTGGTTTTTTAAAGAACCTCCATAATGTTTTCCGTAAAGGTTGTACCACTTTATATTTCCACCAACAGTCCTGAAATTTCCTTTTGTCCACAACCTCACCAACACCTGTTAGCTTATTATTATCATTATTATAGCCATTCCAACAGGTATGTTTGCAGTCATAAAATTAAAAGACACTTACTCCTTGGAAGAAAAATTATGACCAACCTAGATAGCATATTAAAAATCAGAGACATTACTTTGCCAACAAAGGTCCATGTAGTCAAGGCTATGGTTTTTCCAGTGGTCATGTATGGATGTGAGAGTTGGATTATAAAGAAAGCTGAGCACTGAAGAATTGATGCTTTTGAACTGTGGTGTTGGAGAAGACTCTTGAGAGTCCCTTGGACTGCAAGGACATCCAACCAGTCCATCCTAAAGAAGATCAGTCCTGGGTGTTCATTGGAAGGAATGATGCTGAAGTACTTTGGCCACCTCATGCAAAGAGTTGACTCATTGGAAAAGACCCTGATGCTGGGAGGGATTGGGGGCAGGAGAGAAGGGGACAACAGAGGATGAGATGGCTGGATGGCATCACCAACTCGATGGACATGAGTTTGAGTGAACTCCGGGAGTTGGTGATGGACAGGGAGGCCTGGTGTGCTTAGGTTCATGGGGTCACAAAGAGTTGGACATGACTGAGCAACTAAAATGAACAGGTACAAAGTTATATCTCATTGTGGTTTTGATTTGCTTTTTCCTGATCGCTAGTGATGTTAAATACTTTTTTCTATAAGTGTTGGCCATTTGTATGTCTTCTTTGGAAAAGTATCTCTTCAGGCCCCTTGCTCATTTTTAATCAGGTTGCTTGTTTTCTTGATATTGAGTTGTGTGAGTTGCTTATATGTTTTGGATATTAAATTTTTATGAGATATATGGTTCACACATATTTTCTCTAACTCTGTTAAGCTGCCTTTTCATTTCCTGGATGGTTTCCTTTGCCATGCATAGCTTTTCAGTTTGATGTAGTCCTTGTTATTTATTTTTGCTTTTGTTGCCTGAACTTTTGCAGTCACATCCAAAAAATCATTGCCAAAATCAGTGCTCTATTGATACGTGTCAGTTTTAATGCCAGTACTATACTATCTGATTATTACAGTTTATAACAGGATTTGCAAACAAGAAGTTTAGTACTTCTATATCATTCTCTCGAGATTGCTTTAGTTTTTCAGGGTGTTTTGTGGTTCCACAGAAATTTTTGAATTGTTTTTCTATTTCTGTGAAAAATGCCATTGGAATTTTGATGAAGATTCCATTGAATCTATAAATCACTTTAGGTAGTAGGGGCATTTTAACAATTTTACTGTCTCTAATTGTGTCTTGATTCACTTTCTTTCACCAATGTATTATAGTTTTCAATGTTCTACCTCTGGGTTAAATTTATTCCTAAGTATTTCATTTTACTTCTTCCTTTCTAATGTAAAGTCTCTCTATTTATTGCCTTATTTCTTTTCTTACTGCTCTTGCTAGTACCTCTAGTACTGTGTTGAGCAGAAGTAGTGAGAGTGGACATTCTATCTTAAAGTAAAAACTTTCAGTTTTCCCCCAATGATCATAATGTTAGCTGTGGACTTTAATAAATGGCCTATATTGTACTGAGGAAATTTCCCTGTATACCTATTTTGTGGAGAGCTTTCATCATGAATAGATGTAGGACTTTGTTAAATGATTCTAGTGCATTTACTGAAATGACCATGTTTTTATCATTCATTCTCTTAATGTGATACATCACACTGATTTACCTATGTTAAACCAAGCTTACATCCCAGGAATAAACACCACTTGATCATGGTGTATGTGTTACTGAATTGAGATTGCTAGTATGTTATTGAAGATTTTGCATATATATTCATCAGAGCTATTTACTTGTAGTTTTCTTTCTTTGTGGTGTCTTTGCTTTGGAGTCAGAATGACTCTGGCTTCACAAAATGAGTTTGGAAATGTTCTTTATATTTCTGTTATTTTGAAGAATTTGCAAAGATTAAGTATTAACTCCTCTCTTCTCTCCACAATGCCTACCCCATCCATCCTCCACATGCTTCTGTGGAAGTCCTGGCTACTTTCTTTGTGAAGCTTTCCCTGATTTTCAGCCCCCACTTACCAACTTACACATATATGCACTCTCACTTAAGTTTTTATTGTCTTTGGTAAATGTCATGCCCATTCACTCTTTCCCTGTGGTGTAATTTATGAAGTAGTCTAGTTTCCCCTACTTTATGTCCCTAAAATAAAGTATTTATTGTATCACTTATTTTGGTTTTCCAGAAACCTTTAAAACAAAGTTGTGGTAAAATATACATAAGATCTACCACCTCAACCATTTTTAAGTGTAAAGTTCAGTGATGTTGAATACACTATGGTTTTTCCAGTAGTCATGTATAGATGTGAGAGTTGGACCATAAAGAAAGCTGAGCACCAAGAATTGATGCTTTTGAACTGTGGTGTTGGAGAAGACTCTTGAGAGTCCCTTGGACTGTAAGGAGACCCAACCAGTCAATGTTAAAAGGAAATCAGTCCTGAATACTCATTGGAAGGACTGATGCTGAAGCTGAAGTTCCAATACTTTGGCCACCTGATGTGAAGAATTGACTCATGGAAAAGATCCTGATGCTGGGAAAGATTGAAGACAGAAGAAAAAGAGAAGACAGAGGATAAGATGGTTGGATGGCATCACCTACTCAAAGGATGTGAATTTGAGCAAGCTCCGGGAGTTGATGATGGACAGGGAAGCCTGGTGTGCTGCAGTCCATGAGGTCGCAAAGAGACAGACAGGACTGTGACTGAACAGAACTGAACTAAATTGAATATTGTGAAACCATCACCACAATCCTTCTCCACAACTCTTTCTATAGCAAAACTGTGACTTTATATCCACTAAATAACAACTTTTCATCCCTCTTTCCACAAATCCCTGACAACCACTGTCTGTTCCTATGATTTTGATTGCTCTAGGTGCCTCACTTAAGTGGAATTACATAACATTTGCCTTTTTGTTTCTAGTTTATGTCACTTAGCTTAATGTCTTCTAGGTTCATTCACATTGTAGTGTGTCAGAATTGCCTTCCTTTTATGGCTCAAAAACATTCCATCATATGAATGTACTATATTTTATTTATCTCTTCATCCATCAGTGGACAAATAGGTTGCTTCCACCTTTTGGCTATTGTGAAAAATGGTGCCATGAATATGGTCATACAAATATCTGTTCAAGTCCCTGATTTCTATTATTTTGGGTATACACTCAGAAGAGAAATTCCTGGCTATGGTATTAATAATTCTATTTTTAATCCTTTTGGGTTTTTTGGAACTGGTGATAATATTTTTCAAAGTCCTGCACAATTGTATTCTCTTCCAGAGAATGGAAGACTTAGTGTTCATTTAATTTTATCAAGCCAAGCTATTAGTCATCTAAATTAAGGTTGAAATGTATCAACTATGTTTTTGTATTTTTTTTTGACTATTCAGTAAGGCTTAAAAGTTAAAAATCTGCAATGATGCTTGTGACTTGTTCACCAATAGCCGTCCATCAGGTTGGGTATCATTTCTATTGTTTCAAAATTATAAAAGTTAGAAGCCATAAAATGAGGATATGTTTATTTCTGGATATATCATGTTGCATCCATACTCATCCTAGTCACATGGCTAATTAACAAAGACTAGATCTAGAAAACACAAAACAACTACCTCAACCTGGTAAGATCAGAAGATTGGCTTGGACAATCAGATGCTGTTTATTAATCACTACCAAATAATAGAGGAAAGTCTAGATAAATTATGGTATACTTGTACAGTACAAAAGTTACTAGTTTTTCAAAATACATTTGTAATTTTACTTAATGATACAGGAAAGTGCTGATACTAAATATAATTAGGTGAAAAGTCAAGATAATTTTTTCATACATTGTGATATTAATTGTACAAGAAAATAGAAAAAAAAACTAGACATAAAAAAACTAGACATAAAGTAACTGAAATGAAACATAGCTAAATGTTAATAAGTAATTTTACTATGGGCCTCCCTGGTGGCTCAGCAGTGAAGAATCCACCTGCCAGTGCAGGAGACACGGGTGTGATCCCTGGGTTGGGAAAATCCCCTGGGGAAGGGAATGGGAACCCACTCAGTATTCTTGCCTGGAAAATCCCATGGACATAGGAGTCTGGCGGGCTACAGTCCATGGAGTCACAAAGCGTCGGGCAGAACTTAGCAACTAAATAAGAATCTTACCCTATTTATTTATACATTATATATAGCACCAATTTTCATCAAATGAGTACACATTGCTCTTACAGTAAAAATGTGTATACAAGAAAAAAAATCTAGTGTGAGAGTCACTGGAGCTATAACAAAAAGCTGAAGCCATGGAAAAACACTCATTCATGCATCTCATTGTTCAGTCAGAAAGACCGTAGTCTGTTATTCCTGAAGAGATAGCAGAAGCAATGCTCTCTGTGCAACAGGCAGTGTGAGGGAGCCCTGAGGGATGTGCACGGGGATGGGGCTGGTTGATGATGGATTGCAGTTTAGAGGTAAAGAAAGAAAAGGTCTTATCTGTTCTTAACCTGCCCCAGAGTTGCATCCACTTCTCCCACCTCAGCACTCTCTCACCTCCCCATCTTTCCTTCATACAGAAGCAGCAGGCATGAAGACCAATGTTGTGAGTCACCGCTCCAGAGAGTAGCTGTCTTAATAAAACCAAAGTCTGAATCTAGACTACTGGGGGTCAGAAAATAGAATTCCAGGGGCCAGTACTCACCAAACTTAAATACTTTCTGAAAAGTCTACTCTGTGTAGACATCCACCTCAGATACGAAAAGACCAATGAAACCTCTTGAAAGAATGCATACTGTGTTGGAGATGAAGTCTCTGTTCCAAAGACAGGTAGAGGGACACCAGGGAGGCACCTGCCCTCACGGAGCTTTCCTGCATAGACCTCGGCCTTGGTAGGGCCTCACTTATCAGTGTGTGAGCCTCAGTTTAGGTTCTGTAAAGCCAAGTCAGAATTTTCTGTCTACAGTGGGACTGTGTATAAGCGTTGGTCATGGTTAAATGAGATTAGCTAATTTGATAGAGGAAAGAAACCACAGGTTTTATGGAATGATTGGAGAAGCTTTTAGACTTATACTAATGTTCCTTTGGTCATGGCTGGAGAAGCCAAAGTTCAGGACTGTGAAGCATCTGCAATGTTTTTCTAGGCAGCCAATCTATTTCAGAGACTTCTCATAATCGTTAAAGCAAACATCAGATTCTCCATACCACACCCTTAAAACTGGCAAAGAACTCTGAGCCAGGCCCAGCAGGGTTTGACCCCTTGAAAATGATGCTGTTTAAGGCCTCTGATATCACAAATGCCTCTCTGGCCAAACTCATTGGACAAATCTTTCAACATGGGCATACTTAACCTATAGTCTTCCTTACATAAACTATTTTATACAAGAAACAAAACTAAGTGGAAACAGGCATTTTCTGTCTATGCTTGTGTATACGGTATATGTTTCTATATATGGGGTGTGTGTCTGTGTATGTATGATGTGAGTCTGTGTGTGTGTGTGCGTGCAATGGTATGTGTGGATGTGTGCAGTCGCGACCTAAATCATATTTATCCATGACCTTTTGCTTATCTGTTATAGGCCTACGGGTATGTACTGTCAGAACTAATGGAGTAAATCCCAATTCCATGAGACACCCAATCAGAAAAAAGTCTCAGCAAGCCAAGAAAAACAGCTAGAGGAAGGAAGGACAGAGGAACTTTAAGAGCAGTAAGCAGTACAAGAGAGAGTAGAGGAAAAAGAAGAGGCTGCTGTTCCCAAGACTAAGTAAATTCATGTTCCTCAGTACAGGCATTTTTCTTCACCAGCCATGCATTTTGGCCAACATTGAAAGAAGCCACAGAAAGAGATGAACAGCCAAAGATGCTTGATTCCACTGTGCTAAGAAAAGGTCTGGATGCTTGAGATTTCCTGCCTTCTCACACTATTGAAACATCTTAAATCTCTCTTCTGAATTCTGGGGTTCTCATTGGACTAATGCATGGGGAATGCAGGGTTAGGCTCTTATTAATTTTTTTGCTACTGGATAATGGTTTTGAGAAATTAACATTTGCCAGACACTCTACTAAAGAGGGTACTTTTATTGTTCCCATTTTTACAATGACCTTTCATTTTTCAAATGAAAAATAAAACTTGAGCAACTTGATCATAATTAAGAGGTTGGTAGAATCAGGAGGAAATAGTGAAGTCACTCAGTCATGTCCGACTCTTTGTGACCCCATGTAGACTGCCAGGCTCCTCGTTCCATGGGATTTTCCAGGTGAGAATACTGGAGTGCATTGTCATTTCTTTCTCCTGGGGATCATCCCAACCCAGGGATTGAACCCAGGTCTCCTGCTTTGAAGACAGACTCTACTATCTGAGCCACCTAGGGAAGCCCAAAGGAATTCAAATTCTAGGCCTGACCTCCAACTCACTCCTGAACATGAAAAAGCAAGAGTAGGTAGTTAATAAATGACTGAATTTGTCTAGAAATATGAGATGGGCAGCTGCATGTTAGTAAGGGATCTAGCCGCTTCATGCGCTAAATCATATAGCCTGAGGGTAGTGTTCACTGGCATCACAGCAGAACAGAATCCAGGTGACTCATGACAGGAACATTCACTGGGACCAGGAGTCCTGGGCTCTGAAACATCACTGGTCCTCTGTGTGGGTTGGCAAAAGCCAGTTTATACCCTCGGACTTCCATTTCTTCACCTATCAAACAAAGGCTATTCCACTTTATCCAAGTCTGATAGGAGGACCAAAGGAGATAAATTTACATGGAGATACTTCACACAACCCAGGCAGGAGGGAGTATCAGTGATGGAAGGGTCTTGACACTGGAGATGCTCCATGTTCTTCTTCTCCCCTACCTGTCTTCATGGTTGTTCTTTGCTTTCTGCCATGGAAGAGCACAAACAATACTGCTATTATTTTAAGTAAAACTTAACAAATGCATAGGAAGTGCAGGGAACCAGAATTGGGAAATTCTGGCAAGTCAGATGGAAATCAGATCTCTGACTCACCATGACTTTCAGAAAGAATATAAAATGCTCTCTCCTAGCATCCAAGGCCTCTCCCAACTCTTTTCCATAGACTTCACACTCCAGTAATAACACATGACAAACAGTCCCTCCAACACAGCAAGCTCGCTCAGGTCTCTGATCTCTTTCACTTGTGGCTGGAACATTGGTGCCCCATCGCCTTCAGTGTTTTGAGGCTCAGTCCACACACCACTATTGTCGAGAAACTACTCACCTCCCTCCTCAGTGCTCACACTGCTCGTGCTATTACACAATTCCTGAGCATTCTTGTCTTTGTCACTGTTACGTTCCTCAAAAGCAGGAAACGTGTTTCTCTCACCCTGTTGTTTCCAGTGCCTGGCACACAATTTGGAATGTGGTGAATGTTTACTCAATGACACTAAATTAGACGTATTCATAGTACCACGTATACTCAGGAGAAAGTGGTGGCTGACTAGTTTAACACTGAACAAAGGCCTTCAAGAACAAAGCTTTATTTCACTGCTACTGCTACTGCTAAGTCACTTCAGTCATGTCCAACTCTGTGTGACCCCATAGATGGCAGCCCACCAGGCTCCTCTGTCCCTGGGATTCTCCAGGCAATAACACTGGAGTGGGTTGCCATTTCCTTCTCCAATGCATGAAAGTGGAAAATGAAAGTGAAGTTGCTCAGTCGTGTCCGACCCTCAGCGACCCCATGGACTGCAGCCTACCAGGCTCCTCCGTCCATGGGATTTTCCAGGCAGGAGTACTGGAGTGGGGTGCCATTGCCTTCTCTGCTGTAATTTCATAATTAACCTAAAAGAACCTCGCTAATTTTATTAATAGGGTTCCTGCAAGTGCACCGAGTTTATCCAAGATAGGATCCATATTTTATTAACTTGGGAAATCACCGCTTCTTAAATAATATTCATCAACTAACTAAATGAACAAATGAATAGATTTACTATATCCATTTCTGGATCACTTCTAACTACAATATCTAACAAAGGATATGGTACGTAGCAATTCAAAAATGTTTGATGCATAAAGAACAGTAAAGATTCAAGATCTTCCAAGTGAGAATCTAGCTACTTTTTCAGGTTTAAGACCTTTCTACAATATGAAATTAAATATGACAATATCTGCCAAATGTTCACATCTCTAAGTAGATCTGCTAACAAAAGCTTCATGAAAATAGCACCCAGTGGCCGGTTAATCTCAAGACTGTCATGGTTATATATAAGGTGATTATATTATTTGACTATGATCATTGTAGACTTCTTAAGCTGATGCATTTAATGAATATATTTAGATGTAGGACAGTTATTATTTAAATTAAAGAGATACTGCATTATGTTAAATATCCACCTGTTATGTTATACATTCTAAAAGCATTTCTTCCAACCAATCTCTTCTCCCCAAGAGCCATTTGGCACCCATTAGAGTTCATGACATGGAATAGTCTCTGTGATATTTCCCATATAAAAAATTAGGCCTTGAGGACCAAGTAGAGTCAGATGAGTTTACCTAATGGTGTTTTCCTCAAAAAACAGTCAAAATAGCTCTCTCTTCCAGGAAACTCATGATTGGATTCTGTTTGGGGCAAGACACGCTCTTTCTGTCTAAGCCAACTTGGCTGAACGGTGCCTCGATCTCCCACTGGGGATCATGAGCTTAAACAAATAGTAAATTTGGTCTTCGAGGAACCCAGGTTCAAAGGTGAAGGCAAGGCAGGGCTTTGTGCATGACTACAGTTAGTACCAAAAATGCTGAAACACGTGACTTCTCAAAATAAATCCACCAGAGTCCCAAAACCAAAGGTGCGTGATCCAGCACCTCAGATTTCCTGTTGGAGTAGAAATAACAAACACAGATAAAAATTCATCACCCCATAAATTTATTCTAAACTCAACCAAAACCAACTGAAATAAATTGAATATTTTTAAAATGAGGAAAGCAAGCTCTATTCACAGTAATTTGAGTAATTTGATTCCTGATTCTGATGTAATTTAATCCTAAATATAATTTATTACAAAGAAGAATTCACTAGAAATTTAATATTAATAAATTAATAATATGTTTTAGTGCCCTAATATAAGTTAGCAAATGATTTAAAAAGAAGAGTAAGCACTGTGCTCAAATACAGAGAAATGAAATACTTCTCTTAAATTGCTATCACATCCTGTCAGGATGCACAAATAAGATGAAAATAAGTAGAAGATAATAGAAAGTAGAAGGAATAAATGATCCTAGATTCTTTGTCATCAGAAAAAAAAAAAAAAATCCCAAATAGGCATTCAACAGTTGGTGTATATTAGCTAATCTTTTTCCACACACTATCACCTCCTTTCCCCCCTTTTGTTTTCTCCCATTGGCCTCCATTTCTCCTCCATTATCATTTTTAGCCTCATAATTATCATTATCATCATCATATCATCAGTAATAAAGATCAGGCAGAAACCCTCTGGGTGTCTTCATCGGGAAATCACCATTTGTGAGACATCCAAATATGGTTGCTATGGAATAAAGAGACTTCTGGAAATTGTAAGGCACTTGATTGCCATGCTATGTCGTGTTGATTGTTTAATGTTTACTAACATTGTTTTCCTTATTGTTTTATTTTTATTTAGTTTTGTATTTCATGAACAGAATTAATAACTCTCTCTGTTTTGCCCACACATTTCATGCAAAATAAATCCTACACTCTGTTTATCCCATATCCCATTTCCAACTAATTTACTTCTACTAAAAAGATTATAATTTTACAGAGGCAAAATGCAAACTATTTAAAATAATAGTATCAATTATTTTTTTAATCTGATATTTTAAAAATTCTTCTTAAAAGGTCATGCTAGATAACACATTATAATTTTACTCAGAGTGTGAGACAGGGGAGTAGAGGGAGCAGGAGAAGGGGAAAAAGAACTGCTATGTAAGACGTATGAATACCCAGTGTGGACTGAGCATTTTATATGCATTGCTTTGGTGAGCTTCCATGTTAAGAGGAGTATAGAGACTCAGGAACATCAAGTATCAGCTAGAAAGCAATAGAGTAAGAGACGAAATTGCTGTTTTTCTGACACTAAAGTCCATGTTTTTTTATAACTTTGTCTCTTATGGTTGTCCTCCTCTGACTCTTTTATATTTAATAAAGCAAAACATAAAACTAACTGTGTTCCCTAAGAGATTTGTACACCAATATTATAATAGAAAAATACTGGAATTAATAAAATAAATGTCTAACAATAAGAGAATGATGGCATAGCTCTAAAATGAATAGCCATAAAAAGTAAGAATTCTGAAGAATTTACAATAACATGGGATATTTATATTGAAATGATATCAGAAGGTGATAATGATGGTATTGTCATGGTTAAGTAGAAAAGTAAAGATATAAATTAATTAATCAGAAAAACAAAGTCATAGCTCTCGCAAATTTGGACAGAAAAATTCTTAACAAACTTTAAAAGAAGAATGTGGGCTTAATAAGTCTATGTTGCTGCTGTTCATTGTTCAGTTGCTAAGTTGTCTTTGACTCTATGTGACCCCATCGATTGTAGCACGCCAGGCTTCCCTGTCTTTCACTATCTCCTGGAGTTTGCTCAGACTCATATCCATTGATCACTCTATACTTAACATTAAAAATTGTGATACAGCTACACTATGTAAGACCATGTGGTATTAGTGGAACAATGGTCACACAGATCAACGGAACATAACAGGACCTAGGAATAGACTCACACAAATATATCCAACTGATTTCTGATAATTTTGCAAAAGAAGTTCAATACAGAATAGGTGGTCTTTACAAGAAATAAGGTTGGAACAATTGTATATCCAAGTGAAAAATAAAAATCAAAAACAAAAATCCTCACATTTACCACAAAATGGATCATCGTGGACTTAAATGAAAAGTTAAAATGTAATTCTATGCAACTTTTAGGGGAAAAGAAATAGGAGAAAATCTTTGGGATAAAGAGCTAGACAGTGTTCTTAAACTTGACACTAAAAGCATGATACATAAAAGGAGATATTGATAAACTGGATCTAATCAAAATTTAAAATTTTTGTTCTCTGGAAGACCTCATATATACTTAGTAGTAAAGTAACAATCAGTTCACAAAAGACCTGAGTGGACACTTTACTGCAAAATATATAGAGATGGCAAACAAAATAGCCATTAGCAAAACTCATTTTACAGTAAGTATTATTGTTCATATAATATGACTGAGAAATTTCAGTATATACATGCACTTTATTTTTCCTGTTCCCCAAACAACAAACCATGAAAATAGCAATTGAGGTTATCTCTGATCTTTCCAGGTTCATTTCAACATGGTTTTTGCTGTAGTTGCTAAGTCATCTCTCACTCTTTGTGACCCTGTAGACTGTAGCCTGCCAAGCTCCTCTGTCCATGGGATTTCCCAGGCAAGAATACTGGCATGGGTTGACACTTCATTCTCCAGGGGATCTTTCCAGATCAGGGATCAGGGATGAAACCCATGTCTCCTGCATTGGCAGGCAAATTCTTTAACACTGAGCCACCAGGGAAGTCCATTCATCTCAATAATCAAAAACAAAAGAAGAACTCTCAAAGGAGTATCCCCAAACAATTATCCCTAAACTTTAATTGTTGGATTCAGGGAGCTTCCCGACCTGAAAAATTACCAATATATACTTTTAAATTGCAGGAAAAGAATTCAAATTTAATCTCAGATTCAACTATAATGATTGGGCATAAATACTACTCTTTTTAAAAGCTGCAGTCATAGAAAGATTAAGTCTTTCTGCTTGAGGCCCTCAAAGACATACAGCCCCTCATAGATACTGAAATGTAATAGAAATTGACCAAAGAGCCAGTCTTTCCCAATGATGAGTTGAACAATGGCTAAGATGAAGTTATTAGAGCAGCCCAGAGCTCTCAGACAAAGACTTGTTCTTCCTGTGGGGTCCTTGGAATGCTTTCCATCATTCCCTGGGTATTCTTCTTGGATGATTTTCTTGGAAAATATTCACATTGATCTTTGGTTTATTCCATTGCTTCTCTAAGAAGCCAAAGTTAAAAACTGACCTTGAGCTCAAGTAACTTCTAATGTGTCACATATGGAGGCAGGGAGATAAATCTCTGTCTGTGGTTGAGAAAGAATAATTCTGCCAAAGCAGTGTTCCCAACAGCACGGATGATAATAATAACTCCACATATTAATAAAGTCTTTACATCTACCAAGTGTTTTCATATGTATTATATTCTGCATTTTCATACTACATATAATAATCTGGTCAACTTGTGGCATAGTTTTTTTATTAATAATTATGTTGCTATTCTATGGTGTGGGGAATTATAATTTATTTTTCTCCTACCATGCATGACTTTATTTTCTTTGGTTAATTATTTACTTAGGACAATGTTTAGTTCTTCCTGACCCAAGGATCAAACCCCAACCTGGGTCTCTTGCATTGCAGGCATATTCTTTACCATCTAAGCCACCAGGGAAGCCCTTTAGGTCTCTGGACCTTTGCCAAAAAGTTTGAAGATTCCATTAATTACTGCTGTTAATTATTATACTCTCAAGTAGAACATAAATATTTGCATTGAGACTAGTTATGTATGTACATACAACATAAGCTTATCACAATTTCAAGAGAGTTAGAGTTACAATTTTTAAGTTGAAATAAGTATAAAGGTAACTTTTCATTGGTTAACTTACTTAAATCAACAGCAAATTGGATCATAATTAGCCATTTCCACTCCCTATCATTTATTTTTTTGTTCATCTACTGAGGTGTTGATATTTTTCTTATACATTTAAATGAATTATTTCATAATAAAAATTAACTCTTTCTTATAATTGATAAAGTGTTTTTCAGGTTTGTTTTTCTTTCATTTTAGTTTTTCTTTTTATTACACAGATGTGTTCCCCTTAGTTACTTATATAGCTTCAAACAGAGGAAGTTTTTCCCCTCACTCTAATATTATTAAATTTGTGTCCTGTTTCACTCTGATTGAACTTTGCTAAAATGTTTAGCTCTGTTTTTGATCCATACTAAATATTTTTATAAGAAATATGGATATAAATGTTAATATTATTGTCTTTTTTATACATTTAATACCTATATACTTTTAAATGGCAAAATAAATCTAAGAGGCTTATTATAAAATATGAATCCCTTGCGGCTATCCCCTCGATATTTCCCTTCTTCAGTGTCATCCCCTGTCTATATTTCTATATATAGGGGCTTCCCAGGTGGCTCATTGATAAAGAATCCTACTGCCAAAGCAGGAGATGTGGAGAAGATCCTCTGGAGAAGCAAATGGCAAACCACTTTAGTATTCTTGCCTGGGAAATCCCATGGACAGAGGAGTTTGGTGTGGTACAGTCCATGGAGTTATAAAAGAGTCAGACACAATTTAGAGAATGAACAACAGTGCTTGTATCATTCATTTTTTTATTTTTTCAATTTTAGACATCTCAAGATGGGAGATAGGGACTTTACTCTCTTTCCCTATGCCACATTACTACACACAGGCACACTTTCATACTCTCATCTCCCCAATAAACGTATGTATTTATGTTGCTCAGATCAATCTATTTATAACTGATCATGCAGCCAGATATAATTACTTTCCTTATTTCACATAAACTTCGTTCTCCTTGGAGTCAATGAATGTGTCATTTACTTTGTTTTCTTTGCTGCCTGTGTTATGATAGCTAATTCACCCTCATCTTTTTTCAGTGTTCAAACACATCCAGTTTTCTATCAGTTTCATCTTGTGGAAAACTTCTATTTAAGAACCTCTGACCTACTCCAATTCTGGACTGGTTAGATTACTCTCTAGCCCTGTTACACAACTTTTATCCTAGTATTTCTTTTCAGAATTCCTAGTACTTAGCATAGGCTGCAATGACAGACTCCGAAAACAGAAACTTATTTCCTGCTCAAGTAACCATCTAAGATGGTGGCCTTGGTTAGTGGGTGTGTCTCCTCCATGTAGCGAATTTGGAATCTGGGTTTCTTTCATCTTGTAAATTTACCATCTATCATCTTCTGTATCCAGTTGCTTCAAGGAGAGTTAGAAGAGGCACTTCTACTTCTTAAAAAGAGTAGCCTGGAAGTACCACAATTAGTTCTATCCACAGGACTCAGACCTGAGGCCACATTTAAAGCAAGAGAGTTTGGTGGATACAGTCTAACTATGTACTTAAAAGGAAAAGAAAAGGAATTTTTACTGACTACTAGAAATTTCTGCCACACCATCATATCAAGGGCATTCTTTGTGGTACTTCCTTCAGTGGAATCTTCTGTTTTCTAGATCCTGTCTTCCTCTCTCTTACTTTTACTTTCTTGGTTAGTGGAACACACCCTAAAATAGCTTTCTGAGAAAGGGTGAGAATGAGATAAATTTTTAGTGATATTGTCTGTCCAAAAATATCCTTATTATACTCATATTTGCTAATTTTACTGAGTACAGAATTATAGGTTAGAAAACATTTCCCCTGAAAATGTGAAGACCTTTCCATAATAGTTTTTAAGGTATTGTTCTGTTTCTACAAAGTCCAAAGACTTTATGTATAATCTTTAGTATATCTGATTTTTTTCTTGCTCTGGGAGCTTCAAGATCTTTTCTTGACCACTGAAATTTTGTATTGGCAGGGTGTCATTCTGTTTTGATCCATTTTTCTGGGTATTTGCTAACTTTTCATTAGATAACATTATTTCTTGATGATTTTCTCTTCTGTTTTCTCTGATTTGTCTATTTAGAACTATAATTTTGTGTATGGATACTCATAAGACAATCTTCTAATATTTTTCTTTCCTATTTTCCATTTCTATTTAACTTTCTGAGAGAATTCCTCATCATTAGCTTTTAAAGCTTAGAATCATTTAATCATATTATATATATAGTTTTAATTTTCAAGACCTTTTTTCCTTGGAGTCATATTATCCCTTTGTGTGGCATACTATTCTTATTTCATTGATGCAAAATCTTCTTAGTTATTTATAATATAATGATATTTTGAATGTGTTCTGTATCCCTGTATAATCAAGTTCCATCCATGCTGATGTCTTCTACTTATGTATTTCAGTCTCTATCTTTTTAATTAGCAGTTTTGCTCAAATACCAGGGGATCATTGGCTGTCTGCTCACGGTCAAGAGTGGGTCTGTGCAGGCTGATGGGAACCGCTAGGCACTGTACATGCTGTCAACTTTGGGCTTCACTTTTAGGAATGATGTGACTGGGCTATATCATGAAGAAAATACTGATGTACGCCTTAATGTCTTTTCTTGTTGGACCATTGAAATTCTGCACAGATAAACCATCCAGTGTATTAAGGAAAGTATAAGCCAGGTTCCTAGTGTTCTGAGATCAAAGTGAGAAAAGAATGGTACAGAGCACTGAACATTCAGTGCACAAAATTTTGTGAAGTCTCTCAATTTGGCAGTAAGATTTTTCTTCCTTCAAATTCACCAAATATTCCTAGTCCGGGGATATGCAACCTCTCCAGAGAATAAACTTCTTCTCCTGCCAGGGTGACAGAAGCGAAGCCTTCCAGCTGGGTAAAAAAGGGAAAGAATCTGGTGGGTTAACTGCATCTTAAAGCAGAACTTAATCCAACCTCCTGTTTTCAACAACTTCTTCATACACCTCATCCTCCACACTTCCAGAGGTAACTGGTGCTGACAATTTCTGAGCCTCTTGGGAGATCTGTGGTACAGATTGAGGACCTACTCAGCTTTCTCCACTGCTGACTTAGAATTCAGTTTTTGTTTGTTTGTTTTCGGGTCTGTTAAGTATTTTAGCACCCATCTTGTTGCTATTGCCATTTCTCAATTTCTCTGTGATTTGTATATTTATGTTTAGAAAATCCTTTACTGGAGTTTCAAGACAGAGTAGAGGTAAAAATGTTCAATCCTTGCTGTTCGACTCAATAAGCCTTAATATATCTTTTCATTTTCCAAATTGGTATCCTATCAGACCGCCACTTAATGAACAAACCTGATGTTCTCCTTGTTTGGGGTATTTATTTGACACATACTGTTTTAATTATATTGTATGTTCTAACTAACTGATCCATTTTATACCAGTATCATAAAGTATATTTTTTTGTTATGCTAGAATATATTATCAGATGCAGTAATTGCTCGGCACAAGCTAGCTCTCTCTCCTTATTGATTAATTTATTCAGGTAACCCATGTGGCAAGAACTCTGTTAAGACTCATCATGCAAGCAACTTGCAAATAATACCACACACAGACTTTTGTTTTGTTTTGTTTTGAAAGATTGACATGTCCTTAAAATTAGTTCCAATTCATTAATCATCCCTTTTCTAGTATATGTCAGCCAAAATTGTTTCTATTCCAGGCATAAAGATTAAAAATCTCCTGGGTTGACAATTTACCATGGAACATGACCCATCTATTCAGCTAATCTTCTCCAACCAGAAACACACAGAGAGACACATATGACCACACACATACCTCCTTAGGCCATGAGTATCTCACTTAGATTTCTGCCCCTTTGAAGCTCAGTGACATTTACTGCTTCAGAATATCAAGATATTTTGTCAGACATGAACGTTAGCAATCTCAGTAACATCTCTTTTCCATATTAAAGATTAAAAAGGGAATCAGCTTTGTAATAAACCAGGAAAATAATTTCTATGGAATGTCACTTCTGATCATCTAATCTGGGATTATCCTTTATGTACATTACTAAATATTTTTCCCCTTATCAGACCTTCCTTGTTTCTGAAATGGATTACAAAATGATCAACTCTGTTCTTTAGTTCTTTTTTTAAGTTACGATGAATAAGTAACTCAGACATTCAAAACTGATTTTTTTCTCTCATAAAAATTTATCCAGGAAACATATTTACTTTTACTACAATTCTAATCTTATCATATCTGGCAAATAAATGTTAATCAAGTAATCATCTAGAGCTATACCTAATTATGTTTATGAAAGCAAGTAGTTGCTATACTTCTCTGATGGTTCTTCATTGCTAAAATTTATTCTCTGTAGCTATTAGAGTAGCCAAATGGATGGTCCAGAAGATTGCTGGTTACATGAGGGAATAACCTACATGTTTTATAGTTGAGGTAGTGGCAAGAAAGATCAATAATAACTACAGAGAGAAGTACAAGAAATAATAGTATTATCCTATACATGGCACTCCTGGGGAATATAATTCAATTATTTGTAAAAGAATTGTACATCAGTTTTAAACTGCTTTGTTTCTTATTCTAGGTCTTGTTCATCTTAGAGGTTGATTGTGTGATTTTTGGCTTACTCTTATGATCACTCAGAGACATTAAAACAATGGTGTGAACTTATTGGAACATTCCCCTCCTAATCTCACTGGAAAAGTATAAAGTTTTTAATGGCCTATTTATGGTTCTCAAAAACTTGATTTAGGGTGGGAAATATTGGACTAAGCTACTTTTTTTGCAATCAAAAGCACATACCAAAAATAAGATAGCCTCTCAAATTAGGAATTTAGGGTCCAAAAATAAAATGGAATCCAAATGTTTGTTAAGAAGAAACTAGGCAGAGACAGTATTCTCAACCCACCGCACCCACTCCCACTCCCACCAGAAAAGAAATTCTCAACGAGGTGTTTGCAAATGCTTAAAGGACTAAGGCTCATTAAAATAGGTGATCTTTACAATAACAAAGTTAAAAAGAAGCAGCTAAAATAAAAATCAAGGGAACAGTTAAGAGTGGTCTAGTCTTTCCTCACTACAAATATGACTTCTCTCAACTCCAGCAGCTTAACTTTGTTGACTTTGAAGGCAGTCATCAGAGGCTGAGTAACACCCAGTCTTTCCATTTCAAGTTTCTAAATTCCTTCCCTTTGGTGCTCCTGTCCAAGAATAATACATAGCCCAAGTGCCCCTGGACAAAGGGGCCAAATCTACGCAGTGCTCCTTTTCAGGAAATGAGCATCTCAATGTCTTTTCTCTACCTTTTGCTCCTGATTGGGCACGTTCACCCAATAAGAAGAGAAGATAAAACTATTTAAATATGCTTGTGAGTGCTTGTTTCACACAGGGGAAAACTCGTGTGCTTGAGTCAATAGTAAAGCCCTAGGCATAAGGAAACTAGATTCTCCTTGCCCCTGTCATTTCCCCAGCTTCTACATCAGAGCCTGCACAGGTATTTCTGGCATTATCTAGGTGAAGTAACATAACCATATGGAGCAACTAAATAATAAGAATCAGGGCCAGCTAATTTTAGACAGAGTAAATCTCAGTGTTGTGCTGAATTCCCCTTACAAGACAATTGCCAACAAATAATGTGATTTATCCCTCACAGAAGACTAGTAGGGGGAGGAGGGTAACAAGGAAGGAAAGAGAAGGGTGTACATGAGTCAATTTTTGGAGAAGTCTGAATAAATAATAGTCAAACTAATGGCAACTGGAAGGAAACACCCTAATGTGCTGGAGCAGTAATGCTTTATAGCAAACATAAATAGCTTGAGTTTTAGGATTTAAGTCTTAAAGCTGACCTAAACACATGCACACTCACACACACACACACACATACACATACAGGGAGTTTTTTATGATACAACTCAGTTGATAGAGTAACAGTCATAGTATAGCATTGAGACTATATTTATTGAGTCCAAAGGAGATAGAGATGAATGAGAGAGAATGAGAGAGAGAGAGGGAAGGAAGGCGAGACAGACCGACGGAGAAACAGATACAGAGGGAGAGACAGAGTGAGCCAGATCTCTAACCAGACCTCTTTTGTATGGTTTAGGGGAAAGAACACTTCAGAGCAGTCTCTACCGTATTACCTATTAGCAGAGCCTTGGGGGAATATTAATCACTTAATCACCTAATGCCTTAGATTCTTTTTACATAAAATTGAGATGATACTACCCTGATTTCCATGGAGGAGAAAATGAGATAAAATATAAAAGGGCATTCTATGAACTTAAAAAACGTGCAACAAACATTAATAACATACAAAAGCATTTATATACTACATATTCTTATGTCATTGATGAGAATACAAAATACTTTCAAAACAAATCTTCTAAAAAGCAATTTGCATAAAGAGCAATGAAAGTTTTCATACCATTTATATATACTTTTACACATGGAAATTTATTCTAAGTAAACAATCAGAGATATGGACAAAATATTTTTCATAAACATGTTCTTTGCAGTGTTACTTAAAATACTCAACCAATTGGAATCAGCCTTAAGGTCCGTTAGTGGGATAACAGGATATACACCACTTTATTAGACTACCATTAGTATTAGTCGCTCAGCTCATTCGTGTCCAAGTCTTTGCGACCCCATGAACTGTAATCCACCAGGGTCCTCTGTCCATAGAATTCTCAAGGCAAGACTACTGGAGTGGGTAGCCATTCTCTTCTCCAGCAGAATCTTCCTGATCCAGGGATCAAACTTGAGTCTCCCGCATTGCAAGCAGATTCTTTACCATCTAAGCCACCAGGGAAACACAGAATTGTGCATAGATAGATCTTTACTGGCTCATGTTTTTAATCAATGCTGAAGAACATGAATATGGAATGTATTCACATTAAGCTAAAAACAATTGTAAAATCATAAACACATTATGGTCTAATTTATAGCATATGCATATAAATATATCTACAGACACACACACCCATGCAACTCCAACAATGTAAAAAAGTATCTCATATTACTGACAATGTGGTTGTTTTTAGGTGGTACAGATTCTATTAATTTGGGGATGATTTTTCCTCTCTTCTCTAAGTTTTCTAAAAATTAATCCATGAATTAATTATTTAATAAGAAAAATGTTATTTAAAATGTTACATATATTCTTGTTCATAATATATTACCCAGTAAGTGGTCCACTGACTTTACCCAGATAAAGAAAGTGATGAGGAATTTTGAGTAAGAGTGAGCTGTTGTTTCCTGAGCTTAAGTTTCCTTCATTTATACTTCAGTCAATAGTACAGGGATTTAATGATTTGGAAGATGATCTCCTTGTAGCTCAGTGTTTATGCAAATATATATCAATCACTGTCTGTTGACTGAATAAATCATATGTACTGTATATATTTGGAAAGCCATTTTAAAATATGCAGATGCAATTGTGTTTAAAAATTGTGAGTCCATTTAAAATGATTAACAATATCATAACAGAATTTTTATCAGCATATAGATCAATCAATAGAAACTAAAAGTATAACTGTTCTTAAATATAAATATGCAAAATACTTTGCTACTAACAATAATTCTTCATCTATTACTCAGAAGAAATGAACAAGGGAAGCCTCAAACATCATGTCATGACACACAGCAAGGAAGCAATCAAAGACTGTAGAGTACAACAACGTTATCTGGAAGCAAACTTGAAGGAGCTCTTATTGAGTGAAAGATGGAACAATCTGAGCTCCAAAGTATTAATTATGCTTAAATCCATAAGGTAATAATAACATTTTAAAAAACTAACTTCACCAGCAGAGAATTTTAGAGAGCCAATTTATTATTTTTAAAACTGGTGAATAAAGAGAAAGAATGAAGCATTTATTCTGCCTTTCCTGTATTAATTGTACAACTGAGTAACCAATTAGTAGTTGAAGAAATGTATTAGATGTTAATCAGTCAAAGCTTTATTTCTTGACTTGAACGGTGGAAAATCTTAAGTTACACACAATGATGTTTGCTGAATAAGTTAATGAATACATTAACCAAGTATAAAACAGAGATTTTGGTCTTTATTATTTTTCCTGACATCCTATAATGTTGCTTGAAAATGTAAATAACATAGTGCTTTTCACTGAAATAAATTATGCTTGTGATATTGAATCATGTGACTCCCAAAGTCACCTGAACCTAGAAGAGAAAACCCACCTACTATTCCCTTAGGAAGATCTTTTCTGCCCTAGTTCCCAAAAAGAAGGTCAGAAGGTATTATTCTGCTCAAGAAAATCAAATGTTTAGAGGCCCTATGTAAGGAACTTAATGAAATTGGTATATAAAATTCTATCTGGGAATAGGTGGTAAGACATCAGTTTGGGGAAAAAACAGGGTGTGCAAAGGACTAGGGAACACTGGGAGTCACTGGGCTTTTCTGAAAGAGGGCAAAAGCTGCTTTTTTATAGCCTTTTTGAAGATATGGGGGATCAGGGCCAAGGGTTGCCCAAGTGTTTTTCAAAGGAATTTGGATATTTAAAGATTCATGTGAAATCCCTCCCCCTTTTTGGTTATTAAATAATTCAAATATAAAACACTGTGCGAGCCAACATTGAGTGCCAAACTAAACACTCTGGAGGCCAGGTCCTGCCAAGAGGCTGCTAGTTGTCTGCCTCTGGATAAGGACCCAGGATGGGCACTTGCATACTTCTTCTATGTCACCTTGGCTGTTTGTAATATGTGTGTGTGCCAACAGATTGTGCATTGATTTCTAAGCTGCAGAAGGTGTCTCAGTAGAACCATTTTCCTAAAAAAGGTCTTGGCAGCAACTTATCTGAAAGCCCTTCAACTAGAGTGGCTCTTCTCCTCCAATCAAATCCTTACTAAATGTATTATACCCTGAAGGTGGCAAGAAAGGATCAACTGGGTAAGGATAAGATTCTCCATGCAGAAACAGTCAGGCCAGTCTCTGTGGTTTAAGTCAGGTCCACAGTGGTGGAAAATTGGCTGGAACTCCCAGCCTAGACCTTTGAGTCACACAGGAGGGGAACCTTCCCATCGTGTGCCCTGAAATAGGGAGTCTGCATGGAGCTCAGGGCTGCTGAAATACTGTGATGAACAAAAGCACAAGCAGGAGCTGAATGCTGCCAAGACTTCTTGACCACCAATAGCACTGAAGCTTCACATTATTACATTGCCGTCTACTGAGAAACTCAGTAGGAACTACAATTACACAGCTGGTACCGTTCATCACTGTACCCTTGAGTGTGAAAAGAGAATTGGAAATTATAGTCTGAAATGGGCACAAAACTCCTACTGTAAAATAATATTATTTCCAGAAATCTCAAATTGTTATGATTTGACTTTCACCCTGAAAGAAAAAGAAAAAAATGAAAAAAGATCTAGGGGTCCAAAATTTTCAGCTAGATTCCAGATGTTACACAATAAAAAGCAAGGAAAGCTTTCTATGCTTTGGACAGTCTTTCCAAGGATATTGGCTTTTCTGAAGGCCCAACAGAATAAGCAAACAAACAAATCCATATTAATATGTTTAATAAAACTTAAGCCCTCCTGGTCCAAGAAGTAGATATCAATGTGATTAAATTTCCCCAACACACATTGTGGGCTCATTAAAAGAGTACCAGCCAGAGAGAGAAAGCATTTCTGAGCATTCATAACCCAATTGGAATGCTAGGTGCCTTTTGTAGGATTTCGTAGGTAAACAAGGAGACCACCTGTAGTGCAGGAAATCCAGATTCGATCCCTGGGTTGGGATGATCCTCTGGAGAAGGAAATGGCAACCCGCTCCAGTATTTTTGCTGGGGAAATCTCATGGACAGAGGATTTGGTGGGTTACAGTCCATAGCGTCACAAGAGTTGGACACGACTTAGTGACTAAACTACCATAGGTGAGCAAGACTTGCTAGAGGATTGCAGTTTCTTTTTGTGACTATATTTTGTCAGAGAAGGGGCTTTTGAGCATATATTCATCTCATCACTTTCTTTAAATGACAGACAGACATATATCACACCAAGGGGCATGTACCTAAGCATAGACTTGAAATGGCAACCCACTCCAGTTTTTTTGCCTGGAGAATCCCATGAACAGAGGAGCCTGGAGGGCTGCAGTCCATTGGGTCACAAAGAGCTGGACATGACTAAGTGGGTAAACAATAACAACAACATGTGCCTATTAGGACTGCAAAGAAGACTAAAACAGCCTCTGTGTTTAATAGTTAACCATCTAGTTTTAGCTCCTGTCTGAGCCTCAGTTTCCTGTTCAGTAAATGAAAGCGATGGTTTAATAATTTAAGTTCTTTTCAGTAATTATATATTATTTCCAATGATCCAATAGATTGACAATGGCATCTATCTTCTTTTGTTCTGAAATATGGAACATGGAACACATGCAGAAGAGGATGGTATAATTGTTGGGTCAGGTGTTGGATTGGTGTATATAAGATACTCTCCATTATGCAAGTATGTGACTTTCATGTTTTAATTCATTGCCCACCTTCTGTGCCTAGAATAGCAACTTGTATATAGAACTGTAGGTTCATGATTTTTTAACAAAGGTTATAACATTTGTCCATAGTATTTTGAAACTGAGGATTAATATTGTTTCTTTTAATACCAAGTTTCTTTTAACAGTGAGTTGGTATTGCATGCTCCATGACACTCATGGCATGATTAAAGAGAATGCAGATCAAGGAATAGAAACAATAAAACATTATTCAGCTAAGGACAATTTTCAAAAAAGTTGAAAGACAACCTATGGATCGGTAAAAATATTTGCAAACCATATACTTGATAGGGCTTCCCTGGTGGCTCAGATGGTAAAGAAACACCTGCAATGCAGGAGACCTGAGTTTGATCCCTGGGTCAGGAAGATTCCCTGGAGAAGGGAATGGCAACCCACTCCCGCATACTTGCCTGAAGAATTTCGTGAAGAGGAGGAGTCTGGCAGGCTAAGTCCATGGGGTCACAAAAGGGTCAGACATAACTGAGCAACTAACACTTTTACTTTTTCACTTTTCATAAACTTAACAAGGAGTTGCTGCTGCTGCGTCGCTTCAGTCATGTCCGACTCTGTGCGACCCCATAGACGGCAGCCCACCAGGCTCCCCCGTCCCTGGGATTCTCCAGGCAAGAACACTGGAGTGGGTTGCCATTTCCTTCTCCAATGTATGAAAGAGAAAAGTGAAAGTGAAGTCGCTCAGGCATGTCCGACTCTTTGCAACCCCATGGACTGCAGCCTACCAGGCTCCTCCGTCCATGGGATTTTCCAGGCAAGAGTACTGGAGTGGGGTACCATCGCCTTCTCCAATAAGGAGTAAACACCCTAAATACATAAGGAACTCATACAACTAAATAGCAGCAAGACAACCTAATTAAAAAAATAGACAATGGCCTTGAATAGACATTTTCCAAAGAAGACATACAAATGGCCAATAGGTATATGAAAAGGTGCTCAATTTCATTAGTCATTCAGGAAATAAAATCAAAACCACAGTGAGATGTTGTCCCACAGCTGTTAAAGTGAAGTAAAGTGAAGTCGCTCAGTTGTGTCCCACTCTTAGTGACCCCATGGACTGTAGTCCACCAGGCTCCTCTGTCCATTGGATTTCCCAGGCAAGAATACTGGAGTGGGTTGCTATTTCCTTCTCCAGGGAATCTTCCCAACCCAGGGATCAAACCCAGGTCTCCCGCATTGTAGACAGATGCTTTACCATCTGAGCCACCAGGCTCTTTACCATCTGTAAAAGCAAAACTAAACTCACAGCTGTTAGGATGGCTATTATTCAAAAATGAAGGGGCTTCCCTAGTAGCTCAGCTGGTAAAGAATCTACCTGTAATGCAGAAGGACCCCGGTTTGATTCACTGGAGAAGGGATAGGCTACCCACTCCAGTATTCTTGGGCTTCCCTGGTGGCTCAGCTGGTAAAGAGCCCACCTGCAATGAGGGAGACCTGGTTCGATCTGTGGGTTGGGAAGAAGATCCCCTGGAGAAGGGAATGGCTACCCTTTCAAGTATTCTGGTCTGGAGAATTCCATGGACTGTATAATCCATGAGGTCGCAAAGAGACAGACACAACTGAGCAACTTTCACTTCACAAAAAATGAAATAAATGATAATAAGTGTTGGTGAGGATACAGAGAAAAGGAAACCTTGGACACTGTTGGTGGGAATATAAACTGGCAGGGCTATAAAGGAAAACAGTATGGAGGCTCCTGAAAAACTGAAAATAGAACTACCATATGATCCAGCAATCCCTTTGCAGGAAATATAGTCAAAGAAAATTAATACTTTGATCAGATGCTCCTATGTTATTGCACCATTACTCACAATAGCCTATGATATGAAAGATACAAAAACAGCCTAGGTGTCCATCAAAGGATAAGTAGATAAGGAAATTGTAGTATGTATGTCAATTATATTTCAACTGTAAATAAATAGATATGTTATGGAAAAAATAAATGGTAAGATATATACATTATATATAAAATTAAGAATATTATTGAGCATCGAAAAAGGAGATACTGTCATATGCAAAACAAAAAACAAAACAAAACAAAAAGTTCATATGAATGAACTTGGAGGACAGTAAGCACAATGAAATAAGCCATACCAAAAAAAAAAAAACAAAACACAACAACTGCGTGATCGCACTTATTTTTGGAATCTAAAACATTCAAATACATAGAAGCAGTGAGTAGAACAGTGGTTACCAGGGGCAGGAAAGGGAAATAGAGAGATGTTGGTCAAAGGGTACAAAGCAGTAGTTATGCAGAATGAGTAAGTCCACAGATCCGATGAATAACACGATGACCATAGTAATGATATCACATTGAATACTGAAAATCTGCTAAGAGAGTGGATTTCAGGTGCTCTGATCACACACACACATACATAAGACATGGTATCTATGAGAGAAGTTGTGCTAAATAGCTTTACTGAAGTGTATACACCACCATGTATACGTATGTCAAACCATCATGTCTTACATGGTATATATATACATTTAGGCATACCTGGGAAATAGTTCCAGTTCAGTTACAGAGCACCATGATAAAGCAAATATCACAATAAATCAAGTCATACAAATTTTTTGGTTTCCCAGTGCATTACGTTATGTTTATAGGGTACTATAGTCTATTAAGTGTGCAACAGCACTATGTCTAAAAAATGTACATCCATTAACTTAAAAATACTGTATTGCTAACAAAATGCTAACCATCATCTGAGCCCTAAGTTAGTTATAAACTTTTCCTGATAGAGGATCTTGCCTTGATGTTGATGGCTGCTGATGGACCAGAGCAGTGGTTGCTCAAAGTCGAGGTGACAACATCTTAAAATAAGACAACTATGAAGTTTGTCACATCAGTTGACTCTTCCTTTCACAAATGATTTCTCTGCAGCATGCAGTGCTGTTTGACATAATTTTACCCACAGTAGAACTGGTTTCAGAAATTTTTTTCAAACCATGCCACTGCTTTATCAACTAAGTATATGTCATATTCTAAATCCTTTGATGTCATTTCAACAATCTTCATGGTGTCTTCACCAGGAGTAGATTCCAACTCAAGAAACCACTATCTTTGCTCATCCATAAGAAGCAACTCCTCATCTCTTAAAGATTTATTGTAAGATTGTAGCAATTGAGTCACATCTTTAGGCTCCACTTCTGATTCTGGTTTTTCTGGTATATCCACCACATCCGCTGTTACTTTCTTCCCCTGAAGTCTTAAACCCCTCAAAATCATCCATGAGGGTTGGAATCAACTTATTCTAAACTTCTATTAATGTTGCTATTTTGATCTCTTCCCATGAATCATGGATATTCTTAATGGCATCTAGGCTAGTGAATCCTTTCCAGAAGGTTTTCAGTTGACTTTGACCAGATCCACCAGGAGAATCACTATTTATGGCAGCTATAGCCTTACAAAATATATTTGTTAAAATAAGTCCTGAAAGTCAAAATGACTCCTTGATCCATAGGCTGAAGAATGAAAGCTGTGTTATTAAGCATGAAAACAACATTAATCTTGCTGCACATCTCCATCAGAGCTCTTGGGTTACCAGGTGCATTGTCAATAAGCAGAAATATTTTGGAAGAAATATTTCTTTCTGAGCAGTAGGTCTCAATAGCAGGCTTAAAATATTTAATAAACATTTTGTAAACAGACATGCTGTCATCCAGGCTTTGTTGTTCCATTTATAGAACACAGACAGAGTAGATTTAAGATAATTCTTGAAGATCCTAGGATTTTTGGAATGGTAAACAAGCATTGGTTTCAATTCAATGCCACCAGCTGCATTAGACCCTAACAAGATAGCTTGTCCTTTGAAGCTTTGAAATCAGGCAATCCATTCTCCTTTCCAGCTATGAGGTCCTAGACATCATCTTCCTCCAATAGAAGGCTGTTTCATCTACACTGAAAGCCTGTTGTTTAGTGTTGTTGCTGTTTAGTCTCCAAGTCGTGTGTGACTCCTTTTGTGACCCCATGGACTATCAACCACAAGGGTCAATGGATTTTCCAGGCAAGAATACTGCAGTGGGTTGCCATTTCCTTCTCCAGGGGATCTTTCCGATCCAGGGATCAAACCCACAACTCCTGCGTTGGCAGGCAGATTCTTTACCATATGAGCTACCAGGCAAGTCCATTGTTTAGTGTAGCCATCTTCATTAATGATCTCACTTAGATCTTTTGATGAGATGGTTGGATGACATCACCAACTCAACAGACATGAGTTTGAGCAAACTCCAGGAGATAGTGAAGGACAGGGAAACCTGATGTGCTGCAGTTCATGGGGTTGCAAAGAGTCAAACATGACTGAGTGACTGAACAACAACAAAGATCCTTTGGATAACTTGCTGCAGCTTCTACATAAGCTCTGCTACTTTACCTTGTACTTTTTTATGTTATGGAGATGGTTTCTTTCCTTAATCCTCACAAATCAACTTCCTCTAGCTTCAAAGTTTTATTCTGCAGCTTCTTCATCTCTCTCAGGCTTCAAAGAATTGATAAGAGTTGGAGAATTGCTCTGGGTTAGGTTTTGGCTCAAGGGAATGTTGTCATGGGTTTGATCTTCTATCCAGACCACTGAAACTTTCCCCCTATCAGCAGTAAGGCTGTTTCACTTTCGTATCATTTGTGTGTGTTCACTGAAGTAACACTTTTAATTTCCTTCAAGAACTTTTACTTCTCATTCACAACTTGGTGCATGAGGACTAGCTTTTGACCTATCTGGACTTTTGTCATGCCTTCCTCAATAAGCTTAATCCTTCCTAGCTTTCAAAGTGCAGAGAAGGCAATGGCAACCCACTCCAGTACCCTTGCCTGGAAAACCCCACAGACAGAGGAGCCTGGTAGGTTGCAGTCCATGGGGTCACTAGGAGTCGAACACGACTGAGCAACTTCACTTTCACTTTTCACTTTCATGCATTGGAGAAGGAAATGGCAACCCACTCCAGTGTTCTTGCCTGGGGAATCCCAGGGACGGGGGAGCCTGGTGGGCTGCCATCTCTGGGGTCGTACAGAGTTGGACACGACTGAAGTGACTTAGCAGCAGCAGTAACTTTCAAAGTGAGAGATAGGCAACTCTTCCTGTCACTTGAACAGTTAGAGGCCACTGTAGGATTATTCACTGGCCTAGTTTAAATACTGTAGAATCTCAGGAAAGAGGGAGTTCTGAGGAGAGAATGAGAGATGAGAGAACACCCAGTCCATGCGGCAGTCAGAACTCACACACACTTACTAAGTTCACTGTCTTACTTAGACACAATTTATGGCATCCAAAAACAATTACAGTAATAACATCAAAGATCACTGATCACAGATCACCATAACAAACAAAATAATAATAATAAAAGTTTGAAATATTGAAAGAATTACCAAAATGAGACCCAGAGAACAGGCGAAAAATGTACTGAGAAAAAGGCACTGAGTTTCTCAATGCAGGGTTGGTTGCTACGAATCTTCAATTTGCAAAAAAACATGCAGTATCTGTGAAGCACAATAAAGTGAAACAATAAAATAAGATATTTATTTAAAAAAGAAAGAATAGAACACACTGAGGTGTTAGAATCATCTGTGAAATGGAAAGAATACCTCAGAAGATCATTGCAAATGTTATAAAGCATGCATATGTTATTTATTACTATGACTACTACTATTAAAATGCAATATCTAGATAAGTATCTCCCTTTCTGCACTTTCCTAGTAACTAACTACAGCTCCCTCCTCATAGCCAGGGACAGCTTGATCCTTCCTTATCGCCTTTGTTTCTTTACTGTAAATAGCTCTACCACTCACAGGCTGTTCCACCCTCCTACAAACCCTAGAGTGTTTTTCTCCGTATGTCCACAGAAAGCACACTCACTGCAAGTAACCACTTAGCAAGTTAGGAGAACTTGAAGAAGACCTCCCTTCCAGCCCTGCCTAGGACCCTAGCCCTTCGTTGCCATCATTTGTTTCAAAGCCTTTAGCTGATTCACAGGGAACATTAATGAATGAAATTGATCCCTTGGGTACAAAGATAGCCATTGTCCCTGACATACTTCTCCCTGAATCCAGCTGCTCTTTAGGCTCCACAAGCTATAGAATGCCAAAACACTGCTCCTGACATGTCACACCTGCTTCCCAGGGCACATCTCACCCAACACCAGCCAGACTACAACCATGGGCCATGTTTAATGATTCGGCGGTGCTCAGATTAACTCTTTTGCTTGACTGGCTTTTATGGATGTAGCAAAGTCCATTTGGTCTTGTTTTAATAACATCCCAATAAAAGAGCTGGGAAATTAGATGCTAGGAATGACATTTAAATCCTCCATTTCCCTTTGCTGCAATAATAGCCTTTTTGATAATAAAGTAGATAAATTTTATTAAATTATATGAAGTTTTTCCATTTGAAAGCAATTAAAAAATGCTTTCAGTTCAGAATTACAAAACTATTCACTTCGGATTTGAGGCTGACGTTTTTATTGGTAATCTGAGTTATAACATGTTCAGCTCTATGCCCATTCATTGGCCCCTGATACTTCTGCCAACTTTTTATGGTTTTATGTGAAAGTACAGTATTTAAGCCTCCTCTAAATTCATGAGCTTCCCCTGCTTCTGAAAAAGGCTCCTCAGGGTCTTAACAATGCACAACCAGGGCTGATGTTTATTTAAAAACATCTGCTCCATCCTTTGTGGTATAACATACTAAAGTAGCCTGACATTTTAAATACTTTTTCTTTACACTTTGTGTCAAACAATGAGAGAACGTAACTACTCTCATGATGAAAAACTGTTCAGGGCAATTACAAAATGATACAGTAAGTGGACTAAATGGTACCCAAAGTAATCAAAGGCAAACACTGGGATTAGCCCGAATGCTGCAAAAGCCCACTTTTACGGAGATTTCTAGTTCCTTAACTATCTCTATGATTATGCCTTACATCTTAGTGCTTCCTAATTGATAATGAAAATAGTTCCTTGTTTTTTATTTTTTAAGATAAGAATGTGAATTATTATTTTTAAAGTTTTTGACGAAACAGGACAGGCAAAAACAATGCTATCTCTATATCCATGATTGCTATATCTGCCTAGGAGCCTAGACTGGACAGAAATTCTTTTAGTGCTACTGATCACTGATTCACTTGAAACCATTTTTCATAGCCACCTTTACTTCTTCCAGTGCAGAAGTGAATTAAGGATGTAAGGGAATGCAGTTTCTTTTTCTTTTTTTTACTTGTATGCACATGACTCATTTAACTACCAGAGTATTGACCAGTAGAGACCCCATTCAACCTACTTTAATGATAAATGGTTGTTTCTGAACCAAAAGGTGCTTCTGATATTTTCAAAGACAATTTTTTATCAATCCCAACACCACTTCAACATCTCTACCCAAATACATATATACACATAAAAAAACTGTTTTCTGCCACAGATTGGGCAAAAGTAAACTTTGGTTTAGCCTCTACTGATAATAACAGACTACAAATGCCTTTAATCAGTAGAAAACCATAAGACTGAAGGCATATGAACATTCTTCTGGGCATGAAAGCTGAAACAAATTTGACGCTGAAAGAAGATAAAAGTCAAACGTGGCTAAATTTCCTGAGGAACAGCTTGACAGCCACAACACAGCGAAAGCAGAAGAAGGCACAGCTCTGCTTATTAGCAGAAGGAAGAGTGATTACTCAGTGTGGTTGAAAATCTATCGTGCAGTCACAAAAACACAGGTTGCTAGTGCCAGAAGGAAGTCATAGAATATTCTAGAAAGAGATACTGTCCTGTCCTGGGATTCCTGTTCTGCCTTCCTCAGGAGGGCTCAAGCTAGTTCAGTAGGAGTTTCTGACTATCCTTCTTCATCCCACACTCCTGGGAGTCTGCTACCCCATGGGCTAGCAGTCAGGGGTTAACACAACTGTGCCCAACTGAATTCCCAGAAAGAAGCCAGAGGTAGAAGGCCATAGGATCTGTGAGAGCATACACAACAGGGAAATGTTACTTGTGACCTTTTAATATCTTGGCTCACATTGGTCCATAAATCTCCTTTTCTGATCACACCAACCTACCCCGTGAACACACAGGCCTTTGATTGCCTCTTTATTAGCTTAGCAAATGGAGTGATGGGTGAGCTTCTGTCATGGTGCTGACTCTGTTACAAAGTGTAAAGGCAATTTCCACCCGCCCATGGACCAGGAGGTGCCCAAATGTCAAAATGCATCTGTTTTATGGACATTCAACAGGAATGTTTTATCAAAAACCACAATTATAAATCTCTACCTGCTGCCACTCTCTACTGGACTTTTCCAATCACCATATAACATGTCAAAGCATCTCCCATATTAAAATTAAAAAGAAAAGAATCAAAACACCTCCTTTAATGCACATCCACCTCCAGATACCTACCACCATATTTCTGTCCTCTTTATAGTAAAACCCTTAGAAAGAAAAAGTTTTGATCCTTGTCTCCATTTCCTCTCCTCCAATTTTTACCTTGAATCACTCCAGTTAGGCCGTTGTCCTCACCATCAACCAAAGCAGCTATTTTCAACGTCACCCAGAAGACTCCATGTTGACCATTGCTCACTCGCTGATATTTTTTCCAGTCTCCTCTGTTTATATTTCCTCATATCCCCAACTTTTAAATGCTGAAGCATCTGGAAGTTTAGTCTTAAGTCTTCAACTCCTTTTGAGTCTTCAACTCCTTTTTTATCTACTCTCTCTTTCTAGGTGATTCCATCCAGACCTTCAGGATTAGATTCTATCTATATGTTGATGACTTCCAACGTGTATCTCCAGTACAGATCTCTCCACTGAACTCAAGACCCCAGCTGCTTCTTCAGCACTCTCACCTCAATGTCCAACAGAAATATGAAACATAATCTGTTGATTCCCTACAACTCTTTCTCCTGAAGTCTTCTCCATCGTAGCAAATGTCAATTCCATTCTTCGGAATGCTCTGGTTCACTGTATCCCTCCTCACTTGAAATTAAACTCTTGGGCTTCTCCTTTTTTCCTGTCTCGTGTCCAATCTGTCAGCAAAATATTTTATTTCTAGAATTTACTTGCTTTTGTACCACCCAAGTCCAAGCTACTATCATCATGCCCCCAGATTACTGCCATAGCATCCCATTAGAACTCCTTGCTTCCACCCTTGACCCCAAATATATATTCTACACAAAGTGGCTGAAGAGATCTTTTACAATACATATTTAAATTATATATTTAAAGTATCATACAGTAAGCTTTATTATTTAGTGTACAGTGTTTTGATCCTGATAATCCTGGGATCAAATTCTCCAATAGCTTTCTAGAGTTGTCATTGGGGTCCTCAAAACCATGTGCAGTCTTCCCACCACCCACCTCTCTCTACCCCTTGCTATGCTCCAGTGCACTGCCTGCCTTTTTGCTTCTTAAACCCAAGTCACTCTCTCCTCTGTGCCTCTCCTCTGTCTGCAGTGCTCATCTCCTGAGTATGTGCATAGTTTACCACTTCAAGTGCTCCAGGCCATCCACTGAAATGCCATCTTATAAGGAGTTTTATCTGACTCTCCCACCTAAAAAAGTACCCCCACCTCTCTATACTCCAGGCTGTATTGTTCTTTCCTTCACGGTGTTTTTCAGACACTTTCTGGTCTACTATTTCTATCACCTGTTTGTTTTAATGCTTATTATCCATCTCTCCTTACTAGTATGCAGGCTTAATGAGGGAAAACATTTGTCATTCACTGCTCTACCTCACTGCCTAAAACAGTATGATTCATGTAATAGGACTCAAATTTTTGTGAAATCATTAAATTAACACATCAATGAATATTAGATCTAGAAAGGACCATAGAAATATCAGATTTGATTGAGCTTATTACACATTCTTTACTCAGTTGAAAAAGATCTTCTACCGGTAACTGAAGAAGCAATAACCTGAAGATAATTTACAGGATTCTCTACTTTGCAAAGTTAAAAAAAATAAGGTAGATTTTTTCCATTTCTAAACTTCAGAAGATATTAAGGATAATGGAAGAGCAGAAAATTCTATGAACTAAGGGAAACCTTAACTAATTATAGTTTTCTTTGTTCACACACACATATACATACATACATATATGATTGTCTCAGGGAAGAAAAAAAAGGTGAAAGAAGGAGGATGCAAGAATAGTAGTCTGTTTATATATGCTTGTTTGATTAACCCACTGGATGAGAAAGAAGATTTGTAGCAAAGTTACCATGCATAGTGGACAACTCCCTATTTTAAGAGAGGCAAAATGTGACCATGCCAAGAGCAGATTTTAGAAACAAGGGCCACAGTTTTGAGGCCTCTTAGAACCATTGAGTTACTTTTTCAAATATACACCCACTTTTTAGTACCCCGAGTTTTGGATTCAAATTACGGATCTGGGAACCACCAGAAGTATGAACCCAAATAATATTAACTCTTTAGAATCCTTTCTTCAGAAACTTGAGAATCCCCTGCTACCCCCTAAATCACAAGATCAGCAAGAGGATGGAATAAGATGACATTGATAAAGTGGCTAGCATAGTGCTTAGTATATAGTAGATGCCCTTCCTTACATGGGTTTCCAGGGTAGCTCAATGGTAAAGAAACCGCCTGCAATGCAGGAGACACCTGTTTGATTCCTGGGTCAGGAAGATCCTCCGGAGATGGGATAGGCTACCCACTCCAGTATTCTTGGGCTTCCCTGGTGGCTCAGATAGTAAAGAATCCACATGCAATGCAGGAGGCCTAGGTTCGATCCCTGGATTGTGCAGATCCCCTGGAGGGGCATATGGCAACCCACTCCAGTACTCTTGCCTGCAGAATCCCATGGACAGAGGAGTCTGATGGGCTACAGCCCGTGAGGTTGCAAAGAGTCAGACATGCCTGAGCGACTGAATACACTTCCTTGTATGTACTCCAGTTCAATACCAATCTGGTCAAGTGAGTCCCACTAAAAATGGAATACTTGTTCTCCAAAAATGTGGTGTACTTGTTCTCCAGCAAAGAAATGAAAAATGCTATTGTGCACTCAAGAACTGAAGTCTTTAAATTTGATCACACTTCTCCAGAATTTTCAATGAATTTTAATTTTGTTCTAAATGTTATGAATTTGTTTCCTATCACCTGATCTTCTTTCATACTACTGACTAGTCACTTCAGATGGTCCCTTGCAAATAGAATAGTTGACCAATTTTATAATCTAAGGTACTTCTATCATGATTTGTGGGGAAGATAGAAAAAAATGTAATTAAGTCAAGGACAACACCACCTACAAACCTACCAACCTCATCCCACACCACATACTCCTCTTACAAATCCTCACTCTCAACAAGCCACTTTAGTCCCATCAGGTCCACCCGTTCTCAATCTCCGCTCTCATGACACCAACAGGGATCTTCACCCACTCACCTCATCTGTCATAGGGAAACAGAGACTGATGCATGTAATTTTTCCAGTTATTCATTTCTTATAATGTCCCACAGAGAAAACTCCAAAAACGGGAAACTGATTGCTCTGGGATAGACTTTCTAGCTATAAGAACTGTACATTTAAGTAACTACACATTTCCATTTTCTTTTATTTATTATTATTATTATTATTTTGCTTTACAATATTGTATTGGTTTTGCCATACATCAACATGAATCCACCACAGGTATCCATTTTCTTCTATCTGTCTCATCAAAGAGTGATTAAGATGTCAGGTATTCAGTTTTCTAGGAAAATAAAATTAGCACTCGATAATGTATTTTCTGGGTTTCCCAGGTGGCTCAGTAGTAAAGAATCTGCCTGCCAATCAGGAGACATGGGTTCAGTCCCTGGGTGAGGAAGATCCCCTAGAGAAGGAAATGGCAACCCGCTCCAGTATTCTTGCCTGGGAATCCCATGGACAGAGGTGCCTGGTAGGCTACAGTGTATGGGGTGGGAAAAGCGTTGGACGTGACTTAGTGACTAAACAACAACAACAATATGCTTTGTAAATATAATAGTGCCCTAGTGTTAAGAACTTTCTATAATTCAAATTGTTTTCAAATTGATCTTATATAAACAGCCAAACTGGAAAGAATGGAAAAGACAAGTCCATTTTTTACCTGGTTTTTCATTCTCTTTTATACAGATACTAAATTAGGATAGAGGTACACAGTCCCTAAGACACATTTTGGTTTTTAAATAAATGGCAGTCAAATTAACTGTGCAGATCTTTGCACTCAAGAATAAATCAGAGCTCTCCTATTGATATTCAGCCTTGAGGTTGGAACACAGCTGCAAATTTCAGACAAATCCAGATTATTTTATCACATTGTTGGCTAACAGAAAATAAGAACAGCAAATTTTAACTTATGCCAGACCAGGAAAAGAGGCACAAACTGGAAGCATCTGTTACATGGGTTTTGCTGGTGTGAACAAAACAACAAAGTGTCTATTTTAAAAAAGAAATATATAGCACCTACTATGTACTATGCCCTGTGCTGAACAAGCTAACAGCAGATGGTCTTATTAATTACTTCAATAACAGGAAAGAATACAGGAATACTATCATTTGTCATCTATTCACAACCTACTAGCTCACTTATTTTACTTTTTCCCCCACTAGTTCATCTAAAGTCTCTATAGCAAATATGATGTGGTTGATTTGATGGATCCAAAAGACAAAAAAGAATAAAGGATTCTACTTTATTCCCAGATGTGGCCTATGGGGAGCTTTTCCATGGTCATTGTAAAGCTCTGAAATATCTTGGAAAGGAAACAGTATAATGTATGTAAAAATGTGGTCAGAACAAAACAGTTATTCTTTATAACAATTGTATCTGAAAATTACAAGAAAGAGTTAAGTAAAAGCCAGTAAAACGGAATTACTGAACCAGATAAAAGAGGCATTTGAACCAGTTTCAAATTATGTTAAAATTTATATTTTATCCCAAGCCTAAGTCAATAGGTATATATGTTTCCAGGCCTTTAGAAATGTACGAATTAGATTCAAAAGGGTGTCAAAGATAATTTGACCCCAGCACACTGAGAAAGAAAATAAGTTCAAATGGATACCACGTTTGGGTTCAACCTTCCGACAGGCACGTGCTACACTCAGTGGGAACTGCATGGATGTTAGTGAGGAAAAATTTGGCCTGGAATAATTAGAGAGGCTTTAACGAATTTGAGTAAAACATATCAGTAAATGTTCGGTTTCTACCAAGAATGACAGCTGCCTAGAAAATCTTCATTTCTCTTAATTTTTATGAATGTAGGTATCAAAAAGAATAGCTTTCTCTCGAAAGCGTTATTTTTTTTCTGGTAGGTTGGTTCAAACAGCTGTAAGTGTTATAAAAAGCCATAAGCAGTGAGTAAATAAGATATTGATTATTTATAAGAAAAATTATCTCTTCCATTTCTTATTTTTGCACATAAAGATTTAACTATTAACTAGATATTTAAGTGATTTATTTACTTTGGTAACAGGCCAGACAAAAATATTTAAATTCTACTCTTGGAAGTAAGAATTATCTAATCATTCACAAGCTCTTATAATAAAACATTTATCATGAGTCATTAATCCATTAGGACTTATTTTCCATCCCATCCTTCCACTAGCACCTTGCTTTGAACATAGTCAAGTTTGGCTGCAATTTTTCCTTTTATCATATATCATAGTTACAGGATGGGATGCACCAAAGCTGGATTCCAAAAACCCTGCACTCTACTTGAACTTGGCATACAGAAACTCAACCACTGACTCTAGGGCTGAGATTTATCCAGCCTCAAGGCCTGAGATCACGCTTGGATCATGGGCTACCAAAAGTTTAGGGTTAGGAGACAGCAGGAAAAATTAAAAAGTCTAGGAGCAACATTATCTCACAGAGATTTAAAATTTTTAAATTCACAGGGCACCATTTTGGTAGTCTTAAGGGTAGGGCTAAGAAAGCGCTCTTTGCATAAACTCTTCTCACCTGCAACCCTGTTCGCAATCCTATGTCTACTTTACACTGTTCTGGTCTGGTGTGGGTGTGTTAGTCACTCAGTCGTGCCCGACTCTTTGCGACCAATTGACTATAGCCCACCAGGCTCCTCTGTCCATGGAATTCTCCAAACAAGAATATTGGAGTGGGTAGCCATTCCCTTCTCCAGGAGATCTTCCCAATCCTGCTATCAAACTGGTTCTCCTGCACTGCAGGCAGATTCCTTACCCTCTGAACCGCCAGGGAAGCCCTTAATAGAAAGCTACATTTTCTCAAAAATTACTAATAGAGAACGAATACAACATAAATAGATACCTATATTAAATCAGATTTTTTTCTTTTTTTTAATTTTTAATTAGAGGATCACTGTTTTATAATGCTGTGTTGGTTTCTGTCATAAAACAGGGCTTCCCCGGTGGCTCAGAGTAGACTCCGCCTGCAGTAGAGGAGCCGCAGGAGATGTGGGTTCAATTCCTAGGTTAGAAAGATCTCCTGGAGGAGGATATGGCAACGCATTCCGGTATTCTTGCCTGCAAAATCCCACAGACAGAAAAGCCTGGCAGTTACAACAGAAAACCCCTGGCAGAAAAGCCATGGGGTTACAAAGAGTTTGACAAGACTGAAGCAACTTAGCACACATGCATACCCTATGACAATGTGAATCAGCCATAAGTATACACTTAGCCCCTCCCTTTTGAGACTCCCTCCCACCATCCTGCCCCTCTAGGTCATCACAGAGCATGAGGCTAAGTTCCCTGTGCCATATAACAACTTCCCACTCACCATCTACTTTACACACGATAATGTATATATTTCAGTGTTACTTTCTCAGATCATCCCACCCTCTCCTTCCCTCACTGTCCACAAGTCCATTCTCTACATCTGCGTTTCTATTCCTGCGTTGCAAACAGGTTCACTAGCACCATTTTTCTAGGTTCTATATATATGCTTAATATGCAATATTTGTTTTTCTCTTTCTAACTTGCTTCACTCTGTATAATGGGCTCTATGTTAGTCCACCTCAATTCAACTGGCCCAAATCCATTCCTTTTTATGGCTGATTTTTGATGCCCAAAAAGGTAGACGATTATGCCCTAAGAGAGACAGAGGAAGAAATAAGAGATGATTGCATGAGAAGTAAAAAGATTTCATTTTTTAGTCCCTTTTTGATCTCATTTACAAAAATTATTACTTCTCTGCCCCTCTCATCCCCTTCATGGATCACAGCCTTATCATAACAAAGGGGCTGGTGTAACTCAATGAAGGTATGCACCTGGAGGTGCGAGGCCACCCGAGATGGACAGGTCCTTCTCACCATATGGCTAGAAAACTCAGCTAGTGTTCCAGAAGATATGCTGTAAACTACAAAGCAGCAAGCATGCATGTCATCAATGTAATAATCTGCGGCAATAACCTTAAACTGCAATTTACTGGGCACCATACCTGGGTGTATCCTGGCAAATGGACACATAATCAAACAGTGGAACATATGGGGCTAACATAAACCAAAAAGTGTATGGTATAGTTATTGTACAGATGAGGAAACAGCATTCACAGAAATCAAGTGAGTTGAGGAAAGTCACACAGCTCCTAAGTGGCAAGAGCTGAAATATCAGTCACAGTCAACTTACAACAAGATCACAGTGTTCCTAAAACTCAAATCCTCAGAGGCTAATGTATCTGCCTCCAGAGAGCACGCTTACAGAGAAGAAACCAAGTAGAGTGATCCACTGCAGAAATACGGTGGAAAAAGAAAAGACAAAATACCCAAGTACGCTTTTCTTATGGAGGATGAGCATATGAGGAAACGACATATACTATATTTAGAACATGCTAGGATATGCCATAGATAATCATATTTCCTTTTTTGCTTTTTAATTTAGAAGATGCACTTAAAATTTTTTGTTTGTTTTCCAGAATTGGAATACGGCTTATAACAGACTCTCAAAAGCAACTTGTCAGTGGCCATAGAGACAGATAGTTGTGAGTTCCTCGTCATAGATCACGCACTTTTGACCACAGGTAGTATACAAGGCATCTGCTCAGAAATAATTACTCTGGTTAATAATTCTCATTGGTAACATCACACACAGCTTAAAACTCAGATTTATAACACCAACTGCTGCTTAAAATGTCTCAGGAAGATTGTACTATGAAGAAAAATTGAAAATAAAAAATTTTCATATAAGCAGATTGCTTGTCACATAGTAGGCAATTCGATTAATGTCAATAACAGTTGAGGATGTCTCCAAATTAACAATTCTTTTCAAGCTATAGAGGCAGCAGTGGCATAGGAGCAACTAGGACTCAAGCCATGATAATAGAGAGCTAAACAAACCAACTACCGGAATCTTCTACATCCTCCCAGTCATGACATACTGTCTTTCAAACACCAAAAATTTGTCAGAAAGATTCTGGCTTGTCTCAAAAGAAGTTATTGAACCTCCAGTGAAAGGTAATTCAATTAAAAAGGGAAAAAATGAAACTCTGGTCTTCTCTGACAAAACCCTGACAAACCTCAAATTATACCGTCAGTCTTAAAGGTGCTATGTCAAGATAACAAACATGAGCTGAAAAAAGATAGACCGTCACCATGATGTTCTCTGTAATCCCTAATGGCCAAATTGATTTGCAATTAAAAAAAAAACAAAAACTTTAGATTCTATATTTTCAGTATTAGTCTCAAATATTAATGCTGAACCTAAAGACAAATACAACATGTACAATATTGACTAATGTATGCCAATGGTAATTAGTTTTAAAAGTAAGTAAAATAGCACATTTAAACCATACCCCCAAATGTCAAAAATGTTATCATTAAATCTGATGATTAAGTTATTTTTTGTTGGTATCCTTGATTTGATGATATGTGATTAAAATTATAAAAGTGAATAATTATTGGGTACTAACCAGGTATTATTTTTCTTGTGGCTTTTATTTTTTCCTTTAAAGTTCACAATGACCATATATAAGAGGTTGTTACTTCCATTTTACAGATAAGAAAACTGAGATTCAGACAGAGATGAAGTTCGCTTTCACCACCCAGCTGCGAAAGGATTAAAACAGAATATTAACACAGGTAACTTTCCTGACTGGGTCCCCTCCTCAATGAACATACTACGTGGATGAGCAAGTCACTGGAAGAACATATTTGTCATCTGAAGTTCCATAGTTAAGACAACATGGGTCCCCCCAGTGGCTGGGAATGGTCCAAGGGACATTGAAAAGACTGGGCTTGGGTGATCTTTTTCATTTCTAAATATTTCTATTTGCTATACCATTGACTAAACTACTCTCTGTGGGTCTCCTATTAAAGAGTACATTCAGGACCTTCCTGTGTCTTTTTCCAGACACTCTAGGAGAGATTCTTGCCAAATGAAATGTGATATACCCAGAGAAAACATCTCATGCCTTTTGACAGAGGCTTCTTAGGCACATGGGTTATGTCACTTTTGTTATCTATAACTCTTCTCTCCCACAAGCCTTGATAAAATAAAGTAGACAATAAAACAATTAAAGTGGAACTATTTTTCAACTACCTCTCATCAGCAGCAGATCCTTCACTCCTAACCTGGCTAGACTGTTCCATCTCACACTCCAATCTCAGCTTATCTGTAAAGCAGAGAGAACCACACTCTGATCTCTTCCCTTACTTTATTTCATTGGTCATTGAATGATATCAAAACCAGACACATCCAAATGTCTCCATTCCCTGACACACTGCAGATGTCCATGCTTCTGGTTTCTGAGGGAAAGGGGCAATACAAAGACATTCTGGATGCTTAAGTTTTTTCTACCCACAGAGAGCTGTCTTTGCATGTTACACATGTGTGTGCATTCAATTATGCACACCACAAACACACATGTAACCATTACACCCTTCCCTTGATTGTGGAGTGATTAAGTTGGTTATAGTCACAGGCCTCTAACTTTGCTATGTTAGGTTCTCTTGCCTGATTCCTTCACTAAGGAGCTGTTTTTAAATCATACATCTCACGAATCAAGCTGACAGTGTCTAATTTCCCTGTCACCTAGCCAAATATCCCACATATCAGGAGACGATGTCGATGTAGACATTCCATTCATTCAGCAAATATTCCTTGAAGCCCTCCAGGGTTCAAGGTCCAGCTTAATTACCACTATATTACCAATGAAAAGAGGATGCATGTCCACTCCATACCCCCACCTGCCGCCCTGTGCCACCAAACAAAAAACAACATACTATTTCCATTCAGCACAACAGAAATCAGCTTACTCCTGGGAGCTTCAGGTATTTCACCCAAAGTGAAGTGAAGTGTAAGTCACTCAGTCATGTCTGACTCTTTGCGACCCCATGGACTATACAGTCATGGAATTCTCCAGGCCAGAATACTGGAGTGGGTAGCCTTTCCCTTCTCCAGGGCATCTTCCCAACCCAGGGATAGACCCTGGTCTCCTGCATTGCAGATGGATTCTTATCAGCTCAGCCACAAGGGAAGCCCAAGAGAGGAGAGAAAGCCTGAGGGCTGGGGAGTGTGATTGCATTATTTTTAACCTTTTTGTGGTAGTCTAGTTGCTAAGTCATGTCCAACTCTTGAGATCCCTTGGACTGTAACTTACCAGGCTCCTCTGTTCATGGGATTTTCCAGGCAGGAATACTGGAGTGGGTTGCCATTTCCTTCTTCAGGGGATCTTTCCAACCCAGGGATCGAACCGGGATCTCCTGATTTGCAGGTGGATTCTTTATCAATTGAGCCACCAAGGAAGCCCAATCCTTTTTATTTCCTATTAGTTCCCATTTTTTACTTTAACAAAATTATTTTTCTATAAACATGAAAATCATAGCTGTTAAATGGCAGGTCTTTGTCAACTATGTGGATTCTATATCTCTGTGAAATCTTATCATATATTCAGAAGGGTCCAACACCTAGCCTATGGATCCAAACTACTTAAAGTCAGATATCAAGTATTACATGTATCAAGTCTGCATTTGCAATGAAACGTTTATATGTTTTTCATTAATTGTCTTCATCCTCACTGGAAAACAAAAATAATTTCATACTGTTGTGTGTGTTGACAAAGTCCATTCACTCAATACTTGAAATCCTATGTGGCTTTGGATCATCAGTTCAGTTCAGTTCAGTTGCTCAGTCATGTCTGACTCTTTATGACCCCATGGACTGCAGCACACCAAGCTTCCCTGTCCATCACCAACTCCCAGAGCTTGCTCAAACTCATGCCCATCGAATCAGTGATGCCATCCAACCATCTCATCCTCTGTCATCCCCTTCTCCTCCTGCCCTCAATCTTTCCCAGCATCAGGGTCTTCTCAGATGAGTCAGCTCTTCGCATGAGGTGGCCAAAGGACTGGAGTTTCAGCTTCAACATCAGTCCTTCCAATGAACATTCAGGATTGATTTCCTTTAGGATGGACTGGTTGGATCTCCCTGCAGTCCAAGGGACTCTCAAGAGTCTTCTCCAACACCACAGTTCAAAAACATCAATTCTTCGGCACTTAGCTTTCTTTATAGTCCAACTCTCACATCCATACATGACCACTAGAAAAACCATAGCCTTGACTAGATGGACCTTTGTTGGCAAAGTACTGTCTCTGCTTTTGAATATGCTGTCTAGGTTGGTCATAACTTTCCTTCCAAGGAGTAAGTGTCTTTTAATTTTGTGGCTGCAGTCACCATCTGCAGTGATTTTGGAACCCCCAAAAAATAAAGTCTGTCACTGTTTCCACTGTTTCCCCATCTATTTGCTGTGAAGTGATGGGACCAGATGCCATGATCTTAGTTTTCTGAATGTTGAGCTTTAAGCCAACTTTTCACTCTCCTCTCCTGGATAATCAGGAGCAACAATTAATGAGGGAATATCTCTCACATCTTGACTTTAGTAAATTAATTTAAATTATATTCAGTGGAAACGGGGTATGGTATGGTTGTTTCAGTACTAAGGTGAGTCCAGCCTTAACAGAGAGTTCACATCTGCCTGTGTATTGGCAGTACATGAGGGGACAAAAAATGTGCCACAGATCCTATCTTGTGATTTCCCATGGTGGCAGTATGGCAGTTGGCAGCAGGTACTGTTCTCCTCTTCAGGGAGACTTGTAAGGTCACTGCAGGATCAACCCGAGTAGCCTCAGAAATTTCCCTCTGAGTCTACAAGTCCAAACTTCTTAGCACCGTGAAAGAGAGCCCACCCTTCTCCTAGCCTCTCCTAGTAGAGAAACAAGAGATAGGTATGTTTCAGTCTGTGGTCCTTGGAGGATAGTGCAGTATTTTGGGGGCAAAAAAAGGAGAAAAAAAAAAAAAAAACCTCTGACTTTAAGTCAGAAGTCAAGCAAAACCTGAAGCATTAGAAATAAATATCCATATACCTACACTTCAAAAATCACACACAAAAAAGGAGGGTAAGTTCAGAAAAGAAATTTGAAATACATTCACTTTTCCTTTCTTCCCACTTGTAACATTTATATAGCTGGTTTTTCTTTCTGCCACTCACTCCCTTGAAGAGAAAGGCCATTTCCATTGCACTTTGTATCCCAAAGAAATGACCAAGATCTAATGCTCAACACACATGTGTTCAACTAATGTATTCAGCAGAAGGGAAACCTTGCATAGATTGTTGGAGACTGGAACATCACCAGCATCTTGGAATCCATGAAACTGGATTCCTCTGCTCTTGGTCTTGTTTGGCAACTGGTGGCCTTGAGTTTAACCTGTCTTGATCACTGAGTGGTCAGGAGATTTTAGAGAAGTCATTTTATCATACTGAATTTAGAGATGCTAATGGTATTTCCCATCTCTCAGTCTAGAGTTAGTACACCCATAAAAAGGTCACAGGTCACAGTACTCACGTGAATTTCAAACTCTTGTGACAAGAATTCAGATTAAAAGTTAAATCAATGGGATAGTGAATGTTTGTAACAAGAATAAATACAATATGCTAAAATATGTTGGGAGAATTGTTAGAAATAAGAATAAACATTCATTGACACTTACTGTGTACCACACCCTATTTTAAGCACCTTATGTTCCACAATCTGTTTGTTTCCCTTTATATCCATGGATCGGATACTTTGCTCTGATGGCTCTCTTTGTTCATGTTGTCTTAACAGATTTGCCTACCTAAACACTATCGACTTAGTTTTCAAGACTTAGCACAAATATCACCTCTAAACTTACCCTCCATTCCTCTATAGACTTATTCTTTCAAATATGGACTTTCAATCAAGTAAAGACAAAAATGGTACTTTAGTTACTTGTATATATTAATATATATTTACCTCTTTTGTGAAACTATAAACTAAGGGCAAGATATATATCCAGTTTACTTCTCTATACTCAGAGCTAAGCATAATAAATTTTGTTTGCTAATAATAAATAAATGCTGCTAGATAAGCAAATAATTGACCTGGAGTGTTTCTGTTTTTACAGCAGATTTACTATATCTGTACAGTCAAGCCTAACATGGAAATCTCTTACTGGCTGCAATAAATAAATAAAATTTCAGTCCACAGAAACCCAAATACATCAAGCCAACAGCACTAGATCTCTGCAAGATACTCAGGAAAGCAAATAAAGTGGCAGCCTAGGGAAACTTAAAAGATTAAGGACAACCTACTCTGCGTTTGGGGGAAGAGATAAATCTAAGTATATCATCTTCCCTGAGTAACAACATTACAACCGACAAGTTCAGAGAGCAGTGGAAGAGGGAAGAGTGGCAAATGGGAGGATGGCATGTATAGATGCCCCAGCTGGTAGACATGGCCCCATTCTCTCAGGATGACACACTCATTGGAAGATTTAAGGTGTTTCATATTTTGTTTACCATTGCTCTCATTTCCCTTTAAATAGAAACCCAATGTGATAGTGTCCGTGTCATTCTTTTCCTCTCTTCTTAAAATTAAAAATCTGCATATATTTGAATCTCTATAAATAGAGAAAATATAAGCTCTGTCTTGGGCTTGAGTTAATCTTTCCGCTGGATAAGATGTTAAAAGAAAGGTGATAATAGCCTCAGCTGATGACTTTGTTTATAACTCTTCTGTCCCTAGAAAAAGACCACCTGCATTTCTCTTATATCAACACACAGACTGAGCCTAGTGTGGGGAGGCCCATGACCCAGAGCTGCAAATCTTTATCCTGTTACCAACATTTTTTTCCGGCTAGCCAGTGTGCTGAGCCTTTATTTGACTTGTTCAAAAATCCCAAAATAAAAGCTATGATGAAATCCTTCAAAAAACACATTTTTGTACAGCATATAAAGCCCTTAGTAATCCCTTCTTCCCTCTAAAATTAAAAGTATGTAAATCCCTGAGCATGGTCATGGACCTGTCCAGGAAGTGGATAGAAGGCATCCTCCGCCCAGCTACGCGGGTCCTCGGCTAAGAGGCTGAGGCTGGCCACATTGTTTGACACGAGGGTTAGTTTTCAGATAGTGAAATTTCAGTTGCCAGGTGCCAGAGGCAATTTATCAGACGCTCATAAAATAAAGATCAAAAAGCCCATTCGTCTCCCAGCGCATCTGGGATGTAGGAAGGAACACTCACAGCCCTCGATCCTTTAAACAGCTCTCACTTAAAGAGCTTGATGTTTATAATAACAAGAAAAGGAGAAAGGGGTCAGGTCAAATTCTGCCGAATAGCAGGTGTTGTTATAAGTTTTTTGCTGTCTTTTTTTTTTCTTAAAAAGTAATCTGAAAGAATATTGAGCTGTTCCGGTGGATGCCCTCCATATGCATTTATTTCTTTTAAATGTTTCAACACCAAATGTGACCTGAAAACCAGAAGATAAAAGCCTTTGATCATTAGAAAAAAAGTTTTGAAAGTTCTTTGCAAATCTAATATGCTAACTTAACTAAATAGAGGGAATTACATATTTTAACAAAATTTCCCGGACTATACAATGGTGCTGAGACTTATGATATTCTTGTAACACAATAACTATGAGTGACAATGATTAATAACTAATAATATTAATACTTGCATGTATTGTTGTTGTTCAGTCTCTAAGTAATGTCTGACTCTTTGCCACCTCATGGACTGTAGCATGCTAGGCTTCCTTTCCTTCACTATCTCTTAGAGTTTGCTCAAATTCATGTCCATTGAGTTGATGATGCTGTCTAACCATCTCATCCTCTGAAAGGACTTTATTCTTCATTATCGTCCGGAGGAGCAGAGATGAGACTTACTTGAGGTCACACAACATGTATGTGACAGAAACACTTGGAGCCTGGTCTTGGGACTCTGGTCCCTCTTGCTCTCACATCTCAGACTCCTTGCTCAGCACTGAGTTATCAGTGCTAGGAGCATAATCTGCCTCGATATTTTCCAATGAATTGGAATTGATACATATAAAACTTTAGTTGGTTGAAAGCCAATTTAGGGGAAGTTACTTAATTAAGAAATCCTTGCTTTCCATTAATTCCGAAGTTCATTATATTTCCATTTTATGAAGCAAATGGTATGATTTTATGTTAGGCACAATGTACATTTTGTAAATAATTATAGCTCCCTTTTAGAGTTCACAGGACCAAAATTCAATGCTAAATATATTGCCCACTAATATTAGGGCTTGGATTTCTTGGCACTATATTCTTCCCTGTTTCCTTCTCCCCAACTTCTCACGTTATATTCCTTTTCCTTTCCCCTTATGTCTGTTTCCCATTCTCTCTTTCTCCCTCCTCCTCTTCCTCTTTCTTCTTCTTTTTCTTTCTTCTTGCTCTTCCTCTTCCCCTTCTGCCTTTTCCCTTCTCCCTTCCCCTCTTCCTCTGCCATCTTCTCCTTTCCTTCTTTTTTAATCTTTAGATACACATTTTGTGTGTGTGCATTTGTGAAGAAAGGAAGAGGAGTATGAAGAATAGGGAGGGAAGGAGGGAAGGAGGTAGAAAAGAAAGCAAGGAAGTAAAAAGAGACAGAATCCTAAAAGATTCAGTGATGGAAAAAATAAAAAATCAAAACTACTCAACCTAGCAGAGTATACAAGTGTTGTGTGCGTGCGTGCTAAGTTGCTTCAGCTGTGATCAACTCATTGTGACCCTATGGACTGCAGCCTGCCAGCCGCCTCTGTCCATGGGATTCTCCAGGCAAAAATACTGGAGTGGGGTTGCCTTGCTCTCCTCCAGGGGATCTTCCTGACCCAAAGATCGAACTGGAGTCTCCTGTGTCTCCTGTATTGGCAGGCAGATTCTTCACCACTGAGCCACCTAGGAAGTCCCCTATTGATATGAGGATGATTAAATCCAAAGATTCAGCTCACCAGAAGGTCAAGCCCCGTCTGCCCCAGACCACACCATTTTCTGCCCCTGTGTCCCCAACCATCTTGAAATCCCCTCCCAGCTTCAGCCTGGCTCTCAGGTCCCCAACCCACACAGCTCCACTCACAGAGGATCTTTCTGGAGTGGGTTAGCATACCATCCTCCAGGGGATCTTTCCAACCCAGAGACTGAACCTGCATCTCCTGCAGCTCCTCTATTGCAGGTGGATACTTTACCACTGAGCCACCAGAGGAACCCAAATAAGTGTTAATCAAATGTAAAAGTTCAAGAACAGTGAGGCCTAAAAGGAAAAAATAATGGAGAAAATGAAGCTCTTAGGGGGAAAAAAAGATGGTTTATTATTTCTGGAAAAGAACCTACCATTATTATTATTTTTAGTCTTTCTAATGTGTTCATTAAATTTTTTAGTACATTAAAACGTTTATACATATTCAAAGAAATAACATATTCTTGCAGATAGATATAAATATAGATTTTGGAGCCTAGAAAGGGCTTTATTGTAGTCATAAGATTTCAGAAGTTAATAGAGAAAAAAACAGCCAGAGTTAAATGAATCCTCAATGGAAATAAGGCAGCTTCAATGTCATACTTTGACCTTGGAAGACTGTGGACCCTGAAAGTCAGATCCACAGACAACATTTCAGATATGTTCATGAGAGAAGAAAACAGTAGGGATTTGGCAACCTTAGACATTCATCAGTAGGACTGAAATTACAAATTAACCAACAACAAAATACTATTTTCCAAGCATATTGGACACAAGAGAAAATAAATCGAAGATAGCTTGTCAGACAACATTTTAGACTGGCTCTGAAACTCACACATGGGATCATTAATTCATGTGTTTGTGGAGAGAGAAAACTCAGAGATTTTTGGGAAAGATGTTTTTCTTAGCCCAGAGCCCTTCCTAATGTCACAGTTTTTTGGCATCTTTCTGGAGATTATATATCTTGGGGACTTTAAGAACTACTCCCCCAAAATTCACACTTGCTGAGGAAATGGCAATTTAAGGCTTGATGCTGATGGGTTTTAAATCAAAAGATTTCTGCTCAGTAGTTCAGAAAGTACTGGTATTGATGCTGGAATTTGTCATGCAGCCTTAAGGCTGCCAGTGGGGCTGGAGTGCAAGTGAAACAGTTCTGAGCTGTCTGGAGGGCCCACACCAAAGCCAGAAAAATATTAATAACATTCTTATCTGATCACCTGCTCCACAATCTGATGCACATATAATTAGTAGCCATTCAGAAAAATGGATCATTTCAAGCTTCCTGGAATTCTATGATAGTTTAATTGCCCTCATCAGTCACCGTCTCCAAAGACAGACAAAATCAAAATTTCCATGGAAATCAATAGTCATTTAGAAATATGACAATACTCCAAAACTGGGAAAGTCATATGATTTTGATGAGCTTTGAATTTGAGAGTATACTCTCTGACTGTTGATTTCTAAAAGCAACTGTTGTTTAGTTGCTCAGTCATGTTCAATTCTTTTGAGATCCCAAGGACTGTAACCTACCAGGCTCCTCTGTCTAGGAGGAAATGAGAATTCCCATGCAAGAATATTGGAGTAGGTTGCCATTTCTTCTCTGGGGATCTTCCTGACCCAAGGATCAGACCCATGTCTCCTGACTGGCGGGCAGATTCCTCACCATTGAGCCATCAGTTCAGTTAGTTCAGTCACTCAGTCATGTCCAACTCTTTGTGACCCCATGGACTGCAGCAAGCCAGGCTTCCCTGTCCATCACCAACTCCCGGAGTTTACTCAAACTCATGTCCATTGAGTTGGTGATGCCATCCAATCATCTCATCCTCTGTGATCCCCTTCTCCTCCCACCTTCAATCTTTCCCAGCATCAGGGTCTTTTCAAATGAGTCAGTTCTTCGCATCAGGTGGCCAAAGAATTGGAGTTTCAGCTTCAGCATCAGTCCTTCCAATGAATATTCAGGACTTATATCCTTTAGGATGGGTTGATTGGATCTCCTTGCTGTCCAAGGGACTCTCAAGAGTCTTTTCCAACACCACAGTTCAAAAGTATCAATTGAGCCATCAGGAAAGTCTTTCATCATCATTACCATGCCCTCATTTCTATAAAATGCATATGCATATTTCTGCATATTTCCAAACTAATCCTTACCAAAACCATGTAAGAAAGTTATTACCAGCTCCATTTTGTAGAAACTGAAATTGAGACCAGGAAAAGTTCAGTAATGTTGCCAAGTTCACAACCCTTTTAAGTTGTCAAGCCAGATTTTGAATACACTTTTTGTCTAAATCAGAACCATCAGTTCTTAAACATTATTTTGGGAGACTCTGTTAAATCTACTCAAAAGTGAGAGGAAAATTTAGCACCTTCTGTTATCCCAGCCTCCTTGTTTTAGAGGTGAAAAAACCAAAACCTTTGTACAGTAGGTGAATTTTACTTAGGAATGCACAAGCTACTTCATGATGCTAACACAGGTCTCTGGTGCTTCTCTTGTTCCACTATGCCATGCCAAGGACATCTCTTCCTCCACCATTAACACTCTTTGGTGCATTTATTGGAAGGTTAGGAAGAAGGTAAAGAGACACCAATATAATAGAAATCCCAGGCCCATGCTTCTCAGACAGAGCCTTCTCGTCATAAGGCATATGATGATTAATTCTGTAAAGTCTTCATTGCTCAAGTAGCTTCCTTGGACCAGCAGTTCTTTCCTTGGTTTCTGCTGTTCTCTGTGCTTCAAAGTTGTATAAGGCTGGCATAGAACAGTCCTCCTCCCCATTGCTCTCCCCCGCCACCCCACCAGCTTATTAGAAACATCACCAACAAACCAGGGAGAGTCAGTGCATGGAGAAAACCTAGCTCTAATGCCACAGAGTGATGCGTTCTTGGCCCATTAATGCACTTGGTGTGACTGACTCAGATTGACCCACCTTCTGTGATAATTTTCCTATCAAGGAGATGTGTTAAAACAACTGAGAGACCAGGATGGCCTACAATGCTGAGTTGCTATGGTGCTTTCTGAACCATTATGGTTCTTTCTGAGCAGTTCTTTCTGCTCAGAACACGTCCGGACCTCTCCTTGTGAGAAACAGTACGGCACCTATGCCAAGTGCTGAGAAAACCAGGGAGGCAACACTTTGACAACTATGGCAAAATAACATATTTTCTTTCCTATAGCATATTCAGTATTTCAAGAATTTCAAGAACATTGTTAACTCTGACTAATTAATTCATCTGCTAAGAAATAAGCAAAAATATAGCTGTGTGACCTGGACAAGCTGCTAATCTCTTTAAACATCAGTTTGCTCATTTGTAAAATAGCAGAATAAGCAGTTCAGAGGGTTATTATGATGAGTAATCAAAATAACCCATGTAAAGTACTTAGAAATGTACCTAAATACAAATATATTTTATGTTTTAATTTATATAAATATAAATATGGCGATGATACTAATGGAATTTGCTAAAGCAAAGTTTTATAATAAAAAATATTCATTGTTGTGTTATATATGGCAAAATGTTATATAATGGCTCAATGCATGCTCATACTCAGCCACTAAGTCATGTCTGACTCTTCTGTGACCCCATGGACTGTAGACCACCAGGCTCGTCTATCCATGGAATTTTCCAGACTAGAATACCTGAGTGGGTTTCCATTTCCTACTCTAGGGGATCTTCCCTACCCAGGGATCGAACCCACATCTCCTATGTCTCCTGCATTGGCAGGTGTATTATTTACCACTGCACCACCTCGGAAGCCCCACTATGGCCCAAAGTTGGGAATTAATTGAAAACAGTTTGTACTAGAAACTACGTATTTTCACTTGAGATATCAGATTTTACAAAGCATTGCTCTTACACTTGAAAATCTCAGAATTTTGTTGAGAGGATGTTTATTCAAAACAATAGAATCAATCCAGGAATGGGAATATAAGCTGGATGTTATGGGGGTCCAGAAGAATGACATCCCAAGACCTTAGTCTGAGGATGGAGAGATGGTTTGAGGGGAACATATTATGCCTTAGTTGAAGGCAGAGACAGTACTCCAGAGCCCTGTCCATTCCTGGTAATACTCAGCCCATAACTGTCATTGAATGAAATTTTAAAAGTATCCTGGTTGATCCAGAATTACTTTATTATTTTTTTTTATTTTATTATTATTATTATTTTTTTACTTTACAATATTGTATTGGTTTTGCCATACATCAACATGCATCTGCCATGGGTTTTGCTCTGAATCAGGGGCATATCCAGTTTTAAAATCTGGATAGTAAATTTCTCCATATTTAAGTAATAATAATTTAAAAGTTTTCTGACTAATCTCACAAATAAATATTTAATATGATGTGTTTCCATATAATCTCCACTAAAGATAAACACATTTACAATATACCTAAAGAATACAAAAATTAGAGAAATTTCATTAGCTTTAATCTCTAGCATAGCTAGGAAAAACAAAAAGCAACCAAACACATTTAAATGAATGAGTCCCATTTTTCACTAAAGTCTGTGTCACATTCTGAATTTGTGGTATCAAACTATGAAAAGGATACCACATTGACAGCAGTTTGTAGGATTAAGAGCATTTACATAATGCAATAATCAAGTAGATTTATTATAAATTTTACTAAGATTCTGTTTGGGTTTGATGCCAAAAAATTTCCCTTTTCTTACTCAATATAGATAGTTTAACTTCAGTGAATACACTAAAACTGATAGGAGCCCCTCTTAAGATAGAAGCTAGCACTATGTCTGCAGCATTGATAAGGGAATTATTTTTCCTAAAAGCTAAAGGGAAAAGATAAAAAGGAAATGGCACACTTTATTCTTTATGTTTTTAGATGACAATTAAAGCACTTGGGATTGTCTACCATTTGAGCGAACTCATTTTTTACAAAACAAAGTTATCTTAGGAATTCCCCACTCCAAAACTGAGATTATGGTCTCAATTTACAGTGTAAAGATCTGTGTTTAAACCGCACAAACTTTTTAAAGGCACTATTGTAAACCAGCAGCATACTTAAAAGCAGAGACAGAAAACTGATCGCTAAATATTTCATCAGCATCTGTGTCTTTGCTTTGAGGTTATAAACCGATATCATAAAAAGAAGAATACAACTCCTTTTCTTTAGTTTTCTTTCCCTTTGGGTAGTTACAAACTTAGTCAAATAGGCAAAACACACACGTGAACACACACACACACACACAAGAAAATATACTCTGATATATGAACCCACCCACCACTCCAGAATGCCAAACGTAATAGTTTCCAGGGCTCTAGCATTCTCACCCTACATCAGGCTGCATGTCCCCAGGATGGATGATCGGGAAGCTAGTATGAAAATGTCAACTTAATAGCAGTCGGTAAAAGGGCAGTAAAATGTTGTATTTGTGTAATGGCCCAATTTCCAACAACTAAAGGTCCCAGGAGACAATATCATCTAGTACAGTGCTCCCAGAAGAACAAGGTTTGTGATAATCTGTATTTAATTTCCAGGATCTATGTCTTTGTTCACTGAAATGGAAAAAAAAAAAAAAAAAACTCTATTTCACAAAACTTCATCCCAGTACAATAACCAGAGTTTAATAATTTGAATGCATTTTAAACAGAATATTATAAAAGCTAAAAAACAAACTAACAAACTGAAGAATGCTCCATTTCACAAGACTAAGATGTCCTTTCATTTAATCCTGAGCATTTTGGTTTATTCTTCTTACTTATTTATTGCTATTGTTATTTTCTTTTGCCCTAAAGAGGGTTTTTTTTTTTTTTTCCTTCTATTCAATTCTATAATTATTAGTGGCCTACTGTGTCCCATCCCATGCATGTATTGGTCACCACACATAAATATATATGTCAAAGTCCCCTTTTTCAAGGAACTCAGTTTAATCAAGAAGACAGGCAAACAGACATTTATAATTCACATTTTATGTATTAGCCTGTCATATCACCACCCAAAGCAAAGGCCTGGAATTAGAAGTTCTCCCTTCCTTGGCTTCTGCCTTATTGATTCAATTAGCTTAAAAATTTGCTGAAACATTTAGCTCCTTCTCCGTATTTTCATAAGCATAATGAAATAATCTAGGCCTCACTCTATAAAAGGTTGTACAAGATCTCGCTTACTCCTGAGAAAAGTAAGGCCTCGCCACCCAGCAGGCATGCCTTCAGGATTGGATCATGTTTTTATTCTTGCAATGCACCATTTAAGAGCTACTGTGGTTTACTGAAGTTCCATTTGTGGGGCATTAAACATGTGGGCATTCCTTTTTATACAACATTATGCTGTATTATACTGCTGGATTCCAAAGTTTTTACTTTTTCTTCCCTAAAATAAGAGGTGTATAGGATTTAGGGTAAAATATTCATGCGTACTCTTTGTTTTACACTCTTCTCCTTTCAAGATGAAGCAAAATTACCTCACAACTGTACAGAAACCAGCCAACATTCCACAGAAAAATTTACTGTAAATACTTGATTTGTAAGGCATTCCTAATATAGCTGTTTGATTTAATAACTACAGGATACTACTTCCTCTACACAGATTTTCAAAAATTAAATAAACCTAGCATTCCTATCAACTGTTTGTTTACAAAAATATTTGACATTTTTTCTCCTAGGCAGGATTGAAGACTTACATTAAAAGTACACATGCAAGAAAGAAATGGTTTGATATGTCTGCCATTTCATATCAAACTTGAATAATATCCATATTTTAATCCAAAAATCAAGATGAAATGTGAAATTTCACCTCCCCATTCTTCATGCTTTAAAAACTATAGCCAAAAGTTCTTTGTAGAACAATGAGAAAAATTAGAGATACAAAGAAACTCGAAGATCAAACATAACTATATCATTTCATAAATGATAAACCTGGAGTTTAAATAGTTTAAGTACCTGTCCCAAGTTCAGAGGGTTAGATCTTAGTCAAACCAGGATGGAAGACCAGGTTAATGACTCTTAGCCCAATTATGTTAGTAGGCATCAGAGCACAGTGACTTAATTACAATCATAATACAGTGTCCTTCCAGGGTTCTCTGCAGCCAGGCAAGAGAACACAGAGTCAGGGTCTCTATCTGCAACTTATTTCTCCAGCACCTCTCAGGGCCATATACAATCTCTAATAGCCATGATTTCACTTTCCTTAGTACAAAGGAGCCATTACTTCTAGATGTTAAATGAAAAGTCTCTGGAGGATATAGGCAGGGAGAGGACAAATATATCCCAAGGATGGCCCTTCTGGAACAGAAATGAAGAAAAGCTAGCCACCCTCTCCAGACTGGCATATGATCTTACTTTTCACTGGTAGAGAAGTCTTCTTTTTCACTAGTTATCTTTGTAGGTTCCCTAGAATCTAAGTTCATAGCAAAATGGGCCATGCGATGGTAGCTTGGAGAAATGGAATAGAACAGGAGGTAGGGACCAAACCAGTGTCCACCCGTATCAGCCTTTAGTGTATGGCATATCCTAAATTGCCACTGAGCCTCCTGGGTGGCGCTAGTGGTAAAGAACCCACCTGCCAATGCAGGATTGTAAGAGACACAGGTTCGATCCCTGGGTCCGGGAGATCCCCTGGAAAAGGAGATGGCAACCTACTCCAATATTCTTGCCTGGAGAATCCATGGACAGAGGAGCCTGGCAGGCTACGGTCCACAGTTTGCATAGCGCTGGACACGACTGAAGCAACAGGATGTGAGCACAAGTTGGCACTAGAGCAAACCTAGCTCTCTGAGAGTAAACATTCGATTAATGATGTCCCAGCCTTCCCTATCACACTCCCGCAAAGTGGCCTTCCTTCCAGCTACTCAGACCGCTCCTCATGCTGCAGTCTCTATATACTCCTAGCCCCACACCTTTGTTCATGGCATATTTTGCTAGAATGACTTCTCCCTTTTCCATATCTATTTATCATAATTCACACTTCCCATAAAGTCTTCTTCCACATGGCTTTCCCAGTCTGTAAATCTAATATAATATCTATGTTTTGTTTCCACAGTATTTTTCTTTGAGCCTCTATGACACATTTGATATCACTTTGTTTTGGTTTTGGTGGGAATAATTCCCATAAGAGAATTTCCCAACTAGACCATGTAGTGCTGAATCTGAGTCATCTTTCTAAACCTTTCAGTGTTTAGCACAGTGGTTGGCACATGGCACACTCTCAAAAAAACATGTGCTGAGTTCAACCTAGTTAATGTACAAATTGGAATTACAGCAGTCTTAGTATTATTAATTGCTGATGCTAATCTTAGCATTTCTGGTACAGTAGCAATTCTACTTCCTCCTCCTCTTCTTTTTCTATCCTTATTGCTATTGTTGCAAGAACAATAATAGAATAATAATAGTAATATTTGTTATTATCTTGATCAAGAGCTCAGAAATATACTGCCTTCAAAATTTGTCAACATAAATGCACAGACTTGGCTGCTGTCTAATGTCTACATGTCTTAGCTCCATTTGGTACAGCATGAGACAGCATCTCCCCTCTTAAATCAACCAAGACTCTGAGCTGCAGAAAAAACCTCTTGCTATGCTTCTTTCTGCCATGGCATATATAAATTACCCCTGACCATTAGGCACAAAATAAAGTAACCTTAAAAAATGCAGGAAGCTGTAAATTACCCTGGAAATGTTTTAATCTCTCACTATCAGTTCTTCCTTGGATCACAATCAAAGTGTATCCTATTTAAAGAAGCCCTTATGGGTTTCTTCTGCTGCAGAATGCCTTGCTTCAAATGAATGTCTGGGATGAAGCAAAAGCCATTTATGCTTTACCATAACATTTCAGGAGAATACATTTCATTTTCTCAATTAAATTGTGAGCCCCCTTGAATTCATGTTCTATTTCTTAGTAAAAATAACTTTGAGAAACAATGGTCATTTCACATACCAAAGTTTTATCACAAAATATTATTGTGCAAAATTGTCCAAACAACTCTGCTAATACAGCTGTTCAAACATCTGGGAGACTCCATTACAAAAAAAAAGAAAAAGGAAAAAAAAAAAAAGAAAAAAAAAAACCTCTTCCATGAGACTCCCTCCAGGGGAACATTCTACACCAAGGTCTTTGTGACAAGTGATGACAGTAGACACGCCTATTCTCCAAGTCAAAATGACTAGGCTCCCTATCATAACAATAAACCAAGACTTTCTTGAATAGAATTCTGTTTGGGAAGTACCATTTATAAGAATAAACAAAATTTACTTATCCACAAAGAAAGCAAAATATTCAGACAAAATTGATTCCTAAACCATGTCAGTTTTGAAATATATCTACATACACATGTACATTTATATACACCTATCCATATATGTGTATTTGGCTATATATTTTGCATGTATCCACTTCCCAACATTCAGACTGTCTGTCAGCAGTTTCTTAATTCCTCGCAACCTACATGTGAACTCTATTGTAAAATGAATGATCACATTTGTATTTGGTTTCATAAACTGTTCATAAAATATTTTTAGTGCCTTATAAAGTACTTGGCTTATGTTATTATAAAAAGAAGAAACATAAGTTACATATCTTACAAAAATCCAGGTTTCAAACTATTGCAGACATGCCTATTTCCACAAACTCATCAGAAGTGAGTTTGAAACATTCTGAGGAAAACACAGAGAGAGGGTTTGAGGTCTATGTAGGTCTGTATATCCAGTACTTAGTCCAGTACTTGGCACACAGTTGGTGGTCAATAAATATCTGTAAGTTAAATAAACAAAGCAAAAATAAACTCTGTAGAGTGAGTACGGTATGATGGGAAGATCAAAATTAGGTGTCCTGGATGTGAGTCCCAACTTTCATACCTCCTGGGTACACAGACTGGATAAGCCACTGCCTATGACTCTCTGAATCCTACCTGCCGTCATAGCATAACAGTCAACTTCAAGGTGTGGTTGTGAGAACCAAATAGAAAACATGTGAAAGTCTTCTTATATCAATAATATATTATTGATTATTGCTACCATACATTCCATGCCAAATATACACAGAGCAATCTATATTATTTAATCTCTAATTCCTATAGCATTTTTCCTGCAGGTACTAGTATCTCTGTATTCCAGGAAAAAAAATTACATATACAAGTCTTCCAGGTCTGTTGCTTTCAAATTTTTACTTTCATAGGCGGAGGTGGATATCTTCCCTTGACCACATCATAGCCACTCAGTCAGAGGCTAGTGAGTGGACAGTAAGTAGGTAAACCAGTTTTTAAATTCAAATTAAAATATGTGTGAAAGTGCTCTGAAAAGACATAAAAGCACACTCAGTGGAAGATACTGTTATTTACATGATTTCATTTCTGGTTCACAAGAATTAGAATAATCACTACACACACTATTCCAATTCTCAAGCCTTGGGTGATATTCAGGTTTCACTTACGTTATGTTACAAAGCATGGCAGGACAATAAAGTGGTAGTAAGAAGTCTAAATCATTTGAAATCACTCTTTCCTACAGTCCTGGGAATAAAAGAGAAAAGGGAACTCAAGAACTTGAAGATCGTGCCAGAAATTCCATTTTGGAAGGAGGATAGTGTCTTCAAAGCAGTCAGTGCCTCCCACTTCTCTCTGTTTTGATATACAGCCCATCACCAACTTTGTTTAAACATTTCTCATCATATACAGCAACCTAAGGATCAGATCCCAATTCCTTCTGGGGAAATGCCACATTTCCTAGGACAAGTGAGAAAAGGACATTTCAAGTTTATGGCAGCCTTGAGCAAAAATGTCATCTAAAGGAGGCTGGAGGAAAAAGATAGAGAAGGAAAACATTATAAATGAACATTCTTTCTTCCTCAGTGTCTTACAGGGAGAAGACAAGAATTTGGGGCCAGATAAGGAACCCAAGCCAGAGATACTGTAGCATTTTACAGCCTGAGGTCACCAGGAGAGGGACAAGGGGAGGCCAGGGTGGAGGAGTAGAGCAAGCGATAGGCCAAGACGTGTAGGGGAAACGTGTGGAGTTAGTCCTTGGAGGCTGGGGGGTGAGAACGGGGAAAGAGAAACGGAGAGGCAGCCAGGGAAGGTGTTTGGGGCTGCTTGAGAATATCACATTTCTCTCTGAGAACAACGGGTCCGCATGCACAGCATCAGACTCTAAATCAAGGAGAAACCAGAAATACTAGGAGAGCCCAGAGGGAGATTGCTACCAAGAGTCCTCTTTCCAGGCAAGATAGGTTAGTTAAGTCAGATCGGTTCATCCTTGGACTGAAATCCCCCACACTTGAAAAAGTGAGGGATTTAAAGCAAAATATATACATGTATGGGAATTCAAAGTTTGGGAATTGATTGAAGAGTAGAAAACGTAACTTCAAAACTTGAGGATGGTGGGGTGAAGGGGGATGACATGAGTGGTTGTGAAATTACAGCTGAAGAGTTGGACCATTTATTCAGGAGTTGGTGAAAATCCCCAGAAGGGAACATATGGTGGAGTTGGCCGTGATGAACCAGGGCTATATTCACCAATCTCTGTGAGCACACGAGGAATTCGGAAAATTCCAGGAGAAAGCATAATGAGGCTACAAACTGGGACCAGGGGACTCCATCAGATTCACATCTTTCATGAAACATTCAAGGCATTGGAAGGTTCTGAGTCTGTTTTTCTCATCTAGTTGAGAAAGCTGAATTGTAGCATGACAGTTCTGCTGCTATTAGGTAGAAGAGAATAAATATTTTTTCCTCTCTCCAGCTCCTAGGAATTAGAAAGTCTCTCTGGTACTTTTAGCAACAAATTCTAGGATATTTTTGTTGTTTATTTGCTAACTTTTCAGATCTTTAAAATGGATGCTCTCCCAGACAACCCCAAAAGAGGTCCCTACCTCTTTTGCAATCCTATACCCTGATCACAAATCCTTAAGCCACAAGCATAAACAGAGTTGAAGAACTGGAGCAGCAAGTTTGTGCTCTAGTATCTTTGAAAAAGGTCCATCCTAGGGATTCCCTGTTGGCTCAGAAGGTAAAGCGTCTGCCTGCAATTTGGGAGACCAGAGTTTGATCCCTGGGTTGGAAAGATCACCTGGAGAAGAAAATGGCAACCCACTCCAGTATCCTTGCCTGGAAAATCCCATGGATGGAGGAGCCTTGCAGATTAATGTATTCTTGCCTGGAAAACCCATGGACGAAGGAGAATCCTGGCAGGCTACAGTCCCTAGGGTTGCAAAGAGTCAAATACGACTGAGCGACTTCACTTTCACTTTCACTTTTCATCCTAGGGTTATAGAGATGACCTGAGGACCACAGTAATAATTGTAACAACAATAATAATAAAGCTAGCATTTACTGACTGCAAGACATTGTTCTAACACATTGTCATATTTCACAGCAATCCTATGAGGTAGTAGGTTCATTTAGTACTCTCATTTTGCAAATGAAAAAAATTGAAGCCCCGAGACAGTAAATGGTTTAACCAAGTGCTATACCAAGAATTGTACTCAAGCAGATTGGTACAAGAACCAATGATATGAACCACTATGGAATAATGTGCCCATCTCCAAGTACAAACGAATGTCATCACTGCTACATACGGAAAAACTTTCCCTGATCCCACAGGTATTTTGCTCTGTGCTCCCACGGTCTTACACATTGATCAATAGTGTATTACTACAACTATTTGCTTAAATACCTGTTTTTCTGCCTAATCTGTGAGCTACTTAAGAGTAATGACAATGTTCTATTACATCTTTTATCTTCAGTTCAGTTCAGTCGCTCAGTCGTGTCCAACTCTGTGACCCCATGAACCGCAGCATGCCAGGCCTCCTTGTCCATCACCAGCTCCCGGAGTTTACCCAAACTCATGTCCATCGAGTCAATGATGCCATCCAACCATCTCATCTTCTGTCGTCCCCTTCTCCTCCTTCCCTCAATTTTGTTCATGGGGTTCTCAAGGCAAGAATACTGAAGTGGTTTGCCATTCCCTTCTCCAGTGGACCACATTCAGTCAGACCTCTCCACCATGACCTGTCTGTCTTGGGTGGCCCCACACGGCATGGCTTAGTTTCATTGAGTTAGACAAGGTCGTGGTCGATGTAATCAGATTGGCTAGTTTTCTGTGATTGTGGTTTCAGTCTCTCTGCCTTCTGATGCCCTCTCGCAAAGCCTACCATCTTACTTGGGTTTCTCTTACCTTGGACGTGGGGTATCTCTTCACGGCTGCTCCAGCAAAACACAGCCGCTGCTCCTTCTTTTATCTTACCGCTCTCAAAGTCTAACCTAGGGCTGGGAACATCGTTAAGTCCTTGACAAATTTTATTAAAAGAATGAATAAATTCAAGTCATTTTTTTTCATTAGCATTCACTATTTGCTTGCTATGAGCCAGGTCCTATGCAAAGCACTGTTTCTTAGAAGAAACACTCGCATCCAACCCTTGCATTCTTAGCACTTTCCTCAGCCCATTATCATATTTCTTTTTCTTTTTTTATAACGGCTTTTGGTTCAATCACTCCAAAGGTGACAAGCAAATTAAATAGTCCTCTTTTTTCCTCATCTTGGGTCACCAGTTAAACTGCCTCATGTCACACAGCCATCTGCATTTACCCCTGGGGACATGGTATCTTGGTGGGGCAGGCTGGCATTTGGTGGCCTCTTAGTTTAGAGACATGCAAGTAAAGACTGAAGTATAAGTTGGTGAATCTGTGCAAGCCATAGTAGGACCCTGGAAAGGATTCAGCAAAACCTCACTGTACACAATCATCTAAATCTCCAAAAAGGAGCCAGAATAGACTTAGCAGATTCAAACACAAGGGAACACTCTTCCATCAGTGGTCCCCAAATGAACCAGAGAGACTGTGGTCTGAGAAGTCCCAGACAAGGATGAATCCCTGTTTCCATCTTTTCTCTCTTAGCATCCTCTGCCTTAATCCAGGAACTTGTTAGCTTTGGCCTGAATTATTGCAACAGCTTCCTGAAAGGCCTGGTTGGCTCCATTCAATTGTTTTAAATTGTCTTATTGAAATACAATGTGTTCATAATAAAGCACAACAAAACATACAGAATTTAAGTATTCAGTTCGATGAGTTCTGACAACTGCTTAAATCCATATCAATCCAGTGCAAAGCAAGACATGGAATATTTCCATCTTCCCAGAAAGCTTCCTTGAAAGTGAAAGTGTTAGTTGTTAAGTCATGTCCAACTCTTTGCAACCCCATTGACTAACCCACCAGGCTCTTTCATTCCATGGGATTTTCCAGGCTTCCTTATTCCCTTTCTAATCAACTCCTTCTATTTCCCAGAGGTAACAATTTAAGATTTACATCACTATAGATTTGATTTTGCCAGGTTGAGGACTTCACATAAATGAATCACATGGTTATATATCCTTTTGTGTCAGATTTGCTTCATACAACAAATTTTTCTGAGATTCATTAGTGGCTGTTTTGTGTAACAGCAATGATCCTTTTTGCGGACCGAGTAGTATTCTGTTGTATGAAGGAACCACATTTGTTTATGTATTCACCTGTTAGTGGGCATTTAGGTTGCTTCCAGTGTGGGTCCTAATGATTAGCATTGCTATAAAGACTTTTGTACAAGTTTTCTGTGAAGATATATCTTCTTTTCTTTTGAGTACATATTAAAAAAAAGAAATGTTGATTCATACAATAAATACATGTTTAAGTTTACAAGATATTGTCTATTTAACTAAGTGATACAATCAGTTTATAATCCCATCAACAACCTGTGAGAGTTCTGATTATTAAACATTCATGTCAACATTTGATATTACCAGGGTTTTGAGTGGATCTTCTTTTTTTAAAAAAAAATCTGTTCCCTTTTCCTTTTTTTTCTTAATTATTTGTAAGAATTCTTTATATATTTTGGATACAAGTTCTGTGTCAAATATATGTACTGTAAATATTTCTTCCAGCTTATCCTTGCCTGTTTATTTTCTTTGTTGTGTCATTTTTTCACAAAGAACATTCCATTTTGATGAAATGTGAGTTATTACTATTTTGTTTCTTTTATGTTTAAGATTATTATGTTATAAAAATTGTTGGGTACCATTAAGGTTGCATAGATATCCTATTATGCTTTAATTATGAAGCTATATATCTTTACATTTTCCTATAGAATTGTGATTCATCTCAAAGTGTTGCTATACTATGGTGTGAGGCTTTATATTTTCTTTAATACTTTTCCATACAGATATTCAGCTTTTCCAGGACCACTTGTTGAAATAGTATACTCTCTAACCCTTGGATTAACTTGTCAAAATCAATTGATTATATATGTATGCATGTATTTCTGTTTTGTTTTATACTGTTTCTTTGATATATTTACTTATCATATACATATACATACAGATACCTAAATAAATACATAAAAAGATGGATAGATAGAGATAACTTAATCAGTTTGCTGTATACCCCAGAATCTAACACAACATTGTAAATCAACTATGTTTCCAAAAGAGAAAAGAAAACCAGAAAAAGTCTGCTTTTCTGTAAAAAGAGTAAAAAGCGACCTAATTCAAACAGTGTAATATAATTCATATAATTAACGACATGCAAGAAAAAGGCTACATGTTGTTTAGTAATGCATATATTGTGATAATATAAATCAGATCAGATCAGATCAGTTGCTCAGTCGTGTCCGACTCTTTGCGACCCCATGAATCGCAGCATGCCAGGCCTCCCTGTCCATCACCAACTCCCGGAGTTTGAGCATTACTTTACTAGAGTGTGAGATGAGTGCAATTGTGTGTGCAGTAGTTTGATCATTCTTTGGCATTGCCTTTCTTTGGGATTGGAATGAAAACTGACCTTTTCCAGTCCTGTGGCCACTGCTGAGTTTTCCAAATTTGTTGGCATATTGAGTGCAGTGGAAATGGCATTCCATAAATTGAAAATAGTGATTATCTTTGAGGACAGAGGAAAAAGAGATAACAGGGAATTCAGTAGATATCACTGTTTTTCATTATTTATTTCTAAAACTGTGTGATATATACATAGGCTTTAATTATACAATTCTCCATACTTTTGTGTGTTCAGAATAGTTCATAATATTCTTCTTATCATGTGGAGAATATGTGAGGATATAAGTGAAAGCAGGGAGCCCACAAGAAGCCCCAGCAGTGGTTCAGATGAGAGGCAATGGAGGTCCAGGAAAGCAGAAAGCAGATGGAGAGGAGAGGAGAGACTGAATATAAATCAGAGGTAGAGTGAAAGGACTTGGTCATGAAATAGGGGTAAGAGAATGGTGAGAAAAAGGTAAAAAAAAGAATGACTCCTGGTTTTCACCTTGAGTAGCTATTGGGATAGTATTATCGACAATGTGAAGGCTGGGGAAGTATATTTAAAGGGAAAAATCAGTGTTCAGTTTTGGATTTGTTCAGTTTGAATAGTCTATTCATCACTCAGTGAAGATGTCAAATAACAACTGGATACATAAATTCAGAAATCAGGACTGAAAAACATAGATGTGAAAGGTACAAGTATGTAAACAAAACACTGCTGCTGGCCACCCATCAGCACCTTGATGCACCACATTCTTCTAGTTATCACAAGAAAACATTTCATGTGCTTTGCGTAATTGTTTTTGCCTTGAACTTTAAGGATATGTTTTTTTTTTTTTTTTATCTTCAATCTTTGATCTTAAAGCTTCCAAACACATTCGAAGAATTCATCCACTCATAAACTTTCTCCTTCTCAAGGATTTCAGCACCAGCAGCACCACTATGCTGAACAGTCACTGCTGGGCCCCGCTTCATTGTCACAAACACTTGCAAGACACAAGCACATTCTAAGCACAAAGCACTCGCCAAGCTGTCTTTTGGAATGGAACTCTCTCCCATATAATCACTGCCTTGAGGGCATAGAATACAATGGGAAAGAGAAGGTGCACATAACAATAATCCCACAACACTGGATTTTTTAAAAACATTTTGAAGTACCTAGTGTGTATCCCTGTCAGATCCGAGGATATGGCAGTAAGTTCAAAGCTTATTCTATTTAGAACCAGAAAGCAATTGAAAATAAAGTTACAACTCTGAGAGCAAATAGAAAATGAATGAAAATAAGATGTCTAATATTAAAACAGATCTCATGATGCAGAGTACATCATGAGAAACGCTGGGCTGAAAGAAGCACAAGCTGGAATCAAGATTGCCGGGAGAAATATCAATAACCTCAGATATGCAGATGACACCACCCTTATGGCAGAAAGTGAAGAGGAACTAAAAAACCTCTTGATGAAAGTGAAAGAGGAGAGTGAAAAAGTTGGCTTAAAGCTCAACATTCAGAAAACTAAGATCATGGCATCCGGTCCCATCATTCCATGGGAAATGGATGGGAAAACAGTGGAAACAGTGTCAGACTTTATTTTGGGGGGCTCCAAAATCACTGCAGATAGTGATTGCAGCCATGAAATTAAAAGACGCTTACTCCTTGGAAAGAAAGTAATGACCAACCTAGATAGCATATTCAAAAGCAGAGACATTAACTTTGCCAACAAAGGTTCGTCTAGTCAAGGCTATGGTTTTTCCTGTGGTCATGTATGGATGTGAGAGTTGGACTGTGAAGAAAGCTGAGCACCAAAGAATTGATGCTTTTGAACTGTGGTGTTAGAGAAGACTCTTGAGAGTCCCTTGGACTGCAAGGAGATCCAAACAGTTCATCCTAAAGGAGATCAGTCCTGGGTGTTCACTGGAAGGACTAATGCTGAAGCTGAAAGTCCAATACTTTGGCCACCTCACGTGAAGAGTTGACTCATTGGAAAAGACTCTGATGCTGGGAGGGATTGGGGGCAGGAGGAGAAGGGGATGACAGAGGATGAGATGGCTGGATGGCATCACTGACTCGATGGACATAAGTTTGAATGAACTCTGGGAGTTGATGATGGACAGGGAAGCCTGGCATGCTGTGATTCATGGGGTCGCAAAGAGTCAGACACGACTAACTAAAATGAACTGAACTTAACTGAATATTAAAACAGTAGAACATCCTATTTTAGGCTCAGCACACATTTTCTAGAAATATTCAGGCAGTAAACATTTTAGGTTTTATAGGCTAGAAGATTTCTACTGAAATTACTCAGTTATGCCACAATACCACAAAAGCAGCTATAGACAATGCAAAAACCAAAAGCACATATGTGCTTTAAGTCGAGTCCAACTCTTTGTGACCCCATGGACTGCAGCACGCCAGGTTTCCCTGTCCTTCACATGTAGCGATAAAATATTTTTATAGATACTTAAATCTGTGTCCATTTCATATAATTTTCAAGTTATGAAATACTGTTCTTCTGATTTTTTTCAACTAGTTAAAGCAAAGAAAGGCAATGCCAAAGAATGCTCAAACTACCGCACAATTGCACTCATCTCACACGCTAGTAAAGTAATGCTCAAAATTCTCCAAGCAAGGCTTCAGCGATATGTGAACCATGAACTTCCTGATGTTCAAGCTGGTTTTAGAAAAGGCAGAGGAACAAGAGATCAAATTGCCAACATCCGCTGGATCATGGAAAGAGCAAGAGAGTTCCAGAAAAACATCTATTTCTGCTTTATTGACTATGCCAAAGCCTTTGACTGTGTGCATCACAATAAACTGTGGAAAATTCTGAAAGAGATGGGAATACCAGACTACCTGATCTGCCTCTTGAGAAACGTGTATGCAGGTCAGGAAGCAACAGTTAGAACTGGACATGGAACAACAGACTGGTTCCAAATAGGAAAAGGAGTACATCAAGGCTGTATATTGTCACCCTGCTTATTTAACTTATATGCAGAGTACATCATGAGAAACGCTGGACTGGAAGAAGCACAAGCTGGAATCAAGATTGCCAGGAGAAATACCAATAACCTCAGATATGCAGATGACACCACTCTTATGGCAGAAAGTGAAGAGGAACTAAAAAGCCTCTTGATGAAAGTGAAAGAGGAGAGTGAAAAAGTTGGCTTAAAGCTCAACATTCAGAAAACGAAGATCATGGCATCTGGTCCTATCACTTCATGGGAAATAGATGAGGAAACAGTGGAAACAGTGTCAGACTTTAGGGCTCCAAAATCACTGCAGATGGTGCCTGCAGCCATGAAATTAAAAGACGCTTACTCCTTGGAAGGAAAGTCATGACCAACCTAGATAGCATATTCAAAAGCAGAGACATTACTTTGCCAACAAAGTTTCGTCTAGTCAAGGCTATGGTTTTTCCTGTGGTCATGTATGGATGTGAGAGTTGGACTGTGAAGAAGGCTGAGCGCCGAAGAATTGATGCTTTTGAACTGTGGTGTTGGAGAAGACTCTTGAGAGTCCCTTGGACTGCAAGGAGATCCAACCAGTCCATTCTGAAGGAGACCAGTCCTGGGATTTCTTTGGAAGGACTGATGCTAAAGCTGAAACTCCAGTACTTTGGCCACCTCATGCGAAGAGTTGATTCATTGGAAAAGACTCTGATGCTGGGAGGGATTGGGGGCAGGAGGAGAAGGGGATGACAGAGGATGAGATGGCTGGATGGCATCACTGACTCGATGGACGTGAGTCGGGGTGAACTCCGGGAGTTGGTGATGGACAGGGAGGCCTGTCGTGCTGCGATTCATGGGGTCGCAAAGAGTCGGACACGACTGAGTGACTGAACTGAACTGACTGAAAGCATAAAAAATATTCATAACTCACAGACTATACGAAAATAGAATGTAGGCTGGATTGGGTCCATGGGATGTTGCTTGCATACCCCTGCACTGGATCAACTTCACAATTTCATCTCCACTATATGGATAAGTTACATAATTTGCAGGGTCCGTCCTACAATGAAAATGTGGGATGTTCAAAAATTATTAAAAATTTCAAGACAGCCACAGCAGAGCATTAAACTAAGTGTGGGACTCACTTGAGCACAAGATGTTGTGGGACTTCACAACTTACATGACCATAAAGCCAGCCAGTCATGTATTTATATCTTCATTGCATTTCTACCTTCCTGGATATAAACTGACTGACACGGATAATATTTAATTATGTGCTTCTAACACCAAGGATTTATTTTAATTCTGTACTGCTAGAACCTAACATAGTACCTGGCACAAAGCAGGTGTTCAAACCAAAATTAGTAGGATGAACATAAAATGAATAAATGACTGCATTTGAAAGTTTTGTATATTTTGTTTCCTGAATCACATAGAAATAATTTTAGGCTCCTGTCACCTAAAGTTATATTTCCCTTGAAAACCCACCCAGAGGTCTAGAGACATGCATTTCTGGAATTTGCTTTTTTAAATAAGCTTAACTTTTTAATGCATCATTAAGCACTCTTTATCCAGCCTCATCTTTTCCTCATCCCACCTGGTACCTCACTCTCCGGGCAAAATAATCTACTTAAATTTCAGTTGTGTCAAGTTCTCCTAGCTCCTGATTTTTTTGCATACTGTTTCCTTTCCCTGGAAACACCACCTCCACTTGGGTAAGCCTGGGATTTCTTCAAAGTTCTGTTTATTTGCCATCTTGTTTGAGAAGTCTGCTGTCTCACTCTGCTCTCTATCAGCTATATGTATCCGGTACCCCAAATGCATCTCCAAAATCTCCTAGTCCTGCGTCAGAGCTCTAAGGAGGACTTAGAGCTTCTGAGTGACTTAGTGACTTCTTCCCCAGCCTCCTCCAATAGACCTGGGTCAGCTCCTTGGAAGCTCCCTAGCACATTCATCTCTATCTCTTAAGTACTTGGCACACAATAGGTACTTAGTTGATAAATCAACAAGTGAATGAGTTTGGATTGCAAAGCAGCCTGGTAAAAATTTTCTGACCATGTCTTTTAAAGGCTCATTTGCACTGGACAATTAGAACCAAGACAAACAGCATGCAGCCCTCCCTTCAGAAGAATGACGGCATACAAGGTTCTCCGGCTTGTTATTCTCAGCAAGGAGAGTGGTCCGTGTGGATGGTGAAGGTAGCTGTGGCCACCCAGTGGTCACTGTTTCCATTCTCAGTAAAGCCTCAGCAAGTACAGTGGAAATGTTCTGAATTTATATTCCTCTCCTTTCATCATTTATACGTTCATTCAACAAATATTCATTAGGTCCCCAGCACTATTCTAGCATGGGAATATGTCAGTGAGTCAAAAAGTTTCCCTTTTTCATTAAGCCCACTCTCTAGTGGTAGAAACAGACAATAATCAAATAAGCACACAATATATGCCAGATGATAATAAAGACCATAAAGCAAGAAAAAAGCACAGAGAGCGTGAGTAAGAACAGTTCAACTGCGGGTGGACAGAGAAGGCTGCTCTGAGTGATGACAACTGAGCAGGAACCGGAGGTAACTATGAGAGTCAGTCAACAGCACCACCCTTCCTGGGCAAAGGGAAATACAACAGAGCCCTGGGGTATCTGGTAGATACAGCAAGTGACCTGTATGCCTGGAGAGCCAGAAGATGGAGACTAGAGACAGTGTCAAAAGAGAGGTCAAAATTTAGTAAAGGCCTTGCTGAGAACTTTGGGTTTATTCTTAATTTATTCAATTCTATTACTTTACTTAATAATTATAAAGCATTTTTGCAGAACCTCCTAGGTTCAGACATTGTATACTTACCTTCACATCCTCAAATTTTCACAATTTTCAGTCTCTGAAAGTATACCAATATGAGACAAGTACTGAACTGGCCAAAAAGTTCCCTTGGGGTTTCTTTTTTCTATAAGACATTACGGAAAAACCCAAATGAACTTTCTGGCCAACTCTTCTATAGAAGAAAACATGCAGCTGTCCTTGACACTCTTCCAGAGAGCTTCACAGTTATGTGGTCACAGATAAATTATTCCAGTACCTTCAGATAGCATCCATAATACAACTCAGTATCACATAGATTTAGACAGAAATAGTCAAATCATGGCCTTCAGGATTCATTTCCATGGAGAAGTGGGCAAGAAGGTGGAGTACGAAGACCCCAAGCTCACCTCTTCCCATGGGAACACCAAAATTACAACCATTTATAGAGCAACTACCAATGAGAACTTGAAGACTAGCAGAAAAGATTTTCCACAACTAAAGATAAAAAGGGCTTCCCTGGTGGCTCAGATGGTAAAGAATTTGCCTGCAATGTGGGAGACCTAGGTTTAATCCCTGGGTCACAACAATATAAGTAGGAGAGGCAGAGACTCATTATAGTCAAGTGCCAATCCCCCTGAATGAGACCCACAAATGATAGGATAATCACAATTGCAGAGGTTTTCCCCCAAGCTGTGAGGGGTCCAAGCCCCACATCAGTCTCTCCCAGGAGACTGTTTCTCTACACATAAATAAATAGTTTGAGTGAATGAAATCTGAGTACTTGCAAGTTAACAATTTTATAATTTTAGTGACCAATCTAGGTATCCCTGTCCCCTTTAGTTCATATGATTTGGGAGGGTCAATGTGGGGGTCTGTGGAGAGTTTAGGCTGTTCCTATATGTCCATGTGTCCCCACGTATCTTTGAGGAGGAGGATAAGGAAAGGGCTGAGTTTTGTGGTCTTAGAAGATGCAGCACAGTCTGAAAATGTGAGTTTAAACAATTTGAGATCTCATGGCTACCCTTGCTCCTATAGCTTTTCAAACTCATAGAAAATGCAACAGCAGATTATGCTATAAAAATACACTTTGAAAATTAATTTTAATCCACTTTTGATTTCCTCCTTACATAGGGACTCCAGGAGATGTTGGATCAAGGGCCCCAGACAATCCTCTGTGCCTTTCTAAGACCTTTCGAACCTGTGCAGAAGATACTGAGGGCACCTCTCAAAGGTCTAGCACTGATAACCTTACTCTGTTCCCAGACCCCCAGAAATGATGCAGAGTCAGAACTCATCTTGAAGCTAGTGAACACCACTGCCTACCTGATGTTTTGTAAAATAATAAATGACCCCCAACAGATCAGCATTTAGCAGGATGTTTGGTCTTAAAACTTGTTGAGGCACACAATTTTTAAGTGAGAATTTATAAATTCACTGCCTTTTGTTGAATACCGATTCCGCATTCAACACTGAAGGAAACTTAGTTACAGAAGAGAACAAGCAGCAAATACCTCTGCACATATCAATTCAATAAGCAGTCATCAAGCTCCTCCTCATTATCATGCACTAAAAGATAAACCATTCATTTCCACAGGAGGTTAGACAAAGGCTATCTGCATTCTCTTGCTTTTTTGTTTTGTTTTGTTTTCTTATGTTTTGCCTACATTGCCCACTAGAATAAAATCACCATGAAATCAAGGACCATGTTTAGCTTCATAACAGGCATGAGTGGGCCAACTACAGCCCACAAACCAAATCCAGCCAACCACCTGCTTTTTTTTTTTTTTTGAAATAAAGTGGTATCAGAACACAAGCACACCTATTTGTTTTCTTTTGGCTATTTTTACTCTACAACAACTGAGTTCAGTAGTTGCAACCAACACTGCATGGCCTACAAAGCCTAAAATACTTACTCTCTGGCCTGTTTATAGAAAGTTTTTCAACTTTAGTTCTAGAATAGTGCCTGGCATATGATAGAACTTTGTTGGATGGATGAATGAATGACTTTATTTAATATTCATGACAACTCAATTCCATATAAAATTTAAGTTGTAGAGCTGAGATGCGAATTGAATTTAGCTCAGTTAGACTCCAAATCCAAGCCCATCCACTCTGCCATATTTCCTTCCTAAAATAACTCCTGTAAGTTTAATGCTTTACCACTTCTAAGATGTTATTCCATTCTTATTTGGACTTAGTGAAATCTTTCTGAGAGGTTTTGTTTAGTTAGTTATATTTAGATGATACAAGTTTTGCCTTTGTCATCCCTAATTTGTAACTGAGGAAAAAAGGCTCTGAAAGGCAGAGTACTTTGTCCAGCTTTACTCAGTTGGTAGTCCCATCACTTCATGGGAAATAGATGGGGAAACAGTGGAAACAGTGTCAGACTTTATTTTGGGGGGCTCCAAAATCACCAGAGATGGTGATTGCAGCCATGAAATTAAAAGATGCTTACTCCTTGGAAGCAAAGTTATGACCAACCTAGATAGCATATTCAAAAGCAGAGACATTACTTTGCCAACAAAGGTTCGTCTAGTCAAGGCTATGGTTTTTCCTGTGGTCATGTATGGATGTGAGAGTTGGACTGTGAAGAAGGCTGAGCGCCGAAGAATTGATGCTTTTGAACTGTGGTGTTGGAGAAGACTCTTGAGAGTCCCTTGGACTGCAAGGAGATCCAACCAGTCCATTCTGAAGATCAGCCCTGGGATTTCTTTGGAAGGAATGATGCTAAAGCTGAAACTCCAGTACTTTGGCCACCTCATGCGAAGAGTTGACTCATTGGAAAAGACTCTGATGCTGGGAGGGATTGGGGGCAGGAGGAGAAGGGGATGACAGAGGATGAGATGGCTGGATGGCATAACTGACTCAATGGACGTGAGTCTCAGTGAACTCCAGGAGTTGGTGATGGACAGGGAGGCCTGGCATGCTGCAATTCATGGGGTTGCAAAGAGGCAGACATGACTGAGCAACTGATCTGATCGGAGAAGGAGTCTGGACTGGCTTCCAGGGCTGCCCTTTGCCTTTACAATGTTTAGAACCCTGTCGACCTTCATTTGTCATCTGTGCTCCTGAAGGGTATGAATTTATCTTATTTATATTTATGTCCTCAATGCCTCACCTAGTCTGTGACTCACGATGGCCATCCCATAGTGGCTGGTGAATAAATGTAATTCATTTTCCTACTTCACAAAAGATAGCTAAATCATGCAATATTAAGCTGTACAAGATTGACGTAAGGGTAATCAAACTGAAAGTCACTTCATCATATCCAACTCTTTGTGACCCGCATGGACTATACAGTCCATGCAATTCTCCAGGCCAGAATACTGGAGTGAGTAGCCTTTCCCTTCTCCAGGGGGTCTCCCAACCCAGGGATTAAACCCAGGTCTTCTGCATTGCAGGCGGATTCTTTACCAGCTGAGCCACAAGAGAAGCCCAAGGATAACAGAAGCCCAAGGGTAATAAGGCTAAAAACCTGGCTCTATTCTAGCTCATAGATTCCAGCCTACACAGACTCTTCTCTCCTGCCTTAGATTATTTATATAATACAAGGCACATATCTAAGTAGATTATCTTCTGATCCAAAAATACTCAAATCTTATATAGATCTCCCTACTAATGTCAAAATGATTTCCTTTTGAGTTGCACACGCTACATCTACTTCCTTTTTAAAAGCTAGACATTAATAGATCTAAATTGTTCTTAAATTATAGTATGTCATCCTTGAAGAATCATGAGACATTCTTCAAAAACTAAGATGATATTAATGGATACAATGTTTATATAATTTTCCTTTTTGACAACTACTATAGAGTTTGTGGGAAAAATGATTAATAGCATAAAAATGACTTCTATCTTTGGCTAACTAGTATCCAGTAATTAATCAACTCATCACAACTGAAGATAATGTGTACTTGTAGCATGCTCAAATTTCTTAAAGATGACATGATTGCAAGTGGCGATATTCCAAATCATGAAATATTTACATGGCAATGAAAACAGTTAAGACACAACAGGCAAGTAAGGACAGCATTGTTCTGGACAGAAAAACAGAAATGTGAAATGTGCGCTCAAAGATGAACAGATATATGGGTCCTTCATAAGAGCCTAAGACATCTCTCAGGATAGGCCAGTCTTCTACAAGAGTAAATGATTAGAACCCTTTGCTATGTCTGAGATGCAGCTGTAAAGGCTATTGCCTCTCAAAACTGAAAATAGAACTGCCTTATGATCCAGCAATCCCACTGCTGGGCATACACACTGAGGAAACCAGAAGGGAAAGAGACACGTGTACCCCAATGTTCATCGCAGCACTGTTTATAATAGCCAGGACATGGAAGCAACGTAGATGTCCATCAGCAGATGAATGGATAAGAAAGCTATGGTACATATACACAATGGAGTATTACTCAGCCATTAAAAAGAATACATTTGAATCAGTTCTAATGAGGTGGATGAAACTGGAGCCTATTATACAGAGTGAAGTAAGCCAGAAGGAAAAACACCAATACAGTATACTAACGCATATATATGGAATTTAGAAAGATGGTAACAATAACCTGTGTACGAGACAGCAAAAGAGACACTGATATATAGAACAGTCTTATGGACTCTGTGGGAGAGGGAGAGGGTGGGAAGATTTGAGAGAATGGCATTGATACATGTAAAATATCATGTATGAAACGAGATGCCAGTCCAGGTTCGATGCACGATACTGGATGCTTGGGGCTAGTGCACTGGGACGACCCAGAGGGATGGTATGGGGAGGGAGGAGGGAGGAGGGTTCAGGATGGGGAACACATGTATACCTGTGGTGGATTCATTTTGATATTTGGCAAAACTAATACAACTATGTAAAGTTTAAAAATAAAATAAAATTAAAAAAAAAAGTTAAAGTGAGTAATAGCTGCTCTGGCCATTGGCCAAGTGTCATTTAATTCATCTCTCTCTCTCTCTCCCTTCTTCCCTCCCTCCTTCCTTTCCTCCCTCCATCCTTTCTTGAATCCTCATTTTCCCCTTCTCCTCTTCCTTTTCTTCCTCCTTCTTCCTCTTTCATCGTCTCTACCTCTATTCTACCTCTATCACAATCTCAACCTCTCTACTCTGTCTGTCCATCCGTCTCTTTAGATTTTTCCTGAACTTGTAGCTTTAATGATTCAAGAATGAAAAGGAGATTACTAGTATATGTTTAGATATTCCTTTAAAATACTGTCACGCATAGCAATAATAAACAGTCAAATCTAAGCCAATTTCTACATATCCATTATATTTGAACAATGTATTGTCATAATGTCTAATCAATTTAGACTCTAGGAACTGGTTCCAAGGTTTCACATTGAATTAATTTACAAAATTTGCACTGACTCAATTTCCCCTTCCTTCTACATTCCATTATCACTGGACTAAAGTAATCAAACTACTATTTTGTAATAGTAATCCTAATTTTTTACAAACACAGCTAATATAAGTAAACAGAGAACATTTGCAAACAGATATCAGGACACTGTTATTTGTATAAAATCTAGCCCAGAAAATATTGGATTTTCTTTGGTATAAGATGAACTACAGAATTTATTATTTTAAGAACCCTTCCAATTTGAAATAGCACAGCCTACATTTCTAGGATGCCAGATATCAATTGCCTTGAATTCCATAAAAATGGATTATTATCCATTTCTCTCATAGTTCTATGATTCAAGAAGTTATTAATAAGACACAAAAATGTACTGTTGCACTTTACTGTTCAAGCACAAGTTAGAAAACATTTTTAAAAAAGCATTTCACTTAATGGTGCTTATCATTCTACAAAACCAGCTCATTTAGCCACAGTCCTTCCTAAAAACAACGGACACTCTTGCATATATATGCATTTTCCTATCTCCGTCGGAGTGTCACAGTAGACCTCTTTAAACAGCAAACAGGACTTGTATCTAGCGTTAGCTTTATTTAAACATTGGGAGTATTGGTATTACTGACATCAGTCTCTTCCTTGAAGTCCCCATTCTCCATAACTAACTGTACAATGTATTTTCTCAGATTTACTTACCCAAAGGCAAGGGAAATATAATTGGCTTTCTGGTGACAGTAAGCAACTCTTCTCAGTAAAAGCCCATGTATTAAAATTGTGTGGACTGGTTCACTACTAGGCATCATGTGGATGTTTCAGGAGAGTTTCCTAAATCAGTCAGTGGTGCGAGCAGGCTGTAGTCAAAGGACATTTTGGCTAAATATTTGCTCCTAATATTGCTAAATATTAGGCATTTCTTGACTTTCACTAGAAATCAGGCATGTTTTACTACACTGGAAATTCACCCATGGATGGTATAGCTGTAGTGGTAACTGAAGTGATTCCCATCGTGTTAATACTGCTAGCACTAGGTGTTACCGTTTATAAAATGATGACTTTCACTAAGCACTTCACATGTGATATCTCATTTAATCCTCCGAACCACTAGAAAATTATAATCATTACCCCCATTTTACTGATAAGGAAACAGAGTTTTAAACTTCAGGACCAAATACCTAATAAGTAATAGATCTGCCTCTTAAATCCAGGTCTGGTGAATTCTACAGTCTGATTTCCCCCCTAGTTCTTTACTATAAATAATGTTTAGAGCATAAACAATTACTGGCATAGAAATAGAAATAAACTGGACATCAAAAGCTCTTTTTATAATGTAATTGAAATAGCTTATCTTCTAACCACATCCTTCATCCTGAGTTTGTTAGTATTCTGCAGGAAAACATGGGCCTAGAATCAGGTAAAAGAAGTACTGGCTTTGAAATTACCACCAAGTTAGTGTGTGATTTGGGGAAATCCAGTTAATCTCTTTGGGTTTTGGTATTGAGATATACAAAATAAAAGATATGGATTAGATCATCTTTGGGGTCACTTACTATTTTGAGATTCTATAGATGTCCATTAGTTGATAAAGCCTTGCCTTTGTGAAAACACACACTTTATCTAAACCACAATGACCATGCTTTTTCTAATTAACAGGATCTTAAGAAATGAGATTCATCTTAAAACATTAATTATGGCTGAGAAAATTGTCTGAATAATCTAGTTATAAAGATGGGAAACACTGGACATTGTGCTCAGTGTTTCACTAATGCCTTATCAGTTCGGAGATATGTCTCTTTATACTTATTTTACAGAAAAGGAAATTGAAGCCCTGAGAGGTAATGTTTCTTATCTCAGGTTATGTAGCTAGAAAAGGGTGCAGCAGTGGCTCAGACCCAGATCCCTCTCCAAAATCACAGACTGTCAGGAATTAAAGGGGTTTTGGAGTTCACATAGCTTAATGTTCTGTCTAAAATTAATATTGCATTACTAATTCCAGTGAAGTAATTTAGGATCTTTTGTACTGGATAGAGCTGTGAAATGTACAGTCTCCCAAGGTTTGGATAAGGACATAAAACACACTAGAAGATTTTTTTTTTTAAAAAGGTAAGATCCAATAAAATGAAGGAAAACCCAAATTTAACACAATGATTAGGAGCTCAAGCCTTAAAAACTGACTTGCCTGGTTCAATCTTGACTCTGATACTTAATAGGTATGTGAGAAAACAAGGTACTTCAAACTCAGTAAGCCTCAGTCTCTACATCCATGAATTAGGAGTACAGTATCTATTTCAACACTGTGCTATTAAGATTAAATGGTATAATTCATGTTAAACTGCTTAGCAGAAGTATCTAACACACTCATAAGTAGGCTATTGTTCTTATTTTTCAATGAACAAAAGGGAAGAACATGAATCTACAGTCATTACTTCACTCTGATCTCCAAAACTCCCAACCTTTCTTCCCAATCCCCTACTGCCACTGTAAGTTACATTTCACTAAGGACAAATCATGCCCATGGTTCAGTAACTGACTTAAGTGTGTCAACCAGCCATTATTTGTCTGACTATTAGCTGTCTCACCAGAGATAGCTTTAAGAAAAGAGCAGCAAATATACTAGTCCCAAGCCCTCACTGTAGAGCTTCGGCATTCAATATAAACCTCAGCCTGACTAAAGACATCATCACAGACCAGGTAGTAACCCATGCAACCTCTAATCAAAAAAAAATATTTGGCAAGAATTGGAAATGTCAGAAAATGAGGAGGGAAGGAAGAGTATGAGGTAAGAAAAGTGCTTCAGCTTCAAATATGATTAAGATGGATGGTTAGCGATAGGGTTGTGCCAGAAGCTAGTAGCATGGATGATTTGTCTTGGAAGAGCTCATCTAAAACAATAATTCTTGTTTACGTGCAATTTTTATAGCACTTTCCTTGGAAAACATGAAGGTTCTCAGCACAGTACCTCAAGTTCTTCCAAGGAACAATTATAATGAATAGTTTTAGGGCTACAACAAGTTTGGCAAGAAGGGGCGTAATTAGGGAACAATGAGGACAATGAGCAGCCAAAGGAGAACGGCATGGAACAATAAACTCGGATGTGTGATGATGCAGAACCAGGAAGAGAAATCAGTCTAGTGGTGCTGACTCTCAAACCCTCATCTCTTAGAATAAAAAAAGCTGTTTATTATAAATTCAACTTTGATTGAGCATACTATATTTTAGGGGCTTCCCAGGTGGTGCTAGTGGTAAAGAATCCACCTGCCAGAGCAAGAGACACAAGAGATGTGGGTTCGGTCCCTGGGTCAGGAAGATCCCTTGGAGGAGAGCATGGCAATCCAATCCAGTGTTCTTGCCTGAAGAAACCCTGGCAGGTTACAGTCCATTGGGTCGCAAAAAGTCAGACACAACTGAAGCAACTTAGCACGCACACAAGGGTTAGTATAGGGTAACCTCTAAAGGTTCTTCACGGTCTTAGAAGTGAAAAAAGCCTGGCAATAATTTAATATGGGACCAAATTTAAACAATACACATACTACATTCCTGAATATAAAAGCAAAGAATGTGTGCTATTTAAATGAACCACTATGAGAAAAGATTTAAATTTTATAAGCTGGGCAAAGAGATGCCTAATGAAATAACTTTACCAAGGGGGAAAATGAAAATGAATTTAGATTTGATTAAATAAATGAAGAAGCAAAAGATTTTGGTGACTCTCCAAAACTAAATTTAAGCCAAGTCGTTCAATAAAAATTTAGCAATATTTATTCAAGATAAAAGCTACAAGATTTGAACAAGTTGTTCTAAATTTAATATCAAATGGAGGCTTAAAATGGAAATTAATGCACTTACTCCCACAAGATGAAGAAATCAAAAAAGTTATTATAATTTCAAGCAAAACAGTGGTAAGTTACAGAAGTATTTTAGTTATTTCTGACTAAGAAACAGCTAAGCATAACACATGTATTAGAACTATTCCTTAATCAGGCAATCTGAAAAGATATCATATGTTTGATTTCCCAAAAAAAAAAACAAACCATTTAAACATTTCTATAACATTCTTAGAAAAATACACATAAAAGAGTGCTATTTGATTGTCTTGGAAATCTAATCAATCTTCATGTAACACTGAATTAATGGGAAAACACTTTAGTTTCTAAAAAGTAGAACTTAAAGCAAATTACCTGCTTATGGCCCATTTTTAAGTTCAGTGCTATACCTACCAGAGAACAGAGGTATCTTATAAATCCACAGAAATAATTTACTCAGGGCCTTTAAAACTCCCCTATCCTGTGTAATTCTTTAGGTCACCAATCCCACACTTCCCTGCCCACCCACAGGCACACCAGGCCCAAGACAATTACAAGAGCCTGAACTTGTGTTCACTGTTTTGGTTCTATATCATTCTCTCAGTCCCTTTTTTGCAGCTGATTTCATACTGCCTTCCACTCTGTCTACTAAACTTGCTGCCCATTATCATCATCCTTACCTTACCTGTTACATCTGTCACTTACCACCACTTTCCTAGCTTCAACCTTGGTTTTTCTCAACAACACAGTTTTCTTTATACCATTCCTCTGGCCACCTTGAATGAGCTTCCTTGAGAAGTCCACTTGACCCCAAGACCTTCTGCTCCAGTGTACTCCACAGACAGGGCCACCATTAACTCTGCCCAATCCATCAGAGGAAAACAAGACCAATATTTTTATCCCCCCAAGTAAGTTATCCCAAGGAGTGAAAGTTGCTCAGTCGTGTCTGACTCTTTGTGACCCCATGGACCAGACAGTCCATGGAATTCTCCAGGCCAGGATACTGGAGTGAGTAACATTTCCCTTCTCCAGGGGATATTCTCAACCCAGGGATTGAACCCAGGTCTCCCACATTGCAGGCAGATTCTTTACCAGCTGAGCCGCAAGGGAAGCCCAAGAATACTGGAGCAGTAGCCTATCCCTTCTCCAGCAGACCTTCCTGACCCAGGAATCAAACCAGGATCTCCTGTATTGTAGGCAGATTCTTTACCAACTGAGCTATGAGGGAAACCCTGATAAAAATTCTATAAAATTCTTAATAGGTGACTGAGCATATAGAAATAAGAGTGTCATCATTTGGCTGAATGAGAAATGACTACTCACTTGATCAATAAATAAAATTAAGTACCTGTGATGTATGAAACATCATACCAGGTGCTAAAGTCCAGCATATTCCATGACCACAGGTACTTTAAAATTTAATGGGTATAAACTTTTGACAGGTAATTATAAGAGAAATGAAAGTAATAAAGTAGAGATGCAAATACACAGAAGTGTATTAGAAAGAAATAGGAAGACTAGCTTATTGAGATGCCAAAGAAATCTGTGCAAAAGTCAGAGAAAGGTCTTTATAACATATTCCATCCAAAAACTCAATTTACAAATACAAGCATTTTGAGCTGGAAAGACAAAGTGACCAGTTTGCCCCATGAATGAAAGAGTAAAAGGGTAGTGGCTAACTTTATACACTTAGCTCTCTATCTTCTCACCTACTCTCTAAACAGCTTCCAAAACAAGAAACAGGTTAAAAATACTGCACTACACAGAGAGATGAACAGTAGGCAAGCAATTAAAGTTGTTATCGTAAATGAATTTTGTGTGTGTATATGTATGCGTGCGCTTGGGCTTCCCTGGTGGCTCAGATGGTAAAGAATCTGCCTTTAATGTGTGAGACCTTGGTTCATTGCATGAGTTGGGAAGATCCCCTGGAGGATGGCATGGCAAGTTGCTCAGTCATGTCTGATTCTGCAAACCCATGGACTTCAGCCCTTCAAGCTCCTCTGTCCATGGGATTCTCCAGGCAAGAATACTGGGGTGGGTTGCCACGCCCTCCTCCAAGGGATCTTCCCAATGCAGGGATCAAACCTGCATCTCTTATGTCTCCTGCATTAGCAGGCAGGTTCTTTACCACTAGTACCACCTGGAAAGCCCTTATAAATGGTAACCATCTTTCTCTCTGTCTTCATGTGGTCTGAGGCTGGAGAGAGAAAGAGATTGGATCAGCTCTGGTGTTTCTTCCTCTTTTTACAAGGAAACTAGTCCTATCAGATTCAGTTCAGTTCAGTTCAGTCACTCAGTCGTGTCTCTTTGCAACCCCATGAATCGCAGCACACCAGGTCTTCCTGTCCATCACCAATTCCCAGATCCCACCCAAACCCACGTCTATCTAGTCGGTGATGCTATCCAACCATCTCACCTTCTGTCGTCCCCTTCTCCTCTGGACCTCAATCTTTCCCAGCATCAGGGTCTTCTCAAATGAGTCAGCTCTTCCCATCAGGCGGCCAAAGGACTAAAGTTTCAGCTTCAACATCAGTCCTTCCAATGAGCACCCAGGACTGATCCTCTTTAGGATGGACTGGTTGGATCTCCTTGCAGTCCAAGGGACTCCCAAGAGTCTTCTCCAACACCACAGTTCAAAAGCATCAATTCTTCGGCACTCAGCTTTCTTCACAGTCCAACTCTCACATCCACACATGACCACTGGAAAAACCATAGCCTTGACTAGATGGACCTTTGTTGACAAAGTAATGTCTCTACTTTTTAATATGCTGTCCAGATTGGTCATAACATTCCTTCTAAGGAATAAGCGTCTTTTAATTTCATGGCTGCAAGCACCATCTGCAGTGATTTTCGAGCCCAGAAAAATAAAGTCTGACACTGTTTCCACTGTTTCCACATCTATTTCCCATGAAGTGATGGGGCCGGATGCCATGATCTTAGTTTTCAGAATGTTGAGCTTTAAGCCAACTTTTTCACTCTCCTCTTTCACTTTCATCAAGAGGCTTTTTAGTTCTTCACTTTCTGCCATAAGGGTGGTGTCATCTGCATATCTGAGGTTATTGAGATTTCTCCTGGCAATCTTGATTCCAGCTTATGCTTCCTCCAGCCCAGCATTTCTCATGATGTACTCTGTATAGAAGTTAAATAAGCAGGGTGACAATATACAGCCTTGACGTACTCATTTTCCTCTTTGGAACCAGTCTGTTGTTCCATGTCCAGTTCTAACTGTTGCTTCCTGACCTGCATACACGTTTCTCAAGAGGCAGGTCAGGTAGTCTGGTATTCCCATCTCTTTCAGAATTTTCCACAGTTTATTGTGTTCCACAGAGTCAAAGGCTTTGGCATAGTCAATAAAGCAGAAATAAATGTTTTTCTGGAACTCTCTTGCTTTTTCCATGATCCAGCGGATGTTGGCAATTTGATCTCTGATTCCTCTGCCTTTTCTAAAACCAGCTTGAATATCTAGAAGTTCATGGTTCATGTATTGCTGAAGCCTGGCTTGGAGAATTTTAAGCATTACTTTACTAGCGTGTGAGATGAGTGCAGGGTCCCAAATTTATGACTTCATCCAACTTTAATTACCCCTTTAGAAGCTTCATCTCCAAATATAGTCATGTGGGGGGTGGTTAGGGCTTCAATATATTAATTTTGGGACATACAATTCAATCCATAATAAATAGGTAATTACAGCAGATAGCAGAGGTATGAATGGGTGACAGTGGAAAAAGAGGAAAAGGGACAAAACCCAGAAAAATCTATGAAGGAATAATCACTGTGGCCTGTAGCTTACTTGTATACTGAGAAGGACAGAATAATCCAAACTGAAGACAAGTTTTAAGGAATGTAATTGACAAAAAAAAAAAAAACCTGATGGTTGAATGGCATCATCAACTCAGTGAACTTGAGTTTGAGCAAGGTCTGGGAGATGGTGAGGGACATGGATGCCTGGTGTGCTGCAGTCCATGGGGTCGCAAAGACTGGGATATGACTGAGTGACTGAACAACAACGAACTGACAAAAAAGAAATCATCCTTCTTTAGAAGACCACTGTCTTTTTGTTTTGGAGAGAAGTATCAGAAAAAGAGGGATGGAAACAATGCAAGGAATTTGGTTGAAATTAAGGAGTTAGCAAGTCATACAAATGGTTGTGTCTACTAGACAACAAGAAATACAGGCTAAAAAAGAAAATAAGAGGTTCACATTTTAGCCAAAAGGATCATTGAGATGTAAACAGTTATAGAATTGTTACAATTAAGATTGAAATTAGTAAAAAATTATGGGATTTTTCTGTTTTTTAAACATAAGTATATTTTTATTTCCTAATAATCAACCCATTTTATTTTATTTGATAAAACTGAATGTGGAAAATGATCAAATATAAATTTATTGAAACTTGAAATATTTCATGCAGCACTTCTAAAGCAAGTTTATAGTATACAAACCTCATGAAGCAACTTTGTGGAAGTAAAAATGGATATAAACTCTAAGTCTCTACCAGAGATCTGTAATGTTCAATGAATGATTCCAGTATCAATAAGGATAGTCTAGAACAGTGGCTCCCAGCTTTGCACAGCAGTATCATCAAGGGGTATTAATGAAAATGAAGGCTAACAGGGTTCACCCCAGGCTTCCTGAGTCAGATCTTAGAGCTGGGCCTGGATACTTCTACATTTAAATCATCCTCAGACAAATGTGATGCATGACTAGAATCTTGGTCTACAATAGAATGGCAAGATACTTCTCTTGGTAACATGGTGCTTTATCTTTCTGTCATCATGAGCCATTAATATTTGCAATGTGCCCTTTCCATGAGACTAGGCTTCCTTCCAGTGTCTGAGAAATCTGACATTTCATTCAGAAATCTGTGAATGCATTCAATGAATATTTTCTTAGTATCAGCATCAAATACTTTTATGCCCTATAAAAAGATGGACTGCACAGCAACCCTAGCAAACTAATACAGTGAAATAGAGGCTGAAGGAGGGGCCACTGCTTTCTAGTAAGATGGCATACTAAATCAGACAGCTTCCAAGACCACAAGCATGAGGGGAGTCAAGAGCCTGCAGAATGCTGTGCCCTGAGGCGTCCTCTCTGGAGAACTGGGTCAGTTCCCTGTGAGCAGCTCCCAAGTCAGCTCCTCGTCCTCTGTCTTGCACTTTTTTGTCTTGCATTCCAATCTGTTGCCAATGCCTTGTAACCATCCCTCCTGCTGCCTTTTCAGATCTCATTCTTGGTTGGAGTAACCGCTGACTACAGGCGGTGGCTGTTTTCTGACTGTGCCACCTACGGATCTCTTCTCTGTAAATTCATGCTTAATCACCTGCTACTCAGTGAAATGTTGAATTGTTCAAATAAACACTGCCGGGAGAGCTAAGATCAACAATTTAGGCCTGTGTGTTAGCAGTCACCTCTTAAAGGGTGTGGGGAGGCCCAGGCTTCTGTCCTCAGCCCTATGATTACCATACCTGACAATCCACTGCTTTCCCACATCTGATACCCGCGTGGATTAGGTACTTCCTGTTTAGAAATTCATTTTCTCACAGTTCTGGAAGCTGATGGTCCAAGGTCAAGGTGTTGCCAGTTTTGGCTCCTTCTGAGGCTTCTCTCCTTGGCTTGTAGGTGATCATCTTCTTCCTTTGCCTTCACACTGTCTTATGTCTGTGTCTGTCTGTATTCTAATCTCCAGTCCTTACAAGGACACCAGTCATACTGACTTAGAGCCCAGCCATATGACCTTGTTTTACATTAATTTGAGCCTCCTTGGTGGCTCAGATGGTAAAGAATCTGCTGCAGTGAGGAAGACCCAGGTTTGATCCCTGGATCGGGAAGACCCCCTGGAGAAGGAAATGGCAACCCACTCCAGTATTCTTGCCTGGGAAGCCCCATGGACAGAGGAGCCTGGCGGGCTACAGTCCATGGGGTCACAAAGAGCTGGACATGACTGAGAGATTAACATTTTACATTATTTCTTTAAAGGCCCTATCTCCAGATACAGGCCCTATTTCACATTCTGAGGGGCTAGAGGTTAGGACTTAAACTTATGAATGGAGCATAGGATATAATTTAGCTTAGCACCCCTTGATATGAGCACTTTTCTTCTGTTAGACTACATTTTTCTGTCCATGAGGAACCTCAAAATTCTAAGTGGGGAGGATAATCTCCCTGAGGCATGTTTTCATCCTTTTGGGAGAGGTAAATGTCCTCTCAGATAACTAATAGGGCATGGACGGACAGGCTCTGAAGAAGGCAGAGATAAACTTATGAAGCTTAATAAAGCTTATACATCGGGGCCCGCTCTTATGAGTTCTAGAAGCCACAGAGTGTCCTGGCAGGAAAGGAAAGTAAGGCTACAACCAGGAAGGATTTTTAGATATTAAGCATTTCTGATAAACTGGCAAAGAGATTTCAAAAAGAGAAATCTGGATCACCAAGCTACCAGTAATTTGTTGTGATTTTGCTTCATTGTCTTAATAAATTTTTATTTTCACACCTAATATTATATTAAAACTTCTGTTTTGTTTTTTTGTTTCTCTTAAGCTTCAAAGTCTCCCAAAACCTAGAGCTGCCCCATGGAAGATTTGAAACACATGAAATTCTTTCTCACAGATCAAATACTTAAATGTCTAGAAATCTAGGACAAAGCTCCAAAGTTGAAGTGCTAAATCATCGACTAAAGAAAAGCAGAAGAGATTTGGGAAGTGAACAAGCAAAGTGTATTCTGTCTCTGGAATTCCACAAGATTGAGACAGAGCTGACAGAACCTGCCCATGGCTGCTGGCCACTCTTCCTGAAACTTAGCTATCTTTTAAGTATTCAGTCCTGGACTGCTACCCATGCTAAAAAATGCCAAAGTACAGAGGAGGGAAAAAATATATTTCACTGGAAAATAGTTTAAAAGTCTATATTCTAATTGTAAAATCATCTTTAACAGGAACTGAGGCCCCTTTTCTCAGCAACTTAATTTCCAATCTCACCCAAAGCCATGTCTTTGTAATCAGATCAAGGTGACACACTGAGGGCCATGCAGCTCATGTTTACCAGAGTTTTGATGCCCCATACAAACTAATAATCCCAGCCACAGAGCTGCAACATGCACCGTACTAACTGCCAAGCTTGAAGTAAGAAAAATGCCAGTGCTTAGTGGTATGCAAAACCTCATTCCTCTCTGCTATTTTCAACTGTGAATTCTAGTCCCTCTAATTATGGCTCAATTATTTTTAGTCAAGGAGCTTATATTTGGAGTTTTGTGATACTAACACTTTTCTCTACAGTTTGAATTCGGGACTAGTTGAGAATCAGACATGGTTGTCAGAGAGACCCAACATCAGATGTATTACTTAAAATAACTAGATAAGAGGATATGAATTAAATGAAAAGTCACAGTGAACTTTCTAAAATTTCTTCCAAACTTTACCCAAAAGTGGAGTGGACAACTGGAGGCCTGTCCAGCTGGCCAGAGTTCCCTGGTAATACGTGCTCATGGCAAAGAGAAGACCCAGAGGTACCCTCTATAAGAGCAGCCACATTTGAAAGAAATTGAATTTAGGAGCTAAACCAAACCACTTGCTTCCAAACTCACCCATTAGATGCGTCATGCTTATCCATGTGGAAAGGAGTATGGAGAGGCAGGAAGGCACAAAAACTCCAGGAGACGTCTCTCCTGCCAGAACACCGAAACAGAAAGCACAGGGAGTGTGGGTCTCCATCTAACAGCACTAGCAACACAGAGCTCAAGTCTTACAAATGTTTTGAACTAAAGATCGGAGGAAAGGTATTTCCATAAATACATCCAAAGAAAGTAATCAGTGACACTAATAAGCAGTGATGTACCAGTATCTTCATTTTAACATTAGAGCAGGAAAAGAAATCAAAACAATAAGGAAAAAGAATTTATGTCTCTCTTAAAATATTTTCTAAATGCTTTTAATGAAATAAAAAGACATTCATGATATAATGGTGAATTTTTAAAAAGGAAACAAAATTGTATTACAACAAAATCTCAAAACGTTTTATTACAACAAAATTGTAAGAATATATATGAAACATTACAGGCATATTTTTATTATGTATTTTATAGATGTTCTACAAGGAACATATATTAATAAAATCAAAATAAGATTATCTGTTTAAATCTTCCCAGCGTATCCAATCCATGATTCACTATGTATACTAATTTTATATTTAGGCATCATTTTCATGAGTTAAAAAGAAACTCAAACCTGTATAGCATATTATCGTATTGGGGACAAATGAAAATTCATATTTGTGTGGGTATTCCCATATTTCCACACATAAAGCAGAAAACATGTATTTTATCCTATTGCTATAATTTGCCTAAAAAAATGGGGACAAAAATCTAATATATCTATTGATTTTAGTGAAATTATCCTTGATCAAATAAATTAGTTTCTGTGAACAACACCAATATTATCCTTAATTATCCATGAATAGGGTTACCAGATAAAATACAGTGCTCAGTCACACAGTCATGTCCATCAGACTGTAGCCACCCAGACTCCTCTGTCTATGGGATTCTCCAGGCAGGAATACTGGAGTGGGTTGCCATGTCTTCCTCCAGGGGATCTTCCTGACCCAGGGATTGAACCCGGGTCTCTTGTGTCTCCTGTATTGGCAGGCGGATTCTTTACCACTAGTGCCACCTGGGAAGCCCCTAAAATAGAGTATGCTCAATCAAATTTGAATTTATAATAAACAGTTTTTTTTATTCTAAGTATGTTCTATGCAATATTTGAGAAGTTTCATGCAATATTTTCAGGCTTCCCTGGTGACCCAGCAGTAAAGAATCTACTTGCAATGCAGGAGACATGAGTTTGATTCTTAGGTTGGGAAGATCCCCTGGAGGAGGGCATGGCAACCCACTCCAGTATTCTTGCCTGGAGAGTCCCCATGGACAGAGGAGACTGGCAGACTAGAGTTCCTAGGGTCACAAAGAGTCGGACATGAATGAGTGACTAAGGACATGCAATTCTTGCAACATACTTACAGTGAGAAACCATTTATTGTTTATCTGAAATACCAGTTAAATTGGCCACCCTGAATTTTTATTTGTTCAATCTGGCAATCACATTTATGATATCATTTCAGAAAGCCACAATCTCTACTCTGCATATTCATTATTCTAGCTCCAGCAAGGACTAAACAATTGAATTAACTGGAAAATAGTTTATCAAGCTAAAACTAGAGCTTTCTAATTCAGAGGAGCACACTCCCAGGGAGCGTGCAGAGATTCCAAGCTTGTACACCTCGCTCTGGATGCCCCACTATCATGGCCTTTGCAGACCCCTCTCTCCCCATCCCTTTAGAACAGTCCCAGATAAAACAAGAGAAGCAGAGAATCCAAGTGTTCTAGTTTCCAAGTTAATTATAAGTGAAATATGTGGGAGCCCAGCCATCCTTCCCTATCTCTAAAAGCCACCCAGCCACACCACTGTACCCCCTGACAGCTGCAGGAGAATGGGGTTGCATCAACTGTGGGTCATTCACTGAAACACAGAAAGTGGGAAGCCAGGAGTCACCCATGGAATACCTGTCACCATTGGAAGAAAGAAGGAAGAATCTGACTTCTTTCTTCATATCCCAAAGATGCCTATCTCACACTGTGATCACAGTAAGATAAAGGCAGGGCACGGACAAGAGGGTCACATGGACAACTGCTGTTTTATTGGCCTGCAGCTGTTATTCCATTGATGTATGAACAATAAAGATATAGACCAAAAGAAGCAGGATTCAAATGCCCTGCCTCACACATAGGTGAGACCTCATCATGACTCCAGAAGATTTTAGTAGCCAGGAGGCTCTCTGGATCCTTCATTAAGTACTGACCTGAAACTTCAACAGATACACCTCGTTGTTTGATACTGTTGTTTAAAAGAAAGACCAGCAATATGAACTCTGACAAGCAGATCAGCAGGAAAAGGAAAGAATCCAGCAGAGGACCTCAAAAGGGGACATGTTTACTGTCTGACCTTATAACCACATGACCCGCCACACCGAAAGGGATTCACAATGGCAGGTCCAGCTTCCTCCTTGAATAACCTCCCCTCCCTCCAATTCACTAAAACATTCAATTTCTGCAAAGAAGTTTTATAATCTAGTAGAGAAAGTGACAAGTAAGACAGCATCATAGTTAACTCTTGTTATTCAATCACATAAATGGCCCTAAGACCCCAGCTGATGAATTATACATTCATCACCCTACAGCTGTACTGTTCACCTGTCACGGTCCCACACACACACAGACTGAGGATAAGCCCCATCGTCCAACAGTTTGAAATCTATACTCTTAGCCCAACGTGCATTGGATGCAAACCAAGAAACAGAAATGACACCTTCTGTATTCTAATTTTTGCGACTTAAATATCATTTGCTTTCAAAATTATTCCAGTATTTTGTTTTGCATTTTGCTAAAAAGCCAATTCTGGGCTCCAAAATCACTGCAGATGGTGATTGCAGCCATGAAATTAAGAGACACTTACTCCTTGGAAGGAAAGTTATGACCAACCTAGAAAGCATATTAAAAATCAGAGACATTACTTTGCCAACAAAGGTCCATCTAGTCAAGGCTATGGTTTTTCTAGTGGTCATGTATGGATGTGAGAGTTGGACTATAAAGAAAACCGAGGGCTGAAGAATTGATGCTTTTGGACTGTGTTGTTGGAGAAGACTCTTGAGAGTCCCTTGGACTGCAAGGAGATTCAACCAGTCCATGCTAAGGAGATCAGTTCGGGTGTTCATTGGAAGGACTGATGTTGAAGCTGAAACTCCAGTCCTTTGGCCACCTGAGACGAAGAGCTGACTCATTTGAGAAGACCCTGATGCTGGGAAAGATTGAGGGCAGGAGGAGTAGGGGATGACAGAGGATGAGATGGCTGGATGGCATCACCGACTCAATGGACATGGGTTTGGGTAAACTCCGAGAGTTGGTGATGGACAGGGAGGCCTGGCGTGCTGTGGTTCATGGGGTCGCAAACAGTCGGATATGACTGAGCAACTGAGCTGAAAAAAGCCAATGCTTTCCTGGTATGCAGTTAGCATATTTTCTTTTAGACCTACCCTTTGTAACACTATACACTTTACTTATAGATTATTTGCCTTAACAGCCTATAGAACCCGGCTTCTAGTCCTCTTCAACCAGTCTAGCTCTTCAGTTGAGCTTTTCTTAACTATCTAGGCTGATTGTCTCCACATGTCCTTTGACTGGAAGCTTCTATTCAGCCAGCCCTTAAGTATACACAAAGAAGTAGAAAACTGAAAGCAAAGACTCCTAGCCATTAGGAATAAAGCTCTATTCCCATGTGTCCAATTTTTATTTTAAACTGATTCTGGCAATGAAAGGCATCTGAAAATCCTCCAAAAATTAAACTATATTGTCCCTATCAACAAAATACTTCTGATAACTGTTTGCAAACCAAGCCCCCTGTTAGAGAATCTGAAGGTCTGAGCTCTTTGACACAGGGGTCCATCAGTTTGCTCCTTTCTCACTGAATTCACAGGAGTGTGAGGTGGGAAAGAATGATTAACTCATCTTGGCTATCACTCAATCTTGTGAGAGGACAGCATCTAAACTCAGATGACTGTACCAGACTATTTTCCCCTCACAGAAACAAAAGCTGAGTTTATCTCCTGGGTATTTTCATCAGAATGGTAAACCTCTACTGCTGTTCATCAAAAAAGACCACCTCCCCACTCTCATGCAGTGTTCAGATGGGGAGTGGTCAAAAAGCAGAAAGTCTGGTTGAGTCTCAAGGTTTCTACTTGCCAGGAGTGCTGTAATGAAAGTGCATAAGACCTGGTGTGAGCCCCAGCGTCCTCATTTGTAAAATAGGAATGAAACCCTGCCTCCTAGGCCAATATAGGAAATGAATGAGAAAATTTGAGCAAAAATATTCTACAACATGGATGGATACAGAGATTGTCATACTGAGTAAAGTAAGTCAGAGAGAAAGATAAATACCATATGGTATCATTTATAGTGAAAGTTGCTCAGTTGTATCCAACTCTTTATACAGCCCATGGAATTCTCCAGGCCAGAATACTGGAGTGGGTAGCATATCCCTTCTCCAAGAGATCTTCCCAACCCAGGGATTGAACCCAGGTCTCCTGCATTGCAGGCAGATTCTTTACTAGCTAAGCCACCAGGGAAGCCCAAGAATACTAGAGTGGGTAGCCTATCCCTTCTCCACGTGATTTTTCTGACCCAGGAATTGAACCGGGTCTCCTGCATTGCAGGCAGATTCTTTACCAGCTGAGCTGCCAGGGAAGCAATCCCAAGGACTGTAGCCCACCAGGCTCCTCTGTCCATGGGGATTCTTGACCCAGGGATCGAACCCAGGTCTCCTGTGTTGCAGGCAGACAGATTCTTTACGGTCTGAATGACCCTGATAAAAGCAAGTTCATAGCATGTGAGTTGTAGCTACAGAGAAGAATGTCTCCAGAGGATTCCTCTCAAAGCACAGGCAGAGATCCTTGTTTGAAAATAACGTTTTCATTTTAATATACTAATGTTAAGCAATGTTTATCTGCACCAGATACGTAACTTTGGAAAAACATAGCAGGCTGGTATTTTCAGTTTGTTTATTTTAGACCACTTATACAATAGCAGTTTCTCTCTCTATAAAAGCCTTTCCTGATCAATAATGTGTTTAACTTCAACTTTAAGAAGGTATTTAAATTAGCACATGATTCTCAAGTTCTTGCTTCCTAAAGCAGTTCTACAGAGTAACTATCTAAATATTGCTTTCGTCTGGGCCAAATCAACTGGCAATGCCAGAAATACATTACTGCAAAGTTGCATTATAAGACAGTGCCATCAAAACAAAATGGTGAAAACCAGAACAGTTTTTATTAATAGCAGCAGAACCTAATTTCATGGGCTTTAATTTACCATTTTTATATTTTACTATGACATTATCCAGATATAAATTGTTATGATGAGAAGCTATTCACTAGGGATAAAAAAAAAGTTAGAACTCTGCTTTTAAAATAAGACTTTGCCTATATCAGTGAAGGACACACTAATAAAGATTGGTCTGGAACATTTCTCTTTATGACGATTGACTTATCAGCAATAGTTACTGAAGCAGAGTTGGAAATTACATAATTGCCAGAAACTGTAGATATTTGACTTGGCAAGAACCCTAGGTTTATCTGATTTATTTTTGTAAGAATTGGGCCCCATGGATATTTAGAAATGTTTAATGAAAGAACAGTAGAATATAAATGAAACAAGCAAAAATCCTCTTTTCAAAGGCGGCATTTAACTCCGTCGTCACTGTTGTGATAACACAAATAAACCAAAGACAAACCTTTGGTGATGGTGCTGGGGAAAGCACAACTACTCCAAATCAAAACATCGTGAGCTACTAACATCTGGACATTTTCCCCCTCTTCATAATCATGCCCGTCCATTCTTGGCCTACTCTTTATCAGTGGGCACTGCATAATGTGACACTGAGCCTCAGAACATATGCACAGTAAAGAGAGGACAAAACACGAAAGACATGTTCATGTTACAGGCACGTTCTGACCTCTGTCTGCACTCAGGGAGGAGGCCATCCACTGTCAAGAACAGAGAGACAGAGAGAAAAAGAGACGAGTGTTTTACTAACCCGATTCCATTCTCCTGCCTTTGGACTTCAAATGCCTAATATAATGCTTGTTACAAAGCTGATTCTCAATAGAGTTTTGTTATTGAATTGAAGCAAATGAGAAAGATGGACTATGAGAAAATAAAATAAAATAAAGCAGCTAGATACAGTAAGAAGAGACAGACTGCAAAGCCCTGGCTTCTCTTCCTGGTTCCATCATCGATCTGCTTTATGACTTTAGGTTAAGTCCGTTCCTCTTTCTAGACTTTGGTTTCTTCATTTATAAAATAAGCCCATTTTTCTTGATGGTATCCAAAATATCATCTACTCCATTAACCCATACTTTATAAAAACCTGTTGTCCCACCAAAAGTGTCACACTTCCTCCCCAATAAAACCAGCTGCTTGTACCAGCTTGTATTTACTTGATAAGTTCACTTATTTTGGTGATGCTTCTCAACATAATTTCATACATTACTTAACTTTTTCATTGTGCTTCCTCTTGATGTTCCTACTTGGCATAGCTCTGATATCATCCGAACTTTGGTGGGCAGTCACATAGCCAAAAAATTGTTTTGAAGTCAGATAAACAGAGTTCAGTTTTGGTTCCTTCATTTCCCCAGAAAGTTACTCAGTTCCCATGACACTTATCTGCAAAGTGAGATTCCTATTTCCTTCATCATTGAGTTGCTGTAAGACTGAAAACAAATAAACACATAGAGTAGTCATCTGGCATCTAGCAGTTTCTCAATATATGTGTTTGCTTATAATCCATCTATGGCCTTGCAGATCCTATTGTGGAAATGTAGGTATGTTTCCTATGTCAGTTTCACATTGTAAGATCAAGCTTGGAAATGAATGGGTTAAAGACATCTTAGAGAAAGAGAAGTCCATTCATTTCAAAAGGTAGTCACCCAGCCTTCATTCTTTCAGAAATATTTATTGAGGCCTGTGATGAAGCAGGCCAATTTATGCACTAGAATACAAAGTATAATCAAGGTGATCCGGGAGGGACAGACATACAAATGAAAATTGAAGTGTCCTGTAATATGTTTGATAATAGAGGGTTATACAATGTTAGAGGAGCATCATGGAGCATGAAAATCTGATAAGATTTGCCATTAACTTAGTAGTTTCAAAATTCTCTTGCTTGCATTAGCTTTTTTTTTTTCCTAATTGGAGGAAAATTTCTTTACAATGTTGTGTTGGCTTTTGCCATACAACAATGTGAAGCAGTCATAATTACATATAAATATATCCCCTTGCTCTTGAGTCTCCCTCCTCTCCCCCATCCCACCCTTCTAGTTCATCACAGAGGGCCAGGCTGGCTTCCCAGTATTATATAGCAGCTTTCTACTATCCATTTGGCACATGACAGAGGATTTGTGTCAATGCCACTTTCTCAGTTTGCCCAGATCTCACCTTTCTCTGCTATGTCCACAAGTCCACTCTCTATGATTGTGTCTCCAATCCTTTCCTGCAAAAAGTCCATCAGGACCATTTTTCTAGATTCCATATATATGCATTAATATATAATATTTGCTTTTCTCTTTCTGACTTACTTCACTCTGTATAACAGGCTCTAAGTTCATCACATCCAATCCTAAAGAAAGGCAATGCCAAAGAATGCTCAAACTACTGCACAATTGCACTCATCTCACATGCTAGTAAAATAATGCTTAAAATTCTCCAAGCAAGGCTTCAGCAATACGTGAACCATGAACTTCCAGATGTTCAAGCTGGTTTTATAAAAGGCAGAGGAACCAGAGATCAAATTGCCAACATCTGCTGGATCATCAAAAAAGCAAGAGAGTTCCAGAAAAACATCTATTTCTGCTTTATTGACTATGCAAAAGCCTTTGACTGTGCGGCTCACAACAAACTGTGGAAAATTCTGAAAGAGATGGGAATACCAGACCACCTGACCTGCCTCTTGAGAAACGTGTATGCAGGTCAGGAAGCAACAGTTAGAACTGGACCTGGAACAACAGACTGGTTCCAAATAGGAAAAGGAGTATATCAAGGCTGTATATTGTCACCCTGCTTATTTAACTTCTATGCAGAATACATCATGAGAAACACTGGGATGGAGGAAGCACAAGCTGGAATCAAGATTAGCTGAAGAAATATCAATAACCTCAGATATGCAGATGACACCACTCTTATGGAAGAAAGTGAAGAGGAACTAAAGAGCCTCTTGATGAAAGTGAAAGAGGAGAGTGAAAAAGTTGGCTTAAAGCTCAACATTCAGGAAACTAAGATCATGGCATCTGGTCCTATCACTTCACGGCAAAAAGATGGGGAAACAGTAGAAACAGTGGCTGACTTTATTTTTCTGAGCTCCAAAATCACTGCAGATGGTGACTGAAGCCATGAAATTAAAAGACGCTTTCTCCTTGGGAAGAAAGTTAAGACCAACCTAGACAGCATATTGAAAAGAAGAGACATTACTTTGCCAACAAAGGTCCATCTAGTCAAGGCTATGGTTTTTCCAGTGGTCATGTATGGATGTGAGAGTTGGACTATAAAGAAAGCCAAGTGCCAAAGAATTGATGCTTTTGAACTGTGGTGTTGGAGAAGACTCTTGAGAGTCCCCTGGACTTCAAGGAGATCCTACCAGTCCATCCTAAAGGAGATCAGTCCTGGGTGTTCATTGGTGGGACTGATGTTGACTGAAACTCCAATACTTCGGCCACCTGATGCGAAGAGCTGACTCATTTGAGAAGACCCTGATGCTGGGAAAGATTGAGGGCTGGAGGAGAAGGGGACGACAGAGGATGAGATGGTTGGATGGCATCACTGACTCAATGGGCATGGGTTTGGGTGGACTCTGGGAGTTGGTGATGGACAGGGAGGCCTAGTGTGCTGTGGTTCATGGGGTTGCAAAGAGTCGGACACGACTGAGTGACTGAACTGAACTGAACTGATAATAGGCTCTCAGTTCGTCACATCACTACAATGGACTCATATCTGCTCTTTTTTATGGGTGAGTAATATTCCACTGTATACAGGTATCACATCCTTAATTTTTAAGAGGAATATAGTGCTTGGGGAAATACCCAGCTCTCATGTTTGAGTCTATTTTTTAAATCAGGGTAAAGATTTAATAAATAATCGACTTCTTCCATAGGAAAATAAGTAATGGAGTATTAGTTCAATAATTATTTCAAAGATACCAGTGAAGGGACTTTTCTGATGGTCTAGTGGCTTTAAGACTTTGTCTTCCAATGCAGGGTGTGTGGGTTCATTTCTTGGTAATGTCACATAGCCAGAAGAAAACAGAACATAAATAACAGAAGAAATAGTATAACAAATTCAATAAAGACTTCTAAAAAGTATATAAGTTGCTCAGTCATGTCCAATTCTTTGTGACTCCATGGACTGTAGCCTACCAGTCTCCTCTGTCCATGGAGTTCTCCAGGGTGGAATACTGAAATGTGTTGCCATTCCCTTCTCAAGGGGATCATGCTGATCCATGGATCAAACATGTGTCTTCTGCATTGCAGGCAGACTCTTTACCAACTCATATTATAAACAAGTCTACTTGTACTTTGAAACATATCATGCTTATGTTTTTTTCTCATCACTATGAAAAAGTCCATGCACACAAATAATTCAAATGTTCACAAGGTCTTTATATAGTCAAAGTCAATATGGGTAGCTAAGAAGTTTCTCACATTAGAATATTATTCAGATTTAATAGTGATTAACTGCTAGATAGGATAAGTATCTTCAATGACCTGGATGCTAAATAACTTAACAAAATTAGGACTCTAATCTAATCCTTTTCATAAACATGGTGAAAGAAAGTGAAAGTGAAGTCGCTCAGTCATGTCTGACTCTTTGTGACCCCATGGACTGTAGCCTACCAGGCTCTTCCATCCACAGAATTTTCCAGGCAAGAATACTAGAGTGGGTTGCCATTTCCTTCTCCAGAGGATCTTCCCGACCCAGGGATCGAACCCAGGTCTCCCACATTGCAGGCAGACACTTTACCATCTGAGCCACCAGGAAGCCCATAAACATGGTACTTACTCTGATTTCAAATATTTTTCTCAGAATGACATAGGTTCTTTTTGAATCTTTTGCATTTTATCTTTCATTATCTCGTGAGTATAGAGGAGTGTTTCTAGTTTCAAATGTTTAAAAGTTGGTCTGATAGCTATGTGTATGTAAGAAACTGGGGCAAGAAACACTGGAGGCAGGACAACAAGGAAGAAGGCTCTTCATCTATTTTAAAAACTACCACAGTGTTACGGGTTAGCAATTTCAAAACTATCCAATCTTTACACTAGAACTAAGGGAAAAAATATGTTGACGGAAGCCCAAATAAGGGAATTACAAATACAGAAAAAGAGATTAAAGTGAGTCATATAGAGCTAGATTGCAATTGGGGATACCAGAATAAATTCATGAGTTTCAATACTATAAACATGTAGGTAGATAAACAGATATGGAAATAAACACAGATGTGTGTTCGTGTGTGTGTGTGTGTGTGTGTGTGTGTGTGTGTATTACAAAGCTCCACCAACTGGAAGAAACTAGAAGCTGTGACATACTAGAAGCAACAAGCCACTTAATGCCTATATATTGGTTTCTAAATACTAAACAAAACAGAGCTCTCAAGAAATATTAATAGCTAATTTCAGAGGTGGAAGAGAGAAAGTGTAAAATATGTCCTTAGAGCTCTGTTATTTCAGAAAGTAGAAAAGAACTGAAAGAATTATGGGGACAAATCAAAGACACATAAGAGGTTACTTGGAAGAGCTTTTACTGGCCAAATCTGGAAAAAATTTGTGCATCTAAATAAATGATGATATTAGTGAGTTTTTACCCATTGAATAAAACAGAAATCTATGAACCCTAACCCTAATTTATTCAACTTATATGCAGAGTACATCATGAGAAATGCTGGACTGGAAGAAACAGAAGCTGGAATCAAGATTGCCGGGAGAAATATCAATAACCTCAGATATGCAGATGACACCACCCTTATGGCAGAAAGTGAAGAGGAACTAAGGAGCCTCTTGATGAAAATGAAAGAGGAGAGTGAAAAAGTTGGCTTAAAGCTCAACATTCAGAAAACTAAGATCATGGCATCCGGCCCCATCACTTCATGGGAAATAGATGTGGAAACAGTGGAAACAGTGTCAGACTTTATTTTTCTGGGCTCCAAAATCACTGCAGATGGTGATTGCAGCCATGAAATTAAAAGATGCTTATTCCTTGGAAGGAAAGTTATGACCAACCTAGATAGGATATTCAAAAGCAGAGACATTAATTTGCCAACAAAGTTCTGTCTAGTCAAGGCTATGGTTTTTCCTATGGTCATGTATGGATGTGAGAGTTGGACTGTGAAGAAGGCTGAGTGCCGAAGAATTGATGCTTTTGAACTGCAGTGTTGGAGAATACTCTTGGGAGTCCCTTGGACTGCAAGGAGATCCAACCAGTCCATTCTGAAGAAGATCAGCCCTGGGATTTCTTTGGAAGGAATGATGCTAAAGCTGAAACTCCAGTACTTCGGCCACCTCATGTGAAGAGTTGACTCATTGGAAAAGACTGATGCTGGGAGGGATTGGGGCAGGAGGAGAAGGGGATGACAGAGGATGAGATGGCTGGATGGCATCACTGACTCGATGGATGTGAGTCTGGGTGAACTCTGGGAGTTGGTAATGGACAGGGAGGCCTGGCGTGCTGCGATTCATGGGGTTTCAAAGAGTCAGACATGACTGAGCGACTGATCTGATCTGATGAAATGTATAAAATAATAATCTTATAAAAATGCATAAATGCATGAGGAAATATACTTTATTAACACAACTTCTTAGTTCAATGTTTATTTTTGCCTTTGCTGCCCTTGCCTTTAGAGTTAGATCCACAAAAACATTGCTAAGACCAATGTCAATGAAATCACTGCCCATATTTTTTTCTAGGAATTTTACGGTTTCAGACCTTACATTTAAGTCTTTAGTTGATTTTGAGTTCATTTTTGTGTATGGTGTAAAATAGTGGTTTAGTTTCATTCTTTTCTTTGTATCTGTTCAGGTTTCTCAACAGCACTTATTGAAGATTTATTATTCTTTCTCCATTGTATGTTCTTTATTCCTTTGTCATAAATTTACTGTCCATATATGTGTGGATTTATTCCTGAGCTATCAATGATGTTCCATTGATATGTGTCCAACTTTGTGCCAGAAATATACCGCTTTGACTACTAGAGTTTTGTGCTAGCTTGAAATCAAGGTGCATAAGTCCTCCAGCTTTGCCGTCTTTCAAGATCGTTTTGGCTATTCAGCATCATTTGTAGTTCCATACAAATTTTGGAATTATTTGCTCTAGTTCTGTGAAATGTCATTGTGATTTATTTTGATAGGGATTGCACTGAATCTGTAGGTTGCCTTAGGTAATATGGCCATTTTAACAACATCATTTCTTCCAATTTTTGAACATGAAATATCTTTCAATTTATTTGTGTTTTCTTTGATTTCTTTCATTCCTTCTCCTTGGTTAAATTTATTCCCAGGTATTTTATTTATTTTGATGCAATTGTAAATTATTTTCTTCATTTCCCTTTCTGACAGCTTATTATTAGTATATAGAAACAGCACAGATTTCTGTATACTTGTTCTGTATCCTATGATTTTACCAAATTCATTTATTAATTCTAACAGCTTTTTGGTGGAGTCTTTAGGGTTCGCCATATATTGTGTCATACCTGAATGGTCTAGTGGTTTTCCCTACTTTCTTCAATTTAAGTCTGAATTTGGCAATAAGGAGTTCATGGTCTGAGCCACAGTCAGCTCCCGGTCTTGTTTTTGTTGACTGTATAGAGCTTCTCCATCTTTGGCTGCAAAGAATATAATCAGTCTGATTTTTGGTGTTGACCATCTGGTGATGTCCATGTATAGAGTCTTCTCTTGTGTTGTTGGAAGAGGGTGTTTGTTATGACCAGTGCATTTTCTTGGCAAAACTCTATTAGTCTTTGCCCTGCTTCATTCCGCATTCCAAGGCCAAATTTGCCTGTTACTCCAGGTGTTCCTTGACTTCCTACTTTTGCATTCCAGTCCCCTATAATGAAAAGGACATCTTTTTTGCGTGTGAATTCTAAAAGGTCTTGTAGGTCTTCATAGAACCATTCAACTTCAGCTTCTTCAGCATTACTGGTTGGGGCATAGACTTGGATTAGTGTGATATTGAATGGTTTGCCTTGGAAACGAACAGAGATCATTCTGTCGTTTTTGAGATTGCATCCAAGTACTGCATTTTGGACTCTTTTGTTGACCATGATGGCTACTCCATTTCTTCTGAGGGATTCCTGCCCGCAGTAGTAGATATAATGGTCATCTGAGTTAAATTCACCCATTCCAGTCCATTTCAGTTCGCTGATTCCTAGAATGTCAACATTCACTCTTGCCATCTCCTGTTTGACTACTTCCAATTTGCCTTGATTCATGGACCTGACATTCCAGGTTCCTATGCAATATTGCTCTTTACAGCATTGGACCTTGCTTCTATCACCAGTCACATCCACAACTGGGTACTGTTTTTGCTTTGGCTCCATCCCTTCATTCTTTCTGGAGTTATTTCTCCACTGATCTCCAGTAGCATATTAGGCACCTATTGACCTGGGGAGTTTCTCTTTCAGTATCCTATCATTTTGCTTTTTCATACTGTTCAAGGGGTTCTCAAGGCAAGAATACTGAAGTGGTTTGCCATTCCCTTCTCCAGTGGACCACATTCTGTCAGATCTGATAGATAGAGTGCCTGATGAGCTATGTAATGAGGTTCGTGACATTGTACAGGAGACAGGGATCAAGACCATCCCCATGGAAAAGAAATGCAAAAAAGCAAAATGGCTGTCTGGGGAGGCCTTACAAATAGCTGTGAAAAGAAGAGAAGAGAAAAGCAAAGAGGAAAAGGAAAGATATAAACATCTGAATGCAGAGTTCCAAAGAATAGCAAGAAGAGGTAAGAAAGCCTTCTTCAGCGATCAATGCAAAGAAATAGAGGAAAACAACAGAATGGGAAAGACTAGAGATCTCTTCAAGAAAATCAGAGATACCAAAGGAACATTTCATGCAAAGATGGGCTCAATAAAGGACAGAATGGTATGGACCTAACAGAAGCAGAAGATATTAAGAAGAGATGGGAAGAATACACAGAAGAACTGTACAAAAAAGATCTTCACGACCCAGATAATCACCGATGCTGTGATCACTGACCTAGAGCCAGACATCCTGGAATGTGAAGTCAAGTGGGCCTTAGAAAGCATCACTACAAACAAAGCTAGTGGAAGTAATAGAATTCCAGTTAAGGTATTCCAAATCCTGAAAGATGATGCTGTGAAAGTGCTGCACTCAATATGCCAGCAAATTTGGAAAACTCAGCAGTGGCCACAGGACTGGAAAAGGTCAGTTTTCATTCCAATCCCAAAGAAAGGCAATGCCAAAGAATGCTCAAACTACCACACAATTGCACTCATCTCACGCGCTAGTAAAGTAACGCTCAAAATTCTCCAAGCCAGGCTTTAGCAGTTTGTGAACCGTGAACTTCCAGATGTTCAAGCTGGTTTTAGAAAAGGCAGAGGAACCAGAGGTCAAATTGCCAACATCTGCTGGATCATCGAAAAAGCAAGAGAGTTCTAGAAAAACATCTATTTCTGCTTTATTGACTATGCAAAAGCCTTTGACTGTGCGGCTCACAACAAACTGTGGAAAATTCTGAAAGAGATGGGAATACTAGACCACCTGACCACCTGACCTGCCTCTTGAAAAATTTGTATGCAGGTCAGGAAGCAACAGTTAAAACTGGACATGGAACAACAGACTGGTTCCAAACAGGAAAGGCAGTACATCAAGGCTGTATATTGTCACCCTGCTTATTTAACTTATATGCAGAGTACATCATGAGAAACGCTGGACTGGAAGAAACACAAGCTGGAATCAAGATTGCCGGGAGAAATATCAATAACCTCAGATATGCAGATGACACCACCCTTATGGCAGAAAGTGAAGAGGTACTAAAAAGCCTCTTGATGAAGGTGAAAGTGGAGAGTGAAAAGTTGGCTTAAAGCTCAACATTCAGAAAATGATCATGGCATCTTGTCCCATCACTTCATGGGAAATAGATGGGGAAACAGTGGAAACAGTGTCAGACTTTATTTTTCTGGGCTCCAAAATCAGTGCAGATGGTGACTGCAGCCATGAAATTAAAGGACGCTTACTCCTTGAAAGGAAAGTTATGACCAACCTAGATAGCATATTCAAAAGCAGAGACGTTACTTTGCCAACAAAGGTTCATCTAGTCAAGACTATGGTTTTTCCTGTGGTCATGTATGGTTGTGAGAGTTGGACTGTGAAGAAGGCTGAGCGCCGAAGAATTGATGCTTTTGAACTGTGGTGTTGGAGAAGACTCTTGAGAGTCCCTTGGACTGCAAGGAGATCCAACCAGTTCATTCTGAAGGAGATCAGCCCTGGGATTTCTTTGGAAGGAATGATGCTAAAGCTGAAACTCCAGTACTTTGGCCACCTATGCATAGAGTTGACTCATTGGAAAAGACTCTGATGCTGGGAGGGATTGGGGGCAGGAGGAGAAGGGGACAACATAGGATGAGATGGCTGGATGGCATCACTGACTCGATGGACCTGAGTCTGAGTGAACTCCGGGAGTTGGTGATGGACAGGGAGGCCTGGCGTGCTGCGTTTCATGGGGTCGCAAAGAGTCAGACATGAAATCCACTGAGCGACTGATCTGATCTGATATATTGTGTCATGTCATCTGCAAATGGTAACAATTTCACTTTTCCCTTTCCAATTCAGATGCATTTTATGTCTTTTTCTTGGCCAATTTCTGTGGCTAGCACGTCCAATTCTATGCTGAAGTGGTAATAGGGGCATCCTTGTCCTGTTCCTAATCTTAAAGGAAAATCTTTCAGCTTTTCAATATTGTGTATGATATTACTCATGAGTTTATTGTATATGACCTTTACTATGTTGAGGGACATTCCCTCTACACCCACTTTGTTGAGAGTTTTATCATAAATGGATGGTGAATTTTGTCAAAAGTGCTTTATGCATCTATTGAGAAGATCATATGGTTTTCATTCTTCAGTTTGTTAATATAATGTGTCACAATGACTGATTTGCAGATGTTGGATCATCCTTATGTCCCTAGAATAAATCCCACTTGACTGTGGTGTATGATCTTTTTAATATATTTTTGGATTTAGTTTTCTAATATTTTATTGAGGGTTTTTGCATCTTTGCTCATCAAGGATGTTGGCCTACAGTTTTCTTTCTTTCTTTTTTTTTTTTTGTGGTGTCTTTGTCTGATTTTGGTATCAGGGCAATGCTGACATTCATATTCATCAAGTATGTTTGGAAGGTTTCCCTTCTTGATTTTTAGGGAGAATCTCAGGGCAGGTATTAAATCTTTGCAGGTTTTTAGAATTGGCAATCAAGTTGTCTGGTCCTGGTGTGTTGTTTATTGGAAGAATTTTCATTAATGTTTCAAATCCCTTACTAATCCATTCAGATTTTATGTTTTCTTCTCATTGGTCTTAGAAAATTGTATGTTTTAGGATTTTATTCATATCTTCCAGGTCACACAATTTGTTGATGTACAATTGTATAGGCTTCCCTGGTGGCTCAGTGTTAAAGAATCTGCCTGTAATGCAGGAAATGTGTCTGTAATACAAGAGACATGAGTTAAATTCCTGGGTCAGGAAGATCCCCTGGAGAAGGAAATGGCAACCCACTCCAGTATTCTTGCCTGGGAGAATCCATGGACAGAGGAGCCTATGGTCCATGGAGTTGCAAAAGAGTCTGACACAACATAGCAACTAAGCAACAATTGTCTGTAGTAGTCTCTTATGATCTTTTGTATTTCTGTACTATCACTTATAACTTCTTCTCCTCTTTAATTTATGATTTTAATTATTTGAGTCCTCTTTTTTTTCTTGGGTAGTCTAAGGGTTGTTCTTTCTAGAGACATACAAGAAAGAAACAGAGAAAAACTACAAAACAAACAAAAAATCTAGAAAATAATTAACAGTTAATTTAAATGTAAATGGACTAAATTGCCAATCAAAAGACAAAGAGTGAGTGAATTGATTTTAAAAAAGAGAGAGAGATACCCAGCTATATGCTGCTTACTAGAGACTACTTTCAGAAGAAAGGAAACACACAGTAAAAGGATGTGTGATGGGAGGACATGGCTGATCTTGAATAATATTAATGATCTTAAGCCAAAAGATGCTAATGAGCAACAGGATGTGATAGGGAGGAAGACGCAGGGGTCTAGGATAAATCCAGGATTTTACTTGAACTACTGGGAGGATGGTAGTGCCATCCACAAAATAGGAACACAGGAGTAGAAGTAAACTTGTGATTTTACTGGAAAGGAGAAAGTGGGCAGCCAAGTAGACTAACCAGAAAAGAAAAAAAGGCTATGAATCTTGAAGTCAAACTTCAAAAGACTGCAAAGTGTTATGAAAGTCAATTTGGCCCATATGCATCCCCAGGAATACAGAATCCAAGGTAGACTAGACTTGGGATTCTACTTTGAGCTGTGCTGAGCTAAGAGACATTCATTGCTGACCTACATTTTACAACCATGTTGGGGGGGGAGGGACCTCTAGAAACAAGCTGCTTGCTCCTCAAATAGCAAACACGCATATTTTCTCACCACCAACGGGGCTGTTGCCAGGAAATCACACAGACCCCAAATAAAAAACAGGCCAAAGTAAAACAAAGAGAAAAGACTCCTAGTCTCCTGTTCATGGGGCACTAAAGTTCAGGGCAAGGCCCTCGCTAGGTGGTCACAGGGTCCAGATAAAATCCTCCCCAGCGTCCCTGAAATTTGTTTTTGCAGGTGAATCAGGAGGCAGGGGACCTGGGACAATGATGGTTACTGAGTGCCTGTTCTGTGCCAGGCATTGTGCTTCGTCCCTCACATTTCTTGTTTCTTTTCTCTCTATGAGGTCAGTATTATTATCATTCCCATCTTACAAATGAGGAAACAGGCTGTGAGCTTAAGGAACTTGCAGAGACCCATAGGAAGTGGCAGCATTAATGTTCAAAGCCAAGTCTGCAGACCACAAACCCATTACTTATCTCCACAACATACCACCTGGCCAAGGAGGCAGACGTGCTGCCTGGGAGCTCCTGGAGCCCAGAAATGAAGTTCCTACCACTGTCACCTCCACGTAGGAAATAACTTGGTGACAATGCAGGGGCAGTGTGATGAACCTGCATACATGTAGACATCTCAACCTTCTCTTTTTTCCTTTTCTTAAAGCTGAGTCCTCAGAGCCCCTCTCAGATCATGAGTTCTCCGAGCAAGCTGATAGCGGCCTCCAGGTCCCAGGCTAGAAAGTATTCCCCTGCTTTGTTCTGCTCAAGACTTGGCTCTGGAAAGTGGAAGCACCACAGCATCATACATTACCAGACAGTTAAAAGGCGGCCTCTGTGAAACCCAGGACACGTCCTCCTTAACACACCCCAGTCCCAGGTGCGGCTGCGTATGTGACGTGAACACGAGGGTACATACTGAAGTCCTGCTCAGCACTTGCTCATCTGGCCGGCATGCAACAGGAAACTGAATAACTTTTTTCCCCCCTTTGGATGAGGCATAGCAAGCTGATTAATGATGTGAGGGAGAGTGGGCTAAGGAGGGGAGTTCTATAAATGTTTCTTTTAGGAGAGTCATAGCAGGCATGGGAAAGAAAGGTGTGCATTGTAAGGGGTGGAAGGCCGTGTTTGGCTAATTAGGGTTTGGTTAATGTTGGTGAGTGTTGAACATTCCTGCTAATGGCTGTTACTAATGGGAGAAATGGGATCATTTGTTAACTTTACTTATGAAAGTAAGTGTTGAAGGCAGGATGGAGGGAAAAAGGTGAACATGGACCATTTTGGCTTAGCCAAATGAGAAGTGGAAAAAATTCCTCATGATTTTTTTAAAAAGATCAAGACCCTGATTTCACACTGGCACCAAGTTCTCTCACCTTTATGAGAAAGTGGTCACCAATTTCTACTTAGCCTGCCTGATTTTTAAGCCCTTTGGCCATCTTCCAATTGACCTTTTCTCCCTGTTGAAACATGCAGATATATATATATATATTTTAATGGAAGTTGTCTTGGAGGTATGTGTTATTAAGAACTCACTGTGAACTGTGCTACATGCTTTTACTTGCATGATTTCATTCAAGTTTTATGACAAAATTGTGAGACGCATATAAACACTTAATTCCTATTTTACAGATGGGAAGATTGAAGCTCAGAATGCTAATCTATATAGCAATTAAGTAACACTTCTATTTTTAAAGGACTTATACTTTAAAAGAACATCTTTAACTTTATGATTCCCCTCCAGATTACTTTAAAAATATATATTTTCTAGGGACTTCCATAGTGGTCCAATGGTTAGGACTCTGCCTTCCAAGCAGGGGTCACAGGTTCAATCCCTGGTCAGTGAAATAAGATTCCACATACCTTGAGGCCAATAAACCAAAATATAAAACAGAAACAATACTGTAACAAACTCAATAAAGACTTTAAAAATGGTCCACATTAAAAAAAAATCTAAAAAAAAAATTAAAGTTTAAAAATAAAATAAAATTTAAAAAAAAATTAAAAAACTAAAAATGGACAAAAGACCTGAACAGATATTTTTCCAAAGATGATATACACACGGCAAATAAGTACATGAAAAGATGTTCAACATTACTAACTATTAGGGAAATGCAAGTCAAATCTCAATGACATATCACCTCATCACAATGGCTATTACCAAAAAAACAAACAAGAACTGAAAAAAAAAACCAAACCCAAGTATTGGTGGGGATGTAGAGAAGGTGCTACACTTGTGGATTGATGGTGGGAATGCAAAATGGTGCAGTCATTATGGAACACAGTATGGTGGGTCCTCAAAAAAAAAAAAAATTAAACATAGAATTACTGTATGGAAAAAAAAAAATTACAAGTATTTTACATTTTTTAATTCTTTCCCAATCCATCAATCATATCACATTAGCCTGTGCCACAGACAGAGTTCTCTGGCTACCTAAATTCACGGTTTCTCCTGAGTCATACAGATAATCAAGATGGACACACTCAAGAAATATGAACTTCAAAAACAGCTTATTCTTCACTGGTGAGTGCTGAGCAGCATACTCTCTTCTCTGGATAACCATCCCAGAACTTGTACTTTGCAGATTTGACCCATGTAAACAGAACACTCACATACCTGCCATCTGGGCAGGGCCTGGTATATGCATGCTGCCCTTCAATCAATATTCTGGATGAGGAATTTCCACTTACCAACTCATAGCAAGCGTACTATTCACAAACACTGTCAGCAGGATTGATATGAGAAGTTTCTCCTTATTCATGCTCTGTGACTTGTAGAGACATGGTCTCATTGGATAAGGCTCATATTTAGAAACTTGCAAGGTTTTTCTGATCTAATTAATTAGACTATTCAATTAACTGCATAGGGTTTCCAACTGGCCTACTGTTAAGCTGGGGATAGAAGAACGGGCCACTGGAGAAGCTCCCAGATGAGGAAGTGTGATTAAACAAAAAAAAAAAACAATCATTGTTAAGTTTCAGAGGCAGATAGGATTGAGTTAGAAACTTGATTCTATCTGCTGCCGATGTTGTGACTTTGGACAAGTTGCCTCATCAAAATTATGAGCTCTCATGGTCCATGTTTTTTCATTCATAAAGATTTCAGACCATCCCTAGGCATTTCAGAAGGGAAAATGAGCTACTGCAAGCTTTTGAGGGCCCAGGTTCTAGAACTCACACAATGCTACTTCTCAGCACCACTGTAGATAAAACACAGGCAGGCCTGATTCAAGGGGTGGGAAATCCCTGCTTCCTGATGAGAGGGACTGCAAAGTAATGTGTGTGACTCACTTGGCCACAAAACCAGGAATTCTGGGCCAAATATATTAAAAGCATTCCACATATCTTTCTCCCTAAGAGATCCTCAAACTAGATATCGTAATACCCATCTTGTAGAGATAAAAAACAAGGTTCAGAGATGTTGGGGGATTTACTGAGGTGTTGAGAGGTTTACCAAACAATTAGTAGCAGGGCTAGCTTTTAAATGCAGGTTTATTTGACTTGAAAACCCACATTGATACCTCAGGTATACATTTTGAAGGTCAATTATGAGTGATGACTCCATTTCTACAGAAAGGTGTAAAAGGGATATATCACTTTATCCTCACATTTATTTTTCAGTTCTGTTCAGTCACTCAGTCATGTCCGACTCTTTGCAACCCCATGAACCGCAGCACGCCAGGCCTCCCTGTCCATCACCAACTCCCGGAGTTTACCCAAACTCAAGTCCATTGAGTCGGTGATACCATCCAATCATCTCATCCTCTGTTGTCCCCTTCTCCTCCAGCCCTCAATCTTTCCCAGCATCAGGGTCTTCTCAAATGAGTCAGCTCTTCGCATCAGGTGGCCAAAGGACTGGAGTTTCAGCTTCAACATCAGTCCTTCCAATGAACACCCAGGACTGATCTCCTTTAGGATGGACTGCTTGGATCTCCTTGCAGTCCAAGGGACTCTCAAGAGTCTTCTCCAACACCACAGTTCAAAAGCATCAATTCTTTGGCACTTAGCTTTCTTTATAGTCCAACTCTCACATCCATACACGACCACTGGAAAAACCATAGTCTTGACTAGATGGAACTTTGTTGACAAAGTAATGTCTGCTTTTTAATATGCTGTCTAGGTTGGTCATAACTTTCCTTCCAAGGAGCAAGTGTCTTTTAATTTCATAGCTGCAGTCACCATCTGCAGTGATTTTGGAGCCCCCTCAAAATAAAGTCAGCCACTGTTTCCACTGTTTCCCCATCTATTTGCCATGAAGTGATGGGACCGGATGCCATGATCTCAGTTTCCTGAATGTTGAGCTTTAAGCCAACTTTTTCACTTTCCTCTTTCACTTTCATCAAGAGGCTTTTGAGTTCCTCTTCACTTTCTGCCATAAGGGTGGTATTATCTGCCTGTCTGAAGTTGTTGATATTTCTCCCAGCAATCTTGATTTCAGCTTGTGCTTCCTCCAGCTCAGCGTTTCTCATGATGTACTCTGCATAAAAGTTAAATAAGCAGGGTGACAATATCCAGACTTGATATACTCCTTTTCCTGTTTGGAACCAATCTGTTGTTCCAGGTCCAGTTCTAACTGTTGCTTCCTGACCTGCATGCAGGTTTCTCAGGAGGTAGGTCAGGTGGTCTGGTATTCCCATCTCTTTCAGAATTTTCCACAGTTTATTGTGATCCACACAGTCAAAGGCTTTGGCATAGTCAATAAAGCAGAAATAGATGTTTTTCTGGAACTCTCTTGCTCTTTTGATGATCCAACGAATGTTGGCAATTTGACCTCTGGTTCCTCTGCCTTTTCTAAAACCAGCTTGAACATCTGGAAGTTCATGGTTCACAAACTGCTAAAGCCTGGCTTGGAGAATTTTGAGCATTACTTTACTAGCATGTGAGATGAGTGCAATTGTGCGGTAGTTTGAGCATTCTTTGGCATTGCCTTTCTTTGGGATTGGAATGAAAACTGACCTTTTCCAGTCCTGTGGCCACTGCTGAGTTTATTTTTAGGAAAAAAAAAAATCATTGGACTTCCCTAGCCACCCTAGTGGCTCAGTGGTAAAGAAGCCATCTCTCAATGCAGGAGATGCAGGTTCAGTCCTTGGGTTGGGAAGATTCCCCGGAGGAGGAAATCACAACCCACGGTATTCTTTCTTACTTGGGAAACCTATGGACAGAGGAGCCTGGTGGGCTACAGTCTATGGTGTCACAAAGAGTAGGACATGACTGAGCAACTAAACAACAACAACAAACACTCAGTAGGTGTCAAGGTGCTCCCAGGGCTGTTCCACGACTGCTAAAACAGTCACAGACTATCAGAGGGCTAAAGGGATATGTTCATCACTCCTCCAAAAATATCCAAACACTTGAATCCAAGAGACTTAAGAATAAGCTCAGACACCTCTCCATCTATTAACTTTCCCATACTTTCAAAAATAGAAAAGGTATTTAAATCAAGTGCCTAAAGAAGTCCTAGTTAGCCTATATTCCTTGAGGTAGAAGATGGTGGTCAATAATTTGCAAGCCTGGGTTTTACTCTTTTAGCTCCGGATTTGAAAAGTCACTAAGGTAAAGTAAGTTAAGTGAGTGTGGTGGACACAGTTTAAGATGATGGCCCACAGAAGACCCTTATCCTTAAATGATTCCTTCCCCCTGTATGAAGTGGGACACCACCTCCATGATATGTTCTACAAAGAGATTTTGTAGCTATCATTTAGCTTACTCATCAGCTGACTTGGTTATATTAAAAGGAGATTTTTTCCAAGTAGGCATAACCTAATCATTTGATTTCTTTAAGAACAAAGCATTGTCTCTGTCCCTTAACAGAAGAGAAAGGCAGAGAGATTCAAGACAAGAAAGGAATTCAACATGACGGAGGTTCCCCATTAATGAGAGGGAGGGCTTGGGGCAAGGACCTGAGAATGGCCTCTGGGAGCTGAGAGTAAATGCTGGCCAACATCCAGCAACTTGGACTTCAGTCCTACAGTTGCAGTAAACTGGATTCCTTGAACATGAACTGACTTGGAAGCAGATTTTTCCTCAGAGCTTCCGATCCATCCCGGTGTACCTTGGTTTCAGCCTTAGGTGATCCTGAGCAGAGAACTCAGTTAAGACCACTTAGACTTCTAGTTTGAGGAACTATGAGATAATAAACAGACTTGTTTAAACTGATAAATAAATGGCGATTTGTTACACAGCAGGAGAAAATGGACGCAGCAAACCAATTCAAGTGGCAGATGAAGACAACAGGAAAATCAAATTTTTCTTTCCTTCCATAAGCTATTCAGTTGTCTCAGGAAAGGTGCAGCTATGTTGACTAACATGAGGCCCAACATGCCCCAAGCCATCCTTTTTGTGACATGGACAGTGTCCACTGCTAACTCATGAATGCCATTGTCTTCAAAACTTTATATTTCAACTATCACAACTGCCATTTGGTGCTGATACCATCATTATCTTCATTTTCTAAATGAGGATATTGAGATTTAGGATCATTAAACAACCTGTCAGAGATCACAGTGAGAAATGGGGGCTGGGAGGGGACAGAATTTAAGGATGGAAAACCAGGCAGTCTAACCTGGAGTGTACATAACCAACTATCTAGAAGACCTCTGGAGAACTTTGATTAAAGCTGTCAGAACTTCTCCTGTCTCAGTCCATGATGGCTTGACAATATCAGATAGACATGGCACATGTCTCTGACCTAAAAGCAGAACCATAAGTGAAGAACATTATTGGACCTTATACACCAGAGTCAGGGACTGGATTTTACATATTCTTCTCTGTGTGTACACAAGAGGGACAGATGTATGTTTAGATGTTTCGGGATGGGGCAAACACCAGGCAAAACAGTGAAAGTGTCATTCTGCCACACTATGTCTATCCACATTAAGTACTTTAACTTAATGAATGGACGTGGCCTTGCCATTGTGAAAGATACACCAAATACTGAAGCTACACTCAAGCGTAGAACAGGTCTCAGCGGTTAAAAATAGTCTCCAGATTTTCAGAAAGTTCTCCAAAGTGTGTCAGGATAAATAGTAAGAAATGATCAGGCCCACAAATGAGTCTGCCATTCATTTTGGCAGTACCAGAAAATGTACACCCACAAACGGGATTGATAGGATAAGTAACTTAGAAATATTAGATAGATTTAAAAAGAAGGAAACAGTAATGCTGATGATGATATTAAACATTTGAACATTGTTTAGACATTGATTCATAAAAACCCAGACAATGGTTATGAATGGATGCACTCAAATAAATACTATTTCTTTTTTTAAAAAGTCACATATTCACAGAGTCAGCTGGTTACTATGGAATCACATATGATGTCATAAATTTGACATTCTAAATGCAAACCTAAACTGAGCAACAGAAACAACAGGAAATGGAGCTGGGGAGAAGAAAACCTACATAACAACAAAAGAATATCAGTAGTTAGAGAAATGAGTCAAACATCTCTGAAACAGAAAAAGAAGGTCAGTGAATTGAATGTCCTAGAATCTTGCCAAAGGACTGAGGAAACATAGATGTCAGCCCATCCTTTTCTCGGGGGCAATGCTTTGCAGCAATCAAATTTCAGAGGATGACCACACATAGAAACAAAAGGAGAGGTAAAGAATATGGAGAGTGGAGGAAAAGGAGCTGAAAGCATGTGGTGTAAGTCCATCCAATAATCAGCATTCATTGAGCAGATGCTCATACGCGAGTGGTAAGAGGTGAAACACAGTTGCTATCTTTGAAGAATGCACAGCCTAGTAGGAAAGAGAATACATAAACAAAGTTCAATTTGGCGCTCAGTAAAAGTGTGTACACAAGACACAGGCAACACCGAGGAATGTTTAACACTGGGAACTTCTCCCAGGTCATGCTGAGCTTAGCTCTGAAGAACACTGAGGGGAAAAGGAGGTTTTAAGAAAATAAGGGTGGTATACAGACAAATACAAGTCATTTGGCATAAATAGAACAGAGATAAGATGTAGAGTGGAGGGTATACAAGTTACAGGTAGACAGGATACAGCATGAGTCTCTTGTCTCTCTAACCAAGCGAATGAAGAATGCACCTGAAAATAAAGCATCAGTAGATTTATATTTTATAAATATCATAAATAAATCGAGTAGATAGACCTAGAAGTTGAGAGGATTTGAGGCCATAAAATCTGGTTAAAAGCTGTATTTTAAGATTACATGTCCATAATGATCTAAAGGCCTAGAACAAGGCAATGGTAAAAGAAATGGAGAAGAGGGACTGGATTCAAATATCTTTTGGAGTTAGAAGTGGTGGGATTTTACGGTGGTGGTGGTGGTGTGTGTGTGTTTGGGGGCACGGTGACAAAAAGATTTTAGGATTAGTTCTAGGAATGCACAGCTATGCCATTCTCTTCAGACACAGACTCAATCACTCAACTCGAGATTTTTCGTGAGTGCAAGACAGAGCATAAAGAGATTAACAGACTGCCCTTGAAAACCTCAATTTATGCTGGAAGTTGAGCTCCTTAAACAGATAAATAATATTAATCTTGACTGCATTATAGTTACTGAATTGGCAGGAAGCAATAGAAATACTGGTCCAGTAAAATAGTATTTCCTGCAATTGAAAATGAAAAAAAAACTGAATAGATGTCCATGAAATAAGTTATCATCTTGTGTTTTCCTGCATGGCCTTCCCTATTAGTTTATTGATAAGAAACCTCTTTTCACTCTTGATGCTATGAATAGTTAGATGATACGGATAGAATACATGCCTATTGATTGATTTCTATAGGATTAAGGTCTTTGATTTTAAAAATCTATTATTGATGAGGCTCAGATCTACAGAAAATTGGTTTATGGAAAAAAAAAAAAAAGAGAGAGAGAGAGAAGTTTCGATTCTACATGGCAAATGAAAAAGTTCCATAAGAAGCAACCTTCTGAGTAATGGGGAAAAAAATGTTCTGTGTAAGCAACTCCACACTTAATTCTAAGTGCTACTGACCTCCGGGAAATTATCCCAAAGCATTTCCCCCGTTATCATTTTTCAAATGATAAATGCATCATGTTTCGAAATCTATTGGCCTTTCTTGGTGGCTCAGTCGGTAAAGAATCCATCTGAAATGCAGGAGAATGCCTGTAAAGCAAGAGACCCAGGTTCAATTTCTGGGTCAGGAAGATCCCCTGGAGAAGGAAATGGCAACCCACTCCAGTACTCTTGCCTGGGAAATCCCATGGACAGAGAAGCCTGCTGGGCTACAGTCCATGGGGTCACAAGAGTCAGACGAGTCAGACAGGACTTAGCAACTAAACTACCACCACCTCAAATCTATACATCAACAAATTTCTATATTAAAAATTTGTTCGTATAGTTCTCTGATATGTATTCTTTTTACTCACGCTTGTTAGAACAGGGGAAAAAATAATATCTAAAAATCTATATTTTTTGATAATGGCAAGGAGACAAATTCTAATTCTTATTTATCCTTTCATTCCCCATACCCAAAGTTTCTAATGTCCCTGAGGTAAAAAATTAATAAACATTCTTTGTTTCCATGTCAAGAATGAGACTGGATCGAGGTACTCAAAAGACAGCCTAGAAGGAGACAAATCTAGAAAGGATTCTGAGAAATCAGTTCGTCTGACCACTCAGGTGAGCTGACCTCTTTAGAGTTGGTGAGAAAATTAAAGAGTAGACAGCATAACAAAAAATATTAGGGGGCAGTGGAGTTTGGGGAGAAAAGACCAAGCTATCAAGATGTGCATTAAGGGATACCTAATGCCCTTGTGGAGAGGTCGAGAAAAACCTAGGAGAAGCTAGCTGGTCCCTGCCTCCCAGTCCAGTCCACATCCCAGTCTTCATACAGAACAAGTGGTATAGAAACCTCTGCTCAGTCTAAGGGAAGAGACTGGTCTATGTTCAAATCAGGGAGGGAAGGGGAGTCTAGCCATCACATTGACCATTTTCTGCACCATCTTTCAGATGAGGCGTGCAGTCATACCGAATCACTCGCTGAGATGTTGCTCCATGCGGGGTCACCCGTCGTGTAGACGCTGCCTTTGTGCAGCTGAGGGAAAAGTACTTCTTAGCCCCTGCCGCACAATACGTATTTATATTCACATGTGCCTGTTGTGGGAACAGGGCCGGCAGATCACGATGATCAGGGTGAGCAGAGATCAAACTATTGATTTTGGAGGGGAGCCACAGGCAATCTGGGTGAGGGGAAGGATACGGGAATAGAAATGTCCACTTGCCTCTCCATGGTCTCCTCCATCCTGTTCCTCCCAAAGGGTGTGCTAGAGGGCGCTATTCCTTCTCCTGCAGTGCCTGGAGCCCTGCGGCAGCCTTAACCAGGTACCAGCTGCTTTCATCTTTGCAGTCTGGTCAAAAATGCTGGAGATGTCTTTTCAGCATCTGATAACAGGCTCATCCTTAAGGAAAGATGTGGGGAAAAGGGAGGAAGAATGCTCAACTCTACTAAGCTTCGCATAAGACTCTTAGAGTCACAGGTGAAAAAACATGAGATACCAGATTTGCTTCTTGGTTTTGGATGCCCTTCCAGGTAGATTCCCACTTCATGGATCTTCACAGAAGTTAGGATTCAATCAGAGCTAGAAAAATACACAAGGGCTAAGGCTGAATTACAGGTTATAGAGGGCAGGGACCTTCTCACTGATCACTGCCATATTTAGCTCGACATGGCTATTTCATCAGCACATGTGTGGAAGGACAGGGGGTGGGGGTGGGGTATTACACTTCTGGGTCTCTTCTCTCCTCAAAAGGGATCACAAGAATTAACTTTGCCGAAGTCAGACTCTCGAGGGTACGTAGTGCGAAATCAGTGGTCTCGAACTTCACGGAGCCCATCCACCAGACCTCCATCAGCAGAGGAGTCCAGAAGCAAGAACACCAGTCTTAAGGTAGAGATGGGCACGAAAGGGAAGAGCACATTGCAGAATAATAGTAATAATAACAGCAATGTGCATTGATACTTTCTATGTGCCAGGCCCTGTTCTGTGTATTTTATATCTTTCAGCTAATTAGTGTCACCCACTCCCACCCCCACTAATCCCCAGCGTAAGGAAACTGAAACACAGTCACCTAAGATTTCTCATTAGTAATGCCCACAGAACTAAATCAAAACCTAGAGTCTCTAGGTCTCTAAACGGCTCCCTGAATGATTAAACTCCACGGTTTCTCCTTCCTTACTTCACACATTTAAAAACTATTCATTGAATACTCAAGACTCAGAAGAGGGGGTGAAAAGGTCAACAAAGGAGATAAATTGTTGAAGAATACTAGGCTGTGTGACACTGTGAGCCCTTAACTAGGCCCAGTCACACAAAAGAAAAAGTCTGTCGTGAGATTAAGTTTTTGAATGCAGAGGGTGACCCGGTCCCAGGCACTGGGAGAAACAATCTGTCTATCTTTGTGAGGACTGGCTCAATAATTTAACCAAGAACTTGCCTTTTGAAACTTGTGAAACAGTCACAAAAGCTGGAATGATATATGGATACTTATAATCTCTCTTACACCTTAGTGAAAGAGTCCTTTCTCTAGAAAGATTGCTTCCAGTTTAGGAAGATGATTCTCTCCAGTTGAACTTCCCTGGCACAAGAAACTCTGAAGGGGAGTCACTTGATTCTCCAGCCTGCCGACCTTCCCAGTATTCGCTGCTTTAACTACAGGGGGCAAAGGTGGAGAAACATGTCCCGACATGATGCTTTATAGAGCCTTCAGTGGTGGGGACTTCCAGTCCAGCCACTCGCTGAGTTAACTGGAGGTGGCAGGTGGAGACAGGGGCAAGCAAGGTCCCTTACTCAAGCCCTCTGTCCTACCTGGAGGTCTCTGACTAAGCAGGTGTATGTGAACAAAGTGACAGAACTTTGTAAAGTGTGTGCCGACTATGTAGGAGCAAGGAAAAGGACCTCCACCCTGTCTATCACAAAAGGAAATGAACAAAGAAAGTGAAAGGGGCTGACAGGGCAGCTGGGGAAAATGAGAGCTGTCTTTGTGTTCACATAACAGAAATGTCTAACATTTGGAGCCCCTTAAGCCCTATTTAAGGGCTTCCCTCATAGCTCAGTCGGTAAAGAATCTGCCTGCAATGCAGGAGACCCAGGTTCGATTCCTGGGTTGGGAAGATCCCCTGGAGAAGGAAATGGCAGCCCACTCCGGTATTCTTGCCTGGAGAATCCCTAGAGGAGCCTGGCAGGCTACAGTCCATAGGGTCGCAAGAGTTGGACACGACTTAGCAACTAAATTACTACTACTACTACTAAGCCCTATTTAAAAGAAGCTGAGATGAACCAGGATCCATGTAAGAGCTAGGAATGGAACAGACAGAAGGGACAGCTCCTTGATGCCAGCTGGGCGGAGAGGAGTACAGGGACCCTAAGCAAGCATGGAACCCAGAGGCCCACTTTCTTGTTCCAGCTCCCCAATAGCTCCACGACCTCCCGGACTTCATCCACCTCCCCTAGCCATCAAGAGTCACCGAAACAGCTGTCAGCACAGCCCTCACCAACCACGCAAAACATGCCACTCGACTCACGGAATTCCATGTCCCCGGAGGCCCAGCTGCAGACCACGTCCCGGCGCACCACCAAGTCTGAGAATCCTGACACCTGGTCTCACAGCACGGGGCGGGAGATGCGAGAGAGCCGGGAGAAGAGAGAGTCCCGGGACACGCGAGACATGTCCCGCTCCCGGGACTCGCACGATTCCAGGGACACACACCAGCGGGAATACTCGCGCACGCCTCCCTCCGAATGGAAATCCTATACTCAGCGCAGGATGCTCTACCCCTCTCAGATGGACCACGACTGTGTGTCCGAACTGGCCAGGAAACGAGAGGAAGAGGAGGACGAGGATGAGGCCTACTGGGCGTCCGTGAGAACACTGTACGAGAAGACACCCAACTGCTCGCGCCCCAGGCCGGTGAGCAGGGCCTGCCTCCCCTGGGCACCTGGGTTTATCCCCACGCAGCCCAGCCCTGAGGCCTAGCTCCTCTCCGTGGTGCAGGGAAGCTCACTCAGGCCACTGCTTCTCCTCCCTAAACCTGCCCCTCTGCACTGTAAACGCGAGGATCCCATTCTTGGCTGTCTCCAGCATCCCAGTCCTCCAAGCCAGGACCACCTATTTGCTTCCCACCCTACCCTGGCATGAGCTCTATTCCTGACCCCTTTGTATCTATGTGACTGTCCTCCTGTTGGTGCCCCTCTCTGCAGCCCAAACCCAAGCATGCCATCACTGTTGCTGTGTCATCCGGGGCACTCTTCAACATGATGGACAGCAGGAAAATCTATGATGAAGAGGGTCTGGAGAAATACATGGAGTATCAGCTTACCAACGAGAATGTCGTCTTGACCCCAGGGCCGGCCTTCCGCTTTGTCAAGGTACTCTGCAAAGCTGTCTCTGGCCCTCCAGGACTTTAGAGGGCAGGCAAGGACCCATGCCAACCCTTAGGATCTCATCCAGTTTTCCTTATCATTCCTAGTCCACCCTTGTCATTCTTGCCATTTGCAAGTTGACCCTAGGTCACTTTGTATTTTCAAAGAAACTTCAACACTGTTGAGGGAGGGACTGCAGCCCGAGGTTTGGAACTCTGAGTCCAAATCCTGAGATCTGTAACAGAAATGATCATTCCCTCCACAGAAGGAGCAATAACCAGAAGCAATAGTGAGTTTACAATTCCAAGTAGTAGAAATGAAACACCCCATTCAAATATGATGAAATTCACATTAGCTTCTCCTGCCCCAAACACAGCACATTAAAAAAGTCAAGATGCTCTTGGCACTTAGGGGCATGATTTTAATAGAGAAAGTAATCTTGGAATTTGCACTAAAATGTATAGCACTTCTAGCTCTGATCCCCTATACAGCTTATACAAATATGATACAATAACATCATAACCAGGCAGAAACAAATGACACCTCTGCTAGTTGTAAGTAGAAAGTAGTTATGGAGCATAGTGGAATCATTGGAGGAAACCACAAACCTATTCTAAAGACTCACATTTAAAAAATAGACAAAATGCTCACTTTGGCGGCACTTGTGCTAAAATTGGAACAATACAGAGACCATTAACATGGCCTCTGTGCAAGGATAACATGAGAACTCTTGAGGCAGCCTATATGTTTCACAATAAAAAATAATCATCAGATGATCAAAAAAGGCAGGTTTTATGAATCAAAAACAAAAATAGACAAACCCTAAAAGGGTTAGCCTGATCTTATGTCTACCTCACAGAAATAATTCTAGTAAACCAAAACATCACCCATCTTTCAATAAACATTTGCTGAGGTCCTTTGTATGAGAGGCTGAAAATACTGAAATGAATGGCATAACCCTGCCTTAAAGGAGCCACAATCTCTCAGGGAAGAGTCTTTGGAGCTTGAATTGGACACCTAAGGGATCCGTTCCCTCCAGACCCCCGATGCCCACCTTGCCTGGCCCTCCTCACACACGTCCGTGTTTGTAACCTGCAGGCACTGCAGCATGTCAACTGTAGACTCCGTGAGCTGTATCCTGACGAACAGGACTTATTTGATATTGTACTGATGACTAATAACCATGCCCAAGTGGGAGTGCGGCTTATAAACAGCGTCAATCACTACGGTAAGTAAAATAAATACCGTGTGGAGGAACAGCTTGCTGCTCTGGAAGAGAGAAGCCATGTTATTTTGCTCGCCGTGGCCTAACTAATGCAGCCTCTTTGATACTGACACCCCCTTCTGCGTGAGAATGTTTATTTGCCTATGTCAGAACAAGAGAGGCCATGTTCATTTTTAACTTCAGCCCAGAGTCGGGCCCAAAGCTCTGGACTTAACTTGTCAAGTGTGAATTTCAAAGTCTTAATCCCAGGCCCTGCAATATATTTCTCTGTTTTACGTTTTTCACTTCTGAACTTGACTTCAAGGAGCCGTCAGCCTAGGGCTTTCTCTGTGTGATCAGACTTCTTGCTCACCACAGATACATGTTAAAGGTTTTAAGGTTTTTACCTTTCCTTTCCACTCTTAACATCTGACTCTCCCCGGCTGCTTGCCCCATACATCAAATTCATACCCATGCCAGCAAAACTGTCTTTATTCCTTTACAGGGAAAATTTGTTTGACACTAGACTCTTCATGACATCTCCATCAGTGTGTTAGAGAGTTTCAAGGGAGGTCCCCATTTTTCCTCTTATGAATTTACCTGACTTATGTGGAGACCTTTAGCCTATTTGCTAAGTGACATGTCCAGTCTTAACGGGTATGTCCAAGAAAAAATAAGATTTAAATTTGGTAAAACGATTATCCTTTAATTAAAAATAAATAAACTTAATTTAAAAATACTTTTATTACTAAATACAAAATTACTTTCTAGACAGTCCGTGCCAATTCATACTTTCATCCATAGTGTATGTAAGTGCCTATTTTACAGACTTCTCACCAGCATCTAGTGTTTTTTTTTAAAACTTTGGTTGATTCAGAAGGCATTTAAAGGTCTATTAATTTTTAGTCTGATAATGACCTCATTTAAAATTTCAAGTCAAGAGAGACAATTTCAGACCTTTTGTTCTTCAGTTTTAGGGAAATAGTTTAAACCCTATCACTACTGACTATTACACTGTATTGTTACTAAGAAAATATGGAAATGGTACTTAAAAATAGAGCCACATCTCAGGCGGCCCTCTCATCAAGTGAGGAGGCTATAGCTGAAGTAAAGGTGCACTCTTCTAGCCTAGACAAGAGTCAATGTTACCTAGTGGGCTTAAACAAGTACTTATGTCTCAGTCTCCTTTTCTATAATGAGGATAATAATGCCTGCCATAACAGTTGTTGTGACAGTAAACTGGCGTGGCCTATCTGGACATACTTCATAAATTATTATGCAGCAGACACACCTACTATTATATAAAATAGCTGAGACATTTTTCAATATTGGTACTATGAACATAATTCTAAAATTTCTCTAGGCACTCAGTTATTCTGAAGGCAGCTTTAATTTGCATTTCCAGTAAGCATGCTGTCTTTAACTTGCTGCCATAACAAAGTCTTTCTTGCCTGATAATAGGATTACTAATTGACCGCTTCTGTCTGACTGGAGGAAAAAGCCCCATTGGCTATTTGAAGGCATATCTTACCAACTTGTATGTTTCTGCGGATTCTGACAAAGTACTAGAAGCAATACAAGAAGGTATTCCTTGGTTTTTTCTTTCTCGTTAATAAAGAAGTCTCACTAGTGTTTCCTTGGGCTCCAGTGATTATGTTGTTTACATCACTGTCACTGGATTTTCTGCTAAGGTGTTTCCACAAGTGGAAGCCCCTAAGTTTGTCTGTTAGAGCTTTGACCTTCCTTGAGGTGGACGTCTTCAGTGATTGTCCTACACCCATTTTACACCCTCCCATCCCTTATAGCAACAGAGGCAGCTCAAAGACAGCTCGTTTGAGATGTGTGGTTGTGAAGAGGAGTTGAGTTGTCAGGTAATAGCCAGAGAGGAAATTCAAGGTCTGGGAGGACTATTCTTAGTTTTGTTTTTAAATAGTAGACCCTAAAACTCATGGGCCTAAGACTGTTTATTAATTCCAATGGTCTGCCAGGGATCGCCTCCGCAACGATGTATGAAGGCGCCAAGGACATGTCTTACTGCGACACACAGCTCCGTGTGGTCTTTGATGGGGACGCCGTCCTCTTCTGTGAGGAGCCTGAACACAGTACCAAGGATCACGGGCTGGACAAATGCTTCCAACATGAAGCCCTAGCAGACAATAAGCCTCTTGGTCAGGTAGGTTCAGTGAAAGCTGCTTTATTTCGATCTACTTATTTTCCAACATATAGATATAATTATTTCTTCACTGTTTTATAAATTTTTTTAGGCACTTCTCACTTCTTATCCTTTGTAGCCTTCTCTCTTTCTTTCATGAACTCCTCATTTTAAAGCTGCCAATGTTTTTTTTTTTTTTTTTTTTTTAGTGTTCTTTTATCCTTTTGGAAATGTTTCTATCCTCTCCCCATGATAAAGAGTTCATCTCCTCCAAACTATAAGTAAAGAAAGAGAGGTAATACAGCTTACAAATTAGCCAATTCTACATAATAAGTTCTCAAAATAGTAAGACCATTTCCAGCCAGTCAGTAAACTTGTTGAATCTCTCATCTATGACCTCAGACTCCATGAAGGCATAACATGATTGAGAAAAATCTGCAAAACTGAGAGTTTGAATCCAGTCAAATAATGAGCCTCAAACAAGTGCAAACTATGAACAATGAATCAAACTGAAATAAAAATTTTAGGTTTGGGGAAATCAATCCATGAATTGAAGTGTTAAAGTTGTGGTCTAAAATAAACAAAACCTACAACTTCGAAACCAAAGGAGATCTGAATAGCAAAATTTTCTCCAAACTGAATAGGAAACAATAGATCATTCAGGTTTAATCTGTGAATCTTACCAAGACCTTTTTTTAACTGGCATTTTTCTCTCAGCTCTTCTTGAACTTAAGATGTAGTTAAATATTATTAGTTTTATTACATTTATAAAACTATGAAGAGACTAGTTGAAAGCTGAATGTTTTACTAACTTACCGCACATTACAGCTCAAGTGATATTTAAATTCTATGTGTTCATGTGTGTGTTTAACTTCATAGTCCCTTCCTAAATAGCTTGTTTAGAAGTCTTGAGCTCATGTCAAGAAGTTGTTCAGTGTTAACAAAGTTTACTAATAAAAGGAATACCCTTTGTTATAATTGACATGCTTGCTTTGCTGAAATTTAGAGCCAATTGTATATAACCTTTAAATATTATTAAAATGTACAAGATCTCTAAAAAATAGCATTTAAAAATTCTGAAAATAATTATTTCAAGATAATCTTAAAACATCATTTTTCCTCATCCCCGGGAAATAATCAAACTTTCTTTTAGATTCTGTACTTATCAGTTCCTTTTTTCCATATTTTAAATCATTTTCCCATTAAACAATTGTGAAGCTCAACACTGGTTATTGGAGAAATACCCAATGAATTTTATTAAGCATACTTGTTTCCATAATATGGTCCTTCTGACGGTGGAAAAATATGCTACTTTTCACATAGAAAGGGTAGCTCTTCTATAAAGACCAGACTTTGCCAGATGTTTCCACTGATGGGAAAGAAGTTATGAGGTATGATTCCTAACTATGATTTTCAATTATGTTGGCCGTGGGGCTTGTGGTTTGGTCATAACAATGTCCAATTGTCTCAAATGGAGGAGATCTGAGGGTCACCAGCAAATGGGACAGCTGGACAGGATTAATTTATCCACTCTCATTGTCTCCTGATTTGGTATCTGTCTCATTTCACCATTCTAGAATAGTGATCTCTGTGTATGTGTGTGCGCACACATGCATATGGGTGTGTATGTGTCTGTTTTAATCAGAGTTGTTGAGGTGTACTTCATATACAGTATAATTCATCATTTTTAGTGCATGGTTCTGAGGGTTTTGGCAAACATACATGTACAGACATGAAACCATGATCGAACTCAAAATACTAACAAAATTCACTTGTGTTTCTTTGTAAGTCATTGTACTCCCTCTCTTTAGGATCTGTCAACCACTAATCTGATTTCTGTCCCTAATGTTTTGCCTCTTCAGGTATCATATAAATGGAGCCCCAAAGGATGCAGTCTTTTGAATTTGATTTATTTTACTTCAAATGATGCATTTGAGATTCATTCATGTCATTTGTGTATCAGTAGTGCATTCCTTTTTATGCTGAGTACTAGCCTTTTCTACGGAGAAGGCAATGGCAACCCACTCCAGTACTCTTGCCTGGAAAATCTCAGGGACAGAGAAGCCTGGTAGGCTGTAGTCCATGGGGTCATTAAGAGTCAGACTTGACTGTGTGACTTCACTTTCACTTTTCACTTTCCTGCATTGGGGAGGGAAATGGCAACCCACTCCAGTGTTCTTGCCTGGAGAATCCCAGGGATGGGGGAGCCTGGTGGGCTGCTGTTTATGGGGTCTCACAGAGTTGGACACAACTGAAGCGACTTAGCAGCAGCAGAGGCAGCCTGTTCTGCTGGATGAACCACATGTTCTTAACAATTTACCTACTGGAGAATATTTAGGTCATTTCCAGTTTGGGACATTAATAAATAAAGCTACTTTAAGCGTTTTCACACAGGATTCTGTGTAACATAAAATCTCATTTCTCATAGGTAAATACCTTAGAGTAAGATTTCTAGGTCACAGGATAAATATATGTTTAACTTTAAGGAAACTATTTTCCAAAGTGGTCATACCACTTTGCATTTCCATGAGAGATCTTTTACTCTGCATCCTTGCCAGTATTTGGTGATGTCAGTTGTTTTTCATCTGTTTGTTTTAAGCTGTTCGGTGGTTACATAATAGCACCTCATTGTGATTTTAATTTGCATTATCCTAATGACAAATGATATTGAACATTTTATTAAGTGCTTATTTGCCATTATATGTATTCTTTGGCAAAAAATTTCTGTTCAGATCTCTTGCTCATGTGAATTGGGTTGTTTTTCATTTTATTATTGAGTTCTGAGAGTTCTTTATATATTCTGGGTACAAGTCCTTTATCATATATTTCTTTGCAGATATTTTCTCTCAGTCTGTGCTTGTTTTTAATTTAAATATTGTTCAGTGTCCTTCAATTAGCAGAAACTTATTTGTTGCTGTTGTTAAGTTACTCAGTTGTGTCCAACTCTTTGAGACCCCATGGACTGTAGCCTGCCAGTCTCTCTGTTCATGAGATTTCCCATGCAAGAATACTGGAGTGGGTTGCCATTTCCTTCTTCAGAGGATCTTCCTGATTCAGGGATCAAACCTGGGTCTCCTGCACCGTAGGCGAATTCTTTACCATCTGAGCCACCAGGGAAGCCTCAGATTAAAATCTACCATCTTCCTATTTTTTGGATTTGTTTCATCTTGAGTTAACTTTAATTTTTTTCCTTTTATTATTTTTGCTTTTTAACTTATTGTACATGGGGGCTCCCCAGGTGGAACAAGTGGTAAAGAATCTGCCTGCCAATGCAGGATATATAACAGACACAGGTTCAGCCCCTGGGTTGGGACAATCCCCTGCAGGAGGAAATGGAAACCCATGCCAGTATTCTTGCCTGGAGAATCCCATGGACAGGGTAGTCTGGAGGGCTGTGGTCCATGGCGTCACAAAGAGTCAGACACAACTGAAGTGACTTAGCACTTGTTGTACATATTGTATGTTTTTAGGCTTCCTAAAATTGCATAACCATTAATGATTTATTACTCATGTTAGATTTTATAGTAGTTAGCATCAGATATATAATATACAACCTTAATTAATAACAGTCTACTTTCATAATAATATTATGCCACATCATGTATGACGGAAGAATCTTACAATAGTACACTCTTAATTCCTCCCTCTCATGTTTTGTGATACGGTCATACATTTTAATTTCACCTATGCTATAAACTCAAGTTTTGTTTTAAAAATTAAGACTTTATGATTGTATCACATAGCAAAATCCAATTCTCTGTCCTGTGCTAGAGGTACAGCTAAAAGTAAGTGTTCAGAAAGGTTGAAGATAAAAGTAAGTGTGAAGTAGGGTATATATAAATTACAGTAAATATAGACAAGATTGGATTCAAACCCTGAAGAAACTGAACAAGATAGAAAAGTACACTTTATATAAATATTAAAATGTACAATTCTACAAAAATAAATAAATTTAAAAAGTAGTGTTTTTGGTTCAGTTCTAAGCTAAACTTTAGAGTAACCCCATTTTCCCATGGATAGTTTATGTCTGTTGCCCTGGTTCAACTTTTTACAGAAGCTTCTTTCACTCTTAAAATGTGTGTGTTCAAATGATAAATTATATGGCCATCCTATTTTGTATTCTAAGAATGCAAGGATGGTTCCATACAAGGAAATATAATCACAATAAACGAAAGAGTTTCAGCAATGTATTACTGGTCTATACTGCATGCTTCATGCAGTATTACACGTTTCTTATAAATATCTGCTTTTTTAGCATTCACTTCCTTTTGCTCCATGGATGACAGCTGTGACATATGTTCCTTTTGCAGGGTCCCTTGAAAGGCTTTATGGAAGATTTAGGCAGACTGCAAAAGAAGTTTTATGCCAAAGACGAACGGTTATGTTGCCCTATCCGGACCTACCTGGTTACAGCCAGGAGTGCAGCCAGTTCAGGCGCCCGCGTGCTGAAAACCCTTCGCCGCTGGGGTCTAGAAATAGACGAAGCTCTTTTCCTTGCTGGAGCCCCCAAAGGTCCCATTTTGGCAAAGATAAGGCCCCATCTCTTCTTTGATGATCATATGTTCCACATTGAAGGGGCACAGAAATATGGTACCACCACAGCTCATGTACCTTATGGAATTAGTCAAAAGTGAACAATTAGGGATGGGGAGGAGAAATAAAGCATCGAGTCTGGTATTACGGAATCATCTGTGGATCCCTAGGGTAATTAGGTATTTAAGTAGACTAGACCTCACAACTTTGTTAATTTGCAAAGGTTTTCTCTTGAGTTTTCAAAAACATTTTGAACTCTCAGGTTACCTTCAAGCTATTTCCATTTGAGCTGTCAATGCTGTTGATAACATTGCAACTACCCTCTGTGTATAAGTCATAGTGATGACTTTTTAGAGTAAGTTTAGAACTTGCAAAAGGGCTATGTCAGAAGCCTACTTAGTTTTACAAAGCATTGCTCATTTTTGGATGTTGGTAGCTAGAATGAATCATTACCCATCATTGTTATAGAATAGTGGGTCTTCACAAGTGGAAAGATAGGGGTTAAGTACACTCTTGAAAACTGGAGCTTTTTAGTCTGTTGTCCCTGCCTTTCTATCAGTGCAAAAATGAAAATACCACTCTACCTGCCTGAGTATACCGATTTTGATATTGTTCATTCAGAAATAAAGAAGCTAGTTATTCATACAAGTTACTTTCATCCAAGATGAGTTCCAGACAGAGCATCCTAGAATCTTTGAAGCTTATTTGGTGGATTCATTGCCTCTGGACTACATGGCTTCATATTTGAAGTCTCTGGCTTTCGTTCTGGCAGGTAGGTCCAACGTTTGTACGAGGAAAGAAGTCTTGGCTACCACTTCAAAATGTGACAGTAAGTGTAGTTTCCTAGCTTCATTGTTGTCATTCTTTTGTGATTTTCGTTTACAAAAAAAAAAAAGCATTGATTGGTTAGTAATCATAATCTACTACAATGTTAGAAACAATGAGCTGGTTATTTTCAATGGTTACTTTATTTTTCATCAAAGCAAACTTCATGACATTATCACCTTCCTTTTTTTTTTTTTTTTTTTTTTTATGTAATCAGTGAAGAACCTAACACTCAAAAAGATTAAATAGTTTGACCGGGAATGTACAGGTAATAAATGGTAGGACTAAGATTCAAATTCAGATCTCACTTCAAAAGCTATATGCTATTTCCCTTCCTCATACCCTCTCTAGCTCCTTCTACTCCATTTCTTCTCTACCCCACCCACATATTCCATACCTAGTTCTATTAAATCAGACCGCTGCTGACACAGACTTTTTGATCTGCTTCCTAACTGGATGTAAGCCAGTCTAAAATAATATCGGTCATTATGCTTTCTGAGTACCTACTGTTTTCTCTGCATTACCCAATAATAAGGCCACAAGACAGACTCAGATATTATCCCATCCCATCCTATTTAACAATCCCTTAGAAAAAATCAAATGTACAAGTTCAAATACCCAACACCAGACGGTTAATAGTCTTCAGTGCCAACTGAGGTTGAAGCAGAGATCTATATGGGCTGGAAGTTGTCAGGAAATGAAGGTGGGCTTTGAAGGATGGGAAGATGTGGAAGGAGAGAAAGGAAGAGAGAGAGGAAACATGTGCTCCTGGCTCAGTGAGTTGGAGAGGCAGCATCAAGTTACAGGTAAGGTGGAATAAAGGCCTCCCTTTCAAGACTGTTGTTCCTGGTGCTCATCCCATCTCTGAGCTCCATTCTCAGCACTCAATAAGAAAATACCTTCTGGCATCCTACCCGTTTGCTCTTTGTATTAATATTATGCCTTTGGTTGCATGTTATATCCTTCCCAAATATAAGGAAGTGGAGGAGGGATTATCAAAATCATCTGTGGAGTGTAGTTCAAATTATAAAGGTTGTGTGTCTCATCTTTTGTCCTAAAGATTCTAGAATGGGGGCAGGCAGGGAGGTCTCTGTCCCAGACAGTAGGCACCCTGAGGGCAGAAATAGGACCCTATTTCCTTGTGACTCCACAGGGCACTGGGCCTGGCACACGCTAGATGGGTGAGTAGATAAATGTATTCCAGCTTAAGGGTAACCTGGCCTAAAGTTTGAAGTTTGCAGCTCAAAGATGTATCTCTGTGGCAATAGCCACCCCCACCTCCCTCATTTTTGAAGCATTTTACAATGTAAAAAACACTTTCACTTCCTTGTTACATTTAATATCCTCTGCAAACAGGAAAGAAGACACTTGTGGATGAGCCTGTAAGTCTATATGTACAGTCAGTCCAAGCTTTCCACCGTGTATCTCTCTCAGTGTCCTATAAGACCATCTGAGGATGACTTTTTATACAGTGATCAATGCTAAATAGTCTTCCATTCCCAGATCAGCCGCATCAGAATCACCTAGGAACCTGTTAGAAAAGCAAAGTCTCAGGTTCTATCTTGGCTTCTAATGAATTCGAAACGCTAGTGCCTGGGCCCTGAAATTTCTGTTTTTACATGTCCTGTGGGTGATTCCGATGCAACGCCGAAGTCTGAGAACCGCAGATCTATTCTGTTTCTAACTGATTCATGCTGCTTAAGTTCTTAGCATCAGCTATGGGGGTCGGGGGGTGGGAAGCGTTTCCTCAGACTTCAGTTCCACAGGGACCATCCTCCAGAGAATGAAGGTAAACTGAACTGAGGGTTAACAAGTCCCAGGTGTCCTAAACGGAAAACACAGTAAACTAGCCCTAAATTGTGGGATTTGTAAAGCAGCCTAAAAAGAGATTCGTAAGTTCAAAGTAGTCATTAGGCATCCCACAGGCAAGGCCACCACCACTCTGGGATTTCCGTGGGCAGTGGCCTCAGGAGCCTGAAAATCTAAGGACCTGAGGTCATCCTCCTCTAGCGATGGGAGCCCATTCCACCGAGGCACCACAAACGCCGGACTCTCTTAGCCAATCAGGTGCCCTCGGAAAGGAGACTACAAGTCCCAGCATGCCCCACGCCGCCTTCAGGAGACGACGAACCGCGTGCCCAGTGTCCTTTGCGTACAGGTGGCCGGCTTTGGACCTGGCAAGCCGCGACCCCGGAAGTCCCGCGCAGGGGCCGGTGGGCCCTGGGCCCCGGTGGCTATGGCAGTGGGTACCGCGGCAGCGTTACTGGCTGCACTAGGTGGGATCCTGTGGCTAGCCGCCCGGCGGTTTGTGGGATCCAGCGTCCAGCGGCTGCACCAAGGCAGGGACTCCGGCCTCATGCGCGGGAAGACCGTGCTGATCACGGGGGCGAACAGCGGCCTGGGCCGCGCCACAGCGGCCGAGCTGCTGCGCCTGGGGGCTCGAGTGATCATGGGCTGCCGGGACCGCGAGCGCGCCGAGGAGGCGGCGGGCCAGCTCCGTCGCGAGGTCTGCCCGGCGGGAGGCCCCGACTCGGGGCCCAACTCCGGCGGTGCCGGCGAGCTCGTCGTCAAGGAGTTGGACCTCGCCTCGCTGAGCTCCGTGCGCTCCTTCTGTCAGGAGATGCTCCAGGTGTGGGGCTTGGGGCACCTTCTGGAGATCCGCGACCGGCTATTGTGGGGGGTCTCGACGGCCAGGGCGGGGCCTGGAGGGCCGTGGGTTGAACGAGGAAAGGACCGCCCACAGTCGAGGGGGTGTGACCTTGGGAATGACCGAGGCCAGGGGTAGAAATGATCGAGTGATGGAGGCGGCTGGGGAATTGAAAGCTGGAAAAATTGGTAGGGCAGTCTTCTGTCTTCCAAAAATGTTGAGGGGGAAAAAAAGTGGACCCAAGAGGAAAATAAGTGAATTTCTGAACATTTCCTCTTGCCATGTGAGGACAGCCCAGGAGGAGACACGCCAGTTCTCTGAATTGTTTTTTTCCTGTGTCCCAAGTGACTCTTCTGCACTAAGCCATCTCTCAAAGAGCCTGAGAGCAGATAGGGGAGGTTGCTCGCCAGGGACTTTGGAGCAAGTCTTTTTTTTTTTTTTAATTTTCCCCTGCTGGAGTAGGAAGTTGCTCTCTGCCACCAGTGAATTCTTGAGTAGTATCCTTAGCGGGGACTCTGGCATAATTTCCAAATAGACTGGAGCTTGGAACACCAGTGGTCATGTGCTCTAAATAGGGACCGAAATAAAAATATCATACCTAGTATTTATTGAAAATGCCTGTGTGCCAGGAGCTGTTCTAAGCATTTCAGATATATATATATATATATATATATATATATATATATATATATACACATATACATACACATACACACACACTTCTAATTTTTAATGAAATTAAAGTGACTTTGGCTGCTATTGTCATCTGGTCCTCACTGTGACCCTGCGAAGTAGGCATTACTATCCCCATTTTGCATCGTAAGGCTACTAAGGCATAGGTAGGCTAAGTAATTGGCCCAGGATCTCTCTAAAGCCCTTGCTTTTAACCCCTGTACTTCTCTTCTGTGTGCCAGTGAGGTAGAGGATTTCTTTGTATAGATAGTAAATATTACACTGAAATGGATGTCCTCTGCTGAATTTGTGATAGAAGGGTTTCCTGCAGAGGTGACTTGCCAGAGGTCTTCAGAAGAGTGATGTCTAAAATTACCTGGCATAAAAAAAAAGAGCCCATATGAAAAGAAGTCTCCTGGGTCTAGAACAGAAGCTTCATACAGTTCTAATTTTTTCATGATGCCCTTGGGTCAAAACAAAAACTTAGTTTATTCATTAAGTAACTAGGTCCAAACAACCTATTAATTATTTCTGTAACAACAGCTGTTTGGAAAAAAAATATATACATAGCTGAAAGAAAAGATACTTTTATTTCATTTTTTAATAACCATAATTATCATAACCATACGTATACTATTGGGAAATGTGCATCTGTTCACTGTACCAGCTTGTCGGAATCAGATTGGATTTTGCCACCCTCATTTCTGTTCTCTGCTGGTTTTTAACATCGTACTTGCATTTATTACAACTGCTAAACACTCACCTTTGCAAAGATAGGACATCATCAGAAGGAATATAGAATATATTATATTGAATATATCCAATATAAAATGTTGAAGCTGTGCGCCACTTGGAGACTGTAGTTGAGATGTTGAGCAACATATTGTTTTGTTTGCCTTGAAATTTGAAAACACTCCAGATCATCCTGAGAGTTCCTTGTGACTCTTAGGGTTCCTTAATGCACAGTTGGGGAGCTGTTACAGATCTAAAGAGGTGTGTTTCATTTTGTTTTTAGGACTAGTATTACATTATCAAGTAAAACAGGTTTAGAAAATAAGAAGTAATAGTTTATAAGAGATGTTGGAAGGATCAAAAACGGACCTTCCTATTCATTAAAGATGTAGATGGGGCAGCAGTGTATACTTATTCCTTGATACTATGGTTTTTTATTACTTTGAAAAGTAAAGGCACTTGACAAACCAATTAAAAGTTAAGGAAATAAACAGATAACAAAGTTGTTGTCATTCCTGCTAAGTATGTATTAAGTTCCTTCCTGGCTCTGAAGTTCAGTAGTTCAGTGACTGTAATCAGAATTCAAAAAAAAGGAAGTGTAAATTTCCCACAAGTTGGTATTCTTGGTATTTATCTCATTTATCTTCTAGAACTTAAAAAACAGTAAATGATAAAGTCTTAAAATACACAAGCCCAGCAAAGAATGATGGCTTAGAAATGATTAATACAGGAAACTCTTCCAAAGGATTACTGAAAAGAACACTCCTTTCTTTCCCCCACGGGTGAACTTTTGCCTTCTTTTTGAAGTCGACTATTGGAAAAGCAAAAGGTGCTGAGACAGACAGAATGAGAAATAGTTAATCCTCTGACAGGTAGGCTCTGATAACAGTTGTGAAATTTAACACATTTTTCTTTTCATTTATGTTTGGCAAAAGGACCAGTAATATTTGAAATTTGACCTCAGATTTATATAGTTGTGGGTCATCACTGTGTCTTTACACCTGGAACACGTATGTTTTTTTTTTTTTCCTCTGCCTATCAAAAGAGACAGAGGAACCAGGAAAGGATGAGGGAAAGCCACCTTACATTAAGTAAGGAATGAAAAGACTTCCCTTTTGACAGTCTAAATTTTAGGACTTTAATCTGGAGGGATGCAGAAGGATATGATCAAACTGCAGAACTCTAACTGTATAGATCTCCTAAGTTGGGGACCCTTTGAAGCTTGAAAGCTTTTCATATAGGAAAAAAGAACTGTGAATTCTAAAATCATAATAGAGGTCAAATGTGCTTGTTGGGTCTACCTCCTGTTAGTTTCCTTTTCTGTTATTGTGAGACTTGGTATATCTGATTCATGGTGGTGTTTCTGGTGTTTGTATAACTGTGATTTTTGTCTTAATGTTCTTTGATTTATTCATGATGTTCTCTCCAGTCTTAATTTGTATCCCTGATGCTCTCTATTTCTTGGCCCAGTTGTAAGGAAACAACTTGAAGTTGCTCCATCTGCATGGTGCCTTTTACCTTTAGAAAACCAGAGTAAAGCAATCCTGACTTACCCCTGGGAGTGAACAGTGCTGACCTGTCTTCTGCTGTAGTTCCACTCTTGAGCTCACATTGGTTGTCTCACTTTGGTTTAAAAATCTCAATTAGAAAAGCAGTCTAGCTTACCAGTTAAGAATAGGGCCACTGTGTCAATCTCATCTTCAGATTTTTGTTTGCCACTGAGGAACCCTGTAATACCGGACATATCACCTAACTTTAGTGCTTTCGTTTGGTTATAGAATTGTTAAGAGTAGATGATGATAACATGAAAAGCACAAGTCAGGCACCTCATAAGCATTCAAGTTGTCATCGTCTTTTTTTCTCTCAGTTGTTGAAAACTCATAGAGGCATTTTTTAGAATTTTAGTAGTTTGTGGGAATTTTTCTTTTTTTTAAATTTCATTTTAGGCACGTTTAAGGCCTGTGTTCCTAATTCTGCCGTTCTCTTTTTGCCATTTGAAGGAAGAGCCTAGACTGGATGTGTTGATCAATAATGCTGGGGTCTTCCAGTGCCCTTATATGAAGACTGAAGATGGATTTGAGATGCAGTTTGGCGTGAACCATCTGGGACACTTCCTACTCACCAACCTTCTCCTTGGACTCCTCAAAAGTTCAGCTCCCAGCAGAATTGTGGTCGTTTCCTCTAAACTTTACAAATATGGAGACATCAACTTTGAAGACTTGAACAGTGAACAGAGCTATAATAAAAGCTTCTGTTACAGTCGGAGCAAACTGGCTAACATTCTTTTTACCAGAGAACTAGCCCGCCGCTTAGAAGGCACCAGCGTCACTGTGAATGTGTTACACCCTGGCGTAGTGCGGACTAACCTCGGGAGGCACATACACATCCCACTGTTAGTCAGACCACTTTTCAATTTAGTGTCATGGGCTTTCTTCAAAACTCCAGAAGAGGGGGCCCAGACTGCAGTTTATTTGGCCTCTTCACCTGAGGTCGAAGGTGTTTCAGGGAGGTACTTTGGGGACTGTAAAGAAGAAGAACTGTTGCCCAAAGCTATGGATGAGTCTGTGGCGAGAAAACTTTGGGATATCAGTGAAGTGATGGTTGGCATATTAAAATAGGGACAAGGAATGGATGAGAGCTGTTTGGAAAACCGGATAGCAGCCCTGTCTTTAGTCAGGAATGGTGTGTCTTGGATCCTTGCTGCTTGAAAATACAATTTTGGTTTTACAATAGTACTGCTAAGAGGTTCATAGAGGTATTTTTAAGTTACTAAGAAGTTATTATTTGGAGAGCATAAAATTTCCCAAAAGATGTTTTAAATATATATAATAAGCATATCAATAATTATGAGTGATATGTTTATGCATGGATTACAAATATTGAAGAATTTAATGACTTGAAATAGATACCTTGAGAAGTTTTTCACATACCTGTGAGTTTTACGGTATATTTAGTGTTAAATATTTTAATGATGATACTGGCTTTTGTGGGGAATAATATGCCTGGTGTGAATGCACAATTCTTACTTGGAATAAATTTATTGATACAGATTCTTAATTGTGTTTTTCTTTAGAAGCTTCACTGAAGTTAGTCCTTTATCATATCACTAGCCTCTACTGATGGTATGGCCAGTGTATTTTCTTCCCACACATTTTGTGCACTGCTTTAAGAAGTAATATTTCTAAAATATTAAAATTTGAAGTATTATTTCTAAAATTTGAAGTATTATTCAAATATAGAAGCTGTGTGGGTAAACCAGATTATAGCAATGCTTTGAGAATGGAGTTCTCAAAGGCTTTTCCTGAAAGAAATTTGTGGAATTCAGTAGTTTATAAGCAATTTCCAGTTAAACTTTTTAATATACTTTTGAGACTCTCCCTCAACTGGCCACAGGCTTACCTTGTACTCTTCACTCAGTGCTGTCCAGTCGAATTTTCTGAAGTGAGGAAATAATTCTGTCTGCACTGTCCAACATGACAGACTCTAGACACATGCACTTACTGAGTACTTGAAATTTAACTAGCAATTTAGTACACTAATTATTTGTTCACAACTCCAATTAGGCAGTTGGGATAGGAGTTATCCAAGGAAATATATTCTTACTAGATTTATTTCCTCAAGAACCAAGTATTGTACCTGATACACAGTACATATTGAATAATGAATTATGTATGAATAAATATTAAAATTAAGTAGGAATATTATAGGCATCAAAAATAATTTTAACTTTGTTTTAACCATCTCATAATATTGGCAAAGTGAATTATGACAGTGAAGAATAGACTGAACTACACAGAATTTAATGACCATTTTGACCAGGAGCAGTCCTGTCCGTAATATCTGGTTACCAGTATCAGTTCTTTTTAAGAAAGGCAGCATCTTGGCAGATGGTATGGAAGATCTGTTTCCTCTTAGGGCACTGGGTGGTGAATATGAGGAGCACTGAGTGTTTGTATTATCACAGGTGTGTCTTTGCAGGTGTCATTATAGCTGCATCGTGTTCTTTGAAAAGTATTTTTAAAAAATAATCCTAAAAAAGACCTGCTGAATTTAGAAATACGGGCAGGAAATACATCAGAATGCAACCTGGAAAAATGGAAGCTAATAAATCTGTCCTACACCTTGACTTCATTAAAAAGGAACCTTTTTTTTTTTTTTTTTCATTTAATACCATCTTTTCTGGCTGTATTTTGATACCTGATGCTTTTCAGGGGATTTGGGACTTTTTTGTAAGAGTTGAGCCTTTCAGAGTTCTTATTTGTGGCACCATAATAAAATTGGATATATTAACTTATCATGGAAAACTAGAAACTTGTCTGGAAACACCAACTATTCAGGTCAAATGAGCTGCCATTTGGAAGATGTCCTTCCCACTTGGTGTTCAGTGGACTCAAGGACTAATCACTATAGTAGAACTAGTTAGATTTTGAAGATTATTTAAACCTTTTGCTTTCCTTTCCCCTTTCTGCTGACTTATTTCTATTTCACTGGACAAGGAAATAAGAAAAAGGCAGTTTTGTTACTGTGATACTCTTAGCAAATTGTTGTTGAGATAAGCATGTAACATGCCATACAATGGAATAATTGATTTGGAAACCCATTGGTTATTGACTTAATCTTTTGAAATGTTGATGTCTGTTTCAAGCAGGTTATTCTGAAAAGGTGAGACTTCTGGGTCTTCTGCCTCAACTTTGCTCAGAGTAACTATTTTATATAGTGGGATTCTAAGTAGTATTTAATTAGGACAGTGACCCCACTACTTAAATATACCACGACATTGGGTTTAATGAACAATTCTGTGACCTTGCCAAGTTACTTAACCTCAGAGAGGTTAAGTAACCATCTCTTCTGTTTCCTTGGCTCTGTCACTGAGACATGAATGCCTATTTTGGAGGATTGTTCAGTGAAGAAACCAACAGATTAAAGAGTTTAACAAAATGCCTGCCACATGTTCATTTCCTCTTCCCAACGTACCTTAGGTGTTAATCAGTTCAGTTCAGTCGCTCAGTTGGGTCTAACGCTGCGACCCCATGGACTGCAGCACGCCAGGCTCCCGATTCATCACCAACTCCTGGAGCTTGTTCAAACTCATGTCCATCAAGTTGGTGATGCCATCCAACCATCTCATCCTCTGTCGTCCCCATACTGTTAATAGTAATTAGTTGAGTATGCATAATGGGAAAAAAAAAAACCCCTCTAAATCAAGAGTCAGTGAACTTTTTTTTTAAAGGCTAGATTGGGTACTTCCCTGGTAGTCCAATGGATACGATTCCACACTCCCAATGTAAGGGTCCCGGGTTTGATCCTTGGTTGGGTAATTAAGAGGCCACATACTGCAACTCAGCCCACACACAGCAACTAGAGAAGACCAAGCTGCAAAAAAGACTAAGCACAGTTAACATAAATAATTTTAAAACATAATTTAAAACAATTTTTTAAATAAGGCTAGATTGTAAATACTTAAGGTTATTAAGCCACAGGTATATATTCTTTTTCTGCTACATATTCTTTTTTTGACAACCCTTAAAAAATATAAAAACATTCTTGGATCACTCAGGCCATACTGTTGTACTTATGCAGCATCCGAATATATTCTTTTTGTTTTTAAGACACGGTGTAAGGCAGCAGCTCTCAAGTACACTGTTACTCCTATTTCTTAGTAAGGCTCATGTTGTTTCTCTTAATCATTCTCATCTCATTGGACTGTTTGCTTGCAGACCCAGGAAGTGGAGAGAGTATATTTTTCAAATCTCTCTGCAGCTCCAGATTCTGGTGTGAAGAATAGCGGTATCTGCCTTCAGCTCCCTCTCTCACAAACCTGCTGGGCCTGGCCTGAGATCTAAGAGAACCTGTATTTAAATATTTAATTGATTCCAAATGTGCTAAGGAACACTGCAGTAAAGACATGTTCCTAATCACTCTTCAGGAGCTTGGCCCCACAGAAGGAGCTTCACATGTTTCCCAAAGCTTCCCTGGACAGCAGGGAGTTAAGTTAGTTACAGGTTAACATGGAGGAATAGAGAGTATTCCTAAGGGAAAGTTAGAGGGAGCGCTCAGTTATACAAAGAAAGAGTTTTTGCTACGCTAGATATTTAATCAAAGTACAGTAGAAGCACTCTTAGCCAGTGATCATCTCTAACAGACTGGCTATAATAACCAGTTCTCTGATCTTTTTGTAAAACATGGTGACTGAGGCCCACAGCATGGGGATCCACTAGGTTGGCAGGCTCCCTCTAGCATGTCACTGGCACTTCTGCCCTCACCTGTTCTGTGATACATTTAGGAAGGGTAAGTTCTGTACCATTCATTTTGTTTAATAAATATTTATTGAATACCTAGAATGTGTCAGGCATTATTCTAAGGCTCGGGGGACCTAGGAGGCAGCGAAGGAAACCAAACCAAACCTACACGTGTATGTTAACTATGCCTTTTATTAATCACACTAGAAGTTATTAATCATAATGCAAACTGATGAAATATAAATACAAAGAGAAAATGAAATTTTATGAAAAGAAAGCTGAGTGCTTTGTAAAAGCTAAATGAAGGTGAATCAATAGAAACTTACTGTTGGATAAAGTCTCAGAACAACTGTCAAATACTTAAAAATAAATATTACAAAAATCTAAAAGTTGTCCATATTCAGTCTTTGCAAGTGGCTTAAACTTTCACTCCATTCTAGAGACACAAAATCTGGAAATCATAGACTACCCTATTTATGTGAATATTAGAAGATAGAATTCTAAGTGAGCTCATACTCAGAAAAATAGTGAAGACAAACCCTTAGCTTTATATCAGAAGTTGGAAATGAATGAACATGTTAAATGTTTTTATTTCAAATAATAATGTTGCAGTGTATATTATTCATTTTTACAATTGCCTTCTTTAGTCGACTTTTCATGTGACACACCAAGTTCAAATAAGAAGGCTTCTATTGTATAAAATAAAGCTATCACTGACATATAAGAAAAATTTCAGTTTGGAGGAACTGGTTATGAATGTATCTGTATCATATTTTCCCAAAGCCTTCTAATCTAAATTTGGGAATATCTTTTATTTTTTAATGTCCCAATATATTTATTTGATATATTTGGTCCTAAATGTTTTTTGTAGCCTCAGTCCTGGGTGTTCATTGGTAGGACTGATTTTGAAGCTGAAACTACAATACTTTGGCCACCTGATGCAAAGAGTTGACTCATTTGAAAAGACCCTGATTCTGGGAAAGATTGAGAGCAGGAGGAAAAGGGGATGACAGAGGATGAGATGGTTGGATGGCATCACCAGCTCAATGGACATGGGTTTGGGTGGACTCTGGGAGCTGGTGATGGACAGGGAGGCCTGGCGTGCTGCGGTTCATGGGATCGCAAAGAGTCGGATACGACTGAGTGACTGAACTGAAGACATATTTTCATCATCAACTGTTTGCTTCTCTCTCTCATTTAAAGCTCCTACAGATTGCATTAAACCAATAAATTCTTGAACACTTTTAATAGAATTATTTTTTCAGTATATCATTGTATCTTCAGAAGTTGCCGTGTCGCACATGATGTAATCACAGCTTGATCTGTCTTAAGTTGCAGGTCTTAAAATCTGTTTTCAAGCTTCCTTTGTAAATTCTAACTTAAAAAAATACTTGAACTTTTGTTTTCCTTCCTGTTTTTGTTTTTTGTATAGCCCATAGATTGAATAGTTATCCAGTCATCAGCAGAAAGACTAAATCCTAATGGCATCTTTTTTGCTACTAAGGGAGCAGTAATGAGTGAGTAAATAGAAGTTTCAGTTGTAAATATATTCAAAACACTTTTATCTGTGCAGACCTACACACAGTGTTGCCATTTTATGTATATCTAGGAGTTGTATACATGCTTTGAGGAATGCTGAACAGGGATATATGTGTGTGTATACACACACACACACACACACACACACACATATACACACGCAATCATTATTAGTTCAGTGAAAAAAGCCAAGTGAGTTTCTGCCACCAACCCATGAAAGCACAGGAAATGGCTTTGTGTAGTAGGTGTTCGAGTCTAAGCATTCTGTTGACAGAAGCAGGTTCTACCCAGGGATTTTGTGTTAATATAATCAAACACTTCAGAGCTGCAGCCTAGCAAGCTCAAGTCCACCAACCTCAGAGTTTATCTTTAGCTCATCTGGAAGAGTTTATTTTAAACATGGAACATTGTTTGCTGCTGTTGAAATGAAAGTGAGAGAGTTACAAGCTTTCTTCCACTGCCATCTGGCAGATTTACTGATGGATCGGGTTCTTTAATCCATGTAGCCCCGTGTGTGGGAGCTATTGTCTCCGTGCTGATCACTGCAGCTGGCTTGGCTGAACTTTCAAAAGCTCACACAAAGCTATCACGAGCCATCCTATAGATAAATGAAGCTGAGGGTGTTGCAAAAGTCACTGTGTATTTTCCCTTTTTCTCTGAGCACGCATTTTTTGCTCTATAATTTCCTGTGAACTGGAAAAGAAGATAACTGTATTTTGAAAAAATAATGGAAGCTATAAAAAAGCGACTATACTTAAATTAGAAAATTATGGCAAAGTAGAAAGGAAAGGAACAGCAGAATTGGGATCTGTATCTCATTATATTGAAGGGAAAGATTGAAGGCAGAAAGAGAAGAGGGCGACAGAGGATGAGATGGTTGGATGGCATCACTGATTCAACGGACATGAACTTGGGCAAACTCCAGGAGATGGTGAGGGACACGGAAGCCTGGCATGCCGCAGTCCATGGGGTCACAAAAACTTGGACATGACTTGGCAACTGAACAACAACAATATCTCGTTAAAGTAAATGTTGCAAAAAATCAAATGAGAGTATTTTTTCCAATAAGAATTTATCTATTTTTCCTCTTTATGTGTGCTATGGGGTCGTTCAATGATACACACATTACATAGTTAATCATTAGTTGTAGCCTCCATTGGAATGAAACTATATAGGATCTCACATAGGACATCACACTAAGTATAACTTGCAACTAACTCCAGGGGCTTGTACAATCTATTTCTGCTTTATTGACTATGCCAAAGCCTTTGACTGTGTGGATCACAACAAACTGTGGAAAATTCTGAAAGAGATGGGCATACCAGACCACCTGACCTGCCTCTTGAGAAACGTGTATGCAGGTCAGGAAGCAACAGTTAGAACTGGACATGGAACAACAGACTGGTTCCAAATAGGAAAAGGAGTACATCAAGGCTGTATATTGTCACCCTGCTTATTTAACTTATATGCAGACTACATCATGAGAAACGCTGGGCTGGAAGAAGCACAAGCTGGAATCACGATTGCCAGGAGAAGTATCAATAACCTCAGATATGCAGATGACACCACCCTTATGGCAGAAAGTGAAGAGGAACTAAAGAGCCTCTTGATGAAAGTGAAAGAGGAGAGTGAAAAAGTTGGCTTAAAGCTCAACATTCAGAAAACTAAGATCATGGCATCCGGTCCCATCACTTCATGGGAAATAGATGGGGAAACAATGGAAACAGTGTCAGACTTTATTTTGGGGGGCTCCAAAATCACTGCAGATGGTGATTGCAGCCATGAAATTAAAATACGCTTACTCCTTGGAAGGAAAGTTATGACCAAGCTAGACAGCATATTAAAAAGCAGAGACATTACTTTGCCAACAAAGGTCTGTCTACTCAAGGCTATGGTTTTTCCAGTGGTCATGTATGGATTTGAGAGTTGGACTACAAAGAAAGATGAGCATCAAAGAATTGATGCTTTTGAACTGTGGTGTTGGAGAAGACTCTTGAGAGTCCCTTGGACTGTGAGGAGATCCAACTAATCCATCCTAAAGGAGATCAGCAGTGGGTGTTCATTGGAAGGACTGATGCTGAGGCTGAAACTCTGATACTTGGCCACCTGATGCAAAGACCTGACTCACTGGAAAAGACATTGATGCTTGGAAAGATTGAGGGCAGGAGGAGAAGGGGACGCCAGAGGATGAGGTGGTTGGATGGCATCATCAACTCAATGGACATGGGTTTGGGTGGACTCCGGGAGTTGGTGATGGACAGGGAGGCCTGGCGTGCTGCCTTTCATGGGGTCACAAAGAGTCGGACATGACTGAGTGACTGAACTGAAGTGAACTCCAGTGGACAACTTCAATCTTACCCACAAATGCATATACACACATCAAGCGATCACCTGTGAGCAGTAGGCTATGTGAAAGATAGGCTAATTCCAATAGAACATGTTAAATTTATGGAAACATAAGATGAACAGAACCAAAAACATTCTGGATGTGGCCAATTGCATTTCAATTTTCTTTGCCACCTACATCTGGAGCATGCTTTTTAGCTTGCATAGACTGCAGAGTTGTAACACAGTAAACAAAAAAACATACATTGTCTATGTTCTGGATGAAAATCTGTTTCCAGCAAGAAGATACCCCTAGAGTGACATTTGAAGAGATAATTAAAAAGAAATACTTCTTCCTGGTGTTTTTGGCTATTTTCTGCTGGCAAGAAAGGCTATGGGTACAGAGTAATTTCTTTTTGTCTAGTTTGGTAGGGGGTTTTGGTTGTTTTTCTAAATTTTATTTTTTTGATAGAAAGAGGCAATTGGGATAGACCTCATAATTCTGTCCATTCACTTCTTAATGGTTATTGAGAGGGGGCTGCCATTGCGGTGGGCTCCTGATCCCAGATTCTTGATCCCAACTATTAGGTGTGGTGCTGCCAGTTGTGACTCAGTATTTCCATGGGCACCCTCCAGATTCCCACTTGCAGGTCAGTACTGTTGTGTTTCTGGAGTCATTCCTGGGACTATAACCTATCCTACTTTTTCAGCGCTTCCCATTATTCTCTAGGCACCTAGTGTACTATAATCTATCTCTTCCTCCTTAAACTATCTGGGATAGATTTTGTTTTCTATAGAGAAAACAGACCACTGGAATTACTGACTAGAGAGAAGAAACATAAATTTGTAAATAAAAATCACCTTGCAAATGAGCAAGTGAAAACATGAAGAAATTGAATATTACAGCTTGAAAGAGAGGGGGCTGATGATGAGAGGCAGCCAACATGGCAAGTCTTTGGGAATATCAGTATACAATGTTTGGGTCTTAGCAGCTTCAGATATTTGAATTTGTCCAAATTCCCATTGATAACAAAAAACCATAAAAGGAGAGGGAAGTCTCTTTCCTTTGGGTAGCATTTTTACCCAAGTAAAGAAATTCACTTGGGGAATGAAATCAGAATCTTGATTTGTTATTATAGAACCAGAGGAAGTTAATTCTGAGGTGGCGTGTTTGATGACATTAGCAGTGATACCTGCGTAAGTAGGGGAGGGGGGTTGATGCTCTGGATGGATCTGGATCTTACGTGGACCTTGTAATCCTGCGTTCTGTTGTGGCTGACTATGCTGCCTTCTGAGTGATTCTTTTTTTTTTTTTCCTTCTTTTAAATATCCGTTTATCATCTAAATATTGTTAGTCTGGCACAGGAGACATTTTGCCTCTAGTATGCCTCACAGAGAGGTAGAAAAGGGGCCAAGTGAATTAGCCATGCTCAAAGACACAGGGGTGGAGGAATATATTATTCATAGTTGGAAAGACTGGCAGTTAAGAAAATATCTGAGAATCATTTCTAATATGAGATTTCTGGTGAGTGAATTAATTTATCACAGCTGTTTTCCATTTAAGAAAAAATGTAATAAATATCAGGCTTCCTTTAGCAGGCAATTTGATTAAGATTGTAGAAAGACTTATAATGGATAATCCTACATAAGTGTTTGGGATAGTGTGAACAGATTAAAAAGACATAACTGAAACCTGGGCTACCCTAGGACTAAATATTTCTATTTATTTGTTGCAAATCAAATCAGAGAAATAAAGGTGAGAGAAGATTTGAAGTCTAGATGTCAGTTTTCAAGAACCAGAAAGAAGGGACATGTTTGAACATTCTTATTTCCTGTTAACATCTGGTACAGAGCTGTAATATACATATTACTCACAAGATATTAGGAAGGTTATTTAATTCATTAATTAATGATCTAAAACTAAGCAGTCTACCACCCTGCTGATAGCCAGGGTATATGGAGCTGACTTAACTGGCTTGGAAGATGGTGTCTTAGTTTTCCTTAGAGAGTGACTTCAATCTTCATAAGGAAAAGAAGGCCTTTCTGACTTGTGAAAGTAATGCTGGATTTTCCTACATAATCTTATGCAAAACTCATGACAAGAATGAAAACTCTAGTAAGTGTGTCACCTTTTTGACAACTGTAGTCAGTAGTAATTTGAAATTAATAGGAGGGGAGCTAGAATGTCAACAAAGAAGGCTCATAGGCTAAAAAGAGTTAATCTTGTCACAAATTGCCCTGGAAGCTTCTATAGTTTACCGCTTCTATATAGTACTGCTGTCCATTTTTTGTCTGCTGAGTCCTGTGTATTCTAGTAAGCAGCCTGCCTTCAGTTGATTAGATATGATTTTCCAAAGCCAACACAATTAATTTTGCCCTAACCAGTAGGTATTTACTCTGCCCTGTAATTAATTTTCAAATAAGTGCATCTGTATTAAAAAAAAAAAAAAGCTTCCCTGATGGCTCAGCAGTAAAGAATCTGCCTGCCAAGCAGGAGACATGGGTTTGATTCCTGGGTTGGGAAGATCCCCTGGAGAAAGAAATGACAAGCTACTCCAGTATTCTTGCCTAGGAAATCCCATGGACAGAGGAGCCTGGTGGGCTACAGTCCATGGGATTGAAAAGAGTCAGATATGACTAAACAAAAACAATTAAAAAAAAAATTAAAGAGCTTATTTTCTTTTTAAAATAATGTCACATTTTTGCTAATCCCTAAGATTTGCATCATCAATTCATAGGACAAATTAAGAGAAAGCCCTTTTCTAGAATAATAAAAACTGCTATTTATATGAGATATTTTACATATATTATCTCTGATCCTTATAACACTGGAAATAGAAGGTATTTCTATTCCTAAGCCTAGTGACTTGCCTGAAGCCTGATGGGTTCAGAATATGAACCAAAATTTTTCAGATTTTAGAGCCTCCTTCCACTATTCCAGTAGACACTTCTTTTAGTGAACTAAAATAATGTACATATTTAAACTTAAAATTTTTCTCTAAAATAAAAATGTAGATATTTAATTCTCATATTTATAACCATTATTATTCACAATTTTTCCCTTTAGTGCCTTGGTTTTCTAGAGTAGATAATTTTTTAAATAAGATTTTTTCTGCCTGTTAGGTCAAGAATGTGTTGAAAAAATTTTCATTGACTACTATATTTAGTTTCCCTGTCAACACCAGTTAATTGAAAAGGTTTCTGCATAATATCCTCAAGTGTAAATTATTTATTGAGATGGTTAAATAACCCAGTGCCCAATCCAGAGTGTTGGTTTTCTGCCAGAGGGAAATATATCATCTTTCATGGGTTTGGAGAAATTGCACAAACAATGAAGATGTCTGACTTAAATCATAATACAATGATCAAAAGAACCATATTACTGTACTTTATAGTAAATGCATCCATTTCCTTTGAAATACAACAGTTTTAACTCTCCAACATCTGTTGAGAATTCAGAGAGATTATTCATATCCTATTAGTAAAAAGCCACTAATTAAAGATTCCCAATACTTAGGATAGCTTTTCCATTATGTAACCATTAATACAACAATATTATTTTCTGTAAAATTTTCTAAATAAAATAACAAGTGATGGAGAAAAGATCTTTTGTGTGCTTCTTTTTACAAATAAAAGCAAATATTGGCTCCCAGAAACAGCAGGCTAAGCTATTTGGACCAATTCTTATTTAAGGACATCTAACAATTCTAACAAAGATGCTTATGCCTTGGAAGAAAAGTTATGACCAACCTAGATAGCATATTCAAAAGCAGAGACATTACTTTGCCAACAAAGGTAAGTCTAGTCAAGGCTATGGTTTTTCCAGTGGTCATGTATGGATGTAACAGTTGGACTGTGAAGAAAGCTGAGCACCAAAGAATTGATGCTTTTGAACTGTGGTTTTGGAGAAGACTCTTGAGAGTCCCTTGGACTGCAAGGAGATCCAACCAGTGCATTCTGAAGGAGATCAGCCCTGGGATTTCTTTGGAAGGAATGATGCTAAAGCTGAAACTCCAGTACTTTGGCCACCTCATGCGATGAGTTGACTCATTGGAAAAGACTCTGATGCTGGGAGGGATTGGGGGCAGGAAGAGAAGGGGACGCCAGAGGATGAGATGGCTGGATGGCATCACTGACTCGATGGATGTGAGTCTGAGTGAACTCCAGGAGTTGGTGATGGACAGGGAGGTCTAGCGTGCTGCGATTCATGGGGTCCCAAAGAGTCGGACACGACTGAGTGACTGAAATGAACTGAACTGAACAATTCTTATGAAAATAGGAAAAAAATAAATTTTCTTAAAAGCATCAAAATGCTGACAAATTAGTGGAAATTCTTGTTCAAAATTGTACAGACTTAGGACTTCTCTGATGGTCCAGTAGTTGAGACTTCGCCTTCCAATGCAGGAGGTATAGGTTTGATCCCTGGTCAGGGAGCAAAGATCCCACCTGCCTCGTGGCCAAAAAACCAAAACACAAATCAGAAGCAATATTGTAAAAAAATTCAATAAAGACTATCAGTGATCCACATCATCAAACCTGAAGGTAAGAATCCTATAAGTTAAGCAAGAAGGCAAAATTACTTTGACACAAAGAACATTTGTCTCCCTGGAAGAAATAATGAGTGTGAAGATTTTTTGACTACCTAGAAACCAATAAGCTGAAGATGGATAGATGTGAAAGCCTGAACAAAATCTGGGATTGATGGTCATCCACACAAATTCACAATTATCTGAGATTATGATCTACTACACACTCAAAGTAAGGGTGAGCGAGGGTTTACCTTATATTATACTTCCAACTGTTGGATGGAACACGGGAGTTGTCTTAACACTGAGAAGAATAAGGAACATATAAAACAAGAGAAAACCTACCCTTCAAGGCTTTAACAAATGCCTGGCCCCCATGAATGAGTTAAAACTGATTTCACCGGGACAATACAAAAAAAAGCTCAAATCATTGGATTGGTCTAAAGTTGTTATGCATGCATCCTATGTTGCTGCTGCTGCTGCTGCTAAGTCGCTTCAGTCGTGTCCGACTCTGTGCGACCCCATAGACGGCAGCCCACTAGGCTCCCCCATCACTGGGATTCTCCAGGCAAGAATACTGGAGTGGGTTGCCATTTCCTTCTCCAATGCATGAAAGTGAAAAGTGAAAGTGAAGTCGCTCAGTCGTGTCTGACTCTTAGCGACCCCATGGACTGCAGCCTATCAGGCTTCTCCCTCCATGGGATTTTCCAGGCAAGAGTACTGGAGTGGGATGCCATTGCTTTCTCCGCATCCTAAGTTAGGGACTAGTAAATACAACACACACACAATGCCTTAGATGACCAGCATGAAAAAAGAACTTTAAATCCTCTTTAGAAGAATGTACCTTCATGAAAGGGCTTGGACAACCTCCATAAATAATTTGTATAAGGACAATGATTAGCACTAAGCTTGCAAGTGCAGATACCATGAACTGGAGTTGCAGCACCGACCCCAAGATTTCATATATGGGAATTATCAGACTTAGATGATAAAAACCACTATACTTACTGCCTATTAAAGAAATAAAGATGGGTTTGAAAATTTCAGCAGGAAACACAAAAATATAGAATGATATGGAACTTTGACTTCTAGAAATGAAAGTTACTATGTGAAAAATGAAAGTGTTAGTCCATTAGTTGTGTCCAACTCTGTGACTCCATGGACTGTAACCCACCAGGTTTCTCTATCCATGGAATTTTTCAGGCAAGAATACTGGAGTGCATAGTTATTCCCTTCTCCAGAGGATCTTCCAGACTCATGGATCAAACCCCAGTATCCCCAACTGCAGGCAGATTCTTTACCATCTGAGCCACCAGGGATGTTATAACTGAAATTAAAAGCTCAGAGTGTAAATCTGGCTGCAGATTGAACCTGACAGAATAGAGAAATAATGTCAGTAACTAAACATAATTGGGAAACTCATATGCTTAGAAATCAAGAAATATACTTCCAGGTTAATGATGGATCAAATAAGAAATCAAAATAGAAATTTTAAAATATTGTTAGAAAATGATAATAAAATAATAGCCTATGTTAGAAATAGAGAATAATTGGAAATCAATCAGTTACACATTCACTTCCAGAAGTTAAAAAGAGTACCAGAGATATTAATTCAAAGAAAGTAAAAAAATTAAACAAATAAGGAATCTATAACAGCAAATTTTAATGAAATAGAAAGCAAACATATAATAGAAAGGATCAATGATACTAATTATTTGAGAAGATTTATAAAACTGGCCTGCTTGTAGAAAAGACATAAAATAAACAAATAAACAGTATCATTCACTTGGCTTAAGCTTATTACCTGTGTTCAGTTATAAAGTAAAAAAGAAAAGAAAAAGAAACTATTTTAAACAAACAACGTACTAAAAATATTATTTCTAAGATTGCACCAAACAAGTAAGGTCCAATTAAGGATTATGTGGTAGCTGATAATTAGCTGAGACCAGCCTTTTCTTATTATGCATCTATAAATTTATGATGCTTGTTCAATTTAAATATAACTTTCACATACATCTAAGAAGCATATTATATATGAACACAGGACAACAGGCAGGCAGGCAGGGGAACAGTCTCAGGCTTCCATGATTTGTCATCCTTCACCGCCCCTAAGCATCTAGGCCTTTTTCTCAGCAGATTGCTATGAGTCTCTGTGAACCTGATCTACTAAATCAGGGGTCCCAACCTCTAGGCCTCAGACAGTACCTCCTGTCAGATCAGGGGCAGCATTAGATTAGAAATAAAGTACACAATAAATGTAATGCGTTTGAGACATCCTGAAACCATCCCTCTGCCCCTGGTCCAAGGAAAAGCTGTCTTCCATGAAACTGGTCCCTGGTGCCCAAAAGGTTGGGGATCACTGCACTAAATCTTGAAGTCAGCTCTACCTCCTTCCCAGTTATTTTTATCTTTTTAAAGCTCTCATAGACCCAGGTGAATGATTATCTACTGGTAAAACTTCACAAACTATACATTAAAGTAGAAAGGTGGGTGGCCTCTCGTCAATCCCACCTTTCTGCCCTTGAATCCCAGTTACCAGGAGTGCGGTAGGGGGCAGGGGACGGATTTTGGAAGCATACGTTTCCAGCCTCTTCTGAATAATGGGAAACCTTTTTCAACAGATCACCAACATCTTAAAGGGTTTCCAGAACTGCATGATACCCCTGGAATTAAATAAATTACACGTGCGGTTATAAGAAAGTTAAGTACTTCTGTATCCACATCATTAGTCATCGAAATTCTTGTCGGGAGTAACAGCCCAGCCCCACAGGTCAGCCACTTCACGTTTCCTTAGCACTTCCACTGTTTTTTAAACACCCGCTTCTTGATTTATGACTGTACCGTGGCCTCAGCCTGGACCTAATAAGGCAGCACGTACCACCCCCCGATCCGAGTGACACACACATTCCCTTGCACCAATTTAAGTCATCCCATATGTGGGCTCTTGCCTTTTCTTCTGCTGTCTGGAAGTTCATGAAAGCAGGTGACCGGTGTTGCAAGCCAAGGACCATCACTTCAGCATGAAGACTTTCAGCAAATGATTCTTACTTCTCCACTAATTTCAGCCACTCAATATTCTTGAAGCTTTTTTGGCTGCTTCTAATTTTCCTCAAATTGGGCCACTTACTTCTACTGGGAATTCTCCCCCTGTTTTTACCCTGCGGGCAAGAAATTGTTTTGCACTCCATTCCTAAAGTCACTACCCATATGATGAGCCCCAGATCACACTCTACAGGAATCCTTTCCCACATCCACCTCCATTCAAGACTTTCAGACACTACCATGAGTCATGACTGGATCTAGGTCAGATCCATATTGTGCGTTATACCTGAGACATATTTGGCATCCATAGAAACTCTAACTTTTTTTGCATATCTATTATATTCTAGTTGGGATTCCTTGGTGGCTCAGATGGTTAAGAATCTGCCTACAATGCAGGACACCAGGGTTCGATTCCTGGGTCAGGAAGATTCCCTGGAGAAGGGAATGGCAACCCACTCTGGTATTCTTGCCTGGAGAATTAGTTGAACAGAGGAGCCTAGTGGGCTACAGGCCATGGATTCACAAAGAATTGGACATGACACAGCGACTTTCACTTTCACTTATATTCTGGTTACTGTATCAGGAGCTGGGGATACCCTGATTAATAAGACCATCAAATTACTCCCAGTCTAGCAGATGAAGATAATACATGCATACAAATAGCCATAATACTACATGATGAGTCTATGATGAGGAGCTCAAAGGACAACTCATGGTGATGTGTAGAAGGCTTCAACTGAGCATGTGTCTTGAGTTGGTCTTGAGTTCCTTGGAGGAGAAGGGAGTGCTATAGGTTCTGCAATGGGAAGAGCACAGGTTAAGGCTCAGGGATGTGATCCTGGTATGGTGGAAGAGTGGAGAGAATAGAACAACAGGACAGATGTGTGACATGCCAGCCAATAAGAATGTGAAGGTCAGGGTAGCAGTGACCTACTCTTTTAGTGAGATTTCTTCAGAGGTTTTAGCAGACGAATGGCAAGATTAGCCCTGAATTCCAGATAGATTGCAATCGTAAGGCCGCTGTTTCAATGAATACTTTAACATTAAAGCGGGGACAGTGGTGCCAAGCAAGCCATTTGGGAAGTTGGTTTTCCAGTCCAAGCAAGATCTCATTGAGGGACAGCTACATTGGAAGAATTGACAGCTCTGGGAGATTTATTGAATATGGGAAGGGAGTAAAAGGAAAACCCTAAGAAATTAAAATAATTAATAATGGATAAATAATCTAATTATTTTAATACCCACTTTAATACAGGCATCCCCTTGGCACATCGTCTTCCCCGAAATATGACTGAAGGAACTCCAGTAACCTCTGGCAGACTTAGGTCAGCTCAGGAAGTTCTCCTAGACCCAGCAGAGGGGAAAAAACACATGGCCATTGTGGACAAGTGAAATGTCTGGCTTGACCTGGGGCAGGACAATGTCTTCCATTCCCTTACTCGTTTTATTTTTCCTTCATGATCAGTTCAATCTAGGAGAGTTAGAGGAGGGAAAACATCCTCAAATGAGATTTTGAAGGATGAGCAGGAGTTTGACAAATAAAAATCGAAGGATGACATCTCAGACAGAGAATTGCTTCTTTCTGGCTCTTCCATCCATCTGTCCAAACCAGTTCACAAGTCCATTCCTGAAATCTCGTTTGTCTCAGCTTATTCTCAGCCAATCCTTATGAACAAAAGAGCATGAGGCCCACTCCTTCTTGAGGCTGCTCACCCAGACATCCCTGGCCCTTCCTCGCTGCCCTTCAGGCACAACACACTGATCTAATCTTATGGATTGAAACTGCTTAGAGCATATACTCATCTGTGCATCCCCATAGCCAAAGAAGTGATATTTCTCTATTGGCCAGGCCAGCTTGGTGACAGTACCACCCCTCTGGTCAGTGTCAGCAGAACCACATGAAACAGCTTCCACACAGGAAGGGTGAGCTGTACTATTAGACATATTGGGTTGGCCAAAAAGATAGGTCAGGTTTTTCCATATCATCTTGTAGAGGTCTCAAACTTCTGGGCTGCAGACAGGTGTCTCCTGTTAGATCAGCCACAGCGTTATATTGGAAAGAAAGTGCCCAAAAAATGTCACGCGTTTGAATCATCCTGAAATCACGCCCCCTGACCCTGGTCCCTGGAAAAATTGTCTTCCACAAAGTTGGCTCCTTGTGCCATGAAGATCGGGGACCACTGATTAACAGAAAACCTGAACTAAATTTTTGGCCAGTGGAATAGAATAAACTGCAGGGGTTTGAAAGCAGCAACTGCTCTTTGCAGTAGTGGTATTATTCCTATTCAGAGAAAGCCAACTCAGAGGTTAAGTGCCTTGCAAGCATCATCATTCATTCGTCAATTCAATCATCACTTCCTGAACTCTTACTGTATGTTAAGCACTGTGCTAGGTGCTTAGAATCAAGTTGTGAAGAATACAAGCAAAGATTCCACTTTACTGAAGCTTGAATCCCACTAAGCAAGGATATCAGTGCAGTAATATTAAGAAATCAGTTGCATACTAAGACGGTGATAGGAGAAAAAACAGCATATGTGGAATCCCCTTCAAGTACCTCGTGCTGCGCAGGGTTGGAGGGAAATACAAAGGCATGATAATAACGGAAATGGCTGAGACGTTTCAGTGAATTTTAGGTTGGGCATTCTGCTAAAGTTGTGAAGGTCTTAACCTCCGAGGTTTGTATTTCTGTCCTCACTTTACAAATGAAGAAGTGGGCACAGAGAGGTTGTGTGGCTTGTCCAAGATCACACGCACGTGATCTGTTTCCGAGCTCTGTAATATTCCACGACTTGGCTTCAGTGGGCTGCAAGTTGATCTGGGGGTGGAGGAAGGGCCAGGAGAAGACAGAATACAGTTCCAGACCATACTGTGTGTTGGACACTGAAAATAATGAGGGAAGGTTTCCAGAGGAAGGCGAGGGCTTTGTGAGTGGGGTTTGTGTCTAAAGCCTTTCTGGAGAAAGTCAGAACTGAGTTGGCTGGAGAGTTGACCTGTTATAAGATGTACACACTGCTGTATTCAAAATGGATAACCAACAAGACCTACTGTATGGCACATGGAACTCTACTCAATGTTATGTGCCATTCTGGATGGGAGGGGGTTTTGGAGGGGAATGGATACATATATATGTATGGCTGAATTCCTTCACTGTTCAACTGAAACTATCTCAACATTGTTAATCAGTTATACCCAGATATAAAATAAAGAGTCTAAAGTTCGAAAAAAAAAAAATGTGAGCCTTGACATTGTAACTGCAAGGCTGCTCCTTGGGTCTGAACTGTGGTCCAATGGGCTTAAGGGGGATTTGTGTGAGACAAGACTCTTTGTCAGCCTTAATATTGCATATTGCAGAAGTTGCCTAACCTTGGCAATAAGTAGGACTTACACTCTCAACATTTAAGGAGTCCTTATCAAGTATTATGCAGTGTTCACAGCACTTTACTTATGTTAAATTATGTCATCATCACAGGTACTACCTGATAAGGCCATTTGTTTCATTTGTTATCTGTTACTGTGTAACAAATTACCCCAAATCTTCATGCCTTAAAATAACATGTGTTTATTATCTCCCAGTGTCTGGGGGTTAAAAATCAAGGCCCAGCTCAGCTGGGTCCTGCAGCTCAGAGTTTCTCACAGGGCGGCATCAGTTCTCAGGCATGGGCACATCATCTCATTCAGTTGATCAGGGCTCAGTGCAGGCTTGCTCAGTGGGTGTTAGTAAGATTCCGTCTCTCGTCCCTCGGTGTCTCCTGGCTGGAAGGCATCCTTAACTCCTTGTCTTCTAGGCCCTTTGACATGCATCTGGCTCCTAAAGAGAGCAAGCAAGAGAGAGTGAGAGAGTCAGCAAGGTGGAAGTCACAGCCCTTGAAAACCTAATTTCACATACCGATGGCCAAAAGGCACATGAAAAGATCCTCAACCTCACTGATTATTAAAGAAATGTGGCTCAAAACTACAATGAGATATCACTGCCCACTGGTCAGATGGACATCATCAAAAAGTCCGCACATAATAGATTCTGGAGAGGGTGTAGGGAAAAAGGGACCCTCCCATTTTTTCGGTGGGATTGTAAATTGGTACAGCCATTGTGGAGAACAGTATGGAGGTTCCTTAGAAAACTAAAAATAGTGGTAACATATGACCAGCAATCCCATTCCTGGTCATACATCCAGAGAAAACCACAATTTGAAAAGACACACACACCCCAGCATTCAGTGCAGCACTCTTTACGATAGCCAGGGCATGGGAGAAACCTAAATGTCCATTGACAGATGAATGAATAAGGAAGACGTGGTACAGATACGCAATGGAATCTTACTCAGCCATAAGAAAGACTGAAATAAACCTATTTGCAGCAAAATGGATGGACTGTCACACTGAGTGAAGTAAACCAGAAAAAAATATATATCATATGCTACAGCTTATATGTGGAATCTACAAAAATATATAAATTGTTTCTATGATGATGGCTTGAATTCTATTGGATATTGGGGAAAATAGTTATACTCAGCTCTGGATAATGCAAAATTTTTGATTTATATAACATTTCAGTGTGTCCTTTGTTATCAGTCTTTCTAATGCAACTTAGCCATCCTTATTTTGCAGGATATGAATCAGTCACGAATTTACATCAGAGTTTAATTCAGTGGAAGTCTAATCTTTAAAACAAAACAAAAAAACCCTAATCTCAGAACAAGAAACCTATTACTTTATCCTAGTCATCAGAAGTGAGTCACTAGATCCAGCCTTATTCTTCAGAAGGAATTACACAAGGACATGGATCCCAGGAGACGACGATCACAGGGGACATCCGAGAGGCCTGCCTAATACTAATGACCCTCATTCCGTATGAGGGCAAAGTGAAGCACAGTGTTTAGAGAATCCCCTTTAAGGTCTGAACTAAGATGATGGAAGGAAGATATGAAGCTGGGCAATCTGAATCCAGGATGCTCGTTGTACTGGTCAGGATGGTGTCCAGATGTCACAACCTGTGCTTCAGGAAAGATAAACTTCCCTCTTCTTCAGTTATTATCACTGCCAGGGGGCTTGAGCCAAACTCATCTTACTGTAACAGAGAATAATCTGGACTTCTAGTTTGCTATGACCAACCTAGACAGCATATTAAAAAGCAGAGACATTACTTTGCTGACAAAGGTCCGTCTAGTCAAAGCTATAGCTTTTCCAGTAGTCGTGTATGGATGTGAGAGTTGGACTATAAAGAAAACTGAGCACTGAATAATTGATGCTTTTGAACTGTGGTGTTGGACAAGACTCTTGAGAGTCCCTTGGACTGCAAGAAGATCCAACCAGTCCCTCCTAAAGGAAATCAGTCCTGAATATTCATTGGAAAGACTGATGCTGAAGCTGAAGCTCCAATACTTTGGCCACCTCATGCAAAGAACTGACTCACTGGAAAAGACCCTGATCCTGGGAAAGATCAAAGGCAGGAGGAGAAGGGGACAACAGAGGGTGAGATAGTTGGATGGCATCACCAACTCAATGGACATGAGTTTGAGCAAGCTCCAGGAGTTGGTGATGGACAGAGAATCCTGGTGTGCTGCAGTCCACGGGGTTGCAAAGAGCCAGACATGACCAAGTGACTGAATTGAACTGAGCTTGCTGCAACCTGAACTCAGATGAGCAATACTTGTGGCCCTGTTGGAGCAGAGGGTGACGGCCTTTGGAGGATGGGTGCATAGCAAAGAAAACACTAAATGCCCAGGTGAGGCTATCTCAGAGCCTGGGACTAATTTTTACCCCTATGGGTGAGCATTCTCCCCTCAGCTTTACAGAGTGCTTTCATTTCAACCTGTCTTAGTCTGAGGCTTTCTGTGACCTGTCCATTCTGAAGAAAACTTTCCACACCATCACTCTCCATCTCATTTTCAGGTTTTATTTTATAATATTTCTTCTGATCGAAAATTATTTTATTACCTTAATAGGTAAATATTGATTGATTTTGTTGATAATTTGATGCCCCTGCCAGAACATATGACCCACGAAAAGGAAACCCAGTCTGTCTTATTCATCCCCATGTCCCTAGAACTTCATCTTGTTGTTCAGTTGCTCAGTTGTGTCTGCCTCTTTGCGACCCCATGGACTGCAGCATGCCAGGCTTCCCTGTCCTTCACCATCTCCCAGATCTTGCTCAAACTCATGTCCATCAAGTTGGTGATGGCATGATGCCATCCAACTATCTCATCCTCTGTCCTCCCCTTCTCCTGCCTTAAATCTTTCCCAGCATCGGGGTCTTTTCCAATGAGTCGGCTCTTCGCATTAGGTGGCCAAAGTATTGAAGCTTCAGCTTTAGCATCAATCCTGCCAGTGAATATTCAGGGTTGATTTCCTTTATGATTGACTGGTTTGATCTTGCAGTCCAAGGGACTCTCAAGAGTCTTCTCCAACACAACAGTTCAAAAGCATTAATTCTTCAGCACTCAGCCGTCTTTATGGTCCAACTCTCACATCTTACATGTCTACTAGGAAAACCATAGCTTTTACTGTACAGACATTTGTTGGCAAAGCAATGTCTCAAAGCACTTCATGTAGAAGGAACTTAATAGATGCTTTCAGATTAATTTGCCACATATATAGCAAGCTGAGGATTAATTGGTACCCAGGTTGTATAAAAAATACATTCATGCTACAAAACATAGTGATTTGATATTTCTATACATTTCAAAATGATCACCAGCATAAGTCTGGTTATGCTCTGTCACCATATAAAGACAGTATTGACTATTCCCCCCACATTTCAACCCATGACTCATTTACTTTGCAGCTGGAAGTTTGTACCTCTTTCTGTTTCTTTCCTCCCCACTGTTAACACCTATTTGTTCTTTGTATCTATGATTCTGTTTCTGCTTTGTTATGTATGTTTATTTGTTTTGTTTTGTAGATTTCACATATGAGTAAAATCATACAGTTTTGTCTTTCTCTGTCTGTCATACTTCACTTAGCATAATACCCTCTAGGTCCTTTCATGATGTTGCAAATGGTAAGATTTCATTATTTTTGTGGCTGAGTAATATTTCATTATGTATATACCTATATGTATGTGTGTATATATATATATATTTGCATGTATATCACTTTGTTATCTATTCAGCGTTTGATGGGCACTTAGATTACTTCCATATCTTGGCTATTGTAAATACGCTGCAATGAATATAGGAATGCAGGTGGTGTGTGTGTGCTTAGTCACTCAGTCATGTCCCGACTCTGGGACCCCGTGGACGGTAGCCCACCAAGCTCCTCTGTCCATGGAATTCTCCAGGCAAGAATACTGGAGTGGGTAGCCACTCCCTTCTCCAGGGGATCTTCCTGACCCAGAGATAGAACCTGGTTCTCTTGCATTGCAGGCAGATTCTTTATCACTGAGCCATGAGGGAAACCCATAGGAGGGCATATATCCTTTTTAATTAGTGTTTTAAGTTTCTTTGGATAAAAATCAAGGAGAGGGATTGTGAAAGAGATTATATGGTAGTTCTATTTATATTTTTTTGAGGAACTCTCATGCAGTTTTACATATTGACTAAACCTGTTTTAATTTACACCAACAGAGCATGAAAGTTGTCTTTTCTCCATGTCCTTGTCAGCTTTTGTTATTCGGTTGTCTCTTTGAAAATAGCCATTCTGATGGGTATGAGGTGATATCTTTAGCACAGTGTTGGAGTTCAATTATACTTCAAAAACAAATGAACAGACAAACTCAAAAAGAGATCAGATTTATGGTTCCCAGAGGGAGAGGGTATGTGGCGGGGAGTAGGATGAATGCAGTCAAAAGATACAGAGTGTCAGTTATAAGTAAGCATTAAAGATGCAGTATACAGCATGACAAATATCATTAACACTGCTGTATGTTATATATGAAAGTTGTTAAGACAGTAAATCCTAAGAGCTGTCATCACAAGGAAAAGTATTTTGTTCTATTTCTGGAGTTGCATATGTATATAAGTTGGTAGATGTTCACTAAAGTTATCATGGCAACCCTTTTATGCTGTGAGTGAAGTCACTCAGTCGTGTCCAATTCTTTGTGACCCCATGGACTGTAGCCTACCAGGCTCCTCCATCCATGCGATTTTCCAGGCAAGAGTACTGGAGTGGGTTGCCATTATAAGTCAGATAACTACACTGTACACTTTAAACTTAAACAATGCTATATGTCTATTGCATGTCAATAAAACTGGAGGAAAAAAAATAGATTTATAAGGAAGAGACAACTCATTTGAAAAACTGACTAGGAATGTGAACAGGAATTTCCAGAAGTAGAACCCTGAAATGGAATGAATTTGAGAGTCCTACCAATAAAATAAGAAGATACAAATCCATTTTTATTTGATGAGTGGAAATTAAATGGTCTCACAATTATCAAAGGTAGTGGGAAACAGAAACAGTTATGAGTCACTGGGGGAAAGGTAAAGGGGGGTCTTCTACTGAGGAAAGAAAATTGGCATTAAGGAATGAAATTACAAATGAGCATCCTTTCTGGCTCTGCAATTCCACACCCAGATGTATATTCTAGAGGAATTTTGAAAAATACACACAGGAAAACACATCCAAGAATATTCATTGCAGCATTGCTTTCAACAGTGAAAACTGGAAAACACTCAAATATCCATCTATAAATAAATACAGTGTACTGTATATGTAAATTATATTCATCTGCTAAAAAGAATGGCCCACATCTATATATACAAATCTCAAAAACATATGTTATCTTCCACTTCTGGTTATACACAGTAGCACTAGCAAACCATTGTTCTAGCTGAGAAAAGACAAGTAGATAAAATAAAAGGCAGTATAAAACTACTATAGAAGCCAAGACTTAAGGGGCGAAGTTGTGTGCACAGTTTTCGACTCTGCTTTGATCTGGTGCAATTGCCAATTTGGGGGGTGGGCAGGAAGACAGTCTGCAAAGCCTGGCAGAGAGTAGTTGCTAAGAGTCTGGGGAGATAAACATTGAAGTTCAGAACTCCTAAAGCAGCCAGGACACAAAGGGCCATGTTTCTAAAAAAAATAGAGACATAGGGAAATGACAAGTACTCAATGGGAACTTGACCATAAGGAAACTGACATTACAGTATTGTTACAGGAACTGAATAAAATAAATGTGCCTAACATGATGACTTTTTGGAAATGATTTTCCCCCAAAGAGATAATGGGGTATATCAAATGTAAGCATGGTGGATCTTTAGAAGATACATGGCTGAGTAAATCATATATAAAATTGTCCAGAAGTGAAAGTTGTGAGTTTTAATCCTGATTCTAGTCTTTTTCCTCTATTCCTTTCTCTAAACTTCCACATTATTTTGTATATTTCACAATACAGTAGAAAGTTTAATGAATTGATAGTACACAAAAAGATAAAAATTCAAAATTACTCCACTCTCTAAAATATATAAAAATTGAGAATAGCATAATGATCAACAGTGCTGAATTACTTGTAAACACTGTTTTCACTATTGTTCCATGTCAATGCTCTGTACCTCAGCACATGCAAATTCCTCACCTGTCCGTTCTGCTGTTTATCCAAGCAGGTGGGGTGGAACACCCTTCCTGCCATTTCATTCATTACTCAGTGTTCTTATAATGTAAGTATTTTTTTCTATATCTTTTGTCAACTCTGTCCAAATGTACAGTAAGTGGTCAGGATGGCGCTTTGGCTGACAAACATTCCTGAGAAGAATAACATGAAATAGATTTAGATGTGATAAAATACTATGAAGATGATCAAATATCTGCAAGGATAACTCAAGCAGCTGATTGAGACTTGATTTAGGAAAGGATCAGAGATGACCTGAAGGGAAACAATTAACAAACTACTTTTAGTTTTCTAAAAATATTTATTTATGAATTTAATGTTTTAAAGTAAATTCAAAAGCAAAAAAAAAATTAGTTTTTCTTTTTTTTGTTTTTACAGTACGATAGATTTGTAAGTCTCAAAAGCCCAACCTTTCTGCTTTTATCCTTATAAGAAAACCGTGTGTGCTAGTTGCTTAGTCATGTCTGACTCTGTGGCTGCAGGGACTGTAGCCCGTCAGGCTCCTCTGTCCATGGACGTCTCCAGGCAAGCATACTGGTGCAGGATGCCATTTCCTTCTCCAGGGGAGCTTCCCAATCCAGGGATCGAACCTGGGTCTCCTGCACTGCAGACAGATTCTTTACCACTGCACTACCTGGAAAGCGCTATACGAAAATGAGTTTGGATTATTCACATTTGTAATTGTGGGAAGTCTCCCTGATAGTTCAGTTGGTTAAGAATCCACCTGCAATGCAGGAGACCCCAGTTCGATTCCTGGGTTGGGAAGATCCACTGGAGAAGGGATAGGCTATCCACTCCAGTATTCTGGCCTAGAGAATTCTGTGGACTCTATAGTCCATGGGGTCCCAAAGCTTCGGGACATGACTGAGGGACTTTCACTTTCAAATAACAGATCACTTGCATAGAAAGGGGTGGCCCTCTACTGACTGCCATATTGGTTTTTATAACTCAGGCCCATAGCTCTATGTTGATGGCCTGTTTTCCACCTGGGAAGACACCTGGAAAGCAGTCATCCTGGCTTCCCTATTTGCACCCTTCCCTGCACACAGGTCCAGGGCCCAGGCTGTTCTCAGGCTGGGGAGGTTTCCAAAATCCCTCCAAGACTGGTCAGTCCATGGGGAACTGTGAGGCCAGCATGATTCCCATACCTCCCAAGACTGGGGGACCAGCCTAAGATTGCAGGGCTCCTGATGAGGCAAATAAAACTGGATAAACGTTGAGCAGTTCAAGTCTAGGATTTGCTCTGTGAGGCGGTGAAAGCTCAGTGCAAAGGACGGCAGTGTTCCAAACCCTGATAATTCCAATATGTTTCTCAAACTTTGCAGAGAATTCCACCTCTAGCCAGGCGCTCACGACGACCTTGAGAAAAGCATTACCCTTGGACGTGACTTTGCCTGGAGAGTCAGCCCACAGCACATGTGAAATGGTTCAGGCTGAGAGGCAGGGAGACAGAAATGCAACTAGGAGCTGGGGGCTCGGCCCTTCCCCTCAGAGCCTGCAGAACAATTTCCCTCTTTTGGCCTTGATTTCCTCATATGCAAAATGCAGGCCCCGTGGGATTATTTCTGAAACCCTGCTTTCCTTTATGGTCACAGGAAAATAAAAAGGAGCTATCCACCGCCCCCAAAAAATTGAACATAAATTTTACAGCACACCAAAACCCACAATAAGCATTCCTTCTAGCACTGCTCCCTGCTACCTCAGGCTTGGAAACACTCGGAGATCTTCCCCGTGCTTCCCGTTTTATGATTTGAACTTGACGGAGTCCAGAGAAAAGGAAGAAAATGTATCCCTCTTTTCAGGACCATCTCTCTGTCTCCACGTGCTCAGCTGTAAAATGAGAATAACAATCATTACCATAAGGAAATACTTATCTCCAAGGGATATGGGGAAAGTTCATGAGATAATGGGTCCTGAAGCTGCCAGGAGGGGTGGAAGGGGAGCAGGCACCCCCACCCTGAGGTATAGTAACTCTTTCAGGGTCAGAGTGAACTGCTCTGGGGATCAAGTTGGAAGCATCAAAAGTGTGGAATGGCAGCTCAGTTTTTGTTAAACCTCCAAGGGCTTGGTCCCCTGTTTTTCCCCACACCTGATGGAAGATGCCAAAATCAGAGACCCCCAGGGCCTCCTGCCTGGACAGTCCTCTCAATGGCAATAGTCTGGAAGACACAATATGTGGATATTTCCCCCCAGTATAGCTGCTGGTGAGTTTGTGTTAAAAGAGCCAAGTTTTGTAACCCAGAATTGCATCTCACTGCCCTCCAGTCATTTTGGGGCACCCAGACCAATGTTGGGAGAAGTTTGTTTTATTTTTAGATGTGGATACTGCCTTGCCTTTCACCCATGGAGAACTGGAATCCTTTTGGCCTGTGGCCACACAGATGTCCTTAGGGCCTCACCATCTCTGTACTATATCCACTCACACCTGAATCATTGCATTAACCCTTCTCAGGACCCTCTGATCCTCAATGTTCATTCTTCCCTGTGTGCCTTGCCAGCTCCAAACACCAAGCACCCTGTAGCACCTCCCAACTCAGAGAGTCAGCTCACCTCTCCTTCTGTTTTCCTGTCGCTTTTGCTGCACCGGGGCTTTCAAATGCAACATTCTGCTAATCCACCATAATGACCTTTTGAGCAAGATAGACACCTCTATGATCACTCCTACCCTGAAAATTATAAAATGAGGTCCAGACAGTGGTTTTCCCTAACTCAGAGCATTATTGATGCCAAGACCAGAACTCAGATCCAGGACTCATGAATCTAAAGCCAAGGCTCTGTGTCTGCATCATGGCTTTCCTCTCTCAGTGTTTTCCAGGCCTTACTCAGTATCAGAGTTATCTGTGAAAGATAAAAAAGATAATAATAGTAATAATCCCAACCCATCCCTGGAGATTCTGATTCTGTAGGTCTAGGGACTGGGGATGCATGTTTGCATGCTCAGTCACTAAGTCGTGTTCGACCCTTTGCGACTAGGGATATGTGTTTTCAGATGGTGATACTATGGTTCATCCCAAGATGAAAGCCACTGTTCCATTATGTAAAGATTGTCCTAATTGTCTTGCCTAGCTAGCTCTACTTCACATCTCTTCCTGATATCCAGCTTGGGTCAGGCGAGGCTGGTCAATTCACTGTGTTCTGAATTTCCCTCAAGCTGTGTGGCTTCTACTCCTGCGTTACTGTGGGATCCTCTGCTTAGAAGGTCCCTTCCCCCCACCCACCCCCCCCACACACACCCCCCCCACACACACACCCCCCCACACACACCCCAGATCCTTTCTCCCTTCTCAAGAATTCTCCTTCCAGGGCTTCAATCAATCCTGCTCCTTCTGTTAACCCTGCCATGAGTATACAAGGCCGCGGGGGATAAGTCCTGTGTGGAGTCTTTAGCACACTTGCAGCCCGAAGCATTTATTTTGGCATTTATCACTGATGGCCTTCTGTCACTACAGATACTTTTTATAGGTTACTCTATGGCTACAAAGGGATTGCAAGAAGCACAGACGAAATATGTGTTGAGACCTAGGAGCAGAGCATTCAACGTCAAGGACCTCGGGTCTCTGCTCCGGGTCTACCAACTACGGGGTACTTCAGCAGAGCATGGTTTGTTTCCTTACTGTTGTTTCTGGTACTGTTGTTGGCTTTGTCTTTGAGCTACAGCTATCACCATCATAAAAAATATTAGTTGCTCAATTCTCCCAAGATTATGCCTCAGAAAACACCTAGCACCCGTGCTGACCCCTGAAGGGCTCTCAGTACTTTACAGACCTCAAGCTGAGACCTTAATCCAGGCCTTCTGTCCAATTGCATTCTCATTATACCACACAGGTTCCAAGAACTGGATTTTTCAGAGGAAACTGCAACTTGAAATGTGACTTATCACATCAAAAGTCAGGAGAATCCCAGCTCTTCAAACCCCTGTAGATTGTGTTGAACAACAAGATGAGCAGATGGAGTATAATTGTGAAGTTCTGAGGAGCAGAAAGGAAGAAGGCCTGAGCACATCAGATAAGGGGAGCTGGAGGAGACTTCGGTAAAGATGCGATATTTGGATGTGGAGGTTGGAGGGAATAACTAATGTCTTGTCTTCTCTCACCCCACCCCCACCATTCAGAGCCAATTAAAGCAAGAAAAAGTAGAAACCAGAATGAAGGAGATTATACCTTGCAGCCTAAAGCCTGGGAAGCCTGCTGAGGGCAGGCCTGAGTCTGCAGGGTCATGTATTTACCTTCTTCCCACTGGGTCTTTGCTGCTTCAGCCCAGTTCTGCCCCAGTGGGGGAACAAGCACTGAAAACAGGCCATCTGACCTGGCCTCTGAGCCCTGGCCTGGGGGGGCAAGTAGTTCAGTTCAGTGTCCAACTCTTTGTGACTCCATGGACTATAGCAGCCAGGCCTTCTTGTCCATCACCAACTCCCGGAGTTTACTCAAACTTACGTCCATCAAGTCAGTGATACCATCCAACCATCTCATTCTCTTTCTTTCCCTTCTCCTCTCGCCTTCAATCTTTCCCAGCATCAGGGTCTTTTCAAAAGAGTCAGGTCTTCGCACCCGGTGGTCAAAGTATTGGAGTTTCAGCTTCAGCAACAGTCTTTCCAATGAACATTCAGGACTGATTTCCTGATTGGATCTCCTTGCTGTCCAAGGGACTCTCAAGAGTCTTCTCCAACACCACAGTTCAAAAGCATCAAGGAGGAGCCCTACAAAACGAGGAGGAGGTTGGGGCCAAGCCCAGTGTGCTGAGGCCCTGGTCCCAGTCACTCCTCTTCTCTAAGGAGAAGGGGTGAGAAATGGAGAGAAGTGCTGGAAGTGCAACCTAAAATATAAGGTAAGAAACATGCAATTAAGTTTCTCTAGCCTTTCCTCTCCTGGAGAGGATGGTGAAACTCACCAAATTGCCTCTCCCTCTTTATGAAAATACGAGGAGCATATAAACATTTCTATCTAAAAAATGTCGTTACTGTAACAGGCAGACATTGCAGGAAAAAAAAAAAAAAAATTCAGGCACAAAAAATCGAACGGATAAAAGCTTAATGTGAGAAACGTGGGACATGCTCAGGGAAGGGGTGTGCTTCGCGGTGCCTGAAGCCCAGGAGCTTATAAGGAAGTGGGGGAGGATAAGGCAAGAGAGAGATTGCCAGATTTGGAGAGCCTTGAATTCCAGGCTTAGAGGTTGACTTTGATCATTAGGCAGTGCAAATCCATGCCTCTTATTAGAAACATAACTCCATGCATCTGCCTTCACCGGAGCAGGGAGCAGGGCTGGGTCCTGGCAGGAAGAGCTGGCCTCGGCCACCCTGTCCACTTTACCTGCTTATGGGCAATACGAGGTGTGCCCCTCGCCTCCAGGATGAAATCATGCTGCACTTTTACCTAAAATATACAGTAGGAAACATGCAACTAAGTGTTTTGAGTTAGATATGGAAACAAAAGGCATGCAAACGAGTGACTGAGAGTGGGGCCCACTTCAGGGGTTTGGAGGAGGCAGGGCACAGAGAACAGCCTGTGGAGTGTCGGCCCCGTGGTTCATCGTCCCAGGTCCACTCTAAGGATGGGGCTGAGCTCAGGGTGGAAGGGTGGGAGGAAACAGGTAAACTGAGCTATGGACTCATTGACTCAAATCAGCAAGAGCGTCTGGGAAAAAACAAATGTTGACTCCATAAATAGAGGCGTGTTATTCAGACATAGAGAACCATGTCAATAATCCAATTCAACAAGCTGGTGTGAGAACTCTTCCTCCAGTTTCTCCCCAAAATGGAGAGTGTAAATCCTTTATATTCACTCAGTTCAGTTCAGTTCAGCAGCTCAGTTGTGTCTGACTCTTTGCGACCCCATGGACTGCAGCACACCAGGCCTCCCTGTCCATCACCAACTCCTGGAGTTTACTCAAACTCACATCCAGTGAGTCGGTGATGCCATATATTCACTCAGCACACTGCAATTTGCAAAGCCCTTTCTCGTGATATTAACTCATGGATCCTCACAAACAGTCCTGTGAACTGAGGAGAGCTGGGCCTAGAATCAGGCCTTGCTTCCCTTTGGTGCCATCAGAATCTTGTGGTTCTGGTGATGGGGTCTTCCTTGGAGGAAGATGACGCAGGGATTGATCATAAGCTTATTGGACCACCCTCCATATGGAGATCTTCAGTAGAGAAAGTTGCTAGGATCCTTAATTCTACATGATACCACCCATACATAACATCTCCACAATGACTGAGTTTACCTAATCCAAAGTGGGTAAGTAGGCCTAAATATATATAAAAGTGAATGTCGAGTTACAAATCATGGCCCTTGGGTCAGAAGATATTTAAAATCATGTTTAAAAAAAATGTAATTTAAACCCCAAATACAGGGCATGTGCCTTCGTTTAACATGGTCCCCACCATTCACTGTTGGCTCAGATAATAAATAATCTGCCTGCAATGTAGGAGACCCAGGTTCGATTCCTGGGTCGGGAAGATCCTCTGGAGAAGGGAATGGCAACCCACTCCAGTATTCTTGCTTGGAGAATTCCATGGACAGAGAAACCTGGTGTGCTACAGTCCGTGGGGTCACAAAAAGTCAGGCACGACTGAGCGACTAACACACACACAAACACACACCTTTCCCTAAGGACTCCTACCAGACCCACCTTCATTCAGTCATTGAGTCAACATATATTTATTGGGCACTTGCTCTGTGGCAGGAATGCCTTCATGATTATATTTACATTACCTGCCTCGACCCTGCAGACCTTTGTAGGTAATGTAATGTTTGACTAAAGTTCCTTTATTCATCTCAGTAATCTGAAGTTTGAGTTATTTCGAGGTACATTAAAACTATTGTCCACCACAGTCTCCAGAGACTGGTTTTTCTGAAGACTTCCTATTTTTCTCTCCATATTCCCATGGCCAGTGTCAAAAGGTAGGGGGTTCCTCTTCCCAAAGTCCAACCAGGTGATTGAGGCCAAGACACTTTCAAGGAGCTTCCCACAAGGTGGCAGGAAGACTGGCCTGGACAATTGGTCATCTTGATCCCAAGCTCAGAGGTAGATCGCCTGTCTTTGTGGGGCTTTGGTTTCAGAGCCTGCCTGGGAGAACAAAAGAGATTTCAGTTGTCACATCTCTGCAGCCCCAAACTGCTCTCTTGTCTTTCTTGGCTGGCTTTCCCAGTGTGCTGTTTCCCATCAAGGACCTCCCCCCTCCTCCCCTCAGACGATTGGTTGAAATTAAATATCCTGGAATTACATTGAAAGGGGGGAGACGTTAACACAAAATTTTAATCAAAATACGAGCCTAACAGTTACCAGCCTTTGAAATGCGAAGCAGATACAGGGGGTCCATAGGGATGTCCCAACCTGTTTTCAGGTGTGAAGTTCACCAGGAAAGGAGCTGTCCCTGACAGAATTACAAGTAAACCAGCAGCACGCTGCAAACTGGAGATTTCCAAATACAGCTGGACTTTCTCTTCCTTGCCCCCGTGTGTGTGTGTGTGTGTGTGTGTGTGTGTGTGTGTGTGTGCATAGTCACTCAGTTGTGTCTGACTTGACTCTTTGCGACCCCATGGCCTGCAGCCCACCAGGCTCCTTTGTCCATGGGGATTTCTCCAGGCAAGAATACTGGAGTGAGTTGTCATGCCCTCCTCCAGGGGATATTCCCAACCCAGGGATCGAACCCAGGGCTCCCTCATTGCAGGCAGATTCTTTACCATCTGAGTCACTAGGGAAGCCCCCTTTGTCCCTAACTCAGAACAAAACTTCGCTGTGGTCACTGGAGATGACCCTCCAAAGAAGTCTGGATTTTTATTCCCGATCCCTACCGAGCGTTGGTCCATATGCAAGAATCCAAGGACCCGGAGGTTACATGAGCAGAAAAAAACCGGACAATGGGCTTCCATAGGAGCTGAAATTTCTGGTACAAGAGCAGCACAGAATGAATGACGTGGGCATTGGCGCCCTCTGGTGGAAGAGATTCCACTAGACAGCCTGAATCATTTCTCCCTGGAATTAACTCTATAAATAGACAGATGATTTATTAAACAGATTTGAGGCTCATTTGAGGCGCTGGGCCATGATTGCTTCAGGGCTCAAAGAAGGGAGTGCTTAGGACCCTGCCTCTTATGCAAGCACCTGGACTTACTTAGCGAGTCACTAGCATGATCTACATTACAAGTGCATCGGACTGTTGGCTCAGCCGCTCCCAGCCAGGAGATGCCAAATTCCTCATATATAAAAGGAGCTTTAGTAACTCAAGCAAAATAAGCACACTTTTTCCCTCACTGCCTTCCCAGAGACCCAGGCGGCAGGGTTTCTGGGAGGATACACAATACCTTGTTACAAACAATGTAATGTTTTAAAAAGTATCTATCTGACAGCCTTGGCTAAAGCCAGATCTTCTATCTCGATTACTTCAATATGTCACATCCCTATCGCACCACAGCATCCAGGCTTTCAGAGCCAAGGCCCCTCTGTCTTGTCCAACCTTCCCATCTGGAAGCAATGAGCTTAATATTCTGGCTCTCCCCCCATAAAAGCTATGTCACAAAAAGTAGCAGCCTGTGAACTGCTTTATCCCCCCAAGACGGAGTGGAGCTCATTCTATTCGGTTACATTTTAAGACCGTCCCCAGCCCCTCCCCTCCCCTGCTGCCCTGCATCCCCAGAAGGCCTGTAACACTCAGCCCGGGACCAGGAGGACAGAAGCGAATTGACAATCATTTACACTTTAATCTCTCTTTTGACATTTTGAGGGTCGCAGCTTAAAATACAGCACGGGCTTAGGGACTCCCTCTGGACAGAAGTGTTTGCCGAAGAAGCAGCCTCCATTTGCCAGCAGCCTACTGTTTCTGGTGGCCCGAAGGGGACCCACCTTTGGAGTCTGCCCTGCACTCCTCTCCCACACGCTGGCTCCTCAAGCTTCGCCTGGAAAGCTCTGCATGGCTTTGTTTGGTAGTTCAGGGTGATGATGACGTTTCCTCTGATGCGTGCTTTCCTTACACATCAATTCAGTTCCTCCTTGAATTTTGGTTGAATACCTGGCATGTTCTTTTCGCTTTGCTCCCTGTTATGCTGCAAGGTCAGATGGGGTCCTGGCCTGAACAGGAGATGAACCCCAAATTCAGAGCAATTAGAACAGTGGTGCTCAAAGCACAAGGCGGATCCAGGGGGGTAGTTGTTAAGTGTGCCATTTCCTGGCCACAGCCTAGACCTTATTGAATGTGAATCCTTGGGAGCAAGGAAGGCTCAAAGAGTTGCACGTTTAACAGCTCTCCAGGTAACTTCGACACGCACGACAACCCGGAGACTCACTGAGTGATGGCAGGTGGGACAGCAGATGATGAAGTGTAAAAATTGAGAAGTCACGTGACCTGAAGGGAGCCCTTCAGTCTCTGCCTGCAAATGTTATCACGCTCTGCTCATCCTCTGGTCCCAGGGCTCTGAAAGTTGAGCGCTAGTGGAAATTGCCCTGCAGCTGAGCTCCCAGGACTTTGGCTACTTGACGGTTCTCCTTCAATTGAAAGCTCCTGGGGTCAGAGGCCAGCCGACCTGCGTGGAGCCCCTGGGGAGGGAGGGGTTTGAAAGGGAGGCTCATCCAAGTTCCTTGTTTCGCAGGGAGGACACCAAGCCAGGAAGGGAAGTAGGCTGCCCAAGGTCCCACAGCCTCTCCAAATAAATGTGTGTAGGCTAAGGAGACATCAAGATGTGGGTATACGCCAACGTCATGTTTGCGAAGGCCCATGCTCTCCAACTTCTGCCGGCAGTGACGTTCACTCACTTTCACCAAAGACTTTTCAGACATGCTCATCCGAGAGCCACTCCACCAGCAGGGCCTCGAGTGGCCCAACGTCCACAAGCCACATGCACAAAGCCTGCTTCCTGAAGCACCCGCTTCCTTGCTGCACTGGAGTTAACCTTTTTTTTTTTTTTTTGGCAAATTAGTCCTTGACCTGGGAACAGTTAAACGAAACTGTAGGCACATCAAGAGGAGGTTATTTGTGTTCTGCCTTTTTTTAGACCGAGCCTCTGATGTGTTTATTTGGAGGCTTGGCTCACACTCACTATCCCACTACTTACAGTTAATCCTGTGTTTTCTTTGAGCTACCTTTAAATCCATGTCGAATGAAAAATACTGCCTGATTTTGAAGTACGTGGTATTATAAAAAGAATCCCAAGGTTTATGATCTCAAATTTATTGTCAAATGTATTTACTTCTCATTTTTCTTCTTCCTTTTTTTTTTTTTTTCTCACAAACTCACTTCAGCCTAGACGTTTTTAGTATGAGTCATGAACGAGCAAGGATGGAAGATGCCGGATCGTGTTTCTTGGGAGACTCTTCGTCCCACAAAGGAGATCCCCATAGAGAGCGCTCCTCAACCACAGCCTCTTGAAGAGCAAGGTGGTTACAGAGGGCAGCAGCCACGTCTGAGTCACGTCCGTGTCCTCCGTACCTGACAGGGAGTTTGGCACATGGGGTCACTGGATTGATTGCCTTGAAAAAGGGTGGGAAACAAGTGCCTCTGTTCTGACTGGCTTTTACTGGGTTTTCAAAGAGCTGAAATATTTTTCTGTTATTTTCTTTTTTGTCCCTGAGACAAAGAAACTTACTCACCGGGGGGGAAAAAAAGGTGTTCATGCCTTTTAAATCAATTCTGTAGTTAGTTAAATATTCTGGAAATAACTAAAATGTTCAGCTGCCTCTGATTGGCGTTCAACTAGTTATTACAAAGCAAGATCCAGGAAAAATTAAACTTGCTGTTTATAACAATTGTTTTAACTTAAGCCTTTCAATAAGATTTGTTTTTTACCATCAGTTTTAGGTCTCCGGCTTGGTTGCCTTTTGGACCTGCAGGATCCTCTGTGAGACAGTGAGGGTTTCCCCATGACCTCACAAAGGTAGCAGAAAATGAGGTTTCTTGGTGGGTAAATGTGAACCAGTTGCTAAGGCAATTCCATGGACAGAGGAACCTGGTGGGCTAGAGTCCACGAGGTCTCAAAAGAGTCGGACACAACTTAGTGACTAATCAACAACAACAATGACAAATATGAATCAGGGAGCAAGAGGTTGCAATAGCAAGCCCAGGGCTGGTATTCTTTTCTTAGCGGGCAGCTTCCCATTGTCTGTGAAGGGCTGTGGGTAGAACGCAGGACAAGGCTGAAGGGGAAAAGAGAGGACACTTCCTGGCAGATACAGGTGGGGAGGGAAAAGGGAATACAGTACCTCTCAGCCTCCTTTTCCTCTCACTCCTGTCACCACACTAACTCGAGGTAATGTGAAGAGACACCAAATGCTTTTACATGCTGTAAGATGGAGCTTGCTCTGCTCTCTATCTGGGTTACTTCTAATTCATACCTCTTTCTTTTTAAGATCTTTTGGATCATTTTTTAAAAGTCTTTATTGAATTTGTTGCAATATTGCCTCTGTTTTATGAACCTTTTGTTTTTGTGTTTTGGCCACAAGGAATATGTGATCTTAGCTTCCCAACCAGGGATCAAACCCACCCCAGTGCATTGAAAGACCAAGCCTTCATCACTGGACCCTCAGGGAAGCCCCCAATTCATTTCTTGCAGCTGCCAATTCACCCTATGTTGGAGGAGCATGTTGGCAAATCTTAGTGGATCCCTCAAAGTCTGGCTAGATCCTCTACCATATTCCTGGACATTAGGTCTAACAGTTCCATCTGGTTCTGCATTTGTTTCCTGGTGGGTTAGACTCACCTCCCAACCAGACTGTACCCAACCCCCAGAACCCAAACCTCTGTTCACTAATGTGCCATAAACCCAAGAAAGAGCCCCTTAGCCTGGCCATGTCCCTTGTCTTCTGAGAGAATGCTCTTCAGATCTCTCCAGGCAGGAGATGACCCAGGTACCTCTGGAAGATTTAAACTGGCTTTACGAACCTGCAGAGCCCCATCACTAGTTGGACTCTGAACCAGCCATAAATTTAGAATTAATGGTTAAAACCCACAAAGCTTCCTAAAAATGCTGCCAGACTGCATTAGGCAGATTGCTAATCACAAGGTAAATATTTTGCACATTTTATTCTATTTACCAAGACCCTGCCTTCTGGGACTGTGGTATTTCAGATGACTCCACTCCTGCAGGGTTAAATCGACTCCATTTGGGTTCACTCTAAACAAAATCACATTCCAGCCTTGCAGCCTCCGACCAGCACACGCAGAGCCCTCAGCACGTCCCATGCACCTTTCACATCTGAACCGTCCATCAGACATTAATGTGACGGAGCCATCACCAGACAAGTTCATTTTGCCATTAATATCCTGGAATAAGAACATCAAATATATACATCCTGAGATTTAATCTGTAAACAGAGCCCTGAGCATCTGGGAGAAGGAGGTGTGTTTATGCTTCACTAGTGCTACTTCCACAAAGCGAGATGGGTCTGTCTCTGGCACTAACCAGAGTCGTTTTCTCCATGGTCTGGGTGTGAAGTCTCAGATGACGTTCTGACCTGTGATCTACACACTTGGGTGCAGTTGCGTTGGGCCAGTGTTTATCTTTGGCCACCTCTGTAGGGGAAGTCACGGGAAAGATTCTCTCCCCTTCTTCCAGGAAATGATAAAAGTCCAGGGGCTGAGGAGTTCTCTGAGGTCCCAAGATTCCAGACCCTGTTGTCAGCAGCTATCTCTTCAAAGTGGAAGGTCCAAAAGCAAATTCAAGAAAAGTTTGGTTATCGTCTCCGAAGCATCAAAATATGCAAGAGATGTTGACACTTAAGAGTCACCCAAAGCAAATCATTTCCAGCTTCATCTTTTCTTCCTACTCCAGCCCCTCAAAGAGTGACAGCTTCTGTCTCCCCCTGAGTCTGTGATTATGAATTCAGGATTAGGAGAGACATGAGAAAGGAAATCAGGCTCTTGTTTACTAAAAAACAAAACAATCAAAAATAAAATAACAGAGAAGAGAAGAGGATGACAACAGACAGCAAAGAAGGAAGCAAAGAGACTGTTTGAAATAAGGGTAAAGCACTGTCCTAGGAGCTAATTTGGAACAGATTCCCTTCCCTTAAAAAAAGACTCAAACTGGCAGCCACAGTCACATCCCACTCTTGGGGGTGTTTTGCTTGGCCCCATCAGGATTGGCCTGGGGAGGTCCTTTGAAACAGAGGCATACCTTTGGCTCTGAGAAACTTACTATTTCTACAAATTTGCCCTTGAACACCCAGAGGGAGACATGGTTAGGCCTGGGGAAGATATTAACTCTTGGTGGCTCTGCAGTGCCTCTGCTTAAACCAAGGCATCTCCTGGAGGGATCCAGTGCAGAGTCACGTGAATGTGAGATTATTCATCGTCGCTACTTCTGCTCCTGCTTGCCTACTGCCATAGATGCACTGATGGTCCAAGCCCTTCCCAGCTTCCCAGGTATCCTGGGTGGTAAAGAGCCTGCTTGCCAATGCTGGAGATGTGAGTTCAATCCCTGGGTTGGGAAGATCCCCTGGAGAAGGGAATGGCAACCCACTCCAGTATTCTTGCCTGGAGAATCCTGTGGACAGAGGAACCTGGAGGGGGCTACAATCCATGGGGTCCCAAAGAGTCAGACACAACTGAAGCGACTTAGCATGCATCCCAACTGCCAAACTCCATCACATCCACATACACAAACACACACGCACACACACACAGGCACACACATTCTCACCATCCACTACAGCAGCAAGAGGCTGCAGCTGAATGGTAGGCAGTCTTCATTGAATAATATGTGTTCTCCTGTTTGCCATGGTTCTGAAGGCACTGGACTTTGTCAGTGGTCCTGATTATCTTTCAAGATTTTTTGATAGAGACCATTTTTAAAGTCTTTATTGAATTTGTTACAACATTAGTTCTGTCTTTTATTTGGGGTTTTTGGCCACGAGGTATATGGGATCTTTGCTGTCCGACAAGGAAGAGAACCCACAGCCCCCTGTGTCGGAAGGCAAAGTCTTAACCACTGGACCACCAGGGAAGTCCCTATCTACTTTGTTTCATAACTTTCAGACTTGTTTCTTCTCCTTCACCTCTGTGGAGATGTTGGGAGGAGTGGTAGGAGTTTGCAGGCATGGTGCAGTCCACAAAGACAGAAGGTCTGGTGCTGGACCCCAAACCAGTGCAGCCAGTGACCTGTGCAAAGCACAGCCTTACTTTCAGCTTGTTTTCTTTAATCATGGCTCCTCGTCATCTGTGAGGGTTTCGGATACACAGAAACCCTCTCACCAGTGGACACTCCATGGTTAAATATCCTTTCCTGCTCTTCTATGATCAAAAGAAATTCTGTTTCCTCAGAGATGCTGGAAGTCCCCTACAGAGAAAGAAATATTATCATTTCTCTCTCATCTTCTTGTACTCATGTGCTAACACAGCTTCTCAAACCTCATGGGCTCTGCTCACAATCACCAAACCAAGGGGAACGCAGCTGGGAACACAGCCCAGAAACGTATTCCCAGAAGTTTAGACTCTGGCTCCCATGGAGGGCGCCTCCATGTGCGTGCCTTGTCTGTGTACACTCAGAGCATGTTCTCAGCCAGATCGAGTCTGCTTCTCATAACAGCCCCAAGGAGCCACAAGGACAGGTGTGATTATCCTCCCACAGAACAGATGACGCGACAGAATGATGTGTCCAGAGGTGTGCAGCAGGTTAGAGTGTGCTGCCTCTGAAAAGCTAGGTGGCCTGGCTACTTCACCATCCTTTGGAATCTGCTGTGCAGATTTTCACTTAAGATGTTCCTAAACAAATCGAATAATGCTGTCTAATTTCAAGCTAAAGATAGGACTCTGAGGTCCAGAAAGGAAGAACAATTTGCAAAATCATGATTGAAAAAAAAAATTTGTACTAGTCCTGTAAAAGATTAGTGAGGGTGAGGAATGAATGAATGGAGGGGAGAGGGAAATGGTGAGGCAGGTAAAAGGACTATTTAGACTTTTGGAAATCTCATCACTCTGGACTTATTTGATTGCAATTGCACAAGTATGTTAGCAGAAATTGGAGTAATAGCAATGTTATGGGGGCAGTAGTTCGTATCTAGGAAGTGCCCAGTTTTTATGAGGTTGTCACGTTTAATTCTTACAGCCTCTCATTAGTGGGATGGAGGTATTCTTATTTCCATATTAGAAAAGATTACCATCTAGCTTTGGAATAAATATTAATATGTAAGAATATATTGAGAACCTCCAAGATATCTAAAGGCAATTTATCAACAATCCCCCTTCTAAACTTTTTCCTGGAGACATGATAATAAATGGGAGTAAAGATTCATATACCAAATATTGATTTATTTTAGTGAGAAATTTAAGAAAAATAGAAATAGGAAAAAAGTTAAACAAGTCATGGTATATTGATGATACATTATATAGATGTGAGAGCATGGTTAATGTTGTCTAATACTATAAATATAAATATAATCACACACATATATGTGTAAGCATATATGTATACAATTTACATATATGCATGTGCACATATGTGTATATGTAATATCAAAATAGTAAAAGTGAAACAGTATCTCTCTGGGAGTAACAATATTCTCATTTTGTTTATTTTTAACAGAAATAATTCATATTGTTTTCATTATCAGAAACAAAAGCCCTATAAAAACATCTTGCAAATCAAGAGAATGAATCACTTTCTGGTGATAATTGTTAGAAACTATGGAATTCACATAAAATAACCATCCTTTCCTCCCAGGCCCTCATATTACTAGCCCAATGCTGAAGTTACTCCAACACATCTAAGATTTCAAGAAATAAAATGTCAGATTACTACGTAGTTTATTGAAATATGATTCCCACCCTGCAAATATCTAAAATGCTATAGGAAATACACTTTTGTATTGTAAACACTAAAGAACTGATGATGTGTGTACATTATCTGGCCAAAATTTAAATACAGGCACCCAAAGAGGTAAGAGGACTCCCACACTGCTTTTCGCCTGAGAGTGTTGGCAAAACCAGATTAAAACACAGTTTGCCGAGGACAGAAAACATAGCCTAAGCTTTACAAGAGGGGACTCTAATAAGCAATTCATGCCCATAAGGCTGGAGTCCAACCAGAGATAAAACTGCTTTGGCTAATCCCCCAAACAAACCTGGGTCCTTCCTTCCCTGAAGAGGCTGTAGAGAAAGCTGTCTTGGTACCGCAGAAGGAAAGTCTCCAAGAAGTTGTAACCACACATGATATCTAAAACATACTGGCAACCCAAATTCACATTTACTCTGTTAAGAAAATCTTCAAACCATGTAGGTTAAAGCAGTAGAAACCCATGTAAATACTTTCCAGAGAAATACACCTTCATCCTAACCTCAGAGAAGGCCCACAGATAATTTCCCAAGTAAACAGAGCAGCTCATGGTCAAAAATAACAAGGAAACAACGAGGACCTACTGCACAGCAGAGGGAACTACATTCAATAATTGATAATAAACTATAATGGAAAAGAAACTGAAAAGATTATATACATACATATGTATTTTGCTGTACATTTTGCTGTATGCTTAAAACACTATAAATCAATTATACTTAAATTTAAAAACATAAATAAAAAAAAGAGATGATGACCCATAAGTAGAAACCGGAAAAAAAAAAAAGTAATAGAAACAGTTTCACAAAGATCTAGGATGCCAAAATAGTTACCCCTACTTTGTTTAAATAAATTAAAAGAAAATCTTAAAAATACAGAAATAACAAAAAGTAAAACTTCTGGAAATAAAAGACAATATTTGAAATTAAAACTCAGTGCTTATGTTTAACTCCAGACTTGAAACTGCTGGAAAGTTTAGGAAGCTATAAGATGGGTTCAGAAGAATATATCCAGACGTAACATAGAATGACAAAGAGAAAGTGTGATGGAGGAGTTATGAGACATAAGAGGCTTACATGAAACCTTCTTACGTATTTCCAATCAGACTCCCAGAAAGAGAGGATGCCTAGAATACACGAAAGGAAATATCAGAAGGTATAACAGCTTAGAGATTTCCAGAGCTGACAAAAGACGCTGACACATAGAAAAACTGCCAAACTCCACAATCAAAGAAATACAAAGTTAGAGGGGGAAAAACATTATGTTTAAACAGTAGCAAACCAGCTGACCTTAGAACAGCAACACTAGGAACCAAGAACGGCATTTTCGTTGGGCATTGGGTGTGTGGCACACCTCTCTGGAATGAGGGGAAAATAAAGATATTTTCAGACAAATTAAAACAGATTTCAAATCCGGTGACTGTTACTTAAAGGAAATTCTGAAAAACAAAAAAATGTTGTTTTAGGAAGAAACTGACGCCAGGTTGAAGATCTGACTTTAAGATGGAATGAAGACAGAAAAACCAGAAGTGTGTGGAAATATTTAAACAAATACTGCCTGTATAAAATTATAATAATGTCTGTGGAATTTACAAAGCATAAATAAACATAATTTATGAAGCAGGTACTGGAGTCAGTGTGATTTAAGGTCCATGCATTGTGCAGAAGAAGGGTTAAAATGTTGATAAATTTTAGACTTTTTAAGTTCAGTATTTATGCATTAATGTTGTTCCCAAAATTGTAGAATGGAGTGTATATTTATAGAAGTTTAAAAAAAAATATTCTAAAAATACTCATATCTGCCTATAATGATTAAGACAGAAGGACAAATAAAAAGGTCAAAAATAGATAAAATATATAAATCCAAATATGTAATATATATGAATGAATAAATGCTCTAATATTTTTAATATTCTAATTTTAAAAATAAGCTTATTGGACAGTATTGAAGTATAAAGGTGAAAGTGTTTATGAGACATATCTAAACCATAAGGATACAAATGACTTAAAGAAAAAAGATGGAAAAGAAATACTGATCAAAGAAGCTGGTGTTTCTATGCTCATATTTGACAAAGCAAACTATGAAAACTTTATATATAAAATATAAATAGGGTCACTTCATTATGAAAATTTTTTCACTTGCTAAGAAAATATAACAATTCTAAATTGTAAATTTTCAATAATGTAACTTGATAAACCCTTTGCCACATCAAAAAAAAAAAAAAAAAAAAACCAGTAACAACAAGCACACACACAAACAAAGCAAACAAACATTGGATACAATTTAACAAAAACAATTAATTATTTAAAAATACCCAGGTTCAATCCCTGGGTCAGGAAGATCCTCTGGAGAAGGAAATGGCAACCCACTCCAGGACTCTTGCCTGAAAAATTCCATGGACGGAGGAGCGTGCTAGGCTATAGTCCATGGGGTCGCAAAGAGTCAGACACGACTGAGCGACTTCACTTTCACTTTCGTTATCAATAGAAATTGGAGAAGGTAGCATTCATTTTAAAGAGGGTTTATATTAATAAAAACCCTGCTACAACTATAATTAATAGTTGACCTTCTTAACATTAAGCATCTCTGAGTTTCTCACCAAGACATGGATGGCTCCTATCACTACTATTTTTCAACATTGTACTGAATGTCATAAATAGCATGATAAAGCAATAGAAAGACATTCGAATGGTAAACATTAGATAAGAGGCAAAACTCTCATCGTCTTGTGATGAAATAATTATATACTTGAAAATCCAAAAGAATCTTCAGATAAATTATAACAAATAGAAGCCACTCGAATCAAATGTAGATGTTTACTTGTAAACCATTGTATGATTTTTATGACATATGTATTATATAAAAATGCTTATGTATATACCCACAATAACCCATTAGAAAATGAAAGTTTTAAATCATGTAATTTATAATAACATAAGAAAACATGAACTATCAGGAAATAAATCTTGCAAAAGTTGTGCAAGATTTTATGGAAAAAATTATTAAACTTAGGAAGAGTTATTGCAGAAGGCCCAAGTAATTGGAAGGTTAGGCTTTGTTTATGATATTCAGAAGACTTAATCTTTTAAAGATGTCGATTTTTTGCAATTTGGTTTATAGATTTAATGCAATGTCAAACAAAATTCTAAAAGAAGAATGTATGAGTGTTTGTTATTGTGTGTCAGTTGACAAACTTTCAAAAGTATATGTGAAAAAGCAAAGGAATAAGAGTAAGCTCAAACAAGGGCTCTGTATCAACCTAGAGAGATCGGATGGGAAGGGAGATGGAAGGGGGTTCAAGAGAGAGGGGACATATGTATATCTATGACTGATTCATGTTGATGTTTGACAGAAAAAAACAAAAATCTGTAAAGCAATCATCCTTCAATTAAAAACTAAATAATTTAATTTTTTTTAAAAAGTGATACAGACATTCTAGATTGAGAGTATTTGCTTTAAAAGTAATAAGTATTTTTGTGAAACCATAATCATAATTGATGCAGAATGAACCAATAAGTCAACAAACAAAAGAACTCAGAAACAAAATCATGAACACATAAACTATTGAATATAGAAATATGATTTTATCTCATTTAGGCAATATGGTTTTTTAAAACAATTATGCTGAAGTAATTGATTAACAATATGAAAAAAAAAAAAGAATTTGTATCTCCACTTCACTTTATAAACAAAAAAGTTTCATGCTGTTTAAGGATCAATGTAAGAGAAACAAGGCTATATGAATTTTTTTAGATTATAAGAGAATATCTTCAGTGTCTTAGAATAAAGAAACTAGCAATGAAAGAAGAGACTGATAATTGAACTATATTAAAAATAAGAACTTCTATGTATCAAAGATAATACTTTAAAAGGTAACATAAAAACAATGAAACTTCTAACTATAGAATAGAAAAAGCATATACAACTGTCAAGCAAAATATGTAAAGAATTGCATGAATCCTCAAGAAAATGACAGACAACACAAAAATGATCAAAAGATATGAACACATCCTTCAAAACTGGCAATAAAGCTTATGAAAAGGTGCTAAATCTCGGTGGTAATCAGAAAAGTGAATATTGAAACCATGATATGAATCAGAATGTCAAAAATTTTTTGAGTTGAGCAATATCAACTTTGGTGAGATGTGAGTCAGTGATAGCTCTCATTTACTGTTGGTTAGAATGTAAACTCGGAGAAGGCAATGGAACCCCACTCCAGTACTCTTGCCTGGAAAATCCTATGGGCAGAGGAGTATGGTGGGCTGCAGTCCATGGGGTCACGAAGAGTCGGACACGACTGAGCGACTTCACTTTTACTTTTCACTTTCCTGCATTGGAGAAGGAAATGGCAACCCACTCCAGTGTTCTTGCCTGTAGAATCCCAGGGACAGGGGAGCCTGGTGGGCTGCCGTCTATGGGGTCACACAGAGTCGGACATGACTGAAGCGACTTAGCAGCAGCAGTAGCAGCAGCAGAATGTAAACTAGTACAATCACTTGGGGAAAAATGTTTGACATTATCTCCCAAAGTTGAAGATTCATGAACCCTGTGAGCCAGCCTTTCTACTCCTACTCCTAGAGCTGTGTGTATTAGAGAAACGCATGTGCAAGTACACCACAGGGCATGTATAAGCATATCCACAATAATGGAAACTAAAAACACACACTGTCTACCAATGGTAGAATGGTTCATTGGGATGTACTCATAGCAGGGGATTCTATACAGAAAGTGAATATCCAATTGTAATGAAAAGTAAAGAGGTCTTAAAGCTTCTCAGGAAAACAAAGAAATGATTGTGACTATAGTTAACAAAATGGTTGTTGTTCAGTCACTAAGTCGTTTGCAACTCTGCAAGCCTGTGGACTGCAGCAAGCTAGGCTCCAGTATCTTCCTCTATATCCCAGAGTTTGCTCAAATTCATGTCTTGAGTCAATGATACTATCTATCTCATCCTCTGCTGCCTCCTCCTTTCGCCTTCAATCTCTGCAAGCATCAGAGTCTTTTCCAGTGAATTAGCTCTTTGCAATCAGTGGCTACCCCTAGTCAGTGAGAAGAAGATAACACCTGGGGAGAGACAGACATAGGCATTTGAGTTTCTATAAACGCTCTATTTCTTGACCTGAGGACTGTTTTCACAAGAGTTTGCCTTTGTAATCATTCATTAAACTTTGCATATATATCTTATGCACTTTTAAATGTGTATCTTACGGTATGAAAATGTATGAACACGGAGAGAAGGGAGAGAGGGAAAGACAGAGAGGGAGGAATAAAGAGAGGAAGGGAGCCAGACAGACTGAACAGATGTAAATGTCAGAGCCCAACCTCCCCTTGAGCTATTATCCAAGCTGTCAGGATTTGCTTATTGTTTGGATAATTGGATATGTCATAATTATTCTGGATACCTTCCTCTGGAATACTGGAGGAACCATCAATCCAAACTGCCAATAATGATGAAAATTTCAAATGCCAGCCTCCACACTGACTTCAACCTCTCACCTCTGATCTAGATAAAACTGCAAGCCAGGGCTGCCTTGGATTTCAAGACTCTCAGCCTGCATTATGCTTCTGTGAGGAACTGCCAGTGTTTTGCCCTCAGGCAAAGAGGAAACCCGATTTGTTTCCCCTGACCAAGTCTCAGAATGTCCAGTTCTAGAAGTTATGATCTTTTCCCTGCTGAAGTTGCTAATTAAGAACATATTCACTCACCTCTCTCTCCCTCTCCTCCTCTCCTCTCTCCTTTCTTTCTATGGCTGGACCCTGAATCATTGTTTTGTGGTCAAAGTGAGTGTTGTTTCTGTGAAAAAGATTTTTATTGAAATATAGTTGATTTACAACGTTGGGTTTGTTTCAGGTGTACGGCAAAGTGATCCAGTTGTACATATATACATATATGTATTATTTTTCATATTCTTTCCTATGATGGTTTGTTACAGGAGATTGGACTTCCCTGGTGGCTCAGACAATAAAGAATCCGCCTGTAGTGTGGAAGACCTGGGTTCGATCAGTGGGTTGGGAAGATCCCCTGGAGGAGGGCATGGTGGCCCACTCCAGTATTGGAGAAGGAAATGGCAACCCATTCCAGTATTCTTGCCTGGAAAAACCCACGGACACGGGAGCCTGACAGCCTACAGTCCATGGGATCGCAAAGAGTTGGACATGATTGAGTGACTAACACTTCCTATGATGGTTTGTTACAGGATTTGGGATACAGTCCCCATGCTATATAGTAGGACCTGGTTGTTCATCTAAAGGTTGACTCATTTTGGTTGTAAGACTTTGTGATAATGTTCAGTGAGACAACACATTTCAGATACGAAGTGTCACAGCCATTTTTACTGCTTTCTGTCCCTTTTTTACTGTCAAGGGAGAAAATACCATTGTCTTGCAGGATTTCAAGTCATGTGGGGATTTAGTTTTAAGTGGATCCCCAGAGAATTGAAATAATTCTATACACACTTTAACCTAACTTTAATAGCACCCGCTTTCTCACAAACATGATTTGGAAATGAACTGATATTACACGAATGTGAGGTTTTTTGTTTTGCTGGAGCTTCCAGCATTGAGAGATGGCAATTAGTGGATGATACACTTATAGCCGGTTCTCAACTGACTATATCAGTGGATTGAGTGGGTAAGTGTCCAGGTCCCTAACACAAATCATATCAAAATAATTAAGAATATTCTAATGTATACATGCTGCTGCTGCTAAGTCGATTCAGTCATGTACGACTCTGTGCGACCCCATAGATGGCACCAGGCTCTGCCATCCCTGGGATTCTTCAGGCAAGAACACTGGAGTGGGTTGCCATTTCCTTCTCCAATGCATGGAAGTGAAAAGTGAAAGTGAAGTCACTCAGTCATGTCCGACTCTTAGCGACCCCACGGACTGCAGCCCACCAGGCTCCTCCGTGCATGGGATTTTCCAGGCAAGAGTGCTGGAGTGGGGTGCCATTGCCTTAGATGCATTTCATCCTTAGAATTTGCTCCAGCTAAAGTGAAAATAATGATGATAATAATAATCCCACTAATTATTAAGCCCACACTATATGTCAAACACTGTACTAATTGCTTGATATGCTCTATTCAATTTAATCTTCAGTGGTTCTCCATAGATGTATTCTCTCTTTGCAGATGAAGAAACTGAAGCTCAAAGAACAGAACTGAATTGAGATTATGGTGCAAAGCCTGCTGCTCCTTCAAGAACAGGGTTTCTTCCTTGTCTCAGCTCCAGGAGACTTCTCTGGCCATGCTGACCCATAGGGCTCTCTGCTCTCTGAAAATAAAGTTATCATTATCCACACCAAGACTCCCTTGAACTCTTCATTAACTTTGTTTCACACCTCTTACTGCTTTACCATGAAAACATGGATATTTATACAATTCCCCAGACTAAGAGACCATACAGTCACATTTCCAGCTTTTGTCTCTTCTCATTCTTAACTCAGAAATGGGCAAAAAAACAGAGAAGCAGCAGACATTCGATGAGAAATAGGACCTACATGAGGTCGCAGAATTGGACACGACTTAGTGACTGAACGACAGCAACAAGGATGTACATGTGAATGAACAATATCAGATATGAAAGGGCCATGACTGAAAGCACAAAATAATTTCTAGGAATCCATCAGGAGATGTGAAGGAAAATAGGTGGGATGGGGAAAATTCCCATTTAGCACAAGCTGTGTCTAATTTATACATACACCCTTAGCAGTGGTCGCAAGGCCATTCTGAACTGTCCTCTGTGGGGTGAACATTCAAGATTCTTTTCCTTCAAATGGAAACTTTTCAAATTGTGTCGCAGAGGTTTAACTGAGTCTGAAATATTATTTGGAACATTGAAATGTACACACTGCTGTATTTAAAATAGGTAACCAAAAAGGACCTACTGTTTAGCACAAGGAACTGTGTTTAATATTCTGTAATGACCTAAATGGGAAAAGAATTTGAAAAAGAATAGTTACATGTATCTATGTATAACTGAATCACTTAGCTGGACACCTGAACTAACACAGCATTGTTAATCAATTTTGCTGTTGTTCAACTGCTCACTCGTGCCTGATTCTTTGCAACTCCATGGAATGCCGCACCCAGGCTCTCATGTTAATCAACTATGCTCCAAAATTTTAAAAAAGCCTAATAAAAAAGAAAACCATCTTAAAAAATAAAAAATGTAAAATAGAGATACAGTTGTATAACTTACAGGGTATTAAAGACGATGGGTGGTGGGAGTGGAAAACTTGGAGATATAATTCCCCAAACAACTGCTTGCTACCCTAGGAAACCACCAGTTGTAACTTCCAGTCCCAATAACTTCTTTCGCTTGTCAACTTAAATGCAGAAATGGGTACATCATTTAAAGCCATGTCAGCAGAAATGTGTATCAATGGTGTTTTTCATTTGAGAAATGAGAAATGAGCTTACAGTTCTATCATTTTTTCCAAAATCCCTTCAGAGAATCTCCTACACAAACTCAAGGCAAGTTTCACTTTTTGCAATTTAGCAGTTTGGAGTTTTTTCATGCATGGGCAACACTCCACCCCATCCCACTTCACCCTAAATTGAGTTTGAGGGGTTTTTTTTGTTTTCACTCTTGCACAACATGAAAACAAGTGAATACATTTTAGTCAAAATTTCCATCTCCAAGTCTCCTAAGTGGTGTGAAAAATCCTGGAAAATCTCAGAGCAAAAGAGGACATTAGGAAAAATCAGGACAAGTGAAAACAGCAGTGAAGGATGTAACCTAATGTCTGTGTCAACACAACCAACATTTCCCAAATCTATTCTCTCTCCAGTGAGGCTGGGCTACTGGGGTGAAAGAGAAACTCATCTTGGTCAACACTGATTGTCATGAATCACCCTTGCGACCATCAGCAGCTGACACAGATGTGCCTTATCCCCTAGGCATACTTTGTCCAGTGCCTACAGCCTACGATATGTATAATATGGTCAAGATCCCATAAGAACAGTATTCTAAAAAAACAGTAATGATGTTTGCACCTCTACATTGCACAAATTGTTATCATGAACTGAAGTTCACAAATACCTACCCTGAGTATCATAATGAATTTATGGTTTAAATAGTAGGAGCAAGTTTTCATTTCTTGATCTCCAATTACAGAAATGGAGGTTAATGTCATGGTAAAGGAGACCTGTATCAAAAACATGACAAGGTCTAAATCCAGGAACTGGTTCTGTCACTCTGAGAAGGCGGGCAGTCCCTTGGAGGATTAATTTCTCCTCTGCAGAGGCAGAACTCTGATGCTATCACTATCGTAGCTATAGTAAGGAAAATGTACATGGCACCTGCTAATTGTTGGCATTATAAAAACAAGAGAAATATTATTTGCCTCACATTCAGAATTCTTTATTCCCGCAACATTGTCCAAAGAGTTATCTGGAAAAGAAAGGGCCATTTCCAACAGAATGAAAACCATGAAAAGCAGTCTACCCCTAGAGGTTACCTCTCCTCTTCATATGGCTTTATCTTGAACTTTCCCTCATGTCTTGAGTGTGAATGGAATGGATTTTAGAAATAGAAGAAATCACTGAGTCCAACCTGTGACTATTTCCTGAAGAGGAAACAAAGCTTTGTTTAAAAAAAAAAAAAGAAGTGGTTTGTCCAAGTTAACAGAGTGAGATTCCTCATTGTCCAAAGAGATTCTGACTCCTAACACAACTGTTTCTCCTGGGTCACACTGTCCTCCTAAGAAAAACCACGTCGTGTTCCTGTGTCTGAAGTCATTTATTTGTAGTTTCCTTTAAGCATCTTCCTACAAGAACAAAAAGTATGACTAGGATTTTGTGGGCAAGAAGCTGAGGCCAAATACTCCTTTTGCTTTCTGACTCTAACCCTGTTCCATGCTCAATCCCCTAAGCGTGTACAACTGGCTTGCTTTGTAATTCTGGGAAAGCTATTCAAATCTATAAGATTTAGTTTCTTTTGTAAAATGGAGGGGATTTGTATTAATCAATAGAGTTGTGCTGAGGACCATTAACTGAGCTTCCATCGGCAAAGTATTTAGCACAGTGACTGCTCTGTAGTTAGATATTCAATGAATGTTGCTGTTTTATTGTAATAGTATGATTAAAGTGTTTCATGCCATAGTTAATTCATGATTCTTTGCTTATCTGAGGATAGGATGTTAAACTCCTGAAATAGCTAGAAAAACCAAACCAAAAAAGGAGACAGATTTCTCATAAGTAATTTAGTCTAATTTTTGGCTAGTTCCTAATTTTTTTTAATTGTGTAAGGCTGACTGCTAAGTGCTATTGTGATCATACAAAAACGTAGAAAGCACAGTTTTGGATTAACAAATGCTTAATAATAAGCCAGAAATAGGAAATGAGGTATTTTATGACAGTAAATATAACTATAAAAATAATTTTCTACAGAACTGTGAGACAAGTTCAAACTTTGAATATACAAGATAATATTCTACCCACACAAAATACAAGAAATTTAGTAGACAAAAATTCATGATGATCAACTTTGGATAAACCACCCAGAGTTGAAGAAGGACTCTTTAAACACCTACACAGATGTTCCCAGAAACCAGAGGGAACCAAAGTCTACCAGGAAGTCCCTAGTAGAATCAGAAAGTATTGCCACACACCCGGAATTATATTTTCCAAGTGGCATGTCACACATGGCCCAGGAGGGAGAACTTGTCCTCTAATCCTTGCATTAGTTAGAATGCAAACAAAAGTTTCAGTTATGTATCGGGCGCTTACATGCAGAGGAACCCTTGTTGCTGAGATGTATGAAAGAAGAGATGGAAATACAGCTGTCATACGACCCACATAGATTCAGGTATATCCTTTGGTTTATACCATCTGCATTGAAGAGTAAAGTATTTTTCTAAGACCTTTGCTTTAAATAGTTTAAAATTAAGATTTATTTTTAATAGCAGTTTTAGGTTCATAGCAAAATTGAGGGGAAAGTAGAGAGATTTCTAGTATCTCCCCCACCCATTCCCTATTATACCCAGAGGGTATATTTGTTACAAGAGATGAACCTACATTGACACATTGTAATCAACTGAAGGCCAAGGTTTACATTAGTGGTCATTTTTGATATTGTTCATTCTATGGGTGTGGACACATATGTATAATGACATGTATTGATTGTTATAGCATCACACACAGTAATCTCGTTGCCCTGAAAATCCTCTGTGCTGTGCATATTCATCAGTCCCTCACCCCAGCCACTGGCCACCATGGATCTTTTTGCTGTCTCCACAGTTTTGCTTTTTCCAGAATGTCGTATAATTGGAAACACACTATGTAGCCTTTTCAGATTGACTTCTTTCATCTAGCAATACAGATTTAAGATCGCTTCTAGTCTTTTCATGTCTTAATAGTGAGCTGAATGACAATCCCATTGTCTGGATGTACCACTGTTTATCCATTTACCTACTAGAGGAGATCTTGCTCGCTTCCAGATATAGGTGATTATGAATAAAGCTGCTATAAAAATCCTATACATGTTTTAGCTCAGGAGTATGTTTTCAACTCCTTTGGGTAAACTTTGCTTGAAACTAAGGGATTGCATATAATAGCACTTTACTTGCCTTTGTGTGTTGTCTAAGAAGCAGTTTGGTTGAATATTACAACAATAACAAATTCTGGAAGATTTAGCAAGAGGCGAGTTTTGTTTGTTTGTTTATGTATTACCTAGAAGAGTAGTTTGGGGTTGGTATGATAGCTCCAAGGTAATCAGAAACTTAATCTGAAACTTTTCATTTTCCATTTTCTTCAGGATATAGCTTTTATCCTTATGTTCACTTCACAAGATATCAGCTGCAGTTTCTAACCATCCCATCCACATTCCAGTCATGGAGAAAAAGAAGCTCAGATTCTCACAGGTCTCAGCTGAGTCAGCCTCAGAGCCTTCTTGGACAATACCACCCCCACCCCATCACCAATGGCTTGACTTGCCTGGATTTATATCTTGCTGGCCACTTAGAGCTGTAGACTAGGCTGTGAAAACAAATCCTTTAGCTGTGTGTATTTTTGCCCTGAATAAAGTTGTGTTGTTGTTTTTTAGCTACTAAGTCATGTCTGACTCTTTTACAGCCCCATTGACTATAGCCCACCAGGGTCCTCTCTCCATCGTATTTCCCAGGCAAGAATACTGGAGTGGGTAACCGTTCCCTTCTTCAGGGCATCTTCCCAACCCAGGGATGGAACTCATGTCTCCTGCATTCGAGGCAGATTCTTTACCACTGAGCCACCAGGGAAGCCCATAACGTTGGGTGTTTGCTTGTAAAACAGAGAGGGAGAATGACTATTACACAGTAACTAAGTCTCTTCTACATTGTGCTTCACAATTCACAATCAGCTTAACTGATTAACTTGATTGAGGCTGTGAACTCAGAGATGCAATTTCTTTTATTTTTACAAAAAGTAGTAGTAGTAGTAGTATTTCTGGCCAACATTTCCATACTGATTTATGGCTTACAAAAAAATCATCATATATGTCAACGATTTGCTTCTCACAGCAATGAAGAGAAGTAAATATTTTGTGGTCATTATCAAAGAATGAAATGAGCTCAGGAAAGCTCAGTATTGCCCAAGGCTAACCAGCCAGTAAGGTGATGCAACAAGATTCAAAACAGTTCTGAATGACTCCAAGCTTATGTTCTTTTATCTGAAAATTGATTAACAAGCCTGTCAAGTCTCTCTAATTATCTTTTTTAAACTACTGAGTCATGATTTTCCATTAATTCCATTCTTTAGTTGTAGTCAGCTATTTCTTTCCAGAGGGGTTAAAAAATCAAAATTATTTCATCTAGGTTAGAGAGACAAGAAGGAATGGAAAGCAAAGAAGGAAAAGAAACTAACTCTTGCAAGCATTATTTGCAAAGTTCTTTTCAAATGAATGTCCTCATTTTACCCTGGCATCAACCCTGTTAAGTAGGAAATGCTGTTCTGTAGATGAGGAAACTGAGATCAGAGAGGTTACGAAATTCCAGTTAGCTCACTCTGTTGGTAAATGACAGATGGGGATATGAATGCAGCCCTTTCTGATTTCCTACCTGAACTTTGATTTTACTCATATCCTCAAAATATTTGGACGGTTGTTTCCTGATTTTTTTTTTTTATCCATACATCCTTACTGTAAGCAATAACAAAGGAGCAAAATGAAGTTGAAACTATGTCACTTGACTAGTAGAACTTCTGAATAATGAGGAAGAAATCAAAAAATAAGAAGCTGTGAACTGTTTGAGATGTTCATATGTGACACTTTAGGAAGATTCCAGATGTCTCTTTGCCCTGGTTGGTTTTAATATCTATTTTCTTTAAAGATAGGAGCTGTGCTTGATTTTTCCAGCTGACTCTGTCTACTTCTAAGTCCCCAGTAATAATAGCTATCATTGAACACAGGCTATTAAAGATTGCATGGAATATATCTATACTTTAAAAAAAAAAAAGGTTGTTTATTCTTAAAGTACAATTGAACTGAATATCCTATACTTCTGTTTGCTAAATCTAGCAAACCTATATGTAACAGTTTTTTGTATTGCTTCACTGAATTCTTAAAATAACTCTTCAAAGGGTTAGATATGGTAATGTGTATCCAGAGAGATTAACTTCAAGGTCACATGATTGAAAAATGGTAATCTGAGGACTCACATTCACATATGTCAGCTCCATAGTCTATGGCCATAGTATATTTTCTCAAGATCTGCAAATAAAAACAAGCTTGACATCCTCTAACAATGAAAGAATCTGACTATTGATTAACTGTCCAACCAAAGGGTGGGAATCACATGAAAGCTACAAAGAATCCAAAATCTGTTTCCTGAAAAAGGCTAAAGCATGTGATATTTTTAATGTCTTCCAGACCATTAAAAGGAACAAGAAAGCGAAGAAGTGTCCTCTCTTGACAATCATTAAAGCAGTGGTTCTCCACAAGGGGTGATTTTGTACACAGGGGGACATTTGGTAATGTCTGGAGACGTTCTTGGTTGTCACAGCTGGGGGTGCTACTGAAGTCTAGTGGGTAGAAGCCAAGGCCAAGGATCCTCCCACATGCACAGGCAGCCCCCACTGCAAAGAATTATCCACTCTCTCCATTCAATAGTGCTGAGATTGGGAAACCCCAAACTAAAATAACCTGTTGGGGTTTTAACACTTTTTCTTTTAAAGTTGTTATACTGCACAGAGAGCTGAAAAATGGCAGTTTAGGGCCTTCCATGACATGGAACCTCTCTGATCTCAATTAGCATCCATAAAATGCAAATAATTTTACCCATCTCACCAGGTTGTGATAAGAATGAAATACAATAAAATATCTTAAAAATGATTTTGTAGTTTACAAAGCACCCCTTAAAACAGATTAAGGTCCTCACAGAGCATTTGCAAAGAGGGTTTGAAAGCATATGTGTTCAGTCAAAGCTGCTATCTGTGTTTCTTTATATTCATTGTTTTGACCAAGTCAATTTCATGTACCATAGCATAGAGCGACTGCCCTCCCTCAACTAAAGGAGGAAGACTCTTTTGTGAACTTTGTTTGTTTAAACACTTTCTCCTTTTTTTGCAGGGCGGTGGTTAGAGAGAGCAAAATAACTTCTTCCTCAAACAAACAAATGCAAGAAATAGCCAATTCTGGTTGACAGAACGTGGTAAACAATGGCCGATTTTTAAAAGTTGATGGCCTTGGGGTCCATTTGATTGTGAGTGGTGCCTTTAGCATCTCTTGACAGATGAAAATTTGTCAAGTGAGAAACACCAGACTGACCTTGGCTCTGTATTACCAAACTCAAATAGGACATCATTCTGAGCGGGAGGGCAGTCCTCTTCCAGGGGGCTGAGGAGAGTTTCCAGGGCAAAACACTTTAGATGCTGGATTTTTTTAAGTTTTCTTACAGTTGAGGTTTCCGTGAGGGTCTGTACATTTCAAGAATCTAGTCTATGTGAGAGTTACAGAACACAAAGAGCAAGAAGAAGACTGATGTCTGAAATAGAGAGACACATGTCAAAGATTTAGAAAGAGCAGCCTAAGGGCAGGGTTAAAGGTCTTTCCTCTTTGCTTCCTTATCACTTGTTCCTTGCAACTTACCATACTGAGTTATTGTCCATTTTCATGTCACTTTCCCCCATGAAACTGTGAACCCCTTAGGGAGAGGGAAATGAGTCTTATTTATTCTTTTAATAACAGTGCTTGCATGTAATATCTAGTATGTAGAATGTGCCTAGTGAATAACAAAGGATGAAAGAAAGAAGGAAATAGGAAGAAAGGAAAGTGAGAAGGAAGGAAGGAAGGAGGAAAGGAAGGAATTGCCCAGGACCTGACTTTGCATCATCAGATGCCTCATCGTTCTTGGCTCACCTTCCCACCTCCCACTCTGGGCATCCTCATCAGCCAGTCCTCTCAATTCCTTACCCCTTTGCCCATTTACGCAGCCATGTTGGTATCCCTTTTCATTGTCCCAATTTGAATGTGATGTTACAGCCCTGGACAACTACTCTTGATAATAGCCCAGGTGCTCATGCCTCTCCCTGGGCATCAGGGGTGCACCCTGGTGCCAAGCCCAGGTTCCCAGACACCTGCCTCTTGGAAAGGGAATCAGAAAATAATGCTTCAAACCAAGCCCCTCAAACAGGCAAGACCTATGAAATGCTGCCGGTTCATTCCTACGTCAAGCCACACCTGAAGCCAGCAAGAGAGAAAATTATTCAACTTCCCTAATTTTCACCTGATTCACCTATGAAAGGAGGTTAAAAAATTTGCTGTGAACAGGATAACAGATATGCTATACTTGTATTGGTATTTTATTTATGGTTGCTCATTGCTGAGCACAAACCTTCAAGCCGAGAACCTCCCTCACCATCATCAGGGGCCCACCTTGGACAGGTAGTTTTATTGGGCCTTGATGGCTTTCAGATGGCCCAATAATAAAATACAAATTCAGCTGAAGGGGGCACTAAAACATACATTTTGGTGTGCAGACTAGGCTGAGGTAACAAAAAGCCCAACTATGAAGCACTCCACATAACATGAGTGCATGCTAAATTACTTCAGTTCAGTTCAGTCTCTCAGTCGTGTCTGACTCTTTGCGACCCCATGAACTGCAGCACGCCAGGCCTCCCTGTCCATCACCAACTCCCAGAGCTTACTCAAACTCATGTCCATCAAGTCAATGATGCCATCCAACCATCTCATCCTCTGTCATCCCATTCTCTTCCTGCCTTCAATCTTTCCCAGCATCAGGGTCTTTTCAAATGAGTCAGCTCTTCGCCTTAGGTGGCCAAAGTATTGGAGTTTCAGCTCCAGCATCAGTCCTTCCAATGAATATTCAGGACTGATTTCCTTTGGAGTTGACTGGTTTGATCTCCTTGCAGTCCAAGTCAAGAGTCTTCTCCAACATCACAGTTCAAAAGCATCAATTCTTTGGCACTCAGTTTTCTTTATAGTCCATCTCTCACATCCATACATGACTACTAGAAAAACCATAGCGTTGACTAGATGGACTTTGTCGACAAAGTAAAGTCTCTGCTTTTTAATATGCTGTCTAGGGAGGTCATAGCTTTTCTTTCAAGGAGTAAGTGTCTTTTAATTTCATGCTGCAGTCACCATTAGCAGTGGTTTTGGAGCCCCCAAAAATAAAGTCTTTCACTGTTTCCATTGTTTCCCCATCTATTTGCCATGATATGATTGGACTGAATGCTGTGATCTTACTTTTCTGAATGTTGAGTTTTAAGCCAACTTTTTCACTCTCCTCTTTCACATTCATCAAGAGGCTCTTCAGTTCCTCTTCACTTTCTGGCTTTCTGCGTAAGGGTGGTGTCATCTGCATGTCTGAGGTTATTGAGATTTCTCCCGGCAATCTTGATTCCAGCTTGTGCTTCATCCAGCCCAGTGTTTCTCATGATGTACTCTGCATATAAGTTAAATAAGCAGGGTGACAATACACAGCCTTAACATACTCCTTTCCGGATTTGGAACCAGTCTGTTGTTCCTTGTCCAGTTCTAACTGTTGCTTTTTGACCTGCATACAGATTTCTCAAGAGGCAGGTCAGATGGTCTGGTATTCCCATCTCTTCAAGAATTTTCCAGTTTGTTGTGATCCACACAGTCAAAGGCTTTGGCATAGTCAAAAAAACAGAAGTAATGTTTTTTCTGGAACTCTCTTGCTTTTTCTATGATCCAGTGGATGTAGGTAATTTGATCTCTGGTTCCTCTGCCTTTTCTAAAAGCAACTTGAACATCTGGAAGTTCGCGGTTCACATATTGCTGAAGGCTGGCTTGGAGAATTTTGAGCATTACTTTACTAGCATGTAAGATGAGCGCAATTGTGCAGTAGTTTGAGCTTTCTTTGGCATTACCTTTCTTAGGGATTGGAATGAAAACTGACCTTTTCCAGTCCTGTGGCCACTGCTGAGTTTTCCAAATTTGCTGGTATATTGAGTGCAGCACTTTCACAGCATCATCTTTTAGGATTTGAAGTAGCTCAGCTGGAATTCCGTCACCTCCACTAGCTTTGTTCATAGTCACTTCAGTTGTATCCAACTCTTTGCCACCCTTTGGAATGTAGTCCGCCAGACTCCTCTGTCCATGGGATTCTCCAGTTAAGGATACTGAAGTGGGTTCCCATTTCCTTCTCCAGGGAATCTTCCTGACCCAGTGACCAAACCCAAGTCTCCTTCATTGCAGGTGGATCTTTACCAGTGAGCCACAAAGGAAACACTCTCTACATAGTAACACTTAGTTTATTTCTAAATCATTTAATGTCCCAGGATTATTTCAGGTCTGTGAATAGTAAGGAGTGAGACTCTGCTTCATGAGGTCATTCAAGGAATCCAGAATGAGAAAAGCTCTACAATTGTAAACCTGGTGCTTACAGTTACCATGGAGTTCCCAACTCCAGTCACCCTTAAAGATTAAAAGCACTTAGAAAGCACAAACGAGAGGAAATTTCATAATTTCATTGATTAGAGCTCAATCACAGGTCACAAAGAATGCAAGAGAGTCTGGTAAATGCAGTCTAGTTCTGAGCTCAGGAAAATAGAAGAGATACGGATGTGCAGTTAATGGCATCCACCACAATAAGCAAAGTTCTATTAAAGGTGAAAGAAAATCAACTGACTTATGTATAATCACTGGTTTCTCCAAGGAAATGGTGGTGGTAGTTCAGTCGCTCAGTCATGTCTGACTCTTTTGTGACCCCATTGACTGCAGCCTTCCAGGTTCCTCTCTCCATGGGATTTCCCAGGCAAGAATATTGGAGTGGGTTGCCATTTCCAGGAAAATAAGAAATAGGAAAATGTGTTCAGGGGTTAGGGTGAGTGTGGTAGACAGGAGTTGGTGACTAAAAGAGAAAGTGAGATGGTGGGAAAGACCAGCTTTGCTACCTCTGATGGTCAGCTGGGAGGTGAGCAGTCTCTAGGGGTTTTATGATCACCATGAAGCTCTGAAGGCAACTCTTTTCTTCCTCTAAGAGAACCCTATAATTTAGTGTCTTTTGTGCAATAACATGAGAAATCAAAGTTGTAATGGCCATTTAAGCAAACTTTACCATGCTGGGACTCATGAGATAGGACATTAGTTTCAGAACCAGGGTACTCTCAGGGATGGTGGTAGTTCATAACTTACCAGTGAGAGACTGGTACTCAACAAAGCACTCTTTGAAAATATAACTTAAAGACACTCTGAAAAATACGATATATACTTTGCAACCCCATTTGTGAGTATCAAAGAGATCAAATCCAAGTTCAAAAGAAAAAGTTTGATTTAGTCATTGAAAAACAGTCAAGTGAATAATGGCAATCATCATGATTACAGAAATCCTTAATGTGTCCAAAAGCATTAAAAAATCTGCATGCACTTGCATATTTTTTCCTTTCTCTACTATTTTCATTCTAAAATGAAGACGTAGGTGGAAATTTTTATTAGCATCTGGGTAAGGTCCCCTGCCAGTCAAGAAAGCCTTTATTAATCATTGAGATACTTACCCCATTTTTAAAGAACCATGACTCACCAACAATTACACAGCAATGAGGGCAGAGGTCACAGGATGTTGAATTTTCAAACTTTCCTAAGCATGTCTTCACTTCTGGAACACAGGGCTGCTTTAAGTGAATATGCATGTGTTTACTAGAGAGAAGCAGGGAAAGGAAAATGAGTTGTAATGAAGAAGTGATATTTATGTTAGGATTTCCTTTTCTTTTCAGTTTCAAGTTTAGTCTTAAGCATTTTCCCCCAAGGGAAAAAGGCACCCCAGAGAAAGAGCTGCTGTAGGCCCACCTAATTGCTCGTACCTCAGCACTTAGTTGGCAGTACACTGGGTCACATTCCCTCCCGTACCTTTCATCCAGGATGTTCTGGAAAAGACACAGTGAGAAGAAGAGAGGCAGATGAAGTACTTGGGAACCAGAAAAAATATTTGGTTTTCATTCAGCTGGTACTGAGGTTACTGTTTGAAAGAAAAAGCAATCAACAAAATACCTGGAAAAAAAAGAGATGTTGCAAAACTCTTCCATTTCTGCTTAAATAGGGGGAAAATATTGGCCATAACTTCCATGAAGAGCTTGTATTCTCTTTCTTTTAAGTTTATCATCCTGTAAACCAAAAGGATGTCTGTCATTAGCTCTTCCATAGAAACGTATAGAGCAACTGGTCCATCAGTAAAGGGATAACCTTTCATACGTGTACCCAGACACAGAGAATTGTGCAGCATGATATCTGTACATGCAAGGAAATAAGTTTGCCTGTTTTCATCAGATGGGCCCACTAGAAAGAAGGCATCCCTGGCCTCTGGCCTCTTTTGCTCAGGTGATGGAGGGAGTTAATTTGTTTAACCTCTGGGGCTCACGCTGCTTCCTCTCCTGCAAGGAGGTGCACAGTCTGGCTTGCACTCTTGGGTCAGCAGCTGCAGGAAGAAGAAATGGAAACTCTTCATTGTCATCAAGTCTCCTTCTTTGCCAAAGAACAATTGATCCCTGAAACTGCTAGCAGAGGGAAGAGGCTTTCCAAGGACAGCAGAAGGAAGAGACAAACTAACTCAAACGATCAGCCTCCCTTGGGACAGGGAGTAGTCTAGAAGCAAAGCAATAACAGGAGAGAGTGAGGAGGGTGGTGGAGGCTGCTGGGAAAGCAGAATGTTCTGTTCCAGCCCTGTGGGGGCAGGGACACAAGAGAGATCTGGGAAACTTGCTGAGATATGTCTCCACTTAGTAGGACTCTTTCTGTCATATGATATGACTATTCCATTTTAAACATGCCTACAATGCTAACGGAATCTAAAGAGATCTAATTCCAACCAGCCCATGCATCCTTAAGATGATTTGGGGAAACAGGCATGGGGCTAGTTCATCATCACATCTGCAGAGAACATTCTTTAAATCTTGGGACTCATGAAAGAAGACTATGGATGAGGTCACCTCACTCACATGAACGTGAGAGCAGTATTAGTCCCTCAGTCATGTCTGACTCTTTGTGACCCCATGGATTGTAGCCCATCAGTTCCTTCTGTCCATGGAATTCTCCAGGCAAGAATACTGGGGTGGATAGCCATTCCTTCCTCTAGGAAAGTCTTCCCAAACCAGGGATCAAGCTTGGGCCTCCTACATTGCAGGCAGATTCTTTACTGTCTGAGCCATGAGGGAAGCCCTTCCTGCATGAATGTGGGAAAGAATTAAATGGTTAAAAAGGAACCCCTGAAATAAAGACCAAGTTTACAACTCACCGATTCTCTCTGAAAGAAATACTAAATCATGAACTTGAAGCAAGAAGAAAAATAAATCCAGAAGGAACGCCTGGGCTCAAACAAGAAGTCACATGAGAAAAGAAGGAAAGATGATGGCAAAAATATGGAAATGTGTCAAGGTCTTATCAACCACAAATATCAGTAGTACTGAGGGAAGTTAAAATTGGAGTGAGATATAATTACAAGACACAGGGTTAGAGAAGGAAAGTGAGAGGAAAACTAAAGCTTCTAAGGTTCTCATCTTATTTTGAAGGAGAATAAGATACTGATTTTAGGATTTCTTAGAAAGGTATAAATTTAAGTGTTCATGTTACTTGGTGATTTTTTTCTTATTAAAAAAAAACATAATATAAAACTAACATTGATTGATCCTGAGTCCATGGATGATTTTCATATAGTTTTCTATATCTTATAAAAATAATTCGTTTACCTAATTAAAAAGAGAGAGAATATAAGTGAGGAATGGAAAATGGAGAGTGACAGAGAGTGAAAGAGACAGAAGGAGAACCTAGTTATAGACCAAAGAAGTCAGGTTTCAAAGTTGCAGAACTAGTAAATAAAATGGCTATTCTGAGGCTAACCCATAAAAGGGAACAGTGGCCTTGTGTGGAATTGTTTAAAGGAAAAAATTGCTATGGAAATCAATCAAAAAGGCAGTTATTAAGGGGAAAAAACTGGTTTGACTCCATGACTAAAACCTTAAGAGTTTTTTTGCTAACAGTTAAAAGGAAATAATGAAGTCACATTGAAGACAGGAGTTGAACCCAGGGTAAGTAAGGAAGATCCAAAACAGACAAGTCCTAGTTCCTCCAACTCTTTGGCTAGGGGGAATTCCCAGAAGAATTATGATTCCCAGAAGAGTCACACTAAACATAATCTCCGAGCTCATATTAGAATTCCTAGAGTTTTAATTTCAATGTGACATGTATGTTATTACTTAAGTTCAAGTTTGTGAGTAATGTCCAGTCTCACTTACTTGGAGGGCTCAGTTCTTCCCAATGCTTTGTCATCTTCTAGGGCATCTAAGGAGAGAAGGCAATGGCACCCCACTCCAGTACTCTTGCCTGGAAAATCCCATGGACAGAGGAGCCTGGCAGGCTGCAGTCCATGGGGTTGCTAGGAGTCAGACACGACTGAGCGACTTCACTTTCACTGTTCACTTTCATGCATTGGAGAAGGAAATGGCAACCCACTCCAGTGTTCTTGCCTGGAGAATCCCAGGAACGGGGGAGCCTGGTGGGCTGCCGTCTATGGGGTCGCACAGAGTCGGACATCACTGACGTGACTTAGCAGCAGCAGCAGGGCATCTAAGAAGCCTCTTTAGGAGTTGCTTTAGAATCTAGACAGATACTAAGGCAGGTGGTCATGAACTCTAGAAGTGAATATCATTTCAACATCCTCACACAGGGAAGGCCTTGGCCATAGCCTACTGAGCCATCATTCACCACAAACCAGATGTGGAAGGGCTACATGTCTTGCTGGAGGGGACATAATTTGTGAATGATCAAGGCATCATTAAAAACCAGGTCTCTCTAAATGTGAAGCTCATAGTCAGCCTACTCATTTGGAGCTGAGTGAGAGACAACACAGAATTGTGATAAGGGTCCTGGTGAGCAAAGACCTAGGACTGCGGCTGAGAGAATGGTTTTCATTTGAACATAACTTTTTAGGTTTAGTAAGGCTGGGTTGGAGTTGGAAGAGATGGAAAATTTAAATATCAGGATGTGCATATCCAGGGAAAATGGCTAAAACATTTATAGTCACATCAAAGGTAATTGTGTCCTGCTATCTATTGGTTTACAACACACTTTTAGGCATATTTGTTAAAACATTGTCTTATTTTTTTTTTTTTAAAACATTGTCTTATTAAAGACAAGTAGTCACCTTGTGGTGGAGAAGGCAATGGCACCTACTCCAGTACTCTTGCCTGGAGAATCCCATGGAGGGAGGAGCCTGGTGGACTGCAGTCCATGGGGTCGCTAAGAGTCAGACACAACTGAGCGACTTCACTTTCACTTTTCACTTTCATGCATTGGAGAAGGAAATGGCAACCCACTCCAGTGTTCTTGCCTGGAGAATCCCAGGGATGGGGGAGCCTGGTGGACTGCCGTCTATGGGGTCACACAGAGTCGGACACGACTGAAGTGATTTAGCAGCAACAGCAGTCACCTTGAGGGCTTCCCTCATAGTTCAGTTGGTAAAGAATCCATTGGTAAAGTCACCTTGTAGGAATGAAACTTAGTATATTTTCCTGTTCCATAACTTACAAGAAATTTTTAAAATTGTTCATTCAGTTCAGTTCAGTTCAATTGCTGAGTCGTGTCTGACTCTTTGTGACCCCATGAATCGCAGCATGCCAAGCCTCCCTGTCCATCACCAACTCCTAGAGTTCACCCAGACTCATGTCCATCAAGTCTGTGATGCCATCCAGCCATCTCATCCTCCGTCGTCCCCTTCTCCTCCTGCCCCCAATCCCTCCCAGCATCAAAGTCTTTTCCAATGAGTCAGCTCTTTGCATGAGGTGGTGGTTGTAAATTGCAAAAAAGGGAAAGACATGGAGCAGTTTTTCATTTGGAAAGTAGCTTGGAACTAAAATGGATAAACAACGAAGTACATTTACTTTAGATTAGCTTTGGGATGTTAGTGCTGGAACATAGGTCCATCTACGACATAAGAAGGCCATGAGGTCCATCTCCTGCCTCCAGAAAGACATCCCATTAAACAGATTCAGCTCTCCCTTCCTGCAACAAGGGGCTTATTTTTCCTACCCACTAAGCTCCAGGGAATACTTGGCAAGAAAAGTCTGAAGACGTTTTTAGTCGGCACAGTTGAAGTGTGTTACTGATATCTGGTGGGTGGGTTCAAGGATGCTGCCATACATTTGACAAAGGACAGTCTCTACAATAAAGAATTATCTGGCTCCAAATATCAAGAGTGCCAAGGATGTATGCATCCTATAGCAGCACTATTTACAATAGCCAAGATATGAAAGTAACCTACATTTCCATCAACAATGAAAGGAAAAAGAAAATGTGGTTTATATATATATATATATATATATATATATATATATATATATATATAATATATAATGGAATATCACTTAGCCATAATAAAGAATGAAATAATGCCATTTGCAGCAATATGGATGAATGTAGAGAATTTCAAACTAGTAAAGTCAAACTCTGGAGAAGGACAAATATCATATGATATCCCTTATATGTGGAATCTAAGAAAATTATACAAATGAATTCTTTATAAAACAGAAATAAACTCAGACATTAAAAAAAAAAAAACTTATGGTTACCAAAGGGCAAAGAGGGGAGAATTGAGATTAACATATATACCACTACATACAAAATAAACAACAAGGACCTATTGTATAGCACAGGGAATTATATTCAATATCTTGCAATAACTTATAATGGAAAGAAGCTGAAAAAGAATGTATATATATATATATGAGAAGTGAAAGCATTATTTGTTCAGTCATGTTCAGCTTTTTGCAACCCTATGGACTGTAGCCTGCCAGGCACCTCTGTCCATGGGATTTTCCAGACAAGACTAGTGGATTGGGTCACCATTCCCTTCTCCAGGAGATAATCCCAACCCAACCTGGGACTGAACCCAGGTCTTCCACATTGCGGGCAGATTATTTACCATCTGAGCCACCAGGGAAGCCTAGTATGTATGTGTGTGTATATATATATACACATACCCATTCATTTTGCTGCACAAAACATTGTAAATCAATGAAGTATACTTCAATAAAAAATTAAATTAGAAAAATAAATATATGTTTAAAATAAAGCTTGCCCCTTTTGTATTAGTTGCATTTATTCTAACATAACAATTTATGTCTTTTGATGTCAATCAAGAAGAATTAAAACTTTGATTCATGAAGGAAAAAAAAAGTACCAAGACTGAGATACTTTGCCTCATTGAAATTAACAACAGGAAGCTTCTCTTGGAGTAATTATTAGTCTGTAGACTCTCGAAGGGACTCTAATGCTCATGTCTATTACTTTCTGGAATTAATAAAACAGAGTAGGCTGAAGAAGTGACCACACTAATATTTGACCTAAAATGCAATATGCATTTTACTGTGTCTTAGCCTCACCTCTGATCAATTTCCATGTGTTTCTGCAACACAATAGAAATCCAACTACACTAAATCATTCCTCTTCAACATGGTCCACGGTTAAACACTACCACTTACAAGGTACTTGAGTTTCTAGGCAATACCTCTACGCATAATGTATGTCTTAAAAAATAATAACATTCTGGCCAGTCAGTTCCTGATCACAGCTCACTGAAGGAAATTAACTTCTGTGAGCAGCTGTGCTAACCACTGGCTTCAAGGAATGATATTATAATATAAAATTGAAGATTACTATATGTAGGGAAAATAATCTCTTTAAAATTGTCCATCATCTGGTTTTAATGAGAAAACTGGCCGTTTGGAGGCTGATGCCAGAAGAACCAACTCATTATTTCTCAGAGCCTTCATCCCATGTTAGAAGAATGTTGTGGGATTTACAATACGTCTAATTGAATTCTGTACCCCAGTTTGGAGATTTAGGGAAACTGAAGTTACTTATTCACAAACAGCAGAACAAAGGGTTAGCTTGTAGGGTCACTAGAGAGCCGGGAACCCTTCTCAACTGGGCCCTTTGAGAGTCTCCCTACTCCCTGGTCTGCTGCTTCGAAACAAGCTCAACAGAGAGCTAGGGAGGCACTGCTCCAGTTTTGGGTGTGCCTAGCATCACTACTGCGTGTGTGTGCTCAGTCAGTTGTGTCCAACTCTTTGCAACCCCATGGTTGCAACCACCTGTCTCTTCTGTCCATGGAATTCTCCAGGCAAGAACACTGGAATGGGTTGCCATTTCCTCCTCTAGGGCATCTTTCCCACCCAGGGATCAAACCCTTGTCTCTTGCGTCTCCTGCAATGACAGGCAGATTCTTTACCACTGAGCCCCCTTAGAAGCCCGTCATCACTTCTACCCGAGGACGCAAAGAACATTTAAGGCATTCCACATGCTTTTAACAGCAAGTAGAGTAAACCTGGATAGATCTTCTCCCAGTGCCAGTGGGCAAGATCAGTGCTTAACAACAAAAACTGATCATATCCCAGAGAATGCCCCAGGTAAGAAGCACATGGTTCATTCTCACTTCCCCTGGGGTGGTCAGAGGTTTCCAAGGGAGGGTACAGAGACCCACACTGGGAGTCAGCACCCCGGGACCTCTGGGCTCCATTCCCACCTCTGCCACGGACTTGGACACCTTTGCAGCAGCTGATGATTGCCTCATGGTTCAAAGAGCTTCTGTTGGAGGCCCCTGATCTCCCTTAACTTGCACACCCAGTTTGTTCTCAGGGCAGCACAGGCACACAGATGTGTGGCCCAGTCATCTCAGGAGGGCCTGGGGTAGGAGGACTGCCCAATGAGGCTCTCTGTGGGGCTCTGGCATTCTTTCTAAAAGGCATGCTTTCAGTTGGATGCTAAGTAGCATTTGACAAAATAGAGGCAGCAAAGAGTGGCGATGGAGCTCCGTTGGGTGAAAACACTGGCAGTTCGGGCAGGTACAGCCCTGGGTATGCAGACAGGAGGAATAGGTGAGGGAGTGCAAACTTAGGTTGAAATCATATTGTAGGAGGTGTTGACTGACCTGGAAAGAATTACTGGGAAGTCTTGTTGGGAAATAGGCAGTGAACTGGGAAGGACAAGAGAAGAGGACGTGGGATTTCCTGATAGTCCAGTTGTCAAGACTCTGAGCTTCCAACACAGCATGCGTGGGTTTGATCCCCGGTGGGGCAAGTTCTGAATGCTGTGAGGGCAGACAAAGAGGACCTGGAGTGCCAGAGCTGTAGAAGTGAAGCCATGTGGAAATGTTTCTCTCTATGTAACCAAAAACAGATTCTCTACTCCTCCGAGCCACCAATTCTTCAACTTGAAGTAGGGATTATAACCTACTTTGTAAGAACATTGTAAGAATTAAATCAGATCATGTATGCAAACTATTCAGCAGGGAGCCTGTTCTCATGGACACTACATTTGATGATAGTCCAAAGTCATCGATGGCCTTCATTCAACCCATTCAGTCCAACACTTAATAATCAAAGAATATCCAGCCAAAGCCAAAGCTGACTCTGGGTCCTCTTAAATTCTCACTGATTTTGTAGTCAGTTGATGGCAAGGTTGTCTCTCCATTAGTGCGGAGACTCTTCAAAGACATATGTATCTCCGAGTCCTTGGCTTCTAGCACAATAGAAAATTACAAAATCATGATCCAAATGAAGATTATTTTTTAAAAAACGAAATGCCTTCTATTTACAAGGCAGACCATTTCTCAGGGTTTGCTATTGACCACTCCACCCTGATTTTATAATCTTAGGAGGAAATGATCTGTGACTCTGTGATTACCCATCTCACTGGGTCCCTGGTAGCCTTCCAGAGTCAGTCACCTGCCAGCTTCTCACATCTGGCACCTGACCTCACCCTTCTAGGATGCAGTTTCCTCATCTGTGATAGTCCCTTTCTGGTCTTGCAAAATGTACTTCTGTACCTTTTACAAGACCATGTTGGACTAAAGTTCTTAGAGACACAAGCTGTTAAGCCCAGAAAAAAAAATCTTCATTAGCATTTGGCCCAGGTTTCGCAGCTTCCCTTTGGGACTCAGATTTGTTTGAGAATCTGATGAAAACTGTGAAGGCTCAACCCAGAAAAATGCACCAACAGGCACCATTCTGCTTACAACATCAGGGGCATCTGGGCTCTTAAGCATATGTGAGGATCCCAGGCTAAGAACCTGGGTTCTAAGTCAGAAACAGAGGTGAAGAAGGAGGGTGACTGGTTCAAGGTCACCCAATTAAGTCTGTGAATACAGTTTCAGATGTCACTCAACAGTTTGCAATGATCATTTCTCATACGTGATACATTACCATATGAAAACATTTTGTGATTGCAACAACTTCATAAACTGGGTCAAACGGTATTATTATTATTCATGATCTGGAATATTTAAAGGGTGTGGAGACTGTATAACTTCCCTAGAATCCCACAGTGAAGCAGAAGCACAGTTTGGGCTTTCAACCTGGCTATCCTGATTCTCACTGCTTTCTCCTGGCCACACCACAATTCTGAAAGCAACCTACTGTGTGTTCAGTCACTCAGTCTGACTCTTTGCAGTCCCATGCACTGTGGCCGTCCAGGCTCCTCTATGGGATTCCCAAGGCAAGAACACTGGCCTGGATTGTCATTTCCTTCTCCAGGGGGATCTTCCCAACCCAGGGACTGAACTCATATCTCTTACATCTCCTGCACTGGCAAACAGATCCTATACCAGTAGCGCCACCAGAGTGAAAAATGGGCAGGAAGAACCTTGACAAAGAATCACAGGAACAGTGCAGGGGCTAACCAGGAGGATCTAGGAAGGCTTCATGGGCCTTGATTGAAAGGGCTTCCCTGATAACACAGTTGTTAAAGAATCCGCCTGCAATGCAGGAGACCCAGGTTCAATTTCTGGGTCTGGGAGATTCCCTGGAGAATGGATAGGCTACCCACTCCTACCCAAGTATTCTTGGGCTTCCCTTGTGGCTCAGCTGATAAGGACTTAGCCTGCAATGTGGGAGACCTTGCAGGTCTCGGAGCCTTGTGGGTTCCAATTCCTTGGTTGGGAAGCTACCCTGGAGAAGGGAAAGGCTACCCACTCCAGTATTCTGGCCTGGAGAATTTCAGGAAATTCCAGAAAAAAACAAAGAAGGTGTTTTCTGCCTGGAGGTATAGAGTGGATTGCAGCAATTGCTGGCACAGTAAAAGCTTAAGGAGACTTTACTGCATCCTGGGGGCATGAAATTGTGTACAGATGGACAGGCTCCCCATTCAGTAAGCAGGTAAAACAAACAAATAGAGTCATTATATTTTTACCACCATAGCTATTCTGTAGACGAGGAAATTGAGATCAGAGAGGTTATGAAATTCCAGTTAGCTCACTGTCAGTAGGTGACAGATGGGGATTTGAATGCATCATCAACAATAATGTTTTTAATATGTATATAACATAATATATTAATATTTTATAATAGATATAGATAGATATGGGATTCCCTGGTGGCTCAGACAGTAAAGCATCTGCCTGCAATGTGGGAGACCCGGGTTTGATCCCCTGGTCAGAAAGATCCCCTGGAGAAGGAAATGGCAACCCACTCCAGTACTCTTGCCTAGAAAATTCCATAGATGGAGGAGCCTGGTGGGCTACTGTCCATGGGGTTGCAAAGAGTCGGACAGGACTGAGTGACTTCACTCATATATATAGATACCCTGATATTATGTATTCTATTATATATATGCAACATATTATCAGGTATATTTACTTATAATTAGTCTTTAATATTATGTTAACTATATTATTTATAAAAACAAGATCCTGCTGTATGTATTATATATTCTGTTTTTTTTTTTTTTTTTTTTGCTTTTTCATTTTTCTGGCAATTACTTTTTTTTTGTTTCACTAAACTTTCAATAAACCTAACATCCACACTTTCTACTTTCCTTAATTCACCAAAATATATAACATTTACGGATGGTTGGGGCAAACTCATTCCTTTTTATTTTTCTTCTCAACATTTTTTTGGCCATGCCCCATGGCTTGTGGGATCTTAGTTACCTGATCAGGGATCGAACTGGTATGCCCTGCATTGGAAGTGCAGAGTCTTAGGTACTGGACCATTAGGGAAACCCCTCATTTCTTATCCTGGATCTTAATGTACTTTGAAAAGTTATTTCAAGGTGGTGGCTAAAGTTTGTTCCTACTTTTTTAACAGGAGATCGTAGCTTGCCTCCTTTAGGGAAAATCTTTTCTTCCAGTAAACACTATGATACAACAAAGGAGCAATTTATCACAAGGAAATGGGTTTTCTACTTACTGGGTCATTCAAATTAAGCCAGCTGCTGGCAAAGATAACATCTACATTCAGTTGACATAAGAATGCTTCAAATATAAGCATTGGTGGCTGTATGGCTATTATAATTCTCAAGTTCGGTTTACCACAAAATAGATTCACGTGAGTTCTGAGTAGCTGGGAAAAGAAGTTGAAAAATAAAGTGTATTCAGTTTTACCTGGGTTGGTCTTTTAAATGGCCCAACACAACTTATTCAATGCCTCTGCAAGGGAGTATGGATTTTACCACCCAGAAAAAAGCCAGGTTCTCTGGACACAGAACACTTTCTAACTCAGACTCTCTGCCTTTCAAGTAGGCGGGAAGGACCACCTCATTCCATCCTCAGCGTTCTAGGATCCCGTGGTTGGTCTCCAAAATCACCAGTACAAATTCAACTTATTCACTTGTTTAACAAAGATTTACTGAGCAGGGATCGCATGTCACTTGCTGGGGACACATTAGTGAATAAGGCAGGCTTACTCTCCCACCTCCTGGACTTTAGGGCGCACCAGGCAGGAGCTAGAGGATGCTGTGGATCCGAGGGCAGTGGGGATCCTTTTGCATTCTTTGTTTTTATACTTAATCTGTGGCTCTGCTCTGGTCTCCAAACCAGGACTGGGCTCTGAACTGGGCTAATAGGCTCTTCTGTCCCTGCAAGTGTGGATGAGCACACGAGATGAGTAGCATGGTGGCTAATTGCCTTTATTTTTTTTCCTCTGAGGCACTGCTGCTGTGACCTCTCTTCCTTGGAAAGCTGGATCTGGCAAGTTTTAGGGTGTTCTATGTGGCATCAGGGGAATTTGGAATGAGAAAAACCTGTTTTCCCCATGTTACCAGAGACCCCCTCCTCCCTGACTCATCTGTAAGCCATGTGGCTCCTTAAGGAGAAGATCTGTCTTCTGTTCTCATCCAAGCTGATGCTCAAATGGTCAGGACCCAGAGAAAGCCAATGCAGTCATTCTAAGAGGAACCTCTTCTTTAAGGGCTGGAACTGGCAATGCTATTAGCCATGGGGCAAAGCAAGTTCCTCCTACCAACCAGAATGTCAACTTTGTCTCTCTGATGGTCTAACTTCTGTTCTAAGAGTCTGTTTATACTCCTGCCTCCAACGGGAGGTTTTTTCTAACACCAAGCTCACTCCTAGCTTTTACTTGCAGCCTTCACTAAGATCTGCTGCATTCTGCTTCTTTTTGCAGTAACACTGCCAGATGCTTCTCTCAGGTCTTGTCCCTTACAAAACGTTATTGCTGTTTAGTCGCTAAGTTGTGTCCGACTCTTTTATGACTCCCCTGGACTGTAGCCCATCAGGCTCCTCTGTCCATGGGATTTTCCAGGCAAGAAAACTGGAGTGGGCTGCCATTTCCTTCTCCAGGGGATCTTCCTGATCCAGGGATTGAACCCGTGTCTCCTGCATTGGCAGGCGGATTCTTTATCACTGAGCCACTAGGGAAACCTTTACAACACATGAAAAGAACAAATATGCAGAAAATTCTCTGTGACTTCAGTGGGAAGCCACTAGACTGTACTTTCTTTAGGGGGAGGCAGGTTAGTACAGTACTACCCTGGTGGCTCAGTTGGTAAAGAATCCACTTACAATTCAGGAGACTGCTTGCAACGCAGGAGATACGGTTTCAAACCCGGGGTCAGGAAGATCCTCTGGAGAAGGAAATGGCAACCCACTCTAGTGTTCTTGCCAGGATAATCCCATGAACAGAGAAGCCTGGCAGGCTCTAGGTCATGGGGTCAAAAAGAGTCAGGCACAACTGAGCAATTGAGCATATATACATAGGTTAGTACAATGCTTAAGAGGGTGACCTCTTGAATCAGACTGCCTGGTCAAAATCCTGGCTTCATCACCTACCAGCTGTCTACTTTTTGGCAAGTTGCTCAGCCTTCTTGTATCTTTGCTTTCTCATCTCTAAAGGGGAAAAAGTAGTACCTACCTCTAACCATATTTGCAATAATTGAATTATTTAACACATGACAAGTATATAGAACAGCCCCTGACACTTCAGTAAACATCAACAAAGTTATTATTATTCTTACTTTTAGGGTTGAGACACCTCGAAGTAATTTCTCACAGAATTATAGATGAATAGATGAAACAGATGAATAGATGAAAGAACTTGGAAGTAATTTGATCCCATCTTTCACCTGAACTTCATGACTGACTGGTAAAAAGATAACAAAGCAAGATTAAGTTTTTCAAAATATCTTAAAATCCTTTGTACCTCTTCAAATATCAGCTTATGAAAAAGAGCACAATTGGACCCAATAATATACTTCCTCTTGAAGCCTTGGGTCACCATGTAAGCACTTTGACTTTACAGAGCCTATACAGGTGGAAAGGCCATACTGAAAGGCCCTGAGACTATATGGAGAGAGGAGGAGGCGGGAAGAAAGGAGGGAGTGAGGGATGGAGAGAGAAAGTGAGAGAGAGAGACAGAGACAGAACGACAGAGATGCTCTAGTAAGCCCCCACTGGCTTTGGACCAGCTCCTGCTTTCCCAGCTCCTGCCTCTAACTTCCCCTTGCCAGGACTGTCTAACCCATCTCTCCCCAAATTCCTGACCTTTGAAAACTGTGAGATATAATAAAATGGGTGTTGTTATTTTATGCTACTAGGTTTCGTGATGATTTGTTAAACACGAAGAGATAACCAGAACAGATTTTTATTTCTCAATCGGAATCTTTCTTTACTCTCTCTTTTTTTTCTGTACACAGGAATGAGTTCAGAAAGGAGAAGGCTTAGAGTCTTATTAAAACTACCACCTCTTTCTAGAGCGTTGGCACACTGATTCTTACCTGTAAGAATTCAAAGAGTGGGTTTTTACCCCAACAGAAGAAAAACAGAAAATGCTGCTTGCTCTAAGTATAATGTCATTGAATCATGGCTTATCATTGAGAAAAAAGAGAAAAGAAAAAAAAAAAAAAAAAAACGATGCTGTAGGACCCTGCGAAACCTGTCATGTATGTGCAGGTCCTGGACTTGGCTGGGCAGCTGGAGACACCTCCTTCTCACGTGCCCACTCTCCCACAGGCTTTGTCCCAGGGTTCCCAGGGAGGTTCCGACGGTAAATGTGAACCGCATTCCTCCTCGGACCACTTCCCAGTTTGACAAGCTCCGAGGAAGCAGCACATAAAGCGGTACAGGAAATGCAAGACATCTGTACTGGAGCCTGGGAACACACTTTCCCCGGTCCCCTTGCTGGTGTGGTCCTGGCATGGAGCGGGGCCTCTGGAGAAATGAATTAAAGCAACAAGTCCAGTGGAGAACATGGGATTCCACTTCCATTCATCTTCCTTATTTTGCAAACACCACATTCTGCAAATCCCATGCCAGTAAAGCTCTTGGATCAGCCCTCAAATTCTTCTGGATCCTTCAGGGAGGAGATGTCAGGGCTGGCCAAGAATCTAAGTGGAAACTGATGACAGAAGCTGACATTAATCAGCTACACAGTATGTTCTTCCCAGCAGGTTTCTTCCAATAAATCAAAGGCCAGCAAATCCAAGGGGTGTTTAGCCATGAGAGAGCAACTGTTTGCTGTTCTCTTTCCTTGCTAAAGATGATGAATTTAATGTTTAATTGAATCCAACACTGGTGGCCGTGGGAGTGTTTGCAGTAGGTGTTGGGTCCACATACCACATACGGTCCCATTTCCTCCCAGGCCAGGGGCTTTGGGCGAACATCCCCTGCTCCACATGGCTCATCGTTTATATTGAAGTTTTCTGGCCAAACAGAGCCACCACCCTATCTAGTGATCTGAAACAGACTCACTCTTTCAAGTTGGAATCCTCGGGCTGTTTTGGTGACCAAATAATTCTTTTCCTTCCTGTAAGACCTAATTAAGGTACTTAAAGATATTAATGTAATAATGCCTGTTTAAAATCCAGCGAGGGCCAAGCTCTTTCAACATCAGCATGTGCTGCCGGGGTAAGATGCAGGACTTGGAGAAGAGGAGAGTCTTGGGTCTGAGGCCATGCCCCACCCAGCCTAGCTGTGCCACTATAACCACTTCTTAACCTCTCTGAGCAGCTTTTTGTTATCTTTAGAAAGGATTAGATCGAAAACCATTGATTTGTGGTGAAAATAAAAAAAAAAGAGCTGTGGAAAGGCAGTTCTTATACTGAAAAATTACTTTGGCAAAGTAGAATTTCTGTGATTTGCCCTGTTAATAAAATTTGCCAAAGAACATGAAGAAATGGAGTGACTCTTGCAGCAAGAAGCTATGCAGAAGAAGTGAACAAAAAGAAAGTGCCAAGGTCTCAGCAATAGACCCTTGCTGAGAAGAAGAATAGAGAAGCAAAACTCTCTTCTAGGGTAAATATCTTGATGGAGGTAACATATTTATCTCCAAGTAGAGACCCATAACAGACCTATCCTAGGCCAATAAATGGCAACTCTATGGAGAAAAATTCCGCTGATTACAGCCAGATCACAACTTGGATAATTAAGGCAAGTGTTTCTTGGGCATGAATAATAATTAAATTGAAAAGTTACTTTGCATGGTTTTGGAAAATAGACTGATATGTGTCTGATATTTTTCAACTTTTACTCCATAAAAGTCTTGACTTTGGCAAGAAAATGAATATGAAGTTTGATATTCTGTATTTCCTTAATAATTGCCAAAATAAGACACTCAAAATTACTTATATTTACATTTTTTCCAAAATATCACATTTGTTATTACTTTAGAATCCAGAAATAAGCTGGGTAATTATCATATTTATCTTCATATACAGAAACTGAAGTTCAGATGGGAAAAGTGATTTGTCTCAGGTCCTGTAGATACCTGTTGGCAGAGTCCACTCTGGGACCAGCTTTTCTGAGTCCTCTTCAAATCAATCTGTGCATTATGCTTCAAATGGTCGTCTTATTTGGGCTTAATTGCCTAAGATGATTTTGTGACATGCGTCAAAACTGTTAAGAATTTCATCCTAGACATCTCACAAAATGGTATCCAACTAGCCTGTATGTAGCTGGTAACCACATCTAGACATATGTTTATGAAACTGACTACGGATGCATAAGATTCTTGCCCCATTCACTTTCTTCTCTGAAAGAGATGGTGTCATGTGTGTCCATATAAAGATTTTGAAGTTGGAACAAATTCTTGTTGGGTCACTGACTAGCTGTGTGACCTTAAATGAACTTCTCTCTGGATCTTGATCTCTTCTTGTATAAAATGGGGCTAGTATCTTTTGGATTAATTTTATTGGTGTATAGATGCTTTGCAATGTAGTGTTAGTTTCTGCTGTACAACAAAGTGAATCAGCTCTATGTTTCTATCAGTTCAGTTCAGTTGCTCTGTCATGTCTGACTCTTTGCAACCCCATGGACTGCAGCACATCAGGCTTTGCTGTCCATCACCAACTCCCAAAGCTTGCTCAAACTCATGTCCATTGAGTCAGTGATGCCGTGCTTACACATCTCCCCTCTTTTTTGGATTTCCTTCTCATTTAGGTCTCTAGAGAACATTGAAAGGGCTTCCTTGGTTGCTCAGAGGTAAAGAATCTGCCTAGAATTCAGGAGATGTGGGTTCGATCCCTGGGTCATGAAGATCCCTTGGAGAAGAGCATGACAACTCATTCCAGGATTCTTGCCTGGAAAATCCTATGAACAGATCACCCCTATGGGGTCGCAAAGAGTCAGATGTGACTGAATACTCACATAAGCATGCATGAACATTGAAATGAATTTCCTGTGCTATACAGGTAGATTCTCATTAGTTGTCTCTTGTTCACATGATATCTTTAGTGTATATATGTCAATCCCAATATCCCAATTTATTTCACTCTCCCCCCAAATGGGGTTAATATTACTTAATAGGGTTGATGTGAGATGCAACAAGCCAATGTAGCCTAGTGTGCTCAGTCACTCAGTCATTTCCAATTCTTTGAGACGCCATGGACTATAGACTGCCAGGCTTCTCTCTCCATGGGATTTCCCAGGCAAGAATACTGGAGTGGTTTGCCATTTCCTCCTCCAGGGAATGTATGCTTACCTCTTTCTAATCATCTGAGTCTCAACTCTAAATTCTCCTCCTCAAGAAAGACCTTTTCAGACTCTAGTAGCTAAATAGCCTCTCCCTCAGCATCCATTGCTATTAATGCTAACATCCTATTTTCGGAAAACTTTTCATTACACGAATTTATAGAATTCACTTATTTGTTAATGAGTTTATCTTTTGTCTTTCTTTTTAAAACTGCAAGTTGCAAGAGAGTAGAAACTTGACTTCTTACTGCTTCTCAAGGACAGCAAGATATAGTTAAACACCCACTCAGGGGATGCTGCTCACATTGTATTAAATGTTAAAAGCAGCTCCTTATCCTGTATGAATACAGCGCAGTCTTTTTGGTTCTACAAGTGTCAGCCTTGCTGCTTTGCAATCAATGCTTAATAAATCTTTCTGTGCACAAAGTGAATGTACAATCATCACAGAAATTGTATATTTCTTGCCAGGGCCTATGATAAAGCCTGGAAATGCAGAGACGAATAAAACATAGTCTCCGCTTTCCATACTATAGCATTGAAATTCTTTATTCCTCTAACGTGGTTGTAAGATACAAATAAAGCAAAATAGTTAGCTTCATAAGACTTCCTATTTATAGAATCCGTTTTGAAAAACATTTTACTATTTTGCATTGTTTAGCTTTACCATGATCATCAAAACTAACATGATTTCCTGCAGAGTTCTGTGCTGGTCACTGTCAGGGTACAGAAATGATTTAAGTATGGTCCTGTATTTGCCATACTCTAAACAAATATTTTCAATTTTCAGACTCAGAGATGATAGAAGATTTTGGTTGGCTGATGTCTAGGGTACAAATGTACCAAACACCACAGGCTGAAGTAGCTATTCCATCCATAGGCGACCCTCGGCTATGACCTGGTATACAAAAGATCAGTGTTTTCCTCTTTCTCCACACATCTACAGCAGATGAAACATGAACAAGGAGGATTCCAGACCAATGGGTAAGGCTGACGACGGGCTTAGGGTGTCTAGAGACTAGCTTTGCAGTTCTTCAATGCAAACATTGCTTGAGTGAAGGCAGGATGTTGTTAGCAGCGTGTGTGTGTGCACGCGCTCAGCGGCTCAGTCATGTCTGACTCTTTGCAACCCCATAGACTGTAGCCCACCAGGATCCTCTGTCCATGGAATTTTCCAGGCAAGATACTGGAGTGGGAGTGTCATTTCCTACTCCAGGGGATCTTCCCAACCAGGGACTGAAACTGCGTCTCCTGCATCTCCTGCATTGACAAACAGATTCTTTACCACTGTGCCACCTGGAAAGTAGAGGAGAATGTGTTTTTTCCTATTAGCAGAAGGGAGTGTGTCTGTGTGTATGTGTGTGTGTGTGTGTGTTTTCCCTACCTCCAGGTGGACATTTGCCCACATTGCAAAATGGGTACCCTGCCATTTATTGATTAATTCTCTATCTTTCACTGAAAGGCCAGATCCTCAAAAGCCATGGACACAAAATTCTATAGAAATATCACATGAACAGCAACAAGGGCTGTTGTCAGGGTATGTGATGCCCCCACAATATGGTGCTATAGTCATTCACACTGTACAATTTACATCAGTGAACACAGGCCACACCACTCTAGATTCCAAGGACACAATCTAGAGCATTGAGAAACAGAGAGATGAAGTCTTGAGGGGGTATTTTAATGCTTCGCTTAAATTCTAATCCTCTTTCTCTGTTCTCTAGTGGTTTTCCACCCAAGCCACTTGTGACTCTAAAGCAGAGTCTGTTAGATCTTGGTTGTTTCTTGGCCCTCCCTGACATCAGCTCAGTCCGGGTGTTACAATCTCAATTAATCTTTCACTGGTTTATACAAGGGCCTCAGATACCATCCTATCCCACCGTTTGACTACAGATGAGGATGTGTGAGGGAAAACTTGGCTCCCAGAAGTGGCACTGTCTTCTAGAAGACAGAACTGCTTGAACCAGGAATGCGAGAGACTTCTACTTTCTGAAAAGATAAACGGAGGTGGAGAAGGAGGATCCTGAGGAAGAATCTGGAGGCTGCGTGAATACCCAACATACAGCAACTCATAGATTTACTTATAAGTCATGTAAATTTATGTAGTATTGAGTGAGCATGCCAAGCAAATGAACAGGTCCACAGGTGCTCCTGGGTTGAAAGCAGAATTTAAAAAGGACAAAATTCCCCCGCTTCTTCATCCCCCACACTATCACCATCATCATCCTCATCTTATACAAACAATCAAAAAAACTACCCCAAGAGGAGTTCAGATACTGGTAGAGACAAATTGAAAATGTAATTATGTAAACCGAGATGGCTAAGCGGGGACAATCAGGGATGATGTCAGATTAGCGAAATAGAAAGATAGCAGAGTTGTCAGAGGAAATCTAAGATATTTCTAGAAACAAGGCTTGGTGAGCCAAAGGGAAATTAAATGAATATGCTGATGTTTACTTTCCCAGCTTTTCATAGGAAATCGAAAGGCAAGTGGGGAAAAGGTGAGTCTATAAACCATTATCCACTCAAAGCCTTGATTTAAAACACTTGCTTTCAAACACACTAAGGATTCAATATCTAGTTGTTAAAATTTGCTCAGTGAATTTTTCTCATAATTTATTTAAAGAAAATACCTGGAGGAATTGGCAATGTGCCAAACAGGAAAAAAGAGTCCATCATGAAGGCATACTGTTGGAATTTTAGGGGCTACGAGCCAGAGACTTCCCTGCCCACAAGTGCTTCTTCCCCACCCCCACCGTCTTTCAGCCTGAGATGGCTGAGGGCTTGGATTTTAGGGACCACAGAAAACGTATGCTCTGGTACTTGGCTTCGGAAAATTCTGGATATATTTTCATTTGTAGGTCACCGTTTTACTGGTGGGAAAGTCAGGACAGGGATGATGTAGGCAAAGCTTTGTTCTCCTTGGAATGCCCTTGCAGCACAATGCTGGATGAGGTTCCCAAGGACGTGGCCTCTCTGGGTAACATGGAGTCCTGGTGCTCCAGAAAGCAAGAGCCACGCTGGGAAAGAGAAACAGCATGACCAACAGCAAGCTTGGCTCAGAGTAGAGATGTGTCGCCCTTCCACTTACCCCCAACTCGGTCATCCATGCATATCACTTTCCCCTGATGGTCCGTGGGTCACAGAGTCTGCCATTCAGATGAGTTTTCTAAGTCCACTCTGTCCTGGAGCCCTGAAGTCCACTTTGTCCTGTGTTGGACAAAGCCCAGGAGCCCAGGGGGCACTACTGGGTGGGAAACAGGGTCCTGTCCTGTTGGGCATATAGGTCAGGACTCTGCCCTGTCAAGCACCCAAGGAAGGGAGAAAAGGAAGGATCAGAGAATTGTTTGGGAAAACAGATGCAGTGATTAAATCATTGCAGCTAGAAGAACTTTGAGGCCAGCAGTTCGCTCCGCTGCCTCTCATTGGCTTCTCTAGAGGGAAGCCTCCAGGGACTTCCCTGGAGGGACATTAGCCCTCAGGGTCACTGCGGTGTGTGGGAGTTGGGGTGGAGTGGGTGGCTACTCCTGGTCTCTGGATCTCACCCATCACTGCTGGTAGCCTGGCTTGCAGAAGAGAGGAGGAGAGCACAAAGCACCCTCTGCAGAGCGTGCAGTGGTCAACCTCAAAGACCACCTGGAGGATGGCTAGAAATGGAAAGGGAACAGAAGGAGAGAAGGAAGAAGAGATGAAAGTAGCATCTATAGTGGTGAGTGGAAGAAAACAAGCTTGCCTCTTCTCTCCAGGACCTGCAAATAGTGAAAATATCTGCTCTTTCTTCTCAGCCTGAAGTAGAGTTACTAAGACCTTTCAGTCTACTTTCTCTACACTGTGTTTCTCTACACTCACAGCCAGCCTGCTCTAAAGACAGCCTTGTGATCCCATTTTATGAATTAGTACGCCGAGGCTCAGAAATGTTTAGGAATCTCTGGGGACACATAGCTCAGGAGGAGAAAGAGGGTCATGCCCCTCAGCGGTCAGTCATAACAAAAGGACGGGATGCACGGTCATTGCCCTGGAGACATATTCCCAGCTCGGAACTCTCCAGGAGCGTCCAGGGAAAGAAAGACACATGATGAGAGGTCTGTGGCAAGAAATCTGGAGGAAAAGGCCAAAGAGACCAGAGGTTAAGAGGAGAGAGGTGTGAAGGAAAGAAAACACACCATCCGCAGCGCCGTCTCTACGCCACTGTGTTTCACTTAATAGACTGTGTCCTGAATCGGGAGATGGATGAGGGGATAAACAACACCCACGCAGGCTGACTAAGGCCTCAGGGACTTGGCTGCATGGAAAAGAGGCAAAAAGTGACTCTCACCCGAGCCTTGCAGAGGTGAAAGGAAAGGTGAAAGGGACCATCGGTCTTGGCCAGAGAGGGCAAGATGAAGGTTGGGACAGACCAGCTCCAGGGCAGGAGTGGTGGGAAGCAAAGAGAACGAGCAACAGCTGGGGCAGGTGTCTCCTCCTCATCCGTCGCTGGCCCTCGGCCCCTGACGGGCCTCCCCTACGCCTCACATTCCAAATGAGTCAGTGTCATCATTGCCCTTGCTGTGTATTCACAGGGCTGGAGGAAGGGATCTGGCTGGAACATAGAAGGCCCCTTAACACATGAATCTGGCCCAAAATGCACCCCAAATGCTTCATCCTTTGCAGCTGTCTGCACCCACAGGATTCTAAGAGCTAGAATGTCTCTCCATTGGTTGTTCACTACTGACTTCCATGTTCAACAAACATTATTGGGTAGCAGGTACCTTGCTAGACATGAAGAGTGTCGCAACTTGAAGGTCCCAGTCTTTTGGGAGAGCACAGCCTGGTGGGCCTGCAAGGCAAGTCAACGAACAGCTTTGACTTTGTGAGATAGATTGGATGGGAGGCAAACACTGTTTAGGTCTGCACTGAACTTAGTTGGAGGGTGAGTGGTGGGTGGGAGGAGTCTGTGGCAGTCTCGGGCTGGCCACATTCCTCTAAGAACCAGACTGTACCCCAAGGATCACTCGACAGTACCCAGGTGTGGCCTTTATCCTCATGACACAAGACAGCTAATAGAGCTCCAGCCATCGCCTTTTCGTTTTATAATGTAAGCATGAACAGCAAACTCAGTGGGCCTCATTCTATTTGATAGTCTTAGTGTCTTCTTTCATGCTTGTCTTTATCAGCATTTATTCGTTCATTCCCCCAAATTTAGTATTTCTTCAATGCCCTATTCTGAATATTCTAAATGTGGAGCTTTATATTGTACTAGGACTTCCCTGGTGGCTCAGATGGTAAAGCATATTGTGTTATTGGATCCATCCATTGTATTGGATCCATCAACTCTCGTGGTCCATTATCATTGTAGAAAAGAATTTCTGTCATATTTGAACCCAATCCACTCCCACCTCTCAACTCACACAGATGCACACAGACACAAACATTTGTTGAATTATACTGAGGGACCATGGAGATTTGAAGCTCAAAGACATCATAAAGCCATTTGCAGAGTTTTTAGCTTGTTGAAAATCCAGCTTGACCATGGGATTAGACAGTAAAGTGACTGCAGAGGAGGCTGAGTGACAGGGGAGGGGCCTGAGGTCCCCTACTTCGGCCCTGGCACTTCCCTCATCTGATGACTTGACATCAGACTCGATTATGGTCATGGGCTTTGAAAAGATCTAGTCCAACTTGAGGATTTACCTACAGATTTATACTCTTTTTCCATTCTGCTACTGTGTCTCTCTGCTTGGTGAGAGTGAGCATCCAGCCTGAAAGGTTATATTGTCCAAGTGCTAAATGTGAATCCAGGCATTCAGCAACCCTGAGCCAGGCCCTTATAAAGTTGTGTGATTTGAGATAAGGCCCTTCACTGTTGAGCCTGCTTTTTATAAAAACAGAGATGGTGAGAATCCCTTCCTCCAGGTTTTTATGAACATTAAATGCAAATAAGTCTGGCAGAGCCATGCAATAAAATGATGGTTTCCTTTCTTTCCCTTTAAAGGGGTTTTCTCTTCCAAAATACTTGCATCCTAGGAAATGGGGATCCTCTGATAAAAGAGGAAGTAACTCAACCACAAAATCTTGGTGCCGGCCTGGATTTGAGGAAGCCTCCATAACTAACAGCTCAAATTTCCTTCTCTCTTGGCTGACAGAGTTGGAGGCCAGAGCCTGATATTTATCTCCCTCCATCTGTTTCTCTGTGCAGACTTATTATAATGGGATGTGTCTATTCCAAAACAGTGGTTCCTGCTATACAAGTGTGCAAAATATTTCTCCTAATTTCCTTGTGCTTTGTTCTCAGGCTTCCAACTGTAAAATCAAGAAGTGCTAAAAAGACAGTTTCTTTCTGAATTCTCTGCTGCTGCCTGGGGAGAGCAGAGCCTTGAGGCAAGCTATGGGGTAGGGATGTTATCTCCAGAGACCTCCCACACTCCCCAAGTCCCCAAACATCCCTCCAAACCCACCCAGCCCCCCCAGCTCTGAGCATACTTGGTTTGAGTCAGAGGAAACTTCATAGACATCTGAAAAAATTGAATGGACCCAGATATCCTCCAACCTCACTGCTTCCCAGGAAACTTTATCCCTATGGGCCTGAGTCTGTATTTAGAAACTGAATGCTATAGACTGAATTTTTCTAGGTCCATATGTTGAAGCCCACCCAGTATGGTGGTTTAGGAGATGGGGCATTTGAGACGTAATTGGGTTTAGATGAAATTATGAGGTCTTAGTTCAGATTACAACAACAAATTATTGAAGACTGGGTGGTTTACACAACAAACATCAATTTCTCACACTTTTTGGAGGGTGGGAAGTTTAAGATCAAGGGGCAGCAGATTCAGTGTCTGGTGAGAATTTACTTCCTGGTTTGTGGATGGCTGTTTTTCAGTTGTATTCTTACATAGCAAAGAGCAAAGAGAAAGAGCAAGTGCCTTTCTTGTGCCTCTTCTTATAAGGGCACTAATTCACTCATGAGGGCTCCATCCTTATGACTTAGTTACCTCCCAAAGGCTCCATCTCCTAATACCATGACACTGGGGGTTAGGATTTTAATGTATAAACTTTGGAAGTAGAACCCAATTATTTAGTCTACAACACAATCTGAACTGACTAAGACACTAAAGAGGTCTAGAGGCTCAGTTAGACATTTATATCCTTTATATACAATTTGTATCCTTTTGTTTAGGCTTCCCAGTTGGCTTAGTGGTAAAGAATCCATTTGCAATGCAGGAAATGCAGAAGATGTGAGTTCGATCCCTGGATTGGGAAGACCACCTAGAGAAGGAAATGGCAACCCATTCCAGTATACTTGCCTGAGAAATCCCATAGACAGAGGAACATGGGGTCACAAAGCCACTCCTTTCTCCAGGGTATCTCCCAACCCAGGGATCGAGCCCTACATGGCAAGCAGATCCTTTACCATCTGAGCAACCAGGGAAGCCCCATGTCCTTTTATATGCTTTTATTTATATGCTTTTAGGAAATGCATAGCTCACCCTAGAAGCCCAGCCATCCCGGCTGGTACAGCCTGATCTTTACTGCAGGGCCTAGAACCTAACATTTTGGGGGCTGTGTGGGCTGCCGTCTATGGGGTCGCACAGAGTTGGACACGACTGATGCGACTTAGCAGCAGCAGCAGCCTACAGGTAGTAAGCTCCTCATAAATGACAGAGATGATCTTCTTTTAAAAAAATATTTTCCTTTCCATATATTTTCCACAATTACTCTTGCTCCAGGAGAAAATAAACCATGAGTATGGTTTTATAGATATATCTGCAATTTAAACCTCAAAGTAACCCAGTGAAATAAATATTGTAACTCCCATTTTATAGATGAAGAAACTGAGGCTTAGAGGAAACCTTCTTCCAGATATTCAACTAGTAAGTGGTGGATATAACTGAAATATAAATGAAATCTTCTCTACATACAAATATCCTATTACCAGTGTGATCTGTTTCATATTGTGTTCAGAATGCTGAAGTTTCTATACACATCTGAAAAGCATGACTACTCAAAAAAGTAATTTTCACAATTATCTTTTAGTGACACCCCAGGACCACAGAGGCCTGATTGCATATTCATATAAATATGTCTACTTAATTCCCTTTAGATCATTCAAATGATAACCACTTTTTCTTTTAACTTTCCACTACACCATGCTTATAGCATTATCATGGCATCTGTAACACTTGAATGCACTTATTTTATTACATGACATGTGGAGTTAGAAGAACATTCCACACAATAGGAGATCTCCTTGAGAGCAGGAATCATGACTTAGTCACCAACACCATTAGTCAACACCATTCTCAAGTAACCCAAGCAGGGGCTGTTGCTCCAGCTTGCTCATGAGGCAACCTCGTACTTTGGAGTCACTTCCTGGAAATTTTCTATGTCCCCTTTCAGTGCCAAAGATCAGTTCATTTCCGATCCACTGGGGGAGATGGAGACGTGCTGTGTCCACATGGTCAGGCCCTGGTTCTAGATTTCTAAGAGGGTCTGGGGAGAGATAGCTCCCCTTGGTTGGCATAGTATTTCTTTCATGAAATGGCGTGAGACTGTGTGGCCATAATCTGCTGAGATGTTGATATTGGTGTCTTAAATAGTTTATATAGAAAATTATTTTCCCAGAACCCAGCATATTGAGAAGGTAGCCCTGAGAGTTGTATACGTAGCTCCCAGGCACAATGCATCTGTCCAATAAATACTTGTTAAACCAACAAAGGAATGGATAAAATGGTCTATGATATTTAAAATTTTAAATTAAGAACATTTAGAATTTTTTTCCTGATTATGGACTTGGCATTAATTTGCAGCCATTCTCCATAGACGCTCCAGTGTCAGAGTCCAGTGAATCGCTCCCAGACTTAAGTTGACAATTGACAGCATTGGTACCAACTGGTCCGTTTAGACAGTCCATGCCCTCTCCTAGACTTAGCACAATTCTCTGGGTTCCGGACATCAATGTGCCTGTATCCTAGACACATTCAATGTCCTATATTTCTCAGTCATGGAAAGCTCAGCATCTCTCAGCAGCTACCCACCCCACACACCTACCATTATAGGGTCACCAGGGCCAGGAGCTCCCAAAGAAGAGAAAAACAGCCTGGTTTATCTAAATCTTGTGCAGAGTTAAAATGACATTTTATTATTATTATTACTCCTCCACTGATGTTGAAAATGAAATCTTCAAGACAAATGACTTTTTGGGCAGTGGGAATTCCAGCCCCAAGAGACAGGCAGAAAATGAGCTTTCTGTTGTGAGTGTTGAAGCCACCGAGACTGTGGTATCTGATTGGCTTATGTGGTCTATTTTGAGTGAGGATTGACAAGAGCCTTATGAGGAATCATCAAGTGATTCTGTGGAAGATACGGCCCTTATTTCTTACTTTACTACGTGATTTCCAAAGGAATTGGGCCTGTTGTCAAAAATAACATGCTTCATATGAAATACAGATTTATTGGAACTTGGGTAAATAATTTATGATCTTGGGTTTGTGCCTTTAATAAGCTATTATCTGAGAGGGTGTCTGAAGGAGGAAGGCCTTATGGCTAGGAGCCAGTGAATTACACACATGACTGAGGGGAAGCCACTCATTCCTATCAAAGACAGCTTGTCCTCATATTTGTCCTGAGCCACTGTATGCAGTACTTCAATAAGCACTGAGTGTATACATACAAGTGGGACCTTGAGGCAAGGGCATATAATCCAATTTTTATGACATGAAAACATCATGAATCATTTAAATGGATATTCACTTGACACCATAAGAATTCAGTTCCTAGTAGACTGAGATTCTCAGAAATTTCCAAACTTAGGGCATTTAGGGCAGGGCCCTGAATATTGGGTATGTTGATTGGGCATTTGGAATTGAGGAAGGCATTTGAGTAAACAACAGGAACAAAATAATAGAAGTGGGAGAACACAGCCCACAAAGGAGACAAAGCAGGCAAGAAGGTGGGAAGAATTAAGAGTGGATTAGGAGGTAAGGCTGAAAGAGCAGATTTGATGATCGTGTTCTTCTTTCATATTTCTATTTAAATAACTCGTTGACTACAATAGCCCAACATCCTTCCGGATAATTATTGACAGTGTCTCAAAAATATAATATATTCCACCCCAGTGTGTATGCATGCACAATATATATTTTGTGTGAGTATCTGTGTGTGGCTGGCAAGTGTTTGGTGTGTGATGTGTACATGAAGGGATATGGAGGGAGGTGCTAATGTAACATTTGGTATGTGTGTGTTGAGTTTGGATGTGTATATATAAACATATAAAATATATATATATATATATATGGGCCTTCTAGGGTAGCACAGCCCATGATGGAGAGACCCCAGCTACCACATATGCCTCCAGACAGCCTTCCTTTATTGAAAGACCATTAGTCCATCTATCATGTTGCAAATAGTGAGATTTCATCTTCTTTCATGGCCTTGTAGCCCAGCTGGTAAAGAATCCATGTACAATGCAGGAGACCTGGGTTTGATCCCTGGGTTGGGAAGATCTCCTGGAGAAGGGAAGGGCTACCTACTCCAGTATTCTTGCCTGGAGAATTCCATGAACTGTCTAGTCCATGGGGTCTCAAAGAGTCGGACATGACTGAGCAACTTTCACTTTATGGCTGCACCTTGACGGTATTCTGCCAAGTGAAAGAAGTCAGGTGAAGGGAGACAAATACCATATGATTTCACACATATGTAGAATATAACAAACAAACAAAATAAATGAACAAACGAAACCAAACAAAACCAGAGACACAGAGAACAGAGTGGAAGAAGCAGATGGAGGAGGGTGAAATGGGTTATGGGGATTGATCATATTGTAATTGATGGAATCCAAAGTTTTGGTGGTGAGCATGGTGTAGTGTATACAGAGGTAGCAATGCAATGCTGTACACATGAAACTTATAAAATGTCATAAACCAATGTTACCCCAATAAAAAATAAATTTTCAAGAAAGAATAGAAAGAATACATTCATATAGGTTTACGATCAACAGTATTTTTCTATCAGGGATTCCCCGGTGGCTCAGATGGTAAAGGGTCTGCCTGCAATGTGGGAGACCCAGGTTCAATTCCTGGGTCGGGAAGATCCCCTGGAGAAGGAGATGGCAATCCACTCCAGCACTCTTGCCTGGAAAATCCCATGGATGGAGGAGCCTGATTTATATCAAAAAGTTCACAGAATAATAAAATCTGAAGGGAATTAAAAAGAAAGATCACTGGGGAAATAATTAGCTTTGTAAAGGGAAATATAATAGCTTCTTTCCACACTAAGGTATAAATTATTTAATATTTATACTAAAATCAGAGAGCCAGAGGCAGCATCTAGCAATCAGGCCAAATTACTTTGCTTTAAATTTGTGGAAAACTGTGCTAAGACAGCAATTCAGGTACTAACAAAAAGACTTATCGAAGCTTTGCTTTTGAACCCAAAGGTTATTATGAATAGTTCCTGTTCCCAAAGAGTTTACTAACTAGTTAAGGAGGAAAAAAAAAAATCCTAGTGAAATACATAAGGCAAGTAAGGGTTGAGATGAAATACAAGCTTTATCCTGTAGGAATACAGAGGAAGACACAGGCTGAAGACTTAAGGAATATGACTTGAAATTTTTAAGTTGTCTATAGGTTGAATAGGGTTTTCAAGTTAGAAAAGGGGTGGGTGAAGGAAGACGCTTCCAGGATGAAGGTGTCAAAAATGAACAAAGCCTGACCAACACTAGTTAATATCCTAAAGACAGATTTTTAAGTGGACACAGTGGTAAAGAATCCGTCTGCCAATGCCTGAGATGCAAGAGATGCAAGTTTGATCCCTGGGTGGGAAAGATCCCCTGGAATAGGAACTAGTAACCCACTCCAGTATTCTTACTTGGAAAATTCCATGGACAGAGGATCCTGGCAAATTAAAGTTCAAAGAGTCACAAAGAGTTACAAAGAATCGGAAACGACTAAGCACTTGAGTGTGAGCGCGCACGCACACACACATGCACACACACACACTATTGAAATAGAGAAAAGAATGCAGTGAAAACTGAACTTGGTTCCCATTTATAAGAGGAGACTGGGCACTTTAAATGAGAATGAGGGAAGAGAGACGGGAGTAAGCAGAGGCTCAGTGGGTTTCCCTGGTAGCTCAGTTGGTAAAGAATCTGCCTGCAGTACAAGAGACCCGGGTTTGATCCAAGGATTGGGAAGATCCACTGAAGAAGGAAATGGCAACCAGCTCCATTCTTGCCAGTATTCTTGCCTGGAGAATCCCATGGACAGAGGAGCCTGGCGAGCTATAGTGCAGGGGAGAAGCAAGAGTCAGACATGACTTGGCAACTAATTGACTAAATGAACATTGGAAAAGACCTTGATGCTGGGAGAGATTGAGGGCAAAAGGAGGAGGGGGCGGTAGAGGATAACATGGTTAGATAGCATCGCAAACTCAATTGACATGACTTTGAGCAAACTCCAGGAGATAGTGAAGGACAGAGGAGCCTGGCATGCAGCAGTCCATGGGATCACAAAGAGTCAGACACAACTTAGTAACTGAGCAACAAACTATAGCAAGTAGAATCAGGGCTTAATTGAGGAATATTCTCCTTCCTTCCTCAGGATCAGAGGCCTCAGACTATTTCATCCCCAGTTAGATTTCAGAATTGTCAGTTCCATGGCAGATGAGAGCCTTCATTCTGCTCCTTTTCACGTTGCAGTACTTATTATGGCAATCCTGCCCCCTTTCTATGATGGCATGATGCCCTTTTAGTACACGAGTCTTTGGATCAAGAGAAAACAATGAACAAACCTAAGGTAGAGGCTGTCATCCATGCCCCTGTGTCCTGGAGGTTGACACAGTTGTGACGAATGAACGACACGCTGGGTTTTCTACTGTGGGCGAGAGCAGTGCTTTCCATGTGGAAACAAAAGTGAAGCAATCATTGCATGAGTAGAAGGGCGGATGTGATTGATATTGTTAGTATTGACCAATACGTGGTCCTTTTCTCCTTCCAAGCCCACATTGGGAGTTGTATCATCCTCCTTGCAACAGAAGAGGGCCATGTGACCATTTCTGACCAAAGAAATATGGGCAGAAGTCGCAACTGTCCTTTCTCAGCTGAAGCAGAGAAAAAGCCCACGGAGAAGTATCCAGTCTCTCTTCTTTGCTACCACAAATACAAAAGGTCACGGTCCCCTTCTGTCTCGAGTTGAACAAGCCAGCTGAGCAGAACAACACACCTTTGTTGTAAAAAGCCCTGAGATTTGAGGGTTTTGTTACTACTGCAAAATTTAAAACTGCTTTGACAAGTGCAATGACCATTCCATAGAATTTTTACAAAATGTAATTACTCACTCAACTCAAGCTAACCCACTCTACTCCAAATGGATTAAAAACCCTTTTCTTCTAGGTCCCTCTGCCTTTCTCTTTACACTTATCCTTGGCACCACAAACGTAAGTCAGAGATTGTCACGGACTCTGAAGTATTGACTCTGCTTTCCCACCCTCTTTGATTTAACAAATCCAATCTGCTGTGCTCATGTTAAATCGGAGAATGCTGCAATCTGAATCATTAGTTTATAATTGAGAAATAGCGAACAGGATTTGCCAAAACCAAGAAAAGCGGCTGATTGAAACATAACTCTTTTGGCAGGGACAAAGCAAATATTACTGATCAGAATGGGCAAGAAAGAATACAGTGTCTCCTATTCCAGGAAATTGATGGGACATAGATGACAGTCTCTGGGACCTCAGACCACATTGGAGTGGCCCTGCTCTCAGGGCCGGTATCTGGGGCACATGGAATAAAGTTGTGGTTTTGAAAATAAAGGGAAAAACCCAGGACAACTCCATCATTCATCAGTTAAGCAATCACATAGTCAATGTATCTTTATTACTTATTTTGTGTCAGTAGGAACAGTATCAGGCTCCCCTGGTGGTTCAGCAGTCCAGAATCTGTCTGCCAGTGCTGGAGATGCAGGTTCCATCCCTGGGTCAGGAAGATCCCATGGAGAAGGAAATGGCAATCCACTCCAGTATTCTTGTCTGGGAAATCCCATGGACAGAAGAGCCTGGCAGGCTATAATCCAGGTGGGCCACAAGGGTCAGACAGGACTTAGTTACTAAATGAACTAATGATTAACAATATCAGCTGACCAAAAAAGATGATGTAAAGTCACAAGGATATTTTTCAAACTGAATCAAAGGCCATTTTCATCCAGAGGACAAAATGGTCTACAAAGACCTCTTTGATTATTTATTCAATGAACTGCAAATTTCTCCAAATAAATAAATAAGTAAATGAGACAGTTTCCTTCACACTCTGGAAATTCTGAAATTTACTTCCATCACCTATTAATAAAAAAAATCAAAGGAATTGTACTCCATTCATCGCATTAGCAAAGATCTGGACTGCTTGAGTCAGCAGTCAACTGGCAAAAATTTGTATGACAATGTGGTGACCTCACCAACCAAACTCAGTTCCACATCCACAGCCTAAAAGTAAGTGGAAAAGCGGAGGCTCATTCCATCAAAGCCAGTGAACTGATAAACACAGGGAGCTGTGAGGCTGATCCCCAGAGTTTTGTACCGTGTAGTGGCCCATCTTATCTGAGACTGGGACCTCACCTGAAGAAAACAAATTGCTTAGAATGGTTACATGTTTGTGGGACGAAGCCACTGATGTTTCTTTTTTCTGCAGATTGAACACCCACTCACAGATTGGACCTTCAATAACCCCCTGCTGGGGTCCTGCCTCTGCTCTAGGTAGTGGAGAAGGGCACCAGCTTAAAATTTATAAACAAGACATACAACTTCCAGGGGCCATTGTAAAACAAGGTAGCAGGAAGTGAGATGCCTGCTAGAATAATTCCTATTTCTGTAAGGACAGTCTGTTGATTTTAGCTCCACTCTGCCAAGGCTACACCTCCACGTCTTGTGCAACTTGCTGGTCACTGGGCAGGACTGAATCCCCTTCTATACTCTGGGTATTGAAACGTCCCTTGTCATTCATTGCTCAGCACCATGACACTTCTTAACTGATCTGATGACACTTCTTCCATGTCAGTTTCCTTGATCTCCTTAGTCAGAATTCTCTGACCCTTTTCCGGCATTCGTCTGCCTCTCACCAGTTTTCCATATTTCTGTTTCATCCTGCTAGAACGTACGCTCCTTTGGAGAAGGTTCCCTGGGCTCTGTTTGTATCATTTTTGTGTTCCAGGTGCTGCTATCTGAGCTCAGTTAATAAAACAGGGGTGTCATTTTTTTTCCTTTGGAGACAAAGGGCTTGAGGTTATCTAAGGCTCTTGGGTGGATTAGATGCCAAGTCATGAGAGGTAAGACAGGAGTGGTTATGAGGCATAACAGTCTCAAAGGCAGAGCATTTGGCTCCATCACTTTCAAGATGAAAGTGGGGATAAAAGGCAGGTGTTGGGACAGGAAAGGGAAGGTCTCAGATCAGAGACCGGCAACTCCAGGCAAGTCAAAAGTAACAACGACAAAGGTGGCCATGGAGCGTTTGGCTCTGGGACAAGGTGGGAAGGCAGTGGAGACTAAATGTTCTCAAAAGGCCCCTCCCTTTTGACAGTCCTCTTATGACACCCTGACAAAACAAGGTCACTTCCCTGAGCAAGGTGCCAAGTTTCCACTCACTGACAATTGATGCAAAAATATGCTCTTAAATATGCTCTTGAGGTAAGTGATCCTGCAGGTTCTGAGATGTCTGAGATGTAGGTTCAGGAGTTGCCCCTCTACCCTGGCTCCTCACCCAGAGGACATTCCTGCTGCCTCTGAGGAGTCCCTGCCCCACCCCACTGGGCACCCAGGAGGAAATCTCTGCTGAGTCACGTGTGCCTGGCTTTGTCCTACGGCTCACACACCTTCCCAGCTCACCCTGAACGTGATTATTTACTACAGTAATTTGACCACATGATACTTTAATGATTTGCTTCCATAATCCTAAAAAATACTTAGACTACTTATAGGTTCAGGGCTAAGTTTTGCATGGTATTCATTTACTCCCCAATCAGAAGTAAACAGAGTTGTCTGTGGATCTTCTCATGCAAAGAGATTGCATGACATGTGATAGATACAAATACAAATAGATATATCATGCAGTGAAAGTGTTAGTCGCTCAGTCGTGTCTGAGTCTTTGCGACCCCATGGGCTGCAGTATGCCAGGCTCCTCTGCCCATGAAATTCTCCAGGCAAGGGTACTAGAGTGGGTTGCCGTTCCCTTCTGCAGGGGATCTTCCCAACCCAGGAATCAAACCCATGTCTCCTGCATTTCTGGCAGATTCTTTCCTGTCTGAGCCAACAGAGAAGCTCAAGATATACTATACACATCAAGAAACTGGCTCTACTGACCGCACTCTCCCCAGACTACCAATTCCTCTGCCCTGGGCTGTCTTCTAGCACCAGTCTGGGAAATGTGTCCTCCGGGCCACCTGTCCAATTATTACTCCGTGGGATGAGCAGAACCTAATCAACCCACAGGTTAGTATCATATCTCCCACCTAGAAGACACACTAACACCAACAAAGTTACAGACATAGTGCCGGTTTACCCTCCCATGGGACCTCTGATATACTGATCATGTTGTAGACAGATTTTATTTGGAACCAGGCAGTGTCCTGGGAATGACCACCAGCAGCAGAATTCCTTGTTGACTCCAGTTCACCTTCACTAAGTAAGTGTTGAACAAATATTTTAAGGATATTGGCTTAACGGGGAGCCAAATTGTTGGTCTATGGGGAGAACCTCAGTCTGGCCCTGGAGATAGGCTCCTTTCCTTGAAACAAAGGAAAAAGCCATGGGTCACCAGCTCAGATGCCCTGCTGTCTACCATCCATAGGATTATTTCTCTTTGCCTCTTGTCACTCCCTCTAAATATCTCTAAGTCCCTTTCCCCACTATTCTTCCCTCTGCCACTGATTTCCAGCTCGTGAGTTCTGACTTGGAAGGAGAAGATGGATCCCAGTCTCAGAAAGGATGCTACTCCCAGGTATCCTGACTTGTCATTCAGATGCACAGAAAATCTGGTGAAACAAACATGCAGTGAGTCCAAGTTCTTTCATATTCCTAGCTTAGTTTCACAGAATAGTAACTGAGCGCCGATGATGTGCAAGGCACTATTAGGACTTGAGAATTATATCCTTATTCCTGAGCATAAACTCTAATTTTCTTACTTTTTTGCAGCTTCATGCAAAAAGTACTGATGGATGCCTGTTCTATGACGGGCACTTGGCTGAATTTCCTACTAATCCAGATTTCATTCCATTTCCAAAGCAGGAGCAGTCGCAGTTTATAGAACAGGCTTATTGAATCCACTTATTAGAAACTGAATCTATTAATGAAAATGATTTCAAGTATCAATGACAGAACCCAATTCAATGTCAACTTAATTTTCAGTTGTAATTTAATTTTTAACTGAAATTGGGAGGAAAAAAAAAAAGACAGGGAATGGAGGAGATTTCTGGAGTAGATTTCAGACCCAAAGGAAAAGTGGCAGGAAGAAGGCAGTTCTGAGAATCCCCTGCCTGGGAAACCCTGTACCCTGAGACTCTTACTTCTGCTTCTTTCTGAACATTGGCTTCCTTCTCTTTCCTTTGGTAATATGCATGGTTATCAAGACATTAGGTTCACGCCCTTAATTCATCTCTAATAGGAAGGAGAGGAACTGTCTCTCTCAGTGTCAGGGTGACATATCCCAGGGGAGGACTCTGACTGGACAGATTTGGCCACCAGCCCATCTGAATCACTGTGACCACGGAGATGAACACATAACTTATGTGGTCACCCATGGCAGCAGAACAAGGAGGCAGGCTGCCTCCTTGACAGTCCACCATACCCCGTGTTTGGGGTTGAAGAAGAACGGTTCTACAGTAAGGTGGTTGGGTTTCTGTGGGGACTGCATTTCTACAAGAAGAGGGAAATGTACAGTGTAAGCCAAAATAACATGAGTCCACACCCTGACTGTGTTAATTCAGGTCCTCTGAGAATCAAGAGCCAAGATAGGAACAGGTACTCAAGAGATTTCTGGGAGAAAACTCCAGTGAAGAAAAAGGGGAGAAGGAACAGCAGCAGGCAGGGGCTTCTGCAGAGTGCAATGCTGTTCTGATACTTTTGAAAGAAGAGAGAAGATGATGGCGGGTTGAGTAGGAAGAACTTCGGACTCCACTGCAGCTGGGTGTGCTGGGCAGTGAGGGGAGCCCCTGGGCACTTTCTGCTCATAGGAGAGGAGTCCTGTGTTAGGCAGGAAGACCCTAATATGTTCAGATGTTTTCTGTGAGTATCCCTGGAAGAGTGTGGCATTGGCAAGAAGGCTGTGGTGGAACCTGAGTGTGCATCTGAGTGTGCAGCCCCCATTGGAAGCTTCCTTTGTGAGGGAATCTGAGAGTGTGCTTCCATGGTAGCTACGATGATGCCCAGAGAAGTCCTGGCCCCTGCTCAAGGTCGATGACATGGTTTGTGCAGTGATGAGACCAGAGGTCAACATTCTTCCCTCCATATCTCTTAAACTTCCCATTGTACCACCCTTCTCCAAAGAAGATGCTCTTGTTGCCATGGTGTCTGCTTATCTGGCCATACTATTGATTTGCCTTAAGACAGCCAAGTACTATCCTGGGAAGACTCTTCTTCCCAAGACTCAAATCCACTCAAGAAGCTAGGAGGGGTCCAGTCTTTAATACTCTGAGTTTCCTTGGTGGTCCAGTCTTTAATACTCTAGCCTTCCACTGAAAGGGGTATGGGTTCAATCTCTGACCAGGAACATAAGATCCTACATGCCACCTGTACTTAGTCGTTCAGTCGTGTCTGACACTATGAAACGCTATGGACTGGAGCCCACCAGGCTCTTCTGTCAATGGAATTCTCCAGGCAAAAATGTTGGAATGGGCTGCCATGCCCTCCTCCAGGGGATCTTCCTGACCCAGGGATCGAACCCGTATCTCTTTATGTTTCCGGCACTGGCATGCCACCTGGAGTGGCCAATTTTATTTTATTTTTTTAAAGAAGCCAGAACGGAAACCGGTTCAGCCAAAGCAATAGGAATCATGCTAAGTCTCCCTCAGCTGGAAGGTGACATGAGAGCATGTTAAAAACGCACCATTCTTTAGCCTGATGTTACCATAAATCTTGACATTTTGTCCAGCTAGAACAGACTGTCCAGAACCATACAACAGTGACACGAACAACTTAATACAGTTCTGCTTGAAGCCCCATAGGCATATTCTTCCTAAGCACAAAATCTCCCATCCAACTTGTCTCCACCATAGCATTAGATTTATAAACTTCATAATACCAACTGGTTAGACAGCAGGAAATACATCAAGAATGACACAACCACCTGCAGAGATGAACATTCTGGAATTTGTTCCTCCACTGAAGCGGGAGCTGAGTTCACGTCCACCGGTGTGGCAGAGCCACGGCCCTGCCCTGCCCATCAGCAGGGGTGGAAATCACACTAACCAAGTGCATGTGTTGACAGGAAAAAATATCATCCTTTGTTTTATTTGTTGGAATGCAAAGCATGAGAAGAAATGCCTTTGTGGTGTCTAGCCAGTTCCCCTCATCTCTAAATATACCTGAGTGCCGGGGACCAGCCCCGGCTGAACCAGGGTATTCGAAGGAGAGACGGCGTAGGCGAAGATCAGGAAACAATTGCTTAATTAAATGTTAATTAAAGATATAAAGAGTAATAGAATGAAGATAGCTCAGTAGGAAAATTCAGTGAAGAAAAGAGGCTGAAATGAAGATAGCTCAGTGAAGAAATTCAGTGGAGAAAAGAGGCTGAATAATTCAGCCAGAAGGTAAGAGAAAGAACGACATGGTGAGACCAAGTTTCGGTGAACAAGGCCCGCACTTTATTTTTCAAAGTAGTTTTTATACCTTAAGTTATGCACAGAGGATAATGGGGGAAGGGGTAGAGTCTTGCAGCAAACCAGGCTTTCTTCCTGCAAACTTATCATATGCAAAAGCTTAGGTGATTTGCATTATCTTCTGGCCCGGAGGCCTGTGAACATTTTAAGACCTTTTCTTCAGAAAACTTATTTTTCTCTAAAGGTGATTGGTCAGGAGCCACCCTCCAAAAGCATTAGATAAAGTTGCATTCCTACAGAGCAAAGGTGTGGTGGGCTACAACAAGAAAAAGAATTAACTCAAGGGTCCCAGGTTACAAACATTAAAGCTACTGTTTACACCAACTATATTAATCAATACACTGCCAGGGACACAGCAAGTAAGGGATATGGAAACTTAGCAGCAAACATTGGCCCAACAAGTGAAAATCCCTTCACCAATACAATTTCTAATCAATCTTTTAACTACTCAAAAGAATCTGTGTTTAGACAGTTTAGAACATCTCCTGCCTCTCACAGTTGGGAGGCTCCGAACAATCAATGAGGCCGGAAAAACCTATTCAGGCAGGTTAGAGGATTTCCAAAGGAGTTTGTAGGTTAAACACTGTCACACCCAGGAATTATTAACTGGAGCTGTAGGCTAACTTTTTTCAGAGAGGTAGTGGGGGACAGCCCCCCGTAAAGTCAGAGGTGTAGGTGAAAGCACAAAGCAGAAAGTAGGCAGACTCTGGTTTTGGGGGTATATGCTCGAGAATTTCCAGGGGGACTCCTGAAGCTCGATCCCGCCTTTGCGTATGCCGAGCCTCCTTCCTCATGACCTTTGTCATGGGCGGAGTTCCTCACGCTGGCTACCGGCAGTGATAGAATTTCCAGTTGAGCTATTCCAGATCCTGAAAAGTGCTGCACTCAATATGCAATATGCACTCAATATGCAATATGCCGGCTCCCGGCATCTCCCCCTTTTTTATTTCTTAAAACAGCCAGATGCAGCTCAGTCGCGAGCTTTTGAATGTTCTGCCGAAGAATCCTGACAATACAAGGAAGAATGATTATGAGAAGCATAACTAGAACTAAAGATATTAGACAGAATGTTTTTTCCAGAAGTAAAGTTAGAGAAGGTGTGAAATAAGTCATTAGCTGCTCCAGCGGTGGTAAAATCCAGTCGAGAGTGTTCCAGGGTCTGTATTTGATTATGAAATTTCCCTAAGTCCAGGCCAATGTCAGAGCTGTTCCAAACACCTGAGATACGATTTTTGATTTTTTCCCATTCATAATCTGTCTCGTTTACCTTTAAAGGTGTCACGCATATCCACCAGTAATCAGCGTGGCAAGACAGAGCCATTTTCACTTTTAAAGCCTGTAACTCAGTCCCAATATGCATTATTGCCTCTTTTAAGGCGTCTACTCTCATCTCTAATTTCTTATCTATAGCTTCCTGTGTTGCTAGAGTTAAAGAAACACTTTTAGACATGGTATCAACATATTGGGCAGTATGCACTTGTTGAGTCAATGATATTGCTGCCACAGTAACAGAAGTAATTGCTGCTATTAAAGCTGATATTCCTAAAATAAGTACCCACAAATTGTCATGATCACATTAAATCTTGTAGTTGTTGTAACACAGCAAGACTATAGTTAACATATCAATAAGTGGTTACATCATAAGATAAGGTGGACGTTGTAACACTACAAAGGAGCAAACATTATATTGAGGGTTTAAACAAGATAAGAGCATGCATTGTTCACAAGTCACTACATTGGGTCCACCAGTGAAAGTCACATGTACATTAAGTTTTCCAGAATCATTGGTAAAGAGAAAAACATAAGGAAAGGGTAGACAAGCCAAAACAGAATAAGTAGAATTATTTTCTGGTTGGAGTTCGCGCTGCAGCAGCCCCATCGGTCATGCCAGGATCTCAATGTTTATATTGCCTCCCCTTCTGGCGGGCTTCTCTTTTGTGATCGAAGCAATGGGGGAACTGGATGTCTGGGGGTCTGCAACATGGCGAATCAACCTGTCTTGGATCTAAATTGGAGAATCTGCATCCTGTGGAAAAATACAAGCACATCCTCGACCGCTAGTTAATAATGGGTCAGGACCCTTCCATTGTCCTGAGAGGAGGTCCTTCCATTTGACTAATGGTTTTGCATTTAATTGCTCCAGGCATCAATGACGAAGCGTTGCAGTAGTTCCAGCCAGATCAGTATTTAGAATATTTATTACGAAAAGAGCATGTTGCAAGATTTGATGGGGAGAACTATACTTAAACTCCCCTTCTTTTAGTTTTTGAATTTGGATTTTTAATGTTTGATGCGCTCTTTCAACAATGGTCTGTCCCTGGGGATTATAAGGGATGACAGTATTATGTTTAATTTGAAACTTTATACAAAATTCTTGAAAAGACTTAGACGCAGGAGCATTGTCAGTTTTCAGAGCTTTTAGCAGGCTCAAATATGAAAAACAAGTAAAGAGATGTTGTATTACATCTTTAATTGCTTCCCCTGTATGAGCAGTTGCAATAATAACATGAGAAAAGGTGTCTACAGTTAAAGAACAAAGGACAGTTTTCCAAATGAAGAGACATGAGTTACATCCATTTGCCAGAGTACGTTAGGTTTGAGACCGCGAGTATTAACTCCCATAGGTAGACTATTATAAACAGTGGGGCAATATAAGCAAGAACACACAATCTCTTGAGCAGCCTCTCTGGGAATTTGGAATTGATATCTTAAGGCAGTAGCATATTGACGATAAAGTAAGTGAGAGGCTCTGGCCTCCTCAATCACAGTAGCCACTGTATTTCAGGTTAACAAGTCAGCCAAATCATTAAAGGCATTTTAAGGGCCGGGCAATCTGGAATGAGCCCGAATGTGTCCAATGAAAAATATTTTATTTCTTTTCCAAATTTGTTGCTGTAATTTAGTTAACAAATGAAATATGGTAGTTTTATTTTCAGGCAAAACCGCAGTTTCAATGTGTGGAAACAACCTGACAATATACTGAGAATCAGAATAAAGGTTAAATTCCTCATCTGCAAACATAGCAAAAGCCTCTATGACTGCTGTTATTTCAGCTCTTTGAGCTGAAGTTTCCTGTGTTTTTTTTTTTAGTAACTATGGAGGCTTTACCATTTGCTGACCCGTCAGTAAAGGCTATCTGAGCATTTGGAATAGGAGATTGTTTACATCTGACAGGAAAAATAACTGGATGTCTGGATATAAAATTCAGCAAAACATGTGAGGGTAAATGATGCAAAATTTTGACCAAAATAGTTTCCTATAGCAATCTGCCAATTTTTATCAAACATCAGAAGAGCAACAAGTTGTTCCTTATTATATGGAATTACAATTTCTGATGGCTCTTTACCAAATAATCCAATGTTCCGCTTTTTTCCTTTAATATCAAAGTAGCTATCAATCCTGGATAAGAAGCCACTACATTTTTAGTTTGAGCGGGAAGATGGACCCACTCTAGGGGGCCGTTTTGCTATAAAACCAATTTTTTGTCTGGCCACCCCAATTACACCTATGGGGGTTTTATTGCAAAGGAATTATCAAGCAGTTGTCAATTTAATTTTTAAAATTTTTTTAAAATTTACATTTTAACAACATAAATTTAGAGATATGTTAATTTAGGTCTAATGTTTAGTTTAGGTCTCTATAAATTTAAATAAATGTATAACCTCCTTATCTCATTTTGGTATACAGATATACCTAAATGCAAAATGTATTTATATATGGCAACAAGTATAAACTTATTGACATACAATATATATAAATCAATATACTTGAATTAATCTTATAATTAATATATCAATTCATACATATTACAGCAATACAACACACACACAGCCAATACCAACCAACACAAACCAATGTACTGTAATAATACATGTCACACATATATAATTATACAGCATACAGCACATCAATCCATACCAATTAATATCAGCCACACACATTATATTACTGCAATATACATTTAATTATACAGTATATATATAATACATATATTGATTTATATACAAATTAAGTAAGTATAGATCTATAAATAGAATTAGGTATACCTTTATTATATTTTATTTATACCCATATCTAATTAGGCAAACTGTAATTAGGCAAATATATTTATATTATGTATTTATAACAATATATAAAGTATTGTTAATTGTACCACCTGTTGATAACTAAGAAATTGAGAAAACCCTTCTCTGAGTATCTCCTATTTGAGACAGCACGTCCCTCCCCCATAGGGTAAAGGGGAGCGTAGGAACTACATACGGTTGGAAAGTTCCACAGGTATCTTCAAACTGCCAATCTAACATTTTTGAACTTTTAACTACTGTGGGGGCTTGAGGGCAAATGAAACAAAATTTGACCCCTGAAATCTATCAGGGCAACTTGCCAATTATCACTATTTTATAAAAGACTTGCAGTTGATCCTTATTGAGTGAAATTATTATATTTGCTACTTCTTTTCTAAAAAGTTCCACACTTCTTTTTTCCTCCTTTTATAATTAATTGTGCCACCAAGCTGGGATAAGATAAAACTATTTTTCTTGGGATCACTGGTAGATGGAACCAATGGGCCTTTTTGTCACAATCACCCTGTAGGTGTATGTTTTTTGGCAAGAATAATTTAATTTCATCTTTTGGTAATATTAATCCTAATTAACTGATCATTTAAAGTCTCATCTACTTTAACAAGAGCCGTCTGTCTTATTAGTCAACTTTCTCTTAGAACTGGAATTAGGATCGCTTTTTAAGCAATTAAACAAAGGCTTTAAATCTGCAGTAGTCAGTTTTAAATGTGGGCATATCCAATTAATGTCCCCTAATAATTTTTGGAAATCATTTAAAGTTAGTAAACAATCTCTCCGCAGCTTCAAAGGGGCATTATCAGTTTTTTAAAACTTTTGGCCGACCTAAATATGAGAAGTAAGTAAAGAGGTGTTGCACAACATGTTTATAAGCTTTTCCAGTTATCGTTTTGTAACCTAAATCTGATCTATAGCTTTTTAGATGACAAGCAACCATCTAATCTTTGCTTGAATACTTCCAACAACAGGAAACTCACTACTCTTCAAGGTTTTAAACTCTCCCTCACCTTTTTCTCTACAGCATTCCCACCCCGCATACCAGTTTTTCTAATCTCAACTCATTTTCAGTAGTATGTGTTGGCCAGGAGCTGGGTCAGTCTTTCCCAGCAATGTTAAGAGACGTCTGTTCCTGTGTCTAATAGCCCTGACATTTTATTTTCTTGAATTAAAAGATCTTTTAAAGGCCTTGGAGCTGTAATTTCCTGCACCCAAAAAGCTAGATAACTAAATCTAAATGCTCTGTGGCTCTTAGCTTGAGAAGTCAAGGTTTTTCTTGTCTGATAGTAAGGTAAAAGCAAAAACTGTGTTATTCTTTGACCTTTATTAATTTGCACAGTTTTGGTAGGCAGCGAGATCAAAACTTTTAATTTCTCCAATATAATCTGAATCTACTACACCATACACCACCCAAATTCCTTGAAAAGAAAGCGAGCTATACCCTAGCACAAGTCCTACAATGCCCTCAGGCAGGGGGCCAGCCACTCCCATTGGAATCAGAGCAACCGCAAGTCCGGGGTTAAAATTGTTGCTAAATCCCCTTACCGGTCCGCTTTTTTCTTAGCCTGGGTGAGACCCCCCTGAGGTAGGGTTTTCTCCAAGGAGCACGCTCTGCATATTGTGCACGCAGTCTGTTTTAAAATCTCCACTGTTCAAAAAACTTATCTTCCTCAGGCTTAGGCAACACTTTGAGAGGCTTTGGGGGCAAAGTGGGGAACTCTTGGGCCCTGAAAGGCGCAAACGGAGGCGGCGGCGATCGCCTTAAATCAGAAAGTGGTGGATACTTTTTTTTTTTTTTAAGATTTGCGCAGGGGGGGTGGGGGGGGAGGGGGAGCTCGCCAGGGCACCTGGTCACAGCGTCTCTTACAGTCTCTCTCTCTCTTCCTCTCTTCCTGCTTTTCTCACTTTTCTCTCCCCCTTCCTTTTTCGCTACCCTTCTCTTTCCTTCGTTTCTTTCCCTTTACCCTCTTCTCTTCCCTAATTTTTTTTTTTTTTTTATCTTTTTCTCTGTATCTCCTTTTTCAACTTCCTTTCTCTATCTTGCTGCGTTCCCTGATTCCTTCCTTCTCCGTTCTTCTCCTTTTCACTCTTTAGCTCTTTCTCTATCTTTAGATCTTTCTCTATTTTCTTTCCTTTTTTCTTTTTCACTTTTTTTGTTTTTGTTTTTCTTTTTTTGCTTGGGTGAGGCCCCCCTGAGGGGGTTTTCTGCAAGGAGCAGGCTCTGTATATTGTGTATTTTTTAAAAGCTCCTTTGTTTAAGAGAAATCTTTTTTATCTTTTTCAGCTTTAGGCAATGCTCTGGGAGACTTTGGATGTAAACTGGGGAATTTTTAGGCCCTGGGAGGTGCAAGCGGAGGTGGAGTAGTCGCCTTAAATCAGAAATTGTTGGATAATTTTTAAAGGTTTGTGTAGAGGGGGAGGGAGCTCTCCAGGGCGCCCGGCCGCAGCGTCCTGTAAGCCCTCTCCTTCCTCCGGAGGTAGAGCACAGTCTCCCTCCTTTTCTTCGTCAATGGCAGAAAATATGATCTGCGCAGAAGGTGGAGACCCACTACCATCCACCGCTATAGCCTCTCCCATAGACTATCCCACAGCCTCATGACGAGGGTCCAGAACATTTTTAATCATATTTATAGGATAAGCTTTTAGTTGTTTTTTACCTTCACCCAAGTATCTAAATTAACAGTAGCCTCTTTAACAGTTTCAAGATTACTTGTATAAAGAGTTGCCATTCTTAGTTTCAGTGTTACCCATGTCAGAAAATTAAGTATAATAGAAGATAAAGCTTTTAGCTTTTAAAAGATCAGGCTCTTCTTTGGCCTTTTAACTTCAGAAAACCGTTTTCTTTCTCTAAGTCTAACTCTTTAACACTTTCAACACTTCCCACTCCTCTCGCCCTGTCTATCCTACAGGGGGGTCCGCGGCACCCTTGAGTGGGGTCCTAGCCGTCCCGAACACTGGAAGAACAATAGGGCTGGTGACCCAGATTGTTCCGGGGGAGGAACAGTAGGCTGATGGCCCAAACTGTTCCAAGGGAGGAGCAGTAGGGCTGGTCACCCAAACTGCTCCGTGGGGGAACAAGAGGGCTGGTCACCCAGTTGTTCCGAGAACGGGGAGCAATAGGGCTGATGGCTCTGATTGCTTTGGGGAGCTTACCTTCGAAAATCCCTGTTCGGGCGCCACCTGCCGGGGACCAGCCCCGGCTGAACCAGGGTATTCGAAGGAGAGACGGCGTAGGCGAAGATCAGGAAACAATTGCTTAATTAAATGTTAATTAAAGATATAAAGAGTAATAGAATGAAGATAGCTCAGTAGGAAAATTCAGTGAAGAAAAGAGGCTGAAATGAAGATAGCTCAGTGAAGAAATTCAGTGGAGAAAAGAGGCTGAATAATTCAGCCAGAAGGTAAGAGAAAGAACGACATGGTGAGACCAAGTTTCGGTGAACAAGGCCCGCACTTTATTTTTCAAAGTAGTTTTTATACCTTAAGTTATGCACAGAGGATAATGGGGGAAGGGGTAGAGTCTTGCAGCAAACCAGGCTTTCTTCCTGCAAACTTATCATATGCAAAAGCTTAGGTGATTTGCATTATCTTCTGGCCCGGAGGCCTGTGAACATTTTAAGACCTTTTCTTCAGAAAACTTATTTTTCTCTAAAGGTGATTGGTCAGGAGCCACCCTCCAAAAGCATTAGATAAAGTTGCATTCCTACAGAGCAAAGGTGTGGTGGGCTACAACAAGAAAAAGAATTAACTCAAGGGTCCCAGGTTACAAACATTAAAGCTACTGTTTACACCAACTATATTAATCAATACACTGCCAGGGACACAGCAAGTAAGGGATATGGAAACTTAGCAGCAAACATTGGCCCAACAAGTGAAAATCCCTTCACCAATACAATTTCTAATCAATCTTTTAACTACTCAAAAGAATCTGTGTTTAGACAGTTTAGAACATCTCCTGCCTCTCACAGTTGGGAGGCTCCGAACAATCAATGAGGCCGGAAAAACCTATTCAGGCAGGTTAGAGGATTTCCAAAGGAGTTTGTAGGTTAAACACTGTCACACCCAGGAATTATTAACTGGAGCTGTAGGCTAACTTTTTTCAGAGAGGTAGTGGGGGACAGCCCCCCGTAAAGTCAGAGGTGTAGGTGAAAGCACAAAGCAGAAAGTAGGCAGACTCTGGTTTTGGGGGTATATGCTCGAGAATTTCCAGGGGGACTCCTGAAGCTCGATCCCGCCTTTGCGTATGCCGAGCCTCCTTCCTCATGACCTTTGTCATGGGCGGAGTTCCTCACGCTGGCTACCGGCAGTGATAGAATTTCCAGTTGAGCTATTCCAGATCCTGAAAAGTGCTGCACTCAATATGCAATATGCACTCAATATGCAATATGCCGGCTCCCGGCACCTGAGGCCTGGAATTGGTCAAGTACATAAATCATAGAATACTGAAGTAGTCACTGACCCTAAAATCAAGCAGTTTGCCATTTTCCAACCATGAGCTTGTGGTGCTTTGAGAGAATTTGTTGCCTTACGACCAGGGTTGAGGATGGAAAATGTCATCATGATAAAGGAAATAAAAGAAAAGTGATGCTAGTCTACATGCAAACACACAGCTGTACTTTACTTAGTAAGTGGATATATCCATGTATCCAGAAAATGAATCCTTCCAAAAATTTAGATATAGTTATCATAAAAGTCAATCAAGAAAATGGATGCATTTATGGGACACACGTGTGTGCATGTGTGTGTGTGTGTATGTGTCAGTCACTCAGTCATGTCCAACTCTTTGCAATGCCACAGACTGTAGCCAGAAGTTCTCTAGGTAAGAATTCTGGAATGGGCTGCCATTTCCTTCCCTAGAGGATCTTCCAGACCCAGGAATTGAACCCAGGTCTCTGGAATTGCAGGCAGATGTTTTACCGTCTAAGCCACCATGAAAGACCCCTATGGGATACATGGACCCATCTGTTTAGTACTATTTAATACAAACAGTCTTGCATTATCTTGACTCCAAGTTCAGAGTCAATTATAGAATGAAATACAGAGGGGAAATTTCAGGTTAAGAAGTAACGCAGAGTGCTGGTTGGTTGACTGACTGGCAATGAAGCTGAAGGACAAAGCAATGTTCAAAGCAGACACAAGAGTTAGTGTTTTTGTTTGTTTTAGCTAAATACCCAGAAATGAAATTACTGGATCCCATGGTAGCCCTATTCTCATTTTTTTGGAGAATCTCCATACTGTTTTCCATAGTTGCTGTGTCAATTTACATTCCCACCAACAAAAAAGCAGTCTTGTTTTCTCATATTTTCATGAGTACCAAATAAAGCATAGGTTACTATATAGATATAAAAAATACAAAAAAGTTCATGTGCTTTCTATGTTTACTCTTCTTGGGATAATTGCCCTAAACATTGGTTAGTGTACACACACACACACACATAAAAGGTAATTTGGTATCAACACAAGTCAGGCTGCTCATGGAAAATATCCACTAGATTATGAGCTTCGGGGGGAATGGAACTCAGTCTTAACATCCCTGAACCTCTGGTTCCTGTCTCAGGGAATGACACAGAGCATGGCCTCAGCAAATGTTTGTCAAAGAGAATTTAAGCCTACTAGGTTAGAAATTATTTCAAAATATCTTGGATAGTTATATATCTGAAATAATTGGCACAAGTTTTTTAAACTCAAGAGAGTTTGTTGAATGCAACATAGCCTTTTGGTACTACTGTAACCTTGGGGAAATTACTTAAACTCTCTGTGGTTCACTTAACTCATTGGTAAAATAAGGACAATAATATCTTCTCCTTAGAATTATGACGATTAGCTCATAACAAGGATTTAGAGAACAATGCTTGCCACATAGTATGTACTCTGTAAACATCAGCTGTATGATTATTACTAGAAATTTCAGTATTCATAGCAGTAATTTTATCACTATTAGAAGTGACAAGGAGTGTTGAAAGGCTCAGAAATTAATGTTCTACAATATGTTCTAGATCTTATTATTATTAAGACCTTGTGTTTGTTTTTCACTAAAGTATAATTGATATACATCATATTACTTTCAGGTATATATATGTGTGGTCTCTCTCTCTCTCTCTCTCTCTCTCTCTCTCTCTCTCTATATATATATATATATATATATACACATACCATATTTTCTTATCCAACCCCCTCCCCTCTGGTCACAACCAGTTTATTCTTTGTGTCTATCTTACTGTTTTGCTTATTTATTTGTTTTGGTTTTTTAGAGTTTACATATAAGTAAAATCACACAGTAATTGTTTAATCTAACTTATTTCCCTTTAGAAACTATTATTCAGCCATAAAATAAATTTTGTCAGTTTTGATAACCTGAGTGAGCCTAGAAGAGAGTCAAAGTAGGTAAAAAAGATGAATAGCTACAAACTTCCAGGTAAAACACAAATGTCATGGGGATAAAATGTGCAGTATAGGGAATATAGTCAATAATATAATAATTTTGTGTGGCGAGAGGTGGCATCTAGACTTATCACAGTGACCAGTTTAAAATGAGTGTAAATATCAAATAACTGTGATATATACCTGAAACAAATATGATATATATCAATTATACTCTAATAAAAAAACAAACATAAGATCTTAATAAGCAATAAGATCTAGAACTTATTGCATAACATTAATTTCTGATCATTTCAATACTCTGGCACTTCTAATAATGACAAACTTACTATTAGGGGTACTGCAATTTCTGGTAATAATCATATAGCTGTTGTTTACAGAGTACATACTATGTGCCAAGCATTACTCTTTACATCTTTGTTATGAGCTAGTCATAATTCTAAGGAGAAGATATTATCCTTATTTTACCAATGACTTAAGTGAACCACAGAGAGTTCAAGTAACTTTCCCAAGGATACAGTATTACCGAACAGCTATGTCACAATCAACTAATTCTACTTCGGTTTAAAAACTTGTGCCAATTATTTCAGATATATATATATATAAATAAAACTATCCAAGATATTTTGAAATAATTTCTAAACTAGCAGGCTTTATTTCTCTTTGACAAACATTTGCTGAGGCCATGCTCTGTGTCATTCACTGAGACAGGAACCAGAGGTTCACGGATATTTAAGACTGAGTTCCATTCCTCCTGAAGCTCATAATCTAGTGGATATTTTCCATGAGCAATCTGACTTGCTGACAATACCAAGTTACTCTGTGTGTGTGTGCATGTACACTGACTAATGTTTAGGGCAATTACCCTAAGAAGGATAAACATGGGAAACACATGTGCTTATTTGTATTTTTTGTATCTATATAGGTTAATTCCATTTCACTTTTATATAGTAACATACGCTTTATATGGTGCTCATAAAATATGAGAAAACAAGAGTGTTTCAGGGGAGAAATGGAATTGAAAGACTCTTGAAGAAGGTTCCCTAGACTCACCACTGCAAAGCCATGCTTGGCTAAACTAGAGTGTGTGTGTGGTCTGGCCTAGAGCATGCAATGTCCCTCTGGTGTGGGTTTTTGCCACAGAGTAAAGGGCAGGGACAGAGAAGGCGATGGCACCCCACTCCAGTACTCTTGCCTGGAAAATCCCATGCACGGAGGAGCCTGGTGGCAGTCCATGGGGTCGCTAAGAGTCGGACATGACTGAACGACTTCACTTTCACTTTTCACTTTCATGCATTGGAGAAGGAAATGGCAACCCACTCCAGTGTTCTTGCCTGGAGAATCCCAGGAACAGGGGAGCCTGGTGGGCTGCCGTCTATGGGGTCGCACAGAGTCGGACACAACTGAAGCAACTTAGCAGCAGCAGCAGCAAGGGCAGGGAAAAAGTAAGAAGCCACTTGAGCTAAAAGAAAGGAAGGAGGGAGCTATTTCCTCATTTTGGACATAAACTTGGCTGCAGAAAGGCCATGTATGCATGCACAGTCTTCACTTTTGACAAGAAGGGAGCATTCTACACCAACACAAGAGTGTCTTAAAGGTCTGGAACAGAGGTTTCTACCTGAATCCACGGTTCTCCCCAAGGTTTCCTTGGGTTCTAGAACTTGGTTGAGAAAAAGCCTCACTTTTTATTCCCAATAACTTTAACTGAATTGTAGCATGTCTTTGCATTATAAATGTAGACAGTAAACCACAGGAGTATTAGCAATATTTGTGACTTTTCACCAATAGAAATAGGATACTGCCCAGTTGCATGACAGTTATTACAAACATTTCAGAATTCTTTTAAACTTAATAGTTGTTATTATCCTAAATGTAGATCACACATGATCACATTCTTCCCATGTAATGTTGCCAGATGACTCTCATGCAACCCACAGCCAGGCGTCATCAGCCACCAACTACTGGTTTCCCAGACATCTGCAATACATTCTGTCTCTACAATGGTTTGTTGATCAATATGTGGAAAGGGATGAGTCATTTTCATGATGTGTTACTGAATGGTTTCTGATATAAATGGTATCAAAGATGCTATCATAGCCAAATATGAGCTCATTGATCACAAAACTAAAATCGTGAAACGTTGGAGTGTAACTCAAAAATCCATGGAGATTTCTGGTATTCCTTGATAGACTATCCTGGCCTTGTAATACCATCGATGGCAGCCTTTACTCTAAATACCTCAATATATCTTTGTGAATTGGGATCTCTACACTTGTAACCATCGAAACAAAAAATCAACATTGACCAAACATCCAGCATGACACATGTGTTGCCTTGACAAAACCACCCCATAGTTCAATATCTTTATTTGAGGAAAGAAACAGTGGCCTTGAATTGGACTTCATACTAATAAGCTTATAAAAAATAAAATACACTTCTAACTTGCTTATGTTCTAAATGTATTGTTTTGCTATTGAATACATTAATGCCAATACCATATATTTTCATTTTTAAAGATTATTGTAGCTATTTAAATTAAGTTAGTTTATTTTGTGGTGTTTTGCTTTTATACATGGCTTATTTTAAACATTTAATATTTTTCTTCTAAAAGTTATTCATAGGATTCAACAGGCTGCCAAAGGTATCTGTGGTATAAGAAAAGTTTAATAACCCCTGGACTAAGCAATATTACAGTGACTAGGAAACCAGGAGACAGAGTAGTCAGATATGCTTGAGATATACCATGGAAATGGCTGATTTACCATCACCTTTCAGCTGACTGTGTTAGTGAAAAGTCAGCTGCTATAACAAACAGCCCCCAGATTTCAATGGCTTGGAACAATATGAGTTTGTTTCTTGGAGGGGACAGTACTGAAAAGAGTAAAAAAGTCAGCATAGAAACCCTGGCCTGTGCAGCATGTTAATGATTTAGGATGACGGAGCCTCTGCCATTTTAGCACATGACTTGGCAATTTTCCATGATACTGACTCAGCCAACTGGAAGAGGAAAAGAGCATGGAGAGGTACCAGTGGAAGGTTGGTATGGGCCTTCCACTTGATGGCTAGAACTCAGACGTATGGCTGCACAAAGCTGTGAAACAGTAGAGGAGGTAGGGCTGGTAAACATCTAGCCAGGCTTTCCCCTTGTTTATCCACAAATTATAGACAAATGGTGCTAGACTCCTTGGAGAGCTTCTAGGAAATTACAAATCCCTGATCTACTGACTGAGAAGTTCTCAGGACGATATTTAGGACTCTAATGGAAAGAATAGTGTAGATTGGACAATACCTTTATTAAGGAATAACACTGTTATAGGGAAGAAGGAGGAAGAGCCAAAGCAAGAAACTGACAAAAAGAATGAATAAAGAGTAGGTAGTTACAGGAATGAAGGATGGAGTTCCAAGTAGGAGGCAGCAGCCAAAGGCATTGAGTGCCTTTAGTGTGCACACAAGATGTGCACACAAGATATTAAAGACGACATGCACAAATCTGTGACTTTGGTAGGCTCATTAGCCCAGGCCAAGATGTATATCTTACTCTTTCTCAGAGAAACCTGATACAGCCAAAACTTCAGGACAGGAACTCTGATGATGCTGCAGGTTTTTTGTTTTGTTTTTCCTTCTAGTTCAAAATACTGGGTATTATGACCACTGACTAACACATCAGTAATGAGGAGATCTTGGTTTAGAGAGAACAGGGTGGTTTTGCTTTCGGAAACACTGTGCTGTCAGCATCTCTGAGACAAGGTGCAGCTCTGTAGAAAGGATAAGAACTCAGAAGAAAGACTGAGTTTATAGGCTACACACCATGTTTATGTCCTCCTACGTGTGGTGGGCTATGGGAATGAACAAGATTATCCTTCTAAAATGTGTGGTTGGAGAAAAGAGAAAGAGTCTTCTGTGTGATTCAGATAAAAACTGTTTTTCATATACAGTGAAGGTCCAGGGTGGAGCCTAGACGATTTGACGAGAAATGGGAAGGTTATTAAAGTAGGCCGGGACTTTTGAAATCTCTGTTTTAGACGTTGCAGCTATTGTACAACTCCTTTTTTTTTTTTTTTTCCCTGCCCTTTTTATTTCAAAGAATCCACTAGAGAAGCAATGGGAAAAGTTGGCCTGGGTATTAATCCTCTCCCACTAATGTGTAATTCTGTTCCCTTTTGACTTCCATTTCCTGGTAAAAAGCATCAGTTCCTCTGCAGGCAGTCCCTGCAGTGTTATTACTTCTCTTCTTGGCTCTTTTATCTCTAGATAAGACACAGCATCCCCCTTAGATAGCAGTCCTGCCTTCAGTCTCCCTATGGACATCTTCCTTTCCACCAGCCCCGAAATGGACACTTCATGGAGGAGGAGAGAGTCTTGCACAATCACAATCAAACGTATGACTTATTTTTAAGCTAACAAACAATCCTTCTGACTCCCTCAGGAGACAAATTCTAATATTTCCAAAGGAAAGTAGAGTCAGCGCCATGGGCTGGCTCCCTGGGATGTACTGTAAATAGCCTCCAGACCAGGAGTAAAGAATGCAGCTTGGTTGGAAGAAAGGAAGACAAGGCCCAGAGAAATGACCACGCTGGCTTGTTGTTTTTCCAAACATGTTCATATTGGCACAGCTCAGCCTGATGTCCACAGAACACACTTATCGCCTCACACAGCCAGGCTCTGTCATGTGGAATCAACTGACATCTGGGAGCTGTTTCATGTTTCTCTCCTTCATCTGCCCTCACTCAAGCACTTACTCAACCAGTTACTCAACCACGCATAAAGAGAGAAAGCAGTGATAATCAGGTCGCCTTCTATACTGCACTGCACATCGTAAAGCTCTATTAAAATAATGACATCACTCACTAGCAAATGTATTTCCCAGGTTGCTCTTAATTTCATTAAGGAGAAGGATTCAAACAGAGAGAGCTGTGAAAATGTTCAAGATATGAAATCTTAGGTAAAGTCATAAGACAACATCTTATGGGTTTTTTCATCTCTTTCTTATGCCATGTCAGGGATTGGGAGGGAAGTAGTTTCTAATCATACATAGGACGAGGAGTCCGTGTGTAGATGAATGAGTCTTCCAGCAAGCAAGAATACTGGAGTGGGTAGCCTTTCCCTTCTCCAGGGGATCTTCTTGACTCAGGGATCGAACCTGAGTCTCCTGTATTGCAGGCAGATTCTTTACCATCTGAGCCACCAAGGAAGCTCCAGTTATTAATCATTTTCTAATGTGCATGCATAGGAGGAGGGCTTGGTGCATAGAGGGGTGAGTTTTCCTGTTAGCAAGGAAGAGAATGGAAGGAGTATCCCAGGATTCTTCTCACCTGATTCAAGAGTCAACCATGATGGTGGAGAGTGGTCCCTATTGAAGTCAACATAGGTTCTTGTATCATCTGCTGGTCTCCCAAAGAAGCCACTTTCTGGTACAGAAATGGGTTGGTTCAAGGATTTGAACTTTAAGAATTAGGCTGAAAAACTCTATTCCACTAGCAAATATCCTAAGTCAAGCTTATGCTTCCTACTGTGCCTGATGATGATAACCAGAGAAGGACCTCAATGGCTATTGTTTTACTCACACATAGAAAGTCACATACAGAATTTTCTCCAAGAGTTATTTAAAATTGCTCCAATTCTTTTAAAATTCTTTATCAAACTCTATCCCAGTAAATTTCAAGGAGTAATTTAGACCACTTTTTCACCAAGACTGAAGCCATCAAGGTTGAGTTTCTTTTGATTCTTTCTATATATAGCAGACATTTTTGTGGCTTCTCAAGCATCACTTCACCTTTAAAGGAAGCACCGCTTCTCCTTCAGGACATAACAAGACCCTCCAGTAATCCTCAGACCATCACCTCCACCTTCAAAAGGCCTTGCCCAAATAACTATTCTCTCTCCTTTCTTCCGTTATCTCTCCTTTCTTCCATTCTCTCCCTCCTGTATTAATCATGGTTTTAAATTTTATGATGTTTTGACAGCCCCTCCCAGGGTTGGCTAATTCCTAGAGATAATAAGCAACTTGCCTGCAAACACATTTTTCACATACAAACCAACCAATTCCATGCCCCATACACCCAGCCACCTCCTTCATTTCACTTTCACACACCAAGCAAATATTCCCTCTGACCTAAATCAACACAGGGCCAGGCACCAGATAACCACTGCTGTATCCCACAGCCCACCAACATTATCCCTACAGCGAATCCTGAACTGTTTCCCCTGGCCTCCTCTAGCCACAGAAAACCCAATAAATGCCCTGGGCTATGCTTTCTCCCCACTGCCCCTGGACCAAGCCTGGGGCTTCCTCATGCTGCCCTGCACTGTGTGGTGTGACCTTTCGTCTTGAAAATTGTAAGCAGCTTTCTTTTTTCTCCCCATTGACTTGACCCCCCTGTGTCATCACTCAGTCCCTCTGTGAAATACAATTCCACAGCTTCATCTGAATACAACTTTCTCTTACTCCCATTTTTCTCTTCTCTCTCCCTCTTTGGTTGCTTCTCTCAATTTATTTTACATATTTCATTTGGAAATGTGATTGTTTTGGCAAGAATGTTTTTAAAAGTTTAAAAACTGAAGCAACACAGAACAATGCATGGGAAATCTTATGATCCAGAGAAAAACACTGCTAACCTTCTAACGAATATCTCTCTAGACATATCTTGTATAAATAAGTATATGTATATATATATGTAATATTTTGAATAAATGGGATAGTACAACACTTCTTCCAATAATATGCTAACAGCTTTACATTTCAATAAATAAGGGTCTAAGGAGATCCAACCAGTCCATTCTGAAGGAGATCAGCCCTGGGATTTCTTTGGAAAGAATGATGCTAAAGCTGAAACTCCAGTACTTTGGCCACCTCATGCGAAGGGTTGATTCATTGGAAAAGACCCTGATGCTGGGAGGGATTGGGGGCAGGAGGAGAAAGGGACGACAGAGGATGAGATGGCTGGATGGCATCACTGACTCGATGGACGTGAGTCTGAGTGAACTCCGGGAGTTGGTGATGGACAGGGAGGCCTGGCGTGCTGCAATTCATGGGGTCGCAAAGAGTCGGACATGACTGAGCGACTGATTTGATCTGATCTGATGTTATCAATTTTAGTAACAAAAAAATTTTAGGTATATCACAGTTTACCTAATCTATTATATATTTCACTGCTTCTATTTTTTGCTGATTTAAACAATAATTAAGTAAACTTCTTTATTCACTTAGATTTTTACATTTGCATATTTATCTTGGTATAAATTTCCAGAAGTGGGTTTGGTAGGTCAAAGGATACATACCAAATCAAACATCAGAAAATATGTCATTATTTATATTTAATTCCCACTCCAGTAGTATATGAGAGCAATAATTTTCCAACTCTTCTTAAAAGAATATTTTCAATCTTTTTAACTGAATCACCAATTTAGCAGTAGGTGAAAAAAATACCTTATTTTATTTGAGTACCTTTAATTAGGATTAGTTTTCTTTTATATAAAGTATATATTAATTTATATTTCTTTTTTATAAATTACATTCTTCACCTATTTTTCTAATGGCTACTCATTTATATTCTTAATTATTCTGTAATGCTCTTTATGTATTTAAAAATCAAATCAGTGTCAGTTATATAATTGATAAACCAGTTTCCCTGATGGCTATTTTTCTTCCAATCTTATTATTACATTTTTTCATATAGAAGTTGTAACTTCTAAGGCAGCCAATTTTGTTGATACTTTCCTTTTTGGTTTCTAGCTTCACTGGAGTTCTTCGAGTTTCTCAGCCACTACATTATAAAATGTCCTCAGTGGTTTCGTTTCCTGTCACATCTTTGATCCTCCTGGAGTTTGTGTTGAGCTACAGAGTGAGTGATGACCTCCTTTTCCATCCTCTTTCCCTTTATTTTCTACGTGCAGAGGCATTCCTGTTCAGAAACCCAACGTTCATCTGAGACCCTTCCCTTCTCTTTGTCCCACACATCCAGGTAGTAACTTAAATAGCCCTCATGAACTTCAGAGGGTTTTACAAACTTTATGAAATGTTTCCACACGTATGACCTCATCTGAGCCTCTTCACAGCTGGGAAGGAATTAGGTGAGCCCTCCTTCCCGTGTTGCCTTTATTAACACGTGTTCAGGTACATGCTGGGGAGGAAGAAGAGGACGCCTGAGAAGTTGTGACTTACTCCAGGAGGTTCCAAGAGTGAGAAAAAAATGAAGTTCATCCTAAAGCCCAACTCATCCCTTTTATAACAACACATCAACTCTGAAACCTTATTGATCCAGCTGTTGTAAATCTGCCCTATCTACCCTGTTTTCCCTTCTAAATACTCCAGTTGACATTTTTATTATCTCTTACCTGCATCTTTTCAGGCACCCCACATCCCACACCCTATCAATATACACAAGGTTTTAGATACATCTTCCTTGGGTTCTGTTTGCCTGCTTAGAAATCCTTCAACATACTGAGTAGGTCTTTGCCAGGCACATAAAGACCTTCAAGATATGGCCTCAGCCAGTCTTTCATGTTGTCTACATTTATTCTTCTCCAGGGACTGTGGGTTTCAGGAACGTGAAGGATTTCCCAGTCCTCGAGCCTGCCTCATACTGCCCTATATCCACACCTTCCTCAGAGACTACCCACTGTCTCTCCTTTCTCTATGTTTGCCCAGGTGGCTCAGTGATAAAGAATCCACCTGCCAAGCAGGAGATGTGGTTCAATCCCTGGGCCAGGGATATCCCCTGGAGAAGGAAATGGCAACCCACCCCAGTATTCTTGCCTGGGAAATCCCATGGACAGTGGATCCTGGATGGCTTCAGGCCATAAGATCACGAAGAGTCAGACATGATTAGTGACTGAACAACTCCTTTCTCTCCTTGCTCCAGCTGAAATCCCACTGCCTTCATGAAACTCTCCCTGGAACCTTCCAGTGGACATTTTCTCTTTTCGCCCTTTAACTTCCCACAATCCTTTATCAGGGTCTCTCTCATGACTCACAATTCTCTACTTTACAGCCTGTGCCAGTGTCTTAATTTTCTTATCAGACTGTCAACTTCTTGAGTTAATAGATTGCCTCTTCTTTAAATTTTATCACCCCTCTCCCAACGCTTAGGAAAATGACTAGCACAGGTAAATATTTGAAAAATAAAGCATTTAGTGACTGAATGTACAAATGTAAGAATGATGGAATGCAGGGATAAACTGAGTGGGTGACTTTGGATTATTTGGGGAAGCCTCTATATTGGGAAAGATTTTCTCCTTTTGTCTCTTTTGCCTGCCCCAATGCCCACTAGCACACACTCTTGGTAACTTAAGTCTGAAATCCCACCAGTAGAAGACCATGATTTCCATTTATTACTTTGATTTGTGCAAAATGTTGATGTCCTAAGAATCAGAAGCCCACATTTCTCAGAGAAATGCTTCATCATCTACGACAAGGGTCCCCAACCTCAGGGATCTAATGTCTGATGATCTGAGGTAGAGCTGATGTAGTAAAAATGAAATAAAGTACACAATATATGTAATGCACTTGAATCATCCCCAAACCATCCCCTCCACCCCATTTCATATAAAAATTGTCTTCCATGAAACTGGACCCTGATGCCAGAAAGGTGGTTGTCTATGATGAATCAAAGTTTTGAGAAGGGGAATTTCCCCAAAGCCTAGGGACGGTTGCATACGGAATGGAATAGCAAGCCTCATAAAGGCCACAGAAGAGAAGCAGAAGGAAAAATTGGGCCAGTTTGGAGGAATTGGCCATTAATACAAGTCTGTCTTCTTTCCAACCCTGTGGCTTGGTTTACAGCCCTCAGAGTTCCGCATAGGAACCTTTTCTTCTTTATGTCTCACCCCTTACCTGTGACAGCTCAGCTGCCCTCTGGGGAGCTAAGGTTTAGGGTCTGCTAGGCTGCCCTTGAAACAGCACAGCCTGTCACACACCCTACTGCCCCTCTGGCCCAGGGAAGTCCTCGTTCCCAACAGGGACATCATGTCTCAGAGAGGAGAGGAACAGCCGTGGGACACGTGGAAAGGATGGTATGTTCAAAAAGAAAACTGGCCAACAACACCCTCTCACCCCAAAGGCAAGGCATCACTTTAGAGAGGGCTGAGTGCCAATTTGTTAGAATTGAATAAATCAGATTTCTAATGTTTAGTAACAGATGTTCTGGCTACAAGTCATGAAATCATTTAATATTGCTTTATGCTCCAGTAATAAAAAAAAAAAGTCATCTGGCTCCACTTGGCCCAGGTTACATATCTTCCTCAAAGGGTCAAAATGATTTGATGCAACTCTTGGATCAAAAGGCCTAATGCTCTCTGTTTGTTACAGGCTGTGGACAGGGTTTGCTCAGAAAACAGGGCAGATGCTGGCATCATGTATCCAATGGCCTGAGATGTGCCCTTGATAACCCCCAAAACTTGCTCTAATTCTGGGTCTTGAAGAATCTGAATGCTCTCCAGAAGGCTCACTTTTTCCATCCTCCACATATCTCACACCTGGCAGTGTGAACATCCCAGGAAGGTAAAAATAGGTTGACCAGCTATCCTGGATGTGACTGGCAAAATGCCAGAGCTTTATCTCTATAGCCCTGAAGGGGAGCAAATAACTAGGAATGATTTGGCCTTCTTAGAACAGGCTTTGCAGATGGGTTTGGACTCATCTCCTGAGATGGGGAGCAAGGGGGAAATGTGCCTGATGAAGCCTGATAATAAATCAGGCTTCAACATAGATAAACGGTGAAATTGCCAAGATGACTCAAATGTTGAAATAACCAAGTTAATCAAAAAGATCTAAAGAAAAGTGTGATAAATAACAATACAGTGATTCCTTACCCTAAGAGAAAATCTAAGGGAAAAATCAAACAAAGACAAGCTCAGGGATCAAAGATGGAGATGGCCTCATTGGAGCACCATTCCAGAAGCAAATTGAAGGGAGATAAAGGGGGATCCAAGGGCTGTAAAAAAGGAACCATTGCTGCAACTTCTCAAAGAGAGTGATAATTCCTTCCTAGGAAGCTTGATGTCAATACTTAGTAAAATAAATGACAAATGCTGAGCAGCAACATAAACACCACGTAGGATCACGAATTGTAGAGGAGGACATGACTTGGACTCGGAGGATACTGGAGGCCATGGTGCCAAGTAAATCTTACAGTTAAATCAACACACACACACACAGGCTCTGGCAGCAGGTAGGAGAAAGGCAGACAGCAGCCTGGGAGACGCTTCTGAGGCCCCCTTCCTGCTAGCCCAAGTGGTGGCCCATGATACCTCTGCTGAGAAAGCCCCCTTCCCTGATCCTTGCCCACAAATGAAATCTCACGTTCAGGTCCTCACTGCATTCCTGCACGGAGATGCCCAACCCTATATCCACTGTGTTAGATTCTCTGGACACAGATACCTCAACTGTTTGCTGGACTTTTAAGCAGCTGACAGCTTATCTGGGGAACTGAGATGCAAATAAATGAGCATACATACTAAAGTAGAATTGTGCCCAAAGGCATGGTGAGAACCCAGAGGGGAAGTGAACATCAGGCACAGGGTCTAGATTTGTACAAAGATGCCTTGTTACCCCAGAGCTATGTTGGTGGTGGTGGTGGTGTTCAGTCACTAAGTTGTGTCTGATTCTTTTGTGACCGCATGGACTGTAGCTGACCAGGCTCCTCTGTCCATAGGATTTTCCAGGCAAGAATACTGGAGTGGGTTTGCCATTTTCTTCTCCAGGAGATCTTCCTGACCCAGGGATCAAACCCATGTCTTCTGCATTGGCAGGCAGATTTTTCTTTGGCGCTGAACTGCCTGCAGATATGTGGAGAGAAGTCAATCTCTGGTTCTTGCTCTCAGGCTCCTAGATCAGAATGTGTATCAAGGCAGTAAGAAGCATGGGTGGAACATCATTCTATGGTCATCTAGATAAAGCACAGTGTCCGGGTTTCCTGAAAGAAATCTGAGGTCACATGGCTCAATAAAAAGGTCCTGGGCTGGTTCAAGATTCCCATGATGTTGTGAAAGGTTTAAAAATGTTGTTGATTAACAGAGCACTTTGTTTTTTGAGGGGAGACTAAAGGCAATAAGTAATGGTGGTGCCCAACCCAGCAAGATGAGAAATGTCTGAGAATCAGAGTGTCAGGGCCCAGAAGGATTCAATAACTCAACTCCTTCAATGACAGATGGGGAAGCAGAGACTCAACCAGGAGACCTGAATTCCCATGGTCACGGTGCTGGTAGGTGGCAGAACAGGAAGTTAGATCTAATCTGGTCATGGTTCCTCGGGGAGAAAGCATCCTCTCCTACTCACCTTTCCATTTTAGGAAAATCTCTCCGAGTTAGAGGAAATGCAAGGTTACCATTTGCTCTGTTTGGGTAATGTTTGCTGTAGTAATCAAGCTCTCACTTTCTTTACCAAGACATCTTGCTTTGAACCTGTAGCCCACGGTCTAATTCTCTCTGTGCCATTTTATCAGAAGCAATGAGGAAGTTGGGGCAACTTCTTTAGAGAAGAACAGAAGTCAAGACAAGGACCTTGAGCTGAGATGGAGTACTAAGGGTCAAGAGGCTGGCACTGGGCATGGCGAGTGGCTGACCAGAGCTCCTGGGCATTGATTTAGAGAAAGACTTGGGGTCCGCTGGTGGCCCCTGCATTAAATTTCTGCTTCTGCCACTAAGCATGTGAGGTCGGGCAAGTTTCTTACTATTTTTCATTGGCTTTAAAGGCCCATTTTTTCCTATATTTTAAAATCTCTGAAATTTTGATGCACCTTGCTACTGATGAAGGTATCAGAGATTTTTGTTTTCCTTGGGTGACGCCAATTGTATTTAAGGTTTGATAACATTTAGCAGTATTTCTGATCTGTTCATCTGTAAGATGGAAATACTAAAAACTGTTTTGAAATATATAAGGGTCAAATTAGATGATGTTTAAAAAGAGAAGAAAACATTTAGGAAAGTATCCTGTATTTAATAATGGTCTCAAATGGGAAATGTAGGTATTGAATGATAACTCCCTCATCTGAGTCATCTGAGTCACGTTGTCCCCAGTCCTTGGTTCACAAACAAGATGACCTGATAAATGCGTGGGGGCTACTCTCTAGTTACTCTGCAGCATTGGGATCTTCTGGGACCAAGGATTGAAGCTATGTCTCCTGCTTTGGCAGGCAGAGTCTCCACCACTGAGACATCCAAAAATTTTTTTGAAAATTATTTGACAGATGTATTATAAAACGTAATTATTGTTGAAATAAAGTTTACCAGAATAACAATTTTAAAAAAGATGACCTGGGAAAATGGAATAATACAAATACCTAATATCTCTACATGGCTTGTTTGGTTCAGACCCTGTGCCAGTTGGTAGATGGCCCTGTGCCTCAGGAAGCTTGTAAGCAGTGTGGACGATCTGACGGCAAACAAGATGGTGAGCTGGGACTTTTTGGCTTCCCTGGTGGCTTGGTGGTAAAGAACTCATGTGCCAAGTCAGGTAGATGCAGGAGGCACAGGTTCGATCCCTGGCTCAGGAAGATTCCCTAGAGAAGGAAATGGCAACCCACTACAGTATTCTTGCCTGGGAAATCCCCATGGACAGAGGAGCCTGGCAGGCTTATACTCCAATGGGGTCACAAAAGAGTTGGACTCAACTCAGTGACTAAATAACAACATGGGTTTTCCTTCACTTTATTTTGCAGCACTCTGAGGGTACAGTGAGCTCCCTACCTGTTGAAGATCACCCAGTTAACAGCAAATCTCTGATTTCCGTTATTTCTCTGTGATAGCGCCCCATGCTTTCCACCACCAAGCAGATGAGCTGAGAGTTGACTACTGCACACTCAAGGAGACCCCTGTACTTTATGTTGTCTGGAATCAGACCTCTTCCTCTGGGTTCTAGTGTGGACACTAGGCTCTTCTATTCATCCTAGGAAACTGGATTAACATGTTGGAAAAGGTGTCAGGAGCTGGAGGAGAACTACCACAGGTGTTACAGAAACGAATCCTGCAAACATGTCTAATCCTGACTCGACCTAAGACCCTTCCTCGCTCCTCCTGGTGCAAAGCCCCAACCATGACAACCTCACATAGAAGCGAAGGCAGTGGGGAAACACCCTCAGGGTCTTGTTACAATGGTTTGAACTCAAACAATCTCCTGATGGCTTCTCTGGGCCGAGGCCAGCGGCAATGGTGTGTTCTTCACAAGTAGTCTTTTCCCATTTCTGGGACTCCCCGAGGTGTATTCAATAATGCGCTCCTCATTCTGCAGCAGATGGAAAAGTGTTTAAAAAGGTGCCAGGTTTATTTATGGAAGCATGAGATTGAATTTAAGAGATGTGCTTGGCCAAGATGAAATGTGAGCGCTCAAAACAGGAAGTGTATTTTACTGCCTATTTATTTTATTGCCGTATCAGCTGCCCAGAGCCGGAGAATCCTTCCTCTCAGGAATTATTTATTTTCTAACTTCTGAACCAGAACATCTTGACCATCAGCATTTACGCTCCTTGCTGCCAGATTCCCAACTACAAACATGTGCCTTGCTGTCATTCAGAGGGGATCCACTGAGGTTTCAGGGAAAAACATTTGGCCTCTAATAGTTTGTACTGAATCCTTTTTTTTTTTTTTTTTTTAAATGTAAGTGGAGATGTTTCAAACAAATTGAATCAAAAGGACAAAAGATAATACAAATCTTAAAATAGCTCTTAGAATCCTAGAGGAATTCTTGAATGTTCTCATTTATCTCAAAATATCAAATACTCAGTATTCTGTCCTTACCTTTTAATGGGGAGTTTCTCAGGTGACTCTACTTGTAAACAAACTTCCTGTCAATGTAGGGATGGAAAAGATGTGGGTTCAATCTCTGGGTCAGGAAGATCCCCTCAAAGAGGGCATGGCAATCCACTCCTGTATTCTTGCCTAGAGAATCCCATGGATAGATGGGCCTGGCAGGCTACAGTCCATAGGGTCCCATAGGACTGAAGTGACTTAGCATGCACACACACCCCATTTAATGGATATGAAGAATTTCATGGAAGAAAATGAATGTCTAGTCATTTGGACATATTGCTATTTACCTGGTGAGAATGAAGTCATGGACCCTAATTTAGTGACTTGTTCAGAGTATAGTTCTCCCCTCCTGCACTGATACTTTCACCACTTTTTTCAAGAGTTGAAAGTTATTACTCTAGTCTTCATTTAAAAGGCCGATAATAATTTGTCAGAAACAACATTTGATATTTGAAGAAATAACCTGATGCACACAAAAGCAAGAACGAAAACTCCGGAGGAATGAAATACACATGAACAAAAAAACAGGCTCTGAAAGCAAGCATGAATATTGTTGTTAAAAAAGGAGGGGCAGAGCTTCTCTGTAAGAGTTTTAAGGAAAAGCCATCCCAGCCTAGTCCACTAGAGTCATCTAGACCATCTAGTCTGAATGTTTTGGAAAAGGTATCTTTTCTCACGTCGATTTTACCTGCACAACTCAAGCTGCTGAAGCCCTTAGGCAGAAGACGTGTTACAATGCCGCCACCTGCTGGATACTCTCTGAAACTTTTTTTAAATCTTGTCTTTCTCCCACTAAAAACTTTTCAATGACTCCATATTGCGGACGGAAAACGAAATCTTAAATCCCTGGCGTTGAACGCCATTTCTGATCTCACATAAGTTTATTTTCATGTCTCGTGTCCTGATAGCCCCTTGCATGGATACTCTGGTGACAGTCCTCAGGATAAGTTCAAATGTTCTAACTCCTCATTCACAGGCCCAGTATTAATTCAATGCGTAAGCCAGAGGAGCAGCTTGACAGAATAAAGCCGCAAGGTATGAGGTGCCCACGTTATGTGGGACACCCCAATGCTCCTAACAACTGAAGACTGAGTTTAAACAGGAGAAAAGTTAGCAATAGAAAAACAGGTGAAGGACACGAATACACACAAAATACACGTTAAAGTAAATATCAGAAAGCAAATGGATAAATTCACAAATGATAAAAAATCCAAATGAAAGTCAAGCAATATCATGTTTGTCCATAAAGTTTAAAATGATTGTTTTTAAAATGATGCTGTGCTGTATTGTGAAGGTCTAGAAAATAAATCATCGCCTAGGCTTTTGCCAGACAGCGCTTCTGAAAGGCAATTTGTAAATGTTCGTCACAGGCCTTAGAATATGAATGAGTACACTTTAGTCCAGAAATTCTATATTAAAAATTATCTTTAGGCTATTATCACAGTTTTGTCCTAGGATATATTCCACTAGAATGATGGCTATCATGGAAGCATTAATTGCAACAGATAAAAGTTTGAAAAACTTACATGGCAAACCTTAGGAGATTTGTTATATTCATGTGATAAATTTAAGTAATCACTGCAATTAATATTGTGATAAAATTGTTTATTATAAGTGTATTATTCATATATTATTTAGTGAAAAGTAGAATACTGAAACTCAACATATTGTTTGATTCTACTTTTGTTTTTAAAATATGTGTATAAAACAGTAATTGCATAATACTACTCTAAAATATGAATGATTATTAGTAATAAAACTAAACTAAATAAATAATAATGATGATGATCCAGGTGGCAGAAACATGAGTACCCTTTATTTTCCCCAAATTTCAAAATGTATTGTTAAGAAAGAAAATGATAGAAACCTAATGAAAGCAGGATTCATATTAGGTTGGATCTGTGCATAGTTTTTGACTAACTTCAGCTTGTCATAATTTTTGGTTTTGGTTAGTGTCTGGTACAGTTGGTATCTCTGGGATGCCTAATAATTTCCTCTCTACCAGGTCCAATGTGGGAGAGGGTGTGGAGAAATGGTGCCTGAACAATGCCAGATAACAACTGTAACTGAACAAAGTGTTCTATAAAGAATCTTACCCACCTCTATCAGGAGCCATAAAAATGCTACATGCTGCAACTCTATAATCCCATTATAAATATCCCATCCAAATGGCATACTTCCAATAAAAGAGGTAATTCATGCTCAAAATGTTTATTACTGAGAGCGTTAATACTGAAATGTTTGAAAACATTTCAATATCCAATAATAGAAGGTTAAGTGAGTCTTAGGGTATGCATTCAATGAAATTTTCAGTAGCCATTAAAATAATTCTTTTGAAAATTGCATAGCAGGATTTTATGCCCAAGGCATAAACGTTAAGTGAAAAAATAAGTAGCATAAGACATATGTGGCTTCTTGTGATTTTGAGTATGCAAAAATAAGTCTGCACATCATGAAAGAAAAGAAGAAAACGTGGAAAGGAAGGGAGAACAATTAAAACTGTCTTGTATTTCACGGTTTTTATTCGAAATAAAAGTAATCTATGTCCTTTTTAGATTGTAAGTCTCTGCCCAGGATGTGAGGATAGAATGCAAAATCCACAGTGGTCCAAAATGATGGAAGCTGTGAGAATCTGAAGGTGTGAGGAATAGCAGGAGCGCTTCATCTCCACAAACAGCTTGCTAGGCAAGTCTGCTCATGGAAAACTCCATGACTATGGTGACTTTCTCCAAGGATGTTTCTGCTGGGGGGGGCGGGGGAAGCAACTTTTTAGCTCTGATGTTTCGGAGAAACATATAGGGCTCTGACCTTCTACCCCACACTCTATTTAACTCAATGAGTAGAGGTTTTACAAGGGGAACTTGGATCTTCAGTTTATATAACTTAATCCCTTGGTAATTTTCTCTTACAGAGACACCCTATTTTGTCGAGCAGTAGACCAACTAAGTGACCCGGAGCACATGGATCCAAACAAGGAAAGAGAGATTTAAAGAAAGAGACAAATTGGCCTTTAATTGAAGGAAGAATGAGCCAGCTCAGTGCAGCCTTCTCTGAAATAGCAGATCCTCTAAAGACATGCTTCTGCTCTCAAAGAGGTTGGCCTGGCAACTTGCTTACACACTCCACTTGGGGAAACTTCTTTTCAGCACCAGCCAAAATGCCGATCCAGGTTCTTTTTGCCTAGCAGCCTTGAAAGCTTGCACGCATTTAGAGAAAATACTTTCAAATGACTCCGGAGTTCTGCTTTATGTTTTCTGTTCCTTTGAACTTATTACCTCTTTACAATGTCTTGGACTATTAGTTTGGGAACATTTAAAGTTAATGACTATATGGAAAGTAAAACAACACTTTGATGTAGCCCAAGTCATTCATTTCTCTCTTTCATACACAGGAGGTTATAGAAGGCTGGGTGATGCCAGATCAAGTCATTTCAGGAATAAATAACTTATTTGGGGGTCTATATGGATGGTTGCTCAGGGGAAAAAAAATGGATGGATCAGCTCTGGAGTGTCTAAAGGAACTGGAGCTATGATTAATGAGGGTCAACTTTAAAACCCGAGCACACACAGATAGGATTATTTCACACAGAGAGCGGAGTCTGTCTGACCCAGGCTATCCCAACATAGTCCCCTGAGGTACGTCGTTCACAAATCTTGTTAGTTTCAGGGATGCACTGACAGCAAAAAGAGATACAAAGAAGATCTCCTTTGGCCATGAGCAGATGGTACTTCTAAAAGTACCATGCAAATGCAACGATGATGGCCATTAAAGGAAATCAGCAAGTGTTTCTAGAAAGTCAGGGTTGAAGCGTTCTGCTAGGGTATCTTTAACTTAAGCACATCATGCTTTTCCAAATATTAGTCATGGCTAGCACATTTTTTGGTTGGCTTGTTCCTTATTTCTTTAGGTAAGAGCTTGAGAGTTAGCTACTGGATGGATTTCTCTGTGATATGTAAGAGGCTTAGAAGTGGAGCCAGGAAATCAGAGGGAGAGGGAGACCTGCTTATACTAGGTATCTTAGACAGGGCCCCGGTCTGAGTTCATTGAAGGATAAACAGACCCTCTTCACACAAACTGCCTTATCTCTGTGAATAAACAGCAAAGGACAGTAGACCAGGGATAGAGCTTCTGAAACATGAGAGACCCAAAGTGTATTCAGCAGAAAACCTAGAACACCGTTCCTTCTTCCCCTTGACAAAGCAGCTAAACACGTATTTATGTTTGTTAACAATTGTGTTAGAGTGTGTATGAAGAACATGGGTGCCTTCTCTCATAGAGTTTACATTATTAAAGGGCACAGTTATTATATTTAAGCATTCAGAATAATAGACAGCCTTGCATTCATTATTCAGTCATTGAGCAAATATTTGTTGAGCGTCTACAGCATGCTTAAGACTGATCTAGACATGGAGATTCAATGAGGGAAACACAGATAAGGTCTCGGTTCTTGTGAAATTTATGTTCTAGTGGGAGGAGATAGACCATACAAGTAGTAACAAATTGAAGATGATTTTAGTTCTTCAACAGCAATGGAGAAACTAGAGCAGACAGATCTGATTGAGGGCAAGTGAAGGTGTGCTTCCCAGGTGGCACATTGGTAAAGGATATGCCTGCCGATTTAGGAGACACAAGAGACTTGGGTTGATCCTTGAGTCAGAAAGATCCCCTGGAGAAAGAAATGGCAACCCACTCCTATATTCTTGCCTGGAACATTCCATGGACAGAGGAGCTTGGCGGGCTGTAGTCCATGGGGTAGTAAAGAGTCAGAATCGACTGAATAAACACGAACTGAAATTGAAAGTTAAGTCACTCAGTCGTGTCCGACTCTTTGCGACCCCGTGGACTGTAGCTCACCAGGCTCCTCTGTCCCTGGGATTTTCCAGGCAAGAATACTGGAGTGGGTTGCCATTTCCTTCTCCAGGAGCTCTTCCCAACCCAGAGACTGAAACCAGGCCTCCCTCATTGTAGACAGGGGGTATTTGAGGTAATTTTATTTGAGGGTAACAGAAAGCCATTGGAGAGATCAAGAGTAACATAGTTTATGTTTCAAGACATCATATGCCTGCTCTGCAGAGAATGAATGGTAGAAGGGAAAGGGTAGAAGGGAGACGAATTCGGAGGATATCACGATGCTTCAGGACTAGACATTCGTGATGTTCTGGAATGAATGCTGCTAGTGACCTGGACAGAGTCTGGATACATTAGGCAGTGCAGCTGCAGAACTCCATGGAGAATCAGGCAGTGGTGCCACATCCTGAGATAGGAGAGGACAGGAAGGAACTGGCTGGGAAATACCAACATATTTTTGGGAGAATGAGAATTGTGTGACTTCTAAGCTCAAGTGGTTGAGAAGAGTTTCCTAGAAGAAATGAGTCTGAACTGGACCTCTAAGAATGGGTAGAGTTTGAATATGTATTTAAGGATGAGTTGTTGAGATTGATTTTACAGTGCTACTTGAAAATTTTTCATTACTTCATCAATTATTCATTAGTGGTGGGTTTTTTTTTTTTTTTTTTTTTGCCACACCAAATGTACTTTTATGTAATTTCTCCTCCAATTAAATCTTCTAATTTTTTTCTTAAAGTAATATTTTTAAAATAAATATTATACCAAGGAGTTGATGGGATGGATCTCTGTAAATCCTGGATTGAATTGTTTGAACTCCATCAGCTACTCAATTCCGAAAATCAGTGCTGGGTAACTTTTATAAGCATTCCCTTCCCTAAGCCAAGTATTCTGTTTAACTATCTTCATTTTTCCCAATTGATGATAAGTTCTTTGATAGAGAGAGGGAAAAATAGTTCTTGTTTGCTTTGCTATTGTTCCAGGGAAGCTGTAGGACAGACCCATGTGGGTTTCATCAGTGCAGTCTGCATTCTCAGAAGACCTGGAGCCAGGGACGAGGAAGCACCAGCAGGCCTGTTGAACCAGTGATTCTACATGGAGCATCTCATGGTCTAGATGGCTGGGTTTCAACCTCTTGATTCCCCTCTGTGGAGAATGGAATGGTGACTCCCCAGTATATATACCCACCTGTAGCCTGTCAATGTGACCTTTTTTGTAAAAAGAGTCTTCCAAATGTGATTAAATTCAGGATCTCAAGAGGAGATCATCCTGGATTCTATGGATGAGGCCTTCATCCAAAGACAAGTGTCCTTAGAAGAGGAGAAGACATAAACAAAAAAGTTCACGTGGAGGCAGATGCAGAGCTTGGACTCACATTGCCACAAACCAAGGATTACCCAGAGCCATCAGAAGCCACCAAAAGCAGGAAGAAGTGAGGAAGGATTCTCACATAGATTCTCTGAAGGGAGCATGGCCCTGCTGACACCTCGGTTTTGAACTTCTGGCCTCTAGAACTGGAAGGCAAAGTTTCTTTTGTTTTAAGCCACCAAGTTCATGGTAATTTATTATAACAACCCTGGGAAACCCATACAGTCTTTATACCCAGCTCAGTTGAGCTCTCAGTGTGGACCTTCTGGACCAATCTGTATCCAGCTGGGATGGGACTAGGAGTGGGGGATGAGTGAGTTACCCAGGGCACAAAGTGTGGGGGGACCTCACTGACTCCTCTGTCTCCCACCCCAGCAGACGTGGAGGTTATCCAAGCTAGTCCCCATGGGGAGTGAGCATTCAGAATTCAACTAACTGTATACAGTAAAAGTGATGGGATGTCATTCACATGTGTAACCTATTTTCAGGTATATTTTCAACCAAAGAGGCTTAGACATTCTGATTGGAGTCAGAACACCACAGAGAGCCCCCAGAAATATACATAGTGACCTCATTAGAGACAACAGACTCCCAGGGGAGCCTGTTGAGACACCTCATTTTGAGAAAGGGGAAAATCGAAACAATCTCAGGCTGACTGGTGATGCTAATACCATTCCTCTTGATTATCTGGGTGTGCAAGAGATAGATGGTGAGGGGGAGAGCTGGCAGAAGAGCAGGAATCTCTGAGTGTGAGAAAGAGGAGCCCAGACAAGAGTTACAGAAAGAGAAATTCATAGACAAGAGCCCAGCAAATACAAAGCATCCTCAGCCAGAGTGGTTATCGGTTCAAGCAGTGACTTGATCCTGATTTGTTCTCTCCCCGTATCTGCTCCCTAATGAAATATGCATGGTAGCTGATTCCCATTTAAGAAAATTAAACACACAAGTCAGCCCCTATTTCTAGATGTTTAAAAAGTCAGAAATTTATTTAATTTTCAGTGGAGCTAAAGTTGTTTTTAAACCAATTTGTGTTTTATTAATAGCTACTCAAGGGGGAAAAAAAAAAGTTCACGTTCTCTTCCTGAAGGCTGCAACTAGTTAGAATGACAGTAATACATGAAATGAACGAGATGATCTAATCTCTGATTATTTCATCCAAAATGTTAAATGGCTAAACTTTTCAAAGTCAACTTCCAAAATGCCTTCAACTGGATGATCAAGAAGAAATACATCCTCTGCCCTTAATTCCATGATTAAGTGAGAGGAGGGAAGTCCCTTATCTTTTGCCTTCAGTTTATTTTTACAAGTTCTTATTTTATGAGGAGAATGTGTACAAGTCACTGTTGGGTCAGATCATCTTTGTCCAGTGACGTGAGTTTTCAAGTTGGCAGTGACCCCCGGAAAGTCTCCTGAAGTTAAACTGCTCATTTATAGAGGCAGCACCAAGCCCCAGTATGAGGAGATCACATGTCAAGGCCATCAGTAAGTTAGAGAAAAGGAAAGCTGGTTGGTCACCTTCTTTTGCTAGCATTTTATAAGATGTTTTATCTATGTTTTCTATTTTAAATTGCCTAATAGTCACCTAGGAGGTGAGTGTCATTGTTGTCATTTTATAAGTGATAAGAGTTAGATTCAGAGCAAAATATATGTTGCTTAGCAGCCCATCTCTTTCTCTGTAATTCTTTCCTCCTCATGTCTCCATCTGCTCATAAAATTAAAAATCAGTTTGTACGGAAAGCAGTCTTTGAGAAGGTTCCCGCGACTCCTCCCTCCTGGTTTTTACACTCCTGTGTAATGTCCTTCTCCTGAATGCAGATGGGACTTGCCTCTAACTAACATATACAGTAAAAGTGATGGGATGTCATTCACATGAGTAACCTACGTTGTATAAGACTCTGTCTTGCTAAAAGACTGACTCTGGAAACTTTTTCCCTTACTGGCTTTAAAGAGGTAAACTGCCATGTTGTGAGAGGGTCTACTGGTGAAAGTCACATGACCAGGAGCTCCACATTGCCTCTATGAGCTGAGAGTCATCCCTGACTGACAGGCAGCAAGAAGCCAGGATCAGTTCTACAATCGCAGGAGATGATTTCTTGCACCAACATGAGTGAATTTTGAAGCAGATTCTTCTCAAGTTAACCCTTCATATGAGACTTCAGCCTGATTTATATATTAATTGAAGTCATGTGAGACCCCAGTGCAGGGAATCCAATTAAATCATATCTTAAATTGACCTACAGAAGTGGCAAAATAGTAAATGGGCATTGTTTTAAGTCACTAAGTTTGTGATAATATATTATTCAGCATAGAACATTATATCACTTTTGTTACAACTCAGGTCCTGTGATAGGAGCTTGCAATTCAAAAAGTTTAGTAGGAAACTGTCTCTACCTTCAAGCTGAGGGTTGGGAGGGATAGATAGGTAAATATCATATAATCCTAATGCAGGGGAATACATTCTATAACCTTTCGTAAAGAAACGCTTATGACAGTGAACAGGAAGGATAAGGTAAGGAGTCTTCCAACAGTGACCCCAGGCCCCAAAGTCTCCTCTCTCCACATCTCAGCATTCTCTCAGAACTTTCATTCCCACTGATATGTGAGGACTGATGACAACCCAAACCACCACTTTTATTCTTAGTGAGAAATAGCAGAGGACGTGCCCACCAATATCTATGTGTTTCTTCTCCTTTTGGGCAGGCAGGGTGGTAAATTTTGCCCCATGGTTGGACGGGCCACGTCACCGAGTGCTGGCCGGTGGAGCTGATCTAGTAAACTGCCCCACTTCCATGACTGGCTCCTCAAGTCCTCTACCAGGTCCTTCAGACAGAACTAATTGTCTCCAGGCAGAACAAGAGGATCTGGTAGAAGATGGCAAGGCCCTGATTGATGGCAGGATCCTGGGTTCCTAAGCCACACTGTGAAAGGATGCCCAACACACAATCAGTCTTACCATGGGGTGAGCAAGACGTAAATATTTATAGTGTGTTAATCCACTGGGATTTTTTTTTTTTTTACTTTAGTTAGTCTGTAGGAGAATTAAATTTTTTACGGGTATCAGTGATAATTAGAAGGATTGAGTCAATCGATGGAGACCTTTCTCATCGTCGTGTTCAGCTGTCCTTGAGATCCCCAGGATCCTAGAGTTAACCCCCAGTTAACACATTGATCCCATGGGGCTCTGAGGACGCGGGTAAAGGCGTGGGTGGATTCCGCAGAGGTGCACAGACTTCCATGACGATGGTACGGAGGCAGTAGCAAGGCCAATGTTCCAAGATTTCCATAGGCGTGGCTTCTCCCTCCCCAGCAAGTCTGGTTCAGACTTCCCAGTTCATTTCTAGCTGGTTTCTGGGACCATACTTCAGGGGAGAAGGCCTCTTCCAAGGGCTATTATAAACTCTGGGAAAGGGGCCAGAATGCTTCATATTGTAATGGAAAATAACCCTTCCACCCTCAATCTGCACATTTTATTTAAAGGTGTGAAAAATGCTTTCCCAGCTTCAGCCAGGGGCATTCAGGTCTCCACAGGGACCTGGGTTAGGGGGTGGTGAGGGAGCAATGATTAGATGAGGGAGAGAGGAGTGCTCCCTACAGCAGTTTCCAGGGGAGCAGCAAGCTTGTAGTCAGAGGAAAATAAGCCTCAACCTCCAGTCTGACTCACGTTATGTGTTTCAAGCTGGCCCTGGTGCCCAGAAGTTCCAGCTCACACTGGGTCCAGGACCGGGGGAGTTGAACGTAGGGGGACCCGTGCTGTGGACGTGGAGTTTAGAAGCCATAGTGCTGCCTTCAGAGGCTGATCCCATCACTAGGCTAAGGGCAAGTGAGGAAAAGGTGACCTGGTGCAGGTTAGCATTTGGAGACAGAAGAAGGAAATGGCAACCTCTTCAGTATTCTTACCTGGGAAATCCCATGGACAGAAGAGGCTGGAGGGCTATAATCCATAGGGTTCAAAAAGAATCAGACGTGACTTAGGGACTAAACAGCAGCAGCAGATGAACTCTCACAGATTTTCAAGTTTGAGAGTTGTCTAGAGAGTCTAAAACCAGATAAGGCTTTTTGAAGAAACAAAGTAACACAGTCACGGACTGGTTGGTGTGTAGTAGGTAAAGAATCCGAGAAGGCGATGGCACCCACTCCAGTACTCCTGCCTGGAAAATCCCATGGACGGAGGAGCCTGGAAGGCTGCAGTCCACGGGGTCACCAAGGGTCGGACACAACTGAGCGACTTCACTTTCACTTTTCACTTTCATGCATTGGAGAAGGAAATGGCAACCCACTCCAGTGTTCTTGCCTGGAGAATCCCAGGGATGGGGGAGCCTGGTGGGCTGCCATCTATGGGGTCGCACAGAGTCGGACACGACTGAAACATCTTAGCAGTAGCAGCAGCAGCAGCAGCAGGTAAAGAATAATTCTTCTGCAATTACACATCCTTATTCAATTACTTCATTATTGTGTTTCTTAAGTGATTAGTATTATACCATTTGGAATAATGGTTTCCAAGAGACTAGATGATTCAGTTCAGTTCAGTTGCTCAGTCGTGTCCAACTCTTTACGACCCCATGGACTGCAGCATGCCAGGCCTCCCTTTCCATCACCAGCTCCCAGAGTTTACCCAAACTCATGTCTATTGAGTCAGTGATGCCATCCAGCCATCTCATCCTCTGTCATCCCCTTCTCCTCCTGCCCTCAATTTTTCCCAGCATAAGGATCTTTTCAAATGAATCAGCTCTTCGCATCAGGTGGCCAAAGTATTGGAGTTTCAGCTTCAACATCAGTCCTTCCAATGAACACCCAGGGCTGATCTGCTCTAGGAGGGACTGGTTGGATCTCCTTGCAGTCCAAGGGACTCTCAAGAGTCTTCTCCAACACCACAGTTCAAAAGCAGCAATTCTTCGGCGCTCAGCTTTCTTTATAATCCAACTCTCACATCCATACATGACTACTGGGAAAACCATAGCCTTGACTAGACGGACCTTTGTTGGCAAAGTAACGTCTCTGCTTTTTAATATGCTGTCTAGGTTGATCATAACTTTCCTTCCAAGAAGTAAGCATCTTTTAATTTCATGGCTGCAATCACCATCTGCAGTGATTTTGGAGCCCAAAAGAATAAAGTCAGCCACTGTTTCTACTGTTTCCCCATCTATTTCACATGAAGTGATGGGACTGAATGCCATGATCTTAGTTTTCTGAATGTTGAGGTTTAAGCCAACTTTTTCACTCTCCTCTTTCACTTTCATCAAGAGGCTCTTTAGTTCCTCTTCACTTTCTGCCATAAGGGTGGTGTCATCTGCATATCTGAGGTGATGATATTTCTCCCGGCAATCTTGATGTCAGCTTGTGCTTCTTCCAGCTCAGCGTTTCTCATGATGTACTCTTCATAGAAGTTAAATAAGCAGGGTGACAGTATACAGCCCTGATGTACTCTTTCCTATTTGGAACCAGTCTGTTGTTCCATGTCCAGTTCTAACTGTTGCTTCCTGACCTGCATACAGATTTCTCAAGAGGCAGGTCAGGTGGTCTGGTATTCCCATCTCTTGAAGAATTTTCCACAGTTTACTGTGATCCACACAATCAAAGGCTTTGGCATAGTCAATAATGCAGAAATAGATGTTTTTCTGGAACTCTCTTGCTTTTTCCATGATCCAGTGGATCTGGCAATTTGAGCTCTGGTTCCTCTGCCTTTTCTAAAACCAGCTTGAACATCTGGAAGTTCACAGTTCACATATTGCTGAAGCCTGGCTTGGAGCATTTTGAGCATTGCTTTACTAGTGTGTGAGATGAGTGCAACTGTGCGGTAGTTTGAGCATCCTTTGGCATTTTTAGATGATTATACAATAGCTAAAATAATAGGCAAAGCTCGTGTGACACAACAATGTGGCATTTGTTGGGAGTTAATATGGTCACTTTCTCTGGATCTTTTACAATAGCTTTCAAAATTTTAAATGCATTGTTAGCAATGCTATGAAAAAGGAATGATATTTTTTAAAGTGTGATTTACTTTAGAAACACTAATTTGCCACTTTATTTTACCATCATTTGAATTAATATTGACATTTTCAAAGTTAATGACCTAACTTTGAATGATTTTTCTATACTTAGAAATAGCTTGTGCTGGAATCCACCCATCAACTCCACACAGTAGTTCAAGCCACTTGGGTCCTTGATGCCTTTTTTTTATTCCTACTGATTTCTGTATCTAATCCATTAGCTAGTTCTGCTGGTTCAACCTCAAAATAGACTCCGAATCTGAGAATGTCATACCGTCTTCTCTGGTATGATCCTAATGCAATTCACCCAATTTCTTTATATACTCAGAAAATTCATTCTCTAAAAGAAACCAGAATGATCTTTAAAAAAAAAATTTTTTTTTACCATGACTAACTTCTAATGGTTTATCATTTCTCTTAAAATCCCCACTTTGCCTCATAGCCTCTTACACTCTGAAGACCCACCGTTTCCTAGATGTTGCTGCTGCTGCTGCTGCTAAGTCGCTTCAGTCGTGTCCAACTCTGTGCGACCCCATAGACGGCAGCCCACCAGGCTCCTCTGTCCCTAGGATTCTCCAGGCAAGAACACTGGAGTGGGTTGCCATTTCCTTCCCAATGCATGAAAGTGAAAAGTGAAAGTGAAGTCGCTCAGTCGTGTGCGACTCTTAGCGACCCCACGGGCTGCAACCTACCAGGCTTCTCCGTCCATGGGATTTTCCAGGCAAGAGTACTGGAGTGGGGTGCCATTGCCTTCTCCGTTCCTAGATGTTACTCACTGAAATATAAAACAATCCTCCTGTTATCCTTGTGCACCTTTTGTTTAAGGTGTGTGTTGTGGATTGAATCATGCGTGGTGCTCCACATTCTTATGTTGAAGTCCTAATATCTAGGACCTCAGAATGTGACTGTATTCACAGAGAGAGCCTTTAACTGGGTAGTTAAGGTGAAATGAGATGTTACTGGTGCTCCATGATCCAACGTGACTGATGTCATTATCAGAAGAGGCGACCAGGACACAGAGAACACTGACAGCGAGATGACTGGGTGAGGACGCAGGGAGCAGGCGGCGCTTCCAGCCGAGGAGAGAGAGGCCTCGGAAGAGACCAAACCTGGCGAGAGCCCGATCTTGGACTCGCAGCCTCCAGAACTATGAGAAAATTAACTTCTGTTGTTTATGCACCTCCAGTCTGTGGTACTTTGTAATGGGAGCCTAACTTATTCAACCTATCTTACTTTGTAATGACAACCTATCTGCTGCCATTAGGAGATAGATAGATAAATAGACAGATAGAAGATAGATAGACAGACAGAAGATAGACTGAAGATAATTAGATGATAGATAGATAGATAAGTAGACAGACAGAAGATAGATAGCTAGAAGAGATCTATTACAGGAATTGGCTCATGTGTTCTGGAAGCTGAGAAGTTCCACAATCTGCTGTCTGCAAGCTGCAGAACCAGGAAAGCCAGAGGTATAATTCAGTCCAAGTCTTGAAGGTCTGAAAACAGAGGAATTAGTGGAGGGACTGATGGTATAAGTTCATGTCTAAGTCTGAAAACCTGGGTGCCAGGAGCAGAGATGTCTGAGGACGGGTGAAAATGAATGTTTCTGATCAGATACAGTGAATTCACTCTTTTTCCACTTTTTGCTGTATTCGCTCCCTCCAGGGATTGGACAATATCCACCTGCCTTGATGAGGACAGAGTTTCCTTACCCAGTCTACTGGTTGAAACACTAATCTTGTCCTCAGATACTTTTACAGACACACTCAGAAATAATTGTTTGACTAGTTATCTGGGCATCCCTTAGCCCAATCAAGTTGACATATGAAATTAACCATCACCCAGCCCTCACAAATGAACTCAGTTTAAAAAATGCTTGCCATGCTTTAGCCAGCAGCATTCAGGTCTCCCTGGGGATGTAGGCTGAGGATGGGAGCAATGCTGAGGTGCTAAACTATCCTTATTCTATCCCAGCTCCTCTCAACCATGGATATCCAGCTTCCCTAGACTCTCTACTTTTCTTGAACTTAGATCATTCTATTTTTTAATTAACAGTCCCCTGGCTACATAACTTGACATGTGCATCTTCCTCTTTTAATTCAAGTGCCAATGAGACATCCCACCTAATCACAATCAATTAGCCTTCCATCACCATTTTATTTTATTGCTTTTTAGTATTTATTTTCATTTATTTATTCATTTGGCTCTGCTCAGACTTAGTTTTGGCATGCAGTATCTTAGTTGCGGCATGCAAACTCTTGAGTTGCCACATATGGGATCTAGATCCCCAACCAGGAATTGAACCCAGGTCCTCTGCATTGGGAATGTGGTGTCTTAGCTATTGGCTCACCAGAGAAGTCCCTTCCATCACCATTTTATATTTGTTTTCCTTCATAGCACTCTTCATTCTCGCATGTAATTGATGCATTCATTTGCTTAACTGGCTCCTCTAAGCAGCTTCACAAGAGCGGTGCCAAATTCATAAGTAGAAGCTCATTAACTCTTTTTTGAGTGAATTAATCCATTTTTTTATTAGACTCAAAGTTTTTCAAAGGCTTAGTTACAACTTATTTATCTGTTCTCACATTTTCCCAATAAAGTCTGTCACAGATTCTCAATAAAAGCCATATAAATTAAACAGAATCACAGACACACACACGCACAAAACACAGTGTGAATGCTGAATGAATGAATACATATAGCATATTTAAAGTCTTTTCCTCTATGGCTTTGAAGTGAGGGAGAAATATGTAGAGAAAGGAAAAAAAAATCTGTTCTTAATAAACCGGAATATTGAATTTTCACCCAGGGTGTCAGTAGATATGTGAGAAAGTGATCTGGAAGGTCGTGGAGCCCCACTGAGGTCCTGTCTCAGCCCTGTCCCAGTCACCAACATCATCCCAGAACATTCCTAGAACAGTTTGCTGATCATTCTTTAAAATTTGAGATTTATTAATTCCTTATTTCTAGTAAAAAAAAAAAAAAGGAATCTGAACTCTGGAGAAGGCCACTGATATGCTTGCATTTCTTATAACCCCAGATTCAAGCTAAGAACCTGTGCTGACTCTCTGTACCTGTATGCCCAGGCCACTTAACTTCCATAGAACCATTTCTTTGCTACTAACTTCCATCCTTTGTTTCAGTTCTCCATTATATTTAAACATAAATTTAATACACTCAGGTTTTTGGAATGATAAATTGGGTTTCAGTTCAGTTCAGTTGCTCAGTCATGTCTGACTCTTTGTGACCCCATGAATCACAGCACGCCAGGCCTCCCTGTCCATCACCAACTCTCGGAGTTTACCCAAACTCATGTCCATCAAATCGGTGATGCCATCCAGCCATCTCAGCCTCTGTTGTCCCCTTCTCCTCCTTCCCCCAATCCCTCCCAACAACAGGGTCTTTTTCAATGAGTCAACTCTTCGCATCAGGTGGCCAAACTATTGGAGTTTCAGCATCAGTCATTCCAATGAACACTCAGGGCTGATCTCCTTTAGATTGGACTGGTTATATCTCCTTGCAGTACAAGGGACTCTCAAGAGTCTTCTCCAACACCACAGTTCAAAAGCATAAATTCTTCTGTGCTCAGCTTTCTTCACAGTTCAACTCTCACATCCATACATGACCACAGGAAAAACCATAGCCTTGACTAGATGGACCTTTGTTGGCAAAGTAATGTCTCTGCTTTTTAATATGCTGTCTAGGTGGGTCAAAACTTTCCTTCCAAGGAGTAAGCGTCTTTTAATTTCATGACTGCAATCACCATCTGCAGTGATTTTGGAGCCCCCAAAATATAAAGTCTGACACTGTTTCCACTGTTTCCCCATCTATTTCCCATGAAGTGATGGGACAAGATGCCATGATGTTCGTTTTCTGAATGTTGAGCTTTAAGCCAACTTTTTCACTCTCCTCTTTCACTTTCATCAAGAGGCTCTTTAGTTCCTCTTCACTTTCTGCCATAAGGGTGGTATCATCTGCATATCTGAGGTGATGATATTTCTCCTGGCAATCTTGATTCCAGCTTGTGCTTCTTCCAGTCCAGCATTTCTCATGATGTACTCTGCATAGAAGTTAAATAAGCAGGGTGACAATATACAGCCCTGATGTACTCCTTTTCTTATTTGGAACCAGTCTGTTGTTCCATGTCCAGTTCTAACTGTTGCTTCCTGACCTGCATACAGATTTCTCAAGAGGCAGGTCAGGTGGTCTGGTATTCCCATCTCTTGAAGAATTTTCCACAGTTTACTGTGATCCACACAGTCAAATGCTTTGGCATAGTCAATAAAGCAGAAATAGATGTTTTTCTGGAACGCTCTTCCTTTTTCGATGATCCAGCAGATGTTGGCAATTTGAGCTCTGGTTCCTCTGCCTTTTCTAAAACCAGCTTGAACATCTGGAAGTTCACAGTTCACATATTGCTGAAGCCTGGCTTGGAGCATTTTGAGCATTACTTTACTAGAGTGTGAGATGAGTACAATTGTGGGTTTAATGACTGGCCACATCTATCCAAACTGGATAGATGGTCACTGATCTTGTTCCTCTTCTTGGCCACACACCTAAATCACATTTCTTAGTTCAAATAGAGAAAAGATGAAGCCACATCACTAGATTTTTGACTATGAATGTGAGTAGAAGTGGCATGTGTCACTTCTAGACTAAGAAAGAGAGATCTACAATATTCTTTCTCTCATTTGTTTCTCCATGGGAATCTTAGAAGCCAAGAATGGAAGATAGTTCCATAAGATGAAAGATACATGGATCCCAAAATGACTTAATGAGACAGAAACCATGGTAAATAAGCCATTCATCAGAAAGGAAAACATGTTTACTATTTTAAGTCACTGAAACTTGGGGTATTGTCTGTTATAGGACCTCTGTGATACTTGTTCTCATTAATAAAGTTACTTGAACAGCATTTCTTGGGTTGACTCTATTCATTGTTTAGGATTATGATTGTTTTTATTTCAGTATATATTAAGAATCAATGGCAAGATTGAATGCAACTATCTTCCTATCATGAGTAATAGCAACATAATGAACCATAGTGATAAATGTTTTAGATTCCAAATATGTTATCTCCCAAAATTTTAATATTTTAAACATATTTACATTTATAAATGCATATGCAGTTTCACAGAAGGGCTTCCCAGGTGGCACAGTGATAAAGAATTAGCCTGCCAATGCAAGACATATAATGAGATGAGGGTTCAGTCCCTAGGGAAGATCCCATGGAGGAGGGCCTGGCAATACACTCCAGTATTCTTGCCTGGAGAATCCCATGAACAGAGGAGCCTGGCGGGCTACAGTCCATAATATCACAGAGAGTTGGACACAACTGAAGCGACTTAACACCATACATGCCAAGGCAGCAGATGCAGAAGATGTGGGTTCAATCCCTGGTTAGGAAGATCCCCTGGAGTAAGAAATGGCAACATACTCCAGTATTCTTGCCTGGAAAATTCCATGGACAGAGGAGCCTGGCAAGCTACAGGCCATAGTGTTGCAGAGAGTCAGGACATAACTGAGCATAACATTACAACAATACATTTCATACAAATTATGAAGGAATCCTGATCATCTTAAAGCCATTAAGAAAACATTTCCTGGCTGAAGAAGGAAAGACAATGATGTTAAGATTTTTAAAGTTAATGGTACAGTGAAGGCAGACATGAAATGCTGTCCCAGCTTAATAGACTTTTTGCAGTGTTGTTAGAATATAGGATAAGTTCACACCCTTAATGCCAACAGCATGATGAATGGGCGTGACTCTAGGTCACCCTGTAGTTCTACTCATACACTTCTGTCCTACCTTGAGTTCATTCTACGGTTACCAGCAATCAGTTATTTTTCTTCTCAAACCCACTTATAGTAGTTATACTTGCTATTATACTTACAAAAGTTTTACAATATTTTAAATTTTATATAAAATGATATAATGCGAATGAGAAAGGAAAGTTACTGTGCTTATGAAAACTGGATAAAGGAGAGGTACTAAAAAAATGTTGCACTGGGTATAGTCAATGTAAATATAAAAGATTGTGTGTGGGTGTAAGTGTCGGGTGTATGCTTCCTGTGCAATAAAACAACAGTTTTTATGCCTTAAAACAACAACCATTTATTTAGCTAATTATTCTGCAAGTGGATAATTTGGGTTTGGACTAAGTAGAAATTCCCCAGACTAGGTCAGGTCTAGTTGATCTTGGGTGGACTTGTTTCTGTGTCTATACTCAGCTGATAGTTTGCCTCTGGACAATTTATATGACTGGGGCTTCTCTCCACATGGTCTCTTATCCATCACAGGCCAGCCAGCCCAAGCTTAACCATGAGGTTGCAAGTTTACAAAAATAGCAAGAAAATAAGCCCTAATGTACAAGTGCCTTTCAAGACTGTTTGCAACTTTGCTACTTATTGTACCCTTAGCCAAACAGATCATATGGCCTAGGCCTGTTGTCAGTATGACAGCACTACCCAAAGGCAAAAATATTGAAAAAATGACAATAAACTTGAGTTATAACTGCAATCAGCTGAACCTAAAAGGGATAATTATAGGATTTCTTCACTTCAGTCGCTGCATATGTGTTTTCAATTATTACATTAGAAACAAAGTATTACACATAATATGGGAATAGTTTATACAAAAAATATGTGTGTGATCTCTCCCTAAAATATACATTTTTCTGAAAAAACAGCTACTGATCTTTATTTTGTAGAGTTTGTCATGCATATTTGTATTCTGCCTCTACTATAACAAGATTTCTATAAGCAGGAATAAATCCATATTTGACAGAGAATATCAAGGAGACATATGTATTTAAAATATTTTAAAACTATATATGCATATATACTTTAAAATAATATATACCATAAGTATATACAATGTAAGTAGTATATAAATAATTTAGGATTGTGATAATATCAATGTAATAATACATAATAGTAATAATAATACAGTAACATGTAATATATTGTGTTATTATCTTAAATTACTTCTATACTATCACACAATGAAAATGCATGAGTCAAACTAAAAAAACACATTTACCAAGTGAAAAAGAGAGTTGTTTTCAGCCCTTACTATATAATGTGACTTTACCAAAATTATACTTTTTACATTTTCTATGTTTAGTGTTTCAAATTATAAGATTAATATGTAGTGGTTGAAAAGAGTGATACTGTATGTATACAAATGTAAAATAAATTCTCTCTCTACCACTGTCATATTTATAGACATATTAAATTGTTCCTGGTTGCTTTTTTGTTGAAATATAATCATACTGTATGTATTAGTCAACAAATTATATTTTGTTCTTGTCAGTAAATGACAAATATCCCTGCAAGTCACTTCTACAGGTAATATGGAACTGCTATTTCTTTCTAAACTGTTGTACATGTACATGCCATTTTATATAAACAGTAGCAAATTCATGCTGCTTTTTTATTCATTTCATTCTATTTATTGTGATAAAATATATAGAACATAAAATTTACCATCACTATTTTTAAGTGTACAGCTTAGTGGCATTAAGTGTATGGCTACATTGTTGCGTAACCATAGCCATCATCCATCTGCAAACTATTTTCACCTTGTAAATTTCTTCTTCAAATTTTCATCAAAAGCCTACACCCATCAAACAATAATTCCCATTTTTTCCATCCTGCCATAACCCAGAAATTACCACTTTACCTCTTGTTTCTGTGATTTTGATTACTCTAAATACCTCATATTTGTTGCTGTTGTTCAGTCACTCAGTCATGTCCGACTCTTTGAGACCCCATAGACTGCAGCACTCTAGGCTTCCCTGTCTATCACCAACTCCTGGAGCTTGCTCAAACTCATGTCCAATGAGTCAGTGATGGCATCCAACCATCTCATCTTTTGTTGTCCTCTTCTTCTCCTGCCTTCAATCTTTAGCAGCATCAGGGTCTTTTCTAGTGAGTCAGCTCTTCATAACAGGTGGCCAAAGTATTGGAGCTTCAGCTTCAGGATCAATCCTTCCAATGAATATTTAGGATTGAGTTCCTCTAGGATTGACTTATTTGATCTCCTTGCAGTACAAAGGACTCTCAAGAGTCTTCTCCAATGCTACAGTTCAAAAGCATCAATTCTTTGGTGCTCAGCCTTCTTTATGGCCCAACTCTCACATCAACACATAACAATTGGAAAAACCATCAGTTCAGTTCAGTCACTCAGTTGTGTATGACTCTGTGACCAGGCTTCCCTGTCAATCACTAAATCCCAGAGCTTGCTCAAACTCATGCCCATCGAGTCAGTGATGCCATCCAACCATCTTATCTCTGTCGTCCCCTTCTCCTCCTGCCTTCAATCCTTTCTGGTATCAGGATCTTTTCCAATAAGTCAGTTCTTTGCATCAGGTGGCCAAAGTATTGACTTCCTATTTTTGCATATGGAAAAACCATAGCTTTGACTATACAGACCTTTGTTGGCAAAGTATAGTCTCTACTTTTTAATATGCTGTCTAGGTCTACTTTTTAATATGCTGTCTGACAAAATGTGGTCCACTGGAGAAGGGAATGGCAAACCACTTTAGCATTCTTGCCTTGAGAACTGCATGAGCAGTATGAAAAGTCAAAAAGATATGACACTGAAAGATGAACTCCCCAGGTCAGTAGGTACCTAATATGGTTATGGAGAAGAGCAAAGAAATAGCTCCAGAAGGAATGAAGAGACTGAGCCGAAGTGGAAACAATACCCAGCTATGGATATGTCTGGTGGTGAAAGTAAAGTACAATGCTGTTAAGGACAATAATGCATAGGAACCTGGACTGTTAGGTCCATGAATCAAGATAAACTGGAAGTGGTCAAACAAGAGATGGCAAGAGTGAACATCGACATTTTAAGAATCAGTGAACTAAAATGGACCAGAATGGGTGAATTTAATTCAGATGACCATTATATCTACTACTGTGGGCAAGAATCCCTTAGAAGAAATTGAGTAGCTCTCACAGTCAACAAGAGTCTGAAATGCAGTACTTGGGTGCAATCTCAAAAACCACAGAATGATATCTCTGTTCATTTCCAATTCAAACCATTCAATATCACAGTAATCCAAGTCTATGCCCCAACTGCTAATGCAAAGGAAACTGAAGCTGAATGGTTCTATGGAGACTTACAGGACCTTCTAGGACTAACACCAAGAAAATATGTCCTTTTCATCGTAGGGGATGATGCAAAAGTAGAAAGTCACGATATGTCTGGAGTAACAGGCAAGTTTGGTCCTGGAGTACAAAATACCTCAAGCGTCTATCTTTTGAGGACTGCTATTTCATTTAGCATAATATTTCCAAGATTCATTCATGCTGAAGCACGTGTCAGAGTCTCCATTCTTTTTAAGTATGAATAATATTCCACTGTATGTATATACCATGTTTTGCTTTTCCATTCATCCATAGTTGGAAACTTTGGTTGCTTTCACATTTTGGTGATTGCAAATAATGTTGCTATGAGCTGCTAAGAAGATGGATGTACAAATATCTCTTTGAGATGCTGCTTTCAGTTCTTTGAGTATGTACCTGAAAGTGGAATTGTTGAATTATATAATAATGCTATTTTTATTTTTCAAGGAACTGTTATATTATTTTGAAATTCAGCAGTTTTTCTAAAATAAATCTGGTTATTTGTGTGGGTGTATGTTTTCCTATCTGACTTCTTAGGCTGTAGCTTACATGGCTGTTTTTTTCTTTTTATTTACTTTTAAATTTTTTTCTGTTTTTTTGTTTAACTATTATTTTTCTTCTATCCATCTTTATTACCTTCTGGGATTTCTAATACTCACATGTTAGTTCTCTTGACTCTAGTTTTCAAGCTTTATATCTTTTTCTTCATAACTTCCATTCTATTGGTATTTTTGCCTTGTATTTGAGATATTTCTCCACTTGATAAAATCAAGCTTCAACAATCACTATTTATGCTTTTAAGATATTCCTCAACATTTAAAAAAATTTAAGCAACTTAAGTTCATTAACATTTTTCAAATAGTTATTTATTTTATCCAACAGCTTTATCTTTATGAACTATCATTACTCTTTTTGATTGTTAAGCCTCCTTCTGGCTTCTAACTAGACTATTCTATTAATCAGTACACACTAAGTTATGCTACAGTAAAATGTCAGTATATTTTTCTTTGATATCATATGTCTAATATGATTTACTGAATGGCTCTGATTCTCACATTGGTTCAGAAACAAGTATAACAGAGGTGAAACCATAAGTGAAAAGAAAACCAACAGAATAAGAAAAATATGTGCAATCTGTTTAAAGGTTAGTATTAAAAATATATTAAAAATTTATACAAATCTAAAGCAAAAGAACCAAATAACCCAATTAAAAATAGGCAAAGGACCTGAATATACCTTCAAATGAAAATATACAAAATGCCTACACATACATGAAAAGATATTCAATCTCATTAGTCATTAGAGAAAAGCAAATTAAAACTATTTCATACCTGATAGAATGATCACCATCCAAAAAAGAAAAAGAAATAACAAACACAAGTGTGGATGTGGAGAAAAAGGAACACTGTGCACTATTGATGGGATTACAAATTGGCACAGCCACTGTGGAAACCAGTGTGGAGAATCCCAAAAAATTAAAAACAGAACTATCAAGCGACATAGCATTTTCACTGCTGGGAATGAATACAATCAAAGGAAAAAAGCACTACCTCAAAAAGATATGTGCACGCTTCTGTTCATAGTAGCTCTGCTTACAGCAAGCTAGATGGAAACAACCGAAGTGTCCATTAAGAAAAGCTGTGTTGTGCATACACACACATATATATATATAACTATGTATATTCCATCGTGTATGTATGGAATATACATATGTGTATATGTATATGTATATATGTATACATACACACATATATATAACTATGTATATTCCATTGTGTATGTATGGAATATACATATGTGTATATGTATATGTACACATATACACATATGTGTGTATGTGTATGTGTATATGTATGTGTATTCCATACATATATGTATGGAATATACATATATGTACACAATGGAATATTATTCAGCCATCAGAAAAACAAAGAAATCCTATCATTTACAACAACATGGATAGCCCATGAAGGCATTATGCTAAGTGAAATAAATCAAACAGGGAAAAACAAATACTAAATGACCTCACATATACATGAAATCTAAGAAAACCAGAAAATGAAAAGCCAAATCCATGAAAACAAAGATATCAGACTTGTGGTTACCAGAGGCAAAAGACAGGGCAGAGGAAGAACTGGAGGAACATGGTCAAAGCACAAACTTCCAGTCATAAGATAAATAAGTTCTAGGAATGTAAAATACAACACGGTGGCTGTAGCTAACCATACTGTACAATGTGTAGGAAAAGTTAACAAAAATACTGAGTTCTCATCAAAAGGAAAATTGCTTTCATTTTATCTTTTCTTTTTTTCTTTTTTTACTGCACGTGTCCCCTTCTTCTCCTGCCTTCAATCTTTTCCAGCATCAGAGTCTTTTCAAATAAGTCAGCTCTTCGCATCAGATGGCCAAAGTATTAGAGTTTCAGCTTCAATATCAGTCCTTACAAAGAACACCCAGAACATCATTCCTTTAGGATGGACCAGTAGGATCTCCTTGCAGTCCAAGGGACTCTCAAGAGTCTTCTCCAACACCACAGTTCAAAAGCAGCAATTCTTCAGCGCTCAGCTTTCTTTATAGTCCAGCTCTCATATCCATACATGACTACTAGAAAAACCATAGCCTTGATGAGACGGATCTTGTTTGCAAAGTAATGTCTCTGCTTTTTAATATGCTGTCTAGGTTGGTCATAACTTTCCTTCCAAGGAGTAAGAATCTTTTAATTCCATGGCTACAGTCAACATCGGCAGTGATTTTGGAGCCCAAAAGAATAAAGTCAGCCACTGTTTCCCTATCTATTTGCCATGAAGTGATGGGACCAGATGCCATCATCTTAGTTTTCTGATTGTTGAGTTTTAAGCCAATTTTTTCACTCTCCTCTGTCACTTTCATCAACAGGCTCTTTAGTTCTTCTTCCCTTTCTGCCATAATGGTGGTGTCATCTGCCCAACTTCAAGCAGATGGCAAAACCCAGGTTTCCATGTACCCGGATGGAGAAGAGAATCTGGTATAAACAACTAATAATGTGTATCCGATACTTTTAGCTAATTGTGGAGCATCAGGCAGAGTGCTGGTTCGTTATGAAAATACGCAGGGGAGGCTTTTCTGTCCCGTGGTGTTTTTAAGTTCTTCTTGTCTTGGAAGTAGAGAGGATCTTGTGCAACTGTTCAGAATTTCCTTAGCATCCTGGAGATCATAGAGAGATTGGGGTTATAGAACTCCAAAGGTAGCACTGTCTCCAAGGGCTACCTCTCTCAGGCATCATGGCTGAGATTTTCCAAGCAACTTCCCAGATTCAGAGAGAAAAGAGAACCACCGCAGTCCTCTGGCTCACAGCTTCCAGGAGCTGCCTGGCTGCCCCTCCAAGAGCTGTTCAGGATAATAGAAGAAATCAGGCTGGAGTTGGAATTAGCATAGAGGCAAGGTATCCCCGCAGAATCTCCGTGAGACAATTTGTCCAGAATGGCTTTTAAAGTCACTTGCAGGGCTTCCCTGGTGGTCCAGCGGTAAATACTTTGTCTACCAATGCAGGGGGAGTGAGTTCAATCCCTGGTCAGGGAGCTCAGATCCCACATGTCTCCTGGCCAAGAAACTAAAACATAAAACCGAAGTATATGGTAACAAATTTAATAAAGACTTTTAAAATGGTCCACACACACATTCAAAAAAAATACATAAAATAAAATAAAGTCACTTGTACCAGAATGGATAAAGTTCATGAAGCACTGAAATACAAATGATGGACTCTAAGTATCAGAAAAGTAATGCTGCTGCTGCTGCTAAGTCGCTTCAGTTGTATCTGACTCTGTGCGACCCCATAGACACCAGCCCACCAGGCTCCCCCGTCCCTAGGATTCTCCAGGCAAGAACACTGGAGTGGGTTGCCATTTCCTTCTCCAATGCATGAAAGTGAAAATTGGAAGTGAAATCGCTCAGTCGTGTCTGATTCTTAGTGACCCCATAGACGGTAGCCTTCCAGGCTCCTCCGTCCATGGGATTTTCCAGGCAAGAGTACTGGAGTGGGGTGCCATTGCCTTCTCTGAGAAAAATAATACTTAATCACAAAGTAATATAAATTTTAAAATGGTAAGATAACACTGTTTCCATTAAGTTAATGCATTTCTTAAATGTATAATATTTCTCATTGTTATTAAAAATGGTAGGGCATATATATGTATGTGTTGACATGAAAAGATGTCCACGATATTATGTGAATCAAGTAAAATGAAGGACAGTTTGTATCATAAGGCATATTAATGCACTTTTTAAAAGGAGATCTCCATATAAATAAAGGTATTTTTTTTCTTTTTCTTGAAAGATATCTAAGTAATGGTTATTACCTTTGGGAAGAGGAAATAGTGGTAATTGCATAAAAAGATAGATGCTTTCTTTTTATGTATGCATTTTCTAGTGTGCATAAATGTGTTTTGTTACTATGTTATGCATTTTGTTTTAGTAAACTAATTTTTAGGGAAAAAATGGAAAAGACATAAATAAACGATTCTGGGAACCAAGAGTCTATTTCTAACCATAGCTATGAAAAATTTTTTACAAGAAAATACTATGTATTTTTTTATACCTGTAAACTTGAGAAATCTTAAAAAAACAAACCCCTAGATATCATAATATTTAACACTGGTAAAGGGATGAGAAAATGAAATACTCTCACTCCAGGTGAGAATGCAGGTCTTTTTCCATTTTCTTAAAATTCAATTTAGTGATGGGTAGCAAGAACTTTGAAAGTTTTCTCAAGTATCCAATTAGTGGAAATAATCACAATTCCATTCTAAGATTCATGTAGAGTAATACCTGTATTGCAAAACTAATTATAAACAATGAAAAATCAGACCTACCAAAAAGTTTAACCTAAGAAGGTGGTTACATTACCAACAATATCTTTAAATAAACGAACAGTATAAAACTATAGTTTTTCATAAGATTCTTCAATTGTATGATTAAAAACTTCAGTATTTAACGCTAATTGACAAAAAAATTTGTTTTATAGACAATATAATTTTTATTTAAAATACATAATATATGGAAGAAAATATACCTAATATTAATACCAATAGTCTCTGTGTTTACCTGCTTATTCAGGTCTATGTGTATTTTTGCTTCTCTTATACTAATTTTTCACATTTTTTAATGATGAATTTCTTTTATAATGAGAAAAATACAATATTAAAAAAAAAAAACTATTCAGATCAGATCAGATCAGTCGCTCAGTCGTGTCCAACTCTTTGCGACCCCATGAATCGCAACACGCCAGGCCTCCCTGTCCATCACCAACTCCCAGAGTTCACTCAGACTTACGTCCATCGAGTCAGTAATGCCATCCAGCCATCTCATCCTCTGTTGTCCCCTTCTCCGCCTGCCCCCAATCCCTCCCAGCATCAGAGCCTTTTCCAATGAGTCAACTCTTCGCATGAGGTGGCCAAAGTACTGGAGTTTCAGCTTTAGCATCATTCCTTCCAAAGAAATCCCAGGGCTAATCTCCTTCAGAATGGACTGGTTGGATATCCTTGCAGTCCAAGGGACTCTCAAGAGTCTTTTCCAGCACCACAGTTCAAAAGCATCAATTCTTCAGCGCTCAGCCTTCTTCATAGTCCAACTCTCACATCCATACATGACCACAGAACATCAAGTACACACATCAATTAAAGTCAACATTTAACTGTTATTTTCTGTATGTTAAAGGGCATTTTTGGCAAGGTAATCAATTACTGCTCAGCATTTTCCTCATCATTAGTTCAATCACGGCTATATTAGTTTGCAGTAATTTAATAGAAGTAATCATAGGGCACAATGTGGGGATGTATTCCACAAAGATATTGGCAGAAATGCTGTTAGGATGTTGAGTTACATGATTTTTTTCTCTGTTTTAAAAATCTTATTATATGTTGCCAGAATATTTATAATGAGTCAAATTTTATTAGAGTAGAAAAATGATAATATTTTAAAAGTTAATCACATTTAGCCTAAAGATAATCTTTATTACAAATATGCTACGTCCCCAAAAATCCAGAATTCTCAACTGGAAGTCTAGAATCATCAAACTAGCATCATAAATTACGCTATTTTTATTGACAAGTGCCAAATTAGTTAAATAATTCAAGTTTTCCGTATTCTACCAATATTCATTAAACACCATCTCTGTGGCGGTTCCAGTACTAGGGACTGGATGTACAAAAATGCCTTAAGACAAAGTCTATGCCTTTGGAGGTCTCAGTCTAGTAAAAGAGGAGAGCAAACAAATTGACATATAATTACAAGCTGCTGCTGCTACTGCTGCTAAGTCGCTTCAGTCATGTCTGACTCTGTGCAACCCCATAGACGGAAGCCCACCATGCTCCCCCGTCCCTGGGATTCTCCAGGCAAGAATACTGGAGTGAGTTGCTATTTCCTTCTCCTATGCATAAAAGTGAAAAGTGAAAGTGAAATCACTCAGTTGTGTCCGACTCTTAGCGACCCCATGGACTGAAGCCTACCAGGCTCCTCCATCCATGGGATTTTCCAGGCCAGAGTACTGGAGTGGGGTGCCATTGCCTTCTCCGTAATTATAAGCTACTTTGATTAAATAGAAATACATCTTAGAGAGACAACAAAGAAGGTAAATTTGGTGGTGGTTTAGCCGCTGAGTCACATCCAACTCTTTGAGACCCCATGGACTGTAGCCTGCCAGGCTCCTCTGTCCACGGGCTTTTCCAGACAAAAATATGGGAGTGGGTTGCATTTCCTTCTCCAAATTAAGGGGATGGGGGCAGAGTTTAGTGTGGGGCTGGCAGCATGCTTTTGGTTAAAGCTGCAACCGGGGTGGTATTTGTTGGATGTCTTCAGTCTTATAATGGACTATGTAATAAGTATTTTGAAAAACAGTAAGAGTTCTCTCATCTTTCTTAATTTTACTAACACAGCTAATCACTTGTTTTGAAAGAGAGAGAAACATGAGTCACCTGGAATAAGATCCACTGAGTGGACATTCCCAAAACACCAGCCACTTTGCATCTCATTATTAAAAAAAAAAAAAAAAATAGCTTCCAAATTCTAAGATAAAAGACATTTACACAGAGCCAACTTCAGAAGACATAAGGAGGAAGCCGTGCCCAGTGCCTCTCTCTTCCTGAACAGGAGGCAGCTCTCTAGACCCATGACTCACTTCAGAGGGTGAAAGCTTTCTGGCCAAGGTGCTCGCATGAGGACATGGGAATGAAAGATGTTGGGTCCCCTTGGCTTCCCTCCCCACTGTGACAAGTTATCCTCTTGAACTTACTGCATTTAAGACGTTCTTTCTTATCTTCTGTAGAACATTTTACAACAGCCAAAGAGAAAATGTCTTCAACTCCACATTCATCAGTAGCTTGCTTATATGGAAAATTGTGTTTTATGAAAGGTGACTCATGTGTTTATGTAAGGATATCTAAGTTTTCATTCTGTGCAATGTGGCAGCGAATGATAAATCTGTTGAACAAATGTGTTTTTGCATTTCTACACATGTAACACATAGAGTTGCGACTGAGCTAGTAATTTACATGTTCAGATGTTTCATCTTTCCAAGGAATTGACTTCCTGAGCTGGGGCTCTGCTGAAATCTGCTGAGCCAAATTCTCCCAGTGCCAAAGTTACTCCCTCATAGGGTGAGACCCATTTGGAAGTTGCATTAACATTGCTTCAGGCTTCCAGGCAGTGACTGTTTCAAGAAGGGCTCAAAGCTACATTAGAAAAGTTAATACATCTTGAAATAGGGATATTTTTTGACTTGAAAAGAAAACATATATTAAGTTTTTTAAATGATGAACTGGAAATTCTCCTTTAAAAAAAAAAAAGAGAGAGAGAGAGAGAGTTGCTAAATTTTCCTAGTATGGATAAGATATTTGTGTGATTACCGAACTGGGCAAGCTAACTTAAGAAGTGAGAAGAGAGGGGATGGGAGAGTAATTAAAACTCTTTCTATTCTAATTTAATTGCTTTCAAACTTAAATACCACGTTTAAAAACAAGCAAATCCCCTATATTTTTAAGTCACTCACAATGTTCCTAAAGGACTTAGCCTTGAAATCAATGAAAAGTAATATGAAATAATGCAAATATGCATAATAGTTTTTCAGGAATTTCTGGGTCAAATTCCATTTTTTCCACTTACCAACTATATGCTTTCAGGGAAATTTCTTAACCTGTCTGGGATTTCAGCTTCTAAGCTAGTAAAATAGAAGTTGCATTTAGTAAGATAATACGTGTAAAGATTAGTATTATTAACTCAATATTCAATAAACAGAAGTTATTTTGACTTATTAACCCTGAGAAATGGAGTACAATGGCGTATTTTAAACTAATTATAAAAATCTCAAGCATCAGAAACCCACCAGGGAATGAGTTGTATTAAATAGCTGTGGGTTTATCCTTTTAAGCATTCAAACTTTAAAAAATTATTATTATTTCAAATCTAAATCTTTCTAAAAATCTTTTGTACACTTTGGTTTTTCATAAGCAGAAGATATTCAATATAATCTAACATTTTCTTAGTAGTTTAGGATTATTAGATTGTCACTTTGTAAGCCTTTGAGGTTTGCAAAGCCACATTCTTGTACTAATAATACATTGACATTTAGGCTGTGTTTGCTTTATATTGTTTAAAAATGTTTTTAGTGACAATGTGGCCTGAAAGAGTCCTTTTCTATTTCCCAAGCAGAAAATCTTCATTGAAAGCATTAAGCAGACACAGGAAAAATCCTGGATGTTATAAGATCAATTTTGGCATCTTTCTAAATAAAAATATTTCAGAGGGAAACAAATCATATAATGACAGATGAGCTGGAATTTAAACTTCCTAAAGTTTAAATCCTATTCCAGTCTTTCAGTTTAAAAAGATCACCATCAAATGGTAATCACCTAATTGATTTACCATAATACTCCTCCAAAAGTGACTCAATATAGTACGTTACATTGATATGCATATTTAGAAATAATAAACTAAGTCCTTTTCCCATTAGCTCTATGAAGTTTTTATCTGAAAAATATTTTTTATGTATTTTCTTTGCAATCATTCCCTGAAATTACATAGGATATACTTACATGTTAAAGAGCGAATAAAACAATTTTTCAATTTTTGTTTGTTCTTCTAAATATAAAATCCCTATAGCTTTCTTATGATGGGAATCTGACCCAATAAAATTGTTTCCAGAAAGAGGAATTTTCCTTACATTTTCCAATGATTTAATCAGAGCACATTGGTATATTTACTTCTGTGGGAGCCAGGAAAACCTGTATGGATTATTTCAGTGCCATAGAAATGAAAACTAGGAGTTTTCATCTAGAAATGAAAACTTAGAATATTTTACAATGATTTACTTACTATGTATGATAAAATTTTCCAACTACAAGCTTAGCTAAAAGTAATTTAATTTCAACATTTTACTGAAATGCAAAGCCAGGTCTTTTCAATGGCCAAAAGACACAGCCAGCTGGAATTATAGAACCCATAGAGGACACCCTAATACACTTAGGGCATTGAGTTTTTGGTTTAGAAAGTTTTCTGGTCTGTAAAACTAACTTTCTCCCTTCAAACAAGGAAGATCAAGCTAACTCAGCATTGAAACATAAATTGTGTGAAGAAATAGTCCAATTATCCAGAGGAGACAGAACTCAATTCCCTCTTTCTCCTCAAGAAAATGGAAGATCAGTGGACCTAAGAAGTTAAAGACACTTTTAGCAATGTCTTGAATTAACTTGCTTCATGCATTTGCTTGGGATTCCCTGATGACTCAGCAGGTAAAAAAAAAAAAAAAAAAAAAATCCCACCTGCAATGCAGGAAACACAGGTTCCATCCCTGGGTTGGAAAGATCCCTTCCAGAAGGAAACTGCAAACCCACTCCAATATTCTTGCCTGGAGAATCCCATGGACAGAGGACCCTGGCTGGCTATGGCCCATAGAGTCGCAAGAGTAGAGCACTTGGGACACACATGCCAGAAATGAGGGAAATGGCGGCGGTGGCTTTGATTTTAGCTGAGTATTTGCTGCAGGCATAGGATTTGGTTCCTAACCCTCTTTAAATATCACCCATATAAGGGTGAAAATGGAGAAGGCAATGGAAAATACTCTTGCCTGGAAAATCCCATGGATGGAGGAGCCTGGTGGGCTGCAGTCCATGGGGTCGCTAAGAGTCGGACACGACTGAGCAACTTCGATTTCACTTTTCACTTCCATGCACTGGAGAAGGAAATGGCAACCCACTCCAGTGTTCTTGCCTGGAGAATCCCAGGGATGGGGGAGCCTGGTGGGCTGCCGTCTATGGGGTCGCACAGAGTCGGACACGACTGAAGCGACTTAGCAGCAGAAGGGTGAAAATGAGACCCCATATCACTCAGGGTCCAAGCATGAGAGAGAAGCCACACAGTAATCTAAATAGGGAAAATTTTAATATAAAGATTAGTAGCTAAAATATGGGATTGAAGTAATGAAGAATTGGCTAACAAAAATAAAGAGAACATTAAAGGATACAGGAATAGTAGATATAAGAAGCAACCTCTATCCTCAGGACTGAAATAGGGTGCCTGAGAAAACCTCCCACACACATTCCCCAGGGCTGAGAGCCAGTCCTAATTGGAGAGCATGGTCATGGCTCTCAGGGTGGCAGAGAAGTTTCTGCGTGTGTGCCAATCTGCTCTCTAGCGTGCCAGGGAATGTGACTGCTGGAGGCACTGGGCTACAAAAATCACTTGAAGGGATTGTCTGGGAAAGCGACTGGCAGCCGAGTGCTGTTGGCTGCTAGTGCAGGAGTCAGATGCTGGAGAAGCTGTGAATGCGCCAGGATCCTAGTACTGGAGAATTCAGCACTGTATATGCCAGGCTCAGGGGAAATGTGTGGGCTGGAGGAGCTGGGCATGATACACGAGTGTGTAGGGAAAGCACATTAAAACCTGAAGGGGAAACTCCTTCATCCTGCAATTGGACAAGGATAAACGTACTGCTAGCTAGCAAGAGAAACTTTGCCCATATTTTTATAAGGTAGACAATGAAAGGTACATTTGGAGCTGATGGGCAATCAATTGATAACTGGCAAAGAACTCAGAGAGGAAACACCTTCTGAGGCTGTGCTAAGAGCCAGGCTACAATGGGTAGGGGGGACCCTGGCTTGAGTGAGTGAGTGAGTGCTCAGCTGTGTCCGACTCTTTGCAACCCCATGGACTGTAGCCCTCCAGGCTCCTCTGTCCATGGGATTCTCCAGACAAGAATACTGGAGTGGGTTGCCATTCCCTTCTCCAGGGGATCTCCCCAAGCCAGGGATGAAACTAGTGTCTCCTGTGTCTCCTGCCTTGGCAGGCTGGTTCTTTACCACTAGCTCCACCTGGAAAGCCCTGTTCAATGAGGACTACTGGAAAAAAAAAAAAAAAAAAATCTCATTCTGTTTGTGTTTATTCTAATGGAGAAAAGACAATGTACGTATGTTGGTGTTCAGTAGCTAAGTCATGTAGGACTCTTTGTTACCCCTGGACTGCAGCTTGCCAGGTTTCCTTGTCCTTCAGTAGCTCCTGGAGTTTGCTCAAATTCACGTCCATTGAGTCGATGATGTTATCCAACCACCTCATCTTCTGCCACCGGCTTCTCCTTTTGCCTTCTATCTGTCCCAGCATCAGGGTCTTTCATCCACTTATCATTGTGTGTCAGGCACTGTGGTAGGTATTTTTCATATCTCATTTTAACTTTAAAAAATATAAATATTTAATCCTGATTTTAATTAATATGTTCAAGGTTACTCAGCTATTGACCATATATTTCATACTGCATGTGAATTAATATTTCATTTATTAAGTTATGTAACTTTTTGATAATTACATAATCCTTGGATGCTTCAGTTGCCTCTTTAGTACAGAATTGACTTTATAAAATTGTTGAGGATTAAATTAGAGAATGCATGGTACAAAATGCTTAAAATCATCCTTGGCATATTGTATGTACTCAATAAACCCAACGAGAGTATTAGTGGTGGTGGAACAGAACAGAACAATAATACTGTAACCTGGATCTGTAGCATTATGAAGTGCATTGCTGCTAACAGTTTTCCAGTTTTCCAAGTATCAGTTTCCACAGTAATTCTTGTTATCACTTGAGTTTTCAATAACGGTAAGTGTGTAATGACCAGCAATCTGAAAAGCAAGTCTTGATTTCCAGTGTTTGCCCATGGTGTTAAGTTCTTCCAGCATGGTCAATTTCAAGTTATTAATACAAAAGTAACATTACTGAATGCCTGGTTGTGAAAATATCAACATATACACAATCAGTTCTCATGAGCTGGTGAGAATCAACGCCAGAACACCATGCAACAGTAATCATTCTTTGAAAAATATAGTAGAGAATTAATATTAGTGATTATTGTTGTTATAGTCATTCTATAGACTAAATACTAAAATAAATGACATTGATGCAATATAGATTTTTGTTTCTGTTAGAAAAAAGGAAGACATTGACTTATCATAAACCTGAATTCCTATTTTGATTTGTTGCTGTTGTTTTATATTCATTTGCCTGTCTTTTTAGAAATACTTTTAATTATTTATTGATTTATTTATTTTTGGCTGTGATGGGTCTTTGTTGCTGCATGGATTTTTCTCCAGCTGGGGCCAGCAGAGGCTACTCTGTGGTTGTGGTTGTGGTTTTGGTGCATTGGCTATGCCATGGCTTCTCTTATGGAACACCAATCCTAAAGCACAAAGATTTTAGTAGTTGAGCTTTCCAGGCTCTAGAGGACTCAGAAGTTGTGGTGCACAGACTTAGTTGCTCTGTGGCACGTGGGAGCTTCCTGGACCTGGGATCGAACCGGTGTGTCCTGCATTGGCAGACGGATTCTTTACCATTGAGCCACCAGGGAAGTGCTCCATTTGTTCACATAAGTATTAACATAACGAAAGAAAAGAGTGAAAGAGAGAATTCAAACTTTGTCTAATGCATTCTGACTCCTCAGAACCTACAGAATGTGGTTTTCTTATGTATATTTTCCAAGTGTATTTCTCTTGGAAATATGCCAAGAATTACCTTAAAAGACAAACTCAAATAAATGAAAACTCTGAAGTCTGAGGATAGCAAGGAAACAACCTCTGCCAGCCTGCACTTTATTGTCCTTCTGATTAACCTTTAAGATTTCTTTCTTTTCTTTGCTCTTCCTTCTGGAAATAAAAATTTGCTGAACATGAACACACGCATGCTTTGTAAGTGAACCTAGTATATCCTTTCTACCAGTACACAGGCCCTGGTCAGACACCATAAATCTTTCAAAATTTACCTTTCTGTGGATTTAACATAGAAAATTGTCTGTCGGAATCAATTATTATTTCCCTTATTAAACATGGATTTCATAATATTCAAAGGCTGGTATTATTCAATTAGATAAAACATTGTCTTTTTTTTTCCATTTTTATGTTGGAAAAGATATGCACTGCTGATTTTTAAATTTTTTGTCAGCCAAAGATAACTCTAGAAGGAAAGATGTTTAACTTATGTTTTACAAGTGTTCAATAAAAGACACTTGGCATCTGCAGGTTTGTGATCGCCCTTGTATTTAAGAAAAAAGGGGCTTCACGGTGGTTCAGTGTTTAAGAATCCTCCTGCCAGTTCAGGGGGCATAGGTTCTATCCCTAGTCCAGAAAGATCCCACATGCTGCAGAGCAACTTCTATGTCTGTGGACCACAATTACTGAGCCTGCACTCTAGAACCTGTGAGCCTCAGTTACTGAAGCCCATGTGCCTAGAGCCAGTGCTCTGCAACAAGAGAAGCCACGACAATGAGAAGCGCTTGCGCCACACTAGAGAGTAGATACTGCTCGCCACGACTAGAGGAAGCCCATGAGCAGCAACCTAGACTCAGTGCAGCAAACAATAAAAATAATAATCTTTAAAAAAATAAAAAGAAGCAAACTTACAATGGTACTATGTTTCCGGGATCCACTTTTTTCCACCAGCATCAGATTGTTTATACGGGCCATCAGTGAGTTCCCAGGGATGGCAGGGGTAGGGATGGGGGTTCGTAATGGTACATGAACATATGGCCTGCTCTGAGTGAGCTAGACTGACAATATTCCAGGGGTCTGGACTCGGGAAGGGCCCCATGTGGTCAGAGAGGAGGACAATGAGCCCTGCAGGAGGGCCTACTGAGGGTCAGCACTGTGTGAAGCTCTGTGCCCTGTGTTGCCTCATTTATTCCTCATGCTAATGGTGTGGCAATGACATTATGATTGCTGTCTTATGAATAGAGATGCAATATAAAAAAATTCACCCAGGGTCGCAAAACTTGAAAGCACTGGATAGGGATTTCAGTGAAGTCATTTTAGGTCTATCTTCTCTGTACCATACTATTCTTCCTCTTAGTCTAAAGTCTCTTAATTTTGAGCAACATGGAAACATATACATTACCATATGCAAAATAGATAGCCAACAGGAATGTGCTGTATGGCTCCAGGAACTCAAACTAGGGCTCTGTAATGACCTGGAGGGGTGGGATGAGGAGGGAGGCAGGACGGAGGCTTAAGAGGGAGAGGACGTATGTATACCAATGGCTGATTCATGTTGATGTTTGGTAGAAACCAACACAATTCTATAAAGCATTATCATTCACTTAAAAAGTAAATACTTTTTTAAACCGATTTTTTATTGAAAATAATTGCTTTACAGAATTTTGCTGTTTTCTGTCAAACCTCAACATGAATCAGCTATAGGTATTCATATGTCCTTTCCCTTTTAAATAAATTTAAAAAGACTAACATGAATTATTTTTAAAAATCATAAGCATGTATATTTAATTCTTGCAATTAAAAAATGCTATATATCCTAACTCATTAACTAAAAATAAATAAAGACTTTCAATGTTTATTTTTATTTAATTCCAAAGAAAGGGATTGAAATGTTTCCTTTTGGCTCATTAATTACATTGTCAAGTAGATAGAAGAATACTCCAATATGCAAAGATTCTTTCCTAAGAGGTTCTTTAGGGAAAAAAAAATCTAATTTTCAAAAACAAAGAAGTCAAAATTCTGATCAGTAAATTACTCAACTTAAAAAATAATTCTTTATTATACACAATATTCACCATTGGTTTTCTTTAAGTAACCAAATCTTATGTCACTTTAAAAAAATTGCTGATACAACTTTGATTAGAATGGAGATTTTCATGAATAATCTTAACAGTTCAGAACACCATTATATGTATGTACTCATGTGTATGAAATCATTTTATTAGTTTCAAGAGAACACAATAATAAGTAATTTATAAATGGCATTTACAGTAAAGCGCAATAACAGAAAATTTGACATGGATCTTGATTCACTATCAATAACAATGGTGGAGTTTGATCGGATCAGTGTTTTTCACACTTGTGGAGCTTCAGAACCCATTGTACAGTCAATATGTGGAGCAGTGGCTGAAAGGAGAAAAAGAGGACCCAGAGGCCTGTACTTGGTGATCAGTGATATTCTAGAATTCTATGCTTTGAGAAAGATGAATCTGGAGCATGTAATCTCTAATCAAAATCCATGAGAGCTGCAGTATCCTATTGTCACAAGAGCTGATCTTCAAACAACATTTGCCTAAGGCCTGGTGGCCTTGAACCATCCATGCCCAGGAGCTAGACTATTCCTACAGGGCCAGGCCTCTGATAGAGCTCAGAGGCCTTGGCAGATAAGTACCTATGACTCCTATAACCTCACATTTAACTCCCACAAAATGCCATCAGTTCAGTTCAGTCACTCAGTAATGTTTAACTCTTTGTGACCCCATGGACTGCAGCACACCAGGCCTCCCTGTCCATCACCAAATCCTGGAGTTTACTCAAACTCATGTCCATTGAGTCAGTGATGCCATCCAACCAGCTCATCCTCTGTTGTTCCCTACTCCTCCGACCTTCAATCTTTCCCAGTGTCAGGGTCTTATTAAATGAGTCAATTCTTCACATCAGGTGGCCAAAGTATTGGAGTTTCAGTTTCAACATCAGTCCCTCCAGTGAATATTCAGGACTGATTTCCTTTAGGATGGACAGATTGGATCTCCTTGCAGTCCAAGGGACTCTGAACAGTCTTCTCTAACAGCACAGCTCAAAAGCATCGATTCTTCGGTGCTCAGCTTTGTTTATAGTCCAACTCTCACGTCCATACATGACTACTGGAAAAAACATAGCTTTGACTAGATAGACCTTTGTTGGCAAAGTAACATCTCTGCTTTTTAATATGCTATCTAGGTGGGTCATAACTTTACTTCCAAGGAGTAAGCGTCTTTTAATTTCATGGCTGTAGTCACCATCTGCAGTGATTTTGGAGCCCCTCAAAAATAGTTTTTCACTGTTTCCCCATCTATTTGCCATGAAGTGGTGGGACCAGATGCCATGATCTTAGTTTGCTGAATGTTGACTTTTAAGCCAACTTTTTCACTCTCTTCTTTTACTTTCTTCAAGAGGCTCTTTAGTTTTTCTTCACTTTCTGCCATAAGGGTGGTGTCATCTGCATATCTGAGGTTATTGGTATTTCTCCTGGCAATCTTGATTCCAGCTTTTGCTTCCTCCAAACCAGCGTTTCTCATGATGTACTCTACATATGAGTTAAATAAGCAGGGTGACAATATACAGCCTTGACGTACTCCTTTCCCTATTTGGAACCAGTCTGTTTTTCCAAGTCCAGTTCTAACTGTTGTTTCCTGACCAGCATACAGATTTCTCAAGAGTCAGGTTAGGTCTGGTATTCCTGTCTTTAAGAATTTTCCACAGTTTGTGGTGATCCACACAGTCAAAGGCTTTGGCATAGTCAATAAAGCAGAAATAGATGTTTTTCTGGAACTCTCTTGTTTTTTTTGATGATCCAACAGATGTTGGAAATTTGATCTCTGGTTCCTCTGACTTTTTTAAATCCAGAAAAGGATTTAGACATCTTGAACATCTGGAAGTTCACAGTTCACGTACTATTGAAGCCTGGCTTGGAGAATTTTCAGTATTACTTTACTAGCGTGTGACATGAGTGCAATTGTGTGGTAGTTTGAGCATTCTTTGGCATTGCTTTTCTTTGGGATTGGAATGAAAACTGACCTTTTCCAGTCCCGTGGCCATGTCTGAGCTTTCCAAATTTGCTGTCATACTGAGTGCAGCACTTTCACAGCATCATCTTGTAGGATTTGAAATAGCTCAACTGGAATTCCATCACCTTCACTAGCTTTGTTCATAGTGATTCTTCGTAAAGTTCACTTGACTTCACATTCCAGTACATCTGGCTCTAGGTGAATGATCACACCATCGTGATTATCTGGGTCATGAAGATCTTTGTTGTGTAGTTCTGTGTATTCTTGCCACGTTTTCTTAATATCTTCTGCTTCTGTTAGGACCATACCACTTTTGACCTTTACTGTGGCCATCTTTGCATGAAATGTTCCCTTCAGTTCAGTTCAGTTCAGTCACTTAGTCACGTCTGACTCTTTGTGACCCCATGAATCCCAGCATGCCAGGCCTCCCTGTCCATCACCAACTCCCAGAGTTCACTCAGACTCATGTCCATCGAGTCAGTGATGCCATCCAGCCATCTCATCCTCTGTCGTCCCCTTCTCCTCCTGCCCACAATCCCTCCCAGCATCAGAGCCTTTTCCAATGGAGTCAACTCTTCACATGAGGTGGCCAAAGTAATGGAGTTTCAGCTTTAGCATCATTCCCTCCAAAGAAATCCCAGGGCTGATCTCCTTCAGAATGGACTGGTTGGATCTCCTTGCAGTCCAAGGGACTCTCAAGAGTCTTCTCCAACACTACAGTTCAAAAGCATCAATTCTTCAGGGCTCAGCCTTCTTCACAGTCAACTCTCACATCCATACATGACAACTGGAAAAACCATAGCCTTGACTAGATGGACCTTTGTTGGCAAAGTAATGTCTCTGCTTTTGAATATGCTATCTAGGTTGAACATAACTTTCCTTCCAAGGAGTAAGCATCTTTTAATTTCATGGCTGCAGTCACCATCTGCAGTGATTTTGGAGCCCAGAAAAATAGTCTGACACTGTTTCCACTGTTTCCCCATCTATTTCCCATGAAGTGATGGGACCAGATGCCATGATCTTCGTTTTCTGAATGTTGAGCTTTAAGCCAACTTTTTCACTCTCCACTTTCACTTTCATCAAGAGGCTTTTTAGTTCCTCTTCACTTTCTGCCATAAGGGTGGTGTCATCTGCATATCTGAGGTTATTGATATTTCTCCAGGCAATCTTGATTCCAGCTTGTGTTTCTTCCAGTCCAGCGTTTCTCATGATGTACTCTGCATAGAAGTTAAATAATCAGGGTGACAATATACAGCCTTGACGTACTCCTTTTCCTATTTGGAACCAGTCTGTTGTTCCATGTCCAGTTCTAACTGTTGTTTCCTGACCTGCATACAGATTTCTCAAGAGGCAGGTCAGGTGGGCTGGTATTCCCATCTCTTTCAGAATTTCCCACAATTTATTGTGATCCACACAGTCAAAGGCTTTGGCATAGTCAATAAAGCAGAAATAGATGTTTTTCTGGAACTCTCTTGCTTTTTCCATGATCCAGCAGATGTTGGCAATTTGATCTCTGGTTCCTCTGCCTTTTCTAAAACCAGCTTGAACATCAGGAAGTTCGTGGTTCACATATTGCGGAAGCCTATCTTGGAGAATTTTGAGCATTACTTTACTAGCATGTGAGATGAGTGCAATTGTGTGGTAGTTTGAGCTTTCTTTGGCATTGCCTTTCTTTGGGATCAGAATGAAAACTGATCTTTTTTTTTACTGTGCCCATCTTTGCATGAAATTTTCCCTTGGTATCTCTAATTTTCTTGAAGATATCTCTAGTTTTTCCCATTCTATGGTTTTCCTCTAATTCCTTGCACAGATCACTGACGAAGGCCTTCTTATCTCTCCTTGCTGTTCTTTGGAACTCTGCATTCAAATGGTTATATCTTTCTTTTTCTCCTTTGCTTTTCACTTCTCTTCTTTTCACAGCTATTTGTAAGGCCTCCTCAGACAGCCATTTTGTGTTTTTGCATTTCTTTATCTTGGGGATGGTCTTAATTCCTGTCTCCTGCACAATGTCATGAACCACCATTCATAGTTCTTCAGCCACTCTGTCTATCAGATTTAATCCCTTGAATCTATTTGTCACTTTTACTGTATAATCATAAGGGATTTGATTTATGTCATATCTGAATGGTCTAGTGGATTTCCCTACTTTCTTCAATTTAAGTCTGGATTTGGCAATAAGGGGTTCATGATCTGAGCCACAGTCAACTCCCGGTCTTGTTTTTGCTGACTATATAGAGCTTCTCCATCTTTGGCTTCAAAGAATATAATTAATCTGATTTCGGTTGACCATCTGGTGATGTCCATGTGTAGAGTCTTCTCTTGTGTTATTGGAAGAGGGCGTTTGCTATGACCAGTGCATTCTCTTGGCAAAAGTCTATTAGCCTTTGCCCTGCTTCATTCTGTACTCCAAGGCCAAATTTGCCTGTTACTCCAGGTGTTTCTTGACTTCCTACTTTTGTATTCCAGTCCCCTATAATGAAAAGGACATCTTTTGGGGGTGTTAGTTCTAGAAGGTCTTGTAGGTCTTCATAGAACTGTTCAACTTCAGCTTCTTCAGCATTACTGGTGGGGCATAGACTTGGATTGCTTTGATACTGAATGGTTTGCCTTGGAAACAAACAGAGATTATTCTATTGTTTCTGAGATTGCATCCAAGTACTGAATTTTGGACTTTGTTTACTGTGATGGCTACTCCATTTCCTTTAAGGGATTCGTGATTCGCTCAGTCGTGTCCAACTCTTTGTGGCCCCATAGACTGTAACCCACCAGGATCCTCCATCCATGGGATTTTCCAGGCAAGAGGACTGGAGTGGGTTGCCATTGCCTTCTCCAGGGGATCTTCCTGACCCAGGGATCGAACCTGGGTCTCCCGCGTTGCAGGCGGATGCTTTACAGTCTGAGCCACCAGGTCGTTTTCAAGCACTGGGCTCGGATTTGAACCCAAACCTGTGCAATAACAGTGCCCTTTGTACCACAGTGTCTCTCCCCAAACTATCACAAGCCATTGGTTTTATCATCTTACATACATATTTCCTCTGCCTAATTTCCCTTTGATGCCAGCAAGAAATCTTATTTATCTTCATGCTGGTGCTCAAGCTAACCTCTTGTGAAGCAGCCTTCTATTTCCACTACTGCTCTTTACAAAAAAAAAAAAAAATCCTTTCATTTCTTTAAGTTCTATTTCCTCCCCAGAGTTTGCCTTTGACAACTTTACACCTCAAGAGTCTCTTATGTCTGAATTGGCTTGGTCTTATTAGTACCAACATTTTAGTTTTGATTAAATTATTTTTATTAGTTATTATTACAATTTTTCATTTTATATTCTTCACATGAATTCTACATTTAGCATGAAGTATATTTTTAATATATTTTGGCATCCTCTACATTGAGGAATATGACATGTGGAGGGCCAAGAAGGAGTATATTCACTCGGGTGCTCAATAAATAATTAGTGAATGAATATTATCTAATTCTTGGTTGTTGTTGTTCAGCAGCTAAGTCCTGTCCGACTCTTGGCAACCCCATGGACTATAGAGGCTTCTCTGTCCTTCACTAGTTCCCTGAGTTTGCTCAAACTCATGCCCGTTGAGTCAATGATGCCATCCAACCATCTCATCTCCTGTCTCCCCCTTAAATATTCTCAAAACAACAAAGCACAGTGCTCAATACAGATATCATGAATTTAGTCATTGGTCCTAACAACCATGATCGAATGTCCTAAGGAGTGAGCCTTTAAGCATAAAGTGTTGCAATGTATAAATCATAAATAAACTGGAGACCTTCGGGCAGTTAGACAGTGCAAGACATAACGCAAACCTGAACTAAGGTAGCAGCCAAGGGTGTGGTGAAGAGGACCTGGGCATGAGGAATTTCCTAGACCTGATGAGCAGTCAGATATTCAGAGCAGAGAGCAGGAAAATAGTTTAGGATGATCGCCAAGGTTTTCGTCTGGAACTCCAGACCACGCTCATCTACTGATGGAGCAATTTACTGAGAGGCGCAGTTGAAAGGTCAGAGCTGATGGATGGATTGACTGTTAGTTTCATTTCACTGAGGAGAGGACTCAGGGAATATCCAGACAGAGCTCCATATCCAGGAGGCAGGTGGATACACAGAGAGGGAGCTCTTTGGAGAGGCAAGTCTGGAGATAAAGAGATGAAGCCATCATTATAAAGGTAATATTTAAAATGAGGTTTTGTAGAAAGGTTATGCCAAAAACCAGAAAAATGACTCTATTTAGGGATCCAAGAAAAGACCAATACTTAGGGAACAGATACCAACTATATCTCAGTAAAACTGGATGGAAAAGGAACAAGTGAAGAAAGAATTGTCAGAGAAAGAGACTAAGAAGGAATTTAATTGCAGAGGCAAAAGAAAGAAGGCAGGTGGGATGGGGTGAGAGATGGAAGGGGGTTCAAGAGAGAGGGGACATATGTATGCCTATGGTCGATTCATGTTGATGGATGGCAAAAACCATCAAAATATTATAGTTATCTTCTAATAGAGATAAGAAAAAAATAAATAAAAAGAAAGGTTCCTAGGCACTTATCTTCCTTATTCCACATGACAGATTTTTTAAATTGTTGTCATTCTTCTCAACAGGGGCACTGCATTTGTACAACTCTGAAAGTGAAAAAGAAAGTGAAAGTTACTCAGTCGTGTCCGACTCTTTGTGACCCCATGGACTATACAGTCTATGGGATTCTCCAGGCCAGAATACTGAAGTGGGTAGCCTTTCCCTTTTCCAAGGGATCTCCTCAATCCAGGGATTGAACCTAGGTCTCCTGCATTGCAGGCAGATTCTTTACCAGCTGAGCCACAAAGGAAGCCCTAGAGAGTGCCATTTATGTTACATACAGTGTCGATGGGCTCTTTAGGAGCTGTGCACCCCTGTAATGGTATGGCTCCCAAAGTCCATTTTCCAGTCGACCTCAAGTTCAGCACACACAAAAAAAGTTTTTTAATATACGGACTAAGTCCCTCAGTCATTTCTGACTCTTTGCAACCCCATAGACTGTAGCCCGCCAGGCTCCTCTATCCATGGGATTCTCAAGGCAAGAATACTGGAGTGGGTTGTCATGTCCTTCTTCAGGGGATCTTCTCAACCCAGGAATTGAACCTGCATTTGTTACGTTTCCTGCATTGGCAGGTGGGCTCTTTATCGCTAGTGCCACATGGGAAGCCCAATATACAGAAAATAATTTTTAAAAATGAGTTCTTTGCTCCCGCCTCGCTTTCACAGTCACTTCAAAATCTTCGTCCACCTTGACTCCAGGTTTCCCTTGGGTTATTTGCAGGTCATGCAAGCTATCTCCTCTGTTAATTCTCTCCCAATGATATAGTTTATTCCCACACTCAGTCCGAACATAAATTTTATATTTATAGAAACAGATGAAAAAAAATGCAATGTCAGTATACCCCTAACAGTCATTTTTACAAAAGTGTCCTGTCAATTCATTTAGGATTTGCCATGACTAAGAGATAGTTCACCTACTGTAATAATAAAGTGTTCAAAAGTATCATCAAATAGAGAACTCCCTATGAGCTCTCTCTATGAAAAGATGTTCCCTTAAAGATGCAGCTCTTAATGCACGGTGTAAAATGCTTGTAGCTTTTATTATGTCTTAGATGAAAAACATGTTTTACCACATACCAGAGTAGCAGACGTCAACTCACTTTTCAAATTGGGAACAGCTTTTCATTTTGTTCTATTCAACAATTTCTGGGTCCTAACTCAACCCTTCCCTCCTTGCATCCTACCCCCCACTAGTCCACATTGGTCTTTGCCCTAGCCAAGCAATGTCACAAGCCGCTTCTTCAACGACGACGTGCGCAAGGCGACGGAGGAGGATTTCCAAGATCAGGATTCACGGTGCTCTCGCTCCTTTTATTCAGTAAGAATAAAAGAGGGGAGCTGGACGGTGAAATATTTACTACCTCCACACTGCTGACTGAACGCGATCCACAGGAAACCCAGATGTCCAGAGTAGTAGATCAGAGAAGGGAAATCATGCGACTATAGAGCCAAATTTTGATTTCTAGCCGCCTGCGTAAGAAAAAAAAAGACCATCTGCTGTGCTATTAAAACCCCAAAAGGAAGCATCTATCACAATCTCCTTCTAAGTGCCACATCTTTATTTACTGATGATTAGTAAATCAAGTTCATTCTTTATGATGTTTAAATATAATTGATAGTTTAAATATGATTTCAGATGATAAATTATGGATGGAAAAGAGGTGGTTTTTTTTAGTCTAAATTAAATTGGTTAAGTCTTACTCTTTGGAGGAAGAAGAATGCTAGATCTCATTTCATTTTATAACTAGACACACACTTTGAACCAAATCCTACTCTTCTATGTTAGATACAAAGTTCAAAGAGCCTCAACAGAGTACAGTACAAATATTCTTGTCATATATGTTCTTTGCTGGCAAGAGGGCTATTCTTGGTTTTGTTTTAATAGACAGTTGAGCCCAAGGTCTGAACATATAGCCCTCAAAAATCAAGAGATCTGGGTTCTAATTCCAATCCTCAATTTGGACAACTCTGTAAGCTTTCTGTATCACATTCAAAGTGGGGAAGATGTATAACTTGCCTCCTTTGCTCCAAAAAGCTATTACAAGCAGAAGTGAGGTAATCACTGTGAACACGCATTAACCTCTTCAAAGAAAGAATGGTGAAGAAAAGCAAGACAATGACTTTTTTTTGAAACAATATACGATTTCTTTTCCCTTCAACGTTTTTCAGCTAGCCGAGTTTAAAGGCAGTGGTGCCCGTTTAAAAAGCAAAATCACAGAAACATGCAGAAAAATTTGGAATCAATTTATTTAAAGACATGTTCTTTGCAGCTGTTGTTCATTAAGATACTTTTATTAACGTGTCCAGAAATCTTTCCTAGTAGTTTAGGCACGCGGGGGCTTTGAGCCCTATGAAGTATAGCAAATTGCAGATGAATTGGTCCAGAAGTGTAGGTTTGTTTTTTTTTAAACAAATGCTTTTTAAAATAGAATATTCTCAAGGGAGTGATTGGTGGGGGAAGGGAAGTATTGTACTGACACTTAAGAGATCCTTGACCTTCTGGAATGCACATCTAAACTTCTGCAACGGTAGCTCAAAAGGACTGAAACTCAGTTTTCAAAACCACTTTAATAAAGTCTACTTTCTCCAAGGATCCCAAACCAAAGGATCCAGGCATAATTAGTTTATAATAAAGTGATGCTTGCTTTAAGAAATCTGTTTTGCTAAGAAGTCTTTGTATTGGTGCATCACAAATTCTCTGGGTCTCAGGAAGAACAGGAGCTTGCCAAGTGGACTTGGCAGAAGATAAGGAACGGAAAAGAGCAATAGGTGGAATAGCATATTCAAAGATACGGAACCTAAGAACACAAAGCTAATTGGAAGAGCTGTAAGCATTAATTCATTTATTTATTTGATCACTTATTCATTTCTTTGTAAGTATACATGGAGCTCCTACTTTAAGCTGGGTACCATTATGGGTAGTTAATAATAAAATTCATCTTTAATTGGCATTACAGGCAGGGAAATGGGCACACAAATGATTGCACTACAGTGTATTAAGGTTTAGGCAGAAGTAGCAATGAGTTCTGTAGACTCTACAGTCCAGAGGAGAAGAAATGGTGCGTGTTGTGGGGGTGGGAGGATCATATCAGAAATTTCCAAGGAAAGTGTAACATTTAAATGGAATCCTGAAGAACCAAAAGAAGACAGTAATATCTTCTTGTGAAAAAAGGGCCTTCCAGGTTGAAGAGCAATATGAGGAAATGGCTGAAAGCTAGAGAACATTTGGTGGAATGCAAAAATTACAAGAAGTTCTGATTGGGGTTAGGATTATGTAGAAGGGGGTAGAGGGTAGCAATGGGCAGTAAAGGAGGCATGGAAATGAAGGAAATTGAAAAGAGAGGTGAGAAGGGGTAAAAGCCTGGAGGACCTTGAATGTCACACTAAGTTAAAGAGATTTGGGTTCAGAGTTCCACTGGAGGATGCTGACACGGTTAACTTTTCAGGGAGGTTAATCTCTGGAGTGTTGGAAGGGATGTTGGTGGGGAAGACCAATGAAGGTTGATGCTTAGTCTCTGTATATGGGCTGCAGAGAAAAGGGGGATGTTAGTGAGGCAAAAGCATTGACAGAACTTAAAGCTTAGATGTCTCTCCTCTGGGAGCCCTGTCTGATCCCACAAGTCTGCATTCACCAGTCCCTGGGCTCACTACAGTAAGAGCACATGTTTCTGCCTACTTTAGTTGCCCTCTCTGGAAAGAGGCACTGCACTGCAGTCACTGCTATCTTTCCAGAGTCTTGATTCTTCAAGGAGAGTGATTAGAAACAGCTGGAGGGTCGGTATGGGCATACGTTATACTGTGGAAGTCAGAAATCTAACACATAATAGGTGGTCAGAAGTGTCTGCCGAAGTGAATTGATACAGGAATTGAAAGCCCTTGCTTTGCCAGTTTCCCCATTTAGTACTGAGGCTTCAAAACAGCAAGGTTTTCTCTTCAAGCAAGAGTTTCTCTTCAAAGATTTTGCTATTTAATCAGGCTGAGCTTGCAAAGTAGAGGCAACATCTGCCTTTTTGGATCATGGTTGGGAGAGCTACATATAATATTTGAAAATGACTTGGCAGGTTTGTAGAGCCAGGTTTTTAGATCCTAATTTATAAACAAATTATGAGAGGAGGTGATAATTCCTTTTTCTGTGTCTTTCAGATGGGCTCTCCTCTATCTCTCATATCTTGGTTTCCCCCTCCTCCTTTTCCTCCTTGATTCACTGAATCACACCATGGGGTTGATGATCTGCCCTGTGATTCACTTAAAAATGAAAGTTATCAGAGATGAACTCATTCATCTGCCCACAACTTTCCATCCTCTTGTATCAGTGCCCATACTCGATCTCCCTCCTCTCACCTTGGAAGAAATGTGCCTGATCTTGTCCAAGGGCAACACCCTGACTTGTGGACTGGATCTCATCTCCACTTGGCTAATTGAGAGTCCTCTTCTGTAACCATTCTCTTTCTCCTGCACCATCCATTTCTCTTTCTCTACAGCATGATTTCCATCATGTTATAATCATGCTGAAATTTCTCCCATCTTCAAAAAATCCAAGCTGTCTGTCATCTCTCTGTAGTCATTATGTCTCTGCTCCGACTCACAATAGTTTTGCTAAACTGCTTCCTCCGCTTTCTCCTTCGCCTCCTTTTCTATTCTTAATCTCCTCTGATTGGGATCCTGCCTCATCACACCGCTGAGGCTGCTTTCAACAAAGTTTCCAATGACCTCCATGTTGTCAAATCCAATAGTTCCTTCCCAGTTTTTGTCTTAGTTAACTTCTCACAAGCATTCAGAACAAATAACTCAGTTTTGAAACTCTCTTCTCTCTTGCTTGGTGAAACCACTTTCTGAATTTTTCTCCTCCCTCATCTATTTGTCAGTGTCTTTAGTTGGATTACTCTTCTTCACCAGATCTTTAAATCAAGGAGTTCCCCAATGCTAAGGGACCTATTTTCTTCTCTGTCTAAACTCTCTCCCTACATGATCTCATCCAGTTTATTGCAAAACTACCCATTTGCAAATGGCTTCCAAGTTACATCTCCAGCAATGACCTTTCTCAATTGCCTACTTGACATCCATACTTATAGGTATAATGGTTATCTCAAAGTTTAGATGTTCCAAAAATTCTATTTCATTCTCTTAAACCCAGTCTCTACTCTTGCAGAAAATGACCCCATCATACCTATTTGATATCCTTGACCTTATGCTCATTCTCTGCAAACACTCCATGAGCGTGTTTCATATTTGTTCACTTGTCTCCATCCACTACTACCATTCCAATCCACATCTCTATCATTTGTCTCCTGGAACACCATCATAACCTCCTATGTAGCCTTATCTTCTACTCCCAATCCCTCCATATAGTTTCAAGAGTGATATTTCAATACTTAAACAAAGATCTTTCTATCCCAAGCTTAAAGTTCTTCAGGGACTTCTCAATGGCACTTAGGATAAATCTCTTATCCTCGTGTAAATATGCAGTCCTTGGGGTTGCAAAGAATCAGATACGACTGAACGACTGAACTGCACTGAACTGAACTGGTGTAAATATGCTACGTAAGCTAGACCCAGACCAACTTCTTTACCTCCTCTAGGACCACTTTCAATCTTATATCTCCTCCTGCTGCTGCTGCTGCTGCTAAGTCGCTTCAGTCATGTCCAACTCTGTGCGACCCCATAGACGGCAGCCCACTAGGCTCCTCTGTCCCTGGGATTCTCCAGGCAAGAACACTGGAGTGGGTTGCCATTTCCTTCTCCAATGCATCAAAGTGAAAAGTGAAAGTGAAGTCGCTCAGTTGTGTCTGACTCCTAGTGACCCCATGGACTGCAGCCCACCAGGCTCCTCCGCCCATGGGATTTTCCAGGCAAGAGTACTGGAGTAGGGTGCCATTGCCTTCTCCGACATCTCCTCCTAGATCTCTTTAATTTCATTAAACACATCAGTCTCAGCACGGTTTCTCTGCATGGAACATTTTCTGCCTGATCTCAGAGACAGACTTTCATGTTTATGACACCATCCTCTAATCGTTCTCTACATGGCAGCAGTCACTGTCTAGTTCATTCTATATCATTTGTCTTTATGTCTGTCTGACCACTAGACTCTAAATTAGGATGTAATCTTTATTCGAGAAGATTTTTGCTCTATCTTTTCTCAATACAATATCCTCATCACATAGAATTTTTCAGAAAACAAAGTGGGGGGCTCACAAGTAAGTAGTGAACAAGTGAATTAATCTCACCCGATTGCCAAAATGGGCCTTTGAGATTATTCTAGTTAAACATCCTCTTTTTACAGATGGGAAATCTGAGGCCCAGAGAGGAATCGTTATTTGCCTAGAATCACTTAAGCTAGCAGTAAGAAATATCTTCAGCATTGGCTCTATAGAAACTTTTTTTGTTTGAAATAATACCAGATACCTACAAGTAAAAAAATCAATATACATGAAACTCTACTTTCTATGAAAACACATCACAGGACAGGTCAGCTCAGCAGTCTGGTCTCAGGAGCAAACTCTGATGGGACATATCCCCCAACAGATAATCTCTAAAATCCCAAGAAGTCCCGCAGAGTGAAGAACTGGGTTTCTGGAAGCCTGGGGAAACCATAGACCTCAAACAGGTAGTTTCCACATTTGTTTGAAGAGAGGACAAATGCTGAACTTTGCTAGAGTGATAGAAAACACATGTGTTTTTTCACTTCGTATCCCAGAGAAGTTAGCTGTCAAAGGCTTGGTGTTTAGCTCCATTTCTTCCATGCTTAAAAGACCAAATATGTGCCAACATGGCTGCACCCCAGACATTTGAGCATTACGAGCCTGGAGAATTGGGTAGGGCCAAAAAGAAAGGCCTTAGATGTCATTAGAAGGTGTTCGGGTTTTGAAATTTCTTTTCTCTGAAGTCAGTGTTTCACCATTTAAAATGTTAAGCAAAAACTGATGTGATTAGATCTGTATTTCTAAAGAATCATTCTGGCTACATATGAAGAGGATAGATCAGAAGAGGAAAAGATAGAATAAGGACCAATCAGAGGGTGCTACACTAATGCAAAGAGATGAGGGGAGCTAGAAAGAAGTCAATGGCAGTAAAGATACAGGAAAATGAACAGATCTGAGGTCCAACAAACAGGTATGATTATATTAAGCTCATATGACCCACAACACTTGATAACTATCAATATTTTCACTATTGTCAGTTGTGGTCACAGACTGATATCAGGTCAGCAAAAAGAAAGCAGAAGTGATAGGAACAACTTTCAGGTCCCCTTCTGGGAATCTTTACTCTGGGTTTTCTCTCCCTTTCTGCTATCTGTGATGTTGATAGCTACCTATGATTAGGGCAACCTTCAGTTCAGTTCAGTCGCTCAGTCGTGTCCGACTCTTTGCGACCCCATGAATCGCAGCATGCCAGGCCTCCCTGTCCATCACCAACTCCTGAGGTTCACTCAGACTCACGTCCATCGAGTCACTGATGCCATCCAGCCATCTCATCCTCTGTCGTCCCCTTCTCTCCTGCCCCCAATCCCTCCCAAAATCAGGGTCTTTTCCAATGAGTCAACTCTTCGCATGAGGTGGCCAAAGTAATGGAGTTTCAGCTTTAGCATCATTCCCTCCAAAGAAATCCCAGGGCTGATCTCCTTCAGAATGGACTGGTTGGATCTCCTTGCAGTCCAAGGGACTCTCAAGAGTCTTCTCCAACACCACAGTTCAAAAGCATCAATTCTTCGGCGCTTGGCCTTCTTCACAGTCCAACTCTCACATCCATACATGATCACAGGAAAAACCATAGCCTTGACTAGACAGACCTTTGTTGGCAAAGTAATGTCTCTGCTTTTGAATATGCTGTCTAGGTGGGTCATAACTTTCCTTCCAAGGAGTAAGCGTCTTTTAATTTCATGACTGCAATCACCATCTGCAGTGATTTCGGAGCCCAAAAATATAAAGTCTGACACTGTTTCCACTGTTTCCCCATCTATTTCTCATGAAGTGATGGGACCGGATGCCATGATCTTCGTTTTCTGAATGTTGAGCTTTAAGCCAACTTTTTCACTCTCCACTTTCACTTTCATCAAGAGGCTTTTTAGTTCTTCTCTTTTTGCCATAAGGGTGGTGTCATCTGCATATCTGAGGTTATTGATATTTCTCCCGGCAATCTTGATTCCAGCTTGTGCTTCTTCCAGTCCAGCATTTCTCATGATGTATTCTGCATAGAAGTTAAATAAGCAGGGTGACAATATACAGCCTTGATGTACTCTTTTTCCTATTTGGAACCAGTCTGTTGTTCCATGTCCAGTTCTAACTGTTGCTTCCTGACCTGCATACAGATTTCTCAAGAAAGAGGTCGGGTGCGCTGGTATCCCCATCTCTTTCAGAATTTTCCACAGTTGATTGTGATCCACACAGTCAAAGGCTTTGGCATAGTCAATAAAGCAGAAATAGATGTTTTTCTGGAACTCTCTTGCTTTTTCCATGATCCAGTGGATGTTGGCAATTTGATCTCTGGTTCCTTGCCTTTTCTAAAACCAGCTTGAACATCAGGAAGCTCACGGTTCACATATTGCTGAAGCCTGGCTTGGAGAATTTTGAGCATTACATTACTAGCATGTGAGATGAGTGCAACTGTGCGGTAGTTTGAGCATTCTTTGGCATTGCCTTTCTTTGGGATTGGAATGAAAACTGACCTTTTCCAGTCCTGTGGCCACTGCTGAGTTTTCCAAATTTGCTGGCATGTTGATTGAGTGCAACCTTAGGAGTTACATTTATCCTGAAGGGACAGTAGTAAGACAGTTTCCTGCAATAGCTTCCAAGGGCCAATGCCCACAGAAGGCATCCATTAAGGATTCTCCATGATAAGTCCATTTGATAATTCAATCAAAAGAGGTTATAGAGGACAGTATCACAACTATATTTTAAATTTTTGAAGACTTTGCTCCACTTGTATTATTTTATCTAACATAAATAAAGTTGTACGCCAGATCTGTATAAATGAGTACATATTACACTCTTATTTGTATTAGCAAAAACACCGAAAGCAACATGTACATCTACAGTATACAACTGAGTGACGAAATAAGTGATGGTACATTCTAGAATGCAATATTCACAATCATCATCCAGAAAAATATATAAGGCCATGGGAAACACCTCACAGTATAACACTGAACAATATAAAAATCCTTTTGATTCCTCTTCATTGACTATGGCAGAAGGAAAGGCATCAAGTATATAGAACTGGCAAAAGCAATTATTTTTAAAAAATCAACAATTTCCACATTTGACTAATTTTAAGTCTTTCACTCATATACTGCAAATTACTGAGATTTTTACCTTATAGATGATGGGCTTTTTCAACTGAATCAGTTGCAGTTATTCTTCCAGTAAGTGCACTGAAAATCCAGAGCCTCTGTTCAATAGTAGCCTTTAGTCACCTCTGGCTGTTCACACTTAAAACTACTGAAAATTAAACAAAATAGAAAATTCAGCTCACAAGTTGCACTGGTCACACTTCAAGAGCTTATTAATCACAAGTGGCCAGTGGCTACCATTTCAGTCAGCACTTATATTAGCATTTCTATCACTGTAGAAAGTCTATTGGCCCAGGCGGATGTGGAGTTTGCCTGGCCCTGTACTACGTGCTAGGGTTTTAGAAAGGAAAGCAACGCAGTCCACATGGGTCTCTCAGCTAAACAAGAGAGACAGACATACAAACAGAATTAGTGTGCGGTGCCATACTTGTTCTGCTCCATCGCATACAGCCCGGTTGGACACAAGTCCTCGTGCCACCCTGAGTACCAGCAGTTGGAGGACTCTTGGTCAGAACCTCCTGCCTGTCTAGGAATCAGTGTCATGGTATAATCACTACATCATGTAAAGAAATGAATCCTAATTGAGCAAGATTCTCAGGGTGTGGTTTGCATTCTAGAAAATTAATTAAATTTCTTCTTTCATTCAGCAAATGTGTATTGAATGTCTACTCTATACCAGGCATGTTATATGTCATAGAAACAAAATTGATTAAAATGTCCAAAGCTTCTACCCTCATGGAGATCCCATTCTTGGTGACTAGGGGAAACAAAAAAAACATATAAACACATACAATATCTGGACTAATAGATTGTAATAAGTGCTACAGAGAAAAAATGGAGTGAAGCAGGTAAGGAAAGGAAGGTAAGGAATGCTGAATTGTGAGGTGGAATATGGGGACTGAGAGGGAGTGGAGGGAAGTGTGTATTATTTTAAATAGAATGAGCTTAGATCTACTTATTTGTAGCTTGAAAGAGTCAATTCTTATTGGATCTTCCATTTGAAAAATTTCTCCAGAAGTCCATGTGTTATAGGAGACAAGATAAAAGCCGTGTAATACTAGTTTATAATCTCTACTAATTTTTTAAGAATTTATGCAGGCCACAGTACCTCTCTGGGCCTCAGTTTCCCCATATTCACAAGTGTTTGGACTGGATGGTGTCTGAGGACACTTCTGGTTTTTAAACTTCCTGATTTAAACACAGAGAGAAGGGGAAAAAATTCTCTGTGCCAACACTTCCGAAAAGTTCCAAAAGTGTTAGCTACTCAGTCATGTCTGACTCTTTGCGAGCCCATGGGGTATAGCCTGCCAGCCTCCTCTGCCCATGGGATTCTCCAAGCAAGAATACTAGAGTGGGGTGCCAATGCCAACTCATAGACTTACACATTTGTTCAACGAACGTTAACTGAGAGCCCAGCATACGATGGACTTGGGGTTGACCCTGAAGAAAACAAAATGAGGAAGCTGATTCTCCCTTCAAGGAGCTCACACTGAAAGGAGGGAGGCCAGCAAGCATTTCCATTGTGACCTGGAGTCTTCATGTGCACTTTGCTCCTGGCTGAGACCCAAGGGTTCCTGCCCTCCACGTCTCCCAGCCACACTGCCCAGTCATCCTGGAGAGGCACAGAGCCAGGTGCCATCAGTCACTAGAGGCTGTTCAAAGAAGCCTGGGCACCACCACATCCCCGGGCCTAGCCTCTCCCTTGAGTAGAAACGTGTCCTCCGTGGGGAGCCGTCGCTGTGGATAGCGATGCTGATGGACGGCCCACGGAAACCATTTTTCATCTCCAAGCAGTACACGTGTGCATTCTCGCTTTGGGGCCAGGTCCTGACTGGTGTGCCTGCTGTTCTCTGTTTGCTTAGCTGTTGTCACCTTTCCCCCTTTCCTGACAAATGAACCCATTTCACAGCCTGAGTGACTCATGACCGCTTTAGGAAGCCCAGATTAGCTTAATGTTGTAAAGGAGGAAAATAAAGACCATTATTCTTAACTCGACATCTTAAACTTCCATCTGCCTCTGAGCACGCCCCTGCTGAAAAATGGTTCTGTCTGATCCATGGGATATCATCCAAGGTCTACTTCCATCTGGCTCCAACAACAATCCCAACCTTCTTTTCCACTACTAAACGATGCAGGCAGAATGCTCACTCAAACATGCCATAGATTCTCCTCTATCAACACAGTATTCACACGGTCTGTTCCTACCCATCCATTGCCCCAGCCATGTAAGCTCTGCAAACCTGTTCCTGATGGCCCCAGACTCCTATCCTTTGAATGGGTTCAGCACCAGCTGCATAAAGCCTGTGATCATGGGTGCTTTTGATCACAAATGAAAGCCTGAAATTCCCTCTGACTTCTGGGTCAGAGGCAACTTGTCCTCCCCCCCACCCTCTAACCACACCAGGCCGAGTGCCCAGGACATGGAAGTTGCTGTACAAAATCTAGTTAGCTGATTGATTCTTTCAGTGGTCCTCTCCGATGCACCCTGATTCCATCAACAAGAGGGCAGGAAGGCAGACATTTCATCGCTTGCACCCCAATCAGCTTCACTGGCCCCAGAATAGACACAAGGACATTTGTGTCTGGACTCCTGGGCCAAGGTTAACCAGTGACTCCATGAATCAAGCATTTCTGAGTCAGAGAGAAAAAAAAAAAATTGGAACCAAAAATGTATTCAAATGGCCAGCTTAGTCACCAATTCAGTTTTTCCTGTGTTGACCTACCCTAAATAACAGATGGGTTTCTCGCATCTCTGGGATCCTGCAGGCTTTGTAAAATCGTTACACTAGAGCTATACTATAAAAGGTTTGCAAGTAACAGAACCTTGAATGTTCCTCTACACCAGCAGTTTTCAGCCTCTAGGATGAATCCCAATTATCTGGTAGGCTTGTTTAAGCCCAGAGGTTGGGCTTCACCCCCAGAGTTTCTAACTCAATAGTTCTGAGGTGGGCCCTGAGAATTTGTATTTTTAATGAGCCCCCAGGTGATGCAGATGCTGCTTGCTCTACAAGACTTTTCTCTTTCTGCCTTTTATTCCCAAGACTTGGTCTAGTTAATTCATGCATGCTCAGGAGCTAAGTCATGTCCAACTTTCTGAGGCCCCACCAGGCTCTTCTGTCCATGGGATTCTCCAGGCAAGAATACTGGAGTGGGTGGCCATTTCCTCCTCCAGGGGAATCTTCCCAACCCAGGGGTCAAACCCCCATCTCCTGCATTGGCAGATGGATTCTTTATCACTAGGCCACCTGGGAGTCCCTTGTCTAATTAACACTATCTTTATATATAGCTATTATCATAGTGTATATGGAATTTGTCCATTTAAATTCTTTTTTTTTCTGAATTATAGAGTGTCTATCCCAGCCCATGATATTAAGTTACAGGTTAGTATAACTCCAAGACAAAATTTCACTAAACAAAATAACTTTGGCTTTGGGGTTGAAAAGTTACCCTAAGAACCAGGGTGAGAACTATTTAACACTTGTAGAAGAACAGAGGGTTATTAATGAGATATTCAGTCCAAAGTGATTCAATGAGAAGATTAAGCTTATCTAGGGCTCAACTTTTTGTCCGTGTTATTCATTTCTGTATCTCTAGCTCTTGGTACACACTGAATATTTGTGGAACAAATGAATGAATTTAAAAATAAACATTTCCTTAATATACTCTAGATAGTCTCTGGAATGGGTCTAAACACAGGCATTTGGGGAAAGTTCCCATAGTACTTGACTATTTTGCCTCAAAACAAGACACGTATCAAAGAAGAATCATTAACAAGTTGCGGTTGGTTTTCAGGCACTGCAAAGGATTCCTACGTGTTATGTGCAAGGATCTATGCACACAAGAGGTGCACACACACTCAGCTTTCTCCTCTGGATAGTTGTGCAATGAGCCCTGCATCCACTGGTATGTTCTGTGTGGAACAGGTCCTGCCAAATGCTGTTACACAAGGCTTTCTATTTTAAATTAGAAACCTTTCTGTGCACAGATCAGTTTAGAATCAGAAAGTAAATGCAACCTGGAAAGCATTGGGAGGAACCCAGCTTCCTTCTGTGCATTACATGAAAATGCCATTCCAAATAAAGGAAATAAGCTAAGCTATATTGTTGGCTACACCAGTGGCATTTGACCAAAACAAAATAGTTCTCTGTGCACGTGGTTTTTAATATTTAATCAATAAACCAGAATGATTTGAGGGTCTGGCTGTCTTAATAAGGTGGTTGTGTAAACACAGGGTAGTGAATTAAAGACATTTTCTTAAATGAGGGGAAAGTGTGTTATAAAGGTGACATTAATATTCCAAAGGATAAAAACCTAGGGATTCTAGAGTCCTGAAGCCACTTGGGGATGGATCTAGGCAAAGCATGGCAAGCACTCAGATTCACTCTTGGGGTGTGGAAGTAAAATCTGTCAGGAATAGTGGCTTCATCTCAAAGCTGCAGGAGACTTTTATCGACCACTGGGCAGCTGCTTTGACTAACCCCTTTGACAGATTCAGAAAGCATTTCACCCTCTGCCATCCCTTGGCAAAGCACAGTTGAATGCTAAAGGGGTCTTTTCTCAAACATTCTTGCTAATGGCCCAACTGTGAAAGTGCTGGCTGAGCTGCTTCTCTGGCATGGCCATTACAATATTTCATTCTTCCTGCTTGATTTCAGGCAGTGCTTCCTCCATACATAAATATATCAAGCTACATAAAAACCAGAACTTTTATCTGCATAGAGGGGTTTAGAGAGTTCATTTCTCTTACTCTGTAGGACAAGAAAAATCATTGTTTCCCCCTTTGATTTCGAGCTTTGATTTATGCAGGTTTACCTTGCAAGCTTCTGTTCCAGTGGTGCTAATTCTCAGCTTTGTGTGCATTCGCTTGGATTTACTGACCTGAGCTTAATTCTTGATTTATAATCTGTAGGCTTCAGACGAAGAATGAATTTTGATTTAGAGTAACACATTCTGTATGGCTTATATTTCCCATTCAGAGTCAACTATTAGTTGGTTTTAGCACAACTGAATTATGGGCTTTTCCTAGAAGGCCATTCTGTACAAAATTAAGATGGATTGAAAACCAAATATTTCCCATATACTACATGAAATAAAGTTTCCTTTCTACAAATCTGACTGACATAAGCTGTATTCTCAAAAAGGAGCATCCAGGCTGCTCCCCAGTTCAGGTTATTAACAGTTGGGTATTGGAGTCCTCTGGTCCTCCCTTCATGATCGTAGATTTGTTTTCTCATTCATTCATTTTTAAAAATATTTCTAAAGATGTTTTACAGTGTGTCACATCACAAAATAAGCATACTCTTACCCTAAAGTTCTATTCCTTTCAATGCCTTGATGAACACCCAATGTTTCAAATCATTCATGACACCTTTTTTAAAAAAGTTATCACATGTTAGTGTCAATGCATATACAATTTAGTGTACTCTTCTATTTGGGTCTTCAGAATCTGCTTTCTAAAAGCAGGACAGCTCTCAATATCCAATTAATGAAAGGGATCAATCTGTTCTTCGATTGCACTGGCGTAACAGACAATGGTTTTCAAAATGTTGAAACAAACACACCAGATGGGTGAAAGGCACAGTGGGCCATTCTGTACTACCATCTTGGAACTGCATGTTAACCAACAGTTATTTCAAATAAAAATTTAAATTGAAAAAATGCACTTCTTGGGACTTCCCTGGTGATCCAGTTGTTAAGACTCTGTGCTCCCCATAAGGGGGCACGGGTTTGATCCCTAGTCAGGGAACTAAGATACCACATATGACACAGTGCAACCAAAGGGAAAAAAAAATGTACTTCTTTCAACTCAACTCTCCATTGAATAAAAATGAACATAAAGCCAAACTAATGTCCTGATGGAAGGTGGCTTACTAATTTTCAGTTATGTGATAAATCAGACTATTATGGACCTTCCTCCCTTCACCTTTAACAAATGCAATAATCAAACATCAGAATGACATTATCCCACCTGTAGGATATTCAAATGACTTTTAAATATCCTACAGGTTGATTAGAAAATTTGTAGAAGTATGAGGTTTGGAAAAACATGGAAAGCATTTTACAAATCCTGTCTCATCTGCATAAAACTTATGAGGCAGTAAAGATCTTAATGAGTTAACAGTGGCATTAAGATTTGCTCAGGGCATATACCCACCCTTCCATTGGGGAGCAGGGTGAGGGTGGGCAGGATGTGGGCAGGGTGAAGGGTGGGCAGGGTGTGGCTTTCCAGTGATGGTACCCAAGGGTCCGAGGAAAGTGACAGTTGGGAAGATAGGAGGTTGAGGAGAGAAAGATGGATTAAAAAAAAGATTTGCCAAGATTCATCCAGTGTTCTAATCTCTTAGAAATTATGTTAAACAAACAAATAAAAGGGAGTGCTATTTCTAACCAAGTTTCCTTGTCTCCCCACTTCTCACTACTGTTCTCACCCTTGACCCTGCCTGATCCTCTCCAGATTCCTCCCCTTGGCTACAGTTCTCAGGAAAGAACTCCCTTCCTTAAAAAGGAATAGTTATGTATTAGGATACCCACGGGCTTCCCATGTGGCACTAGTGGGAAAGAATCTGCCTGCAGTGCAGGAAGCACAAAAGATTCGGGTTCAGTCCCTGAGTCAGGAAGATCCCCTGGAGTAGGAAATGGCAACCCACTCCAGTATTCTTGCCTGGAGAATCCCATGGACAGAGGAGCCTGGAGGGCTGCAGAAGAGTTGGACAGGACTGAGTGACTGAGCACAGCACTACTCATTTGCTGGCACTCTCTCACTCCACAGATTTTAGACAAAGTCTTCCCTTCTGCTACTGCTGCTAAGTCGCTTCAGTCATGTCCGACTCTGTGCGACCCCACAGACGGCAGCCCACCAGGCTCCCCTGTCCCTGGGATTCTCCAGACAAGAACACTGGAGTGGGTTGCATTTCCTTCTCCAATGCATGAAAGTGAAAAGTGAAAAGTGAAAGCAAAGTCGCTCAGTCGTGCCCGACTCTTAGCGACCCCATGGACTGCAGCCCACCAGGCTCCTCCATCCATGGGATTTTCCAGGCAAGAGTACTGGAGTGGGGTGCCATTGCCTTCTCCGAAGTCTTCCCTTAGGAAGCCCCAAAGCCACTGTGGATGAATTGAAATCAAACATTGAACATGATGAGTGCTGTCATGTTTTAATGACTTGAAAGTTTCCTCATTACAATTCCTTCTGTATTCTGGTAGAGCAGACTTGAGTTTCCCAACCTTGGCAGTACCAGCACATTATCTTTCTTTTGGGCATCCTGTGTGCTATAGGATGTTTATCAGCATCCCTGTGTCTCTACCCCTTAGATGAATAACAACTTTCCAGTCATGACCGTTATGTCTCTAGACATTCTCAATGCCTTTTGGGAGAGGCAAAGGCAACCCCAGTTGAGAACTGCTATGGCTGAAGAAATGCTGCAGACCCGAATGTATCATGCAGTGCTGGCTCCCTGGAACCGTGAGTCCTGGCACGATTGTTAAGAGCATTGCTGATCAGGAGGGAGACTTTCCTTCCGGCAAAACTGAGAGATTGGTGTAGGCTGAGGAGGACTGGCTTACTGGAGAGGTAGTGGAGAGCAAGGATATCAAATTATTCATTAGCATGCAGACTGCTGCTGTCTGGATCCCTTGATATATACAAACTCTTAAAATACGGTGGAATATTATGTTCATAAAAGCATCTAGTCTTGAAATATCATCTTTGCTATAGCTAAATGCTTTTTGGAGGAACATATTTCTCACTGGCTACATGCAATAAGCATAATTTGTGTATTATATATGTTCATTAATATTATTATCATGGTTATCCTAATTTTTAACTTTTCTTTAAAAAAGCAACTATCTCAGTTGTTCTTAAAATAAATATTAGACATCATACATACATGATACAGTTAATTTACTAAAAGACAAAAATTGGGTAGTAAGTATTTTTATTTAAGTATATTAGTATGCTTAGTATGCTTTTCTTTTTTGCATTTTCTTGACTTACTCTGCCATGGGTATCAGATTAACTTTAATTTATCAATATCTAAGGCTGGAAGATGTGAATATGGAGATAAGGAAGATAAGGAAGCCTGGGGCTAGCCTCAAAGGAGAAGTGAGAACATGCCCTCTGTAGCCTACGGTTAATGGGCAAAAAAGAGAGAGAGAAGAGAAGCATTGGTTGTCCTGAAGTTGGAATGCAGATATTTGGAGCAGGTCAGGGCACTTCAAAGGCCAGGAGTCAGAGCTTAGGCCATAAGATCAGACCAGTAAGACTTGCGATGGACAGTCTGGACCCCTGACTCCAGCACCTCATGGATGTCATGCCTTATATACACCCACATGCATGCTAAGTCACTTCAGTCATGTCCAAAGCCCTGTGGACTGTAGCCCACCAGGCTCCTCTGTTCATGGGACTGTCCAGGCAAGAATACTGGAGTGGGTTGCCATGCGCTCTTAAGGATCCTTCCCACCCTTGGACTGAACTCGTGTCTCTTAGGCCTCCTGCATTGGCAGGTGAGTTCTTTACCACCAGCGCTACCTGTGAAGCCCACATACATTCACACAAGATCACAAGAGCACAGCCCTCTACCACAGCCCAGTTGCAGCTTGGAAAGAAACAGAGGAAGAGAGGGGACTTCTGAGAGCTGAAAATTTATCTGTTTCATTTAGTAGAAACAGAGCTATCCAAAGAGACAGTTTAAATTATGGACATGAACTGAATAACCAGACAGGAGAAGGTAAAAGAAGTCAAGTTAGTTATCAAGGAATAATGAAATAATAAGGATATACTTTCTTTGCATATTCAATTACAACATAGGTATATTGTACTTGCTACGATCATTGAAGTCACTAATCTCCTTATATATATGTATTAAAATGACTTACCAAAGTTACTTAGGACTACTAAGGCTTAGTGCAGACCTTCAAGGAATACTTTGATATAGTAATGGCCTAAACATTATTTATATTACTGCAGGTTTAAGGACTCGATTTCTTTTAATGCTTATTTCCACATTGACCTTATATTTATTGCAAGTGATAGTAAATATTAGGTTTCCATTTTCAGAAGAGATACAAATTTTCCTTTAAAATAAATTTGTGGGCTTTTTAAATAAGCTGATTTAAAATATACTAAACAAATAACGGTGCAGAGAGATAGCAAACATGGCAGAAATTATGACCTGGTATCAGAATGTCAGCAGTTTGAGAAACAAAGTTGAGAATGTAATTGACAATGCAAATTACTCCTTCTCCAGCTGGGTGGCTTGTGGAATGACCAGTTTATAATCCTTTCTATCTGCAGAAGGATCAGCACTAGGCTGGCATAATAAAAGAAGCCTAGTTGGTTAAGAAAAGAGCTAAAAGGATGAAGGGAACTCACTTCTGGGACCCTTACTATATGCTGGGGTGGTTTGTATATACATCTGATCCAATCTGCAGCTCCATGTTTTAAATGAGTAAACCAGACATCTGAGAGTTAAGACATTCATCCAAGTTCATGCAGCAAGTAAATAGAAGAGTTGAAACTTGAACTGCAGTTCTAAGTGCTGAGATAGGGCTAAATCCAGTGTCTGTACTTTGGCATGGAGATTCCTTTTAAAACCATCCAAAAGGAAGTCGCCGGGCCCTATGTCTGTCTCCTGTGAGATTTCTGCAACACCAGCTGGATGGTGTTGCCCACAAATGGGATGGAAGGAGGTTCAGGATGTTAATGAGGGAGATGACTTTAAGCCCATGCTAGAGATCCCAGAATAAACCTCCAGGAAATGTCACAGCTCTGGGCTAAACCACAGGGGAAGGTGGGGGGTTGTGGTCTTGTTATGGGTGAGCTGGAGCAGTGGCATGTAAAGATTAAGCAACAGCGTCTTTCCCTTTATACATCATTGGAATATTTCTATTCGCCTTCCTCTAGGTAATCCAGAAGAATATCTGGGATCCCACTTCTGTTACAGACTGTTGGGTTCATTGGTTTCATAAGCAAACACTTCCCCCTGGTGGCACTTGTGAGTCACTGCATGTATACCTCTCAGGACTAACCACTGGAAAACTCAGAGGCTACAGTTTGGGACACAATTTTCCCTGGCCCTCCCACCCCCGGTAAATGCCCACCCAGCCGTTGAAGGTGGAGAAATACTTTTTATGATTTTAACTTTTTAAAATGTATTAACTCTTGAATATGATTTCTCTTGGTTAATGTTTCATATGTGCTTAAAAAGAATGCATATTTCACTATTGCGGATGTATTGTCCTATAAATATCAATTAAAAACAAGATGTTTGATAGTGTTTTTCAGGTCTTCTAGAAGATAGATATTCTGATATTCTGTCTGCTTGTTCCACAAGAGGTGGAACCTCAAACATCTCGCAGCCATGTTAGGTCATTTGTTTAGCTTATGGCAACGTGGTGTCCCTTCTTTGCCCAGCTTCATGGAATATGACCCTGTATGTTCATGGCTTGGTATTTAGCAAAAAAGTTAAGGGAAACCATATGCAGATTTCTGGATTTCTTTATCTGCGTCTTTACTTCCTGTGGTCTGCCTTGTACACTTCCACCTGCTCAGCCTCCTGAACCTCAGAGATCTGTCTCTTCAACTCAGCGACACTCTGCACCTTTCTTGGCCTCCTCTACTTTATGTGGTTGTCAGAAGGTGTCTGCACCCAGAAAGACAGCCTCCAGAGCCTTACTTTACTTATTCCCATTCTTTCAGTGATCCTGGGCCTGCTCTGCCCATTGTCTAATGTGTGAAAATTGTTGTTTCATAGTTTGGTTCAGTTGTCTGATCCCAAGTCTGGAATCCATCACACCATCAAAGTTCAGAAATGAAGTCTGCAGTTTCCTGATATTAATACCACCATACTGGCTTTACTTCGGTTGTTAGGTATCTGGAATATCGGTCCTGCTTTTTTCATTTAAATTTTACTCTGTCCTTACACTTTAGGCTTTCTTTTTTAAAAAACAGTACATAGTTGGAATTCTAAAAGCTGAAAGTCATCTTTTTTTAACTCAAGAGAGTAAGGTCAATTTATATTTGTGGTAATTAACATTATAAAGAGATTTGTCTACCAGTTTGTTCTGTGCTATTTTAGTTACTTTCAGGAGAGACATCTATAAAGAAGTGAAATAGTCAGAACTGGACAGAAAAAGAAGGCAAGAAATAATGCAGATTATGACAGTTGTTGATTTCAGTCACCAGGTCATGTCCAACTCTTTGTGACTGCATGGACTGCAGCATGCCAAGCTTCCCTGTCCTTCACTATCTCCCAGAGTTTGCCCAAGTTCATGTCCATTGAATTGGGGATGCCATCCTCAGCTAATCCTATGGGGAGCTCTGGAGCTGAGATAGCCTTTTAGAAAGTTCCAAATGGAGACAAGAGGACTAGATCTTACGTCTTTGGATCAGCCGATCATTGACCACTGGCCACACCTTGTTAGGAGTTTGACTTTGGAAAAGGTAGTTCCCAAAGTCAAGGGCCAATCCCTTGTGAGAGTCATAATTACAAATTCTCAGCAGCTTATAATTCAAAATACTGAGACCAAGGTACCTGAGCTTTTAGGAGGGACCCTGAGTAGCATCACACAGTATCTGCTTGCTGAGGATGGCCTGATGCAGGCCTTACAGAATCTTAAAATTATGTAACATCTACTTGGAGGATGTTTACCTTTCAAGGTGAGGTTTGAATATCTTCTGCATAGGCTTGTCGTTGTCTGAACCTGGAGAAATGGAGGGCTTTGCACAAGGGGATTCTGGTGAGGAAGAGAAACAAGCAGAAGGGGTCATGACATGAGGGGCAGAGGAGGAATGTGAAGAACAGTCCCTGCCAGAGGTGATTCTGGACTTGCAGACACCTACTGAAGGGACAATAAACTCTAAGGGCATTAGGAGTAAGCCAGATCAAATAAACATAAAATTAGTCTTGGAGATTGTTCATGTCCTGGTTCTATGGTTGAGTAGCTCAGGGTTTTCGGTGGGTTACTTAATCTCTGAGAAGTTCATTTTACTTACCTATTCAAATGGGGAATAATAATAATAATAATGAGTAGTTCTGGTTTTGCTATAAGCTGTTAGGAAAATCATGAGTAAACTTTTTGGCCAACGTACTATTGTCTTTCTCATATAGTTTCAATGAATATTCAGTCAGAGACCCACAGAAAGCTGGAATCCCAAAAGGTGATAACCTCAGTGTTAGACGAGCAATAAAAAAAAAAAAACCCACTTATGGCAGAAAGCAAAGAAAACTAAAGAGACTCTTGATGAAAGTGAAAGAGGAGAGTGAAAAAATTGGCTTAAAACTCAGCAATCAGAAAACTAAGATCATGGCATCTGGTCCCATCGCTTCATGGCAAATAGATGGGGAAACAATGGAAACAGTGACAGACTTTATATTTTGGGGCTCCAAAATCACTGCAGATGGTGATTGCACCCATGAAATTAAAAGACGCTTGCCCCTTGAAAGGAAAGTTATGACCAACCTAGACAGCATATTAAAAAGCAGAGACATTACTTTGCCAACAAAGGTCCGTCTAGTTAAAGCTTTGGTTTTTCCAGTAGTCATGGATGGAAGTGAGAGTTGGACTATAAAGAAAGCTGAGTGCCGAAGAATTGATGCTTTTGAACTGTGCTATTGGAGAAGACTCTTGAGAGTCCCTTGGATTGCAAGGAGATCCAACCAGTCCATCCTAAAGGAAATCAGTCCTGAGTGTTCATTGGAAGGACTAATGCTGAAGCTGAAACTCCAATACTCTGGCCACCTGATGCAAAGAACTGACTCCTTTGAAAAGACCCTGATGTTGGGAAGGATTGAAGGCGGGAGGAGAAGGGGATGACAGAGCATGAGATGGTTGGATGGCATCACTGACTCGATGGACACGAGTCTGAGTAAGCTCAGGGAGTTGGTGATGGACAGGGAAGCCTGGCGTGCTGCAGTCCATGGGGTCACAAAGAGTCGGACACGACTGAGGACTGAACTGAACTGGACTGAAAAGGCTATCTCAGCTCCAGAGCTCCCCATAGGATTAGCTGAGGCCTCCACTGTAATAATCTGCCTTATTGCTCACCTTCTTTTTCAGCCCAGTTTCACCCACTTCACTTCTTAATAGGTCTGTCTTCTGAAGGTAACCATGAATAAAACTGCCTGCAATTTTTTGTCTCAGGGTGGTTTCTGGGTAATCAATCAAGACAGCTGGTGTCAGAAGGGGATCTAAGAAGTAGTCCTAGGAGAAATTGGTGGGGCATTGATAGTTTCTGTTATTAGAAAGAAAAAAAAAAAAAACTATTGTGGATCATATTGCTATAATGTTTTAAAAATCATGTGGTATTTTCTAACAGGGGATATACTTTTACATTTAGTAAAACACCTTATCTAACATCCATGATGTCCCTGGAAGTTTTCCTAAATGCTTTCTCATGCCATATGGGAATACACAAGGTTCTATCACTTACCCCAGTGTCCAGAACAAGAGCCATTCTCCTCCTCCAGCCTCTTCAATCCTGACCCTAAGTGGGCCTGACTGCTCTTTGCCAGGGTCTCAGGTGAAGCACTGCTCTTAGTCAACAGTAGAGGGCAGCAAAGCCCATATTCTGATCCCAGAGATACTTCTGAGGGATAATCACAGACTCAGGGCACTTAATTTCAGAGAACTTTGTTGCCTAAGATGAAGATCAATTAAACAATTAGTCAGGAGTGAAGGTTATAAAATACTAGCAAAAGCAATATTCACAGGTATTGAGAAAACTGACTTCTGGAATAAACCCAAAGCACAAGAAAGAGGTGGAGATTGAACCCCCAAGATGCATTTTAGCTGTCTCATCTCAGGGCCTCATTTTCTGAAATCTCTGAGTCAATGAGCTAAATGCTTGTTCTTGATGTGAAGCTGTAGCCTCCTTGAACTCCAGTTGCCATCCCTTTCAGTTCAGCTTTGGTCCTCTTCCACTTATTGGTCGCTAAGAAGCAGATAGGATCAATTAGTCATGACTCTAGATGGCCTCTGGAAAGGAAAGGATGATAGGTTTTTCCCTCCTTCAGCTGTTGGTGTCCACAGTCTAAAGCTCACTAACTTAGGTATCACTGAATGTGTAATAATCTTAGAAGGGGAATTAAAAGCATATATCTTGCCTTATTGCTCACTGGTGATCAAGCAAGTCTACATCTATTTTGCAAGGAGCCTAGCAGATTGATCACATAAAACAAAAGTATGTTCTCAGAATATGAGAAAGAAGAGTGGGCACAATCTAAGAGAAATAGCATATGAAACTCTAATGTTCTAAGGAAAAGAAGCAAATAAAGAGAATCATGAATGCTAAAGTTAGAAGGCTCCTTAATATCCTCTCATCCAAACTCTCTAATTTTGCAAATGAGGAAGCAAAGATTCAGAGAGTCAAAGGGTGAATCACTGACAAAGAGAACAAGAAACCAGCAGTTGCAGGACTTATTCTGATGCATGTAACATTAGTGAATTGATTTGCATTTCTATAGTATATAGTGGATTCCCTTGTTCATATAGTTTATGATTTATCAACATACTGGGTTTGTTTCCAATGTTTTACTATCATAAGCAGTGTGCTATGCGTGTCCTTATGCATATTTTCTCACATGGAAAAGTTTCTCTAGGGTGATTATCTACAAGAGGATAACTGATTGGAGAGTACACAAATTTGCAAGTTTTCTAAATAAGGCCATACTACTTTTCCAAAGTGGTGGACACAATTCACATTCCAACAAGCTGTGGGTTAATATTCCCACTGTTCCACATCCCTACGAATTCTGTAATTTTTGGAATCATATGCTTGGTTGCTCAGTCCAGCCCCATGGACTGTAGCCTGTCAGGCTCTTTTGTCCTTGGGATTCCCAGCAAGACGACTTGCTGGGGTTGCCATGCCCTCCTCCAGGGGTGCTTCCCGACCCACAGACTGAACTCAAATCTCTTGTGTCTCCTTCACTGGCCGGCAGATTCTTTACTGCTAGCGCCACCTGGGAAGCCCCTTTGGAATTGTGTAACTGCATAACTTTGTCAGTCTGGTTGGTGTTTCATATTGGTTTTAAATGGATTTTCCTGATTATTAAAGAGACTGGGCATCAGTTTATGTAGTAAAAGTTTATTTCTCTGTAAACACCTAATGTCCTTTCCCTATAGTTCTATTTTTTTTTTTTTTTTTAGTATCTTGTTGTTTACGGCAAGAAGGTAAATCTTGATATTATCTTATCTATTATCTTTATCTTGGTAAATCTTGGTGGTATTATTGCATGGCCTTGTGATCCCTCCCTATACATATATACCAATACATATATTTGTTTCAGAACTATGCACAGATCACAGGCTTAATTATCTCTGATGAGGTAATTTCATCTCAGCCTGCTATTTCCCCCAAATAGTACAGAATGAATATTCTTGACTCTCTTCATTATTCACTCAAAAAGTAGCTAGAAACTCTTTCTCTAGATACTGGGTGAAATGTTGATGTTAGAGTAGCCGACCCTGGAAGTCTATTTCTGAGGGTAAATGAAGGAATATCTTTACTGATTTTAGTATGTGCTTTAATCTTTTGGGGATGGCGAGCACCTAGTCCTTGGGTTTCATCACATAGCCATGAGTCAGTTACCCACTTGGTGAGAGGCTGGGTAGCAATGAACCATCCCGTGCTACTGTTTGGTGGGTAGATGTATAATTTCTCTTGAATTAGGACTGTGTCTGAAAAGTTGGCTCATATCCAAGGCATCTCTCCCGTTTGGAGTCTGGACCAAAGAACACAATGGTGAAGCATGGCCATAAGCTTCTCTTCTTGCCCTATTACCTCTGTTAATCGATAGAACTGGAATCAACTAAAATTTTGACTTTTCAAGCAGCCTATTTTTGCTCAAGTCCTATTACCTCCAAGCACAGAGATACAAGTAGGGGCCTTGAGAAATTCTTATCCTTTTTTCCACACTAATTTCAATACTCATCTAAGAAGTGTTATTCGTTGTCAACTTCGGATCCATCTATATTTGATAAAAATAAATTTGCATGGGACAGATATATTTCAGAGATTGTAGTAAGAGGTTAGGGATGTTTCTTAGATGTGGCAGAGTTGAGATTTTCTATATCATTTCAATGTGACAGACGGCAGAGCTCTTGGTAAATCTACAGATGTGTTGTGCCTCATTGCTCAGTCATGTCCAGCTCTTTGCGACCCCATCGACTGTAGCTGGCCAGGCTCCTCTGTCCACGGGGATTCTCCAGGCAAGAATACTGGGGCGGGTTGCCATGCCCTCCTCCAGGGAATTTTCCCAACCCAGGGATTGAACTCAGATCTCCTGCATTGCAGGCTGATTCTTTACCATCTGAACTACAGAAAAGTCCAAGAATATTGAAGTGGGCAGCCTATCCCTTCTCCAAGGGAACTTCCCAACCCAGGAATCAAACTGGAGTCTCCTGCATTGCAGGCGGATTCTTTACCAGCTGAGCTACCCGGGAAACTCAGATAAAAATCTACAAGATACTTTACCACATTTTCTGGACAAAAAGCAAAGCCTTCCAAATTCTAAAAAAAAAAAAAAGGAACGGATTTGTTGATTCCCTCTTCCATCACTATAGCAAGGTGGGACATAGGATGCTTCTTTTTCCTCCCAAGTCTTTGGTTCTGGTTCTGTTGTCTTTTTCTATAATTAAGTCCATATGATTATTCACCAGCAGTCCTTTCAAGGTTATGATTGTTGTGACACTGGTATTGCCAAAAAGACTGTAATGTGGGGGGGTGGGGAAATGTCTTTAAAAAGACTGGAGACATTTAATTGTGATTCATTGTGCACATTAAGATGCAAATGTTTGTGATGCTCATCGTAAGACAGCATACCATCTCATGCAATATTAAACAGGGCCCACAGCTCAGTGCAATTAAGAGCACATTCCAGAGAAATGTGATTTTCACCAGGATAGAAAATATTCCTTATTATGTAGGGAGGGTAAAATGAAATCAGAGCAACCTGGTCTAGTGTGTTCAATTACAAATACAGTCTTACAATTGATTCATTAGGGGAAATCAAAACAGTGAGAAATTTCTCCAAGAGATCTGAAAATTCACTCCCTTCCTATTGGACAGTATGAAAGTGTTAGTCACTTAGTCGTGTCCAGCTCTTTGTGATCCCATGGACTATAGCCTGCTAGGCTCCAATGTCCATGGAATCCTCCAGGCCAGAATACTGGAGTAGGTTGCCATTCCCTTCTCCAGGGGGACTTCCCAACTCAGGGATCGAACCCAGGCCTCCCACAATGCAGGCAGATTCTTTACCATCTGAGCCACCAGGGGAACCAAGACAGCATGAATAGATGTTAAGTATTAATTTTCTAGTTGTAATTAGATAGAATCTAAGGATTAACATCTAACATCCAGAATATGCTGTGGGTTCTTCCATCAATAATTTGAATCTACCCTTTATTGCTGTTGTAGTGTCCAACTCTTCGTGACCCCATGGGTTGCAGCACATCAAGCCTCCCTGTCCCTCACCATCTCCCAGAAATCTACTCTTTAAGAAAAGATAACTGAGAAAAAGATGTGCTTTACCTTAGTTCAAAGTTAAACAGACACTGAACAAAGACAGGGGTGTCTGGTATCATTGATCAACTACTCTGGAGCCTTTCAACTCTTTTGCTTCAGCATCCTTCTCTCCAGACCAGGACGGGAGACAGAAAGTGCACTGTTGTAAAGTTTGCAACCCCATGGACTGTAGCCCTCCAGGCTCCTCTGCTCATGGGATTTTCCAGGCAAGAATACTGGAGTGGGTTGTGATTTCCTCCTCCAGGGGGGTCTTCCTGACCCAAGGATTGAACCCACATCTCCTGCATCTCCTGCACTGCAGGCAGATTCTTTACCACCTGGGAAGGCCTCTTATACTGTAAGTGACATACTATCACTAGACTGAGATATTATACATTAAAGATGTATGTTCTATACTTTAAAATGTGATGTCATTCAGTCGTGTTTGTCTCTTTGTGATCCCAAGGACTGTAGCCTACCAGGCTCCTCCGTCCATGGGATTTTCCAGGCAAGAATACAAGAGTGGGTTGCCATTTCTTTCTCCAGGAGATCTTCCCAACCCAGGGATTGAACCTGGGTCTCCCGCTTGTAGGCAGACACTTTACCGTCTGAGCCACCAGGGACGTCTCTGTACTCTAAAACAGTCATTAAAATAACACAACAAAGAGCTATAGCTAATACCCAACAAAGAAAATAAAGCCATAAAATATATTCAGTCTTTAAAAAGGCAGAAAAAGAGGGACAATGGAGTAAAGAACAGATGGGACAAACAGAAAATAAATCCCAATGACTCTATTCTCAAGGAAGGATGAAAATGACTGAGAGGTAGATGTTTATAAGTAGAGTGAGGTAACTGGTGGGCTGCTACTGCTGCTAAGTCACTTCAGTCGTGTCTGACTCTGTGCAACCCCGTAGACGGCAGCCCACCAGGCTCCCCAGTCCCTGGGATTCTCCAGGCAAGAACACTGGAGTGGGTTTCCATGTCCTTCTCCAATGCATGAAAGTGAAAAGTCAAAGTGAAGTCCCTCAGTCGTGTCCGACTCTTAGCGACCCCATGGACTGCAGCCCACCGGGCTCCTCCATCCATGGGATTCTCCAGGCAAGAGTACTGGAGCGGGGTTCCATTGCCTTCTCTGCAACAAACTCTAAAAACAAGGGGTTTAGCCAAAGTGGAGAAGTAAAGCTTGGAAGTAGTAATAAGGTTGTAAGAAAATGTCAGCCCTATTTCTGGGGCACTTGGGCCAAAATGTGATCTTGGTGTGGAGTTGGCAGAGATTAGGAGATTTGCTATTATATCCTAGCTGGGATACAGGATTAGACCTATGTTCTGGGAATATGAAGTTCGTCATATCCCTAAGAAAAAGAAAGGGAGGAAGAAAGAAATTTGATATTTTTTTTTATGAAGTTCCAGGAAAAATTCTCCAACTGTCGGTCCATGAGGTTTTGAAAAGGGCCACAATACTTTGGCCACCTGCTATGAAAGGGTGACTCATTTGAAAAGACTCCAATGCTGGGAAAGATTGAAGGCAGGAGGAGAAGGGGATGACAGAGGATGAGATTGTTGGATGGCATCACCGACTCAAGGGACATGAGTTTGGGTAGACTCCGGGAGTAGGTGATGGACAGGCAGGCCTGGCTTGCTGCAGTCTGTGGGGTCTCAAAGAGTAGGACACAACTGAGTAACTGAACTGAACTGAACTGACAATGGTTGGAGCAGAGAGGCTAAGACCACCAGCAGGATGCTGTTGGAGCTGATTTGTTAAAGCCTGATACCTGCCCTCCCAACACGCACTGGAATCCCAGATGTCACAGCATGGTTGGATTTCCATGTCCCAGGGATCTGCTCATGAATGCTTTACACGTCCTCCTCCTTCTTTGGCCTTTACTCTAGGAACAGGAGCTATTGACTGTCCCCAGAACTGTGGACAGAAGAGCAGCAATCGATCAGTCTGTGCCGGCAGCTTGTTCCAAACACGGCGGCTCCCCACCCCCTACCACGTGAGACAGATGTCACACGTGGCTTTCATATGATGTTTTTACTGCAGGACTTAGGCCCTGGGTAAATGGTCTCCCATCCCGAAATTCTAGTGTATAACTCTCTGTGGGATAGACTCTCAGAACTCAAGCCCTTGATCTCAGCCAAAACCTGTCTTCTCAGTCCTCCACATTCACCACAATTGGAGTCTAATGTTCCTTGGGAGGGGTTGCTGCATTTCTTTTTATCACATCAGTAGGTCCTTTGGAATCAAAACTAAGATGTCAGACCCAGACGGGACCTTAAAACTCTAGAATAACACCTCCATTTTATAAAGGGAGCTAGAGGCACAGAGGAGTAAGGGCCTTGTTGAACACACTTGTAAAAGTGAGAACCAGGTGAGACTCAATCATCTTGGACTCCTACCTTCCTTGAACTTTAAAAGACCACATAACTAGGGACTCTGAGCTTTACCTAGGGAGTCTCCCAAGAAGATCTTTGCCCCATACAGATTATTTCCTTTCATCTACTTTTAGCTGAAAGTGCTTTTTGAGATTACTCAGAATCTTAGGCGGGAAGGTGGCATGTCCCCAAATTTTAACTGCACCAGATACAGTTCTCATTATGGTTGAAGCAAACAGACATTTCCTATTACTGGTCTCTGTAACCTTTAAGGAATCCAATCTGATGAATGTCACTGGCTGTGGGAGGTGACTGACAAGTGGGAGACTGCCAGGGGTTGTCATAGGATGAATGACAGCTGAGGGCCTGTAACCTTTCCTATCAAATAGGGAGGCAAAAAGGACAAAAATACATGCCTGGAGCATATCAGATTGTCTGCGATTCAGAGCAGGGAGGTCAGGACTTGGCGAGGGAGATGAATCAAGTCAGGGGGATTCAAGGGGCACTGATTTGAGTGTCACCACAGAGAGAATAAGATGGGGAGGCATATGTCTTGTCCTTGAAGAGTTCACCATCCAAACAAAGGGACAAGACCATCAGTACAAGCCCTGGCCTGGTGCTTGTGGCCTCTTTTTATAATAAGGATTATCCTCCATGAAAAAAAAGACATGAGCCACCTAATAAAGTTCTGAGAGCATTAAAATATACACTGAATAAGACAAATATGCAGACATGTTTTCCTTCGTCTTTCATAGGATGTATTTGTGTGTATGTCCACATATGTTTACATCCAGGCTTCGCACACAAATATGTACACACTCGAGCTTACCAAAGTGCATAGCTTTCATTCATCTGACCTGTTGGGAGATGATTCTAAAGACTTCACTTTAGAAGTGAACACTACAGCACCTCATTAGAACTGAAGGGTTCAGGATGGGGAACATGTGTATACCTGTGGCGGATTCATGTTGATATATGGCAAAACCAATACAATATTGTAAAGTTAAAAAATAAAATAAAAATAAATAAATAAAATTATAATTGATTTAAAAAAAAAAAAAAAAAGAAGAAGTGAACACTACAGAGGAGTGAAATGAGCAAAGGCTTTGGAATTTGACACTGGTCCTGCCACTAACTGTTGACATTTCTTGTGAAATCATTTAAATTCTCAGATTTCCCCTGTCCCAGCCAAACTTTCTCACTCACCATCTTGTTGCAGGGACCATGCTATGAAGGCACTGGATATTACCTTGTGCTCGGCTGAGTCAGACTCTTTGCAACCCCATGGATTATAGCCCATAGGCTCCATGTGACTTCCCAAGCAAGAATACTGGAGAGTGTTGCCATTTCCTCCTCCAGAGGATCTTCCCAATCAAGGGATGGAACTTGAATCTCTTGCATCTCCTACATTGGAAGGCGGGCTGTTTACCACCATTCCACCTGGGAAGCCTGGACATTACTTTGCCAAGGAACATTTTGAGCATTAGTTGTGGGACAGGGATGATTCTGTGGCTCTTCAGTGTCTATGCAACCAAGGCAATGAGAGAGGTTGAGCAGGAGCCACCTGCTCAGACACACCCAGTAACTTGGAAAGAAGAATATGATTGACTTCTGGGACATATTTGTGAAACCAACATGAAATGGACCTTGACCGAGTCAAGCTGTACCACCTTGGGGAAGTGGAATGCTTCCCAGGTGAAGAACCTGCTTAATGTGATCTTTCTGTTGCAGGATTTTGGCCCTGGGCAAACAGTCTCCCACCCCGATATTCTAGGGCATAACACCCCATGTGATGGACTCTAAGAACTTGCAGCTAAATCAAGCCCCTGATCTCAGCCTAACCCTGTCTTCTCAGCCTCCCACTTTCACCACAATTGGGATCTAATGCTCCCTGGACTTGGAGGAGGGTGGTGGGGAAGAGGGCTGCTTTCCTTTTTATCAGGTCCTTTGGAATAAAAAATAAGATGTCAGACCCAGATGGGGCCTTAGCAGTCTAGAACAACACCCTAATTTTACAAAGGGAATTGGAGGCACAGAGGAATAAAGTGAAAGTCACTCAGTTGTGTTAGACTCTTTGAGACGCCATGGACTATACAGTCCATGGAATTCTCCAGGGCAGGATACTGGAGTGGGTAGCCTTTCCGTTCTCCAGGGGATCTTCCTGATCCAGGAATCAAACCTGGGTCTCCTGCATTGCAAGTGGATTCTTTACCAACTGCGCCACAAGGGAAGCCCAAGAATACTGGAGTGGGTAACCTATCCCTTCTCCAAGGGGATCTTCCTGACCCAGGAATCAAACCTGTGTCTCATGCATTGCAGGCAAATTCTTTATCAACTGAGCTATCAGACAGAGAAATAAATGCCTTGCTGAACACAGGTAAAGGTGAGAATCAGACAAGAACCAATCATCTCTGACCTTCATCAGAAAGGCATGGTAGAGTCCAAAGCACAAGAAAGCACTGAGGATCTGTCTCTGGGTAGGGGTGGGTGGGTGTCTGACGGGGTGTCAGTCTGTGGCGTCAGTCTGTGGCTGACCAGGCTGTGGGTGTCTCTATCAAGCAGGTATATCCTCAGAGCAGACACGAACACTTTCCACACTTTGTGTTCACTGACCTGATCTTCCATCAGTTCTGCTGTAGGAATGCCTCGAATGAGACCATGTCCACCCTCCCCAGTACTAGGGCCACAGTACAAGCCCAGGTATTTCTCAGGCAGCAGCTTCCTAACGTCTCCCTCCACCCAGCCCCCTCTCCATTCCCATCTGCCTTCCACGGCCAGAAAGATCTTTCTAAATCATAAATTTTATGTTACTTTCCTGCTTATAACCCTTCAATGATTTCCTATTATATTCAGTATAAAATTCAAACGCCTTGACATGACTCACCTTGACATGGCTTCATAAGCTGGCTCCTGCCAAGTCTTTCAGAGTCATCTCAGATCAGCTGTCCCTTCCCCATCTCCTGCCACAAGGCACAGATACCTGTCTCCCCTATGGTGCTCCCTCCTCCCCCTCTTCCCTGGCAGTCTCTCACTGTTCCTCAGTCTCCATGTGGGTACCACTTTCCGTGATCCCCCAGACCTGGCTGGCCCCTTCATGTCTCCTCTGAGCACCATCACCTACCCTTACCTCTGAGTTACTATATTAGACTGAATTATTTTAGTTTACCCACTGTCAACTAGATGTGTTAGTATCTTTACAAGTAGAAAATATAGCTTCACCTCCTGTGTTCCAGATTCTTTGCCTGAAAACTAGAAATGATTGTAGCAGTGATCTCTTGGGCTATTATGAAGATCACAAAACACTTGGCTTCCCAAGTGGAGCTAGTGGTAAAGAATCTGCAATGCAGGTGACTTAAGAGATGCAGTTTGGATCTCTAAGTCAGGAAGATCTCATGGAGTAGGAAGTGGCAATGCACTTCAGTATTCTTGCCTGGAAAATTCCACAAACAGAGGAGCCTGGCAGGCTACAGTCCATGGGGTCACAAAGAGTCAGATACAACTGAGTGACTGAGCACGCAAAGCACTTACAACACTTTGAGGCAGAGTAAGTACTATAGGACTGAATATATATTGTGCCTGTAATTATTACCATAGCTATTATTAGTATTATTCATCTTTCCTGTTGTAACTATAGAATATAATATAGCTGCATCTTACATAGGAGTCATTCAATAAACATTTGCTGAATAAGAGAATGAATCTCATACATACTAAGCAACCATCTGATTCTTATTTGACTTCCTACCTCACTTGATTATTGGAAATTTTTAACCTGATGAGGACTGAAAAAAAATTATTGTACAACTGACAACCATATTTCTCAGAGTGCTACAGAATAGGCATTTTGGTTATATGTGTCAGTCTCTTATAAGCTTTATTGGTATAGTCGGAGAAGGCAATGGCACTCCACTCCAGTATTCTTGCCTGGAAAATCCCATGGACGGAGGAGCCTGGTAGGCTGCAGTCCATGGGGTCGCTAAGAGTCGAACACGACTGAGCAACCTTACTTTGACTTTTCACTTTCATGCATTGCAGAAGGAAATGACAACCCACTCCAGTGTTCTTGCCTGGAGAATCCCAGGGATGAGGGAGCCTGGTGGGCTGCTGTCTATGGGGTTGCACAGAGTCAGACACGACTGAAGCAACTTAGCAGCAGCAGCCTCCCCAAGCCAGGTCAGCTCTGGACAACTTAATTTGAGGTGCTGACCACCTCATTGTGTATGCTGGTGAAACCACTAATAGGAGCATCACATTTTAGGGTTTTGTCTGGGTGGCCAAAGAGACCACTCATCCCTACACCCTAGGACTGGCTCTTGAATGTTTCCAACTGAGACATGACTCCTTCCCACTGTAAGGACAGCTACAACTTCCAGAAAATCACATTTGTGTGTTGTGGTAATTAATATATGTCTTTTCAGAAGAGAAGAAGTCCCTTTAATTTTTGTGAGGATATTGTAGTGTCTTGTACTTCAGACTTAAGGATCATTTCATTGTGACTTTCAGCAATATTATCTAACGATTTGGGGAGTAATCGTTACAGTCGTTGACAAATAGGATAACTCTCTTTTGCCTTACTGATGGGTAATAAAGTTCCTCCAGAAGAATTTTCTTCCTTTTGGATGCTTTGAATAAAACTCAAAAATAGAACCCAGATTTATAGTGGTTATTACTCAGGTTTGCAGTAAACTTTACCATCTCCTTTCATATCACTTTCCTTACTAATACAATATTAAACACAGGATTTGTTAGCTGAAAGCTGCACACAAGTACTTTAAAGTAATGAAGATAACTAATATTGCTTGCATTTCTACCATGTGTTGGTTCATAAATGAGAAGTCTCACTTAATCCTTCTGATAATCTTCTTTTCTTGCAGAGAGAAAATCGAGGCTCAGAGAAATGAGTTGACTTGCCCAAGATAACGTAGTTGGTTAGAAGAAATTCAAGCTTGTAACCCAGGTCTATCTGCCACCTCAGACTGTGCCCTTATCCTGACCCCAGTAAATGACTGGAGAGCTCAGTGCTGTATCATCAGAAGCAGTGACATCTAACTTGAGGGCAGCAGGGGAAAATAGGATACTATTTAAGGTCTATGGAAATATCTATTGTGCAAAGAACCAACTCACTGGAAAAGACCCTGATGCTGGGAAAAATTGAAAGCAAAAGGTGACAGGGTGGCAGATGATGAGAAGGTCAGATGGCATCATTGTCTCAATGGACATGAATTTGAGCAAACTCAGGAGATAGTAGAGGACACAGGAGCCTAGCGTGTTGCAGTTCATGGGGTCGCAAAGAGTTGGACATGACTTAGCAACTGAACAACAACAAAAAAATTATGCTTCATGGAAAAGAAGACTCAACTTTGTCTATGGTGGGTTGGCAGTAAGTAAAAGAAAAGGAAGTGAATGGACCACTAGGGTAAGAGTTATAAGGAGTGTTGTTGCAAGAATTTGACAATTGTAACCCTAGGGAGAAACCTGGTGATTAACATCAAATTCCTATAATGGTGCTTTCTGTAAGGATTTTTGCAAGCTTTAGAAAAGGTAGTTTTGTTCCTATTTTCCATAGACTTCTCCAAAGACCTTCAACTGAGGCTTGGTTAGTGGCCCCTGAAAGAAAAGCACTTGGAAATGGTGTTGGGCTGGACATTAAAAGCTGGAACGAGGTAAATTTAATCTGATACGATGACATGAGCTTCCACTGATTTTTAAAAAATGTCTTTATTTTTAATTGGAGGACAATGGCTTTACAATGTTGTGTTGGTTTCTACCATACATCAACATGAATCAGTTATAGGTGTACATATGTTCCCTCCACCTTGAACCTGCCTTCCACCTCCCACCCCATCCCACTCTTCTGGGTTGTCACAGAGCGCCAAATTGAGCCTCCTGTGTTATACGGCAACTTCCCATTAGTTTCTATTTTATATATGGCAATTATACATTTCAATGCTACCCTCTCAATTTGTCCCGCACTCTCCTGCCCCCACTGTGTCCATAAATCTGTTTTCTGTGTCTGAGTCTCTCTTTCCTGCCCTGAAAATAGGTTCGTCAGTACCATTTTTCTAGATTCCATATATATATGTGTGTGTTAATATACACTATTTGTTTTGATTCCATTGTTTTGACAAGAACTTCTCTCCTCACAGAGGCAGGAATAATTTATGACATCCATTTTACTATTTTGAAGGCTGCATATAACTTTATATAATGGCTTTTGTTGTCCTTATAGATTGTTTTTCTTAGGGACTATTTTAATCTACCTAGAGTAAATAAAATCAGTCACATTGCTCATATAATCATTACTTGCCTGGGCCTTTCCTTTGATTGATTTTTAAATATTGTTTCCTATGCTGGAGGCAGCATAGAGAAGTAGAAATAACACTGGCCTCAAAACAGGAGTTTGGAGTTTTTCATCTGATTTCTTCCATGGTAAACTCAACATCCATCAACAAATACCCTTTGGGTCACTGCTCTGCATGTAATGCTTTTCTCCCTGAAAGAGCAGGAGAGAGACATGAAATAAAGTGTGAGTCCTGGAGCCACAATGAGGATTCGAAGCCTCCTTCCCCTACTTTATAGTTGTGTGATCTTGGGCATAGAAGGGAACGCTTTTCTTGCTTCCTAATTTATAAAGTGACAACCATCATGAAACATACCTCCCTTGTATGTTGTAAGGACTTAATAAGCACATTTATCTACAGTTTCTTTAACAAGTACCTGCATCGTGGTAGTGCTCAAAAACGTTAGTGTTTGCTCTCATTATAAACCCACTTCCATTCTAAAGTATCTAATGCACACTTAGCAAATTCTAATTCTTACTAATCTTCGAGCTTCAGCTGAAAAGTTTTGTCCTCTAAGAAGCCTTTCACAACCATCCCCTGCCTCTCTCTAAACAGAATTGATACTATCTTTTCTCTGATCCCTTTGGGAGCACTTTTTTATCTACTCAGTCAAGACACATTTATAGAGCTGAAAGTGTACCAGTCACCGCTAATACATAGTTGTCAGGGAAGAAGTTACTGTCCCCAGGTTGGTTACAGTTTAGGAAGACATTGTAAGTGCTATCATAAGGCAGCGTGGCAGCATAGAGGAGGCTTTTCACTCAGAGATCAGTCATTTCTCAAACTGTGTAAAATCCAGGAGCAGCCTCTGAGACCATATCAGATGTGTCTATAATTTCTATTCTCTTTCCTTTATTCTAGTTCATTCCTCAACTTATCATTTTACTTTCTGATCTCCCCTCCTTTCTTCTCTTACCCTTCTTTATCATTTCTTGGGTTTTGTTCTCTCCTTTTCCTCCCCTTTCTCCCATTTTCTCTTTGGGCGCAAGCTGTATGAGAAACTAGAGGAATACTTGGTGAAGTCTTGTTAGAGGTGGGGCCAAGCTGAGTCTTCAAAGCAGACAGGAATTTAGTTAAAGAATGGAGGAGTGGGGAGAATTGAGATGGAGTGGAAAGTAACGGTCAGAAAGACATTGGATGGTCTCTGAGGACAAAGAACAAGAAGAAAAGCGTATGCTTGGATGGTATGTGCTGAAAAGGCATGAAGTTTGGTTAGATTTGGGATCCCACAAATGTGAAATAAGATGGACAGAGGAGAAGACAAGTCAGGCACTCTATATGAGGTTGGATTGTATAACATCTTCATGGGATGGGTTCTAAGACAAGGCTTTAAGGAAGAAGTTGAAATGATCAGATCCACCTAGTGATGATGGTTTAATCACTAAGTCATGTTTGACTCTTTTGTGACCCCATGGACTGTAGCCTGCCAGGTTCCCCTGTCCATGGGATTTCTCAGGCAAGAATACTGGAGTGGATAGCCATTCCCTTCTCAAGGGGATCTTCCCAACCCAGGGGTCAAACCTGGATCTCCTACATTGCAGGCGATTCTTTACCAACTGAGCCACAAGGGAAGCTATTTCTCTGCGAATGTGAATGACTTGAAAAAGGCTGGCTGGATCCATGGTGTTCAGTGACACTACTGAAACAGGCCAAATAAGAGATGTTGACACTTCAAGGATGTTAGCAAGATGGTGCAGCAGTTAAGTATGTGAGCTCTGCTCTGTCACTGGGTCTTAATTCTGATTCTGCCATTCACAGATGCCAAGAAAAACATGACTGCCAATGCCCTGCTTCCCAGTCAAACATTTAACACTTGAAAATGCCTGACACATAGTCAGATTTTTGTCCAGGTGATCAACTCTTTAATATAAAGAAACAAAGAATCAAAAATCTGCACAATAGTTGGCCATCGAATTCCACAGATAAAGAACATGAGGGCTACATATTTATCTATTGCTTGATTAATTCAAAGCACTTGTACTGAAAGCCTACTGTGTCCCAGGGACTGGGTGAGATGGGCATGTCAGAGAGAAAGAAAGACCAAGTTCTCACACTCTTGGAGTCCACATAAGTAGCACATAAGGAAGACATGCATGCAAATTATTGTATCAAGTGTACAAGTTATAAAAATATAGAGTAAGTTAAGAGGATAGAGTTTGATCAGAGTGGCAGATTTTTACAGGATGGAGAGGGAAGTCCACTATAAGAAAAAAACAAGAAAATGTGATCTTGACTGAAATGAGATAGCCAGGCAAATGTTGGAATAAGAGTGTTCCCAGATGATGAAGCAGCAGGTATAAAGGACTTGAAGCAGGAGTGTATGTGGTCCTTTAGGGATCAGCAAGGACACTAACATTGCTGGAGCAGAAAGGGTGGGGTAGAGGGTGCCAGGAGATGCATCAATGAGATAGGAGCCAGATCATGAAGGACCTTATTGATCAGTAGCTTGAAATTTATTTATTTTTTTAGTGTGATGAGAAAAAAAACTGGGTAAAGATGGTGGTGTTCTGAGAGGGAAGTTTAAAAAGGAGTTTAATTTGGGGCATGATAAATTTGAGATGCCTGGTAGGTACCTGAATGACAGTGATGAGTAGGCAGATAGACATATGAATTTGAAGCTCAGTTGGAGAAGTTAGGAAGACAAATGCAAATTTGGGAGTCATCAGCAAATATCAAGTCTTAGGACTGGAGGTGAGCACAGGAGGAGAAGTTCTGAGGATTGAATCCTGTAGTATCCCAACAGTTATAGATTGAAAAAAAAAAAAAAAAAAGGAAAATCTAGCAAGGGTGACCAAGAAGAAGTAACCAGGAACAGAGGTGGATACAGAGGAGAGAGTTCCAAGAAGGGGGTAGGTTTAAAACATCTTAGTATGAAAACAGCCTTTCCCTCACCGCTCATAAATCATGCAAAACCAACAAGGAGAATGGAATGAATGCTGTAGACCACATCTTTAAGGGAGCCAGAGGACAGCTGTAACCACAAAGCAGGTCAGAGTTGTCCAAAGCAGTGGAGTATTGAATAGAGTTGTGGGAGAATGCAGAGATGTGGAACCCATGGTTGGGTGTCTCAGAAACAGCAATGGAAATGACCTTCTCGGGGAGGGGGCACGCTGAGGTGCATAGCAGGTCCCTGGGTGTATGTCCAATGCCAGGCTCCTCCCTGGAGGCTGTTCATTCAAGAAGCATGGGGCAGGGGCACTGAATGAGAAATCCCACAAGGAGCACAGGGAAGAAGGAGAACTTCCATTTTGAACAATCCTGCTGATGATTATAGTTGCCTGTCTCTAGTGTGTGGAAAGAAATCAAGGCTAAATGAACTCACAGACGCAACACTGCAAGATAGGAAAATCCCTACTAACCTTTAGTTCTTCTCTGTTCTTTCACCACAAGCACGTCATCCAAACAGCTGGTCCAGGAAAAAGATAAGATAAATAATCAAAAAGGAACCAGAATAAGCATTATATAGATCCCAGAAGAATCAAAAAAACAAGAAAAGAATGAAAGAAATGGAAAGTTGTTGTTCAGTATTAGAGCTAGGTCATCTCTGACTCTTTGCAACCCCATGGACTGTAGTCCGTCAGGTTCCTCTGCCCATGGGATTTCCCAGGCAAGAATACTGAAGTGGGTTGCATTTTCCTCCTCCAGGGAGGAAAATGTCATTTCTCTCCTCCCTTCCTGACCCAGGGACCAAACTCATGTTTCCTGCATTGAAGGTCAATTCTTTACTGCCAAGCCACCAGGGAAGCCCTGTACTTTCATCAGAAAAATACAGCCAGGGAGAAAATGAAAACTGTGATGAAATATTTCTTTATAATGTAATAGATACTACAGATTGGCTAATTCAATATCTACTCTAACTCTTTTTCAGCATTTTGAGTTTGTGCTCTGCAACCTTACTGAATACACTGATTAGTTCTAAAAGCTTTTGAGTGGATCCTTAGGATTTCCTACATATAAGAAAGTATCATCTGAAAACAGAGACAGTTTTACTGCTTCTTTTCTCATTTGAATGTCTTTTATTTTTCTTGCTTGATTTATCTGGCTCAAGCTTTCAGTACTATGTTGAATAGGAACAGTGAGACTGAGTATCTTTGCCTTATTCCTCATACTTGAAAAAAAGTTTCAAACTTTCACCATTGAGTAGATGTTAGCTGTGGGCTTATCATATGTGGCCTTTATTGAATTGAGATTTGTTCCTTCTATGCACAGTTTGTTGAGACTTTTTTATCATGAAAGCATATTATTATTTAGTCAAATGTCCATTTTAAATTATCTTAAACAATACAAAATTTATTAGTTTGTGTAATCAAGCATCAGTTCAACACTAGAAGCTTTTTTCAAGATCTGGAGACTTAAATACTCTTCCCATACCTAGGACTTGTAATAAATAATGTAGGCCTTGCCTTTAGAATATAGAGGAAAGATTAAGTCAGTGTTCATGGAGAGCCTGGTAGCAGTGGAAAATTTAAAGTTTTTTAAAGTGATGTTTGTTCTTTTTGTCTTCTGATTTGGTACATCAGTAGTTTAACATCTGATCTTTGATTTATAGACCAACAACATATCCTTGGTTTAAGGGCAATAATCACTGCAGTTGTAAAAATAAAAATCACCATTTAGACTGCCTGGCAGGGTCTATATTGTAAAACAAGCCCCAGTTTTGTTTATATTGAGTTTGGATTGATGGACAATTTGGTGTTCCTCTACCAGGGTCATTCCAGGTTACCTCAGCAAGAGACCATATAATTTCTCAAAAAACCATGCATTTAGCTGGTAGCTGTTTGACAGTCAGGATTGAATACCAGAAAGTAAGGAGTGTTTAATTAGAAGCTTACAATTCTGCAGGCACAATGACAAAGGAAAAGGCTTGGGCTGTGGAATCATCAGACTTGGGACAAAATTTTAATTCACTCACTTATCACTATGCATCCCTGAACACGTAACCCAACTCCAAATCTCAATTTCCTCATCTGTAAGATTGATATAATTATATTTAGCTCATAATGTTGCCATGAGGTTTAAATAAGGTAACTTGTAGAGTACCTAGTACACAGAGGAAGCCAGATAAATGGCAGTTGTTTTTCAGTCTCAATAATCCAAAATTTGTGTGGCCTATGTTAACATATCTTTATTAGATTGTGTATAGTTCAACACAACCAGTGTCCATAAGGAACAGTGGTATTCATGTTAATGACTCAGAGACTAGCTTTTTAAAATGCTAACAGGATTCTTAATCCACAAATAATAAATGGTGATCCAAAGGGCTTTAGTGCTAATTTAATTCATTAGTTTTTATTAGAGTAATGTTGATAAATTCAATGGGAACTTTTTCATTAGGTTTTACTTGCTTGCTCTGCAGCTTTTGAGACTGTCTGGAACTCTTCCTTGAATGTTGCTGGTTCTTGAGTTCCATAACTCTTTCCCCTAACCTCCCTGACTGGTCTCTCTGCATTTCCTTTTCTAACCACGTAAATGTTGAATTTCCTTGGCCATTATTTAGCAGACACCTTCTCATTCTAACTACTTTTTTTAGTCAATCCTTTTCACTTCCAAGGTTTCACTTGTTATGTAACCCATGGCCTCAGCTAAGCTTGTGCAAGTTGTGCACTGCACTAACGTGCTAAGGTGACAAAGACAGTGAAGGCAGAAATCTAGTCTTTGCTCTGCTTGCCAGGCTGTGCACCCCAGGGATAGTGTTTACATGGGGGGAGCACTTTCCTTATATCTGAAACCTAGATGAATCTCAAGAAAGAAGCTAAATAATTGCAGACTATAAGCCATGTTGACCATGATGGCTACTCTATTTCTTCTAAGGGATTCCTGCCTGCAGTAGTAGATATAATGGTCATCTGAGTTAAATTCACCCATTCCAGTCACTTTAATTCGTTGATTCCTAGAATGTTGACGTTCACTCTTGCCATCTCCTGTTTGACCACTTCCAATTTGCCTTGATTCATGGACCTAACATTCTAGGTTCCTATGCAATATTGCTCTTTACAGCATCAGACCTTGCTTCTATCACCAGGAACATCCACAACTGGGTACTGTTTTTGCTTTGGCTCCATCCCTTCATTCTTTCTGGAGTTATTTCTCCACTGATCTCCAGTAGCATATTGGGTACCTACCGACCTGGGGAGTTCCTCTTTCAGTATCCTATCATTTTGCCTTTTCATACTGTTCATGGGGTTCTTAAGGAAAGAATAATGAAGTGTTTTGCCATTCCCTTCTCCAGTGGACCACATTCAGTCAGACCTCTCCACCATGACCCGCCTGTCTTGGGTGGCCCCACAGAGCATGGCTTATTTTCACTGAGTTAGACCAGGCTGTGGTCCATGTGATTAGATTGACTAGTTCAATATCACAGTAATCCAAGTCTATGCCCCAACCAGTAATGCTGAAGAAGCTGAAGTTGAACAGTTCTATGAAGACCTATAAGACCTTTTAGAACTAACACCCAAAAAGGATGTCCTTTTCACTATAGGGGACTGGAATGCAAAAGTAGGAAATCAAGAAACACCTGGAGTAACAGGCAAATTTGGCCTTGGAGTACAGAATGAAGCAGGGCAAAGGCTAATAGAGTTCTGCCAAGAGAACACACTGGTCATAGCAAATACCCTCTTCCAACAACACAAGAGAAGACTCATACATGAACATCACCAGATGGTCAACACCAAAATCAGATTGATTATATTCTTTGCAGCCAAAGATGGAGAACCTCTATACAGTCAGCAAAAACAAGACCAGGAGCTGACTGTGACTCAGATCATGAACTCCTTATTGCCAAATTCAGACTTAAATTGAAGAAAGTAGGGAAAACCACTAGACCATTCAGGTATGACCTAAATCAAATCCCTTATGATTATACAGTGGAAGTGAGAAATAGAGTTAAGGGACTAGATCTGATAGATAGAGTGCCTGATGAACTATGGATGGAGGTTCATGCCATTGTACAGGAGACAGGGAACAAGATCATCCCCATAGAAAAGAAATGCAAAAAAGCAAAATGGCTGTCTGAGGAGGCCTTACAAATAGCTGTGAAAAGAAGAGAAGTGAAAAGCAAAGGAGAAAAGGAAAGATATAAGCATCTGAATGCAGAGTTCCAAAGAATAGCAAGAAGAGAAAAGAAAGCCTTTCTCAGTGATCAGTGCAAAGAAATAGAGGAAAACAACAGAATGGGAAAGACTAGAGATCTCTTCAAAAAAATTAGAGATACCAAGGGAACATTTCATGCAAAGATGGGCTAAATAAAGGACAGAAATGGTACTTAACAGAAGCAGAAGATATTAAGATATTAAGAAGAGGTGGCAAGAATACACAGAAGAACTGTACAAAAAAGATCTTCACGACCAAGATAATCACGAAGGTATGATCACTCACCTAGAGCCAGACATCCTGGAATGTGAAGTCAAGTGGGCCTTAGAAAGCATCACTATGAACGAAGCTAGTGGAGGTGATGGAATTCCAGTTGAGCTCTTTCAAATCCTGAAAGATGATGCTGTGAAAGGGCTGCACTCTATATGCCAGCAAATTTGGAAAACTCAGCAGTGGCCACAGGACTGGAAAAGGTCAGTTTTCATTCCAATCCCAAAGAAAGGCAATGCCAAAGAATGCTCAAACTACCGCACAATTGTACTCATCTCACATGCTAGTAAAGTAATGCTCAAAATTCTCCAAGCCAGGCTTGAGCAATACGTGAACTGTGAACTTCCAGATGTTCAAGCTGGTTTTAGAAAAGGCAGAGGAACCAGAGATCAAATTGCCAACATCCATTGGATCATGGAAAAAGCAAGAGAATTCCAGAAAAACATCTATTTTTGCTTTATTGACTATGCCAAAGCCTTTGACTGTGTGGATCACAATAAACTGTGGAAAACTCTGAAAGAGGTGGGAATACCAGACCACCTGACTGGCCTCTTGAGAAACCTATATGCAGGTCAGGAAGCAACAGTTAGAACTGGACATGGAACAACAGACTGGTTCCAAATACGAAAAGGAGTACGTCAAGGCTGTATATTGTCACCCTGCTTATTTAACTTCTATGCAGAGAACATAATGAGAAATGTTGGGCTGGAGGAAGCACAAGCTGGAATCAAGACTGTCAGGAGAAATAATAACCTCAGATATGCAGATGACACCACCCTATGGCAGAAAATGAAGAGGAACTAAAGAATCTCTTGATGAAAGTGAAAGAGGAGAGTGAAAAAGTTGGCTTAAAGCTCAACATTCAGAAAACGAAGATCTTAGCATCTGGTCCCATCACTTCATGGGAAATAGATGGAGAAACAGTGGAAACAGTGTCAGACTTTATTTTGGGGGGCTCCAAAATCACTGAAGATAGAGACTGCAGCATGAAATTAAAAGATGCTTACTCCTTGGAAGGAAAGTTATGACCAACCTAGATAGCATATTCAAAAGCAGAGACATTACTTTGCCAACAAAGGTCCATCTAGTCAAGGCTATGGTTTTCCCAGTAGTCATGTATGGTGTGAGGGTTGGACTGTGAAGAAGGCTGAGCACCAAAGAATTGATACTTTTGAACTGTGGTGTTGGAGAAGACTCTTGAGAGTCCCTTGGACTGCAAGGAGATCCAACCAGTCCATTCTAAGGGAGATCAGTCCTGGGTGTTCTTTGGAAGGAATGATACTAAAGCTGAAACTCCAATACTTTGGCCACCTCATGCAAAGAGTTGACTCATTGGAATAGACTCTGATGCTGGGAGGGATTGGGGGCAGGAGGAAAAGGGGACGATAGAGGATGAAATGGCTGGATGGCCTCACCGACTTGATGGACATGAGTTTGAGTGAACTTTGGGAGTTGGTGATGGACAGGAAGGCCTGGCGTGCTGCAATTCTTGGGGTTGCAAAGAGTCGGACATGACTGAGCAGCTGAACTGAACTGAACTGATAAGCCATGTGGTCCATTTATTCATACTACTAAAATAAATTGAATTATTCAAAGAAGTGAGCATAATTTTCTATAGTCATAATTGACTATGAACTTTTTGGTCCTTAAAAGGAAGAATCATATGTGTCAATGAAATTTCAGAAAACCAATCCCTTCAACAATATGATAGACCAAGGATCATGGAAGGCGCTATGTAACAGTCGAATATTGAGGAGTCCCTCATGGTCCAATGGTTAGGACTCTGAACCTTCACTGCCAAGGTTCCATCCTTGGTTGGAGAACTAAGATACCACAAGCCACATAGTAAAAGTGAAAGTGAAAGTCACTCAGTCCTGACTCTTTACAATCCCATCGACTGTATAGTCCCTGGAATTCTCCAGGCCAGAATACTGGAGTGGGTAGCCTTTCCTTTCTTCAGGGGATCCTCCCAACCCAGGAATCAAACTGGGGTCTCCCGCATTGCAGGCAGATTCTTTACCAACTGAGCTATTAGGGAATCCCCACAAGCCACGTGGCATGGCCCCAAAAAAGCATCAAGAGCATTGAGTCAAGTTTTCCTTGAAAACAGAATCCAAAGTTTTAGTTAATTAGTCAGACTCAAATTTAAAACAATTCTTTTTAATGGAAGAAAACGGATATTCACAAACTCTGCTTCAGTAATTGTAACCAGAATGAATTACCATAAAAACATAGGAAAAGCTTTGTTCTCATTTTGAATGAAGCTTATGTCTATATCAATATATCAGTAAAATTCTATATGAGGTTTAAACTTAAAACATCTCCCAACTTTTTAAAAGAACTTTATCACTACTTTCAGAAAACTAAATTAAACTGCTACTGTAGACCATGCTCATTTTCCTCTATAATACCACTTTTTTCAAAAATACAATAAAGATGCAGTCCCGAGGCTTTTTCATTACTTTGTAGGTTGTATAGAAAGCCTGCATTTTTATTTTATGCTTTAGATAATTCAATATGAGTCATGCAAAAAATAGTCTTTTTCTCTATATTACAGCTATGAGAGTTTTATTTGTAAATATTTATATTGCTTCTGTCTCTAATAAAATCTGTAAACACTTTGGCAGGGTATTAAAGAGATCTCTCAGTTTCTTTCCACACATTGTCTAAGGATGCAGAGAAATGCCAGAGGAACTTGCAGAGCTTTTCTCTTAAAGGAAAATACAGTTTTAAAGTTGCTATTACAAAAATAATACATGCTTATTACAAAAAAAAAAAAAATCAAATAGAGAATGGTATGGAATTAATACAGTTTTTTCGTCCTGTTCCTACTTTGAGATAATTCATGTAAAGAGTATAGGAAAAGTGCCTGGCACATACCTAGAATTTAATACATTATTGCTACTATCAATGTAATTAGCATATAAGTGAAAGGGGATCCTCAAAGGACTTTGGATAAGGGATGATATGATCAAAGATGAGCATGGCCAGCATAATCAGTATGCATTCTAGATAAGGTATGACAAAGCTTCTATTTAAAATCAGATTCCTTGTGTTCTGTAACTCAGGGGGCGGGAGTGCTATTTGCACAGAATACAAAGTGAATGTTGCTTCTTATGGTTGAGCAATGCTGCAGTCTTGACAGGAGACTCCAGCTGTAGTTCAAATTAGAATATGAAAATGAATGAACAAACAAAACATGTTACGTGGGCTTCCCAAGTGGTACTAGTGGTAAAGAATCTGCCTGCCAACGCAGGAGACTCAAGAGATGTGAGTTTGATCTCTGGATTGGAAAAATCCCCTGAAGTAGGAAACGACACCCCAGTTCAGTATTCTTGTCTGGAAAATTCCATCAGCAGAAGAGCCTGGTGGGCTGCAATCTATGGGACTGCAAAGAGTCAGACACTACTGAGCAAATTACATGCATACAATTCAATCATAAAAAGGAATGAATCTCTGACACATGATACAACGTGGTCGAAACTTGAAAACATCATGCTAAGTGAAAGAAGCCAGGCACAACAGGTCACACATTGTATGAATCCATTTACATGAAACATGCAGAATAATGAAATCCATAGAAACAGAAGGCAGATTAATAGTTACCTGGAGCTAAGGGGAGAAAGGACTAGGGAGTGACTGCTTAACGGGATATGAGGTTTATACCCAGGACCATGCCCTGATGCTTTAGTTATTTAAGCAAATAAATTAATTATCTGCCCCCTCTTAGTTTTGCTAAATTTTATTTTTATTACGCACCTGATCTCAAGAACTGAAACTCTGGCTAGGTCTTTGAGGCAGGGACTCAGCAAAGGCTAAAGAAGACACAGCTTCTCTTCCTGGACCGAATTCTACAACTAAACAAATGCTTTTCACCTATTCCTACTCTTCCTACTATTTCTCATTTCTAATACTATAACTATTACCGCCCAAGCACTACTGTTATCCCTACAGCCATTACAACTGAGTTTACACAACTGCTGTTACTAATTATACTACTACCATAACTACTCCTTGATTAAAAAGGTAAAACATTGTTCTATTCACTTTGCCGACAAAGGTCCACATAGTCAAAGCTATGGTTTTTCTAGTAGTCATGTACAGATTTGAGACTTGGACCATAAAAAGGGTTGAGCGCCAAATGCTTTTGAATTGTGATACTGGAGAAGACTCTCGAGAGTCCCTTGGACAGCAAGGAGATCAAACCTGTCAATCCTAAAGGAAATCAACCCTGAATATTCACTGAAAGGACTAATGCTGAAGCTGAAGCTCCAATACTTTGGCCGCCTGATGCGAAGGGCTGATTCATTAGCAAAGACCCTGATGCTGGGAAAGATTGAGGACAAGAGAAGGTGGTGACAGAGGATGAGATAGTTGGATGGCATCTCCAATTCAATGGATATGGGTATGAAAAAACTCCAGGAGATAATGAAGGGCAGGGGAGCCTGGCGAGTCCATGGGGTTGCAAAGAGTCAGACACAACTTAGCGACTGAACAATAACAAGTCACTTAAATCTGTAATCCTTAAAGGAGCCATGAACTATTATCACTACCCTACCTACAGATGAAGAAATACTTAAGAGGCCAGGTTCACAACAATACAGATGTCAAGCCTGTGTCGAATGGCTCACTGTGCTTCATGTTGCTGACAGCGTCTTGGTCCTCCTACGAGAACTGGTCACCCACATCCCTGACAACGGACAGAGAGGAACTGAATCACCATGGATAGTTCTAGTACTGTAGACCTTTTTATACTACCCAACCATGACTGACTGAATAAAGGACAGGCACCTAACTCAAGAATGATAATTCACTAGCTAAGAAACTTGGGCCTTGATGCAAAAAGTATAAGTGAGATCATTATCAGAAATGTATACAATGAAATTGTTGAAGAGTAACTAGGAGTGAAATCAGAAGCAGAAAGGATGCCAAGAGGAAAGAAAAAGGCAAGCCATTTTCAGGGAGAAGTTATAAGGAAGCAAAAAATATGAGTAAATGGAGGCCACCAATGAGTAAAGAGAAGAGAACTAAATAGATTCAAAAAGAGAAGCAGAGATGCTGTTAGGAACAGAAGCTGTGTGGTGAGGAGGTGAGGAGGGTATCAGGACTCTGAAGTTGCCGTGGATTCTGATGAGGGCTGTTTTTGGATAACTCAGTCTTATTTTTACATAATTCACACTTATTTTTTACAATTTAGGGTGTTCGGATGAGATCATTGTTCTTTCCAACCAAGCAGATTACATCTCTGGACTACAAGATGGAACATGGCACATGGGAAAACAGAACTGCAGTGAAACTAAAACAGATGTTGCCTGTAAGGTGACTGGAAAAACCTTTCCCCGCCCCCAACCCCTAGCTAGAATACCTATCACAGAGAATAGTGTTGATAGCAGAATCTGCTCTAGGCCAAGTATATAGATGTAAACAGTGGGGCTTCGCTTTAGAAGCAGACAGGAAAGAGCCAAACAAGTAATTTGTGAGTTGCAGCAACCTTCCAAACACTATCTTCAGTGGTCCTGTGTGATGAGAATGAATGTCCATAACAATGTTTTGGTACATCGTAATTTGAGAAATGTATACCAGATTCTATCATTTTTTTTCAATAAACAGGGCTTGGAGGGTATTATTCCATCAGTAAATCAGAAACACCAAACATCCTGAAAGTCCATACACCCCCAAACTCTGCTTTTCACTGGAGTTGTACTTGACACACATTAAGTGTGAAGCTGTGCTAGAAGAACAAGCTGAAATCACTCCCAGGGTGACTGCGGAAGGGCGGGGACAGACTGATCCCTAAAGGACTCCAGTTCAGAAAGATATCAGAGCCTCAGGTAACTTCGGCTGAATCGACTATATAGCACAATCCCTATTCTAAGTTCAATGTGTCTTTTACTTCTTTCTCCTTTTCATTTACAGATACTCACTCCAGGGAAGAGTTAGTTGAAAATGTCCTTACTCTCCAGGCATACACTAGTGAAAGAGGTGGGAGAGTGTTTGCTGAGCATTCTGCTGTAACAGAGACTGCCTGGGTGAAACATGGATTGGTTTTCCTGAGACGAGGCCAGTCCCTAAACAGAATTTCACTGTATTAAAAGAGCAATGCATCCTCCTGTGAGACTGTGGGCTAGAGAATGACACTCTGTTGCCATGGTATCAAAAAACTACTGCAAGAAAGGAATAAACACTTTGTGATGGATAGAACCTACATGGCAAATAAATTTTCCCAAATCCTTGGTGTAACTTGAGCACCAAGTTATTATAAACTGAGGAAAAGTAATAGAAGAAAAAGCATTCTCTTTCTGTAATTTCCATATTTTTAAAATTTTTCTGTGTATATTTTACCAACAAAATGATCTGTTTGCAGGTCTGTTTTTATCTCTCTCCTATTGAGGTTCATCTCATTTAAATAGTTTCTTCAAAGGGCTTAACTATGTAGATTTTAAAATAAAACAAGGTCACAAAATTCCCTTGCCACATTCTCTAGTAGAGTTGAGGTAAATTTTAATTAGGACTTCCCTGATGGCTCAGTGGTAAAGAATCTGCCCGCCAATTCAGGAGACGCAGGTTCCATCCCTGAGTTGGAAAGATCCCTTGGAGTAGGAAACGGCAACCCACTGGAGCATTCTTGCCTGGGAAATTCCATGGACAGAAGAGCCTCACAGGCTGTAGTCCATGGTGTCCCAAAATAGGTGGACACAACAGAGCGACTAAACGACAATAACAAAGTTTAATGAAAGTGAGTTACAAGAATGCTGATACTAAATATGTTGCTTTTCAAGGCAAAGTTCTTTAGGTACATACTTACATTTCAAATATATGAAGGTAAGACAATCCAGTAAACTTAGACTCCAGGGACCATCTCCTGCTCAGAAGATAATCATTTCAGTCTCATTTTGCATGCATGTGTGGTTTGAGTACAATGAGGGAGTGGCAATTACCGTTCTGTTTTAATAGAACCTTCATTCACTAGAAAACATCCTCCTTGTCAAAAAATAACGTAGGAAGGCCCAAATATTTCAGCGATTCAAATCAGAAAGGAAAAACTTCCTTTGGGAGGAAGCAAACAGAGGGCTGTTAATTTCTAAATTTATTTAAAGCTGAGACAGCACCGGGGCTTAAAGTACTTGGGAGTAGAGCAAATCTGAGCACATCATTACTGCAGATAATGCTCAGTGATTACCCTCATTTTATGCTTAATTTCTGCTCTGCCATTAAGATCTTTAAGAAGGGGTCAAACTTTAAATATCTAGTTAGCACACTGCTGCTGCTAAGTCGCTTCAGTCGTGTCCAACTCTGTACGACCCCATAGACGGCAGCCCACCAGGCTCCCCCATCCCTGGGATTCTACAGGCAAGAACACTGGAGTGGGGTGCTATTTCCTTCTCCAATGCATGCAAGTGAAAAGTCAAAGTGAAGTCGCTCAGTCGCGTCTGACTCTTAGCGACCTCATGGACTGCAGCCTACCAGGCTCCTCCGTCCATGGGATTTTCCAGGGAAGAGTACTGGAGTGGGGTGCCATTGCCTTCTCAGGTTAGCACACTAATAATTGCAATAATAATAATAACAACAGTATTTATTCACTGAACTGCCAGGCACTGGGGTCACTGTTAAACATTTCAGGCCTTTCAAAACCTCAGAAAAATTCTACAATCTGGGAGAGATTATACCCATTTTAACGTGTTTTTAGTTTCATTATGACTCCACTAAAAGTCTGAGGAATATATAAAATTGTTGATCTCAAAGAACATATCATAAAATAAGGAAAATTTTATGTGTTCATATAGGGCCAGGGCCTTCTCTGGTGGCTAAGTGGTAAAGAATCTTGCAATACAGGAGATGCAGGTTCAATCCCTGGGTCAAGAAGATCCCCTGGAAAAGGACACGGCAACTCACTCCAGTATTCTTGCCTGGGAAATCCCATGGACAGAAGAGCCTAGCGGGCTACAGTCCATGGTGTCTCAAAACAGTCAGATGCAACTTAGCTACTAAACAACAATAACAACAGATAGGGACATTATGGAGCACAATTAAAGATAAAATCTTGGAGCACAAAGCATAATTGGAGGACAATAATTATGAAAATATGATAGATTAATTCTTGACTCACCAAAACCCCAGTTTAGAACTGTCTGTCTGGCAAGCACAGTCTGTACTGCGTTCAGCGGTGTGACCAAGGAACTCATTCTCTCCACATCATTAGAGAGGGTTAATGAATCTGAACACCCCTCTTCAGCATTTTGGATCATTGCTTTCAGCAACATATATTATCCGTATTCCACTATCCATCCATCAGATGGTAGATTTTTATATTAATGTAGTTGATGACCTCAAATTCACTCTTGAAAAGTCATCATATTTCCCTTGCTATTAAATAAATTAATCAAAGGAAGGAGAATAGCTTTTACGAATTGTAAGAACCTTACAAATTTTCTAGTCCCTAATTTTTCTTTTATACATTTAAAATTGATGTCAGCTTCATAAAATCCTGGGTTATAAACCTAGATCACTTAAATTACTGCTTTATCCTCAACTAAATGTAACTGATATTTGCTCAGTACTCCCCATAGGCTGGGTATTGTGCTAAGGACTGAGAATATAGTGGCAGAAAAAACACAGTGCTGTGGGAAATGGGAAATTTTGGACACTATTTGAATATTCAGTTCAGTCGCTCAGTAGTGCCCGACTCTTTGTGACCCCATGAACCACAGCATGCCAAGCCTCCCTGTCCATCACCAACTCCCGGAGTCCACACAAACCCATGTCCATTGAGTCGGTGATGCCATCCAACCATCTCATCCTCTGTCGTCCCCTTTTCCTCCTGCCCTCAATCTTTCCCAACATCAGGATCTTTTCAAATGAGTCAGCTCTTTGCATCAGGTGGCCAAAGTATTGGAGGTGCAGCTTCAACATCAGTCCTTCCAGTGAACACCCAGGACTAATCTGCTCTAGGATGGACTGGTTGGATCTCCTTGCAGTCCAAGGGACTCTCAAGAGTCTTCTCCAACACCACAGTTCAAAAGCATCAATTCTTCAGCACTCAGCTTTCTTTATAGTCCAACGCTCAAATCCATACATGACCACTGGCAAAACCATAGCCTTGACTAGACAGACCTTTGCTGACAAAGTAATGTCTCTGCTTTTTAATATGCTGTCTAGGTTGGTCATAATCTTTCTTCCAAGGAGTAAGTGTCTTTTAATTTCATGTTGCAATCACCATTTGCAGTGATTTTGGAGCCCCCCAAAATTAAATCTGCCACTGTTTCCACTGTTTCCCCATCTATTTGCCATGAAGTGATGGGACCAGATGCCATGATCTTCGTTTTCTGAATGTTGAGCTTTAAGCCAACTTTTTCACTCTCCTCTTTCACTTTCACCAAGAGGCTCTTTAGTTCTTCTTCACTTTCTGCCATAAGGGTGGTGTCATCTGCATACCTGGGGTTATTGATATTTCTACCGGTAATCTTAATTCCAGCTTGTGCTTCCTCCAGCTCAGCATTTCTCATGATGTACTCTGCATATAAGTTAAATAAGCAGGGTGACAATATAGCCTTGACATACTTCTTTTCCTATTTGGAACAAGTCTGTTGTTCCATGTCCAGTTCTAACTGTTGTTTCCTAACCTGCATACAGGTTTCTCAAGAGGCAGGTCAGGTGGTCTGGTATTCCCATCTCCTTCAGAATTTTCCACAATTTATTGTGATCCACATAGTCAAAGGTTTTGGCATAGCCAATAAAGCAGAAATAGATGTTTTTCTGAAACTCTCTTGCTTTTTCGATGATCCAGCGGATGTTGGCAATTTGTTGGCAATTTATCTCTCCTTGAACCCATTCCAGTACTCTTGCCTGGAAAATCCCATGGGTGGAAAAACCGGTAGGCTGCAGTCCATGGGGTCGCTAAGAGTCGAACATGACTGAGCGACTTCACTTTCACTTTTCACTTTCATGCATTGGAGAAGGAAATGGCAACCCATTCCAGTGTTCTTGCCTGGAGAATCCCAGGGATGGGGGAGCCTGGTGGGCTGCCATCTATGGGGTCACATAGAGTTGGATACAACTGAAGAGACTTAGCAGCAGCAGCAGCAGCTATTCTTTGGAACTCTGCATTCAAATGGGTATATCTTTCCTTTTCTCCTTTGCTTTTTGCTTCTCTTCTTTTCACAGCTATTGGTAAGGCCTCCTCAGACAGCCATTTTGCTTTTTTGCATTTCTTTTCCTTGGGGATTGTCTTGATTCCTGTCTCCTGTACAATGTCATGAACCTCTGTCCATAGTTCATCAGGCAATCTCTCTATCAGATCTAGTCCCTTAAATCTATTTCTCACTTCCACTGTATAGTTATAAGGGATTTGATTTAGGTCATACCTTAATGGTCTAGCGGTTTTCCCCACTTTCTTCAATTTCAGTCTGAATTTGGCAATAAGGAGTTCATGATCTGAGTCACAGTCAGCTCCTGGTTTTGTTTTTGCTGACTGTATAGAGCTTCTCCTAAAAGTAATTTGAATATTACTTATCTATAAAGGTCACACATGTTTAAGCTACTGTATCAGTAACAGGATGCAAATGGCCTTAATAAGATTTGTCATTTCATGCATGTCTCAATGTGTCAGCTTCTATGACATTACACTTCATACCTTGACTAATTCTTTTAATAACCATGTGAGATATTTGCCACTGTCCCCATTTTGTATATGAAGAACTTGAGACTTAGATGGATCAAGCACCCTGATTATGGTCAAACGGCTAAAGATTGGATTGGATGCATATCTACTCTCAAGTCTTAACTCTTGGCCCTGCATTATGCTTCTGAGATCTCTTTCTTAATGCTATGTTTCCAACCTTTTCATAGATATTGATAAATTTAAAAAATATGACCTGGATATACGGTAAAATCAGTTACTCCAATGTTTTTTCTTAAAAAGCATACAAGTAAAGATTATATTTTGAGATATTTTGGTCACTTAGCCAGTTTTTAAAAGTGCAAATCATTATATCGTTAGATCAGAGGAGCAAACATGCAGAGAATCTCATATTTTCCTCAAAGCAAATAGCATCACTATGTCAGGTAAAGAACATGGGCTTTGAAGTCTCACACGCTTGGCTTTAAACCACAGCCTTTTCTTTCTCTCCTTATATAGTGTTGGCTATGTTTCTCAAAACCTCACAGTGAACCTTATAGTGAACATTTTTTCATGTATAAAAAAGTAGCTCCAAGAGGATTGTGGTGGGGAATAAATAACATCAAATATGTAATGTACTTAGTGCAATGACAGGTGTACTGGGTGTTTAATAAATGTTCATTTGGAGAATGGAGTAAAATTACAAAATAAGAAATTATATAAGATGATCTGCACCAGAAGGAATGTGGCCAAACGTGGTGAAACAAATGCCTTCTAAGTAACAATTTAGGTCCCTAGAAGAACAAAGGGCATAACAAGAACAAGATGTGATGGGGCTAAATTCTCTACTGGCTGGAAACATTTGCATCCCTCTAACCATGAAAGGTTTGACCACTTCCAATTTACCTTAATTCATGGACCTAACATTCCAGGTTCCTATACAATATTGCTCGTGGAAGTGAGAAATAGAATTAAGGGACTAGATCTGATAGACAGAGTGCTTGATGAACTATGGACAGAGATTCGTGACATTGTACAGGAGACAGGGATCAAGACCATCCCCATGGAAAAGAAATGCAAAAAAGCAAAATGGCTGTCTGAGGAGGCCTTACAAATAGCTGTGAAAAGAAGAAAAGCAAAAAGGAAAGGAGAAAAAGAAAGAGATACGCATCTGAATGCAGAGTTCCAAAAGTAGCAGGGAGAGATAAGAAAGCTTTCCTCAGTGATCAGTGCAAAGAAATAGAGGAAAACAATAGAATGGGAAAGACTAGAAATCTCTTCAAGAAAACTAGAGGTACCAGGGGAACATTTCATGCAAAGATGGGCTCAATAAAGGACCAAAATGGTATGGACCTAACAGAAGCAGAAGATATTAAGAAGAGGTGGCAAGAATACACAGAAGAACTGTACAAAAAAGATCTTCATGACCCAGATCATCTGGATGGTGTAATCACTCATTAGAGACAGACATCCTGGAATGTGAAGTTAAGTGGGCCTTAGGAAGCATCACTACAAACAAAGCTAGTGGAGGTGATGGAATTCCAGTTGAGCTCTTTCAAATCCTACAAGATGATGCTGTGAAAGTGCTGCACTCTATATGTTGGCAAATTTGGAAAGCTCAGCAGTGACCACAGGACTGGAAAAGGTCAGTTTTCATTCCAATCCCAAAGAAAGGCAATGCCAAATAATGCTCAAACTACCACACAATTGTACTCATCTCACACGCTAGTAAAGTAATGCTCAAAATTCTCCAAGCCAGGCTTCAGCAATACGTGAACCATGAACTTCCTGATGTTCAAGCTGGTTTTAGAAAAGGCAGAGAAACCAGAGATCAAATTGCCAACATCTGTTGGATCATTGAAAAAGCAAGAGAGTTCCAGAAAAACACCTATTTCTGCTTTATTGATTATGCCAAAGCCTTTGACTGTGTGAATCAAAACAAACTGTGGAAAATTCTGAAAGAGATGGGAATACCAGATCACCTGACCTACCTCTTGAGAAACCTGTACACAGATCAGGAAGCAACAGTTAGAACTGGATATGGAATTACAGACTGGTTCCAAATAGGAAAAGTAGTACATCAAGGCTGTATATTGTCACCCTGCTTATTTAACTTATATGCAGAGTACATCATGAGAAATGCTGGACTGGAAGAAGCACAAGCTGGAATCAAGATTGCCAGTAGAAATATCAATAACCTCAGATACACAGATGACAACACTTTTATGGCAGAAAGTGAAGAAGAACTAAAGCGCTTCTTGATGAAAGTGAAGGAGGAGAGTGAAAAAGTTGACTTAAGGCTCAACATTCAGAAAAGTAAGATCATGGCATCCGGTCCCATCACTTCATGGCAAATAGATGGGGAAACAGTGGCTGACTTTATTTTGGGGGGCTCTAAAATCACTGAAGGTGCTGACTGCAGCCATGTAACTAAAAGATGCTTACCCCTTGGAAGGGAAGTTATGAGCAACCTAGACAGCATATTAAAAAGCAGAGACATTACTTTGTCAACAAAGGTCCATCTAGTCAAGGCTATGGTTTTTCCAGTAGTCATGTGTGGATGTGAGAGTTGGACTATAAAGAAAGCTGAGCGCCAAAGAATTGATGCTTTTGAACTGTGGTGTTGGAGAAGTCTCTTGAGAGTCCCTTGGACTGCAAGGAGATCCAACCAATCCATCCTAAAGGAGATCAATCCTGAGTGTTCATTGGAAGGACTGATGTTGAAACTGAAAGGCCAATAATTTGGCCACCTGATGCAAAGAGCTGACTCATTTGAAAAGACCCTGATGCTGGGAAAGATTGAGGGCAGGAGGAGAAGGGGATGACAGAGGATGAGATGGTTGGATGGCATCACTGAGTCAATGGAGATAAGTTTGAGTAAACTCCAGGAGTTGGTGATTTTCAGGGATGCCTGGCCTGTTGTGTTCCCTGGGGTCTCAAAGAGTTGGACACAACTGAGTGACTGAACTGAACTGAACTGATCTGAACTATGGAAGGTTAAAGGGATGATGAAGCTGAAGCTCCAATACTTTGGCCACCTGATAAGAAGAGTTAACACATGGAAAAAGACTCTGATGCTGGGAAAGATTGAGGGCAGGAGAAGCAGGGGACAGCAGAGGGTGAGATGTTTGGATGGCATCATCGGCTCAACGGACATAAGTTTGAGCAAACTCCAGGAGATAGTGAAGGACAGGATATCCTGGCATGCTGCACTCCATGGGGTCACAAGGAGTCGGACATGACTGAGTGACTGAATGACAACAGTCATGAAAGGAAAGGCACTATTTCCCTTTTGAAAGTAATGGAAGAGAATATAGAGTAGTTTCAATGTGACAATGGAGAACATTTCATGGCACCCTTGAGATCACCATCTGCTTCTATGTCTCACCTCCACCTCACCCCCAAACAGAAGGCTGATCAGGCTGTAGAAATGGTACAGGCTGTATCTATTCTATCTGGGGACCAGAAAGAAGCCATAGCAACATCCACAGCCCAGGATGCATGTTTGCACAGGATCCTCTTTGTTGGAAGCAAATTGGTAGAACAGAGTGTGACTATCTTACTGATCGCAGGTAAGTCAGCATCCTTTGCTTTCAGAATCCCAGTGTATCTGGGTTTTAGGCACTCAGGTGATTAGGGAGTTGTTCCCTTAGGTACCAGATAAGCATTTATACTTGAAAACAAGAAAAGGAGATAGATAAAGGATAAATTGAGGTTCCTCTGGCTGTCCACAGGACAGTAAAGCAATAAAGGAAAGTAAAGCAGCTTTTTACTTCAGTGTTCTCATTCTCACAGGAAATTGACATTTTCAAGAGTGACCATTTACCTAGGACTTTCTACAAGCCAGAAACATATTATCTCTGCTCTGCACATCGATCCTGCAAAATAAACATTATTTTAGATGAGGAAATTGAATCACAAAAAGTAAATTGCTCAAATCACAAAATTAATAACTGAAAGAGATGAATTTGAAAACCAAGTCTGGACAAAGTCCATGCCAAGCCAACTTAGACTCAACAGGGTAGAAGTGAAGCTTCTTGATAGATTCCACTGCTAGACCTCCAGGGCCCTACAGATGCATAGTTAATTCTTGCACATTAATTTAGTCACTTGTTAGAGTGGTGAGTGCCAGACAGTGGAGATAGGTTGAGCAAAAGCAAGCATCATACATAGAAGCCCTGATGATATTACAGAATCCTAAATATCAAGTCACTTTTGAATCATTATCTATAATAGTGATAACCAGGATCCCTCATGCATATATTAACACAGGACTCCCTTACACCCTTGATGGAATTCAAAAGCAAAACAAGAAGTTAGAAAATCTACTTTCCAGGTTTAAAATGTACTTGTTTTCGAATAGCCTGTTCATAAAAATACTAATTGTCTCAAACTCCCTATGTAGACATACTCAAGATGATAAAAAGAAGTTTAGAGAACAAAGGCAACAGCTTTAAATATTTAAATGATTAAAATGAAAATTAAAAATAGATTCCCTTTCAATGAAATGTTTTAAATTGAATCCATAAACCATGTTTGATTTCTAAAGCTAGAAGAGATGCATGTTAAGTGTTAAAGATGTCTAACATGACAATGTGTACTCAATAAAAAATATATGATTCATTTTTCTATGCAATTTCCAATTTATTTTGTCAGGTCCAATCTCCCACTGGAAATACAGGCAAACTTCCTTAAGTTTGCAAGATTAAGGACTAATAGTATGTTCTATCAATTTTGGAAGAGAAAGAAACCTGGTTCAATATATTATTTGCTTGGTATAATAGTCTTGAGACTCAGCCAATAAGTAATTCCTATCAGCTGCTCTGAATTTGTTTTCGTGTCAGAATTTGTGACTACTGCAAAAGATGGATGAGAGGCTTTACTTCCTTCAGGAGGCTGTGCTTTAGATGACAAGAGAAGATACAAATAAGATATGAGCCTTGTGCTAAAGTAAACATGACTTTACTGCTGCTGCTGCTGCTGCTGCTGCTAAGTTGCTTCAGTCGTGTCCGACCCTGTGCGACCCCATAGATGGCAGCCCACCAAGCTCCGCTGTCCCTGGGATTCTCCAGGCAAGAACACTGGAGTGGGTTGCCATTTCCTTCTCCCATGCATGAAAGTGAAAAGTGAAAGTGAAGTCACTTCAACATGAAATGATCTTTCTGGAGAAGATGCTGTGATATAAGAGGATCTTGCCTAGAGAAGTCACATGGAGATAGGTAAAGACTTCAGAGGGGGCATTTGAGTCCCATGGTCTCCCTGGGCAGGGGCAGCTAACATGGAGATTGATGTTTAATTATCTATAAATCCCAAAAGGCAGAGTGACAACATCTCCAGAGACATGTGAGTGTCCATCTTACAAATAGGTCTTAGTAGCATGGTATCCCCACTTTGATGTAGTCAGAGTATGACATTACTTCACCTCAGAAAAATGTGCACCCACACCAGAAATCTTGCCTGAGAATTCCATGGACAGAAGAGGCTGATGCGTCACAGCCCATGGGGTTGCTAAGCGTTGGACACCACAGAGGGACTAATACTCCCACTTTCTACTGTGTGAGAATACAAAGGAAGCATGTTTGAAGTTCAGGATAAAATATTGTTTTTCTTTGGAAAAGTTAGAAGAAAATTTGGATTTGTTTTATTTCATGACTCACTCACATTGTGTACACACAGAGAGTCACAAATACACACCCAAAGTGCAAGAATGTCTTCAAATAGTGATTTATAGCACTGTTCCATGAACTGGTGCTAATCAGGCAATATAAACATCACCAGGAAAAATGATTGCAAAAGCTCATCCTTGAAGGTCCATGGTCCAGTAGCTATAGAGCAGTGCTTTGGGAATTTGTACATTTTACTGAATATCCTGAAGTAGTTTCGAAGAGGGAAAGGAAAGATTTACTGTTCTACCTCCTCTGTGCTGGATCGTCATCCTTCCTCGTGTAGATAATTCTATTAGTAGAGAGTTCAGTATCTCATGAGATAGTTTTGTTGGACTACTTTGAATTCATCCTAGAGGATGAAAAAAGCCAGTCACAGAAGACTAGTCCTGCATGACTCCACTTGTTCGAGGTATCTATAATAGCAAACTCACAAAGGCAGAAACTCAGGTGGTACCTGAGGTGAGATTCAGGAAGTGTAAGCCTGGCTCACACCCTGGTCTTGTCAAAGACTCCACATTTGAACTATTGTTATAAAACCTCTCATTAAATCCTCCAGGGTGGGGCACATAGTTTACTGAGGCAGAAATCCAGGCTGTCTCCCTTTGCCTAGCAAAATAATAAAACTATTTTTTCTATTTCACCATCCCCCTCTCTCCCCATCAACACCACCCCCCCCCCCCCGCAAAAAAAAATCAGACAATGGTGACTGCCAGGGGCCAGGGGATAGAGGAAATGGAAGTTATTGGTTACTAGGTATAAGGCTCCAGTTGTGCTAGATGAATCAGTTCTAGAGACCTGGTGTGTGATGTAGTGCTGATAGTTAAATGCATAGTACTGTATATTTCAAAATTTGTTGAAAGGATAAATTTGCTAATAGAATAGATAAAAGAAATATTCAGTATTGTTAGAGTAAGAACAAAAGCAAAGGAAACAAGGGAACTTTGGGAGATATTATATCTCCTACCTTAATTTTGTGTAAATATCACAAGTAGTTGCATGCACTCAAACTCACCAAATTTACATAATATGTGTAGCTCTTTGTGTATCAATTATACCTCAACAAAGCTGTTAAAATGTGTTTCCATATATAGGACCAAATTTTGCAATTTTTTTCTCAGAAGCCTCATTTCAGATCCTCCATGAAGAAAGCCTCTATTCTGTGAAAGCATTCAGATGTTTTTATAATTATTTAGATATTTTTATAATCGTCCTGATTCTTATTTTCTAAAATGGAACAACCCCACTCCACTTATTCTAAAATCTCCTTGTGTCAAACAGTTTCCAGGGCACTCATCATCCTTGACACTCGACTGTCAACCGCCCAGGCTTGTCAGCATCTTTCTCCACTCCCTCTTCAGTCTTTTTCAATGCGTGACTTCCTGCTTACTCATCACTTGCATGTCAATGACTCTCCAATAGTGGTCTCCACCCCCAGGTCTCTCATACCCTAAATGCCTACCAGATACCATCTCACATATCATCTCTCAAAATTCAGCATGTCTAAAAGTGAACTCATTCTTTTCCCCCAAACTCCTGCCTCCTTCTCTCCCTTCATTTCCTCTGCGTCTTCCCCTCCCCCTTCTCTTTTTCTGTATTTCCCATTTAGAAACTAGGACCATCATCCACCTTGCTGCTTAGCAGGTCCCTGAAGGCTTCCCTGTCTTTTTTTCTCTCACTCACTCTCTTTACGAAATAGATAATCAAGTCCCAATGATTCTACCAGCTAAGTACCTTTGAATGATTATACTTTCTTTTATCTCCATTGTTCTGCTTACGTTCAGGCCCCAAAACTATAATAATTATATCCACAATATTCTTCCTACCACAATACTCTATAATCAATTCCCCACTCTGATACCAGGAAACTCAAAAATGTAAACCTGATCGTGGTATTTCTCTGTTCACCATTAACTGGAGGATCTGCATTACCTTCTAGACAAAACTCAAACTCCACAACCCAGGAAACAAGGTGTTCATGCTTTGACTTCTTCCTTCCCCACATGGCACATGGTCTTCCCTGGTGTATCAATTATACCTGGAAGGTAAAGAACAGCTCAGTTGGTAAAGACTCCGCCTGCAGTGCAGGAGACCCACGTTCAATCCCTGAGTAAGGAAGATCCTCTGCAGAAGGAAATACCAACTCACTCAAATATTCCTGCCTAGGAAATCCCATGGACAGAGGAGCTTGCTGGACTGGAGTCCATGGGATCACAAGAGTTAGATATGACTTAGTGACTAAACTACCATCACCACACAGCATATACTCTGGGCTTCAGAAATATTGAACAGCTTTTCTGACTTTTCTGTTATCATTCTATTTTTCTCTTTCTCTTTTAGACTGTGCCTCCTCATCCTTGGTTTGTCAAGGAAACTCGTACTCACTATCCACTTGCTTCCCATCCACTGTGAGGTAGGCGTTCCACCCCAGGCTCCCATGGGACCTTGGGATCTATCACTGCTTTTGTCTTTATCACTACTTATATGCCTGTTGTTGTGAATTTCATGAGGTCAAGGACTACTTCACGTTCAGCTATGTATCTCTATGTACAAAAGTTGACTGGAGCATCTTAGGTGTCCGATAAATGTTTATTAAAGTATCTCATTAATCAAAGATGGAAATTAAGGCTTATCTCTTCACTTCCAGTGCTTTTTCCCCTCTACCCTGTGGTTCCTCCACCTCCACCAGATTGGAAAGATTTCTGAGATAAACACAGAAATCCATTTGAAAGATTAGCATCTCGACAAAACAGAAACTAGAGGAGTTTTCAAAAGCTTAAACCATGTAAACAACAGGGAGTTTGTATGCAGAGAGGCATACACACTTCAGAAGCCTGAATTTTATTACCCTAAGCCAGAGCTGCCACATGCTGCATTCTGCTCTAGGAGGAGGCCAGTCCTCAGTATAGATGCGGTTCAGACCCAAGAGAGAGCTGTTGGCACAGACAGACTGCCAACAAAGGAAGTACTAGGAATCAATCACCAGGCAGCCCTATTGCCCCCTGCCCAGGTATAGCACAGTTACATCTCACCCCACAGAAGTGGATGCCAACTGCAGGAACAAAGGTCCCCGAACAGAACATGATCATTTTCAAGTTGGCAGATGGTTCAACAGAAGCAGCACAAAAAGCTTACTCCAGGGTCTTAAATATAACAAAATTAATTAAAATACATTTTTGGCGAGTTCCAAATCAAGAAGCTTGACAATCCATTTAATTTTTTAATTCACCTATCTGGAATAACAGATGGTGATTTTTTTAAAAAACAAATTCATTTTTTTTAAAACTTTCATAAAATCTACAGATCAAAGACTCTTGTATTAACTTGTTTTTTCTTTACTCTGTATTCTTGTTCTGGATAAGCGGAAGGAAATCTCACAAAGTAAAAACAAGTGTATCATGGGAATCAGTTGGCAGACTTTCCACAGAGCCTCAATTTATTCTGTTACATGAAATAAATCACTTCCCTTTTCTATGCCTCGATTTCCTTATCTATGAAATGGGAGACCTAAGCTACAAGGCTCTCACACCCACACAATTTAAGATTATATTTATGTAATAGCTAGCATTTGTTGAGAGCATCCTATGTTCCAGAAACTAAGTATTTAAATGCATTATCTCAGTTAATTCATAGAACAGCTATTATCATCATCATTTCAAAGATAAGTAAACTGAGGCTGAGGGAAAACTCACTTATCTGTATTTTTCTGACTGGTGAGTGACTGAACTTTGATCCCAGGGTGTTTAACTGGCAAGTCTGTACGCTTAGCCAACTCTTTCTCTCTCTCCACTTAATAGCTGATAACTTTAAAGACCAGAACAAGCTGGGCATGTGGTTAGCTATTACTGACCACTTTGCTGCTCGACCTGTCTGCTGGCAGATTGGTTTACGTAAGAGCTGTAACACAAAACACAGTGGTTTGGGCTGTTTTGAGGGGACTTTATTGACCTCTTCTTCCACAACTTGTGTTCACCCTGTGAAACTGATGGGGCAAGTAGCTCACTGATCTCACTGGCTATAGTTCAGATGTCAGGAGAAAAATTATTACTTTTTAATGATGACATTTTAGAGCCTAACATCTATTTCCTTTGAGAGGTTATTGGTTTCTTAGGAGCATTACTAATTTATAAATTCTAACCAAACTAGCCAGAATTGAGAAAAAATTAAATTATTTTATGGTTTCTGGGAGAATCCATGAAATACTTCCAGACATTAGAATGCAAATTCAAATTTAATCACTTTACTCTTGACAAGCTCATACCTTTAAGGGAAACATTATAAATGTGAGAAAATTAACATTTCCTGATGAGTCAAAACAAATATGTTTTCTTCATCTTTGTTGCCAAAAAGGCAGTTTCTATGTTTTTAAACAAATTAACCAAGAAAGTTCTGAATATCAATTGTGCTTGACAATGGGAGAGACACAAAAGTGGTGTTTCTACCCTTCATTGGGCCAGTGGTGCAGATGGCCTTGTGTGATAGTTTGTAGATTAAGGCAGAAGCATACTACTACTACAACTGTTGCTTCAGTCGTGTCCGACTCTGTGTGACCCCATGGACTGCAGGCAAAAGCATATTATGATGGAAAGGACAGAAACTAGGAGTCTTAAGACTAAGAGTCTAGACTATTTCTATAGAGACCCTTATAAACATGCAGACATTGCAGCTTTGATTTACATTAGCTTGCTAATCCTGGGGGCAGGTTTGCAATGTAGCTCACTGATCTTCTTATTTTTCATTGAACAATTATGTTAGCCTCAGCCTTCATCCAACTATCAAGATCATAATGTCAAATGTGGCTTTATGGAAGGCCAAGCAGAAAACTTGAAAACTTCAAAGGCATTAAGGGCAAGAATAAGTCACTATTTCAAAAATGCTATAGTCCTTTAGCCAACAATAAGTTTTATTCTGCTCTTTGCACTGTAAGACTTTGGAAATTATACACACATATACGTATCTGCCTGAGGGTTTACATGAAACAGTAAAACATGATCACATATAGGGATCACGTGAAGGAGAATAAGTCAAGCATCGGGGTCTTCATGTACATAGTTATCAGTGCCCACCTGATGAAGTCTGTTTGATTCTCATATAAGACACATGGGACACTTGAGAACCAGTGAGAATGTAATGAGGAGAGGGAGAGTCTAGCCTGGCTCAGTCTCTGACTGGGCACCATGCGATGTCATTGGAGTCTGTCTCTTTCATTTGTGAAAGGACATAATGACCACTGCCTGACTGCTCCGTGCCTTGTAGGCAGTCCCCTACAGAGAGCGTCTGCGTGGTCCTCCTTGACTGTGGACTCTTCTGATCCAGCTCATGCTGCCAGAAACAGCATTCCAAAAAACATCTGACCATGACTTTCCCTGAGACTTTTTTCTACCTCTTTTGTCTAGTTAATTTCTACTCATTCTTGGGTCCAACTGAAATATATTTAATACTTCTTTTCTTTTTGTAACTTTTTACTTTATACTGGAGTATACTTGATGAACTCTGATAACTATACTCTGATAGTTTCAGGTACAAAGTGATTCAGTTATACATATACATGTATTTATTCTTTTTCAAATTCTTCCCCATTAGGCTGTTGCATAACATTGAGCAGAAGTCCCTGTGCTACATAGTAGGACCTTGTTAGTTATCCGTTTTAAAAACGGCAGTCTGTATCTGTCAATCCCAAACTCTCTAACTATCCCTCTCCTGCTCCTTTTCCCCCTGGTAACCATAAATTCATTCTCTAAGTCTCTGAGTCTGTTTCTGTTTTGTAAATAAGTTTATTTATATTATTTCTTTTTAGATTCTGCATATAAGTGATGTACTTCTTTTCAACAGCCTCTTCTGGTCACCCCGTCTAAACTAGAAGCCTCTCCTGAGTGTTTCTTTTTCATGGGTCTCCAATCATGGCATGTGAATCTTGGTATCAGTCATGTCTGTTCTCCCAGCAGTGTCTCCCTTTTCCATGGACTGTTGGCTGGAGGGCAGGAATGGTGTCTATCCCTGTGCTTGCACTGGAATTTATCAGACACACAATGATAGCTAACAGTGAATGTTTACTACAAGTCTGGAAGTGCTCTAAATATTTTATATTTACTACCTTAAATTAACCTGTGCAATAATCCTGTCAAGTGGATGCAGTTATTATTCCCAATTTATTAATGAGGAAAGTTGGCAATGAGAAACTGCCAGAGCATATGCAAATAACAGAAATAGACTTTGAATTCAAGCAGTTTGAATTCAGAGTCCCTGCTATTAACTTCTGCTCAATGTCTGTTCTATACAGTAGGTGCTCAAAAAGTATTGCTGAAGTGAAGGAATGAAGGAAGGAATAAATAAATGAATTAAAACCTTTCAATAACATCCTATCATATTAAGAAGAAAACTCAAACTCCTCATCATGACTAATGTGATTATGTGAAACCTAGACTTGCTTGTCTCAAGCATCAGCTCTAGGCTCTCAGCAACATAAATCTCGAGCCCCAGACACACACCTTGCTTCCATGAGTTTTTCAGTGTTATTTTTCTTCCTGGAATGTCCCCGTGACAGCCTACCCAACTCCCAAAGAGGTCTTGCTTCTTTGGGGCCAGGGGAGAATGAACTAGAATGTCATCTTCTGAACGTTCATTGACATGCTATGAAAGACTTTATCCTAACACTTACTACTGTGTATTGGAAATGTCCTACTCATCTGCCTCCTGAAAAAGACTATGAGCTTCTCAGGGGCAGGACCATATCTGACTTGCTTCTCTATCCCAGTTCCTAGCTTAGTGCCTGGTGCTAAAATATTCCCAAGAAGTGCTTACTGTATGAATGAAGATAAGGTTTTTTGCATGAAAAAGTGAAAACGTTAGTGGCTCAATCATGTCTGACTCTTTTGCGATCCCATGGACTGTATCCCGCCAGGCTCCCTGTCCATGGAGTTCTCCAGGCAAGGACACTGGAGTGGGTAGCCGTTCCCTTCTCCAGGGGATCTTCCTAACCCAGGGATGGAACCCAGGTCTCCTGCATTGCAGGCAGATTCTTTACTGGTTCCCTTCAAATCACCCATTACTCCAGAAACCACACCATCTTTATATCACATGGTTGAGATGAAATTTTTAAAAGGAATTTTTCTAGGTTTGCCCATGTTCCACCTATACTCACTAGAGGGCTTCCCATCAGAAGAGTGTTTGTCTTTCTATCTGACTTCTTTCACTAAGTATAATACTCTATAGAGCCATCCACATTGTTTCGAATAGTAGAATTCCATTTTTTATGACTGAGTAACATTCCAGTGTGTGTGTGTATGTGTGTTTATCCACATCTTCTTTATCCACATAATCTTTACTCATTTGTTGATGGATGTTCAGGTGGCTTTCATATCTTGGCTATTCTAAATAATGCTGCTCTGAAAATTGAGATACATGCATATTTTTGAATTACTGCTTTAATTTTCCTTATATATATATATATATATATATATATATATATATATATATATACCCAGGAGTGCAAATGCTAGATCATACAGTAGTTCTTTTTTAGCTTTTTGTGGGTCTTCCTTACTGGTTTCCATCATAAGGAAATCTGCTATACTGATTTACATTCCCACTGATGGTTACAAGTGTTCTTTCCTTCCACATCCCCACTTATATGTCAAATCTAAAACAGAAACAAGCAAATGTATATAACAAAACAGAAAAGAGACTCACGGGTACAGAGAACAAACTAGTTGTTATGAGTGGAGAAAGGGAAGGAGGGAGAGGCAAGACAAGGGTACAGGATTAAGGGATACAAACTATTAGTACAAAATATATAAACCATAAGGATATATTGTACAGTAGAGGGGAAAATAGCATTAATTTGTAATAGCTTTAAATAAAATATGGTCTATAAAAAAACATTGAATCACTATGCTGTACCCCTGAAACTAATATCATAAATCAACTGTACTTACATTTTTAAAAAAAGAAAAAGAACCAGGAAAAAAGCAATAATCTTCTACTGAGAGGAAGTAGAGGTGAAGAATAGAAGTAGAAATAGCTTATAGTCCAGTATTATTCTTAGGCTACGCAGGAGATGAGCCCCATTTATTTCACCAAGGGGTATTAGGTCTGGGAAAAGCCAAGCACTTCCTTGAGTATCTAGGTATTTCAGGAGCAAGAGGAAGGGACACCTGATTTAAAGCAACTGTATGATCATGAAAATTGTCCTTACTGAGACTAAAACATTCCTTACAAAGATGAAAAGTAGAGCTGAATATATAACGTGAGAAGCAATTGAATTTCTTAAGAAGTCACAGTACAAAGCAATATTTGCTGGAAGAATTGCCATCCATAGACCAATTAGTAATATCACAAGACTATGCCAAGCAACTCACCAAATTAATCTTATTAAGTAACACCCTATTCCTCAAGATAGAGGGCATGACCCCATTTTAACAGGCAAGGGAATGAGGCTCGGAGAGATTCGGCTCCCTGCTTAAGTCCCACTGCAAGTGCAGTTCACTCACCTCCAAAGCCCTTTCTGTTCTTTCCACTGAATCCCACTGCAAGATGCTCTGAAGAGGCTTCTATGAGGAGTTTTGAGACAAGAGGGAAAAAAGAACACAAAGCCACTGACCCATGGGAAGCAGTAGGTGATGCAGCGGGATGCTGGCAGTGGTGGGAAAAGACCCAGACCCAGGAGCTGGGATTTTGAAACAAAAGTATATTGGGTTCACAGTGTCACTTCCAAAGTGCTCTACATCAAGGCTCTCCTGGTTCCCAGTGATCCTTTAAGAGCCTGGGCTAATGAAGCATCTCAAGTCAGGGCACAAGGAACTTGTCTCCTGCTCCATCACAAGGTGACCAGATTGATAGGAACGGTCAGCAGAAGCAGGGAAGCTTCTCTTAAGTATCTTCCTAGGTTTGATGATCCCTTGCAGTTGAAGTGTCTTAGGTTTCTGGTCCAGGGAAAGTCTTCAAGGAGCCAGGTCGCACAGCGAAACAGTCCTAACACACATACTACCCAGGTAGGACCACACTGCAGGGCATGACACTATTGTGACTACAGATGACTAGTTTCAGTTCAGTTCAGTCCCTCAGTCCTGTCTGACTCTTGACAACCCTATGAACCGTAGCAGGCCAGGCCTCCCTGTCCATCTCCAACTCCCAGAGTCCACCCAAACCCATGTCCATTGAGTTGATGATGCCATACAATCATCTCATCCTCTGTCGTCCCCTTCTCCTCCTGCCCTCAATCTTTCCCAGCATCAGGGTCTTTCCAATGAGTCAGCTCTTCACATCAGGTGGCCAAAGTATTGGAGCTTCAGTTTCAACATCAGTCCTTCCAATGAACACCCAGGACTGATCTCTTTTAGGATGGACTGGTTGGATCTCCTTGGAGTCCAAGGGACTCTCAAGAGACTTCTCCAATGCCACAGTTCAAAACCATCAATTCTTTAGCGCTGAGCTTTCTTTATACTCCAACTCTCACATCTATACATGACCACTGGAAAAACCATAGCCTTCACTAGATGGACCCTTGTTGACAAAGTAATGTCTCTGCTTTTTAATATGCTGACTAGGTTGGTCATAACTTTTCTCCCAGGAGTAAGTGTCTTTTAATTTCATGGCTGCAATCACCATCTGCAGTGATTTTGAAGCCCCAAAAATTAAATCTGCCATCATTTCCACTGTTTCCCCATCTATTTGCCATGAAGTGATGGGACCAGATGCCATGATCTTATTTTTCTGAATGTTGAGCTTTAAGCCAACTTTTTCACTCTCCTCTTTCACTTTCATCAAAAGGCTTTTTAGTTCCTCTTCACTTTCTGCCATAAGGGTGGTGTCATCTACATATCTGAGGTTATTGATATTTCTCCCAGCAATCTTGACTCCAGCTTGTGCTTCCTCCAGCCCATCATTTCTCATGATGTACTCTGCATATAAGTCAAATAAGCAGGGTGACAATATACAGCCTTGCCACACTCCTTTTCCTATTTGGAACCAGTCTGTTCTTCCATGTCCAGTTCTAATTGTTGCTTCCTGATCTGCATACAGGTTTCTCAACAGGCAGGTCAGGTGGCCTCGTATTCCCATCTCTTTCAGAATTTTCCACAGTTTATTGTGATCCACACAGTGAAAGACTTTGGCTTAGTCAATAAAGCAGAAATAGATGTTTTCCTGGAACTCTCTTGCTTTTTCCATGATCCAGCAGATGTTGACAATTTTATCTCTGGTTCCTCTGCCTTTTCTAAAACCAGCTTGAACATCTGGAAGTTCATGGTTCATGTATTGCTGAATCCTGGCTTGGTGAATTTTGAGCATTACTTTACTAGCATGTGAGACGAGTACAATTGTGGGGTAGTTTGATCATTCTTTGGCATTGCCTTTCTTTGGGATTGGGATGAAAACTGACGTTTTCCAGTCCTCTGGCCACTGCTGAGTTTTCCAAATTTGCTGGCATACTGAGTGCAGCACTTTCACAGCATCATCTTTCAAGATTTGAAATAGCTCAGCTGGAATTCCATAACCTCCACTAGCTTTGTTCATAGTGATGCTTCCTAAGGCCCACTTGACTTCACATTCCAGGATGTCTGGCTCTAGGTGAGTGGTCACACCATCGTGATTACTGGGTCCTGAAGATCTTTTTTGTATAGTTCTCCTGTGTATTCTTGCCACCTCTTCTTAATATCTTCTGCTACTATTAGGTACCTATCATTTCTGTCCTTCATTTAGCCCATCTTTGCGTGAAATATTCCCTTGGTATCTCTGATTTTCTTGAAGAGATCTCTAGTCTTTCCCATTCTATTGTTTTCCTCTATTTCATTGATCGCTGAGGAAGGCTTTCTTATTTCTCGCTATTATTTGGAACTCTGCATTCAAATGGGTATATCTTTCCTTTTCTCCTTTGCTTTTTGCTTCCCATCTTTTCACAGCTATTTGTAAGGCTTCCTCAGACAGCCATTGTGCTTTTTTGCATTTCTTTTCCATGGGGATGGTCTTGATTCCTGTCTCTTGTACAATGTCAGGAACCTCTATCTGTAGTTCATCGGGCACTCTGTCTATCAGATCTACTCCCTTAACTCTATTTCTCCCTTCCACTGTATAGTCATAAGGGATTTGATTTACCACATACCTGAATGGTCTAGTGGTTTTCTCCACTTTGTTCAATTTCAGTCTGAATTTGGCAATAAGAAGTTCATGATCTGAGCCACAGTCAGCTCCCGGTCTTGTTTTTGCTGACTGTGTAGATCTTCTCCATCTTTGGCCTCAAAGAATATAATCAATCTGATTTCAGTGTTGATCATCTGGTAATGTCCATGTGTAGTCTTCTTTTGTGTTGTTGAAAGAGGGTGTTTGCTATGACCAGCGCATTTTCTTGGCAAAACTCTATTAGCCTTTGCCCTGCTTCATTCTGTACTCCAAGGCCAAATATGCCTGTTACTCCAGGTGTTTCTTGACTTCCTACTTTTGCATTCAATCCCCTATAATGAAAAGGACATCTTTTTTGTGTGTTAGTTCTATAAGGTCTTATAGGTCTTCATAGAACTGTTCAGCTTCAGCTTCTTCGGCATTACTGGTCAGGGCATAGACTTGAATTATTGTAATATTGAATGGTTTGCCTTGGAAATGAACAGAGATAATTCTGTCGTTTTTGAGATTGCATTCAAGTACTGCATTTCGGACTCTTTTGTTGATGATGATGGCTACTCCATTTCTTCTAAGGGATTCCTGCCCACAATAGTAGATATAATGGTCATCTGAGTTAAATTCACCCATTCCAGTCCATCTTAGTTCACTGATTCCTAAAATGTCGATGTTCACTCTTGTCATCTCCTGTTTGACCACTTCCAATTTACCTTGATTCATGGACCTGACATTCCAGGTTCCTATGCAATATTGCTCTTTACAGCATCAAATCTTGCTTCTATCACCAGTCCCATCCACAACTGGGTGTTGTTTTTGCTTTGGCTCCATCCCCTCATTCTTTCTGGAGTTATTTCTCCACTGATTTCCAGCAGTATATTAGGCAACTACCAACCTGGGGAGTTCATCTTTCAGTGTCTTATCTTTTTGCCTTTTCATACTGTTCATGGGGTTCTCAAGGAAAGAATACTGAAGTGGTTTGCCATTCCTTTCTCCAGTGGACCACATTCTGTCAGACCTCTCTACCATGACCTGTCCATCCTGGGTGGCCCCATACGGCATGACTTAGTTTCATTGAGTTAGACAAGGCTGTGGTCCATGTGATCAGATTAGCTAGTTGTCCATGACTGTAATTTCAGTCTGTCTGCCCCCTGATCCCCTCTCTCAGTGCCTACCATCTTACCTGGGTTTCTCTTACCTTGGACGCAGGGTCTCTCTTCATGTTTGCTCTAGCAAAGCGCAGCCGCTGCTCCTTACCTCGGATGTGGGGTAGCTCCTCTTGGCCACCGCCCCTGACCTTGGGCATGGGGTAGCTCCTCTCAGCCACCAAGATGGAGCTGAGGTGGAGATAAACAGATGACTAGTTTACCAATATGGAAAAGAAAGGGCAAAACTGAAGCCAAGGAATAGACACATGTCTGTGTAGTTCATCAATCATGTTGGAGACTTGAAGCCACACCTTGCTCCCTGGGCTAGATATAGCAGAATTCCCAGAGCACATTTCAAGCCACGCAGCAAAGAAGAAAAGTACTTGGCCTTCAGAGTCAGGCATCAAGGTCATACCAAGGTTTTCCTACTAGAATTGTGGTCTGAGGAAAGTCATCTCCCCTGTCTGTGCCTCAGTCACTCACTTGTAAAAGGGTTGGTTGCAGAATTGCAAAGGCAAACACATTGTGGGTGTACAAAATGTTTCAGACATTTTGTATTATTCTCTAGCCCAGGAAGATCCCTGTAAACAGAAGTGCTTACTCATATATATGATAACACCGGGAAGCAAGAGCTGACGAAATGAAGTAAATACTGGTTCTCCAGTGTCAGGCCTACAAAATGACATTTTAGTTAATTGCATGTAAGCCTAATTCATCCCCTAAACTGGGAATTTTTTAAAGTTATAAGCTGGGCATATCTGTGTCCTAGGACCTAGCAGTGAGTCCAACATTCAATAAATGTTGATATGTGAATGCAGAAAGGAATGAAAGAACCAGAGATGTAATCTGATCCACAGCAGGTCTGTGTCAGACTTGAGTTTAGAGGTGAACACGCCCATCTTTGCCCTTCTGAAGGATAAACTGAGCTAGCACTGATTGGCTCAATAAACAAATATTTCTCCAGTGAAGCACATGTTTTTTCTCTCTCATTTCACCCTGTGTTTATTTATTCATAGCCCATAAAAAGCTGTTAGCTGGAAATGTTCATTTTTTCTCATTACATTTTCCAAAGTGGGAGGTTGTTTTTCCCTCATGTAGCACTTTTTTTTCCCCAATGCATGAAAATCTTTGGCTTCAACAAACAGTGAGCGCTTATAACTGAAGTTGAAATCATCTAACCGGGGCAGAAAGTTCTAGTAGCCCCCAGGTGCTCAGAGAGCAATGTGAGCTCAGAGAACCTCTCTGGGAAATCTGTGATTTGAATATTGAAGCCAGAAAGGTCTGAGAGATAATTTAGATCAACTTCTCCTTCCCACAAATGGAAGAGAGAAGATCAGGAACCCCTCACAGCCTTCTTATCAATGGCAAAATGTATAGTTTATTTGCAACTCATTTTTATTTTTTCATCTTTCTCTCCAAACTTGCAACTTTTCCCTATTTTCTACTCACATTCCACTCAGACTCACACTCCTGCTGTTCCAGTGAAGGACCAGGAGGTTGTAAAACCTTCGTTTTTCTTCTTCTCCCTCACATCCTCTCCATCATCAGCTCTAACCAAGCTTCCCCTTTACTGTCTCCCATTTCCCATAACTGCAACCTGCTGTCATTCTACTATATCCAGGAAGTAATGGGAAGATCTGTTGATTCAACCTCACAAACATCCCATCTGTTTTCCTTTGTCATTCCGTCTGTGTTTGCTCTCTCTTGGGACTACTGAAACAGGCTTCAAACAGGTTCCCCTTGCCTTGAGTCTTGCCTTCTCTGACCTATTCTCATATTTCCCCCAAGATCACCCTCCTAAAATATAAATGTCATCAGACATTACTTTACTCAGAAGCCCCAAATGACCTCTCAGGTCCTGTAGCTAACAGGGTACCTAGCATTCTTTCAAACCTGGTAATAACCTAACTTTTTATTTACTTCCTACCATTTCCTTCGACAGCACTTGCCAGCACTCTCATGCTTTATCTCTGCACGTTCTGTTCCTTCTCCAACTGAACTCAGCTTATTCTTCCAAATCAAGGACCAACAGCACCTCTTCCCTGACTGAATTCAGCTTACTCTTCTAAGTCCAGGACAAACATCACCTCTTGTTTCACGTCACTTTTAATCTTCACGCAGTTTGCAAGTTGAGAAGCCACCACTCAGCCAAGGTTATTGAATTTCAAATCCTGTATTTTTGGTACGATTCCACAGTGATTTCTATGCAATGGCTTTGATAGTAAAAAGTGTATCTCAGTAAACAAATTCATTTCAGTAAAGAAATACATCTCTTTCTAGAGACGTATTTATGTTTTAAACTGTTGATCAGAGTGGTGGATGCCATACTTAGAATTCAACTTTTGTGTTTGGAGGGAATCATTTATTACTATTAGCAAAAGGTATAATCAGCAAAATGAAGTAAGAGGATCTGGCTATTCTACTTGCAGGTGGTCATGAATAGGAAGAATAAGCTGAGATGGATTTTCCTTGCATTGTGGCTTTTCAACTCAAATTGGATTGTCTGTTTTCATCTGAGGCACTGCCACCATAGATGCTTTGGGAGGGAAGGCTCAATGGATTAGCCAACTTCTTCTCTGGGCAGTGACTTTCTGACAAAATCATCCCTTACTCTTAGTCCTAGAGGATGTGGCTTTATGAGTCCAGCAGGATGTACAAAAAGTATCTGAATGCTGTCCCAGCCCCACAGGCTTTCCCACAACACCGTTCCCTGCTGCGTCTTCCATTGATCCTTGTGAGCAGTGGAGTCATGGGTGAAATTTGTCCCTTACCTCCAAACACAGCATGTTCAGGTTTGTTTGGAAAGTTTGGCAGCTCCAGTAGTGGAATTCATCACAATATGTCAAATATTGTTAAGGAAGGAAGGGAAGGAGATAAAAAAAGCCAGAACCCACAGAGAACATTTCAGATATTTAACATTACAAATCATGTGTAATACTAAAAAGCCATACGGATGGTTATTCTTTTTAGAAATTGTGTACAGTTTTATTTATATCCAGTTTGAAATTAAGTTTTTATTACTCTGATTCTTGGTCTGAACATATGCCATGGATCATAAAATATTTACTTTATGAACATATAGCAACCTTGTGGAAGTGAGTAAACATTCAAATAAGAATCCACCTAAGGTAAGCGATTCTCACCAGATGGTAGTTTTATTTGTTTGCCTTCATCTACTACTGGGTTGTGGCATCTCCCATCTAAGGTGCGGCTCCAGGTGTATAATCTAGGAGAGCCCTTCAACGGACATTTTGACTTCTGATTGGGGATTTTAAAAAGACGTCTAGCTTTGGATTTAATTCACAGAACTGAATATAAAATCATTTGCAGAGTATCCCCTAATCGATGTTGTCTGCTAAATACTGACAAATATCCAAAGGAAAGTTGTTTCTGAGCACCTGAATTCTTTAAGATGTTTCTTCTTTATGGTGCTTTCTTAGTGACCAATGCATACGTGTGTGCTCACTCTGACTCTGCAGCCCCACAGACTGAAGTCTGCCAGGCTTCTCTGTCTGTGGAATTTTCCAGGCAAGAATATTGAAGTGGGTTGTCACTTCCTACTCCAGAGGATATTCCCAACCCAGGGATCAAACCCTTGTCTCTTGTGTCTCACTCTTAGTGACCAATAATTTCTGCTAGATCTTCATTAAAAAGAAGTAGCAATTGTAATAACAATAATAATATATAATATCATTGTTATTATTATTAATATTAACAACTAGACTAACCTTATCATGGTGAGTGGAGCTTAATTTTTCTCCCATTCTGGGGGCAGGACTTAGCAACTTGCAGCTAATGAATAGAGTGTAAGAAGGGAAAATTAACAGATTTACATTCACAGTAGTTGCAGTTACTGTGAAACCTGACATGTACCATCTTGACCAAAAAATCAGTTACCATCACCAGCAATAAGCTATGATAATATGTACTTCCTGGTATTATATGATGAGAAGGGGACCTCACCACTGTGGTATTCTTCCCTAAAATCACAACCCCAATAAAATCAGGAGTAAATATCAAACAAATCCAATTGAAAGACATTTCTTTCAAATACCTGACCAGTATGCTCCAAAAGTGCCAAGATCATGAAAACAAGGCTAAGCAACTATTGTATTGGTGGAGACTGTGGAGACGTGGTGATCCAACATGGAATCCTTGGATCCTGGAAGAGGAAAAGGCGTCTGATGAAGTATATAGTTTAGCTAACATCACTGTGCCAATATTAATTTCTTACTTTTTATGAATGTATCTTGCTTATACATGATGATAACATTAAGTGAAGCTAGCTAAAGGGTATATAAGATCTCTCTGCACTAACTTTTCTCTAAATCTAAAATTCTTTCAAAATTGAAAGTTTAACAATCCTGGGATAGGTAATTAACATTTTACTCATTTTATCAAATATAGGAAAATGCCTTGTTAAAGAATATAAGAGGATAATGCACAGACTAGAAGGAAATATTTAAAAGACATATCTGATAAAGGGCTAGTATCTCAAATAGTAAAAGAACTCATAAAACTCAACAATGAGAAAATGAACTATCCAATTAAAACAATGGGCAAAAGATCTGATCAGAAACTTCACCAAAGAAGATATACACGTGGCAAATAAGCATATGAGAAGACGCTCAACATCAAACATCATTAAAGAAATGTGAGTTAAAACAATGAGGTACCACCACATACATACTAGAATGGCCAAAATTCAAAACTCTGACAGCACCAAATGTTGATAAAGATGTGGAGCAAAAGGAACCTTCATTCACTGCTGTTGAGAATATTAAATATTATAACCACTTTAGAAGATGATCTGGCCATTTTGTAAATTACAAGATTTCCAAAAACACACTCCTACCACATAATCCAGACATCATGTCTGTTATATGTATCCAACTGAGTTGAAAGCTTATGTTCACATAAAAATCTGTATTCAGTTCAGTTCAGTCACTCAGTCATGTCCAACTCTTTGCGACCCCATGAATCACAGCACACCAGGCCTCCCTGTCCATCACCAACCCCCGGAGTTCATTCAGACTCATGTCCATTGAGTCAGTGATGCCATCCAGCCATCTCATCCTCTGTCGTCCCCTTCTCCTCCTGCCCCCAATCCCTCCCAGTATCAGAGTCTTTTCCAATGAGTCAACTCTTCACATGAGGTGGCCAAAGTACTGGAGTTTCAGCTTTAGCATCAGTCCTTCCAATGAACACCCAGGACTGATCTCCTTTAGAATGGACTGGTTGGATCTCCTTGCAGTCCAAGGGACTCTCAAGAGTCTTCTCCAACACAACAGTTCAAAAGCATCAATTCTTCAGCGCTCAGCTTTCTTCACAGTCCAACTCTCACATCCATACATGACCACAGGAAAAACCACAGCCTTGACTAGACAGACCTTTGTTGCCAAAGTAATGTCTCTGCTTTTGAATATGCTATCTAGGTTGGTCATAACTTTCCTTCCAAGGAGTAAGCGTCTTTTAGTTTCATGGCTGCAATCACCATCTGCAGTGATTTTGGAGCCCAAAAAAATAAAGTCTGACACTGTTTCCACTGTTTCCCCATCTATTTGCCATAAAGTGATGGGATGAGATGCCATGATCTTCATTTTCTGAATGTTGAGCTTTAAGCCAACTTTTTCACTCTCTACTTTCACTTTCATCAAGAGGCTCTTTAGTTCCTCTTCACTTTCTGCCATAAGGGTGGTGTCATCTGCATATCTGAGGTATTTGATATTTCTCCTGGCAATCTTGATTGCAGCTTGTGCTTCTTCCAGCCCAGTGTTTCTCATGATGTACTCTGCATAGAAGTTAAATAAGCAGGGTGACAATATAGAGCCTTGACGTACTCCTTTTCCTATTTGGAACCAGTCTGTTGTTCCATGTCCAGTTTTAACTGTTGCCTTCCTGACCAGAGGCAGGTCAGGTGGTCTGGTATTCCCATCTCTTTCAGAATTTTCCAGTTTATTGTGATCCACACAGTCATTTAAAAAGTGAAGTGAAGTCGCTGAGTTGTGTCCAACTCTTTGCGACTCCATGGACTATAGCCTACCAGGATCCTCCAACCATGGGATTTTCCAGGCAAGAATACTAGAGTGGGTTTCCATTTCCTTCTCCAAGAGATCTTCCCTACCCAGGGATTGAACCCGGGTCTCCCACATTATAGGCAGATGCCTTACCATCTGAGCCACCAGGGAAGTCCATTGGCAGGTTGGTATAAACCCCTGACAGGGTTTCTGCCATAGGCTGTATGAGGTCACCATGGAACCTCAGAGTAAGGCTTCTCACTTGCTTCACACAGGATGTGTCATTCATTCACACAAGCACACTGTAGATTTAGTAAAGTACAGCAGAAAACATGTTCACTAGAACAAAGAACTAGAGCTCCAAGCATCCTTACCTTGTCCTGAAGAACCTCAGATGAGCCCCCAAGATGAAAGGTTGCTTCTGAACCACAAAAGACACCGGGATTCTTGGCCTCTAGAGAAGAACTCAATCCAGGGCCAGTGACAAGGCTTGATTGCTCAGAGCTTTTGTGTAATCAAGTTTTATTAAAGTATAAAAGAGATAGAGAAAGCTTCTGACACAGACATCAAAAGGGGGCAGAAAGAGTGCCAGATGTTTACAGCAGCTTTATTCATAATTGCTAATATTTGATAGGGACCAACATGTTATGTAGCCATGAAATTAAAAGAAGGAGCCTCCATTGACACATGAAATTAATGTGTCAATGGAGGCTCTTCAATCATAACGCATGTACCATTCTAGTGGGGAATGTTGATACTGCGGAGGCTGTACATGTGTGGGGATGGGGGATATATGGGAACTCTCTGTAATTTCAGTCCAGTATCTCTGACTGAATGGCATAAGAAATTCAACTGCAGTATGTCCCAAACTAAATGTATCATGTAAAACACCACCCCTCATCAGTCTTGTTCCTTCTACTTTTCTGGGTTTTATTAATGACCAAATAATCTATCGAAAATCCAAAATTAGTTTTCTACCTCTCTTTCATGGCTCAAATCTATTTGTTGCAATATTCTATTGAATTTTACTTTGTATACCTCTTTCAAATAAGCCCCCTCATTTCCATTTTCCTGGCAATATACAAAGAAAAAAAAATCTTTCCTCTAGTCCTTTTATCCTCCAATCTGTCCACCACTTTGCCTTCAAGGAGGCCTTCCAAAACACAGTTTTATTAAGCTTTTCTCCACATATAAGCCCCAGCCATATTCCACTGCTTATAGAATGGGGGCCAGGGTAGGAACATGACTCCCACCAACCCTTTGCTCCAGACTCATGGAGCTTACTACTAATCCTTGTAAGTGCCGGACTCATTCCAACCTAATGCCTCAGAGTCTGCTGGTCTCTCAGTCCTGACTGAGTGCCTTGCCCTCCTACAGACATGGCCCTCTCTCTGTGTCAAGCCAAAGCTCAGATTTCCCTTCCTCTGGAATCCTCTCGTACTAACCTGTCATACCTGCAGAGTGAGGTGATGTCTTCCTTAGCTAGATAAAGCATTTTGCTGGCACTTACAAGAATGTTGTATTTAAACTATTATGCTCAGTTGTATGCCTATTACATTAGATTCTGAGCTCCTTAAAAGCAAGATCTTGTCTTACTCAACTTTACTTAGACCAATGCCTGGCATTTTTCATCATTGTGAAACTGAATGCCTTCATGCAGAACACTTCCTTACGTGTAGACAGTAGACTGCTGTCTATGTGGTGTGAATGCATGAGTAGCATGACACACCCAGGTCTGCACACATCTTTTTCTTGTAGTTTACTCATGTCAGTGCTGGTATATACCATTCTCCCCTTACTTATTCTGATTCATTAATTCATCCATTTTTTGTTCACATTTGCATAATTCAAAGGATGGTGGTCTTTGAATAAACTGTACATATTTTTCAGAAACTATAGGTTAAGTAAATATATATATCTCTCTAGGTTCCTTCTTGTATTCAGTGATTGCAAACTTTTTGCTTGTAAAAGCAACGAGAGTATCAGAGGTTTGAATTACACCTGGTTCTTGGTCAGTTTTGCCAACTGTATCTTAAAGTTCTTTTCCATAAAGAATGAATCAGTGTTTATGGTAGATAACTGTGTTAGCCACGAGGACTCTGTATAATGCAAGTATTGTATAATCATGCTATTTGTATTCCTTGACATGAGAATTTATAATGCCTCGTTTAATGAGAAATTGAATGGAAGATGTGGCTGAAAAATTAATTCATTTTAATAATATATGGCACTGATATTGGCTATCTCTGGCAGGCTTTATACCTATAAACTAAGAGACCATGAATACCAATGACAGCAAAAAAAAATAATAATAATAAGAAATGTATTATTTCCCTAAGAAAATTACTTTTAAAAATACGCATTCTGACATCCTCAAGATTAATTACACAATTATGCAGTTCCAAAGTGTAATCAGTCAAATTCTAAGCAGTGGTAAGGAAAAGTGAGCATTCATATTTACTAAAAATTCAAGAATTCCACTTCTGATGAAATTTGCTTTACAAAGTCATTGAAGTATAGAGAATATAGCTTTTCAATAAAAATATTTTTCAGTCTTATATCTAGCAAAGTCTTGGGATTTGGGGTAATTTAAAAGTAGGAAAGAAATAACAATTCAAACATTATAAAATATACTGAGTCAAAACAAAGCTGAATATTGAAATGCCAGAAGAAACAAGGTTGTTCACCAGAGACAGGACAAATAAATTTAAGAAGAAAGCTCATTCCAGAAACGTTTTTACATTGCTTAATGAAAGTGCTGTTTTCAAAAGAAAGGCTTTAAGGTAAATAAAGTGGAATATAAATAATAGGCGTGAAATTAGCTGTGAGATTCAATAGTTTACCATGTATGCCCTGTGTATCTGACAACACAAGCCAAAAAGCTGTAGAACACACAGCCAGGAATGCCCTGGGGCTCCACTGACACCCATGTGAGCTTCACATTGTCCCAGTGAATGACTATCCCTTTTCCAACTATCCCTTCACCACATCACATTCAGCCAATTCCAAAGTCATCAACTCTGAATATCAGAAAGTTCTTTATGACATGAAACAAAATTTTTCAGCTCTTTTTAATCACTGGCCCCAGTTCACACCCTTTGTGCCCCCTGAGAAAAACCCTTTTGTTCAAGACTGCTCTGCCATTATCTAAAGACAGCTACCACAATCCCCATCCCTCATCCCAACTTCTAGACTTCTATTATCCAGTCTAGATAACTCAATTTTAGTTCAGCACATATTTTTTCCCCCACGTATACCCCACAGCATCATCACTGATTCAATGGACAGGAGTTTGAGCAAATTCTGAGATAGTGAAGGACAGGGAAACCTGGTGTGCTGCAGTTCGTGGGACCACAGAGAGTTGGACATGACTTAGCTACTGAACAACAATACCCCACAATGCTAAAATTCCTAGAGAGCTAAGACCTTGTGCTATTCACCCAGCTATCACCAAATCAGTTTCTGATGTGTAGTAATCTTTCAATATCATTTGTTCAGATGAATTCCCCTATATCCTCCAGTAACCAAATCCCTCTCTTCTGATCCTGCCCATACATAAAATAAAGTTTATAGACATCTTTCTACCTACACTTCAATTTCATGTTGGGATAAAGGGTCAAGGAGGCATAAGGAGTTCACATAGGCTTCTCAGAGGTAGGATGGAAGAGGCACAGGCGTCTGGGAGGAGAGGAGTGAATCTCACACTGAGAATCAAAGAAAATATTGTCTTCTCAGAAGTCAGGTCCAAGACAGAGACCAACAGAATTTGGTAAAGACCTTGGTGAGGACTTGGTAACACTCTTATCTGTGTTTATAATTCTTTACCACATGTTGTCCCATAAGAGTAAAACCTTTGAGCAAAGCTCCTACAGATTTATCAGGTTTGATAGCAAGAAAGGGCTGAGGCAGAGGCTTATGTTTCACTCTTTTTGCTCACAGCAAATAGATAAAAACCCTCCAGTCGGGAATAGCATCGGTTTAGCAGCCTTCCTTGGAGAAGGAAATGACAATGCACTCCAGTATTCTTGCCTGGAAAATCCCATGGACAGAGGAACCTGGTAGGCTACAGTCCATGGGGTTGCAGAGTTGGACATGACTGAGTGACTTCACTTTCTTTCTAAGCAGCCAATGGAAAGAAAGGAGAGGGGCTGCTTGGGGCTTCAAATGAATAGAAGACAAGACTGTGGAGATACAGAAAGCACTCTTGGGCTTAACAAAGAAAACACTCACGTGAAGATTTTTAGGAAGGAACCATATGATGTGAATGCTACTCATTATATCACATTATTAGTTACATATTTTATGGGCATGTCATCAGGAACATAGACCTTGTTTTGTATCAGTTTAATATCAATCACCATGGCCTTCCAGGAGGCTCAAGGAAGTCTGATGTCCAAGAAGACCAGGAGAGAGTTTTGGTTTCCCCTGTTAGCTGACCCACCTCACACATGAGGCTGCCCTCCCTCAACCTTCCTTCTATGTTCAGTTCAGTTGCTCAGTCGTGTCAGACTCTATGCGACCCCATGGACTGCAGCACACCAGGCCTCCCTGTCCATCACCAATTCCCAGAGTTTACCCAAACTCATGCCCATTGAGTTGGTGATGCCATCCAACCATCTCATCCTCTGTCAGCCCTTTCTCCTTGCACCTTCAATCTTTCCCAGCATCAGGGTCTCTTCCAATGAGTCAGCTCTTCGCATCAGGTGGCCAAAGTATTGGTGTTTCAGTTTCAACATGAGTCCTTCCAATGAATATTCAGGACTGATTTCCTTTAGGATGGACTGGTTGGATCTCCTTGTAGTCCAAGGGACTCTCAAGAGTCTTCTCCCTCTATGTTGGCTGATGTTAAAGAGGCTTTCCTGTGCTGGGAGTAAGACCTTGGAGACTTGGAAACTGAAAGTCCACTTGCATTGTGCTCTGCCTGGCAGGAGGCTTGAAATGCCAAAGGGCATTGATTTATTTTTTGTCTAATGGCAAAGGGAATGGCTACCCACTCCAGGATTCTTGCTTGGAGAATTCTGTGGGCAGAGGAACCTGGTGGGCTACAGTCTACAGGGTTGAAAGAGTTGAACATGACTGAGTGACTAACTATATAAATGATAAGTACCTCTAAAGTAAGCACAGAATCTTATTCTACTTGTGCCATTCCTGGAACATAGAATACCAATGAGCACTCAGCTTCTAACACATAATTCTTTAAGATTTTGTAATTAAAGTAAAATGGCAGTAACTGAATCACATAACACATTATAAACATTGGGTATAATTACATCTGCATATTGAATTATTTATAAAATTAAATATATTCTATACTATTGATCCCTGCTTATGAGGAACCTAGAATATCCATTTACATATATTTGACATTACATATTTATTTATTAAAAAACATTATGAAGCATCAGAATCCCTTTTGTGCATATGACACTATAGAGAAAGAAGGAGTAAGAAAAACCATAACCATAACTCAATAAATGTATCACATTGATTCTCACAAAAAGGAAGAAATCTTAACTGCTACAAAGCAGACGGCCTTTGTTTCATACATTCTGAGAGTTTGTATTTCTGAATAGGTCTATTAAAAATAGCTATTTTAAAAAATACTGGTAAACCAGTGATATGCAAGATACCATTTACTGTGTCTAGATCACACATTAACCAATACTTGCAACTATTACTGTTACTTAGTCATTAAGTTGTATCTGACCCTTTGTGACCCTGTGGGCTGTAGCCCACCAGGCTTCTCTGTCCATGGGATTATCCCAGGCAAGAATACTGGAGTGGGTAGCCATTTCCTTTTCCAGGGAATCTTCCCCACCCAGTGATTGAACCCCCGTCTTCTACACTGTAGGTGGATTCTTTACTGCTGAGCCACTGATGAAGCATACCTATAATGAGTGCATGCAAATAAACTATTTTGTGTATTGCAATGATTTCATGTAATAGTTTCTATTCACGCCATGGTCATATGCAAGAACTAGAGGTTAGAAGACAGAGAATGGCTTGATAAATGCCACTTGCCCCTTAGTCTAGATCAGAGTTGTGAACATCTGGGTAAAGCTATACTTAGCCTGAAAAATGAGTCACAGAATATAAGAGTATTTAAAAATATTTATTTATTTACCATCTGCTATTTTCCGGAGAAGGATGGGGAAGGAATTTTACTGCTAACACTAGCACAATCATTTTAAGACTTTATGGAAAGAAGAAAAGATGTCAAAATGGAGACTATGCAGGCTAGAGACCTCAGCAAGAAAATATTTTCAAAATAGCTTTCTTAAGTATCCTAACCCATTCCATAGAAAACAGGCCTAAATTTCTCAAAGCTGCAGAATACCAAACATCCCTGCAAAGGATGGCCCTGAGAATAAAGATCTTTGGAAGTTTTCAGAGTGACAACCATACTCCGATGACCTTGCTGGACAATGAATTAACTTCATGCTAAACAGTTGCCCTTGAGCCTGAAGGAGCATATTCCCTTATTGGCTGATTATCTATGTTAAGTGCTTTTATGGAAATAAACCAAGACACTGAACAGAGTCTCAGGAGACAGAGAAAATGCTTAAACATCTTTAGCTTCAAGTCAATGATGTAAAGTTAAGCATGGATATGAGAGATGGGCTCTGAGTGATCTTGAGAGTCTATGACTTTAGCCAGAACTTTCAGAATCCTCTTATGTCCATGGTGCTATGGTTGGAAGGAATCATGATGGGAGCTAAGAATGACACCACCTGAATTTTTATCTTGGCTGATACCAAGAAGCACTTTGATGCTGGCATGTCAATTCATCCTGTTGGGTCTCAATCTTCAAAAAAAAGTGAGATGTGTTCTTGCTTGAATCACTAAGCTTTTGTGAAGCTAAAGAATGATGTGGATGAAAGTATTGAGCCTCTGTGTTACATCATTGCACAACTTTGAAAGATAACAGTCTTGATTATAAAAGAGTGTCACCTATTCTCCATATTTACAAATCAATTGTAGTTACCTACAGATGAATGTGGGCTTCCCAAGTGGCTCAGCGGTAAAGAATCTGCCTGAAATGCAGGAGATGCAGAAGACACGGGTTTGATCCCTGGGTTGGGAAGATCTCCAGGAGGAGGACACAGCAACCCACTCCAATATTCTTGCTTGGAGAATCCCATGGACATAGGAGCCTGGCAGGTTACAGGTCCTGGGGTCCCAAAGAGTCGCACATGACTGAAGCAACTTAGCATGCACACAAAGATGAATCAGTTCAGTTCAGTCACTCAGTCGTGTCCAACTCTTTGCGACCCCATGAATCGCAAGATGCCAGGCCTCCCTGTCCATCACCAACTCCCAGAGTTCACTCAAACTCACGTCCATCCAGTCGGTGATGGCATCCAGCCATCTGATCCTCTGTCATCCCCTTCTCCTCCTGCCCCCAATCCCTCCCAGCATCAGAGTCTTTTCCGATGAGTCAACTCTTCGCATGAGGTGGCCAAAGTACTGGAGTTTCAGCTTTAGCATCATTCCTTCCAAAGAACATCCAGAGCAGATCTCCTTTAGAATGGACTGGTTGGATCTCCTTGCAGTCCAAGGGACTCTCAAGAGTCTTCTCCAACACAACAGTTCAAAAGCATCAATTCTTTAGCGCTCAGCCTTCTTCACAGTCCAACTCTCACATCCATACATGACCACAAGAAAAACCATAGCCTTGACTAGACAGACCTTTGTTGCCAAAGTAATGTCTCTGCTTTTGAATATGCTATCTAGGTTGGTCATAACTTTCCTTCCAAGGAGTAAGCGTCCTTTAATTTCATGGCTGTAGTCACCATCTGCAGTGATTTTGGAGCCCAAAAAAATAAAGTCTGACACTGTTTCCATTGTTTCCCTATCTATTTCCCATGAAGTGATGGGACCAGATGCCATGATCTTCGTTTTCTGAATGTTGAGCTATAAGCCAACTTTTTCACTCTCTACTTTCACTTTCATCGAGAGGCTCTTTAGTTCCTCTTCACTTTCTGCCATAAGGGTGGTGTCATCTGCATATCTGAGGTTATTGATATTTCTCCCAGCAATCTTGATTCCAGCTTGTGCTTCTTCCAGCCCAGTGTTTCTCATGATGTACTCTGCATAGAAGTTAAATAAGCAGGGTGACAATATAGAGCCTTGACGTACTCCTTTTTCTATTTGGAACCAGTCTGTTGTTCCATGTCCAGTTCTAACTGTTGCTTCCTGACCTGCATAGAGGTTTCTCAAGAGGCCGGTCAGGTGGTCTGGTATTCCCATCTCTTTCAGAGTTTTCCACAGTTTATTGTGACCCACACAGTCAAAGGCTTTGGCTTAGTCAATAAAGCAGAAATAGAATTTTTTCTGGAACTCTCTTGCTTTTTCCATGATCCAGAAGATGTTGGCAATTTGATCTCTGGTTCCTCTGCCTTTTCTAAAACCAGCTTGAACATCAGGAAGTTCACGGTTCACATACTGCTGAAGCCTGGCTTGGAGAATTTTGAGCATTACTTTACTAGCATGTGAGACGAGTACAATTGTGGGGTAGTTTGATCATTCTTTGGCATTGCCTTTCTTTGGGACTGGAATGAAAACTGACCTTTTCCAGTCCTGTGGCCACTGCTGAGTTTTCCAAATTTGCTGTCATATTGAGTGCAGCCCTTTCACAGCATCATCTTTCAGGATTTGAAGGAGCTCAACTGGAATTCCATAACCTCCACTAGCTTTGTTCATAGTGATGCTTTCTAAGGCCCACTTGACTTCACATGCCAGGATGTCTGGCTCTAGGTGAGTGATTACACCATCGTGATTATCTGGGTCGTGAAGATCTTTTTTGTACAGTTCTGTGTATTCTTGCCACCTCTTCTTAATGTCTTCTGCTTCTGTTAGGTCCATACCATTTCTGTCCTTTATCAAGCCCATCTTTGCATGAAATGTTGCCTTGGTATCTCTAATTTTCTTGAAGAGATCTCTAGTCTTTCCCATTCTGTTGTTTTCCTCTATTTCTTTACATTGATCACTGAGGAAGGCTTTCTTATCTCTTCTTGCTATTCTTTGGAACTCTGCATTCAGATGCTTATATCTTTCCTTTTCTCCTTTGCTTTTCGCTTCTCTTCTTTTCACAGCTATTTGTAAGGCCTCCCCAGACAACCATTTTGCTTTCTTGCATTTCTTTTCCATGGGGATAGTCTTGTTTCCTGTCTCCTGTACAATGTCACGAACCTCATTCCATAGTTCATCAGGTACTCTATCTATTAGATCTAATCCTTAGATGAATATAGAGAAATAAATGAGAACTTCATTCTTTAATATTGCTTCAAGGAAACTGTTTCATGTGAGGTCTCAGCATTCACTTTCTGTAATAGTTATTCTGGTTTTATTATTCAACTTATGATGAATTTATTTTCCCTCTGTTTCTTGAAGTCACATGTAGGCCATGTAAGTCATATCTGTTTCTCTGAAGATAAAACAATCTAAAACTCTATTTGCATGATGCTTTATGGGAGGTTTCCCCTAAAAAAATGCTTCACGTGAAATGATTCACCACATAACAAAGTGTGCAGTGTGTAGAGAAAGGATTGTTATTTGTGCTCCACACATGAAGAAAAATTAACCTCAATTCATTCAAATCAAATAACACTTAAAAAATTAGTGCCTTCTAGGTATAATGGTGGTTGTTACTGGATGTAAACAAGCACAAAGATGCCTGCAATCACAGTTTAGTTGGAAAGACATGTAGCTAAGTGCACTGTATAGAAGCTAATTAATTAAATTTCTGTTTTGGGACTCAGAAAGGTAACCTGCTTAACCACAAGTTTCAGTGTCAGAAATGAGTCACAAGAAGGACCAGTATCTCCTCATGGCTAGGCTAGTGACCTTTCCACTGCTCCACAGAGTTAGTGTTCAGTCTATCTTTTCAAGATGGCTATTTTCTTTTTACACTGAAGAGATCTGTTGTGACTTGTCGGTTCATTTCAGTCACTCAGTTGTGTCCAATGCTTTGCGATCCCATGGACTGAAGCATGCCAGGCTTCCCTGTCCATCACCAACTCCCAGAGCTTACTCAAACTTATGTTCGTCGAGTCGGTGATGCCATCCAACCATCTCATCCTCTGTCATCCCCTTCTCTTCCCACCTTCAACCTTTCCCAGAATCAGCATCTTTTCAAACGAGTCAGTTCTTTGCATCATGTGGCCAAAGTATTGGAGTTTCAGCTTCAGCATCAGTCCTTCCAATGAATATTCAGGACTGATTTCCTTTAGGACTGACTGGTTGGATCTCCCTGCAGTCCAAGGGACTCTCAAGAGTCTTCTCCAACACCACAATTCAAAGGCATCAATTCTTCAGTGCTCAGCTTTCTTTATAGTCCAACTCTCACATCCATACATGAGTACTGGAAAAGCCATAGCTTTGACTAGACAGACCTTTGTTGGCAAAGTTATGTCTCTGCTTTTTAATATGCTGTCTAGGTTATTCATAACTTTTCTTCCAAGTAGCAAGTGTCTTTTAATTTCATGACTGCAGTCACCATCTGCAGTGATTTCAGAGCCCAAAACAATAAGGCCCAAAACAACACTGTTTCCATTGTTTCACCATCTATTTCCCATGAAGTGATGGGACCAGATGCCATGATCTTACTTTTCTAAATGTTGAGCTTTAAGCCAACTTTTTCACTCTCCTCTTTCACTTTTATCTAGAGGCTTTTTAGTTCCTCTTCACTTTCTGCCATAAGGGTGGTGTCATCTGCATATCTGAGGTTATTGATATTTCTCCCAGCAATCTTGATTCCAGCTTGTGTTTCATCCAACCCAGAGTTTCTCATGATGTACTCTGCATATAAGTTAAATAAGCAGGGTGACAGTATATAGCCTTGATGCATTCCTTTCCCAATATGAAACGTCTGTCGTTCCATGTCCAGTTCTAACTGTTACTTCTTGACCTGCATACAGATTTCTCAGGAGGCAGGTCAGGTGGTCTGATATTCCCATCTCTTGAAGAATTTTCCACAGTTTGTTGTGATCCACACAGGAAAAGGCTTTATCATAGTCAATAAAGCAGAAGTCGATATTTTTCTGGAACTCTCTTGCTTTTTCGATGATCCAACGGATGTTGGCAATTTGATCTCTGGCTCCTCTGCCTTTCATAAATCCAGCTTGAACATCTGGAATTTCATGGTTCACATACTGTTGAAGCCTGGCTTGGAGAATTTTGAGCATTACTTTACTAGCGTGTGAGATGAGTGCAGTTGTGTGGTAGTCTTACCATTCTTTGGCATTGTCTTTCTTTGGGATTGAAATGAAAACTGACCTTTTCCAATCCTGTGGCCACTGCTGAGTTTTCCAAATTTGCTGGCATATTGAGTGCAGCACTTTCACAGCATCATCTTTCAGGATTTGAAATAGCTCAACTGGAATTCCACCACCTCCACTAGCTTTGTTCGTAGTGAGGTTTCCTAAGGTCCACTTGACTTCACATTCCAGGATGTCTGGCTCTAGGTGAGTGATCACACCATTGTGGTTACCTGGGTCATGTAGATCTTTGTTGTATAGCTCTTCTTTGTATTCTTGCCACCTCTTCTTGATATCTTCTGCTTCTGTTAGGTCCATACTATTTCTGTCCTTTATTGTGCTCATCTTTGCATGAAATGTTCCCTTGGTATCTCTAATTTTCTTGAAGAGATCTCTAGCCTTTCCCATTCTATTGTTTTCCTCTAATTCTTTGCACTGATCACTGAAGAAGATTTTCTTATCTCTCCCTGCTACTTTTGGAACTCTGCATTCAAATGGGTATATCTTTCCTTTTCTCCTTTGCCTTTAGCTTCTTTTCTTTTCTCAACTGTCTGTAAGCTATTTGTAACTTATAAAATTTGATAATCCAAAAGCTGTCTTCATCAGTTGTCCTAGAATTTTATAAAATTTTAATTTTAATTTTTAAAAAATTTTAATATAAATTTATTTAATTGGAGGTTAATTACTTTACAATATTGTATTGATTTTGCCATACATCAACATGAATCCACCACAGGTATACACATGTTCCCCATCCTGAACCCTCCTCCCTCCTCCCTCCCCGTACCATCCCTCTGGGTCATCCCAGTGCACCAGCCCCAAGCAACCAGTATCATGCATGGAACCTGGACTGGCGATTTGTTCCATATATGATATTATGCATGTTTCAATGCCATTCTCCCAAATCATCCCACCCTCTCCCTCTCCCTCTCCCACAGAGTCCAAAAGACTGTTCTATACATCTGTGTCTCTTTTGCTGTCTTGCATACAGGGTTATCATTACCATCTTTCTAAATTCCATATATATGTGTTAGTATACTGTATTGGTGTTTTTCTTTCTGGCTTACTTCACTCTGTATAATAGGCTCCAGTTTCATCCACCTCATTAGAACTGATTCAAATATATTCTTTTTAGTGGCCGAGTAATACTCCATTGTGTATATGTACCACAGCTTTCTTTTCCATTCATCTGCTGATGGACATCTAGCTTGCTTCCATGTCCTGGCTATTATAAACAGTGCTGCAATGAACATTGGGATACACGTGTCTCTTTCAATTCTGGTTTCCTTGGTGTGTATGCCCAGCAGTGGGATTGCTGGGTCATAAGGCACTTCTATTTTCCAGTTTTTTAAGGAAACTCCACACTGTTCTTCATAGTGGCTGTACTAGTTTGCATTCCCACCAACAGTGTAAGAGGGTTCCCTTTTCTCCACGCCTTCTCCAGCATTTTTTGCTTGTAGATTTTTGGATCGCAGCCATTCTGACTGGCGTGAAATGGTACCTCATTGTGGTTCTGATTTGCATTTCTCTGTTAATGAGTGATGTTGAGCATCTTTTCATGTGTTTGTTAGCCATCTGTATGTCTTCTGTGGAGAAATGTCTACTTAGTTCTTTGGCCCATTTTTCGATTGGGTCATTTATTTTTCTGGAATTGAGCTGCAGGAGTTGCTTCTATATTTTTGAGACTAGTCCTTTGTCAGTTGCTTCATTTGCTATTATTTTCTCCCATTCTGAAGGCTGTCTTTCCACCTTGCTTATAGTTTCCTTTGTTGTGCAGAAGCTTTTAATTTTAATTAGGTCCCATTTGTTTATTTTTGCTTTTATTTCCAGTATTCTGGGAGGTGGGTCATAGAGGATCCTGCCATGATGTATGTCAGAGAGTGTTTTGCCTATGTTCTCCTCTAGGAGTTGTATAGTTTCTGGTCTTATGTTTAGATCTTTAATCCATTTTGAGTTTATTTTGGTATATGGTGTTAGAAAGTGTTCTAGTTTCATTCTTTTACAAGTGGGTGACCAGTTTTCCCAGCACCACTTGTTAAAGAGATTGTCTTTTCTCCATTGTATATTCTTGCCTCCTTTGTCAAAGATAAGGTGTCCATAGGTGCGTGGATTTATCTCTGGGCTTTCTATTTTGTTCCATCGATCTATATTTCTGTCTTTGTGCCAGTACTATACTGTCTTGATGACTGTGGCTTTGTAGTAGAGCCTGAAGTCAAGCAGGTTGATTCCTCCAGTTCCATTCTTCTTTCTCAAGATTTCTTTGGCTATTCGAGATTTTTTGTGTTTCCATACAAATTGTGAAATTATTTGTTCTATCTCTGTTTTTAGTTTTTATATTTAAATCAGTAATAATCCTCAATTGCCAACCACAAAGCTTTGTCAGAGACCTTGAAGGAAGAGTGGAATTTTTCAGAGGCAAAAAAATCTGGGGAAGAGTATATTGAAGAAGTGTGTCTTAAACTGGATCAGAGTTATTTAGAAAATAAAGCTTACTAGACATACAAATATATTTGTGATAAAACTCAGTATTTTAAATACCCACATATAGCTGGTAATAAGCTGCTTTTCTCAGTAAAGTCTCTCCTCCATTCCCCATTAAAAGTGCACTTTCCTTCTCTGTGAATTTGGTCAAATTGCATGATTATTTTTAGCTATGCAGATATCACCTTTCCCTTTTTTTCATATTTCCTCTTCTCTGGGTGGAAAGGCAAGGAGATTTGAAATCATAAATGGGACTGAATCTCTTACTAATAAAGTAACCTTAAGAAAGCTGCTTTAATCCTTCAACTTCCTCATTCATAAACATATCTTGACAGCTTATAAACATACATATATAAACATATGTAAACATACATATACATGCAAACATCATAGATAATCATGGATAACAATATTTACCACACATATTTATTAGGAGGATTAAAAGAGATGATATGGTGGCTTACACAATAACTATTAATTTTCCCCCTTTTCAACTCTGAAACTTCCACTCATTGATCAAGTGGATATATTATATAATACCTTTGCAGATTATATAATATTTTTGCTAATATGGTCTTTGTTGCTGTTATTGTTACTATTTAGTATCAAACCAACATTCTTCTTATCCTGGATTCAAATTGCTGTCCTTGGTCCTGAATTTTCAACATTGTCATCAATAACATGAATCATAAAATTGTATAGAAAGAGAGAACAAAAGATTAAGATCATTAAATGCATCTCTTTAAAGGTTTTCTTATAAACACAACTCACAATTCTGTAGCTTTGTCAATAGAAGATTCTGCATCAATAGAAATATACAATTACTTACATTCTAAGAATGTAGAACTTAATACTCAAGACAGCAGGCCATTCCAGTGATGAATATCTGGTTATTAGGAAATATTTCTTTTTGCTAAACCCTATAATCTTATCCAGAAATCATTATTATGTCCTTTGGAGGCATACTTACTCAATTCATGGGTAATCCCTTGGGTCATCTGCCTGGAGCAGGAGCTCTGCCCCTGGCAAAAGTCATGAGGAAGGAGGCTTGGCATACGCAAAGGCAGGATCGAGCCTCAGGAGTCCCCCTGGAAATTTTTGAGCATCTACCCTCAAAACCAGAGTCTGCCTACTTTCTGCTTTGTGCTCTCACCTACACCTCTGACTTTACGGAGGGCTGTCCCCCACTACCTCTCTCTGAAAAAAAGAGCTAACTTACAGCTCCAGTTAATAAAGTTCCTGGGTGTGATAGTGTTTCAACCTACAAACTCCTTTGGAAGTCCTCTAGCCTGCCTGAATAGGTTTTTCCGGCCACATGTGATTGCTCAGAGCTTCCCAACTGTGAGAGGCATGAGATGTTCTAAACTGTCTAAATACAGATTCCTTTGAGCAGTTAAAAGATTGATTAGAAATTGTATTGGTGAAGGGTTTTTCACTTGTTGGGCCAATGTTTGCTGCTAAGTTTCCATATCCCTTACCTGCTGTGTCCCTGGCAGTGTATTGATTAATATAATTGGTGTAAGTAGTAGCTTTAATGTTTGTAACCTGGGACCCTTGAGTTAATTCTTTTTCTTGTTATAGCCCACCACACCTTTGCCCTGTAGGAATGCAACTTTATCTAATGCTTTTGGAGGGTGGCACCTGACTAATCACCTTTAGAGAAAAATAAGTTTTCTGAAGAAACGGTCATGTTAACAGGCCTCCGGGCCAGAAGATGATGCAAATCACCTAAACTTCTGCATATGGTAAGTTTACAGAAAGAAAGCCTGGCTTACTGCGTGACTCTACCCCTTCCCCCATTATCCTCTATGCATAACTTAAGGTATAAAAACTACTTTGGAAAATAAAGTGCGGGCCTTGTTCACTGAAGCTTGGTCTCCCCAAGTCATTCTTTCTCTCACCTTCTGGCTGAATTATTCAGCCTCTTTTCTCCACTGAATTTCCTCACTGAGCTATCCTTATTTCACCACTCTTTATATCCTTAATTAACGTTTAATTAAGCAATTGTTTCCTGATCCTCGCCAACGCCGTCCCCGCTACGAATTCCCTGGATCCACCGGGGCTGGACCCCAGCAGTCATCTGAACAGTTTTTTTGGTAAAATTCATTACTAGGTTTATTGATAAGAACATGAGAAAGGCAGATGCAGAAAGATGAGACATGAAATTGTGACTGTGAAGATTGTAAAAGGGCTACATAATTTTACTATATGCATGCCAGAGAGGCTGAGACAGAGAGAATAGAGAATCTAATAGAAATTTTTAGTGAATCAAAACCATTTTCACATGTTAACTCTTTAGTCCAGTGTCTATCACTTGCTCTTCTGATTTCCTTCAGAATTTTAAAGATGTTCCCACCATGCATTTATTGCTTGGTATGCTAATAAGCTATTCATATTTCTCTCTCCTTCACTAGACTGTAATCATCTCTAGGACAGAGGCAGTGTCTTACTTTTTCCTTCGAATGTGTTCCAGTGTGTAAACATTCCTGGATTATAGTAGGTACTCAGTGTTAGTTGAATGAATGAACTAAATTTCCAGAGAAAGAATTGTCAGAATAGACAAGGGGAAGCCTATCCATCATCACACATATACCACAGGACAGGAATGCCAGAATTCCCATGTAAAGAGGGAGACTGGATGCATGTCCTCTCTGGGCCTTTTGATTCTAACATGTGTAGGATTGGACACTAATATCATCATCAAATATTTCTATCCGAGTTCCTCAATAAAAGTCTTTAGTCTAAAACATGCCATTAACAGAAACTGCTACAACAAATACAATATTATAATGATTTCACTTTAAAAATGGAAAAATGCATAATTAAACAACAAATTCTATTGCAGAAAACCAGGACCTGCATATTTTTTCTCTTCCCTGTGTTTGACTACATTTGCTCATATAACATGATTTTGTTTCTTTTAGATGTTTCAAAGTGTTTTCAAATTTTCCCATGTGTCTCCCCTGTGCCTTTCCAGATATTCAATGTCAGGGCTGAATGAGTTTCTAGTTATTAACCGGGCTGAATATGTTTTTTTCTTTCTTGCATATTTGTCACAGAATCTCTCTGTATTGGCCAAGAAGGCTTTTTACTTTTAGCACACTGAAGGATAGAAAGATAACTATATTAACAGATAGGTAGATCAGCTCCAATAAGTATATGGGTATACATATATATGCATAAGCATTTGCATATATGCATATATATCCAAATTTCAAAGAGTAAATAGAATGGAAAAGAAAATATCGTAATATATTAACATATTTCAAATGTCTTACTATTTTATTCATGAAAAGACAAATAGAGCTGATGAAGAATTATAATGAGTCACTCAAGAAAAGAAAAGCAATAATAGAAACAAAGGGCAAATTATAATAATTCCATTTTAATGGAAAATGTTACATTTGAGCAATAAATTATATCTTAGAAAGACCAGGACCCTAATACTAATTTTTTTTTCTTCTTTCTCTTCCCAGAATGACACTCTGCTCCGATTTATGAGTTGATTACATCTAATTGCAAAATTTCCATGTGTGTCTCATAGACACCTATTCTTATTTTCAATACAACAGCTTTAAAAGACTGTGTATCTATCAGAGGACAGTCATTCTGATAAGGCAGATAAGAAACCAAAGCAATATTACATGCATTCTTAATTTTTTATTCCATGTGTGGATAATTTATTAAATTATACACAGAAATTATGTTTCTATATGTCATTCTCAATCTATACACAATGACTTTTAAAGCTATGATAAATCAAGATAGCATATAACAAAGCAGAGACATCATTTTGCCAGCAAAGGTCCATCTAGTCATAGGTATGGTTTTTCCAGTAGTCATGTACAGGTGGGAGAGTTGGACCATAAAGAAAGCTGAGCACCAAAGAATTGATGGTTTCAAACTGTGGTGCCAGAGAAGACTCTTGCGAATCCCTTGGACTCCAAGAAGATCAAACCAGTCAATTCTAAAGGAAATCAACTCTGAGTATTCATTGGAAAGACTGATGTTGAAGCTGAAGTTCCAATACTTTGGCCACATGATGTAAGAGCCAACTCACTGGAAAAGACTCTGATTCTGGGAATGATTGAAGGCAAAAAGAGAAGCGGGAAGCAGAAGCTGGGATGGTTAGATAGCATCATTGACTCAATGGACATGTATTTGGGCAAACTCCAGGAGATAGTGAAGAACAGTTGCCTATAGTGTGCAGTCCATGGGGTTGCAAAGAGTCAGACACTGACTTAATGACTGAAGAACAAAAAAACTGAAGAAAAACTTAAAGAAGATTGACATGGAAGACATAATACTTTGCAGAAAGTACAGTGTTGAATACATCTGAACACTTTTAAATGTTTTGGGTATTTCAAATTCTATTTTCTATGGACTTATCGGGTCGTCTTCATGTGTGCCACAGAAGCACACCTTTCAAAGGCAGTATCAATTAGCCTTAAACTGCAGTGGGTAGGTGCGAGGGAGCAAAATCAACTTAAATAAACGAGATCTTTATCATGAGCACAAGAAGTCCATGGAGGAGCGTTTGGTGGTCCTCTAGAAGTTGACAGTGTGTATGTGTTGAGAGAAGTGTTAGTATAGTGCCCCCAGTTCATAAACATTTGTAGGTAAGGATGGAAATCAACTTATTATTCACTATACACTAAGTAGAGCGTTGCTTTATGCTGGAAGATTCTGTTAAAGCAAAGGAAATAAAAGCATGAGACAATGCAAAAGACAATTTGTTTAAAAGTCTTGGTACCTCTGGAAAGTTCCTAAAAGCCTGTGTAATGTGACCATAGGCAGGTCACTTTCTCTCTTTGGGCCTCTTTCTCCCAACGTAAGACAAACAAACAAGCACACAAAAGTAATTTGCCTAGATGTTGCTCAAGTGGCATAAGAATTCTAATGATGTTAGTTAGAAATCATGCCCAGTATACATTATGCTATGTGCTGCCCAGGTGGCACCAGTGGTAAAGAACCTGCCTGCCAAACCAGGAGACTTTTAAGACACATGAGTTCAATTCCTAGGTCAGGAAGATCCCCTGGAGACAGGAATGGCAACCCACTCCAGTATTCTTGCCTGGAAAATCCTTGGAGAGAGGTGCTGGCTGGCTACAGTCCATGAGGTCGCAAAGAGTCGGACATGCCTGAAGTGACTTAGCAAGCATGCCCACATTGTGCTGACAGTAAGTTTGCCTTTATGTCCAGTCCACTTCTATCATTGCTTATGGGGATGAATTGCTAAGAAATGTCTATTCAGACAACTTTATGCAAAATAATTGGTTACCATAGAAATATGAACTTCTCCTTTACATATGTAATGGGATCAATTTCTCTAAAATTAAAAAGTAAATGGAGACAGGGGCCCAAGAGGGAAGAGTGTAGGTGATACTGGCTCTTAAGAAACAAAGCTCAAATAAAAGTTAAGAAAACATGAAGGAAAACCTTCATTTCTTAACAGCTGCCAATAGCCATTCTCTTAAAAAAAAAAAAAAAAAAAAGACACCTTACTTTACCCTCAAGATGGTGGCCTGTTAGTGGATCTCTGTAGGATCAAGCAATGTTTAGTATTTTAACAACAACATTCTGTTGTTAAGGACTTTGTCAGAAGCTTGACACATTAACAAGACTGCTGTTCTAGCCTGAAATTAATTCTGACTCTGCTTGGAACCAACTCTACGGCCTGAGCAAGGTATCATCTCTGAGCCTTCATTGACTATCTGTATATCTGTTAACTGCATAGTGGAAATTTCCTGCAGAGATTTGGTGAGAAATGAAGTATGTGTGAAGTCCCAGGAAAAATTCTCAACATTTCAAAGACAGTGGTTAAGAGTCCTTATTTTTATTTGCTACCAGCAGCCAACCTCAGAGTCAGCAAAATATCTGCCTTGAATAATTCTTATCTGCTGTTGCTAGTCTTAAAGTGGAATGGTTAATAAAAATACAAATAACAGGTAGGGCCCATTGACAAAGGGATATTTTGACACCAACAGTGGCTTCATTATTGGCTTAGCCTTTGGTAAATAATCTAGTTCAAATTTAAAATAAATTCACCTCATATTTGAGTAGCAGTTCACAGATTCAAGAATATTACCTCACATGAAAAACCAAGGCAATAGAATAGGAATTGATATCTCTAAGTTATGGACAAGTAATAAGGGCTCAAAGAGGGTGATTTCCTCAAAGTCATACAGGTATCAAAAGGCCAGGATGGTGTTAAAACCTAGATTTCCTTACTCCAGTATAGGACTTATTTATTTGCACTATGAGGTCTAATTTTTTGGCCCAAAATTCACCTTTCTTAGTCTTGTCTGTATGTGGAAAACAAAGATTAGTGTAATAGCCTCTTTTCAATGTGAAAATAAAATGACTCGAGACGCCACAGTTTAAATCCCATCAATAAATCACCACACACACACATTTTACTTTACTGTGGGAATGTAATAAAATACATTGGTTCATTTGATCTCGGTTTTTATTTGATGATTTTTGTTGAAACATGAATGTGATTTCTTATGTGATATCTTACTCTAACATCAAATGATAGGGCGTTTATTAGTGACATTTTAGAAGACATGCATTCACTTGCATTGGAAGCTGCTACAGCCCAAGCAAAATTGGGAACAGCAAACATCTTCTATAAAAAGAAAGGTCACAATTGGCTATTCAGCAGAGCGATTTAAATTTTTAACAGCACAACACAGCCAAGGTGACAGTGGAATGTTACAGGTGTGAGCAAAAAATTCATTTTACCATGCAGAATTTAGAAAGAAAGTGAGAAAATAGCTCTGTGGCATATTGAGGGACTTATCGTTCCCCTTCAGCAAGTAAAATAAAATTATTATCCATGCTGAATTATATAGTTCTCCAAATCCAACACACAGAACTCTTGCTGATAACAAACTCAAAAGAGAGACTAAAGGTAGTTGACTACCACCATACAAATCATTTTGGTGGATGAATGGATGAATTCATGGATGAATTATCTATCCTACTTTGATTTTTAAGTTACTGGTTTCAGTTCAGGGCATTATGATAAGTTTACAAAGTTTATTTCTTTGATGTTCCATCTAGGTGATACTGTAGTCAAAGAGATGAACTCATTTTTTGTTTTTTTTTCCCCTTGAGAGAATAGTTGTGGAAACTTTTTTTTTCTGTCTTGTTCATTTGGTTTGTCTTTGTATTATACCACATATTGCAATGGCTCAGTGGTAAGGAATCCACCTGCCAATGCAGGAGATGTGGGTTTGATCCCTGGATTGGGAAGATACCCTGGAGAAGGAAATGGCAACCCACTTCAGTATCCTTGCCTGGAAAAATCTCATGGACAGAGGAGCCTGGCAGGCTATATTCCATGGGGTCATAGAGAGTCGGACATGACTGAGCGACTAAACAATAACAGTGTATTACAAACACATGGTCAAAAGCATTATGGAGAGACTGATAGCAAAGACATTTATGTGCTAACGAAGTAAATCAGCTGGTGATGAGAGCTCCTCTGTTTAGTCCCTAAGCAGATGCAGATGCACTAACTTGGACTGTATTCAAAGACTGTCCTGTAATGATTCAGTTCAGTTCAGTTTAGTTCAGTTGCTCAGTCATGTCTGACTCTTTGCGACCCCATGGACAGCAGCACACCAGACTTCCCTGTCCATCCCAACTCCCGGAGTTTACCCAAACTCATGTCCACTGAGTTGGTGATGCCATCCAACCATCTCATCCTTTGTCATCCCCTTCTCCTCTCGCTTTCAATCATTCCCGACATCAGGGTCTTTTCAAATGAGTCAGTCCTTCGCATCAGGTGGCCAAAGTATTGGAGTTTCAGCTTCAGCATCAGTCCTTCCAATGAATATTCAGGACTGATTTCCTTTAGGATGGACTGGTTGGATCTCCCTGCTGTCCAAGGGACTCTCAAGAGTCTTCTCCAACAGTACAGTTCAAAAGCATCGGTTCCAAAAAGAGGATAGCAAAGTCAGGTAAATGAACCCACTTTTATCCACAGAGAAGTTGCTTAAAAAGGGCTGGTTATGGTTAGAAATTCTTAGCTATCTTAGAAGTTCAAAGGCATTGTGCTCTAAGGTTTGCCCTTGTAATTAAAGTCTGCAAATATTATTATTCCTTATTCCTTATCTAGAGGAAAAACACACAGAAAGTAAAGATAATGTGAATTTATAAACACAAACATATACACACACCCTAATGAAAACATCTAATGTGACAAGAAGAGTAAAGTTTTAGTGACTATGATTTATAGCTATATTTTGTGTATGAGCTTATGGTAACAGATGGTGAGAGGAAGCAGCAAATTACTGTGCACATTCATTTTTTTTAAGGCGAAATGGCATTAAATCAAGAAAGTCAGAATAAGTGACCCATTTTAAGTGTACTCATCTAGGTTTCTATGAGGGTATGTTAATTATAATAATATATCTTTCCTAAAAGAAAAAAAAAAGCATGACTAAATGAGATCCTCAGTGGCGAGATTATTTACAGTTAACTGGAAGAAATATGAACTTCAGGAGCTGAACTGAAAAATCTGCCTGCATCTCTCCAGCCTATTTCCTCTAGTTCCCTTTATGGTAATGGACTCTTGTATAAGTGCTTGCTTTTCTATAACTGGTGATTACTGTCTTTCCATCATTGGCAAGGCTGTGACAGGAATGATGTCCTACTAAGAATGATGTACATCTTCACAGTGGTAAGATCCTAACTCCCTGATTAGAATCAGTACCCATGAAAGCACCACATGTTCCATAGGACTGCAAGTCAAACGAATGCTTTGCAAAGCCCATCTGCTGCCTGTTTTACAAGCAATTGCGTATTTCTATTTATTTGTTAAACTCATATTTGTTCTCGCAAATCTACCGGTTCCAAGTGGAAAAAAAAAAAAAAAAATCCAGAAAGGTATGGCACCTGAGCTATTTCTTCTCTCCCATGACACTTGTGATTCCTTATAAGTCATACAAAGGATTTGAGAATGTAAATAACATAATCTATAAAAGGAGAAAATGTTGAATATACAGTCAGTAAGTACTGAGAAGAGTTATTCAGTATGTGTCCAGCTGCAAAATTAAATACACCCGTAAGGTCAGTTGGTTAAAAGGGAATCAAGTTGGGCAAGAACTGTGAATTGAGAGGAAAGGGGCCAGATGGGGAGAGGCCACAGTGAGGAAGGGCCCTAGGAACACAGTCTAACAAGGTAAAGGATCAAGACAGGAAGGGTCAGTGTACACATTGAAAGGGTCTCTCCCTCCTCTTTCTCCCTCTCTTTCTCTCTCTTTCAATTATGAAAACACATAAATAACATATTTTCTTCCCCCAGATCCAAGAGGAACCAAGATAAGGGATTTCTGGCCATCAGCAGCACCATGTGATGATTCCCAAAGTTAAACTCATCACCCTAGTAGAAAAGATTCAACTTTCTTTAGGGGAACCAGTGAGGAAAAACCTGAGACCCAATATGTTATACTTCATAAACTACAGGAATATTATAGACCATATCTGCTTTTGGTCTTGCCTTTCTAGAACTCCCTGATAGCTCAGTTGGTAAAGAATCTTCCTGAAATGCAGGAAACCTCGGTTCAATTCCTGGGTTGGGAAGATCCCCTGGAGAAGAGAAAGGCTGCCCACTCCAGTATTCTGGCCCAGAGAATTCCGTGGACTGTATAGTCCATGGGGTCGCAAAGAGTTGGATATGACTGAATGACTTTCATGTCACTCACTTCTACAACTCCCTAGGGCATACCCGCCTTCATGGGGTTTCTGAACAGGAGGAAGGGATTATATGCAGCCAGTTAGTCAGTGAACTTGACAGAGAGCTTCAACTTGAACCTGGCATGTTTGTGTGTCTGCTGGGAAACACAGTCTGCTGGAAACTGTGTCTGCTGGTGTTTGCTGGGAAACCCCAACCATGAGCGACTCGGCACACCCCATGAGCACCAACATGCTTCTTCCCCATACTATCATTGATAACCTATTATTTACATGTATACAAGTTCTTACCTTGCCACTTCCATATGTTCTTGCTCTTTGGAATATCCTAGGACTGGCATATCCTTTCTGCTATATGACATCCCTTCAAATAAATGGAAGAGCTTCGTTAAAAAAACTGACATGTTGGGACAAGACCAGCCCACAGAGGGAGGATTGACATCTCAGCTTCCAAGATCACTGCCTGATTATCTGAAACACCCCCTTTAACTCAGAGTTTCCAATTGCAATATTCTTGGCATGGCCCTAACAGAGTTTCTTTTTGCCCACATTTAAATCAGACTTCCCTGAATCATTTTCCCAACTAGACTTCAACTTTTTAATTTCCATGCCCTTCTTTGTATTACTCAATATTAGCAAGAATCCTGTCAAATTGATTTAACCAGAATCCCCACTCAGTATCTGATAACCCTGTCCTACCTTCAGCAGGAATCCTATTAAGTTAATTGAGCCAGATTTATACCCTTACCCATGATGTTTCTTGTTGTAGTTTTCTATCCATGGGTTCCCATCTTACTCCTTGGTTATAAATTTCCATTTGTCCTTGCTCTCTTCAGAGTTGAGCCTAATCTCTCCCAGACTGCACAACCCCATCACAATAGTCCCTATTTCTGTTGCAATAGTCTCGAATAAAGCCTGCTTTACTGTTTTAACTAGTGTCATAAATAATTTTATAATTTAAGAGCTTCATGCTATAGCTTTGAGGCTGACCATCCCTATGGGAATAGTCAAAGATGGCTGCCGCCCCACCAACATCCTCTCTAGAGTTTTATGAGCAAGTCCTCCTGAGAAAAGCCTCAATTTTTGAGTCCAGCAACAGAAGAATCAAGACCCTTTAAGACAAAGTATTTGGATCTCCGTGAAGGTAGATATTTGGCATTGTTTGTTGTTCAATTAGAAGTCCTTAGATCATTTATCCCGACACAGACTACACATTTTAAGAGAATCAAAGAGAATGTTAGGATATTGAAATAGGAAATACAATATAACTGTATGTAAATCTCTGCACTCAATGGAATGTGGTAAAAATTAATAAGTGATCCTTCTGAACACCTGTCTTTTGTAAACATGTTTATAGTAATTGTTAAATAGATCCAAGGACTTCCATCTTCCAAATGGTATATTAAAGCAACATTTTCCCCCTAAGGAGATCAGTTACCCTCCTGCAAAACAAAAAAGCTGCTTGACAAAATTATTTATCTATGGGGAAAAAACGATCTTACTTTAGCAAAGCTTTCTCAGAAAGTGTAACTGCTCTCTATGATAGTCATTTTAGAGGGACAGCAAGCAAAGAAGAGGAAAATGTGTCCCTAGTCTCCTAAAATGCTTCCACTTTCTAGGTCCTTTCTTTAATGGGCTTTTGCAACTATCCTATTTCTTATCCTGTAGTTGATCTAATCATGCCTTACTCTAAGTATCATCGTTGAACATCTGACAAAAGGGCCAAAGGGAGTGAAGGGGCCTGAGTGACAAGACGTTCTAATCCAGAAAGGAGATGAGTGGCTTCCCAAATCCATTCTCCGATTCTTGATCTAGATTCCAGGGAACTTCAGTAACATTGACACCTAATTAGCAGTTTGGGGACCTACACCCAGCCACACCTCAGTCAGCCTGCTGCCATTCTGTTCCACGAAGCAGCCTGGTTCCACAGAAAAGACGACGATGAAAGTCAGAAGTCCTGTGTTTGGTTCCCAGCTCTGATACACACCCCAATGAGACCTTGGTCACATCACTTTCTGACTCTGGGACTCATTTTCCCTGCTCTATAATATGAACAGTGAATTAAACCACCCTTAAGGATCTTTCTCTCTATCAGCTCCCTCAGTCTTCACCAAGCAAAAGTAATGTTCATTGACTGACCACCTTGGCTGTGACATGATTCAATTAATCTCATGGGCTCAAGTGATATTGTTATAGCAATATCTATGTCTCATAAGACTGGAATAGGAGCTAAATTAGACAGTTAAATAAGGTGACTGCCTAGAACATAGCAACTGTTCAATAAAATGGCAGGTTTTAGCATTTACACTTATTTGTTGATGAGAAAGTGCTTCCCACGTGACTCAGTGGTGGAGAATCCACCTGCCAATGCAGGAGATTTGGGAGATGCAGGTTCAATCCCTGGGACAGAAAGATCCCCTGGAGGAGAAAATGGCAACCCACTCCAGTATTCTTGTCTGGAAAATTTCATGGACAGAGGAGCCTGATGGGCTACAGTTCATGGGCTCACAGAGTCTGACATGACTCAGCGACTGAACATACATACACATTTATGATAAAGAGAATTAAAATTTTGCTTTAAAAAGTTGTGGCAGAGGCTTCTTGAGTGATTTTGAAAGAAGATATACTTTAAATTGCCATGAACTCTGGAACTGAAGACATAAAATTTTGATTACAAAAGAGGGGCACAAAAGCACCACCAGCCCTATTATGGATGCATATGCATGAGGCAGGTGGTTCCATGTTGCTCAGATTCAAGCAGAATGTCAAAGATTCCTGAGCTATGATGCATGGAAACACTGGAAGTGGAGGGGGAGAAGTGCATAAGAGCAACCTCCTTAAGGGTCAAATTTTTAGATTTCCCAGAGAGAATATTTTTGTGTTGTCTATCAGTTGACAGTGTATTAAAAAGCAGAGACATCACTTTGCCAACAATGGTCCCTATAGTCAAAGCTATGGTTTTTCCAGTAGTCACGTACAGATGTGAGAGTTGGACCATAAAGAAGGCTGAGCGCCAAAGAATTGATGCTTTCAATTGTGCTGGAGAAGACTCTTGAGAGTCTCTTGGACTGCAAGGAGATCAAACCAGTCATTCCTAAAGGAAATCAACCCTGAATATTCACTGGAAGGACTGACGCTGGAGCTGAAGCTCCAATATTTTGGCCACCTGATGCAAAGAGCCAACTCATTGGAAAAGACCCTGATGCTGGGAAAGATTGACGGCAAGAGAAGAGGGCAGCAGAGGATGAAATGGTTGGATGGGATCACTGACTCGAGGCACATGAGTTTGAGCAAACTCTGGGAAATATTGAAAGACAGGGAAACCTGATGTGCTGCAATTCATGGGGTGGCAAAGAGTCAGACATGACTTAGGAACTGAACAACAATGAATCATCTGTATCTCTTTTTTCTTTCAGTAGGTGTGTAAGTGTATATATACACATAACATATACTATTCACTTATAAATAGTATATTTTATATATATATATATAATTTCCCCCTCTCTATCTTCAAAAGTCCAATATTTCTGTCTTCTATATTTCCAAATCCTGTCTCTTCCAGCTCTTATCTGGCAATTTCTTTGGCTTCAATCAATGAGTACACATGAAATAAATAACCACAACTACGTAAAAATAATTTTACAAGAGAGCAACACTTTTCCCTCAAAGCTCTCTCTACTGCCCCATCTTCTGCTAAAATTAAAAGCAACACAAGCACATACAAAACTTCATGCCTCATTTGGGTGAAAATAAAAATAGGCTTCATGATAATTATGCATAGTAAAATGTCTTGGGTTTGTGATTTATTTATTGTGCTAGAAATGTTCTTTCAGTAGTTAAATAATAGAATCTTTGCAATACCTTCTTTCTTGACTCCACAAAAAAAGGACTAATTAAGTGTGAATTATAAAACAGAAACTAACTTTTATTTGAGAGCCTAACACAAGAAATAAAAGCCACTTGAGATACTCTCACATCTCAAACTAAGATTCTTTGATTATTATTGTACATTGGATTTTAAATGTTCAGATTAGAAAAAAAAAATCTTATAAACAGATATCAAGGAATTTCAGTCTCCTTGAATGCTTGATGAGTTGCTCTCTGGTATCTGCCTTTTTAATGTGAAAGCAAAAGGAAAGTAAATATTTCTTTTGCATATACTATGATATTATCTCAAACCAAGAACATACAGTTTTCCTTTTCACATTTTCAGCATCAGAAAACATCTTTACAACCAACTTATTCAATTAAAGCCCTTTTTTGTTTCCCTCATCTCCTTGCAAATCAATAAATTGATTGTCTACATAATCTGATACCTTAGAACATAGAAAATGTGCATTACAACAAAAATGATGTTACAACATATGCTATTTTTATCTAACCCTGTGAAACAAGTGTGTGTGTGTGTGTGTGTGTGTGTATATATGTATATATATATATATATATATATATTCACTTTATATAAAGAAAAATCAAAATATATTATGCTTTATTCTCATGGTAACCTACCCAAGGTCACACAGCCTACGTGGGGACATACCTGATTGAAACCCACTTTTGCCTGATAAGTGTTGCAGATCTCCTGCATTATAATGTGGAGAGAGACACAGAACAGATTTCTTCCAGAAAGACTGCAACTGTGAGGTCTATCCTCTGGAAATAAGAGTTCCTGTTCTCCACCCTTTTTCTTTGTTTTTCCACGTATAATATAAATCAGAGTCCTCCAGAGAAATAGGAAATAGATAGAAGATAAATTATAGAAATTGACTGACAAATTTATGAAGGCTAAGAAGTCCTATGGTCTGTCATCCACAGAGAGTGGATGACAAGCTGGAGACTCAGGAAAGTTCATGGTATAATTCTGGCCAAATTCAAAGGCCTAGGATTCAGAAGTGCTGATGGGTGAGGGCAGAAGATGGATGTTCCAAGCAAAGAGAACAAATGTGTTCTTCCTTCACTTTTTTGTTCTTTTCAGGTCCTCAGTAAAGTAGACAATGCCCACCTGTATTGGTGAAAGTCATCTGCTTTACTCAGTCTATTGATTCAACTGCTAATCTCTTCCAGAAATAGCCTCAAAGACACATCCAGAAAAAAATGTTTACCAGCCACCTGGGTAAACACCCTTAGCTCAGTCAGATTGATACATAAAACTAATCATCACATCTCAATACCACAATTAACTGAAATAACTACAAGATGTATGTAAAGGGGTTTCAAGTTATTCTCTAAACTAATTTCCAAGTCAGTTTTTTAAATTACTGGTTATTTTGTAGTTTGTTTTTTAACTGATTAGTGAGATAGCTGAGAAGCCAATGACTGTAAGCCTTGTAGAGAATAAACACTGCCCTGCTGATGTAGAATGCTGTGGCAGGCCTCTGACAGTTTCCATTGACTATATTTAAGGCTTTCCTGGTAGGAAACTAACTGATAACATCGCACCATGATCCAGGCACTAAGAAGACAGAACAGCATCTGTTCAATCTTATGGTTCATTCCTATTTGGGTGCAAACTGTTTCCCACCAACAGATGCTCTGATCAGTCAACTCTTTTTCCTGAAATCAACTAAATCCACAAACATCCCAAAAGGCTCATTTAGTTCCTGCTGATGCGACTACAAAGCACAATGTGCACTAATTGGCTTCATTAATTGAGTAATCGTGGGAATAGAATGTCAGTACTTCACACACAAGTTTTGCAGCATAAAATTATTATTTAATGCTAGAGATCTCAGTTTTGCCTTCCTCACTGCAAAAGCACACAAAGCACTTTTGCAGTCTGTGAATCCAGTTTTGCAAGCAGTCCCAGGAGAACTCAAGTTTGAAAAAAAAAAACCTTCTCTCTGCAAACAGTAGGTTTTATCTAAAAAAAGAAAAGAAGTTGATGGTTTGGGGCCAATTAGCTTGATAAATAATTATCTAATAGATGCAAATTTATTCACCCCATGTGTACATCAACAAAATGTCACTTAAGTACTTTGAAAGATCTTGTCCAATTTCAATATTTATAGGGTAATCTAAGGAGGAGAAAAATACTTCACTAAGCTCTCCAATGAAATGTTTGTGGGCCCTGAGCACGTATTATCAAGGACATGGGGGTGGAGGTGTGAGCAGAAATTAAGAGCTCTGAGCATCTCAGGACTCCAGGGAACAGATTCATTTCCAATGTTCATTCCCAAATGAGAGCCAAGGTTCAAGGTTGAAAATCCTCCACTGGGAGAGATCATTGTGTTGATTCACCATAAGAAAAAACATTCTTCTGCTAAGGCTGTGATGGAAAACAGAGCACTAAGCACTACTTGGGTTAGGTTGGCAGAAGAGCAGAGAGGTTTGGGGAGGACACATGGCCAAAGGGATCAGCTGGAGCTACAGAGCTGATGCCTGGAAAGTCTGAGCAAAGTCATGTTGTCGGCCACCCCATAGACAGAAACACAGGCACTCTTACTTCCCTTTGTCTTTTCTACTGGGGGTGGTTCTGTAGCAGAGCAGAACAGACAAGGGCAGAATTGAGGTCTGGAGAGTGGCGTGAATAAAGAATCATTCTCTAGCCAAAGAATAGGTTTGACAACACAGCCAGATCACTGACCATGGTGTGCTCTGCCTTTTGGATAGTTCTGACTGCTAATATGCATGGTCACTATTCACCAGCCAATGAATACCCTAGATGCTGAGCTAACGCTGAGAGTTTCCTGTTCAGTTTCCTAAAACCAGATGCTCTTGCTTATGGAAATTAATCAACACGGCTCTCATCAGACCTGCTTATCACAGTTGCTGTTTGGGAGTTTAACACTGGTTAAATAAAAGACGTCATAGATGCATTTTTAAGAGAGGGATCACAATTTCTTTCCTATGAGCAGCCTTTAATCCATAAGAAAAGCAAAATTAATCAAGAGCTGGAGATGAATTAAAAAGTCTCGTTGTCTTCCCTATATAAATATATTTAATTCTAGTATTTAACTTAGATATATATAACACTTTATTAGTTTGTACATAATATTTTAAATTACATATATTAATTTTAATATGTTAAATGACTTCTTTCAGTTAGAAACAGGAAGATATTAAACACATATGGGTTAGAGTCCTATTGTGATCTGATATAGAATAGAGATAAAGATTTGGCAAGACAGATAAGAAGCAAAAAAATTAAAATAGGGAAGGTAAGCTTCTTCTCCACAAAAGCACCAAATAGTGGATGATACTGATGCTGCAAGAGTGCCTGAAGGCCCCACAGGCTGAGGGGTGCCCCTGGGATGGATGGCCACTGTGGCTTCCACGGAGGCTTTGGCAACATCTGGGGCCAGAGCAGAGGACAAGGAGTGGCTCCCAGTCACCAAGCTGGGCAGCCTGGTAAGGACATGAAGATAAGTCCCTGGAGGAGGTTTATGTCTTCTTTCTGCCCATCAAGGAATCTGTGATCATTGACTTTTTCCTGGATGCATCTCTCAGAGACAAGGTTTTGAAGATTATCCCTTTATAAAAGCAGACCTGTGCTGGCCAGCAGAACAGGGTCTCGGCGTTTGTCACCAATGGGGTCACAACCACGTGTGGGTGTCAAATGCTCCAGGGAGGCAGCCTCTGCTATCCATGGGGCCATCATTCTTACCAAGCTGTCCATCATCATGCAATGAGGCTACTGGCGTAATTAACAAGATCAGTAAGCCTGATACTGTTTCTTGCAAGGTGACTGGCTGCTGTGGTTCTGCACTGGTGCACCTCATACCTGCTGCCAGGAGCACTGGTGTCATCTGTGCCCAAAAAGCTGCTGCTGATGACTGGTATTAAGCTACACCTCTGCTGGTCTTCCCAGGTGGTACAGTGGTAAAGAATCAACCTGCCAAACAGAAGACTTGGGTTCGATCCCTGGGTGAGGAAGTTCCCCTGGAGAAGAAAATGGCAACCCACTCCAGTATTTCTGCCTGGAGAATTCCACGGACAGAGGAGCTTGGTGGGCCACAGTTCATGAGGTCGCAGAGAGTCAGACATGACTTAACAACTAAACAGCAACTACACACCTGTGCCAGGGGCTGCACTGCCAAGGATACCTTTAATCCCCTTTCCAAGACCTAAAGATATCTCACCCCAATCTGTGGAAAGAGACAGTGTTCACCAAGTCTCTGTACCAGGAATTCACTGACCATCTTGTAAAGACTCACACCTGAGTTTCCGTGCAGAGGACCCAGGCTCCAGCTGTGCCCACCACATAGCTTTATATGAGAAAAATAAAGTGAATGGAGGTACCAGTGAAGCTGGGTAAAAAAATAAATAAAATGGAGAAAGTAAGAAAAATAAAATACAGAAATAAGAATCAAAAGAGAAACATTTAAAAAAATATATCAGGGGGCAAGAGATCGTAAGAGAGAGAATGGAGAAATAAAGAAGTTTAGGGACTTAAGGGAAAAAATACCAAGATAGTCTAGATAAAGACATGCAGAGTAAGATAGATGTAGCCAAGTGGAGAGGGAGAAATGTAGAATAAGCAATAAAGAAGCAGAACAATTAGATTGCTAATGCAATAAATTCCTACTCCTCATTACAGAGCCAGTTGCTCACCAGCACTGACTACAAATCTTCAAGGGTTCTGTCACCTTACTGCACTGGGAAAGAAATATCATTGGGATTTGAGTCATTATTATTTATACATGCAAGGAATAATAATTAGTCTCATGGATGAGGCATTGTTCCAGGCATGGGTAAACATGATAATGCTGATGCCTCATGCAGCTTATTTCTTAGGATGGACAAAATTCAATCCTTGTGGAGTGTGGTAAAGGTTGCAATGGTATTATAATTGGCAACGTCACCTAATACAGTGAGGAAAAAGAAGTTCTCCAAAGAAAATAATGTATGCCTGTGTGTATAAGGTCTCATTGGGGGTGGGGAAGGAGGGCCGTGTTTGCTGATTAAAGCAACAGTGGTCAACTATAGACTGGCCTCATGTTTCATTTTATAGAAATCAATCAATCAATCTGAAATATTTTACCCAGATAATTTAGCTCCTAAATGGCTTAAATAGAATTTTAACTCAGATCTAAATAAACTAGTCAATAACAAACAATCTATCATATCATCAGAGTCCTATATTTGAAGAAATAATGGTTGATAACTTCTCAAATCTGCTTGCAATGAAGGAGACCTAGGTTCAATCCCTGGGTTGGGAAGAACCCTTGGAGAAGGGAATGGCAACCCACTTCAGCTTCTTGCCTGGAGAGTTCTATGGACAGAGGAGACTGATGGGCTACAGTCCATGGGGTTGCAAAGAGTCAGACACAACTGAGCAACTACAGATTTAAAAAACTAGGAGAATTTCAAGTAGGGTAAACTTAAAGAAATCCATGTCAAGACACATCAGAATTCAATTCTAAACACTGAAAACAAAGACAATATCTTAAAATCAACAGATGGAACCAAGGCTTTCTTAATAGAGAAATACCAATTTGATTTACATCTGAAGCAATGCAGGACAGGGAGCAGTGGCACAGTATATTTCAAGTACTGAGAGAAAAGGACTGTTAACTGCAAATTCCATGTCTTAGAAACCTATTCTTCAGGAGAGAAGGGAGAATAAAAATGTTGTCATATAAAAGAAAACCACGAGAATTTGTCATTTAACATAAATACCCTTAAAAAATGACTAAAGGAAATGCTTCAAACAGAAAGGAAGTGATAAATAAAGGAAGTCTTCCTAGCTTGTAGACCTCCACCTTCTTATGTCCTCACATAACTTTTCCTTAGTGTTTGACTGCTAAAGGGATGGGAGAGGAGAGAGGGAAAGATCTCTCATACCTCTTCATCCTATTGGATCTGAGATCTACACTTTTGACCTCATTTAACCTTAATTACTTCCTGATAGACTCTATCTTGAAAGACCACCAACCTTAATTACTTCCTTTTAGATTCTGCCTTGAAAGACAGCCACACGGGATTAGGGGTTCACATATAAACTTGGCGTTGGGGCATCAGAAATATTCAGTCCACAATACCATCTGAAACTCAGGAAGGATCTAAATGAAAGTGAGGTTTCTTAGATATAATACTGATTCTAACAGACTGTAATACAACACATATGTATATTGCAATACAAAGATCAACCATTAAGTAAACTGTACAAAGCAATGTACTCAAAAGCACCACAAACAAATCAAAATGGAGTCCTAAAAAAATGTTCAAGTAACTCACAGGAAAACAAGGCAACAAAACAAAGCAAACAAAAACTAAACAAGCAAAAATGGAAGAATAATAAATACAGGAAACAAAAAGAAAATTAAAATGGCACACTTCAGCCTCGATGTATTAATTCAAATGTTATGAAGTGAAGTGAAAGTCGCTCAGTCATGCCCGACTCTTTGTGACCCTGTGGACATATAGTCCATAGAATTCTCCAGGCCAGAATACTGGAGTGGATAGTCTTTCCCTTCTCCAGGGGATCTTCCCAACCCAGGAATCAAACCCAGGTCTCCTGCATTGCAGGCAGATTCTTTACCAGCTGAGCCACCAGGGAAGACCAAGAATACTGGAGTGGGTAGCCTATCCCTTCTCTAGCCGATCTTCCTGACCCAGGAATCGAACCGGGATCTCCTGCATTGTAGGTGGATTCTTTACCTACTGAGCTACCAGGGAATTTCTATATGAATGGTATAAATAACAATATAATAATAAATAATAATAATTAAAAAGCCCAGAGATTGGCAGAGTGGATTAAAAACTAAAAGCAGCAAATATGAAATAATCCTTAAAAAGGTGGGGAGGCCCTTATTGTGGTGATGATAAAAGTGGCTTAAAAAAAAAAAAACAAACACAGGTCTAATCCAATCTATGCTCTAAACCCTTCCTTGAAGTAACTGCCTAAAATCATTTTGATTATGCCTGTTGGTGTTTATAATTAATATATCAGATAAAGCCTCAAACTACAAATTGGAAAATTTGCACTCTACTATGTCAATTGGTAGTATCTATTACCTTTGGGAAAACACCCTGATGCTGGGAAAGACTGAAGGCAGAAGGAGAAGAGGACAACAGGGAATGATGTGGTTGGATGGCATCACTGATTCAGTGGACATGAGTCTGAGCAAACTCAGAGAGATAGTGAAAGACAGGGAAGCCTGGAGTGTTACAGTTTAAGGGTTCACAAAGAGTCTGACATGACTGAGCAACTGAACGGCAACATCACCTTAATAGATAAAGACTGGATGCCCAGGCTGCTCATAGATGACATTTTAGCACTCTACTGAGAAACAAAACTTCAGGTAGTTGCTTGACACGATATCCAAGCACATGAGATCTGACAGTGTTTCTCCCTCAATTACCCAAGAGTAATGAGTATTTAAGAGACTGGCAATACAACTTCTAAGATTCTCATCCTTTTCTTCTCTCAGATAAGGTGTTACCTATATAAGAATGTACATTGGCATGCTAAGATCAGTAAGCATCAGACTTTGAGATACCTCATACCAGTGGTCAGCTTGTCTGCAAAAGGACAACATGAGAAAGCCACATGGCAGATGATCTTGGGGGAATGACAGCATCTGGAGATATCTGACAATATACAAGTGTGTTTTTTATAGTTTTTAATTAAGAAAACTATTGTTATTACCCAAGGAGGCAAAGAAAACCAATATTGCTGTGATCACTTTATAAATTTAGAGAATTTTGTGGCTTTCCAAAGAAAATTTAAAATACACAAATGTAGCTTATTCCAAGAGAAATGTAAGAATTTTTCATGCCATTTCTGTATACATTTCAAGAAGAAAAAACTAACTTCCCAAACTCTTAAGGACTAAAAGTGCTTACCTAGTGTGTAGAAGGCAATGGCACCCCACCCCAGTACTCTTGACTGGAAAATCCCATGGACGGAGGAGCCTGGTAGGCTGCAGTCCATGGGGTTGCAAAGAGTTGGACACGACTGGGCGACTTAACTTGCACTTTTCACTTTCCTGCATTGGAGAATGAAATGGCAACCCACTCCAGTGTTCTTGCCTGGAGAATCCCAGGGAAGGGGGAGTCTGGTGGGCTGCCGTCTATGGGGTCACACAGAGTCGGACACGACTGAAGCGATTTAGCAGCAGCAGATGTTGTAGAAAGGCTTTTGAACTTAAAGGTTGTATACGGAAGTAATAAAGTACACTGTGGGAAATCTGAACCTGAAAATAATTGTCAAGGAGACTCGAGATTCAATGCTAACTCTGCCTCTAACTCACTGTGATACACTGAGCCAGTCACTTGCTCTCTCTATGGACCATGAAAAACTGACAGTGAGGACATTCTGAAAAATCGATGGATAGAAGTGCCTTTTGATACATTGGGGGAAATGCTTATCAGAGCATTTATATTTTTATAAGAAAAGCAAAACAAAAATAGATCTCTTTTCTCCAAAAATCCCCATAATTCTTATCTTATGATGTTGAGGCAGGTTTCCTGATGGGCAGTTTGGCAGTAAGCTGAGACATGGCCCAGAAACAGGACCTCCGATGTTCCCTATAAGGGAACCACCGTGTGTATCAGGGGAAGTGTATTTTTAGAGTTTTGTATTGTTTGACAAGAGGAAAAGGAGTTGTCTCAGTCAAAAATGAGTCAAAGCAAAAATGTTAAAATACAGAAATCATATAGTTCTCTCTTATTCCCCCGTCCCCAACATCAGGATTTCTATGAGACTGTTTATGGTTTTCTGAAAACTAAAGAGAAAATCAGTGTCTAGAGTCAGGTTGAAAAGGCAAGAATGTATTTTTACTCCTCATACTTTCATCCCAAGGTTGTACCAGTTACATCATGTTCAGAAGTGCATCCTAAAAAAAGTTTCAGCAGGTCTGAATTCTCCATCATCTGTTATTGACAAATGTGTGTCTTTTATGCTTCCCTGGTAGCTCAGTCACTAAAGAATCTGCCTACAATGCAGGAAAAATGGGTTCAATTCCTGGGTCAGGAAGATACCCTGGAGAAGGAAATAGCAACCCATTCCAGTATTCATGCCTGGAGAATTCCATGGACAGAGGAGCCTAGCAGGTCAAATGGCTTAGCGACTAAACCACACCAAGGTGAATTCAGGGATATTTATTTTGATCCTGGCCAAATCTGTTAAAGCAATAATTAGCCATTTAGTAACTCATACCATCTTTCTGAGGCTATTTTTGGCCTTGGAAGTTTTAAATAAGTGTAAATCTTAAGATACAAGACAAACATTCAGTGTAGTCAGAAAAAGGTGATTCTAGTTGCGCCTCTACTATCAACTAACTGAGTGACCTTGACTAATCTCTTAGCTTCTCCATGTAACATGTTGTAGTTTTGATTTAAACATGTGCTGTTGGAGAAATCCATCTGGCAAGTCCGAGAGTCACAGTTCAAATTGCAACATGATGAATAAAAATAATTCCAGGAAAGATGAAGCGTTCTCTGTATCTTATTGATGTGGAATGATTAAGATCTTTACTAGTCATGCCGAATTGTCCCTGAAAAGGATGAGACACAGGTCACTAATAGAAAAGTTATAACCAGCTTCAGGAATTTCAGATTATGAAGTAAGAGGAAGAGGATTAACATACAATGACAACACATTTGGAAGACAGCTATAATGCCAATTTTGCAGCTGAGAAAAGCTGTATTTCAAATAGCAAAACCAACAGTAAAAAGTAGACCACAGTGACCACAGTATTTGCTAAATATCACACTGCATTTTCTCCTTAGGTCCAAGCATAATTATCAGTAATCCTTAAAAAGATTGATGAAAATCCATTTTCTAGCCAAAAGAATGTACAGTTAGATTTAGCGGGAAAATTGCACATGGAAGCGAAAATAATAATTCAGTTCAGTACAGTCGCTCAGTTGTGTCTGGCTTTTTGCGACCCCATGGACTGCAGCATGCCAGGCTTCCCTGTCCATCCAAATAACAATTGGACTGATAATTAATATTATTTGATATCTGTTACTGTGTAAGAGGGTGACTACTTCATTTAAAACATCCAAATTGTGAAAAGTAATGTAGATCTCAACATTTTACAGTCTGAAAGAAAGATCCAGAATGCTTTTCTCAATTTCCTATTAAAGTACCCATTGTAGACAAAGTTACAACCAGTCACCAAATTCATTTATTTAGGTATTAACATATATTCGTGAATGTCTGCTAGGTATCAGGCATGATGATGGTGATAAAGGATCAGAGAGAAACAGTTAAAGCTGTTAGGAAGTTCACAATCTAGGGGAAAGAGACAGACCCTGGCGTCTAGGAAGAAGGTCTATGAAATGGAGTCAAAAGACAATTGACTGAGGGAAACCCATGTTCTGAAACAGCCCAGTTTGGCCAGGTAGGAAATAGACATGGCAGTAGTTCAAATCTCCCTTATTGACCTAGCTTACATAAAAATGAAAGTCAGATAGCATATCCCCTAGACCACAGATCCTTTTTTAAAAAACAGAGCTTACTCTTTCTCTCTTTAATCTATTAACACTTATGTTCACTTAGAGATTGCCACTCTGCTGTGCAGCAAAGTTTGTGGTAGAAGAAAAAGTATTTGGTGTGGTCATAGACAGTAGAATGGACCATGGACCAAGTCATGGACCAGGAATTGTAGGTTAAAACAGAGCTATAAATTGTCTCAGACATATTTAGCTACTCTTAAGTAGTGGACTACACACCAGCTGCTTTACAATGACATGCAAAGCCTTTAAGAAATATGAGTTCCAAGTCCTATCTCTGGAAATTAAATTCCAGGAAAGATGACATGGGATTTGAGAAGCCACATATTTTAAAAATTTTTCAAGGGATTCTGATGAGCAGTCCGATTTGGAAAGTACTGCCCTGGAGATAAACATTATTTTCCAGAGTAAAAAAATTAAGCCATGTAGGCAGTCTATCAGAGCCACACAAGATGACTAATGGTCAGAAACTAAAATTTGGCTAGGGGCTTAACACATTAATTAAAGAAGAGAACTTAGGGGTATTCCAGCAGCTATAAGCATCCAAGTACACAGAGAGGTCAAAGGAAATCTATGCCTCTTTTAAAATGGCAAACATTGGGTCTTAAGAGATAATCTCTCATTGATAGACAGGAAAACAAAGAAACATTGCCAGTCTAGAGAATTTAAAAACATTTTGTGACATAAGAAAAGGTGTGAAATGTCTCAAAACCTGAGAGGAAAGGTCAATTTCAGGGAAAAAGGTTTTCTGTAATAAACATAACATATGTTATATTCTTCATCTCAGTAAAATAGAAAGGAACATGGCTTCTATGAAACATGGTTAAGAAACCATAAGGAGTTGAAAGGGCTAAAAGTTGAGATTGAGAAAGAAACAGAAAATGTGGTTTAAAAAATGTGGAATTGAAATTTGGATTGAAACTTGTACAAAGTAAAATCCATGTTGTCTAAAATTGAAATTTTTGTAGAAACAAAAATATAAGTGGTTTCAAAGAATTCAGATCAAAAAGCAAAGATGACCATAATGGGAGAAGAGATGATAAATAGAGAGCACAGAATACTGAGATCAAAATTATGAGTAACAGACATATTGGAAACTGAAAAGACATAAAAGGAAAACAAAAACATAATAGAAGAAAATGTTCCTTTATCTTACAAAGAAAACATGCTATTAAACAGAGTCTTCAATTTAGACAGAAAAATAAGGTAGTAAAAGATCCTTAGATGTCTCATGGTAATTAGCTAAATAGAGATAATAGTGTCAAATATGTATGTTTTAAAAGTTAAACCTATAATTTTCATAAAAGTATAAAATAAATATTAAGGGATGTAGCAAAACAATAAAGCTGGTTCATGGGAGAATTCAAGAAACTGAATATATATATCTCATATATACATACATATATGAAATATATATATATATCAATGTCTGAAAAAAATGTTGAACAGTAATTGCTGTATTAAGAAAAATAACTGATTAATGTTTTACCAAGCAATGAAACCTCAATGTTTGCACTTATCTTCCTCAGTTCAGTTCAGTCGCTCAGTCATGTCCGACTCTTTGCGACCTCATGGACTGCAGCACGCCAGTCCTCCCTGTCCATTACCAACTCCTGGAGTTTACTCAAACTCATGTCCATTTATCTTCCTAGTGGACAGAAATGTTTGCATCTCTACAGGCTAGAACTCTCCAAAGCAATGTGTAGCTTAATAAAAGTGTGGCCTTAATTAATCATATACTACTACTACTACTAAGTCACTTCAGTCGTGTCCGACTCTGTGTGACCCCATAGATGGCAGCCCGCCAGGCTCCCCCCTTCCCTGGGATTCTCCAGGCAAGAACACTGGAGTGGGTTGCCATTTTCTTCTCCAATGCATGAAAGTGAAAAGTGAAAGTGAAGTCGCTCAGTCGTGTCCGACCCTCAGCGACCCCATGGACTGCAGCCTTCCAGGCTCCTCCGTCCATGGGATTTTCCAGTCAAGAGTACTGGAGTGGGGTGCCATTGCCTTGAAATTTAATTTAAAAATGTACCCCCAAGGAATCAAAAATCTTTGAATGGGTCTGTTAAACAATGCTCAGCATTTTAAAAGGCTGTGCAATCATCCTTTAGATTTATTCCCAAATCAAGAATAATTTCTCGTAAACTTAGTTGTAGCAAATATTCTCTAAAGGTTATTGTTGATCACAAAATGGCTGACCATAGATTCCTAGAAGGATCCTGTAGGCATTCGGTTTAAGCTTCAAGTTATTACTGATGGTAGGTTTGTCATACTTAATTGAATTAGATTTATAGTCAAACAGAATTATCCAGTTATAGTCCTGATTGCAAAATAAGGTTCCCATTGACTATTTGGCCATAATCACTTTGCCACTGAAAGTAAAGAAACCGATAAAAGTATTGCTGATAAATTCTCTCTGGTCAGGAAGAACACATCATTTAAAGGGTATTTTTATTTCTGTTACAAAAGTATAGACTAGTAATTTGATGACTAAAGATAAATCAAAAAGAAATATAAAGGAATTCCTCAGATTCCCATAAAAAATATAGAACATTCAGAATAATACCTACCAATAATATTCCAGGACAAACAACCACAATTCATCTTCATCAGTTCATCAATTTGCTGTGTGCTGTGCTTAGTTATTCAGTCGTGTCTGACTCTTTGTAACCCCATGAACTGTAACCTGCCAGGGTCCTCTGTCGGGCTTGAATACTGGCAGTGGAGAGGGTTGAATATTGGCAAGAATACTGCAGTGAGTTGCCATGTCCACCTCCAGGGGATCCTCCCAACCCAGGGATCAAACCCAGGTCTCCCACATTGCAGACAGATGCCTTACCATCTGAGCCACCAGAAAAGCCCAAGAATACTGGAGTGGGTAGCCTAATCCTTCTCTAGCAAAACTTCCCAATCCAGGAATGGAACCGAGGTTTCCTGCATTGCAGGTGGATCTTTACCTGTTGAACTACCAGTTAATTTGGTTCTGCATAAGTAATACTTGTTTTGATTAAACTTTATTCTGCTTTCATAAAATCATCTGCTTCTAGATTATAAGTGTGCTCAGTTGCTCAGTTGTGTCAAACTCTTTGTGAACCCATGGACTGTAGCCCACCAGGTTCCTCTGCCCATGAGATTTTTCAGGCTAGAATACTGCCATTTCCTCCTCCAGGGGATCTTCCTGACCCAGGGAGCAAACTCACATCTCCTGGGTATCCTGCATTGCCAGGCTGAATCTTTACCACTGAGCCAGCTAGGAAGCCCCTAGATTATAAATAGTCCTGACAATATTATTTGTCTCCAGGAGCTGTTGACAATTGTCTAAGCAATGTTAATTTAGGATCCTCCACATAAGACTATTCTTTGAAGTATAAATGGTTAAGAGTACCCAGGGATGGGGGAGCCTGGTGGGCTGCCGTCTATGGGGTCACACAGAGTTGGACACGACTGAAGTGACTTAGCAGCAGCAGCAGCAGCAGCAGAGTTCTTTGCAAAAAATACATGAACTGCCCATCTAAACTGGAGATTCAATTTCTATCCTATAGCTTATAAAATAGACTGTAAGCAGGCAAGAGAGGAAAGTAAACCACTTGTTGATGACAATAATGCAAGTCACAGTAATTCACAATATCAGAATGAAGGAAATGCAATCTAAAATATATATTTCTATTAGTAACCCTTCATCTGAACAAAATTGACCTGGAGAAGGATGGTCTTAATTTTTTGTGAAATGTTGAATGTTTGATTTGTGTTGTGCTATTTCAAAAATATTATGCAGACTTACAGTTTCTGGTCCAGCATGTGAGAAGCTTGAAAGTTTCCACTCCATCCTAAGAACAAGCAAAAAGCTTTACAAACAAAAATCAGCAATTCTCCTAAACCTCTAAAAGAAGTGATGTCATAGAGCAAACGGGTGCTCACAAGATTAGAGAGATGGACAAGCAAATACAGAGAATCACAACGTACTGGCTGAGAAATCCATGAGAAGAAATCTCCACGAAACCTTGGACAGGAGAGGGAAACCTGAACTATAATCAATGAATTATGGCAACTCATTGTAGACAAGTCTGAGAGATTAAAAACTCCAGAGGGATCCAATAATGGGGTGCCCCAACACCTTTGTGAGTTATACATATATAACTCACAATAATGGGGTTCAGTTCAGTTCAGTCATGTCTGACTCCTTGTGATCCCATGAACTGCAGCATGCCAGGCCTCCCTGTCCATCACCAGTTCCCGCAGTCTACGCAAACTCATGTCCATTGAGTCAGTGATGCCATCCAACCATCTCATCCTCTGTCATCCCCTTCTCCTCCTGCCCTCAATCTTTCCTAGCATCAGGGTCTTTTCAAATGAGTCAGCTCTTCACATCAGGTGGCCAAAGTATTAGAGTTTCAGCTTCAACATCAGTCCTTCCAATAAACACCCAGGACTGATCTCCTTTAGGATGGACTGGTTGGATCTCCTTGCAGTCCAAGGGACTCTCAAGAGTCTTCTCCAACACCATAGTTCAAAAGCATCAATTCTTCAGCACTCAGCCTTCTTCCCAGTCCAACTCTCACATCCATACATGACTACTGGAAAAACCATAGCCTTGACTAGACAGACCTTTGTTGACAAAGTAATGTCTCTGCTTTTTAGTATGCTGTCTAGGTTGGTCATAACTTTCCTTCCAAGGAGTAAAGATCTTTTAATTTCATGGCTGCAATCACCATCTGCAGTGATTTTGGAGCCCCCCAAAATAAAGTCAGCCACTGGGGAGCTATGTATTTATACATATATCTCTCCAATAATGGGGAGTTTTATATATATACAGCTCCAATAATGGGGAGCCCCAAAACCTTTGTGAGTATATATATATATTCAAGAGCTCTATTAGGTTTTCAAAGTGACTGTCAGAGAAAAATCCCCTCAAGCTTTCCACAGGAGGAGAGGAAAAGGAACCATTTGAAATATACCACTGGCATTCTGTTCATCCTAGTAAAGTCTGCCCTTAATTGTTGATGTTTAGTCTCTAAGTCGTGTCCGACTCTTTTGTGACCCCATGGGCTAGAGTCCACCAGGCTCCCCCAGGCAAGAATATTGGAGTGGATTGCCATTTCCTTCTCCAGGTGATCTTCCTGACCCAGGGATCGACCCTGCGTCTCCTGCACTGGCAGGCGGATTCTTTACCACTGAGCCACTGGGAAGCCAGAGATTAATTAGGAGAAACCAGTTAACCAGAGCCGAATCAGCTGGAGTTTTATCAGAGTTTAATTGCCTTAGGAAAGGGAAAGAGTTAACTCTAGCTGGCTCTGACCTTCACTTGGAGAAGAGAACTATCCCATTCCAGCCCACTCTCGACATCTTGTCCCACTCAAAAAGGAATGAGAGGGAGAATCAAGAAATGCATATAAAGTCCAAAATCCAGAGGTGCAGCCTCACTAAAAACTGAAGCCTAATCATAGGAGTGGGGCTTTCCTGGTGGCTCAGTGGTAAAGAATCCACCTGCCAATTAGGAGACACAGGTTCAATCCCTGGGACTGGAAGATCTCCTGGAGAAGGAAATGACAATTATCTCCAGTATTTCTTGCATAGGAAATCGCTGGACAGAGCTTGGTGGGCTACTGTTCATGGGGTCACAAAGAGTCAGACATGATTTAGCAACTAAACAACAACAATCATAGGAATATAGAACACTTCCCCTCCCCCATACTTTAATAGCATATCTAAATGCCAATTTACAGTGATTCCTTTTACCCAGTACATATCTCTCTTTGTCTACATGTCTATTCCCTATATCTGCATCTCTATATGTACCAGACAACAGAGCATCAAAGTATATAAGGCGAAAACTTTAGAAGTGCAAAGGGAAACAGATGAATCTACTCTAATTAAGAGGATGAAAATAATAGTTGGAGACTTCAACATTCTTCTGTCAAAAAAAAAAAATCCAGCAGGCAGAAAACCAGGAAGTACATAACTGCTGTCCTTAACAAGTATTTGAGAGGTTGTGGAGAAATCAGGACCCTCTTTCATTATAGGTAGGATTGTACTGCCATGTGAAACAATTTGGAAAAAATTACCTCAAAATGTTAAACACAGAGTTATAGTATGACCCAGCAGTTTCAATCCTATATAAATATATCCCAGAGAATTGAAAACTTAGGTCTAAGAAATACTTGTACACTAATTACTGCAGCATTGCTCATAATAACCAAAAAAGTAGAGCCAACCTAGGGTCTTTCCTGATAGCTCAGATGGTAAAGAATCCGCCTGCCAATGAAGGAGACATAAGAGACTCGGGTTCGATCTCTGGGTGGGCTCCTCTGTCCACGAGGTTGCAAAGAGTCAGACACAATTGAGTGATTAACTCACTCACTGACTCAGAACCAACCCAAATGCCCATCAACTGATAAATGGATAACAGGATGCAGTACCTCTATACAATGACATTAAAAAGGAATTAAGTACTGATGCATACTACAACATGGATGACCCTTGGAAACATTATGCTATCTGAAAGAAACCAGTCACAAAAGATGATGTATTGTATGATTCCATTTATAAGAAATGTTCAAAGTACGCAAGTCTACACAGACAGTACATCAGTGGTTGCCATTCATTGAGAGAAGGAAGGAAGAAGGTGTAGCTGCTAGTAGGGGTGGAGTTTTTTTTGCAATGATGAAATGTCCCGCAATTAAATAGTGCTGATGACTGCACAACTCTCTGAAGAGACTAAAAAGTACTGAATTATACATTTTAAAAGAGTGAATTCTATAGTGTGTGAACTATGTCTCAATAAAGCTGATGCTTTTTTAAATTATCAACCAGTAAATATTAGTCTTGCATTTTTTTCACTTCCCTATACACTTATAACCAACTATAAGAGTTTTTCATGTTTGGCAAAATTTTTAAAGATCATGAAAGAATCATAATTTTTCTCATTGATTATTAAGATCATTTTGCTTAGTTTCAGCTTATATAGACACTTTTACAGTCCCACACTAACATGCAAAGAGGGGACTGCCTGGGTGTGCGCTTATCGTATAATATACTTCTATCAGATGCATTTTTATTTCATGAACAATAATCTGGATCCAAAATTATAAAATCCTGTAATCAAAGAAAAGAGAATTAGAGTGAAAAGTAGAAGTAGCATCCATTTTCCTGGTTACAAACTTACTTATTTTCCAGATTTTTTGGAATTTTTTTGAGTTTGAAATATTATTCTACCATTCGAATTATTGGAATAACTAGAAACAAAAAAATGATCAAATTATCAAGAAAAATAATAACTAGGATGAAAACTTCAAAATCATAAAGCAAGGGTAAGATGATTGAAATAAGACCAAACAGGTCAATAATTACACTAATTTAAGTAGTTTAAACTCTATTTAAAAATCAAATATGTCACATTTAATTAAAAATCACATTGTTTATGAGCCACACTTAAAATTCATGAAAGTTAAAAATCAAGTATAGATACGCAAAAGTGAGTATAAGGAGAACAAGTACTGGTAAACAGGTTTCAATAGACTTTATGATATAAAGCAATAGAGCAGAGAGAGTAAATTAGTACTAACTACCCGCTCCATTTACAACAAAGATATGAATCATAAAAGTCTCTGTGATAAATACCATATCTCTGAAATATATAAAGAAGCTTTCCAGAATTTTAAGAAAAAGTTAACTCAAGCACATTGAGGAAGAATTTTTCCATAACTCACAGTGAGTGTCATGGTAATCGATAATTTGAAGCACATAATAAGATGTAATCAATAGGTACCTATTGAATGCTGTATTTTGCAAAAATGCACAACCTTTTCAAGTGTCCATGGAATATTTATAAAAATTGATTGAATACTAACTAGGAAGAGACCTTAATACTCCAGCACAGACATTGTAGAGACCGCATTCTAACAGTGTCATCAAGCAAATTTTTAACTAAAAATCCAAATGCTGAGAAATAAAATATTTCTATAAATTACTATAAATTATCATTAGGTCAAAGGGGACATTCTATATATATATATATATATATATATATATATATATATAAAATAGCAAATAACAAAAAAAGAGAAGAATATTATTATTCTAAATTTATAGGCTAGAACAAGCTATACTCATGGGTAAACATATTGTTAGAAAGAGTGAGAGAAAAAGAAAGGAGGATGGGAGGAAGGAATAGAAGGCGGAAAGAAAAGAAGGTTAAAAGAGGCTGCATGTTAAATTTTAAAAAGCCATAATTCCTACCACCATCATCAACAAGTTAAATAAATAAGGGAAGTCATAAGGGAAATAGAGCTTTTAAAAATTAAAATAAAGCAAAAGTAATAAATTTTTAAAATAAAGTTTATTTTTAAAAAAAGAACTTGATCTTTGGAAAATAACAGCAACAAAAAATAGATATACAGCTCTGGGAAATCTAGCTCAAGGGAAAAAATACACATACTAAAGTAAAATTTTATGAAAAGCCACTGAACTGAATGTGAAAGCAAACCTAGGAAACATCATTATAAACTTCCATTCCCAAATAAATTAAAGATTTCCTAAGGACAGATCATCTCTAATATACTTTTCACATAAGAAACTGAACAACTTTAAAGATAAAACAAACAAAAGCCTTTGTTGTAGATGGTCTCCTTTTTTAAGAACACAAAATAGAATTTTTAAAATAAAAATCTGCTTTTGCTAACAGCAAAGATAATTCCTAGCTTTTAATAATATTCCTAGCAATTGAAAAACCCTCTGGTTTTCTATAGTGTTAGTCTCTCAGTCGTGTCCAACTCTTTGCGACCCCATGGACTGTAGCCCACTAGGCTCTTCTGTCCATGCAATTCTCCAGGGAAGAATACTGGAGTGGGTGGCCATTCCCTTCTCCATGGCATCTTCCCAACTCAGGGATCAAACCTGCCTCTCCTTCATTGCAGGCAATTTCTTTACTGTCTGAACCATGGGGGAAGCCCCCTGGTTTTCTATAGTTACCAATTAAGAGTATCTTCAGCTAAGTACCTTATTTGGCCAGCTAAAACTCTACCTTGTTTTATTTCCAGGGAATATAGATCATAATCAATAATGGCTCATTTTGGCATAGCATACATTTTACAGGTACTAAACTAGAGCTTTTTAGGAAAAAATACAATCAGAAATGAGTCATTCCCCAGGTATGAATAAGAGTTATCTCTTAGATCAATCTATTCATTACAACTTAGCCTGAAAACCTAGTCCTTTTGGAAAAGCTAAAAGGTGGACACTTCTGCTCATGCTTTGGGCTGGTGTTTTGGGTTGAAATTAAAATTCAGTCTAATATTTACAGAGAAAGGAACAAGGTTGCTAAATAGCAGCCCATAGCTCAGAGAAGGATAGGCAGAGGAAGATGGGTTTCCAAGCCAGGTCAATTGATTGTTTATTATATCAAATCATAAAGACTCTTGTACTACCAAGCCAAGCTGGGCCCAGTCACAATACCTGATTCAGTTTATACCCCCAAAACTAGGCAACTCAATAAATGTGAAAATACCAAATGCGTTCCAGTTTAAAACAAAACAGAATGTAAGAACTTAGTCAAGCTTATGAGAGGATTAAGATTCTTCAAAAACATATCTTGAATCCTCCTATCAATAACCATTTCAATTACTAAATTATTGAATGTCTGAAAAGCTAACATGCAACAAATTATTCAGTTGCTAAAATGGATTTAGATCTTGAGACTCAAAACCAGAAACAAATGCCTGAGTGAATACCAGTATCAACTCTTAGCAACTGAGCAACTCAGTCACTGTTTCTGAGTGTGTTCTGGTTGGTTCACTGGTTTTGGTTTTTTGCTTGCTCATCTGTTTTTCCCAAGAATTACCTTCCGTGTAGCAAAGGTAGAACTTAGAAACACTCAGACCAAATTTGGCTGCTTGTATTATCTTTAATACAAAATGTGGTCCACTGGAGAAGAGAATGGCAAACCACTTCAGTATTCTTGCCTTGAGAACCCCATGAACAGTATGAAAAGGCAAAAAGATAGGACACTGAAAGATGAACTCCCCAGGTCAGTAGGTACCCAATATGCTACTGGAGATCAGTGGAGAAATAACTCCAGAAAGAATGAAGAGACAGAGTCAAAGCAAAAACAACACCCAGTTGTGGATGTGACTGGTGACACAGGTAAAGTCCAATGCAGTAAAGAACAATATTGCATAGAAACTTAGAATGTTAGTTCCATGAATCAAGGTAAATTGGAAGTGGTCAAACAGGAGATGACAAGAGTGAACATCGACATTTTAGGAATCAGTGAGCTATAATGGACTGCAATGAGCGAATATAACTGAGATGATCATTATATCTACTATTGTGGGCAAGAATCCCTTAGAAGAAATGGAGCAGCCCTCATAGTTAACAGAGTCTGAATCGCAGTACTTGGGTGCAATCTCAAAAATGACAGAATGAACTCTGTTTGTTTCCAAGGCAAACCATTCAGTATCACAGTAATCCAAGTCTATGTCCCAACCAGTAATGCTGAAGAAACTGAAGTTGAACAGTTCTATGAATATCTACAAGACCTTCTAGAACTAACACCCAAAACAATGTCCGCTTCATTATAGGATACTGGAATGCAAAAGTTCAAGAGATACCTGGAGTAACAGGCAAATTTGCCCTTGGAGTACAAAATGAAGCAGGGCAAAGGCTAACAGAGTTTTTAGCCAAGAGAAGACACTGGTCATAGCAAACACCTTCTCCCCATAACACAAGAGAAGACTCTACACATGGATATCCCCAGATGGTCAATACCAAAATCAGATTGATTATATTCTTTGCAGCCAAAGATGGAGAACCTCTATACAGTCAGCAAAAACAAGACCAGCAGCTAACTGTGGCTCAGATTATAAACTCCTTATTGCAAAATTCAGACTTAAATTGAAGAAAGTAGAGAAAACCACTAGACCATTCAGGTATGACCTAAATCAAATCCCTTATGACTATACAGTGGAAGTGACAAATAGATTCCAGGGATTAGATCTGATAGACACAGTGCCTGAAGAAATATGGAGGGAGGTTTGTGGCATTGTTCAGGAGACAGGGATCAAGACCATCCCCAAGGAAACGAAATGCAAAAAGGCAAAATGGTTGTCTGAGGAGTCCTTAAAATAGCTGAGAAAAGAAGAAGAACTAAAGACAAAGGAGAAAAGGGAAAATATACCCATTTGAATGCAGAGTTCCAAAGAAGAGCAAGGAGAGATAAGAAAGCCTTCCTTGGTGATCAATGCAAAGAAACAGAGGAAAACAACAGAATGGGAAAGACTAGAGATCTCTTCAAGAAAATTAGAGATACCAAGGGAACATTTCATGAAAAGATGGACACAATAAAGGATAGAAATAGTATGGACCTAACAGAAGCAGAAGATATTAAGAAGAGGTGTCAAGAATACACAGAAGAACTGTACAAAAAAGATCTTCATGACCCAGATAACCACGCTGGTGTGATCACTCACCTAGAGCCAGACATCCTGGAATGTGAAGTCAAGTGGGCCTTAGGAAGCATCACTACAAACAAAGCTAGTGGAGGTGATGGAATTCCAGTTCAGCTATTTCAAATCCTACAAGATGATGCTGTGAAAGTGCTGCACTCTATATGCCAGCAAATTTGGAAAATTCAGCAGTGGCCACAGGACTGGAAAATGTCCATTTTCATTCAAATTCCAAAGAAAGGCAATGCCAAAGAATGTCAAACTTGCACTCATCTCACACACACAATTGCACTCAACTCACACACTAGCAAAGTAATCCTCAAAATTCTCCAAGCCAGGCTTCAACAGTATGTGAACTGTGAACTTCCAGATATGAAAGCTGGATTTAGAAAAGGCAGAGGGGCCAGAAATCAAATTGCCAATATCCATTGGATCATCAAAAAAGCAAGAGAGTTCCAGAAAAATTATACTTTTGCTTTATTGACTGTGCTAAAGCCTTTGACAGTGTGGATAGCAACAAACTGTGGAAAATTCTTCAAGAGATGGGAATACCAGACCACCTGACCTGCCTCCATTTCTGCCATCAGAAATCTGTATGCAGATCAAGAAGCAACAGTTAGAACTGGACATGGAACAACAGACTGGTTACAAATTGGGAAAGGAGTACGTCAAGGCTGTATATTGTCACCCTGCTTATTTAACTTATATGCAAAATGCATCATGCAAAATGCCAGGCTGGATGAAGCACAACCTGGTATCAAGATTGCCAGGAGAAATATCATTAGCCTCAGATATGCAGATGACACCACCCTTACTGCACAAAGCAAAGAAGAACAAAGGAGCCTCTTGATGAAAGTGAAAGAGGTTATTGAGTTTGAGTAAGTGAGTTTGGCTTAAAAGTCAACATTCAGAAAACTAAGATCATGGCATCCAGTCCAATCACTTCACGGCAAATAGATGGGGAAACAGTGGAAACAGTGAGACTTTATTTTGGGAGTCTCCAAAGCACTGCAGATGGTGACTGCAACCATGAAATTAAAAGATGCTTGCTCTTGGAAGAAAAACTATGACCAACCTAGACAGCATATTAAATATTTTTTTTTTTTAAAGTAGAGACATTACTTTACCAACAAAGGGCCATATAGTTAAAGCTATGGTTTTTCCAATGAGAGTTGGACTGTAAAGAAAGCTGAGCACTGAAGAATTGATGCTTTTGAACTGTGATATTGGAGAAGACTCTTGAGAGTTCCTTGGACTGCAAGGAGATCAAACCAGTCTATCCAAAAGGAAATCATTCCTGAATATTCATTGGAAGGACTGATGCTGAAGCTGAAGCTCCAATACCTTGGCGATCTGATGCAAAGAACCAACTCACTGGAAAAGATCCTAAAGCTGGGAAACATTGAGGGCAGGAGGAGAAGGGGATGACAGAGGATGAGATGGTTGGATGGTATCACTGACTTGATGGACATGAGTTTTAGCACGCTCCGGAAGTTGGTGATGGACAGGGAAGCCTGGCATGCTGCTGCAGTCCATGGGGTTGCAAAGATTCAGACATGACTGAGAGACTGAACTGAACTGACTGTCCTTAAATCCTGGTGAAAAGGGTAAGAAAGATTTATGGGTGCATGCTAATTCGCTTCAGTCATGTCCAACTCTTTGTGACCCTATGGACTGTAGCCCACCAGGCTCCTCTGTCCGTGGGATTCTTCAGGCAGGAATACTGGAGTATGTTGCATGCCCGTGTGCAGGAGATTTTCCTGACCCAGGTACTGAACTCACATCTCTTATGTCCTCTGCATTGGCAGGTGGGTTCATTACCACTGGCGCCACCTGGGAAGCTAAACGTGATTTATAAAGATGACCTATTTCTGGACTCTGCTTTCAATGAGAGAAACACTGTTAGTATGCAAATACAAAATTCTAAAGAATTTAGAAGTCAATTAACCTTTTTTGTGCTGTCCAATATGGTAACCATATGTACTTGTAGAAACTTAGATTTGAATTATTCAAAATTAAAGTCATCATTCAGTTCCTTAGCACTCTAGCCATACTTCAAGTGTTCAGTAACCATAGATTGAGAGTTAACACATTGGACAGCAGAGATATAAAATATTTCCATCACAGAATATTCCAATGGAACTCTGCTTTAGATTCAAAGCAGAGATTCAAAGACAGATGTGGATTAAAAAAAAAAAAAAAAAAAAACCCGGCCAGTGCACCAGCCCCAAGCATCCTGTATCATGCTTTGAACCTGGACTGGCGATTTGTTTCATTATTATACATGTTTCTCACTTAAGCTTTTTTCCCAACTTTTTCAAAGAAAGTTAATCACTGATTGGATGGCATCACTAACTCAATGAACATGAGTTTGAGCAAACTCAGGGAGATAGTGAAGGACAGGGAAGCCTGGTATGCGCTATAGTCCATGGGGTGGTAAAAAGTCAGACACGATTTAGCTACTGAACAACAACAACCACCACTGATTAGAGAAACAGTGCTGTTACATGCCAATCTCATGACATCCTTCTTTATACTCTCCTCCGGCTTAGAATGCCCTCCCCAATCTACCCATCTTTCAAGCATCATTTTAGGGTCTGTCTCTTCCTAAACCCTTACCCTATTGCTTTCTCTCTTCCAAAATGCTAGGACATTTATATCTATAGAGTGTAACCTAGTGTTTCTTCCAAAAGTAGTAGGAATTACAAATAGGAAATTATATACCACTTCTTCATTCCCACTCTTCTTTTTTCTCTCTATTGACATATGAATGTGATGTTCCACATCAAGATAGGAACATTGATTTTTCTAGGCAGACTGTCAATATTACTTTTGGGAAAAGTTGTCAATAGCTCCGTTCAAGGTCACCTTGACCTACATCTTGATGGTTGAGATTTTCTCACAGTCATGGAGGCTTTCTGTGATGTGGGACCCTCTCCCCAAGATCCCATGAGATGCTCATGGCAGACCTCATGGCTCTGACACCATCTCTATTCCCCAACTCTGAGCCCAGGGCAGAAACTCTACCTTTTTCTTGCCCTGAAGCCAGTTTTCATCTCTACTCCTCTTCCCTTAAAAAGAAAAAAGAAAACGTACCTGTTCAGTGATTTTCATCCTCCCTGCAGAGGGTTTGTTTTCTCCAATGAATTTCCTTACCTATTACCAAGCCACAAATGGCTGATTTCTTCTTTCTCAGTGTATCAGTTCAGTTCAGTTCAGTCACTCAGTCGTATCTGACTCTTTGCAACCCCATAAATCACAGCACGCCAGGCCTCCCTGTCCATCACCATCTCCCGGAGTTCACTCAGACTCACGTCCATCGAGTCGGTGATGCCATCCAGCCATCTCATCCTCTGTCGTCCCCTTCTCCTCCTGCCCCCAATCCCTCCCAGCATCAGAGTCTTTTCCAATGAGTCAACTCTTCGCATGAGGTGGCCAAAGTACTGGAGTTTCAGCTTTAGCAGCATTCCTTCCAAAGAAATCCCAGGGCTGATCTCCTTCAGAATGGACTGGTTGGATCTCCTTTAAGTCCAAGGGACTCTCAAGAGTCTTCTCCAACACCACAATTCAAAAGCATCAATTCTTTGGTGCTCAGCTTTCTTCACAGTCCAACTCTCACATCCGTACATGACCACTGGAAAAACCATAGCCTTGACTAGACGGACCTTTGTTGGCAAAGTAATGTCTCTGCTTTTCAATATGCTATCTAGGATGGTCATAACTTCTTCCAAGGAGTAAGCATCTTTTAATTTCATGGCTGCAATCACCATCTGCAGTGATTTTGGAGCCCCCCAAGAAAGTCTGACACTGTTTCCACTATTTCCCCATCCATTTCCCTGAATGTTGAGCTTTAAGCCAACTTTTTTACTCTCCTCTTTCACTTTCATCAAGAGGCTTTTTAGTTCCTCTTCACTTTCTACCATAAGGGTGGTGTCATCTGCATATCTGAGGTTATTGATATTTCTCCTGGCAATCTTGATTCCAGCTTGTGCTTCTTCCAGCCCAGTGTTTCTCATGATGTACTCTGCATATAAGTTAAATAAGCAGTCAGTGTATACATTTTGCAAAGTAGCAGGTAAGCCATGTCCATTAATAAAAATTTATAATTCTCCATCTCAGATCCTACCTGCCACACACACAAAATCGATGTTAGACTTAAGTAAACAATAAGCCAATAAAATGTCTCTGCAATATATGCAATGGCACCTCTGGGTCCCTAACTATCACTATTACTATTTCCTCTATAATAACAACAGAGCCAAAATCTTATCAAACAAAGACCAGTAGGCACAAATCTGGCTCTGCTGGACCAGATTTATTGATTCAATGCAGTGAAGGAGGGCAGCCTAGCAAGCTACTTTAAAATAGAAAAAGGGAAATATCTTTTACAATGTTTGGGTTCTGATGAAGGACTTGGAGGAAAATTGAAAGGAAGAAGAGATCATTTCTGGCTCAATTGCTTTTTCTAGGCTATATTAAGAAAAGCAGAGATTAACTAAGAATTTGGTCACTGAGTCCAAGGTTATTACCTAATTGAATATCCCCAGTAATATATGGGAGTAGCAAAGTTGGCCTGGGAAATCATAGATAAGAAAGCCATAATTACTCAAGGAGGGGGTCCTGTGGGATTTTATAGCTACTGTAGGACCTGGGGAGAAAGAGATTTCTGTTAACTAGCTTTTTCTGAGTTCATTTTCCTAGCCCCATTTGTAGCCTGAGCTAAAGACAAGCTTTTGCTCTTTCAAGAGTTAACCTTCACAGAGAGTTAACTGTGTGGTTGTCACTATTCAAAGGGCTTTTTATTTAGTCCTCAACACATTCCGTGAAATATGGTATGATTATAGCCCACCTCAATTTAAATAAGAGAAAACTGAGGCTCAGAGTGATGGAAAATGGTGGATTGTAATTCAAATATGCAATCTGTTCTCAGAGTCTGCATTATCAACCACAATACCACAGTGATGTAAACTGTCCTAGCAATGCCATTCAGGAAGCATGTGTGAAATGCTGGAAAGTAGGAAAGGACTGCTGAAACCTCTTACATGTTTTCCATACCCAAATTGTCATCCAGGTTCTTTTGAAATTACTAATTTTAGGTATTTTTAGATAGTATGCTAAGACCTTCTGGATGAGTTCTTAGGGCCAATAGACCTTTTGTCCTAGAGTTTCCAGTTTCTGAATGATAAAGTCAGGCTGTTTCCAGGAAGCCAGGAAGGGTCAGGTTTCATATCAGCACTTTAGAGATTTATGGTAAACAAAAGATGTGTTCTGTAGTTTCTCACTCTCACAATTCAGGAGTGAAGCTATTTTTATTTCTGCTTTGCTGCCTATGAAATTAAATGAATCTAAATCAGAGATTTAGCACAAAATAATGCTGCCTAGCCTTCCAGACACGATCAAGATCACTGTAGCTCTGACTACAGGAAATTAGCACCTCTCTAATTGTACCTGGTTTGGCAGTGTCATCTCCTTAGGAGGAGAAAGGATTTGGGCAGGGTGAAGAAGACCAGGGTTGTTGTGTACATGGAAATAAGGGTGGGAGGAATAATAATACTTGTCATTCAATAGGTACCTTTTAATGGCAACCCACTCCAGTACTCTTGCCTGGAAAATCCCATGGATGAAGGAGCCTCGTGGGCTGCAGTCCACGGGGTTGCTAAGAGTTGGACACGACTGAACGACTTCACTCTCACTTTTCACTTTCCTGCATTGGAGAAGGAAATGGCAACCCACTCCAGTGTTCTTGCCTGGAGAATCCCAGGGATGGGGGAGCCTCGTGGGCTGATGTCTATGGGGTCACACAGAGTTGGACACGACTGAAGTGACTTAGCAGCAGCAGCCTCAAGGCTTGGCCTAAGCTATGTAGTAAGATGAATCATTCCACTAGCTAGGAACGTTAGAAAAAATCAGTGCCTGAGCTCAAACCAATTAAGTAAGAATACCGAGTGATGGAACCTAGCATCAGTATACCTAGCCACATGATTTCAATAAGAAGCCAGCCCTGAGAACCATTGCTCAGAGGGTCAGATTGGGGCTCAGAGAATCCCAACACCCCAAATAAAGACTTAGGTTCATATATCCCCATAAGGACCAGGGGAACAGAGGGTGTGTTATTGCAACCAGAACCAAGAAGGAAATAGCCTTTTCAAGGATCTCTTTATACCCTTTATCAACTCACACATTGAATAAGGCTGACCTAGGTAACCAATACTAGAATGAAGATATTAAGTGTATAGAATGACTGTAATTTTCTGTCACTAAAATCCAGTGCTACAACAACCATTATGACTACACTGTATCTTTGCTAACTTGTACAAATAATTCTAGGAGATCAAACCAGTCAATCCTAAAGAAAATCAACCCTGAATATTCATTGGAAGGACTAATGCTGAAGCTGAAGCTCCAATACTGATGCAAAGAGCCGACCTGAAGCGACAAGCCAACACATTAGAAAAGACCCTGATGCTGGGAAAGGTTGAGGGCAGGAGGAGAAGAGAGTGGCAGAGAGTGAGATGGCTGGATGGCATCACTGATCCAATGGACATGAGTTTGAGCCAATTCCAGGAGATAGTGAAGGACAGGGAAGCCTGGTGTGCTGCAGTCCATGGGGTCAGAAAGAGTCAGACACGACTGAGGTCTTAACAGCAACTAATTTGTTAAGAAAAATTTCCTAAAAATGGATTTGTTGAATCAAAGAGAATGGAAATTTTTAATTCTAATGTATACTGTCAAATTGTCCTCTAGAAAGATATAATCATGTACCATGATACTACCAGTATGCATAATGCCTGTTTTCCTGTACTCAGTTAAAACCCTGATTACTGAGTTTTGTGTTTCTACTAATATTAAATGATGGAGAAAGAAATGGCAACCCACTCCAGTATTCTTGCCTGGAAAATTCCATGGACAGAGGAACCTGGTGGGCTACAGTCCATAGGGTCTCAAAGAGTCACCCACAACTGAGCACATCAACAGTATTAAATGGAGGTTATAGCCTTTGCTCATTTTCTATTTGAGCACTCATTTTTCCTTAATTTACTTGTAAACAGATTTTGCACACTATGTGCATTATCCCTTCATCCATATTTTTAGAAAAATTTCCCTGTTTGAAACTAGAGTTGACCCTTGCATGATGGAAGGGTTAGGGTCACCAAGCCCCCACTCAGTCAACAATGCAGGTACTGCTAATCTCTGCCTCAAAAACAAAGGAATTGATAAATGACTTAGCCAAGGGGACAAAGCTAACAGTTTGAAAAGAATCAATACTTAAACTCTAGTTCCTTTGATTCTCACATTGTGATCTCTAATCTAAACACAAAGTTTTCCTTATGCTTAGTCAAAGCTATGGTTTTCTAGTAGTCACATATAGATGTGAGAGTTGGACCATAAAGAAAGCTGAGTGCTGAAGAATTGATGCTTTTGAACTGTGGTATTGGAGGAGACTCTTGAGAATCCCTTGGACTGCAAGGAGACCCAGCCAGTCAATCCTAAAGGAAATCAGTCCTGAATATTCATTGGAAGGACTAATGCTGAAACTGAAACTCCAATACTTTGGCTACCTGATGCAAAGAACCAACTCATTGGAAAAGACCCTAATGTTGGGAAAGATCGAAGGTGGGAGGAGAAGGGGACGACAGAGGATGAGATAGTTGGATGGCATCACTGGCTCAATGGACACGAGTTGGAGTAAGTTCTGGGAGTTGGTGATGGACAGGGAAGCCTGGCATACTGCAGTCCATGGGGTCACAAAGAGTCGGACACAACTGAGCAACTGAACTGAACTGAACTGATGCTTAGTTAATTTAAAGATCTATAAAATGAAAATACAGGTACTATATTTATTAGACAAAACCCACATATAAATGGACCCACATAGTTTAAATCCCTGTTGTTTAAGGATCAATTGTAGGATTTCCCTGTGGTTCGGTGGTTCAGAATCCATCTTGCAATGCAGGTGACACAGGTTCGCTCTCTGGTTCAGAAAGATCCCACATGCTGCAGAGCAACTAAACCTGTGAGTCACAACTGAGCTAGTGCTCTGGAGCCCATGCTCCACAATAAGAGAAGCCATCACAGTGAGAAATCCACCATTCACCACAGTTAAAGAGTAGTCCCTGAGCCCTGCAAGACCACATGTAGCAAAGAAGACCCCCAGTGCAGCCCAAAGTAATTAAAAAGAACTAATTTAAAAAAACAGTTATAAAAAAGGGTCAATTGTAGTCTTGCACTTTATTATGGTATCCTCTCTCATAGGGTGCTTTTGTGTTTGTTTTCAGTTTCCCTATAGTGTAATTGAATGATTTTTATTTGTCTAGTTTCTGCTTGGTCATGTTTCTGAAGGTGCTCTCAGTGTTCAATACAATACACATATTCATATTTCCTTCCAGTTCTTTCATGTTTTTATTTTTTATATTTTAATATTTAACCCATATGAATATACATTTGTACATGATATGAGTAAGGAATCTAACTTCTTCTCCCCAAAATAATTAACCAGAAAAACATTAAATTATTTAGCATCAAAAACAATAAATACACATAATTACGACCATACTTGCATCATATAACCACTTGCAGCGTATGACTCACTGACACATCACCTTTAAGATGACTTAAGACAATTTTAAGTATCAAAATACTGCAAGACTATACTAATAGCTAGTATTTACTGAGTGTCAGACACTGTTCTTTCTAATGGGTCTATTTCACTTGGAGCATCTCTTTTAATTCTTATGAATCCCTTTAAGAAGCTGTTATTATTTTAATTTTACAGATGGAGCAAATAAGGAAACTTCGTATAGTATCAAAATTGAAGTTTGAAGCAATTGTAACCAGCTAAAGGGCACACTGCTGATCACAGATGGAGTCGAGTCAACCTCTCTCTCTCTCTCTCTCTCAAACACACACACACACACACACACACACATACCACACACACGGATATTTTAACTTCTGAATCATCCCTAGTTCCATTTATATAATGCCTACTGTGTAAAAAAATGAGACTTTTAAGATTTGGGGAAAGCATATATTTTCAGAATTATAGAGGTGAACATATTATTACTGGGACATTGTGATATGTCTATCTTTGTTCTATCAACAAAGATAATTAAGCTTGTGCACTTCACATAGGAGAATCTAAGGGAAGAGAAACGATCTACCTTCTGAAGCTGTCTCTACTTAAAATTAAACCCTCAAGAAGTTCGCATGTCACCATAAGGTGGTCTTTTACACTCTAGGAGGGGCAGCCCATAGGACTATTTCAGCAGCTCATCACACACATGCACACAGACTTCCACGGACACACCACACACACATAAACCTGCCGTTTTCTGAATATCAAAGATGACAAAAACCCCGTGCCCTTTGCACTGGTAAGAGACTATTTCCTGTGTTCCGTCCTGTCTGTGACATCAGCCAATGCTGATGTTTCCATGCTGCCTTAAGACTGGGAAACAACTTGTTTGAAACTCTATCTTTGCTTGTCAGTGACTAGAGGAGGGATGATAACAAAGACTATGTATCGATTACTAGATTTTTATTAACAAAAAAAAAGAAAATGTAAGCTTGGCACATACTGGGTGGAGACCTGGGGACCAGGACACTATGGGTCATATGTCATTCCATTAAGAGAATGCCAACATAGTTTGCCCTTCTATAGCTACTCTGGGGTCAGATGCTTTACCCAGGTGGGCAACACAGCTGTGACCAAAATGGAGACACAAGATAGCAGCTAAAATCCTTCCTTGGAATAAGTAATGTATACATGATAATCCTGTGGTAATGAGTATACATTCTTATTTCAAAAAACAAACTTTCTGGATGTCTCTGGTGGCAGAGTGGATAAGAATCAGCCTGCCAATGCAGGGGATGTGGGTCCGATCCCTGCTTAAGGAAGATCCCACATGCCATAGAGCAGCTAAGCCCACAACCAATGCACCACAACCAATGAACCCGCACTCTAGAGCCCATGAGCCACAACTACTGAGCCTGTGTGTCACAGCTACTGAAGCCTGCATGGTGCAACTACTGAAGCCTGCATGCCTAGAGCCCGTGCTCTGCAACAAGAGAAGGCACTGCAATGAGAAGCCCGGGCACCAAAATGAAGAGTAGCCCCTGCTCACTGCAACTAGAGGACTAGAGAGAAAAAAAAAATCATTCAAATGGGAATAATCGGAGTTGTGACTTTAACTTTAGACAATCCATAAGAGAGGAAAGTGTAGTCCTATCAGGAAAAGAGATGCAAGTTCTTTAATAGGAATCCCCCACAGATATGAGTGCAGGAAGAGGGAGCATCACCTCTATTTCTACTTTCTGATGGTCCCCAAGGAGAGAAGACTTGCTGCTGCTGCTAAGTCACTGTAGTCGTGTCCAACTCTGTGCGACCCCATAGACGGCAGCCCACCAGGCTCCCCCATCCCTGGGATTCTCCAGGCAAGAACACTGGAGTGAGTTGTCATTTCCTTCTCCAATGCATGAAAGTGAAAGTGAAGTCACTCAGTTGTGTCTGACTCTTCACAACCCATGGACTGCAGCCTACAAGGCTCCTCCGTCCATGGGATTTTCCAGGCAAGAGTACTAGAGTGGAGTGCCATTGCCTTCTCCAGAGAAGCCTTGAGCTGGCAATAAAAGGGAGAGCATTTGGCCTAACTAACCCTTTGCCTGGCCCGTCTCTCCCCTTCTCTTCCCTCCCATGGTATATATAGTTTTTATTGCTCTTGTTCATCTTCCTGGAAGACTTTTCCCATTCTTAGGCAAGCCAGCTTTGCAGGGAGATCTCTGTGTAAGTGATAGAACAGATGCAGACCCAGCAGTTTCCTCTGAAGATTTTCTCCTAAGAGCTCAACCTGGAAGCTATCAGATAAACATGTTATGTTGAACTCATTGTAGGAAACAGTACCAAAGATGTTTAGATGGCAATATCTATAATCCAACCACTAGCTGTCAGCCACAGGCTGCACACACAGCCCCTCACGTGAGCTCCCGTGGGGCTCTAATAGAATAAACCCTGTATGATTTTTGATACATGAGCACTTTTGCAATTTCTGTAAGCATGGAATTTTCTACAGAGCAAGAAACTGAAGTTCTAAGTGCCTTAAAGAAAAATGGTATATGACAAAGTATTGCACCTTAGCACATTTAAACATTATAAATCGTAATAGGCCATGAATGACCCTGTAACTCTGAGAAGCTAACAAATGTGGAAACTGACAGAGCTACTGCTCTTAGCAACCAGCATAATTTTGTACAAATAGATTATATAACTGGATTTTTTAAAAGAGCATCCAAATGATCCAGAAGGTAAAAAATCAACGATTATCACAGAGAGGCAGCAAACTCAATTATATTCCAGTACAAATGAATGGCAAATAAGGCATGCACTCTTGTAATCAACTTAAAAGAGACTGCTGTATGCACAGCATAAGTTTTAAGCATATAAATAACAATAATGTCACTGCTATATTAAAATATTACCACAGGCTTGGCAGTTAAAACAACACAGTTATTATCTCACAGTTTCTGTGAGTCGGGAATCTGGGCATGCTTAGCTGAGACTAGTACTTCAGGGGTTTTCTGCAGTCAGTTTGCTGGTCAGAGCTGGGTTCTCATCAGAAAGTTCCAGGTAAGGATCTACTTCCAGTGTCATTTGGGTTGTTGGCAGAATTCATTCTGTGAAGGTTGTCAGACTAAACCCCTCCATTCTGACTGGTTCAGAAGCTGCCTTTTTTTGTTCCTTGTCATAAAGACCCAGCTAACATGGCAACTTCCTTGTCAAAGCAACAGAGAGGAGCTGCTAGCAAGACAGAGGACAAAATTTTTTAACCTAATGGTTTTTCCAGTGGTCACGTATGGATGTGAGAGTTGGACTGTGAAGAAAGCTGAGAGTTGACGAATTGATGCTTCTGAACTATGGTATTGGGAAGACTCTTGAGAGCCCCTTGAACTGCAAGGAGATCCAACCAGTCCACCCTAAAGGAGATCAGTCCTGGGTGTTCATTGGAAGGACTGATGCTGAAGCTGAAACTCTAATACTTTGGCCACCTGATGCAAAGAGTTGACTCATTGGAAAAGACCCTGATGCTGGGAAGGATTGGGGGCAGGAGGAGAAGGGGACAACAGAGGATGAGATGGCTGGATGGCATCACTGACTCGATGGATGTGAGTCTGAGTGAACTCCAGGAGTTGGTGATGGACAGGGAGGCCTGGCGTGCTGTGATTCATGGGATCGCAAAGACTCAGACACGACTGAGAGACAGAACTGAACTGAACTGAACTGAATGGTGGCAGTGATATATCATCACCTTCATCAATGTTTCTTGATGCAAAACAAGTTACTAAAACAGCCCACATTCAAGAAGAGAATATTGCAAAAGCTTCCCATACCTTGAATATAAGATCTTAAGGTAGATCACTAAGGGGTCATGAGAAGCCTTGACTAATTAGGTAATCAATTAATATTCTCCTCCTCCAGTAATTAACATTCCCTTCCCTGGTGGCTCAGATGGTAAAGCGTCTGCCTGCAATGCGAGAGACCCTGGTTCGATCCCTGGGCCATGAAGATCCCCTGGAGAAGGAAATGGCAACCCACTCCAGTACTCTTGCCTGGAAAATTCCATGGACGGAGGAGCCTGGTAAGCTACAGTCCATGGGGTAGCAAAGAGTCGGACACGACTGAGTGACTTCAATTTCACTTTCCCTGTGGCTCAGACAGTAAAGAATCTGTCTGCAATGTACGTTTGGGTTTGATCCCTGGGTTGGGAAGATCCCCTGGAGAAAGGAATGGCTACCCTCTCCAGTATTCTTGCCTGGAGAATTCCATGGGTAGAGCCTTGCAGGTTCTAGTCTGTGATGTCGCAAAGAGTTGGACACAACTGAGCAACTAACACTATTCTACTATATTTTCTTCGTTTCTCTTATCACTGCCTAAAATTACATTATTTATTTATTTGTCCACTTATTTATAATCTGTCTTCCACCCCTAGACTGTTAGCACTTTAAAGATATTACCTTGTCCTTCAAGTTGACTGCCGCATCCCCTATGCCCAGAACAATATTAAGCACTTGGTTGTCATTCAATAAATGTTTGCATAATGCTTGAATGAAGGAAGAAAGGAATATCACTAATGAATGTATGATTTCTTTCAGTAATTGCTTATTTAAGACACTGAAATGAAAGCCTGTATTGAGTGTCAGTACAATAGGGACTCACTCTGGCTGAGTGCTAAGCTCCCATGCATATTGTTACTTCTTTCCCTTTGGGGTTAGGGTGACTTAACTACACAACTTTTTTGATACTCTCTCTTCTTGTATATCTTCATATGTTTTACATGTTTTGAAATTTGTAAGGTGAAAATAAAGTAAAATTTGGTTTTAATAGTTCATAAGGATTTTTGAAAGTGAGAGTAAAGTAAAACAACCCTCTTATGGTTTCCTCCATTTGCTAAAACTCAAAGGAAAAATTTAGATCAGTTATCAGTGTGGGAGGCAGAAGGGAAATTGAACAAGACATTGGAGTCCTAGATCACCACCTACAAAGAAACCAATGTTGAATTGTAATAGCTGAAACTCAGAAACAAGAAAAAGAACAAAAAGAAGAAAAACAGCCACTCAAGGTTGATATTTGGGGCAAAAAAAGAAAACGAAGTTGACTTTTTTTGAGGCAAAATTGGGATTTAAGGTCAAATTTTTCCTCCAACTATTGATGGGCTGATAAATTATGGGAAAACTCATCAATCTCTGAATCTCCTTTTCCTCTTCTATAATCAGAGGCTGGTCATATTTATCATGGATGATTCTAAGAGTGAAAAGAAATCAGAGAAATAGGTCTCCATTAATGACGTATGTTTAATTTTGAGGGGAAACTTTGGGTAATGGAGAGAAGAGAATGAACAGCACCACAAACTAAGTTGAAATTCAGCTCCCTGAAGGACAACCAGGAGCAAAACTATTACCAAAAGTCACAGAAGTCTAAAGACACTGGGTTCAAGAGAGCACAGAGCGTGCTGTTCCTCTCAGGGCTACACTTAACAGATATAAAACAGCAAGAAGGCATGACTCAGCACCACAACTGAAAGAATGGAGGGAACGCTGACAAAGGAGGTATTTTAGCACATTTCTAGAACACAGAAGGCATCGTAAGCATGCCTGCTGACAAAATGGAGCCACACAAGCCATTGCCTGGAGACCTGCACAGACTTTGTCAGCAAAGACCGAGTGTCCTGCAGAGAGAACACTGGGCATGGAAACAGAGAGCAGGGAAGGAAAAGGGGCTGAGAAAAGTGGTAAATTGAAGTTCTAAGGAGTTGGTGACTCCTTTCCAAACCCCTTAAGCAGAGAATAAAAAAGTCAGATGTTTAATTCAAAGCAAAAAAAAAATTTTTTAACTGTTTTTTTTTTGTCAAAATAATAAATAAATAATGTTATGTGTAATAATGCTCTAGATTTTAAATAAACCACACGAATACACATACATACCCACAGACATACACATGAATAATAGATAAATAACTCTGAGGGAATCAGAATTCAGAAAACAAAATAATTTTTTAAATTATTTTATTTTACCTTTTGTTTCCACCACATGCATGTAGGATCCTAGTTTTCTGACCTGGAACTGAACCCATACCCCCTGCACTGATGGTGAGGAGTCCCAACCACTGGACCACCAGGGAAGTTCAAGAATTTTTTTAAAAAAACAACTTCAAATTAGTATCCTCACATAATGTCTTATGCCTGGCTCCATGAGAAACAGACTCTGAGAGACAGAGAGATTTGTCATGCTCCCAAATAAAGGGAATAAGGGAGGGTGGAAGACAGGATTGGGCAGAAGAAGTTGACCTGTGGTTCAGTTGTAAGAGACACCTTAGGCAATCCCATGGGGTGCTTAAGCATTTAAGATCCTTCAGATATTCACAGAATTTAAACAAGAGGCCAGCTCTTTATGCACCAAACTCTACCCTATCTCCACCCCCATTCAGCAACAACACTTTTAATGTAGAAAGAAGGGGAATGAACACGTGCTTCCAGATTGGAGAGGGATCTGGGTTTCACAGTAGAGCATCATTGCACATGAATTTCATAAGCCACTGTATCTATAAAATAAGAAAGTAATGATAAATTGCTGTAATAAAAAAATCAATGAAAGAAAAATAACATTTTTTAATTTAAAAAATACAATCTTTACTAAGCAAAAAATATTCCACAGAAGCATGTATATAAAAAGCCAAAAAATCTCAAATGAAGAACAAAGGAACCAACTTATTAGGGAAAAATAAAAGTCAAAGACAACAAAGTCTGAATGAAGAGCACATATATTCAAGAAATAAAGAACAGAGAAAATGGATGAGAGGAAATTTATAAATATTAGTAGACTAGAATTTTCAGAAATGAAGGAAACAAATTAAAGAGGCCCATCAAGTACTCAGCAAAATTTTAAAGACAAAATTCACACTCATATATGCCTGTAGAATTTCATAATATTAAGAATAAAGAAAAGATTCTGAAACTTTGCGTGTACGATGCTCAGTGTGGAACAGGGTGCACAGAAAGAAAGCAAATAGCTTGTATAAGAAAAAGTATCATCATGTTGACTCTAATTTATCTCCAGCAACAGCGATTTCGTTCATGCCCTTAAAGGAAAATGACATTCGACTCAGAATTAAATCCCAATGTATGAATCAATAGTAATCTCAGGGGAAAAAAGGCATCTTTAGACATGAAAAGATTCCAAAAATTTTCATCTTATAAATTCTTTATTAGGTAGTTACTTAAATGCACAATCCAGAAAAATGAGGAGCTAAACCAAGAAAGAGAAAGAATAAGATTCAGGAATGAGGTTCTGGAGTAGTAAGAGAGAAGACAGATCTAAAAAGGAATCGGACACAACTGAGTGACTGAACTGAACTGAAAAAGGAATCAGTACAAGGCCAAAGGAGCCTAGCAGGCTACAGTCCATAGGCTTGCAGAGTCGGACACAACTCAGCAACTGAACAACAACAACAGCATAGAGTAGAATAACATCATAAGAAAACCTCCTGCTGAGAGAGGAGTTCCTCGATTAGAGAGTACTATTGAGATTATGGGAAAGCATAACATTGTCATAAAGGCAGGCAGTACTAGACTTTTATTTTAAAAGCCATTGAAAACAACAGAGGGAAGATAACGGACTGTTGTATAAGAACGAAATTAAGCCATGATACTCAGACTCTGCAGTGAACACTTTTACTTAGTCAATAAAATAAATGCACTTTATTGATTTTAAACTTTAAAAATGACCCTCTGGACAAAGCACAGAGGCTTAATTAAGGTTACAGATAATATTCTAAAAGTTAAAAAATTTAAAGTAAAGGTGAAGAAACAATATCTTCACTTCACCAAGTAAACAGTCAAGAGATACCATCAATCAACAAATGATGAAACAAGAATAAGAATTTTTAAAGTATTAAAATACAATATCAACCAATAGAAAAACTAAAAATATTGTTATAAATATAAAGGAATGGGGGGTCTCAGATTACTGAAATGAATAAAATCTTCAGAAAGTTAATAGCTAATGTCTAAAGTTAATGTATCAATTAATGACTATATACACATATTATTTTAAAATATGACAAGCTTCAGGATAATTCAGAATAGAAATACTTTGTATAATTATTTCTGAGAAGTACATTCAGGAATGTAGCAGGAAACCATTGTCTACAAGTCCTAATATATCTATTTATTCCTGTATATATATTACTTCCATAAAACAGCAGATGAGTGAATGAAATAATAAGAAGGATAGACAGATGGACAAATTAAGATGAATCAGAAAAAAAAAAAACCTGCATGAAGAATCAATTCATAGATGTCTCTTATTTCTATCAGTTTATAATAACCTTGTTATGAATCACTTTTGCTTGAGGAAAGACAAAATTTAAAAAAAGAATGAAAACCTACTATTCTTATTGCTATACCTTTAAGAAGAAAATAATCCAATGTAATGAATACTCATTGACTGCCTCCTATATTCTAGAAATAGAGCTAATTTCTATAAAAAATATAGATATGATTAAGTCACAAGGGTTGACATTAAACTAATTTATTAATTATCTGTAAAGAGAGTAAGTTTCTAGATAAATAAAATTTCAAAAATAGAATAAAGAGGTGCCACAGACGATGAGATATACTTATGGGAGTTCAAAAGGAGAAAGTTCACATACAATAGAGAATCAATGAGGCTCTCACAAAAGACTTAGAGACCAAAAGTCAGGTCACAGAGTCCAGTTCTACTGGAAATCAAGGTGTATGAAATTTCCTAAGAAAAGAAGAATGACCCATATTTAAGAGAGTCTTGCATGCCAGAGTGCATTCTTCATTCTGTACCCAATGAATGTTTTTCAAAGAGTGGTGGAGAGTAGAGAAATGTACCAATCAGAATAGGCTTGATTATGCTGCTATAATAAGAAGCCCCCAATTTTAGTATCTTATAGCAATACAGGTTTATTTCCTGCTTATGCTACATGTCCTCCATGGTTTGACAGGGAACTTGTTGCTCATTGCAGATATCCAAGGTGTTGATCTGAGAAGTAGTCACTATCTCTAACACTGCAGATCATGCTCAGGGACACAGAGAGCTCTTAAAGTTCTTGCCCTGGCAAGTAAAGATTCAGCCCAGAAAGGGCACACGTTTACTCCTGCTCTCATCTCACTGGCCAGAAATAGCTACAAGGCCCCATCCAATCACGAAGGACCAAGAAGAGCAACTCTACCTGGAATGAGGGGGAACCGAGAATATTTGGGGAATGTCACTAATGATTTAGTGAATGTGGAAATGGGGAGAATTATAATCAAGATTGTATTTTAGGAAGACAATTGTACTTGTCATAATATATCCTAAATGTAGAGTTACATGATCATTAGAGCAAAAATAAAAAATAAAAAATTATCCCATTAAATTAGCTACCTGTTGATGTTGAAGTAAAGTGAAGTGAAATCTCTCAATCATGTCCGACTCTTTGTGACCCCATGGAATGTAGCCTACCACCCTCCTCCATCCATAGCATTTTCCAGCCAAGAGTACTGGAGTGGGTTGCCATTTCCTTCCCCAGAGGATCTTCCCGACCCAGGGATCGAACCCGGGTCTCCCGCATTGTAGGCAGACGCTTTACCATCTGAGCCGTTAGCTAGCTGAACAAATATGACATACCACCCTTTATACATTGAAGAGTGTAATCAGCCTGGGGACTTAGAGTAAATACACAGCAAGACCTTCTAAGAGAAGCTGTCTCCAAAGCCAAGAAAGTTTTTTTTTTACTTATTTTAATTTGATTGTTCAGTTTTCAAAACTTGGATGGTCAACCCTATTGAGATTTGTGGAAGTTTTTTGATAGCAGTGATTTAAAATGAAAACACTGATATAAATGTGTTTAGAGACAGCTTTCAAAAGGACAAAATCAAAATATTGAAAAGAGGGCACTGTGTTCCAACCAGAGCTGATTTATCAACATCAGAGCCACAAGGACTTGGACATTTTCTGTAAGTTTAGCCTGAGGATTTTGTCCACATTATTTTTGCTACTTTGTTAAAGGAAAGAGGCAAGTTTACCTGGGCGGGTCCATTAATTAGTGTTAAATTTCTAGACCATTATATGAATTGAGAAAGTACTTATTCATAACTCACTACTGTTGATAGCCACTGAAAGAGGTAGTAAAGGAAGACACAATGGACTATCACACTCCGTAAAAAGAAACCGTTTTAAGGGCCCTCTTTGGATTAAACAGATAAATCCTTACCTTGTCCTGTAGATGGTGTTTATTGGGCAGATATTCCTTATCCATAGATCAATATCTGTACCAGAGTTTTAATACTAAAAATGAAATGGGAAGCAATGCAAGAAACATCAAGTTATATATTTTAAATTATGCTCCACTTCTTACATCATTTTCAACATGAGTGACTCCCTTTACTTGTGATGCGAAAGCCGATTTGGCTGAAATTGCTTGTTAAGACAGTTATAAATACCATCTATCAGTGAGAACCATAAATGCCAAGGACACTCAAACAGATTGATGAATCCATCAGTTTCCATCTATTAGGGATTCTAAAAATAAGTCTATTAACAGTGTCAGCACCTTTTTTTATTTCACTCTCATTACAACAAGATCACAAATGATAAAGAATTCCACAATGAGACTAGTATTTCAAGATTATGCCACTTAATTACTTTATAAAATTATGCAATTACTAAATGATGATAATCACAAAGCACCTTTGTATATCATTTTTTAATTGCTATGGAAAATACTTCCCGTAGTTTTCAGATAAGATCACAGTACCCTTGGAATCATGATTTGAATTCCCAAATTCAGAGGAAAAACTGATATATTAACTAACAATATATTCAAATAAGTCTATTACGATATAAGCATTTTTTTCCTTCAGAGTCTCCAAATAGATATAAGAACAACTAGCACCGAAGAGTGGAGAAGGAAATGGCACCCCACTCCAGTGTTCTTACCTGGGGAATCCTGTGGACAGAGGAGCCTGGTGGGCTGCTACCCATAGGGTCGTACAGAGTCGGACACGACTGAAGCAACTTAGCATGCATGCATGCATTGGAGAAGGAAATGGCAACCCACTCCAGTATTCTTGCCTGGAGAATCCCAGAGATGGGGGAGCCTGGTGGGCTGCCGTCTATGGGGTTGCACAGAGTCGGACACGACTGAAGCGACTTAGCAGCAGCAGCAGCACCAAAGAGCATAGATTTTGGTCAGCACAACCTCTTGCCCATGATTGAAGAGCTGAAAAGTTACTTAATATTTACATGCTTTAAGTTCTTTATCTGTGAGATGAGGATAATAACTGCATAACAATTAGCTGAATTGAATGAAAGACAGTTTTAATAAAATATGTATTATAGCTAGATGATAATGTATTAATAATTTTTTTTTTTTTTTTTACCACAGTGGTCTTTTAAACTAAAACCATTTCACCTAATGTAAAGTCTGAGAAGATATTGGTATAGAGTAACTACAGGTGATATAACTCAGAGAAGTTGAGGCCATTTTGTAACAAATTTAAAATAGATAGAAACAAGAAAGATGAGACAAATTCCTTCCTGATCAAACATGCAGTGAACAACCAGAGAAAACAGTAAATCTGAGGATAACAGGGACCTGTAGTGGCATTGCCTGACTTGAGATTTTTAAAGAAAGTGATGGTGTGCAGAGACAGGGACGCCTGCGAGGTACTGTGTGGGGGTGAGTGAACTTATCCTGTAGATATGCCATACTCAAGTTGTTTCTTAAATATTAATGAAACTGCTATTTACAACAAAGCCAAAGAGTTTGACTTTTATTGAACCATTTAATTTGAATAACTGAAATGCATTTAAAATGGGGGAAGAGTTCAATTTTTTTATTTTGATGTTCTACCCACATAATTTTCTATTTCAAGAGCAAAACCAAATTTGGTATAAATTGAAGTACATCAAGATTTAAAATATCTGAAATTCAAAGCGTACCATCAAGAAATTGAAAATACAAACCAGAGGCTGGGAGAAAATATTTCCATTTGATATACCTGATAATGGACTTACATATAAATAACTCTCACAGTTTGATACTAAAAAAACAAATGACCAAAGAATGTATATATGTGTAAAACTGAGTCACTCAGCTGTACAGCAGAGATTGGCACAAAATTGTCAATGAACTATACTTCAATAAAAATCAATAAATACAAATATAAATGACCTAAGTTTTAAAAAGGCAAAATATTTGAATAGACATATTACCTATTAGAAAAAGGCCTAATAGAAACATATACCTAATAGAAAATATATAAATGGCCAGATGACACACAAGAGATTCTCACCATCACTAGTTACTAGAGAAATGCAAATTAAAGTAATAAGATATCATTTTACTAGGCAACTGTAATAAAAAGAGAGACAATAATAAGTATTGGTAATAAAATGGAAGAATGTGGAGAAATTAAGACATATATTGTTGGTGGAAATGTAAAATCACGCACTATCTTTGAAGGGCAAAGTATGTTTCCTAAAATAGTAATAATAGGTTTACCATGTGACTCAAAAGTTCCACTGTTAAATATATGCTCAAGAGAATTAAAAATATATGTCCAGACAAGCTATTCAAATGTTATTCAAATAATCATTGTAGCATTATTCATAAAGGCCAAAAGTGAAAACAACCCAAATGTATCAAGAAATAAATGGAAAGACAAATACAGCAAAATATTATTTAGTAACAAAGAGAAATGAAGTACTGATTCATGATACAAACATGGATGAATCTCATAAAATTTAAGCTAATTTAAAGAAGCCAAACACAAGAGACTACATATTCAGCTCAGTTCAGTTCAGTCGTTCAGTCATGTCCGACTCTTTGCAACCCCAAGGACTGCAGCACGCTAGGCCTCCCTGTCTGTCACCAACTCCCAGAGTTTACCCAAACTCATGTCCGTTGAGTTGGTGATGCCATCCAACCATCTCATCCTCTGTCATCCCCTTCTCCTCCTGCTCTCAATCTTTCCCCGCATCAGGGTGTTTTCAAACGAGTCAGCTCTTTGCATCAGATGGCCAAAGTATTGGAGTTTCAGCTTCAGCATCAGTCTTTCCAATGAACACTCAGGACTGATCTCCTTTAGGATGGACTGGTTGGATTTCCTTGCAGTCCAAGGGACTGTCAAGAGTCTTCTCCAACACCACAGTTCAAAAGCATCAGTTCTTCTGCACTCAGCCTTCTTCCCAGTCCAACTCTCACATCCATACATGACTACTGGGAAAACCATAGCCTTGACTAGACGGACCTTTGTTGACAAAGTAATGTCTCTGCTTTTGAATATGCTGTCTAGGTTGGTCATAACTTTCCTTCCAAGGAGTAAGCGTCTTTTAACTTCATGGCTGCAATCACCATCTGCAGTGATTTTGGAGCCCAGAAAAATAAAGTCACCCACTTTTTCCAGTGTTTCCCCATCTATTTGCCATGAAGTGATGGGACCGGATGCCATGATCCTAGTTTTCTGAATGTTGAGCTTTAAGCCAACTTTTTCACTCTCCTCTTTGACTTTCATCAAGAGGCTCTTTAGTTCTTCTTCACTTTCTGCCATAAAGGTGGTGTCATTTGCATAGCTGAAGTTATTGATACTACATACAACCATTTATATGAAATGACCAGACAAAGAAATGTATAAATACAGACAATAGAGTAGTGGTTGTCTGGGTCTGGCCTATGAATGTGGAGTGACTTCATAAGGGCACAATGGCTCTTTCAAGGGTGATGGAATGTTCTAAAATTAGACTGTGGTAAAAGTTGTGCAACTTTATAAATGTGCAACTTTGTAAATGAGCCACCAGGGAAGCCCATAAAGCTAAAAACCATTAAATTCTACATTAAAAATGGATAAATTCAATGGTATGTAGATTACACTTCAATAAAGGTTCTTATAAATGAACAAAGAATAAACTAACTAAAAATTCTGATAAAATAAGTAAATAAAAACAATGAGTGGGAGATGTTTTTTTTTTATAGATTATCTAGGAGTGGCAGTTTAGATATCTGATCAGAGCAAATGACCTACCAGCATCACAGACGGGGCTGGTCAGGAAAAACACATGTGGGGACTGAGACAGATAAAAGCAAGGGTTCTATATATGTGTGAATATAAGGTATTTGTTTTTCTCTTTCCGACTTACTTCACTCTGTATGACAGACTCTGCTGCTAAGTTGCTTCAGTCGTGTCCGACTCTGTGCGACCCCATAGACGGCAGCCCACCAGGCTCCTCCATCCATGGGATTTTCCAGGCAAGAATACTGGAGTGGATTGCCATTCCCCTCTCCAGGGGATCTTCTCGACCCAGGGATTGAACCTGGGTCTCCTGCACTGTACGAAGATGCTTTACCATCTGAGCCACCAGGGAAGTCCACCTATATACACACGTACATACATACATGACTATGTGTAAAATAGCTAGCTAGTGCAAATGTGCTAAATAGCACAGGGAGCTCAGCTCAGTGCTCCGTGTTGACCTATAGGGGTAGGATGGTGGGGGTGGGAGGGAGACTCAAGAGGAAGGGGATATGTGTATACAAATAACTGATTCATGTTGCTGTATAGCAGAAACCAACATTACATTGTAAAGCAATTACACTCCATTTTAAAAAAAAATTTTTTTTTAAAGCAAGAGCTGTTAGTTCAGGAACTGAGATTTGGAAACCTGAAATTACCATGCAGTAGACCATTATTGTCAAACAGAAGTCTATGAGATTGAATTGTCCATATGCTAGCAGCTCATATGGCCACTGAGCACTTCAAATGTGCTAGTGACACTGCAGAGAGTGTGTGTGTGTGCTCAGTCATGTCTGACTCTGTGACCCCATGGACTGTAGCCCACGGGGCTCCAGTGTCCATGGGATTCTCCAGGAAAAGATACTGGAGTAGGTTGCCATTTCCTCTTCCTAGGGGTCTTCCGTATGTAGGGATCGAACCTGTGTCTCCTGTATCTCCTACACTGGCTGGTAGATTCTTTACCACTGAACCAACTAAAATCCCTGCAAACTAGTTTTTAAATATTATGTAATCTTAGTTTAAAAATAAGTAGCAATATATGGCTACCACCCTGGACAATACAACTTTAATCCATAGCACAAATGGTTCTTTCAGGCACCTACCTAACCTCTTCCCTGGTAGCTTCCAGGGCTTCCCTGGTGACTTCCAGGGCTTCCCTGGTGACTCACGTGGTAAAGAATCTGCCTGCAATGCAGGAGACCTGGGTTTGATCCCTGGGTTAGGAAGATCCCCTGGAGTAGGGCATGGCAACCCACTCCAGTATTCTTGCCTGAAAAATCCCTATGGACAGAGGAGCCTGGCAGGCTATAGTCCATGGGGTCGCAAAGAGTCGGACGCGACTGAGAGACTAAGCACACACATCCAAACTCTAATCTTAAAGTTATTCATGGTCATAGATTTCACCCAGATGGCCCTTCTTATCTTCACTCAGTAAATATTTACAAAGTTCCTACTATACGGAAAACAGAATTTGATAATACAAAGATAAGTTGGACATGGTACTTGTCATCAGGGAGCTCACAGTCTGGTAGGGAAAATAAAGCACAGATACATTACAAGGAAGGGATGTGATAGCAATTCAGTGAGAAAAAATTATTTCCAGCCTACAAACTGAAAAAATCGTGGAAGCTTTGGAAGTCCCAAAATTTACTAGGGTCCTGAAAGATAGGCTGGAAGTAGACTAGAACAGAATGCATCAAGGTTTGACATATGTATTTTGAAGTGTTTAACCAACATCTAGGAAACCATCTTTTTGCTGCTGAAATAATAGTTTCAATTTTCCATTGCTTAATTTTTACTCTAGAAGGATAAAAGCATATTATTAACAATAATCTAGCTCTATTGAACTTGTCTTTATTTCCCCAACCCCAATGCCCTCACTCTCAACACATCCAAACAGAAGTGTTACAGTATTTGTACCATTTGGAATGTGATGGATAAGTTTGTTTTCTGAAATCATTACAGAGCATCTGGTCTATCCAGGACAAACAGAACCCAGGAAAATAATACAGACCTTTTTTTTCTAGCTCTTGTGCAAACTCAGTACTATCTCAAAAACAGCACTAAAACTAGGAAAGGCAGTTTGTCCACCTTAGATCAGGAGTTCAGATCTAATCCTCTGGAACTTGAATTTATAAATGTTTGGGTCTTTCAGAGGTTGAGACCTGGCAGCTTGCATTCCTACCCTAAATCTATTCAACCATACCCATTTCTTCTTTCTGATTCAAATGGGAAGTCATCCAACTCCCTCGTAAGCAACTTCTTTTTGACCCCCCTACAAATGGGGAACCAGTCCATCCTAAAGGAGATCAGTCCTGGGTGTTCATTGGAAGGACTGATGCTAAAGCTGAAACTCCAGTACTTTGGCCACCTCATGCGAAGAGTTGACTCATTGGAAAAGACCCTGATGCTGGGAGGGATTGGAGGCAGGAAGAAGAGAAGGGACGACAGAGGATGAGATGGCTGGATGGCATCACCGACTCGATGGACATGAGTTTGAGTGATCTCAGGGAGTTGGTGATGGACAGGGAGGCCTGGCGTGCTGCAATTCATGGGGTCGCAAAGAGTCGGACACGACTGAACTGAACTGAACTGAACAAATGCACAACACACACACACACATATGCACTCATCTTCATCCATCTCAACTCAGCTTAAAATCTTAAAATTTGAGAACGAAGTCCATCTGGTAATACTTTCTCCTCTACCCTTGATGACAACAGCTATTTTTGATAAATTGCTAGACATAGGGGCTGAGTCCTAAGGTAAATTTTGCCTATTTAAAAAATAAATTTTTTCTTATTGTTCTGTGTTCTTGGTTATATTGCTTCTTTAAATATAAGTGTGTAGCTGTGGGAAGCAAAGAAATATTGATTTAGCAAACAAATTCTTGCCATATTTTATCTATGTGATCACAGTGAATAATGCGAATTATTTTCTTTGGCTTATTCCCACATTCAAGAACTTTTCACATGTATTTTGAAAACTGATCCTCACCACCGCCCTGTGAGATAAAAAGGGTGTACATTTTTTTTGGAGGGGTGTACATTTTTATCTCGTTGTTCTGATGGCCTTTCCCCTGTAGGAAGACACTGAAGTCTTCGTTTCCAGTTTGCCTCAATTCTTCGGAAAACTATAGTTAAACAAGTGGCTTGATGCTTTGTTGTATTTCAGTATGTTTTTGGTCTGAATGAGATTATCCAGAGGGGATCTATGTACTCCTAGGGAGCACTGTCCCTTTCCTTCATAAGGCTGGGTGGAGTCAATACTGGTCAGTCAGCCAGTCAGTTCTGTCTCTCAGCTGTGTCCAACACTTTGCAATCCATGGACTACCGGAAGCCAGGCCTCTCTGTCCATTACCAACTCCCAGAGCTTACTCAAACTCATGTCCATCAAGTGGATGACACCATCCAACCATCTCATCCCCTGTCATCCCCTTTTCCTCCCACCTTCAATCTTTCCCAACATCAGGGTATTTTCCAGTGAATCAGTTCTTCACATCAGGTGGCCAAAGTATTAGAGTTTCAATACTTTGGATTGAAGTATAGCATCTATGCAAAGAACCACAGACTGGGACAGAAGCTTCTCCAAACGCAAGAGATTATAAGGATGATTTCTCCCTTTTGTTAAGTACTGCTAGAGACCTGCTGCAGCTGAATTGTCCTTGTCATTTTCTACCAAAACTGCTTCTTTGATGTGGAATTGTGTGCACATCTGCAGGAGATTACTCATGCTCTTCCTCTTGTATTCCCTCCATTCCGGGTTCCCTTTGTCTTGAGCCCTAAGAAGGGATCTATTGGAGCACAACCCATAGCACAGCTGGGGAACTTAGTGTATGATTGACATGGAGGAAGATACTACAGACTGTGGTCACAAGGTACAAGGCATTCTTTTCTCCTTCCTATACTTAGCATTAACTTGCCTCTGAAATTCAACCACATATGTCCAATTCCTTCCCAGACAGTTTCTTCCAGATATTCAGCATCATCAAAGGTGAATACATTACTCAGTTCCTAGTTCTGGTTCTCTTCCTGTTTGTCCAGTTTTATTGTTGTTCTGTCGCTCAGTCGTATCCTTCGTGTCCATCTCTTTGCAACCCCATGGACTGCAGCATGCCAGGCTTCCCTGTCCTTCACTATCTCCCTGAATTTGCTCAAACTCATGTTCATTGAGTTGATGATACCATCCAACCATCTCATCCTCTGTCACCCCTTTCTCCTCCTACCCACAATATTTCCCAGCATCAGGGTATTTTTCAATGAGTCAGCTCTTCAGGTCAGGTGACCAAAGTATTGGAGCTTCAACTTCAGCATTGTCTAGGTTGTTCAGGCTTTAAAAAAAGGGGGGGGGGTATCCTAACTCCTCACTTGTATCTAATCAGCTTTTAAGTCTCCTTAATACCTGTGGAATTTCTTCTCTCCGCCTCATCTTCTGTGATGCTGCTGGTGACTCAAGCCCTCATCGTCTCTACCCAGGCCTACCTTTTGTGACCTTGCCCATGTAAAGAAGTGCTTAGGAGATATATATGGGGATAAAAACTAATCCTAATAACAATCCTGCCATCTGACTCTCCCCTCTGGGATTTGCCTATCTCCTCTATTTTCTGCCAATTTGGGTGCTATTTCTTGCACGAATCTCTGTGATTTACTCACGGACATGAGTTGGTCCTAAGTCTTGGCTCCTGGTTTAGCCTTTGTTTTTCACCTTCCATCTATGGCACGGTATACAAAGTCCATTCAGGAAAGCCTTTGGACAAAACCTGATCATCTTTCTCTGGGTAACAGCCCTGTGTGGTCTCCATTCCAGTTCTGTGGGGCTTACTAGTAAGCCCCAACCCCTGCCAGAGAGAAGAATTTAAGAAGTTTCTCATCTCTGATCTCTCTCAGCACACAAAACATTGACAGTAATATTTACAACCAATGTCTGTACAGTACTTTGCAATTCTTAAATCTTATTGAAAGCCCTTATCCTCCAAGCAGTCTGTCACACTGCTGTAAGAGTCTTTCTAAAATACTAATCTGATCATGTCACTTTCCTGCTGGCTCCTAAATGCTGAGCTTGTCATTTAGGGTTGTTTTTGAGCTATATCTCCCCGAATTCTAAGCAAGTTGAACTAAATTTGGTCTAAATTCCTAAACTCATGAAGGTCTCATAGTCACCTTTGCTTTGGTGCCTGACAATCCTTCTTAAAATGAAGTTCCGCTTGCTTTTGCCTTCGTTGCTCCTTAAGGTTAGCTTAAATACCACCACCCTGTGAAATCGTGACCATTTTCCTTCCCTAAGTTTAGTCTCTTCCAGCTTTGAATTATTCATTAGGCTCCTTGCCCTTCAGAGAACCTCCTTCAGAGAAAGGACAAGGTCTTCTCCATTCCAGTCTCCAAGATTTGGCATATACTAGTTTCTCAGTAATTATCATTTTTAAAAAGTCTGGGTTGGGTTGAGGGGGGACTCTACTAATCCAACATAATGGCAAAGAAAAGGAAATTACTTGCAGATCAGCATACATATAATATTGTAACCTATAATACGAAACTATAATTATATTTTGAGTGTTTTTAATCACTTTCTAAGCAGCACAAGAAGAGGTTATTACCTTACCCTGCATTTCATAAATACAATCTTTCCACTTGAAAAATTCCTTTGATTGGTGAAAAATAAGTTTTATTTAAAGTGAAAGATGAAAGGCAATTTCCTGAGGAAAGCATTTTCCAATTCATTTGTTTATGCTTAATCCAGATATTTTTTCCTCTGAAAGCTATAGCATAAAGAATGGAGATTTGCTGCATTGGCCTACTGTTACAACACCTTACTTCTTTAGTCACTTTGATGTAGATAAACCACATTGAAATACCTTTGGAAAATCCCTTCAGATTCTTTGATATGAAAGAAGTTATTATACCACAAAGTTATTTATCCTCCTCATTGCAGCTCAGGTTTTAAGAAGATCTTTCTCAGAAATGTAGCAAGTAAATATAACTTATTTTCATAGCCATTTCAAAAGAGAGACAAAGAACCATTGATTTTCCATGTTAAACCACATGGAAAGGCTATTGCCAATGGTCATACTAGTTTGAGAATCAGAACCCAGTGATGAGGCCTGTAGATAGGTGTCCATCAATATGGGGGCAATGAAAGTCAGAGGGTCTAGACTGGTTGCAACAAACATTGCACAAATTCCTACCCAAACTTTCACAAAGAGCTGAGTATTGCTGAAGGGTTCTTCTACATTAATCTCAAAATGTGGATCCATGTTGATGGAAATGACATTATTCCATCCTTTTTATGGCTGAGTAATATTCCATTACACATATGTAACATATCTTCTCTATTTATTCCTCTATTGATGGGCATTTGGGTTGCTTCCACGTCCTGGCTATTGTAAACCTATGGAAAAGAACCTAAAAAAGAGTGGTCAGTTTAACTGATTCACTTTCCTGTACAGCAGAAAGTAACACAACAGTCTAGTAAATCAACTATACTCCAATAAAAAATTTTAACAAACAATTTTTTTAAATGTAAATCCAAAGTATCCCCTCTTCAGCAGGAAAGTATGGACACTCACCTCACTGTACAACTTTATCTGTCATGAATATATAGAATAGATCACCTTGGAGACATGCCGATGGACAGACCCATACTTCTAAGTTACAATTCTGAGGGGCTACTTTGTACTGACACAGTGAGAAGTACTTTATATTTTCAGCTGCAAATAATTATCACAGGAACAATAGGTAGGTATGATTATACCCACTTTATAGATCATCACAAGCTCAAGGAACTGAAATATCATGAGAAGACTCCCACTCTTAGAAAAACTGGGAAACCCAAATGTGCCTGACCCCACAGATTTGGCTGCCTTTTCAAATATCTTTATGGAAAAATACATTGTTGTCAACATGGCAGATCAGGCCTTGGTTTCCCATCCCTAGTCTTAGTTGTCAGGTGTTAAGAGAGATTTAGACTCTGGCTATGTTGAATCACTGAACCTAAACATGAGCCTAACTATCAGACTTCTGCAACTACAAACATTATTATTTAAAAAGAGCCCAGAGAGACTACTATTTCTGAACATGTGAAAAATTGAAGAGCCTAGAAAAGCCTCTCATTGTCAACACATTAAAAAGCTGGGAAAATAGAGAAGTAAATAAATAGACAGAGAGATAGAGACATAGAGACATAAATAGATCAACCCACCAACCAGCCAGGACTCCACAAGACCATGCATAATGTGACTGAAATCTAGGTGGATAGAAGTGTCAGATCTTGAGACTTATTTTCATATCCATCACTAATTTTATCCTTAGGTTATATCCTTCCATGTTTTTCTCAATACTAATACAATCTGAGAATGACTGGTACATAAACAGAACTTTTAAAAATATTTTATAAAAATGCAATCAAATTAGTCACAGTTTCCAATATGCCTCTTTTCTTACTCAGCAGTTACCTTCTGGAAATTGTAAGTCATCTGATAAAGCTCTACTTCATTATTCTTAATGACCATATTATATTTCATTGTGTCAAAAATAAACATCCTTGAACATATGTATACCTTATATATTTATTTCTAAAGACTAGAATCCCAGAATTGAGATTGGAGCTGGGATTGCTAAGTAGAAGGGTATATGGATTTTTAACTTTTTAATGAATGTTCATATTGCCTTCAAATAAGTCTGTAACACTTAGTATTTCTTTCAGCAATATATGATATTTATTCACATCTCAGCCCATATCAGGTGATATAGTTCATTTTAATATTCCCAGGCTTATAGGTAAAAGTGATACAACACTATATTAATTTGTATTTCTGTAACTACTAGTGAATCTGAACATCTTTTCTGAGAGAAAGTATGCATTTGGGTTTGTAAATTATTTGTTTTACCTTTTATTCATTTTCTATGATTTGTCTTTAATTTGTCTATTTTGTTATTGTCTTATCTATGTATTCTTTAAAAAGTAACATGAGACCCCAGCACATTTCTCCATAACTGATGTCTGAAAGAAGCCTCATTCAATTGTTTTTCTGTACGAAGAACTGAGTCATATCACCACTGATTTCTTTAACTCATAGGAGAAACATTTACCTTTCTAATTGACTTTCAGAGGATTTATGTCAAGCCAACTTATTGATTTATGTAAACAATAAAGCAGAATTTATTTATAAGCTTTGTTTTCTTTGTTCAGCAACATCTGACATAATGGAAAACACTGTTGAAGAGTAAGCCTTAGCAACTTATGTTTTTAAGAGAAAAAAACTTTTATTTAGCACATAGGAAAACTAAGCCAGTTTGAAATTTTATGAATTAGATATAGCTTACTTAATGCCATCAAAGATCTGAAATCTAAATAGAGAAGTGAAAATGGCTTTCATCCACAGTAACCCTTTCTCAAAACAAAAAGAAAAAAGGGAAAGAGGGGCAAATATGAGGAAGAGGAGACAGTGGAGAAAATGGTACATGAAAAAATAAATTGAAAGGAAATATGTTAGCTGGATGAATTACATCTGAAGATTTTGGGGATTCAGTATCCCCAAAGTGTTTGGATGTTTGGGGAAGTAGAAGTTAGCACTAAGTACACCTGTTCAAGTAACTAGAATGATGCTCAAAATACTTTCCATATGCTTGGCAAAGATCTATGAGTGGCATGGTATGGGGTCCCTGCATACTGATTCCTTAATTCAACGTACTGATTACAACCAAGATTGTTCACTTGCTGACAGGAAGGAGGCTATTTGGAAATTGTGTGACTTCAGCCCATTTTTGCAGAGCAACACCCTGCCTTGTATTGCTGTCTGGAGAGATGGAAACTTCACATCAGAGTTGAGGTAACCACAGACCCTCACATTTTCATTACAGCTCAGAGATTAGGCTGCGCTGTTGGGTTTTGCTTTCCTCCCAACATCTCTCAGGATTCAGCTGTTCCTTCCCTTTAACCCTTAGAGTTTAGGACTATTTCACAGATGAGAAGACCCCCGCCCCCCAAGACTTGAATAATTAACAGAAAAACTGCCTGCTCGGCAGCTGAATTTCACACCATTAAAATATTCCCCCAAGAAAACATCATCAGTAAAATCTCTGACATTTGATATCTCTTGACGGGAAGAAGCCAGTGAAAGGTCAGTCCTGGTGTTCAGCTGCCCTTTTGAGAAAGAAAATCTAGTTCGGAATGTGATTCCACTGAAGTACACAACAAAGATATGAAAACTTTCCCTGAGAGCTGACTCTGAAAGGGAGAAACTGCCCCTGAGTTGGCACAGCACATTGCAGGCAATGAAGCTGGCGGGTCATTTCTTGGTCATTTCTCCCTTTAGTCTTTTATGCTCATAATAGGCTTCTGAGGAAAGTATTAATGTCTTCATTTTGCACATGACAAAATTCAAAGACTTGGAGAAATATGCTCAAGGTAATAAAGCTAGTTGCCATGCCCTCCTCCAGGGAAAGTGGAGGAGGGCATGGCAACCCACTCCAGTATTCTTGCCTGGAGAATCCCATGCACAGAGGAGCTTGGCAGGCTACGGTCCATAGGGTTGCAAAGAGTCAGACACAACTGAAGCGACTTAGCACACATGCAGTAAAACTAGTAACTTATGCAGTAGACATTTGAACTTTGTATCTTTCTGACAGCAAATTCTCTGTCCATTACACTGCACTCTAGTGACAAAACCATTACCTTAAAGAATATCACCAATAAAGAGGAAATATTTTAGGAATGAGGAGCTGTGGCTCTGAACAGAGCCTCCCCGATTCGCATTGCCACCCAGAGTGGCTCTGAATCTGGACATTCCTCCTTGCCTCATTTCCATAATGACTAGCATCCATGGAACGGGGCTTTGACATAGTTGGTACATGAGCGAATTCTTTCCATCAGCTCCCCTAGCTAATCAAAGGCAAATAATGTCTCCTTTGTTATCCTAAAGAATATTGTACAATCCTCATGTAAAATTGCACATCATCCTTCCGTAAAGCAGGGTTGGGTGATGGTTACATGCCAGAGCCCTACAGTTACAGTAACTTGGTTCAAATCCCAATTCCAAAATAACCTAGATGTATTATCTTGGACAAGTTACTTAATGCCTTTAATTGCCTTAGTTTTCTAATCTTTAAAATAGGAGTAATCACAGTGCCTATTCATAGGACAATTCATAGGATTAAATGAAATAGCCCATGCGAAGCACTTAGTGAAATGTCTAGCACATGTGAGGAACTAAAGAAATGTTTCATCTAGGCACTAAGTCACATCCGACTCTTTTGTGACCCCATGGACGATAGCCCACCAGGCTTCTCTGGCCATAGGATTTCCCAAGCAAGAATACTGGGTTGACATTTCTTATTCCAAGGAATCTTTCTGATCCAAGGATTGAACTTGTATCTCCTGCATTGGAAGGTGAATTCTTTACTAATGAGCCACCAGGAAAGCCTTAAAGAAATATTACCTGTCGTTATTTTGTATCTCACAAGACTGTAAGCATTCTAAGGACAGCAGCACTGATCTGATATTCTCTGTATAGGCATGGGACAAAAAAGTAGCCAGTGATGACTTGTAAAGTGCCTGATTATGTATTTCTGGATGTGACATCATATTATTTTTCCATAGAAAACTTAAGGCCTCTTTTCTTGAGGCCTCTTTACTTCCTGTCAAATGGGATTAGCTGGTGATGAACTCTCCATACCAGTCTAGATCATTCTTGAAATGTATGGAATCCAAATCATTAAATAAGACTAAAATATCAAAACGGGGACAAGAACAGGCTCCAAAACAAGACTAGATCTAAGTAAGCTAAGCAAACTAAAAATAAGCAAATGTGAACATATTTTTGATGGTTGGGAATTCATCTCACAGATGCCTGGAGACCTTAGACCTTTGCCTTATGAGTAGGGAATCAGGAAAGCTTTCAGGGAATTTTTACTGAATTAACAGAAGTTTTAAGGAGGTACCACCACCAATTTGCCAGCTCATAAGAGATTGTATACTTAGTGTGCTTTTGACTTCGACAGTGTTTCCAAGCATTAAATGGGATGCATCATATCTAAACATCTTAATCAGCTGAAATGAAATTACTTAAAATCCCCCCCAGGACCTTGTTTCCTAATGGCTTTGGAACTAAAACTAGTTTTAATTCAATTGGTTATGTGTTCATCAATTTGCCAAAAAGAATATGGACAGAGGTGGGGGAAGAGAGGAGGAACAGAGCAACTTTATTTTTTGTCTTTCATGTGATTTCAGGATAAGGTTTCTAATGCTAAGACCAACTTTGTTTCCACTAAATCTGATGACTTCCCCAGGCCAGGGTGCCGAAGCCCTTTAAGCTTCAGGATTATAGAAGGCTTATCATTACAATCATAAATCATAGAAGTATCAGAATGAATCATGTCCCAGTAGAATCCAATTGGATTAAAGAAACAAATAGATCTGAAGCCTGTTTGTACAGCTGCATGAGTTACTCACAGCAAAGGACTGTCTGGTCTTCGGATCAGCCTGGACAAATTTGGCAGTGGTGCTGAAATGCTTTTGAGGTTGCATGGGTCTAGCTGCCTTGTAAGTAGTCATCATCCATCAAAACTGTTTATGCAATCATTTAAATGCAGCGTATCTAAGCTTATCTGAAACTTTAGCCTTCCCAAGCTGAAACAGTCATATTGCAAAGTATTAATAAGGAAATTGTCATGGGACTGACTGACCTCTAGTTCAGGACATCTCAGCCATGGCTGGTTTTTTGCAGTTGTGAAGAAAAGAGGCTGTATCACAGAACTGGACTCCACAGTACAATCTGCATAGACATTCATAACATCCTGACATGAGTTTGATGCAAGATGAGGCTTCAGGAATGTGCAGAGCACTAAAACTAAGGAATAGTTTACCACAAATGCTGTTCTGCAAAGGGCAGCTGGGAGGTTCAGATAGGAATCGAGAGTGTGGGAAGAGAAGTAATCACAGGATCCATTATTCTTCAGCTCGAGTTGGCTGAAAATAGCAGCAGGAAATAAGGACATTGGGCCCATGCTTCAGAGTTGGACCACGGTTGCCCACGATTCTGGGGGAGTCTTTCCATTTGCAACGTGGCTCTGAGTAGAAACAAATGGATATTGAATGGGAACCGGACCAGGGAGAAAGGACTGACAAGAACTTGGCTGGATACTGTGGGTCCAGTGTGACTGAGCTATGCTGTGCTGTGCTTAGTCACTCAGGCATGTCCGACTGTTTGTGACCCTATGGACTGCAGCCCTCCAGGCTCCTCTGTCCACGGTGATTCCCTGGGCAAGAATACTAGAGTGGGTTACCATGCCCTTCTCCAAGCAACCTTCCCAACCCAGGGATCAAACCCAGGTCTCCCACATTGCAAGCAGATTCTTTACCATTTGAGCCACCAAGGAAGCCCAAGAATACTGGAGTGAGTAGCCTATCTCTTCTCCAGGGGATCCTCCCAACCCAGGAATCGAATTGGGGTCTCCTGTATTGTAGGTGGATTCTTTACCAGCTGAGGTACCAGGGAAGCCTGCTGGTATCTACTTATAACTAAGAAAGGAGTCTGAGGCAGATAACCAGCCTAATGGACAGGGATCTAGGCCATCTACAGATACGTGATGAGACTGGTTGAGTATCCGTGGTTCATTTTTGAAACAATAAGACACATCCCCAGAGTCCAATTAAAATTAAAAAGGCTTCCTTGAGTTCACATGAGAGGTTCTATTTATGATTGTCCTCTGGCCCAGTGATTGCCATATTGCAAGCTCTTGCTTCTAGATGGGGAGTTGGTTGGGTTTCAAGGCATTGCTCTTAGGCAGCCTCCTTCTAGGAAGCCCTGAGACTTTAAAGAAGGCCCAAAGCCTCCAGAGCCCTACGTCTGTTGTTTGAAGAATTTTAAATCTTCCCAGCTTTCTCCCACTTAACTATTACTTCCAAGGGTAATGGCATTCATCAGCCTAAAGTAAGCTGGCTTCCAAATATTATAATAGAAAGAACATGGATTTTGTAATCAGGTCCACTTTGTCTCTGCTGTTTACTAAATGAGATTAGGAGCTGAATTTAATTCCTTTCCACAATTTATGCTGTATTCACACAAAATGCATTGGTAATTAAATGAAGAATAAATCATTTTCTCATCTGAAGGATGGAAGTAATAACACTGATTTCCATATTACATGTGACAATTGAATTAAGTAATATACTTAGGATAATTAGTGAATACTATTAATAATTTGTTTTCAGCATCCTGAACTCCTATATAAAAATGTTATTTTGTGGTATTTTCATTGAACTCAACAATGGAATATGTTTGAGTTAATTTGAATTACAGGATAATTGATGCAATATGGTAAATGGTGAGATGCAAAATCCACAACAAAATATTAGCAAATCAAAGCCAACAGTATGTAAAAAAGAATTATATACCACAACCACGTGGGATTTGTCTCAGGTAGGCAAAACTGGTGCAACACTTGAAAATCAATCACATCAACAGGCCAAAAAAGAAAAGTTAAGAAACTGCCAAAGTGTTTTTCAAAGTGGCTGTACCATTTCGCTTTCTCACCAGCAATGAAAGAGTTCCTCTTGCGGTACATCCTTGCCAGCATCTGGTGTTTGATGTTGTTGCAAATTTTGGTCACTCTAAAAGGTATATAGTGATATCTCTTTGTTTTAATTTGCATTTCTCTAATAACATATGATGTGAAGCATCTTTTCATATGCTTCCTTGCCATTTTTACATCTCTGATGAGATGTATCTGGCAAGTCTTCTGTCATTTTTTAATTGAGATCTTAATTTTATTACTGTTATGTTTCAAGAGTTCTTATATTTTGGAGAGCAGTTCTTTATTAGATACTTTTTTTGCAATTATTTGCTCCCAGTCTGCAACTTCTCTTCTTATTCTCTTATTAGTATATGTTGCAGAGCATAGGTTTTTATTTTAATGAAATATGGTTAATCAATTATTGCTTTCATGGACTGTGCCCTTAGTGCTGTATCCATAAAGTCACTGCCATAGCCAAGGTCATCTAGATTTTTTCCCTTGTTATCTTCTAAGAGTTTTAGAGTTCTGTGTTTTACATTTAGATCTAAACTGCTATGAAAAATTTCTACAGAAGACTTAGTAGAAGACTAGAAAGTGGTCCCCCAAAATAATAATGCAAAGCATGCCAGGAGAAATATCAATAACCTCAGATACGCAGATGACAACACCCTTATGGAAAAAAGTGAAGAGGAACTGAAAAGCCTCTTGATGAAAGTGAAAGAGGAGAGTAAAAAAGTTGGCTTAAAGCTCAACATTCAGAAAACAAAGATCATGGCATCTGGTCCCATCACTTCATGGGAAATAGATGGGAAAACAGTGGAAACAGTGTCAGACTTTATTTATGGGGGATCCAAAATCACTGCAGATGGTGATTGCAGCATGAAATTAAGAGACACTTACTCCTTGGAAGGAAAGTTATGACCAACCTAGATAGCATATTCAAAAGCAGAGACATTACTTTGCCAACAAAGGTCCATCTAGTCAAGGCTATGGTTTTTCTAGTGGTCATGTATGGATGTTAAAGTTGGACTGTGAAGAAAGCTGAGCACCAAAGAATTGATGCTTTTTGAACTGTGGTGTTGGAGAAGAGTCTTGAGAGTCCCTTGGACTGCAAGGAGATCCAACCAGTCCATTCTAAAGGAGATCAGTCCTGGGTGTTCTTTGGAAGGAATGATGCTAAAGCTGAAACTCCAATACTTTGGCCACCTGATGCAAAGAGTTGACTCATTGGAAAAGACTCTGATGCTGGGAGGGATTGAGGGCAGGAGGAGAAGGAGACGACAGAGAATGAGATGGCTGGATGGCATCACCAACTCGATGGACATGAGTTTGTGTGAACCCCGGGAGTTGGTGATGGACAGGGAGGCCTGGCGTGCTGTGATTCATGGGGTTGCAAAGAGTCGGACAGGACTGAGTGACTGAACTGAACTGCACTGATGGAGTGTTAAAACTTCATTCATTAAAATGCACTGGGGGTTGAAAGAAGAAGTTACTGTATCAGGGAAATGAGATCAGACTTCATGAAGAAATGCTATCTAAATTAGACCTTGGAAAGGAACTGAGATCAGACTTTTAGAGATAACCCCTACACCACAAAATTCTAGATCTACAGTGTTTAAGAGTGCCCTCCTCTCCATCTTACCATTGGAAGACTGAGCTCAAGAAGGGAATTATTGTAGGCTCACAATGTTAGTTAGTGGCAAGTCCAAGCTGAAAATTCAGTCAACTTGACTCCCATGCAGAATTCATCTGCTTTCTCATCAACCCTCACTGAACATCATGACCCTGCTTAATGTCCTGTTTAAATATTCATCTTACACGTCTAGTTAGCAGAGCTGAATTACAACAGAACCTGACCACCAATAATTTCATTTGCATAATGAAATAAATATAGATATATGTCTGATGATAGCGTCTGGACTGAGTTGAAGTCTGGTAGTCACTTACATAAATTATATAATAACTCCCTGGGACCACTTCAGTATTGATTCTGATATTGAGATTAATCCCACACCCATCAATTTCCCCAGAAAGTATTCTTCATTTGATTTCACCAATATATCGTGTCACTCTTACACTGGCAAAATCAGACATCTAGAAGTTAGTCTACATTTTCACTTTAGGACTAAGTAATTGGATAGATGGATGAATGGATGGGTATTTTGTATCACTTATTAATAATAAAGAACTGTGGCCCTGAAAAGAATGAAAGGATAAACAGTCAAGTCTAGGAGGTTGGGGGTAGCAACTGAGATTTCTGGTATTGTGAAATTTTTTAACAAAAATTCAACAGATGAGTAGGAGAAAATGAGGAGTCCAGGTAATCTGACATATTAGGGAAAGGCCTCATTTAAAAAGGAAAAGTAGGCAAGGGTTCAAATCCAACAGATTTGGGCATTTAAAGTAGAAAGGGGGAATATGGCAGTTGCTCTTCAAAGACAGATATGAATGAAGGGAAAACACATTGTTTCCTAATTTTCTTCCTGTGTTTCTTTTTCCACCCAGGTAGAAACTACTCTTAATAATAGTGGATTGGTGTGCATAAAAGAGGAGAAATAAACGGCAACTACTCCAACATTCTTTCCTGTAGAATTCCATGGACATAGGAGCCTTGGGCTACAGTCCCTCAGGTCACAAGGAGTCGGACACAACTGGTGACTGAACACACACGCATGCGCATTAAAAGTCAGAATTGGTTGCAGCACTTTGATTCTCTTTTGCTGCTCTTTCCTTTCAAAGGACTATAATGGGGGAACGTTCAAGATGCCCTGTGAGCAAGGCAGTGAAACAGAGCAGCTGGCCTTATGGTCTGCTGTAGGCTGAGGCCCGAGTACTGTATATATGTATAGCTGAATCACTTTACTGTACTCGAAACTAACACAATATTGTAAATCAACTATATTTCAATTAAAATTTAAGAAATAAAAAAGTCAGAAAATGCATACACAAAAAAAGAGCGCTCCACAGAGATCAAATGAGTTTGTCAGAATTCTCTCCCCCCAGCTGATAATAATGTGCCCATTCACTTCTTTTTTCCATAATTCCCTGTGAGTTTGTCTGCCTCAGAAACCCATGGCTGTGATCCAGGCACGATGCTTGTTTTCCTGGCAATTCCAAGTCATTACAATATCAAGCTAGTTCAAAACCCATACATTTTTTCTTTCTAATGCCAGAGGGCATGTGTGCTCAGTCAATCAGTCGAGTTTCACTCTGTAATCCTTTGGACTGTAGCCTAGCAGGCTTCTCTGTCCATGGAGCTTTCCAGCCAAGATACTGGAGGGCATTGCCATTTCCTTCTCCAGGGAATCTTCCCAACCCAGGGATTGAACTCATGTCTCCTGCATCTCCTGCATGGCAGGTGGATTCTTTACTGCTGAGCCACCTGAGGAGCCCCAAGGCCAGAGAGATCTAGATTTAAATCCCAGCTCTACCTCTTCTAGAAATAGAAATCTGGGCAGTTTCTAAGTTTCCTCATATGTAAAATGAGGACTGAAAGAAAAATTAGGTCACAGGGTTGATTCAAATGTCAAAAGAGCTAGTAGAAGTGAATCTAGGGGGCTTCTCTGGGGGTGACGACGGTTGGGGCTCCAAGATTCCAGTTCTTCCATTGCAGGGCATGCAGGTTGGTCCAAACAAACAAAAGATATGTACAAATAGGCAATGCAGGGAACACTGTTTTGATCCCTGGTCCAGGAAGATCGCACATACTGTGGCGCAGCTAAGCCTGTGCACCACAAGTACTGAGCCCCCACACCAGAGAAGCCACTGCAATGAGAAATGCACACACAGCAACGAAGACCCAGTGCAGCCAAAAAAAAAAAAAAAAGCTAATCTTCTTACTGGTGAACAAAAATGATGCTTCAATGTATAATTCTGATTATGAAGCTGTGGAATGCTGAGAATTTCAAGAACCAAGGTATAGATACTAATAAGACCAATGACATTTCATACAAAGCCTTTGACCATGAAGTACTGCTTCATTCCCTTCAAAGTACTACAGTATTTGTTGACCTATTCTATCCATGATGAACCAGCATACTACATTTCATTAACAACAGGCAGGAGAAGCCAACCTGCTGCAGACCTGGAGTCATAAAACCACCATTAAATTTCCATTAACATTATAACTGTGCCAGCTGCAGCAGACAGCCAGAACTGGGCTTTACTTTCCTTCTGTGCCAAATATTGCTCTTTGCATATGAGACCAGCAAGGCAGAACAGACAAATCCATAAATACTTGGACTTCACTGCAATCCAGAAAGGTTAAAAAAAAAAAAATCACCAAGGTAAAAGTATAGCTGCTGATTTCTAGAAAATCGATTCCATTTCTTGGCCTCAGTTTCCTCATCTTTAATTGAGGGGGGCAGTAAATCTCTTAGATCTCTTCTTGTTTGACCATCCTAAGAGCTCTAGCTCTGTTACATGCATGAACTAAGCAGACCCCTGTTTCTCCCTACTTCTCATCCAGATAAAGGTAGGAGTGGACGGCAGCCCACATTTTGACTCTGGCCACAGTAAGGGGTCAGGAAGAGCATAATCATGAAGAAGAAAGAGTTGTAGAGTTCAATTAGGAGTCCTGAGTATCTTTGAAAATGTATCTCACTGAGGGAACAGTGAACAGAGAGCACGTTGTAAGGACAGGGGAGAGGGTGAGTAGCCTCTGACTGCCAAGGTCCGGCTCTTGGGTCAATTGGTGGTTGAAAGTGAAAGTATTAGTGACTCAGTAGTGTCTGACTCTTTGCGACCCCATGGACTGTAGCCCACCAGGTTCCTCTGTCCCTGGGATTCTCCAGGTAAGAACACTGGCGTGAGTAGCCATGCCCTTCTCCAGGGGATCTTCCTGACCCAGAGATTGAACCAGGTCTCCTGCACTGCAGGCAGATTCTTTACCATCTGAGCCACCAGGTAAGCCCCAACTGGTGGTTACATTCTCTCAATGACCCCCTTCAACATTTAAGATACTGCAACTCAAACCAAAGAAAATCTTAAATGAACAAAGCATCACATTCTCTATGATTTCTGTAACATGGGAAGACTATTGTGACTGCGCAAATAAATACTGTATATTTAGTCTCAATAATTCAACGGATTATATAACCACATACAGTAAAACTGCTGTTGTATTGAATTCATAGGAAGCATGGGAAATGTGGCAGATATATTGTCTTGATAAAGGAAGAGAAGATTTGATAAAGAAGAATTTAAAATGAGATTTAAACATGTGTGACATTTTCCTGATGGACAGAGTAGAGGGCATTCCAGGAAGAGAAAACACTGCATTATGCTTTGTTTGGAGAGGGGATAGGACTGTAATCCCCTTTAACTGTAATCCCAGTTAAGGAAAGGACTGAAATACCTTTCCTTAACTATTACCCAATTACACATCCCACATGAACTTGTTTTCTTTCAGTTTAAACAATTTCTAGAAATCCATAAAAATGAAAATCGATGCATAACTTGATTATGTTAACCACATGCTGATAAAGGGAAGTGAAAAAACTCAAATGGTCATTTCACACCATGATTTCTTTCAAAATCTACAGTGAAATAAAGTAACGAAGAAGGGCTGGTATGTTCACAGAGACCTAACTTCCTTAATATGCTCAGAAGTTTATGATGTATTGTCCTTCCCATTTCTAATGTTTACCATACATGTAGTCAGAAAAAGTTAAATGTCAGGAGCCTGAAACAAGTAGGGAAATGGCACCCTCAAAAAATAGTGTTTACTTGTTAATTTTTTTATAAGCAATTATTCAATTTTAAACTTCCAGTGGCAATATTATTTTTAAAACTGCTGTCCTTCAGGATTAAAAAATAATAAGTGCTTATTTACATTCTCTGACAGATTCAGAGACAGAAGAAAAATAATGGGTGCATTCACCAAAGGCACTCTGAAAAGAGTGTGAAATCTAATATCTAGCCCAGAGAATCCCTCATTTTGACTTCGATGACTTTTCCCAACTCTATTTCTTCCACACTATTTACTTTAAATACAGTATGAATATTCAATCTTCAGGTTTCCAAACTTGAATTTAACCATTAATCTATTGAAAGTTTTTAATATAAAATATTGATCCAAAAAACAAGCATGCAAACACTTGCAAAGGATAGAAAGTTAAGACAAGAAATCTTGGTGGTGTTGTTTTTTTTTTTTCCCCACACTCCTTACAGATTTGATGAATGTATACAGAAAGATGGTGAGAGAAAGAATTCTGGAAAAATATTATGATTTAGTGGCAACAGTATCATTTCTCATTTCTCTGGGACCACAGTCCTCTGTTATCTCTTTTCCAATGTCAGTAAACAATTTTTTAAATATTTTTTCCAGTTTTTCAGTTGTGTATGGCAGGAATGTCTTTCCAGACCCTAGTAGAGTCATCATATAACTTTGAATACAGACCCTTCTGTGACCCACAAAGTGAAAATAGCAAAGTGAACCCTTTGATCACCCCAGATTTCTATCTGAAAGCATATTCTGGACCACAGTGCCGAGAAGGGGACTCCAAGCAGAGCATGGCGATCTTTCTGAGCTGAGGAGACAGAAGTTAGATTAGGGTCTAGGGAAGATGAAGCAGCTGGAAGGTGCAGGAAAGAGTTTAGAGAGGAGTGTGTTATGAAAAATAATTCCAGAAATCTAATTGAAGTCTCCTTGAGTCTTCGTAGAATACTGAGTTGTGCTTATGTAGGACTACAGCTGGGGCTTCCCAGGCGGTGCTAGTGGTAAACTACCTCCTGCCAAAGCAGGAGACCTGAGATGCAGGTTTGATCCCCGGGGTCAGAAAGAGCATGGAGGAGGGCATGGTAATCCACTTCACTATTCTTGCCTGGAGAATCCCATGGACAGAGGCACCTGGCAGGCTGTGGTCCAGAGGATCGAAAAGAGTTGGATGCGACTGAGCATGAAGGACTACAAATGCATGCAGTCAAGAAAGTGTGACAGAGAAGCTATAAGTTGAGTGATTTCCGAATGATTGATGCCCAAGGTGAGAAGCTAATCAATCTCTGACCAGCCAGGAAGGAAAGTCCTCATTGATCACCCAGGACATTCAGGAGAGACTGGAGTGTCATACCCTAGCAGAAGAACTAAGGTTCTATTCATCGTGAAAATGCCTTACACAATGCAGGCAAAGTAAAGACTTTGGTGACAAAATCTGAGATAATTTGCTTCCAGAAAATAAATGAAAGGGGGAGGTTATGTTATGAATTTAGAATTCTGCTTTTCTGCTCCTTTCAGATCATGGGTTAACTTTTTTCTTTTTACAAAAATATCTGAATGTGAAAAAAAGTATCCCAAACTACTCATCACTTAAATAGCAAGAGGTTTATCCCAGTAGAAATCTTACAGAAGGAGTACTGTAAATATTTATACCAAACAAAGAAATGCAATGTGAAAACCATTAGCCCCTCTGCACAGCTACCACAGAGCATATTTCCAACCCTTAAAAGTGAGCAAGGCCACACTGAGACTGGTGGTGTGCTGTTGAACAACACATGAACCTTAAGTTTCTGATCTCAGCTTCTCCAATCAGTGTCTTTATTAACAACAGTTTTATTTTTTTGCTCAGAAACTAGAAAGCTAACAGGAAAATCAAACCCTGCTACTTTTGAATTGATCAGTCCAAGCTGATCAATGGGATCATCAGCTGCTCTGCTGGCACTTTCTATTTCAATCACCTAAGAAAGTATGGTAAAGCTCAATGTTGCTAGACTTCAGGTGTCAGAGAATATCAGAAGTCAGTTACTGGGGTTGCACACTTCACGGTCATTCTAATAATAGGTAATAGGGAGATACCAGAAGGCTGAAATTATATATATCATCATTATAAAATGAATAACCAGGAGGAAAGATCAATTCTACTTTTATATTTTTGGATGAGTCATATCAGTATCTCTGTTGACCGAGAAATATCCATTTGTCCAGTTCTAAGAGCCTACCCTATTCAGGACAAAGAGTAAGGTAGAACTATCCACAAGATGAATCAGGCTTTTAGACGTCTGCAAACATACCTGAATCATTGGAGGAAGCAACATGTAATTTCTTTTCAGATTTCTCCAAAGACTTACAAAGAAAGGAAAAAAAATGCTAACTTCAAATTCTTGAGAGGTCCTAATTTGCATGAGGGAAAAAATTTGTATCTTGGTAAGGTGGAATTTGAGACCAGTGGATGGAAATTATATTGAATCAAATTTAGCTCAATATAAGATGTTTCTAACCCAGAAGCTGCAAAGTAATGAGATGGATATACAATCATTGTGTTTGTTCATGCTGAAGTGGAATAACCTCTTTTAGGGGTAATCTTAAGAAGAAAGTTGGACTATATCACAGGTCATTTGCAAATGGTAGTCAATCTTGAAGATCATATAATTTTCTATCTTTGAGAATTATGGGAATGATAAAAATATTGTTCATGCCTAAATGATGGCAATTCCCATATTAACTCTCTCCCATATAAATTTAGGTGACACTTTTACTACATTGATTTAAGAGCATTTCATTTAGCAAACAAGAACACTGGTTGCCTATCATTTTCAGACTCTAATAATATGCATACATCAGAAACCAACATTTGAAATGTGCCTAGGTTCAGTTTCAAGAGAGTCCTTGAAATGTAGCATCTGATATCTTGGTTCATCAAATATGTGTCTCGTAGAGAAAGGTGAACAGTAGATTCTGATTCTCAAGAGACTTTGGTGAGTGTTTTTTCTTCTTGTCTGTAAACTGAAAGACCTTGATTTCATTCTGATCTTGAAAATTCTTTGAATTCTTCAATTCTTCACAAATAGTCCCAATCTCATTTCTTCTAGGAGACTTCTGAGAGAAAGACTGTTACAGGAGACATCTTTTTTGTGTGTGATGAATAATGAGGTATTGTCAGTAAGGTGGGTTGTACTCCTGAGAAGGATAGCACCAGAGAAAAGTTCAAGATGAAGAGCATTCTTTTCTTTAGAATAGTCCCTCTCTCAAATAAAAGGAGCACAATTAAGCACAATCAAGTTTAAAACATGTTTCTAAATGTTGTTCAAGTTTTCAAGTATAGTAGTCGTTCAGTCGCTCAGTTATGTCCGACTATTTGCGACCCCATGAATCACAGCACACCAGGCCTCCCTGTCCATCACCAACTCCCAGAGTTCACCCTAACTCACATCCATCGAGTCAGTGATGCCATCCAGCCATCTCATCCTCTGTTGTCCCCTTCTCCTCCTGCCCACAATCCCTCCCAGCATCAGAGTCTTTTCCAATGAGTCAACTCTTTGCATCACGTGGCCAAAGTACTGGAGCTTCAGCTTTAGCATCATTCCTTCCAAAGAAAACCCAGGACTGATCTCCTTTAGGGTGGACTGGTTGGATCTCCTTTCAGTCCAAGGGACTCTCAAGAGTCTTCTCCAACACCGCAGTTCAAAAGCATCAATTCTTCAGTGCTCAGCTTTCTTCACAGTCCAACTCTCACATCCATACATGACCACTGGAAAAACCATAGCCTTGACTAGACGGACCATTGTTGGCAAAGTAATGTCTCTGCTTTTCAATATGCTATCTAGGTTGGTCATAACTTTCCTTCCAAGGAGTAAGCGTCTTTTAATTTCATGGCTGCAGTCACCATCTGCAGTGATTTTGGAGCCCCCCAAAATAAAGTCTGACACTGTTTCCACTGTTTCCCATCTATTTCCCATGAAGTGATGGGACTAGATGCCATGATCTTAGTTTTCTGAATGTTGAGCTTTAAGCCAACTTTTTCACTCTCTTCTTTCACTTTCAAGAGGCTTTTTAGTTCCTCTTCATTTTCTGCCAAAAGGGTGGTGTCATCTGCATATCTGAGGTTATTGATATTTCTCCTGGCAATCTTGATTCCAGCTTGTGCTTCTTCTAGCCCAGAGTTTCTCATGATGTACTCCGCATATAAAGACACATATTTATAAATCTGAGTATATATGCTAGAAACTGTGGTACAGATTTTCAAAACAATTTATAAGTAGGTTTCATCGTATTGCTAATAAGAAAGAAGATTTGAAGATTTGTGTAAGGTGTAACAGCTACAAAGAGCATCACCAGAACCAGGATTGGTCTCTCACTCTTTAGTCCACCACGTGTCCTTTATTATTCTGTGTAAAATCCCCATGTGGGCAATTACTTTAGGGAGCTTTCAGGTTTCTCTGTTAATTTAGCTCATCTGAATCAGTTCATGCTCTCCTTTGGGAAGAATTTCAGTATTTCTCTAAGCTTGGAAACTTTTATAAGGGTAAGAAACTAAAGAAGTAATGAATTTTAAGACTCATTTCACACTACAAATGATTTCTGACCTCATCTAGCATTCCAGTCATATTTAATGTGTCCTGAGAGATGACCAGCATATCAGTTAATGGATATTTGTTTCATAGGGAAGTTTGGTAGCAGCCAAGAAAATTGAGTCCAATTGAAAGCCCTTTTATTCGTTATTCATAAATTCAAATGGTATCTTTTATGGTTGGCAGCACATGAAACTTATTCAGGTCTCTTTTTTAAATTTCTGGGTTTTATTTTCATTTCCCAAAAGAAGTCAGTAAGTTTGAAGTTAGCAGATGGACAATAGCTTAGCTAATGACTACCTGATCTGAGAACTAAAACCTTCCTCCCACCACAAGGAATTATTTTGCTTGAAATTGGAATGGATTTAACTGTTGCAGACCCTGAGAGATAAGCTAGAGATTTCCACACATTTCCCCCCAGTCTTCCAGCAAAGAGTGGACCACAGCCTGAAAGTTGTGATACTTCAAGAGAACTGGAGGGAAAGGGAACATTCTGATCAGATGACAGTTTCATACTAGTGAACATGACAGGTGTCATATCCACTACTGTCATTAATGCCAAGTAGCTAACTCTTCCAGGCTTCCCAGGTGGTAGAGTGGTAAAGAACCTACTTGCCACTGCAGGAGACTCAAGAGACTCGGGTTTGATCCCTGGGTTGGGAAGATTCCCTGGAGTAGGAAATGCAAACCCACTTCAGTATTCTAGCCTGGAAAATTCCATGGAAGAGAAGCATGGAGAGCTACAGTCCAGGGGGTTGCAGAGAGTTGGACACCACTCAGCCCATACACAGCTAACTCTTTCAGAAGCAGCACTTTCAGTGGACTTATACTTACCACTGACTTCTCTCATGCCTTTCTAAAGAATTTCAAACACTCAAATTTCTGAACACCTCTAGAACAAGAAGCATTTGGAAATAGCACTTTCCTAAGTAGACTGGTATTGCAATGACCTACTAGGATCCTTGACATCAAATCCTTAGAAGTTGAAACTAGTTGGTTTCCACTTCAGCCTGACCTGGATTCTGGGATCAATACTGGAGGCAAGCAGGGAAGAGATACGGAGTCAAGAAAGTGCAATGGTATTTGCTCTGAAGTGCAACAGAAATAGCTCATTTGTTCAGCTCTTTCAACCATCTTCTTTACTCTGCTCCAAATCAATGCATGCAAAGGCTAGACTCTGCCTCGACCTTCACATTCCTTCATGATTAAAATTCAGTCCTGAACTCAAATTCCTCCCAAAACCGTTCCCTGACTTACCTACCAGCCCTTTCTATCCAAAGATGATGTTTTCTCTTCCTAAAAAACACAACTTTATGACTACATTGCTTATATCTATAACCATCCAGTACAACCTTTGCAAAGTCCTAATTAGTGATTTTTTTTTTTTTTTTACTTTGTTCAGCATCCTACCTCTCTTTTCCTCAGCACGGCCATCACCTAATTTGAAATAAAACTCCAATGTATGTCCCTACATGCCTGAATCTAGACAAAAGAAGACGGCCTCCGAGATATGGCTCTCTTTCTCTTCCAAAGCTCCTCAAATATCAACAAAGATTCAAGTGAAAATTCTGGGCTGAATTTTAGGTGAGAATTTAAAGGAGGAACATTAGAAAATAATAACACCTGCGTTTAGAGATTCCAGTGCCTGTTATCTCAACCAAGTGGTCCTTCACAGTGAACCAGAAACATGGCTAGGAACTGAGTGACTGAGTGGGAAAAGTCCCACCTTTTCCCAGGTAACTCATGTATTGCCATGAATTATTTATTCTGTCAAGTATTAGATGAAATAGATATGCAACATAACATTTCCATCCTTGACCCCTTTTTTTGATATTCATTATATTTATTATTGATATACAGATACATGAACTGGGCTTTAGGTTAAAATGAAAAATGAATTAGGATTTTATTGTATTTTTTTAATTTATTTTTAATTGAAGTATATTTGCTTTATAATGTTTTAGTTTCTGCTGTACAACAGTGTGAATCAGCTATGGTGGTGGTATAGTTGCTAAGTCATGTCCGACTCTTGAGATCCCATGGACTATAACCTATCAGGTTCCTCTGTCCATGGGATTTCCCAGTCAAGAATAGTGGAGTGGGTTGCCCTTTCCTTCTCCAGGGGATCTTCCTGACCCAGGGATCAAACGTGTGTCTCCTGTATTGTAAGTGGATTCTTTACGACTGAGCCATCAGGGAAGCCCAAGTACCAACTATAAGTATGCATAAAGCTCCTCTCTCCTGAGTCTCCCTCCAACCTCACATCCCATCCCTCTAGGCAGCCTTGACCTCTTTAAATCAACTGAAACAATTAATTTCATAAATATATCAAGACTTCTGGCCTCAGTTTCTTTCATCTTTTCTCTTCCTGAAGTTTTAGTGTTCCAAAGAACTCTGTAGACAAAAAGCACTGGGAAAAAAAAAAAAAGTTCTCTTGAGTGGAACAGAGATATAGATTCCCTTAATGGAAATGTAGCTTTAACCTTGAATATTTAATCTCTGAACTGTTCGGTCAACCTCAGACTCTCCACTTGAAATGCACTTGCTTTGGACCTTATTTGATTTCATTTTGCTGCATGAACTGATGTCATATATACTTCAGAGACTTTCTCTTCCCTCCTGGGCATAGTCACTCACCCTGGGCCCTTTCCTTTCTGAGATGGTGGATTTTTGTAATTTTATTAACTGAGAAAGTATCAAAGCAAGAGCCTTCAAACATGAACCTACATTTCATAGGCGAGAAAACCAAAATGAGGATATAGCAGGAGCTCAAAAGGCACCCAGATAGAACACAGATCACCCAACTCCTAACTCATTAAACCATTAAGTAATTCATTAAGCTACTGGTTTCTACTCTGTGCTACGCACCACACTGGGTTCCTTGAATACAAACTCACAGTCCTTGCACTCTAGAAGTCTGGGCACCCCACTGTCTCTTCCTTGAAACTCAGATGCAGACAGCCACCGTTTAAGATATTTGTCTTCAAGCAGACCTCATACCTCACTGCACTTAAGAAGCTTCAGGAGACTCTTCATTTCGTCGGTCTCAGAGGACAATATCATTGAACTAAAAGGTGAATGTCGTTTTACTAAGCTAATCAGTTGATGCCCTGAGCAAGAAAACAAAACACATTTCACCGCCTACCTCTATGTTGTTCTCCCAAGTTTGGCAGCTCAGTTGGTAAGGAATCCACCTGCAATACAGGAGACTGGGGTTCAGTCCTTGGGTCAGGATGATCCCCTGGATGAGGAAATGGCAACCCACTCCAGTTTTCTTGCCTGGAGAATCCCATGGACAGAGGAGCCTGGCAGGCTACAGTCTGTGGGGTCACAAAAGAGTTGGACACAACACAGTGACTAAACCACCACTGCCTCAGTGGCCCTTTGCTCAGTGGGTAGAATTTAGACTGGAGCATCGTTTAAACCCAGACACAGAAGACTCTGCATCTTTGCTCCTGTCACACCCTGTGCTACTCAGCATGTGCGTGTCTCTCCCCACCAGACTTGAGCTTCTTGAGGACCATAATTATGAATTCTTTGGTGCTTAATATGGTGCCAGACACATAGTAAGCTCACAGCACAGCAAATGACTTTCAAATCCACTAAGAATATTCAAGTATTTAACTTATCTTAGAGTGAGACTGCTATGGAGACAAGTGCTAATAAAAGGGACTGGGGGATACGAGTCATCTGTCCCGCATCCAAGTAGCCTCATTGAAAGTGCTTTGTGCCGTGTTTCAATCCTTAGAGTCACCGTGTGCAGAGCAGGCATCCTTGGGCAATGAGAGCAGGGCATCCCTCACCTGGGCTCCCTGCTACCCTGTGCCTGGAGCGCTCTTGGCTGCAGCTGCTTCGTTGAGCTTGAGGAATCCAAAGTTGTGTGCAGGGACCAGGAGCGATGCAGATGAAATAGCACAAAACAGAAAGGTTAACACATTCTGTCAGCTCCCACTTTACATTCACAGTGAAAACAACAATAGAAACGTTCTCAAGCATAAAAGAATTTTCTACTCCAACTGCTCCGAGAAGAAAAATGCCTCACAAACAGCATCTTCACTCAGACATCAAACTGCTTGGCTGACAGCATTTTAATCAAAAACTCCAAAGAAAGATGAGTGGAATTTACAAAGAAACACCGAGAGAAAATAAATGAAGACATTCACTGCACTTCTGTAGGTGAAGAGTCAGCAGAGCCTTATGCTTCTGCCCTGGAGGCTCACAGCCCTGTCATCGGACCAATTACTCTGAGTTCGTGGATAGTGACCCAAGCAGCACCAGGGTCCCTTGGGACATGTACTGTCACCAGGAAGATTCCAACTGAGTGGACTTGTCGGTCAAAAAAAGTGTGAAGTCAGAAGGGGACAGTGACCAAGAAGTGCTGGACCTGGAACTGCCACTCTGATTCCTCAGGTGCCTTTAATACTATGGAGAATCACACAAGTCCTGGATTCCCAATCATAACTAAGGTAAATCACTGTTGAGAAAATTAATAGTAATACAGGTTCCATCCCTGGAGGAGGAAATGGCAACTCATTCCAGTACTCTTGCCTGAAAAATTCCATGGACAGAGGAGCCTGGTGGGCTACAGTCCATGGGGTCACAAAGAGTCAGACATGACTGAGCATGCACAGAAACTTAATATGAGTCATGCTTGGTTTCCCACATTTCTGCTTATCATGAGAAAATTCTGAGGAAGAAGACTTCTATTTACTACAAAACTTTGGCATTAGGGGACTACAGACATCTGCAGCCAGGGAAGATAAAGGAAGTGAAGGAAGAAGACAGGGAGATTACGTGACTTCTTGTGAAGTGAAGTGAAAGTCGCTCAGTCATGTCTAACTCTTTGTGACCCCATGGATACAGTCCATGGAATTCTCCAGGCCAGAATACTGGTAGTATTGCCCAAGCCTGTGAGGGAACAGCACATACCGAATGTAAGCTTCAAAATAAGAGGAATCTCTGTTTTTCCTCAGCTCACATTTTCTCCAAAGCTCTTTGTAAACTGTCTAAAACTCTGATCTGAAGGTCATGGCATCCTACCAGGATGAATGAATTCCTAACACCCCGTAGATTCTTAATGCACAGGGGCTGGCATGGCATGATCTGATTAGGTTCACTAATCACAATGCAAATTGGGGCAGAAGTTTTTGCTCAAGTCCCAGGAAACCAACTCACCTCCTTTGGATCCCTGATTATGTAGATATCAACACGTCAAGAGTCTCAACCAAGTTAGAAAAACCCACACATGGGGCCTTATAGAAAATGAATGTCACCAGCAGCAATTCTAGGAAGAAGATGACACATTCTATAAATATTACACTGGCCCTTGCCAGCTTCCCATGGTTGGCTTTAGTGCACTCACAAAAGGAACAGGTTGAGTAAGAAACAATCCTACCCTGAAGAACTCACAGTCTGGGGTGGATAGGGAGGGATAACCCAAACATGCAACAAATAACCCCTGTAGAACCTAAGAACCAAACGGAGGAGAGCATAGATGTTGTGGGTTATCAGAATGTTGGGTGAATGATTCTGTGTGTGATGTTGAGTTGCAGTGGTAGGAAGTGGTCTAGAAAGAAAGGATCAGTTTGAATTAGAACTTTAAATACTTGATGTAGTTCATCAGTAAGGGAAGAAGTGGAAGGGCATGTTTATCAATCAGAATCCCAACAGGAAGCAGATGATACTCTCAAAATGGGATAGTTTCAGGAGAGTTTTTTTTTTCCCCCCCGAAGGGGCTATTTTGAAGGTATGGGTGAGAGAAACCACAGTAACCCTGGGAAGAGTACAGTAACCCAGGACAGGTAAAGGCTGCATTCTTTCCAACCCCGACCTGGAAAGAATGTGCAATTACCAAAATCCAGAAAGAGACACCGTACATTGTTAAGTGAAGTTAAGTGAAGTGAAAGTCACTCAATCGTGTCCAACTTGGCCATCTGGAAAGGAACAGTGACCACTAGTTAAGGAACACAGCCAGCCTGAATTGACGTTGCAGGACAAGAGCCAGAAATGCATCATCTGGCTTAACTCTCCTCCCTCTAATCTAACGGGGCGGGGTGTCCTTATTGACCAAACCCATTGGGAAGCTAAGGGGCAAGGGAACCCTTTCATGTAGACCATGAAGGATTAAGAAGAGTAGAGAGGGAGTCTGGCCACCAAAAGGTGTGAACCCAGGACTGAAACTGAAGTCACAGTGTGAACAAACAGCTGACTCAGGAAAGTGATGACCTCCTCAGGGAGGAGTGAGAAGCTGAGCTGGCCCGTAACCCACAGAGGAAGCCCTGAAAGATGTCCTTCCCTCCTGAGCCTAGGGCGCAGGGTTAAAGGACTTTTCTCCACCCGTGGGAAGGTAATTTTTCATCAGCAGACTTCAGCTCCAAGACTCTTGTCCTTGACACTCAGTTCCCACTGTAATCCCCTTTATGACTGAGGTCATCCCTACCCTCGTCCCCTCACACCCTCCTGCCCTGGCCCCTTCCCACACTCTGAGATCCACAGTAGAGGTCAGCAGAGAGCACCAGGTGGACTGTGAATTGTAGTGTCCATTCCATGGACCTGCTCCCCAAAGCCTGAATTGAGAGCACCAGCAAGGATAACCCAGGCCTGGAAATGTCATCAGTAACAGTAATAATAGCACCCCACCTTGTTGTGTCTCATTCCTTATCTGTAGCCTCCATTCCAAGCAAGGACCCTTAGGTTTGAATTTTAACTCAACCACGGCTCAGTTAAAAAGAACACATTTGAATCAGTTCTAATGAGGTGGATGAAACTGGAGCCTATTATACAAAGTGAAGTAAGCCAGAAAGGAAAACACCAATACAGTATACTAACGCATATACATGGAATTTAGAAAGATGGTAATGATGACCCTGTATTCGAGGCAGCAAAAGAGACACAGATGAATAGAACAGTCTTTTGGACTCTGTGGGAGAGGGAGAGGGTGGCATGATTTGGGAGAATGGCATTGAAACATGTATAATATCATATAAGAAATGAATCACCAGTCCAGGTTCAATGCATGATACAGGATGCTTGGGGCTGGTGCACTGGGATGACCCAGAGGGATGGTATGGGGAGGGAGGTGGGAGGGGGGTTCAGGATGGGGAACAAGTGTACACCTGTGGCGGATTCATGTTGATGTATGGCAAAACCAATACAATATTGTAAAGTAATTAGCCCACAATTAAAATAAATAAATTTATATTAAAAAAAAATAACCATGGCTCAGAATACTTCGAGCATACAATACAAAGAATACAATACTTTGGCCACCTGATGGGAAGAACTGACTCATTGGAAAAGACCCCGATGCTGGGAAAGATTGAAGGCAGGAGGAGAAAGGGACAACAGAGAATGAGATGGTTGGATGGCATCACCGACTGGATGGATGTGAGTTTGAGCAAGCTCCAGGAGTTGGTGATAGACAGGGAAGTCTGGCGTGCCACAGTCCATTAGGTCACAGAGTCAGACACGACTGAGCAACTGAACCACTGAACTGAACTGAATGGCTCAGAATCCATCCTGACATCCAAGGGTAGAATTTATTCTGTGCTTGAGTTATTTCTCTCATAACTTGCCTACTGTCACAGGTCCTTTCTAGGTCTTGAGACTGCCTTGCTCAGGAATCTATCCGGCAACACCCCAAATCAGAGGAAAAGACCGAACAAAGATGCTTACAGGAGAAGAAATGCACAGATAATGAAAGTATATTGAAGCTACTTTTGGATGTCCAGCCTAGTTCTGGACACAAAACTACTACTTATTTTTCATCTCAGTTTAAGTAGTACTTCCTTGTAGAAGTATTTTCCAATTCATGAGTCTAAATTAATTATCCTTTTGATATTATCTCATGGATACAGTTTCCTTTCTTTCAGAATGCTTACCAGGTGCAACCCCATTTATATGGACTACAGCATGAATGGCTCTCCCTGGAGTTGTGTAGTGTACAACTTGCTCAGCCATAGATTGTTTGATTAATTATTTGATTAACATTTCTCCCTCACCAGTCTTTAAACTATGAGAATGGTGGCTCCCAGTACCCAGGATAGTGTCTGACACATGGCAGGCATTGGATTAATGTTTTGCTGTTGTTGTTGAGTCACTAAGTCTTGTCCAACCCAGGGATCCATCCTTGCATTGGCAGGTGTGTTCTTTACCGCTGAGCCACCAGAGAAGCCCCAATTACTGTTTAATAAATATTTGATAAACCCTCTGAAACAGAAGTGTTACTGATTAGAAGCTTAAATTCAGAAAGTTACAGTGGCCTTGCCCCATTCACTTGAGAGTTAGGAAAGTGTTAATAAGTCATAGAGTCAGAACTTAAGTCCACAACTGTACGGCACATGTGTTTTTCATTGTTCCCTGCAGTCTTCAAAATATAGTGCAATGACATATTTTGAAATCTGACTGGAAGAAAAATGGAGATCAGAAAATATGAGGTCAAGGGAGACTGACACCCTTCCTGACCTCTCCCTGCACCAGCTTAGTAGGAGCCTCTTGGGTAGCTTGCAAGATGCTTTCCAATCAGAGCATCCCATCTGGACTTCCTCCTCTGTCAATAAAGAGGGAACAGGCAGGTACTGAGAGGAATAAATCTGAGTCCCTTAAACCATGATTTATTATCTGGTGATAGCCTCTTGCCCACCTCCCTCATCATTTTCCCACCATGACCCTGCGGGGCAAACCACCAGCCTGGACTCTTCCAACCTCCCCGGAATGTAGGAGACCACATTCTGGGGAGGTGGTCTCCCACGTTCCGGACCTGGTGCTTCTGCGTGTGCCCTGGGGCTGCTTACCTCCCTGCCTTTCTCTGCAGCAAGGAGGGAGTGGAAGGGCTCTCTTTTCCTCCTAAACACTGAACTCCTCAGAAGCCCAGTTTAGTTTATGACTTGCCAGTACATCTTTTACAAGCCCCATTTTCCCCATGTCACTGACTCAGGAGATTAAGATTTGTATCCACCATAAAGTTGATATACACAATGTCAAAATATTTTCATTTGTTTCAGGGTTTTCAACGGTGAAGAAAAAAGAAACAATTGCACACTGAAAAGTTATAGCTCACTTTTATCCACCTCTGAAGTAAGCAGTTTGCTTTTCTAAGTGGCCAGCAGCAGGCATTTTGCTCACTAATGTGCCCTTGGTCAGGCAGGGTTTTATATGTATTTATTCATTCGCAGGTGGTATAGTGGTAAAGAACCTGCTTGCGAATGCAAAAGATGCGGGTTAAATCTCTGGATCAGGAAGATCCCCTGGAGGAGGAAATGGCACCCCACTCCAGTACTCTAGTCGGAATAATCCCATAGACAGAGAAGCCTGGCAGGTTACAGCCCATGGGGTGGCAAAGCTTTGGACATGACTGCGCACATACACAGGATTTGTTTATTTATTATACAAATGTTTAAACAAATAAATGTTTAAAAAGGATCCCCTTCCAGAGCAGGCAGGTACAAGTCAAAAAAGACAAGCACCTGGATAATAAGTGCCTCCAGGACCACCTCCCCTCCTCTGCCTGCCTTTCATTATTGTTCTGAAATAAGCCTTGAGCCTTGAAGCAATGTCTCCAAGTGTGTAGAAACGTGTGAGGACACACTGCAGGTTTGCACACATCCGTTTCCGTGCAAGCACATTCCTAAGAAGCCATCGCAAAGTTCATTTTTCACTGTATGAAGGATGGTTGACTTTTTCTGATTTTTACACATTCCTTTATTGAAGCCTTCTGTGTAAATATTCATTAGTACAGAATTCCTTACACATGTGCCCCACTGTACAGAGTGGACCACTTTCTTCCCACACAGACCGGGCATGTCTGAACATTAAGGAACACTGCCATCACACACTTGGTCCACATAGCTCTTGAAAGAAATTCTTTATTTAATGCTTTGACATTTTTTATTCCGATAAAAGATTTTAGGAATAGAGTCATTCTGACCCCAATCTAATTATTACCAGAAAGTAAGAAATCCCAGGGACGGGGGAGCCTGGTGGGCTGTCGTCTCTGGGGTCGCACAGAGTTGGACATGACTGAAGCGACTTAGCAGCAGCAGCAGCAGCAACAGAATGTTAAAGGGTAAAAGTGCATCATTTAGTCAAGAGATCCAAGAGATTGAAAGACAAATGCATACAGTTTTTTAAAATACAAATGTTTTTATGTATAAAACCTAAAATTTAAAGTTTGACAAGGAAAATAAAAGAAGAGAAGAAAAGTTAATGAACCAGGCCTAATGGGCTGTAATTCCAGTTTTGGTGCTGGTAATCACTGCCACCTTGGGTAAATTAAAACCTGCCTCAGCTTCACTGTGCATCTCTGAACAATGACTAAAAGAACACGTTATCTCACTATATTGTTTAGTATTCATTGTAATAAAATAGACAATCTTGGGGATCTATGAAAGGTTGTACAAATCATCCTTGCTCTCTGGAAATCTCCACTGGAGTTGACAACAGCTCAGACCAGGCTGAGCACGTATGCATTCTTTTGCCTTTGACATGTCACAACTCTGGAACAAGCCTTCCGAAACCAGGTAGGACCCTGATGAACATAACAGGCAGGGGAGGAAGTCACGTAGGATGGATTTGGAGATGTAACCCGGTGTCACATCATATGAAACACTGCAAATGCGGTGAAGAAGCTGAACTTCATCTTTAAGGCAATGGGAGTCATTGGAGGCTTCTGAGCAGGGAGTCATCTCTGTCCTGATGTGTGTATTAAGAGACCACTGGGATTCTTGTATGCAGAACACACCACACTGTGACAGCTGAAAGAACGCTTGGTTTTTCCAGGAATGCAAGAAAGAGATAAGGATGATTCAAAGGAAGAAAGATTTGGAATATACTATGGAGATGAGTTGACAAGGATTTGTTAGTAGATTAGATGTGAGGCACGGGCTCCTCTGGTGGCTCAAACAGTAAAGAATCTGCCTGCAATGCAGGAGACCTGGGTTCTATCCCTGAATCGGAAAGATGCCCTGGCAAAGGGAACAGCTACCCACTCCAGTGTTCTTGCCTAAGAATTCCCATGGACAGAGGAGCCTGATGGGCTACAGTCTAGGGATCGCAAAGAGTCAGACACAATTGAGCAACTAGAACTTTCACTTTCACACTAGATGTGAGGCATAAGAACGAAGGAAAAATAAATAATGACCTATAGATGATACTCGAGCGCCTAGGTGAATTACAGATGTCATTTATCGAGATGCTAGAAGAAGGAGTTAGTTTGGGATTGCAGTTGCGGAATCCTGCTTTGGCTATGTTAATCTGAAACACCTAGTAGGCATCCAACTGGCCTAAGATACACAGCAGTGTTTTCACTGCTTATCAATGAGAATGACTGCAAAAACAAAAATGTTTGTGCTTTGTCTCCAGGATCTGTATCAACGAAATAGAAATAAAGTTAGCTAGAATGAATTACAGTTAACAAAATCTCTCAGAATTGTATTAATGAGGACATTTGGGAGTTTGTTTTCCAAAATTCAGTGGCAACTGATTTTGTTCAGTAGAAAAACTTATGGGCTCTTGAAATGGAAAATGTCCAAGAGAACACTTAATACATTGCTGAATTCAGGTACTCAAACTGCATGTCAGAAATCTGTCCCTCATTTAAACTTTCATTATGCTGGCTTCATTCCAGGAAGGTTCCCTAAAAGGATGGCAATGAATTCTCAGAGTTAATTCTGATTTTGCTTCCTACCAGCTTAGCAATCCTAGAGGAAACGGGGAACCTTTCAAGAGGAAGGTATAGGCAGGTTTGGCTTTCTCTGAGACTTCTCTCCTTGGCTTGCCTGTGGCCACCCTCCTGCTGTTTCATCGCATGGCAGTCCCTCTATGTTAGCATATCTCGGATATCTCTTGCTTTTCTTAGAAGAACACCACTAATATTGGATTGGGCTTTCCAGAGGGCTCAGTGGTAAAGAATCTGCCTGCCAGTGCAAGCGATGCAAGAGATGCAAGTTCAGTCCTCGGGTTGGGAAGATCCCCTGGAGAAGGAAATGGCAACCCACTCCAGTATTCTTCTGGGAAAGCCCATGGACGGAGGAGCCTGGCGGGCTACAGTCCATGGGGTCTCAGAGAGTTGAAAATGACTGAGCAACTGAGCATGCAGTATTGGATTAGGACCCACCCTAATAGTTCCATTTTAACTTAATCACCTCTTTCAATATCCTGCATCCAAATACTGTTACATTAGGAAGTTCTGGGGTTTGAGACTTTAACATATGAATTTGGGGGGGTGGGAGTTACACAATCTCTACCATAAAAAATGAGATACTCTGTCTTCAGAATTCTAGCTACTTAAAATTTAACCTAAAGGGATGTTTTAAACATATGCTTTAATGTATTCAATGGGAAATTTCCTTTAATAATTGTCAAAATTTCAGTAGCTGACAAATAGTTTTAGATAAATTTTATAGTTATTTTCTGGTCATTAAAGTTACAGGAATAAAAACTATATGAAAATTAAGCATGTGAGTGATGATGATTCTATGATTTTCACCATGCAGATAGATCTCATTAATGAAGGGTAAATTATAGGAAATTCATTAAACTACCACTAGAGGGAGCGCCAACCAAAAGTTGGGTTCTGTGTCTTAGGGCTCATGAACAAGAGAAAGAAAATCAAGAAATGGTAATGGTAGCTAAGGGAAATGAGAAAGGCACTTTCATAGAAAATCAGGGTATTCAGGGAATAATAATTAGCAACAGGATTTCTCTCTCCTAGGAAAGAAATGCTTCTTGATACCCATCTTCTCCACTGCTGCATCCTAAAGCCCTCCACTGGATGTCATTCATAGGACGCACGCTTAATGTGCCATCTGCAATGTGTTCTATTTGTTTCGTGGTTGTGTTGATGTGATTTTTCCCTCTGTCAAATACGTTTTTTCTTATGCCACCATCATGGTCTCTGAATAGTCAAATGGGTGCTGGGAGGCACTCTAAGTTATGTGAGTCTTTGTAAAATTAGCAACTGGAACTTCATGGTTGCACTAACCAAACCAGAGGGTTGAGTACACATTGCACAGCTCTTGAAGAGTAGAAGGGGAAAATAGTGACACTGTAGTAAAGATGAGTGTGGTTTATGAACTTAGATCATAGAACTCAGATCACCTCTGAGAGTTAAGAACACAAGTGTTCAGTTCAGTTCTGTTGCTCGGTCGTGTCCGACTCTTTGTGACCCCATGGACTGTAGCATGCCATGCCTCCCTGTCCATCACCAACTCCAGGAGTTTACTCAAACTCATGTCCGTTGAGTCGGTGATGCCATCCAGCCATCTCATCCTCTGTTGTCCCCTTTTCCTCTTGCCTTCAGCCTTTCCCAGCATCAGGGTCTTTTCAAATGAGTAAGCTCTTCACATCAGGTGGCCAAAGTATTGGAGTTTCAGTGTATGAACAGTGTAAAACCACACTTAAATTCCAACCTTATCTTTGACTAATTTTCAGAGTCTGGGCAAATTACTTGTCTCTCAGCCTTCATTTCTTTCTCTATAAAAGCACCTCACAGGCTCTGAGAATTATATATGGTGTATGTAAAACTTAACAGCATGTTGGGTTAAAGGCAACTGCCCAGAAATTGGTAATTATTATTATTTTAGCCTAAAACCACATAAACTGATGAGTAGCCACCTATGTGGAGGGGTGAGAGGAGCTGCAGTTCCTAGACTGGAAGGGTCAATTCAGTCAGGGAGGGGCTGAGGCAGAAGCCAGTAATCTATGCTCATCAACAACAAAGCTGATGTTTTGAGCCCTGTAAAGCATCCATCTGCAATGTGAGAGACTGGGTTATCCCTGGGCTGGGAAGATCCTCTGGAGAAGGGAAAGGCTACCCACTCCACTATTCTGTCCTGGAGAATTCCATGGTCTGTACAGTCCATGTGGTCGCAAAGAGTCGGACATGACTGAGCAACTTCACTTCACTTCACTTCTTTGATTTCAGTCAATTAAGAATTTGGCAGGAAGAAGGAAGTGCTACTGATTAGTCCTTCTCAGAAGCCACCAACACATAGCATTTGTCCCAATGTCTGACACAGATGAATGCCAGTTAACTCTTGACTGAATCAAGTCATCAGTACACGAGTTAGAGGTGGGAACATAGCTATCAGAAAGCAACAGTTTTATGGAACCCCAACCTTACACGAAATGATGTTTTAGTGTCACCCGAAGTTATTATGTTAATACAAATGGATAGTAATCTGTATAAAGCCATTTTTCAGATGCTGACAGGAACTTACTTATTTACAAATGTTTGCTAAAAACAGCTACTGTTTAACAAGCTGTCTGATGTCTTCATTATCTTCAGATTAGAAGTCAGTTGGGGATGAGATCCAGTTGGGACAAAGGTGTCAGGAGAGGAGAACTTCTGAAGAAATTCACCTTGGCATCCAAGTAAGATACTGATAACAATAAATAAGAGAGCTGCAGTGTAGGAATATTTAGAGAAGGAAGAAAGATGCTCTAAGAACCTCATTGCCTATTCTTGAGAAGGAACATACTTGTACTTTGGCCAGGATAGTGGTATGGTATTGTTCCCGTGTCATCAAAAATGGGTCAAATTATATTCTACATGAGCTAATAATAAGGATGAGAGGTGTGTGATATTTATAGGAAAGATTTGTATCATAGTTGAGATTTTTTTTTAATGTTTTAGTGTTTGGTATGCTCAGTTTCTGCTTTCTGGAATACTCATTTATGGGAATACCTTTATCTGTTATTGCTCCCCTAAGAGAAGGAGCAGATGCTATTCTAACATTTATGAGCTGAGAGTTGGATATTTTGTTTAATTTTAATAGTTTTATATATCACCAATGGAATCTCACTTTTCAAATTTAGCTTCATCCAACACAATTCATTTTTAAAAGAACAGAAGTTGCCATTGTCTTTACAATTGTTGCTATTGTTTTTTAATTAATTTATTTTTTAATTGAACAATAATTGCTTTACAGAATTTTGTTGGTTTCTGCCAAACATCAGCATGAATCAGCCATAGATATATGTCCCCTCTCTCTTGCAACTCCCTCCCATCTCCCTCCCCATCCCACCTGTTTAGGTTGTTACAGAGCCCCTGTTAGAGTTCCCTGAGTCATACAGCAAATTCCCATTGGCTATGGACTGTGAAGAAAGCTGAGCACGGAAGGTTGGAAAAGACTCTTGAGAGTCCCTTGGACTGCAAGGAGATCCAACCAGTCCATTCTGAAGGAGATTAGCCCTGGGATTTCTTTGGAAGGAATGATGCTAAAACTCCAGTACTTTGGCCACCTCATGCGAAGAGTTGACTCATTGGAAAAGACTCTGATGCTGGGAGGGATTGGGGGCAGGAGGAGAAGGGAACGACAGAGGATGAGATGGCTGGATGGCATCACTGACTCGATGGACGTGAGTCTGAGTGAACTCCAGGAGTTGGTGATGCAGAGGGAGGCCTGGTGTGCTGCGATTCATGGGGTCATAAAGAGTCGAACACGACTGAGCAACTGAACTGAACTATCTATTTTACATATGGTAGTGTAAGTTTCCATGTTACTCTCTCCATACATCTCACCCTCTCCTTCTTCCCCCAACTCCCTGCCATGTCCATAGTCTGTTTTAATTAACATTTTAAGTTGGCACATTTGCTATATGGAACTCAGTTTTCTTTTAGAAGTCCAGGGGTTCTTGAACTAATGAGAAAAATCAGACCTATTTTATATGAACAGAATTATATAACTGTTAGAAATAAGAAGAGCTTATATAAAATGTAATATATGAAATGTAATGTTATGTGTATTTACTGTCTGCCTATTCTACAGACACTGCACTAGCCTCCTGGAGAGAAGTGTTATCCTCAAAATTAATAGATGCTGTTAAAAAGCAAAGGTGGTTCTCCATAGTCTAATGAGATTGAGAAACACTGAGTCAAACAGAGTTAGAATTTCTCTTTTGTTGGGCTTTTCAGCACATTCGATGAGTTCATACAAGTTGAAAATTTCTCAGAAGGGGGTCAGAGCATATATGCAACATTTCCCAGACTTATTAGATCATGGAATATTTTTTTCTCAAGAAGCATATTCTGGGACCCAGTGTTTGGCAGATGGCATACGGGGAAACCAGGAAGCCTTGTTGTATAGGATGCTAAGATGGTGACGTCATAGGCTTTGCCTGTGGAAGGCTCACAGTCAGAGAAGATAATAAAGACCCAAAAAACTAGTCAGAGGAAACTGCGAATGTCCTGAGATATGGACAAAGTTCTGAGGTTACAGCAATGTTTGAAGCCAATTGTTCTCAGTCATGTCCTATTCTCTGTGACCCTTTTGACTGTAGTCCTCCAGCCTCCTCTGCCCATGAGATTTCCAAAGTAAGAATACTGGAGTGGGTTGCCATTTCCTCCTTCAGGGGATCTTCCCGACCCAGGGATCAAACTCACGTCTCCTGCATCTCCTGCACTGCAGGCAGATTCTTTACCCACTCTAAAAGAACCCAGTTGATGTTTTCTCGAGTATGGATTTTAAGCTTTTCTTACCCACCATAACTCTCTCTACCAAGTATTTTACAAATGTAATCTTTAATCTCAGAGGAACTCTGCAAGGAAGGAAGTCTTTTTTCTTTTTACCCATGAAGCTAATGCCCATAGCCTTGGACATCTCCTCCATGGGACACCTGGGATTTGATCCATGTTACCAACCTGACTCCAGAGCTGCAGCTCTCTCCACCCTCACAAGTAGTACTTTTCTCTAAAATACACTGTAGAGTTGAAGTATTGAAGCAAAGGAAAATTCAGAAATACCAAGCTATAGTGTTGAACCATTCAGGCATGACCAACACAAAATTCCATTGGGGAGGTTTAATGTTTGACTGTCAAAACAAAAGAAAACAACATGAAAATACCCTTTAAGGTCAGTTCTCCAATAAAATGCCAAAATAAGGGAAAAAAACAAAGTCCATAATATTGATATACTTACAGTCAGCTACTAGAGCAAAGGAGAGGAGGAGATTGTACTTACCAGTGAAAGCCTAGACGCATGTCCTATAACCTTTCCAAATCTTGATCAATTTCTTCTAGTACTTTTTACTTCTATGATATGTTTGCTCTTTTTGAATACCAGCATCCTACTGGAGTTTGAAATACATCTGTATTTTTTTTCAGTTTATCCTCAAGTAGAATAATTCATGAGCTAACCTCACATGTAGATTTCAAGGGTATATTATGTCCATTTACCACTACGAGATCAGAATTTCAATTACTGAATTTCAGTTCCTCAGGAGACTGAAAATCTAAATGCTAAATGTTCCCAAACATTCAAAATCTATGCTTCAGTCTCTATGTAGGTGCCAGTCCCTGCTTTGGTTGAATACGTTCAGAAGAAGGGAGAGGAAAAATTATGGATTTAGGCATGAAATGATTAATAGTACTTTAGCAGTTGTCGTTGAAAGAGAATTACAAATTTCCCTTCAAGGCTAGATTTCAAGTGTATTTATATATACTACAGAGGTATTGCTTAAGATCTGTATTGAGAATGTATAAACCTCTGACAATAGTAAGATTCAAATGAGACCATGATTTTGGGCTTCCCTGGTGGCTCAGCAGTAAAGAACCTGCCTGCAATGCAGGAGACCTGGGTTTGATCCCTGGGTTGGGAAGATTCCATGGAGAATGGAATGGCAAACAACTCCAGTATTCTTGCCTGGAGAACTCCATGAACAGAGGAGCCTGGTGGGCTACAGTCCATGGGATCAGAAAGAGTCAGACACAACTGAGTAACTAACACATACACATTATTTTGGGCACACTATTTAACATCAGATCAGATCAGATTGGATCAGTGGCTCAGTTGTGTCTGACTCCCTGCGACCCCATCAATTGCAGCACGCCAGGCCTCCCTGTCCATCACCAACTCGTGGAGTTCACTCAGACTCACGTCCATCGAGTCAGTGATGCCATCCAGCCATCTCATCCTCTGTCGTCCCCCTCTCCTCCTGCCCCCAAACACACACATACAGACATATACATGTACACAATATCCTCTCAAGGTGTCATATTTTGAATTTTCTACCATGTTCAAGAATATTTTATGGCTTTTCAAGTAGCCTAAAACCAAAGCAAATCCTGAGATCTTGTAGGAAACAGTCTAAAACTGATCGACCAGCAATCAGGAACTTTTCAGTTCCAGCCTTCTAATGTAATCAGAAGAGGGTGTTGTTGAAAGATAGGAGAGATGGAAGGAAATGAACTCAACCTAAAAATCTGCTAAAATAACAAATCACCATAGTCTTCAGAAATTTCACTAGTAATTAGCATTCTATCCTTGAACCAGAGAAGAAAAATGCATTGCAGCTGCTTTATAAGATCTGTATCTGTGCTTAGTAAAATATTCCAGGTACTTTAAATCTGCTTATGCAGTGAATAAATGGAAGTTACATTCCTTTATTCCAAATAGTAATATAGAACTGGTGCAAAATCCATCCTAAGCAATGTAAGTCCTCAAATTCTCCATTGCTATCTAAATCCCTTCTACTCTCAGCTCCATCTGGAGAACATTTACAATCCCAGTTTCCACCAATGGGTGGCATCATGTGACTTGCAACTGTGCAGAGGAAAAGCCATTTAGAAAAATGCAATGTTTTTTTTTTCTCCTAACCAGTTAAGTGTTCCAATAAGTGAATGCTCAAAACTTTGCACAAAGCATGCTCCAAGGTTCACCTTCTACTTGCCTTCTTCCAAGAAGTTGTCTCTTCCTTCTTTAAAACGTTGTCATTTTTCTGAATCCTTGTCGTTGTTTAGCCCTTCAGTCATGTCTGACTCTTTGTGACTCTTTGCTGACTCTTTGCAGCATGCCAGGCTTCCCTGTCCTTCACCATCTCCAGGAGTTGGCTCACATTCATGTCCATTGAATCTGAATTCTTATATATCTTTTTCTCCTGCATCTCCTTTACCACTTGGAGTTTTATTCTAAAAATATTCCATGGATGTTAGCTGTGCCTTCCCAGTCTCACTAGACACTCACACAACTGAATCTGAATCCCCACCACTCATCCCCACCATGTCCTGGATGTGAAGGGACATCTTCGCTGACCACTTCTTGGTTGGTTTCCTATTCCTAGTGCCCTACCAGCCAGGTAGGTAGGGAGTTCCCCTCCCAACATCTATCCACACACATATACCAGAGGTGATTTTGCCTCCAGGAGTTATTTTCCCTTCTTTTTTTTTTTTTTTTTTTGTATAGAATTGAAGTCAGACTTTGGAAACATGAGTGACATGACAGTTTTATTTATTGCACAGGTCACTGGTTTTGTTTCAAATGCTCATGGTGTGTGCCTACACACCCACACACACATCTCTTGGCATCTACTAGAAATGCTGACCTGCAGAGCAGTGATGCTCCTGACAGACGGGGTCACAGGGCTCTCCTCAGACCAGCCAGGAAACCAGGACAGGAAGTGGAAATGGAAGAGCCAGATCTCACACACTTCCTGTTCTCCACCCACTCTCAGCAGCTTGCGCTGTCCTAGTGGGGATTTCCCTGAGCTCGCACCCACTTGCCTCGATTTTAGGCATGTGCAGTTTCTAATTGGGGCCTGAACACAATAGTCAACAGTGTTGGGCTTCTGCTCTTGGCACCTGGTAATAGAATCCATCCAGTAGCCCATCTGATCACCACTGAAACCTTTCATCCTTCCTCTCTGCTCACCCCGAGAATGGTGGTAAATTACGCCAATTTCATCTCCTAGCCAGCTCTTCAACTCCTACCCTGCTTTCCATCTCCACAGCCACTGCCCTGGTGCAGGTTCTACCATCTGTATCAGTCAGCGATCTCCAGAGAACCAATAGATGTGCATATATATAGAGAGAGCTTTATTCTAAGAAATTAGCTCATGTTATTAGAGAGGCTGGCTCCCCAAAATTGTAGGGTGGACCAGTAGTCTATTCAGGCCTGCAGCTGATTGGGCAACAATGTGTTTTATGCAAGGTCCCACAATTTAAATGTTCAGTTCAGTTCAGTTCAGTCACTCAGTCATCTCCGACTCTTTACGACCCCATGAATCGCAGCATGCCAGGCCTCCCTGTTCATCACCAACTCCTGGAGTTCACTCAGACTTATGTCCTTCAAGTCAGCGACACCATCCAGCCATCTCATCTTCTGTCGTCCCCTTCTCCTCCTGCCCCCAATCCCTCCCAGCATCAGAGTCTTCCAATGAGTCAACTCTTCGAATGAGATGGCCAAAGTACTGGAGTTTCAGCTTTAGCATCATTCCTTCCAAAGAAATCCCAGGGCTGATCTCCTTCAGAATGGACTGGTTGGATCTCCTTGCAGTCCAAGGGACTCTCAAGAGTCTTCTCCAACACCACAGTTCAAAAGCATCAGTTCTTCAGCGCTCAGCTTTTTTCACAGTCCAACTCTCACTCATCCAAAATAATCTTGCAGAAACATCCAGAATAAAGTTTGACTTCATACCTGAGCACTGTGGCTCAGCCAGGTTGACATATGAAATTAACCATCACATCACCTCTAGCTCAAGTTACAACTGCTTCATCAACCACCCTGCCTCAGTCCAGCCTCTCTAAGGTATCATTCTCAGAAAAGCATCAGGTCACCTTTCTAAAATGCAAATCTCACCATGTAACTCCAGGCCAAAAAAAGGAAAAGAAATACCTATGGGAATGGGGGAATCTAAACTCATAAGCTTAGCATATCAGGCCTTTAAATTAATAAACAATATGATGACACTTTTATAGTTTGCAAAAAAACATTTTCTCATCTATTTCTCATTTAATCCTCCAAAGAAACTTGTAGCATCTAATCAACCCTCAGTCACTCCTTATCATATTCTCTGTGCTTCAGCTGCACAGAGCTGTTTGCCATTCCTCACATTTGCCCTGGTCTTTCTTCTGCTCCTCTGAATAATTTTTTCAAATCTAGAATGGATGTCTTTTTGTAGAGAAGAGGTGGTTTCCAAAAGAAAAATTAAACTTCTATTCCCAAAACTGGGAAAACAGTTACAGCACAGGTTAAAATTAACAGATGTTTACCTACCCTTTGTACTATATGTTACTATCATTTCTATCCTCTACAAAACATTTAAGAAATGGAAAACTTTGGTCATATTTCCAAGGCCCCATACAAGTCAGGGACATTGCCAAGAGATGGGCCAACATTAAACCTGGTGAGTTAACTCTCAACTAACTTGGATTATTCACTTCTGACAAGTGATCAAATCCAAGGCTTTATTTCTGGCCAAAACTTGGCATAAGAAGAGTTGGAATATTCTTGCTCCTTCATTTACTAGCCGTGTGGTATTGAACGATTTAGTTAGCCTCTCTGATTCTGTTTATTCAGGTACAAAATGTGTGGAAATAATACTTTCTGTGCAGCATTGACATTATCATTAAATAACAGTACATATAAAGAACTAAGCCTAAAATACTTAGTAATTATATAGTACAATTACTACAATAGTAATTACAGTGGATATAAAAGACCTAGCATTTTATTTTAATTATTTTTAACAGACTAAAATAGCATTTATTTATGTGCCAGGCACTGCTTCAAGTGTATCATAAATATTAATTCAATTAATGAAGTACTATCCTCCTTTGGGAGCTTCCCTGGTGGCTCAGCAGTAAAGAATCAACTTGCCAGTGCAGGAGATGCAGGTTCAATCCCTGGGTTGGGAAGATCCCTTGGAGCAGGAAATTGCAACCCACTCCAGTATTCTTGCCTGGGAAATCCCACGGACAGAGAAGCCTGGCAGGCTACAGTCCATGGGGTCGCAAAAGAGTTGGACAAAACTTAGCAACTAAACAACAACAGTCCTCCTTTTTCAAATAAGGGAAAAAGTACAGTCCAGAGAATTTTAGTGACTCACCCAGTGAGGTTCCAGAGTTCAAAGCCAGGCAGCCAGGCTCCAGAGTCTCCACTCACAGTCACTAAATTCTAGTGTCTCTCAGGAAAAGGTAGTTATTATTATCACTCAATAAATGGTAGCATTTTGTTGCCGTCATTGTGATGAGAAGACTGAAATCTAGAGGCAACAAAATAGAAGCAAGGCTAAAAATACATGCTGGGTCTAATGCGTCTGAGTCCACTGCACTTTCCAATGTGCTGCACCCTTTCCTACTGAGAGGATAATTGCATCAAAGAGAATTGGTAGGATTATGTATTTTCTGACAAATGAGATCTTTCATGCCATAGATCAAGTACTATGATCAAGAAGAAAAAAAATCCCATAATAAAGTCTAGTTGTGTGTAAAGCCAAGAGGAAGTAAGTGAAACTTCCCTTGTTTCTAAGTAGAAACAAGAAATGCCACACAAGTCAAACATTTCATGGGTTTGGGCGTGAGTCTTCACAGGTGGCTCAGTGGTAAAGGATCTGCCTGCAATGCAGGAGGCCCTGGTTCAATCCCTGGATCAGGAAGCTTCCCTGAAGAAGGGAATGGCTGCCCACTCCAGTATTCTTGCCTAGAGAATCCCCTGGACAGACGAGCCTGACGGGCTATAGTCCATGGGGTAGCACGGAGTCAGACATAACTGAACAACTCAGTATGCACACAAGAGAGTATATGGTTTTGCACGTGCCAACTTATACAAACCTTGCTATCATGATTCCGTTTATAGCACACTTGTGCCTCCCATAAATGCTAGTGTCTGCAGAAGCCTAAAGACGCACAGCAGAGAAGACACTGCAGGCTTTGAAGTTAATATTGGTCGTAAGATCTCTCAGGAGTTGCAGCTTTAACGGTACAGTTGCCTTCCTGGGATTGATTTCAGCATTCTCAAAGAATTTACCTCTCCCTACAAGAAAGAAACCCCTGCTCCACTGAGGCTCATTTTGACCAAGACATAAGTCCAAGGTTGGTGAATTTTCTGTAAAGGGCCATGTAGTAAATATTCTAAGCTTTATGAGACATGCAGCCTCAGTCTCAAGTACTCAATTCTACCATTGTAGAAAAAGTCATCACAGAAAACACACCAAGAGATAGGAGGGACTGTGTCCAACAAGCTTTATTTATAAAAGACAGTGAGCTGGATTTGACCTGGGGACTGTAGGCTAAGCCCTGGCAGAAATTCTCCTCTTACCTACTTATTTCTACATCTGCCTCCATCACCAGGGCTTCCCAACCACACATCAGCTTGAGCCCTTACTAAGTACCAAGAACCAAGCTTCCTCTCCTTCCTAGTCACTGCCGCCTTCCGAGGGGAAATTCACTATTCAAATGGATGAACTGTCCGGCACCTTGACTTCCTGATCAGGTCTAAGAACCTTCATTCATCCAGTTCATCTCAGACTCCCACATCCATGGTACTGTCACCAGCCAGGTATTTTACATTTAATACTTAAACTACCCCCAGTCGCCGATCACAAACCCTCAATATTCCTATTTCCTTACTTCTCACTTCATCTTCCCAATCCCAGTATAATCCCTGAGGCTGTGCCTTTTTAAACCACATATTTAACCAGCATCTCAAATATACTAAACTTATGTAATTATTGCAAAAATTATGAACAGATATCCTATATATTTTTATATCAAATTTTGGAATTTTTTAGTATTTATACATTCATCCCATCTCAATTTGCACCCGATTCTAACTGCTCAGTAGTCACATGTGACTACTTTTATGTGCTTTAAAATAAAAGGTCACAAAAGAAAATGAGTAAAGGAAATCATATAAAATCTCAGTATTTGTCCTATGTGTTGGAAATTTTCATTTGTAACCATTGCACTTTCCAAACTTTTGACAAAAAACAAGCATCCTGTTGGTAATAGACCTGCTGCTGCTGCTAAGTGGCTTCAGTCGCGTCCGACTCTGTGCGACCCCATAGACGGTAGCCCACCAGGCTCCCACGTCCCTGGGATTCTCCAGGCAAGAACACTGGAGTGGGTTGCCATTTCCTTCTCCAATGCATGAAAGCGAGAAGTGAAAGTAAAGTCGCTCAGTCATGTCCGACTCTTAGTGACCCCATGGACAGCAGCCCACCAGGCTCCTCGGTCCATGGGATTTTCCAGGCAAGAGTACTGGAGTGGGGTGCCATTGCCTTCTCTGGGTAATAGAGCTAGAGGTGAATAAAAGAAAAATAAGTGAAATCAGCTATGACCCTAAACCATGCAAAGTCTTTCATACACATTGATGTTAAAACTAATCCCAACTGGAATTACCTCCAAGAATGCACAACTTTTAAACTGCTTATATCCGATAATCCATGGAAATAATATTGCATTGCAGTCTCTCATAATTTTGGCTTATTTTGAATTTTATATTTTTTGTAATTTAATGTTAGTATGTGAGCATAAAAGTAGCATAAGTGTGTAAGAATATAGATTTTTAAATAAACAAAAACTATTTTCTTTCTAGTAAATAAGAGTTAGGAATTGAAGAGAAACTGCAACTCTGGGCAATTCTCAGCTGGTGTCCAATCTCCTTCTCTCAAACATTCTCTGACATTCTGTTCTCTTAGCCACGGCTAGACCCACTTTCATGCATTGGAGAAAGAAATGGCAACCCACTCCAGTGTTCTTGCCTGGAGAATCCCAGGGATGGCAGAGCCTTGTGGGCTGCTGTCTATGGGGTCGCACAGAGTCGGACATGACTGCAGCCACTTAGCAGCAGCAGCAGACCCAGTGAATAGGGTGGAAATTGAAGCCTTGGCATTCAGGCAGTCTTTGCCAGTAGATATGGGTCTTGTGTGCAGCCGGGTCCCATGATTCTCTGCTCCCTGGGGAACCTGAAGGGAATTCCAGAAAGGGAATTCTGGGACAGTATGATTTGGATTCAAACAGTTCTTGAGTCCAGATCCTTTTAAAAATGCTCCAGCTCAGAAGTTCTGAAGGTGTGGCTGCCAGATGAGCAGCATCAGAATTATAGGGAACTTGCTAGAAATGCAGGTTCTCGGGCCCCACCCCAGACATACAGAATCAGAAACTCCATGAGCCAGACTTATCTATTCTGTGTTTGAATAAGCCTTCCTGGAGACTCTGACACAGACACAAGCTTGAGAACCACTCATCTGAGGGGCTTAGGACAATCGTCTGACCCCTCTTAGCCTTGGATTTACTCATAGGCAAATTAAAGATAATAAAACTAACCTGATAGCCTTGCAAAGATGAATGAAAAGATGGGTATCAAGCACACCACCCAAAGGAGAACTCAGTGAATTAGATCTTCATTTTCCCCTTAGTATTCTTTAACAACCTTTCAAGAATCATCTCTTTGACAAGTTACCCACGTTTCCCCTTTAATACAAGCTTTGCTGGTGGCTCAGTGGTAAAGAATCTGCCTACCAATGTAGGAGATGTTGGTTCCATCCCTGGGTCAGGAAGATCCCCTGGAGAAGGAAATGGCAACCCATTCCAGTATTCTTGCCTGGAAAATCCCAGGAACTGAGGAGCCTGGTGGGCTACAGTCCATAGGGTCACACTGAATTATATGTTGATTTTCACCCTCTTTAAGAATCTTTAAGAAAGATTCTTTAAGAAGTTGTTTCTTTTTTTTTTTTTAGGCAAAATTTGAATTTTATTAAAATGAATTATAGTGCAAAGTAACAGTTACAAGGTATGATTCAGTCTTTTAACTCAGCTTATAAAAGAAATCTTTAAGAAAGATTCTTTAAGAAAGAAAGATTCTTAGAGAAATTGCTTCTCTAAGAAACAATCTTTAAGAATCATCTCTTTGCCAAATTACCCGCTTTACCCTTTAAAACACTTTACTCTTTGTTTGATGGAAACAGTAAAAGACTACCTCTGTTAGATTGAACAAAAGTATTTATTGGATGAAGACAAGCAAAACAAGATACTAAGAATGTTTCTTCTTACAAAAGAGAGCTGTATGGGAAGGTGGAGATACTTCTGGACTCAGTTACAGGGAACTTGTGGTCTAGCTCTATTTCTGTGTATGCCTTTTTCTGTATGAAGCCACATGGAATGGCAGAAGAGGTAACAAATGTACTTAGGCAAATCAGGGTTCAGATCCTACCTGCATCATCCTGTAACTCTACAGGGCATGCTTCACGTGCCTAAGACGTACTCTACTGCTCAGAGTGCCTAGGATGGCATGTTCTTACCTGCCCTTCACCCTCTAAGTTCATGTTTGTATTAATAGTTAAGTAAGAACTCCTTGCAAGGAGATCCAACCAGTCCATTCTGAAGGAGATCCACCCTGGGATTTCTTTGGAAGGAATGATGCTAAAGCTGAAACTCCAGTACTTTGGCCACCTCATGCGAAGAGTTGACTCATTGGAAAAGACCCTGATGCTGGGAGGGATTGTGGGCAGGAGGAGAAGGGGACGACAGAGGATGAGATGGCTGGATGGCATCACTGACTCGATGGACGTGAGTCTGAGTGAACTCTGGGAGTTGGTGATGGACAGGGAGGCCTGGCGTGCTGCAATTCATGGGATCGAAAAGAGTCAGACATGACTGAGTGACTGAACTGAACTGAAGAATATAATGTGCCATTTCCACCATGAAAGACAAGGAAAAGAAAGAAATTGTTCCCCACATTCATCTATCATTGGGCAATGCTTTTCACCTTTTCTTTCCTCCTATGCCTGCTTGGAATGCCAACCAATTTTACAAATGGCAGCCCCTCCCAAACTTCTCCTGCCACTCAAACCCAGACAATAGAGGATGCCACTCCCTTCACATAGCTTGCTAGCACTCAGAAGGGAAGTTACCCCCATTCTTAGATTAACCAGTGAAAAACATAGCTAGAGACCCTGAAGTGGCAGCTTGCTGTTATGGAGATTCTATAATTGGTCCAAATGCCACACACTGAATGTTTATGACTCTGTGCTTATGACAAGAAATGAGCACACACGAGACCACAGCCGCGCAAGGTCACCTCATGCCAAGACTCCACCTTCGCTGATGTGAATCATGGTCCTCCGGTGTTCTGATTTGTAACAGTAAATTGCTGTTACAAATTACTGCAAAGTTTGCAGTTTAAAGCAGCACTAAGGTTATTCTCTTTATGTTGTGTCGGTTGGAAGTCCGAAGTCAATTTTCCTAGGCCAAAATAAAGGTGTTCACAGGGCCATACTCCACCTGGAGACCTCAGGGGATACACTGTCCCTACCTTTTCCAGCTTCTAGCACTGCACTCCTTACATTAGTTGGCCTGAGGCTCCTTCCTCAATCTTCAAAGCCAGCATGCAGCATCTTGCTTCAGTCCATACCTTGCCTTTTGTTTCTGGAGTCAAATTTCTCTCTGCCTCCTTCTTATAAAGACACTGTGATAACATTTAAGGCCAACCCCACCTCAGTATTCTTAACTTTATCATATCTACAAAGTCTCTTTTGCCATATAGGTAACACTCAAAGTTTTAGGGTTTAGGACCTGAGTGTTTGGGGATAAAGGGTAGGGTGCGTTTACTATATTTGATATCAAATGTCTTTGGCATTAAAATAATAAATCTTCTTTCCATTAAGTGACCAGTGGTTGAGATTGATACTTTCACTTCCATCAAACCATAAAGATGAAAATTAACCCTCATGACTTCAGAAGAATATTCTTTCACATCTGGGCAGAGCTTAGGTGGGAAGGCAGGTGATGTCAAGACCCTCAGAGCCCCCAGGAAGGTACAGCCACTTCCCACCTGTGATCTCAAGCCTGGTTTTCCACCAAGCATGAGGAAGCCTTGCTGAGGAAACCAAATGAGATAAGAGCCTATCATGGGGCTGGTAGACCAATAAACACCTGCTCCCTCATTTTCCTCCCTAATCTCTGACTCCTATCTGTGTAAGACAGTTGTTTCTCAAGATGACCTTGAGGGTCTTGCAAGGTCTGACATCCTGTCACAGTAACTCCTGTGCAGATTAAGATGCCTCATCCGTATTCCTTCACTCTGGGCAGGACCCAGTCCATGGCTCAAATCCCCTTAACCAGCCTGGCCTCTCCCACCTCCCAATCTCTCCTGCCATAGGCCTGTCATGGCATCTTTCTTTCCTGGAATATAGGCTGACTTCTGTGTTAACCTGCTCCCTGTCATCTCCTCCCTCCTCAAAGTTTCTAATCCCAAAAATATCTGAAAAAAGAAGGGAAAAAACCCCCATTTCCATCTTTATAAGACAAAAAACAAATGCTAAATGGAAAAATCAACCAGCTTGAATAGGTGGATTGGTAGGGTAGGGATATGTTGTTTTTGCTTTCTTTTTTTCTCTCTATTCTGCTGACGCAACTTGGGCTATTCATAATTTCAAAAGCTGACAAGCACATACTTCAACAGAGAGACTATTGCGAGAAACAAATGATTTGTATTGTTAAGTGGTATAAACTCTGTATCTGTGAAGGCTTTCCAGCTTCCAGAAAAACACCTTCATCTGTCTTCAACTAGATCCTGAGTGTTCTCTGGATGCCAGAAATGGAGCCGGTTCTTTGCATATATTTCCGACAATCTTCAATCTTGTCACCGAAATAATATGGTCTTCATGTTACAAATGAGAACACAAGGCTCAGAGTCATTACCAGACTTGTTCCAGCTTCTACAGCTGCATAAATGCAAAGCTTGAATTGCTGTGGGAGAAAATGTACCAGATAGAGAGGCTCAAGACCAAGCTTGCATTTGGTCACCAGTATCAATCGTCCCAGTTGTGGTCATTGAAAAACCATGTTCTCTTCTGAGCCTGAGTTTCAAGACTTTGGTGAAGACGATCTCCAGTTTGCTTTCATAATCAGAGCTCTATGTTATGATCTTTTTATGATAAAAATATGCAAACACAGAAAAAGAAAGAAAAAAAGAAAAAACACAGAATTACTTCAGAAACTCTTAGAAAACCTTTGCTATACACATCCACCCACCTAGGAGATCTAGGAGAAAAGTGATTATGCAATGTCTTTCCCCTAAGCCCAGAGGCTCTGGGTACATGCATGCCAAGTCACTTCAGTCATGTCTGACCCTTTGCAGCCCTGTGGATTGTAGCCTACCAGGCTCCTCTGTCCATTGGATTCTCTAGGCAAGAATACTCAAAAGGGTTGCCATACCCTCCTCCAGAGGATCTTCCCAACCCAGGAATTGAACTTGCACCTTATATATCTCCTGCATTGGTGAGTTCTTTACCACTAGTGCCACCTGTGAAACCCAAGCCCAGAGGCTCTAGAAGTCTTCAAAGCAATAGGAAGATTAAAGGAGGGAGGTTAAAGAGTGTTGAGGACAGAAGGAACAAAATGACCAGAAATGCAAAGACAGGGTGTCACCAGGTCAGGGATGGGCTGCAGCCCTGGACTCTCAGAATTTTCCCTCATGCTGGTGGTGCCCTTAGCTTAGAGTCAAAATCAAAGAGAGGAGTTGTTGGCTTTCATGGAAGCATTAGAATTATGTGTGTGCAGTTGCCAAGTCATGTCCATCTCTTTGTGATCCCATGGACTGTAGCTGGCCAGCCTCTTCTGTCCATGAGATTCTTCAGGCAAGAATACTGGAGTGAGTTGCCATTTGCTACTCCAGGGGATCTTCCCAACCCAGGGATCAAACCCACATCTCCTGCATTGCAGGTGAATTCTCTACTACTGAGCCACCTGGGAACTACTCACCTGCAATATTTCACAGTGGGAGTCCCAGACATCATCTTACCCAAAACACACAAGTTTAACCTTTGTCCATGCAGGAATCTGTATGACCAAATAAGTCACAAATGCTCATAATAGGCAAGAAGACAGCTACAACTCTAAGAAGAACTGCTAGAGTTTCCATTAAAATCTTTATTCTAATGGCAATCAAGAGGTCATCACTCTAACACTCATGCCTCATGCCTGGTGCATGGTTAGTGAATGTTTCACATGCATAAAAGTGTGAATGAATGGATAAATGAATGAAGGAATGGATCAGTGTAAAGATTAACAATGGAAACTTTGAATCAAGAAAATGCTAGCAATGATTTATTGCTATAGTAATTTGAAGAATGACATATTTTGCCATTCTGCCAAGAATATACTTTGTTCAATTTTATTATCTTCATTGTAAGATCCCTCATTTAACACAAAAGTGAAGAATATTTTGAGTTCTGCTCACTTCTTGTAGGGCTATGCTTTCTAGTGAACACACTTTAAAATATGTTGTATTGTGCCCAAGATTTCAGACACTTTTTTTTTTCCCAGAGAACCAGCAGCTTTCTTGTTTGGAATTTTAATGAGAGTTCATAGATTTATGGCAAATCATGAAGGATACAGGATACACCCGAAATGGAATTATTTGTCAGGAAATACTTAGTTAAATTATTCCAATCTGACTTTTATATATGTGCAAGAAAGACCTTTCACAAAGACAGAATGATGAACATGATAACTTTCTGGAATCCAAGCACATGATTTTGTAATATGACAAGACACCTTTGTGCAAATCTATTTACGGCCTGATAACAGTTTTTCCTCCAAAAAGCAGACACTACTAACACAGGGCAGGTACTACCCTTATTTTCCAAGAAGCTGAAATGCAATGATGCTTAAAAATGCCAACTATAACCATGCATCAATTCACTAAGTAAATGCCATTTCACTGAATACCTGCTATGGTTCATGTTTGGTGCTTTCAGGAGGAAACAGAAGTTAAAATAAAGTCCCTACTTTAAAGAAAGTTTTATTCTAACATAGAATAATAAACAAAGGCAAATAGTTGTAACATTAGGCAGGATGTTATTCTGCATTAAAATGATCCATATACAGTGAGATGGTAAGGAAAAAAATGGAGAGATTGGTAACATGATTATAGAAAAGTGATATTTGAGCAGATGTTCAAAAAGAGATTGCAATAGGTGGAGATGTGAAGGAAGACATTACAAATGGAGGAAAATCAATGTATGATTAAAATTTAGGTGGGAATTACCATAATCAGGGTAAAAAGTTTAGCATTAACTTTGAAGGTGATTAAGAATAATATCTATATTATATATAAATATATTTTATAGTGTATATTATATATTTATTATATATTTATTATATATATATATCTTGAGGGACATTTATATATCCCTCAAGAAATATATAATGTGTGTGTGCATATATATATATATGTATACACACTTCAGTCTTTAAATATAATTCAAAACTATTAAAACTTATAGCATAACATTTACCCGTGCATAGAGGAAGGGTTTTGACTATTCAATGGATTTGCAAACTGTGGCACAGATCAGATCAGTCGCTCAGTCGTGTCCAACTCTTTGCGACCCCATGAATCGCAGCACGCCAGGCCTCCCTGTCCATCACCAACTCCTGGAGCTCACTCAGACTCACGTCCATCGAGTCAGTGATGCCATCCAGCCATCTCATCCTCTGTTGTTCCCTTCTCCTCTTGCCCCCAATCCCTCCCAGCATCAGAGTCTTTTCCAATGAGTCAACTCTTCTCATGAGGTGGCCAAAGTACTGGAGTTTCAGCTTTAGCATCATGCCTTCCAAAGAAATCCCAGGGCTGATCTCCTTCAGAATGGACTGGTTGGATCTCCTTGCAGTCCAAGGGACTCTCAAGAGTCTTCTCCAACACCACAGTTCAAAAGCATCAATTCTTCGGCGCTCAGCCTTCTTCACAGTCCAAGTCTCACATCCATACATGATAGATATGATAAAATGCATGCACTATACATTATATACAGGTTTATATATTATATGCATATGAAGAATGCAAAATATTTCTAAATGATATCCATACTAACAAATCTCAGCCATTACAGTATTTTAATAGCATTTCATTATTGCATTATTTCATTTTCCTATGCAAACTATATCAGAACACGTAAAGTATTTACAACCCTATACAGCTTGTGCAAAGAGTAAATGCATTGTTATAGAAGGACCATGGAAGTCTAAATACTTAAAATGTAATGTTTGCTCTCCAAGTGATATGTAAGTGGCCATGTGACTTGTACAGATCAAAGATTATACTTGCTTTCCTGAAAAACATGAATTAATTAAATGAAATAAGAGATAAGATGTTGTAAGATGTCCGACTCTTTGCCACTCCACAGACTGTAGCCTACAAGGCTCCTCCATCCATGGGATTCTCCAGACAAGAATACTGGAATGGGTTGCCATTTCCTTCTCCAGGGGATCTTCCCAACCCAGAGATTGAACCTGGGTCTCCCGCACTGCAGGCAGATGCTTTACCCTCTGAGCCACCAAGAGGCTCTAAGATGTTATAATCTGAAACCAATTATAAAAGAAAATACAGACGTGGTGATGCCATTAAAAGAGAAATATGAAGACTGTGAAATACATAGTTTCATGATGGTGCTATTGATAAAAACCGGTAAAGAGGAAGCGTGACTTTGGAAAGGAGAGTAATAATTCAGTTTGGGATCTGCTGTGTTGAGCTATCAATGGGACATCCATGTGGAGATATACCATACTCAAGAGAGAGTTAGTCCTGAAGAGATATACTTTTGATTACTTTGAGATATACTTTGATTAGAATATTTTCTAATCAATAATCAATTATTATATTTGTGAAATTATAGAGGATTGAAGAGGAAGAAGCCAGAGAGACACAAGGAAGCTGAGAAGGACAGTTCAGCAACCAGCTACCTTAAGAGCTTAGGAAGAGGAAGAAAGACACAATGGAAGGAAGAAAGAGATTGAGGATGGTACTATTTCCTAGAGGCCTTGAGAGGAGAAACAGCCAAGGAAGAGGCGACCAGTGATGCCACTGCAAAGGGACATAGACTCTGAAGACAAAGATCATTGGTTTTGAGGAACAGAAAAGCATGATCAACTTTTCAGTAAACTAGGCTATGCGTTTGTGTGTGCTTAGTCGCTCTGTCGTGTCCGACTCTTTTTGACCCCATGGACTGTAGCCCGCAAGGCTCCTCTGTCTATGGGATTTCCCAGGTAAGAATACTGGAGTGGGTTGCCATTTCCTACTCCAGGGAATCTTCCCAACCAGGGATCGAACCCGCTTCTCCTTTGTCTCCTGCATTGGCAGGTGGATTCTTTAGCACTGAGCCACCAGGGAAGCCTATATACTGGGAAATAGGATGGATAAAAGGCAGCCAGATTATAAAATGTCAAGAAATGAATGAGGGTGAGGATGCAGAACTTGGATTAAAGCCTGGATTTCTAGACCCATCTTCTCAAGTTCATGCTACTCCTAATCCACTTCAGGTGCGGATCTACTTTAAAAGAGTGGTGAAGACAGAGCCATGAGCTCTACTGGGACATACAGGATGGAGCTCTAGCTGATTTCCTGACATTGGTCGACTCTGCAAACAGCTGCAAGATCTTTCCAAATGAGTTGGAGGAACAACTCTGTAAGAAATTTGAATGTTGATAAGACATCAAGAACTCATAAAGTTCCCAGAATACATTTTAAGCATTTCTCAATTTATTTCTCCAAGTGGAAACAATGACTAGCTTAATATTTTTCACCAAAATCTATTTCCTTTGAACTTTTCATTGAAGTCTAACTCATTTTTGTTCATTTTCCCTCTAAAAGTTATTTAGACTCTTTCTGAAAATATTTAGATTTGTTATTAAAGGTTTTTTAATTATAAGAAGCAATAAACTAGAACATATTCAGTGAAAGACCTAAAGAAGATGTTATTAACGTGATATTTAAGGTTATACATACTTAAACCATTTCCAAATAGCTAGAGTTTTGTGATGAATTGTTGTGAAAAGAGATTTTCGGCTATTTGACAAATGATTTTGAATCTCTGGAACATAAAATATATCAAATACAATGAAATTTAGCTTCATGCCCAGTCTATGTAGAATGTGATCTCCTAATATTACAAAAACACTTCAGCAGTATTATTATTAAAGTCCTAGCAAATTAACTGGAGAAGGCAATGGCACCCCACTCCAGTACTCTTCCCTGGAAAATCCCATGGATGGAGGAGCCTGGTAGGCTGCAGTCCATGGGGTCACGAAGAGTCAGACATGACTGAGTGACTTCACTTTCACTTTTTACTTTCATGCATTGGAGAAGGAAATGGCAACCCACTCCAGTGTTCTTGCCTGGAGAATCCCAGGGACAGAGGAGCCTGGTGGGCTGCCGTCTATGGGGTCGCACAGAGTCGGACACGACTGAAGCGACTTAGCAGCAGTAGCAGCAGCAGCAAATAAACATTTTTAAGCTAAACCAAAGACTTAAGTTAAATTGACATTGTTTTTTAAAAGTTGCATAATTTAAATCCTGTCCTTGAGAAATTTACTTGTCCAGTTTAGGGGGAAAAAAAGATGTGAGAGAGAGACAGAGACAGAGGAAACAAAGAATGCAACTGATAATCTCCATGAGAAGACGTCTTGTCATACTTCTTCCAGTTTTACTTGTTTTCCTCAAGCTAACCCTCTCCACATCCTCTTCATTTTCCTCTCAGCATCTTACTCAGCCAAAAGCATAGACCAAAAAACTATGCCATCTGAATCTCTCCCTTTTCATCCTAGTTGTCATCTTAAGGAAATAAAAAAAGACCACAGCTATATAATTTCTAGCCTAGAGAAATTTCATTTTTATTCAAGTAGCTTAAGCTCCATAAAGCAAATGAAGCTCTATTTTCAAGTTTCAAAAAATATGGCAAAAGTGTTCTTCTTTCAGCATCATTTAATATTCGACAACTTGCTCCTAAATGATTTTGCTATCTAAAAATATTCATTTGCGAAGCTTTTATCCATTGGGGTGGAATTTTTTTTTAAATCTTCCTGTCACTACATTATCTTTTACCCATTGTTTAAAGCATAGAATTATTATTTTTTGTTGTTGTTGTTGCTGACAAGATACGAGATAATTCTTTGAGACACATTACATTCAAGAACCATATATTTGTTTCAATGCCCAGGAGTGAGATGCTTTTGAGAAATGGCATACTTAGTGACAGTATATTCCAGAAGTAATGTGGGATTTGGAGCACAGTTATATGACTGCCTACAGCCCTTAATCATGTTCACGCTCATGACTTGAAACTCTCTTCACTTGATTCCTGTCCCCAACTATGCCTCTCCCATCTTCTTTGACCAGACAGATGCTCTCAGTTGTTACTGCCATATAAATTTGAAACTATATTTACTATGCATTAAAATTATTCTGTTTCTGTTCAATTCCTCCTGGTTGTCCCAGAACCCAATACAGTTTCTGAGCTTGTATGAGCACATAGCAAATGAGTGGGGAAAAAGGAAAGAGGGAAGGAGCGAGAAACATCATTCTTTCCCAGTTCTAGCTTTGGCTGGCATATACTCTAACAGTTAAACCATTGCAGGTGAGAGTGTGGCAGCCTTGGGGATGAGACTCCTCAGTAGGGACTTCCCTGTGGTCCAGTGGTTAAGACTTTACCTCGATTGCAGAGCGTGCAGGTTCGATCCCTGGTCAGGGAGCTAAGATTCACCTCTTGGTCAAAAAAACCCAAAACAAAAAAAGAACAGAAACAATACTGTAACAAATTCAATAAAGATTTTAAAAATAATAATAAGAAGAAGAAGAATCCTCAGTGTTATCCAACAGTTACAACACTGAATGAGTAGGATGGGCTACTCAGATCCACCCAACAGTCTCAGTCTGTTCTGGCGACTATAACAAATTCTACCATGGATTGGGTAGCTTGAAAACAGCAAAAAGTTTTTTCTCACAGCTCTGGAAGCTAGAGTTCTGAGATCAGGGTGCCAGCATAGCTGGGTTCTTATGAAAGCCTTCTTCCTGGTTTGAAGATGGCTGTCTTCTCCTTATCACCTCACATAGTGGAGAACAAAGAGGGATCTCTGGGATCTCTCATAAGGGCAAAAATCCCATGATTTTTGACTTCATCACCTCCCCAAAGACCCACCTCCTAATTCCATTCCACCAGAGGTTAGGGATTCAACACAAGAATTTGGAGAAGACACAAATGTTATGTCCATGCTAACAACCACGTGGTACTACTTCTTGGGGAGAATCTGAGACAGCTAGAGCTGTCTAAATGCAAGGCTGAGTGCACCTCTTTATCCTCAGGTAGCTCTGAAATGTCTGTGATGCAGACTTAGGAGGAGAAGCTGAATTCCACCCTAGACTTTGCAATGAAAATGATACCTTCTCAAACATTATCCTTGCTCTGCTGGGCTTGATATATCAAACCAGGGAGTCTGACCACATCATAGGAGGTGCTTTTCTTTCTGAAATTCTTAATGTGATCCTTTCTTACACAGCTTATTTTAGCAGTTTCACATTTTAAATCAAGTTCGTCTTGTCTTATCCTCACTTTAAGCAGCATAGCTTTTCTCTAATGCTCCTTTCCACAAGTTTTCTTCTATTAGATATCATATCATTTTCAGATGCTTGGGGTACTTAACGGGTTTTAGCCTCATTTATCTATTTATGGTTCACTATTCTCTGGCAGCCATCCCATTAAATCTAGTCTCCAGTTAGCATCTATTGAGCAGTTCCCATGTTCCAAAATCCATAACGCCCCTCCTATGAAGAGGGAGTAGGGATCTTCCTAGGGCAGTAATAGTTTTGCAGGTCGAGGCTGGTTATGAGAGTTATTTCTTACTCATAGACATTTGCTGTTGTTTAGTCGCTAAGTCTTGTCTGAATCTTTTGCGATCACATGAACTGAAGTCCACCAGGCTCCTCTGTCTGTAGAATATATCAGGCATAAATACTGGAGTATATTGCCATTTCCTTCTCCAGAGGATCTTCCTGACCTAGGGATTGAACCCATATCTCCTGCATTGCAGGCAGTTTTTGTTTTGTTTTGTTTTGACCACTGAACCACCAGGAAAGCCTTCTCATAAACAGTGGCTCAGTTTTAAAGAACCTGACTGCAATGCAGGAAATGTGGGTTCAACCCCTAGGTCAAGAAGATCCCCTGGAGAAGGAAATGGAAATCTACTCCAGTAGTCTTGCCTGGAAAATTCCATGGACACAGAGGAGCCTGAGGCTTATAGTTCACAGGGTCGCAAAAGAGTTGGACATAACTTAGCAACTAAAACAACTCATAGACACAGGTAACCCAATAAAGGAAGGGGTTTGATGAGTGGGAAGTTCACTGCTGTGAGGAAAAAGGAAGCAGGCAAAGAAGAGAGTTTGAGTAGGTTTTCAAGCCAGATGTCAGCCAGCCAAGTAGTTGAGGGCAGGGAGAAGAGGAGCAGCAGGGTGATCCTGGTTCAATACCACAGCCCATGATCATTACTTGTGGTCGCTACTCTATAAGATGATTCCTGGGAGGGTTGTATTTAAGGATTGAGAGCAATATAGATAAATGCAGACATCTCCATTTATACTTAAAAAATGAATTGCCTAAGTACCAGATGGGATGGCTTAGATTGACAGAGGATTTTTGAAGATATTTTTATTTTAAATTATGAAATATTTATCATAATATTTAAAAATCATGAAATATTGACTGACCACAAACACAACCCTAGCCAACAGGATTCTGAGGCTGAAGAAACCTAAAATTGTTGAACCATTAAGCACTGAAGGAAGAAATGCAATGCCCAGCTCAAAGGGAACCATGGCTTCCTGGATCTGTCTGGATCAGACACTTCTGTGCATTTTGTGCTCTTCCAAAACGTGCAATGGAGCACGTTCCAAGGATAGTGGTCAGAATGAGGGGATCCACATCTGAGACCTGTAAGGGATGTTTGAATAAGCCTAGGCTGTTTAATCTGAAGATGAGGCTCCGGGGAGCTGTGGCCAGCTATCTCACAGTGACTGAAGGGCTGCCAGGGACTCAAATGGCATTGACATTCTTGTGACTCCAGAGGGCTGATCAAGTTGATCAAGGAGTAAAGCTACAGAGAAAAAGCAGACTTCGGCTCAGTGTAGAGAACTTCCTAACATGAGCATTGTCCAAGAATGTAGTATTGGGCCTTACAGGAAATGAATGCCTTGCTCTTGAAAAGCTCAGTCAGATGCCACCTCCTCTCTGATGAGTGAATTTCTGGAAAGAAAGCTGGAAAAGACTTTATGTAACATACAGTTCCTTAAAACCCTGTGATTTCTTTGAGTCTATCTCTGGTATAGAGCAGAGAGGCTCTATCTCAGACAAGCTTCTCAGGCTCCATTTTGCAGATGAGAAAACTGAGATGCCCATCAATTAGCAGAAAAGTCACAGAGCATGTTAGCTGTGGAGGCAGAACAGAAACCCAGGTCTTCTTAAGCCCTTCTAGTTTTGTTCCTTCTCTAAACTGGTGCATCTGCTTCTTAAAGTGATTATGACAAGTGATCTGGCAAGCTTATTTCTAAATGATTGAAACATTTTGAAAATAATCCTCTGCAGGTTAAAAATTCTTTTAAACATTTTTTCCAGGTGAATAGTAGGAACATAGATTGTTGCTAGAAAATAATAGTTGGAAATGACTCTTGTTGCAACCATTTTTAGGTTATCCTCAGTTCATATTCTTTTAACCCACAACTGATGACCCAGGTTGGATCCCAGGGTCAAGAGGATCCCCTGGAGAAGAGCATGGCAACACACTCCAGTATTCATGCCTGAAGAATTTCATGGACAGAGGAGCCTGGTGGGCTACAGTCCATGGAGTCACAAAGAGTCAGATACAACTGAGTGACTAACACACACACACACACACACACAATACCTTTAGGTTATATGCTAAGCTATTCTTAGAGATACAAAAATAAATAAGACACTAATTCCTTCCAAGGTGCTCATAGTCCCTAAGTATGGTAGACAGGCAAAGAAAAATCCACTACAATACCATGCATAAGTGCTCAGCAGAGACATACGTTTTATACTATGCTATGGAAGATCACAAAAGGGAACTAAATCTGTGCAGGAAGGCTGCAGAGAAGAGGTGGCATTTGATCTGTAAGTATATAGAAAACAGGACAGAATAAACATCATGATACAGTAAGTACATATGAGGCCTAAAGAGTTCACTGGATCTGAAACATAGAGTATTTGAACAGGAAGTGGTGGTTAATAAGACCACAGTTGAGAATCATGTTTAGGAATTTGGCACTCATCAACATAAGCAAATCCATGATTTTATCCACATTTTAAGAGGGTCACTTTGGCAGCTGGATTAAAGATAGACATTGCCTTGATATGCTGAACAATTTATATATCAGAGACAACAAAGGCAGTCCAATAGCCAAGTCATTTCTTTATTGGCTTATTGAGTCTCTTTTTTAATTTATTAATAATATAACATTCATATTGTCTAAAAACACTTTAAAAAAAGAAAGGCAGAAACCCTGAGGTTTTCTGATTCTATCTTATTTATTTCAGGGGATGGCAAGCTGTTAAGAGTAAAGATAATGTCATTATGTCCCAAACATTGAACAGTTCTAGCTACATGAGGCCTCAGCAAATGTCTAATAATTAACATATGAAGTAGATGCCTAATTTTTGAAAACCAAAGATGAGGAGTAACATCAGAGTATATCAGTCATGTTTTAACTTAAAAACAATTTGGAAATATAATTACTTTTTTGTTCTAATCACCACTTCTTTTTAAAAATTTATTTATTTTTGACTGGAGGATAAATTGCTTTAAAATACTGTGTTGGTTTCTGCCATACATCAATATTAGTCAGGTATACATATGTCCCCTCCTTCTTTAATGACTTCTAATACTCTCCTCATTAATTGATCTGCCTAGTACAATATAATATTATTTTTTCCATCCAAACTCCTTTACCCTTCGTTTGGTAAAGTGAACTTGAATTTTGACTGCTCCCAGCCTATGTAGTTTGGTTGGAGTTGAACCCACTCCAAGATCTAGGGTAAATCCTTACTGACCAGAGCCAATCAGTATAATGCATTCTCCAGATCATGGTGATTGGTTGAAAGATGGTTAAAACACACAGTCAGAGCAGTGAGATCTTGAAAACTGGTGGAGTCTTGGGAAATAGGTTCTCATTTACTTGAAGCTGGAGGGACAAGGATTCAAGGCCTGGCTAGCCACAGCCAATGTCTGATCTTGGAAGAAGAGCATCCCTGAGAATGGGGGTAACAGAGGTCAGACCATGCACCACTGAGGACTAGGGCTTTAGTCAAGTCCACCGCTGGAGTTTTCATTACATTAGTCATAGATTCTCATTTGCTTAAGCGAGTTTGAATTAGATTTTCTGTCACTTATAACCCCAAACTCCTAACTGCTAGATATGATTTAAGGGGGAAAACCAATAAGATAAATTTATCTTTCACTCTATTAAGAAAGTTGTCTTTCTGATTTGGAGAAGGCAATGGCACCCCATTCCAGTACTCTTGCCTGGAAAATCCCATAGACGGAGGAGCCTGGTAGGCTGCAGTCCACAGGGTCCCTAAGATTCGGACACGACGGAGCGACTTCACTTTCACTTTTCACTTTCATGCATTGGAGAAGGAAATGGCAACCCACTCCAGTGTTCTTGCCTGGAGAATCCCAGGGACGGGGGAGCCTGGTGGGTCGCCATCTCTGGGGTCACACAGAGTTGGACATGACTGAAGCGACTTAGCAGCAGCAGCAGCAGTCTTTCTGATTTAGCTTTTTATTCCAGTAAAACCCACCCAGATGATATCTTTCTAGTTCTGCTTTGTGAATGTACATAGAGAGTACACTTTCCAACCTTAATGCTCTCACTATATCATGAAGTTTCACTGAAGCTTACCGTGTCTCATATAGCAGACATTTCTGGGCTTATCTTTATGTCTTAATGGACTGTGGATTTCTAGTAAGTGAGGGAAACTTTTTGCTTGTCTTTAGATCTTCCATAGCCCCTAGCATAGAACCTGGCATGTAACTGGTCCCCAATAAATGTTTGACAAAGTAATTTTCATTTATTCTATAGATTCAAGAACAATATGCTGCTGCTGCTTCTGCTAAGTTGCTTCAGTCATGTCCGACTCTGTGCAACCCCATAGACCACCAGGCTCCCTCTTCCCTGGATTCTCCAGGCAAGAACACTGGAGCGGGTTGCCATTTTTTTCTCCAATGCATGAAAGTGAAAAGTGAAAGTGAATTCGCTCAGTCGTGTTCAACTCCCAGCAACCCCACAGACTGCAGCCTACCAGGCTCCTCCATCCATGGGATTTTCCAGGCAAGAGTACTGGAGTGGGTTGCCATTGCAATTTTGAGTTGTTCTTACAGTGCTGTTCTACTAGGAAGTCAAAGAAATAAATATGAAACTAGTGAAAACATTTCCTTCTGAATCACTCATAGATTCTGTGGAACTAATGATCCCAAGTTGAATAGAAATAGTCATATATTTTGAGGGGGAAAGTTGATAGTTGTATAAATGGTATTTTTAAGAACTAGGCAGTGTTGAAGAAAGCCCTTTAGTTGTGTTTTCATAGAACCAGGAAATGATGCTTTGTCAAGTGAAATACAAATCTGAACACGGACAAACTCAAATTTCCTCAAAGATAACAGTAATTTACTGTACCTGATCGAAAAGGCAAAGAACAACTAGTAAATTAACATAGTTAATTTCCTCTTCCTTCAGCACCATTTTATCTGTTCTTGAGGAAAATCACATCAATGAATTGTCCTGGCTTCCCACAGCAATCATAGAAATTCAGCACCTTGTACATCACATATTTTTGGTGCCCAAAGAATGTTTATTGAACTAAAGTAAAGAAAAGAAACTGACGGTCTTGAATGTTAAATAGTATTAAACATTTTTAAAACATTTTAATGTTTTTGTGTCTCTTCATTTTTACAGTGATCCTTCTATTAATAATTCATCCACTTAGCAACTATTATTAATGACCTATTTGATGGTAGTCTAGTGTGGAGCGGAAGTAGTGTTTTCTAGGACTCCTGTCTCCAAAGTCCGCGTCATTTCCTCCTCACCTCTTAGATAGTTACTCTAGAACAGGGGAAAGAATAGCAATGACTTTAAGCACAAAATAATCCTACTAGACAACTTCATTCACTTCTCACCTTCTCCAACATTATCATCTTTATCCAAATTACCCTTTTTATTCCCTTCTGGGTCACTGTGACAAATTCTTGGCTAGTTCCTTGGCCTCTGATGCTCTCTATCCAAACCACTTCTAAACAACAACCAGTGATATGTTTAAACAGAAAATCATTTTATTATCTTGCCGCTTGAAATCCCACAGGGGCTTCTAATTTCTCCAAGAGGAAGGACCTAAATTCTTCACATAGAATTTTCCTGAAGGCCCAGCATGACCCAAGATTCCCTATCTCTCTTGCCCTGGACCCCTCTGTCCTTGGTCTTCAGCCTCAACTCTTAAAGAACTCTGGTTCTTTAAGCTTTCCAGCCCAGGTCTGGAGTCTTACTGAGATGCTCTCACAGCACCCTGCACCTCTTCATAATGACACTTAGGACTGATATAATGCACTACTTATCTATGTGATTGTCTCCCATAGATGTCAGGTCTATGAAGCCAAGGACGCTGATGCCCAGAACAAAATGCTTAGTAAGCGAGCCCTTGATAAATGTATCATGAATGGATGACTCCAGGTGAAATAAGATTTGGCTGCCAGTTAGAGAACCTAGCTTTTAATCGTTTTAATGTAAGAAACCATTGAAGATTTCTGAACCTGGAAATGACATGCATAAAAGTTTTCACCAATTTGCCCCACAATAAATTTGAAGGAACTTAGCACCACCTCTCTCATTTAATACTTTGAATGCCTCCAGAGTGAAAACCTATAGAAGTCAATGAAAGCTTAGAAAGCTGATGTTTTCTGATGACACTCTTCAGAGCCACTCTGATCTGTGATTTCTGAGGAAGAAGATGTAAGCTGGAGGACCACATATCCTCTGCACTGCCTTAAGCCACAGAAGATGCAAAATTCTGGCATCCAGGACCAGAAGTCCATGCATGGACCTTTGAGTAGCAGCTAAGCCAAGGGTCATATCTCAGAAAGATTCAGCAGTAATGAAGTTAAAAATCTGTGCAGTCTGGAATTTATTTCTGGAGGTTGTCACAATCCATAACTAGTTGGGGAGTTTGCATAAACAAGTATTCATGGGCTGTCGGTATAAATGTAAAGAATGCATGCATGAGGGTTTGTTTGTTCCATTTATCTTGAGGGACTCCTCAGGAGCTAAAGAACATGGTGTTGCTCCCATTCACGAGACTTGGGTTAGAGGGAAAAAAAGACTGAATTCATGCCAAAATACTGTTTTATTTTCGAGGCCATCTGTGCACAGACACACCCCAGAGGCAATAAAAAGCTGCATTATTCTTCATTATTGTCCTGGAAGAGTACTCTGGCTTAATAAGGGAGCCCTGATTTCATAAGTGCAAAGGAACAACAGTTCCCTGGGATGGTGAATTAACTTGTTTTTTATAAATAAATGAATTTTCTCCCTGAATAAACTTTGCTGAAGTGATTCACTGCCTCATTTTTGCTTGATACCAGTATTCTAATACTACAGATCTCTGGATCTGGTTACTGCCTTGGCTTCTCCAGCTGAGGTTAAGTTGCTATTTTACAATTTAAAAAAATCTTATTTGGTTATCTTGTGAAAGACTTGCTTATAGTTATAAATGTATATATGTATATATTTAAGAGTAATGCTAAAGGAAATCAACCCTGAATATTCATTGCAAGGACTGATGTTGAAGCTGAAGCTCCAATGCTTTGGCCACCTGATGTGAAGATCCAATTCACTGGAAAAGACTCTGATTTTCGGAAAGATTGAGGTTAGGAGGAGAAGGGGGCAACAGAGGATGAAATGGTTGGATGGCATCACCGACTCAATTGACATGAGTTTGAGCAAACTCCAGGGGGATAGTGAAGGACAGGGAAGCCTGGTGTGCTATAGTCCATGGGGTTGCAAAGAGTTGCATGGCTTAGTGTCACATGGCTTAGTGACTGATCAACAACAGCGACAATAACTTTTAAATGAGGCAAAGTCATTAGTTGTTCAATTGGCTTTGAGGGAAAGATTAGAAGATTCTGCCCTCCTTTAGAATGAGATGACCTTGCATAGCCTTCTGGAATGTTTCCCAAAGCACTCCAATCCCCCTACCTTTGCCAGAGGAAACCATATGATATTTTTTTTAGTTTGGGGAGTGGCTATCCCATACTCAATTTTGACTTTGCAAATGCATTTTTCAGGTGTTAAGATTTTGAACCCTTGGGTTTGCATTTCTGACATTATAACACAAAGTCTGTTTCCTTTCTTTTTTTTTTTTCTGTATTTTTTATTTTTTTTAATTTTATTTTATTTTTAAACTTTACAATATTGTATTAGTTTTGCCAAATATCGAAATGAATCTGCCACAGGTATACCCGCATTCCCCATCCTGAACCCTCCTCCCTTCTCCCTACCCTACCCTCCCTCTGTTTCCTTTCTAAATGATGCCACATGACCAGGGCACGTGAGGACCTCAAGGAACACTTCCTGCTGCGGGTCGTGCACTTAGAAGCTGCACAGACAGATTTTCCATGTTTCTCTGGAAGCTTCAGGGCTGCACAGAATGACACATGACCAGAAGACAAAGTCTGAAATGAGGAAAACCACCCTAACGGTTATGTGTAGTCAAGAGTCAGCTAGGTGGATCAGATCTAAGTTCTTACTTAACTCAATGTGACATCTCTGGGAGGTCATGTCATGTCACTAAAGCTCAGTGTTTTCACCAGTGGAATGGATACAGTCCTGTCTACAAAGTCCCCAAGGTCCAGTGAAATGATGTATATGAAAGCAGTTAACAAGTAACCAAGCTTTAGTAAGACTGTGCAGCACAGAGCCCAGAGCTCATTAAACTTAAAGCTCTTTGAAGGCATGGGCTTCCCCCTTCAGCTGGGATCCCTAGGACTCCCCAGAACAGCAGCCAGCATGCAAGAGGCGTGCAGGGACACTTGGTGAATAAATGTGTGAAAGAATTATTGAACATAACAGATGCACAACCAATATTCATTTCTTCCTTCTTTTCGACAAGGCTGAAAACAGTGCCTTGTGCTTAGTGCTTCTAAAAGCTATTAGTTTCACAGGTGTTAGTTACTATCTCATGGTTTTCATTGCCCAGTACATTCTAGCTTCCCTGGTAAAGAGAGAGAGGTCAGTCACTCAGTCGTGTCCGACTCTTTGTGACCCCATGGACTGTAGCCCACCAGGTTCCTCCATGGGATTCTCCAGGCAAGAACACTGGAGTGGGTTGCCATTTCCCTGGTAAAGTGTTCTATAAACCCACAACTGCCAGTTATGAGACTAGAACTTAAGATTCAGAAACATGAGGTGGAAGGGTTTTGTTCCCCTTGGCAAGCCATAGCTGACTGCTCTGTCCACCAAGAAAAGGATGCAGCTTTGAGAATAGAATGAGAGGAAAATCGTGGAAGGAAGATAAGAGTTGTAGAGAAGGACTGTCTTAGACAACAGAACCTGAGGCAACAACTTCTATAGCAACAGTTGACTGGAGAGGTACAAACCCAGGGAGCAGAAGAGCAGGGACAGTCAAGGGGCAAAGGAAAGGGAGGAGAGAACACGAGAAAGTGCCTTATGAAGCAACCTGCCACCACTTCTACAAGCTGATTGTTCAACCCCATAGAAGCTTACTGTGGAGTGTTCACTATTCCTGCATCCGGGTTGTTCAAGTTCAGATGTCATGTGGATCCTGAGGCATCTTGTGCCACAGAGAAGCTCTGGTTGGGAGGCCCATCGTGCAGGTATAAAGCAATGCTTTATGAAACTTCCCTGCAAGAGCTCTTAGGGACCAGAAACAGCTTCCCAGGAAGTGCCTGTCTGGAGCATCACAAGATGGCAGGACCAGGACTTCAGGAGCAGCCCAGCTGCAGCCAGGGGGACAGTGAAAGCTGGTGCAGAAGTGCAACTTTCTCACTCGTGAGATCATTTTGCTAATTAAAATTTCATTAATCCCATAATCTTATGGATGAGATAGCAAGACAAAGTGGAAAGAGAACACTGAGCCAATCCTGCTTCAAACCCTGGCTCTCATCTCAACCCACAGCTCTGAGACTTGGTGAGAGTCCCTCTCTGTAATGTGGTTTCTCCATTTCAAAACTGGAGTAATAATAACATGCACATTGAATGAGGACTGGACAGTGAATATGGTAGAAGAATGGATGGATAGATGGATGGGTGGATAGATGGATGGATGGATAGATGGATGGGTGGATAGATGGATGGATAGATGGATGGATGGATAGATGGATGAATGGATAGATGGATGGATGAATGGATGGATGGATGGATAGATGATGGATAGATGGATAGAATATGTGTTTGCATAGATAGATAGAGTGTGTGTTTGCGTATATACCTAGTATCCTGACTGGCACAAAATATGTGCTTTGTAAATACTACTAAACAAAATCAGATTGAAGTGGACATTGGGTGAACATCATAATAACCTCACAGGGTTGTTGTGAGAAATAAGTGTGAGAAACAGATGTGAAAAATATATCAAGTTCCTGGCACATAGTAGCTGTTCAAAAAATGGGAGTTACTACTACAGTTGCTAATATTATTACCATTATTCCTTCCTCTCTACCTGCTTTGACTGGTCAGTTGGTCTAGCCTGTTGAGCCAGAGAGCATTTTTTTCCCATTGCTCTTGATACTATAGTAACAGTAGATTTTTCAAGAAAGGTTACTGATCAAGTTTGTTTGGCTTATGAGTCAAGTTCAACAAACATTTATTGAACATTCACCATGTGCCAAGAAATGTGGTAGATATCTACATGCATATTAGGTGAAAGAAGAAGCCAGTCCGAGGTGCGAGATCAAGGGCACCAGAAAAGTTAAGCTGCCCTGTCCTTGCATTCCTTTCTCTGATGGCTGTTGCCAGGAATTAAAAATGCAAACCCCTAGTAGAGATTTTTTCATCCCTTTGGTCATTGAGAAACCTGAGAGCCTTTCCCTGGAATAAAAAGAGAGAATGCAGATTCTGACAATTAAGAGGGCCAGGAGTAGGGAACGAGAGGACCTGGACCAAGTTAGCTTTTACTCAGTGTTTTTCAAGAGAAAGTTTGCAAATAAGCTGTGCAAGAGCCACATCATTGTATGAAAGCATCACCCAAGTGATGGCAGAACTTGTGGCCACCCTAGAAGCAGGCAGAATCTGCTTTGTCCCTGTCTGTACCCCATGGGTTACAGAGAGCCTACTCAACCTGCAGCCCTGACCCATCACAGAAGCGGGTAGGATATATGGCTTCCCTCCCTCTTTGTCCTCAATTGGAGGTCACATTCTGAATTTATGTGCTTCCCAGTATCGCCTCTGCTCAGGCATTATCCTGGGAACAAAGCCAGGGAGAGACACAGGGTAAGAGCCGATGAGACCGCCCACCTGCCATTGTGGGATTTGGTTACCTGCCAGTCTAATTGCCAGAAAGGGCTTCTCCAGCATCCAGCTGCCTTCAGCTTCATTTCTAAACAGTCATGTTGAAAGTGATTGCCTCATGTCTCCTGGCAATAGCCAACCCATAAATGCACACAGTTAACTCATCTGTCATCAAGGGGAGAACTTCATTTAGATTATTTAGAAATTCAATTCAATCTGCCAAGTCACAGTGCAACCCTGTTCCCTGTTCTGACCCCATGGAGGAGTCAGAAGTGGATAAATAATACCTCTTGCCCTCAAGAAACTTGCAGTCTAATGGAAAAAGAAGACACAAACGCAGACCATAACTCTGAAGAACACCTAATAGAAGACTGATGAACAGATCCACTGGGGACTCCCCTGGTGGTCCAGTGGCTAAAACTCCATGCTCCCAACACAGCGGGACTTGGTTTCGATCCCTGGTCAGGGAACTAGATCCCACATACCCCAACTAAGAGTTCGCATACCGCAACTAAAACATCCCACATGTCACAACTATGACCCACTGCAGCCAGGTATTTTTTAGAAAAGAAGAGAAAAAGAAAAGACACATGCAAGATGACTCTAATAGGCAGCAGAGTAGAGTATTTAAAAAAGAGATGTTTCTAAATTGGGATGACACCCACATAAAAGGAAGAAGCTGTTGGTGCTGACCAAACCAAGCATGAGAGAAAGAGCCACTGCAGGAGATGAGAACTCTGCTCAGGCAGAGAAACCTGGACTCCACAAGCAGAGCAAAGAGCAAGAACAGAGATAGAAAGTCTGGGAGCTACGAGCAGTCTGGTGCATCAGGAGTTTATGAGAAAGTGAAGAGAGAGGGGCTGGAATGAGGGATCAGATTATGGATTGAGGTCAGACTATGAACTATGGAGAGAACTTTGTGGCTTTGCTGAAAAGCTCGTTTCCCCCTTCCCCAAGAGGTTAGTATTTGACAAGCATTGTGGAATACAGTGTGCCCCTGGGGCAAACAGTATGAGGGCTGGATGGGAGGGAATCTTGCTGCAGACAAGATGCCGGGGAAAGATGACAGACAGTTCCTACTGCCAAGACCCTGGTGGACCTGACTCCAAGGCAAACTGAAAAAGGAGGGGAGGATCATTCAAAGCCATGGGTACTGAAAATAACCTCTGTGTACACTGACAGTCTTTCTCTTGGAAAATGGACACCTGGTTGATTGCCTGAAATTCAGTCGATGTTCCAATGAGTCCTGACAAACAGAGGTTGAACGGGGGACCATGGACAGTCTGTACAAGCAATAGTCATCATCCACATGTGCCTTCATTCTTAGGAGCCTGGTGAACACAGGCTTCACAACAGACAGACCCATCCAGCTCAGAGTCGTCCTCTCACCCAAAGACTACTCAGTACGCTCCAAGGAGCCTTGGCGCAAGGAAGAACAGCATGCGCTGACTCATTCCCACATCCACTGCACAAATATTTGTGGAGTTCACCCCAATGATTAAATCCTTTCAACGAAGGGAAAGGACCTTACCGTGCTCTTTGTTAGTTATTGGATTTTCCATTTCTCAGTGTGGGGGTGGAGAAGAAGATGCAATAAGGCAAACCATTTGAAATTGATTGTTTGCTTCTCTCCAGGGTAATTTCCTGGCAACTGACAAAACACGCAGACTGTGAGAAGCAGGCAGGAAACTTCTTGTAAAACCCTTACTTGTAGTTTAGATTTTTTAAAATTCCTGTGAGCCCCAATTTTCTTATTTTTAAAATGAGAATAATAACACCAACCTCACTGGGCAGCTATGAGCAGGTCCATGGCTATGGCTGTGGAAATCAGTCCAGTGCAGAGCTCTAGGGGGCACCATTCATATAGATTAAAATGTGAATGGTGCAGTCTGCAGTTGAGCAGTACGCAACCTCCACAACGGTATGTAGCCATCCTGGTGCTGAGAGAAAACTGAGGAAATAAAGCTATGAAACCACTTAATGAACCATAAAGGTCTGCTTTAATCATTGTAACTATTTCCCAGGACATCCAAGGGACTACCTAAACCCCAACAGTGAAGCCAGGAGCTTGACTGAGCTGTGAACAGTTTGAATTGATGATAAAGTATGCACAACTGCAGCATGGAACTTTACCACTGCAGATGGGAAAGCTTACAAGCCTTTTGAGCTGCTGAGGGAAGCCAGCACAGGGATCACAGGGGAAAAGAAACAAACGCAGTAGCAGACGTATGCTGACTGTTTATTTTATTACAGACACTAAGCATGTTACATCTACTGTCATTTTAATCCTCACTACCATCTGTTAGGTGGGTACTATCGTCACCCCCATTTTACAGGTGAAAAAATGCTACACAAGGATATTAGTTATGAGACTAAGGAACCACGGTGTGTGAGCAGAGGAGCAAAGAGCTGAACCCATAGACTTCTCCAGCAGCTATGATTCTAACCACCTCCTGACTCAGCAAAGGATAAACTTCCCTGCTCACGAGGCTGCCTGTACAACATCTGGGCATCAGCCATGCAGTGGGAAAACAGACAAGGTCAGCAAACCAAGCTCCAGTGAGGCTCTGGGTGCTCCTAGGTGCTAGTCCCTCGTCTAGGAGGTTGTACTGTATCTGAAGCAGCTAGAAACCCCCGGAGACAACCGATATATCAGAGAAGCCCATTCAATCACATGGTCCCATGCAAGTAGGTGTTTAGCAAAAGGAAAGAATTTTCTGAAACTCTTTCAGAAGGACCTGAGCCTGACTAGTATCTTGGAAGAACTTGAAAGGTGGTGAGAGAGAGGTACTGGCCCCAGATGTCTCTGCCTTGGTGTGTGACTGGGGTGTGGTTGGGAAGGTGTACTATAATGGGCCTGGTTGTTATGAAAGAGAGGTGTGTGTGTGTGCTCACTATCTCAGCCATGTCTCTTTGTGACCCCATGGACTTTAGCCTGCCAGGCTCTTCTGTCCATGAAATTATCCTGGCAAGAGTGCTGGAGTGGGTTGCCATTTCCTACTCCAAAGTTCTTCTTAACCAGGGATTGGAACCACATCTCCTGTGTCTCCTGCATTGGCAGGTGGATTCTTTACTGCTGAGTCACCTAGGAACCCAGATGACAGAGATACTACTTGTCAAAATTAGTCGGAGGGAAAAAAATAATCTGGATAGGGTAGCAGTGTTTCCTTTCCAAGTTGATATTTATGTTTTCTTTGTTTTTTATTGTTTATCTTGATGCAGGCTGTCACATTTTTACATTGTCACAAAAGAAATAAAACCATGACTAATGATTCATAGCATATACACTTCATGTTATGCACTTGTAATGTTTCTATCTTGTTTCAGTTATCCAGCATTGTTCTCTATCTAGAATATCATTATATTACTTAAGGAACAAATGGCTCCATTTTCTTCCTTCCTCCTGAAAAGATGCTTATGGCTGATGGAGGAAGCCAAAACTGTGAGTGTCATAAAGACCAGGTGAACATTCAGAGTTGAGAGTATTACTGAAAGTGCTCAATGCTCTAAAGCCAATACTCAGGGGCAAGGCTGAAGAAAAGAAAGCTTTCTTTATTTTGGAGGCTGGTGTGGCAACAGAGGTTGAGAGGCAGCAGAATCATGGACAAAGGCCAACTCACCCTTACCCCAACAATCAATGGATAAGATCTTTCTTTTATAGGTGAAGTTTTGTACAGAAACGTCACGGTAAGCTCTGACAGTTATCTTGAATTTGGTCATGGCCTTGGTCTGATCAGCGTCATCTTGATTGTTTTAAGAACAGTTAGTCTTCAGTTCCAGGATCAGTTTGTTCCTATTTCTTTGAGGTCATTTCTTGGAAATGTGGCCGTTTGTGTCATGGCTACAATACGGTCATGACGTAGTTAACTTCTTCCACCTGGTGGGGGTTTCAGTATCTACAAAACAGCTCAAAGGACATGGTTCAGAATACTATCTATAACCCTTGAGGAGGAACTAAAGGTCCTAGACTTTGTTTAATGACTAAACCATTATTATTATGTCCTGTTTGACTGCTTTCTTCTGCTTCTGCATTTTCTCACTTCTATGATCAAACTTATTCTTTAAAGTTTTCCACAGACACAAGGCAGGCTGAGGATGTGGAGTAGAGAGGGAGTACCATAGAGTCCTGCTCCACTTCAACAGAGGAGGAAGAGACTGGGTCCAGGAGAAGAAACAATCCCCAAATCAAGGGTCAAAAGATCGGTAAAAGGGGCTAGAATACAGAGGCAAAGATGCGGCTCCAAAGATGTTACAGCAGCAGGTGGAGAGTGGACATAAAGATGTCCCAACCCCTTACCAGGAGTGGGTGTTTATTTAAAGCTGTGTGTAAATGGCTGTGGACTTCCCAGGTGGCTCAGTGGTAAAGAATCCACTTGCCAATGCACAGGATGCAGGTTTGACCCCTGGGTCAGGAAGATCCCCTGGAGGAGAAAATGGCAACCCACTCCAGTATTCTTGCCTGGTGAATTCCATGGACAGAAGAGACTGGCAGGCTACAGTCCATGAAGCTGCAGAGAGTCAGACAGGACTGAGCACACACAGGCACACACGCACATAAATGACTGCAGAGGTTGGGTGCTTGGAGTGCCAGGTAGACAAAGCCCAGACTAGGGTATTCCTGAGGACAGGGAAACACAAACCAATGAACACAAGGAATTTGTAAGGCACTGCGTTTGTCCAAAATGCTTATTTAAAACCCTGAGGCTTCAAAGTTTTGCTCCTCCTTCAATCTGAAACATTCCAGTCCTCTATATAAACCCTGAATGTTTCTTGGTAGTGCCCCAGTGATTACGTTAGGAAAAGAAGTGAGGATTGAATTGGTCTTCCGTGATAGCCAGTGTCCCTGTCTCCACCCTAAACTGCCCTCGTATGGCTTAGAAGCTCCCGTGGCAAGACTACCCTCACCCCGTTCATCTGGTAGACTCCCATAAAGCCCTTCCTCTCCTCTCTCCAACACTATATACTCCTGTCCAGATTCTTGGTGACTTCAGTATCCACATAGATGGTCCTTCTTGAGTCTTTCAGTGACTTGACATTGATTCCTCCTATGATCTGCCCGCTTCACCCCTTCCCATGGCCTCATATTAGTCCTTGTAACACTAGAGGCACCAGCCCCTCCCCCCATCATAATTTCAGACACTACCTCTGGTTCTTCAGTACATCTTTCTACCTCACTTTCCTAAACACCTCTAATATCTATCCCCAACATTCAGTGACCCCACTGCATGGACCTAAAGTATTTTTTGATCTTGCCTTTCCCTGTTCCCTTTCCTTCCCACCCAGAATCAGATGCTCGGTCTTATTATTATCCTTTCTTCCCTGCCCCTTCTTCTTCATTCAGTCAGCTCTTCCTTCTGTAACTTAGGGGAAGCCAGACACTCCATCCCCTTCTTCCTGATACCAGACTATGGCAGATGGATGGAGAAAGTAAAAGTGAAAGTGAAGTGAAAGTCGCTCAGTCATGTCCAACTCTTTGTGACCTCATAGATTCCATGGAATTCTCCAGGCCAGAATCCTGGAGTGGGTAGCCTTTCCCTTATCCAGGGGATCTTCTCAACCCAGGGATCGAACCCAGGTTGCCCACATTGCAGGCGGATTCTTTACCAGCATGCCACCAGGGAAGCCCAAGAATACTAGAGTAGGTAGCCTATCCCTTCTCCAGCAGATCTTCTCGACCCCGGAATCGAACTGGGGTCTCCTGCATTGCAGGCAGATTCTTTACCAACTGAGCTATCAGAGCAGATGGATGAAGAGGGTATCAACCAATACTGGGCTGGAGCTGGAGAATAGCACCCAGCCCTTTTGACTGGTCTCCCTTTGGATTCAGGATCACAAATGATGTATTCATGACCAAGACTTTGTGCTCCCTGGCAGTTTTCATTTTCCTAGCTCATTCACTCTTCCATTCTGCTGAAAATCTATTTTCTGCCTTCCCCTCTCCTCTAACAACCCTCTCCCATACTAGCTCTTGGCTGATTAGTCTCCTTCTTAATTCACTGAGGGATGAGAATCAATCAGAAGAGATATTTCACTTCATTCAGATGCTTCCCTCATCACATCTTCATTTGCACCCATATACTCTGCTTTCCTTCCAGTTACTACAGATACATAGCTGGGCAGCTTTCTGAGGCACAATTTAAAATGTTAGCCTAACTGTGTCTCTCCTCCTCTGCTCAAAATTCTTCAACAGCTTTGCATCACATGCAGGATTCAGAAAAAAATAAAGCACCAGCTTTTAATCATAATCTGCCCTTTCTTCATACTCCTCACTACCTCTCCAGACTCATTTGCTCCTTAATCCCTCTGTGGCAGCCCTCACCAGCCTCCTACCATTCCTGGGACTCTGCATGCATATTTGCACTTGCCTCTTGCTTAAAATGCTCTTCCCCCTCATATCCTAAAGGCTCCTTCCCTCACTTGCTCTAGGTTTCTTCAATGGTTAACTCATCAAAGAGGCCTTTCCTAATCACCCTATATATGGCACCAATGTTGGCATTCTCTAAGTCCATTCCTCACCTTCATTTTTTCCATGGCATGTAGCCCTTTTTTGTTATTGTTGCTATCATTGTCTTCTCCTCACACTTGGATAGGCTTCCCTGGTGGCTCAGATGGTAAAGAGTCTGCCTGCAATGCAGGAGACCCGGGTTTGATCCCTGAGTGGGGAAGATCCCCTGGAGAAGGGAGTGGCTATCCACTCCAGTATTCTTGCCTGGAGAACTCCATGAACAAAGTAGCCTGGGAGGCTACAGTCAATGGGGTCAAAAAGAGACATGACTGAACAACTAACACACACTTGAATGTGAATGTTTTGGGGGACCACCCAGGATACAGGGACCTAGTTCCCCAATCATGGATAGACCCAAAGTCCCCTGCAATGGAAGCACAGAGTCTTAACTGCTAGACCTCCAGGGAAGTCCCTTGGGTGTAAACTTTTGGAAAACCAGTCATTTTTCTCTTTTGTTTATTATTAGTGATAAAAATGCCTAGTACATGTCTGGTATTTGGCAGGGCTCAAGTAATACCTTTGGAATGAATAAATTAATCCAGTTTGTAACTTTAGCTTTCACATAAGATTTTGTCCCAATAAAGGGTGCTGCTCCTTAAGAAAAAGTGAAGTCTCAGAAACCACTGGTCTTGATTATAGAAGTTTTGCTCAAACAAATTTAGTCTATCGTTTTGAAACATTTTGAAATAATAGCTCTACTTTAGGTATCTTGGACTCTACGCTTGGCAGGGACAGAATTAAATCCAAAATAGAGGCCCTGGTTTTTAGGAGTAAGTAATTGGTTCTATTCTTTCCCTCATGTTGTTGGTTTTTAAATGATCCTTCTTGGAAGCACAATCTGTAAGTTCCCACAGTGAGGCTGAGACACAACGATAAGGGTCCCCACGCAGTATTGTCAGTGCGACAAGATTACCAAGCAGTACTTCTTTATATCAAGACTGGGCCCTGAAATGAAGGATCCTGGGGCTGGTGCCTATTCCTGGAACACTTTCAGTGCAGCCTCTCTGTCTGATTCTTTGGAAGCCAGACTGCCTGTCCTTGGTTGATTTGTCTTGCCAAGCCAAGCAAAGCTGTCTCGAGATGATAAAGCTGGAGAAGCACATTCACTACTCATGGAGCTTTGTTGTATTTCTTCAAATACTCCTTGGACACTGACCTTATCATTCATTCATTCCTTCCTGCTAGAATGTAAACTGTACGAAGACAGAAACTTAACGGGTCTTAGTCACTTGTTCACCTTCCTGTATAGCAGTTCATGACAGAGACAGCACAACAAATTAATTATTGGATGAGTAATGCATATAGGGAAGCTATACACTTATTCTGCAAAGATTTTCTTGGTATGTTCTATATGCCTTGTACAGAAAAAAGACAGAATTGCAGTGTTCAAAATGGAGATGCCAGTGATACAGGCTCTCTAACAAGTGGAAACAGAACATGATCTTTGCCCTTGATGGCTCACAGCTTAATGTGCAGTGAAGACAGACAGATACCTAGACAACTATCTATAAAACAAAGAATGAAACAACAGCAGATAAAGTTATAAGGTGTGGGGGAGCACCAGAAAGCAAGCAATAAGTCTGACTTGGTAACAGTAGTCAGAGGATGTACATGTGAAAGTGATATTAAGCTGAGCCTTCAGGTTCAAGAAGAAATTCTTCTGTCAGTGCTGCAGGCAGAGGGAATTAGTAAATTTAAAAAAAAATTAAAAATTAGGATGATCTTTTCTCCTTAAATCTTCCAACAAAACAACAGGCTAAATGTCAGGGACATTCTCTACAATAAAGGACTTTTAATATTTATAATGTCTCATCCCCCGTGGACTGATACTTTTGATAAATACAGTAAAAATGCCAGAACAATATCAATTTGTATTCAAAAGATCTATATGCCTACTCTCACTTTCTGCACTTACCTCATTGTAGACCAACAAGTGACCACTTTGAAAGGCACTGACCTAGGTGCAGATTGATGGCATCCAAGACAAAGCTGAGCAGCATCACCATGTGATTTGGAAATAAGTAAACATTGGCTTTGGCATAGTCAATAAAGCAGAAATCGATATTTTTCTGGAACTCCCTTGCTTTTTCAATGATCCAGAAGACGTTGACAATTTGATCTCTGGTTCCTCTGCCTTTTCTAAAACTAGCTTGAATATCTGGAAGTTCATGGTTCACGTATTGCTCAAGCCTGGCTTGGAGAATTTTGAGCATTACTTTACTATAGCGTGTGAGATGAGTGCAATTGTGCAGTAGTTCGAGCATTCTTTGGCATTGCCTTTCTTTGGGATTGGAATGAAAACTGACCTTTTCCAGTCCTGTGGCCACTGCTGAGTTTTCCAAATTTGCTGGTATATTGAGTGCAGCACTTTCACAGCATCATCTTTCAGGATTTGAAATAGCTCAACTGGAATTCCATCACCTCCACTAGCTTTGTTCATAGTGATGCTTTCCAAGGCCCACTTGACTTCACATTCCAGGATGTCTGGCTCTAGGTGAGTGATTACACCATCGTGATTATCTTGGCTCTGGAGAAGGCAATGGCAAGCCACTCCAGTACTCTTGCCTAGAAAATCCCATGGATGGAGGAGCCTGGTAGGCTGCAGTCCATGAGGTCGCTACAAGTCGGACGCAACTGAGCGACTTCACTTTCACTTTTCACTTTCACACAATGGAGAAGGAAATGGCAACCCACTCCAGTGTTCTTGCCTGGGGAATCCCAGGGATGGCAGAGCCTGGTGGGCTGCTGTCTATGGAGTTGCACAGAGTTGGACATGACTGAAGTGACTTAGCAGCAGCAGCAGCAGCAAATTTTGGTCGTGAAGATCTTTTTTGTACAGTTCTTCTGTGTATTCTTGCCACCTCTTCTTAAAATCTTCTGCTTCTGTTAGGTCCATACTATTTCTGTCCTTTATTGAACCCATCTTTGCATGAAATGTTCCTTTGGTATCTCTAATTTTCTTGAAGAGATCTCTAGTCTTTCCCATTCTATTCTTTGCATTGATAATTGAGGAAGGCTTTCTGTGGAAAATTGATCACTGTGGAAAATTCTGAAAAAGATGGGAATACCAGACCACCTGACCTGCCTCTTGAGAAACCTATATGCAGGTCAGGAAGCAGCAGAACTGGACATGGAACAACAGACTGGTTCCAAATAGGAAAAGGAGTACGTCAAGGCTGTATATTGTCACCCTGCTTATTTAACTTATATGCAGAGTACATCATGAGAAACGCTGGGCTGGAAGAAGCACAAGCTGGAATCAAGATTGCCGGGAGAAATATCAATCACCTCATATATGCATATGACACCACCCTTACGGCAGAAAGTGAAGAGGAACTAAAAAGCCTCTTGATGAAAGTGAAAGAGGAGAGTGAAAGAGTTGGCTTAAAGCTCAACTTTAGTTCAGAAAACTAAGATCATGGCATCTAGTCCCATCACTTCATGACAAATAGATGGGAAACAGTGGAAGCAGTGGCAGACTTTATTTTGGGGGGCTCCAAAATCACTGCAGATGGTGATTGTAGCCATGAAATTAAAAGACGCTTACTCCTTGGAAGGAAAGTTATGACCAACCTAGATAGCATATTGAAAAGCAGAGACATTACTTTGCCAACAAAGGTCCGTCTAGTCAAGGCTATAGTTTTTCCAGTGGTCATGTATGGATGTGAAAGTTGGACTCTGAAGAAAGCTGAGCACTGAAGAATTGATACTTTTGAACTGTGGTGTTGGAAAAGACTCTTGAGAGTCCCTTGGACTGCAAGGAGATCCAAACAGCCCATTCTAACGGAGATCAGTCCTGGGTGTTCTTTGAAAGGAATGATGCTAAAGCTGAAATTCCAATACTTTGGCCACCTCATGTGAAGAGTTGACTCATTGGAAAAGACTCTGATGCTGGGAGGGATTGGGGACAGGAGGATAAGAGGACAACAGAGGATGAGATGGCTGGATGGCATCACCGACTCGATGGACATGAGTTTGGGTGAACTCCGGGAGTTGGTGATGGACAGAGGCCTGGTGTGCTGCAGTTCATGGGGTCGCAAAGAGTCGGACATGACTGAGTGACTGAACTGAACTGAACTGAAACATTGGTTGGGTTACAGAGGCAAGCTCATGGCTGAGCTAGACTCGGCCACAGAGGGCCCAGGCATCAAGTTGCAAAAAGCAACCTTGCACCCTTACTCCTTTAGTTTCTATCGCCAATACCTGTGAACTCTATGGAGAACATAGGCCGCCACAGAATTAAGGATAATGTGAAACCTTTACCACTGACACTCTATTAATTCAACCTTTTCCTGATAAGCTTTTTTAAAGAAACTATTAGTATTGAGCTTTGATCCCTGCTGCTCCCATGAGTCCTGGGAGGGAAGGATACACAGTGTTTCTAGGTTAGGAAGCTTAGGGTCCTCCAGAAAGGGTTTTATTATATAAGTGTTATACACATGTACAGGAGAATTACTAATGTCAATACTACCATCTTTAATGAAAGATGTTTCCCACTTATTCACTTTTAAATCTGCATTTAGGTTGAATGAAATAGACCTGCCATGACTTCAGAACTAAAGCATATATTGGCTGGTGTGGGCTACCTTTACTTTACAAACCCGTGTTATCACATATCCTAAGGTTGTAAGGGGAGAGATTTCACTAGCAAAGTTTTCAAGGGAAATAACTCCTTGCCTCAGAACTCTGATAAAAGGAAAAGGAGTAAGACAAAGAAAAACCTCTGTAAACTCTTCTACTCAACCTTGTACTGGAAGCCCAGTTAGCACCTTAACAAAAATAAATAAAAAAACGAAAAGAGGTATAAAAACTAGGGGGAGGGAGACAAAATATATTATTTGTGGGTAATATAATTTTTGTTGGAAATGTAAGATAATCTATGATTCATTATTTGAATTGATTGGCATTTGGCAAATTTACAAGATACAAATTTTGTATAAATTTAATTATATGTCTATATGTCAACAGTACATATCTAGAAATTTTAATTATTTCAAATAAAGCATACCTGTATAATAGCAACAATAACAATTGAAAATGTTGATAATATTTAGGAATAAATCTAACAAAAGATATTCAGGATCCTTATGGAGAATATGATAATATTTTGTTGACAGACTAAAAAAACGATGAAAGATAGTTCAGAGTTACATACAATGTCCTTTGAAAAGAAGATTTAATGTCACAAACTTGCCAAATTATCCCTGATATATGCAAAGATTCAATGCAATTCTAACTAACATCCTTACAGAGGTGTGTGTGGGTCTTGGAAAATAAATGACTCTAATACAAATAGGAAAGAGAAAAGGGTAAGATCTAGACATTCTTGGGAAAGGACAAGGTCAATGACTTGCCTTACTAGATGTTAAACCTTGACAAGAATAAAAAGATAAATATGGAGGAGGAAGAGGAGAGGTAAGAGAAGAAAGAAGGATTGTTCAATAACAGATGCTGGAGTATTTAGTTATCTATATGGATAAATGAATAAAACTGGTTCCCTACCTCACACTGTACTCAGAGTCAATACCAAGAAAACAAAACAGTTATAAAAGAAAAGCCATAATAAGTGAAAGTGGAGAGTGAAAAAGTTGGTTTAAAGCTCAACATTCAGAAAACGAAGATCATGGCATCCGGTCCCATCACTTCATAGGAAATAGATGGGGAAAGAGTAGAAACAGTGTCAGACTTTATTTTTGGGGGGCTCCAAAATCACTGCAGATAGTGACTGCAGCCATGAAATTAGAAGACGCTTACTCCTTGGAAGGAAAGTTACGACCAACCTAGATAGCATATTGAAAAGCAGAGACATTACTTTGCCAACAAAGGTCCATCTAGTCAAGGCTATGGTTTTTCCAGTGGTCATGTATGGATGTGAGAGTTGGACTGTGAAGAAGGCTGGGTGCCGAAGAATTGATGCTTTTGAACTGTGGTGTTGGAGAAGACTCTTGAGAGTCCCTTGGACTGCAAGGAGATCCAACCAGTCCATTCTAAAGGAGATCAGTCCTGGGATTTCTTTGGAAGGAATGATACTAAAGCTGAAACTCCAGTACTTTGGCCACCTCATGTGAAGAATTGACTCATTGGAAAAGACTCTGATGCTGGGAGGGATGGTGGGCAGGAGGAGAAGGGGACAACAGAGGATGAGATGGCTGGATGGCATCACTGACTCAATGGATGTGAGTCTGAGTGAACTCCGGGAGTTGGTGATGGACAGGGAGGCCTGGCGTGCTGCGATTCATGGGGTCACAAAGAGTTGGACACGACTGAGCGACTGAACTGAACTGATAATAAAATATTAAGAAGACAGTGTTAGAGAATTCCATTATGATTTTGTGGTAGGATGGGATTTTTGTTTTGTTTTGTTTTAAGAAAGAATGTTCAAAATATAAAGGGGAAGATGGTTTTGTTTCTCTGTGTCCCAGAGCCCTCACCGGTGAGATCGAGATAACAGAATACAAGCCTCATGGCAGTGATTATCTCAATACACGTCCTCAGCCAGCAGGATCAGCAAGGTCCAACCTTGCTGGAAATGCAAATTCTCAGGTCCTGACCCAGAACTACTGAATCAGGATCTCTGAAGGTGGGAACCAGGGATCTGCATTCATAAGTTCACTAGCAGATTTCAAGGCATACAGAGACTGAGAACCACTGCTTGGGAAGATTATTTTCAGCCTTGTGTGCTGTGCTTGGTCGCTCAGTCATGACCGACTCTTTGCAATGCCATGGACTGTAGTCCGCCAGGCTTCTCTGTCCATGGGGATTCTCCAGGCAAGAATACTGGAGTGGGTTGCCATGCCCTCCTCCAGGGGAATCTTCCCAACCCAGGGATCAAACCCAGGTCTCCCGCATTGCAGGCGGATTCTTTACTGCTTGAGCCACCAGGGAAATCCATATGATATTCTATCTACAAAGTGCCAAGCCTAGCACCCTATTCCATAAATTCCAAGAGATTAGGATACTTCAGCTTACTTTAAAAACACAAAGAACAATGGATCGATGGGTCACTAACATTTTTGTGTGAACTAGTTTAAAGTATTTTGTAGGAAGTGTTTGTACCTACAAAGCAGTGTGATTGTTAGTAGACTGGTATTTTTTTTTTCCATTAAAAAAAAAAAAGACAGAGGGCAGAATTGGGGCTCAAAGAGGTGAACATTTTTTTCCCAAGTTTATGTGGAGAGAAATCCAGAAGTATAATCCAGATTGATTCCACACCTGGTTCATTTTCCATCCCTCATACTCCTGTTTAGTTTAAGTACCAGCACCCTAAGCAAACAGACTTAATTAAGAGCTTATCATGGCCCCCACACAGATTCTGGCTGGACACGGGGACTAAAGAGCTGGATCTGTGTTGAAAATGAGATTCTCAGAGGCCCAAAGTCTCCTGTCGGGGGAACTAACTAATTATGCTTACATCTGACCTACTTGTTGATGAAGGCAGGAAAATGTGAGTTTAATCTGCAAGAAGGCGTTCATCTCTCATTCCTCCTAAAAAGAAAAGAACCACTGTAGCCAAAATTCATGCAAAGTTCGATTGAAACAGGTGTAAATACGTCACTCACTCTAATTCATTTACTCTGTTAGGTAGTGTTTTAACGGTGACACAAAACGCTTGCGGGTAAAGTAAACCTGATGTGTTGTTAGTCTGAACCGACAAAGATTCTGGTGCGCTGTCCTGTCAGAAGGCTGCAGTGGTCCCAGTGCATGAGCAGTGATGCTTTAGGGATCCTTAAAGTCACTGTGTGTGCGTGTGTGCTCGATCACTTCAGTCGTGTCTGACTCTTTGCAACCCTACGGACTGTAGCCCACCAGGGTCCTCTGTCCATGGGATTCTCTGGGCAAGGATACGGGAGAGGATTGCCACGCCCTCCTCCAGAGGGTGTAGGATTAAGATGTTTTTACCTTATATTAGGGACCAGGCAACACGCTAGACATGGTTGGGGTCTCACACAAAAAAGTGGAATTATTCACGAAGACAGTTACCATGTCTGACCACAGCTGAGAGAAAGGGCAGAAGGGCTAGAAAATTCTCTTGACCTTGACCATGAAAAGATTCTGAGGTATCAGAGAGGGCTGTGTCTGCTGGCCTTCTGGGATCTAAGAGTGGAGTCAGGCATCCTGAACAAGAACCTGGAAACTGGCCCAGACAGATGGTGAGATCAAGAGGGCATACATCTGCCAGCCATGGTCAAGTTCAAAACCCCATATTGTGTGATTCGTACTGCTTCATGCACCTTGCCATTTGTGGCTGTCTCCCTAAAGGTTTCCCTTTGGTTCAGTGCAGTCTTTTAAGAGTCCTAGCCCACCTCTGGAGTGCTAGCAGGAGCCATGGGGACTGTACCTACATTGGCACCTCAGGACTTCAGAGGTCACCTGACAGAAGGCAAGAGGCAGAGAAGTCCTTACTGGAAGAGGAACATCCAGAAGAAAGGGCCTTAACTTGGGAGTTCTGAGCTGCACTTTAATTAGGGACATGGGCTCCTGTAACAGCTAAATCTCTAAATCAGTGAGGCGGGTGAATCCTCATATATGAAATCCAATTCCTCCTTCTTTAAGGCATAAGTGAAAAGTGAAAGTCACTCAGTCGTGTCTGACTCTTTGCAACCCCATAGACTGTATAGGCCAGAGTACTGGAGAGGGTAGCCTTTCCCTTCTCCAGGGGATCTTCCCAACCCAGGGATCGAACCCAGGTCTCCCGCATTGCAGGAGGATTCTTTACCGGCTGAGACACAAGGGAAACCCCTTTAAGGCATAAGTTATTTCCAAAAACATAACCCAAACATTTTCTTCCTCACTGTCCCAAGGTCATAGATCAGAGGAGACACCGTCCTTGCATCCAGTACCCCTGGGAAGCACACACATTGAGGAAAAGTGCACTGGGAAGACAGGAAATGTCCCACATGCCATCAGAATCCTTCTGTCTAGAAGCTTTCCTGCCTTTTCTTCGTCACAGGATCTACTGGGGAGTTGGGAGAGAAAGGAGGGAGGTTTCTTGCTGGGACAGCCTGGTTCTTCCACATTTGTCAAGTCACCAACATAGCTCTCCTGCAGAAGAATTTTACCAAGACCTTTCTGAAATCTTCAGCCTAGGGACCTTGATCACCTTCTAAGTCTTTTCATACTTCAAAACTGGTTGGAAATTTTCATGATTTGGCATCTCAGGTAGCAGGAGGCTTCAGCAGAGGCAAAAGGGATTTTGCCGATGAAAAATGAGGGGTGTCCACCCACCGATTCAATTTACTGCTCTGTGATTGTCCCCAGTATGAAACCGAGGCCCAGGGTGGGTGTGACCTTCCAGACCAGAGCAGGCGGGCAGGACATCCCCTATTCTCTCCCTCAAGAAGGAACAGAAGGGAAGAAGTCAGGAAAAAGGGGATGGGACAGAAGGGCAAATGCAGTGAGCATTCTACCTTGTAACCTGCCCGTCCTTCCCACCAGAACGTCTGCCCAGCTACACTGGTCAATCCTTGGTGGTCACACCAAGGAGGCCCCTGCTTACCCAGGAAGCCTCCACTCCCTCCTTGGGCAGAACGCCTCTGCTTCTCTCCGCTTCTCACTGCTTCTGCCTGGGACAGCCCCGTAGGCCTCCTGCCCGTGTGGGTGGCCATCCCAGCAGCTCTCACTTCTACCTCAGTCCTGCGTGCTCAATGCAGCCCTGCCTTCACCAGCCAAGATCAAGTCCATGTCTTTTCTCCATCTATGAGTTCCTGAGCAGTAAGGCTCAAAGGCACGCTGTTTCCAATTCCATTTATGTCCTAGTATAGTGCACAGTACTCTGAGGCAGGAGTCTAGTCAAGGCCAGTTACATGACATTGTACAAGTCATTTGTTCCATTGAGTTGCCCAGTCGTGTCCAACTCTTTGTGATCACATGGATCACAGCCTTGTCTAACTCAGTGAAACTATGAGCCATGCCGTGTAAGGCCACCCAAGATGGATGGATCACGGTGGAGAGTTCTGACAAAATGTGGTCCACTGGAGAAGGGAATGGCAAACCACTTTAATATTCCTGCCTTGAGAACCCCATGAACAGTACAAGTCATACACAGTCTCTAAGCTTATATCTCCTCACTGGAAAATTAATAATAAATGCTCTTCTTATAGAGCTGTGGTGAGGATCAATGAAAGACATACATGAAAATGCTTAACTAGATCTAGCACAGGCTAAAAGCATCTTTGGTTAATATAATAATACATTTTTACTTGTCTAGGAGGGAAGATAACCTCAATTCTGTGAACAATGTACTTTTCACAACTGTTTGACAAATATTACCTTTGAAAGCTTAGCCTCTAGATTAAAATTTAGCTTCTGGCATTTTCATTTCGGGACATCCTTTTAAGGAATGCTGGGACAGATCATTGCCTAGGGACACCACATCCACACTTAGCTGGTGCTTTACACTACATCCATATTCTCAAAAGTGTAGGCTGAGTGCCATTTGTACTAAAGTCACCTGGGCAGCTGATAGCCAATGCAGATCACCAAAAGAATTAAAAGCAGAGTCTTAAAGATGATATGTATACACCCATGTTCATAGTAGTACTATTCACAAGAGTCAAAAAGCAGAAGTTACCCCAGGGTCTATTGACAGATGAATGAGTAGACAAATTGTGATATACCTGCAGTGGAATATTATTCATCCTTGAAAAGGAAGGAAATCCTGACATACACAACAGCATGGATTAGACTTGAGGATATCATCTTAAGCCAGTCACAAAAAGACAGTATGTATGATGTCACTTACGTGAGGTACCTAGAGTACTCTCATAAAGACAGAAGTAGAATGGTGGTTGCCAGAGACTAAGGGGAGGGAGAAAAGGGGATTTAATATTTAGTGGTGCTGTCCTGAACTAGACTGTTGGATATTTCTTTAGCAAAAAATGAGTTTCTTCAGGATTAGGAAAGTATTGCAGTTGAGGGTCTGTAACCATGAAAAGCCACTTGCAAATCCCTGCACAGCAAGGAAAGGTGAACCCTTTTATAGAAGGGGAAGGAAGTTGGGAGGGCTCTATTATACAAAAAGTCCAAGACTTTTCATTGGTAGAATCTTTGCCAAGAAAGGAGTCTTTCTTCTTCCTGTTGGGCTCTGCTATAGGAGTTTGAGAGCTCCCCCTTCTGGTCTCCTGGCTCTGTTTAATTGAAATTTCTGTTTATTATTTTTTATAGTAGGTACAATAGTGTCTCAACCCACTCTGAGTTCTCAAAATCAGAGTTCCTGAAGATCGACTCAGAAACTCTTTTAAAAAGGTCTGCGTGTGATTCTGATGTACACTTGGCATCTGTAAAACAAGGATGCGTGTACTAATGTATGGGCTGGGTCACTCACAGGAAACTGTCACAAACACATGTATTTCCTGGGCATACATGCTGGCTCTCTCTCCCTGTTCTGGAACAGAATCACTGCCTAGGGGTAATGAGTCCAGCCTGCCTCTTTGTACTAATTAAAACCCCTTTGCCAAACAAGCAACAAGCAACAGAGAAACATGTGACTTCTCTGGGCAGGGACGCCTGGAGTGACCTCCAAGACATCTCTCTCACAGCATGTCTCTCTTCTCTTCACCCAGCCCAGCCGCCCAATCTGCCAACCCCACCTTCTCTGACACTTTTCTAACTCTGGATGCAGAAGAGAGAATGAATTGGAGACTATATCCACAAGTTGCTAAGTCATGTCCAACTCTTTGGTAACCCCATGGACTATAGCCCATCAGGCTTCTCTGTCAATGCCATTTTCCAGGCAAGGATACTGGAGAAGGTTGCCATCTCCTTCTCCAAGGCATCTTCCCAAGCCAGGGATCGAACCAGGGTCTCCTGCATTGCAAATGGAATCTTAGGTGGATTCTTTACCAACTGAGCCACCAGGGAAGAAGTAAAAGTGGCCATTAGATGACACATACAGACAATGTACAGAGTCCCAGATGAAACTGTGGTGACTTGAGTGAGGGTGTGGCTGGAGGAGAGAGACATAAGTGGATTTAAGATGTATTTATAATGAGGGGAAGAGATAGGGAGTTTAGGATTGGCACATACACTTTTCTCTGTTTGAAATGGATAACCAACAAGGACCTACTGTACAGCACAGGGAACTCTGCACTGTGCTATGTGGCAGCCTGAATGGGAGGGGAGTTTGGGGAAGAATGACTGAGTCCCTTTGCTGTTCACCTGAAACTATCACAACATTGCTAACTGGCTATGTGCTGTGCTTAGTCGCTCCGTCGTGTCTGACTCCATGCAACCCCATGGACTGCAGCCTGCCAGGTTCTTCTGTCCGTGGAGATTCTCCAGGCAAGAATACTGCAGTGGGTTGCCATTCCCTCCTCCAAGGGATCTTCCCAACCCAGGGATCGAACCCAGCTCTCCCTCATTGCAGGTGGATTCTTTACCAACTAAACCACCAGGGAAGCCCAAGAATACTGGAGTGGGTAGGCTGTTTCATCTCCGGGCGATCTTCCTGGTCCAGGAATTGAACCAGAGTCTCCTGCATTGGAGGCAGATTCTTTACCAGCTAAGTTAACAGGGAAGACCTAATAGGGAAGGCCAATATAAAATAAAAAGTGTAAGGTGGGGGAAAAAAAAAGATGTATTTAGAAGATAGAGCACAGTTCTGCCTAAATAAAAAAGATCAGTCATTAGGTTATTAATGAAATATGAGCTTCCCAGGTGGTGCTAGTTGTAAAGAATCTGCCAACGCAGGAAAAGCAAGAGATGCGGGTTCGATCCCTGGATTGGGAAGATCCCCTGGTGGAGGAAAGGGCAACCTGTTCCAATATTCTTACCTGGAAAAATCCATGGACAGAGGAGCCTGGAGAGCTACAGTCCGTGGGGTCGCAAAGAGTGGTACACGACTGAGCAACTAAGCACAATGAGACATATCTTAATGGTGACTCAAACCAGTAAGACCCAAGAGGCATTCCCACAAATGTGTGTGAAGGATGCCACGTATGCAAGACCCAGAAAGTTTACTCCCAAAAATAATCTAAGAAAGTAAACAAAGGCCTTTGTTGTACAGGCTGACACAAAGGTTAAAACAGGAAAAAGCCGCTGAGAGTTGGCACAGTCAGACAAAGACTGCTCAGAATTCCAGTCTATTCGATAGACACCAAAGGTATACCTTCTGGATGCAGAGATCAACTTCTCAAAACAGACACACACACAAAGTTCAAGCAACAGGTAGAATATTTACATCTCAAAGACAGAGGAGGAGAAATGCGAGTTCTCCCTAGAAGGGCTTTTGTTTCCTTAAGGTTAGTATTCTGAAAAGGTGTGCAATCAAGGAGGTTTTTTCTGTATACAGAAAAAAATAGTTTTGAAATATCAAAAGAGCCCCAATTTAGTCATTTTAGGTTGAGATCTCCTTTAGTATAGTTTCCCCAATCAAGTAAGTATCTGCAAGTATAATTTCCACATGTGCTGAATGAACCCGGCTGGGGTGTTAGCTGGAGACTGGTAATCTGCCATTCCTTTTTCTTTTGTCTAGAAAGCTTTGTTTGTCATTACGAAGTTGGTTTGTCAAAATAAAATTGCCAGTGGGCCAATGTGCTGCTTGTAAGCTCAATTTCTCTAGGGTAAAACTCCACCAGGTTTTACCCGTGTCATTCTCAGCCCTGTTACAGATCTTTCATGTTATTCTTAGCTTCCCCCTGGTAGTATAAGACCACCACGCGTGCTCAGATCGCGGAGTGTCCAGTTCTCAGGCAAGTCTCTGGCAGACCAAGCTTTTAATTAAAATGAGTGGGTTTCTCTACTGTGACTGCTACACATTGTGACAACTTGCCTCCACCACTTCTGTAAATTTCCTAGTTGCCTGAGAAAGCCATTGTCAACAGGCCAGGAAGAAATGTCCTTTCATTGGAGTGGAAAGCTTTCATAAGATATCTTTATTTTATTGGACAAATTCTACTAAGGTAGCCATTCTAAGTAAAGACGGCAGGCCAGTCTTCCACCTAATCCTTCAGTCCAACCTCACTCACTGTCTTTCAACTGAGCAAAGTCTTGCCAGTTTTTCAACTGAGGATAACCCACTTAGTGTCTAAACTGAGCCAAAGTCTTCCCAGTGTCTTTCAACTGAGGAAAAGTCTCTTCTTGAAGCCAAATTTCAAAGATAACCCACTACTCCAGAGAGGAATTTAACATCACTGAATAAAACTTAGGATCATCAGTTAATAATGGAAGATTTGAGAACCAGGAGAGACTCACCACAATTCCTCGGGACTCTCCAACGAGGTGGACGAGACCAAGACACCTCCGCTGGTACTGTAACCGGGAAGGGTTAATTACGAGTTCACACTGGATCTGCTTCTATGACTTTAAGCCTTATCTTGCCTCTTTTGTTATTGTTCAGTTCAGTTCAGTCGCTCAGTCGTGTCCGACTCTTTGCGACCCCATGGACCACAGCACGCCAGGCTTCCCTGTCCATCCCCAACTCCCAGAGCTTGCTCAAAATCATGTCCATCGAGTCAGTGATGCCATCCAACCATTTCATCCTCTGTCGTCCTGCCTTCAATCTTTCCCAGCATCAGGGTCTTTTCCAATGAGTCAGTTCTTCACATCAGGTAGGCAAAGTATTGGAGTTTCAGCTGCAGCATCAGTCCTTCAAATGAATAGTCAGGACTGATTTCCTTTAGGATTGACTGGTTTGATCTCCCTGTGGTCCAAGGGACTCTCAAGAGTCTTCTCCAACACCACAGTTCTAAAGTATCAATTTGTTATTATAGGCATACACAGTAGCCTGCCTCAGGGAGATAGCCTGACCCTACCCACCAGTGAAGGGTTGTAAGGAAATGAAACTAATACATCCCCTCCCTGAGGCTTGCCCCTCTGGGAGATATTTGTAAGAATTACAAGGTCTTTTTACTTTGTTTTCTCACCTCCCCCATCTCTGATCCATAAAAGAACCTGGCATCCAGGCCCCAATAAAATGGTTATTTTGAGGCACTAGCCTGGCACCTTCTCGTTCAGCCAGTTTTCTGAATGAAGTCCCTTCCTTTTCTCAGCACCTCGTCTCAGGTTTATCAGCCTATAGTGTGGAGACTAGAGAGAGTCTGGACTCTGTCTGTGCCAGAACCAGGTTCCAGATCCTCGTAGAGTTCAGGCAAAGGAGAGAAGTCTGCTCTGGATGCCTTTGTTGGTTGCCAAAACTGTTGACTAGGGGGAAGAAAGGAGAACCTGAAACTTAAGAATTATGTTTTATTCAGTGGACTTTCTGAGGACTTAAGGCTGGAATACAGCCTCTCATACAGGTCTGAGGAACTGGTCCAGGGACATAAGGGAGGAGACAGGATAGCAAGTTTGCAGCAAAAACCAGGTAGTCAAAGCATCAAAGATTACTGTTAATGACCCAGAGGCAGGATATGGGGAGGGAGGAGGGAGGAGGGTTCAGGATGGGGAACACAGGTATACCTGTGGCAGATTCATTTCGATATTTGGCAAAACTAATACAATATTGTAAAGTTTAAAAATAAAATAAAATTAAAAAAAAAAAAAAAGAAAACCACACATCTGTAAGATAATTAATTCAGAGCTTTGAATGGGAAGGTGCAAGAGTCTGGGCTTACTGAAGTCATTTCTTTGATATGCACCTTAATGGCACCCCACTGTACGACTCTTGCCTGGAAAATCCCATGGATGGAGGGGCCTGGAAGGCTGCAGTCCATGGGGTCACTGAGGGTCAGACACGACTGAGCGACTTCACTTTCCCTTTTCATTTTCATGCATTGGAGAAGGAAATGGCAACCCACTCCAGTGTTCTTGCCTGGAGAATCCCAGGGACGGGGGAGCCTGGTGGGCTGCCGTCTATGGGGTCGCACAGAGTCGGACACGACTGAAGTGACTTAACTATCTAGGGGCTTCCCTGGTGGCTCAGACTATAAAGAATCTGACTGCAATGCAGGAGACACGGGTTTGATCCCCAGGTCAGGAAGATCCCCTGGAGAATGGAATGGTAACCCACTCCAGTATTCTTGCCTGGAGAATCCCATGAACAGAGGAGCCTGGCAGGCATTAGTCCATCCAGTTTTCTTACCTGGAGGATCCCATGGACAGGGGAGTTAGAGGGGCTACAGTTCATGGGTCACTAAGAGTTAGACACTACTAAGCGACTAATATTTTACTACTTTAACTATGTAGGGCCAGTATCCAGATTGTCTCCATCCTGAATCCCCTCAGGGTGCACAGTTGCTGGTGGCTCAGTGGCTGTTTTGCCTGTATGGCAACAACATCTCTTGTCTACTAATATGGCAGGTGGCATTCTTTGTCCATAGGGATTTGGCAGAGGAAACCCACAGGGCTGGGATTCTAGAGCTCCCTCATTTAATGGGTCTAGCTCCTCGATGAAGAATTAGCTGTTAACTAGCTTTAAAGTCCAAGTTCTCTTTTTTTATTTCTCCATTGTTCTTCTGGGTGGTATCAACCAAGGCAGGCTTCTTCTCTGTGCTAATGTATTCCCATCTCCAGCTATGCACTGCACAGTTTGTGTTTCCAGCTCATCTCAAAGGAAGGCTTTCAGATTTGGACTTGCTATAGGGAAGTAAGTTAGATAAAAATAAATACTATATGACATCACTTATTACACATGGAATCTAAAAATAATACAAATGAACCCATATACAAAACAGAAAGAGACTCACAGACATAAAATCAAACATGATTATCAAAGGGAAGAGGGAGAAAGGAAGGGACAAATTAGAAGTATGGGATTAATAGATACAATTATTCTTAGTCGCTCAATAGTGTCCAATTCTTTGCAACCCCATGAATGTTAGCCCACCAGGGTCCTCTGTCCATGGAATTTTCTAGGTAAGATTACTGGAGTGGGTTGCCATTTCCTTCTCCAGAGGATCTTCCTGCCCCACAGACTGAACCCCTGTCTCTTGCATCTCCTGCATCATCAAGCAGATTCTTTTCCACTAGCAACCCCTGGGAAGCCAATAGATAAAATTCCTATACATAAAATAGATAAGAAAGAAGGGTTTACAGTATAGCACAGGGAATTATATTCAATATCTTATAATAACCTATAATGGAATATAATCTAAGATCAATAACTGAATCACTTTTCTGTACACCTAAAGCTAACACAATATTATAAAGCAACTATACTTCAAAAAATAAAATAAAAAGTTGGACTGCCACCATCTTGATTTTGGAAAGAAATGTCCTTAAGTCACCATGCTTTGATGTTTCTACTTTATCACATAATAATCTCAGTGAGGCAGTAGTGAGTGGTGGCATGAAACGAGATCTTATTTTCCTGTCCAGGAATTGAACGTGCGAAGCTTGGATGAAAACCATGAATCCTAGCCACCAGACCATTTATCTCCTGCCTCAATGAAGGATCCTAGTCTTATTTTACAGTTGGAAGAACTAAACAAGGTAACACGGAATACCAAAATAGTTCTGCAATATCCCGAGGATGTTTATAATGAAGAAACCTTTCAAATTAAGGCATACAATAGATTTTTTTTTTCTGCATAATGATATGAAGGCACTTTGGCATGAAATAAAATAAACTTGTGTTCACAAGCTTTTCAGGATTTGTCATTTGCCTTTCATCTTGCATAACTGCAGTAACCCAGGCTCCCATCAATCACTGTGGAAGATAGCATCCTAATAGTCATAATATGAGACCGTGAATTCAACACATCCAAGAACCAAAGTCTCACCATTGTCTCAGAAAAGCTCTCAGACAGAGAGCAAAGCCTGTACCATTGTCACTAAAGCCTGATGGGGATTCCGTCTCTCTGGGAGGATGGAACATTTTGCTTCCTTTTATGTCATGATAATAAGAGCCGCAATTATTGTTCTTGGAAATGGAAGGCCTAGAATATGAGACCCAAAAAAAGAAAAGGACAATGGAAGGCTAAGGTACCATTAACACTGCCTTTGGAGAGGCTTCTTTGGCAACTACCAATGCATTATCCAGGAGCAGTTTGAAGATAAGAATCAATTTAATTAATTTTAAATGTCTTTGCACATTGACAAAGCCAAGGACTAAAGAAAGCAGGAACCTGATTCAGATATATTCTGAGTAAAGAACTGTTAAAAAATAGAAGACAGAGCTCTGGGAATACCAGTTCTCTTTATTTGTCAGTGAGCTCAGGGCTGGGTTTCAGTACCATAATCCTTTAACAATCAAGTGTAATGACTGTGAAAAGCAGAGGTAGTTTTGAAAGATCTAAATTCAAACCTTGACTCTGCATTTTATTAGCTGGGGAAAGTGAGCAGGTTTCTGGACATTTGTAAAGCCTCAGTCTGTAATTTATGGACGATTTCCATCATGGCCATTAAAGTATGATATTAGACTCCAAACACTTCCCTGAAATTATCTTCATTTATCAAAGATATACTTGTGGTGTGTGTTAGTCACTCAGTTGTGTTCAATTCTTTGCAACCCCATGTGTAGCATGCAGAAACCACAGCCAAAGAGTTGGTTGAAATTAGCTTGGTACAGTGGTAAAGAATCCATCTGTAATGCAGTAGACGCAGAGATTAGGTTTGATCCCTGGGTCTGGAAGATCCCCTAGAGGAAGAAATGGCAACTCACTCCAGTATTTTTGCCTGGGAAATCCCATGGACAGAGGAGCCTGGTGTGCTACAATCTATGGGGTCCCAAAGAGTCAGACACGACTTAGCAACTAAAGAAAACAAACCCGTTCTATGCCCAGTAAATCTTGAGTCCTGGGACATTCTCAGCAGCTAACCTAGGACTTAGGACTTCGAGGGCTAAGGAGTCAATTCAAGCTAATGTAATAAACAGTTCTTAAGCTTCTGCCAAACAAGAAGGAACGTGATGGATAAAAAGATTATTAAGATTTGGCTTTTGATCTTAAGAATCTCATAGACCAGCATCCTTATTCAGACAAGTATACTGAGAACCACTCTATAGGTTTAAATAAACAAAGTGGCAGAAAAACTGTTGAAGTTTCATGAAGAAAACAATTAGATCATATAAGATAAATCAGGAGAGGTTTCTTTCAGAAGTAGAAATGGCATCTTTGTACTTGCTCCCTCACTTATAAACTGTAAATAATATTTGTACATATATCATAGCATCACTGGGTTTCCCTGGTGGCTCGGTGGTAAAGAATCCACCTGCAATGCAGGAGACATGGGTTTGATCCCTGGGCTGGGGGAGGGAATGGTAACCCACTTGAGTGCTCTTGCCTGGAGTATCCCATGAACAAAGGAGCCTGATGAGCTATAGTCCATAGGGTTGCAAAGAGTTAGACATGACTGAAGCGACTCAGCATGCACTCACAGCATCATTATAAGAATCAAATATTTTTGTTGTTGTTGTTTAGTCACTAAGTCGTGTCTGACTTTTTTATAATCCCATGGACTGTAACCCACCAGAGATTTCCCAGACAAGAATATTGGAGTGGGTTGCCATTTCTTTCTCCAGGGGATCTTCCTAACCCTGGGATCAAACCCACATCTCCTGCATTGGCAGGCAGATTCTTTACCACTGAGCCACCAAGGAAGCCCATCAAATACTTTACCACTTGTTAAAAGCTAAGGATAGTTCCTGGCACACAGTAACTACTTATTAACTGATAGCTACTTTTTGTTATTAACTAAGACCAGCCGTGGAGGATGGGTAGCATCTTTAGATAAAAACGAGGGGTGTGGAGAGTACAGTCTATTAGCAAAGCAAAGGTGATATTCGTTTTTACCCAACTGCTTATCTTATAACCAGGGAGAAGGGAATCAGAGATGGGATGGCATCACAAGAGATGGGAAAGTCAAGGGCATACCCGGGAATCAGAAAACATTTTGTTGGAAGCAAAATAGAAGCTTCACCTAGAACAATGAGAGACAAGGCATAGAAGCAGCTTGGAGAAGGCCTTGAACACCAGTCTGGAGAGTCTGCACAAATTCTTGGCCCCCTCCCATGCTATCATTATAAACAATAACCTAGTCATCCATACTGTCTTAATCTGTCAAGCCCTGTAAATGGACCCAATTCTGAGTGTGGCATCACCACTCAGCTATTAGAATGAACACCGACTTTAGAGCATTGAAATTGCCAAGTTTTCAGCAAAGACAGGCAAAGTTATTGATTAGTGCTTTCTTCTGTACTATATCCCTGGGCTGGACAAACATCAGCTGCATTTGTCTGAGCCCTCCCCTCAGGCTCACTCAGCAGGATTGGGCAGACTGCAATTCAAGTGCCAGGAAAATGGCTGAAAATATACACATGAGCCGTAAGTACAGAGATGCACAACACTTAGGGCCAAGTGCAAGACTCCTTTCAGGTTAACCTTCCTTTACTGGAAAAAAGTAGTAAACACAGGATAAACCAGCATCACTGAACTGTCAAGAAAAATGAGTGATCAGAGCCCAAAATGGTGGATTTGGTGTCAGAGTTCTTAATGGCAGACCTGTGGGTAAGAAGTTTCCAGAAAGTCAAGAATCTACAGGAGTCAAGAAAGGCTTCACAGAGATGGAATGCGGATAGGTGGAGAAAGATCAGGGAAACAAAAAATCTTAGGAACCTCAGTTTAGTTCAGTTCAGTCGCTCAGTCGTGTCCGACTCTTTGCAACCCCATGGACTGCAGCATGCCAGACTTCCCTGTCCATCACCAACTCCTGGAGTTTACTCAAACTCATGTCCATTGCATTGGTGATGCCATCCAACCATCTCATCCTCTGTTGTCCCCTTCTCCTCCCACCTTCAATCTTTCCCAGCATCAAGGTCTTTTCCAGTGAGTCAGTTCTTCGCATCAGGTAGCCAAAGGATTGGAGTTTGAGCTTCAGCGTCAGTCTTTTCAATGAATATTCAGGACTGATTTCCTTTAGGATTGACTGGTTGGATCTCCTTGCAGTCCAAGGGACTCTCAAGTTTTCTCCAACACCACATTTCAAAAGCATCAATTCTTTGGCACTCAGCTTTCCTCTGAAGTGCCAAAGAGGCATCCAAGAGAGTTGGTAAAGTAATGTCTCTGCTTTTTAATATGCTGTCTAGGTTGGTCATAGTTTTTCTTCCAAGGAGAAGAAATTTTAATTTCATGGCTGCAGGCACAATCTGCAGTGATTTTGGAGCTTAAAAAATAAAATCTGTCACTGTTTCCCCATCTATTTGCCATGAAATGATGGGACCAGTGCCATGATCTTACTTTTCTGAATGTTGAGTTTTAAGCCAACTTTTTCACTCTCCTCTTTCACTTTCATCAAGAGGCTCTTTAGTTCTTCACTTTCTGCCATAAAGGTGGTGTCATCTGCGTATCATTGATATTTCTCCTGGCAATCTTGATTCCAGCTTGAGCTTCATTCAGCCCAGTATTTCATATGATGTACTCTGCCTATAAGTTAAATAAGCAGGGTGACAATATGCAGCCTTGACGTACTCCTTCCCCAATTTGGAACCAGTCTGTTGTTCCATGTCCGGTTCTAACTGTAGCTTCTTGACTTACATATAGATTTCTCATACAGATTTCTGATACAGATTTAGCAACCTATTCCACCCATTTGTTTGTTCAGGGATTCCCACGTGGTGCTAGTGGCAAAAAAAAAAAAAAAAAAACTACCTGCCAATGAAGGAGACATAAGAGACATGAGTTCCATCCCCAGGTCAGGAAGATCCCCTGGAGGAGGAAATGGCATCCCACTCCAGTATTCTTGCCTGGAGAATCCCATGTACAAAGGAACCTGTCAAGCAACAGTCCATGGGTTGCACTGAGCACACACATACATTGAGCACCTGCTCTGTGCAAAGGCACTGTTCCAGTCATTACAACAAAGAGCATGGCCATGTCCCAGTCTTCATGGAGCTTACATATGAGTTCAGGGCAGAAAATAAATGGGAAGGAAAGCAAATACATAATATATTGCCATAGCTTGTATATAACATAAGCACTGTGTAGGAGAATAAAGTTTTGTTAAGGGAGTGGAAGCACGCTATTGATTGAGTGGTCAGGTTGAGAACGTTAGATTGCTAGATGTGTCATAACGAGGCATCACAGACTAGGGGACTTAAACAATAGAAACTTATTTTCTCACAGTTCTGGAGGCTAGAAGCCCAAGATCAGGATGTTGCAGGGTTGGTTTCTATGTCCTCTCTCCTTGATGTATAGATGCCCACATTTCCATTATGTCCCCACATGGTCTTTTCTCTGTGTGTCTTCAGTCTGATCTCCTCTCCTTATAAGGAAACTAGCCGTATTAGGTTAGGACCTACCTAATGCCTTAATGCCTTCATTTAGGTTAGGACCTACCTAATGCCTTAATGCCTTCATTTTAACTTAATTACTTCTTCAAAGGCCCTATCTCCAAATACAGTCACATTCAGAGGTACTAGGGGCTAGGACTTCAGCATATGAATTGGGGGAGACAAAATTTATCACCTTAACAATGGGTCTTTTTGATGAAGGGATATTTGAATCATGATGAATTAAACCATAAGCTAACTAGGGCAAGAGAAAATAGCCAGAAAAGAGAGAATATGCTCACCATTTTCTGGAAGCAGTAAATGAGGTAGATTTGGCTGGAAGAAGTAAATAACGGGAATAGTGGTAGATGACAGTGGAGAGCTAGCCAGGGACAAGATCACATAGGGTTTGTAACCCATGTTAAACAGGGGTTTTTGAATTGGAGGAAAGAAAGTTTTGAAGGATTTTCACCAGGTAAGTGACATACTCTTACTCATGAAGTGAAGTGAAGTAAAATCACTCAGTCATGTCCAATTCTTTGTGACCCCATGAACTATACAGCCCATGGAATTCTCCAGGCCAGAATACTGGAGTGGTAGCCATTCCCTTCTCCAGGAGATCTTCCCAATCCAGGGGTTGAACCCAGGTCTCCTGCATTGCAGGCAGATTCTTTGCCAGCTGAGTCACCAGGGAAGCCACTGTTATTCATATCCTGAAATAATTACTCTGGGTTCTATTTAATAAATAAAGCAATTATATCCATTTAATAGAATAATACTCTGGGAAACAGACTGTAAGGAGCATGAGTGAAAGCACAAAGACCAGTTAGGGGATGTTGTGATTGTCCAGGAAAAACAGGCTGTGGCCTGAACCAAGATAACAGATGGTATTTTCTTCCTTTCTGATCTTCTGCTCCCCAGGCTAGGGCTACAGTCCTCTATGTGACCAGGTAGAGAAGGAAGAGCGGAGAAGGCAATGGCACCCCACTCCAGTACTCTTGCCTGGAAAATCCCATGGATGGAGGAGCCTGGTGGGTTGTAGTCCATGGGGTCACTAAGAGTCGGACACGACTGAGCGACTTCACTTTCACTTTTCACTTTCATGCATTGGAGAAGGAAATGGCAACCCACTCCAGTGTTCTTGCCTGGAGAATCCCAGGGACTGGGGAGCCTGGTGGGCTTCTGTCTATGGGGTCACACACAGTCGGACACGACTGAAGCGACTTAGCAGCAGCAGCAGCAGCAGAGAGGGAAGAGAGTTCTCCATCTCTCCCTCCAAGAAGGGAAAGCCAAGTCAAAGGTTGGCTGTAGACTTGTCACAGAGTTACAATGCAGACATTTTGCAAAGGACTTGAGTTCTGGAATCTTAAAGAAAACCACCCTCACTTAATTCTCCAAAGTTCCATTGACCCCATACAGTTAAGGGTAAGTCAGGCAAAAAGCATGAGCGAGGCTTCACACTGAATTATGATAATGCTGGAGAATACAAATCATAGCTGAATAAAAATGTTCAGTCTTCTCTCAATTAGCCACACTATTGGAGCAGAAAATGTTGTGGATCACAGAATACTTCATGTTTACTTCTTTTCCATTAAATAGGTTTCCTCATCCGTACAACATGTTATTGCTCCTGTCCTATTTTGTTTATAAGATATATTGGAATTGTCACACAGGGAATGGTAAATATCTCTTTCCAGTAAAGAATTCAACCTGAATAATCCCCTGACCAATAATAATCCACTGACCAATTCCAATGGTCAGTGCTTTTTAGATACAATAGTCACTGTAACTTACTGTTGAGTAGAAGTTTCTAATTTTTAAAACAATGATATAACTGTTTTTCCTATTTACTGCTCAGAACTCTCAGAAAGACCCCTAGTGCCCTGTCCTTTTATTTCTATAAATAGAACTCTTATCTAAAGTAAAACTCACCTTCTGGAGGAACATATATCTCTTTCTAGCCAGTGTGGAGTTAGTATTTAAAACAATACCCATTTGTGGGCTTGTTCTCTTGTCTTTCTCTTGCCGCTTTGAAACCCTAATTTATCCCATAACTAGTTGAGCAAGCTTCTACTTTTCAGGCTTTCCGTCGGGTGGGGCATCCCAAGGTCTTGACTAGGAAGCAGGTGGGGAAGGCAGATGGAAAGAAGTATGGTTGGAGCTGCAGGCTTCATCCTTCAATACAGCTTCCCCAGTAATAAAGGCTATCTTCACATCTCTGTCTGTCTGGATCCTGTCACTTTATTGATTGATGTCCAACACCCTGGACACTGATCTTGAAATTTGGGTTGCCTGTTAGACAAAGTTAAAAAAAAAAAAAAAAGACAACTAAAACTCAATCAGAAATAGTTTTAATATCTAAAAAAATTTTTTTCCTTGAAAATTAAGAAGGGAAAAGAAAAATAATTAAATACACTTATGCTTGAGTCATGTACGAATGTGAGTTGGACCATAAGGAAGACTGAGCACCGAAAAATTGATGCTTTTGAATTTTGGTGTGGATAAGACTGTTGAGAGTATCTTGGACTACAAGGAGATCAAACCAGTCAATCCTAAAGGAAACCAATCCTGAATAGTCATTGAGAGGACTGATGCTGAAGCTGAAACCTCAATACTTGATGCAAATAGCAAATTCATTGGAAAAGCCTCTGATGCTGAGAAAGATTAAAGGCAAAAGGAGAAGGGGGCGGCAGAGGATGAGATGGCTAGATAGCATCATAGACTCAATGAATATGAATTCGAGTAAACTCTGGAAAATAGCGGAGGACAGGGGACCTGGCATGCTTCAGTCCATAGGATTGCAAAGAGCTGGACATGTCTTAGTGACTGTAAAACAACAATGAAGATCTTTGGAATTCGACTAGAAGATATTCAAACACTCTAAGTGTCAAAAATGCAAAAGTCTCACCTGAGTGGAGATGAAGATTTACCTGAATGGCCAGAAGAATAAAATCAAGAATACTTTATAAAAATATAAAAACGAACTCTTTAAATTTTAGAGGATTTGTTACAGATAGAAATAGATCCCAGTACTGGATATTGCTGCTAATAAAAAATTTGAGCAATTTGAGGGCCAAAATCTCTTGTTGTTCAATCCTACTGCTGAGAAAGGCATCTCCCAATTCACTTAGGATGATATAATTGTTTCATTAATGGATAAGCATATTTTAAAGAAGATGACTTAGAATTAAGTATGCAAATGTATTTTAAAATGACATTTTTAACATTTTTATATTTAGGAAGGGTTTTGTAACTTTTTAAAAAATTTGGTCTATTTTCTTGCAGATGAAGCATGAAATTTCAATTTAAAATGCACAATTGAATAATTAATTTAGACCTTTAAAACTGAAAAATTTCCAAGTTTATATTCAGAGAATTTAAAAGAATTCAAATTCAATATAATCATAAGCTTAACTTATTATATTTGCAAGATATTTGAGTACTTGGGAAGATTTTGTTGTAAGTCAGACAACTGGTGTACTTCTAAATGAAGCTAGATATATGAAATCAATAAATACAGCTTGAAATATAAAGGGAACTTCAGTTATTACAACACAAAGTGATTGTTAAATATGCTAAGTATATAAATAGTATGATAATATCTCTAAATAAAATTAAAAGGTAAATGTAGAACTAGGTTTTTTAATTTGTAACTATAAAAAAGTAAATATTAATATCTGAATCCAGTATTTCTCTGTTGCACAGGAAAACGGCCTAAGGACAAAGCTCACATTAACATATGCTATGAGAGGAAGAAAGGAAGTAGCTAACCTAACCCTACGGAGAAGGCAATGGCACCCCACTCCAGTACTCTTGCCTGGAAAATCCTATGGACAGAGGAGCCTGGTAGGCTGCAGTTCACGGGGTCACTAAGAGTTGGGCACAACTGAGCGACTTCACTTTCACTTTTTACTTTCATGCATTGGAGAAGGAAATGGCAACCCACTCCAGTGTTCTTGCCTGGAGAATCCCAGGGACGGGGGAGCCTGGTGGGCTGCCGTCTAGGGGATCACAGAGTCGGACATGACTGAAGCAACTTAGCAGCAGCAGCAGCAACCTAATCCTAACCATAACCCTCCCAGCCAACATCAGTAGGACAGCATGATAAGGTGGTCAGAGTGTAAGGTCTGGGGTCAGATCACATCTTTTATGTGATCTTGTTCAAATTCCTTAGTCTCTCTGAGTCTGACTCTTCATCTTTAAAATGACAGCAAATACCTATTCTACTAGATTGTTCTGAAGAGTAAATGAGATGTTATGAAAAAGAAATTGCTAACTGTAAAATTATACAATCACACACACACACACACCTCACTCACACAAATAGTAGTTATTATTGCATAGGGGGAATACTTATTAGAGGATGAACTGACCAAGAGAGACTTCTCTGGTCTGTTGATTAAGAAGCCATCTACCAATGCAGGGGGTACCGATTCGATCTCTGGTCTGGAAAGGTACTACATGCCACAGGGCAACAAATCCCCTGTGCCACAACTACTGAGCTTTCCAACTGAAAGCCCATGCTCTGCCACAAGAGAACCCACCACAGTGAGAAGCCTGCACGCCACAATGAAGGCAACTGGAGAAAGTCTACACATAGCAACAAAGATCCAGCGCAGCCAAAAATAAAAGTAAGAAACAACGAACTGACCAAGATAGCACTACCCAGGAATGATATTACTACAGTCGATGCTATTGATTTAGTATCATTTCATTTATCTCTGTATTATTCCAGATAGACAACGTTACATTTCAGTTTTCTGCAGAACAAATGATTCTCTGAATTTTAAACAGTGAAGGACCAAAGGATCATGTTGATGATTTTGTTGTTGCAGGTCCCTTTTTTTCCAGAGACCACCCACACTGCAAACATTTACAAATCCAGATCCCTGGAATCCACCCCAGACCTACCGGAGTCAGAACCTCAGACCATAGAGTCCAGGAACCTCATTCTAACAAGTTTTGTCTGGGTGATTCTTAAGCATATTTGAGTTTGGGAACTACTGCTTCATATAATTATGATAGATCATTAAATTTTAATTTATAACCCCATAAAGATATATGTATTATGCATCCAGGATTGAACTGAAGATGTTGAAGCCAGAGTGGCTTCCTCCCCACCCACAGTGAAGTTGCAGGCACTCTGTAAACATCCCCTGCAGCTCAGGGAACTCCTGAGGTTCTGTCTCCCATCCTTCTTTCCAGGCATGCTGACTTTGTTCTCCATCTTCAGTCCCTATTTCCACTGTTTCTATGCTTATTTCTCTGCGCCTTATATTTATGATCAGGTGAATTTGCAAATGGAGATAAGAGTTGGATCCATGTGTTGGGAAGATCCCCTGGAATAGGAAATGGCAACCTGCTCCAGTATTCTTGCTGAAAAATCGCATTTGCAGAGGAGCTTAGCAGGCTATAGTCTTTGGGGTCACAAAGAGTTGGACATGACTGGGCAATTGAGCACGTATGAAAGCATGAACTTGCAAAGGCTCCGTTCCCAACCTCTCCCTCGATTTCCTTTTCCACAATGATTTCCATCCTTCCTTGGCTCCACTCTGCATAGACCAAGAGAGAATCTCTCATCAGACCCCTACACCTAGCCCAGGTCCCCAGAAGTACACTTGCTCTCCACTCCAACTAGAAGAGCATCTGCACAGGGTCACCTTTGTTGTTGCCACTGTGATCTGCCCTCTGGGAGGTGTTCTGATCCTCTAGCATGGCACAGATATGCTCTGAAGTCCTGTTGGTCAAAGTCTGGTCCACAGAGCAGTAGTCCACAAGCCTCACTGGGCTTGTTAGAATGCAGAAGCAGCAGGCTCATCTCCAGACCTACCAAATCAGTTGGCATCTTAACGAGATCCCCAGGTGCTCCATATACACACTAAAGCTTAAGAAACACTGTTTTGAAACAGTTTTTCTTGGATTGTTATTGAATCTGTGGAGTCCACGCCGAATCTTCCAAGTATGGGCAAGATCTCAGATGAAATATTTCAGACATTAACATGCATTATAATTACATGCAGCTCTTGTTAAAAAATGCAGATTCCTGGAAACTTAGCTTGGAGATCCTGACTCAGTAGGTTTGGAATCTGAACTTTTACAACTTCCACCAGGTATGTCAAAGATCTTCATGGGGAAGCAGCCCTGAACTAGGGAACAAGGCCTGAGGTCACAGGTCAGAGCCCCTCTCCTTGGTTCACACAGGAACCAAGTCTGGAGACGCTAAAATTGTATCATACACTAATCAGAAGACAGTCCAAGTCTTTGTCTAAGAAACAAGAAATCCTCTAAGCATATGAGTTATTTATACAATTTCAAAATGAAGCTTTATTGCTTTAAATCCAGTAATCCTTTAAAGGATCATTATATTTGCAACAGTATATGTTTCTATATTTAATGATAGGTACATTTGTCCAGAAATACATTCATGTGATTGATCTTTAATCCACAAATGCTAAGAAGCTGCTAAGTATTTAGATTTCTCCTTTTGTTTACTTACCTACTGGAAGGACTGATGCTTAAGCTGAAGCTCCAATACTTTGGCCACCTAATGCAGAGAGCTGACTCACTGGAAAAGACCCTGATGCTGGGAAAGACTGAGGCAAGGAGGAGAAGGGGGTGACAGATAATGAGGTTGAATGGCATTATCGACTCAATGGACATGAATCTGAGCAAACTCCAGGAGACAGTGAAGGACAGGGAAGCCTGGCATGCTATAGTCCATGGGGTTGCAAAGAGTCGGACATGACTGAACAAAAGCAACTGTGTTTACAGCATCGTATTAAGCTTTGTCACAGGAAACAGACTCATAGTACACTGATGGCATAGGAGTTAAACAGACTACTTCTAAATGAACTGAAGGACACAAAAAGTGTGTAGTTCTGAATCAAAAAATTATTCTTATAAATGTAACATAAATTGAACCAAATATCAGGATTTTGTAAAGATTAAGAATGAGTATCTATTTGTTCTTCAATCATTTGGGAAGAATAAGGCAAGCAAGCGTGATGTGTTTACTTCTGGAGCAACAAAGTGTAACCATGCTCTGTTCTGCTAATTAATTGGCCAAGAAAAAGTAGAAGAAGTTTAAGTCTTGTTACAAAGAATATTCCTAGAGATTGCCTTTGATAAAAAAATAATAATTACATTTAACACAAACCATGTAGCCAGTTTCTAAGTGGAAACTGGGCTAATTGTTTTTAACAGATTTATTGAGGTATAATTAATATACTGTAGCCCTCATTTATTTTAAGAGTGTGATTCAATAATTTTTAGAGAAATTGCTCATTGTGTAACCAACATCAAAATCCAATGTTATAACACTCTCATCACTACAATAGCATCCCTAAAATAACATCCCATCTACAGGTAGTCCCTATTTCCACTCTCAGACCTGGCTACTGCCAGTCCAAGCCAAACTATTTTTTAAATACTTGTGTTGGGAAAGTGATGCTGTTTTCCCTTATGTTCCATTGGAAGAGTCATCACTGAGGGGATGTTAGAGGAAAAAAAAAAACCTGCAGGAGATCATTCTATCTATAAAAATAATTAAGATACTTATACTCAGAATGCACTTGAGTGTACCAAGAATAGCAAATATTTGGTAATCTCTAAGTGCAATATCCTCGGAAGAAGAGCTATGACCAATTGAGACAGCATATTAAAAAGCAGAGACCTTATTTTACCAACAAAGGTCCGTCTAGTTAAAGCTATGGTTTTTCCAGTATTCATGTTTGGATGTGAGAGTTGAACTATAAAGAAAGCTGAGCACCCAAGAATTGATGCTTTTCAACTGTGGTGTTGGAGAAGATTCTTGAGAGTCCCTTGGACTGCAAGGAAATCCAACCACTCCATCCTAAAGGAAAGCAGTCCTGAATATTCATTGGAAGGACTGATGCTGAAGCTGAAACTCCAATACTTTGGCCGCCTAATGCAAAATAACAACTCATTTGAAAAGACCCTGATGCTGGGAAAGATTGAAGGCGAGAGGAGAAGGGGATGATAGAGGATGAGATGGTTGGATGGCATCACCGACTCAATGGACATGAGTTTGAGTAAACTCCGGGAGTTAGTGATGGACCTGGCATGCTGCAGTCCGCGGGGTCACAAGGAGTCGGACACGACTGAGCAACTGAACTGAGCTGAACTGAACTGAAGTGTGATGGTTATATTTAAATCTAAAACAGAATCCATGGGCTGGGAGTCAATCTTGGCAGGAATCCCAGTGCCTGAAAATACATTTGTTGTTGTTGTTTAGTGGCTAAGTCATGTCCAACTCTTTTGTGACCCCATGGATTGTGGCCTGCCATGGGGTCCTCCGTCCACAGGATTTTCCAGGCAAGAATACTAAAGTGGATTGTTATTTACTTCTCCAGGAGGTCTTCCCGACCCAGGGATCAAACCCCCATCACCTGCATTGGCAGGAGGATTCTTTACCCTGAACCATTGTGGAAGTGAAAAGATATTTACTGGTAATTAAAACCCAGATGAAACACAAGCAGTTTGATAAATTTACCTGGAAGGGCAACCTGGACTCTGGTGAAGTTTATAACCTGTTTCAAGGGCTCTGAAAAACATCAAGAAGAATACAAAGTTTGGGGGAACAGGGAAAGTATAATTTTGTAATGATTTTGTATGTCTTCATCCACTGCTATGTCATTGATTGACTTACTTGTTTTCTTCAATATTTATTTGCTTTGCAAATACTTGTGTGCTTTCTGTGTGAGAGGCACTGGGATAGAATAATTAACAAAAAAATACATTTTTCCTGCCTTTCACAGAGCTTACAGTTTAACCTTCTAAAATTTGAAGAGCTCATGCAAATCAGTAAGGAAATCACACTCTCCATGTTAAAGCAAAATGGCAGTACTCACTTGGCCAGCAATTAAGAGGGCATTGGAACCAGAGATCTAGCCCTGTCCTGTACTAGCTTCTCTCATGTAATGGGTTGAGACTTCAGGGGACATTGAGATAGGCAAAAAATGTATTCAGCATGTGGGACAGATGTGTATCTTTGGGGATAAGAGAGTAGACTGTGGCAGAAAGAATGATGACCACCCCCCTCCCAAATAAAACCATTCCCTAATCTGTGACTATGTTACCTTACATGGCAAAGGGAATTTCCAACTGGATTGCAAACCTTGAGGATGGGAAGGTTACCCTAGATGAACAAGGTGGGTTAACCTAATCATGTAAGTCCTTAAAAAACCTTACCTGGATGTAGCCAGAGAAAGGTAAGATGATAGATGGAGGGTGACTCATGGAGACTCATTATAAGATTCAGCCCATTGTTGCTGGCTCTGAAAATTGAAGAAGAGTCTCATGAGCCAAAGAGTGTGGATGGCCTGTGTGCTGTGTGCTTAGTCACTCAGTCGTATCCAACTCTCTGTGACCACATGGACTGTAGCCCACCAGGCTCCTCTGTCCGTGGGGATTCTCCAGGCAAGAATACTAGAGTGTGTTGCCATGAAGACCCCTCCAGGGGATCTTCCCAACCCAGGGATCAAACCCAGATGTGCTGCATTACAGGTGGATTCTTTACTGTCTGAGCCACAGTGGAAGCCCAAGAATACTGGAGTGGGTAGCCTGTCTCTTCTCTGGGGGAATTTCCCGACCCTGGAATCAAACCAGGGTATCCTGAATTGCAGGCAGATTCTTTACCAGCTGAGCTTCCTGCCTCTAGAAGATAGAAAAGGCAAGAAAACAGATTCTCACACAGAGCATCCAAAAAGCAACACAGTGCTGTCAGCATCCTGATTTTAGCCCACAAGACCTGTCTCAGACTTAGAAGCTACTAAACTGTAGGAAGAAATATTTGTGTTGTTTAAGTCATTAATAGTAATTTGTTATGGAAGTGATAGAAAACTAATACATCACATTAAGCAACTTTAAAAACCTCCCCAAATCTATTTCCTTACCTGTAAGATAAAGATACTGGTTCTGATACAATTGTTGTGAGAATTTGGCATAAACTGCAATGTGCTGAGCTCTGTACCTGATGGCTAATGAATACTTAGAAATTGGCTCGAAAATGGATCCACTAAGGTGGCGCTATTGGTAAAGAACCCTCCTACCAATGCAGGAGACTTGAGAAGCAGGTTGGATCACTAGGTCGGGATGATCCCCTGGAGAAGGAAATGGCTTACTTACTCCAGTATTCTTGCCTGGAAAAATCCCATGGACAGAGGAGCCTGGCGAGTTACAGTCCACAGGGTCATCAGAATAGGACAAGACTGAGAGACTTAGCATGGCATGCAAAGAAGTTTTAAGAAGGAAGCAAAGGAGCTACCTCTCATCACAGGTCAGAAGGCTCGCTTTAGTCCAGAGCCTGGTACCAATAAGATGTATATGAGCTTAGGCAAGTCTCATTCTCTCCCTGGCTTCAGTTTTTCCAAAGAAGGAATTTGAATTAGAAGGTTAATTTCTGTGGGCATCTCCTCCTCATAAAACTTGTGCATGAAGTCACTTAGCAGCAGCAGCATGAAGAAATACGATATTATCATAACACAAACTCTGTGAGAGTCAAAAGTGTCAGCCTTGGAGGCCTTGGAGGCCTTGGAGGCCCCTCTCTGAGGTCGGATCTGCAGTGAACAGGCTTCAGTTCCACCAGTACAGGCAGGTACACTTGGTAGGCACCTTGCCTGGGCTTTTCCTTTTATGCTTTTCTGACTTCTCTCCCCTACCTCCAGGGAGTCCTGGACTGGAATAGTCTCAGTAGGGTTACTCTCAAGCTGCAAGGGGTTTTGTTTTTTCCCTGTGTTGACGGTGATACTTAAGTTTTAGATCTTTGATTCTTTTCTTGGAAAAACCAAGCAAAAAGTAATTAGAGTTTTTAAAGAAAATCACATGAAAGCCAGAAGGGATGTTCTTATTCTTATACACAATTCTTAGGACTATGAACCCATAAACTTATTTGATGAGCAATCAGATAAAATCAATCTCATAAATTGTATATTCCTTGGCTCAACACTTGCTTTTCTAGGAAATAATCATAGTAAATGTGTTACATTATGTGTAAAAAGGTATTTATTGCAACTGGTTTATTCCAATTTAAAAAATGGCAACAGTCTAAATGTTCATCGTCAAGGGACTGGTGAAATAAATTTTAGCACCACCACAAAATGAAATATTAGTCAGATCTTAAAAACATGAAATATTTGTTCTATATAGTTAACTGTATTAATATTTATATAAGCACATATACAGAGAGAAAGATTGGAAAGATGCCTAGTTTATAATTTTAATTAAAAAGGCATGTTAGGTAATAGTAAGTGTAATAATAAGCTATTTACATTTCTTTGTTAACTAAAATAAAACTAAAAGATAGTCCCCAAAATGTTAACAGAACAAAAAGTAATTATATAACAATTTAATTAGCAAAAATTATCACAGTGATAATAGACCAACATATCACATTATGTTCCTCAGTTCAGAAAGCAGGTATGGATTACTGGGCTGGTGAGGACTTGAAGACAGAGGATGGAGGATCTATTGAAGTAAAATTGGCCCATGAACAAAATCTAGGGAATAGAGAAGAAGTCCAGTAGTTCCCAAAGGAGAGGATGTAAGATGTAAATAGTGGCTTGGCAACTTTCCAGGGACACAAAAAAAAGAGACAGGCAAGGTACCTACCAAGTTAGCTGCCCAGGGGCTTAGTGGCTGATGATTTCCTGGATGTGAAATGGGGCAAGCCTTAAAAGCTCTTGGAGCCAATACCAGAAATCCAGCCTTTGCAAGTTGGATTCTTTTTATTATATCTTCCAGGTGCTTTCCCTTTATTTTTTATGTTTTATATTTGCAATTGTGATGGATTAAAAATAACCATAAATTCTTTGCTACTTCCTCCTATGAAGTGTGAGAGGGGTCCATGAGGTCTAAGTCCCCTCCCACATGATACTGAGGTCAGCCATGCTTGTGAATTGCTTTGGCCAATGGGCTATGAGCAAACATGACTCATGCAGAAGTCCAATAGGTGCTTGTGACCTGGGGCTTGTCATCTTGGAGGTGGCCGTGCTGTAAGGTCACCTGAGGTGGCCATGCTGTAAGGAAGCTGCTCTAGAAAGTCCATGTGGAGGAGGACTGACATGCCTGACAGCCAGCACCAACTCCCAAATGTGATACCAGGTCATCATGGACTATCCAACTGTTCCATTCATCCTCTGGAATCATAGGGGTAAGCTGGGACAGACCAGCAGAAGACCCACAAAATTCTGGCCAAAAATAAATAATTTTTATTTTAGTCCTAAGCTGGAGGTATTTGTTTACACAGCCATAAATAACTGATACAGTAGCTATTAACCTTTTTTTTGTAAGCTCCAGAAGTCTCAGCTGGGTTGTGGAGTAACACCCTGCTCAAAAAGCGGAAATTAAAATGGTGAAACTTGTCATTGACCACCACCTCTTAAACTTGGAAAAAGAATGTTCTTCAGAGCAACTTCCTGCTCAAATATTCAGAGAATCTTTCAAAGGAATCATTATCCGAAAGGCTATTTTACCTTGCTGGAAGTCATATGACAAGCCTTTTTGTTTTGTGAACAGAAAAAACATAACCATTATTTAATAATAGCAAAAAGATTAGATAACTTTTCTTGACTGCTTTCAATGTAGGAGGACTGGTATCAGTATTAATACCACCCTCATTTTGCAGCTGGAAAACCTGAGCCAGAGAAGTTGAACAACTTCTGTGTGCCCATGCTCACACAGCCAGGAAGTCACAGAGTCTGGCTTGCAATTCAGATTTGAGAAAGCCCTTTTGTGTATTAATGTTCAGTCACTAAGTCATGTCCAGCTCTTTGCGACCTCGTGGACTGTAGCCCACCAGGCTCCTCTCTCCACGGGATTTTCCTAGGCAAGAATACTGAAGTGGATTGCCATTCCTCCTCCAGGGGATCTTTCCAACCCAAGGATCAAACCCTTGTCTCCTGTGTCTCCTGCATTGGCAGGCAGATTCTCTACCACTGAGTCACTTGCAAAGCGGGAGAAAGCCCTTGCTCTTAGCTGTTATTGAATATCTCAAGTTTTATGCTGATTTCCTTTTGTCTTCCTGAACAATCCACTCAGATGGGAAGTGAGTCACTAAAACGTCTGTCTCGGTTTTCTCATACGTGATATTGGAGAGATGACAGTGCCTGTCCCATGGAGTTTTAGTGAGAATTAAATGGGATGGTGTGTAAGAGCCCTTACACACAGTGCCTGGCCTCCAGTGAGCCCTGGTAGCTGGTTGTAGTGGGAGGAAAGGCAGTGGTGAAAACACCACAAAGGGAATGAGAACTCATGGATCTGATGACATCAATCCTTGGGGGGAGAGCCATGCTTTCGTCCTTGACTTAAACTTAACTCCATGATTTGATCTCTACTTCAATGTCCCTCAGATGTGCTAGACGCTTTGCTGTGCAAATCACCTGGACCAGCAAGAAACTCTCCCATTAAAATTAGAGGAGCTCTGGCTCTTGGCTTCCTGGGGCCCTTGTCAGCAGCTGTAGGACCTAAATTCTATGATCCTGGTTGACTGAGAAAGACAAAGAGCAACCTGCTGTCACTCCACAAGTCCCGCTGGCTGACAAGGGGTGAAAACTGTGTTTGGCTTTCACCTCTTTACTTCCTGCCCCCTTTCCATTGCTGTTATTCAAATGAACAGCCAGATGAGAAGATCATAGGACTTTGTTTCAGAGATTACAAGGAGTACATTGTCACCTATCTTTTGTACCCAGGAACATTTCTTCACAGGAGACTGAAGCCTGGAGTTTGCCAAAAGGCATGTAGAGCTTCCATATGCCTGCTCTGGAGACAAAACCCATGCATTTTAAATGCCATCAAGTTTGCTCTTCAGCAGATGACTCAACTGTCATCACCAGGGAAGGCTCCAGCTATCTAACACATTCCTTACCCCCAAATGTAGAAGGACTTTGGGAAATTGAAAGATTCTTATTTTTTCTCATAATACATCATTCTTCCTTTATCATCCAGCTACTGATGTTCGTTCTGAAAATGTAGGGAGAGTTGAGAGCTACTATCAATCTTTTGGTACTCAAATGTCCAATGGAGTCACCCTGACTTTGAAGATCTAAATAAAATTGGCTTTACCTTCTAGCCCTTATCTTGGGGAAGTTCAGGGCTCTCCCAAAGTAATGGGTGAATTCCCAGGGCTGACATTCTCAGGCCGCCTTTAATCTGGTTTCCTTGTCCTTCTGAATCCTCTCCCCGCTGACTTTTTGTGTATTCCTGCCCTCCTCCACTCCAGCCACTCTCTCCTCTCTGGCCCGCTGACTCAAAATGTAACATCACCACCACTTTTCCCTGACTTCTTCCAAAGCAGACACTTGAGACAGTTGTGTGTAGTGAAATTTTATTAAACAATCAGACTGAGAGTAAGAACTGATAATTTAGGGCAGAAAAATTACATCTTCATGTTCTTCAAAAATATTTCTGCCAAGCCTTCTTCAGGGAATTCTTCACTGGTCATACTTAAGTCTACTGCTTTCTTATCTCTTGCAAAATACAAGAAGGAGGCCACACTCAACTCAAAATTCTCCTCAGTCTTTTATGCAGAAAAGTCACAATTTCTTTTGCTCTAATCCCTCTCCTCCCTCTGTGAAGCAGAGAGTTCAAAATCGGGCCCATCCTTTCAAGAGTGTTTCTAAACATTTATCATATGGAGTAGAATTATAGAGTAGTGAGTTTGGATTAACTCTTTCCCAGGTAAGCTACAGTGTGGAATGGAAGAAACACTGAACCCTTGCTCAGGAAGCCCTGACCCCTAGTCAGGAGGCCCAAGTTTGAATCCTGGCTCAGGTGTTTCCTAGGTTTTTGACTTTGAGCAAAATAACTTACTCTCTCTGGGTTCTTCTCTTCCTCTGAAACATACATCTAATGAATCTCTTTCAGGGTTCATATTAGGGCAAGTAACAGATTGAATATGGAAGTATGATTGGGATTCAGAAATGACTGATGTATGCCAGATAGCTTGGGTGACAGAAAATTAATATTTAACATCCTGAGCCTTGCACTCAGGAACTTACACTTCAATTGAAGAGAATAGGAGATGAAGATTGTATATGAGGAACCAAGAAGCCAGAGGAGGGGGAGATTGCTACGGACCGGGAAGTGGAGGGCAGGCTTCCTGGGGAGATGGGCTAGGTTCAAGATGAGCGTTGAAGGGCATGATGAGGGAACAGTAAGACCATTTCAAGTAAGGAGGAAGATGGGAAGGTGGGGACAAATTTCCATACATCAGAAGGTAAACTCAAGGCCTATGTAGGGTTCCTGAAAATAGATATTCAAGGAATTTCCTGAGCATCTAAGGAAACCTCCTGTACACAGAACATTTTGCACTCAATTTCAGGAGGCTCATCAGCTCTCAGACTCTAGGAAAAATCTTTTGTCTTCAAAGATTTATTCTATTTGCAGTCTTGAATCTCATTTTTCCCTCTTTGGAGTGAAAACTTTTCAATCTTAGGATGTCTATATTGATTTTTCCTGGAGTCTTTCTATGCATAGCAACTATTGGAGTTTTAGGTAGCCCAAGATATAAGATCCTTGCTTCTTGCTCAAATTCAAAACAAATTAAAAGAGGGAGAAAAAGGAGCCACATAGACAAAAATAAAAATGTTATCTTAATTTGCGTAAAAAATTATTTCAGGTGATACGGCTTAGAAATGTGATAACAATAAGCTTTCTGGCCTCAAGTTAGATCTTGGACTCATACACTGGTGAGAAATATTGAGAATACAGAGCAAGATGTGCTTAATCAGGATCACAACCATGCACTGCACAAGAGAATGAGAGGGTAGATTCCATTTGCTTAGGATTTTTGATAAATTATCTCTACCAAATCTCGGCACATGTGCCAATCACCGACTCTCCTTAACCAACGAACTTACTTGGCTTCACTAAGGAGGAATAAGGCTTAGAGCAAGAGAAACAGACCATTTGGTGGAAATTCCTCCTATTAGAAAGGAAACTGGAGAACAAAAGTGTACAACCATTTCCCTGCTTTTAACCATTCAGTCATTCAATGTATATGCAGTGAGCTCATAACATTTTTCCAATTACTGTTCTAGACTCCAGGGATAAAATGGTGAAGAAGAGACATGGGCTCTGCCCTTCTGGAGATTTGCCTCTGGAGAAAGCTACGAGATGAGACAGATACTAAACAACTAATTCTGCCAAAAGTACATATAATTCACTGTAATGTGAGAGCCATGATTGAAGGGTATGTGGTGCTGTCAGGGTGTCTAACAGGTGGCTATCAGGGCAAGTCAGCAAGGACTTTCCCAGGAACACTTTAACAGGATGTTCTAGGTCTTTGCTTTTACTCCTCTTCTCCCTTATGTCATCACTTGGAATGGATCTATGGTCCTAGCATAAGCTTTGGCACATCTGCAAGACACAACCTCTGAGACTGGCTCCAACTCAAAATAAACGACCATCTTAAATCGCAAAGACCATATCTGTCATGACCACCCTTCAGTGGGTAACTCTTCTCAGATGAGATGAGTGGTTTTCTTCAGTTCACCTCCCACACTTGGTTTCCCAGCAACTGTGTAGCACAGATGTGGTGGAATTCTGGAGAGAGCTAAGTTTTTTCTTGTCCTGAGTACAACTTCTTGGGTCACAGGAAAACTCAGACGATAAACACATGGAAGTAAAAATGAATTGATACTAAAAAATAACATTTTAATGAATAAAATGCATTCAGTTCAGTTCAGTTCAGTCGCTCAGTCGTGTCCGACTCTTTGCGACCCCATGAATTGCAGCACGCCAGGCCTCCCTGTCCATCACCAACTCCCGGAGTTCACTCAGACTCACATCCATCGAGTCAGTGATGCCATCCAGACATCTCATCCTCTGTCTTCCCCTTCTCTTCCTGCCCCCAATCCCTCCCAGCATCAGAGTCTTTTCCAATGAGTCAACTCTTTGCATCAGGTGGCCAAAATACTGGTGTTTCAGCTTTAGCAGCATTCCTTCCAAAAAAATCCCAGGGCAGATCTCCTTCAGAATGGACTGGCTGGATCTCCTTGCAGTCCAAGGAACTCTTGAGAGTATTCTCCAACACCACAGTTCAAAAGCATCAATTCTTCGGCACTCAGCCTTCTTCACAGTCCAACTCTCACATCCATACATGACCACAGGAAAAACCATAGCCTTGACTAGACGGACCTTTGTTGGCAATGTCTCTGCTTTTGAATAAGCTATCTAGGTTGGTCATAACTTTCCTTCCAAGGAGTAAGTGTCTTTTAATTTCATGGCTGCAGTCACCATCTGCAGTGATTTTGGAGCCCAAAAAAATAAAGTCTGACACTGTTTCCACTGTTTCCCCATCTATTTCCCATGAAGTGATGGGACCGGATGCCATAATCTTCGTTTTCTGAATGTTGAGCTTTAAGCCAACTCTTTCACTCTCCTCTTTCACTTTCATCAAGAGGCTTTTTAGTTTCTCTTCTCTTTCTGCCATAAGGGTGGTATCATCTGCATATCTGAGGTTATTGATATTTCTCCCGGCAATCTTGATTCCAGCTTGGGCTTCTTCCAGCCCAGCGTTTCTCATGATGTACTCTGCATATAAGTTAAATAAGCAGGGTGACAATATACAGCCTTGACGCACTCCTTTTCCTATTTGGAACCAGTCTGTTGTTCCATGTCCAGTTCTAAATGTATTCAAATGAGCACAATAAACAGTTGCTGGCTAATGTGATTCTAAAGAACAATTCAACACCAAAAACTTAGATAAAAATAATTTTATGCCAGAATATTAACGAAATATAGACTTGTGATTCAATAAATGATATAGATATGAGATAGAGAGTATGCATGGACGTGTCAGTTTACTTATGAAACCAGAACAGAGGTTAATTTTGAAAAAAGATGCTTCCAAGAAAATACAAAAGAGAGACAGCCCAAAGCTTCCCCATGTCACCTCTGGACCCCAAAGTCAAAGGCAAACAGAAAACCAAAAACAAAGGAGTCACTTGATGTGGGCTTGACAGGGCTGACCATCCTGTGTCACCGAGTCTAGGCCAATGAAACAAATACAAAGGCAGTGGGCAGGCTGGATGGATGGGGAGTCTGGAGAGCCCTTTATGACGCAGGGGAGGCTCTTAGGATGTCACCGGGGAGGTGACATCATTCTACAAGAAAAATTCAAGAAGAAAGAGAATCCATGGAAGGGCCTGAGATTCAAGGTGAGCAAAAGAAAGCTGGTCAAGCTTGGTATTAAATAGTCAATATTCAGATACAGTGTTCCTGTGTAGTTTCATTTGACAGTGTTTGTTTATATCAGTGCTCCTTTCAGAAACCCTCAGGCCCATTCCCACATTCCTGTAAGTGGGAATAATAATAACATCTGTAACAATAATAATAATAATAATAATCTGTAACAATAATAACAGTAATAATCTAAGTTCTGGAGCTTAACAGATACCATCTGATAAGATTCTGGGACTAGACACTCCACCTTGTCAAACAAGAAGAGTGCAGATGGAAACAGAACTTGTGATGCAATGTAAAAGAAGATTCAGAAAATGGAATTTCTTGAAAGCATTCCATTAGCCACAATTGTAAGCAAAGCAACATGAACACCACTTTTCTGTTTGTATCTAAATAGGGAAACTATGGACCAAATCCATATATAGGAGGTGGTAGAGGGGATGATAGTGGGCAGGGAGTAGAAATGAAATCTATTGATCAAAACACAAAGAATAAGTTGAAAAATGATTTTTTGCTTCTAGGTCAATGAGTTATAGAATTTTGAATCACATACTTTTTGCCAGTAATTTTTAAAGTCTTTAAATCTCCAGTCTTATTTCTTACTGCCCCAATGTCTTACCTAAATATCCTGTGTAAATTCTTTATGTATATTTGATAAGTACTTACTTCTGGGGCAAGTAAAGAGAATGTGGTTTACAGCATCTCAATACTACCAGGTCAGTCATTATTCAGAAGCAACAACTGGGCTATATTCTTCTTTTGAGACATAAGGGGTTTTGAAAACACAGTAACATTCAGTGACCAAACAGCAGGGATGTTTTATAACTAGGGAATAAAAATATTTATCACTTCCCTCTAAGAGACTCAGGAGCTGTCTATATTGCCATATATTGTTAGTATTATGACTTGAAACTCTTCACTGACTCAAAGTTCCAAAGAACTCCGGGATATATATCATAGAAACAAAAACTACTTAAGTTCCATTTGGCTCCTGCAGTTCAGAAGGCAAAGTAATGAACTTATACGTGCAGACTTTGGTAAGCCCATAAAATTTAAGATTGTTCCAAAATTTCTAAAAGAAATGCAATGCATTTTAGTATTTGACATTTGCATTTTGTTTCAGGGAGAAAAAGGAATGGACACAGAACATTAATTTTCTCCAGTTCATATTAAACCATCTAAGTATATACTCTCAGACACCCTTCAATTTATTGCACCAAATTTGCATTTAAACTAAGACAATTTTCCTTGAAATGCCTTTGTTCAAGTTTATTTTGATATTAAAAGCTGTTCTTAAATGCTGACAGATCAGATCAGGTCAGTCGCTCAGTCGTGTCCGACTCTTTGCAACCCCATGAATCGCAGCACACCAGGCCTCCCTGTCCATCACCAACTCCCGGAGTTCACTCAGACTCACGTCCATTGAGTCAGTGATGCCATCCAGGCATCTCATCCTCTGTCATACCCTTCTCCTCCTGCACCCAATCCCTCCCAGCATCAGAGTCTTTTCCAATGAGTCAACTCTTCTCATGAGGTGGCCAAAGTACTGGAGTTTCAGCTTTAGCAGCATTCCTTCAAAGAAATCCCAGGGCGGATCTCCTTCAGAATGGACTGGTTGGATCTCCTTGCAGTCCAAGGGACTCTCAAGAGTCTTCTCCAACACTACAGTTCAAAAGCATCAATTCTTTGGCGCTCAGCCTTCTTCACAGTCCAACTCTCACATCCACACATGACCACAGGAAAAACCATAGCCTTGACTAGACGAACCTTTGTTGGCAAAGTAATATCTCTGCTTTTGAATAAGCTATCTAGGTTGGTCATAACTTTCCTTCCAAGGAGTAAGCGTCTTTTAATTTCATGGCTGCAGTCACCATCTGTAGTGATTTTGGAGCCCCCCCAAAATAAAGTCTGACACTGTTTCCCCTGTTTCCCCATCTATTTCCCATGAAGTGGTGGGACCGGATGCCATGGTCTTTGTTTTCTGAATGTTGAGCTTTAAGCCAACTTTTTCACTCTCCACTTTCACTTTCATCAAGAGGCTTTTGAGTTCCTCTTCACTTTCTGCCATAAGCGTGGTGTCATCTGACAAGGACATGGTAAAACTAGCACTTTTGCACACAGCTGGCAGAGGTTCAGATCTGGCACACCCTTTTTCTTGTCATGAGACTGTTATGTTTGTCTTCCTAATCTTTTAAGTTTAGGAACTTCTCTTGACTTGGATAGCCTCTAGTTTGGGAATTACATATGCATTGTTCCTCCAAATCATGTAAGATAAATCCTCAAAATGTCATTTTAAGACCCACTGTTACACTAGAAGAAAGAAGACTGGGGACCAGATAAAAGCAAACATGAAACATCCAGGTAAAGAGAGATGGTCACAGAGGAAAACAAGCAAGTAAAGTGAAGAAAACAAAACTCAAAAACATTAAAAGCCATAATAAACTCGTAAACAAATGGAAGAAACATAATGGTATGAAGCCATCACAATCACCAAATTGAAACTGGATTTACTCCAGGTGACTTGTGGGACAGTTCCCCAAGTAATAGGCCTTCCCCAGTGGCTCAATGGTAAAGAATCCACCTGCCAATGCAGGAAACGTGGGGTCTATCCCTGGGTTGGGAATATTCCCTGGAGAAGGAAATGGCAACCCACTCCAGGATTCTTGCCTTGGAAAATCCCATGGACAGAGGAGCCTGGCGGGGCTACGATCCATGGGGTCCCAACTAGAGTTGGACTTTCTATCAGAGTTGCACATGACTTAGCAACTAAACAACAGCACCAGCCCCCAAGTATTAAGATGCATGGATCTAATGCGTCTGGATACAATTAGTGCATCTGAACGCACCAATGTGTTTGTTATCAAAAGTTTGTCCTTCTATCTAGAAAGGAGAGGAAGAGAGGAGTGAGACAGGAGACATGGAGAAAGAGCAAGAAAGAAGGAGGAGAGAGAAAAGTCAGGGGAAAATATAGCACAGCCACAACCGTGTTTACCTTGAAAGCAGGTAGTCGTGTCCGACACTAACCCGGTTGAATGCTTTTACACCTTTCCAAAGAGACGAGCCCAGGTGCCCTATTTTCATTGCCACTCCTGCCGCCCGCGTCCCCATCCTCCCTAACACTGATGGTCGGGTGACAATAGCTGCTCTGACCTTGCTACCAGGCGGATGGTGCTTGGCGCATGAGGAGTTGGCACTGGAGGGGCAGAGCTGGCGCAGTCCCCATCTGGGTGGAGGGAGCAGGAAGGTGGCCCCCAGCAGGCAGAGGTGCGGGGCGGGGGCACTTTCTGGGATATAAATGTCTGAGATTTATAATTGTAACAGCAAGCATATGTTCTGAAATTATTGCTACTGCATGTTATTATTTCATTGCATACACAGGACTTTGCATTCAAGGGGAAACATTCCTCCAAGAAGCTCATGGCATTTTATAAAATCTAATTCCAATCAACCACTATAGTAGGTGCAATAAATCATTGTTAAAAAAAGAGTATTACCAGTGGGCAGGTAGAAATTTGTTTAAAACTCTGGCAAAAGCTGCATACTTCTCTTTCCTTTATTTCTCCAAGGCCCCCTTTAAAATATAACTATTAGGAAAAACATTTCTTCAGGAATCTGTGTGAGTTTTTTTAAAGAGGAAAGAGAGGTCCTGTTTGCACACCCAGCGCATTTCCATCCTCTTCATCCGGCTCTGTGCTCAGCAGGCCAACCTCTATGGATGCATCTGTACAGCCCCTGGCCTCTGGCTTCCTGTTGGGCTCAGCCATGGGGCAGGGTCACCAGCAGGCTGTCAGAGGTGAGAACAGAGAGAGGTGGGTCTTTATTTCCCTCCTCCATCCCTGCTGGCCGCAGTTTGAGTGGGGCTGCCCTCAGCTCCTGTCAGGTGGTTCCATGAGTGGTTTTCGCTCTTGCTGTTACAGTAGCCTGTCTCTCACACTGTCAGATGAAGGTGGTAATGGCTTCCCACTGTCACCAGCCCCTCAGCGTCACCATCCATTAGTAGCATCCTTAATGCTGCCCACATGTGTGTGTACTCAGTCATGTCCAGCTCTTTGCAAGCCCCCAGAGTGTAGCCTGCCAGTCTCCTCTGTCCATAGGATTCCCCAGGCAAGAATACAGGAGCGAGTTGCCATTTCCTTCTCCAAGGGATCTTCCCATCCCAGGGATTGAACTCGCGTCTCCTACATTGGCAGGTGGATTCTTTAGGCCCCCTGGGAAGCCTTAACACTGCCTACTCTTCTATAAATAGACCCTGCAGGAACTGAGAGCTGATTCATCCCACATCACTGGAGACAATGAGGGGATCACCTAAGCAGAGAGTGCTAAGTGCTCAGTCGCTTTAGTTGTGTCCAACTCTTTGTAACCCTATGGGCCATAGCCCTCCAGGCTCCTCTGTCCGTGGGATTCTCCAGGCAAGAATACTGGAATGGTTTGCCATGGGGGTGCATCTTATTGACCCAAGGATCAAATCAGTGTCTCTTGCATCTCCTGCATTTGTAGGTGGATTCTTTACCACTAGTGCCACCTGGGAAGCCCCAGAAGACAGAAGAGAGGGTAAAACAAGTGCAGTGAGCTTCTCTTGGCTACAAAACAAATATTCATAATAATTCCTTAGAGACGAGAAAGAATAAACTTGAATTCAACTCAACTTTATACAGTTCACTTAGAGATGAAATGTCAGACATTCATAATTAGTAAAATAATTTCAATATTCAACAAATCTAGCTATAATGTGATCTGTAGAATTCTGAGAGAGCCTTTCTCAAGCAGTGTGATTGGTCTTAATGGCTCCCTTTTTAGAACCCAGGGAAGCTGTCTTGTTATTTATGAAAATATCTGATGCCAAGTGAATCTGGTCAAGCATCTATTTATTTAGTAGGTGCCCAAGTGGGAAGAGACAATGCCCAGCCCACTTGGCAGAAAGAAGTCAGGGATACAGAATTGATCTCTGAATACGAACAGTTTCAGGAAAAGGAAAGTGTGTAAAGCAGGAGGTAGCCATGAATAACTTATTGCCAAATTCCTTCACTCACGGTTTTTCCTCAGACAGAGAAACTATGATCTGATTCACTCCTACAAGGCCAGTACTGGAATCCAGGTCTCTGTATTCCCAGAATGCTCCTGTCCAGAGGATAAGTAGCCAGGATCACATCTACTTCTCTGGTGGTCCAGTGGTTAAGACTCTGTGCTTTCAATGCAGGAGGTATGGGTTTAACCCCTGGTCAGGGAACTAAGATCCCACTAGCATTGCAGCCATAAATAAAATTTTTTAATTTTTTTTAATTAAAAGAAATCTGGATAGTTGGCAGATTTTGGGGCTCTTGCAATTATAGAGAGTCCTGGGACATGGGAGGATGTCCACGTTTCTTCAGTTTACACTGCTGTGTGGGCCCATAATTAACATCTCTTGAGAGAGAAACAAGAGATATACTTTTTTTTTTTTTTTTTTCACCAGGAAAAATCACAAGTTGAATGCAAAGTCATTGACAGATCTTCCTTTGCACATGGAAAAATACCATTGTCTAGGCTGAAACCTGGCCCCTTCTGGAGGTTACTTAGTTGAGTAACTTGCTTGTAAGCAGTTTGGCTAGTGGACAAGATGACATTTAATGGAAGGTGTTTTTGTTTCATGGAAACAAGTTCCAAAATAGCCTTCCACAGAAGGGAAGAGATTCTCACTGGAATATTTACAAATCAATTTCCCCACAATCACTCCATTGGACCTCCCTTGCCATCTGTGGCACCTCCATGCAGACTCCCTTGTCCCTGAGACTGAGAAAAGAAGGCATTTGCTCCATGCTTTCTGTCTGCATGCTGCAACAGCAGGAGACAACAGATGGATTAAGCTCTTCATGTTGGACATAATGGACTCAAACCAATAACATGGATGATGGAAATTCTTGGGTTTCCACAAATGGGAAGTGCCATCTTAGAGGGAGATACAGCTCTTCATACTTGACAACTAAGCAGAAAATCTAATGTTTGTAAATACCACTGGGTGTGCTGCCAACAATTGGGTGCATGAGCCAGGTGCCTATCCAGACCAGAAGTGTGGGTAAGAGTAGTGGGAGGACAGGTCATACCTGTAGACTCTAAAATCAAATATCCATCAAAGGGAAGGAAATCCAAAAGAGAGGGGATATATAGCTGATTCGCCTTTCTGTACAGGAGAAACTAACACAAGGTTGTAAAGCAACTCTACTCCAATAAAAATTAATAAAAATAAAATATCCAGGTAGACCCTTAGGACTGGATAAAGGTTAGAGATTTGACTGAAGACTGAGGCCATGTAGCAGAGGAACAAGTTCAGAGGTGGATCCAAAATGCAGAAATAAGCCCAGAGGAAGAGAGGGAGATGGATTTTTAATGTAGGTCACAAAAATCCCAGACTAACAGTCCAAGATGTATTCTGTCTCCCTAAGGGATCATGGCCAGGGATGACTGAAAGCATGAGAGGGTTATGGGTAACTTTATAGAATGATGGCAGCAAATGGAAGAAAATCAGTCATGGGAAAGCTTTAGACTTTGTTCTTTCTGACAAGGAAAGAGGGACACTAGTCCCCCTCTACTTTACACTTCCTTTGGATCCTCTGTGGGTCTAAGACTGTTTAGACATGCCACTTACCTGATTCCATAGATTAGGGCACCAAAACCAGTGAGGCAAAGTGATTCACTTAGGGCTAGCTAAGGAATGGCTCCTCTTGAACTTGAGTCAAAATCTCCTAATAGCAATGAGGCAAAAAGTGCACCAGATAAGAAGTTTAAAAAAAAAAAAAATTGATCCTGATTCTGTTGCTTTGGTTAACCCCTTCATCCCCCTAATTTCTCCAGCTATAAAATGGAGTGAATCATGACTACTTCACGAGATTGCTGTATGAGTTAAACCATTTAAAATAATGTACATATAAGCTATACATACATTATACATGTTATACAACATGTTATACAAATATAATATGTGATTAGGTCTACCTCATTGCTGCGTCTTTCAGAAAACTTTAAGGACAAAACTAAGTGGTTTCATCCCATCATAAAAACATTCAGATAGCAGATTGTACAATGAATTCCCACACATGGCATCCATTTCAAATCAATTTCTTTTCTTCCACTCAAAAGAAAACTACATCAACCAATAAAAACATATTGACCACTTGTTATGTGTAGCCCCACCACGTGCTGCACAAACTCAGGCATCTGACCAAAGTCATAAATTATTTCCTTCTTTTTATGAACAACCAGAATATGGCTACTATAGAAAACTGAATGACATCAACACAGCATTTAATCTCAACATAACTTTGACCCTAATAGTCTCTGAACAGTTCTTAGAGTCCTGGGAATCAGCCTTTTCAGACATTCCCAGGCTTAGATTAGTGATTCCCATGAATTATCATCAGACAGATCTATGACATGACCCCGATATACTGCAGAGGGTATCTATGAAGTTGCTGAAGTCTTAAACAAGGGGTCTTAGTACTTCATACATATAAAGCTTAATAGGTTTATTTTTTATATTTTCTTCAAGCCACATCATCACCACCATCACCATTAACCACAGGCACTGTACTGAGATGTGCTTTCTTTTATATGGGGAATGTACACATTTCTAGTTATCAGGGAGCAGAAAAGCAGAGAGTGGCTCTGGTACATATACCAATTTGTCTAGCAAAATGACTTTGTTACCAGCTTAAGGATCCAAAGGCTGGCATGTCCAAATCCTCCAACCTCTCCTCATGGCTTAGTATAACTGAGTAATCTTAACAACAGTCACTTTAAAAGAAAATGTGAAGGGTCAGAGCAATAACTGGATACCATGTACAGAAGAGGAAAAACAGAAATGATACTAGCTGCCTGTTTTCTTGTTTTCCTCTCCTGGGTAGTAGGTTGGAGAACCCATTGAGGCCTGAGTAACTTTTCCCCTGATGTGTTGAACATGGAGGTGATGTTTATGACACCTGAGCTGTGAATTGATGGCTGCTGTGCACCCCTCCCCCATATTTTAGGCTGCTGATTCCCCACATTGAGGTCTTCCCTGGTGGCTCAGACAGTATAAAATCTGCCTGCAGTGCAAGAGACCTGGGTTCAATCCCTGGGTAGGGAAGATCTCTGGAGGAGGAAATAGCAACCCACTCCTGTATTCCTGCCTGGAAAATCACGTGGACAGAGGAGCCTGGCCGGCTACAGTCCACAGGGTCACAAAGAGTCAGACGCGAATGAGCGACTAACACTTTCTTTCCCCACGTGGAGTCATGAGGAGCCCACTGATGCCCACCATTGTCACATAAATAAGAGGAACCCTGACTCCTCTCTCATCTTGTTCCTGCCCCCTACCCTCTGCTCCTTCTTCCTTGTCTCTCACTAGATTATTTTCTTTTGTGTCTTAGTCAAAAGAGTAGTATTTAATCAGTACTGGCTCAACTGCTTTTTCATGCCTCAGGAGACAGTTTGCTTCTAGTCATACTACAGAGGAAAACATTCCTCTGGTCGGATTTAGGAACCGCTGTAAAACTATCTCTAATTTATTGTGCATTTTAAACCAAAACAGACCTGGAGTCAAACCCTAAGCATAAGCTGCATAACTTTTAATTATCTTCCGAGGGAATGTAATCCTAAAAACAGTCTGTAGAGCTTTTCCCTACCCTGACTGGCAAGTGTTTTCCTTCTTCCTAACAATCCCCATCCTGTGAGATAATAGCAAATGGAATTTTATAAAACCCTCTAAGCAGAAGAAAAAATGTCAGTCATCACTCCTGCCCTAGCCAAAAGCAAAACCAAACCAAAAAAAAAAAAAAATCATTGAATTAACGCCAAATTCTTAGCCCTTTGTTGTAGGCTTATGTACACCAGAGCATGACAGCAAATGCCTAAGCCTTACAGAGAGGAAGTGCTCAGGCCATGACAAAGAGGGAGTAGACCTGGGCTGGAAGGAGGGCTTTCTCAGCTACCGCTCTGATAGGCATTTCTCAACTGGAAATAAAGCCAGAGGCCACACAGCTGCTGCAGTGTCTCAGACTACCCTTGGCAAGGATGCTCACCCAAGGGGAGAGGCTAAAATCAAGACCAGGAGCTGTTCACCTAAAGCCCAGAAAAATGATGTCTTCTTAAATGCACATCCATTTGGAAAACCTTGTGTCCATAGGGCCACTAGGCTGTTCTCATTTAGGACCAGACAGTACATCCCCTGCCAACATGAGAGGCTCTCCTTATGCATGTCCCTACTCAGTTCAGCCACCTCCTCTGACCTGTCCTTCCTGTAGGAGGAGAAGAGAAGGAAGGGGAAGGAGGGGGGGGCTTCAGGAAGCGGGAGGCAGAGGGGGGTTGGGAGGGGATGAGAGGGAAGGGTAGAGTGGGAAGCATTTTTGTTTCAAATTAATAGGAACCGGGTCCAAATGCCTGCAGCCCCCATGGCTGGTTTCCCGGAACGTCTCATCTTGACCTTTGGCAAACCAAATGTCAATGTTGAATCTATCTCCAGCCAGAAGCCAAAAGGAGTGCAGCTGCTCTGCCTGGCCATGTCCAAGCCCAGCAGACCAGCTCCCTGCTCCTTACCCGACTGCCTCTGCCCCAGCCCCACACACATGCACAGTCCTGCTGCTTTCATGGCTGCTGAGCCAATGGGAAACTCAACTAGGCTCGTGAGAAAGTTCTATCAAGAGGGGCAGGAAAAGTCCTCTGATGGGTGCAGTACTCTGCCCTGTCTACAGGAGGCATTTGTAAGCCTTTACTGGCCTGTCTTTCAGGGAGTGATATAAAATGTGAATCTGGTTGTTTGGTCCATAAACAAGTAGGAGAATCAGAAACTGGAGGTCTCTGGGAAACAAAATAGAGGGACTGTGAGAGTAGGTCAGAGATCTGGGAGGAGAGGGGAGTGTGATCAGGTCTCTGACATGGGGTGGTCCTAAGTGATGCTAGGGAATGTGTGGTGGAGAAAAAGAGGGAGATACAGCCACCAAGTGGAGGAGGTAGAAGACCCATAAGGCCAAAGTACAGATTGTCACTCATATAGGTCGTGAAGTCACTGAAGATGTTGAGAGCGTTCGAAATGGAGAGAAAGCTATGACACAGATGTTAGACCTAAAAAAGCTGTGTCTCCCCACAGTGAGGGAACAGTGGTCTCCAAGTGGGTGCAAGAGGGATTTAGAGATTTCCAGTACCCCTTCTCCAAAGCCTTCCATTTTCAGGTCCTGTGTCCAGGAACCACACACAGGCTTCATGCCATACATTCCACAGAGCACTTTTCCTCTGCAATTGGACTCCCCAGTTCTCAACTCTTCCTTAGGCAGAGGTTATAGACAGCAGCTTCTTTTCCCCCTTCAGAAGCTGTCACCATCTACTGCAGCCTTTGAAATTCTGCTTCCCCAAACACAGCTATGGAAGACTGTGTTCTCACACCATGCCAGGCCAACACAGACGTGTTCTTATGCAATTCAAGAATCATGTTGAAACCCTGTATCCCAGGCACTCATGGAGCAAAATGAGAGAAGCGTGGGAACAAGGGAATGTGCTGTGAGGGGCTGCTCTACCCTAAAATAGTCAGATAAATAGTTGGCAACAATGAGAGATGTCAAAAGGGGGGCTATGGGAATGAGAGTGGGAGCCCGCATCAGTGACCACTCGAAAGCAGGCCAAGATCCTTCACTTTGTCACAGGAATAAACAGAGCTCATTTTTGGAGGCCAACAATTTGACTGAAATTTGGCAAATCCTGCCTAAAACGTCATCCCTTTTCAACTAAACTGATAACACTGGGATAAAATATAATGCTGGGAAAATGTACTCAAAGTTTCTGGACCATTTTAGTCCTAGGGCCTCCCTTCCCCCATCTTTGCTATCTCTTTAATGTATAGATTCTCACTTAACTTGGCCTGAATGGTTTACAGCAGCTCCTGGCTTTTATAGACGGAACTAATACCCAGAGGGTAACCATGTTAATGGGCTTCCCCAGTGCCTCAATGGTAAAGAAACCACCTGCTAATGCAGAAAACGTGTGTTCCATCCCTGGGTTGAGAAGATCCCCTGGAGAAGGAAATGGCAACTCACTCCAATATTCTTGCCTGGAAAATCCCATGGATAGAGGGGACTTGCAGGCTATAGTCTATAGGGTTGCAAAACATTTAGACACAACTTAATGTCTAAATAGCACTACTTAGAGGGGAAGTGATTTTCTCAAGATCACAGAGCATATGACTAGTTGAATCTGAACTAGAACCTTGATCTCCAGGGCACTAATTCATTCCTCTTTTTACTATGATGTGATTTCACTGGAAGGGAATAAAGGATTCAATTCTGCCCAAGTGGATTTTCTCCCAAGTAATTTAACAGCAATAATGTTTTCTGTTACTACTAGACATAAATACTGTTCAGATAGCTCCTTTAGTTTATTATCTTTTCCCTGTAAACTTATTCATGCCATTACATTCCAGAGCACATGCTGATATAGCAAAATGCTTTGGTACAAACTGGACTGTATTTTTATTCTGACATGTTTTGTAGAGGGCAGTTTACATACTTACCACAGCCAAATGGTCTCCATTTTCTGGGACAGACTTATCTCCAGTATTCAAACACCAGGTCCCTGTGTTTTATATCTATTTCCATGTAACTATTTTCTGACCATAGTAATGACTTGTCAAAACAATAGCTAAGTGGGTTTAAATTTATATCTTCACAAAGCTTTTCAAGCTAACCAAATCACAAATCAGGAAAGTGATCTTTTGCTAGACAATGAGTTCGAATTTCTGATTTGGGGGAAAGACCAATATAACATGATTTTGTTTTCTCCTCCACCTACAACTTAAATGTAAGTCTTCCCTTTAGAAATTAATAATTGTGCTCCAAAAATCTGATAAAGAGGAAAATGCTGTGAAGATGGAAGTTGCCAAAGAAATAGTGGTAGTAGTGTGTAGTTTAGCTTCTGAAATCATTTAGTGTATGTTCTCTCATCACAATTAGAAAATTTAGGTGTAAATCAATAACAAAATATAGACAAAACACCTAAATTTTTGAAATTAAGTGATATACTTCTAATAATCCATGAGTCAAAAAATAAATCAGAAAAAGATTATAAAACTATTTTGAATTATATGATAATAAAGACCACAAAATAAAAAAAACTTATGGAAATTTAAAAATTTATTGCCTGAATTATATATATTAAAAAGGACACAAAAGTAAAAATCAATGATGTAAGTATCCCTCTCCAAAAGTTAGAAAAAGGACAAAAAACTAAATCTAAAGATAACAGAAAAGAAAAATAATACAGATAATAGCAGAATTAATAAAATATAAAACAAAAGAATAATAGAACAAAGCTAAAAGTGTTTTCTAAAAGACTATTGAAAAATAGACAAACTCTTGGGAAGACTGGTCAAGAAAAAGAGAAGACACAAATTACTGATATAGGAATGAAAAAGGGCGAAGGTGGAGGTGGCCTTGGCTTCTACCAGACAAAATATGTGGCTTTAGAGGGTGAATTTGAGGCTGGTTCATACAATGTTCCAATGAATTCATGACTGCACCCCTCTAGGGAGGGCCCTGGGAGCTTGGCAATCCCTAAAAATCCCAGAAATCATGAAACACCTTTGAGGTCATGTTGCTCACCCTTTCAGAGGGGAGAGCTGAGCCCACGAGAGGAAAAGGAACTTAGCAAGACTCCTAAGCCCATCGCTGATACTGCAGTACAGTTGTCTTCTTCTCTTGACCTATTTTCCATTTGGAATGAGCTGAAGTCATTATGTAGTTGAAGAAAAATACAGCAATGTATTCAGCTTACATCTGTGGTTAAAAGAAACAGACTATTTGATGTTTTATGTTTCAATTTTCTCTGCACTAAAAATGCTCATAACTGCAGAGGACCTCTACATTGCTATATATGCACATGATGTATAGATTTACAGTCTGTAAGGAAAATATCAAGATTCCCTGTTGAAAAAAAAAAAACAGAAATTATAACAGCATACTCCCAACTTTGTTGGCCAACCAAGCAGAAATTGAGAGATTTGTTAATACTCTTTTCTAATTTCTTATTCCAAAGCACTGGGAATACATGTATGAAAGCTTGTGCCATTCCACGTCCTGTTCTCACAGCATTCATAGTCTTTTCCAGCGACATGAAATTATGTAAGCAAATTTTCACTCTGATGCTCCTGCACCTGGAAGTTTTCCATGCTAGCCCCAGTCCTGGTGAAACTTAGCACAGGCATACATTGCAAATATAGCAGGTTCAGTTCCAGACCACTGCAATAAAGCAAATATTGAGATAGTGAGTCACATGAATATTTTGGTTTCCTGGCTCATAAAAAGTTATGTTGATACTATACAGTCATCTATTAAGTGTGCATTAGTGTCTGGAAAAATGATGTACATAACTTATGTACTATGTACATACCTTAACTAAAAAAGCATTTCAATGCTACAGATTGCTAACCATCATCTGAGCCTTCAGCAAGTTGTAATTTTTGACAAGAGTAGCATCACATATCACTGATCACAGGTCACCATCACAAAGATAATAATAGTGAAAAAGCTTGAAATATTATGAGAATTACCAAAATGTGCACAGAGATACAAAGTGAGCAATGGCTACTGGAAAGATGGTGCCCAAAGACTTGTCTGATGGCAGGGTTGCTGAAACCTTCAATTTGTCAAAAAAAGAAAGAAAGAAAAAGAAAAAATGCAATATCTGCAAAGTGCAATAGAACAAAACCCAAGAAAATAAGTTCTGGGGCTTCCCTGATGGCTCAGTGGTAAAGAATCCACCTGTCAATGCAGGAGACACAGGTCTGATTCCTAGTCTGGGAAAAGCCCACATGCCTCAGAGCAACTAAGCCCACAACTACTAAACCTGTGCCCTAGAGACCAGGAGCCACAACTACTGAAGCCTCACGCCTTAGAGCCCATGCTCTGCAACAAGAAAAGCCCAAGAACTGCAACTAGAGAGTAGCCCCTGCTCAATGAAACTAGAGAAACGCTCACACAGCAACAAACACCCAGCACAGCCAGAAATAAATAAATAAAATATATAGTTTTTTTTTTAAGTGAGGTCTGCCTGTAGGCTGTTGCTGACAGAGTGAAGAGAGGGAGCCAGGTTTCATTCTACTTCTAAGTCAGCAGAGGGTTTCTTGACCTCAGCACTGTTGACGAGATGATAGACCAGATAAGTTTTTGCTCCAAAGCCTGTCCTTGCGGAGGATATTCAGCAGCATCTCTGACCTCTACCCACTAAATGCCAGTAAGTCTCCATCCCCAGTGTGACAACCAAAAATGTCTCCAGACATTTCCAACACCCCTTGGGGTGGAAAACCACCCTGGGTTGAGATCCCCAGTCTACATATAAGCATGTAATTAAGGTTTGACTTTCATTCATAAAGTACCCAGTAACAATGACAGATACAGTGATGAAATACACATTAAGAGATACATTTGTTAGCTTACCAGGTGACATTAGTGGTAAAGAACCCACCTGCCAGTGCAGGAGACTTAAGAGACATGGGTTCACTGGGTCTGGAAGACAGTACATGGCAATCCATTCCAGTATTCTTGCCTGGAGAATCTCATGGACAGAGAAGCCTTGCGGGCAACAGTCCATAGAGTCTCAAAGAGTCATACACGACTGAAGTGAGTTAGCATTTCCACACCGTGGCTTAGTGTCTACTGTGTAAAAAGCCCTGTGTGAGGAACTTTATACACATCATCTCATTTTACCCCCATGACACCCTGAGAGGTCATAGATCAGTCAACACTCTCAGTTGCTAAAAGAGTGCATTCTAGGAGGTTTAAACCAGGAAATTTAATATTAGGTATTAAATTTAGGTAGCTCACTGAATCACCAGGCATGTCAGAAGTTAAGCTGGAGCTTGGCAGCTAGAACCACACCCAAGCCATACTTCAGGAATTCTCCAGCAGTGATTCCACACAGACTCCCTGGGCACAGACACATCAGTTCAGTTCAGTCGCTCAGTCGGGTCCAACCCTTTGCAACCCCATGGACTGCAGCACGCTAGGCTTCCCTGTCCATCACCAACTCCCAGTCACTAGCACATAACACACCACAATTCACATACCCCTGATATGGGGGTAGGACAAAAACAATGCAGCCTCAAAGAGCCAAAGCCACTGCCACCACAATCCAGAAAATTACTTTCTCCTGTTGCCCTTTTTTACACGAGTGCACTTTGAATTCAGCATCTCTCACCCACCGTTTGATTGATCTATAGCACATGCTTGCCCCAGACCTGCAAAGGAAGCTGAGATAATGAGTTTCTTAGAGAACTGGAGACATTCCCCAGATATGGGAAATATGATCAAAAGTACCTGAGTGGGATTTCCCTGACAGTCCAGTGAGAGAAAAAAAAAAAGCACCTAAGTGACCACACTACAGGTAGATGCCCATTTTACAGATGAGGAAACAGACTTAGAGAGTTTACCTAACCTGCTTAAAGTCCCTGTTATGGAAATTCAAGTACAAGTTCTATTCTTTATACAATATTCTTCTCTGTACAATATCAGTAGCCCAGGAAAATGTGTATCCCCTTACTTCTTCTACCCCTGGCCTTGAATACAACTTCCTAGGAAGGTCCCAGACTAAGATGCTGTGAGATTTTGCTCAATCTAGGTTTTTGACAGCAGTGGCAGAACCATCACTAGTTAGTACCTTCCTAAGCGTCCCACAGGGACTGTGACACAGTATGTAAACTGTGGTACAGGTGCTGGTTCCCAGACAGATAAGGATGGGCTCCATAGACTTCCTTAGCCTTTGGCCTTCAGAGAAGTCCTCTCTTCTGTTATATGGATGGAAAAGATGCCAGTGTGGCTGCCTGACTGCAGTAGGCAACCTCTGCCTCCTCCTGGTATTTGTTTCAGGAAGTGTGGGCTCAACCTAGTGACTCACTTCTAAAGAATCAATGCCGCAAGGTAAAGGGATGTCACTCCCAAGATTAGGGTACAAAAAAAACTGTGATTTCTTTCTTGATCATACTTTCTCTCCCCTTCTCTCCTTGGCTCTCTCACTCTGTCTTACTCTGGGGGGATCCAGCTGCTGTATTATCAGTGAGCTTCTGGAGAAGCCCACATAGGAAAGAACCTCCAGCCAACAGCCAGCATTGCACTGAGGCCCTCTCTTCCTCCCCCTCCTCTTCCTCTGAGGTCTGTGGCACCCACAGGTTTCTACCTGACTGTTCTCTGATTCATGTGCTAGATTGGAAGCTCCTTGAGGGCGTGTCTAAACGTGTACCCCTCATGTCTCCCCACAAGTACTTGGCACAATATTGGGTACATGGAACCTTAGAAAATACCTTTTGAGCAAATGAATGTCATTGGGTCTTACAACAAATACTCTTGCATGCATGCATGCTAAGTTGCTTCAGTCGTATCCAACTCTTGGCAACCCAAAGGACTCTAACCCCCCAGGCTTCTCTGTCTATAGGATTCTCCAGTCAAGAACACTGGAGTGGGTTGCCATATTCTCCTCCAGGGGATCTTCCCTACCCAGGGACTGAACCCACATCTCTTATCTCTCTTGCATGGCAGGCAGGTTCTTTACCACTAGCACCACCTAGGAAGTCTTCAACAAATACTCTTGGTCAAACTCAAATTCTTTCTCTCTTTCTCCCTTCTGTCCTTCCTTCTCTTGCTTTCTTTCTATCTTTCTGAAAGCATTTACTCAGTGAATACATGCACTTATTCTACAGAGAATCAGGAATAGAAAGATGAATTAATTAGACATAGTTTCTGCTTCCCCATTGCATTAATTTTCAATGGTGTTGCAACAAATTGCTACCAACTTAGTAGCTTAAAGTGAAAGTCACTCAGTCATGTCGGACTCTTTGGGACCCCATGAACTCTACAGTCCATGGAAGTGAAGCTTGTGGCTCAGCTGGTAAAGAATTCGCCTGCAATGCAGGAGACCTGGGTTGGGAAGATCACCTGGAGAAGGGAAAGGCTACTCAGTCCAGTATTCTGGCCTGGAGAATTCCACAGACTGTATTGTCCATGGGGTTGCAAAGATACGGACACAATTGAACATCTTTCACTTGTCACATAGTAGCTTAAGCCATACAAAGTGACTTTATAATTTCTGTAGTTCAGAATTCTGAGATGGTGTTAATAGGCTAAAATCAAGGGTTTGACAGGGAAACTTTCTAGAAGTTTCCTTGCCTTTTCCAGCTTCTAAAGGCTGCCTGCATTCCTTGGCTTCCTCATCTAAGCCAGAAATTGTAGGTTGACTCCTTCTCACACTGCCATCTCTCTGATTCTCTGAAATCTGAAGAGGTTCCTCAATTTTAATGTGATTAGATTAGGTACATCCAGATAATCCAGGATACTCTTCCTCTCTCTGGCTCTTTAAGCCTTAAGGATGTTTGCAGTCCCTTTTGTCGTGTAGAGAAACATATTCACAGGTTCCAGGGATTATGGCATGACCATCTTCAGGAGACATTGCTCTGCCTTCCACACCTTTTCCTTGTCTCTCACTCCACCAGTCAACCAGCTCGTGAGTGGGAGTCCCCTGTGCTTGATCATTCTGCCATGTGACCAGCAGGTGATGTGCTGGGATCTACCAAAGGGCTTGACATTGGGGGGAGGCAGAAGAAAAATAATTTAGCTTAAAACAAAAGCCATGAAGGAGGCAGAGTTGAAGTTGGCTCTCCTTCTAACGCAAGCTGGAATTTCTCTGATTCCTCCAGGGCTGCTGGATTTTATTTTGTCTGTCTTGGTAAGAGTGGAGATTTGATACCTCCTCTGTGGCACTAGTCATCCCTACCACAATCACTCTTTTATTACATTACATTTTCAAATCTTTTGTCAGGCAGTTTGAATGTTCTGTAGGAATCTACTTAAAGATAAACCCCTGAGCTTCAATCTGAGGCAGAATCTTGTAGATGAGTGCCCAGAGCATCCCCCAAACTGGACCCATGCTGGACGACCCCGGGGAGGTCTGTGGAGTGCAATGCTTCTGCTGCAGGCCAGCATTGTTCTAGCCCACCCCACCCCAACTGGCACCACTGCTGTTCAGTACCCATAGCCCTCCTGAGCCTCAAAGGGACTGCCAAGCTTCATTTCTTGCCTCCTGCTCTAGTAGTGTGTCAGCTCCCCCAGAAAAAAAGGGAAAAGGCATTTCTCATATGTGCTAAGAAAAAAAGTAAGATTCCAGAAACTATTTTCAACCTTCCTGCACCCTAGAAAAGTTACCTTCACTTCACTAATTCTTCTCATTTTAATTTTAGCCCACTTACTCACATTTGGTCTCTTTCCATTGTACCTGAACCCATGCCTCTTCTTTCTAGACAAAGTATCTGAAATATCTTTATTCCAGAGTCAATGTTAGTTGTCCGTGGTACTCTCCTCCCTCCCACTTCACTCCCACCCCAAGTTCTACTCCACATTGTCTTGCTGCTGCTGCTGCTGCTAAGTCGCTTCAGTCTTGTCCAACTCTGGGTTGCCATTTCCTTTCCCAATGCATGAAAGTGAAAAGTGAAAGTGTGTCCGATTCTTCGTGATCCCATGGACTGGAGCCTACCAGGCTCCTCTGTCCATGGGATTTTCCAGGCAAGAGTACTGGAGTGGGGTGCCATTGCACATTTTCTTAGGTACTCATTAGACCTCATTGTCTTTTTAATTAAAATTTAGTATATTGGTGAAGATCTGTAGGATTTAGAATCTCAGAATGCCAGAATCTGAAAGCTTCTTTGATGACATCTTTTTTTAATCCCTTCAAGGGATTACACAAGGGAATCCCACAAGGGCTTTCCTTGTGGCTCAGCTGGTAAAGAATCCTCCTGCAATGTCGGAGACCTGGGTTCGATCCCTGGGTTGGGAAGATCCAGTATTCCAGTATTAACTTCCCTGGTGGCTTAGGCTGTAAAGCATCTGCCTACAATGTGGGAGACCAGGGTTTGACCCCTGGGTTGGGAAGATCCTCTGGAGAAGGAAATGGCAACTCCCTCCAGTACTCTTGTCTGGAAAATCCCATGAACGGAGGAGCATGGTAGGCTACAGTCCATGGGGTCACAAAGAGTCAGACTGACTGACTTCACTTTCACCTGAAGAATGCTCCAGAAATTTTATCCTGGTAGTTGCCCAGTTTCAAAGATCTGATCTTTTCAAGCTCACTAGGACTACAGCATCTACACTTACGCCACCCCAAACTGCTCATATGTTACAAAATGTTCCTAATTTCTAGACATCCCAGGAATTAACCCCATATCAGGCTTCTAAGTACACAGACTTCCTGCACATGCTTAGACCATTTTGATTCAACCAGTAAAGAAAAAGCAACCTAGAGGGCCTTGTGTTAGGCTAACCTCCCCTCTGTTAATCTCTCTCTCTCATATTCAGTCGAAAGCTATTTTGATGCAGCAGAAAGAGCCAGACGTTTGTATTCACAGTTTGGGTCTCACCTCTGCCACCCACTAGCGATATGATTTAGCACAGCTTCCCATCTTGTAAGATGAGGTTAGAAATACTCATCTCACACCGTTACTGAGATGGTTAAAGTAAATCATGGGTAGAAAGAGCAACCACAGCACAGTTGCACAGTGAGCATCCTCTAAATGACAGTTATTATCAATAATGATGGCTTTGCTGTGTGGTGCTGGGGATAATGGCAAATGAAGGGGCCTGACCACTCAGTGCTCAGTACATCTAGGAGGGGATGTGACAGGGCCTCCAAAAGAATATCAAGGACTCTAGATATCATTTTCCAAAAGCTTAAAAGAATTTGAAGCGAGGCATAACCTAGCTAAACAGCATGATAAGGAGCACAGATCTCTGTGTTCACCACTCTGCCCCACCAACAAATAGGAGATGCCCTCATAGTCCAAACAGTGGGGTAGACATGAAAGTTGGAGAATACGGTGGAAAAAAGGGCAGGGAAGTCAATGAGGTCCAGAGAAGGTGAGACCAGAAGGGACCAAATGGGCAGGAACAAAGATCATGGAAGCCATGTGAAATGAGAGGCAAGAGTCACTTGAGTGAAAGCCATCTTACTCAAGCAGACTTGTGAGAGCTGCTTGGTGCAATGGAGACATCCTGGACACTTGAAGACATCCTGGACACTGCCAGCAGTGGCAGCAGATGCCCTAAATATTCCCCAGTTAATGTTTCCAAAGATTCCTTGACCCATAAAATGTTTTCATGGGGACAAAGAGAAGTGCATAGCAGCATCTCCTGCAGATACACAGAGCTGTGCAGCTGGTGGGCAGGGCTGTGGATGTCCTAAGGAGATTCAATTGTAAGAAAAATCATATCTCAGTTGTGATAGCTTTTTCCACTCCACAACTGGCCAGAAAAAAACTAGGATTAGCCAAATTTATAACTGAAAAATTGAAAAATGAAATTAAAAAGATTTTATTTTCTCAAGCCCCAGTCTGCCTGAGTCTTACCTATGAGCTTAGAAAAGGAATGTAACCTCCATGGGTCTTAATTTTTGCATGTGAAAATGGAGAGTTTGGAATAAGTGACCCCCCTCTATCTCTCAGATAATAATGCTAATAATAGTCATAATCATTACATTTCTTGGGTCTCTTTGTATTATCTTAACGTCTTCCTACAGCCACATTTCCACATTAAAAAATGAAGGATACACACTGTTATATTTGAAATGGATAACCAACAAGGTCTTACGGTATACATGGAACTCTGCTCAATATGATGTGGCAGACCAAAGAGAAGGAGTTTGGGGGAGAATGGATACATGTATGTCTGAGTCTGTTTGGTGTTCACCTGAAACTATCACAACACTATTTGTTAATTGGCTATACCCCAATACAAAAATAAAAAGTAAAAAAAAAAAACAGAAGGATCAAGTCAGGTAAGAAACTAGCCCAAGGTCATTCAGCTGGAAAATGGCAGAACTAGAACTTGAAAGAGATCTGCCCGTCTGATTGCAAAGCTCCTGGTCTTCTCCACTCCAATGGCCCCTGGGATCCTGTGTTCTTTCACACCCAGGAAGGGGCTGACACAGAGGGAAGCTAGCCCCCTCCCAGAGGGAGTGTGGTACCCTCAGGGCATATGCCCCTGTGCTTTCAGTTCAGTTCAGTAGCTCGGTCATGTCCGACTCTTTGCAACTCCATGGACTGCAGCACACCAGGCTTCCCTGTCCATCACCAACACCCAGAGCTTACTCAGACTCATGTCCATTGAGTCAGTGAGGCCAGCCAACCATCTCATCCTCTGTCATCCCCTTCTCCTCCTGCCTTCAATCTTTCCCACCATCAGGGTCTTTTCCAATGAGTCAGTTCTTCGCATCAGGTGGGCAAAGTATTGGAGCTTCAGCGTCAGTCCTTCCAATGAATATTCTGGACTGATTTACTCTCACTCAAGATAAGTAGTCTCTTCTGAGCTACTTGATGCAATCAAGACATCCCAGGCACCTGAGGAGTCATCAGCAGTGGTAAGAGAGACTCGTGACATCCAGGGCTTGTGGCTTCCTAGTTTGAATAGAGGTAGAATGATTCTTTAGGTGTCCCTGCCAGACCTCCCTTTTGCATCCAGATTATAGTTTTAAACAAGACTGCCAAGCTATGGCTTGTGAAGGCCTCTCATAGTACAAGTGTTAGGGGTCCAGAGTGAATGGTTCCAGTGCTTGCTCTCCTACCCTACCAACCACCCAATGCCAAGAAGAGGCTCTTGTGCTCTGATACTTGGTGCCAGACTGGAGCCCTCCTGTTAAGGCTCTGAAGTCCATGTACTGAACAACTTGGGCTTTCCTGTCAGTAAACCTCAGATACTCTCTTGATGGTGACTTTCATTAGGAAAGACTGAGACAATGAAGCTTTGGGCTCCTTAGAAATGAAGCTGAAGAGAAGAAAAGAAAAGTCGTTGCTGGTGAGAAAACAGAGATGAGACGAGGTGGGCATCAGAGATAAACAAGCCTAGTGTCAGAAGAGGGACGGTGTCTTTCACAGTGTTCACACTCAGAGTCCCACACCTTCAATGTGAGCCACACAGACAAAGTCACAGGAGATGCTAGGGGCACCTGATCAAGGTCACATGACTGTATTCCGACTCCCAGTTCTGAACTCAGGCATACAAATCACACGACCTTCTTTAGCATCCCTCTCTTATACACCTTCCAAATGCCACATGTTACTGAAGGGGCCTGAGGAAGAACTCTTTAAAGACAAGGAATGTGGGACTTCCCTGGTGGTCCAGTGGTTAAGACTTCACTTTTCAATGCAAGGGGTGTGGGTTTGATCCCTAGGTGGGGAGCTAAGATCCCACATGCCTCATGGCCAAAAGATCAAACCATAAAACCTAGAAGGGTGGCATAGGGAGGGAGGTTCAAAAGGGAGGGGATATATGTATGCCTGTGGCTGATTCATGTTGAGGTGTGACAGAAAACAGCAAAATTCTATAAAGCAATTATCCTTCGATAAAAAATAAATAAAATTTAAAAATAGAAATAAATAAGGCAATATTATAACAAATTCAATAAAGACTTTTAAAATGGTCCATATCCAAAATAAAAGGACAAGGAAAGGGACCAACATCTGCTGTGTCAATTTTGACCACCCACCATGTCCGCACTTTAAATTATCTTCCCTGGTCTTCACAACAGCTCTCCCAAAGGTGCATTTGTCCCAATCCCTTTCAGAGTGGGAGAAACTGAAGCTCAAAGAAGACGGATGATGCATTCAAATTTATCCAGCTAGCGGGTGGTGGAGCTGACATATGGCTTCACCTGTAGCCCTCTCAAGCACATACACTTCCAGACAGCGCCTCCTTGCCCTGTTGTAAAAGCTCACTAATAAGCAGCTCAGGCTCCACCACCTTCCCAGTCCTTCCCCACTTTCACTTTTCAAAGCCAGAAGACAGAGCTGTGTCCAGCCTCACCCTTACAAGCTGTGAGCAAAGCCATTCCAACCCTCCACTTAAGGAACAGTCACGACTATGAACAGCCCTGCCTTATGAACACTAAGTAAGATAACACTGCCAAGTGTCTGGCACCACAGGAGCTCAGCAGATAGAAACTATCACTCATGAGGCTGTTTCCTGAGCCTTAGGACCCTGCCTAGTGTCTTGTCTCCCCAGGGATTAGCATGAAATTGCATTTTCTAGAACTGAACAGAACTCTCTAGGCACCAGCCATGGATGGTGGACTTAGCATCACCCCCATAGGCACTGAAGCCAGAGAGCCCAGCACAGCCCAGTTAGCCAGGACTGGGCTGGCTAACTTTATGGGGGGCTACCCTCCCTCATAAATCCATTCTCAGGCATCTCTTCTTTCATCTGAATCCATCCTCACCCAGCTGTAAAACAACCGTAAAACAAGCCGTAAAAACAACCAGGCCGTAGGGCATATGTAACCTTTCTCTAGAAACGCACAGAGAGCCATCAGGGCGGGCCTCCAGTTCTCCATTTGCAAACAGCCTTCCCTTTGAGTGTCTACCCTCCACTCTGCTCCTCAGTTCTAGCTGTGCTGGGTTCTCTTGTATCTCCCCAACTTCCTGGTGGACTCATGCTGCTTGGCCTGTCCTGGGTGTCACAGAACTGCTCAGCAACCACCCGGCCCCTGGCCTGGCAGGGAACAGACTTCCTGTGTAGCCACCAGTCCCACGAGGTGTGGCAAGACTGTCTCCAGCCCGGGTCCACTGTTTCTCTTCTTCAGTCCACGATATGTAATCAAAAGTCAATAAAACAATTATCTTGTTCATTAATTAAACACAGAGCCTAAAGTAAACACAGTTATATGAAAGCATATTGTTTTCAAATCCTTCCCTTGTGCTTAGATGAAATTTTGCCTTTAGAGAACAAATTTGTGAGATTCAAAAGTCAAATATTTCCCACTAATAGCTCTATTTCTTCAGATTAAGGGAAGTCAAAACCCAGGAATGGATGTTAACAGTGCATATTTTAAACCCCAAATGCCTCATTGCACACACCATAAATCTAAGATCCATTTTTTTCTTTAACAAAGTTATCTTGAAATTTATTATGTGAAAGATTCCTTCTTCAGTAGAGTCTCTGTCTCATGTAACATATAGGAAAAGCACTGAGCAATTTTTCAGGGGTTGCACTTAACCTCTGTGAGATGCTGGTCCGTGGGATTGTCTGTCTAATGGAAAGAAAAGTATTTTACTTATTTTTTAGAAAACAATTTCCAGTGGATCTCTCTACTGCCCATTTTGGTCTCTCATTCGCACTCTCTTCAGCAGAGTGTCAGAGTGCAATGCAGACAAAACTACCCTGCCCAGCTTTCATACAGCCAAGCCCCAGAGGACAGACCCCAAGCCACAGGGAAAGATAGCGGCTACTGAGCTGCCCACGGACAAGAGATGCTCTCATCATGAGCTTGACCACAGGTCTCTCTCCAGAAATCCCAGACTGATGCATCTCCAGCCAGACATGGGGCCCAGTGGAACACAGATTACCTGGCGTATTTATCACCAGTGAAGAAAGGGGAATCTCAGACAAGCTGAAAAATTCAAGCTACACCCACATAGATATAAGCTTTTGAACCCAAATTACCTTTAATTTGGGGCCACTTAATGCCTTTCATCAATTCCTGTTGTCTTAGTTTAACAAATGGAATCATAAATTATGCAATCGAAAGCAATTGCACTTATTTGCAATTAGAATTCATTTGTCAGTCTCTGCCCATGAATAATTAATATTAGGATAACCTTGATTGTTCAAATGCACTTTGGTGGGGGTGTACTGAACATTTAGGAAGTCTCCATCTATGATCTCCATTTTGCGTTGAAATGATCAGCCAGTAAATCACTCCAAATAGCATTCAACCCAGCAAGCCTACAGTGTTATGATCTGGAAACAAGAACCAAGGCACAAATAATCCCAAGGGTTGTTTGTAGCTGGAAGCAGAGTAAATAGAAATAGATACTCTTGTAAATGTCCACTGAACAAAACTCTGTGTGATTCTGGACCGGTTTGGGGGACCTATCTTCGAGATCACATTTTCCCCTCAGTAAAGTGAGCGTGTTGGAGGAGGGAAATGGTAACCCACTTAGTATTCTTGCCTGGAAAATTCTATGGACAGAGGAGCCTGATGGGCTACAGTTCATGGGGTACCAAAGAGCTGGACATGACTAAGCAACCGAGCACGCACAGAGAGTGTAGACATGTCTGTGACTCTTAAGACCCATTTTGGATTTTACATTTTTAAGACAATTTCAAAACCTTTAAGCTGCAGTGCATGAGTCCCAAAAGGATCTAGAGTTAGGACTGCATTTCAGTATAATTTTTCTTGGTCAGTCTAATATTTTTTAGCTTAAAAACATCTCTGAAAAGATCCATCTTCTCCAACAATATTTAAGAGATTCATGGCACAAAAAAAGATTTGAATTCCAGATATAATAACACATAGGCATATGTACCAAACACATAAAAAGTAATCTTGATCCAAAGAGGATTCTCTGGTGGCTCAGCTGGCCTGCAATGGAGGGGACCGTGGTTTGATCACTGGGTCCGGAAGACCCCCTGAAGAAGGGAATGGTTATCCACTCCAGTATTCTTGCCTTTAGAATTTCATGGACAGAGGAGCCTGGAGGGCTACAGTCCATGGGGTCACAAAAGACTCGGAGACAACTGAGCAACTAACAAACAAGGAGAAAATATGGGATAAAAACAGTGGCTCCTCCAAATGGCAGTGGTGGTAGAACCCTTTTCAACTACTACCCCAGCCTCCCAACCCCGTCATTTCTAGAGCAGGGACTCCTCCACAGCTTGCCTGCCAGGCTGAAAAGCCCATTCACAGGCAACACCTTGTAAGATCTCCGTCTAACATCCTATAAGTCGATCTATCACTATGCTGATTCTCTGAATGAAACTGAACCTTGGAAAGAGTGAAGGATTTGCCCAAACTCATGGATTCAGAGTCAAAGTCCCCAGATCTCAAACCCTTACTGTATCACTTTGCCATGTTAGTCATCAGCCTTGGATACGATGTAAAATGAAACTTTAGCAACAAAATCCAGAAACATGATTTATAAGAGTAGAAAAGTTAAACTCAATCTAGACATCCTATAGTGGAGGAGAGGATGAATGTTCCCCTTCATGGGAAAACAGCACAAAATGATTCATTTACCAGGAAGACGATAGAAATTCGCAAAGCCACCCTCGGGACTCCATCTGAGACAGGAACATACACTCGCAGAGCCTGGGGCCACCAGAACAGAAGGCAGTGCCATAGCTGAGTCATTATCTTCTCTGGATGTGAAAGAAATGCTTTGATTTCTGTGTTTCTGTGATGTGTTTCCAAAATAAACCCTCAGTCAGAACTTTTAACTTATGAGATAATAAATGTTAAGCTTTCATTTCTTACTGGAATCATAGCCTGTGATACGGTTCCTGAGAACTGAGGGGATCTTATTATTCACAGAATATTCCAACTCAAAGCACAGAAGGAGAATTCAGTTCAGCAATCCAGTGGCCGCCTAATCCTGAACAGCAAATGTGTGCCCAGCACTGAATGCAACACCTGAAAGGTGGTGAATAAGATATAAACTTGGGCCAGGAGAGAGAAAAACACACATCAAATGATAATAATAATAATAATTGCAATACAAGACAGAACTTGCCAGGCAATGCAAGAACACACCAAGAAAATGGATATATGCACTTTGAATGACAAAATATACCAAGGCTTTATGGAGGAGATGAATTTGGAACCTGGGAAATATATTTCAAATATATCCCCTTCTCTCCTCCATCACAAGGTAAAATAGAGGAAGGGCATATGGAGAGAAGGAAGCATTCCAAAAAAAGGAATGGCAGCACCCATGTGAAAATAAATAAATGAAAAGATGCACCGTCCATGTTCCAGGACGATGGATGGGGAGGAAAGGAGGAGTGTTTCATTGGGTCTAAAGAGATCAAGTAGGGGCTTTCCTGGTGGCCCAATAGTTAAGACTTAGCCTTCCAATGAAGGGGTTGTAAGTTTGATTCCTGGCAGTGGAGCTAAGATCTCACATGCTTCACTGCCAGAAAACCAAAACATAAAAGAAAAGCAATACTGTATTAATAACAAATTCAAAAAAGACTTAAAAAAAAAAAAAACACAACATTAAACTGAAAGGTCAAAAGTCTTTTTTTTTTTTTCCTTCTTTTTTAAAAATAAGAGATCATGAAGGAATTTGAGCAGCATCAAAAGGAGTGTTAACAATCCCTCATTGTTGACAAGGAACCAACTGACATTTTAAATAGAAGGCTCACAAAATCTGATCATTTTTTTTTAATAGGAAAATCACTCCTGAGGCTGGGGTTTGTGGCAGGGGGCGGAGGGGGCGGCGCCTGAAGAATTAGAAGCTTGGAGACCAGTTAAGGGTCTGTGAAACATTCTGGACCATCTGATGCTCAGCAGAAGCAGGGAGACTGTTACAGAATCTCATCTTCAGTCTGGAGCTGCTGCTTAATCACTTTAATTAAGGTATTTCTCAGAAATCTCACTCAATTTCTGCAAAAGAGAAAAGCTGATGTATTGTTGGGTTATCTGATACTCCTTAGAAATGCCCTTATTACAGAAGAATAAGGCAATAATAATCCCTGCAATGCAGGGGACCCTGGTTTGATTCTTGGGTTGGGAAGATCCACTGGAGAAGGGATAGGCTACCCACTCCAGTATTCTTGGGCTTCCCTTGTGGCTCAGCTGGTAAAGAATCTGCCTGCAATGTGGAAGACCTGGGTTCTATTCCTGGGTTGGGAAGATCCCCTGGAGAAGGGAAAGGCTACCCACTCCAGTATTCTGGCCTGGAGAATTCCATGGACTGTATAATCCATGGGATTGCAGAATCCAATATGACTGACCAACTTTCACTTGTCTAATGCAATAAGTAATTCTAAATAATGCATAAAGTACAGAATAAAGTCAATCATTAGAAAACTCCCAAATATTTTAACAATAATATGACTATTTCACATGGAAAGTGGATTGTCAACTAAGGTACACATGGTGTGTCTTTATCCTCAAGTGAGCCAGTCATTTTGTGGAAATAGCTAGCCATTAGCTATACCATTAGGGCTTCCCTTGTGGCTCAGCTAGTAAAGAGTCTGCCTGCAATGCAGGAGCCCTGAGTTCGATCTCTGGGTTGTAAAGATACCCTGGAGAAGGGAAAGGCTATCCACTCCATATACCATTCAAGATTGAATAAGTTCCCACTGAACCAAAAATTAATAATAATGATGATGATGATGATGAAAGGGAATGGGAGGGGGAATGGGAAAGGAGTAGGAGGAGAAAGTAGAGGAGGAAATGGAAAAGTAGAAAAAGAAAGAAGCCTGGAAGGAGACACACACAGAGAAAAGAGACAGAGAGTAAAGCTATAAAACAGAGAGAAAAGCTATCCCAGGAGGTTAATAGAATAACAGAAGTCATTAGAAGGATGAGGCAGATGGTGAGGATTTTTTGGAGCGGCTGGGGTGGATGAGGATGGGGAGAAAGGACTGGCCATCTGATCACTTATTCTGGTCACTTACAAGGCAGGAATTCCCCACTCATCTGGGTGCTTGAAGAAAGAAGAACTGATCTGGTGAGCTTGTTTCCCTTGTTGCTTGTTCTACTTGAGAGGATGCAAGTTTTGTACAGCAAGATATACTTACTCATGTGTTTTATATTTATTACTATATACAGTAAATTCTTCCATCTAGCCTCCTTTCCATTCATGCAGTGAGTGGCCTTCTGAGACACGTATTGTGTTCCAGGCATAGGAGCCCTCTCTGGAAATAAAAAGGAGTGAATGAACAAATGAATAAAATCACCTACCTTAGATGCTCAGTGTTTGCTTTGCTTTGGTTCCTCTGCCACATCAACAGAAATACAGTAAATCTCTGAAGAATCAGATTAAGTATGAATGAGCTGACTGATCTCTAGCTTCACGGCCTTATATAGATAAGTTACCTGATGTCTTAGAGATTCTATTTCCTCATCTGTGAACTAAAGATAAGAAAACTTTCTGGTTCACCTCCTAGTGTTGTTGGGAATACAAAATAAGATTCCTGTAAAGTAGCCTCTAAAGAACAAGCATATGCTACTATTTACTCGGTGACCACTGAATGTAATTGAACTTAGAGGTTTAATGTTCACCTTATATTCTTTGAAGAAAGTGTCAATTGATTAAATTAACAATGTAAACAAGGTGAGAGAGGGGAAGTAGGCATTTAAGCCATTTAATTGCTCCTACCACAATTAGTGTGCTAATTATGCATCTTATTTGGCTATTCTCCAAAGCAAGTTCCTTCAGGACAATGCTATTCAACTTGTTCTAGGTAGTTGGCATATTTGAAAGAAATAAAACTGAAATGTTCCACAAAATAGACAATAATTCAGATTTCTGTTATCCTAGACTGCCTCATTCACTCGAGGTTCCCCATCCCCCACTTCCACAAGGATGGATCAGTGGGGTTTGACAGGTGGGACTTTGGAAGACAGATGACTGGCAATGCATTGACTCTGCAAAGAAACTCCTGTGAGCATGAGAAGTTCAGTCAGGGATTCTGGGGCATAAACTCTGAGGCTGAACAAGAATCGCACTTGGGAGTAGGGCAAGATGGCAGGGGAAAGATGGAGTACTCCCTCTAGGGATACAGAAAGAGGAAAAAATTATATATATATATATATATATATATATATATATATATGAACTCAAGGACTTCCCTGGCTGTTCACTGGTTAAATGGGGCAACCGGAGGGGCTGCTGACCTTTCCACTGTCTCTTCCTAGACACACTTGCAAACTACATGTGAGTGGTACTTTACAGATTGTTAAGTACTGTCCCTAAAATATCTCTTTGATTCTTACCACAAGCCTGCTGCTGCTAAGTCATGTCAGTCGTGTCCGACTCTGTGCGACCCCATAGATGGCAGCCCACCAGGCTCCACCATCCCTGGGATTCTTCAGGCAAGAACACTGGAGTGGGTTACCACAAGCCTAATAGGTATTATTAGCCCCATTTTACAGAGGTATAAACATGAAGCTCAAAAAAAATTTTAATTGGCTTGCCCCAATTCACACGGCTTTGAGTAGGACCATGTTTTGTTTTTTTCTTTCCCCCAGAGTCTGCCTTCATCAACTATGCTCTCTTTTATGAATCATTAGCCTCCCCTCTGTATGATCTCCTCCATCCTTTTACCCTACTTGTTGTTGCTGCTTATACTATCACATGGAATGTAGCCTCCAGGCTCCTCTGTCCATGGAATTTTCCAGGCAAGAATACTGGAGTGGGTTGTCATTTCCTTCTCCATCTCTTACCCTATAAATAGATTCAATTTTCTTTTATCTTTCTAATCTTTTTCAAATATATTAAATTATTTGACATATATTTCATATAGCATTTTATATTAATTTAAATCTCAATTCTTCTCTATTAAGGTTGAAAATGTCTTGCAACAAAGATGCCCAATAGCATTAATATGAAATGAATAAATTAGGATTGGAGCAAATATACTATCATAGGTTGTATTTCGGTCATGGCAGAACTGATGATGAAGATCAATTTAATCGAGTTTAAATGTTAGAAAAATAATCAGGAAGAGTTAAAAGTGTTTTACATGATATATGCACCCCAATGTTCATTGCAACACTGTTTATTAAATACAATAGCAAAGACATGGAAGCAACATAAGTGACAGATGAAGGGATAAAGAAGATGTGATATATATACACACACAAAGAAATATTACTCAGCCACAAAAAAAATAGAATGAAATAATGCCATTTGCAGCAACATGGATGGACCTAGAGATTATCATATTAAGTGAAGTAAGTCAACGATAAATATCATTCAGTATCATTTATATGCAGAATCTAAGACAATGATATAAAGGACCTTATTTACAAAAGAGACATAAACTCACAAGCATAAAAAACAAACTATGACACAGAAAGGGGATAGCAGTGATGGGAGGGATAAATTAGGAGTTTGGAATTAACACAATACATGCTACAATAGAAAACGTGGAAAAACAACAAGGACCTACCATCTAGCACAGGAAACTAATCTTGTATAGCCAGTAATGGAAAATAATCTGAAAAAGAATATTTATGTGCATTAGTATTAGTGTTTTAATAGCCCTTTTATTTACTCAAGTGCCGGGGTCCAGCTCCGGCTGATCCAGGGAGTTCGAAGCGGGGACGGCGTCGGCGAGGATCAGGATACAATAGCTTCAATTAGATATTAATTAGAGATGTAAAGAGTAATAGAATGAGGATAGCTCAGCAGGGAAATTTAGTGGAGAAAAGAGGCTGAGTAGCTTGGTTTACTCGGGAAACGAATAAAACTTCAAGACAAGAAGCTTGCACCACTTACGTAGGCCGCAGAAGTCCTTCCGTTCTCCCGAAGGAGAGGAGACACTGAGGCCTCCCCGGTCGAATCTTAGAAGCCCAGGCATAATTAGTAAGCATGGCGGGCTCCGTGCTCCAGATGGAGACTCAGCCAGAGTTTGAGAGAGAGAGAGACATGGGGAGACCAGTCTTTCGAGGAACTGATCCCAATTCTTTATTTTCCATGGTCTACTTTTATACACTGAGATGTTATGCAAAAGTCACGCAGGGTCAGCAGTCCTGACTTTTATCAAAGTCAGGTGCTTCATACAAATGTATACAGAGGTCTTAGGGGTGTTACATCATCTTCTGGCCAGGGGGCCTGCTGACAATTTATGACCCTCTCCTTGTGACAGCGGTCAGTCAACCAGGACACTTATTTCTCCAGGGGTGATTATTCTTAAAAAAGACTCCACCTTCTGAAGGTACCAGATAAAGTTACATTCCTATAGGGTGAGGGTGTAGTGGGTTTTAATTAAGGAAAGAATTTGCTTAGCCTAAAGTCTAACATGATTAATATTAAAGGTTAATACTTATTTCTTCTATATATTCACTAATGTGTGTAAGGGCAGGGGAAGTGGAGACTTAGCAACAAACATTGGCTCAACAAATGAAAAACCCTTCACCAATACAATTTCTAATCAGCCCTCTATACTTATACTAATGGTTTTCTAACTTCTCTAAAGAACCTGTTTTTAGAAGGTTTAAAGCATCTCGTGCCTCTCACGGTTGGGAGGCTGTGAGCAATCACATGTGGCCGGACAAGCCTGTCAGGCAGGCTAGAGAACCTTCAGAGGAGTTTGTAGGTTAAAACACTCTTGTCACGCCCAGGTGTTTTTATTAACTGGAGCTCTAAGTTAACTCCTTCTCCAAAAGAGGTGGTGGGGGACAGCCGCCCGTAAAGTTAGAGGTGTAGGTGAGAGCACAAAGTAGTAAAGTAAGCAGGCTCTGGTTATGGGGGTAGATGCTTGAGGATTTCCAGGGGGACTCCTGAGGCTCGATCCCGCCTTTGTGTATGCCGAGCCTCCTTCCTCATGACCTTTGCCACGGGTGGAGTGCCTCCCGCCAGCTCCCCGCACTCAAGTACTTTAATGTTTTTATTTAGGCAGAATTTGTTATTGAAAAAAGTTCATTTTAATCCTGGATATCAAATATAAAAATTTGTACATGTGTCTTTCTCCCTGGATGCAGACATTTGAACTTTGGTTATAATTGAGAAGAGGCATCTCAATTATCAGTGGTGAAAGATTCCTAGAGACCTTGTGTTCCTCAGTTTTCTTATGCAGGGAAAATCATTTTATGAGAGACAGGGTTGTAGTGTGGAAATGGTCAAGAACACAGAGTCGACTTGGGTTCCAGTGGAGTTAGCCAGTAGTTCCACTGGAGCCCTGTTTCTTATTCTTTGAAACATTAATAATAATTCATCACAGTGTTGGTCTAAGTATTAACTGAAATAATGAATACAAAGTGAGTTTAACTGTTCCTAACACAAAGTAGATATTTAACAACTATGAATTTCTTTCTTCTTTCTGTTTATCTTCAGAAGTAAAGATCAAATAGTCATTCAACAAATATTTATTAAATGTTTGGTCTCTGTATATACTGTTCTTGGACTTAGGGATGTAGCAGTAAATAAGAGTGAATCCCTGTAGAAGCACCACATAAATATGTGTGGTGTTATTAGTAATATTTCTAGAGCAACCAGTGCTACAAAGATTCTACCTGTCCCAAGAGCTGATTAAAGTTATGATCCAGAGAAAGAAAAATGGAGTTGGGGAATGGTCTTATGGAGTGAAAAGCTCTTCTACTGAATCACTTTGAAGTTATTTGCGGACCATCTCCTTTAGAATTCTCCTACACTACGGTAACTGCTAAAATTGCTGGACATGCTGAATATGTCAGGAAATTCTTTAAAAATATTACACATAAAAATTTTGTCTCTGTTCGTGATGTAGAAAATCACATGAGCGTGTTGGTCTCACCCTAATGAATAAAACAAGCCAGAAAACCTATGACGTCTTTTTTCCAAACAGACGAGTCGAAGACACAAATAACCTAACTGAACTAAATTCCAAGAAAGGACAAGCTCTTTTTAAAAGAGAGATGAAATTCTCAGCTGTTTGCTTTCCTGGCAGAGTGATGAGGAAAAAATAGTTGGGGATAAGGAGAACCAGCTGAAATTTTAACAAAAATTTAAGGCTGTATGTGGGCTGGCATGACAGATTAATATTCTGAGAAACCCCAGGCACAGAGACCAAATTCACCGGCCAAATCTTTCTAATGGGTCTTTACTGAGTGCTCAGATGCAGTATGCCAAAGGCTTAGAGCAAGGCAGGAGAACTGAGAAAGATCACCCACAGAGCCTTCTACAAGCACAAAGAAGCCACTCTCCAAAGGCAAGAACTAGGACCAGAGAACTACAGGAAATTCACTGCAGGCACTCAAGTTTCTCAGGCACCAGATGTTGAGAAAATGCAAGACACCTGAGAAAAACACATAGCATTCCAAAGCTTCATCAAGGGGAATAAGGCTGCCCTCAGGAGGCTTGAACAAACTAGCAGAGAAAAAAAAAATGTCTCTCTAAGCCACAAAACCACAGGGATTAATCTAGAGACCAAAAAGAAACCCCTAGCAATCTATAAATCTTACTGCCAGACTGTAAAGAGAGTTTTCACAAAGTTCAGAAAGCGGTTAAGTCAGTTGTAATCCATAAAAACATCTCCAGAACTGTGGCAGGTGCAGGGCATAAATCTCACTGAAGAGAAAGTCCCAGGTCACCCTCAAAACAACTCAAACTTGCAGCGAGCCAACTGATTCAAACTAAAGCCACTACACAGCCCTGGTGCGACCAGCAACAGATCAGAATGACTTAGGTCCTCACTCTAAAAGCCAGACAGAGGAGGATTTTGTTCTTTTCTTAAGTAAATATTGTTTGCATTAGCATGTTTTAACAGCAAATGCCTGCATATGATAAAAAAAAAAAAATAAGAATCAAGAAAATGTAACCTGTGAACAATAAGGAAAGAGTCAATGAAAGCAGAACCAGAGATAGTCTAGATGATGAAATGTCAGACTGATTCTTGAAAATTCCTAGGATAAAAATGCTAGAGGATCTAGCTGAAAAGGTATACAACATGCTTTCTGAGTGGAATGATTACAAAAGTGTGATCAAGATAGTGGAGTAGGAAGACACTGATCTCACCTCCTCCCTTGAGCACCCTAGACCTTTTGTGGTGATCATTTCAAAATGCACAGAAAAAAAACTCAGTAAGTTGTATAACAGGAACTAACATAGTACAGACCAATTATACTTCAAAAACAAAGAAAAAAATGAAGCAAATTTCTGGTTACCAGAGACAGGGAGTAAAGGGAGGAGGAAATGAATGAAGACTGTCAAACAGTACTTAAATTTCCAGTTATAAAGTGCATATTAAAACTGTGATGACCTGGGACTTTCTCTTCAACAAAATATGTAAAATTAACACTGCTCTATATTAAATACAAAAGTTTTTAGGAGAGTAAATCTTGAGTCCTCACCACACACAAAGAAAATCCATTTCTTTGATTCCATAGCTATGTGAGATGATGAATGTTCATTCAAATTATTGTGATAACCATTTCATGATATATATGTCAAATCACTATGCTGAAACTATTACTATTATTATGGATAATATAGTATTGTATGTTGACTATATTTCAATATTAAAAAGCTGAGTAGAAAGAAAAGAAAGTATTTTTTAGCCCAAATGTAAATACTAAAACTAAGAACTACAATATGAGTAATGAAATATTTAATATAAAGCCTTAAGATCAAAATGGACTCAGCAGAGGTCAGGACCTATGAGTTTGATGATAGAACAAAACAAAGTAAACAAAATAAGACTAAAAAGCAAGGAAAAAACAGACTACTTGAAATCTATAGGATTGTGTAAAATTTTCTAACACATGTAATTGGAGCCCCAGAAGCTGAAGAAAGAATAGTGCAGAAAAAAATATTTTAAAATAAATGGCCAACAGTTTTCAAAACTGATGAGACATCAACCCACAGATTCAAAAAGCCAGTCTCAAGTAGGATAAAGAAAACTACACATAGATATAAATAAGGAAAATATATGAAATCAAAGATAAAGAGAAAATCTCAAATGGATCCAAAGCAAAAAAGAACAGTGATATGAATAACAGCTTTTCTCAGCAAAAACAATGAAGACCAAAAAAAAAAAGAATAATTTTGAAGCGTTGGAAAGGAAAAAAGGCGTCAATTTAGAATTTTTACGCCCAAGAAAATATTCCTTAGTAATGATCACTGCCGGGGTCCAGCCCCGGTGGATCCAGGGAATTCGAAGGGGAGATGGCTTCGGCGATCAGGAAACAACAGCTTATTTAAATGTTAATTAAAGATATAAAGAGTGGCTAAATAAGGATAGCTCAGTGAGAAAATTCAGTGGAGAAAAGAGGCTGAATAATTCAGCCAGAAGGTGAGAAAAAGAACGACATGGGGAGACCAAGCTTCAGTGAACAAGGCCCGCACTTTATTTTCCAAAGTAGTTTTTATACCTTAAGTTATGCATAGAGGATAATGGGGGAAGGCGTAGAGTCATGCAGTAAGCCAGGCTTTCTTCCTGCAAACTTATCATATGCAAAAGTTTAGGTGATTTGCATCATCTTCTGGCCCGGAGGCCTGTTAACATTTTAAGACCCTTTCTTCAGAAAACTTATTTTTCTCTAAAGGTGATTAGTCAAGCGCCACCCTCCAAAAGCATTAGATAAAGTTGCATTCCTACAGGGCAAAGGTGTTGTGGGCTATAACAAGAAAAAGAATTAACTCAAGGGTCCAAGGTTACAAACATTAAAGCTACTACTTACACCAATTATATTAATCAATACACTGCCAGGGACACAGCAGGTAAGGGATATGGAAACTTAGCAGCAAACATTGGCCCAACAAGTGAAAAACCCTTCACCAATACAATTTCTAATCAATCTTTTAACTGCTCAAAGGAATTTGTATTTAGACAGTTTAGAACATCTCATGCCTCTCACAGTTGGGAGGCTCTGAACAATCACATGTGGCCGAAAAAACCTATTCAGGCAGGCTAGAGGACTTCCAAAGGAGTTTGTAGGTTGAAACACTATCACACCCAGGAACTTTATTAACTGGAGCTGTAAGTTAACTCTTTTTTCAGAGAGAGGTAGTGGGGGACAGCCCCCCGTAAAGTCAGAGGTGTAGGTGGGAGCACAAAGCAGAAAGTAGACAGACTCTGGTTTTGGGGGTAGATGCTCGAGACTTTCCAGGGGGACTCCTGAGGCTCGATCCGCCTTTGCGTATGCCGAGCCTCCTTCCTCATGACCTTTGCCATGGGCGGAGTTCCTCACGCTGGCTCCTGGCAGATGACAAAATAATAGAGGTTTTTATTCATACAAAGTTAAAAATAATGAGTCTTGACCAAAAAGATGAAAAGTTTCCTCAGATTGATGAAAAATTAAAGCAGATGAAACTCCAGATTTATAGAGAAAAAGAGCACTGAAAAGGGTAAATAACTGAATAAATATAAAAGTCTTTTTTATTAGCATCTCAAATGCATCTTGAAATGGTGTATAGGCTATTAACAGCTTAGAATATAAATAATAACAAGATACTGTGGCACACCATATATGGAGAAAATATATAAGATAATAAGGATAAAGTGAGTAAAAGAGTGAATGGAAAACCTAGTCACAAGGTTCTCTAATGTTTATTAAGCAGTATAATTTTGCTTTAGGATTAACTTGATAACTTAAAACTCTATGTTGTAATATCCAAAGCAACTAGTGAAAAAGAACCAAAAGATATGCACCCAAAAAAGTAATACAGACTTGTGCTTCTAGCCAAAAGGGATAGGATTCCCCTTTCCATCTGAAGCAACTTTTTTAAATGGACAAAGTATAAGAAACAATAATTTTCAGCAATGTGGGAGAGAGACACTTGAGATAGAGGAATTGTTGTTGTTGTTTAGTTGCTAAGTTGTGTCTAACTCTTTTGTGACCCCATGGGCTGTAGCTTGCCAGGCTCCTCTGCCCATGGTATTTCCCAGGCAAGAATATTGGGTAAAACCCTACAATTGCTCAGTTTAAGATCTGGAGAAAATGTCCATTGCTATGAAGGAGAGTGATCTCTGGAGGAGCTAAACTATTTCTTAGAGAAGAAAATACAGAGGTGGGAGTCTGGAGAGTTCTTTATAGCTAGAGATTACAAGTCAGACCTCCAACGAGGTTTCATAATGATCAGAACAATATGTTGTTGGCTTGAGAATAAACAAATAGATCAGTAGAACAGAATAGAGAATATAGAAATGAATCCACACATATATAGACAACTGATTTTGACAAAGGCAACTCAGCAAGGAAAGGCCACACTTTTCAACAAATGGTGCTACACACATTGGTTTTGCACAAACAGAAAAAAATCACCTTTAATCTGTACCTCATATATATGCAATGAGAAGGGGCAACCATGGAAGCCAGGACAGTCATCTAGATGTTTAGAATAACACTTTGACTGGACCTTGTACACAGTCTGCCCTCTTACAGGATATTTTCTTCTTCTTCTTCTTTTTTTTTTTTTTTTTTTTTTGAGGTTATTTGCTCTATGTTTGGCTACCAAGGAGGAAATAAGCTGCAAAGTACCAGAGTAGGGATATGATGGAAACCATAATTGAGACTTGAAAGCTCAGCAGGAAAGAGACTGAGCACAGTAGCCCTTGTCTTTTTCTTTTTTCATACATCTTATTCAAGTATCAGTTCAGTTCAGTTCAGTCGCTCAGTCGTGTTCAACTCTTTGCAGCCCCATGAATCACAGCATGCTAGGCCTCCCTGTCCATCACCAACTCCCAGAGTTCACCCAAACTCATGTCCATTGAGTCTGTGATGCCATCTCATCCTCTGTCGTCCCTTTCTCCTCCTGCCCCAATCCCTCCCAGCATCAGAGTCTTTTCCAATGAGTCAACTCTTCACATGAGGCGGCCAAAATATTGGAGTTTCAGCCTCAGCATCAGTCCTTCCAATGAACACCCAGGACTGGTCTCCTTGAGGATGGACTGGTTGGATCTCCTTGCAGTCCAAGGGACTCGCAAGAGTCTTCTCCAACACCACAGTTCAAAAGCATACGCTAAAAAAAGAGCACAGCTCTTTACTGTACTGCTCAAAGAATTTTCACAAATTGAACCCCATTATGTAAATAAGCATCCAAATCAAGGAGAAGAACTTTACTGCACATCTAAAGCCTCCTCATGCTTCCTTCTTACCTCATTCTCCCAAAGGTATTCACCCTCATGACTTCTCACAGAATAAATTAATTTGGCCTGCTTCTGAGCTTTACATAAATGGAATGATGGGAATTCCCTGGTGGTCCATTGGTTAGGACTCACTGTCAAGGGCCCAGGTTAGATCCTTGGTCAGGGAATCCCACATGCTGCATGGCATGGCAAAAAGTAAAATAAAATAAATGGAAGGATTCGGTATGTATTATTCTGCCTCTGGCTTCTATTCAACAATGTTTGTATGAGATATCCGTAGTGTTCTTTGTAGATTATTTATTCCACAGTTTTTTTCACTGTTATTGTTTTATAGTATTTCATCATATGATTAAATCAAATTGAGATATTCATTCTATAGTCAGTGGACCACTTGGATGATTTCCAGTTTGGAGCTATTGCAAAGTGCACCTATAAACATTCTTGTATATATCTCTTTGGAGAAGGAAATGGCAACCCACTCCATTATTCTTGACTGGAGAACTCCATGGACAGAGGAGCCTAGTGAGCTACAGTCTATGGGGTCACAAAGAGTCAGACATGACTGAGCGACTAACACATATATCTCCTGATGAACATATGTAACCATTTCTGATAGCAATCTACTTAGGGGTGGAAATTTTGGCTCATATACTATGCATTTGTTCTGTTTTTTATTTTTGAACAATTTTCCAAATTGGTTAAACCAATCCTGTTCTCTTTGCAATCAGTGCCCTGAAAACGGTCAACTTACCTGGAATATGATGAATTAATTTAATTTAGAGGCATATTGAATCTGAGATCCCTGTGGAAAAGTCAAGGGGAGTTTAGAGTAACTGTTGGCTCCAAGGGTGTGTGGCTCAGGAGAAAGATCTAGGCTGGATGTAGTCATCACGTAAAGGTGACAGGAGTTGCAGAGTCAGATGGAATCCCCCGAAGATAGCATGAGGCAGACAAACCAAGACAAACAGGAACAGGTCCTGGTGTGCAGGGGAAAAGGAGGAGCAGAGGGAGCCTAAGAAGAACTGTTCTCACTAACAGCTAGCAGGAGTCAGGTGGGAGAACTGGATTTACTCTGTGCTCTTTGGAAACCGAAAGGGTATTAAAGAGATTGGTTATTTTGCATTTCCTGAAATTAACTTTGAGCAAAATGATTCCAGACTGGGCACTTACTCTGCCTTCTTTTTTTTTTTTTTTTCTCTCTATTATTTTTTCTTTTTCACCTTCAGCATGGGAAAGGGCCACCCACAGAGATAAAATTGCTTCTGACACTTGTCCTCTTAAAAAATTTAAACACCTCTTTAGATCAGAGTTGACTTTAGATATGTTCACCACAACAGCTTGACTTGCTACATTGGGACTTAGCATCTTTATGACACAGGTAGCCCTGAAACCTATCCTAGACCAATATTTTGGGTTGGTTCCCTTCTAACTTTGGTGAATCTCTCTCTAATCTTGCTGATGGAATTGAATATTTCAGATACTTAAATACTATAAATTCTCCAATCTCAGAAGAAGGAGTGGTGGCTCACCTTGAAATTCCTGTCTTCCTGGAAAGCAGCAGTAAGCAGAGAAGGGGAAGGAAGCATGTACTGAACATAATTCACTGGATCTTCCTCTCAGGCAGCATGATAAAACTTAAGCCTTTTGAGGATTCAGATTAATGAAATCTGCCCCTTTCCCCCAAGGGACTGACAATTGACTGAAAGGGCAGGCAAACACATAATTAGCTCTAGTACAATGTAGAATGAAAAAAACACTAAAATAGAAGGAGCATGTGAAAAGTACCCACGAGAGCTAAAGGGTGCTTAGAGAAAGAATGCTTTCCTCCCTAATTCTGAGTGACAGGACAGTTCAGTTCATTTCAGTCACTCAGTCGTGTTTGACTCTTTGCAACCCCATGAATTGCAGCACGCCAGGCCTCACTGTCCATCACCAACTCCCGGAGTTCACCCAGAGTCATGTGCATCAAGTCGGTGATGCCATCCAGCCATCTCACCCTCTGACACTTGACAAAACAAGCGTCCTTAATAAGTGAAATTAACTTGAAAAGTGAATGGAGTTATACCAAGAGCAGAAGCCTGAGGGAAGAATGCCATGATGCAAAAGTGTTACTGAAAGTGGGATCTGGCTGCTCACCCCTCGAAAGCCAGTACTTGACAGGCAAGGTTCAGTTCAGTCAGTTCAGTTGCTCAGTCGTGTCCAACTCTTTGCTACCCCATGAATCGCAGCAAGCCAGGCCTCCCTGTCCCTCACAAAGTCCCAGAGTTCACACAAACTCATGTCCATCGAGTCGGTGATGCCATCCAGCCATCTCATCCTCTGTTGTCCCCTTCTCCTCCTGCCCCCAATCCCTCCCAGCATCAGAGTCTTTTCCAATAAGTCAACTCTTCACATCAGGTGGCCAAAGTATTGGTGTTTCAGCTTCAGCATCATTCCTTCCAAAGAACACTCAGGACTGACCTCCTTTCAAATGGACTGGTTGGATCTCCTTGCAGTCCAAGGGACTCGCAAGAGTCTTCTCCAACACCACAGTTCAAAAGCATCAATTCTTCGGCACTGAGCTTTCTTAACAGTCCAACTCTCACATCCATACATGACCACTGGATAAACCATAGCCTTGACTAGACGGACCTTTGCTGGCAAAGTAATGTCTCTGCTTTTCAATATGCTATCTAGGTTAGTCATAACTTTCCTTCCAAGGAGTAAGCGTCTTTTAATTTCATGGCTGCAATCACCATCTGCAGTGATTTTGGAGCCCAAAAAAATAAAGTCTGACACTGTTTCCACTGTTTCCCCATCTATTTCCCATGAAGTGATGGGACCAGATGCCATGATCTTAGTTTTCTGAATGTTGAGCTTTAAGCCAACTTTTTCACTCTCCTCTTTCACTTTCATCAAGAGGCTCTTTAGTTCCTCTTCACTTTCTGCCATAAGGGTGGTGTCATCTGCATATCTGAGGTGATTGATATTTCTCCTGGCAATCTTGATTCCAGCTTGTGTTTCTTCCAGCCCAGCATTTCTCATGATGTACTCTGCATATAAGTTAAATAAGCAGGGTGACAATATACAGCCTTGATGAACTCCTTTTCCCATTTGGAACCAGTCTGTTGTTCCATGTCCAGTTCTAACTGTTGCTTCCTGACCTGCATAGAGGTTTCTCAAGAGGCAGGTCAGGTGTTTCCATCTCTTGAAGAATTTTCCAGTTTACTGTGATCCACACAGTCAAAGGCTTTGGCATAGTCAATAAAGCAGAAATAGATGCTTTTCTGGAACTCTCTTGCTTTTCCGATGATCCAGCACATGTTGGCAATTTGATCTCTGGTTCCTCTGCCTTTTCTAAAACCAGCTTGAACATCTGGAAGTTCACGGTTCACGTATTACTGAAGCCTGGATTGGAGAATTTTGAGCATTACTTTACTAGCATGTGAGATGAGTGCAAGTGTGTGGTAGTTTGAGCATTCTTTGGCATTGCCTTTCTTTGGGATTGGAATGAAAACTGACCTTTTCCAGTCCTGTGGCCACTGCTGAGTTTTCCAAATTTGCTGGCATATTGAGTGCAGCACTTTCACAGCATCATCTTTCAGGTTTTGAAATAGCTCAACTGGAATTTCATCACCTCCACTAGCTTTGTTCATAGTGATGCTTTCTAAGACCCACTTGACTTCACATTCCAGGATGTCTGGCTCTAGGTGAGTGATCACACCATCGTGATTATCTTGGTTGTGAAGATCTTTTTTATACAGTTCTTCTGTGTATTCTTGTCACCTCTTCTTAATATCTTCTGCTTCTGTTAGGGCCATACCATTTCTGTCCTTTATTGAGCCCATCTTTGCATGAAATGTTCCCTTGGTATCTCTAATTTTCTTGAAGAGATCTCTAGTCTTTCCCATTCTGTTGTTTTCCTCTATTTCTTTGCATTGATCACTGAGGAAGGCTTTCTTATCTCTTCTTGCTATTCTTTGGAACTCTGCATCCAGATGCTTATATCTTTCTTTTCTCCTTTGATTTTCACTTCTCTTCTTTTCACAGCTATTTGTACGGCCTCCTAAGACAGCCATTTTGCTTTTTTGCATTTCTTTTCCATGGGGATGGTCTTGATCCCTGTCTCCTGTACAATGTCACAAACCTCCACCCATAGTTCATCAGGCACTCTATCTATGAGATCTAGTCCCTTAAATCTATTTCTCACTTCCACTGTATAATCATAAGGGATTTGATTTAGGTCATACCTGAATGGTCTAGTGGTTTTCCCTACTTTCTTCAATTTCAGTCTGAATTTGGCAATAAGGAGTTCATGGTCTGAGCCACAGTCAGCTCCTGGTCTTGTTTTTGCTGACTGTATAGAGCTTCCCCATCTTTGGCTGCAGAGAATATAATCAATCTGATTTCAATGTTGACCATCTGGTGATGTCCATGTGTAGAGTCTTCTCTTGCGTTGTTTGAAGAGGGTGTTTTCTATGACCAGTGCATTCTCTTGGCAAAACTCTATTAGACTTTTTCCTGCTTCATTCCATATTCCAAGGCCAAATTTGTCTGTTACCCCAGGTGTTTCTTGACTTCCTACTTTTGCATTCCAGTCACCTATAATGAAAATGACATCTTTTTTGGGTGTTAGTTCTAAAAGGTCTTGTGGATCTTCATAGAGCCATTCAACTTCAGCTTCTTCAGCGCTACTGGTTGGGGCATAGACTTGGATTACTGTGATACTGAATGGTTTGCCTTGGAAACGAACAGAGATCATCCTGTCATTTTTTGAGATTGCATCCAAGTACTGCATTTAGGACTCTTTTGTTGACCATGATGGCTACTCCATTTCTTCTGAGGGATTCCTGCCCACAGTAGTAGATATAATAGTCATCTGAGTTAAATACACCCATTCCCGTCCATTTTAGTTCATTGATTCCTAGAATGTTGACGTTCACTCTTGCCATCTCCTGTTTGACTACTTCCAATTTGCCTTGATTCATGGACCTGACATTCCAGGTTCCTATGCAATGTTGCTCTTTACAGCATCGGACCTTGCTTCTATCACCAGTCACATCCGCAATTGGGTATTCTTTTTGCTTTGGTTCCATCACTTCATTCTTTCTGGAGTTATTTCTCCACTGATCTCCAGTAGCATATTGGGCACCTACCGACCTGGGGAGTTCCTCTTTCAGTATCCTATCATTTTGCCTTTTCATACTGTTCATGGGGTTCTCAAGGCATGAATACTTATGTGGTTTGCCATTCCCTTCTCCAGTGGACCACATCCTGTCAGACCTCTCCAGCATGACCCGCCTGTCTTGGGTGGCCCCACACGGCATGGCTTAGTTTCATTGACTTAGACAAGGCTGTGGTCCGTGTGATTAGACTGACTAGTTTTCTGTGATTATGGTTTCTGTGTCTGCCCTCTGGTGCCTCTCACAACACCTACCATCTTACTTGTGTTTCTCTTAGCTTGGATGTGGGGTATCTCTTCACGGCTGCTCCAGCAAAGTGCAGCCGCTGCTCCTTACCTTGAACGAAGGGTATCTCCCCACAGCCGCCCCTCCTGACCTTGAATGTGGAGTAGCTCCTCTAAGGTTAGTGGGAAAAAAAGTTTGCTTTATCCCAGAGACTGGCAACTGAGGGGGAACAGACAAACTCATGTTCAAAGGCCAATTCTTCCCGCTAACAATCAGTGGGCAAGAGCTTTTGTAGGCAGAGAGAGGGGTTTACATGCAGAAACAGCACAGTCAGCTCTGACAGTCATCTTGAAACTGGTCATCGGTGGTCTGATCAGCTTCATCTTGAATATTTTAAGTACAGTTAATCTTCAGTTCCAAGACTTGTTTGTTTCCATGTCTTTGAGGTCATTTCTTGGAATTTTGGCAACTTATGTCATGGCTACAGTCTGGTCACCATGTAGTTAACTTTTTCCACCTGCTGGGCGTTTCAGTATCTACAAAACAGCTCAAAAGACATGGCTCAGAAGACTATCTTATAGCCCTTAAGGAGGCTCTAAAGGTTCTTGACTTTATTTAATGACTTACTTTATCCTATTTGATTGTTTTCCTTTGCTTCTGCATTTTCTCACTTCTCTGATGAAACTTACTCTTTGGCTAAAGTTTTTCTACAGGCAAAAGGTGGGCTGCAGACATGGGTCTCAGGGGAAGGCCCATAGAGTCCTGCTCAATTTCAAAAGTACTTATCTGATATATCCCCAAAAGGACCAGTGTTTTGTGTGGTCAAACAATGGTTCTTAAAGTGTGCTCCCCATACAAGCAGCATCAGAATCACCTGGAAATTTGTTAGAAATGCACAATTTCAAGACCTCACTCCAGACTTACCGAATCAGAAACACTGAGCATGAGGCCCAGAAACATGCATTTTAAGAAGTCCTCCAGGTGAATCTGAAGCACATTTAGGTTTGAGAACCACTGGGATAGAGGTTCTGTGCATGGAGTGATATGATAGGAGATGAACATGGAAAGGCATGCTGGGTCTGGATCAGGGAGAGCTTACAGCACAAGCTCAGGGGTGGGGATTTTATTCTGCAAGCAATGGGGAGTCATTGTAGAATTTTGCTCAAGGGCATGTTTTGACCCAAATTGTGCTTTACAAAGAAAACTGACAACAGGTGGATGATGCAATGACAAAAGGAGTAATTGGGTGTAAAGAGAAAACACAAGCCTATAATTGGAAATCCTTGTGAGAGAGAACACATACTTCAGTCCAATGAGAGGAATGTAAAAGTCACCATTATCTTCATGAAAGAATAACTCTAAGGGAATATATATTCACAGTTTGCCTCTATAATAGAAGATCCCAGATCATTGTGCTTTTATACTAGAAAGAAAAGAAACTGACACTCTAGAACTTACTCAGTATCAAGTTTTACTTTAAGTATCTTGTATGTTTTATCTCATAAAATGAACACATTAACCTCAATCGGAAACTGTTAGAAACTGACCAGTGTCACAAAGATAGGAGATAACAGAGGGAGACCTCAATGAGCTGATAACTGAGTGAGATGTAAAAGCAACAGAACTTCAGGACTATCACAAAAGTTATTTTTCTTACACCATAAAGCCGACATTCAGCCTGGCTTTAGTCTCTGTGCACATTTGACTGCAGCCCATCCCTGTAGCGGTACAGCAATGTTGAGAAATATGCCCAGTCCTTACCTGTAATTTTCTCAGACCCCTCCCACACACCTTCCACCAAATTTTCTACACCCTCACCAAAAACAATTATGAACTCTCTCTATCCATTATGCCAGCCACGTCAGCAGTTGCCTCAACCTATTCTCATATTCAACCTTAGAGGACTGAACTTCCACACTGAAACTGCTGACACATTTTTCATGTTTTAGTTGACTGGTGGCATCTTAATGACAGAGAAGTATGGGACCTTGGGGATCATGTAGTTCAATCTCATCTCCCCATTTTATATACATAGAAATGAGAGTCCAGAGGGGGCAAGAAATTACCCAGGCCATTCACAGAACTATAACCAGATTTTCTTGTTCAGAGCCCTTTCTATCTCACTGTAAGCTATTTTGTGAAATCTCATATCCTCATTCAGCTTCTAAAACAGTGGCTGATACACAGCAGATACATAAGAAGTATTTCCCAGTTGAATGAATGAAGTCCTCACCAACGAGTTCCCCTCAGCACTCTATAGCAAACTACCTCAACCATACTCAACTCTGCTTCTTCTGTTGTCTTCAGAGCTTGACTGGTCCTTCCTCCTTGCAGCTCACAAAGACATAATCATATTGCCTGCTCTTTAACGGATGTCACATTGAATCATTCCATTCTTTGAACTAAAACTGCACTTTTTTTCACACATGCACTTTTTTTCTTATTAAGAAAACTATCTCTACTCTGAATAACCATGGGGAATGGGCAAGGATTTCTATTATTTTTCAAAGGAAAGCAACTTTATTATTTACAAGTGCCTATAGCAAACATGCGGTGATAAACAAGTGCCCTGGGATTGGGCTTGTACAATGAGAAATACTGTTTGCCAACTTGATTACTTGCAAAGAGATGTTTCTAAAGGGCCGAAACACTACATTTCCTTCAGGGAGATTAAAAATCTTTGCTGGCAGCAGTTTAAACACTTTTTCATGCAACTACATTATTTGACCTAACAACATTCATTACATTAACCCATTAATTGGAATGTTTAGAAAAATACTCTCATTCATTGTATTTTCTGGGGAAATCAAAGTCCTTCTCTGACTATAGGTCTCTTCTACTTAGAAAGCCTGGAAGTGGGTTTAGATAGCTCAGAGTGATTTGTTGTTCAGTCACTAAGTTGTGTCTGACTCTTTGCAACCCCATGGACTGCAGCATGTCAGGTTCCTCTGTCCTTCACTATCTCCTGCAGTTTGCTCAGATTCATGTCCATTGAGTCTGTGATGCTATCTAACCATCTCAACTTCTGCTGCTCTCTTCTCCTTTTGCCTTCAATCTTTCCTAGCATCAGAGTCTTTTTCCAATGAATCAGATTTTTGCATCAAGTGGCCAAAGTATTGGAGCTTCAGTTCAGTTTTAGCCCTTACAATGAATATTCAAGATTGATTTCCTTTATGATTGACTGGTTTGATTTCCTTGCAGTCCAAGGGACTCTTAAGAATCTTCCCAGCATCACAATTCCAAAGAATCTATTCTTCAGTGTTCGTGATTTCTTTATGGTCCAATTCTCATATCTATATAGGACGACTGGAAAAACCATAGCTTTGACTATATGGACCTTTGTCAGCAAAGTGATTTCTTTGGTTTTTGATACAGAGTCTAGGTTTGGCATAGCTTTTCTTCCAAGGAGAAAGCACCTTTTAATTTCATGGCTGCAGTCACCATCTACAGCAATTTTGGAGCCCACATAAATAAAATCTGTCACTGCTTCCATTTTTGCCCCTACTATTTGCCATGAAGTGATGGGACTGGATGCCATGATCTTAGTTTTTTGAGTGTTGAGTTTCAGGCCAACTTTTTCATTCTCCTCTTTCACCTTCATCAAGAGGCTCTTTGGTTATTCTTCACTTTTTGCCATTAGAATGGTATTTGCATATCTGAGGTATTTGATGTTTTGCCATTAGAATGGTATCTGCATATCTGAGGTATTTGATGTTTCTCCCCACAATCTTGATTCCAGCTTGTGATTCATCTAGTCCAGCATTTCACATGATGTACTCTGCATAGAAGTTAAATGAGCAGGGTGACAATACACAGCTTTGTTGTACTCCTTTCTCAATTTTGAACCAGTCAGTTGTTCCCTGTTAAGTTCTAACTGTTGCTTCTTTACCCACATACAGTTTTCTTAAGAGCCAGGTAAGGTGGTCTGATAGTCCCATCTCTTTAAGAATTTTCAGCTTGTTGTGATCCACACAGTCAAAGGCTTTGGTGTAGTCACTGAAGCATAAGTAGGTGTTTTTCTAGAACTCCTTTGCTTTCTTCACGATCCAGTGAATGTTGGCAACTTGATCTCTGATCCCTCTTCCTCTTCAAAACCAGAATCTAACAAACAATAAATCTCATGAGATTTTTTGTTCATGATTCATGACTTTGTAGGGCCTCTATATCCTCCTTCTGACTATTGTTTGACTTTTTACTTCTTTGTTCCCTTATTTCATTCAATCAAACAATATTTCTGAGCAGTTATTATTTGCCAAACCCTACAGGCTTGCAGAAACAGCTGAGTCTTCCTCCACCCCTTCCACTCCCACACACATTGATTCAGTTCCAGATGGAGGGACTGTCCATCTAGAAGACGTAGGAAGTCACTGTCCTGATCGCATCCCAAGCTGAAACCAACAGGAAGGCAGAATGCTGGGATGCCCACTAATTGAAGCACGTTCAATAAGATCAGCTCAACACACATTCCTGAGGATCTGTGAGGGCCAGACAACAGGATAAACCCTGGAGGCTAAACTTTTCCTCAAGTGTTTGGTGGAGGAAACAGAGTAGAAATAGATGTTTAATCTTTGAGATTAATATGCAGAGAGGCTATGAGGACCCAAGGAAAGTCACCTGATCTAGACTGGAGTAGTGTGGGGTCCAGAGACTTCTAGTGTGGTAGAAGTTTTCCTAGCTGGAGTGCCAGGGATAAGCAGGAGCCTGATAGCTGAAAAGGGAGGCATTTAGACACAGCAAACTGTATGAACAGAGACCTGCAGTTTACGAAGATAATTCTACTTGCTATCAGAAAGTGATGATAAGGTCAGAGATTTCAGTAATGAAGCCAAGTATTCCCAGCAAAGGAGACTTTGTTGCAATCATAGACTTGTTACCTGACAGCAAGGGGTAGGAGGAAGGCACCCTCTCCAAGATACCAACAGCAATCAGGTTATTTTTTACTTCTTGAAATACATACAGCAGGGGCTTCTCTGGTGGCTCAGTGGTAAAGAATCCACCTGTAATGCAGGAGACATGGAAGTCGCAGATTCGATCCCTGGGTCAGGAAGATCCTTAGAGTAGGAAATGGCAATGGACATGACTGAATACACACACACACACACACACACACACACACACACACACGCATACCTATAGCTGCTACCACAGCAGGGACTTTTTTCTTCTTTTATGGATTCTCTAATGCAGACTTTTTCAAAGGGTAGTCTAAGCCCCACATACATCAGAATCCACATGGGCTATTAAAAAAAAAAAATTCCCATGTCAACAGACTATTGTATTTACTGGTTGAATCAAAATCTCTAGGAGTGGGTGCACGAATTTGCATTTTTCAACAAGCATCCAGATGACTGTTTACAACAAGAGTTTGGGAATCCCTTTCAATAAGTTAGAGAAAGGATTCTCAATCTTAGGTAAACATTGAAATCACCCTGTGGAGGTATTAAAGCAATGCCCAGGACCCATCCCCAGATTTCTTGACTCATACGGTCTTGGGGTATACATGGGGTATATACATCAGCAATTTTTCAGAGCTCCACAGGCAATTCTAATGTTTGGCTAGAGGCACTCAGGTGACTATTTTGAGAGTAAAAATGAAGACACAACAGATCAAAATTGGGGAAACATACTGAACACAGTGCTTTCAGGGAAATGTATGGCATTAAATGCACGTGCTAGAAAATGAAAAAGGTCTCAAATCAGAGATCTAAGATTTTGCCTAAGGAAACTAGAAAAGAAAGCAAAAATATCCAAGCAAACAGAAGAAGGAAGTAAGAGCAGAAATTAGTGATATTGAGAACATATAAGTAGACAAAAACAATGAAACCAATAGTTAGTAGTTTGATGAAATCAATAAAAAGGCTGTGGGAGAGAAAGAAGACAAAAATTTCCTTTAGAAATGAAAGAGGAAACATTATTACAGATGTTACAAACATTAGCGATTACAACATAGTAAAAGAATAATATGGACAAATAGTCTTTGCCCATAATCACAACAGTTTTGATATTGTGAACAAATTTTTTGAAAGATGAAAATTGCCAAAGCTCCCACAAAAGGGAAAAAGAGCAAGAAGACCTAATCAGTACTATGCTTCTTAAAGAAATTGAGTTCATGATTTTTTAAAAAAAGAAAAGGAAAACAAACCTCCTGGCCCAGGTGGTTTCACTTATGAATTCTACTAAATATTTAAGGAAGAAATAATACTAATTCTATACACAATTGTATCTACACAACACCAATTCTACCAATTCTAGAAGTTCTCTTCTAGAACTGTTAAAGGGGACAATACCCAACACATTTTACTCACCACACATTAACTTGATACCAAAACCAGACAAAGATATTGCAAAAGAATAAAATTACAGACAAAATATCTCTCATGGACATGACATAAATATCCTCAACAAACTTCCAGAAAGTTCAATCTAAAAATACATAGAAAAATATTTCATAATCAAAGTATTCAACATGGCTTAACTTTTAAAAAATCAATCAGTATTCACCACAGGAATAGACCAACTGTAAAACAACTGTGTATTAACATGGGGAAATGTTTGTGTTACAAAGTAAATGGAAGAACAGAACATGTGGTATGCTCTCAACTCCTGAAAAGTACTCAGGCTTAGAAAAAGGGGTGAAAAATTTAGCACATTATGAACAATTGTCTTTGTGTATGAGAATACAGATATCTTTCTTTCTTTTAATTAACATTCTATGATATAACTTTACAGCAATAGAAGCATATTTATTTAAAGGAAAAGTATAAAGTTATACATAAATGTGAAGGACCTTTTTAAATGGCTGCCCGTGTGTCCTATAGCTCCCTGTGTCTGTTTCATCTGTGTGCCCCAGGGCTTCTGCATGGTGTACAGCATAAAGCAGATGTGCATAAAAGCCCTTTGAACACAGTTTCACTCAGGGATGCCCAACAGTTGAAAAATGTCTTCAATGGGCATAAAGTGGTGTTGTTCCCTTTTATTCTATTCCTGACCTTCAGTGATCTTCCCTCTGCTAACGGGACACATGTTCGTCTTCATTTTAACCGATGACGTCCAGCTGTCTCATGGTTGTGACCACAAGCCTGGGGCAGTAGATGTTAGAATCTGATGTCCTCTATCACAGCTCAGTAAATCATGGAAAGCTAGCCCAAGCTTCACATCTCACTTGCAGACATTAGTGGAGCATGAATTTGCATTTCTTCCTCTGGGATTAGTATTTAATGGTATATTTTAGTATCTGACCTTGAGATGATCCACATATATCTGTTAAATGGAAGCGAAAGAACATCCATTTATTCCTATCACCGCGAACAAGGTTCAGGCTGTGAACTTCTGGATACGTCTATGAATTTCTCTGATACAACACTCCCAAGGGCACTTTCTGCTCTGCTCCATTTCTTCCTTTTTCATCACCAGCAAATACTAATTGGGCAGCTACTGTTGGAAGAAGTGGTATTTGGCCCTAAAGAGGCTGTAGGATGAGCCATAGAGAACCCACAGTCTAATAGAAATATAGACATAGTCACACACACACACATAATCAGCAACAATATCTGATGCATAGATGAGAACAACCAATGGATAAGTACAAGAGAAATATCGAAGGGTATCAATCCCAAACTTGCACACTCAGAGTAAGCCCAGTAACTAAGGTAGGTTAAGGCAGGACAGAATGGATTTTAAAGAGTCTTTTTGTGTTTGTTTGCTTGGGGATTGGGGAGGTGGTTAGGGGGGGTGTTGTTTAGATTTTAAAGAGTCTTGATACCAAACTATTAAATTCTGTCTTATTTTTTGACTATGGAAAGGCCCTGAACTTTTTCCTCAGGCTCATGAGCAAAGCTATAATTTTGGGAACATTATTCCAGTAACCTGGGCTGAACGGACAGGGTGAACAGTGGAAATGAAAATTTCAAGAAAACGATTGGAAGATGAAATTGCAGAAATCACTCAAAGTAAAATAAAATATAAAGTAGAAGACTGAAGTCCAACCATGCAGTGAAACTGCAATAGTAAAAGTTAAAAATAAGTCTGCCATTTGTACAGAACCGCACACATTCCATTATGACTAGAGATCAAGAAAACATGCAGAGAATACACAGGATATAATGCCTGCTAGGTATTTGGATGCTGATTATAAATGGATTTAAATGTCATAAAAAGAAGTTTTGAACTGTTCAGTGGGTGTGCGGGAGCCATTAGAGTCTTTGGAGCTGAGATGGGCATTGGGTATAAATGAACTTTGTTATTGTTGTCCTTCAGTCTTTGCGACCCCCATGGACTGCAACACACCAGTCTTCCCTGTCCTTCACTATCTCCTAGAGTTTTCTCAAACTCACGTCCACTGAGTCAGTGATGCTATCCAACCATCTCATCCTCTGTTGTCCCCTTCACCTCCCATCCTCAATCTTTCCCAGTATCAAGGTCTTTTCCAATGAATCAATTCTTCATATCAGGTAGCTAAAGTATTAGAGCTTCAGCTTTAGTAACAGTCCTGTCAGTGAATTTTCAGGGTTGATTTCCTTTAGGATTGACTGGCTTGATCTCCTTGCAAATCAACTGAACTTTAGGAAGATCCAGTTCTGAGCAGATGCAAGATAAATAGGAACATGACTGTGAACTTCCCACAGTCTGGTAGGTATTGTCATTGCCCTGAGAAGGATGCTTCCATGTCTGCATTTTTAGTTGAGCCTTAAGACTTTCAGCTTTCTGTGCTGAATTGCTTCAGTTGTGTCAGATTCTTTGTGACCCTATGGACCATAACCCACCAGGCTCCTTTTCCCGTGGGATTCTTCAGGCAAGACTACTACTAGAATGGGTTGCCATGCCCTCCTCTGTGCTCTCTGTAGCTGCCTACAAATTACACCTGGCTCGTGGGGCCAGTCCTCATCCCATGAGCACACAGTTTGGCTCTGTTGGAGGAGTGAATTTTCTCTGAGAACCTGCAGGCTGTTGGGAACTCAGGGACACCAAAAAGCCTAGGCCCTAGTCAGTGTGACCAAATCCATACTTGCTCTCCCAGACGCTGGGTCTGCCTGACACAGACTCCTGGATTTAAAGAATACAAGTTTTTTGGTTTGGAATTTTTTTACCTACAAGTAAACCCAAGCAAACACCATCAATGAGTAAGCTGAATGGAACATAGGAGTAAATGCAAAGAAACACCATCAATGAGTAAAGTGAATGAAACACAGGCATCTTTTATTCCCTGTAGTCTTTGTGTTTGTTTATGGATGCAAATTCTCTAAATTACAGCAGACTTTCCATTATCAATAATGTTTTTGAGTACCTACTCTGTGATGTATTTTTTCCAATACAGATTTTGGGGGTACTTAACCAGCTCCAAGTAAATATAATATGCCTAGCCGCTGTTAACGGAGAAGGCAATGGCACCCCACTCTAGTACTCTTGCCTGGAAAATCCCATGGACGGAGGGCCTGGTGGGCTGCAGTCCATGGGGCATCGAAGAGTCGGACACGACTGAGCGACTTCACTTTCACTTTCACTAAGAAGCCTTTCATTAAATTCATCTGGAAAATAAAGAATCCCCTCCCAATTTATGCTTCCTAAATTTGAGTTTTTTGCTTGTCAGGTTTTTTATTTAAGTGATAAAAGATGTGTAAGACCTGTATACTGTTAACTACAAAATATTACTGAAAGAATGAAAAATGGCCTAAATGAACAGAGAGATAGAACACATTTCTGGATCAGAAAACCCAATATTGTAATGATGTCAATTCTCCCCAGATTAAACCATGGATTAAATACAATTCAAATCAAAATATCAAGGAGGTTTCATTTGCAGAAATTGATAAGTTGGTTTTAATATAGAGTAATATAAAGGGTATGCATGGCCGAGTCAACTTTGAGAAGAATAAAGTTGTGGTTCTTACACTACCTTATTTTAAGACTTATTGTAAAGCTGAAGTTAGTAAGATAGTGTGATATTGGCATAAAAATAGAATAAAGATCAATATAACAATGAAGAGTATAAAAATATAATGGTGACAAAGTTAAGTAAGTTATAGCTTCTGACTTTAATGGGGTCAGAATGTATGTGGAGATTTTGAGCAGATTAAACATTACAATTCAGTGTAATAAATGCTGCCAGAACCAAATATAGAGTGTCGAAGTCAACTGAGGGGATCTAGAAATTTTCCCTAGGTGAGATGAAGTCTGGGTTGAATCCTGAAAGATTCAAGAGTTTGCCAGATGAAAAGTAGGTGAGTAGCATTCTGGGTAGCAACATACAGGAATAAGCAGAGGCACACACGGATTTAAAACAATCTGGTACCTACCAGTTACTCCCCACATGTTGGGAGTATAGAGAGATGATAGTAGAGGAAAACAGCAGCTACACTGTGACAAGCATTATGCACTAAAACAGGCAGGATAGAAATGTATGCCATAGATAATCAGAAGCCATTGAAAATTTTACACGTCTTACGGTTATATTTGAGCTTTAATGTGTTACTCTGTCTTATTAGCAAGACCAGTTAGGATGCTATTCTAGAATGGACATAGTGGAGGCTTAACCTAAGACAAAGGCAATCATGTATTGAGTATGAAGCAGAATCATCAGAAGGCACAATCATGAGTATTTGATAACTGATGAGATGTGGAGCTGAGTAGTGTTGGAGAAAGAGTCAGACACGACTTAACAACTGAACATGATCCAAGCTTCCAATTTTCCCTTTCCTAGTAAAGCTGTGAGGCCCTTGCTGGCCTACAAATAATTTATCTCCCTATAATCCTGCCAAACTTTGGCCCAGCTCTATCCGGACACTAGACTATAAATGGCTGGAGAAATAACAGGAAAGGAGCAGAGTTGAAAGGCCACTGGGCAACTGTTTTTCTTTAGCTCTGTCTGAACTGAATAATCAGCCAACTGGGGGTCAGGCCAGCCACTTCCACCCCACCTTTTATTACTCAGTGTGACAACTCATGGGACCTAACCTCAGAACAGTCACTGGATCTGCCAAAGTTCTGAAGAGCCTAAATCCCCACTGCATATATTCCCTAGACCCACCAATGGTACTGTTTATGTCTAGCTAAGCCACAAAGAACATTCCACTGTGAAAGTCAGTTTACTGTAATTTTTTTCATTTTTTTTTTAGGAAGAAAAAATAAAGATGAAAACCTCAGTGATCTCTCTTTTGCCTAATTCCATTCTGACAGAGATCTTTGTTACTTCCCAAAGCCTGTGTACTTGCTGAAATTTCCAATGTCCTTGCAGTTGGAGAAGGACATATAACTAGTTCTGGACAACTGGCACTGAGCAGAAGTGATGTGTGTCATTTCCAAGCTAAAGCATTTAAGAGAGGATGAACAGCCCTTTAGCTCACTCTTCCTATGCCAGCTGACCTGGAAGCCATGTTTTTCAGGTGGCACAGCTGCAAGATACAAGAAACTGAGGTCTTTAAGTCACTGTTTAAAAAGGAATTGTCAGGATCTCCCTGGGGGTCCAATGGTTAAGACTTTGCCTTCTAGAGCAGGGGATGTGGGGTCGGTCCCTAGTCAGGGAGTTAAGAACCCATGTGCCTCAAAAAATCAAAACATAAAACAAAAACAATATTGTAACAAATTCAATGAAAGCTTTAAAAATGGTCCACATCAAAAAATATATATATATATCTTTAAAAGAATTGTCCTAGAGAGCTGTCAGATTCATGAGTGAGAAATGAATCTTTATGTATGAAACCACTGAGATCTGGGCCCCTATTTGTGACTGCCCCAGAGCCTAGATTAGTCTAAGAAATAATGAGCAAGAAATCAAGGCATAGACTGAGACTTCGGGTTATTACAAAGTAACTTCAAATGCTGAATCAAGGTAGAGCACAAACCCAGCAATAATCCACACCAGGTCAGAGCTGATCTCAAGCCTCTGGTCCTTCACCTTACCACCACCTTAGGGCTTGGCTCCTCCCAGATCCTCAGACAAGTAGGAGCTAGGGATGGGGCTGACTGGTCTCTAGGACAGATAGCCTGGCGGAATTAGAACAGATGGGGAAACCCATATCACACCAAGTTTCAGAAGAAGCTTTTCTGTGTTGCTAGGAAGTTAAAACATAAGCACTTTGACCTTTACCATCATTACACAGCCTACATTCTCTGGGCACTAGGCGCTGTTCAAGGTCCTATAGGGATGTAACAGTGGCTAAGACAGAGCCCCATTTTGCACTGAGCTTACATCCCAGACCCACTGCAGTAGAAACTGCACTCCGCCAAAGGCGAGGATCCCTGTGCTGTAGTCACAGCATTACTCTAATTGTGACTGTGGGCAAGATCCCTCCCCGAGCTGTGTTTCTTTTCTCTGATTTTAAAATGGGATGTTCTGACTTGATGATATTTTATGGGCTTCCCAGGTGTGGCTAGTGGTAAAGAATCCACTTGCCAATGAAGGAGAGGTAAGAGACACAGGTTCAATCCCTGGGTAGGAAAGATCCCCTGGAGGAGGGCAGGGCAACCCACTCCAGTATTCTTGCCTGGAGAACCCTATGGACAGTGGAGTCTGGCAGGCTGCAGTCCATAAGGTCAAAAAGTCGGACACAACTGTGGAGACCTAGCATGCATGCACACAAAATATAATGTAGACTATCTCTGAAGGGCTATTTGAGGGCATAAGAAGAAATTACAAGCTTCCTGGACAGAGTTTTGCACAAGAAAGGATATATAGAACATTCTGAACAGTTAAATCGGAAAGCTTCTGAAAACGTTGGCCATATTTCTTTGCCGAGTTTTATAAAGCCCAAGAACACCGCTGGATCTTTAAATGTGCCATATTCAAAATATTCTCCTCCTTTTCCTCCTTGGATAAATGGAGAGATTCCCCTTGGTACACTAGCTAACTTTAAAAACAATCATTCCTAAAACATACTCAAAGAAAGACACCTTGAGAAGGCATGAGCTATTCTCTTATTATATCAGATAATTGGCTTCAGATAATGCTTACCTGAGCTGAATGAGAATTATGTCCTCAAGAGTTTCTATACCGATCTACTGTTAAGCTTGTCTTCAGAGATTTTTAACTGCAAAATGCATTGCCTCTATAAACTATTATGCTAGTATTGATTTTTTTTCTCTGTATATAAAAGTTCCCCATTTCCCTGTCACTTGCTGATCAACCTAGTCTTTTTTATATAGCTAACATCAGCTTAGCTCAAAGCCCTCGCAGTGAGTTTTGTTTATGTTCCTCAGAAGGAACATTCTGCCTTTTATTAAAGAGTATCGCCTATGAAAATATAGCAAGGATGGCTCTTATAAATCATCTACTACCCAAATTCAATTCACATTCTGCCTGGTATCTTATCTCTTCTTAAAATCATTATACGGTGCAGGACAGTGAAAAGAACACAGGTTTTGTTGTCAGACAAACCTAATATTTAATTCTCAGTTCAGAAATTCATTGTGTGTGTGAACCGCAGCATGATCCTTAAGCTCTCTGAGCCTCAGGCAAGGTGGCAAACCAGTATCTTGCACCATTTTTATCAACATCATGTGACTACCATCTCTTTGCTTGTTCAAAATGGGATCTATTATTAGAGATTGTTAGAACTGAAATTGTCTCACTTAATCTGACTTCTCATCTAACGGAGAAGGAAACGGGACTCTAGAGAAAAGAAGCTCGTGTATATCTCTTGATGGTTTCAGAATTCCTTACAGTTCTGCTACAGTGTCTTCTCTGCCCGCCACCAGTGCTCTGGTCTGGATTTCACCAAAGACATCCTGATTAGCAGGTCCAGCAGAAGCATTTTCACTGAGATTTAACTGGTCCTCCCTGCTGCTTTAGTTGGCTCAGAACATATAAAAGCACTCTGGGCTCCCAGCATCTCTCACTCCCCTGAAGGTCAGATCTGTCTCAGGAGATCTTCCTTGTCTCCTTTACTTTAATGTCCTTCATGGTTTCATCCTGAACCACTGCCTTTCTCACTTTGCAGAGTTACACTCCCATTTTCTGTACCTCCTATGATAACGACACCCAAATGTGAACTTCCACCCCACAACTCTTTCCCCAAGATCCAGGCAGTCGTCTCCAGCTGGTCTTTCAATATATCTGCCTGGTGTTCCCTGTCCATTTCACTGTCCACAGCACTGGAAGTTAATTCATTAAACTCCCCACAAAGTCCATGATTATCTTTTCTTCAGTTGATGGTTATACCCAGACACTTGATCAAAAAATTTAGGACCCATTTTTTTTTATTATTTCTCTCACTGTCCCCACTACACCCTGATCTTATACTAAATATATCTGAAACCACTGCTCTAATTTAGGAGCTTCATCATCTCGCTCCAGAATTATTTCCCCATGCTTCCCTGGTGTCTCAGATGGTAAACAATCTGCCTGCAACGTAGGAGACAAGGGTTCGATCCCTGGGTCAGGAAGATCCCCTGAAGAAGGAAATGGCAACCCACTCCAGTATCCTTGCCTGGAGAATTTCAAGGACAGAGGAGGCTGGCAGGCTATAGTGGATGGGATCCCAAAGAGTCAGACGTGACTAACAATTTTTAAGTCATCTCCCTGGACACCCTTCACATCCATTTTTCAGAGAAAACAGAATAATTTGTCCAAAACAGGCCCACTCCAAGAGTGGTCCTCATAAAAGGAAACAGTCTCCTGGACATGACAAAAACAAGAAGTTTGTGCTGGAATGCGAACCAGCCACATCGCTAAGCTTGCTATTTGGTTCAGCTGACTTTTTTTCCCCAAATAGCAACACATTCCCTGTGAAAGAAGCAGAGTGTTGATACACATTCTGCCTCAAACTTCGTACATCATTGCAGATCAGCACTTTGAATGGTACTGATCTCAGAAAGTCCAGGGAACCAGGGGCATATGGAAGATGCTCTAAGTTTCAGTATCTGCTTCCTTTTCCAGCCCCATGTGTCACCACGCTTGACCTCATCCTTTCTGCTCTTGCAACATTGATCTGCCTTTCATTCTCTGCTTCTCTCAACCTACAACCACCCTCCCCAACCACGCCCACAATTGTGGGATAAAAATACACAGTGGTTTTCATTCAGAAAGTCTTTCTATCACAATCATCATCCCCATCCTACTCCACATGCTACTTCCACTGTATGTTATACCTCTCATTTGCTAGACTGATCACTTGTTTTATAATTTACACACTTCTCCCAACCAAAATGTTAACTCCTTGAAGACAAGTTCTTTATCTTACTCATCTCTATTAGTCAGAGACTATATTAGAGTTGCCACTGTATTATCAGTTCAGTTCAGTCACTCAGTCGTGTCCGACTCTTTGCGACCCTATGGACCACAGCACACAGGCTTCCCTGTCCATCACCAACTCCTGGAGTTTATTCAAACTCATGTCCATCAAGTCAGTGATGCCATCCAACCATCTCATCCTCTGTCGTCCCCTTCTCCTCCTGCCTTCAATTTTTCCCAGGATCAGGGTCTTTTCAAATGACTCAGCTCTTTGCATCAGGTGGCCAAAGTATCGGAGTTTCAGCTTCAGCATCAGTCCTTCCAATGAATATTCAGGACTGATTTCCTTGAGGATGGACTGGTTGGATCTCCTTGCAGTCCAAGAGACTCTCAAGAGTCTTCTCTAACACCATAGTTCAAAAGCATCATTTCTTCAGTGCTCAGCTTTCTTTATATTCCAACTCTCACACCCATACATGACTACTGGAAAAACCATAGCTTTGACTAGACAGACACTTGTTAGCAAAGTAATGTCTCTGCTTTTTAATATGCTGTCTAGGTTGGTCATAGTTTTTCTTTCAAGGAGCAAGTGTCTTTTAATTTCATGGCTGCAGTCACCATCTGCAGTGATTTTGGAGCCCAAAAAAGTAATAAAGCCTCTCACTGTTTCCATTGTTTCCCCATCTATTTGCCATGAAATGATTTGCCACTATATTATGCCACTATTTGCCACTGTATTATGTAGTTGTATTATACTTGAAAGAGTTAAAGCTTAGGCAGTCCAGGCCCCTTTAAGGAGGAGGTGAACATTCTCCCTCATGCTTCCCTTAAGCCTTGTGCAACAATGTATCTTGCCCGAGAACTGGCCCTTCTCTAGGAGCTAATGATCACACAGCACAATGTCTTACTTATGAAAATACTTTTCTTAGGCTCTATGTTGATGATAATAATTGTAATAAGCCTTGCCTGGGAACCTGTTCCTCAAGACTTGTCCCCCTGATTACACAGGAAGAGTATATCTCGCCCAGTAACAGTGTCCTGAACCCATTCTCCCTGGCTAATCTTGTGTCAAAGTCATCTCAGTATGTATGCTGTGGGAAAATTCTGATGGAACTCTTAGAGCCTTGAGGTATTCTTTTTATCTGTTCTCAGCAGCTGATTGAGAAGTATATAAGGCCTTGCTTAAACTAGTGAGGGTGGGTACTCTTTCTACCCACTTCTGATGTCTATATCAGAAGCTTTCTCTGTCCTGTCACTTTAAATAAAATTTTGCTGCACAAAGCTCTGAGTGATTGAGACCCATAATAGGTCCTGGAGTGAAAAATCTTCTCCTTTGGAGACCATAAATCCAGTGGCACCATTCACCATAAGCTATCATACTAGTGTGTAATTATTATACTATACTATTGATACTATATTAACTAAATCCCGAAGTTTCAGTAGCTTAATAAAATTAATGTTCATTTCTTAATCACAAGTTCAATGCATGATATTTCTAGGCAGACAGACATCCCAGGTGGCCCTTCTCTACCTGGTGATTCAGGCATCCAGGCTTTGTGATCTTGGGTCCTTTCCTGGATCTTCTTCATTTGGCTAAAGATAGTAAAAGGGGGAGAGAGAGTAACATCATGAAAGATGTTTTAGGAGCCAGGCCTGGAAGTGGCTCCCATTACTTCTTCTGAAATCCATTAGCCATAATCTAGTCACGTGGTGTCTCTTGACGGCAAGTGGACTAAATAATACCTGTGGACCCAGGAGGAAAAGGCAACTGTTCTATGACCACCCCAATGTGCCCAAACCACACGATCCCTGAACTTCCAGCATTTATTACAGCGCTAGGCATAACATTACAGGTTCTCAAAAAAAAAGTTTCTTAGCAAGTGTTAGGCAGTTAGAGTAGGGAGAAACAGGTATGAAATGGTGGGTAGAGGAAATGACAACTAGACGACCACATACACCATGAACTCTAAAAAAAAAAAAAAAAAAGTAAAATAAAAAGCACTGATCTAAATGAAGACTTTCAGTGGGACAACATGCCCAATATGCTCCTTTCCCTGATAGGTCTTGAGTATACACTGTATTTGCATCCCCTTCTCTGATTGGTCTCAGGAATAATGCCCTATTTGCATAGGCCCCAGTCACCACTCAAGGGAGAGAACAAGGAATATAAAAGAGGGAAGCCAAAATGGAACAGGGCAACTCCTGTGCCTGTTGGTCTGCCCTCACCCCTGGAGAACATACTGCTTGCCCAATAAATCTTGCCTGCTTAAGTTGTACTGGTCTGTAGTTTCAATTCTTTGCTACAAGGTAAGAACCAAGCAAGAAGAACCAGCCTGACATAAGTAAATGACTGACGGTCTTCTCACTCTTAGGCAAGTCCTTTTTTTTGGAACAGAGAGGGGTTTATTGTAGGGTCAAGCAAGAAGAATGTATGGCTCATACTCAAAACCCTAAATTCCCAGATGGATTTTAGGGAAGAGTTTTTAAAGCAGATTCTGAGATGAAGACTGGAAGCTGTGTGCCTTACTTATATTACTAGACAAGTCTTCATTGCATAATATAACAGCAATAGAATGGAAGATGGAATTTGATTGATTGAATGAGTAAAGAGTACTGCCTCCAGCTTGGAAGAATGGAAGCTGCTAGAGGCAGAGGTGGGTATAAAAGCAGAAATGGCAAATGAGCTGTCTTGGGGGTGGGCTTCAGAAAGCTATGTTCAGGGTTCTTGGGCAGACAGGTCTGGTTGAGGTTTCTTCAAGAGGCATCTGCTCTATCTCCCTTGCCATTTCAGGCAACAACTTGACTGCTTGATGAAGAACTTTCAAAATCTTTTCCTCAGTTATCTTTCTATTTACATTTTTCATTTCTAGGAGCTTACAGAGAAAAGTAAAGAGTCTTACATTCCATTCATAATGTCATCACGTTTTTTTTTCCCTGTGTGTTTCAGTTCCCTGGGAGAATCTTTAAAGGTTACATTTGGACTCAAGTAACTTTCTCATTTTTAAACTTAAACCATCCCCCTCCAAAAAAAAAATCTCTTGATCTTAACCTTAAATGGCACTCTTTAAACAAAACATAAATTCAGGGCTCAAATAGACTCACAAATGTCCCTTTAAAGGAATAGTATTTACTGTTAAGAGCTAGGGGCTTCCCTGGTGGCTCACTGATAAAGAACCCACCTGCCAGTGCAGGAGATGCAGGTTCAATCCCTCAGTCCAGAAGATTCCCTGGAGAAGGAAATGGCAACCCACTCGAGTATTCTTGCCTGATATAATCCCATGGACAAAGGAACCTGGCAGGCTACAGTCCATGGAGTCACAAAAGATTCAGACAACAATTAACAATTAAACAACAACAACATTAAATAATCAATCCAAAGTTCAGAATGTTATTAATAGAAGATGATGTGAGATGGGGCAAAAACACATCACACTCCTGGGGTAAGAGACAACCCATTTGAAACACTCCCATAGGAATACTTGTCCTCAGAAGCTGGATCAAAGAGTTCCATTTAGTCTGTTCCCTAGTTGAAAAAAATTATGACTTTAATCTACTTGTAACCTGATGATGTAACAAAATGAACACCCATTCAAAAAAACTCCATTAGATAGTTTGAAGAAGCAGAGAAACTTTGATTATAAGACCCCAATTTTGTAGAAATATGGATTTTTTAAACTATGGGGTAAAGAAGTTTTCTCTCATATTTGCAAAGGACATTTGAGTTCAGTTAATCCATCTACAAATCCCTAATCCATCTCTTACCACTTTCATACACTGGATTCATCTTCATAAGGCAGATCCTCATCTTTAACTACATCTTGACTGCCTTTTAAACTCAGCAGACGTTTATGAAACAAAAAAGCAAGTGAACCAAACAATCTGCTTTCAGTTCACCAGCTGATCTCACCTGAGAAGCTGGGAGTAAGTATCCTCTGACACCACTGGTCTGCCTGCTGGCCAGAAGCCAATATATAAATAGTCATTTGTACACATGTTTCTTAAGTAGAGTTTGAGGCTGATTATGTGCAGGGTACTAAACTAGCATCTATGAAGATTGATAAAAGCAGAAAAGATATTTTATGAAGCTTATGATAAGAAAAAGACATTGATGCCTTTTGAATTAAAATTCAAAACTATTTCCTGGACACCTGCTAATGCCAAGTACTGTGTTGAACCCTGAGGAGTAAAGATCCAGTTCCAGTTCAGTCACTCAGTCATGTCTGACTCTTTGGGACCCCATGGACCACAGCACACAGGCTTCCCTTCCATCACCAACTCCTGGAGCTTACTCAAACTCATGCCCATCAAGTCGGTGATGCCATCCAACCATCTCTTCCTCTGTCGTCCCCTTCTCCTCTTGCCTTCAATCTTTCCCAGCATCAGGGTCTTTTCAAATGAGTCAGTTCTTTGCATCAGGTGGCCAAAGTACTGGAATTTCAGCTTCAGCTTCAGTCCTTCCAATGAATAATCAGGACTGGTTTCCTTTAGGATGGACTGGTTGGATCTCCTTGCAGTTCAAGGAACTCTCAAGAGTCTTCTCCAACACCACAGTTCAAAAGCATCAATTCTTCTCCAACTCTCACATCCATACTGGAAAAACCATAGCTTTGACTAGATGGACCTTTGTTAGCAAAGTGATGTCTCTGCTTTTTAATATGTTGTCATAGCTTTTCTTCCAAGGAGCAAGAGTCTTTTAATTTCATGGCTGCAGTCACCATCTGCAGTGATTTTGGAGCCCAAAAACATAATAAATGAGATTCAGATAAACTGACATCAATAGTAATAATCATATGAATAAAACTGGTGTGAATAAAAGCACAAAGGAGGTATATATATGATGATAATGGTAGTGGGAGTAATAAATAATAATAAAAACAATTAACACATTAAGTTATTATGTGATTCTAAGAAACTTTCTAAAAGCCTTATCCTCACTTTAATTTTATAAGGAATAGTATTATTATTGTTATTATCCCCATGATACAGTTGAGGGATTTGAAGCACAGAGAGATTAAGCAACTTGTCCAAGGTCACACAGCATTAAGTGGAGAAGACATGAGCCAAACTCAGCATTTCCACTTCCAGAACAACATCACAGATGAGGGGACAATTACTTTTTCTTGGGATATGACTGGGAATGGAATCAGAGAGCTCCCCATGGGAGCGATAACTTGCTAATTCTGGAAGATGAGTATGGGAAGGTGGAGAAGGAAGCAAATTTGACTTCTCAGGGAAGGTAAACAATACCTATAAAGGCACAGAGGCATGAAAGAGTATGTCATAGTCAGGGACTGGCTGTTTTTGTTGCCTGGGGCATGGAGATAGGATACATGCAAGGGACAACATAGGAAGATGGAGTGGATGAGGTAAGCTGGGCTCCAAGTCTGTACCAGCTACGTTTAGGAACACAGGCTTATCTTGCAGGTGATGAGAACCTATGTCTGTTATGAGGCCCAGGAAGGATCTCTATCAAAAGCCCTGGCCTCCTCTCCAAGCCAGGCCCTCCCTTTCTCAATTCTGCCCAGCTGCTGATAACATTAGTTTTAGTATTTGACCAGTTCCTTTCTCTGTAGCATATGAATCAACATTTGTTCTTTAAGGCTTTGCTGGAAACAAATGTATCAGTAGCAAATACCTGCCCCCTTTTAAGCAAGCTGAGAGTTTTTAATTTAAATCAAAATTCATCAGGGTTTACAGTAAGTGAAACAGTAACACACGCACACAAACTTTATAAAGCGCTTTTAATGTATAACAAATTCAAGACATCAACAATTCAACAGAGCCCTCTTGAAAGGAATCGCATTCAATGTCTGTTGTTGTTGTTTGCTGCTAAGTCATGTCTGACTCTTTTGGGACCTCATGAACTATAGACTGTCAGGTTCCTCTGTCCATGGAATATATCAGTCAAGAATACTGGACTGGGTTGCTATTTCCCTCTCCAGGGGATCTTCCTGATCCAGGGATCAAACCTGCATCTCCTGTGTCTCCTGCACCGGCAGGTGGATTCTTTACTGCTGAGCCACCAGGGAAGCCTGTTTAATGTCTGTTTTTGTTGTTCATTCTCTCAGTCGTGTCCAACTCTTTGCAATCCCACAGACTGCAGCACCTCAGGCTCCCCTGTCCTTCACTATCTCCTGGGACTTGCTCAAATTCATGTCCACTGAGTTAGTGATACTATCTAACCATCCTCTACCACCCTCTTCTCTTTTGATCTTTAATCTTCCACAGAATCAGGATCTTTTCCAATGAGTCGGCTCTTCACATCAGGTGACCAAAGTATTGGAGCTTCAACTTCAGCATCAGTTCTTCCCATGAATATTTAGGATTGATTTCCTTTAGGATTGATTGGTTTGATCTCCTTAATATCTATAAGTATTTATAAAACAATCCCAAGCTGAGAAATTGAATATAGATATGCCAGCCATAGTTAATGACCAACTCCACCTATACAGTCACAGTGCTTCTTTTTCTGTCATGATGTCTTGCCTTTCTGGAGCCACCACCCCATCTCCAAAATCCAAGGCATGGAATTGCCCCTCTAGTCTCACTCTGCATGGACCTAAAGTGTCTGACCTTCAAATGACGGTTTCCTCAATCCTGGGAGATGCTGCTCCAATGGTCACCAGCGCTTCCGCAACAGTCAACACAAGTCTGTCAAACACTCACTCTTCATGCTTTAGCAAAAGAAAAAGGAAGGGGTGTCATGGTCCTCTGGTGAACAAGGAAATGGGGAGACGGGGCAGTTTGCCTCAGGGCAGCAGCCTGCAAAGGCAGTAAGAGGGTTCTTTGCAGTAGAGAATTTTAAAAACAATAATAAAGCCAAGTGGTATCCTATACTGGAAATTTCAAACAATGGCCATGATGAAACAGGGCTCTGGAACAGGGCAGACACTCCCATCGCACACCCACTCCTTGGTATGACACTGGTGCTTTCAGCTGAAGGCTGGATCTCACGAGGAGTGTGGCTGCTGTCTTTGTCACTTTGGCTGGCATCACTCGTGGGCTTGGGCAGAGATTACCAGGGCATCCAGGAGGACATCCCTGCTCTCATCTCCAGCTGAGGCATCTTCATCTTAACCTCCTGAGAATCAGTGTTAGACCACCTACGCAGAGAGGGTGGGGTGCTGTCCTGAGCAGGCATGGGGCAAAGGGCTCACGGATTTGTGTTTGTATCTGCAGGTCCAACTTGACTTACAAGGGATGGGTTGTCCATACCATTAGGGAGGGTTTGAAACAAAGAACTGACATAATCACATTTGTGCCCCACAAAAATTATTCTGATGAATGATAGTGAAGGATAAATTAGCAAGAGTTGATCATGTGTGTTAGTCACTCGGCTGTGTCCAACCCCAAGGATCCACCAGGCTCCTCTGTCCATGGGGATTCTCCTGGCAAGAATACTGGAGTGTGTACCCATTCCCTTCTCCAGGGGATCTTCCCAACCCAGGAATCCAACCCAGGTCTCCTGCATTGCAGACAGATTCTTTACCGTCTGAGCCACCAGGGAAGCCCAAATTGGGAGATGACCAAAAAAAAAAAAAAAAAGATGAGACTATTTGGGTGGATGGGGAAAAAAACTTCACATGAATGCTTTTCATCTATAACCCTATTAAAACTGTGAACCAGAGGGGCCAGTCTGTAAGAAGTGCCAGGTGGCAGTCAATCTGCAAAAAGGACTCTTGAAGTAATTCTGTTCTTTATTTGTGTTATAAATCCCAGACTTTTTTATCTTCGCTACATTTTTTAAGTCATCGTTCTCAAGAGCTTCTCACATGCAAACAACTCCTAGAAAAATCCTCCTCTCCTTCCTCCTGTGCTCTTGCTCCTCTTCCTGCCTGCCCTCTCCGTTTTCCACAGTAGAGTTTTAATGTGAAGAATAGTTCTCAGGAACAGAGGAGGAGACAAATGGTGCATTTGGCTGCCAATTACACATTCTCTTTGGCAGGGGAAAAATGTGAACTCTCACAAGTTAATCATTGTCCTTCAATCACATGTCCTGACTTGACTAAGCACTCACTAAGCAGCAAAAACAAGTACTGTAGGAATTCTGAAGAGAAGATAATGCATGTATCAGAGTAACTTAAACTACTTAAGACATATTTATTTATGCTTTAATCAAAGCTCTTCTCCCCACCTCCTGCCAGCTAAAAACACTTTGTGTTTGTATTACATACACAGAATATAGTCACTTTACTTCTGCTGGTGTTGCTCAAATATCAAATAATTCCTTAGTTCTTATGCTGGACCATAGTATAAACATTTTCCTTGTAGCTTCCTTGTAGCTTAGACAGTAAAGAAACTGCCTCCAATGCAGGAGTTGTAGGTTTGATTCCATTGGGAAGATCCTCTGGAGAAGGGAATGGCAGTTCACTACACTATTCTTGCTTGGAGCAACCCATGGACAGAGGAACCTGGTGGGCAGCAGTCCATGGGGTGGCAAAGAGTCAGACACAATTGAGTGACTAACACTAATATATATATATATATATATATATATATATATATATATAATTATATATATATATATACGGCAAACCACTCCAGTATTCTTGCCTGGAGAATCCCATGGCCAGAAGAGCCTGGCAGATTATAGCCCATGGGATCACAAAGACTTGGACACTACTGAGTGACTAAGCATGTGTGGATGTATAATATATTTATATTTATATATATATATATATATACACACACACACTATAGTATAAAATATATAATAAAATATTATTTTAATTTATCATTTATTAAGACTAAATACGGTAAAGTGCCTGTCTACAATGAGGGAGACCCGGGTTCGATCCCTGGGTGGGGAAGATCCCCTGGAGAAGGAAATGGAAATCCACTCCAGTACTATTGCCTGGAAAATCCCATGGACAGAGGAACCTGGTAGGCTGCAGTCCATGGGGTTGCTAGAGTCGGACACGACTGAGCGACTTCACTATTCACTCACTATAAGACTAAATACAAAATATATTTACATAAATTTCACCATGCATCATTTTACTTATGACTCACAAATGGTAACTAGAATCATCACAAGAATCGAGGTCCTGAGTTAAGGTCACTGGACTAGAAAAGTGACAGCATTGGGAAAGCAACCTAGGCCTTCTTAGGGCATATTGTAAGCAATGTGGCCTTGGCCTTTACAGTGTAGTTTCCTAGGTGTCAGTTCACCTAGTCTTGATTCATACACTAGAAAAGCATTCCTTAAGTTCCAACTATATGACATCAGCAACAGTAGAGGGCTTTCAGCGGACACTCTTCCATAAAGACAGTAGGATCCCTGATCAGGAAACGGTTTACGGTGTTTATCCACTGTCATCCTTTTAAATATGGCTTTGGCCTCTGTCACAATAGTATTAATAATAATAATATCATTGTCAATAATAGGAAGAGAGACTTTGAAGCCTCGCTCAAACTTTATAAAAGAATTCCTGGAAGAAACAGAAAAATGAGCAATGTTCCTACTGGCTACTCCTCAGAGGATTTACAGATAAGTAAGCCTACTGGGTCCAACAGCCAGATGCAGCCGGATCTACTATTGCCTATTCTTTTATTCAACAGTTTAAAAAGCTTGTGTAATTTCAACAGGAAACAAAACATGCTGCATTCAAAAGCTCACTTCAGAGCATGCCGAATAGAGACTGCTTTAAATATTTAGAACTGAGCCGGGACACAAAACTCACAAGAAGTTTGTCAAATGCATCATCGTTTGTCTGGGGTAAGCAGCAGCCAACTGAGAACAGGGTGTCATTTTTCCATTAACTGGTCACACAATGCACACCTGACCTTTCTTCGCATTAATCATTCAAAAATAAACCCTCTTTGCCTAAAGAGCCAGATACATTCAGTGCCTATTTGGAACCAAAGTTATTATATCTCAATGCAACACATCCTCACAGGGAAAACTGACCCTGTAGCCAATGGCCTCGCCCAGCTGGTAGTGGGCCCCCCACCGCTCAGCTGGTGATATCCAGGATGCATAAAATCTAGGCTCCAGTGAACAAGGACTTCAGTAGCTCACTGCACAAAAAAAGCAAATGCTGGGGTGGAGAAAGGGGAAGATAAGGGGCAGGGAGAGTTGGGAAAAGAATAAATACTTTGATTCTAAGGAAGCTTCAGCCTGCAGGCATCAATCAATAATGGATTAACAGAGACAAGGGAGTAACACAGAGGCAGAAAGCTTATTTTGTAGCCAGAGGTAGAATAAAAGACAGATGGTTCTGCTGTTCAGGAAGCCCCTGCAATGGATGCCCACTTCTCATGCACAGAATGCTCCCTGTACATGAACCTGAAAGCAAGAGGATGGGAAGAAAAAGGGAGAGAGCTTCCTGCATCGTGGGTCAGGGGAAGGACTTCAGTGATATCGCCTTCAGGAAGATAGCTCTTATCTTAAACCTATAATTAGTTTGAACTGTCCATAAGCATTTACGTGTGTCCTTGGGGGAGGTGTGAGTGTTCACCCAAATATGGATTTGTGTCCTTGAGCTGTCCTCAGGTGGCTGGGGGTCCACAGGACGAGCAAGCCCATAGCTTCATCTCACGCAAGTAAGTACCTCAAAGCAGAAATTTTGCCAAGACCTTCCCTCTCTCACACACATTTTCAAATTCGGAAAATGAACAGCTCCCGATCATTTTGCCCTGTGGGTTGCCTGTGTAAGAGAATGTTATGAACTGCACATTTGCAGCCTTCAAAAAATTGTATGTTGAAGCCTTAAGTGTGGAAGTGAAAAAAGGTCGTGTCCGACCCTTTGCGACCCCATGGACTGTAGCCCGCCAGGCTCATGGGATTCTCCCGGCAAAAGTACTGGAGTGAGTAGCCATTCCCTTCTTCAGAGGATCTTCCTGACCCAGGGATTAAGGCAGGGTTTCCCACATTGCAAGTAGATGCTTTACTGCCCTAACTACCAGGGAAGCCCTAAACCCCAATGGTATCAGGAGGTGAGGGTTTGGGAGCTAATGAAATTAGGTATGTTCCTAAGGGTGGAACCCCATGTTAGGATTAGTGTCCCTGTAAAAAGAGAGTCTAGAACTTGTGCTCTTTGCCAAGTAAAGACGCAACAAAAAGATGGCAACCTGCAAACCAGGAAGAAAGCTCTAAACAGAACTGGATCTGCCAGCAACTTGATCTTGGACTTCTCAACCTCCAGAATGATGAGAAATAGATGTTTGAAGTTTGAGCCACCTAGTCCACGGCATTTTGTTGTAACAGCCTGAACTCAGCCAGAAGAGGACATAGGACAGAGGCTTGGAGCAAGCCAACTTTGGCGAGCAGGGGATGGTGATTTGCTTCAAGCAGGAAGAGAATTTTACAGTAAAGCACTGAAGAAGGGCTTTCCCTCTGCCAAAGAGGGGGAAAAAAAAAAACAGAAAAAGTGAGGCAAAGCCTGGGAAATATCATGAGGGGTTTTCTACAAAGGAATTAACCTTTTACCTTTCTCTTTAGGTGATGGAAGCAATGATATTTAACATCAAGCTTTAAGAGTTCTTGTCATGTTCTCATTATCTCAAACGTTCAGCAAAATCTACTACATTATAAACTTCATATTGATGGTATGAGAAATAAAAGGATGTGGCAATAAAGAGAACAGCATCTTACCTTTGAGATGCACATGCTGGTGATGACAGGGTATTAAGGGAGAAAAGAGATCACTTCCAAGAAGTGAAGCAGAAAGCAGCTTAGAAGATAGTGACCACAAAGAAGCAGCTGAGTGTGAATCAACTCTGGAACAGAAATTACTCCCAAATACACAGTAGAGAAGTGATGCAAGAGTTTAGGTGACGTGAGGAATCCTTAGTCATCAGATAGAGAGATCAGGCCATGATAGAAGTCTTGTGGAGTGAAATGGGGACATAGGGGAGGGAAACCTTACACATTTCAGGAGACAAAGTATGGTTAGGAAAATTTTCCTGCAGTTGTTGACACCTGAGCTGGGTTTTGAAGGATGAATAGGAGTTAGCCAGAAGGAAGTGGAGCAGATTATTCTATCAATAACAAAAACAGGCAATTTTAGGTTGCTCATTTCACCTCCATCATCAATCATAATTTCTTGGGTAATTCTAGAACATTTATGCCCTGAAGGCCAAAGGATTAATTTACTACCCAGTGTGACATGGTAAGACTTCCCTGGTGACATGGTACCTAAATTCTCCCACCATTTTTCTCTGTTTGCATAACTGCCAAAACATTACTAGATCTTTGTTTGCACATGTTCATAAACTCCATCTCTCACGAACTTATCCCGCTGTAGCCTCTGGATCATCTCTTCTTATATCCCCGTCTATATCCCATAAGATAGCCTTCCTCAATCCCACTGGCAGGCTGGCCCAGGCTGGGCTGATGTTGCTGACTCTACCATCTAGCTCAGCTGCACGTCATCATGGACTGAGATGACTCAGGGAGCAGCTGAAGCGTTTTCAAATGCACATCCATCTCCAAGTCCAATCTGAATTGGCCACCTAAATCTTTTGTTATCTTTCAGTGTGGAACATGCTAGGAATGGCAATTATGAAATTTTTGAAAGATTCATTGGCACCATTAGAATGAAATTCATCTTCAGAACAAAGAAGGCTTGCTCGCTGGTGCATACAAATAAAACCTGCACAAAAGCCGGGAAAACTCCCATTTTCCTCCTAGGCAGAGTCTCCATCCTCTAGAAATAAAAGTAATTCTGAGAGGCAGCATGCTTTGCAACTTTATTCTTCTACATTGGAAACAAACCAAGCACTCTGGAAGGAATATATGGGAGAATTTCTATACTAAGAATTTATAGTATTTGTCAAAATAACAAACATTACTCAATGCCTACCACAGACTAGGTGATTTCTTAAATTCAGACAGTAATTCAGTGAAAAGTATTACAGTCCCTGCTTTATGGGAAAAAATTCATATCTGGAGAAGTGAACTTATTTATCCAAGGAAAGACAGTGGTGAGACAGTATCCATACTCTGGTGAGACTCCAAGTCTATGGTCTTTTCAAAACACAAATGGAACCTTTCCTTGAAAAGCAAGAAGAGGGGCCCTTGGCATCCTTCACTCTGGGGTGAGAGTCCTGAGGCTCTGGCATCAGAAGGTGGTGAGGCTGGGCTTGCTCTGAGGTCTCCTGCATATGCCAATCTTAACTGACAAGTGAGGCTTCTTTTGAAACAACTTTGATGCTCGGAAAATATTATGGAGCTTGAGTGAGAACAAGGGACGGATGCTAATGTTTAGAACAGAACTCTGCTGACAGTGGGACCCTGTTGTTTTTCCCCACAAGCACAGGCAGAAACAGGCCTCGGGAAGGTGGCAGAATTGGTTAAGTTGGTCACTCTCTACTGGGTACAGTGAAGTGAAGTGAAGTGAAGTTGCTCAGTCGTGTCTGACTCTTTGTGACTCCGTGGATTGTAGCCTGCCAGGCTCCTCTGTCTATGGAATTTTCCAGGCAAGGATAATGGAGTGGGTTGCCATTTCCTTCTCCAGAGTATCTCCCTGACCCAGGGATCAAACCCAGGTCTCCTGCACTGAAAGCAGACTCTTTACCATATGAGCCACTAGGGAAGGTCCACTGGGTAGAAGGAGTAATTATTAAAAAGAACTCTTGGGATCAGACAGATTCAAACCTCAGCTCCACAGTTCATTAGCTTTGTGAACTTCAGGAAAGCGATTACCCTCTCTGAGCCCTAACAAGGTGGGTTACTGTGGTGATTAAATGCATTATCAGCCTTAGCACGGTTCCTGGTTCATGCAGGTACTTCAGGCCCCATGGACATGAACCCCCACATTGAAAGTAAGGACTCCCAGCAGGGCTGGGCTTGCCTTGTCTCAGCATTCACCTCAGGTAGTAGAGTAAGTGTGAATTTAGTTGACTCATTGGAAAAGACTCTGATGCTGGGAGGGATTGGGGGCAGGAGGAGAAGGGGATGACAGAGGATGAGATGGCTGGATGGCATCACTGACTCGATGGATATGAGTCTGAGTGAACTCCGGGAGTTGGTGATGGACAGGGAGACCTGTCGTGCTGCGATTCATGGGGTTGCAAGGAGTCGGACACGACTGAGCTACTGAACTGAACTGAGGGATGCTGCATGGTTTAAAACATTCCCCATACACATATCATTCCACCCCATCTCCACAAGATTAAGGGTTTCATATGATGGTTCCACGGAGAAGGCGATGGCACCCCACTCCAGTACTCTTGCCTGGAGGATCCCATGGATGGAGGAGCCTGGTAGGCTGCAGTCCATGGGGTGGCAAAGAGTCAGACACGACTGAGCGACTTCACTTTCGCTTTTCACTTACATGCGTTGGAGAAGGAAAGGGCAACCCACTCCAGTGTTCTTGCCTGGAGAATCCCAGGGATGGGGGAGCCTGGTGGGCTGCCGTCTATGGGGTTGCACAGAGTCGGACATGACTGAAGCGACTTAGCAGCAGCGGCAGCAGCATGATGGTTCCAAATAGGAAAAGGAGTATGTCAAGGCTGTATATTGTCACCCTGCTTATTTAACTCATATGCAGAGTACATCATGAGAAATGCTGGGCTGGATGAAGTCCAAGCTGGAATCAAGATTGCCGGGAGAAATAAATAACCTCAGATATGCAGATGACACCACCCTTATGGCAGAAAGTGAAGAGGAACTCAAAAGCCTCTTGATGAAAGTGAAAGTGGAGAGTGAAAAAGTTGGCTTAAAGCTCAACATTCAGAAAACTAAGATCATGGCATCTGGTCACATCACTTCATGGGAAATAGATGGGGAAACAGTGGAAACAGTGTCAGATTTTATCTTTTTGGGCTCCACAATCACTGCAGATGGTGACTGCAGCCATGAAATTAAAAGACGCTTACTCCTTGGAAGGAAAGTTATGAGCAACCTAGATAGCATATTGAAAAGCAGAGACATTACTTTGCCAACAAAGGTCATCTAGTCAAGGCTGTGGTTTTTCCAGTGCTCATGTATGGATGTGAGAGTTGGACTGTGAAGAAAGTTGAGCACCGAAGAATTGATGCTTTTGAACTGTGGTGTTGGAGAAGACTCTTGAGAGTCCCTTGGACTTCAAGGAGATCCAACCAGTGCATTCTAAAGGAGATCAATCCTGGGTGTTCCTTGGAAGGACTGATGCCAAAGCTGAAACTCCAATACTTTGGCCACCTCATGCGAAGAGTTGGAAAAGACTCTGATGCTGGGAGGGATTGGGGGCAGGAGAAGGGGACGACAGAGGATGACTTGGCTGGATGGCATCACTGACTCGATGGACATGAGTTTGGGTGAACTCTGGGAGTTGGTGATGGACAGGGAGGCCTGGCGTGCTGCAATTCACGGGGTCACAAAGAGTCGGACACGACTGAGTGACTGAACTGAACTGAACTGATAGTGAGGTATCGCTGAAGACCAAAGCCTAGCTCTGGCCAAAAAATTTAGAAGAGAAATAGAAATAAGCTTATCTCTATTTTAGGATGGTGAATGCTGAAGCTCCAGCACTTGGCCGCCTGATGCGAGGAACTGACTCATTGGAAAGGACCCTGATGCCGGGAAATACTGAAGGCAGGAGGAGAAGGGGACAACAGAGGATGAGATGGTTGAATGGCATCACCAACATAATGGACATGAGTTTGAGCAAGCTCTGGGAGTTGGTGATGGACAGAGAAGCCTGCTGCAATCTATGGGGCCGCAAAGAATTGGACATGATTGAGTGACTGAACTGAATCTCTATTTTACTATGAAGCATAAATTAAAAATGATAAAAAATTTTAGGAGGCGCCCAAGTCATCTTAAGGACACTGCGATTCAGTGGTGAACTTTTAGAAGAAAGAGCACCACATTTTTGAGCAAGTCATTTGGGAGAAAGAACTGATTCTCCCTCTTAAGCAATTCATAGCTTTCCTCTTTGTAGGACTGAAAATGCCACACAAGGAGAGGGATGTGTATTGTCTTAATAGTTCAAGGTATTTGAACATATGATACAAATAACCAGTGACTGGTAAAGGACAGTAAATCTCTCACATAAATGAGACGACACTTTCATATAATGGAATGGTTTCCAAGGATATCCTTCAGAGACTTAGTCTGAACGTTAGATAGAGCAGTCTGGACAGGTATGCTGTCCTCTGGTTTTCTCCCACTGGAGCGTGCTGCTCCTCAAAGTCTCAGCAAGGAGATGGCTGATGGCCGTCTCCACCCCTTCACTCTCTTTCTCATGACCTCCTGCCTGCAAGGTCAGCCCGACCCACTTCTCCAGGATGCATTGGTCCTGAATACGAGGCACTTGAGCAGCTAAGACACTTCACTGCTGGTCCAGTCCTGACATCATGCCCCACATGAGGTGATGAGAAATCTGCTTCCTTGTTGTAGTTCTAACTTTTTATTTTGATAAAGTAATTTTATCAAGTAATTTTAGACTTGTAAAAATGCTACAGAAAAGTACCCTTCACCCAGCTTGCCCTAGTGTTAACATCTTACATAACCAGAGAAAAATTATAGAAGGATAAACCTAGGAAATTAACATTGGTGTAATGCTATTAACTATAAACCAATATTTTGCAATTGCAAACAATGCTTCCATGAAGAAACTGGTGCACACATGTTTTCATATTGTTGAGATATGTCTTCAGGCAGATTTCTAGAAGCCAGAATGCTGTGTCAAAAGGTAAGCACATTTATAGTTCTGTCAAGCGTAGCCAAATTCCTCTCCAGATGAGTTGTACCAGTTTGCATCCCCACCAGCAATGTATAATAGTAACTGTCTTTCCACAGATTCATCAACCAGTTGATTAACTTTTTAATCTCTGCAAGCATGATAGGTAAGAAATGCTATCTTGAGATATTTTAATTTTTATTTCTCTACTTATGAGTATATTTGAACATTTTTTTCATATTTTTTGAGGTCCATCTGCTTTGCTGTTGTTGTTTATCAAGGAAAGGCATGAAACTATCCATTCCAGCTGGGTATGAACAGAGGGTAAAGGTCTCAGATTTTCTGGTCTGAAGTTGGACGTTGGCAATCATTGTCCCTCTGCTGGCTCTGATCTCAGTGCCCTGGGGATGTCCTACTCTACTAAAATATACCACCAGGAGTTGTTTCGGGCTTCCCCAGTGACTCAGCAATAAAGAATCTGCCTGCAATGCAGGAGCCGCAGGAGACACAGGTTTGATCCCTGGGTCCTTCTCCCCTGGAGAAGGACATGGCAACCCAATCCAGTATTCTTGCCTGGAGAATCCCATGGGCAGAGGAACCTGGTAGGCTACAGTCCATGGGGGTCGCAAGAGTCAGACACGACTGAAGCCACTTAGCACAGGCATTGTTCTCTCTCTAAGAAACTGAACCAACATAAAGAGTATGGTTTTGGGGTCAGTTGAACCTGGTACTACTTTCAAGCTATGAGTTTTGGGGCAAATTACTCCACCTATCTGGGTCTCAATTCCCTTATTTTTTTAAATAGGGGTTCAGTTCAGTTCAGTCACTCAGTTGTGTCCGACTCTTTGTGACCCCATGAATTGCAGCACGCCAGGCCTCCCTGTCCATCACCAACTCCCGGAATTCACTCAGACTCACATCCATCGAGTCAGTGATGCCATCCAGACATCTCATCCTCTGTCATCCCCTTCTCCTCTTGCCCCTAATCCCTCCCAGCATCAGAGTCTTTTCCAATGAGTCAACTCTTCGCATGAGGTGGCCAAAGTACTGGACTTTCAGCTTTAGCATTATTCCTTCCAAAGAAATCCCAGGGCTGATCTCCTTCAGAATGGACTGGTTGGATCTTCTTGCAGTCCAAGGGACTCTCAAGAGTCTTCTCCAACACCACAGTTCAAAAGCATCAATTCTTCGGCACTCAGCCTTCTTCACAGTCCAACTCTCACATCCATACATGACCACAGGAAAAACCATAGCCTTGATTAGACGAACCTTTGTTGGCAAAGTAATGCTTTTCAATATGCTATCTAGGTTGGTCATAGCTTTCCTTCCAAGGAGTAAGCGTCTTTTAATTTCATGGCTGCAGTCACCATCTGCAGTGATTTTGGTAGATGGAGTTTATTTCACACAGTGGTCCCATAAAGTAAATGAATCAAAGGGTATAAAATTTTCCTCAAAGTTTAACAAAGGAGCGACCCTTGGTAAATGTTAATTCTCCTGACATCTCTTCCCCTCCCACACGGCCATGGAACCGTGCTTCATTAACAGTTAGGCTCTTTGTGGTTGCTAAATGGAAGGAGAAATGGGAGAGGGATGGATTGGAAGCTTGGGATTAGCAGATGCAAATTCTTATATATCGGACAGATGAACAACAGGGTCCTACTGTATTACACAGGGTAATATATTCAATATATTCAACATCCTGTGATAAATCATAATGGAAAAGAATTTGGAAAGGAATGCATATATGTATAACTGAATCACTTTGCTATACAGCAGAAATTAACACAACATTGTAAATCAACTATATTTCAATAAAATAAATTTTAAATAAGCAATAATACCCTTTGCCTTGAGACAAGGGAGAGAGATGAGGGCCAGTTGAAGTGGCTTGAAGCTAAACATCACTTCTTTGACCATGGAGCAGAAAAACAAATTGGCTCCTAGTAACTAGAATTTAGGAAATGTATCATCAAATCAAGAAGATAATTGAAGTGAATAGAGAACATACTCAGCAAATAGAAATACAGGATGCCCAGTTAAATTTAAATTTTACATTGTAGGTGTGCATGATATTTATGTAGCATGCTTTCCTAAATTTAGAAACCTCATTATATTATTTTAAGCATATTCCTAAAGTATGATTATTTGGTGAGACTAGCAGTGCCAGGTAAAATACAGGATACTCAAACTTGAATTTCAGGTAAACAATGAAATTTTTTGGCATAAGTCTATCCCATACATTGTATGGGACCTGCTTATACTAAAATTATTTGGCCTGAAATTCAAGTGTTACGTGGGACATACTCATACTAAAAGAAATATTCATTATCTGAAATTCAGATTTAACTGGGCATCCTGTATTTTATCTGGCAACCTTAGTAAGAGATCTTCCAACTCACTGAAAGCCACCTGCCTACTGCCCTTCATGAAAAATAGGTGCCTGTCCGTCATCCACTCTGTGCAGATCACCAGATAAGTTGGTGTACAAGGATGACAGAGAAGTAAATGAAATAGGCAATGAAACCTAATACAAATAAACTTCCATGGATGAAATTGCTGCCAGTTGTATCACTTAGGGTACTATGATTGCAAATGACAAAAGCCAGCGATTAAACTGGTGTACACAAAAGATGGACTGAAGCCCCAGGTAGGTGTAAGGGATAGCATTGACTGAGGGGTGTCAAGAGAAAGAGGTTCAAGGATGTTGTGAAAGCACCTCTTTTTTCTCCATCCCTTAGCTTTGTATTTCTGTTCTGACTTCATTCTCAGGCAATTTCCCCATGTGGTGACAATGATGGGGATCAACAGCTTCAGTTCACATCATCCTTTAAAAACTGATTCTATGAAAGGGAGAAACTCCACCTCTTGACCATTTGTACCTGAAGGGTCTGAGGCATTGCCCACTCCTGTGGCCAAAAAGTGGAAACTTTAGCACCATCAGAGGACACAGGAATGGGTTTCTGCAGTAGAAAGATGATCTTTGCCACCAAAGGAATTGGGGAGAAGGGAAGGTGCAAAAACTGTATCAATCAATAAAAGTTTGTTAATGTAGGCTTTAAAAAAATATTCACAACCTAAAAAAGGGGGGGGGTGGAAGAGTAGGAAAAAAAATATTCATAACCTAAACGTTGAGAGATATGTTTTATACAGCAGGAATTTTTAGGATTTCGGGCAGCATCTCAAGCAACCCTGAAAGAATTGCTTTGAGGAGGTGAGGGAGAGAAGCCAGGTTACATAGAAGTTTTGCAACAAAGGCAGGTAGTCTGAATGTGGAAAGTCTATTGTAGATTAAATAAAACCAGATACCCAAGTTAAGGAATTTAATGTTTTGTTTTTTTTTCAATCTATGGAAAGATGCAAGAGTCTGGGCTCACTGAAATCATTCCTCTGATATCCACCTCAGCTATCTGGGACCAGTATCCTGCATTTTTCACATCCTGAGTTTCCTCAGGGCTCACCAGCTTCCCTTCAGTGATGGCTGCTAATGCTGATGACTGCGACTTCATTCGTTTACTGATACGGCAGGAAATACCTCAATTCTCATTCACCAGGAAATCTCCAATAACAAGAGATTCCTGTTGGAGGAATAAATGCAGGGGTATGACAGGTGATTGACAAGTTTCTTATAATAGTCTAAAGAAACTAGTTAGTACTAGTATGAAGCTAGGAAGAGTAATGAAATGAAACCTTACCAGCATTTATCAATCTACCTAATTTAGGGATGAAATCCACATGGGGGAAAAAGAGCCATAAATTATTAGACACTAATAGATCCCGATAGATCAGCAGTAAAGAATCTGCCTGCAATGCTGGAGCTGCAGGAGATGCAGGTTCGATCCCTGGGTTGGGAAGATCCCTGGAGGAGGACATGGCAATCCACTCCAGTATTCTTACCTGAAGAATCTCATGAACAGAGGAGCCTAGTGGGTTACAGTCCATAGAGTCAGACATGACTGAAGCAGTGTAGCACACATGCACACAAGAGATCACAGGGTTCCACCAAAGACATTAACAGGAGCTGAAAACACATTAGTGTCATACAGACAAAGGGGGTGACGTCAGATTTAAAACACCGGGTGAGAAAGCATTCACATTCCTGACTAAATGCCTCCATAGGATGGCCTCACTCCCATAGACACATAGGCTTATAATGTCAGCTTTCTAAAGTTGCCTTCTCCTAATCTCATAGTTGACTCCTAGAGAGATTTTTCTGAATGGAAGAATTCAATCATTATTAAATCTCACAAGCTTGAAATTACTTGCTTTAGTGGAAACAATATTTCTGGTGACCAGTCAGCCCTGAAATTAAACAGTTTAAAATGATGGTTAGAAATAGAGGCCAGGAAGCTAGTAAAAGGATTGTCTTAGATCTCAAAGGAAATATCAATTGGAATTCATGGTAGGACCCAGATAAGTGAATACTAAAGTGTGATCCACAGATACCTCTTTCAAAGGAGCAAAAAAAATGCCTGTGGCTCTTCTGATGGGAGCATCGCACAGACAGAGGAGGGTGTTGCAAGTGACAGCAGGTAAGAATGCAGCAAAGTGCAGGAACTCTAGGGTTCATCCCTAATCTGCATCGTAAATCCTTCCTAATCTCCCACCGCATCTCTGCCAATTAGAACCATTTTCCTTTAATGGCATTTGATGTATGTGCTCTCAAATACCAGGCCAAGAGTAAGGAAATGTTCCTCAAGCCAATTGCTTATAAAAATATAATATAAGAAATACTATATTTTATAATTTAAAAATATTAGTGTCCTCATGTGTATTAAGTACACAAGTGTATATTAGTGTAATATTAGTATTAGCATAATATAGGAAAAATATTAGTGTAATATTGGAAATGGAAATATCGGAGATGGTTGGATGATGTCACCGACTCGACAGACGTGAGTTTGAGCAAGCTCTCTGAGTTGGTGATGGACAGGGAAGCCTGGCGTGCTGCAGTCCATGGGGTCACAAAGTTGGACATGACTGAGCAACTGAACTGAATATTGGAAAAATTGGGTGAAATCACATTTCCAGTGACTTCAGGAAAAAATTAGTCAAGGAAATTTTTTCCATTTTAAAGCTTAAATTCCTGTATAAAGAACACAATTGCCTTCCTCTTATTGGTGTTTTTCGAGAGATCCCATTTTACTTTTCCTGGGTCTGGAGGAAGATGACAAGTTAGATATGAAATTATAAACTACCTTCTCTCTAAATCTAAGAGTAAAATGGGGAGAGAGTGGTGGGGAAGCTCAGCCAAACTCAAACTAAGGAAGTATTGACCAAAGACCAAAGACAGGCAGCTTTAATATCAACATTTAACTTTAATAAATCCTGGGGAGCCCTCTACAACCAAGCCTCTGGATGGTGTCACATGTAAAGGAAACATAAATTGAATCCTAAGAGCACTTAAAAATAAAGGTTTAAAAAGGGGGCACCAAAGCAGGGGTTTTTACACATCTCAGCTCCCAAATAGCCTCCCAGAAATACCTTCAGGCACTGATTCCTCTCCCCCGTCACATGCATGCAGGTCCTACAGGCTCTTGTCTCCTGTCCCTTTTTCCTTCTCATCCAAGTGGCATGTCACCCTGGCATGGGTCCATGCTTTGTCCTGGGCCTGCAGTTCCCAACAATTGGTCAAGTTCTCCCCACATGATGGCACAGATGGACACCGGGACTTTCAGTCCTTGCGAAGTCATCCTTGCAACTAACGATCCCATAAAGGGCAGGATCTGTCTCTCTGACACCTGTAGTGCACCGTCTTCTTGCTCGAACTGTTTTCCTTGGGCGACACCCTAGGGAGCATCTTCCCCTCACACAGCGATGCTCCTGTTCTATCCCCTCCAAAAGCAAATGATGGAAAAGAGATCAGGAAGCAAAACTTGCAAAAAAAATTTATAAAGAAACTCCTAAAAATATGTGATAGTCGAGGCACAAGGATTAAATAGCCCAACTGAAACAATACGGAATGTCCTTGTAGAACAGACACTCCTTTAGGCCACCTGGGTGCAGAATGGCTGGGCAGAAAGTAGAAAAAGCTGTCATGTCATTGCTCTCCAGATGAAAGACAAGGATGGGCTCAGGAGACAGGACTATATACAAAGAAGGACAAGGTTTGTTCATTCATGTTCTTAGCAGCATTATTCTTATAGCCAAAAGGTGGAAGCAACCCAAGTGTTCGTCAACAAATGAAAGAATACACAAAATGTGGTATAGACAATAGTGAAATGTTATTCAGTCTTAAAAAGGAAAGAAATCCTGATACATGCTATGATATACATGAACCTTGAAGATATGTTAAATGAAATAAGCCAATCACAAAAGCAAAAGTTCTGTACAATTCCACTTATATGAAGTACATACAGTGATCACATTCATAGAAACAGAAAGTAGAATGATGGTTGCCATGGGCTGGGGAAGGGGGCAACAGAGAGAGATTGTCTAAGGCAGCAGTCCCCCAGCTTTTTGGCCCCCGAGACCAGTTTTATGGAAGACAGTTTTTCACTGGACCAGGACTGGGGGTGATGGTTTGGGGATGATTCAAGCACATTACACTTATTGCACACTTTATTTCTATTATTATTGCACTAACTCCACCTCATATCATCAGGCATTAGAGTCTGGAGTTTGGGGACCCCTGGGGCTAAGAGGTTCAGAGTTTCAATTTTGCAAGATGAAAAGAGATCTGGAGATGGGTTGCACCACGATGTGTAAACTACTGAACACTCCTGATGTGCACTTAGAAATGGTAAGATGGTAAATTTGATGTTGTGTGTATTTTACCACAATTCAACTTTTAAAACTTTCCTTAAAATTAAATTGGAGTTGGGGAATCAAAAGAATATGCAGGCTGCGTGCTTAATCACTTCAGTCGTGTCCGACTCTTTGCAACCCTATGGACTGTAGCCCCAGGCTCCTCTGTCCATGGGGATTCTCCAGGCAAGAATACTGAAGCGGCTGCCATGCCCTCCTCCAGGGGATTTTCCCAACCCAGGGATTGAACTTGCGTCTTTTACGTCTCCTGCATTGACAGGAGGGTTCTTTACCCCTAGCGCCACCTGGGAAACCCAAGAGATTACAGTATGATGCATATGTAGTCGCTGGACAGAAGGTGGAGGTAGAGAGACAAAGGATGAGGCTGTTGTAAAAGTGCAGGGAAGTAGCAGCCAAGGAACAGTCCCTAAGGTGTCAGAGGGAGGGCTCAGCCCCGGGCTGCCTTCCCATATGCCTGCCCAGCCATGAGAACAAGCCTCTGCTCCTCAAGGGGCTGGTATGTCTGAAACTGGCCCTGCTAACCCCAGAGCAACAGTAAAACATCAACACAGCCCCTACCTGTGAACTGTCACCCTGCCTGGAGAGCCAGGCAGCATGTGACTGTGACCCAGTCTCAGACAAGGGACCACATGCTGTGGCTCCTTAATTCTCTTGGGATTGAGCTCTAACCAATCATGTAACCAGAGAGAGACCCTTCTGCCCAAACTGTTTCCAAAGAAAAAGAGTAAAAAAAAAGAAAAGAAAACCATTCCAAACAATAAGCCATGCCAGTCCCCATGTCACCTCTGCACCTAACAGAGGGCTGCTTACCTGAGGGCAGGTATATGCAGAAACTTCACTCTAAGGCCACTGCAAGTCTGGGCTGTGAGTCAGTCTAATAAACGGGACCTTGATATGAAAAGAGACTAGAGATCTCTTCAAGAAAATTAGAGATACCAAGGGAACATTTCATGCAAAGATGGGCTCGATAAAGGACAGAAATGGTATGGACCTAACAGAAGCAGAAGATATTAAGAAGAGATGGCAAAAATACACAGAAGAACTGTACAGAAAAGATCTTCACGACCCAGATAATCATGATGGTGTGATCACTGACCTAGAGCCAGACATCCTGGAATGTAAAGTCAAGTGGGCCTTAGAAAGCATCACTATGAACAAAGCTAGTGGAGGTGATGGAATTCCAGTTGAACTATTTGAAATCTGAAAGATGATGCTGTGAAAGTGCTGCACTCAATATGCCAGCAAGTTTGGAAAACTCAGCAGCGGCCACAGGACTGGAAAAGGTCAGTTTTCATTCCAATCCCAAAGAAAGGCAATGCCAAAGAATGCTCAAACTACCGCACAATTGCACTCATCTCACACGCTAGTAAAGTAATGCTCAAAATTCTCCAAGCCAGGCTTCAGCAATATGTGAACCGTGAACTTCCTGATGTTCAAGCTGGTTTTAGAAAAGGCAGAGGAACCAAAGATCAAATTGCCAACATCCGCTGGATCATGGAAAAAGCAAGAGAGTTCCAGAAAAACATCTATTTCTGCTTTATTGACTATGCCAAAGCCTTTGACTGTGTGGATCACAATAAACTGTGGAAAATTCTGAAAGAGATGGGAATGCCAGACCACCTGATCTGCCTCTTGACAAATTTGTATGCAGGTCAGGAAGCAACAGTTAGAACTGGACATGGAATAACAGACTGGTTCCAAATAGGAAAAGGAGTATGTCAAGGCTGTATATTGTCACCTTGCTTATTTAACTTATATGCAGAGTACATCATGAGAAACGCTGGACTGGAAGAAATACAAGCTGGAATCAAGATTGCCAGGAGAAATATCAATAACCTCAGATATGCAGATGATGCCACCCTTATGGCAGAAAGTGAAGAGGAACTCAAAAACCTCTTGATGGAAGTGAAAGTGGAGAGTGAAAAAGTTGGCTTAAAGCTCAACATTCAGAAAACGAAGATCATGGCATCTGGTCCCATCACTTCATGGCAAATAGATGGGGAAACAGGGGAAACAGTGTCAGACTTTATTTTTCTGGGCTCCACAATCACTGCAGATGGTGACTGCAGCCATGAAATTAAGAGACGCTTACTCCTTGGAAGGAAAGTAATGACTAACCTAGATAGCATATTGAAAAGCAGAGACATTGCTTTGCCAACAAAGGTCCATCTAGTCAAGGCTATGGTTTTTCCTGTGGTCATGTATGGATGTGAGAGTTGGACTGTGAAGAAGGCTGAGTGCCGAAAAATTGATGCTTTTGAACTGTGGTGTTGGAGAAGACTCTTGAGAGTCCCTTGGACTGCAAGGAGATCCAACCAGTCCATTCTGAAGGAGATCAGCCCTGGGATTTCTTTGGAAGGACTGATGCTAAAGCTGAAATTCCAGTACTTTGGCCACCTCATTCGAAGAGTTGACTCATTGGAAAAGACTCTGATGCTGGGAGGGATTGGGGGCAGGAGGAGAAGGGGATGACAGAGGATGAGATGGCTGGATGGCATCACTGACTCGATGGACGTGAGTCCAAGTGAACTCCGGGAGCTGGTGATGGACAGGGAGGCCTGGCGTGCTGCGATTCATGGGGTCACAAAGAGTCGTACACAATTAGCGACTGAACTGAACTGATATGAATAAGACTGCTGTACACCTGAAAATTGTCAGCGAATTCTCTTTGTTCCTAAATTTCACTTACCTGTTGCAAAAATGTGGAGTATGTTTGCTGCACATCCCATTTCTAAGTCCTCACTTTCCTGTTTTCCATCTTTTCTTACTGTCCTCACTTTCATTCGGCCCATTCACCACATGGCTGCCGAAGAAAGCTTTCTAGAATACAAACTTCCCATTTTCCCCTCTTTAATGCTGCCTCAAAGATTCCCCACCGGGCATGGGATCAGATCCAAGCTCTTCATGACTTGGCACTGCTCCCTGCATTTGCCTGCAATTCTCATCTCCACCCAGTACACTCCCTTTGCTCCAGCATCACCTTTGACCAAAGTTTTCTCAGCCTCGAACACTCTCCCATCTTCATCAATGCCCAGTCATCCAGTCTAATATCATTCATCCATGCATTTAGCCTAACGGCAGCCTGTACAGCCAAGCTGGGTCAGGTTCCTCCAACTGCCCCCCTACTTTCTAACACCTATCATGCCCAAGCATTTATTCAAAGACTTGAACACAAGGTGGCAAAAATTATCTTTGCCATCAACAAAAGTTCTGATTATTTTGAACAAACAAGAATCAGTTGAGCAATTTTGATTTTTTCAAATGCTTTCAGTTGAGATGGTAAAAGAGCTAGAAAAAAAAATTTTTTTAAGAACCACGTGATTATTTTGAGTCCAAAACCCCAACATCTGGAGTCAGTCCACAATGTCCCCAGGGAGGCGTCCTTGGCGACCCGGCAGCTGCCCTAGTCGTGTCCTCCCATGGCGTGGTATTCTGTTCTTCCTATGGGCCAGTGAGTCTCCCTCGTGTTTTCAAGTGAATCCCACCTTTTGCTTAAGTAATCTAGAAGCTGTTTTTGTTGTTTGTAACCAAAAGAGTCTTCATGGACACAGGGAGTTTCTAATTTAAGTCCACTTCAGCTACTGAGCCTAAGGACAAGAGAGAACTGGGAAACAAGAAAGAAACAAGCTCTCCTCCCAAGAATGTTCCAGTTCTTGAGAAGTTACATAATATCCTGTGATATCATTCTGTGAGCTTCAATGTCCCCATCAGGAAAATGCTAAATGATTTACAATTTTCCAGTGGTAAATTCGGACAGCCTAGGAATTTTTGAGAGTCCAGAATGAGCCAGTACAAACATTGGTTTAAAGTCCCTTGTACTGGTCATTCTACCAGGAGCCTGAGACACTGGCACAGCTTAGTGCCAACCCCAGGATCCTGCCAGAAACATAGTGCAGTGAAGGAGCCCAGACACGCTCCTTTGTTTATTTGTAAACCAGAATGTCTGGGCTTCCTGGAGGCATGCCTCTGCCACTTGACACGTGAAATAAGACACAAATCAAATGGCAAAGACCTTGAAGAATAACATCGAACTTTAGTGGAGGTTTTTGAAGGAACTCAGACTTTATTTTTTTGGCTCCAAAATCACTGCAGATAGTGACTGCAGCCATGAAATTAAAAGATGCTTGCTCCTTGGAAGAAAAGCTATGACCAACCTAGACAGCGTATTAAAAAGCAGAGACATTACTTTACCGACAAAGGTCCATCTAGTCAAGTTCTTTTCCAGTAGTCATGTATGGATGTGAGAGTTGGACTATAAAGACAGCTAAGCGCCCAAGAATTGATGCTTTTGAACTGTGGTGTTGGAGAAGACTCTTGAGAGTCCCTCGGACTGCAAGGAGATCCATCCTAAAGGAAATCAGTCCTGAATATTCATTGGAAGGACTGAGGATGTGGCTGAAGCTCCAATACTTTGGCCACCTGATGCAAAGAACTGACTCATTGGAAAAGACCCTGATGCTGGGAAAGATTGAGGGCAGGAGGAGAAGGGGATGACAGAGGATGAGATGGTTGGATGGCATTACCGACTCAATGGACATGACTTTGGGTCAACTCTGGGAGTTGGTGATGGACAGGGAGGCCTGGCAAGCTGCGATTCATGGGGTCGCAAACAGTTGGACATGACTGAGCAACAGAGCTGAACTGAACTGAACTGAAGAGGACTGTGCCTCCCATAAAACACACAGCACGATTTCTTTAAGTCTTTTTTGAACATATTCCTCTTTCCCCAAATGTGATAGCACAGCGTGACTACTGCTTCTCTTTCTGTCCACACAGCACCTTCACTACCAAGTGCCCCCAGCCTCTTCCCTTCTGTGTGATGGCCTCCACCATCCACCCATTCCAGGGGCCCCCTCCAAATCCTGACTTGTTGCTCTGATGTTCTTGCAAGATGAAGCCTCCTAAAATTCTGGCAGAGGGATTGCACCTTCATTCAATAAATATCCATATAACTGGGAGGAAGGGTCCCTCAGAGAATATTCAAGGTGCATTTCACATTCAGATTCCAGCTCCAGCCCATACGTCCAGCTCTAAAGTTTAATGATGAAAAAAAATTAATTCATTTTAAAACCTTAGTCCAGTTTGCCATTAAAAGTGGCCTCCTGTGACCCAGGCTGCACGTGACCCCAGCTAGGCTGCTGGCATCGAGGCCTTGGCTCAAGAGGGCAGCTGCCTCACACAGAGGTCCACTGAGGCCAGGGTAGGGGGAGGCCACCCCCACTCCCCAAGGTGCTGGACTGTCTGGGGGGCCGTCCTTGGCCACCAGGGTGTAGGCGCTACTGATCCCTTCTGGACACAGATCTAAGGACACTACTGACAGGGTGACCTCAGCCTGGCTTGTCTCTGACTGATGGAGAGGAAGGGGGCGCCGGGGGTGGGGGGAGGGCTTAGCAACTGTGAAGGAATCGCTGGAAAACAGCCTCATGGGCAGCAAATCAGCTTCCTCAGGAGGATTTGAGTTAAATCATCCCATAAAGCCCTTGATCTGAGGAAGACACAGGGCTCATGAAGTTGAGCGATCAGGGTTACTCTCTCCAGAGAGACAACTGATTTCTTTCAAACCAAATTGACAGACTTGGTGTAAAGTGACCTACAGCACTGTTTGGGGGCGGCGTGGAGGGTGGGGGTTGATACTGACAAGCCACCATCATCTCATGCCTCTTAACCAGCCTCTCCCCTCTTGTGCCCTCTCCTCTCTTCTCCATTCTCCACACTTTGAGACAAAATAAAAATGATCATGTCACTGCTCTGATTAAGCCCTTAAGCCTCTTCTCATGTACAGCCTTTGCTTTGTGAATGGATGGGGCCACAAGAGGAAGAACACATGTGGAAAGCAGAGCACTGGGCAAGAGAAAGCTTGCACAGACCCATCCTGAAGTGCTAGGCAGAGCATGGGCAAGGCCTAAAGAAGACAGAGGAAGAACATTCAGGAGTCTACAAAACCCAGAGAGTAGGGTCAAAGACACAAGGATGGTTTCCAGAAGGCGGGAGGGACCAAACTGTCCAGTGCAGCTGAGAGACCCAGCATGGTGTGGGCTCAGAGTGTGTAGTGGAGTGATTTTGGCAAGGCCAGTGCCAGGAGAGTAGGACCCAGACTGTGAGGATTTTGCAAAAAGGAAGGGACTTCTGGAACTGTAGGCAATTCTTTAGAAGCTTGGTAGAGAAGACGAAAAGTAAGATGACAAAAGAAGGGAGAAGATGAAAAAGACTGGAGCATTTTTATAAGCTGAGTTGGAACAAACCAGCAAGACAGAGATGGGACATCAGTGACAGGAAGGGGGTGACAGATGGGTGGAAGCCCTGAAAGGCTGGCATTGAAGGATGAGCAAATGTTATTCCCACTGCTGGGCACAGTGTCAGGCACCCAGCAGGTGATTGATAAGTACTGAATTAATGAATGATGAACAAGTAAACAAAGGGACAGACAGAGATGAAGAGAAGGGTTTTGAGAAAGACTTTCATGGACTGGAAAGAAGGCAGAATGGGTGCAGATATAAATAAACTGCTATGGATTATAACTAGCATTGCAGCAAAATATCTCACTTTTAAAAAAACTTTTCATTTTGTACTGGGGTGTAACCGATTAGCTAACAATCTTGTGATAGTTTCAGGTGAACAGCGAAGGGACTGAGCCATACATACACATAAATCCATTCTCTCCCCACTTTCCTCCTATCCAGGCTGCCACATAACATTAAGCAGGCTGTACAGTAGGACCTTGTTGGTCACCCATTTTAAACATGGCAGTGTATACACGCTCATCTCAATGCCACATAACATTGAGCAGAGCTCCCTGTGGGATACAGTAGGTCCTTGTTGGTCACCCATTTTAAACGTAGCCGTCTGTAAATGTCCATCCCCAATTCCCTAACTTATCTCTTTTTCCCATCATTCCCCCCAGCAATCAGAAGTAAAAGATTTCACTTTGAATGAACATTTACCTCAGTAGCTATTTGGAGAGAGTGTGTGCTGAGAGGTCAAGGCACTTGTCACACAGGGACCCCAAGTGAGGACCCTCCACCCTGAATTTTTCCAGGCAGGTCCCTTGGCTGCCATGCATGAGGCCAAACAACCCAGAAGATGCTATGACATGGGCAAAGCTGGCGATAGAGTCATGAAGACATAGTTTATAATCCTGTTTAAAACTTTTGCTCATTTGACCTTGGGAAAATCTAACCTCTCTGTACCTGAGTTTGTTACTTGCAGAACAGTGCTAAATATTATCCTTCAGCCATGGGATGTTGTGAGAACAAGTACAATGTGTCTAGCACTGCACCTGCCACAGAAGCGCTCAAAAATTGAAGAGGATGCTGTTGTTGTTTGTGTTGATGTTGTTGTTTTGCAGCCAAGAAGCAAGCCCTCCTGTGTCTAAATATTTTATTTAGCAGAAACCTGAAAACCGTTTATAAGTGGCTGTCTTGATTACACTTGCACAGTGTCCCATCAGCAAATTGACAAGCCAGCCAGGGACTTAGGGAAACCACCAACAGTGCACAAAGTAGTCCAATGCCTGACACACAGTCGAGAGAACTGAAGGGTCCCAAGTCCAGGCTTCACAGCAAAGGCAGACAAGTTGGTGAAACAGACAGTCAGGCAAATGAAACAACCAGAGAAGGGGGTCAATCAGAGGGGATGCGGGGCTGCTAACCGGGCAACACATCCCATCCTACCAGACAACTGCATCCATATGGGGATTCGGATCCTATTAATCCAAGATGGGGCAGCCAGGAACAGAGTGCTGGGGGAGGCCTGAACCAAAGTCCCAAGGGATTTGCTGAAGTCAAATGAGGACAGGATTTGGTGGATAAACTGGAGAGCAGGAGTGAAACAGAGAGGAATCAAAGTCAAGAGTCAGAAGAAGAGATGATTGGAAGCAAAGCAGGGGAAGCCAGATGATTGCAGAAAACCATGGTCTCTCAGGGTCTCAAGTTTGCCCTGGTTAGTGTTTATGCACTATCATGAAGGGTCTGGACAGATACCAGAGGCCACTTACTGCTCATAGAAAACACACACTTTGCATCTCAGCTCAATTCAACTTTTCTTCTTTTAATTCATTTTTGTTCTTTTTTTATTAATATTAATTTTCTGGCATTTGTTCTGAATGTACAAGTTAAAGTCATTTGGGGCAGCAGTCAGGGCATGAATGGATATATTGCAGATCTTTTAACTCTGTCATGTTAGAGGAATATATCTTTGTAAACTACATTAGAACCTTCTAAAAGGGACTTCCCTGGTGGTCCAGTGGTTAAGACTTCATTCTCTTAGTGCAGAGGGTGAGGGTTCGATCCCTGGTTGGAAAGCTAAGATCCCACAAGCCTTGAGGACAAAAAAACAAAACATGGAACAGAAACAATAGGGTAACAAAGTCAACAAAAACTTTTAAAAGGGTCCATCTAAAAAAACCCTCCTAAAATGAGTCAAGGTGTAAATAATTTTAAAATATTTACTTTTGAAGTGTATAGCTCTGCATACTTACCAATGTATTTTATGCGGTACATGTATTTAATGTGAGAATTCAGAGAAAATACCAGTGTATTTTCCTCAAGTAATTTATCCCTATCTTCTTGTTTCTCTCATCTCTATTTCAGAGTCCTGATTGAAATGGTAGCTGGGGTTAGAACATGTTTGGGGAACTAATCTCTTTTAACTCTCTGTAAGTGACCCCAGTTTTTTTTTTCCCTGGAATAAGGTAGAGTATTAGTAACCAAACAAATAAATGCAGTCTGTTTCTAGAGTAACAATAGATACCATTTACTGAGTACCTGATATTCAATGGGGACTGTGCCCAAGGACTCTTCATATTTTATTTCACGTAACCCTCACGATAGTGAAATTGGGTGGTTTCCCCACCTTACTGATGGGGAAACTGAAGATGGAAGAAGCTATACAAATTACTCAGCTAGTTAGAGATCTGAATCCAAGTATACCAGACACCTAAATCCTGGCTTTTTCCTCTAAAATGCACACATATATTAAAATGTGTGCACGGGTATATACAAACACCCCACAGAACCTAAAAAGTGGGAAGGGCTAGAATGTGCCACTGAATTCCAACTATCATCCTGATTTCTCCAGCAATGTCCCCAAGGTCAAAGTCTCCCTCCCGGAACTCAAGCGTAGCAAAAACGGCTTTCCGTGGCTTTGCGGTCCATCTCAAGGTCATCTCCAACTCAGATCCACCAATTCACTGAATTGCGTCTCTCTTTGAGAATTCAAAGGCACAAGCGATGAACGTCTGTAGAGCCCTCACACAAACTTCACGCCTCAGAAAAAGTGGTGGTCATATCCCAAAACTTCTCTGGCTTCAGCTTCATGGAAGTTAGATGCCAGCTTGCCACTGGGATGCCCTGAGAAAATGAACTTATCTACCGCCTTCCCCGATAATGCTTGTTTTCTCAAAGTTGTCTACAGGCTTACAGAGATGAACTATGACCTCACTATGACCCTGAAAGCTTGGATGAGCATAACAGAGAGCAGAGTCCACTTTCATTCCTGTGGGCAGAACAGAAGGATCTGGAGCAGAGCTCTGAAGAGCCTGTGTTCCCCTCTGACCTAGAATTCACTGCTTAGGATTCTTCCAGGGTAGGAGGGCTAAAGGCTCTTGGATCTTTATTTGTGCATATTCACGTGCTCAGTCGTGTCCAACTCTTTGCAACGCCATGGACTGTAGCCCACCAGGCTTCTCTGCCCATGGGATTCTCCAGGCAAGAATACCAGAGTGGGTTGCCATGCCCTTCTCCAGGGAATCTTCCTGATCCAGAGATGGAACCCACGTCTCTTGTGGGTTGCCTGCATTAGCAGGCAGATTCTTTACCACTAATGCCACCTGGGAAGCCCTGCATCTTCATGAGGCCTCTCTAAAAACCAAAGTGCTCTTAGAAGGAAGGGAGATGAGAGTACATAGAAATTTATCTCCCCCTCCCCCACAAAACTTCTAATCCTAGCTTCTAGTTTTGACTAATCTGCTATGAGAAAGGGATAAGTGACAGGGATGGGTAGTATAAGGGGTGAGAAGGTAAGAAAGAGCTGGAGAAGACAGGCTGTGCCCAGAGCCAGCCCTACCCCCCACCCTCCTTTGCAGGAGAAGCTATGAGTCTCTGACACACGGGGCACTTGTCATGAGGGTCTTGACTCAGATGTATGCTTGTTGGCCCAAAGCAGTCATTCATTCACAGAATCATTTAAATATTTTCATTCACTCATTAGACAAATATCTACTGAAGGCCTATTATCTGCCTTTAAAAAGCCAGTCTAATGGAGAGACACTTATATACATTTTATATTACCATGGGAGTAAATTTATATTACCATGGGAGTAAATATAGCAAGATATAGATAGATGATGGATGGATGAGTGGATGGATGAATGGAGAGATCAGAGGGAAAAGGTGAGAAATTAAGTAGGAACATTAAGTTTAGTTGTTTTATTTTTAAGGGAAGAGGAGAAGGAATTCTTGAGCTGATTCATGAAGGATGAACAGGAGTGAGCAGGAAAGAAAGCTTTCCAGAGAGACAGCAGTGTAAGCAAAAACATGAAAAGCTGAAAAACCAGTTGTGCATGTGTATGTGTGAGTACAAGCAATACCACTTTCAGTCTAGCTGGTTAGAGAAGTCTAAGGGGCAGAGAAGAGATGGAGCAGAAGTGGCAGAGCTGGGCCAGTTCACAGAGGTCATGTGAGCTGAGCTGTGGAGTCAGAATTTCACCCTTAGACAAAGAGCACAACCAAGGGACTGGGAGCAACAGTGACATGATCAGAAAGAGAAGGCTAGGCTGAGTTAGGGTAGTCAAAGAAAACTCACTGGAGAAGGGAGATTGCTTGCTTGTGTCTCACTGGTTAAGGGAGGAAGGATCAGCAATTATTCAAACAATCTGAGTAACTGTGGCCACATCACCATTTTCCTCAATACAAAGAAGCTTTTTTCTTAACTCTGCATTGCGGGTGTAGATAGGCAAAGGTCTTGTCATTTTTCACTATGATTTTGATCAAAATTCTGACCTCTACATCTGCAGGTAATAAGTACTCATACCCTTTAGAAAAGGAAAGAAAAAGTCAATAAGCAACAGCCAGAAGGTTTATAGAGGTTGCATAGGGCACATAACAAACAAACAAACAAGCCATGATTGGAGCTCAGGTCTGACCCGGAGTGCAAAACCCTGTATGATTGAACACCTGGCCTCAGCTGTGACTCTACGTAAAATGTTCACCCTTTTTTCACTCTCCAATTTCTTCTGCTTAGTGTAATAGCTCCTTTTTCATACTTCTATACCCCCTGCAGCTCACAATGACTTTCCCCTCCAAGAGGCCCTTTCTATTTGTCAAACTCTACAATCCCTCTATATTACTCAGACATTGTTTCATGTCTGTTGTTCATACCCACACAATGAAATTCTAGAGTCTTCTTAGGAGTCTAGGGACCTGGTAGGAGACAATTCTTGCTCACAAGATGAGAAGAAACACAAGAGATCCATGAATTGCCTTCATTCTAAACTACCTTTTCAAGGATGTTTGTAGAACAAACAGCCTCAGACAATGGAAAGAGTGTCTCCAGGTAGTGCCTGGAAACAAAAGGTAAGTTTGCTAACTGTGCAGTAAGGGTGAACATGCTTAACTTCCCAATATAAGACATCTGAGATCCCTCAGCTCTAGTGTCTTCTTCAGGCCCACTTTGCATTACCCTAGGGAAACAGGCTTGGAAACGGGAGTCAACGCTGACACACTGGTGACTGTTATTGCTGTGATTAATGAACTGCCCATTGTCTCTGAGCCCAGAATCCTATGTTCTCCACCAGCATCTGTGAATCTATGGCAGACAGACTCATGACCATGCAAACAGGGTAAAATTTCAGATTCTACACAGTCCTCTATAGGACTGTATCTAATGATCCTCCAGTCTTCTCCCCATCAAATTAAGAAAATCCTCATCACAGAACAGGGTCTCCATAAAAACAGCCATGACAAGAAAAGGAACAACCAATTTTCAACATTCAGATTTGGAAGTCACACTTTGGCTAAAGGTTAAAAACTCAGCCTTTTGAGATAGTCAAAATCTCATCAATCAAATTTCTGAACAACCATTAACTGTGTGACTTAAATTAGTATTGAGTCAGTATATTGTGGGGCTTCCCTGGTGACTCAGATGGTAAAGAATCTGCCTGTAATGCGAGAGACTCAGCTTTGATCCCTGGGTGGGGAAGATTACCTGGAGAAGGGAATGGCTACCCACTCCAGTATTCTTGCCTGGAGAATCCCATGAAAAGAATAACCTGGGGGGCATGGGGTTGCAAAAGAATCGAACATGACTGAGTGACTAACACTTTCTTTTCAATATATTGTAACGGTTGAGAACATGAATTCTGAGGTCAAACCAATTGCCTTGGTTCAAATTCTAGCTTCCATATTAGCAGCTGGGTGACTTGGGGCAGGTTTCATAACCCCTCTGTTCTTTAGTTTTCTTAATGGTAAAATGAGGGTAAAGGCAGTAACTTACTTCATGGGGTTGTTGTAAGGATTAAATGAGTGTGATTAAATGAGTGTATTTATATAAAGCACTCAAACCAATGCCAAGGACATATGTAATATTATTACTGTACAGCTGCCATTTCAAATGCAACCGCACATCCCAAAGGCACCAAAATTACTTTAAAAACTCCAGCTTTATTAGATCTGCTGATTGCAGATGATATCCTGAGATGGACTGAAGCATTTAACCATCATAAATGAAGGAGGCTTATCCCAGGACAAAACTGTGCAACTCCATTGTAAAAGTCTGGTACTCAGTGAAGGCTGGAAACCTTTGCCAAAATTTTTATGGGCCATGGTGATGACTGTCATCACTCAAATACATTCATGAGGCAGTTATTTTGGGCCCATGTTGTTTTTAGAATCCCTCATTGTTTGACAAGGCAACACTGAACTCATAAACTTCAGCACGTCCATAGCTGCTCAAGGAAGTTCCCATTGTTCAGGGATCTCCTGATTCAGAATGCACATGATCATCAGGGGAAGATAAAAAGGTCAGTATCAGCAATCAGTCAGGGGTAGAAGAGGTTGCTCTTGACTTCAGAGCACTAAGGGCATTTAATATCATTCTGAGGAGCCAACACAAATTTATCAGGCAAAGGATGAGGTGATAAGCAAGAAGATGGGAAGTCTGAATCATCTGGCTTACTGTCCACATTATTCAGATTCACTAAATACATGTCAAGGCTTCAATTCTTAACTAGAAAGCTTATCCAAGAGTGCAATACTGGTTAATGGAAAGAAGAAGAAAATGATGTTTATTGAGCCCCCACTATGCATCTTTGGGCTTCCCTTGTGGCTCAGCTGGTAAAGAATCTGCCTGAAAAGGGGGAGACCTGGGTTTGATCCCTGCATTGGGAAGATCTCCTGGAGAAGGGAAAGGCTACCTACTCCAGTATTCTTGCCTGGAGAATTCCATGGACTGTATAGTCCTTGGGGTCACAAAGAGTTGGACATGACTGAATGACTTTCACTTTCAATTCCTGTTCATGTATCTTTAATGTGCATTATCTAAACCTTGTGAAATGGGCTGGATTAGCCCCTTTTGACTAGTTGAGAAAACAGACATCTTCAGAGAGGTTCAATAACCTGACCACGGTTAGAGAAGTAAGTGATAAAGCCAGACCCTCAATAAGGTCCATACTCCAAGGTTTGTGCTCTCTAAATTTTTTTTTTTTTTTTTGGCTGTGTCACATGGCATGTGGGATCTTAGTTCCCCAACCAGGAATCCAACTTGTGCTCCCAGCAGTGGAAGCTCGGAGTCTTAACCACAGGACGACCAGGGATGTCCCTCCAAGGCTTGTACTCTGTTCCTGCTCTCCCTCAGGCACCTCAGCTCAGTTGCCCATTCCATTACACCATGAGCTTCCTGGAAGCAGGATCTGTGTCCTTGTCACATGTATATCAGAATATATAGACATATGTATTAAATAAATATATATTAACATAGAGCCCTTAATAAACTTACATTGAACAAATGAAATTGTAAATCAGGCAAAATCATAATAAGTAATCTGGATCCTTGAAAGCAATCACACAGAATAAGCACTCGAGTGAGTGAGTACTCAGTCACATCCAACTCTTTTGTGACCTTATGGACTATATAGCCCACCAGACTCCTCTGTCCACAGAATTTTCCAGACAAGAATACTGGAGTGGGTTGTCATTTCCTTTTCCAGGGAACTTCCCAACCCAGGGATCAAAACTGTTTCTGCATCTCTTGTATTGGCAGGTGGATTCTTCCCCGCTGAGCTACCTGAAAAGCCCTAAGAGCTCCAGGGTCCTCTTACAACAACCTAAGAAGCTATCACAAGTAACTACCCAACTCCACAAAGTTCCTTAACCCCCAAAAGCAGCTGGGACTGCTGGTTATAACTGCTAGTTATACTGGAGGTCCCAAGAATATGCAAGGGGAAGGGTGGTCCATTCAAAACCCCTACTACCCATCATGCATTTTCTTAGGTTTGACCCTGGGCTCCCACTGTGAGCTGATAACTCTTGATATGAAGCCTGGAGTGAAGTCTAATTGGTCCTACATCAATCAGCTGAGCTCATGGATTTTAACAGCCAGAAATGTCATTTCTCCCTGCAGAACTTTCAGGGGGTTGGGCTAATCCCTGGCTGGTTGGGGTTTGGGGTTTTCCTAAGAGGCCAGCTGGGGGTAGATTCACATTAAAAATGGTTTGAAATGAAGAGACAAATATACAGAGGGTATGAGGGCAAATTATGTGAGGAACAGAGAAATCACTTGCCAAGATCCACATTACTTTGCCAACAAAGGTCTGTCTAGTCAAACCTATGGTTTTTTCCAGTAGTCATGTATGGATGTGACAGTTGGACTATAAAGAAAGCTAAGCACAGAAGAATTGATGCTTTTGAACTGTGGTGTTGGAGAAGACTCTTGAGAGTCCCTTGGACTGCAAGGAGATCAAACCTGTCCATCCTAAAGGACATCAGTCCTGAATATTCATTGGAAGGACTGATGTTGAAGCTGAAACTCCAATACTTTGGCCACCTGATGTGACGAGCTGACTCATTGGAAAAGACCCTGATGCTGGGAAAGATTGAAGGCGAGAAGAGAAGGGGATGACAGAGGATGAGATGGTTGGATGGCATCACCGTCTGTAAACTAGGAGTTGGTGATGGACAGGGAGGCCTGGCATGCTGCAGTCCATGGTAAAGAGTCAGACATGACTGAGAGACTGAACTGAACTGAGCTGATAGGAAGATGATAAACAAAAGCCAAACCTGAGAGTCAGGAGCCAGATTACACCCAGATCCACTGGAAGCTGGGAGGGATCAGTGAAGAAGGCCTGAGTCTATTGCTGTGAACAAGAGGGTCTGGGTCGATGGCTGTGAAGTTGTAGTTCACTTTCATGAGCTAGGCAGCTGGGTTGACCAGGAGACAAAATGTATAGAAACTGTGAACCACTCTTGCCCCTATCTTAACAGAGCCAACACCCTTTAGAACCTGAAAAACATTCACATGTCCTGGTCTTTGCAGATCCCACCTGCCAGCATAGCAGTGAAATATATCTGAGATGGTTCTGAAAGCTCTCTTGATGGGCAATGGCAGGGATGAAGATGAAGACTGTAAGTGAGCTGACCTTCCATGATCCAACTTCTCTATGTCACCAAGGACTCTACACTATGACTCTCCCTTGCTTCTGGAATCTGCTGGGATTGATCCAGGGAAGAATGGGCCAAGAGTCTGATCTGGGTCCCTGCACTTAATTCAGTCCACAATCAGAACTGCACGTCCTAGAATCATTACCGTCCATGGAGAGAATCCCATGCAGCAATAACTTTGCTAACAGAATTTATGAATCCATCATTAGTTCTTCAGAAACAATTAGGCTGTTTCTTGCCAGTACTCAGGGATGAAAGTATGTGCTGTGCATGCTGACAAACATCTTTTACAGTTTATAAATACCACAGCACGTGCTCCCTACTCCAGTGGGAATAGATCCGGTTTGCCTGCTGCAGACAAGGCGCAATTTCATCAGATAATTGCTACTGGAAAAACAGCTCTCTGCGTGCTTCATACATCTGGCCTTACAGCACCATGGAACTTCACAATAAAATGTATACTCACATTGGTAGCTTGCAGGATTCATTTGAAAAGAAAGCTGTGTTCAAATAAAGCTGCGCAAAGCTTCAGGAGCCATGTTCATTGATTTTTTTTTTAATGAGGCAGTAAAGCCCATCATAGAGAGACACCACGTGCAGTTGCTTCTCTGCCTTGCTTATAAAAAGGCCTCATGATAGCTTCTTACTATGCAGTGTTTGTGGAACACATGTGAAGCATTGTAAATGCTCACAACCATAGTCTTGTTCCCTTTTCATACATTAAGACACTGAGGCTTAGAGAGGTGAAGTGGCTTCCCAAGTCCATTCAGAAAGAAATCAGCAGATCTGGATGTGAACAAAGGGTATTCTGACTCCAGTTCCAATGCTTTTTTCCATCTTCAAATTCGTTACATCTCAGTGACATTTTCTGTTTTCCCAAAGCCCTTACTATCTACTTAAAAGTTGCTGCTGCTGCTGAGTCGCTTCAGTTGTGTCTGACTCTGTGCGACCCCATAGACAGTAGCCCACCAGGCTCCCCCGTCCCTGGGATTCTCCAGGCAAGAACACTGGAGTGGGTTGCCATTTCCTTCTCCAATGCATGAAAGTGAGAAGTGAAAATGAAGTCGCTCAGTCGTGTCCGACTCTTAGCGACCCCATAGACTGCAGCCCATCAGGCTCCTCCATCCATGGGATTTTCCAGGCAAGAGTACTGGAGTGGGGTGCCATTGCCTTCTCCGACTTAAAAGTTGACCTAACATTAAATGGGATTCTTCTGTTTTAGATTTATATTTCTTGATTTTGTATTAGCTTCACTGTCTTTTCACACAATACTACTTCATAAATAATTTTTCTGCCGACACCTGTCTGTAAATGTCTTACAGGTATCAGTAGAAATTGTGTTTGATTTCATTAATGTACTACATCAGACAGAAAATACCAGGTCCTGCCTGGGTACCACTTGAGATAAATCAAAAGATGCCTTGCACTAAAATAACATGGAAGACCATTTACAGGGTGTATCCTATGCCAGGCACTGCACCAGAAAGTTTATATTGACTAGCCAATTTAATCCTTATACTATCTCTCTGAGAAGATCGGTATCAACCCCATGCATAGATGAAAAGATGAGACTCAAGAGAGGTTAAAGAGCGATTAGAGCTCAAGCTTATCAGATGCCAAAACCCATGTTCTTATCCAATGTTCCTTTCTTCCAACCAATAAGATTATTTATATTAGCATATGATTGAAATGAAGGCTTCTTGGACTTCTCTGGTGGCGCAGTGGATAACAAAGTCCACCTGCCAACGCAGGGAAGATTACATATGCCGTCGAGCAAATAAGCCTCTGTACCATAATAACTGAGTCCGTGCTCTAGAGCCCACCAGCTGCAACTACTGAAGTCCTTGTGTCTACAGTCTGTGCTCCACAACAAGAAAAGCACCACAATGAGAAGCCCATGCACTGCAAGGAAGAGCAGCCACAACTTGAGAATGTCTGGGCAAAGAAACAAAGACCCAGCGCAACCATAAATAAATAAATAAAATGAAAGCTTCTTAGTAACAGTGTAATTTTTGGAATAGTAGGCTGAAATGGGCCCTGGAAGATATCCAGGGCCTCATTCCTGGCAGCTGGAACTGTTACCTTACAGGGAAAGGTACTTCCAGCTTTGGTTAAACTGGAGATCTTGACATGGGGAGATTACCCTGAATTATCTGAGCGGATTCTAACAGCAATCACAAAGTTAAAGTCGCTCAGCTGTGTCCGACTATTTGTGACCCCATGGACTATATGGAATTCTCCAGGCCAGAATACCAGAGTGGAAAGGTAGCCTTTCCCTTCTCCAGGGGATCTGACTAAACCAGGGATCGAACCCAGGTCTCCCACATTGCAGGCAGATTCTTTACCAGCTGAGCCACAAGGGAAGCTCTGTAATCACAAGGATCCTTACAAAAGGGAGGCAGAGAGAAGTATGACACAGAAGAGGAGGCAATGTGATCACACTGGCAGAGGCTGGAGTGGTGCACCCACAAGCTGAGGGATGCAAGCGGCCATCAGAGGCTGGAAGATGCACAGAATTGATCCCCACTTCCCCAAGCCCAGGGCTTCCAGAAGAAGCAGCTCTGCCAGCACCTCAAATTTAGCCTCTTTTAGACTCAGTTCAAATTTCTGGCCTCCAGAACTGGGACGGAATCAATTTCTATTGTTCTAAGTCACCCAGTTGGTGATGATTAGTCACAGCAGCCTCAGGAAACCATCACTCTTGGGAAAGTCGTTTAAGCTCTCTACTAAAATACCTTCCTTCATTTGACTGTTGTTCAAATTGAGTAACACCTAATAAATATTTTATCTTCTTCGCTTACCTTCCTGGAAAAAAAACTGAGTTAAGTTTTCAAAACTGGGATTCTTTAGAGAACTCAGGATGAGTTTAGAGATTTTTAAGGAGAAGAGAACTCAGGATGGAAACGGAATAGCTCAGACACAGACATTCCTTATTCAGGGGCAGCTGTAGTTGGTTCCACCTTTAGGGAGAGTGAACCAAGGATGAAAGAACTTGAAACTGCTGTTGACAAGTGTTGAAAGCGTTAGTTGCTCACTCTTTTGCAATGCCATGGACTGTAGCCTGCCAGTCTCCTCTGTCCATGGGATTTCCCAGGCAACAGTACTAGAGTGGGTAGCCACGCCCCTCTCAAGGGGATTTTCCTAACCCAGGGATCAAGCTCAGGTCTCCTCCATTACAGGCAGATTCTTTACCATCTGAGCTGCCATGTAGGCAACATTTAACTATAAGCTGTAACATTAAATGTAAGCTGTAAGGTGTATTTGCTGAGCCTCTGGAGATTTTTAAATCTGGAGGAAATAGTTGTGTCTCAGATAATTTGCAGGTCTAAGCAGAAATCACTTCAATTACTTCTTGAGGCTCCTTGCTTTGCTGTGACTCTTTTAGCCATGATCTGTAGAAATTCTTACCTGAACTAGGTGTTCAAAGATGCCAGGAAACTGGAAAGTAATGGCTCCGCAGTATCTTCTAAGACTGTATCATTCAGAGTACTGAGAAATTATTTTTAAGTTTTCTAATGGCACTGCAATTGTGTTCTGAAAAAAATTTATTCTTTTAAATATACTGAAATACTTATGGATTCAGTGATATGACTGACAGTTGCTTCAAAATAACCTGGGGAGGAGAGGAAGTGAGTTGGGGAAGAGAAAATGTTTCGATAATAGCAGAAGCTGAATAGCAGGCTCATAATGCAGGAGACCTGGGTTTGATTCCTGGGTCAGGAAGATCCCTGGAGAAGGAAATGGCAACCCACTCCAGCATTCTTGCCTGGAGAACCCCATGGACTGTAGCCTGCCAGGCTCCTCTGTCCACGGGGTCGCAAGAGTCGGACACAACTTAACGACTAAACTACTACTACTATAGCTACATGGTGGGCTTCCCAGGTGACCCGGGCAGGCACTCAGTCATGCCCGACTCTTTGCAACCCCATAAACTGTAGCCCACCAGGCTTCTCTGTCCATGGGATTCTCCAGATAAGAATACTGAAGTATTTATGCCCTCCTCCAGGGGATCTTCCTGACCCAGGGATCGAACCCCTGTCTCCTGCATTGGCAAGCAGGTTCTTTATCACTAACACTGCCTGGGAAGTCCCTCCTGATGCCCACTTCTTCCTTAAACTAGACATACAGATGGGACCAGCCACAGAGTTTGCCTAAGAACTTGAGAAATTCCTTTTTGCTAACACGAGGCAAACCTTTAACCTTAAATTGAACCATATTGAAACTGCTATTATTCTAGGTCAAAATAATAGCATGAATAATCCCTTTCTGGACATTAGAAAACCTTCTTCAATAACATCAATCAATCTCTATAAAATAGAACAGGGGTCTCAGAGCACGGAAGTCCCAAGGCAATGGCTCATCTTGATCCTCTAGACGGGGACAATACCAAGTGCCCCCAAAACTCTAAGTTAAATATCAGATCAACACAGGAGGATGAGCTCAGGCACATACAAAAGCAACTGTGACCAAATATTGCTGGCAACAGCAAACAAACCAAAAAGAGGACAAGCAAGCAAAAAGACACAAAGTCCACCTATATGGGCATCGCTAAACCCCCACAGTCAGAGAAGGCAACAGCACCCCACTCCAGTACTCTTGCCTGGAAAAGCCCATGGACGGAGGGGCCTGGTGGCCTGCAGTCCATGAGGCTGCTAGGAGTCGGACATGACTGAGCGACTTCATTTCACTTCTCACTTTCATGCATTGGAGAAGGAAATGGCAACCCACTCCAGTGTTCTTGCCTGGAGAATCCTAGGGATGGGGGAACCTGGTGGGCTGCCGTCTATGGGGTCGCACAGAGTCGGACACGACTGAAGCGACTTAGCAGCAACAGCAGCAAACCCCCACAGTAAAAAAAGGGGGATCATTACAACTAAAGGCAGAAGATCCTTTAACTAAAGAGGGGTGGTCAGCAGGGGTGAGAAAAGAAGCCCTGAAGGCAGAGATTAGCCATGTCTGTGACTGGGACCTGTCCTCAATCAGCAAAGTTTTTATCCCTAAGACTGAACTGAACTCACCACATTCTGAGACCAATGATCCCCAACAGAGGATGTCACCTCCTCCAGGAAGCCTTCCTTCTCTCTCTCTCTCTCTCACATTCACACACATACACACACACATGCAAGTCAATGGATTTATCCATCTCTCATCAGCCTTTTAAAGATTCCCTGAGGGCAATGACTATGTCTCATTCTTATATTTTCAGTGCCTGCCCTGAGCACACACCCCAGTAAGCACTCAGGTCATGCTGAGTGGAGACACAAGAAACTAAAACTATTTCCAAAGGGGAAGGACTGATAGGGAGAAAATCATGCCTGGTGGGATAGGTCCTTGGGTGCTCCAAGGACATTCCAAAGCAACATAGGAACTGCTGTTGAGAATGATACAACAAATCCAAGGAAATGAAGGAAGTGGCCACAGGGTAGGGACAGGAATTTCAAAGAACGAGAAGACAAAATTCTGCAAGGTTATCTGGTCCCACTGGAACAAATGAACCCCAGTGGCTGGGACTCATCAGCTCCAAGAGAAGCCATGCCGGTTAGGGCAGGTTGCCTGGCTTCCTCCTCTGCCCTCAGCACCCACTCCACCTCCAGAATCCCTATGCAGTGGGCATTCAGCCACTGACTCAGCTCCTCCCTCAGGAAGGAACCCCCATCTCACCACATGGGGATGACCAACAGGTGACCTGCATGCATCGCAGGAAAGCCGAGAGAGGCATAAACACAAGAAGAGTCTGCAGCTCTGTTGCTAGAGCCTTAACGATGCGGCACAAATTTCAACTGAAGAGCATGGCAAGGACTGAAGTGAGGCTCTGGGAGAGAGAGTTCCAGCTGGCAAAGCCCACCACTCACTCCACACACCATCACGTGCTCTGGTCAGCCACTCCTAGGAATTAACGCATGATACCGGTGGAAATGGCTGGATAGTGTCACCGATTCAATGGACATGAACTTGGGCAAACTCCAGGAGCTGGTAGGGGACAGGGAGGCCTGGCAAGCTGCAGTCCATGGGGTCACAGAGTCAGACACGATCAAGCGACTGAACAACAGGCAGAAACACAAGTCCTTTACAGCTTGTAAGAACTCAAGAGTAAAAGGATCCAGAAAGCTCTTCTTAAGGACCTACTAATTGGGAGATGCTCTGGATTCTTATAGAACCATAAGTTTCCCACTGCATCTGCCACTCAGGATCAGGGAAGGACCCTTAGAGGCTGCTCCAGCTTCTAGAAAACCCTGCCCTGCCAACAACTGTGTCAGCTTTGTGAGTCAGGAGGAGGAAGGTACATATGCCAGTATTTTCCCTTTCTACTCACGTACTGGAAAAATCAACATCTGACAGAGTTTGTTGCTTTTTGCCTCTTCAGATGCACATGGCCCTGATGCATCCTTAAATCCACTCCTGAACCCAGCACAGCAGGAGGCAGTGCAGTGCAGGGTTCCAGGGACAGGCTCTGGAATCTGGCTCCCAGGATCTGAGCCCAAGTCTGTTACTTGCCATGAGAACTCGAGCCATTTTCCTATGACCTGTGTCCTCATTTTTTAATTGTGGTAAAAGTCACAAAACAGAAAATGTACTATTTTAACCATGTTTAACTGTACAGTAGCACTTAATACATTCATGTGGTTGTGTAATTCTCACCATCACCCATCTCCTGAACTTTTCCTACACTGAAACTCTGTCCCTGTTAAAACACTCACTCCCTACCCTCTCCCTGCTCTCCCCCATCCCCCAGACCGGACATTAATCAAACCTTGCTGCTAGGGATGTTGTAAGGAATAAGTGAGATTATATAGGTAAAGCCTTTACATAGTAGCTTATTGTTATTATTGCTGTTGCTGTTTATTACCACTACTATTGCTATTACTATGACTACTGCTATCACTATTACTATCTAAGCAGTCTTCAATTACTTCATTACTATTTGGGAAGTCTTAAATAATATTGGGTTCCAAATCCTATTGCCATGCTTCAAAGTCAAACATAATTATGCCAACATCAAAGGCATTTGGGAAAAAGGAAACATTTCTTCAAGTGGGCAGTAGCCCACCAGGCTCCTCTGTCCATGGAATTCTCCAGGCAAGAATACTGGAGTGAGCAGCCTTTCCCTTCTCCAGGGGATCTTCCTGACCCAGGGATCAAACCAGGGTCTTCTGCACTGCAGGTGGATTCTTTACCAACTGAGCCACCAGGGAAGTCCCAGGAGATGACACATATACATGTAATAAACCTCCAGATTTAAAAGTGACTATAAATCCTGTTAGTTGTAACCATCTCAGAAGTCAAGGAAACAGCAGGAGTGGTGAGTCCAAAAATTACTTTCATCAGATAACCTAGAGAGAACAACCTTCTTTCAACAAAACACATCTGCAAACCTAAAAAGTTGGATCATAAATCCACGCAGCTCCTCCATTTAGAAGGTCTCACAGGAAGAACCCAATGTGACAGCATGAGTTAGAGTCACCATTGGTGGTACTTACTCACTCAGTCATGTCTGACTCTGCAACTGCATGGACTGTAGCCCGCCAGGCCCCTCTGTCCATGGGGATTCTCTAGGAAAGGATACTGGAGTGGACTGCCATGCCCTCCTCCAGGGGATCTTCCCAACCCAGGGATCGAACCCAGGTCTCCCTCATTGCAGGCAGATTCTTTACTGTCTGAGCCACCAGGGAAGCCATGCATCTCCAAAATTAAGATTATAGTTACTTTCTCTTCACACTGGATAGAACTGCTGTCACTGCTCGGGAAATGAGTACGTATTAATACGTCTTCTCCCGTTATGAAGAGTAGAAACATAAGAGGTGGACATGACTGCCTCTCAGGCTATTTTTAAATATTGGTTCATTTCACAGCTGCTGGTGATTTAAGTCTCACTCCCCTGGCCACAGTGAGTCACATCTGTGGGTTTGTACAGCATTTCTCTTTCCTTCCAGCCACTGAATGTTATCTCTGTCTGTGAATGTGTAGGTTTACTCTGCTCCACAATTTTCAGGTGATGAGGTTTTATTCTAGCAGTTGAAATTAGAAAATAAATACTGGAAACAGATCTGTAGGGGCACATGTTTCATGCACATATACCAATTTGAGTACGCCCTAAATGTGTACATGCATAATCAGGTTACACTGGAAAGTGTGGTTTAATCATGAACATGACCCTTCCACCTGCCAAACCTCCACCAACGCTACTGAACAGAAGAACTAGCCCACTGATGATGTATATCCAAAGTTCAAAAACATACAGAAAGGGCTCTTGATGTGCTAAAAAGAGCATTTTCTCTACTAAGTCGATTGTGAACGTATTGAAATATAGTTACTTTACATAAAAACACACCACCAAGACATTCTCTGTACTGAATTAGGCAATTTATTAGGCTCCTATTGTCCATGTCTAGAATGTGAACATGGATGGACATGCATTGTCTCATTTTGTGGATCTTACATGCATGTAGCCTCCAGCTGGGCCTTTGATTCTACTTGTCAGTTAGCTCAATGTGAGTAAATGATAAACACAGAATGATACAGAAGCTGGAGCAAGAAATCCCACCCAATACCATATACCATAATTTTTTTTTTTTTTTTGCAAAATCAAAATCATATCACAACTCTCTTGTAAAAAATAAATTTCAGAGCAAGGCATTTCATTCGCCTCACTGAGAAAAATAAAGACATTTCTATAATTTCAGAGCAATGAAATGTCCAACTATGGCTGAAGAGTACACCCTGAGAAGTAAATGATTTTAACGAACCCATTGAGGTTGATAAAGCTGTGTTAACCTAACATCGGGAAGGGACACGCGGTCCAGGCACAAAGGTCCCTGCTCACGTTGGGGGGCAATTCTCCAAGGATGCTGTGTTATAAACATCCTCATTGTCTTCAATGCTTGAAGCGTCTGTGGAGTCAGGGTCGCTCACCATGATTCCCACCGAAGAGAGACTGGTGATGAAGGCGTGCATCCGCTGGGCATAAATGTCTCTAATGTTAAAGTAAGGGAGCTCCTGACACTTCTCTGGCGGGTCCTCACTACACTGGTCCACATCGATGTCCTTTTGCTTCTGGTAGTACTTGGAGAACTTGTTGAAGATAATGGTGATGGGAAGGGCCACCACCAAGATGCCACAGATGATGCACGTGCTGGCGATCAGCTTTCCCACCAAGGTGACCGGGTGGGTGTCTCCATAGCCCACGGTCGTCATGCTGATGGTGGCCCACCACCAGCAGACGGGGATGCTGGTGAGGCTGGAGGTGTGGTCGTCCTTCTCCACGGAGTAGATAAGCACAGAAAAGATGGAGATGCCCACCGACAGGAAGAGAAACAGCAGGCCGACCTCGTGGTAGCTATGCCTCAGTGTGGCACCAAGAGACCGAAGTCCCACTGAGTGCCGGGCAAGCTTGAGAATTCGGAAAATCCTCATGAGCCTGAGGATCTGGACCACTTTCCCCATGTTCTCGATGTCCTCACTCTCTTCCTCCTTGGTGTCTACAGCCAACGTGGCATAAAAGGGAACGATGGACACGAAGTCAATTATGTTCAGAGGGTTCTTCCAGAATTTCTTTTGACAGGGAGCAGTAACCAGCCGGATGACCAGCTCGCCCGTGAACCAGGCGATGCATGCGATCTCCACACCTTCCAGCACGGGGTCGTCCACCTCCCCGTCCTCGTTCTGGAACTCCGACATGCTGTGGATGCACATGGCCACGATGGAGGCCAGCACCACGCTCAGGGAAGAGATGGCGATGAGCTTGGCCGACAGGCAGTAGGCTGGGTTCTCCATCCGGATCCAGATCTTCTTCCGGAGCTGGCCAAATCGCAGCTTGTCAAACTTCTCCAGCTCTTTCTCGAACAGAGACGACTCTTCGAAGGAGGAGTCGGTACTCACGTCGTTGCTCTTCTGGTCCCAGTCCTTCTCGTGGTTCTCCTCCTTGCGCTCCTGGTAGCGATTACTGCAGCAGGAATCCAGGAAGAGCTCGTTGATGCCCCAGTACTCAATCTCCTGGCAGAACGAGAACACGCACAGCTCCTCCATGACGTGCAGCTTCCCCGTGTAATAGAAGTTCAAGACGTATCTGAACAGCGAGGGGTTGCGATCAAAGTAGTACTCTTTATCGGCCACGCTGTAGTCATCGCACAGTTCCAGGATGGCCTCTTCCGAGTGGCAGCTAAGCAGTTTCCCGAGTCTGGTGTGAGGGAAGCGCAGGAGGGTGCTCTGGTCGACCGTCTGCTTAAAGCCCCCCACGTTCAAGTTGACAAGTTCCTCGTCTGGTCCAGGGCGATGGAAAAACTCACCAAACACCATGGTGGATCCAGGCGGTGGAGAGCTGGCTGGGAAGGGAGACGAGGGAGTTCACGCTGGCCCTGGAAGGAACACAAGACGCGTGAGCCCTGTTCCGAGCAGCCGTGCCAAGCTTATTTTTAATCTGCCCTTTCCAGGATGATGGGCTACATTAAAAGCAAAAACAGAAGGACTTGTCTGGCGGTCCAGAGGTTGGGATGCCACACCTCCAACACAGGGGGTGTGGATTCTATCCCTGGTTGGGGAACTGAGATCTCACGTGCCACATGACTCAACCAGAAAAAATAAATAAATGAAACAAAAGTCATCTTATTAAAAAAGAAAGATTACATACCATTAAAAAAAAAAAAGAAAGCAAAATAGAAAACAAAATAAAAAAAAATATACTATCCCCCTTTGACAATAAGAAATTCAACATAAAATAGGTTTTTAGTTTTTTAAAAATGGGTTTATATATACATTTTTTGGAAAAGACTGCCATATAATTTTTATGAATTTCCAATTCCTATTTCTCTATTTTTGAAGCATTCATAATAGCATGCCATACCCCAAAAGCAATGCATTTGAGATCACTTACTCAATACAAGCATCTCCAGCCTCAAACACAAGGCTTCTTCATTTGGAAATGCTCAGTTCAAACGTGGCATGCTATTTGCTGCCTGGCTTGCAGCTCATCTCTCCTGTTCCCTATGGCTTGGTCAAGCACATTCAGGAACAGCTCTCTGCTCTGCACCTCGTACATAAGCCACACATCACTGGGGCTCAGATCAGCTCTTATAAAAGATGTAGGTTTCTTCTTACGCTCCCATGTTTCACTCCTTTTAGAGAAAGCTCTATTCCCCACATTTGGATGTGGACAATCAAGAGGATATAATTACCCCCTGGTCCCATTAGTATCTTAAAGATACAGTTACACTTCATGGGATGGGGTTTCAGGTACATCCACAAGGGAAGAAAGTGACTTAGGGAAACCTTTTTATGTTAATTGCAGTATCAGTTTCCTGACACAACTATGCTCCTCTGCCATCTCCTTCCTCCCTTCACAAACAGTCTCCTACACACTCCCAATCTTTGATACTCAAGTCTATACTGGCCCAGCATATACAGGCTATTTTAGTCTTGACTCTAACCAAGATGTACCAAAACTATTTCTCAGAGAGAAAATAATAGGTTTTGACCATCATCCAATACAATGCTGATTCCTCAGAGCTGATGATGCAAATAAAAGAAAGGCAGGAGATTGTCACGTACTGAGTTCCAACTAAGCACTAATAAATTTTTGTGTATATTATGTGATTTCATCCTTTCAATACTACACAGTAGATGTATAGGAAAGTAAACACTCAGAGAAGTTAAGTCCAAGATCACAAGATAAGCAAATGGTAAAGCCATGGTTTAAACCCAGGTTGATAAACTCCAAAGCCCATGCTATATCCACTACACACATATCCCTCCCACCCCCTTTCTGGTTTTTTTCCTTACTATAATCCAATAATCCAATATAGGTAGTAGTATTATTACCAAAGTGAGTCAAGCATCCTTGGGGTTACTGGGGAACCACCAATCCTCTGTCTGGAGAAGCTTCCTAGCAGAGGTTCTATTTAGGTAAATGTTAAAGGTTTAAGCAGAGCTGAGCAATAGGGACAAAGGACATTCCCAACATTGGGCATCAAAAGGTGGGGACAAGTCAGACTGCAAAGAGAATCGTGAATCAATCTAAAGAGTTTAGACATGGGACTTCCCTGGTGGTCCCGTGGCTAAGACTTCGTCTGCAGGTTGTGCAGGCTGGATCCCTGGTTGAGGAGCTAAGATCCCACATGCCTTGTGGCAAGAAAAAACAAAACATAAAAGAGAAGCAATACTGTAACAAAATTCACTTAAGACTTTTTAAAAATGGTCCACATCAAAAAAAATATTAAAAAAAAAATAGAGAGTATGGACTTGATCCTGTAGATGAGACTGCTAAATCACCTTAATCAATAAGTAGACATGGCTGTATTTGTGACTATAACTTAGAAAGACCCCACTGACAGCAGGATAGAAGACTGTTGGCAGGAATGACTGGGGCCAAAGAGGTAGGGTTACAACAGAACGGGTGAGAGAATACAAACTCATACATCAGTGGTGTGTATAAAGAGGAGGTGACAAAACTCAGCAGTGGCCACAGAACTAGAAAAAGGTCAGTTTTCATTCCAATCCCAAAGAAAGGCAATGCCAAAGAATGTTCAAATCACCATAAAACTGCACTCATTTCACATGCTAGCAAGGTAATGTTCAGAATTCTCCAACCTAGGCTTCAGCAGTATGTGAACACAGAACTTCCAGATGTTCAAGCTGGATGTAGAAAAGGCAAGAGGAATCAGAGATCAAATTGCCAACATCCACTGGATCATAGAAAAAGCAAGGGAATCCCAAAAAACATCTACTTCTGCTTCATTTACTATGCTAAAGCCTTGACTGTGTGGATCACAACAAACTGTGGGGAATTCTTAAACAGATAGGAATACCAGATCACCTTACCTGCCCTCCTGTGAAACCTGTATGTATGCAGGACAAGAAGGAACAGTTAGAACTGGACAAGGAACAATGGACTAGTTCAAAATTGGGAAAGGAGCACATCAATGCTGTATATTGTCACTCTGCTTATTTAACTTATATGCAGAGTACATCATATGAAATGCTAGGCTGGATGACTCACAAACTGGAATCAAGACTGCCCAGAAATATCAATAACCTCGGACATGCAGATGATACCACTTTAATGGCAGAAAGTGAAGAACTAAAGAGCCTCTTGATGAAGGTGAAAGAGGAGAGTGAAAAAGCTGGCTTAAAACTCAACATTCAAAAAACTAAGATCATAGCATTCAGTCCCATCACTTCATGCCAAATAGAAGGGTAAAAAGTAAAAACAGTGACAGATTTTATTTTCCTGGGCTCCAAAATCACTGCAGATGGTTACCATAGCCACAAAATTAAAAGACACTTGCTTCTTTCAGGAAAAGCTATGATAAACCTAGACAGGGTATTAAGAAGCAGAGATATCACTTTGCCAACAAAGGGCCATATAGTCATAGCTATGGTTTTTCCAGTAGTCATGTATGGATGTGAGAGTTGGACCATAAAAAAAGTTGATCGCCAAAGAATTGATGCTCTTGAACTGTGGTGCTGGAGAAGATTTGAGAGTCCCTTGGACAGCAAGGAGATCAAACCAGTCAATCCTAAGATCAGATCAGATCAGATCAGTCGCTCAGTCGTGTCCGACTCTTTGCGACCCCATGAATCGCAGCACGCCACGCCTCCCTGTCCATCACCAACTCCCGGAGTTCATTGAGACTCACGTCCATCGAGTCAGTGAGGCCATCCAGCCATCTCAAGCTCTGTCATCCCCTTCTCCTCTTGCCCCTAATCCCTCCCAGCATCAGAGTCTTTTCCAATGAGTCAACTCTTCGCATGAGGTGGCCAAAGTACTGGAGTTTCAGCTTTAGCATCATTCCTTCCAAAGAAATCCCAGGGCTGATCTCCTTCAGAATGGACTGGTTGGATTTCCTTGCAGTCCAAGGGACTCTCAAGAGTCTTCTCCAACACCACAGTTCAAAAGCAGCAATTCTTCGGCGCTCAGCCTTTTTCACAGTCCAACTCTCACATCCATACATAACCATAGGAAAAACCATAGCCTTGACTAGACGGACCTTTGTTGGCAAAGTAATATCTCTGCTTTTCAATATGCTATCTAGGTTGGTCATAACTTTCCTTCCAAGGAGTAAGCGCCTTTTAATTTCATGGCTGCAGTCACCATCTGCAGTGATTTTGGAGCCCAGAAAAATAAAGTCTGACACTGTTTCCCCTGTTTCCCCATCTATTTCCCATGAAGTGGTGGGACCAGATGCCATGATCTTTGTTTTCTGAATGTTGAGCTTTAAGCCAACTTTTTCACTCTCCACTTTCACTTTCATCAAGAGGCTTTTTAGTTCCTCTTCACTTTCTGCCATAAGGATGGTATCATCTGCATATCTGAGGTTATTGATATTTCTCCCGGCAATCTTGATTCCAGCTTGTGTTTCTTCCAGTCCAGCGTTTCTCATGATGTACTCTGCATAGAAGTTAAATAAACAGGGTGACAATATACAGCCTTGACGAACTCCTTTTCCTATTTGGAACCAGTCTGTTGTTCCACGTCCAGTTCTAACTGTTGCTTCCTGACCTGCATACAAATTTCTCAAGAGGCAGATCAGGTGGTCTGGCATTCCCGTCTCTTGAAGAATTTTGCACAGTTTATTGTGATCCACACAGTCAAAGGCTTTGGCATAGTCAATAAAGCAGAAATAGGTGTTTTTCTGGAACTCTCTTGCTCTTCCCATGATCCAGCACATGTTGGCAGTTTGATCTCTGGTTCCTCTGCCTTTTCTAAAACCAGCTTGAACATCAGGAAGTTCACGGTTCACATATTGCTGAAGCCTGGCTTGGAGAATTTTGAGCATTACTTTACTAGCGTGTGAGATGAGTGCAATTGTGCGGTAGTTTGAGCATTCTTTGGCATTGCCTTTCTTTGGGATTGGAATGAAAACTTTTCCAGTTTCCTGGAATGACCTTTTCCAGTCCTGTGGCCACTGCTGAGTTTTCCAAATTTGCTGGCATATTGAGTGCAGCCCTTTCACAGCATCATCTTTCAGGATTTGGAATAGCTCAACCGGGATTCCATCACCTCCACTAGCTTTGTTTGTAGTGATGCTTCCTAAGGCCCACTTGACTTCACATTATTCATTGGAAGGACTGATGCTGAAGCTGGAGCTCCAATACTTTGACCATCTGATGTGAATGAAGGGCTGACTCATTGGAAAAGACCTTGATGATGGGAAAGATTGAAGGCAGGAAGAGAAGAGGGTAACAGAGAATGACATGGTTGGATGGCATCACTGACTCATTGGATATGAGTCTGAGCAAGCTCTGGGAGATAGCAAAGGACAGGGAAGGCTGGCATGCTGAAGTTTATGGGGTTGCAAAGAGTTGAACATGACTTAGTGACTGAACAACAAATAAAGTAGAATCAAGAGGACTTGGTCAGTGATTGGAAGGAAAAGATAAGGAAGAAGAAAGTCAAAAGGAAGATGTGTTTTCTACTCTGCACAACCGGATGACATCATTAGAGGAAACGTAAGGCCAGGTAGGAATTTCTTGTCCTTATGTTTACAAAGAGACGAAGCTGTCAGCGAGACAAGAGATTCCACCTCTGAAAAGGACACTCCAGAGAACACAGCCTGAAAACACAGCCCTCTGCCATCCACCCTAGGAGGAAGCTCAATGTGAGAGAAAATACAAGGCTATTTGCACCATTTGCTCTGGACACCCCAGCACTGACAATGTTCCCGTGAAACCAGAGACCACGGCCTGGCATAGCAAAACACTTCACAAGATGTGCTGACCTCTCCAAAAGACATGATTTTTTTCCTGCCTCAGCTTTCTATTTTTAGTTAGAGATCTTCTTCGAAGGGCCTAAATCAGAGCTCATGGCGTGGTCCAAATATTTATGGAACCTCAGATCTCTGAAAGCAGGCTTATGTTCATGGCAAGTACAAGAGTAAAATGTTCCAAGGAACGAGTTTTAGTGAAGCTAGCATTAAGGCTTTCATGGACATTTTCTTCTGGTGGATTATTTTTTATCTCCTTAGCTTTCCCGGAAACCCACAATGGTTGAAAGCCACTGTCTCCCTTCATGATACAACCTGCTGAAGTCAGTCTCATAATCAGAAAGTGTGCCATCCATTTCCCAACTGTTCCAAAATCACTTTTCCAAAGAACATTGTTATCAACCATAATTGCCATCTTCCTGTTCTGTCCTCCTTGCTTTGTATTCACTCTATGCCAGTAAAAAGGAGCCTGTTCTGAGGTCCATGCATTCCACAAAAAGTGTTAGTCGCTCAGTCATGTCCAACTCTTTTTGACCCTATAGACTATAGCCCACCAGGCTCCTCTGTCCATGGAATTCTCCAGGCAAGAATACTGGAGTGGGTTGACATTCCCTCCTCCAGGGGAATCTTCCCAACCCAGGGATCAAACCTGGGTCTCCTGCTTGGCAAGCAGATTCTTTACCACCTGAGCCACCAGGGAAGCCCTCATTCCACAAAGCCTAATCACAATAGCAACATACATCATAAAACCAGAGATCTCTCATTATGGGACTTTTAGAGGAGAGAAAAAAGAAAGCATCTCTATATCAGATCAGATGCTTCAGCTCAGAGGACAAGATGAGATTCTCCACATCATGGCTGCCAGAGTACACTGTTGGTTTCCTTGGCTGCATCCAGCCCAAAGCAGCCTATGGAGAGCAGGGAAGAAGACCTCACCTTTATAAACTGTAGCAAGGTTCCCTTACATGAAGCTAGTCCCTGGCCAATTACAATCGGTCCTTATATCATCTGCTCCTCACTATTACCTTGAGATTTTGCAGTTGAGGAAGCAGGATTAGAAGAGATGGGCATCACACAGCTATTAAGGGTTAGAGCAAAACTCAAGCCAGGGCTCCCTATGTCAGCCCCTCTGCTCTGCAGTGTGCTGGTTCACCCACTCGAAGGAGTAAGTAAGAAGAACCGATAACGAACATGGTTATTTACAAGACTCTATATTCAGGCCAGCATTTAACAGCATCATTCATTCCCATTCAGAAAATACTATGTGTCAAAGGTATATTTATATATATATATTTAATATATACTTATAGTATACCTTACATATAATAATTATCTTACATATATTTTATACATGAAGCTATACCTAGATAGCATATTGAAAAGCAGAGACATTACTTTGCCAACAAAGGTCCGTCTAGTCAAGGCTATGGTTTTTCCTGTGGTCATGTATGGATGCGAGAGTTGGACTGTGAAGAAAGCTGAGCGCCGAAGAATTGATGCTTTTGAACTGTGGTGTTGGAGAAGACTCTTGAGAGTCCTTTGGACTGCAAGGAGATCCAACCAGTCCATTTTAAAGGAGATCATCCCTGGGTGTTCTTTGGAAGGAATGATGCTAAGGCTGAAACTCCAGTACTTTGGCCACCTCATGTGAAGAGTTGACTCGTTGAAAAAGACTCTGATGCTGGGAGGGATTGGGGACAGGAGGAAAAGGGGATGACAGAGGACGAGATGGCTGGATGGCATCACCGACTCAATGGACGTGAGTTTGAGTGAACTCCGGGAGTTGGCGATGGACAGGGAGGCCTGGCATGCTGCAATTCATGGGGTCGCAAAGAGTCAGACACAACTGAGCGACTGAACTGAACTGATACATAAGTGAACATATAAAGGAATGTATATAATATACATATAGTGTAAACCATATTTAGAGAGAGAATTATACAAATACTAAATAAAGATTTGGGTCAATTTCTCTGTAAGTGAGAAAAATCTCTTTAATTTTGACTAAAAATACAAAAAAAAAGTTTTGATTATATAAAAGTAAAATTTTGGTATGGAAAACCATGCCATAAGCAATGTTAAAAAAATATTTGCCACTTATATCACAGACAAGTGGTTAATATACCTAGCATATAAAAGGCTTTAGACTGAGAAGAAAAAGAGAAAAACAATATAGAAAAATGGGCCAGATATGAATAGACAGTTTACAAAAAAAAATGTCAATGGGTCTTAAAACAGGAAAACAATGTTCTACCTTGCTCATAGTAAGATAAATGAACATTAAAATTATGGAGCAGTATCATATCTAATGGGCTTCCCAGGTGGTTCAATGGTAAAGAATTCACCTGCCAAGTAGGAGACGTGAGTTCGATCCCTGGGTCAGGAAGATCCCCTGAAGAATGAAATGGCAACCCACTCCAGTATTCTTGCCTGGGAAATCCCATGGACAGAGGAGCCTAGAGGGCTTCAGACGATGGGGTCACAAAGAGTCAGACATGACTTAGTGACTAAACAACAACAAATCATATCTAATACCAAAATGGGAAAAAATACAAAAACTGAGCTACATACTCTATTACTAAGTATGTGGGGAAGCAGGTACTTTTGCACGCTGCAATTGGGGAAACAAAATGAAGGGAAATTCTTATGAAGGGGAATTGGGAAATACTGAGCAAAACTGCCCACAAATTAGGAGAAAATATTTGCAAGTTATTAGGCTTCCCTGGGGTTCACTCAGATGGTAAAGAATCTGCCTCCAATGCAGGAGACACGAGTTCAATCCCTGGGTCAGGAAGACCCCCCTGGAAAAGGGAATGGCAACCCACTCCAGAATTCTTAGCCTGGAGAATTCCATGGACAGAGGAGCCTGGTGGTCCACGAGGTTGCAAAGAGTCAGACACAACTGAGTGACTAACACTTGACTTGACTTGATAGATCTAATAGGAGTCTAGAATCCAGAATAGATTTAAAAAATAAAAAACTCTTACAACAGTAAAAAGACAAATGGGCAAAGGATTTTATAGGCATTTCTTCAAAGATATACAAATGGCCAAAAAAACACATGAAAAGATGCTCAACATCATTGGTCACTAGGAAACACAAGTCAGAGTCACAATGAGACACCATTTCACACAACTAGGATGGATATAATCAAAAAGTAATAATAATACAAGTCTTACGTTATAACACAGTAAGTGTTTGTGATGATGCAGAGAAATCAGAACCTTTAAGCATAATGAGTAGTAGTGGAAAATGGTGTGACCAATTTGGAAAACAGTGAAGGAATGATAGAATTAAAATCTCACCATTGTGCAATTCATAATAAAATAACAGATCTGAGTGTGCTCATAAACGGCTGCTAAAACCCAGTTAAAAAATGAATAGGGAACTCCACAATGGTTAGTTCAGAGAAACAATACCTGAACTCACTGTTCAAGCCAGTGTAACAAAAAGAGACAAGACAGAATGTGCCTCCGGATGGAAACAAGTACACAATTCTGAACTATCCTAGCTAAAAAATAAAATAAGACATAAATTTGATCTAGCTCTAACAGTTAAAATCAAATAGGATATTTCAGAGGAACATGTTCAAAGACACTATAGGGATGCAATCAGCAAAAAACAGACTGTGGGAAATTATACAGGACAAATGATGGATCAGATAAATGACACATCAAATAGATTCAGTGTGTGGCTTGGTGTGGATACTGATTCGAGCTAGCCAAATGCTTTCAAAAATATATATATGAAAATCAGGAGTATCTGAACACTGAACTAGACACTTGATAATGTAAAATTATAATTGTTCAATTTTTCAATGTGCTAATGGTATTGTAATTATGCGCTAAAAAAACCTTTACCTTTCACAAATATATGCTAAGATTTATGGATAAAATTTTACTGCATTAAGAATTTACTTCAAAATAATTCATTGGTGTGGGGTTGGGAGGACAGGGAGGAGTCACTGGTCATACAAGATGGCTATGAATTAATAACTACGACAATTATTTTAGCTGAGTGACAGGTACAGAGGAATTTAATGAATTATTCTCTTTTTTTGTACATATAAAAATTCTCCATCAAAAAATGGTTTAAGAAAAATCTAGTAAGCACCTTGTGTGGCTATGCACTGTGATACATATTTTCATATACATTATTGTGCATCCTGTAATTCCCAGCAACTCACGTAGTACCTCAGTATAAGCAATGAGTAATTATCATTGAATGAATGACTTCATTTAATTCTCCTGCAGTCCTAGCAGTAGATCTTATACCCCATGTCGCAAATAGAAAAACCTGAGGCTCAGGATTTAGCCAACATTATACAGATTTATAGGGCAAACTTTTTCCACTATGCTTCAAACATTTAACTTTTTTAACTGGAAGGAGGAAGGTCTTTAACCAGCTGGCCTTCAATTTTATATATATTTTTAGTCAGCCTCAATAAATAATGCTATATACTCTGGTAGGGGATTTGGTACTAGCATGTCAAGGATACATGCGGTCTCCGATCAGGCACATCTATGTGTACCAAAGGCATCTGGCCACAGGTAGAAAACTTAAGTGCTATTTTCGTTCTCTTCCTCAAGAGCTTCACTTCATTGCATCAATCCTCCTGCCTACTATCAACACAAATCACTCATGGTGAGGACACCATATACTGTATTTGGCCACCTTGTGTCTCCTGGTGTTTGTAAGATTGAAAAGAAAGAAAAAAGATGTCAAAGATCCAAGATATTCTATGGCAGTTTAAACTAAACACCACGCTGATCTATTTCTCTCCAAGTGGCATCCATAAAGCCTTTCCAAAGCCATTAACCTCTTACCACTCTCTTTGCTTCATGCTCTCAAACTCACTTTATAAATGCTCTCAAAACTGTGTCTTTTAAAGGTTGACACATATCCATGCACACATGTGCATGGGTGGCTTTGATAATGCACTTGATTTGCTCAAAAAAGTAAGAAAGGCATAACAAATACAAGCCACTTCTACTTGCTTTATTGGGCAGAACCACTCTTTTAAATCAATTCCATAAAAGTAAACAGACAAGCAAACAAAAAAACCTAGACTCTTTTGTCCTTCCCACTTGTCCAAAATCTACATTAGTCCTATCATCGAGGAAGAGGGGAGCATTTTTCTGCATTAATATTGAAGTCTTTATGGAATAATCATCTGGAAAAGCTGTATTTCATTCTATTAACTTTCAAATAAAAATCATATATGTTTTTTAAAAGGGTGATGTGCTGTGCTTAGTCCATCAGTCGTGTTCGACTCTGTGTGACCTCATGGACTTTAGCCCACCAGGCTCCAAGGGAATTCTCCAGGCAAGAATACTGGAGTGGGTTGCCATACTCTCCTCCAAGGGATCTTCCCAACCCAGGGATCGAACCCTGGTCTCCTGCACTGCGGGCGGATTCTTCACCATCATGCTAAATTCTATTTCCAGCCATGCTGTGTGAGACTATTCCAAATAAAACGAAACAAATGTAAACAGAAGTGAAAATCTAAATTCCATCCACACCCAAGTATTGAGCATCCTCTCACCAGGAACCTTCCCCGGTGATGACCTTCTCCCAGAGCAAGCTCCCCATGCACTGGGGTGGGTAGCATGTAAGGAAAAGAAAATCAGAAGTCAGCGTTGGGTCACAGAGGAGCAGAGAGTATAATGAAATGTCAGTGGCACTGCATGGTCCACCTTGACTGTGGATTTGGAAATGGAGATGCTAGTGGTCCTTGATTCAGATCTTTGTGGATCAGATGTCTTTTTACAGCACAATCCTGAAAAAGAAATAGCTCTTTATGAGACATCGAGGAGGACATGCCCAGAGCCAGTGTGCAGGCCATACAAAGCCTCAGAGAGCCTTCTAGATATAAGTCTTTGTTTGCAGGGATCAGCATTTCCTGGGTATCCTGAGGCTTCTAAGTGGATCTAATCCCCCCAGTAATCTTCCAAACAGCTCTTCCCAGCCCATGAGGAAGCCTGGATGCAAAGTGAATCCCACTGGCCAAGCAGAGCAAGGAAACTCCCTCCTGGTCTCTTCCACATCCGTATTCCAACAGCATTGTGTGCAGCTGACAACACACCAGTGGCACAGGTCCCCAGTCACCCTCATTCAGAAGATTCATAACCCAAACCCAACTTTTAAATGTTGCACTGAAAGAAATGAACCCACCAGGTCCACTTATCCATGCTGAACTATCAGAAGCACCTAAAGAAAAGAAGACAGGTTAAGACTCTGAAAACTTGTGCCTGAAGCGCCACTTCCCAGCTCTGTGACCTTGGATGGGAGGTTCTTGATCAATAAAAGATGATGTACACACTTTGATGATACAATAACAAACACAAAAGTCTTCTGAAAACACAAAGCATAAGATACATGTAAAGCCTTATTTCAAAAATAAGAGATTAAGACAAGAGTCCCCTGGAGAAGGAAATGGCAACCCAATCCAGTATCCTTGCCTGGAAAATTCCATGGACAGAGAAGAGCCTGGTAGGGCTGTAGTCCATGGGGTCACAAGACGGAGCGAACACGCATGAGGGGGGTGGAGGGAGATGGGTTGGTAGCAATAAATAGGTAGAACTAAAAAAAAAAAAAAAAACAGATGAGTCCCCCTACCTCCTTGTTCCTGCCCCTACTTACTCCTTTCCCTCTCTTGCCACCTCCATCTGGACAGTCGTACTAGAGAGGTGCTCATTTCCTCGGGATTCCATTTAGAATGGCTGACTCCCCCTGCAAACTTCAGGGATCCCTGTAACTCACCCAGCTTATCTCCAAGCAGGAGAGCTGCTTTAGAAGGCTAATTCAGTGAACCCAAAAGCCAGAAATCTGTCCTATTTGTAAAAAGCAAAGAAGCAGAGGTGAAAGATATTCACCAGAAATTGGAAAAATGTGGACTTTGCCACAAGAGGGGAGACTTAACTCTCCAGTAGCTACCTCATCACATTACATAGAGGAACTGAGTCACATTACATAGAGGAACCCTCATGCAGACAGTTGGCCACCTGATGGAAACTGCCAACTCACTGGAGAAGACCCTAAAGACAGCTGTCGGGGTGACGCAAGGAGGTCCAGAGGTGGAGTGCTGGAGCAGAATGATCTGCTCCACATGAATCATTCCCCCTGCCCTTACTTCCCAGCTCTGTTCACCTTCTCCCATAGCCGTTCAGGTGCATTTTTATCTGCACTGCCCCCCACCCCACCCCTACCCCGGGCAAGGGATTACAGTGTCTTTATAGTTCTCTTTATCCTTAGTTATCTACATATCCTTATAGTTATCTTTATCCTTCTCTTTATTGCCTTTACAGTTCTCTTTATCCTCCACAACTCTGACCATTACTGTCACCAGACTCCAAGCTTTTCCCATGGAGGGGACTATGTCTTGTCATCACCACAGCCCCAGCCCCTTATGCTAAGTGCTGCCCGTGGTCCAGTGAAAGATATTCATTTTTATCTAGAAGAATCAATAAAAACTATGACTGTGAACAGATGGAGCACAGAGCATTTGGGAGCAGGAAACTATCCTATATGATGCTGTGACGGTCCATACATGCCGCTATGTGTTTGTCAAAACCCATAGAAAGTTCCACACCAAGAGTGAATCCTAATATGCATTATGGACTTAAGTCAATAATAATATGTCAGTATTGGCTAACAATTGTAATAAACACTGCACCAAGGCAAGATGTGAAAAGTAGGATGAACTGTGTGGATAAGGGGAGGGTGTACATGGGAACTCAGCAATTTCTGCACAATTTTTCTGTAAACTGTTCTTAAAAAAAAAAAAAAACACTGTTTTTGTGAAACAGCTAGCAGAAGGCTGTAGATCAGGCATGGTGAAATGACATGCCTCCAGTGACCACACAACCAACAAGTAAGTTACACAAATGAAGTGGGCTAGTTGGGACTGCAGTGAACCACCCAGGCTTATCTCAGAGGCAAAGACTACTCGGCATGAGTCCTTTTTGAGAACAGAAGGCCAGTTTGGGTGTATCTTACAGTGTTCCTGGAAAACCCAGAAATCCTCATTTTTACGTAAGATATCTCAACATTAATCAGAATTGATCCAAAAAGTTTTTAACACTATAGGAAGTGTCAATTGTGCAGTTGTGTCCAATTCTTTGGGACCCTGTAAACTGTAGCCCACCAAGATCCTTTGTCCATGGGATTTTCCAATCAAGAATACTGAAGGGGGTTGCCATTTCTTTTTCTAGTGGATCCTCTCAACCCAGGGATCGAACTTGGGTCTCCTGAATTGGAGGCAGATTCTTTACCATCTCAGCCACCTATATAGCTCAAGCAAAAGTGTGTCTCCGGGCCCAGTACTGCCAATAAGTCCTCAATCTGGGACCAGAGCGAGATTCTTCTCAGGTTCGGCACCATAGCACTCATTACAGGCCAGGCTAACTCAAATGGACACAAATGGAACCTTGTCACAGTAAGGAGTGTCACTTCCTCAAGTGTGAACTATAACCACAAAAGAGGGTGGGCCATGTGGACAACAGGATCTTCCAAAGTTGACCTGCTGTGTCTCCCAGCACACAGCAACCCAGTCCTTCCAGGCCAGCCCTCTCCCTTCCTTCCTCAGTCATCTACCCCAACTGCCCCATGGATGTTTACAAACAGAAGAGTCTCCCAGATGCTTAACCCTCATTTCTGTCACTAGGTTTTTCTCCCCTTCCTTTGGTAAATGCTGGCATCAGAGAAAACACCAGACAGGCAGCTCTTACCCTTGTGGTGTTGATGTCACACACTCTGCCCTCATCCTGCCCAGCGGAATATCCATCATCATCCAAGAAGCTCCAGCCTTCTCCCCTCACTGGAAAGTGTGGAATACAGAGGCATTTAGCAGCCAAAAAGAAAAGAATCCTGTTCTCTGGTTGTACCGGCCGAAGCAATCGCTGGGAAATCACTCTCACCTGCAGAAGAAAGTATCAGTCATGTTGTAACTCCAAGGAGAAAACACATCCAAAAAGTTTTATCTCAGACTCAATGCTCTGGGCATTTTACTAATTAGACTCATATCATAGAGACCAATCAAACTCCCAGGACCCATCACTCCCCTTGGTCACATGGCTACAGAGACATCAGGAAGTGATTCGCAACCACTTTCAGGCTCCAGGACTCAGATCTTGACTGGAGTGGACACCTGGGGCATCTCCACTGACCCCAAGGCCAATAAAATATCCATAACATGAGGTCCTAGAATTAGGACGTTAGTCACTCACCTCCCACACTGTTTCTTCCAGGAGCATCATTTTCCTAGTACATTTTTCAAGGGTATACTTATAAAAAGACCCTGATGTTGGGAAAGATTGAGGGCAGGAGAAGGGGGCGACAGGGGATGATATGGTTGGATGGCATCACCAACTCAGTGGATATGAGTTTGAGCAAACTCTGAGAGATAGTGAAGGACAAGGAAGCCTGGCTTGTTGCAGTTCATGGTGTCCCAAAGAGTCAGACATGACTTAGCGACTGAACAACAAATTTATAAACTTCTAATTGAACACCTTTAATCCATATTAGAGACCAAGTTTTGAGTGTGACTGCACTAATAGAATGAATACTGCTGCTCTAATTTGAAATCGATAGGTTTCAAAGGCTGGCCAAATTCGATGTTGCTTCATTGGTCACTGTCATCTTTCACACATCAGAAATGACTACACATGCTAGATCAAAGTCCTCTAGTTATGTGTGCGCGCACGTGTGTGTGTGTGTGTGTGTCATGTATGAGGGAGAGTTAATATGAAAATAAGAGGATAAATTTCATTTTTTCTCTCTGAATAAATTAAAGAAAGCAAAAAAAAAAAAACTTTACTTGCCAACAGGGTAAGCTTTGCTTCATGGTGGTGCTTTCCCATGGTAGTATCTAAGCATCTACCTATCGATTTTCATGTTTTTCAATCAATGCTAAGTTCAAAGGGGAAATAGGGAAGATAAAGAAGAAAGGATTGATCCTGAGCTTCAGAAAAAAGTGAAAGACATGCTTCCAGCTGTGTCAGTCACTGCAAACCTTCATTATATCTGAAGCTCTGCCTGATATTATCCAGGCATTGCGATTACAAACAAGATCCAGCACCTGCCCTCTCCCCAATCTCGGAGCCCATAGGACCGAAGCCAAAGAACAAACACGCGGAGGTGTCCTACCAACATCCAGGGGGCAACGGGGTGGGAAGCAAAGCAGGAACCACAAGCCGGTCCCAACAAGGGCCAGAGCAACCCTGCGGCGAATTTCCACCTCTAATAGAGATGACAATGAGGAAGGATACAGAAAAAGTGCAGCTCTACCCACACTGAACTTCTGTGATTGGGACCCTTGGCAAAGAGGTAGAGACATTTCAACATGGACAAATAAAATTCAGGAGCTAGCCTCCTCCTCCATTCCTTCCACCCTTCCCCTCCTCCCCGCCTCATCTCCCCCTCCACCTCGTCCTTATTCTCCCCCTCCTCCCCCTCATGGTCCTCCCCCTTCCCGCTCCCCCACCTCCTCTTCCTTATTCTCCCCCTCCTCCCCCTTACCATCCTCCTCCTCCTCCTTCTCATCCTCCTCTTCCTCCTCTTCCTTCCGCTCCCCCTTCTCCTCCTCTCCCCCACTCCATCTCCACCTCCTCCTCTTTTTTATTCTCTCCCTCCTCCCCCTTAACGTCCTCCTCCTCCTCCTCCACGGCCTCCCAGGGGCACCTCAAAGGGTTAGCCTCAGATATTTGTGTTCCACTGGATATGTAGAAATGTCGTGCCGTTTTTAAAGGGTACAGCACACAAATATAGGCTTCCTTTCCCTACCAGACACCTTTCCAAAAGTAGCACATTTTAAAGGAAGGTAAGATTAATCTGGCTAGGAGATAATTAACTAACTACAAACAGCTTTGATATGACTACATTAATTACTGAAGGAAAAAAAACTCAACAAAGTCCTTAGGCTATTCAGCACTTCTGAGAAACCTCAGCACTGCTGGACGCTGGCTCATCACCTTCGCAGGATGGGGCTGGTCCAGGGACAGACAGACCAAATGTATCATTTTTACAGAAGCTGGTGCCCAGTGGGCATCAATGTTTGATGCATGAACAACATCCTAGGCTGTCTTTTTTCTCTTCTTCCCCTGAAAGTCAGAATTCTTGTGCCTTGCTTCATTTCCCCTCACCATGATTTCTGTCCAAAAGACTGGGTTTTTGGAAAACACATAAAATCAGTCAATATTTCTTTATATGAATTTATGTAAGTTCTGGCAGCTCTATAGTGGGGTTAATGGCGACCTCTTCCAAGAGGACTTATGCCATACCTACACCCAGAGCCCCGTCCCTGCAGCAGACCACTGCCGACCTGTGCCTCCACAGGAGACGCTCAAACACAGTTCTGTCTCAGTCTCATTTGAATACAGTCCCAAAGAATAGCAAGGAGAGATAAGAAAGCCTTCCTCAGTGATCAGTGCAAAGAAATAGAGGAAAACAACAGAATGGGAAAGACCAGAGATCTCTTCAAGAAAATTAGAGATACCAAGGGAAATTTTCATGCAAAGATGGGCTCAATAAAGGACAGAAATGGTATGGACCTAACAGAAGCAGAAGATATTAAGAAGAGGTGGCAAGAATACACAGAAGAACTGTACAAAAAAGATCTTCAAGATCAAGATAATCATGATGGTGTGATTACTCACCTAAAGCCAGACATCCTGGAATGTGAAGTCAAGTGGGCCTTAGGAAGCATCACTATAAACAAAGCTAGTGGAGGTGATGGAACTCCAGTTGAGCTATTCCGATTTTCAAATCCTGAAAGATGATGCTGTGAAAGGGCTGCACTCAATATGCCAGCAAATTTGGACAACTCAGCAGTGGCCACAGGACTGGAAAAGTCAGTTTTCATTCCAGTCCCAAAGAAAGGTAATGCCAAAGAATGCTCAAACTACCACACAATTGCACTCATCTCACACACTAGCAAAGTAATGCTCAAAATTCTCCAATCCAGGCTTCAGCAATATGTGAACCGTGAACTTCCTGATGTTCAAGCTGGTTTTAGAAAAGGCAGAGGAACCAGAGACCAAATTGCCAACATCTGCTGGATCATGGAAAAAGCAAGAGAGTTCCAGAAAAACATCTATTTCTGCTTTATTGACTATGCCAAAGCCTTTGACTGTGTGGATCACAATAAATTGTGAAAAATTCTTCAAGAGATGGGAATACCAGACCACCTGATCTGTCTCTTGAGAAATATGTATGCAGGTCAGGAAGCAACAGTTAGAACTGGACATGGAACAACAGACTGGTTCCAAATAGGAAAAGGAGTATGTCAAGGCTGTATATTGTCACCCTGCTTATTTAACTTCTATGCAGAGTACATCATGAGAAACACTGGGCTGGATGAAGCACAAGCTGGAATCAAGATTGCTGGGAGAAATATCAATAACCTCAGATATGCAGATGACACCACCCTTATGGCAGAAAGTAAAGAAGAACTAAACAGCCTCTTGATGAAAGTGAAAGAGGAGAGTGAAAAAGTTGGCTTAAAGCTCAACATTCAGAAAACTAAGATCATGGCATCCAGTCCAATATCTTCATGGAAAATAGATGGAGAAACAGTGGAAATGGTGGCAGACTTTATTTTGGGGGGGCTCCAAAATCACTTCAGATGGTGACTGCAGCCATGAAATTAAAAGGCGCTTACTCCTTGGAAGAAAAGTTATGACCAACCTAGACAGCATGTTAAAAAGCAGAGACATTACTTTGCCAACAAAGGTCTGTCAAGTCAAGGCTATGGTTTTTCCAGTGGTCATGTATGGATGTGAGAATTGGACTATAAAGAAAGCTGAGCACCAAAGAATTGATGCTTTTGAACTGTGGTGTTGGAGAAGACTCTTGAGAATCCCTTGGACTGCAAGGAGATCCAACCAGTCAATCCTCAAGGAAATCAGTCCTGAATGTTCATTGGAAGGACTGATGTTGAAGCTGAAGCTCCAATACTTTGGCCACCTGATGTGAAGAACTGATTCACTGGAAAAGACCCTGATGCTGGGAAATATTGAAGGCAGGAGGAGAAGGGGATGATAGAGGATAGAGATGGTTGGATGGCATCACCAACTCAATGGACATGAGTTTGAGTAAACTCTGGGGGTTGGTGATGGACAGGGAGGCCTGGTATGCTGCAGTCCATGGGGTCACAAAGAGTCATACACGACTGAATGACTGAACTGAACTGATGTGAATTTATGTCAGTCCATCCCCTGCTTACGGCATTCATACACTAGGTGTGACCTCTCCATGTAAAACAATAACTAGCATTTTCCGGGTCCCTACAACACACCAGGAACCTTCCCATTTTACTGGTGGGACACTGAGGCTCAAAGACACTGTTTGCCCAAACCTCCACACCTGTGAGTACCACAGATAAGATTCAAACTCAGGTAGGTCTGCCTGATTTCAATGAGTATAGAAAATCAAGATCCTCTTCTAGCCCTTGGGGGAAAATAAGGAAAGGTTGGGATGAGATGGCTGGATGGCATCACGGACTCGATGGACACGAGTTTGAGTGAACTCCTGGAGTTGGTGATGGACAGGGAGGCCTGGCGTGCTGCAATTCATGGGGTCGCAAAGAGTCGGACACAGCTGAGCGACTGAACTGAACTGAACTAGGAGAGATGGCAGACATGGCCCAAACCAGCAGGTTTGAGGGGAAGAAAAATGTGTACATCTGACACATTCCCCTCTTCCTGCTGAACAATCCCACCAACTGGTTCTGTTTCTGTGTTCCCATCATCCCTATCTGTGTGCAACTGTTCAAAAAAAAAAAAGACTGGAGCATTCGTGATTTTGCACTTATGCTGGTTTCTGACTTTGTTGAGTGATTCAGCAGGATCCGGACAAAACACATCAAGCTCATTCAGTATCTCCAGCCTCCGCAGAATTCCTCTCTTTACAGGACAAAGGGAGACCCTCGGTGGCATTCTTGGGCTCCCGTCCAGCCTGGCTATATTTCCTGCTGGGTTGACTACAGCTTTCAAAAATGAACACGATGACCACCTCCAATATTGAGAGGGGAAAGGCGAAGATTAAGTGGCAGATAGGACTCTTTCATCACCCGGAGGCCTGACATCCAATCTTGGAACAGAACGAGGAGAATCAAACAGACGAGCAGACAGTACACAAGACTGATAATGATTCCCTGCATCATTCTCCCAGAGAATCACAGGAATAATGTTGCTCTCCCAAAATTAAACTTTAAAACCAGAGCCTGAGAACTTAAAGCAGCACTCCAAGTGACACTGCAGCCTAGGTCTGTGTCCTCTGAGTTTGTAGAGAATGCTGAGAGCACCTGTCACTGCCCTGCTCACATTCTTCTGAAATGTTGTCACTTCAGTGCCACCCACAATACTGAGAAGCCTGCAGTTAGGGACAGTGTCCTAATATCAATCTTCAAATTAATTGTCTCTGTTTTACAATGACACCTGACAGGTTTTTGTTTTTGTTTTTAGCCAATTCCTCTCCCCCAAGCCAACAAGACTAAACAGTAAATTAATTAAAAGAATCAATATGGATAATTGAAAGGCAGAGGATCAGCAATGGAAGCAGAGGAAGAAAGTCAAAGATCAAAATTGGTTGCCAAGACCCATTCCAGCACTTTCTAAAGAAGAAGAGTTTTATCCTGAAGACACAGCATCTCCAACACTGATATGATACATCTTGAGTGGGGTTTTAAGTCTCCAGAACTCAGAGTCTCAGATAGCATTACATACTCCCAAATCTCCCCTTGTTCTGACTCTCAGCTCCTTGAGGCACCTGCTGGTGATTTCAGTTCCCAGGTTCCTTGCCAACACAGAGCAAATAAGCTATGCAGCTGACACAAGTGTCCACTCTGTCCACCATTTCTATTTAAAGAGTGGAACTTAGTAAAGCAAACAGAAGTTTATTTACTCAGCTCTGGGACACCTGAGTTTCTGAAGTCGCAAGTCTGAGACAGAGCTGACTCCCATCCGTGATAAGGTTACCAGGTAAATGACACCTTGGAGCACCCTCCTAGCAACCCGCCGACTTCCCTGGAGACATGCTGACCTTGCAAACTTCTATAGCAGGGACTCTTAGCCTCAGCACCACTGACATTTTGAGGCCGGATAATTCTTTTTTCCTGGGGGATATCCTATGCACTACAGGACACTTAGCAGCATCTCTGGCCTCTACCCAAAGGCTTCCCAGGTGGCTCAGTCAATGCAGGAGACACAGGTGTGATCCCTGGTCGGGAAGATGCCCTAGAGGAGCAAGATCCTTCCTGGAGGAGGGAATGGCAATCCACTCCAGTATTCTTGCCTGGGAAATTCCATGGACAAAGGAGCCTGGTCGGGTACAGACCATGGGGTCATAGGAGTCAGGCATGACTGAGCGACTGAGTATGCATACATGCACTGGACTCTACCTAGATGCCAGCAGTATACCTCCTTCCTGCCCCCCAGGGTGTGACAATCAAAATAACTCCAGATACTGCCAAATGTCCCCTCAAGAGCAAAATCAGCAAGCAGAGTGAAAAACACCTCAGACACCTATATGGGAGCTGGAAGTTCAGAAAGATCAGAAAGACAGATTGTACTAATACTTCATCTGCTGTCAGGGGCTGGGGAAATTTCCCCAAAACACATATTCTTTTAGAATTCAGTGCTGGCATTTCTGGTGTCAGACAAGCAAAATTTTTCAAATGAGGAAAGATAAAAGCAAGGTTAACCTTTTGTTGAAAGTCAAAGCATGCGTCACACAACTTGCATCTTGAGTCTAGTGTAAAGATTAGTGATTTTCTCAGTGAGTCGGTCTTCTGTTTGCTAACATTTTCAGTACTAGAATAATACCCAGGGCCACACATTCATACAGTTTCAAAGATGTGGCCTACTTCCTGTGGGCCCGGGGCTCCTGCTGGCCACACCCACTACTAATCAAAGCTGCCAATCTTGTGGAAACTCTGATCTGCCACAAAATATCGGTTTGGTAGTCTTGCCCCTATTCATCATTTACAGACTAATTTCCCATAAAATCTAAGAGTAATGACGCGATACAAGGACAAAGAAAAGGTAAACGCTGACCCTACCTCTAGCTTGCTTCATTAGTAAGAACTGTGGTCAAGGGTTTTGCTTAAATAAAGTTAAACTAATGCAATCAGGCCACCATAGTAGAATTTAATGTGCCAGTAAAATCATATTTAAATCCTATAATCCAAAGCAATCAGAATAATACAACCCTGTCTAGTTAATTCAGAAAGTAGTTTACTAAGAATATCTATCTCCAAATGACTTATTTTTTCCAAATTACCAAATTTCAGTGGAGAATGAACATGTGGACACAGAGTGGGAAGGGGAGGGTGGAACAAACTGGGAGGCTAGCACTGACATATATACCTACCACGTGTAAAACAGCCAGGGGGAAGCTGCTGAATAGCACAGGAAGCTCAGCTGGTGCTCTAACGACCTGGAGGAGCGGGGATGGGGGAAGTGAGAGGGAGGCTCAAGAGGGAAGGGATATATGTATATATATACAGATGATTCACTTTGTCATACAGCAGAAACTAATACAACGTTATAAAGCAACTATACTCCAATAATAAAATAATAAACGAATAAAATATGAAAGTGGTCGTGAAAGTCGCTCGGTCATGTCTGACTCTTTGTGACCCCATGGACTATACAGTCCATGGAATTCTCCAGGCCAGAATACTGGAGTGGGTAGCCTTTCCCATCACCAGGGGATCTTTCCAACCCAGGGATCAAACCCAGGTCTCCCACATTGCAGGTGGATTCTTTACCACCTGAGCCACAAGGGAAGCCCAAAATATAAAATATAGAGGCCATTAAAAAAGAAATACCTTAAGTCAATAGGAAAAATCCTTAAGTTAACCAAGATTTTTTTTTCCTTCCTTTTTCTCTGTCTCAAGAGGAAAATGAAAGCTTCCCAGGGTCTAAAATATTCAGGAATTAAAAATAAATTGATAGGGATTATGGTATTCAGAGAGAAAACCAGTAAGTGCTTGCTAAAGCAAGGCCTCTAAATGATATTTGAAGGGTTAATACAAATTACACTTCTCTTGGCCATCCAGAATGAGTGAATGCAACACCATCCCCAGACATCCCAAGGGCTACAAGCATGGTAACTGAACACCACTGTCTTCCCCCAGGGTTCTGTTCCTAGACGACCTCCCCTGGGGAGCAGTAAAAGGCAGCAAGCCGCTGCTGAGTCATCTTGGAACACAACCCACAAACAGGAAGGTAAGGAGGGTCCTGTGGAAGGCCGTGCACCTCGTAAGGAAAAGCAAAACCACACTGCCACTGCCCCTAGCGTGGTCCTCCTCCTCGACTGCCACCATTCCACTGGCCCCAGGGAGGAATGCCCTGCCTCCCTCCACTCGGCAGGAGTCCCCCAGCTTCACGGCTGACAAGCAGGGGCTCAGCCTGCAGCCAGGAAACAGGAAAATCATCCCACCTGGGGACTTTAGACTTTGAGTTCAGTCTTATCTGTCCCCACGTTTGCAATGACATGACTGATGCATCCAACATCTACACTAACACAGTGATAAAATGATCAACTGCAAGAAAACAGTTCTGTGGGTACAGTGGGGGGGGGCGGGGGGGGAATCTATCATGCAATGATAGTAGCAGTGTCAACCGATTAAAGGAAATCTGGAGGACACTAGTAATGTATATCATAAAATCCCCAAGTTTCACCTTTTGGAATGTATCCTGAGGAAATAAATCAGACACATGTCCAAGGGTGTAGATACGATTTCCCTGCATCATTAATTATTCATAAGAGTATAAAGGCAACCTAAAAGTCCATCAATAGGGGAATGGTGAAATAAGATTAGGAGCAGGCCATGCCAAAGAATACTCTGTGGCCGCTGAAAATGCTGACATGATCATAACAGCTCTGCATACCAAGTCAGGCTCCTCTCTAAGTGTTCACACCTGAATCCATTTAATCCTCACAACACTTGGACTAGTAGTATTTCCACTGGGTTCATTTTACAGAGGAGCAACTGGCAAAGAGAGAAGTTAACTAACTCTCCAGAGTCAGTAGCTCCTAAGTGATGGTTTGACAGTTTAAATTCAACCAATAATGCTCTAAAGCCCTGTTCATCCACTGGACTCCGTTGTCCAGAGATTCAAGAAAAGTAAGTCACAAAATGGTAAGTAAGAGAAGAAAATAATTATAATACAATAGTGTCATGATCTGATCTTTATAAACTATGTCTGCCTTTATGAAATGGAAAAAAAAAACTATACAAATATGCCCCAAAATGTTAAACACATTCTCTCTGAATGATGGAATTTGGGGTGATTTTTGCCTTCTATTCTGTACCTCTCAGCATTCTGTGAATTTCTTTAAAGTATTACAAAAACACTGAAGAAAACAGTTATTTCTACTTGGGAAAATAAAAGGTCATAAGCAGCCTTGGTCAGTATTTGGGAAGGGAGGAGAGGCAGAAGAGCAGACATTAAGTCAACTTACAGGTCTGGGTGAGACAGAGCCCTCCGCCGATGTGCTCTGCCATCACGCGTAGGACTGTAAGCTTCTGCTTTTCATTCCATCTGCTTTAAGACAGGCCTGTCCTGGAAATAACGGAAGACAAAACACAACACGGCTCTTGCCCTCTGTGCTTAAGGAGCTTAGAAAATGTTGGAGGAAAGTAAATAGGTAAATAAACAACTGCAACCCAAGGCAGAATATCAACACAAGAGGAGATACTGAGAAGGTGCTGCAGTTCAGAGGAGGTAAAGGGTCCCCTGGGATGGGGAAGCAGGGACACTGCCTGACCAGGTATATCAGAGCTGAGCCCTAAGAGTTGGGTCAGATACGAACAAGTAAAGAAGAACAGTTGAGAGTAAGGCTGCTCTCCAAGTAGAGGAAAGAACTCGTGTAATATGTGGGGCCTAAAACGCCTATAGCAGGTAGAGAGCAGAAAATGGCTGGACTTGCCCAAGATGTAGCCATATGACCTAGACTTATTGATTTTACTTTTTTTTTTGGCTATGCCTTGTGACTTGTGGGATCTTAGTTCCCCAACTAGGGATTCCCCAATAGTGGAAGCTCAGAGTCCTAACCACTGGACTGCCAGGGAAGTCCCTGCTGCTGCTGCTGCTGCTGCTGCTAAGTCTCTTCAGTTGTGTCCGACTCTGTGCGACCCCATGGACGGCAGCCCAACAGGCTCTCCAGGCAAGAACACTAGAGTGGGCTGCCATCACCTTCTCTGAGGAAGTCCCTGGACATATTTAAATAGATTCTTTCTTCTCAGAATATGAAGAATTTGTAGTGTCCACACCTTGGTGAGCTGGGAGTTACCCAGGAGAGAGATGTCCCTATGGAAGCAAAATGGATTGCATGTGGCCATACAGAGAATCTGCTGAAACATGAGACCACACCCCAGGTGTCCTGAACCATTTAGCCACAAGGAACAGTCAGAGAAATTCAGCTTTCAGTTCAGTCACTTAGTCATGTCCAACTCTTTGTGATTCTATGGACTGCAGCACGCCAGGCTTCCCTGTCCATCACCAACTCCTGGAGCTTGCTCAAACTCATGTTCATTGAGCTGCTGATGCCATCCAACCATCCCATCCTCTGTCATCCCCTTCAGCTCCCACCTTCAATCTTTCCCAGCATCAGAGTCTTTTCAAATGAGTCAATTCTTCTAATCAGGTGGCCAAAGTATTGGAGTTTCAGCTTTAGCGTCAGTCCTTCCAATGAATATTAAGGACTGATTTCCTTTAGGATGGGCTGGTAGGATCTCCTTGCAGTCCAAGTTACTCTCAAGAGTCTTCTCCAACACCACACTTCAAAAGCATCAATTTTTCAGTGCTCAGCTTTCTTTATAGTCCAACTCTCACATCCATACGTGACTACTGGAAAAACCGTAGCTTTGACTACGCCAAAGTCTTTGACTGTGTGGATCACAACAAGCTGTGAAAAATCGTTAAAGAGATAGGAATACCAGACCACCTTACCTGCCTCTTAAGAAATCTGTGTGCAGGTCAAGAAGCAACAGTTAGAACCAGACATGGAACAACAGACTGGTTCCAAATCGGGAAAGGAGTACGTCAAGGCTGTATATTGTCACCCTGCTTATTTAACTTATATGCAGAGTGCATCATGAGAAATGCTGGGCTGGATGAAGCACAACCTGGAATCAAGATTGCCAGGAGAAATATCAATAACTGCAGATATGCAGATGACACCACCCTTATGGCAGAAAGTGAAGAACTAAAGAGCCTCTTGATGAAAGTGAAAGAGAAGAGTGAAAAAGTTGGCTTAAAGCTCAACATTCAGAAAATGAAGATCATGGCATCTATAGACAGGGAAACAGTAGAAACAGTGACAGACTTTATTGTGGGGGGGGCTCCAAAATCACTGCAGATGGTGACTGTAGCCATGAAATTAAAAGACGCTTGCTCCTTGGAAATAAAATTAAGACCAACCTGCTGCTGCTGCTGTTAAGTCACTTCAGTCGTGTCCGACTCTGTGCGACCCCATAGACGGCAGCCCACCAGGCTCCCCCATCCCTAGGATTCTCCAGGCAGGAACACTGGAGTGGGTTGCCATTTCCTTCTCCAATGCATGAAAGTGAAAAGTGAAAGTAAAGTTGCTCAGTCGTGTCCAACTCTTGGCGACTTCATGGACTGCAGCCTACCAGGTTCCTCCATCCATGGGATTTTCCAGGCAAGAGTACTGGAGTGGGTTGCCGTTGCCTTCTCCAAAGACCAACCTAGACAGCTTATTAAAAAGCAGAGACATTACTTTGCCAAGAAAGGTCCGTCTAGTCAAAGCTGTGGTCAGAGAAATTAAAACAAAACAAAAAACCCTTTGGCATTATCACTGTTATAGAATATCTGAAAAATTAGAAGCTACCACTGGGTAGAACCAGGAACTGCAGTGATCCAAAATGGCTAGATCGTCTTTAATGAATTAAAGAGAAGAACATATATTGCTAAGTTATAAATTGGTTATTCTGGTAACTGTATTTCCATACAGTTGGATTCTTTTATATTCTGTGGCTTTTTTTTTTTTTTTTTTGGCATTTAAAAATACTACTTTAAAAAGTGGTCCATAGACGTCCCAGGACTGCCAAAGGATTCCATGGCACAAAAAAAGTTAAGAATGTAAAATTGTAAATCACTTCATGTTACTCTGGTAATAACTTCCATCTTACTCAGAGTAAAGTTTCCCTTCCCTGGCCTGACTCATCTGATTTCATCTCCTACTCCTCTCACTCTCTTTCACTGCCATCTGGCACACTGGTCTCTTTCTTCGTGTGCTCAGTTGTTCAGCTGTATCCGACTCCGACCCATGGACTATAGCCCGCCAGGCTCCTCTGTGAGTGGAATTTCCCAGGCAAGGATACTGAAGTGGGTTGACATCTCCTTCTCCAAGGGGTCTTCCCAATGCAGGGACTAGTCTCTGTAACAGTCCTTAATCCTGCCAAGTGAGGCACATTCCTGCCTCAGGGCCTTTGCATTGGTTGATCTTTGTGCCTCGAATGCTCTGCATCCAGTTGATTGAACCCCACATCCTTCTTCCTCACATCCTTCAGGTCTTTACTCAGATAACAGCTTCAGAATGACACTTTCCTTGTTTACCCTATCTAAAATATCCCTCGATGAAACTCCTAGCCCCCTTCCTTACTCTATTTTTTCTCCTTAGCATTTGTTAATCTGTAAAATACATAGAGACATACGCTTTGTTTCTTTATCTTATTTACAGTTTGTTTAAACTATATTATAGTTTGTTTAAGCTCATATCCCACTTGGATATTAGCCCCATAAAGGCAGAAATTTTTATCTTATGCTTCACTGTATCCCCAGCACCTTGAACCTCACATGACACGTATGAGATTCTCAAAAATTGCATACTGAATTGATTGATGAATCAATTAGTTGGTTGACATTTATCACATTTCTTGGCTACTGGCTGCTTCCACACCATGTCGAATTTGAAAGTCTCTATTGCCCACTGGGAGAAAAGAAAAATCACACAAAATATGCTTTTGAAGCTGTGGTCACCACAGATGAAAAGAAGCTTACTTATCAGCCAGTGCAGATGGGAGATACATTTTTTTCCTTAATAGTTTTACATCAAAGACAAAATAGATAAGTTCTAACACACACAAGTTATGAATCAAGTTATAGCATAACAAATACAAAAAAGTAAATAGAAAAATTGACATATGGCATACAACCAATAAAAGCACACTAACTCAGAATGTAGAAGAAGTGATGCTGGTTGATATGATCATCACACAGATTTCACCTGGCAAATGATTTAAACAAGGAAATGGACAGCTTACAATGGAATGAGTAAAAACACATAAGAAATCACTACATGGGTACTGCTGCTTTTAAAATGCAGAATTACCCGTTTGAAGGCTTTGCTGCTTACCTATTAAAACAGCAAAGCTGCCTTTAATATTGATAAAATCTGAAGCTCACAGCACTATCTTCATAGACATATAAAGCACCTCACTCCATGCTACACCCCAGGAGCATGTGGTTTTAATAAGAACAACTTGCTTCTTGTAGGATAATCTGCCAACCAGGCAATAGAAGACTGGACTTTGTAGTTATAAAAGGTAAGTCAAGGACAAATAAAGGAAGTACTATTTTATATCACATACATCCTTATACGGACATGCTCAAATCACACATATTAAAAAATAACACAAAATAGGGACTTCCCTGGTGGTCCAGTGGGTAAGACTCCACACTCCCAAAGCAGGGAGCCCAGCTTCAATCACTGGTCAGGGAACTAGATCTCCTGTGTTGTAACTAAGACCAGGAACAGTCAAATAAATAAATAAATAAAATACAAAAAATCTTCCAAATTCCTCCTTGCAACACAGCTTTTCAAAAACAGTTTTTACACTCATCCTTCCTTCTTCTCCTACAATACTTGCCCTAATGCTGCACTCAATGTTTTGCTAAAGGCACCTCCAGACAGCCAAAGCCGAGGTTCACGTCACATCTCTGAGTGACTTGTTTGAGGCACTTGTCTCTGCCCACCTCCCAGCCCTTGCAGTTCACTGATGCCACTTCTCTGGCTACTTATTCTTGGTTTCCTATGAGACTCTGCTTCTTCTTCCCAAAGCTTAAATCTGAGTTCACAAAATAAAATACCCGCAGGGACTAGGTAAGATGAGAGAGGAGGTCACCTGGCCACTGTGACAACCTGGAGAGCACCAGTCCTGCCAGAAAAGGATCACTGCCCCTCATCTGTGAGCATCAGGTGGCCAGATGACCCCAGACAGTCAAGGATATCCATTAATCTTATTTTTACAGGAACTTTCCCAACTTTTCCAATGTCATCAATTTCGTGGTTAATGTTTTAATACTGTAAGCCAAATCAACAGATCTGTAGCCTGGATACAGCCCATGGACCTCGAATTTGTGTCATTTCCCCCATCCCGTGGGTTTCTCATCTCGCTGTTCTTCTCCCTGAAAATTTCACTCGACTCAAGAGCCCAGGTGTGAATCTCCAGCCCAGAGCCCCTCCTACCTTGTGGATTCACGGAACTGCCTACTGGATGTATCCATTCGAATGTCCCAATGGGACCTTGAAATAAAACACGTGTACACTTTCCCTTCATCCTCTGTTCCCAAACATGTCTCAAGTCCCTTTCCTTCCCCTCTCTCCTGCCTCTGCTTCAATTCAGACACACAGTGTTTTCCATGATTTACTCAATAGACTTCTGACTGTCCTCCCCACCCAGGCCTGTCCACATTCTCTACTCTCAAATTCATTCTTCCATCCAAGCTAAAGCTACTTTCTAAAAGGCACAGCCTTGTATAACACAGGGAACTCAAACTGGTGCTCTGTGACAACCTAGAGGGGGTGGGATATGGGAGGGAGTGGGTTCAAGAGGGAGGGGACACATGTACACTTAAGGCTGATTCACGTTGTCATATAGCAGAAACCAACACAAGATTGTGAAGCAATTATCCTCCAATTTAATTTTTTTTAAAGGAAAAAAGATAAATAAATAAAATGCACAACCCTTGGCCTTCAGGATAAACTCTGGATCCACACTGCTTGAGTCTGAATCTGCCCAAAACTTAACTAAGACCAAGGCCATGCATGCTCAGTCATGTCTGACTCTTTCGTGACCCCATGGGCTGCAGCCCACCAGGCACCTCTGTCCATGGGATTTTTCAGGCCAGAATACTGGAGTGGGCTGCCATTTCCTCCTCCAGGGGATCTTCCCCACCCAGGGATCGAACCCTCATCTCCTGCATTGACAGGTGTATTCTTTACCACTGCACCACCTAAGAACAGCACTATATAAATACTTATTCTATTTTATCATTAACCATTGCCAGAGCCCTGAGTGTCAGCTGAGTAAGACTTGGAATAAGTACACAGAGACTGACCCATCTCTTTGATGCTACTTTGACCCCCACCCCAGCCCCCCAGGTAGACACACCTGCATCAGGTTCACCCACAGCAACAATGAGAGGCCAGCAAAATTCACTGGCAGAGCTTTAGTCTCCTGTGTCTCTTTTAGTACAGCCCTCACTCACTTCCAGCCAACACCCTTCTTGCATTTGCCCTGTTCCCCTTTCAAAACCAGTAGGAAATGCTGTGAGGTTAGTCTTCATGCTCAGGTATGAAGTGAGGCCTCTGGACACTTCTCATAACACCAAGGGCTCTTTGGATACAAACAACAGCAACTGGGCTGGCTCACTGACAAATCCAATCTGTGTCAAACAGAAGGCTCTTTGAAGCTCTGTGAGCCAAAGAGAAGCCTGAAGATCCACACGTGGCCACAGACAGGAGCCGGGGCACTTCTGAAGGACATGGAGACAGAAACAACCGACAGAAGAAGCGGTCTGGCCAGGGAGAGCAAGGAACACGCCAGGAGGCTCCTCCATCCGGCCGTCCCTCCACTGACAGACGCCTGACAGGCTGGGCGAACCGTCTGTCTGTCCCATGGCTGGACCGGGGCAGAAGGAATCTCAGGGGCATCCTTAACAACCACCATCCCACCAAGACAACAACCAGACAGGGAGGAATAATTACCCAAAGGAAATGAGAGGGTTGCAGGAAGAGGAAACTGATGTGTGGCTGAAAAGTCCATTCAACTTTCCCACAGAGTTCTCCACTCTCGACCTTAGAACTATAAATATAAATATGAGTATGAATAATGTATGGGCTTCCCTGGTGTCTCAGTGGTAAAGAAGCCACCTGCCAATGCAAGAGACTCGGGTTCAATCCCTGGGGCAGGAAGATCCCCTGGAGGAGGAAATGACAAGCCACTCCAGTATTCTTGCCTGGGAAATCCCATAGACAGAGGAGCCTGGTGGGCCACAGTCCATGGGGTCACAAAGAGTGGGACTGGACTGAGCGACTAAAAACAACAACATGAATACTATAGAAGTCTAAGGAATTTCAGGTCTCAAGGATCAGGTCCAATTACCGCTGTGGGTGACTGAGGTCTCCTAATGCCCCAAATCCTACTCATAGTCAAGTCAGTGACATCATCTCACCCCTACCTCTCATGAACACCCCTTCCCTCTCCACAAGCAGCCATAGACTTTCCTAAACTACATGTCACAATGCGTCTACACTTTCCATAAACCTACAGTAGCTCCCCAGTGTGTTCAGGACAGAGTTCAAACTTCTTTCCACAGATGTCAAAGCCAGAACATCCCCACCTGTATCTCTGACCACTGTCTCCACCCATCTACTTCCAACCCCTCTTCCTGGGCTGCAACATATTCCTTCCCATCCCCAGCCATAGGGCACACTCTCTTTCCCAAATCTCACTGAAGTGGTCCCCTTGATTCCCTCCTTTTTCAGTTAATTCCTGTTTGGTCTTCAAGGAACGAGCTCCAGTGTCATCTCTTCCAAGACACTCTCTTTTGAGGCACTGCACACATGTTGATGTGCCCACACATCCACGCACACATCTCTAGCTACACAGGCATGATACTCGGTGCTTACAGATCTGTACTTCTCAGCAATATCACCGACACACAGGGATATCAGCAGGCAAGTGGGACATGTCTGGTGGGATCCTGACTAAATGAATGTTCCACCTAACGGTAAAAAAAGCAAGGATTCATCTGCTCAAGAGTGAGAAGCCTGCTCAGAGGGTGCCTTCACACCATACAGTCTTCCCTGGAGGCTCCAGGATGTGGGATGAGAATGTTTGACCAAGCTATCATTTCTACCTAGTCTGTGCCCCTGATACATCAAGGTCTTTCCAAAGGATTGTAGAAAAGCATCTATTGCTGCTAGAAGTCACAGATTTTGCTAAATCATAAATCCTCAACATATTTACAACAAAACTCTGAGACAGCCAAATGTCTGTTGCTGTAGTAAGCTGTCACAGAGACTATTTATTTCATGGAGTGAAAAAAGAAGTTTCACTTAACATTTTAAATATGATGGTTTATATAACATCTAATCCATTATTTGGAAGGGAGAAAAAATGTTTTTATGCTTCACAAATATCCACATCCAGCTCCTGGAAACCAAGCTGGGAGGACTTTTTTTTTTAATGTTTTGCCCAGAACTATCCACTATGACTCACTCCAAACTTTATCAATATAAAGAAATTATAAAATAATGAGATCCCCAGGGGATGTGAGTCAGAATCACGTGACTGAGTGGGAGCTGCAGCTGGCTCCCACTGCCCAACATCATGAGAAAGAATCTAATGGGATATCCCAAGCCCAGAAAAAAGACAAAATTCAAAATTCAAAGTATAGTTTCTATTGAGTGTGTATCGCTTTCACACCATCTTAAAGTTGAAAAACAGTAAGTCAAAATATCATGTCAGGACCATTTGTAGATATAACCAAAAATGCATGGTCCTCAAATTCTAAAATACTACTATCTTGTGCTTCATAGAAAAAATTTGCAAACCCTTGAGCAAATACTTAACACTCAAATAACAAAAATGCCAATAACATAGAGATCCCCATATCTGATTATAAACTCTTCCCTTTGATCATATGTGTGCATGCTAAATCGCTTCAGTAATGTCCAACTCTGTGTGACCCTATGGACTATAGCCTGCCAGACTCATCTGTCTAGGGGATTCGCCAGGCAAGAATACTATAGTGGGTTGCCACTCCTACTCCAGGGGATTGTCCCGATGCACTGATCAAATCTGCATCTTACATCTCCTGCATTGGCACGTGAGTTCTTTACCACTAGCACCACCCGGGAAGCCCCAGTTTGGAATTCTCCAGGCAAGAATCTGGAGTGGGTTGCCATTCCCTTCTCCAAGGGATCTTCCCAACCCAGGGATTGAAACTGGGTCTACCGCATTTCAAGCACATTCTTTACTATCTGAGTCACCAGGGAAGCCCTATGATCATAGATACCTCTCGCAAACTCAAACTGTAGACTAGCATAGAAATTAAAAATTCCTAAAAGCCCTAGAATTTCTTTTGTCAGATATGGCTAGAACAAATATTGTCTCCAATCCTGTGGTTGCTTTCATCAATTGTTATTGTTACTTATTAAAAAGTGAGTTTAAAAAGAGTTTTCAATTTGACTTATTAAAATTAATTTGCACATCTCTCCTTTCTCCATCTACATCCTCACTTCTCTCTGAGTTTCAGAGTTCTCCATACACGGAAGAACAAGGTGGGGTAGAACAGGAAGGAAGAAAATGAGAGACCCCAAGCCCTCTGGCAAGCACAGCAGTGACATGGGCAGAGCCCCAGAGATGGCTTTTGGCACCATCTCTGGACCAGTGCAGACTTTCTTCCTGACCTTCTAAGCAGAAGTCCTCACCCCACAGTAAATAGGAATGCACACCTGAAAACAACGAATGATATGATACTTCTCTTTCTCAGGAGCCACCTAGTTTTTTCACTTGGAATCATAGATAAACAATACAGGGAATTGTGAAGGTCCAAAATCAGACAGTATGACATGAAAAGAGATAAAAACATAACATAACCAAAAGTTAATTTGGTTGTGGATTTATTCTATAGCAGTAGTTCTCAAGTGACTCCCGATGGCTCAGTGGTAAAGAATCCACCTGCCAATGCAGGAGATGTGAGTTCAATCCCTAGGTCAGGAAGATCTTTGGAGGAGGAAATGGCAACACGCTCCATTCTTATTGCCTGGGAAATCCCATGGACAGAGGAGCCTGACAGGCTATACAGTCCATGCGGTTGCAAAGAGTCAGACATGATTGAGCATGCACGCAAGCCAGCCAAGTAGTTCTCAAAGTGTCATCAGGGACCTCTGGGGTTCCCAAGGTTCTTTAAAGGGTTCATGAGGTCAAAACTATTTTCATAATAAACTAAGATGTTATTTTCCTGTTTCCTTCTCATTCTCTCACCAGTGTCCTATGGACTTTTCCATAGGATATAGTTTCAGAACATAACAGACTTAGTAGAGAAGCAAATCTAAGCATTCCATTGTATTCTATTAACCTAGACAAATAAATTTGTAAAAGTGTAAAACAATGTCACTTATAATTATTTTGTTTAAAAAAAGATAGTTATTTTTCATAAAAATATGCCATTTGTGTTAACATGGTATGAGATTATCATTAGTTTAAATGAATTAATGATTAATTTGAAATGTATCTATTTTCATTTCTAATATAAACATTACCTGGTAACTCAGTTCGTAAAGAACCCACCTGCAATGCAAGAGACCCCGGTTCAACTCCCGGGTTGGGAAAATCCCCTAGAAAAGGGATAGGCTACCCACTCCAGTATTCTTAGGCTTCCCTGGTGGCTCAGCTTGAAAAGAATCTGCCTGCAATGAGGGAGACCTGGATTTGATCCCTGGGTTGGGAAGCTGCCCTGGAGAAGGGAACAGCTACCCTCCCCAGTATTCTATCCTGAAGAATATAGTCTAGCCTGACTATATAGTCCATGGGGTTGCAAAGAGTTTGACATGACTAAGTGACTTTCACATTAACAAAAGCTTAAAACAAAACCTTTTAAGCATATACAGGTCCTGAGACCAAAACATCTGAAAATGCAATTTCACAGCAATGCAATCTCAATTTCTTTTTTTTTTTTTTTCTGATTTTTTTACTGTAGTAAAATATACATGACCTAAAATTTACCCTCTCAACCATTCTGAAGTATACAGCTCAATGGTATTAAAAGCATTCATAACAACATGCAAACACCATCTGAAACTCTAGAACTCTTTTCATGCTTAAAACTGGAACTCTCTACCCGATACGGTACTTCTTGTGGATCTGTCTACTTCGTCCAATCAGCTAATCAGCCCACACTAATGGGACCCTTCCTCCTCTAGGGTGTGTAGGGTGTGTTTCTGTATAGATGGGTGTGTGGGGCAGGACCCTGTATGCAGGAGAGACAACTCCATCCCCTCCTATCTACACCACACAGTCCCAGATGTCCACTGCTCAAAACCACCTCCAGTTCCACTCCTTATAATTTAACTCTGCCTTCATGGGGCATTCTGAAACTTTACCCCAACATCTAACAGCATTTCAGTTCAGTTCAGTTCAGTCACTCAGTCGTGTCCAACTCTTTGCGACCCCGTGGACTGCAGCACTCCAGGCCTCCCTGTCCATCACCAACTCCCAGAGTTTACTCAAACTCATGTCCATTGAGTTGGTGATGCCATCCAACCATCTCATCCTCTGTCGTCCCCTTCTCCTCCCACCTTCAATCTTTTCCAGCACCAGGGTCTTTTCAAATGATCAGTTCTTTGCATCAGGCGGCCAAAGTATTGGAGCTTCCTTCAGCTTCAGCATCAGTCCTTCCAATGAATATTCAGGAATGATTTCCTTTAGGATGGACTGGTTGGATTTCTTTGCAGTTCAAGGGACTCTCAAGAGTCTTCTCCAACACCACAGTTCAAAAGCATCAATTCTTCGGCACTCAGCTTTCTTTATAGTCCAACTCTCACATCCATACGTGATTACTGGAAAAACAATAGCTTTGACTAGACGGACCTTTGTTGACAAAGTAATGTCTCTGCTTTTTAATAAGCTGTCTAGGTTGGTCATAGCTTTTCTTCCAAGGAGCAAGCATCTTTTAATTTCATGGCTGCAGTCACCATCTGCAGAAATTTTGGAGACCAAAAAAAAAAAAATTAAGTTTGTCACTGTTTCCACTGTTTCCCCATCTATGTGCCATGAAGTGATGGGACCAGATGCCATAATCTTTGTTTTTTGAATGTTGAGTTTTAAGCCAACTTTTTCACTCTCCTCCTCTTTCACTTTCATCAAGAGGCTCTACGGGCTTCCCAGGTGGCTCAGCAGTAAAAAATCTGCCTGCAATGCAGGAGCCTTAAGAGATCTGGGTTCGATCCCTGAGTCAGGAAGATCCCCTGGAGCTGGGCATGGCAACACACTCCAGTATTCTTGCCTGGAGAATTCCATGGACAGAGGAGCCTAGTGGGCTACAGTCCATGGGATCACAAGAGTCAGACATGACTGAAGCGACTGAGCACAAGACACTCTTTAGTTCTTCTTCACTTTCTTGCCATAAGGGTAGTGTTATCTGCATATGTGAGGCTACTGATATTTCTCCTGGCAATCTTGATTCCAGCTTCCACAGAGACTGAGACAGAACTGTTATTTTGTTTGTTTGGGTGTCTCCTGAAGAGGTACAGGTCAGCAGTGGACTGCTGTGGGGATAGGGGCTTTGGGTGCAGTAGACCTGGGTATGGCATAAGCCCTCTTGGAGGAGGTTGCCATTAACCCACCACAGAGCCACCAGAACTTACACAGGACTGGGGAAACAGACTCTTGGAGGGTACAAATAGAACCTTTGGGACACCAGGACCCAGAGAAAGGAGCAGTGACCCCATGAGAGACTGGCCCAGACTTCCCCATGAGTGTCCAGGAGTCTCAGGCAGAGGCATGGGTGGGTGGTGGCCTGGTGCAGGGTCGGGGGCCCTGAGTGCAGCAGTGTGTGCGTGGGAACTTTTGAAGGAGGTCGCCATTATATTCCTTACCTCCACCATAGTTTGACCTCAGGTCAAATAACAGGGAGGGAACACAGCCCTGCCCTGCAACAGAAATAGCATTTAAGTGGGGATTATTTCCAAGTTGCTGATACTAACTTACAAATGAAGGGTTTGCTGGTGTGCTCTTAGAGAAGCAACTGGTAAAAAAGCAACTAAAAGCTAACTCAGGAGCTGTGAGGGTCCCCTTACATAACTGTACATCCTATTGGATACTCTCTACTTCAAAACCCCGAATAAAAGACATGAGATGAGAAGGCAAAGTGTGCTGCAGCTTCCACATTTTAAGTCTGGAGGAGCTGGAAGAAGGGAATTCAGGGCTCATCACCAAAAAGAGGCACCATGCTGACATTTGATTTCTAATTAGATCCAGAAGCTTGGGGAAACAGCTTAAAGGTAAAGCTCTCAGGCACCATATGAACTTTCATGAGATTCCTATTTTTGCATATCCGGAGCGCCAACACCATAGGATGTGTGATTTCAGGAGGTGATGAGAAGGTATGAGGATACTGATACCTTATATACTTCCTCAAAGATAGAAAGATAGATAAACACTGTTATATGATGACACTTTGTATTTACACATTTAGGGATGAGGAGACAAGCTTCACCAAGAAGGTTCAACCCTAAAAGAGCCAAGGGGCTAAATCTTAGCCAGGCAAGAGCTAACCACCAAGAGGAGGAGCGTGGGCAGGGTCTCATGAGGTGATGCTGTTCAGTCGCTCAGTTGTGTCTTACTCTCTGCGACCCCGTGAACTGTTGCCCACCAGGCTCCTGTGTCCATGGAATTCTCCAGGCTAGAATACTGGAATGGATTGCCATTTCCTTCTCCAGGGAATCTTCCCAACCCAGGGATCGACCCCGCATCTCCTGCATTGGCAGGTGGATTCTCATGACACCCCCTCATGAAGGTACCACACTTAGAAAACTGGGATCTTAAGAACCCACAAGAAAAACACTATCCAGAAGGTATGATTTATTGACCTCAAAGACCAAAATGCTGAAATACCCTTGCCAGAATCCAGGCATCTCTTCGCAATCCAAATATGCAAACTACAGTCTTTAGCCCTGGAGTTCTCCCATCTCTTTAGCCAATAAATTTGTTACCTTAAGTAAACTGTAAGTGTTAACTGTTAGCCACTCAGTTGTGTCCGACTCTTTGCGAACCCGTGGACTGTAGTCCACCAGGCTCCTCTGTCCATGAGAGAATACTGGAGTGGGTAGCCCCTCCTTTCTCCAGAGGATCTTCCCAACCCAGGAATGGAACTGGGGTCTCCTGCATTGCAGGCAGATTCTTTACCATCTGAGCCACTAGGGAAGCCCAAGTACATGATTTTAGGTTCACCTTGGCAGGCCAATCAGGACTTAGGAAAGCCAAACAAGATGACAGAAGAATGAAAGCAAAAAAAAAAAAAAATGCAAACATGTTCAAGCCCAAAATGTTAGTCTGCTGGCATTCTTTTATCTGAACACACTAATGATTTGTCAGGATATAAGTCAGCACTACTGAAAGCAGCATTCAAGAGGCAGATGCCTCTTCACTGATCTTTGGAGTAATTTTCAATTCCATGGTCCTGTTTATGCTGTCATTTCCCTTCAACGATTGATTGGTCACTGGGTAGTCCATCATTTCTTCAAGACTCCATCAGGCTCCCTGTGATGTTCCTTGTTGATCTTCAGGCCAGCATATTCTGCTACACGTGCGTTCCCAGATGATAGACCATATGTCACTCTCTTGTATCTTTTTACGGGATCCCCGTGGGTACAGAGGAACAGTCCCATGTGATGAGGAAGACCCGGTAAAGAAGGATTCCACTAAGATGCAGAAAGCTGGCTTCTAGCCATGCCTGACGCTCCCCATCAGGCCTCGCCCCCATAAATCTTGGGAGAGGCTCTGCATCTCCCCGGCAGCACACTGATCACGGATGTCTTTCCATTTAAGTCAGTTTGAAAGCAGCTTGCTGGTGATCATCAAAGACCAAATGCTTAGAATCTCACCACAAATGTTCCCACATACCCACTCATAGTTCTCCTAATTCAATTTATAAAAATGATCCAAATTAACACATCTAAATGACTCTATGGAAGAAGAATATTTGTAGAAAGATCATCTATTTTTTTAATCATAAAATTGCCAGGTTGTGGGGAGAAAAAGCAGGGAAGGACAAGTAACACATTCAAACTTACTCAGCGACTGGAGACAAAGCCAGAGGAATGTCTAATCTTCTAGAAGTGTTAGTATTGTATGACTCCCCATTCAGAGATGGGTGTGTGTTGGTTTACCGAGGAGCTGGCCTCAGCTCCCTAACCTCGGCCACAGTCGCCTTCCACACAGACAGACGTAGACGCCAAGCCTCCCCTGCCCTCACCTGTGTTTGTTCCCTTAGATAACTGGCCTACACCTGTAGGATCTCCACTTCCTCACTCCTTACTCTTTCTCACTCAGTCCCAGCTGGCTTGAGGTCTCACCTCTCTAACATGCCTCTATCTAGCCTCCCAATGGCCACGCCAGAACCTCTCCAATCTCTTCGTCTCTACTCTCATTTTCACAGCCTTCACGGCTGATCTTCTAGAAACATAAACTGGCTCCTGACACTCCCCTGCCACAAATCCATGAACTCCTCCCCAGAGCCCTAGTGATAAGCTCTTAAGATCCTGAACTTGGCCCTAAGTGCACAGCGTGACCTGGCCCCTGCCTCCCTCTCTGAACTCCTCCCAGCACCTTGGCCAATTCTCCTAGAGTTCCTCCAACTGTCCAGGTTTATTCCTGTCTTAGAATCTTCACACCCTCCGCAGCCTGGAAATCTCTCTCTCTCTGCCTTTTCAATGTAATAAACTCCTCTTCACCTCTCAGAAAGAAAAGTCTCTTCCTCAGTAAGGTCTTCCCAGCTCCCCCACCTAAACGAGCGCCCGCACCCCCATCCCTGCTACTCTCCCAGATGCAATTCTTTAGAACTCTTGCCACTACTTAAGTGTTTGCATTCATTTGTTTAACATCTGTCTCCTCACCAGCCCCAGCCTAGAACAAAACTCAGGGTAGGTACTCAAATACTTGTTGAATAAATGCTTGTGCCAATTTGTATATGTAAAGAGGATATATACACGACCACAGAAGCTAATCATTAAGTCAAAGTGGGTGAGCATCTGCTGGGTGCTCAGCTGGCTCAGGTGATCTGCTCAGGACATCAGCAGGATGCTTCATTTGTTGGGGACTTCAGCAAGCACACTGAAGCCAGCTGCTATCAGGACTAATTGCTTATTTATAATGCTAAGTCACTTCAGTCGTTTCCAACTCTTTGGGATCCCACGGACTGTAGCCCGCCAGGCTGCTCTGTCCATGAGATTCTCCAGGCAAGAACACTTGAGCGAATTGCTTATCTATAGTGTTACTGGCTAAAAGGAGGTCTTGGGTCATTATCATCCAACACGTGTACAATTAAAGACAATTTTATAAGGTATCTACTCCAAACAAACCATGGTGCAGGAAGGAACTTTGCTCAATATTATGTAACAACCTAAACGGGAAAAGAATTTTTTAAAAAAGAATAGATACATATATATGTATAACTGAATCACTTTGCTGTATACCTGAAACTAACACAATATTGTTAATCAACTATACAACAATTAAAAAGCTTAGTAATTATATTTAATTTTTAAATAAAAAGCTGCTTTCTTTCTCTGCCTCTTACACAATTCTAGACAAAAGGATGTAAGCAGAAATGTGCTGGGAAAACTTTTGAAAAAAATAACAAACATCATGCAAGGCTCTGCAGGATCCCAAAGAGAGCAAGACCCCCTTGTCTGCAAACAAAAAAATACTACAAACTAATCTAGGAACTACTTAGAGCTTAGCAAGAGGAGTTAACTTTTATAGCCCATAGATGTATGTTACAAAGTTGCAAAGGCTGATCTTAAAAAATGATAAAGACAAGGATGGACTTTTTCTAAATCAGCTTCTACATTTGACTGCACACTCCAAATATTTTTGTTGTGTTCATCACAATTGTGATTTCTCTCCAAGTTTCACCTACCAGGTCACTGAATGCAAAAATAAAACAGTAAAAGGTACTTTCTTCTTCTCCCCTGCCCCAACTAAGCATTCTAGCTACCCAAGAGTAACAGCCAAAATCCAGCTTCAGGATGAAATTCAAACTCCACCACCTCCAAGGACCCTCCCCATCCACTGCTCTCCTTGTGAGACATAAAAATGATGGACCTGGAGTCAGAAGACTCCTGTGTGTGTTGCTAGCTCAGGAATGTCCAATTCTTTGCAGCCCCATGGGCTGTAGCCTTCCAGGCTTCTCTGTCCATGAGATTTCCCAGGCAAGAATACTGGACTGGGATGCCATTTCCTAGAAATGGCCAAATCCAAGTCTCACTCACTTTGCCTTATTTTTTTCATCTGCAACTTGGACTTCCTAACCTTCCCTCAGCCTGTCACTTATTGTACTCGATTACTGTGAGAACTGAAATGAGATAACCTTGTGAGGTTTCTGCAAACTGCAATAGGCTAGACAAAGATGACAAAGTCAGTGTGATTTTTATCAGGACTCATATTTAGCATCTTGTGCGGTTCTGTCTTAGGCGTGCTAGTCTTGAGTCTCCAAGTCCGCTGTAAGTTCAAGCTTGCAGAATGTATCTTAGATTCTGCCTGTCCTTAGTGCCTGTAGTACTGGACACAAGGTGGTGGTGGTTGTTGTTTAGTCACTAAGTCATGTACTTAGTGATTCTTTGTGAACCAATGGACTGTAGCTTGCCATGCTCCTCCGTCCTCCACTATCTCACAGAGATAGTTAGATCAAATTCACATTCATTGAGTCACTAATGCTATCTCACCATCTCACCCTCTGCTGTTCGCTTCTCCTTTTGCCTTCAATCTTTTCCAGCATCAGGTAATCACACAATAATTTTTTGTGAGTTGGTTACTGGCTAGCTTTTTTAATGGATTTGGCAGAAAGTGCACTGCCCTGTGATTTTCCTGGATTTCTCACTGATAATAAACATCCTTTCTGGAAATAGCCATAATGTTTACCTACCCCATGACCTTTATGGTCTGTTTCCCTTTTTCCCAACCAGCTGGGCAGAGTTCTACTGGACAGAGGATAATATTGGCCAAAGAAAAAAGAATATTTTTCTAGCATAGTTTTCAAGTTTCTTTTCATGGGGAGATGGGGAGAATGGGGGTGGGGAGATGGGGAGTTTCAAGGGGAGAAGCAACCAAAAAGTTGCTTCGTAACAGCAAGCCACCTCTCAAGGTCACCATCAAACAAGCCCAGCCTGAGTCCTACTAAGCGCAGGGCACAGGGTCAGGGCTACAGGGATACACAAAAAGGAGTCGGGCAGTGGCTCCAGCTCCACAGCCAGACTGCAAGGGACAGAATTCTAGCTTCCCATCATCCTCATTATGTGACTTTGCACATGATACTCAACTCTCTTTTTTCTCATCTACAATAGGGTGATTCATGGGGGCAGAGATCAGAGTTATGTAGCAATAAGCCAAGGGATGCCTGGGGCCACCCAAAACTGGACTAGGACAAGAACAGATTCCCCTTGCCTGTGGGCAAACTTGATTTGGGTCTGCTAGCCTCCAGAACTGTAGAAGAATATTTTTTTCTGTTGTTTTAAGCCAATAACATTAAAAATGGGGTGTTAAAACAGCCTATCTCCTAAGGTTGTCATCAGGATGAAATGAGTTAATGCATCAAGAGCTTTCAACATAGTGCCTCGTTCAGGGTAACAACAATGTCCAGCAGCAAGATCCTCACAGCTAAATGAGAAGCAAAGTAAGTCTAGGAGCCATGAGCAGGTAGAAATCAGGCTGGAACCCAGGTCCCCAGTCTTAGTAGGTTTTTCACACAAGTGGTACTTGGGCAGATCTACCTTCTTGACACCTGATCAGCAGGGACTGTAAGCACGCCACCTTTCCCTCTGCCTCCAACCCCCCTGGGTAGCTGTCCTTGCCTGCTAGTGAGACTTTGGGTCCAGCCCCATCCTGCGGTCTCCCATCAGCCCAGAGCGCCCTGCATGGGCTCCATGTATTGCTGGCTCCCACAGAGACACTATGACCAAGAAAGGAAGCCTCACTTCCCAATGGGAGTGTTTTGAGGATTAAATGAGATAATGCCTGGAAAAGTGCCAAGCAGAGTAGCTGGCGTATGGTATCCAGCCAATAATGCTATTGTTTATATAGATAGATATTGTGATAAAAAGTGAATGTCGCTCAGTCATGTCCGATTCTTTGCAACCCCATGGACTATACAGTCCAGGGAATTCTCCAGGCCAGAATACTGGAGTGGATCCCCTTTTCCAGGGGATCTTCCCAACCCAGGGATCAAACCCAGGTCTCCCACATTGCAGGAGGATAAAGAAGAGGACTTCTCTGGCAGTCCAGTGGTTAAGACTCCACACTTCCACTGCAGCGGGCCTGGGTTCCATCCCTTATCTGGGGAACTGGAGAATGAAGATCCCGCATGCCTCGAGGCATGGCCAAAAAAAAAGAGGAGGAGGAAAACCCTTGTGATGCCTGCTTTCTTGGAGCTGACACACATCCCAGCCCCAAACGCCAGACACAGGGCAGATGGAGAACTCTGGTAGAACATGGAGGCAGTCTCTGAAGGATGACAGTGACAGGCAAAATTCACTGAACACAGAAGAGGTGGCTGAAGTGCCCACTCTTCCCTCTCTTTCTTTAAAGTAATAAGTAAGAAGAAAAAACTTAGCTGGTGCTTTTCTGACAAGCTCAAGTGTCAGAGCGTTGGCTTTTTAATATTTTAATATTTCTGAACAGAACGAAGATTGCTTCCAACCTCCCCATTTGCTCTCACATACTTGACCAGGAAAACCTTAGCTTTGCTGCATTCATTAAGGGCTTTTCTTGTTCAGGCTGATTTTCCAGGTAATGATGGCTCAGACACAAGAGAGGCAAAACAGATTCTGCAAGTCTCCTTAAAATATTCACAGCAAGCTCTGGATTCCGAGTTTCTGAGTACTTCATGACCATCTTCTCCCTACCCCAATACTGATCATTCCTAGTTTTGAAATGACTAATTTAATATTAGAACAGGAGAAGAAAGGAATCTGGTGAGAAATGAAAAAAAAAAAAACTGGGAGCAGAAACTTCACCTTACTGCATATGACCAAGGCCTGGCCCAACCCCCGTGGTCTGGTTGTAAACACATACTGAGTGAATCAATGTCCTTAAGCAGTTTACCACCCGGGTAAAGAGTGAGACATACCTAGTACAGCAAGTTCAACCACAGAATCAATGCCACCCTCTCTCAGCCTGAGACATGTGCAGAGAGAAGGATTAGTGCATCTGCCTTTAGCAAGAGGGCAGGTGCTCAGGAAAATGCTTGCATTCTGTTTACCTGGGCAGGTATTTGCAAGTAGTCAGAAAGGGGAGCAAAAAGAGGTAACTTACCCAGTTCTAAGCGAATGCTTATGCAAATCCCTTAAGCAAATACATGAAAAGGGATGGGAAGGTTTCTGATCTGGTTTTTCTCACCTGGTTTTTCTCTTTCTGGGGGCGTGTGAGATGAAAGACAAAAATCAAGTCAGAGGGCGATGAGAAACACCCCCTCCACGCCCCAGCCTCAAACCAGGACTTCTAGGCGTGTAGAGGTGCTTCTCTGTTGCCCTCCACCCCTGTCCTGGGTTCCCAGAGCTAGGCTACCGTCTCAGGGTCCCTAGCCGAGACGCTCAGACACCAATGGCGCAAAGGGTGCTCCTTTCCCAAAAGAGACCACAAGAGGCAGAGCAGGAGAAGCGCGCGGGGTTGGGGGGGGGGGGGGGGGGCGGGGGTGCGTGGGGGTTGGGGGGAGAGGTTGTTCAAAATGATCCCTGCAATGCGAAAGGCGCCCAGCCCGGCTCGCCGCGGCCCCTGCCAGCAGGTCTGGCTCGCTCGCCAGCCGATTCACCTCGAGAAGTCGGGCAGCCAACCAGCCGAGCGCGGGAAATGGAAGTTTGCGACCCCGAAGTACCCACTCCCATCACGACCACTGATCCAGACGCACGTTCGGCGGGCGACCTGACACGGGCCGGGCCCTGCCAGCCCCAAGCGGCTCCTAGCCAGAGCGCGCCGGCGGTCCCCGGGCGCAGCGCGGCACCGAAGCCAGCACCCTGCGCCCGGGGTGCGCTCATCCCAGCAACTGTCGCGGGGCGCCCTGCACTGCTGCGGGGCAAAGGGGAGGGAAGAGTGACAGGGAAGAAGGCGGAGCAGGCGGCCAGGGAAGCACTTACGGCCGTCCGGAAAGCGCCTCCTCCTCTTCTCTAGGAAGAGAAGGAACGGCTTCCAGGCTAAGGAAACGCCCCAGGGCTGCCCCTCCGCCAAGTGCCGCCTTTCAGCCGCTCCTCGATTCTCCCGTCTCTATCCGTCCCCCACCCCGGCGCCCAAGAATGGATTCTAGACACCCTCCCTGCGGCTTTCCAAGGGACCCAGACACTGTCTCGGCTGCCGGCGGCTCGCGCAACAGGCGGATCTTTAGGGCTCCAGCGACGACGGGCTCTGGGGACCAGAGGATGGAGCGCGCCGGAGACAGGCGCGCCCGGCAGGTGTAGGTTTGCGGGGGTCGTGCACTCGTGACCTGGGCCACCGCGGGGCTGGGCAGCAGATGATGGGGAAAGTTGCAGGGTCGCAAGGAGAAGTCTCCGGAGCGCGCGGGGAGGAGGGGACACAAGCATGTACCTGCAGGCGTCCGGGCGCCTTTGGCTGGTTCCGCTCCGCGCGGCCACTCGCCCGCGCTGCAGAGATCAGGCGTCCCCGCGCGGCCCCGCGCCCGCCGCGCCGGCGGCGAGGAGAGCCCGGTGGCCCGCGTCGGTCGGTCTGTCCGTCCAGTCCGGCAGGAGCCCGGCGCCCGGGAGCCGCCGGCGGGGCGGGGCGGGGCGGGGCCCCCCGCTCGGCCGCCACCCCATTGGTCGCAGCTCCGCTCGCCGCCTGGCTTCAGGCTCACAGTCGGCGCTGGGGGCCCAGGGCGCGGCGCGGTACCGCGGGCGATCGCCGGCTGCGGGACTCAGGCCGCGCGACGAGCGGACTGTTGGATGGACCGAGAGGCGGCCCCGCGGGGCGCGCGCCCCCGCCCGGACCCAAGTGCAGAGTCACCCCCGGGGCGGCGCGCCGGGTCCAGGCGGGAGCAGCAGGAGCGCGCCCCGCGCCTCCCACCTGCGCGCCCTCCGGGGATGAGTGCACCTTGACCCTACTGGAGACCGGTGACCTCCTCTGCGGCCCCGGCGGCCCCCACAACGCCTCTCCGCCCGCAAGCAAAGCTCTGCGAATTTGCCAGAATTTTCTTCCCAAAGACTGCGGCCCCCAACTTGTTTTAAAACAAGTGCGAAGGAAGCAGCCCCAGGTCCTGCCTATTTACTACCAGCCCCGCTGCCTTAAGACTCGTGCACAGTGTCTTCAAGATTGTTTTACACGCTCCGTTTCTCCACTTACCAAGTCAGAAGAGCTGGCGGACGTGTGCACTGAGCGGAAGGAAGACGAGTCAGCCCCCTTCTCGAAGGATGGACGAGGGGCTCGGAAGGAGATGCCTCGGAACAAACCCAGAACCCCGGCGAGGGCGGCGTGTGGTCCAGAAGGCCCCGCCTGCCCCTCCGCACTGATCTAGGACGCTCAGCGAACCGCCCGGAGGCGAAATGGGACGCTCGGGGACCCACCCCCGCGCTCCCCCTCCCGCCCCCAAACTGCAGATTTTTAAGTTGTGCAGACTTGCAATAATTCTTCGGAGCCAGCTGCTCCGAGCTGTAGGCGCCCAGTGTTCCTCGGATTCCCGCCCCATATCTCGCAGTCTGCCAACCACCCGCAACCCAGCACCCTCTCTCCCATCACTTGTCCCAGACGAGCGCCTAGCAAGACCACACACACATAGTTAAGTTCCAAGCCCTGAGCCAAGCCCTCGGGAGGGGTGAGGGCAAATGGGTGTGAAGAAAGAGTGAATGACACTTTCTCTGACCTCACCGAAGTACCCCCATGGTGTCTTTGGGGTTTTTCTCGTCATTTTTGATCAAAGCCCAGAGTGGGAGTCAGATAAGGGACCAGTACTTACAAAGTCTGGTAGGCTTCTAGAAGGAGGTCAAACCTGAACCTTACAGGGCGGTTTGGCTAGAGGAGAGGATGATGGCCAGCAGGAATGGCGGAGGAGAAGAGAAAGTCGTCTGCCCTCAGCCTCCAGCGTTTTCATTTGGCAAGGAAAGGATGCTGGATTCAAGGAAGGCGAGATGGGCATGCAGATGACTGGAGAACAGATGTTTTTGGGGGGAGCTCTCTGACCCTGATCCCATCACTCTTTGAACCCTCTAGGCTGCCCCATCTCTTGTGGAAGAGGATTCAAAGCATTTATCTACACTGCCTTAGCAAGTGGACTGGAAAGGTAAATTTTCATGCACCATCCATCATCTTATCATCAAAGCTAAGATTATTCTAAAAATATATTTGCTTTGTATCAGCACCTGAGAAAAATGCTTCCAGGTCTCTCCAGCAGTTAGCAGTTTAATCATTTTTAAATCACCAAGTTTATCCCAAAAGTCTAGCATTGTTTACTTGAGAATGAAGTATGTTCCGTATCTCTAAGCACTGCAGAAAGTATCTGCAGTGCAGAAGAGTCTGAGTGAGGTCCTTCCAGTGGGGTCTGGCTGGCACATGTGAACTGGAGGGAAGGCATACACACACTTGGCATCTGTGAGACCTGGGGACAGAAAGGACAGGCCTCCTCCACTCTGGTCATATTTAGGGGAGAAGTTAGTTTAAAAGGAGCACAGATTTGAGAGCCAGACTGAGTTTTCATCCTGCTGTACCCTGTGGGGAGCCCTGAGAATAAGTCACTTGGCTTTTCAGCCCTAGTTTATTCATCTATAAGAAAAGTTTCTCCCTCAAAGTGTGATCATGTGAAGCCAATGAAATAACAGAAAAGCTTTGCATGGACCATAAAAAGTGTGTCTATTTCCTATTCCAAGGTTGAGCCAGGCCAAGTGGTGAACGCACACACATTCAGCCACACACACACAGCCACACTTTCACCCCCCTCCCCAAATCTAGAGCCCCTTCCTCTGACCACAGTCTCCATCACTAAAGTCCATGCTCTGATCTGTCTGACAGCTTCTTTCCTCCCACACGCCCACCTCCCACCCCACCAAAATGTCTTTTTGCCCCATGATATGACACCCCATTTTCTTTTCACTAACCCTGCCCACAGGGAAGCACCTGGGCAAGCCATGCATCAGCCTGGAAGGGGTTAATCACCAGCTGACACTAGTACTCACCCCTCCGTGGTTTCAGAGAAGATTCCAGGAGTTAGTGGAGAGAAGATTCCAGGAGTTAGTGGAGGTATCTCAAGCAAGTGGGCCTCATGCAGCCTGTCTTCAGGGCTCCATATTCTCCTTGCTCTTGATACCTCCCATTTTCAGGGTGTCCTCTCACCCACTTACCCACAAGTCTATGTGATCTCTTCCCTCTCCCTGCCCAAAGCTGTCTTTGACCTTCCATTCTCAAGAAAGAAAACAACTGGGCGGCATCCCTGGAGGCAAGAGCAGTACTCACTTGTTTTTAAGTGGGGACAGGTCTACAGGTGAAAAGGAAAAGGCTCTCATCTCTGGTAGCAAGGGGGAGAGTGAGAGGGTATCAGTAATGATGGGCAACATTTACTCATTTGGTGGCTCTTATTTGCTAGTCTTTATCCCGCAGTTTGAATGTCAGTCCAGCCAATCTGAGCACATTAAACACTAAAATTCCTTAAACTCACCAGCCATTTTCATGTTGTCCCACCTTCACAGTGGTGCTTCCTCTCCTTAAACCCTCTACCAAATCCTTCTTTGCTCAACAAACTCCCCTTCTGTTAGCACACCATTCAGCTGATTACACTACCCTCAGGAAAACCACCCCTTTCCTGTCCTGAATGATACATCTCCTCTCCCTTTGGAAACAGTGACAGACTTTGTTTTCTTGGGCTCCAAAATCACTGCAGATGGTGACTGCAGCCATGAAATTAAAAGATGCTTGCTCCTTGGAAGAAAAGCTATGACCAACCTAGACAGCATATTAAAAAGAGACATTACTTTGCCAACAAAGGTCCATCTAGTCCAGGCTATGGTTTTTCCAGTAGTCATGTATGGGTGTGAGAGTTGGACCATAAAGAAAGCTGAGCGCCGAAGAACTGGTGCGTTTGAATTGTGGTGTTGGAGAAGACTCTTGAGAGTCCCTTGGACTGCAAGGAGATCAAACCAGTCACTCCTAAAGGAAATAAGTCCTGAATACTCATTTGAAGGGACTGATGTTGAAGCTGAAGCTCCAATACTTTGGCCACCTGATGCAAAGAACTTATTCATTGGAAAAGACCCTGATTTGGGGAAAAATGGAAGGCAGGAGGAGAAGGGGACAACAGAGGATGAGATGGTTGGATGGCATCACCGACTCGATGGACATGAGTTTGAGCAAGCTCTAGGTGTTGGTGACGGACAGGGAAGCCTGGCGTGCTGCAGTCCATGGGGTGGCAAAGAGTCAGACACGACTGAGCAACTGAATTGAAGTCTGGTGACTGATGGCTGCAGTCACCACCAGCAGTGATTTTGGAGCCCAAGAAAATAGTCTCTCACTGTTTCCATTGTTTCCTCATCTATTTGCCATGAAGTGATGGGATCAGATGTCATGATCTTAGTTTTCTGAATGTTGAGTTTTAAGCCAACTTTTTCACTCTCCTCTTTCATTTTCATCAAGAGGCTCTTCAGTTTCTCTTCACTTTCTGCCATAAGGGTGGTATCATCTGCATATCTGAGGTTATTGATATTTCTCTCAGCAATCTTGATTCCAGCTTGTGCTCCATCGAACCCAGCATTTCACATGATGTACTCTGCATAGAAGTTAAATAAGCAGGGTGAAAATATACAGCCTTGGTGAATGCCTTTCCCAGTTTGGAACCAGTCCATTGTTCCATGTCTGATTCTAACGGTTGCTTCTTGACCTGCATACAGATTTCTCAGGAGTTAGGTCAGGTGGTCTGGAATTCCCATCTCTTTAAGAATTTTCCACAGTTTGTTGAGATCCACACATTCAAAGGCTTTGGCATAGTCAATAAAGCAGAAGTAGACATTTTTCTGGAGTTCCCTTGCTTTTTCTTGATCCAGTGGATGTTGGCAATTTATTTATTTATTTATTGGTTTTTACCATGCAACAACATGCATTGGCCATAGGCATATGTATGTTTCCTCCCTCCTGAATCCCTCCCCACCTCCCTCCCCACCCCACCCCAGGTTGTCACAGAGCACCACTGGCTTTGGGTTCCCTGCATCATACGTCAAATTCCCACTGGCTATCTGTTTTACATATGATAATGTATATGTTTCAATGCTATTCTTTCAAGTATGTTTTAGTTTTTTGACCACAAGAAATATGGAACCTTAGCTCCCCCACCAGGAATTGAACCCACACCCCCTGCGTTGGAAGGCTAAGTCTTAACCACTAGACAAGGGAAGTTCCTCCATATTGAGGTTTGTGTGTGTGTGTGTGTGTGTGTGTGTGAATACTTTTTATTTATTTATTGTATTATTTTTTAATTAATTTCTTTTAGTTGGAGGCTAATTACAATATTGTCGTGGTTTTTGCCATACAGTGACATGAATCAGTCATGGATGTACATGTGTTCCCCACATTGAACCCCCCTCTCACCTCCCTCCCCATCCCATCCCTCAGGGTCATCCCAGTGCACCAGCCCTGAGCACCCTGTCTCATGCATTGAACCTGGACTGGCAATCTGTTTCACATATGATAATATACATGTTTCAATGCTATTCTCTCAAATCATCCCACCCTCGCCTTCTCCCAGAGTCCAAAAGACTGTTCTTTATATCTGTGTCTCTTTTGCTGTCTTCCATATAGGGTCATCCTTACCATCTTTCTAAATTCCATGTATATGCATTAATATACTGTATTGGTGTTTTTCTTTCTGACTTACTTCACTCTGTATGATAGGCTCCAGTTTCATCCATCTCCTTAGGACTGATTCAAATGTATTCTTTTTAATGGCTGAGTAATACTCCATTGTGTATATGTACCACAGCTTTCTTATCCATTCATCTGTCAATGGACATCGAGGTTGCTTCCACGTCCTAGCTATTGTAAACAGTGCTGCAATGAACATTGGGGTACACGTGTCTCTTTCAATTCTGGTTTCCTCAGTGTGTATGCCCAGCAGTGGGATTGCTGGGTCATATGGCAGTTCTATTTCCAGTTTTTTAAGGAATCTCCACACTGTTCTCCATAGTGGCTGTACTAGTTTGCATTCCCACCAACAGTGTAAGAGGGTTCCCTTTTCTCCACACCCTCTCCAGCATTTATTGCTTGTAGACTTTTGGATAGCAGCCATTCTGACCAGTGTGAGATGGTACCTCATTGTGGTTTTGATTTGCATTTCTCTGATGAGTGATGTTGAGCATTTTTCATGTGTTTGTTAGCCATCTGTATGTCTTCTTTGGAGAAATGTCTGTTTAGTTCTCTGGCCAATTTTTTTTTTTAATTTTATTTTATTTTTAAACTTTACAATATTGTATTAGTTTTGCCAAATATCGAAATGAATCCGCCACAGGTATACCCGCATTCCCCATCCTGAACCCTCCTCCCTCCTCCCTCCCCATACCCTCCCTCTGGGTCGTCCCAGTGCACCAGCCCCAAGCATCCAGTATCGTGCATCGAACCTGGACTGGCGACTCGTTTCATACATGATATTATACATGTTTCAATGCCATTCTCCCAAATCTCCCCACCCTCTCCCTCTCCCACAGAGTCCGTAAGACTGATCTATACTTCGGTGTCTCTTTTGCTGTCTCGTACACAGGGTTATTGTTACCATCTTTCTAAATTCCATATATATGCATTAGTATACTGTATTGGTGTTTTTCTTTCTGGCTTACTTCACTCTGTATAATAGGTTCCAGTTTCATCCATCTCATTAGAACTGATTCAAATGTATTCTTTTTAATGGCTGAGTAATACTCCATTGTGTATATGTACCACAGCTTTCTTATCCATTCATCTGCTGATGGGCATCTAGGTTGCTTCCATGTCCTGGCTATTATAAACAGTGCTGCGATGAACATTGGGGTACACATGTCTCTTTCCCTTCTGGTTTCCTCAGTGTGTATGCCCAGCAGTGGGATTGCTGGGTCATAAGGCAGTTCTATTGCCAGTTTTTTAAGGAATCTCCACACTTTTTGATTGGGTCGTTTATTTTTCTGGGATTGAACTGCAGGAACTACTTGTATATTTTTGAGATTAATTCTTTGTCAGTTGCTTCATTTGCTATTATTTTCTGCCATTCTGAAGGCTGTCCTTTCACCTTGCTTATAGTTTCCTTTGTTGTGCAAAAGTTTTAAGTTTCATTAGGTCCCATTTGTTTATTTTTGCTTTTATTTCTACTACTTTGGGAGGTGGGTCATAAAGGATCCTGCTGTGATTTATGTCAGAGAGTGTTTTGCCTATGTTTTCCTCTAAGAGTTTTATAGTTTCTGGTCTTACATTTAGATCTTTAGTCCATTTTGAGTTTATTTTTGTGTATGGGTCAGGAAGATCCCCTGGAGAAGGAAATGGCAATCCACTCCAGCACTCTTGCCTGGAAAATCCCATGGACAGAGGAGCCTGATAGGCTACAGTCCATGGGGTCGCAAAGAGTTGGACACGACTGAGCGACTTCACTTTCACTATGGTGTTAGAAAATGTTCTAGTTTCATTCTTTTACAAGTGGTTGACCAGTTTTCCCAGCACCACTTGTTAAAGAGATTGGCTTGTCTCCATTGTATATTCTTGCCTCCTTTGTCAAAGATAAGTTTTAATTGTTTAAGTTCAACCAGGCAATGAGGGCCTTGAAGACTGAATTTCCACAATCTTCTCTAGGGTATGCATATTTGTGAAATGAGTTACAGTGGCTCTGTCATAGGATTGCTCAACTCAATCTGCTCCTCGTGGGAACTGACATTCTTTTTTTCCTCTGTTACCTTTTATCAGGTTAAAATAAACATATAAACTTTCACATTGATGTCTTTGCTTGGATGCCAGGCAGCTCAAGACTAAATCTTGTTAACTGACTAGAATGCTTTTATGCCAGATTATTACTACAATTATCGCTTTTCTTTCACAACATCACTTGTATGCTTACTTTAAATGCCCTCTGTTACATTAATTTTGAAAATGCCTTAAATATTTATAGCCTTAAAGTTCAAAGACTTGAATTCTAATCCACTTCTGCCTTTGAACAGGACAGTGATATCTCCTTTTCAGTTCTCTTTGGACTTGGATTAGATAATGTCCAAAGTCCTTGTGCGGAGAAGGCAATGGCACCCCCACTCCAGTACTCTTGCCTGGAAAATCCCATGGGTGGAGGAGCCTGGAGGGCTGCAGTCCATGAGGTCGCTAAGAGTCAGACATGACTGAGTGACTTACTTTCACTTTTCACTTTCATGCATTGGAGAAGGAAATGGCAACGCACTCCAGTGTTCTTGCCTGGAGAATCCCAGGGACAGGGGAGCCTGGTGGGCTACTGTCTATGGGGTCACACAGAGTTGGATACAACTGAAGCAACTTAGCAGCAGCAGCAAAGTCCTTGTGAGTTCTAAAAGCTTACAATTCTACAGACAAAGGGACATGGTTTATACTTTATTAAAGGAAAAAAAACCCTGTGACAGAATGTGACTTAAATCTCTAGGCACAAAGGAATGCTTTCCTAGGTACTTGGAGATTTCCTCTGAGAACCCCCAAGGTGAGTTCCATGGAACATCTGTGCCTTGGTCAAAGGCTTTGGCGAATGCATACTGCATCCCACTTGTCAATACACACAATACAGTTTAGTACAGTAAAGGCTCTGTCTAAGAAGTTTAGGTCATAAGAATACTGCAAGGGATGGACTTCTAGATTGCTCGTAATCTGGCCGAGGCCTACCTTTTCAGCCAGTGTCAGTGTCACACTCTTTTCTCTGCCTTATTCATTCCTATACATCTTCCCCCACTCCAACATACTTCTCACTCTTGCAATCCAGCCTAACATGTGAGCTCCATCCTTCCCCTGGGCTCTTCGTGTGCTCTCTGAGCCTTTGCCCCCTTCTTTATCTGGCAAATGCCAATGCAACCTCCAGTATAATTATCACCCATTCTCTGAGGCTTTCCTTTAACCTGCAAATCCAATTTAGTTGTTCCTTCCACTGGGTCCCATTTTACTTTGTACAGTTATACTCCTGTACTACTGTTGCCTCCTTGGATTGAGTCTCCTCTGTTAAACTGTGAGCTCCTTGAAGGCTAACATTATGTGGTATTATTCAGCTCAGTACCACAAAGCCTGGCCCATTACAGGTGCTCTGTGACTGCTTTAAGAATAAAAGAATGAGATGGATGGATGGATGGATGGATGGATGGATGGATGGATGGATGGATAGATGGATGGATGATGGATACAAGGATGGAATACAGGCCTTCAGGCTTCAGGGAGGAGTCAGGAAAGCAAATTCAGAGGCACCAAAGACCACCTCTGATGTGTGAACCTGGTGGGTTTTCCTTTGGGGGAATCCTGCACCTGTTTTGTTTATTAAATCCTTCATTTGTATGATAGAACATAGGGGTCTAGCCTTCATTTCCAACCAGAAGAAGGAAGATTTTCTCTGTGATGGAGACTGCTAGAAACAACCTCGTGATCTTCTCTCTTATGCTTCCTCAGTAGTAATATCCCCAATGGTTACCTGGGTCATAAGGTAACCAACCCTTCCTGGTTTTCCTGGGATTGTCCCAGTTTTAAAAGTCCAGTGTCCCAAGAACCTCCCTGGTCCAAACAAACCAGGACAGTTGATCATCTTACAAGTTACACTGCTGGCCAGGGATAAAGTCTACATGTCCAAAACTCTCGTGCCACTAAGGGAGAGCATACAACTGAGGTCTTTCCAGTGGGATGTCAGTGGAAGTGACCCATTCAGTCACTGTGCTCAGTTGCTCAGTCATGTCCGACTCTTTGCAACCCCATGGACTGGAGCCAACCAAGCTCTTCTGCCCATGAAATTTCCCAGGCAAGAATACTGGAGTGGATTGTCATTTCCTTCTCCAGGGGATCTTCCTGGCCCAGGGATCGAACCCATGTCTCTTATGTCTCCTGCATTGCAGGCAGATTCTTTACCCACTGAGCCATTTGGGAAGCCACATTCAGCCACTGAGACAGGAGAAATTTTCTATTAAAATTTATTTTGAAAAAAAAAAATCACAGCTTTTACCATAATAATAAGGCAGTCCTACCCTAACAAGATATGGTGGTGCACAGGAACCAAAAGATCTTTCTGGATCTTTCAAATACACCCATGCTTCCTCTTTAAATTCAACTGCATTCACGTATAAGTGTTCATCAGCACAACTTACTAGTCATCTTTTTTTCCTCTTTCTTGTCTTCCCTTGGTTCAGATCAGATCAGATCAGTCGCTCAGTCGTGTTTGACTCTTTGCGACCCCATGAATTGCAGCACGCCAGGTCTCCCTGTCCAACACCAACTCCCGGAGTTCACTGAGACTCATGTCCATCGAGTCAGTGATGCCATCCAGCCATCTCATCCTCTGTCGTCCCCTTCTCTCCTGCCCCCAATCCCTCCCAGCATCAGAGTCTTTTCCAATGAGTCAACTCTTCGCATGAGGTGGCCAAAGTACTGGAGTTTCAGCTTTAGCATCATTCCTTCCAAAGAAATCCCAGGGCTGATCTCCTTCAGAATGGACTAGTTGGATCTCCTTGCAGTCCAAGGGACTCTCAAGAGTCTTCTCCAACACCACAGTTCAAAAGCATCAATTCTTCAGTGCTCAGCCTTCTTCACAGTCCAACTCTCACATCCATACATGACCGCAGGAAAAACCATAGCCTTGACTAGACAGACCTTTGTTGGCAAAGTAATGTCTCTGCTTTTGAATATGCTATCTAGGTTGGTCATAACTTTCCTTCCAAGGAGTAAGCGTCTTTTAATTTCATGGCTGCAGTCACCATCTGCAGTGATTTTGGAGCCCAGAAAAATAAAGTCTGACACTGTTTCCACTGTTTCCCCATCTATTTCCCATGAAGTGATGGGACCGGATGCCATGGTTACAGAAAGCTAAATTACTCATACTCCTCAGTTACATCATATTATCATCATTAGCACGCAAGGCCTCTCTCCTGTTCTAATTGTTTATTTTGCCTTTATCCCCGCTTCCACACTGACACTGACACCTGATCTCCGCAGGCTGCCGTTCTAATGAGCTTATTGATCGCCTTCGTTTCCATGTGTCCTTGCAAAATATGTATGGCTGTTTTGAATGCATACATTTAAAATTTATGCAAATAGTCATTTGGCCTTTATCTCAATCTTCTCATGTGTTTCATTCCATATGGTGCTGTGGTTTTTACCTCCATCCCTATTGGTCTGTGTGTATCTCCATTTTATTACTGTGTACATTATCCACTCTCCAGTGATGGGCACCCTGAATAGCAGAAATTCCCCATCACCATAAACATCACTGGGATGAACAACCTCTCTCATGTCAACCTTATGGACCCGGGAAAAATTAAGCATGGTAATATATTACCAGGGTTTCTGGTTGTAGAGTACAGAGAGGACAGATATAGAAATACTGAAATACTTCTATACCAGTTGGTAAGTAGCTCTGCCCCCAGGATCCCTGAATGTCTTTCTTGTTATCCCAGGAGTCCTTAGAAATTTCCACCATCTGCCAACTAAAGGGTTAATGCCTGGGCCAGTGAAAACTGACAGTCTCTCTAGCAATTGATAAATATTTTGCATATCACCCCTGGATATACATATAGTTAATTAATGGTCCCCAGCCATTAGTCTTCCATACAGCAACCAAAACAAATAAAAACCCCTTTGCCTAAATGAAACCTGGGGCCCTCACCACTTCACAGAGCTATTATATCAATATCAACAGCTGCACTTCTTTTACTTGAGAGAAAAATAAATAATTTATTTGTATGTCTATGTGTGTGTCTGTATTAATGCAACCAATTCTAATCTCAATTGAGACACAAATATTTAGTACTAATAAATAATATACATAGTTACTATTTTATTCAGTTCCTAAAGAACTTATGAGATTTTTTTAAAACATAAGACTCTTCAAAGATTCAAGAATTTATTTTAGCTTCTGAAATGTCAAGTTTCATGGTGGCATAGCATTGTACTGCAAGTATTTTCACAACCAGGAGAGCCAGATCAAGGTTTGGGTTCCGGTCATTTTAAGACTGAAAAATCTGGAAAATTCTCCTACTGAATTAGGAGTAGATTTCTGGGGCTGTACATCTGCTGTCCAGGACTTGGGGCCACAGGCACTGTTATCCACATGCCTATACACTCACAGGAACACGCCTGCATGGGCACACGCATATGCTCAGGAAATTGCTTACATGCATCACACACAATCAACAGCCACACACAGGTAACATCCTCATATCCACACCCAGTGACGGCTCTGGTGATTCCCTGCGATTGTGAAAGCCCCAGATTTCTCCAGAGCACTAAACTATTATATGAGTTAGTATTTTCAGTAACCTGTATCCTGGGTTGGAAGTGGGATGCTGAGTCATAAAGAGGAAGAAAGCTCGAGAAGTCAGCCCTTGACCATGGAGGTGCACTCATGGTGAAGCAGCAAGAAGAGGGTCCCCTCCCTCACTCCAGATCAAGGTCAGAAGGAAAATCCTGATGAGCCAGGGGCAGTCTGGACTCCATGAAGCCTTACCTTCATGGAGGATACTTCCTTGAGCCTGCGAGTTAAGCTCCTACCTGAGTCTCCATCCATCTCTCTCCAGGGCTTTTCCTCTAAATGAGCATATCGATTGAGTTAAGCCCAGCTTGTATATCTAAAGCCCACCCTCTGGCTCTGATCCCAGTCCTCTGAGAGCCTGCTCAGCACTGCACATTGTGCGAAGGTCTTCGGAAAACACAAGATGAAGAAACGTAGTCCTTGCTCTCAAGAGGCGGGCATTCTATCCAATAGTCAACTGGGAAATGAATATGGAGAGCAGACTCCATAAAAATATACAGGTAATTACAGAAGTTGACGTGAATCTAAAATGCCACTTACTGCCTTTAGAAATGGGGCTTCCCTGGTGAGCTCAGACAGGCTCAGAATCTGTCTGCAATGCAGGAGAGCCGGTTTTGATGCGTGCATTGGGGAGATCCCCTGGAAGGAAATGGCAGTCTGCTCCAGCATCCTTGCCTGGAGAACTCCATGGACAGAGAAGCGTGGCAAGCTACAGTCCACAGGGTTGCAAAGAACTGGACACGACTGAGTGACTAACACTTTTCACTTTTTTCCCCTTTAGAATCTTGAGAAATTCTTAAGTTTTCTCATCCACAAGTTAGGAATAATTTAATTATTTTGGGATTCCCCACTGGTACTCAGCAAATCTTTTATTCAACTCTAATTTTATCTTAATTGAAATATAGTTGATTTACAATACTGTGTCAGCTTCAAGTGTAACAGCAAAGTGGTTCAGTTAATTATATATATTCTTTTTCAGATTCTTTTCCATTATATAGGTTACTACAAGATATTGAATATAGTTCCCTGTGCTATTAATCCCAAACTCCTATTTATCCTCTTCTTTCCCCTTTGATGGGGGCTTCCCTGGTGGTTCAGAGGGTAAAGCATTTGGCTGCAATGCGGGAGACCTGGTTTCGATCCCTGGGTCAGGAAGATCCCAGGGAGAAGGAAATGGCAACCCACTCCAGTATTCTTGCCTGGAGAGCCCCATAGACGGAGGAGCCTGGTAGGCCACAGTCCATGGGGTCACAAAGAGTCAGACACAACTGAGTGACTTCACTTTCTTTCTTTCCCCTTTGATAACTACAAGTTTATTTTCAATATCTGTAAGTCTATTTCTGTTTTGTAAATAAGTTCGTTTGTATCGTTTTTTTAAGATTCTATATATAAGCAATATCATAAAATATTTGTCTTTGTCTGACTTACTTCACTTAGTATGGTAATCTCTAGGTACATCCATGTTGCATGATTTCATTCATTTTTATGGTTGAGCAACATTCCATTGTACATATATACCGTGTCTTCTTTATCCAATCATCTGTCGATAGGCATTTAAGCTGCTTCCATGTCTTGACTATTGCAAATTTAACTCTAATTTCAAACAAATCTCATAGAACCCCCTCCAAATCTTCTCCAGTCTAAGTCCTGGAATTTCTCGATCCCAACTCAATCTCTAGGTGTTATCCTTAGCATATGACCTGGCCACTTTAATTACTGAGAAGATAGAGGCCATGAAGTTGTGGTCCCTCAACTTCCATCTGGTCTACCTGGAAGTCTCTCTAAGGCTTCATGCATCTTCCCTTTCTCTCTTGCTTTCAGGAAGGATGCTTAGACCCAAATACTTTAGAGACAAAAGAATGATGACCAAGAGATCCATGATTACAGAGAAAGAGGGTTTTAATCATCACCAAGAAGTTAATTTACAAGCCTAGGATGCACATCATAGCGTCATGGAAACATTGGTTTCAAAGGTGTTTCCACTTAACCACCTGTGCTGCCTTAAGCATGTGACTCGACTTTGATTTATGAATTCCTTCAAGCAACATTTGAAGGTCTATTGAGTGCCAAGGGTACTCACCACAGCTACAATTTAACTATTATAAAATAGGGTAATAATAGTGCCAACTTCATAGTGTATGGCAAGGCTTTAGAGCCCTCCAAGTACAAGAGGGAGTAATAAATGTGAATTATCTTCCACTTTCCCTCCTGGTCCTTAGTACTCATGCTCCTATTCTGTATAGAAGAGGAATTTCTCATAAACAAAATAAATTCTTAGTTGGATAAGGAGAAGAATCAATATAAATCCCACATAAACTTCAAAGCACACCATTCCATCCTCACAATGAAGTACTAGGTTGTATGTAACTGCATTCTGTAGCAACTGTAGGTTGCTGCATTCTCATTATATGCGATCCATCTCAGGGCAGAGTTTGCGAGTCCTGCCAAATCACAACAGGCAGGACCCTTTAGGCAAGAAGGCTGGCAGCATGTCTTCCAAGGGTGCTGTCCCTGACAGTCAGAACAGCTGAATTTTTATTCCCTCATTTCCTGAATCAAAAAGTGTTTTCTGAACACTTAGGTTGTACCGGGTTCAGGGCAAAGAACTAGGATTATAGAATGTGAATTTCAAGAACTCAGATTCAGAGCTGCAAATTTTTTTTATTTTCTCTATTTCTCTATCATTGATTTAACTCTTGAGAATCCGCTTCTGCCTGACAACAAAAACAACCTTGGTAGTTCTGGGACAACCTGGTGATTCCCAGAGTTAAATTCTGTAAATTCAGGCTTCTCTCCCACCTTCCTTCCCTTGTCCTCTGAGGCACCTGTGATCTCTGGAGGCTGTATATCTCCTCGCAGTGAGGATAAGTGGAATAAAGACTCCACAATGAGCTTCCACTGGGAAGGGCTTCCCACTGTTTAGTATTCCTCTTTTATCACCATTCATCATTGATTTCCACGTGTTCACTGGACCCTCTGTTTCTTGTTGAATGTACTCTGTTTCCCCATGGACCTGACCCGAGTGGTTTGGGGCCATCACCCCATTTATAACACTTCTGTGACACCTCTGTGGGGTTCAGAAACTCTCAGCCCCTTTTCCTGAACTACATGGAGTAAGTGAGGCATCCTGCAAGGTACCGTTGGCCCACATTCTCAGACAACTGACTGAGATGCCACTACTCCTTGACTCGAAAGTCATACTGGGAGCAGATATTGCCATGTGGTTTGCAAAAATGAATATTGGTATCTTCTGATCGCAGATCCTTCCAGACTAACCTGGAACGTCCATCTTCCTTCCCTTCTGAGGGTCTTTACCAGCCCTCTTAGATATAAGTCCCAAAGGTCTTTCCACCATCTCACAGCTGACACTATCAACTTTGAGCAGGAAAATCATAGTTTATCAACTCTCTTTGTCATCTACTGTTTATGCCAAAACCTTGACTCCTGAGCTTCTACAGTTAATTCCTTTCCCTGGAAATCATTGTTATGGGCTTCGAGAGCCTATTTTGCAAGTCAAAAGTGAAACTCTGACATTTCTTTCTCTTTGCATTCCTTTAACAACAATGCTAACCCTAGCCTCTGATTAAATAAGGGGAAGATTGTGTACACAAAATATAGAAGGGAGAAGCACTCTAATATTTTAAAATATTATCTCACTACATATGCATAACCATATATTGTCCTTGCCATTGAAAATCTCACAGTCAACGGAAAACTTTCACCAAATGGCTGCTACTGCTGCTGCTCAGTCGCTTCAGTCGTGTCCAACTCTGTGCAACCCCATAGACGGTAGCCCACCAGGCTCCCCCATCCCTGGGATTCTCCAGGCAAGAACACTGGAGTGGGTTGCCATTTCCTTCTCCAATGCATGAAAGTGAAAGTGAAGTCGCTCAGTCGTGTCCGACTCTGAGCGACCCCATGGACTGCAGCCCACCAGGCTCCTCCGTCCATGGGATTTTCCAGGCAAGACTGCTGGAGTGGGGTGCCATTGCAAGTTAGGCCAATTGACCAGATCCAAAATGAACTCCAAAGATTGGCTATGATGAGCAAAGCTGGTTGGTAAAGTAACCCATAGATTCAGCTCTACCCCTACCATTTGTGGGACCAGGACAAGACTCCATGGAGGCCCGCAGACACCCTTGCCCTCCCATTCTGGTTGCCTCCTACAGAATGAGGGAATCTCAGGTTCACCCTAATGAACACACTAACTCACTCATCCAAAATGTCTGTAAGACCTGCTGTCAGGGTGCGCACACGCTCAGTCGTTTCAGTCATCCAGCTCTTTGCAACCCTAGGACCATAGCCCTTCAGGCTCCTCTGTCTATGGGATTCACCAGGCAAGAATACTGGAGTGGGTTGTCATGCCCTCCTCCAGGGGATCTTCCTGACCCAAGGATTAAACCTAGGTCTCATGTCTCCTGCATTGGCAGGCAGTTTCTTTAGCGCTAGTACTACCTGGAAAGCTTGCTGAATGGTATACAGTTATAAAATTCTCTGCACAGGTCAGTAATTTATTTCTCCCAGTTCTGGAGACTGGAAAGTCTAAGATCAAGGTGCTGGCAGACTTGATATCTGGAGAGAGCTGGCTTGATAGTTCATAGATGGCTATCTTCTCGCTATGTCCTCGTGTGATGGAAGGAAGCCAGGCAGTTGGTGTGTGTGTCAGATGCTCAGTTGTGTCTGACTCTTTGCGACCCCATGGATTGTAGTCCACCAGGCTCCTCTATCCATGGAATTCTCCAGGCAAGAATACCAGAGTGGGTTGCCATTCCCATCTCCAGGGAATCTTCTTGACCCAGGGATCAAACCCGGGTCTCCTGATTGCAGGCAGATTCTTTACCATCTGAGCCATCAAGAAAGGCATTTGGAAAAAAAAAAAAAAAAAGAAAGGCATTTGGTACCAGGATTGAATTGACCCATTTGGTGTCTGCAGAGAACTGGAGAACGACTCAGAGTGGAAAACCCACACATTTGGTGTCAGAAGTGTTATGACAATGAAAAATAGTTCATAGAAAGAGCAGGGCAGGAGAGACAAGGGACTAACCCCCTGCCTTCTGGGGTTTGTTGTGTCAGGGATATGGGGTCTCCCAGGAGGTCAAGCAGACAAGATAGAATACAGCTCAGCCTGGGCAAACTTGCAAGTACCCCCTGCCACCAGGAGGGACTCCACCAGCAAGAAGCTCTGGACTGGGCACTGGTGGCAGGAGCCAAGGTGGAGGAAAAGTTTGATCTCCCGTGAGCAGCTGAGCAGTGGGGAGCCCAGGGACCCACTAAAAACCCAGCCCACCAAGGACATCAGAGCCACTTGTGTCAGCCAGAATGGCAGTGGGAGTCAGCAAAGAGCAGCCTGTACCTGCGCTCACTCAAGTGGAGACCAGCCCTCTATCCTTCACCCCTTTGAGCTGGGGTGTGCTCACTCCAGCTCAAATTTCTTCCCAACTCCACACGTAGTGTGACTCGACATCACTAACTTGAAATCAGCCAGGGCAGGGGGAGGTGGCAGAGGGCATTTACCCCATGGAAATGTGCAAACACTACAAATCAGGGAATCTTTTCCAGGGAGCTGGTTGTTAAACACTCACCAGCACCCCACTGCCCCATTTCTGCCTCCTTGCCCAAACACTCTGTTGGATTCAAGACTGGAGCAGGCAGGAGAAGCAAAGGAAGAGAAAGAGGAGGCGGGACTGTGGGCTACTCCCCACTCCACACCCTTTGAACATGGCAATGGCCTAAAACAGGCAAGGAGAACAGTTTTGAATCACATATGAGGTTGGCATCATGAACTGGACTGGACTAGTTTGAATAAAAGGAAATAACCAGAGCCTATGATATCTGCCCAAGAGGTGGGAAGGCAGAATGGGTCATATTCCCTTTGGGGAAGCGATTGTAAGAAACACTCAAGGGTGCAAAACAGTCTGTATGTGTGCCATTGGGTAGAGGGTCCTCAGACCCTCCAGATGGTTCCATCTATGTGCCCATCACCCCTAGTAGGGCACTGAACCATGGTGGCTCTCCAAAGCACATTCAGGTAACAATGACCTTGTCCTCACCTGGTTGCAGGGCTGCTGATGAACTTGGGGTTAGTTGCTTCCCTCTTGGGGCTCCAGGTTCTTACAGAGGTGACTGGAGATGTTTTCTCCTCTCTCTAACATATGATGCCCTCTATGAAACACACACACACACACAAACACACACACTCTGTAGTACCCAAGTTAGTCATCACTGAGGCTGACAATCCAGTCTCCTCTGGGGATTATACAACCAACAGAGAGGACAGGAAGCCTGAAGCTGAGCCAAGATGCCTGAGGGAGGGGGTTGGGCAGCATCTTCCGGGTGCTGGGAGCCTGCTGGGGGGCTGGGGACGGGTGGTTGGGGGTTGGGACAGAGAGCTATAATGTCCTCTGCATTTTATTCCAACTTATGTGGTTTTTTAAGAGCAACTGTCTGCAGCGAATACCCAGAGCTATATTTACTGATCAACAGCATCTGACAGTGGACGATCTAGGTCAGGGGCCTTAAGAGAAGGGTGGACTGTGTGCTGTCACTGCAGTGTACCCCTGAGCTGCCCCTCACCGCTCTCTTCTCCTCGGCTCTGGGCAGTAGAGGGAAGAGCACTGCCCAGCAGGAGCTAAAGAAGGGAGAACTGAGGCCAGGAGGCTTTGTTGCCCAGCCTTAACTGAAAACGTAGTGCCACTGAGCCATACAGTTGTGGTTAAAGTAGTATGTTTTATATTATGTGACTTTTACCACAGTTAAAAAAAAATTTAAGAAACCCTTTAATATATTTGTCATTGTACCGAGTAGTTTTTCAAAGAATCTATCAGTTATCTTTGCCATTTCCATGTTAGTGGATTTGTTTCCGGTATTCCGGTGTGGAGCTATCCCAAACAACATTGGCATAAATATCTTGTAAAATATCTTTCATTTATAATTATTGCCTCAAAATAAACTTCCAAGAATAAAATTTTTTTAAAAACCTGAAAAGGATTTCTTTTCCAATCACCAATTTCAACGTTGTCCTGTCGAGTGGCTCTTTTTGCCCTTACTGACACCTGGGCAGATGCCACACCTGTCAGGTAGTTTGTTTGTTAAAAGTCCAGGATACTTTGAAATAAAATTGCAGATAGCCAGTGCACAACCTTCACTCCCCCAGGTCCCGGCAGGTCTTGAGGCTGAAGGGACCCAAGTCAGAGAGACCCCTTGGAGTGGAGGGAAGTGACTGCCCTCTCACAACACCCCCTTTCTTCTCTGGGAGCAAGACCTCCCTATATTGGGGCAGTGAGGAGAGAAAGGGGGGGAAAGTCAGCATTTGTGGGGTGTGTGTGTCATTTGGGGTTTTCTCTTTGTTTTACTGAACTGGCTCTGACTGCGGTCATCTCCCATTGGTCCTGGCTCCCCTCGTTCCCACCGTGGGCGCTCCTGTGTGACAGGTGGGTCCGGGGCGGGTTCCTCTGGTGGGGGGTGGGGGGTGAGGGGTATGCACACCTCAGGGCACCAACAGGCCCTTCCGCACATCCCACTAAGGCGGGAGCTTCTGGTCCCGAGGCAGCCTCTTCCTTCCCGCTCCCCGTCCGTCCCCTTCCGTTTGTAATTAAGAGTCCCTCCCCGGTAGACGCTGTCTGTCGGGGCGAACATGGATGCCTCAGGGCCTCCATAGTGTCCAGTAGGCCCCAGCAGTCTCTGGTTCTCACGTAGCCAACACGGTGGAGAGAGACTTCTTGCCCCGACACCTCTCCCCGGGCTCTTCCGGCTCAGGTGGCTCAGGGCGGGTCTGCAGCATCTCCGCTCAGCCAGGTGCGCAGTCTCACCTTCACTAGTCTCCTCCCTGAATCTCCGGGGAGTCTCCTGCTTTTGACCCGTGTCCAGGGAGAGGTGGGGCACACGTGCCTCTGCTGTGAGAACTTTGCCTTTCACTTTGGTTCCTAGAGATCCGTGGGGGCCAGAGGAAAAGCCCTAATTACCCCCAATAGTTCTGAATATTCATTGGAAGGACTGATGCTGAAGCTGAAGCTCTAAAACTTTGGCCACCTGATGCAAAGAACTGAGTCATTGGGAAACACCCTGATGCTGGGAAAGATTGAAGGCTGGAGGAGAAGGGGACGACAGAGGATGAGGTGGTTGGATGGCTTCACCGACTCGATGGACATGAGTTTGAGTAAGCTCCAGGACTTGGTGATGGACAGGGAAGCCTGGCGTGCTGCAGTCCATGGAGTCTCAAAGAGTCGGACACGACTGACTGAACTGAACTGAACTGAACTGTGGGAGGCGGGTGGCTGTTTTCTTGCCCCTGTCACACCCTTCAGACTCAAGAATGCTTTTGTGAGTACCAGCCTCCTTTTGCACTTCGCCCTCACGAAATGGGGTCAGCAAATGTTACAGAGGAGGGCTTAGGACAGGTTTTATGTCGGGTTGGTCGGGGGTGGGGGGTGACTTTCCAGGAACTACGACTGGCCAGGTCTCACTCTGCTCATTCTGCACTCTGCGTTCAAGTTGTTCACTAACCTCTGCTCTGGGCCTCCGAAAAGTCATCGGAGGGGCACAGGCTCCCCCCTGTGGCCGGATCTTAACATTGCATCTGCACAGGGTCACAGCCTCGGAAAATTCACTCAATCCTACACGCAAAAATTCTCATACTACCATTCTCTTGTATTTACTTCCAGTAATCTTCCCATGTGCACAGAAAGTATGAAGATAAAGAAGTGAAAGTGTTAGTGGCTCAGTCGTGTCGGACTCTTTGCCATCCCATGGACTGTAGCCCACCATGTAATTCTCCAAGCAAGAATACTGGAGTGGATGGGTAGCCATTCCCTTCTCTAGGGGATCTGCCCAGCTCAGGGATAGAACCAGGTCTCTTGCATTAGCAGACAGATTCTTTACTGTCTGAGCCACCAAGAATATGAAGATATGCGTCTTGTTTTTTTTTTTTCCACTTAACTGCCCAAACAATAATATTGCTACTTTTAGGCATTTTTTAATGTAAAAAATTCATTGTGAAAAATAGTTAAAGAATTGCTAAAATACCAAGAGATGATCACATGTTTTACACTCAGTAGTTTTATCTCTGTCTCTCTTAGGGAATCTTCATTTTTCCAAGTAGAAGCTGGGGCAGAAGGAGAGGAGGGAGTTTCTTACCTGCTTTCCCGACTGTGTGTCCATACATTCCCAGGCACTTTTAGTGAGAACACTGTGACACGGTAAATCTCTATTTCACAGATTAAAAAGAAATCAGTTCAGAAGAGTTAAGTAACTTTCCCGGGGTCACACAGCTGGTGAGTATCAAGACCAGAAATGAAGTGTTTTCATGACCAAAAAGTCCAGTTACCTTTAAGATACTAGACCTGCTGGATTCCCTTCCACAGGAAATCCTATCATTGAGGATCAGTTAGGACAGTGTTCAGGGTGTTTTAGATCCGTTTTGCACATTCATCCAGAATGGCTCCAGCTCTCTCACAGGTTCCCTGGTGGGCACTCACCTTGCCCTCAGGGCAGAACATCCTCGCCCCCTCCCTGCCCCTGGAATGTACACTCTGCCCACCACACCCACAGTGAGAATCCTTTCCAGGGATGCGGCCTTGACAGAGCCTTGAGTTGTTGAGAACCATCTGGATGATGTACATGACTGACCCCAGTAAGGCCTCTATATAAACTTTTAAGATTCTTGAGGACAGGTGAGGTGATAGCTGCCCAAGACAAGCCTGGTATGTAAGTTTCCTTCATGTTAAACCTGCCACCTGTGGTCTGCTGCTGCTGCTGCTGCTAAGTTACGTCAGTCGGGTCCGACTCTGTGTGACCCCATAGACGGCAGCCCACCAGGCTCCCCCATCCCTGGGATTCTCCAGGCAAGAATACTGGAATGGGTTGCCATTTCCTCCTCCAATGCATGAAAGTGAAAAGTGAAAGTGAAGTCGCTCAATCGTGTCCGACTCTCAGCGACCCCACAGACTGCAGCCCACCAGGCTCCTCCATCCATGGGAGTCTCCAGGCAAGAGTACTGGAGTGAGTCTCCAGTGCCTTCTCTGCCTGTGGTCTGCAGGGGTGTGCTTTTTTCTTCTCTCCTTGCCCTCTGCGTACTTTCCATTTCAGCTCTCACACAACAGCCTGGGGGCTGGTTACCAGGGGAGATCAATTCACCCCCACATCCCCGTTCTCTAGCACTGTCTCTGATAAATAGTAAATCCTCATTAAAAGGGTCTTACCCCATAACATATTCCTTCCATGGAAAGTTCTTATTCCCATAAGGAGAGAGGTGTTCTCGACATGTTCACATATAGTCAAGTTCATTCATTTCCTGGCTGATTTCACTTAGTTTTGGCCAAACATCTCAAAGGCCTTTCCCTGGTCAATTTAATTTATTTAATGTAAATTTAATTTATACATTGTGCCAAAAATGGCACGGAAAAATAAAAGATTTTCTGGAAAAATAGACAGTTTTTCTCAGCCTGGTTTTCTTTTCCTACTCAGCAAAACCAAGACCTTGCAATCAGGGCGCCAAGTTTAGCACATAAACATACAGAATACCTTGTTGAATTTGAATTTCAGATAAACAATGGATAACTTTTTACCATAAGTAAGTCTTAAGTATTAAAAATAATGGCAATATTCCCCAGATCACTGGAAATTCTAATTTAACAGGGCATCCTGTGTTTTATTGGCAGCCCTACTTGGGGAACCTCTTCTGGCATGTTTGTGGAACATTCTGGGCCGAGCTGGAAAGGGAAGCTTTGGGAAGGAGTCAGGAGATGGTGGGGGCCTCCTTGCAGGGCAGCTGTTCTGAATCCTATCTTGTTGCTGGGAAAGGGAGGAAGGGCTGCTGTAGTGGATTCTCCTGGTAATTGCAAGCCCAGCTGAGGACAGGTCCATGCTGACAGGCCGAGCAGCAGCAGGACAGGCTTGTCTACAGAGATAAACAACTGGTTGGCTGAGCGGGGCCTCTACTTGTGCCCCGCCTCTGCGTCTTGCTGTGAGGTGAGCGATTCTCCCTGGCTCTTCTGCAGGTCTGCAGCTGAGAGAAGCCATGGGGCCTCAGGTTCTGGGCTCTCTGACGATAGGGGTCAGACGATCGTTGCTGTTGTTGTTCAGTCGCTAAGCTGTGTCTGACTCTTTGCGACCCCAGGGACTGCAGCACAAAGGCTCTCCTATCCCTCACCATCTTCCACAGTTTGTCCAGTTCACGTTCACGGAATCAGTGACACCAACAGGATTAGTCTCTGACTAAATATTATCACTCCCAGTATCCCTCTCTCCCTGTCTTTCTCCATCTGTGTATCTGTCTGTCTGTGTGTCTGCCTGTATACACCTGTCTGTCTCTTTCTCTGTCTCTCTCCCACCTGCCCAGCCCCTCTTGTTCACACTGTTTGGTAAATTTCTCTCAATGCCTCTAGAAGCAGAGCTGGGGGTCGTGGGGGTAAGGCATTCAAGTGCAGACATGGCAGGAGAGTCTGCACTGTCTTTGACCACAGATGAATTCTTCTAGGAGCTTTGGTTTGCAGATTTGGAGCCCTACTACAGGCAGATGAGGAGGTTTTTCTTGTCTACCTGGGCACTGTAGGGCTAAAAGTGACATTGGGAGGCTCACTGACCACCTTGTCTTTGCTCCATGTGGTTCCTGACCCTGAAATGTATAGGGAGCATCTCAGGAACAACTCTGAAGGCTCACACAGCAGGGGCAGTACATGGACTTCTGAGTAGTCAGTGAGCCTCGTCATCAGGAGACACAGCCTGGCTACGCCTCATTTTCATGGGACGGGGCGAGGGGCAGGTCGTCGTATCTCGCTTGGATTTAATCACGTCTAAGGATTATACAGTGGAAGTGAGAAATAGATTTAAGGGCCTAGATCTGATAGATAGAGTGCCTGATGAACTATGGAATGAGGTTCGTGACACTGTACAGGAGACAGGGATCAAGACCATCCCCATGGAAAAGAAATGCAAAAAAGCAAAATGGCTGTCTTAGGAGGCCTTACAAATAGCTGTGAAAAGAAGAGAAGTGAAAAGCAAAGGAGAAAAGGAAAGATATAAGCATCTGAATGCAGAGTTCCAAAGAATAGCAAGAAGAGACAAGAAAGCCTTCCTTAGTGATCAATGCAAAGAAATAGAGGAAAACAACAGAATGGGAAAGACCAGAGATCTCTTCAAGAAAATTAGAGATACCAAGGGAACATTTCATGCAAAGATGGGCTCGATAAAGGACAGAAATGGTATGGACCTAAAGAAGCAGAAGATATTAAGAAGAGGTGGCAAGAATACACAGAAGAACTGTACAAAAAAGATCTTCATGACCCAGACAATCACGATGGTGTGATCACTGACCTAGAGCCAGACATCCTGGAATATGACGTCAAGTGGGCCTTAGAAAGCATCACTACGAACAAAGCTAGTGGAGGTGATGGAATTCCAGTTGAGCTATTTCAAATCCTGAAAGATGATGCTGTGAAAGGGCTGCACTCAATATGCTAGCAAATTTGGAAAACTCAGCAGTGGCCACAGGACTGGAAAAGGTCAGTTTTCATTCCAATCCCAAAGAAAGGCAATGCCAAAGAATGCTCAAACTACCACACAATTGCACTCATCTCACATGCTAGTAAAGTAATGCTCAAATTTTTCCAAGCCAGGCTTCAGCAATACGTGAACCATGAACTTCCAGATGTCCAAGCTGGTTTTAGAAAAGGCAGAGGAACCAGAGATCAAATTGCCAACATGCGCTGGATCATCGAAAAAGCAAGAGAGTTCCAGAAAAACATCTATTTCTGCTTTATTGACTATGCCAAAGCCTTTGACTGTGTGGATCACAATAAACTGTGGAAAATTCTGAAGGAGATGGGAATACCAGACCATCTGACCTGCCTCTTGAGAAACCTATATGCAGGTCAGAAAGCAACAGTTAGAACTGGACATGGAACAACAGACTGGTTCCAAATAGGAAAAGGAGTACGTCAAGGCTGTATACTGTCACCCTGCTTATTTAACTGCTATGCAGAGTACATCATGAGAAACGCTGGGCTGGAAGAAGCACAAGCTGGAATCAAGATTGCCAGGAGAAATATCAATAACCTCAGATATGCAGATGACACCACCCTTATGGCAGAAAGTGAAGAGGAACTAAAAAACCTCTTGATGAAAGTGAAAGAGGAGAGTGAAAAAGTTGGCTTAAAGCTCAACATTCAGAAAACTAAGATCATGGCATCTGGTCCCATCACTTCATGGGAAATAGAAGGGGAAACAGTGTCAGACTTTATTTTTCTGGGCTCCAAAATCACTGCAGATGGTGATTGCAGCCATAAAATTAAAAGATGCTTACTCCTTGGAAGGAAAGTTATTACCAACCTAGATAGCATATTCAAAAGCAAAGACATTACTTTGCCAGCAAAGGTCCGTCTAGTCAAGGCTATGGTTTTTCCAGTGGTCATGTATGGATGTGAGAGTTTGACTGTGAAGAAAGCTGAGCGCTGAAGAATTGATGCTTTTGAACTGTGGTGTTGGAGAAGACTCTTGAGAGTCCCTTGGACTGCAAGGAGATCCAACCAGTCCATCCTAAAGGAGATCAGCCCTGGGTGTTCTTTGGAAGGAATGATGCTAAAGCTGAAACTCCAGTACTTTGGCCACCTCATGCGAAGAGTTGACTCATTGGAAAAGACTCTGATGCTGGGAGGGATTGGGGGCAGGAGGAAAAGGGAACAACGGAGGATGACATGGCTGGATGGCATCACCGACTCAATGGACATGAGTTTGAGTGAACTCCGGGAGTTGGTGATGGACAGGGAGGCCTGGCGTGCTGCGATTCATGGGGTCGCAAAGAGTCGGACACAACTGAGCGACTGAATGGAAATGAACTGAACTGAACTGAAGGATTGCCTGTCTTGCAAGTAGAGCTCAGAAAGACCTGTTTCCACAAACCCCTGCACCTCGGGGCGTTCTTGACCCCAAAGTTATATGTGGAAGAGATTTCCAAAATTGTTTCGATCAGAGTAATGAAAGAGGGGGATTAAAATATTACTTTCTATTTTATGATTATTTTGTCCCCAATTTGCCACCTTAGAGTATTAGTCACTAAGACCTAGACCTTGGCCATGGCATAATTGGTGGACTTCACATGTAAATGGATTTATACTTATCAGCACTTGCCTATGGGTTTCCCTGGTGGCTCAGCAGTAAAGAATCAGCCTGTAATGCAGGAGATGGGGGTTCAATCCCTAGGTCAGGAAGCTCTCCTGGAGAAGGATATGGCAACCTACTCCAACACTGTTGCCTGGGAAATCCCATGGGCAGAAGAGCCTTGCAGGCTACACCATGAAGTTGCAAAAGAACTGGACACAACTTAGTGACTATACAACAAACAACATTACCAATAAGAAACAGCTGTTTGAGAGTGGCCAGCATTTTGCAAATGAGCTGTGTGTCCTACAGAAGCCACAAAAGATCATGGAGAGAGCTAAGAACTGAGTTTAACTTCACCTCTGTTCTTCACGAGCTGTGTGACCTTGAAGGGGTCTTAACCCTGCGACCCTCAGTTGCCTGGGTGAAATACTCATCAAGTGTCCAGCACAGCCCCTGCCACATTGCAGTAACTTATTCCTCAACAGCCATTATTGGACATTTACAGTATACCAGGCACTTCCTGGAGGCTGGGGGAGATGGGGTCAGTGAGACAAACCACAAAAATTTCTGATTTTATTTAAAAAAAAAAAAAAAAAGTGCAGGTTTGAGTCAAGGGCCTGAGTTTCAATCCTGGCTCCAGCTCTCCTCAGCTCTGTAATTCAGGCAAATTTGTTTTCTATAGAGTGGGGGCTGGTAGATTGGCACCTGGAGCTGAATGGGGAGAAGGGGGCTTGGTAAGGCTCTGTTCAAACCAGTTTGGCTCAGAAAGAAAAATAGATGAGATCCTGGCTGCCCAATGTAGCTACACCATCCTCTCAGGCCACTTGGGGAATGTGCAGCTGTGGGCATCTCTCCTGTGTACAGGTGTGTCGCGGGCCCTCTGGGGGTGACTTCTTTCACTGGAGCACAGTTAGCCTTGGGAGTGGCTCTAGGCTTGGAGTTTGGGATCCTCCCCAGGTTACTGATAAATTGAGTCTTACCCTTGGCTTTCCCATACCTTTTCTTAGGGGAAAGGACATTAGCTGAGTTAGACCACTCAGCGCTGGAGTTGGATCCCTACCCAAAGGGTCTTTGGGATAAAGGTTGAGATTTGGTGGTTCCATTTTAACTTTTTAGTCATCCTAAGACAATTTAGTCAGTAACAGAAGCTTCTTTCTTCCCTGTCAGATTGTCGACATTATCTATATTTGAAAGAATTTATGGTCAAAACCGTTTACCAGAGGTTTTCATTGAACCACTAGAAAGAAAACTACAGAGTTAGATACATAATATGGAAATACCGCCTAGGCTCAGGTCAGCTCTAGCACCGAAGCTAAATAGTCAGTTTTCTTGATATACACATATAGTCTAGACTCTGAATCCTATTGTATGTATATATTTGTAATACTTTTAAAAATTATTTATTTTTATGTTAGGCTGTGCTGGGTCTTCACTGCTCTGCACCGGCTTTCTCTAGCTGAGGTCAGCAGGGCTACTCTGCACTGTGGTGCACAGACTTACTGTTGTGGCTTCTCTTGTGTGTGTGTGGCACGTGGAATCTTCCTCGACCAGGGATCAAACCCACGTTCTATGCCCTGGCAGGCAAATTCCTATCCACTGAATACTAAGGGAGTCCTCTTGAATGTATATTTTTGTTTGGAGGCAGAACTGACCCCACAGCCTACTAACTCTTATTTGCTCACTTGCCCTTGAAACCAATTAGACAGCAACTGTTAAGACTTTAGAACTGTAAAAGTGGGTAGGACTGGGGACAGAATAACCATAATATAGAAAGTGATATTTAACCCCTCTCTTTCATTACTCATAGGAATGTAATCTGTCCTTTCCTAGGACATAAGTTCTTCCAGAGTCGCTGCTTCACTATAGTTACATTTGAAAGACAGTCAACCCTTGCTGATATGAAGATTTTTCTAAGACTTAGCTCTTCTCTTCTGAAGAATTAATAGGTAAGATTTTTTTTTAATCTTTGTAACTTAAAGCTCCATGCTCAATATACTAGATATATCACTCTATGAATGAGGAAAAAAAACTCCTAAACAAGGAACAATTGAAAAAAAATCTATGGATTAAAGCTGATTATTAAGTATGTCAAATGTTCCATCTGGGGCTTTCCAGGTGGTGTCAATGGTAAAAAAAAAAAATTCTCCTGCCAAGGCAGGATATGTAAGAGACGCGGGCTCCATCCCTGGGTCGGAAGATCCCCTGAAGAAGAGCAAGGCAACCCAGCCCAGTATTCTTACTTGAAGAATCCCATGGACAGAGGAGTCCAGCGGGCTATGGTCCATAGGGTTGCAAAGAATCAGACAAAACTGAAGCGACTTTGCATTGCACACAGCACACATTTTCATCTGTCTCATTCTTTGCCTAATTTATCTCCTTACTTTACTTTGGGTTGTCAATTTGGAACAGTAAAAACTAGTTTAACCAGATTCATAAGCAGGAATAATTACTAAAATGTAAGAATGTTTTTGACTTAACATGTTGTATCCCAGTAGAGTTATGCTCAGGATTATTAATACTTTTTGAATCTGAAGATACCTGTCTTTTATCAGTTCTAGGATATTCTCAGCCACTCTATCTTCAGATATTACTTTACACATGCTCTTCTTTCAGAACATCTATCAGACATGTGTTAGACTTTTATTTTTCCATGTCTCACTTTGTTCACGTTTTTAATGTGCCTCTGTTACATTCTGAATAAATCCTTTAGATGCACTTACACTTCTCAGATTCTCTACAGCTTTATTTAATCTTTTCTATTTTCTGTTGACTTTGATTTTAATAATGAGTTTTCATTTCTAGAACTACCTCAGTCTTTTTCATATGTACCTCTTACTTGATAATGTCATAGCCTTATGTTTAATAACATTTATATAGCTTCTAAAATTGGCTTTGTAAATTATATCTTGGGCTTCCCTGGTGTCTCAGTGGTAGAGAATATATCTGTTAATGCAGGAATCACAGGTGGGATCCCTGCATCAGAAAGATCCCCTGGAGAAGGAAACGGCAACCCACTCCAGTACTCTTCCCTGGAAAATCCCATGGTCAGAGGAGCCTGGCTGGCTGCAGTCCATGGGGTCACAAAAGAGTCGGACACAACTTAGCAACTAAACAACAACAGCCAATTATATCTTAAATTCTGTTGTCTGAAATTCTAATCCTATAGTTTCTTTGTGTGTTGTTTTACATTATATTATGAATCCACCTTGAGTAGGATTTTGGTTGTAGGAATCTATGTGAGCTCGTTTGAAAATGCATTTCTCATAAGAGACTTTGTTGCTTCTACAAGATACCTCAGGGTTATTGTCTGCTGGAGAACATTCTTTTTTATACAGTTCCCAGTTTGGTTTTCTACATCAAATGGATTAGAAAACCTCAAACCCAAAATCACGTTGTGAGGGCAGGCTTGGTATTATAAACTCTCAGGGGAGACTTCTCTACCTGACTTTCACCCCTAAGAACTCACTGACGGAGAAAGCTTTTTGTTACCTTTTCTTACCGCTGTGTGGAAACAAAGCTCTTCTAGCTTACCTTTTCAGTGAGAGTATAATCCTTTCCAGGGCGAGGAAGTGGTTGAGACTTCACACAAGTGCCACATTTTAATTATTCATTTTGGCTGTGCTGGGTCTTCGATGCTGTGCATGGGCTCAGTAGTTGCAGTGTTCGGGCTTAGTTGGTGCATTTGGGATCTTCATTACTCAACCAGGGACTGAACCCAGGGCCCCTGCATTGGGAGTGTGGAGTCTTATCCATTGGATCACCAGGGACGTCCCAAGGGTCACATTTTAAATCCAAGCCTTCTACAGGCCTGAGAGTCTCCTGTCACCACACAGGTATTAAAATATACATCATGGTTTACTGGGTTTCCCTGGTGGCTCAGATGATCAGGAATCTGCCTGCAATGAGGGAACCCTGGATTCAATCTCTGGGTCGGGAAGATCCCCTGGAGAAGGGAATGGCAACCTACTCCAGTATTCTTGCGTGGAGAATTCCATGGACAGTGGAACTTAGCGGGTTACAGTCCATGAAGCTGCAAAAAGTCAGACACAACTGAGCAAAACTAACACCATCATCTCCAGCCCCTACACCTGTACAGCAGCCACAGAGTCCAATCATTATTCATTTGTCCAAGTTGTGGCTACCTCTTCTTTTATGGTCTCAAGGATTTCATTGATGGTCTCTGCAAGCTTAACCATACTCCTAGATGGATTAAGTATACCCTCTCAACATTTCTAGCTGTCATTCTGTTGTGGGATTTTCACATTTCTCTGGTTCACAATGTTTCTGGAAAGGCGCTTCCTCACTTATGTCAGTGTCAGCAAGACTCCATGTCCAATGACACCATGGTAGTTATTGCAATGAAGCTGGAAGGAGTTCCAGGCATGGATCCATCAGAATTCACTTTAGGACACAAATGTGGCCAACTTGTAGCTGTTATCAAAACAAGCACAACATTTATGTTCAGTGTGAACACTTGAAAAACCAGCAGAAAGATAAGAATTTTTTTTTTACCACATCCTTGTGTTTTGCACATTTTCAGTGAGGATGATGTTATGCTCACAGTTCTCTTCCCTACGTAATTTGAAAATCACATCCTGACTTATGAGAACCATGTCCTTCACTTCAGACCTGAAGCAGCTTATCCTGGTATGAGTAAGACAGTGTGCAGGGAAGTGGTAACTAAAGCCAGAAAGACATTGCTTCTGAAAGCTTTCTTTCTTGGGGTTCTGCTTCTATGGAAGTGAAGGATTTTGATATTCCACCTCCTTTTTCTCCCCATCTGGAGTTTTTTTAAAAGCAGCAGAACAGGAGATGGAGGTGGGGAAACGCCACCCTAAGCTTTGCCGCTAATGATGCCTGATGATTCAGTGTATTGTGCCCTTTCTAAAGGGATCCTGTTGTATTTTTCTTAGACTGAGATGGATCTGTTAATATCTTCTCCATGATACAAAGAAGATGAACCCACACGCTGGTTGAGCCAGGGCTTGGTTATGTTGCCCTGACCATGGAGCTGTCCAAAGGTGAGTTCTTCTCGGTTGTGTGGGAAGATAATCCATCTGATGACAACAGTGACATGAAAGAATTCAACTGTGCCCTCTGTGATACTTCCTATCACTCTTATCTATGTCTGTTTTCTCATTTGTCCTTCAGTTACCATGAGAGGCAAGCAAGAATCTCTCCAGTTTTACCTGTTTGGAAAGTAAGGTTTATCAAAAGTAAAACTGAATACTACAACAAATTACAGAAGAGAAATATTCTTAAACTGAACAGATCTTAAGAGTGAACGACTTACTGATATCAAGTAGAAAGCTGGGGAAATGATACATACAAGTTACCAAAAACACACTGTAATTAGAGGGCAAAATTTATTGTTACAAATCTTACCAATAGAAGGGTGGGGGAAAGTGGAAGCAGTGACAGATTTTTCTCTTCTTGGGTTCTAAAATCACTGTGGATAGTGACTGCAGCCATGAAATTAAAAGACGCTTGCTCCTTGGAAGAAAAGCTATGACAAACCTAGAGAGCATATTAAAAAGCAAAGACATCACTTTGCCAACAGAGGTCCATAGAGTCAAAGCTATGGTCTTTCTAGTAGTCATGTACGAATGTGAGAGTTGGACCATAAGAAAGGCAGAGCACCAAAGAATTGATGCTTTTAAACTGTAGTGTTGGAGAAGACTTTTGAGAGTCCTTTGGACAGCAAGGAGATGCAACCAGTCAATCCTAAAGAAAATCAACCCTGAAAACTCATTGGAAGAACTGATACTGAGGCTGAAGCTTCAATACTTTGGCCACCTGATGCGAACAGGTGACTCATTGGGAAAGACCCTGATGCTGGGAAAGATTGAAGGTGGGAGAAGAAGGGGATGACAGAGGATGAGATGGTTGTATGGCATCACTGACTCAGTGAATGTGAACTTGGGCAAACTTTAGAAGATAGTGAGGGACAGAGAGGCCTGGCGTGCTGCAATCCATGGGGTCGCAAAGAGTTGGACACAACTTAGCGACTGAAAACAACCACCACCACCAACATAAAGTAAAAGGAATAATTAGGAGATGCAGTATCTGAAAAAGGATGCATTCCAATTTCTTTGTTTTATATATCACAAAATCATAAGGCTAATTCTGGAATTTTAAAAAATGTAGTTTAGACAAGGAGGGAAGTTGATTGTAATTTGCATTTTCAGTTCATCCATACTAGCTGAACATTTTTTTTTTTTTGCTGTGTAATTGAAACCGAGTTTAATAATACTACGACCTCAAGACTGAATTAAAGGCAACAGCTTCTTTCTATAGTTGAGTTTGGATCTCTACCTCCAGGCTGGATCATTTCTAGCCATCCTGAGGCCACCAATCCCCCTGTCCACACCCTGGAGGCAAGAAATTCACCTACTTCTAACTCTTCTGTTGAGCTTGCTGTTTTAACTTTTTGAGGGAAAAATAGACAATTTACCAGTGCCCCTGAACTTAAGGGGAAGGAAACGAGCATTTGCTCCATCAAGCACTGTTCCGGCAATTCAATGCCACTGGCCTTTCACTTTTCACTTTCATGCGTTGGAGAAGGAAATAGCAACCCACTCCAGTGTTCTTGCCTGGAGAACCCCAGGGACGGGGGAGCCTGGTGAGCTGCCGTCTATGGAGTCGCACAGAGTCGGACACAACTGAAGCGACTTAGCAGCAGCAGCAGCAGTCCCATTTTATCTCCACCCCTGACCAGTGAAGTAAGCTGTGCTCCCTCATTTTGCAGATTAAACACTTACTTGAAGTTTGTGAACCTTATGGCTTTGGAGACATGGTTAAGTAACTCGAAAACAGAATGCTTTTCACTAAACCTCTGGGCTTCTCAATTACCTGGAACAAGAAGCCAAGCTATTTTCTGCCTCAGCACCAAGCCTGTTCAGAGCCTACCTGGGAGGAAGGAAAGTGACCTTCATGCCCAGTGACCTTCATGCCCACCACACACTGTGCCTCTTAGACCCCTGGGGCACAGGGTTGAGCATCACTGAGCCTGGCATCCTCTTTGCTCTTCCGTTTCTGCAGTCCAGGACCAGGTCTGCATGACTGCCTGCTTGCCAGGAAATACAGTTTTCTGAATGGATTCCTTGTTTTCCACCCATGGGGCCTCCCTGGCAGCAGAACAGTCTGCCCATACCCTTTGCCTCTGAGCCTGGTGGGTTCAGACCAGGCTCAGACCTCTGAGCACAGACCCGCTGAGCTCGGACCATCGGGGACATGGCTCGCTGTCCCCTTGCGCCCAATTCAGACACCCGAGGGCACCTGGGTCTGGAAGCAGCAATGGGGTGCCTGCTAGCTAGGGAAATTGACATCTGCTTTTCAGGAAAAACAACAACAACAGCAACCCTCTGTTCACAGGATGGATGGGGGCTTCCAAAAGTGGGGAGAATAGCCACTGTATTGGGTTCCTGCTTCCGCAATGAATATTTGGAGGCTCTGTTCTCCAGTAAAAGTCCTCAGCATTGTTGGATGTGCTCTGGGTCCCAGAATGGAAATTGTTGTTCATTCTTGGTATTTAAAATACACACACCACACAAACGGAAATCAAGACCCTAGCACTTCTCTGGCACCTCTTGCTCCTTTTAACTAGAGCTCTTTATGACGGAGACACACTATTGGCACCTCCAGCCTTGTTAACAGGGTTAAAAGCTGGTTCCGGGAGCACCTCTCAGGCTAGCCTACTGGTGAGAAGGGGGCAAAGGAACCCCAGAGCACCATGCCCTGAAAGGACCTCTTTTGCAACAATCATAGACCCCAGAGAAGTGACTGCAGCATTTTATTTGGATGTACGTACCTATTTAAACCCCTGGGACTTTTGAAAAGGTCATCCCCCTGAAAGATCAAAATCAAGAGGCATTTTCATTTCCTTTAAATCGGCTGTAAAGGGAGAACTATATCTGTCCCTCCCCCATTCCTGGTGTGTGTGTGTGTTAGTCGCTCAGTCGTGTCCAACTTTTTGTGACCCCATGGACTATAGCCCGTCAGGCTCCTTTGTCCACGGGATTCACCAGACAAGACTACTGGAGTGGGTTGCCATTTCCTTCTCCACCCCCATTCCTGGAGTTTATCATTTAAGAATTAATCACAGATAATGCTATGTTCTATATATGCTCTATTCTGTTTCTTTATATGCTATAAAGAAAGCTGAGTGCTGAAGAATTGATGCTTTGGAACTGTGGTGTTGGAGAAGATTCTTGAGAGTCCATTGGACTGCAAGGAGATCCAACCAGTCCATCTGAAAGGAGATCAGTCCTGAATGTTCATTGGAAGGACTGATGTTGAAGCTGAAACTCCAGTACTTTGGCCACCTGATGTGAAGAGCTGACTCATTTGAAAAGACCCTGATGCTGGGAAAGATTGAAGGCAGGAGGAGAAGGGGATGACAGATGATGAGATGGTCGGATGGCATCACCAATGTGAGTTTGAGTAAACTCCTGGAATTGGTGATGGCTAGGGAGGCCTGACGTGCTGCAGTCCATGGGGTCACAAAGAATTGGATACGACTGAGCAACTGAACTGAACTGAACTGAATGCTATGCTCAGAAACTTCCTGGGCAATCATTCTTTAGTTTCTACTTCCAGATTCTTTTGGAGAAGCAAATGGCAACCCACTCCAGTACTCTTGCCTGGGAAAGTCCATGGACAGAGGAGCCTGGCGGACTACAGTCCTTGGGGATCACAAAGAGTCGGACATGACTGAGCAGCTGAACGACAACAGTGCTGCCGAGGCTTTTCAGGGAAGCTCTGGAGCCCATTAGTCCTTTACTGCCATAGGTCTAGAGACTTGCCTAACCTCTCTGAGCCTTGTTTTCTCATCTGTGAAATGGGAATAGCAGCCTCGACCTCACAGCCTTGCTGGGAGTAGTAGGATGTGGAGACCAGGGCTCAGCAGTGTTACTGACCCTTACACACTGAAGTGAACATTCAGGAACAGCAGAATGAACGGATTGATCAGAGTTTGGAAATGTCTTTTCCACTGGCTTTTCCAGAGCTTTCCAAAGCTGGAGCCGTTTTTCCCTTCTCACCACTTCTCCTGGCTCCTCATTCACCCTCCTCTCTAGCTCCACTGGGATGCTCTGCCTTCCACGTCCTTCCCACCCCTCAAGCCTCAGCTCTCTCATTTTGTAACCCCTCAGCCACTTCCTTCCATGCTTCCAATCCCCGGAGAGGGCCCCTCCAACCCACAGTTCACAGCAGACTCGCTGTCTGAACCACATCCTCTTTAAACCATTATGGAATCTTATTCCTCCACCACTGGAGTGTAAACGTCCAAAGGCCTGGGGTCCTATCCCTCTTCCAGAAACCAGACACAGACTAGGAAACATGTCACCAGCTCATCGATTCTTGTTCAGTGAATGAATTCATCATCTTCACAAATTCTTACAGAATGAGTCAAATAAAAAATATAAGTGCTTGCTAAGTCCTGCCCCGTAGCTTAGCATCCGAGCCTGTTATACTCTGTATCCAGACTCCCTGTTCCGCCCTCTGTTTCAGCCAAGTGCCCTCATGCTGTGCCTCTCACTGATTTCTGCCTTTGGACCTTTGTTTTCTCTGTTCTTTGTCTCTTGAATGACCCCTGTACTCGACCAAGGTCCCACTTATCCATCTAGGTTCAAGTTCAGTGCCAGCTTACCTACAGAGTCAGCTTCCCCACAGAGTCAGCTTCCCCTTCAAACAGAATCCCTCTTTCCTTTCCTTATTCTCACTGATTTTAGACACACTTTAAAAATGTCTGTCCATTTTTTTTTTGCCTGTATATGCTTATTTAGGTATGTCCCCCAACTCCATTTAAACTTCTTGAGAACAGAGACCATATTTTGCCCTCACAAGGTTATTATGAGGGTTAATGAGATAGCATAGGTTAGAAAAGCACAGAGTTACTTGTGTTACATTTGTGGCATCTTAGGACTTCCTGGTGGTCCAGTGGCTAAGACTCTATGCTCCCAATGCAGGGGGCCCAGGTTCGATCCCTAGTCAGAGAACTAAAAGATCCTGCATGCCACAGCTAAGACCTGGTGGGGACAAATAAATAAAATATACTTTTAAAAATTGTGGTATCTTGGTCACCCTCCACCCATTTGTTGCTCCAAGACCTAGTTCTCAGCTTGGTAAACATATGCTTGATAATCTGTACTGCATAAATGATTAAAAAAAAATAAAAGGAGCCCTCTTGGAGGTCTGTGCTTGAAAGTAGGATAGGAGGATCATTGAATGTATTAAGTGATGAAAGAAGGTTCTGGCTTCATCTGCTTCCTTTTCCCCTTCCTTGCCCTATGAGAGCACCAGTGCAGGACTGGTGTGGTTGGAACAGAAGGAAGAACAAGTACCAAAGTGTGGGATGGTGGGAAAATTGGGGCAGGGGAAGAACAAGACTCATGTGGCTATAAGTGGGGAGGAAATTTTTTTTCAAAAAATAAAATATGAATGAGATACAGAAAAAGCAGAAATAAAAAGATAATTTTAAGAAATATTGCTAAGGACTGGATTTCTTTGTGAAAATATAAAGAAAAATGGGCTTCCCAGGTGGCGCTGTGGTAAAGAACCCACCTGCCAATGCAGCAGGAGACATAAGAGACTCAGGTTCAATCCCTGGGTTGGGAAGACCCTCTGGAGGAGAGTATAGCAACCCACACCAGTATTCTTGCCTGGAGAATCCCTTTGACAGAGGAGCCTGGCGGGCTACAACCCATAGGGTTGCAGAGAGTGGGACGTGACTGAAGCGACTTAGCATGCATGCACAGGCACATATAAAGAAAAACAACATAAGAAGGAAAACAGAAACTTGAGTATTTAGTAACTGAGCCAGTGGACCACAGTGGCAGTCACTCACTGCAAGCGTGTGATGTTCTGTGCCAGGTTGCTTTCTCAGGACCCAGAGAAGTAATGACTTGAAGTAGCCTGTGAGCACCCACTCCAGTGTTCTTGCCTGGAGAATCCCAGGGACGGGGGAGCCTGGTGGGCTGCTGTCTATGGGGTCGCACAGAGTCGGACACAACTGAAGCGACTTAGCCGCAGCAGCAGTAGCAGCCTGTGAGCAGGAGAAGCTTCTCTCAGGTTGGGAGTCAGCTTCCCCACAGCTGGGAGGATGTTCAAGCCCTCAGCCTCCCACCCCTGCTTTCCTGTCCATCTCAATTCCCTGCCCTTCAAATTCACTCTGTGTACTTCAACCAAAGCAGCCCATTTCTAATCCCCAACCAGGGCTTTCTCGGACCGCCATTCTTTAGCACATGCTGTTTGCTCTGATCAGAATGCCCTTGGCTCCCTAGAGGACTTCTAGAGCCTCCTCCTGTGTATCGCCTTCCCTGAGTCCCTCCAGGAGCATTGGATCCTTTCATCTCTTTACTGGTCCTGCTCACTCACTGGCTGCGTGAATCTCCCCTGTGCATCTTCACCGAGGAGGGGCTGCTCCTGAAATCTGACTCCGGTCTCCTTCCCAGACCCTCATTTCTGGTCTCACAGTTCCCGGTATCCTTGCACGTCTCCCCTCTGTTTCATTGCCGGGGTCCTCAGCCCACTGCCTGACTCTCAGCTGCCCCAGAATATATCAGGCCATTTGATGTGTGTTAGAATCCTGGAACTTAAATTACTTAAATGTCACCTGCTTTCTCTGCTAGGAAGTAATTAGATGTGCAGTAAAAACAGCAATGGGAGTCTCTTGGGAATGCAAATTCTCAAGGGATGAAGGGAAATAAAATTCTGTTCAAGGGTTTTGGCTTTCATTACTCTTCCCTATGCGCAGATGTGAACTATTTTGTGTGCACACTGATGAGATTCAAAAAGTCAGAAAACATCCATGCAAAAGCCGCCTTGAAGAAATGATGTATTGAAGAAATGTACACATAGCTTTAGGAGGATGCCCTTGGGGGCAAGCTTTTGGGCACAACTAAATTTTCCTTTGGAGACAGAGGAGTTTAGCCAGAAGGTGCCAGACCAGGAGGTTAAAACTTTGGACTCTGCGACTTGCCCGGTGGTCTACTTGCTAAGACTCCAAGCTCCCGATGCAGGGGGCCTGGGTTTGACGCCTGGTCGGAGGACTAGATTCCATATGCCACAACTAAAGATCCCACATACCACAATGACGACTGAAGATCCCGCATGTCACAACTAAGACCCGGAGCAGTCAATAAATAAATAAATGTTAAAGAAACTTGGATTCTGGTGCCAGCTCTGTCATTCACTCATAGTTATGATGTTTTGTCATTATGAGCTTTAAAATCCTCATCTCTAAACTGGACATAACAATCCCTATTCAGTTTCATGTATAATTAAGTACAGGTAAGAATGAAATAAGATAATGTATATGAAATGTATTGTAATCACCAAACCAATATAAGGACACACCTGGGGTAAGTAGTGACGGCTTGGTGTGGCGCACAGCTGCCAGAGTTTGATTCCTAGGTCTGCTGCTGCCAAGTTGCATGAACTTGGATAAGTGTTCACCTCTCTGTGCCTCAGTTTTCTCATCTATAAAATGGGTAAATGTTTGTCCTTATGTCATAAGGTAGTAGCTTCTTCTTGCTTCATAGGGATTAAAATACTTATTTCATGAAAAGTACTTAATGCCTTACCCAGAGTAAGGACACAATAAATATTAGTTGTTGTGCTATTGGTAACATTATGATTGCCAATTTTCATTTGGTCATTTTGCACCCAAAAGAAATTGAAGGAAAACAATAAACTGTAGCCCCTGAAAACAGGTATTTCTAGAATCCAAACTGTGATACCCTTAGAGGCATACAAATGCCCCAAGGTTGTTACAAAACTCACACTTTTCTCAAATTCCAGTTTATGAGAGAAAGAATGGTCATGCTCCATACCACACAAGAAGAGAGTGGGGAACAATGTTGTTTTTCAGTCACTCAGTCGTGTCCACCTCTTTCCGACCCCATGGACTGCAGCATGCTGGGCTTCTCTGTCCTTCACTGTCTCCCAGAGTTTGCTTAAACTCATGTCCATTGAGTCGGTGATGCCATCCAAAAGGCATCACAATTTAAAATATGCCCTGATCTCTGTACATTCTAATAAGTTGCTTGCACAGTGCAAATGAAAATGTAAATCTTCTTCAAGGAGAGCGTAGACTAGTGGGAGCCACTGAAATGCAGAGACTTTGCTGTGACTTATTTTGTTCTCGGCTGCATTTCCAGCACTTGAAGCATAGTATTGTCAAACGTGTCAGTGGAGAAGCCCTGAGTGGAATCTTGGCGAGCATGCGTGTGTGCTCAGTCGTGTCTGACTCTTTGAGACCCCATGGGCTGTAGCCACCGGGCTCCTCCTCCAGGGGATTTTCCCAGCCCAGGGATCGAACCTGTGTCTCTTATGTATCCTACATTGGCAAGCAGATTATCTCTGGCGCCACCTAGGAATCCCATGGAATCCTGGGCCCTGTGCCAATTAAGTGACCTTCAGCAAGATCACTTGGCTTCCCAGAGCCTGTTTCTTTGTTTGCAAAATGGGCTAATATTAGTGATCTTCTATAGCTGTTAAGAGTAAAAGAGAAAAGATATAGAGAGCCTTTGGCCCTGATACTTGACACCTCACATGAAGAATCAACAGCTTCCACTGGCGGGGCTGGGAACAGCCCATGCAGTGCCTGCTAAACTCTCCTGTCTCCTGCACAGCCCTGAACTCCAGCCTCGCAGGGCTCCCCACTTAATGAAGAGAAACAGATGTCAATAGCATTCATATGAGAAAGAACTTAGTAGGAGACTCTGCTAAGGAATGGAGAGTGAATAGTCCCAAACCCGAGAGACAAACAAATCATATGTTTTTCCCCAGCCTCCTCAGAAGATTTTTTGCTTTCTCCCTGTTCAGGGCTAGGGACTTTCTGGAACCAAAATATTAA